>NC_064639.1:151530028-154030028 GCF_023864345.2 Schistocerca serialis cubense
TTATTAAGCAAACAATTCTCGCATAATTATCGCTCTTTGCTGGAATGAAACACATGTTAGTCACCCAACTTTTTAAAAAGTTCATCTCTGTTTGTTGGCTGATTCTATCATTGAGAGTTGTATGCTTACATGTAGTAGCGTTGGTTGATGTTGGCTTCTGGGAAAGCTGGGCAATACCGTTCTCGTACAGAATATATGAATCCTTTCTTCGCTGGTGGTCACGATACGTACGTCAGGGTTAGTACCTGTCTGCCAGTGTGCTGTGTGCAAAGTTTTCAGGTCCTTACCGTCATACTGGACTCGCATTCGGGAGGATGACGGTTCAAGCCCGCGTCCGGCCATCCTGATTTAGGTTTTCCGTGATTTCCCTAAATCGCTCCAAGCAAATGCCGGGATGGTTCCTGTGAAAGGGCACGGCCGACTTCCTTCCCCGTCCTTCCTTATTCCGATGAGACCGATGACCTCGCTGTCTGGTCTCCTTCCCCAAACAACCAACCAACCTACAGTCATAGCTGAGTGTTAATACGCAGCAATTCTCTGTAGCATCAGAAACCCTAAACAAACACCATTTCCAAACGAAACAGTATGCTGCAATATTTGACGTAGGTAGTATCCCATATCAAATTTTAGCTAACATAATATATAAATTTGCCATATCTCATGTTTTAACTTGCTTTCATTGTCTTCAGAATTACATTAGTGAGTGGTGTCTGTTCTCTCGGATATGTCTGAAAGAACAGGCACAACACGGAATCGGCAGTTGCGATACATATTATGCAACATGAAGGTAAAAGCAAGGGAAGGAACTAACGAAACAGCTGCATCAGGACTTCATTGGAATCAGCGGCTTTTAATGAAAATGTATGACGGACCGGGAACTGAATCCGGGATTTCCTCTTTATGAGGCAGTTGCAGTAACCACTTCACCATTGACAAACAGTGTTTATCGCAAATGTGCAGACCTTCTCTGCTCCTTTTCCAGCGCACTCATATTCCCACCTAGCGCCACCTATCCGCAATGCCCATCCATGTCCTCCATGCTCACTAACTCTTAGAGTCCCGCTGGACGTCGAATCTTGGTGTGTATCCGCATTGGAGATTGTCGATTCATTGCGCATCGAGGTGAATCATTTACTTGAATGCGTGGTGTCTGTTGTTTCTGACATGAACAAAAGAACAGACATCACGGATTCGTGTATTTGATTCATTCGATGGGCAATGAATCCACCACCTTCAGTGCCGATGCCCATCTATGTTCGACCTCCGACGGGATTCTAAAACACAGAGAGCATGGAGGATGTGGATAGGGATTGCTGATAGGTTGCACTAGGTGTGTGTGTGAGACGGCCGGAAAACAAACTGAGATAATCCGCACATTTGAGCTAAACACTGTATCCACATGGCGCAGTTGTTAACGCAATTGCCTAGTAACCAGGAAATCCCGAGTTACATTCCCGGACCGCCATACATTTTCACACGTCGCGCTGATTCCGTATTAAGTTTTTATAACTAATACAAATGTGAAAATTCCATGTCACTGACTGACACACTAAACACCCTCTTCTTAGATCTCTCACTTCTTGGAAGCAAACAAATTAGTTAACAGATGAAGAAGGAATATATTTGGTCTCAATTCCGGTAGGACTGTGACTATGAAAAATATGAGTCATGAAATACATTCACAAAGCCACTATAATTATTCCAGATTGTCTCCCTCTGAATCAATACACAGCTGAAATCGTTTTAAAAGCGTTTTGAAACAGTCGCTCACTTATTTTTCGGAATTCCATTCAGTACTGCCGTGTTGTTTTCTTGGATATTGTTAACTGAGCAGTAATGGTGTCCTTTCATTGGCAACTTCAATATGTGAAACTAGCAGAAGTTGGCTGGGGCCAAATCCGACACGTGCAGTTGGTGAACCTGGACTGTGGTGGGGTTTGATGACCAAACATTCGCGCTCGATCTTCACTCCGTGGGCTTGGGTGTCGTGGAGGGCGAACAGGTACCTGCGGCTCGGTATTTGGGCTAAATCTGACGAATTCTCACCCACAAACACGAAATTTAAAACAAAACATTGACGTTGCCTCGCTGCTCCGCCGCCATTTTCCGACGAGTGTCACACATGCACTGTTACATTCGCGACCAGGGTGTCTGCTGCAGCTTTGACCTCCTACAAGGCTGTTATTGAAACTATAAAGATCATAATACCACAGGTCGGAACGAGATAGCTTTGAAGTTTGAAATTTCACACAATCAGTCGTAATGGAGCTAGGACACGCTGTGTATTCACTTCTGGAGATGACCAGTTTTTTCCATGTCATATCACTTTCTCAGCTACGAGAAGCAATGCCTTACTCAAATGTAACAACACTGGACTTTTGCCACTTTTTGCACAACCATTTCCTTATATTGCGAAATACGAGAGTTGTCCAGAAAATAAGTTCCGATCGGTCGCGAACTGGACACCACAGTGAAAACTCCATGAAGCTTTGCACAGATGCGTTGGATAGTGTCTCTAGTATGACCCTCGATCGCATCAAGGCGCTGTTTTCGGTTGTGAGTGCACTGTGAGCGAGTAAAGGTGCCTAGAACAACAATGTCTCCCGCCAAGTAGGAGGGCCCGCTGAGAGGTTCCGCCTTAATAAACGCAGCCCACCTAACACAACTGCCACGCACTTACTTCTTCATGGCAATTCTCAGCCGCACTCTGTAGGGAAAGTAAAGACGCCACTGCAGCCTTTTCGATGGGAAGTGTTCAATCACCCACAAAACAGCCTCCGTTCACATTAAACTCTGGGTACGAAGACAACACTTGGGCACAGGCTAAGCGCTAAAGAACAGCGTAGAGAATTATCGGAAAGCACAGATGGCTGCGTTCTACGACGTTGGTGTTGGAAATTTGGTGTAAAACTCCGACAAATGCTAAGTTGGTGCGGCGACTATGAAGAGAAGCACCTGGAAGGTGTAGCTAAATGTGCAAAGAAAACAGTTTTGATTTTCAGTGTGGTTTCCATTTCGCGACCGATGGTTCCTTACTTTCCGAACAACCCTCGTACATTAATATCGTTTAAGACAATATTAAGAGTAAAATTAGGCTTTTTGCGGATGATGCAGTTATCTATAATGAAATACTGTCTGGAAGAAGATGCATAAATATTCATTCAGATCTACGTAGAGCAGTGATTGGAAACTTCCTATAAATGTTCAGAAATGTAATATTTTGCACTGCACAAAACGAAAAAACGTAGTATCCTATGACTGTAATATCAATGAGTCACTGTTGGAATTAGCCAAATCATGTAAATACCTGGGTGTAACGCTTTGTGTGGATATGAAATGGAATGATTCACATTCGTTCAGTCGTGGGTAAAGTAGATGATAGAGTTCGATTTATTGATAGAATACTAGGCAAGTGCAATCAGTCAACAAAGGAGATGCTTGCAAATCGCTCTTGCGACCGGTCTAATTGTTCAAGTGCGTTGAACCCATTCCAGATAGGACTAACAGCGGATAGTGAATGTGTACGGAGAAGAGCAGCACGAATGGTGACATGTTTGTTTAATCTGTGGGAGAGTGTCACAATGAAACTGAATGAGCTGAAGTGTAAAACGCTTGAAGATAGACGCAACCTATCCCAAGAAAGCCTGTTGCAAAAGTTTCAAGAACCAGCTTTAAGTGATGACTCCAGGAATATACTACAACTTCCCTACGTATCTCTCACATGGGGATCGTGAGCAAAGATTAGAATAATTGCTGCAGCCACAGAGGCATTCAGACAATCATTATTTTCGAGCTCTATACCTGAAAGGAATAGGAAGAAACACTATTGAGTGGTACAATGGAACGTACCATCTGCCATGCACCTCACGGAGATTTTCATAGCATAGATGGAGATGTAGACTGATTAACTTGAATACGATATTGTAGTGCCTGTGTTATACCGATTTACGATGCAATGTTCCATTTAATGTATCCCATTATATAGCTGATTGTTGTCCATATTCACAACCGCGAAGACATTTAATGTATCACCTTAAAGAAAAGCGTTCTATAGTGGTCTCTTGTGATATCCATTTTGTGTAGCCAGATCCCTGTACTGGAAAGAAATTAGAGGACCTGCAAGAGAGCTACGTTATGTGGGCTCAATGCAAATCAGACTAAACGCACTTAAGGTCGTTTAGACACTTTTCGGTGTGGTATTATATTGTCCGCATAGTCGGATGTATACGACACCTCACATTCGACTGACCCGTCTCGCAGGAATGCTAATATTTCATGTGCCACATCATTCTCACTGTGCAAAATTCCTTTGGTTTCTTTCTGACAGAACGTCAACTTCGAATTGTTCTATTTGTTATGTTTATCGTTGCCTTTGCTCTGTATCAATACCACTGTTTTGAGTTACTTATTCACTAAGAGGAGTTCAACTATGCTCTGTAGCGTCATGCTGTGCTCGCCATTGGATACTTTCTCTCTCGCTTCCTCGTGCCGTTTGGTTACGATGGTTATGATGCATGGCTAACAATTGAATGTGATATTGAAACAGGTGTCGAGCCATGTAATTGAGCATCCTTGCCGAAAAAAATGTCCGGTGCAATATGACCGTGTAGTAAACTATCGGTATTCAGGGGAGGACAAGGCGCACTTGTTACATTAACTAGTATTTACACGTTTCAGTGATGCTCGATACAGTTTACAGGATACGCATGATAGTGACCTACTACGTTTTGCTCATCAAATTGCGCGCAGCATAGATTGCATTGACTTCAAGGGGAGCAGTGGATAGTTGCATACCTTCAAACGGCGCTACAGGTTTGGAAGACGTAAGATAAGGAAATTTCAAACAGAGCGTCAACTTGGCAATCAAATTTCGTAATCGTTCAGAAAATTTGTAGATGAGATAAACAAACTTATCACATCGTTCATTAAGGGATTTTTTTTTTCAGCTCCGACCAATCGGGTTTCGAAGAGGAAACGCAAATGAAAAGCACCCTGGAAATTAAAGGTACCAAGAGAGTTGTATCAAGACCAACTAACATCAGTGCCTTAGCGAACTCGGATATAATCATACCAACTTTTCATCTGAATGGTAAAATGGTTGGAAAAATATTTATTGTGCTGCGAAAAGTTGGAAGTTCTCTGCTCCTTACAATTCTTTCTCGTGCCTATAATCTTGTAAGGACAGTACGGAATATTTACGTCATAGCCAGTATGAGTGGGAACATGGGCATAAGAGACCTAAAACTATGATACGAACATTACTGTTGGCCAATAGCTGCTCAAAATAACTTGGTTTTGCTTCATTCCTAGTCTGTGTATAAAAATCATACTCCTTTAGAGGGAAATACCCCTTCTGAAAAGTGTGTGACGTTGCAGTTCATAACTCCTAGAGTACGGCACTTAATTCAGCAACTGCACGTTTGATTTTTCCGTGTCTGTAGAACATATCATCGCCATGTCTGCAGCTACCCTTAAAGAATAGCGAGTTCCACGATAAGCTCCACATCAGACAATTTCGCATTCGGTTGCATGCCATCACATTCTATCGATCCTCACTACCCCATTATCCCCATTATACCCGTATGTTTCTGTATGCATTCTCTAACAGCTGATTCCTAGCTGGACGTCCTAGACCGTTTCTGAATCCCGAGTTCGTCTTCGATCTTCATGGTGCGAAACCTTTTAATTACTTCGGCGTTCCATTTTCATTCGGTATTCATGGTGCAAGTTGTTGGTTTGTTTTGAACATTTCTTAAATGTAGATCATGTGCATTTTGTGAAGTGTAACACATACATAGCATAGAATGTTGATATCACCACCTTACGGACACTCGTTTTCTCCCACCTTCCTGATGCACATGGTAAGCCATTAGCATTTAATATTTTTCCTGTCGTAACTGGTAACATAACATTTTCAAACGAGCCTTACTAAAGATCGTACCTTCGACCTAACATTTTCTTGTGAGTAATAGATAGTTCAACAAATTTCATCCATAGTTTTAATTCTGATTACTTGGCAACGTACAATTCATACGGACAGCTAGCTCTGTTAATGGAGTCTGAACTTCGTGTGGATTCTACTCGCTAGTTTTATTTGGCTCTCTGCTTTCGTTAGCATTGACTGTAGTAGCGGAAAACTACTTCTGCTTTTCATATTTTAATTCATACTGAGTACTACTTATAGAGTTCAGTGGAATTTTGGATTTTAATAGCGTAAATTTTAAAATGGTTGATTATTAATGCTTTTATTATTTCGGGTCGTACAGTAACATTAACTGAAATTACTCGCTATTGTCTCTTGAGTTTGACTTCTTTTGAGGGAGCGTTTTCTAGTCAATAAATTCTTGTTGGTATTGTGGCTAACTAGGTGATTGATTCAGAATTAAAAACATCTTTAGTGAAATTTTGTAAACTAAAATAATATGTGGTTAATAAATAAATAGTAGATTCACTCACAACTTGACGCAGTTCTAGCACTCCCACTATCACCACTACAGAAATGATTGGTAAAAGGTGCAACTGTAAAAGAACAGTAAGTCATGTGTATGCAAAATCTCTATGCGAATGTCTTTTATTGTAGGTTTGCTGCTTTCAACGAGTACTGTGCGCTAAAAATTGCGTGACTAGCGTTAAACATGTGTAAGTTCGTTCATAAATGAACTACAGGAAACCGTAATTAATTCTTTACGAAACTCGCCATTAATTATATATAAAGATCCATCAGTATTTACAGAAGTTCACGTGTTCACATATTAGAGTAAGGGCAAGATACATTCGCAGAACATCATACACCAAAAACACAACATATACACTGATCAGCCAGGACATTATGACCACCGACCTACTATCGATATAAATCCGTCCAGGTGACCGCAGCATCAGGGGAGGAATGACTGCTACCCAGAAACACACGCACGATGCATGTAGTACCATGTGTAGAATGGGAGGACGAGCAATTTATCTGAGTTTGATCGAGGGGAAATAGTGAAGGCGCGAAGGCTCGGCACGAGCATTTGTGAAACTCGACACCTTGTCGTGTGTTCGGGGACGCTGTCGGGAAAGTTCTCAATAAGTGGCAAGGCCAAGGTGAAACGACGTCCAGACGTCGTGTGGTTAGGCGGCCACTGCTCGTTACAGATTTCCGATGTCTTAGGCTGGGCAGACTGGCAAAAAAGGACAGGCGTTCGAACTAACATCAGATTTTAATGTTGGCAGGGTACAAGTGTGACTGAACGCGTAGTGCACCGAACACTCGTGACGATGTGTCTCCGCAACCGACGACCCATGCATGTGCCACGACTATGACATCCACAACTAGGACTGAAATTGGCATATGGCCATCGGTGCTGTACATTGCCACAGTGGCAGGGCGTTACATAGTCTGATGAATCCCGATACCTTCATTAATTTGCCTGTAGGAGGGAGCGAATTCGACACCTTCCAGGGGAACAGTTCCCTGACACCTGTACTCGGGACGAAGAAAAGCTGGTGGTGGCTCCACTATGCTCTGGGGATGATGCAGTTGGGCATCCACGAGCCCAACGAAGCTCCTGCAAGGCACCATGACGGCAAAGGGGTATGAAACACTGCTTTTAGACCACGTAAACCTTCATGACGGTCATGTTTCCCGACGGCAGTGGGATTTTTTAACAAGAGAGTGTATCCAGTCACAAGGCCTGGAGTGTGACCGAGTGGTTCGAGGAACACAATGGCGTGCCCCCCTCCCCCCCCCCCCCCCCCCAACTCGCCGGATCTGAATGCTATCGAAAACATCTGGGATGTGATTGAACGTGGTTTAAGATGTCGTCGATTCCATCCCAGGAATTTACGGGAACTGGGTAACTTGAGTGTGTAGATGTGGTACCAACAGCCTCAGCGACCTACCAAGGTCTCAGTACTTCCACACGCGACGTGTCGCCGCTGCTATCAGTGCCAACGGTGGACATACCGGCTATTAGTTAGGTGGTCATAATGTCCTGGCTGATCAGTTTAAATGCCATATTTCACGAAAAAACGCACTTGTAAACAAGAATCGCTTTCCAAAACAACTCGTACAGGAAATAAATATGTGAGATAATCGTATCTGGTAGCAGAATAATGTTGTTTATTAAACAAAACTGTTATAGTTACGTACGTCTGTATGCTTCTTACACAGTGTATCATAGTTCATGCTAACACGAGAAAGAAAACTTTTTGTGAACGTGGGTCTGCCACATAACTTCCAGTGTTTACTTACGACGCATCACTGGCTTCAATACAAATTAATTGTCGTAGCTATTAAAATTATATTTGAAGGGTAAAATCACCGGGTGCTAGGTTCAATTACGGCCATGGCTCATGGTTCGGGAATGTGGAACATGTGTGGCGCACCTGCACCTTCCCTTGTTTATGATGTGCTACACTGTGGCTACGGTCGTAGGTTCGAATTCTGCCTTCGGTATGGATGTGCTTGATGTCCTTAGGTTAGTTAGGTTTAAGTAGTTCTAAGTTCTAGGGGACTGATGACCTTAGAAGTTAAGTCCCATAGTGCTCAGAGCCATTGTTTTTCTACACTGTGGAAAAGACATAACCAAACGTAGATACACCTATAAATTACGAGGGTGAGTCAAATGAAAACCTTAATTATTTTTTAAATTTTATTTATTGTGCTGAAGTGCTACAAATCTGTATCACGTTGCAACATAATCTCCTCCACGCTCAATGCAAGTCCTCCAGCACTTGAAAAGTGCATAAAGTCCGTTAGAAAAAAAATTGTTTTGGTAGTAGGTGCAACCACTCGTGCACCACGTGGCGTACCTCTTCATCAGAACGGAACTTCTTTCCTCCCACTGCTTTCTGAGTGGTCCAAACATATGGAAATCACTTGGGGCAAGGTCTGGTGAATGTGGTGGATGAGGGAGACACTCAAAATGCAGGTCTGTGATTGTTGCAACTGTTGTACGGGCAGTGTGGGGCCTTGCATTGTCATGTTGCAAAAGGACACCTGCTAACAGCAATCCACGTCGCTTTGATTTGATTGCAGACCGCAGGTAATTTTTTAGGAGATCTGTGTATGATGTACTGGTGGCAGTGGTCCCTCTAGGCACGTAATTCTCCAAAATGACGTTTTTCTCGTCCCTGCTGATGGTTCTGTTCGAAACTTCTTTGATTTTGGTGATGAGGAATGGCGCCATTCCTTGCTCGCTCTCTTCGTTTCCGGTTGGTGGAAGTGAACCCAGGTTTCGTCCCCAGTAACGATTTTTGCAAGGAAGCCATCACCTTCTCGTTCAAAGCTCCGAAGAAGTTTTTCACAAGTATCAATACGTCGTTCTTGCAGGCACTTTGTGAAATTGGAGCGCATCATGCTCAATATGGTGTGCTGACCCATGACTAATCTGTAAACATGCTGCAAAGTCATTCAGTGTCACTTGGTGGTTTTCATACTCTATGACTTCAACTGCTGCAATGTTCTGTCGAGTCACAACTCGTTGTGCCTGACCTGGACGAGGAGCATCTTCCACTGAAGTCACACTGCGAACTTCCTACTCCATTCGTAGACTTGCTGCTGTGACAGACATGCATCACCGTACTGAACCTTCGTTCGTGGATGAATTTCAATTGGTTTCACACCTCCACTACGCAAAAACCGAATAACAGAACGCTGTTCTGAAACTTCCTGGTAGATTAAAACTGTGTGCTGGGCCGAGACAAGAACTCGGGACCTTTGCCTTTTGCGGGCAAGTGCTCTAGTGATCTAATGGTAGAGCACTTGCCCGCGAAAGGCAGAGGTCCCGATTTCGAGTCACGGCCCGGCACACAGTTTTAATCTGCCAGGAAGTTTCATATCAGCGCACACTCCAGAGTAAAAATCTCATTCTGGAAACATCCCCCAGCCTGTGGCTAAGCCATGTCTCCGCAATATCCTTTCTTTCAGGAGTGCTAGTTCTGCAAGGTTCGCAGGAGAGCTTCTGTTAAGTTTGGAAGGTATGAACGAGGTACTAACAGAAGTAAAGCTGTGAGGACGGGGAGTGAGTCGTGCTTGGGTAGCTCTGCTGGTAGAGCACTTGCCAGCGAAAGGCACAGGTCCCGAGTTCGAGTCTCGGCCCGGCACATAGTCTCAATCTGCCAGGGAGTTTCATATCAGCGCACACTCCGGTGCAGAGTGAAAATCTCATTCTGAGAACGTTGTTCTTCCCTGGTGCGAGTGGCAAGTGGGGCGGCCATCTTTATACTGATACTGCGACGGTATGTGTGCATCTGCACTATGCTGCAACCTACATGCCATTCTGCACGCTCTTTCTAGCACGCTTACCAACGTAGCGGCGTGAAATTTCGATTTGTTATTACATATATAAGGTTTTTATTTGACTCACCCTCGTATACATAACTAAAAATATACCGTATAGAAGTAGCTTGTCTACCAGAGTTCACATCCTTTAAGAACCACGTGACTTCTAGTTCCCTGTCGTAGCGCGTCCGCTGTGTACCGGTTGCCGCGGCTGGGGGTGACGGGGTGGCCTTAACAAGCCCGGGCGCGCCCCTTCAGCGGGACGCTCACCTGCCACCAGCCAGGATCAGAGGCTCCGCGAGCCGCCGGCCAATTACCTCTGGAAGCTAGTGGTGGCTGCCGTGTCGGGCGCCTCTCTTCCGCCCTGTAATAAGCCACACACCGGCCGGGGTGGTTGTTCAGCAGAGGGACAGGCGGCCGCCGCACTGGCTGCTAAGTGAGCCGCGTCGCAGCTGCCTCCATTTGCGTCGCGAGAGGTCATCGTCCGGTGCTCACCTGTTCACGGTGCAGTGTCGCTATCGTTGAAGTACGTAAGTGTTCAGACGGTGAGTGTAATCAAGTAACGGCGACGTTTTTTCTGAAATGGTTATTGAAAGTGTTACATTATCAGACAAAGCTTAACTGTAATGCACTTGGCACACGACAGTGAACAAAACAGATGATTACAACTGCTAGAATGTGTGACTGTCTCAGTATGAACTTACACTACTGGCCATTAAAATTGCTATAGCACGAAGACGACGTGCTACAGACGCGAAATTTAACCGACGGGAAGAAGATGCTGTGATATGCAAATGATTTGCTTTCCAGAGCATTCACACAAAGTTGGTGCCGGTGGCGACACCTACAACGTGCTGACGTTAGGATGGTTTCCAACCGATTTCTCATACACAAACAGAAGTTGACCGGCGTTGTCTGGTGAAACGTTGTTGTGATGCCTCGTGTAAGGAGGAGAAATGCGTACCAGCACGTTTCCGACTTTGATAAAGGTCGGGTTGTAGCCTATCACGATTGCGGTTTATCGTATTGCGACATTGCCGCTCGCGTTGGTCGAGATCCAATGACTGTTAGCAGAATATGGAATAGGTGGGTTCAAGAGGGTAATACGGAACGCCGTGTTGGATCCTAACGGCCCCGTATCACTAGCAGTCGAGACGACAGGCATCTCATCCGCATGGCTGTAACGGACCGTGCAGCCACGTCTCGATTCCTGAGTCAACAGATGGGGACGTTTGCAAGACAACAACCATCTTCACGAACAGTTCGACAACGTTGGCAGCTGCATGGACTATCAGCTCGGAGACCATGGCTGCGGTTACCATTGACGCTGCATCACAGACAGGAGCGCCTGCGATGGTGGAGTCAACGACGAACCTGGGTGCACGAATGGCAAAACGTCATTTTTTCGCATGAATCCAAGTTCTGTTTACAGCATCATGATGGTCGCATCCGTGTTTGGCGACATCGCGGTGAACGCACATTGGAAGCGTGTATTCGTCATCGCCATACTGGCGTATGACCCAGCGTGATGGTATGGGATGCCATTGGTTACACGTCTCGGTCACCTCTTGTTCGCATTGACGGCACTTTGAGCAGTGGACGTTACATTTCAGATGTGTTACTACCCATGACTCTACCCTTCATTCGATCCCTGTGAAACCCCACATTTCATCAGGATAATGCACGACGGCATGTTGGAGGTCCTGTACGGGCCTTTCTGGATACAGAAAATGTTCGACTGCTTCACATTCTCCAGATCTCTCACCAATTGAAAACGTCTAGTCAATGGTGGCCGAGCAACTGGCTCGTCACAACACGCCAGTCACTACTCTTGATGAACTGTGGTATCGTGTTGAAGCTGCATGGGCAGCTGTACCAGTACACTCCATCCAAGCTCTGACTCAATGCCCAGGCGTATCAAGGCCGTTATTACGGCCAGAGGTGGTTGTTCTGGGTACTGATTATTCAGGATCTATGCACCCAAATTGCGTAAAAATGTAATCACATATCAGTTCTAGTATAATATATTTGTGCAATCAATACCCGTGTATCATCTGCATTTCTTCCCAGTATAGAAATTTTAATGGGTGTAGTGTAGTTAAAGGAAATAAAATTCTTTCCCCTTTGCTGAGCACCCTCTAAATGAATGCCATCGCTGTGATATTAAATGTGAAATTCTCCAGCGATCAACATGAAATGGTAAGGAGTTGGGAGTGGTAAGCTGCCGAGCAAAAATTAAAAAGACAATGAACAACATTTATTTGTCTAACTGGCATTTTAAAATTGACAAAACGGTCGGTGGAAACCACGAAATATGGTTAACAGATGTCACAGAGAGATATATAGTTTGAGTTACGAGGCGCGCATTAAATAAGTAATGCATAACATTTGTTTTTCCTCCGCATGTACGGCTGGAAAAATATGGAATGTTTTGTGGGACGTCGTGGAATATTCCCGCTTTAGCCCCTATACACTGAGGTGGAAAAGTCATGGGATACCTCGTAATATCCAGTAGGACGTCCATTTGTCTGGCGTACTGCAGCAGCTCGACGATAGAAGTCCCCTTCTGGAACACTGAGCCGTGTTCCCTCTACAGCCTTCAATAATTGGGACAGGGTTGCCTGTGCAGGATGTTGTGCCTGAACTAATCTCTCGATTATGTTCCATTAATAATCGATGGCATGCATGTTGGGCAATCTGTGTGGCTAAATTCATCCCTCGAGTTGTCGAGAATGTTCTCTTCAAACCAGTCGCGAATAACTGTAACACGGTGACATGACATCCTTGTTACGGAATATGGAGTCCATGAATGGCTGAACATGTTTTTCAGGTAGCTGAACATAACAATTTCCAGCCAATGATAGGTTCAGTTGGACCGGACGTCGCAGTATATTCCATGTAAATACAGCCCATTCCATTATCGAGCCACCACCAACTTACACAGTGCCTTGTTGTCAGGTCCATGGCTTCGAGGAGTCTGTGGCACACTTAAGCCGCACCATGAGCTCTTACCATCTGAAATCGGGACTCGTCTGACCAGGCCGTGTTTCCCCAGTACAGAACTTGCGGCGGCCCTGTAATAAGTATTCGGCCTTGGAACAGATAGTGAAACACTCTGAACTGATGGTGG
This sequence comes from Schistocerca serialis cubense, assembly GCF_023864345.2. Classification (NCBI taxonomy): domain Eukaryota; kingdom Metazoa; phylum Arthropoda; class Insecta; order Orthoptera; family Acrididae; genus Schistocerca; species Schistocerca serialis. The sequence goes on from NC_064639.1 coordinate 151,543,426, forward strand.
TTATCCATTGTTGTCTGTGGACTTGTATACATCCTTTTCTAATGAGTATGTCCGCCCCCGTTGTCTTAGTGGACAGCGCGGCGGAATGCCACGCCAAGTGGCCCGGGTTCGATTCCCAGCTGAGGCAGGAGACTTTCTCCGCTCAGGGGCTGGGTGTTGTGTTTTCATCATCATTTCATCCCCATCTCCGACGCGCAAGTCGCCCAATGTGCAGTCTAATGCAAAAAGTACTTGCCCTCGGCGGCCGAACTTCCCCGAATGGGAAACTCCCGGCCCATAATGTCGTTCGCTCATTTGCATCCTTGGTCGTACTGGTTACGGTATCTTGTTCTGTTTTAGAATGTAATAACACAAGGAGAGGTTACGGGAGCACAGGCGCTTTACTGGCCGCAATAGGCGTGGGTAAAGCACCACTTAATTTGCTGGCTTAACTGGTTCTCAGAGGGGTCGATCGTGTCCCGCCACTTTAAAACTCATATTTTTAACGGAAAATTAATCTTCAAATGCTTTTCAGTAAGTGTAAAAGTTACAAAATAGTGAACATAATGTGAAATGACTGGATAAATCCTTTAAGATTTACGATGTTCACACAACTAGAGCATTATATCGGGTGATAAAAAAGTCAGTATAAATTTGAAAACTGAATAAATCACGGAATAATGTAGATAGAGAAGTACAAATTGACACACATGCTTGGAATGACATGGGGTTTTATTAGAACCAAAAAAATAGAAACGTTCAAAAAATGTCCGACAGATGGCGCTTCATCTGATCAGAATAGCAATAATTAGCATAACAAAGTAAGACAAAGCGAAAATGATGTTCTTTACAGGAAATGCTCTATATGTCCACCATCATTCCTCAACAATAGCTGTAGTCGAAGAATAATGTTGTGAACAGCACTGTAAAACATGTCCGGAATTATGGTGAGGCATTGGCGTCGGATGTTGTCTTTCAGCATCCCTAGAGACGTCGGTCGATCACGAAACACTTCCGACTTCAGGTAACCCCAAAGCCAACAATAGCACGGACTGAGGTCTGGGGACCTGGGAGGCCAAACATGACAAAACGCGTCTTAGAATATGGAGTGTTTTTTGTTGTTGTAATAAAACCCCATGTCATTCCAAGCATGTATGTCAATTTTTACCTCTCTATCTACATTATTCCGTGGTTTATCAAGTTTTCAAATTTATACTGACTTTTTGATCATACGGTAATTTAAACCAAAAAATCTTTTGTCAAATAATGCTCACAGGCTTGAGAATAGGGTTGAAAATGGTACAAATGGCTCTGAGCACTAGGGGACTTAACAGCTATGGTCATCAGTCCCCTAGAACTTAGTACTACTTAAACCTAACTAACCTAAGGACATCACACAACACCCAGTCATCACGAGGCAGAGAAAATCCCTGACCCCGCTGGGAATCGAACCCGGGCGCGGGAAGCGAGAACGCTACCGCACGACCACGAGCTGCGGACATGAGAATAGGGATCTCACACGAATTGCCGGTTATAGAAATAACAAAACAACAATTAAATAGTATGTATTGTATGTAGCTGCAGCAGAACATTGAATATAAATACACGTAGAGGCAAAGTTCATTTAACTGCACATTAATTCACGAAAATCAACAGCAAACATTCAAACACCGAAAGAGCAGTTTCCCATTATCATTTCCGGCATGAAATAACGGACGTTATTGTGAATAATCATTATGATTAACGTTCAAAAATTCTATCGCACATGAATGTCAATCTCAACTGCAGCAAATAGTTACAGATCACAGCTGCCTCAAATTCCATAAAAAAATTAGCGTTCATAAAGTCGCACATTAATCAATAACCGAAAACGGTTTAATAATCTAAAACCAGTCAAATATTAAGGTCTGCAAATCTTTCTCGCAGCATTATTCCAAATCCAGCAGCTACTCGTCCACACAGTCACTCGATAAGAGGACACTCATCTACAACGACCAATGAAAAAACACTCTGACAAAAGATCGTGTGCATGCTAATGATAATCCTTAAATACTTCCAACGACGTCACATTCTTCTGAAACATTCTACCACTCAGATTTAAAGCTAATTGTACGTATACAGGGTGAGTTACTAACTATTGCCACCAAAGATAGCTCCGAAAGTATGACAGGTGCTGAAAAGTTTGTGGGACAAAACGGGGGTCATAATATGACGTTGGTTTTTTCCTTGTTAGGTGGGGTCGCTTCAGATATATGAAGGTGAATTTTTTCTTTGTTTTTTGTTTGTTTCTTTTTTTTTGTTTGGTACTTATTGTCTGATAGCGGCTATCGACACGAGTCCGATGATGTGTAACATTAAGGTCTTTGAAGGTCAACGAAGGTCACAAAGGTGGCATGAACGTCCATTAACAGGTGTTCGAAGTGATGATCATTGGTATCTTCTTCTTCGTCTTGCGTTACGGCCTCTGTAGGACCACGGATAGCCCCTTAGAGGACTGCATTTTCGTCTTCTTCTCCCATAATCTCTTCATTCTTTCTCTTCTTCTCTCCCGCTCTTCTTCCGAGATCTTCAGTGTTCGTTTCTCCCGTCGGCTTCACTGGTGACACTCTAATCTTTTCCTGTATTGATCTTTTCCTGTCACTGATCTCCGGCATATTGGTCGGTGTTTATATGTTCCTCCACTCTTCTTTTCCTTCGACCTTGACCCCCAATTCCAACCAGTCCTTCCAAAGTTCAACGACCCACTTGGTTCCTGTCTTTTCCCTTGTCCTCCCTGTTGTTTCCCACACTCTCTTCGTCATTCTGTCCATACTCATCCTAACTACATGTCCAGCTAAACTTGCCCTTTTGAGTCTGATTTCCCCGGATATTGTTCTCCGTTTCCGGTACACGTTCCAAACCATTGGTATCAATGCACTGCTGTAATCTTCCTATCATGGACTGAGTGGTATTCCTTATCACATCGGCATTTATCGAAGCACATGCTCTGACAGTTCTCTCTCGCATATCTTCAGGTGTAGCCGGAACGTCCTTATAAACATTGTCTTTTACGAATCCCCACAAGAAAAAGTCCAGAGGCGTCAAGTCTGGCGAACGGACCGGTCACGACACTTCTCCTCCGCGGCAATCCAACGATCTGTAACTCATCAGAGAGAAACGAACCGGTCACCCATCATGTTGATACCACATTCTGTTCCCTGTTCCTAAAGGTGTTTCTTCCAATAACAGACCTAATGCTTCTTGCAGGAATGTGGTGTGATTCCTACCATCAAGATTTCCTTCGATGAAATAGGAGCCTATAATTCTGTCCTCCAGAATTCCACACCATACATTCACCGACCACAGATTTGGAGTGGAACTTTCCGCAGCCAACATGGATTTTCAATTGCCCAATAATGCATGTTATGCAAATTAACATTTCCATGGTTCGTGAATGTACCCTTGTAATTTTACGCGAACTAACACAAGGATTTCGAACCACAGTGCAAGAGTACTAATTTCCGTTTCCTCGTTAGTAACTTTCCTTTGTCGGGTACGTTTCCGATGCGTTAAGGATCCAGTTGTTCCCAATTTACCATACACATATTTAAATGTACGACGTGTAGGGTGAGTGCGTTAAGGATATCTTTCAGCGTGTAAGTCTCTAGCTCTCACTGAATTGCGTTGGCATTCTCCGTAAATAGAAGCATATCGACTTGTTCTTCTAAGGAATGCATCATTCACATTCGCTTGATCCGATGATACTAGCCTTACCGTTCTTATTACTGTTGTATTGCGAAAGCGTCGAATGGTGTTTACATGTCAATGGCAAGTTAGATGGATACGCCGTATTCGGCGAATATTTACTATTTGCACGATATACGAGAGAGAATTGTCAGAGCACGTGCATCGATAAGTGCCGATGTGGCAAGGAACACACTCAGAAGAAGATTGCAGCACTGCATTGATACCAACGGTCATCACACAGCACATCTTCTGTAAATGGACGTTCATACCATATTCGTGACCTTCGTTGATCTTCAAAGACTTTACTGTAGCATATCATAGGATTCCTCTCGATATCCGCTATCAGAATATAAGTACCAATCTAGCGACCCGTTTAAAAAAAATAAATAAAAGTTGTCCTTCACATCTCTGACGTGACCCCACCTAGTAACAAGAAACTGACGTCATATTATGGCCCCCGTTGTCCCGTGCAACTTTTGCCCCACAAACTTTTCAGCTCCTATCATACTTTCGGAGTTATCCTATGTGGCAATAATTAGTCACTCACTCTGTATGTGGGATATTAGGAAACAGAGACAATTGCTGTAGGCTTTTGTGACTCATTTTCAAATAACAACACAATATTAAACAAGTTATTAACAAAGTTCAAGAAGCATGCTTACTCCAGTTTTACAGCGTGGTAGCACTTACATAAAATAGTAAACTTTTTCTATTCATCCACTCGGAAAATTAGGTACAGATCTGGGGAAGCATCGTTACTTTTATATTACTTATAGGTGAATTTGTAGTACTGACTCATTTGCGTATAAGCTTTTAATATACCCTACTGTAAAAATTTATACACTGGCATCATTTGAAAGCAGCTTGTTGTGGTAGATTCTAACGTAGTCAGCTTTCATATGACAAATATTATGATCAGACTGCTTCAGCACCTTAGTTGTTTTAATTTTATAACCTATCTTCATTAAGAACAATTTCAACTTCCTTAATATTATTCCTAGGACCATTATTGAAACTGGAATGAGCTTGTCCCATCGCCACTATTTTTCCAGTGTATTTGGTTTTTCGGTATTATCACATGTTAACCGAAGAGCTAGATAAGCCATTGCAAATGTAAGATGCCGATACATTCATAACCGATGTAAGCGCCAGAATGTTGAATTCAGGCATGCAAACGTGCATGCATTGTGTTGTACAGTGCAAGATGTTTTTCTGTGGGAAGGAGTTATATACCAGTTGTACTTGTTCGGTCAGTGCAAGGACGGTTAACGCTGTCTGTGAATGACGGTGGAGTTGTCTTCTGATGATGTCCCATATGCGCTCGAATGGAGACAGATCTGGTGATCGAAGAGGACAACAGAACAAGACGACACCCTGTAGAGCATGTCTGGTTGCAACAGCGGTATGTGGACGAGCATTATCCTGTTGAAACACGGCCCTTGGAATGCTGTTTATGAATGACAGCACAGTAGGTCGAATCACTAGCCTGACGTACAAATTTGCTGTCAGGGTTCAAAAATGGCTCTGAGCACTATGGGACTCCACTACTGAGGTCGTAAGTCCCCTAGAACTTAGAACTACTTAAACCTAACTAACCTAAGGACATCACGCACATCCATGCCCTAGGCAGGATTCCAACCTGCGACCGTAGCGGTCGCGCGGTTCCAGACTCTAGCGCCTAGAACCGCTCGGCCACTCCGGCCGGCTGAAGTCAGGGTTCGTGAGATGACCACGAGAGTGCTCCTGCTGTAACACTAAATAGCACCCCAGTCCATAATATCGGTTGTTAAGGCCATTGTGTCTAGCGCGCAGACAGATGGGTCGCAGGCCCTTGGCAGGCCTCCTAATCAATGCAAGTCCATCACTGGCATCGAGGCAGAACCAACTTTCTTCATAAGACATAACAGATCTCCTCCGGATTATCCAATTAGCTCTCGCTTGACACCACTGAAGTGGTAAACGCCGATGGTTTGGGGTCAGTGGAATGTACGCAACAGGGCGTCTGGTTCGGAGCGGTACTCCTTGAAGTAACCGAACCGTAACTGTTCCGTTGTGTCACTCTGGTACCAATTGGATCTTTCCTTTGAAAAAGCATTGCCGCTTTCTTTCCCCCATCTTCCCAATATTCAAGCTTGTGCTCCGTCTCTAATGACCGTTGTCAATGATACGTTCAAATCTAATCTACTACGTCTCGAGAGGCTTCAAATTACGGCGCTTGTATCATCCAATCAATAGGTAATATGTTATTCCTCTGGTCGTAATAACGAAACATAACTGCAAAGTTCGGCTACTCTCAATCTGTGGTTAATTCATACTAATTCATTCCTAGTCCCCCTACCGAGAGATTTTTCTGACTTAATTTGCAGCCGGTTGTCTTTTTTTCTTAAAATCGATCTGTCTGGCGCATATGTCCAGTTTTATATTGAAAAAAAAGGTCCCTCTCTTAATGGTGGCTAACACGTCATTTAGTTTGTATAGCTACAATGGTTTGCATTGTCAGCACAGCAGCGATTTTCCGGCTCTACCTCGAACAACTTATCCGCGACGTCCCAAGTATCGTGTCAGTTACTAGTATGATATAACAGTTACAGCTCTTGCATGGGCTGAGTGGCCGGCCGCGGTGGCCGAGCGGTTCTAGGCGTGCAGTCCGGAACCGCGCGACTGCTACGGTCGCAGGTTCGAATCCTGCCTCGGGCATGGATGTGTGTGATGTCCTTAGGTTAGTTAGGTTTAAGTAGTTCTAAGTTCTAGGGGACTGATGACCACAGTAGTTAAGTCCCATAGTGCTCAGAGCCATTTGGGCTGAGTGTCATCACAATCTGCGCCTGCTGCTCGCCAAACTCGGGCAGTATGGCCTAATTTCAAAATATGTGAATCCTTAAAACCTCAAGCGGAATACATAAGACATATTCTTATCACGAGAGGCTTCGAACAGACCCAAGAACATATGGAAGCCATTATTCACTTACCTGTACGATCAACCCAAAGCGAACCGCAAGCTCTCATAGCAAAAGAAAATTATTACTCCAAATTCATACTGCAGGCATTTGAAATCACTGAACCTGTAAGCATTTTGACCAAAAGGCGTATGTTCCGTTTGGGCAGCCACTTTTCAGCCGTGACTTAATAACAGCCCCAGCAAGGCTCCCGATCTAGCTACTTTATATCCAGTCAAAACATTCATTGTAGCCATTGACGTTGCTCGAAATGGGAGTAGAGTGGTTCTAACCCGTAAAAATCATGATACGACCTAGCAACCTTATCCTTCTATAACTCTGACCCCAGTTCAGATACAGTCAAATTGAGAAAAACCTCTCACTATTATTTATCGAATTCAGAAATTTCCCTCCGCCTTATATAGAACTATATTTGACTCATCACGAACAATGTCACTCTTTTCAGTCCTAACATCAAGCTGGCTACTAGAACAGTCCAGTGCCTTTAACGCTGGATCGCCTCTATGACATTCCTTATCGCCCAAAACTTCCAAAAATTCAACACAGACGCACTCTCCTATTTGGCCTTTGGCCCTGATCACTAATTCGATCCTCTGGAACCCTTGTGATCTCAGACCCGTAAAACCCTCTGGGTTTGCGATAGGTGGATCTACTTCCCAAATACGTAATATCATTCCCCAGCATCAGGTACAAGTCGTTATTTTGATCATCGGCCGCCTCCTGGGAAATGAGAACTGCAAAATAGTCACTCTACCCCCACGTCTTCCTAATGTTCTACCAGCACTGTTGGGGCGTCATTTGTAAGACGACCATGACACGCCATCATGTGTGCTAGCCTGATATGTCAATGCCGTGACTGTCGCTTGTGAAGCTTGCACCGCCCATGAGATCACTTCTCGGCAACCTGACGTAAGACTTGTGGGAGAGAATTCATGAATCTTTCACCAGAACTCACCTTGGAAACATGTGGCTGACCTCAAATTTCAATAAAGGGCCTGCACCACTACTATTCGTGTCACAATCTCAGCCTTCATAAGCTTCAGTGCTTCGGAAAGAACAGCCAACCAGTTGAAAAACAAAGGTTTAATAAAACTTGACGATGGTTTCGGCGGTTTGAAAACCGTGTTCATAAAAAGGAATCGTTGAGTCTGTCTAGTACATTTTATCCACTTAATAACCATTTAAATACATTACATGAAAGTGGTAGCTGTCTGCTGTTGGGTTTGTCTTAAAACTTTAAAGAAAATATCCCTACAGCAGACGACTATACTTTTATAGAAAGTATTTACATGGTGATTAAGTGGGTGATATGTACTAGACAGAGTCAACGACTCCCACTTTCAATATAGATAATGTGATTTTACTTCCCACATCTTCCGAAGAAGACGGTTTTAACACCGCCAAAACCATGGTCAAGGTTTAATAAGCCTGTATTTTGCAACTGGTTGGCTGTTACATCTAATGCATTGAACCTCGTGAATGCGCTGTTGCTGAAGTGCAGCCATGTTCAAAATCAGCCGTCATAAATACTGTTTTTGTACTGAAGTGGTTCATCAGACCTTCGTTTTAGGTAATGCTCCACAATTTGCATCTGATGAGTTCTCTTTTTTTGCCATTGTATGGGCATTGTTTACATATTTGCACCCGTGTTCCACTTCAAATTGCAAAGCAGGATAGCAGGATACTTCTTATGAATCTTCAAACAATAACTTAGGAAAGCGTCGTTTACAAACTGCAACAGAGATGCAGCACTCTCTTAGTTCCCAACCATTCTAATTCTTGAGTAGTACCCTTCAGAGATACTCTATGGCTACCACCAACTGTGTTAGATCTCTTCCATGCCACAACTGATCCTTCATCTCATCTCGCCCAGTCAAATTTAAGGGCTCCCTGGAGTTGACCATCACCTAAAGTCGGGGTCCTGTTTGAATCCTGGGCACAGTTTCATCACCTGTAGTAAGATGGTTTCCGAGATAGAAGTCAAAAGGTAGAATCCCAGGGGAGCCAACAATGAACTCCTCCTCCACACTTCCGTTCTACGGCAGGCATCATAGAATTCAAAATGCATGGAGTGGAACCACTGCCTCTGTCTCTTCCGCCAGATGTCTCTCTGGCACCTCACGATAGCCTCCAGCGCTGCTATCCGCTTCCTCAACAGGACAACATGATCCAGTGGGCAACATGGACGCTTACGTCACAGAGGACTCGACTCCACACGTATAGATGGATCCACCCGTACAGTCGCAATCTTTAACACGCCACCTTCAGCCAATAGTCAGCGTATCATCGGCTGTACGGGTTGAATACGGGTGAGAGGGGGGGGGGGGGGGGGGAGGAGGCAGGGGATCTTGTGTCCAGCATGATGGTAACTCAGGTTATGATTCAGACGTTATTACCAACACAAAGCAGTAGCTGACATACGCCACATCATTTGCTAGGAGGCATTCGAAAGATACTGTGGCCCACGCTAGGAGGTGCTCGCTGGATGTCAAGTAATGTTCTCAACTACAGCACATAGCTTGTATGCAGGACTGGTTCGCACTCCAGTGAACATTGGTTCGACATGGGAAGGTTATGAACCAGTTCAACTGTTAAACTGCGACTGTAATTTAAGTCAGTGAATAAATCGAAGTATTCGTCAAGTTCACTATCGAACACTTCACGTAGCATATATGTAGAAGTAAAACCGGTAGAAATGCCTTCCAGCACATCGGAATTCGAGAACACGACAACTGTGGCGTATTGTGAGTTTGCTTTACCGTTCCGCTATACAGCGACTTGCGTTAGTCCGCACCAAATGGCTGCCATGAGGACATGCAGTCCTTGGTTTCAGGCCATAATCAATCCTGTGCGGGGTGCAATGGCTACACGGGAGTAGTGGTCGAAAGGAAAGACCACTCTTTATATGTGTTTGCAGGTGGGGATATTCAGCAGCCAAATAAGTTAAAATTCATGGTGAATCTTCGGCTGTTCTTTATTTCGCACAAAGCGCTTCATTACGAGTTTCGGTCAAGCCGTGCAGTATCACACCAATAGTCAGGATATGGGCAAGACAAGCGCTCACACAGACAGTGTGACGATGCCCGTAGCTCACAGAATATCACCACAGTGAGTATTGTCGACGCTGTCTTCTTTTAGTACATTCTATCACTTAATACAAGAGATACTCGATTTCACCTTCATCAGTTTACACGTTTTTTTCTTTAAGAAAATGAATCCAAATATGAAGTGACAACTGCCTCTACTGGACATTCTATTGTCTGGAGAAGATCCTCAGTTGGTTGCTGGAACACGCTTTAGTGCCTGGCGAGCGAATTTTTTGTTGGTGACAACTAAAGGTAGTTACCGCTCGATGCTTACAGACCATATACGCTACAACATTAATCGCAATAATGAAGTCTTCAGTAGATTCATTTGCTACTTTGACGTAGCACCAGAGACAGATACACACTACAATAGAATGTGGGAGTGGCAGAAGAACGTCTTTCTCCATAATGTCCAGTTCTGTGTACATCACGATAATGGTGTCTCCTTATATTAAGGTTCTGAAAACGAACTTAGCCAGCCTGCATACTGGCTGAACATCTATTACAATAGAATGGAATGCCAGTGTGTACACTGCACTAACATATTCGGTTAGCAGGGCCAGTCATTCGGACAGCCGCCTTTAAGGCCAGTAGCTATGAAACATATTCACATCTTTCAACAGGATAACGGAAGACCGCACGTGTTCGTCCTATCCTGACCAACCTCGATATGGAACAGCATAGAGTGATGCGACTGCAGATTAGTTCGACTCGTTGCTAGAAATGGCAGCCCTGTATTTTAAATTTCGCACCCTCTGTATCCCTAAATCACATAAACATTTACTAATATACCTAACCTAATTGTCATGCAGAATACATAAAATTTGTCACATGCAATCTTTCCTGGTATTACAGTAGCAATGACCAGCAGAATAACTACAAGTTTAATCGTAATAAAGGAACGTTATTCCACGGCGTGTGTGTTGCAGTGCACAATAAAAACAAAAAACTGTTTTTGGATCGCTTAATAAAGCAGGAATCACTCGTTTCCGGCAGTGAGAATGTGGCATTTCCAATGTTGAGAACTTTCACTCTTTCCTCGTGTTCTAGAAAAACACACGTGATCACTCAAAAGATTCTTTCACATGTCTCGATTTAATTAAAGTCTGTATCATTGCCATTTATTCACATAGCAAGATGGGGAAATCTGTTTTTCTAATGCGGGAGTTACTACACGAAATAATTTTCCTCATTTATGACTCACCAGTGGATTCAGGCTTCAGAAACACATGGTGCTGATCACACAGGGTTATTCATAAGCACAACTCTGAGGTTTCAGAAGACGATTGCGAAATAATCAGAAGACTTACAGAAAAATTATAAATATGAGTAGTTAGAGCTTCCGGCCAAGTTCAGATCCTCAATAAGTGCTGTGGCGTAGATGAACTAGGCTGTCAGAATTTGCAGAGAAAACATCCTCACTGCACTGTCGCATCGTATAAGTTTGCCGAGTGCCAGGTCAATGAACAGGTTTAAAAAGCGTGCTGCTGTCTCACTTTCCCAGGCAATTCGTGTCAGGGACTTCAGTGAACTTCACAGAGGTAGTGAAGTTTGCCGCATCACATACGCAAACGGTTTTCGTAAAGAGAATTAGTAATGTGAGTTAAAAATTTGGAGATGTTCTCTAGCTACTGATTCGTCATGTATTTTCGCTAACCACCACATGTATTAATGAATAAACCCGTGTTAACATCAGACATATAGAGAATTTTGTCAACCACAAGAAAGCCAATGCGAATCCTCTCACAATATTGAACTATATACTTATCTACTGTTGATTTCAAAGAAGCTTTTTTGATCGTGCAAAGTGAAGGGAGATATCAATTCATAAATAACATCATACAGCATCACAGCTAATTGAATTTGCAGTCCAGTTCGCAGAATTAGAATTGAGTGAACTACCTTTAGACTATCAGTGATACAATTATGACATTTCCAGTGCTTAGTTGGGAATTTGATTTGGTTGAGCGTTAGCTTGCACTTTATCAGTCCTCGAGCCTAGTTCAGGAATACTGCTTACGTTCTCTCACTGCAATCTGCTTTGTCATTATTGCTTCAGTAGAAATTACGTGTTTGTTTTCTGTTAGCTGAATTAATTGTTGTACTGACCGTTAACGAAAGCTGTGCGAATTCAGAAATGATCTTACATCTCTATAATTTAAAAATACAGCTTAGTTTGCTTGCTACTGTGAATTACATCTCTTCTACTGAACAACTGCTCATAGCTTCCAATGTATGTATTTAGAACTCACGATTACTGGACATTTTGTCCCTGTTTTGGTCCGTACAACTTCCTACTAAAATATGGAAGGCAAAGAGGTTACAGTAGAAGAGTTTCCTTATTTTCGCTTGTAACTTTAGACTCGCTTGTTTCTGAGCCAGGGTTGACGTCCTTCATGCCTGAAAGCTTGAAACAACATCACAGAATCACCCTGTACTAAAAGTTCTGTAAGAAAGTAGTGTCAAAATATTGATCAACTGGGACTACTAATAAACTCGTGGGGGGGAGTGGACGATCAGTGATTCTTTCGGCTCCCATTAGAACAAAATTTAGTAGTACCGAACCTTTTTATGACCTCTGACAAGTTACTGAAAATGCGAGATCCTAAATTACAGGAATGATCTAGTAGTAAGGTTACATCTTTTAGCATTTTTCAGTAGTTTGTTTCAATCATATCACTGATTTTTTAACTTGAAATGTTGCTTCTAGAAATGAGACGTACACTTCTCATTAAATTGCCCTTAAAAACCAATACACTGAGAACCTGTGGGCAGTATATCCAAATATATGGACCAGTGTTTGCTGGAAATTCTTGAAGTCAAGCCACAGACCTTTCAGAATACAATGATTTTTAATTTGCGATCCTTTGCATGGTTTGAGAAGTCACCGATATACCAGTATGTGATAACGACGCTCGCAGTGTTGAATGAGAATTACTGAAATTTGTGACCTTATATAAGCTCTACCCACTGTTAGTTATTGACGAGTTCTAGTACAAGACTTATTTAAATCTGTGGAGCTCTTCTACCGGCAGCTACCTGAAAGCCCTCTTACTTAGAGCATATTTTTGTTTGTTTTTTTCTTTTTGGTCATCAGTCTTCTGATTTCAAGCATACTTATACTCTGCTGCAATTTTTTAAAGACATAGTGACTCTCGCACAGAGACGTAGAAGTATTACTCTCCGACGCTCCATTCATAAAGAAATACCAAGAAATTCGGTCCATTAGGAAGAATCCTCAGTCGCGGAGTTTAAAACAATTAGTAAGAAGTAAGTGTGGATGTAAGGATACCACGTCCATTAGTAGGTCCTATCTGTTCATCCTAATAAAATAAAGAGCAAAAATATTCTGATTGCAGCAATTTCTGCTTTTTGGTGCGGAACAGAGGGTGAAGATGTCTTTCTGTCGTCGCTGATTCTCCTGTTTATAGCCTGTGGTTGATTTTCGTATGAACAGAAGTAAAGTAGAATGTTTTTCGCAACTTATACATTATTTCACTACCATATTAGGAACTGTTTTGATAAACGATATATTCCTACGTGTACAATGTCCCTCAACATGACATCCATTCGTCATAAGTTAGCAAAATATTTTACATCAGTTGCACTTGTAGTTTGGTTTATAACCTTCGCCTGGGAGTTGCAAGTTGCTCTGCACTTCTAGTTTTATTTATGAGCTTCGACTGATAGTTGTAACTAGATCAACGGTTTTAACCAAAATGAGTCTTTTCAAACACTAATCATTATCTAGGAAAACAGTAGCACGACGTGAATGTAGCTAGTTCTCAAGTATTCTTGTACGCTCCCAGTAAAATAAACTGAAAGGTTTATTAAATACTGTCGTCGTTTTTAGTAGTAAACATTCTGGCAGATTCAGCTTTATTTTTTTACGCCATTTTCTGCTCATGGGAACCATGTTAATAATATGTTTGCTCAGTACATGTTTACGCATTTGCTTTAAAAAGCGTCGTCTGCATCTCTACAAATGTTTTTTGCGCAATAAAAATAATACATTGGCTGAAGACCGCAATTTGCATATAATGAGTATCATATCACTGTTGCGTGCACATTAAAAGCTTTTTGTGTTCTTTCAGCAGCGCGTTGTGCCATTGCCCGGTAAACTGCACATAAAAAATTTGCGTACTATTGTTTGCTGTTTCGGACGCCTAAGTGGAGAGAAAATTTACGCTTATGACGCTAACAAGTAAATGTCACAAAAACATTGATATGTGATAGCAACGGACTGCGTTGCCTGCTATTGAAACACGTTGTGCAAATTCGTTCTTGTTGTTCTCTTTTGCTTCATTGGTTGTTATCAAGAACCTTTTGAGAGGGTAGAAAACCATATTTTCAGGAGCTCCACATTACTTTTCAAAGTAGCGCGTTTTATTTATCCTCTCCCACTAAATCGACTGTTCGGTTTCAGATTTTAAGAACGGGCACATTCTCAAATTGCTGACAGTCACTTATAGGTTGTATAAATGCTTCATATGCAAAAATTTTGAGCGTTTAGAGACCGTAAAAAATTTAGTTTTTGGTGTGACAACAATGTGTTGCACCGTTTCGCCGATAGGGTCACGAAAGTTTCGGCGCCGGAGATAGAGACGATGTTCAAACTGCTGTGTGCTTCATATTATTTTGTCGTCTGTTTACATTAAAGCACAACCCACTCCTGAGTGCCAATTAGTATCTAAAATGCTCTGCAACTACCACCCGTTCCGTGAATAATGGCTACAGCTTAAGCCCAAGGGACAGCCAGCTCTTCTGGAATGCGACGATCCCTCGTACACCACTAGTGAGCCTATGTCTATGATGCTTTTTTGTAAATGGATGTTTTCAGCGATATTTCTGATCCAATATTCATCATACCGTAGGATGAACAGCGTCTCTGACCTACTCTTGAATCAAAACCTTCTTGGATCTCTATTTTTGTTTTTTTATTTATCGAATGGTTTTTTAACGCATTGAAAAAAAGTAAAGGGTAGAGCACGATACAATATAAACTCTTATAAACAAATATCTAGAGCATATATGTAATCTATCGTTTCGGAGTCTCCTGGTCCACCATCATACGATCTTATGGGTCATTCTTCTGTGACGTGTCCGATGGTCTGTGGTTCTTCACGATCACAAAGTGTGAATATTTGCTCACTTCATTTGTGTAAAAAATATCCTGATTCTGCTTTGTTGGACTCTAGTTCTGTTCAGAATTGGCAGTATTTTGCACCGCAGGTCAAATCCCGGTGCTTTTTAGGTGATACAGGGCATATTATTGTTTTGGTATCTAGTCCATTATGCATTAGTAGTCATCTTCCATAGCGACCCTTGCTGTTATTATTGTTGGTTGTCTACAGTGGAGTCGGTTTGGTTGGCGATGAAAACGTGAACCTGTGATCTTTTTTGTCATACAACAAAGAGCTTCTTTTTACTCTCAACATTCTAAACGTTCGCATAACAGGTTTGTTTGTAATTTGTACATCGTTTTATATGTTTTCGATGTTCTTAATACCGCTAAAGCTCAGAGCTAGCTAGCTGAACGTTTCGCGTCTCTCCATCCATCGGAGAACACAAAACTGGGAGGAAAGCGGTAGGATGTATTTTCTGCAAGAGCTTTGCTTCATTTGACTGTTCCTTGGATGAGTTTCAGCATGAAGAACCGAACTGTTGGTCAGCTGACAATGAGCACTTAGTGAATATGCTGCAACGATGTAACTTCCTTAAGAGCGCGTTATTTCAGAAAATCTCAGTTACAAGTAACATATGAAAAGAGACATTCACGTTTTTTCACTGCGTAGTGTGTAGAATAATTAAATGAAAAATCCCATTTAAATTGCCTGAGAACATACAAATTGTGGGGAAAATTTGTCGTCTGATGATACCCACTCACCGTTGTACAGTTTTAGTTTTCACTATCAGGCGAGCATTGGCGTTTGTGATATGAACGACTCGCAGTTACTTGAACTCTAAAGAGCACGGGCTGCCAACCGGCGGACGCAGGGCAGGTACAGCCCACGACTGGTTTCAATCCGGCCGGCGGAAGAAATTCGCGCGAGAGACACCGTACTTTGAGATATAATAAGATATAATGATCGTCTGAAGGCAAGTACTGTCGAAGTCATCAACGTCTACATCATACTCGCGAGACACCTAATGTGTGGCGGAGGGTACTTTTGTACCACTAACTGAGCTGTCCAACCCTGTTCTAAGCACGAAACACGCGTGGGAAGAAAAACTGTCGGTAAGCCTCTGTATTGGCTTTAATTTCTCAAATTTTCTCCTCGTGGTCATTAAGCGAGACTTATGTGGCGGGAAGTAATAGGACCTATGTTGTCCGACTTTTCTCGGAAAGTGCTCTCTCGAAATTCCAATGGCAAATCTCTTCGTGATGCACAATGTCTCTCTTGTAACGTCTGCCAGTGGAGTTTGGCGAACATTTCCGTAAAGGTATAGTCAGGAAGAATCAATACGCAAAGAAGTGGGATACGGAAGTACTGAGGAATGACGAGATACGTTTGAAGTTCTCTAAGGCTATAGATACAGCAATAAGGAATAGCGCAGTAGGCAGTACAGTTGAAGAGGAATGGACATCTCTAAAAAGGGCCATCACAGAAGTTGGGAAGGAAAACATAGGTACAAAGAGGGTAGCTGCGAAGAAACCATGGGTAACAGAAGAAATACTTCAGTTGATTGATGAAAGGAGGAAGTACAAACATGTTCCGGGAAAATCAGGAATACAGAAATACAAGTCGCTGAGGAATGAAGTAAATAGGAAGTACAGGGAAGCTAAGACGAAATGGCTGCAGGAAAAATGTGAAGACATCGAAAAAGAAAGTCAAAATAACCTTTGGTGACGTTAAAAGCAACGGTGGTAACATTAAGAGTCCAACGGGAATTCCACTGTTAAATGCAGAGGAGAGAGCAGATAGGTGGAAAGAATACATTGAAAGCCTCTATGAGGGTGAAGATTTGACGGATGTGATAGAAGAAGAAACAGGAGTCGATTTAGAAGAGATAGGGGATCCAGTATTAGAAACGGAATTTAAAGGAGCTTTGGAGGACTTACGGTCAAATAAGGCAGAATGGATAGATAACATTCCATCAGAATTTCTAAAATCATTGGGGGAAGTGGCAACAAAACGACTATTCACGTTGGTGTGTAGAATATATGAGTCTGGCGATATACCATCTGACTTTCGGAAAAGCATCATCCACACGATTCCGAAGACGGAAAGAGCTGACAAGTGCGAGAATTATCGCGCAATCAGCTTAACAGCTCATGCATCGAAGCTGCTTACAAGAATATTATACAGAAGAATGGAAAAGAAAATTGAGAATGTGCTAGGTGACGATCAGTTTGGCTTTAGGAAAAGTAAAGGGACGAGAGAGGCATTCTGACGTTACGGCTAATAATGGAAGCAAGGCTAAAGAAAAATCAAGACACTTTCTTAGGATTTGTCGACCTGGAAAAAGAGTTCGACAACATTACATGTTGCAAGCTGTTCGAGATTCTGAAAAAAGTAGGGGTAAGCTATAGGGAGAGACGGGTCATATACAATATGTACAACCAAGAGGGAATAATAAGAGTGGACGATCAAGTACGAAGTGCTCGTATTAAGAAGGGTGTAAGACAAGGCTGTAGCCTTTCGCCCCTACTCTTCAATCTGTACATCGAGGAAGCAATGATGGAAATAAAAGAAAGGTTCAGGAGTGGAATTAAAATACAAGGTGAAAGGATATCAATGATACGATTGTGGGAAAACCGGAACTTCCTATGGTAGTGAAACATGGACTGTGGGAAAACCGGAACAGAAGAGAATCGAAGCATTTGAGATGTGGTGCTATAGACGAATGTTGAAAATTAGGTGGACTGATAAGGTAAGGAATGAGGAGGTTCTACGCAGAATCGGAGAGGAAAGGAATATGTGGAAAACACTTATAAGTAGAAGGGACTGGATGATGGGACATCTGCTAAGACGTGAGGGAATGACGTCCATGGTACTAGAGGGAGCTGTAGAGGGCAAAAACTGTAGAGGAAGACAGAGATTGGAGTACGTCAAGCAAATAAATGAGGACGTAGGTTGCAAGTGCTACTCTGAGATGAAGAGGTTAGCACAGGAAAGGAATTCGTGGCGGGCCGCATCAAACCAGTCAGTAGACTGATGGAAAAAAAAAAAAAAAAAAAAAAAAAAAAAAAAAAAAAAAAAAAAAAAAAAAAAAAGTTGCGCCGGATAAACGATCCCGTGACGAAGCGTGCCGCAATTCGTTGGACATTCTCTACCTCTTCTATTAGTCCTACTTGGTAGGGATCACAGGCAGATGAACAATACTCAGGAATTGATAAAACAAAAGCCTTATTAGACACTTCCTCCGCTGATGAGTCACATTTCCTAAACGTTCTTCCTATGAATCTGAGTCTGGCATCTGATTTTCCCTGTACTTGTTTTATGTGGTCACTCTGGATAGTTACAACTGGATATTTTAGGGCAGAGATTCCTTGCAGCGCTTTATCATCAAAAGTGTAGCTATACAGCAGTGGATTTCCTTTCCTATGTGTGCACAATATGTTACATTTATTTTCGCTCAGGGACAACTGCCAGAGGCTGCACTTTTAATTAATTCCCTGGAGGTCATTCTGCAAATCGTTACTATTTCCTGGCGTTTGCTACTTTGTTATAGACAACCATATCGTCTGCAAACATCCTTAATGAGTTTCTGACGCTATCTGTTGTATCATTTATATATACTGTAAACAGTAACGGTCCTATCACACTTCCTTGGGGTACTCACGAAATTACCTTTACAGCTGTCGATCTAGTTCCGTTAAGAGCGAAGTGTTGAGTTCGATCTGCAAGGAAGTCTTGAATCCAGTCACAAAGCTGCACCGATACTCGATAAGCTCGTACGTTTTTCAGTCAACGGCAGCAAGGGACGGCGTCAAATGCCTTCTAGAAGTCAATGAACACGCGAATCAACTTGAGCGCCGTTGTCTGCTGCGCTGTGGATCTAATGGAGGAAAAGAGCGAGCTGAGTTTCGCAGGATCTCTGTGTTGTTAGTACTAGAATTACTGTCGAACAGTATTGGTCCCGACCAATATATTCTCGGTACTGCCAACACGCATTGAGCACTAGCAAATAATTTTTGTTTATTATGGAGGTATTACAACACTGCAATTGTTTAAATTTAGCGTAATATAATAATGAATTAACTTCTTTGCTTTTATAGGCGTTATTCTTCCATGATGGCGTACGAAATTACTGTCATCCCATCTTCAGATGTTTACATTTATTTACGTATCACCAACGTAGCTCCCACACAAACGGCGTTGCAGAACGGAATTTTTGAGACAGCTATTGTAAAACGTCGCAAGGAAAGAACGTTCTCAACGGGAAAATAAATATGCACATCCCTAGACGTGGTGAAAATGAAATGAATAATTAATTAGCTTTCCTTGTGGTGAAAGGGATGCTATTCGTATTGCTGCGTTACACCAAAACCTTAGAATCACGGGCGCTATAGTTTCTACCTTATGTGCTAGGACCGCTGGAGTCGTGTCACGTGACGAAGAAGCCCGCGAGCTTGAGAAAGTATGTGAGTGAGGACTGAGGGTCCCCAAAACGCTACTCATGCCTTCTACAGTGGCTACGAGAAGACAGGTAGCTTCCTCTCTATCGAGAAATTTTGAGTTCTTGATAAATGAATGTAAGCAATGTGTTCCTGAGGAAATATTCTACTACTTCCAGGTTAGGAAAAATACTTTATTAAAATATTTGTATGCTTTTTGCTATTCATGAACTGTATGTATATTTCGTACAGGTGTAGGCTGCTCCTTCAAGTCATTTTGCTACTGGACTTCGTATATTAAAGCAAGTAATTTGTGACTTTTATAGAGAAAACTTCCGTATCCGTATCTGTAAAGAAATATTTACTAAAATAAGGACTGTGCAATGCTGGCAGCCTTTAACAACTAACAAGGGGAGGCCGCCAATTGTGAAATTCAGATTCGATTCATACTGCGCATAATAAAAGCTCATGGCCAGAGGCGTAATGTGGCAAAGCACCAAGATGCAGTTCTCAATTGTTGTCGAGAAAATCGACAGTTAAAAGAAACCGTTGCGCCGGCCGGTGTGGCCGTGCGGTTAAAGGCGCTTCAGTCTGGAACCGCGTGACCGCTACGGTCGCAGGTTCGAATCCTGCCTCGGGCATGGATGTGTGTGATGTCCTTAGGTTAGGTAGGTTTAAGTAGTTCTAGGTTCCAGGGCACTGATGACCACAGATGTTAAGTCCCATAGTGCTCAGAGCCATTTGAACCAGAAACCGTTGCGGTGAAATACTCTCTATGATTAATGATTTTCTACAGCGTCATAGCGCAGCGGTAAGCGCTGGAGTTCTTAATCCGAAGGTCGCCGGATAGAATCTCGCGCCGTGCAATATTTTTTTATTATTAGTTTTTTGCAATTCAAATATATATATAAACTATTAATGAATTGCTTATGCATGTTGGTGAAGGCGGATCGCTCTCCAATTGTACCGCCTCCATTTTTCCGTTTGTTTAACAGGGTGTACCAAAGCTGTCCCGTCCGCACTGATTTTCGACGATGTTATAAGTTGCGCTAGGGACCGCATCTACCTTCTTTCGAAGTTAGCAGGCAACTACGCTGTTATGCGGCGGCTCGTTTCGGCCCATTCAACATCTGTCCTTCAAGTGTAACGAGCGACTAACGGAGTTTATATTTCATACCTGCCACTGCAAGTTTGTATTCGTGGGGTCTCTATTCTAATTCGAACGTTTGACTTACGCTATAAGTATTCGTTTCTACGTCTTCCGTTAACTATACGTGGTTAACATTATGAAGACAATTAATAACATTTGTGAAATACAACTTTGACTGCGGAAAACATAATGATGTTCGAAGTCGCCAGTTTTTCCACCACAAACGACTTTCAACAACTTATTATATGCATAATTGTAAAACAAATACTAAAAAAAAGTTGCATGGAGCGAGATTCGACCCGGCGACCTTCGGATTACGAACCCGAGCGCTTACCGCTGCACCACCACGCTGTAGAAAATTACTAATCATAGAGAGTATTTCACCGCAACGGTTTCTTTTAACTCGATTTTCTACACAACGGCTGAGAAGTGCATCTTGGTGCTTTGCCACATTACACCTCTGGCCATGAGCTTTTATTATGCGCAGTATGAATCGAACCTGAGTTTCACAATTGGCGGCCTCCCCTTGTAAGACGAAATAGATAGTACATGTACAGAGCTGAAAGTGAATCATTGTGAGTGACTGCCCATTGAGAAGGAATATTTGGTTTATTGACATACTTAACGACTTCTCGTGATTATATTACACTGCCTTTTTTCTAGTACCAAACGAATATGCTTACAGCTGCATCATAATGCCAATACAAAATTTTTTGTTTATACAGAGTGGTTTTTCACCGTCATTCTTCTGCTTTGGACAATTTCAATTTGTTAGCCAATACAGTGAAAAACATTTAACTTGAAAATGCGTGAAAGATTAAATACTATGGAGAGACTAAGTACTTTGTCATTTCATACTTTCTTTTTCTTTTAAATCGAAACTAAATTCGTTTAACACGAAAAAATTTCGCTTCTCGCACGAACAAAAGTACTTGCCTTCCATGGTCGCTACGCCACCCTCACGTCCATTTTGTCAATTAGACGTAATAGATTAAATAATGGACGCTACTGGTGTATCTGGGAAACAGATGATCCAGTGATGGAAGTGGCAAAACTTGTAAATTTTCCTCCAAAGTAAACACTTTTTACGTCTTCTTTTATGCGCAGTACCAGAGAAACTGCGAAAGTTTTCACATTATTAAACTGTCCTGCAGCATAATTGGATGAAATTGTGTACAGTTACAGGTAAGGCAGATGACGTCATGTTGGTGATTGTTTAGAGACGAAACTGACGTGTCGATGTAGATAGTGACAACAGATTTGTAATTTAAATCAAAATTGTAGTTCCTATCCCCAAAGCAACATAAATGCAGAAAATCTTGAAAACTGTGCGCAGTTGTTTAGAAGCGCATTCGAATGAGGAAATGAATTAAAGTTGATAACTACAAGAGTATATTTTAGGAGGAAATTGTGTTACTTTTGTCTCTTAACATTTGACGAGAGCAAATATAAAAGGTTTTTCCACGCGTGCCCTTTAACACGAAACGCACGAACCATCCAGCAACTGTTTCACCGGCACATTACTATGAGACAGATAAACGAGAAACGATCAACCCCTCCGCTATTGCAGGCACCACAGTTTCGCACGCGCCAACGATTCCCCGAAATGGGGGGCTACCACGAACGTCTTGCCTTCCACATTTCAATTTAAATAACAATAGGCTCCTTGACTGACAATCGATTTCAGGAAGTACATAACAATGGGACCCTCAGCGTACAGTCCGGGACTAAGGAGGAGGGTCTGGGACTAAGGGAGGGCGGTGTGGGAGCAGGGAAGATGCACGCTCATTATGACAATTTTCCGGACGGTTTCCCATCAAAGCGGCAGCCAATTGAGCGCGCGAACGGCGAGTGGGTGTCCCGGAAGTGGCCTGCGGTTGTCTCGACTATCCTGCTGCACCCGGCTATAAGCGTTGTCCGCAGTTGGATGTCACAGGTTAACAGTGAGGGCTATCACGGGTTTTTGCTCTACCTAACCTTAGATCTCTACATTATTCATGCTGCTTGTAATTCTTCAAAGGTATCTTTGTCATATGGCATATAGTCAAAGATCTACTTTCTAGTAAGTGCAAATTAGTTAAGATGATCTTGTACATTATCGAAATGCTGCCATATTTTCGATGACAATGTGTATCGTAATTGTAAATCGACTCATTCCGCATTGTAGCGACAGATAACAATTTTGATAGATGGAATGCGTTAATCTACACAAGATTTTAAAGAAAAGTATTACGTTATTTGACGCTTGTTTGTATAGATAAGACAAAAATGCCTGGTAAACATGGACTTCAAAACGAATATCTCAGAGGTTTAAGCACTTTTTCATCTTCACTGCTGTGACACACATTCCTGCTGCAAGCAATGTGCTCTCCAGTTTATAACAGGTGGTAGTGTGGACAAAATACATTGTAAACACAGGCTATAAAATGCATACCTTAAACCTCAAAATACCGATTTGGGGGGGGGGGGGGGGGGGGGAGTGGGTAGTTTATGGCCAAGCTGCGAAAAATGCTCTATCTAGTGAGATATTTTATAAGTTTTAAAAAAACATTGTTTTTAGCGAATAACTCTGAGCCGTGCGTGGTTCGTGTTCCCGCCATCATGTATTTTACACCCTGTTTGTAACGCACTTCCACCTCACTACGTTAATTTAAATTACTACTGTCACTGAGTTGCTGCTTTGCCTGACCGTGAGCGGCGTTAGCAACGCGTATCGATATATCCCCTCTCGAGGTATCTATTCTCGACTGCTATTACTTGCCGGTCGTTGTCTGTCGTAAGCCAGTTTGGATGGGAAGTTCGGGTCACGAGTTCGGGCTGCCAGTCGGTTGGAACGCGTCTGGAGCGCAGTCCGGACCTGCCAGTCGGGGAGTTACAATGCAGCACTAGTGCAGTCGGGTTGGAGGAGCAGTGAGCAGTCCGCCCCAGTAGCTGAGTGGTCAGCGTGACGGATTGCCGTCCTCTGGGCCCGGGTTCGATTCCCGGCTGGGTCGGAGATTTTCTCCGCTCAGGGACTGGGTGTTGTGTTGTGTTCATCATCATTTCATCCCCATCCGGCGTGCAGGTCGCCCAATGTGGCGCCGAATGTGATAAGACCTGCGATATGGCGACCGGACCTGCCCCGCGAGGGGCCTCCCGGCCAATGACGCCAAACGCTCATCATCATCATCATCAGCAGTGAGCACTGCGTTGACATGCCTCGCCCGACTATTGCCGCGACGCATCACTTGAGCCGGGCCACGGTTTTGGTGTATCGTCGGTCGGTCGTCTTACTTGGCTCGCCGATCGTTCATGAGTCGGCTGTTTGTGTGTGCATCGACTCCCAATATGTCTTCGTGTGTGCTTAGATACTGTTGGGTATCGTTCAGGTATTCGTGCAACTGTTTGTCAGGTTGTGTGTGTAGTTGATTTCCACTGACTACTATTTTAGATGTTGTCGGCATTCTGAGAGGAGTTGGTCGGTTCCTGCGGACCAGCAGAATTTTCTGCCTTGTGGCCGATAGTGTTCTGGTTACCTGCCCTGGCCGCTAACGTTTTTAGGCAGTGTCTTTTCCTCACCTGTTGTTGCTGCCCAACATGGTGTGTAGTTTTGCCAGCTCAGTTCACATACGCGTTTGTTTGGGGATAGTGATTTTTGGGAGGGGGGAGGGGCTTGAATTCTCGTGTACTCCGTCGTGGCAACCAAGTAACTGGTTGGTCGGTTCCTGACTGTCCCTTGGTTGGGTTCACACGAATTAAGTGTGGTTGGACTCAGCACCTGTCTCGCCTAAGTGAGCGAGGGCAGACCGATCCAATGGAGACTCACGAGTGCCGTTCTCTTAGTTATCCTTTTGACAGTCTTCATGTTGTTCTAATTTTACTATATTTTATATTTTTAATTTGGCAAGGTTGGTTGTGGGCCTTCCGCCTGGAAACATGTTCTCAGAGTTTCCTTCAAGTCCAAAGATTATTGCCTTCTGCTCTTGAAAGGTTATTGTAATTTCCTGTGAAAGATTTTACAAGTTGTTGTGGGCCTTCCGCCGTTGGTTTTCCAAAAGGAAATTTGTAAACTTATTGTATTGTTTTACCGATTGTTGGTATATATATATATATATATATATATATATATATATATATATATATATATATATATATATATATATATATATATAATTTCCTTAATTTTCAGATTTTAACCTTGCGGCCTTCAGCCATTTTATTGCGATTTTTTATTTCTTTCTATGTACCTTGCGGGCCATCAGCCCTTTTATTAAGACATTGCGGCGTTCTGCCCTCAGTAATCATAACAGTATATTTGGAATTTTTAAGATTTAATCCAGCGGCCTTCATCCGCTGTGTGTCATGTGTCATGTCTTTTCAAAATTGTACTTATTCTAAGGCATCTGTTTGGAAGCCTTCACCCGCGAAGGAAATTTAATTCTTTCAGCAGTGTATTTGTGAACTAAATGACAATAAATTACAATTGTGAAATGAACCAACCACAACTCCCTTGGCCCTTTCCACAATCCTAATTACCTGCTAGCCCTGCGTGATTTAGCGGGCGTTTCAAACTCTTCTGCCAGATACCAAAAGTTTTTTTTTAATTATTCAGTTAAACGTAAACCACAAATTTAAGTCTCAATAGTAAATGTCGATTTCCCCAACGAATGTCATACTCAATATTTTCAGTTTCGGAACCTAACATACGCGACAACATCTCATTAAAACGTATGTTGTAAGTAAAGATCAACATCTGCTAACCAAATGTGCATTTTATAAATGGTTTTTTAGGGTGGGCATGAAGTTTCGTCGTTGATATTGCTAAGTTCGTGCTAAAATATATTTTATGGTTTTGAACCCTACTTACCCATAAGCATCTCTTGTTGTTAGTAGTACAAGTCAACAACAATCAACAAATTTTGTTTTCCTTCTCATTTTTTCGGGTGGGCATCAAGAACTCCCACTTGGTAATGTGCATTACAGAAAATGCGTTGGTGTTGCTGGGGTTAAGAGCTATGAGCACTTGTTCGATAAAAGAGATGTGTTTCTCATTAACGAAGAAGAACAAGTTCTCATACCTCTTCAGATATAGATTTTAACGCCTGTCATTACTGAATATTTTTACCTTGTTTTGTTCCATACCTCTCAACTCTATTATTTCTGTGCCAGCTGGCCACTCGTCAAGGTGTTTCTTTGCGGAACACTAATGAGAAAATCTGTGGAATCGGCATTTGAAACTGATTACAGAAATATTCTACCGCCGCCAACATACATATAATATAAGGACCACGAAGAGCACACAAATGACGACAAGCGAAGGTTAGTACAGATTCGTCCGTCTGTGAACAGATCTATGAGCGAAGCATATAACTACCACCGTCACATCTTAGCAAAAGATCTGCGAAAGAACGCGAGGAAATTCAGGTCTTATATGAAATCGCTAAGCGGGTCTATGGCTTCCTTTCAGTCCCTTGGTGACCAGTCTGATCTGGCAGCTAAAGATAGCAAAATGAAAGCCGAAATTTTAAATTTGACGTCCAAGAAATTCGTCACACTGGAGAATCGTTCAAACATACCGTCAGTTGACCATCGGACCACTCCCGTATGGGCGACATAGTAATAAGTATCCCTGATACAGAGAAACGACTGAAAGATTTGAAAGCCAATAAAAGACCAGGTCTGGATGGAACCCAATTTCGATTTTACAAAGAGTAGTATACGGCATTGACCCCTTACCTAGCTTACATCCATCACTAATTTCTCTCTCAGCACAAAGTCCCAAGCGACTGGCAAAAAAGGAGCAGGTGACTCCAACATGTCAGAAGGGTAAAAGAACAGACACGCAAAATTACAGACCTATATCCCTAACATCTGTTTGCTAAAGAATCCATGAACATATTCTCAGTTTGAGTTTAATAAACTTTCTTGATATTGAGAAGCTTATGTCCACGAATCAGCACGGTTTTAGAAAGCATAGCTCGTGCGAAACTCCGCTTGGCCTTTTCTCGCGTGATGTACTGCGAACTATGGATGAAAGGCAACAGGCAGATTCCACATTTCTAGATTTCCGGAAAGCATTTCACACGGTGCCCCATTGCAGTCTGTTAATGAAGGCACGAGCATATGAAATAAGTTCTCAAATACGTCAGTGGCTGAAGATCTATTAAGCATCAGAACCCAGGATGTAGTCTTCGAAGGTGCGTGTTCATCGGAGAAAAGGGTATCGTCAGGAGTGCCCCATGGAAGTGTGATAGCAGTGATGTTGTTCTCTATATACATAAATGATTTTGCGGACGGGGTGGGCAGCAATCTGCGGTTGTTAGCTGTTGATGCTGTGATGTACGGTAAGGTGTCGAAGTTGAGTGACTGTAGGAAGATATAAATTGACTTAGACAAAATTTCCTTTGGTTTGGTGAGAGGCACGTAGCCCGAAATGTGGAAAAATTTAAGTTATTGCGGTAGAATAGGAAGAGTAAACCAGTAATGTTTGGATACAGTGTCACTGGTGTCCTGCTTGACACGTGGGGGTAACGTTGCAAAGCGATATGAGATGGAACTAGCATGTAAGAACTGTGACAGGGAAGGCGAATCGTCGACTTCGGGTATTAGGAGAATTTTAGGAAAGAATGGTTCACCTGTAAAGGAGACCGCATATAGGACGCCGGTGTGACCACGCTGGTGTGACCTATTCTTGGCTGCTGCTCGAGTGTTTTGGACCCGTATTAGGTCGGATTAAAGAAGACAACGAAGGAAATCATAGGCGGGCTTCTATATTTGTTATCGGTAGGTTCGAACAACACGTGTTACGGATATGCATCGGGAACTCAAATGGAAATCCCTGTAAGGAAGGCGATATTCTTTTCGAGAAACTCTGTTGAGGACATTTAGGGAATCGGCATCTGAAGCTGACTGCAGAACTATTTTACTACAACCAGCATACATTGCACGTAAGGTCTACGAATATAAGATGCGAGAAATTACCGCTCATACGGAGGCATATAGGCAGTCGTTTTCCTCTCTCTATTTGCGAGTGTAACAGGAAAGGAAATGAGTAGTAGTGATACGGGTACCTTCTGCGACGCAGCATATGGTTGGGTGCGAAGTACGTAGGTAGATGCAGACACCTGCTAACGAACCACTGCTGCCTAATCCAGAGAAGTGAACTGAAGGGATCGCCTACCACCTGTAACTGTCTTATAGTAGTTACCTGACCCTGACCGCTACAGTTGCTGATAGAAGTGGTTGCTGGCGTCTGCAGCTGAATCCGAAGCCTCATCTACAGCAGTAATCTACAGCAGGAACCCCCATAATTAACATGCAGTAATTTACAGTGAAATTCAGGTGAAGTTAGGTTCGGGGTGGGAGTTGTGCAAACTTGGGGATCATTTTAAAGTTGTTTTACTTAGCATAAAAAATTTCAGTTAACATAATATAAACCACTTACAATAAAATAAAGTAATTCTCTGCAGCCTGAAAGAAGTAGGGGTGAAATAAACAAGCATCCTTTTGACAACAACGGAAAGAGGTTAAATATAGAATAAATTCAGTCTGGTTGTGCAAAACTTCTAGCTCTATGCTACAATTCGACATGTCAACAATTAACTAGCAATACCAAAGAAAATTTATTTTGAATCACTATTTCACTCTCCAGCTACTCCTCGTTCTATTACTACTCGTGATGTCTACTCACAATAACTAAGACACCAGCAACCAACAACGCAATCAGGGTACCCACGCTTTGATCTGAATAGGTTTCCATAGAATAAATATATGTCAAATCATTACATACGTGAGAATTCATTCACGTAAGGCAACAACAAAACATAATCTTAACTCACAGGAGTGAGCCACAGATTCAATCACAAGAATCCTATTTACAACGAATACTTAACTCAAATGTATAAGCAATTGATTCATGCTCATGGGACATGGCACACACTGACACGATTATGCCTCCATTGTACCACAATACACTCACCGCTCATCCTGAATGTCGTAAATTGAAACACGCCACTACACAGGACTCTCAGAGTTCGGTTCTGGAAGTTGTACCACAACTCATTCACCGCTCATCCTGAATGTCGTAAATTGAAACAAGCCATTACACAGGACTCTCTGACTTCGGTTCTGGAAGTTGTTTCACAAGTAGCTACACTCAAAGACCCCTCCCTCCTAACTCGGTGCAGTGTTTCAATCAAGAAGCCACTAGGGTACAGTGACCAGTTGTGAAAACACTCATGTAATGTTCAGTATGAACAACAGATGTCATTCCTTAGCTTCCTCTTGAATTGCTGTGTGCCCGATCAGGTGCAATCGGCAACTGATTTCCCCAGGTTGTTGTCCACACGGCTGTTCCATTTCTTCAGCACATCGTCCACGACTGTAAAAAGATTGTAAGTTTGCACCTTTTTTGATGGGCAACGTATTTTATAGTGAGGAGGGAATATGGCTCATTGTTTATAAGTCTGTAAAGTAGTAATCGTACCCAATTACACAGGCGGAGAAGTTGAGCCACAGCGAGGAATGTTATGTTAGTATTACGTTTCTTTCCTCGTTTCGTTTTTGATTTTTTGTGGGACTGGCAGAGGATCAACCATGTAATGAATGGCTGTTAATGATTTCCAAGTGGCCGAGTATAACAATTTCCAGTCAATGATGTGTAAAGACGGCCCACACCATTATGGAGCCACCACCAACTTAAACAGTGCGTTGTTTACAACGTGGGTCCTTGGCTTAGTGGGATCAGCACAACATTCGAATTCTACCACCAGATCCTACCAGCAGAAATCGAGACTTATCTGACCAGAACATAGTTTTCCAGCCATCTAGGGTCCAATAGAGGTGGCCAGGAGCCCAGGAGGTGCGCTGCAGGCCATATCGTGCTATTAGAAAAGGCAGAGCTGTCGGCCGTCTGCTGCCATTGCCCATGAACGCCATATTTCGCCGCACTCTCGTAACGGATACGTTCATCGTACGTTCCACATTGATCTCTGCAGTTGTTTCACGCTATGTTTCAGTGGACAAATAGCAAGTCAAAAAGAGCCATTGGTGTGGACGAGTTGCTCCAGCACATACAATAATACATGACAATGAGTGTCTCGATTTCTAGTAGTGCTGTCATTCTGACTCTGTTCAAGCTGGACCTACTTTAGACGAAAGCCTGTGTGACTACTTGAGCTCCCAGTGCATCAGATGACTAGACTAGTATTAGTAATTAATAAGCAGTAAGTTGTATGAACCGCCCGCATCTCGTGGTCGTGCGGTAGCGTTCTCGCTTCCCACGCCCGGGTTCCCGGGTTCGATTCCCGGCGGGGTCAGGGATTTTCTCTGCCTCGTGATGGCTGGGTGTTGTGTGCTGTCCTTAGGTTAGTTAGGTTTAAGTAGTTCTAAGTTCTAGGGGACTGATGACCATAGATGTTAAGTCCCATAGTGCTCAGAGCCATTTGAGCCATTTTTTGTATGAACTTCGGAGGGACAGTAATAGGTTATACAGTTATTGATATTTCTTGGATTCTTTTACGTAACAAAAGTCAGACAGCTAAAAGTTAAGAGATTGATAATGAATGTATACAATAACGGCAACTTGTGATAGCTTTATAGTCATTTTAACAGTGGCATGCTGTGGTAACTTCATAATAAACATTTAAGAAAGACAACCCACGAAGTTAGAAATCTGACGAATATCAAATGAGAATAACCACACAAATACTTAGTGATTTTCATGAGATTAAATAACACAGGACAGAACTATTGAAGCTAATATGTGGAACCGCTGAAGGTAATACGTCACACCTGTTCTGGATTTCAGAGGCTATTTGTTCATGGTCTCACAAAGGAAATATTCAGGTCAGGCTCTAAGATTGTACAATTGTGAACTGACTTGAATATCCTTGTTTCACCTAGTAAATGCTCAGTCTCACACGTGAATGAAGCACTGTGACCTCCATCAATGGCAGCACCAGCGAGCCTCTCCCGTGGCTGAGTTGTGGATGGCCAAAAAATTTTCTAAGTCCCCCAAACGCATTAAATATAGTGATGGTTGAACCTGACGAAGATGACGGAGCCGTTGCTTCAGGACAAGGTTCCCACTGAAGCAGGTGATGAGACGTGAGACAGGACTAGTAAATTAAGTTATCTCTGTGCGAAAGCGTCCCACAAAGAAACATTGTGTCGGTCCCCTTAAACAGTCGTCTCCGTTCAACCATTCTTCTCCGAAGACAGTCGTTCCTTGCTTTTCCTGTCTCTCCCTTCGAACAATGACGGGCTTTCCATCCTGACCGTTGAGCGTCTCTGACTCTTTGAAAAAAGTTTGGATGAACCAATGTTCATAGGTCCTATGTCTCTAAATTCTTTTTTAATAATAGTTACATGTTAGGCAGCATCTCACGGTTGTCAGACCTATTTTGGGGATCTCTTTCCACTGGCAAGATTACCAGCAACCAGCGGCCTTCCAAGAAATTGGCATTATATGCTTCGCTGACAATGCGTACCCTTCACCAGAGATTCTTCCTCATTCTACCTCGTGAATCATTTGTTCCTAGCTGTGGTCCACCTGCACAGTGGCACCTTGGCGTGTCACAAAGGTGCATGACGGGTTCTCATCCATGCTAGTGACCGCTTCGCCTTGCTAGACTCCTAGAAAAAGCTCAGTATAGTTCCGGTCTGTTCCTGTACCCGTATCACCAGGTTTACCTCAAAAACACTCCATTACTTCCAATTAGCACCCAATTCTGAAGCTGACAGATACTCATACATTTTATACCAATTCATTTCTCTGATAGCAATAAATTATTCAGGTTGCAGGAGGATTTCTAATATGAATTTACATGGATTTCCATATGTTTCTGAAAAACTGACCTGTGACACAATGAACGATGCGGTTTGCACTGAATTAAAGGAGGATTGGAGTGTATCCTACGTTTATGACAACCCAAAAAATATATTGTTGTGGATTTTTCCAGAAATATAAACTGATTCCTATCGGGTGGACTTCATGCCCCTTAGGGAATAGCAGTGTTATGCCACCGTTCTGCCTAGTGCAGCAAATGGCTCTTGCAACCGAGTCAGTAGTACGGCGCCATAAGGTGGGAGTCATAAGGTACCTCATTAATGATATTGAGAAAGATGGCACCCACCACTTCTGAAGGCAGAAATGATAACACATTAAGAATAGACGCTGCTTCTGGAGGCGCTGAGATAATGGGAGAGCTACAGAAAATGTTTCAACTACCCGAGGATTATACCCGGCACCTCAGACTTGATATAACTTAGAGGGTAGGACCACTGCAGTTTGAGAAAACCAGTTGCTTCAGCTTGTACATGTACTGCCTATTTTAGACTCTGAGTCCCAGTTATGCAGTCACCACGAACCACTGGTCACAAGGAGAGGTTCAAACCCGCCTGCAAGGTGAATCAGCATGTTCCTGCCGCCAAAAGTTACAAGCCGCTGCCAAATTTGGCACCTTTGTATTCGCAGCTACCCACTGGGTGACTACATATATTATTAGAAATTCGCAGCTTTCCTGGTGTACTGACACTCTAGCCTGGGTGATCTAACAGCCCAACCTCGTCTAGGCACATACTGTTGCTGTTCAACATCGAGAGTTACACCGATATTCTTACAAGCCACTGTGAAGTACGTGGTAGAGAGTACATCCTATTGTACTAGTTAATTCAGAGCTTTTTCCGTTCCGTTCATGTATTGAGTGGGTTAAGAATGACTTGATTTGAATTTGAGTACTGTGAAGTCTGTTCTTATCCTCTGAATCTTATGAGAGCGACATTTAAAGGTTTGTATTATATTCCTAGGGTCGTGATTCAAAACTGGATCTGGAAATTTTGTAATTTGGTTTTCTCAGGATAGTTCACGTCCATCTCCACGAGTCTGCCATTTCAGTTCTTTCAACATCTGTCACAGAGCAGACAGACATATAAACTTCGAAATTAACTCGCTGACGGCGAGTTTCTTAGCATTAGCTGTATTAGGTATAGATCTGCTATCCAATAGTAAGATATGAAAATTTATGCCTGCCCAGGAGTTGAGCCAGGTATAAACTTTCATATTTCACTATTGGCCCTGTCGGTTCTATCAGGTATAGGTTCCACACACTTGAATGATATTCTAGGATGGATCCACAAGAGATCTGTATGCAGCCTTAGTTTAAAAAGTTTTTAAAAATTTTGTGGTAAAATCTTCTAAAAACTTTAGAGTCCGCTTGTGACTGCTAATCCTTATCTGTTGTGGAATCAAAGTACAACCTGTTTCGCTATAATGAATCCTATCTTCAGGTTGAATCTGAAACGACGCACATACGAATTACAGACTTTTAACTGAAAAAACCTTTACCGTTAACTATGAAAGAGAAAGAAAAGTACTCACCTGCCTGGATTACATTAAGCCATTAAACCAATACAGTCTTCCAACGTTCTGTGAGTCACACATCGTGACGTCATTAAATGAAATGGGTGTGAATGATCCATCAGTAATCGTAATTACCGGTCAGCAATGAGGGACATTCCAATTTGGATCCGAAATTAGGGCGGAAAAGCGGAAGATCACGAAATTATGGCAACAGAATCCCCTCAATATAACACGGTGGCAACTAATCAGTGTTGAACTCGTGATTGAAGAACAGGTATCTCGACTGCGATGAAGAACTGATAGCATCGCGTGCAGAGGCAGTCGCCTGTAGTCACAGCGGAAATTGATACAGTCAGTGGGTCGTATCTGCCGCACGAGTGATAGTAGATGATGGTAGAAGTTATAAGGGTTAAAAGACCTAATTTTTCGACGGCTGGGAGTCGTTTTACAAATTAAATTAAAAATTTAACATAAGTTATACAACACTAACGAGTGTTGCCTGTCATTGGTAAACAGTGGAAAAATTCTGGGTACTGTGCTTACTTTTTTAGTTTTAATACAAACCCTGCTAATCAGAAATGAAACCGATTAAATACCCGTTATTTAAATGGGCTTTCGGTCCCACGAAGAACTAGGTTAAACTACATTAATCATTACGATGGCAAGGTAAATTAGTAGGGAACAACAATACATAGTAAAACTGGGTGAAAGGGATCCAAAAGTCAAAATGGAGTGAATATAAGATACTGCAGTTGTTATTGTAAAGGAGCTACTCGTAAAGGAGGGTACAGACTTTCGAGATCGAACGAGTGGCTCTGTGGCTCAGATAAAGTTGACTGTTCAGGGTATGGTTTGAGTATAAACTTAGCGAGTATACGACCTGAATTTCTTCGAGAATGCTGAGAGTATTCCCCTTGCTTCCATTACATAAGATCTGAAGACATATATATACGCCTTCTCTTTTCTACACTAATTGCACTTCCCTAGTATCCTACCAATAAACAGAAGCTGGCTACCCCCTTTACCCACGACTGGGCCTATGTGATCGTTCCATTTCCTGTCGGCACAAAGTGCTACACCCAGGTATTAGTACGAGTTTATCCATTCCAGTTGTATCTCTCTGACATTATTGTCATACGATAATACGTTTTGTCGCCTTGTGATGAGCACGTGTTACATCTCTGAAGATTTGAAGCAAATTCGCAATCTTTGCACCACTTAAAGATCTTATCAAGATCAGAGTGAATATTTGTGCAGTTTCTTCATTATATATAACTGCATCATCTCCAAAAAGTCTGAGATTACTATTAATATTGTCGGAATGGTCGTTAACATACAACATGAGTAGCAAGTGACATATCACAATTTCCTGGGAAACACCTGTAGTTCTCTCTTCATCTGTCGATGAGTCTATACCAAGATAACTTGCTCCATCCTGACTTATCACAGCTGATCTCATCGCCCCCTCCTGCGATCACTCGAACTTGCTCCTACGCAACTAACTATACGGAAATGACGTGAACGTAGGAAAATTCATAGTATCGTGGTGATAATGTAGCTTCTAACGTATCTTAAAGATTTATTTTAAAGTGCCTCTGAATCAGTGGTATATGTGAATAGCGTCTGCAAAATGTGTTACGAATGGAGTTGATAATAAAAAGGCGATAAATTAAAAATTCACGTCTGATGATAAAATTTTACTGCATGAACAGCGAAACTGTAGTAAAGATTAAACATTCTTCTTTCCTGATGGAAATATATTTTCCTTGAGACATATGAGTCTCTATTTTACCTTCGACAACATTAGAGACAGCCGAAGAGATTAATTACAATTTTTGCCACGGTAGTGGTGTAAATTTTAATTCATTTCTTCCGTTTCTGTCATTATTTTTCCTCTCGTTAGTTAGTGGGACACGTCACCGATAACAAGTTTCAGAAAGGTTAGAAATTATGTGAAAAGTTATTTGGCAGTCGCTAAATGTCTTCATTCTGAAATACTTGATGAATATATTCTGAATAAGTTTCGAGCTTTTTCAAGACATATGGAAAGTTCCTAACTTTAATAATTTTGTTAAGCTTTTAATGACAGGATTATATCTAACAACGAATAGATTATGGAAGCATTATAATCCTTACATTTGGTTTTGAGTTCCATAAAATACTGAAAAGCAAAATTTTTCTCCCCGGAACCTTCAGTTAGGCAAAGTACAACTGGGAATCTCGAGACTGGGGTGATGGTTTTAGTCGTTTGGTAAGTTACATTGTCAAGCCCCAAGACTTGCAACAACACCTGCCGCTAGTCCATTGATGACTGGTTGCATTTACGGTGGGCACTCAATAAGTAATGAAACTGTCTCTTTCTCGCCCAATTTCGCTTACAAAAGTCGTATTTGTTGTGAGACATTGTGGAAAAGCCGTGCGTAAGCCTCTATAGTTTCATGAATTTCCGATAGCTATCGTAGCGTTCAAAATGGCGTCTGGAGCGGAGGTACGTTTCAAGCAGGGAGCTGTCATAGAGTTTCTCAACGAGAACATCACAAATATCCATAGGCACTTGGAGAATGTGTACGGAGGCGTGCCAGTGAACAAAAGCATTGTGAGTCGTTGGGCGAAACATCTGTCAACAATCCCGCAATCGCGCGTGCTGGCCGACCTCGCACACTGCTGTGGCTCTTCCACTGTTGGGTGGTAAGGACACATGAGAATGCAAGGTGATCGACTGATCACGATCAAACACGTAGCTGCTCAACTGGACGTCTCTATTCGTGGTGCTGGCACACTCGTCCACCAATTTAAGTACTCACAAGGGAACCTCCCCATCGCACCCCCCTCAGATTAGGTATAAGCTGGCACAGTGGATAGGCCCTTAAAAACTGAACACAGATCGATCGAGAAAACAGGAAGAAGTTGTGTGGAACTATGAAATAATAAGCAAAATATACAAACTGAGTAGTCCATACGCAAGACAGGCAACATCAAGGATAGTGAGAACTCAGGAGCGCCGTGGCCTCTTGGTTAGCGAGAGCAGCTACGGAAGGAGAGGTCCTTGGTTCAAGTCTTCCCTCGAGTGAAAAGTTTCGTTATTTTCGGAAAGTTATGATCTGTCCGTTCGTTCATTGACGTCTCTGTTCACTGTAATAAGTTTATCGTCTGTGTTTTGCGACCGCACCGCAAAACCGTGCGATTAGTAGACAAAAGGATGTGCCTCTCCAATGGGAACCGAAAACATTTGATCGTAAGGTCATAGATCAACCGATTCCTCCACAGGAAAACACGTCTCATATATTCTATACGACACTGGTGACGGCATGTGCGTCACATGACAGGAATATGTTGTCGACCCACCTAACTTGTACACTTGGCGAATGGGTAAAAAGATTCTTCTACCTTGCCCGATTTAGGTTTTCTTGTGGGTGTGATAATCACTCTCAAAAAAGTGATGAAAACATAAGAGTTTGTCATATAAACTGAAAATAAAAAATTAAACTTTCCACTCGAGGGAAGACTTGAACCAAGGACCTCCTATTCCCCAGCTGCTAACGCTAACCACGGGACCACGGCGCTCCTGATCACAGCCTCCTTGATGTTGCTTATCTTTCCCATCGACTACTCAGTTCGTATATTTTGCTTTTTTTTCATAGTTCCACATAACTTCTTCCTGTTTTCTCGATTGATCTGTGTTCAGTTTTTCAAGGCCTATCCACTGTGCCAACTTATAACTAAACCTGAGGGGGGTGCGATGGGGAGATTCCCTTGTCAGAGGTGTGTACCTGCTTGGTTCCTCACCAGCTAACATCTGTTTGCCCTAGTAAAAGACGAAATTCACGGGAAGAAGTGCGTGGAGGATGGGGAGGTTACTAGTTGCAACAGAACGTTGGCTCCAATGTCGACCAGTGGAGTGGTAGCATGTGGACATACAGGCCCTCCCAGTAAAGCTGTAGCACTGAAGGGAAATGATGTTGAAAAGAGAGGTTTTGTAGCAAAAAGAGTAGGGACCAATACGGTGGATAAAACTAACGCGCTTCCAGTAAAAAAATGTGTTGTTTTAGTTATTGAATGTCTCGCATTCGGCCGCAACTTCAGAACAATTCTGTCGATCAGGGTTTGCTTGATCCAATGTGCCCCACCTGATACGATGTTAATAATATGCTTTATTTGTGCACGCTGCGCTGTGTAACTACTGGACCCGTTTTGATTCTCTACAAAGCGCTAGGGACATTCCAAACTCTGGGCACAGCGAGGCTAACTTTAACGGCGGCGGGCGCCGGCTGGCGCGGACGGTAAAGTGCTGCTGTACCACGGCCGTGGTCGCCGCCGCTGTCTGCACTGCGTCCCAGGGGATGCGGCAGAGCGGTAATCGCGATGCGGGGCGGGGAGGCCAGTGTTTGCACAGTGGCGGCCCCTGACAAATGCACGGCGGTCGCTCCACTTCTCTAGGGACGCCGCCGCCCGCTCGCCTCTATTCGTTACGGGCTCTTCATTTTCTTTGCTACAAGTATTCCGGCCACTCCCTGAGCCGAAAGCCTTCTTCTCCCTCTCCTGTTCCGATGCCACTTCCCCCTGCCACATATTTTTTTCTCTCTAATGTATCACCCGCACGGTATAAGGCTGATGGTCAGTTCATACATTTTTAATATGCACTTAAATTCCCACAAAAACTTTGTTTTGTGACATATAGGGTTGCACGTTGGTCTCAGATTTTCTTTTTATCATCTGTCTTCTGACTGATTTGATGCGGCCCATCACGAATTTCTGCAACATGCCAACCTCTTTACCGCAGAGCGGGACATGCAAGCTACGTCCTAAATTATCTACTGGTTGTATTCCAATCTCTGCCTTCCTCTACAGTTTTTGCCCTCAACAGCTCCCCATAGTACCACAGAAATTAGTCCCTGATGTCTTAACAGGTGTCCTGTCATCCTGTCCCTTCCCTTTTTCAGTGTCTTCCACATATTCCTTTCCTCTCCGATTCTCTGCAGAACCTCCTGATTTCATACCTTATCAGTCCACCAAATTTTCAACATTCGTCTGTAGCACATGTCAAATGCTTCGATTCTTTTCTTTTCCGGTTTTCCAACAGTCCATGTTTCACTACCATACAATGCTGTGCTCCAAACGTATATTCTCAAAAATTTCTTCCTCTAACTAAGACGTATATTAGGTATTAGTAGACCTCTTGGACAGGAGTGCCGTTTTTGCCAGTAGTAGTCAAGATTTGATGACCTCCTTGCTCCGTCCGTTATTGGATACTTTTCCGCTTAAGTAGCAGAATTCCTTAACTTCGTCTACCTCGTGACCAGCAATCCTGATGTTAAGATTCTCACTATTCTCATTTCTGCTGCTTCTCGTTACTTTCATCTGTCCTTGATTTACTCGCAATCCATATTCTGTAGTCATTAGAGTCTCCATTCCATTCTTCTTCACCTTTATTCAGGATAGCAATGTCATAAGCCAATCGTATCATTGGTACACTTTCATCTTGAATTTGCATTCCACTCCTGAAACTTTCTTTTATTTCCATCACTGCTTCTTCGGTGTACAGATTTAACAGTAAGGGCGAAAGTCTTCATTCCTGTCTTAATCCCTTTTAATCCGAGCATTTCGTACTCGGTTGTCCGCTCTTAATATTTCCTCTTGGTTCTCGTACATATTGTATATTACCCATCTCTCCCTACGGCTTACCTCTATTTTTCTGAGTATTTCAACATCTGGCACCGGTTTACATTGTCGAACACTTTTCTCTAGTATTGCTTCTGTTATCAACGGCAACGTTAGAATTGCCTCTCTAATGCCTTTACCTCTCCTAAAGCCTTACTGATCGTCATCTATCGTATTCTCAAAAAAATGGTTCAAATGGCTCTGAGCACTATGGGACTTAACATCTGAGGTCATCAGTCCCCTAGAACTTAGAACTACGTAAACCTAACTAACTTAAGGACATCACACACATCCATGCCCGAGGCAGGATTCGAACCTGCGACCGTAGCAGTCGCGCGGTTCTGGACTGAAGCTCCTAGAACCGCTCGGCCACCGCGGCCGGCGAGTGTTCTCAATTCTCTTTTCCATTCTTTTGTATATCAGTCTTGTCAGCAACTTCGATGCATGAGGTGCTAAAATGATTGTGCAATAATTCTCACACTTGTCAGTTCTTGCAATCTCCGGAATTGTGTGGATGATATTTTTCGGAAAGTCAGACGGTGCATTGCCAGCCTCATACATTTTACACAGTGACGTGAAAAGTCGGTTTGTTGTCCGTTCCCCTAATGATTTTGGAAATTCTGATGGAATGTTGTCTATCCTTTCTTTCTTATTTGATCGTAAGTCCTCCAAAGCACCCTTAAATTCTGATTGTAGTACTGGATACCATAACTCTTCTAAATCGAGTTCGGTTTCTTCTTCTATGGCATCAGACAAATCTTCCCCCTCACAGAGACCTTCAGTCTACTCTTTCCACCTATCCGCTCTCTCCTTTACATTTAACAATGCAATTCCGTTTATACTCTTCATGTTACCATCCTTGTTTTTAATTTTGCCATTGTAAAAACATAGCTTACCTTATTGTTACCTTCTTCTTTTAATCATGAGTTTCATCTGAATAGTGTCATCTTTGTCTGAATGTTTTTTCCCTCTCCATATGAAGACGTTGTGTAGAAATACGTATAAAAGTGAGTATTCAAATGTCCAGAACAATATTTTGGTGTCAAGGCACACTGACGGAAATGGGAAGAGTTCGACCATGAACATCTTGCCAAAACTCGACAAAATTATTATCTCAGTGTATCAAAACACAGGTTTTCTCGCCGAATTTCTTTCATAAATCTTCTCAGCTTATGTAGAGTCGTGGTGTAGAGTTGTGGCGTTGCAAAATTTCTACGAATTCCCTATTTTGCATCTTTCGGAGAAGTGGTGAATTCATATACAATTCCTTGATTTAGAGCCAATGAACCGCAGACGACTCTGAAGAGAACCCAATGGACGGACTCATCGCATGCCGCCGGAAGTGACGTTATGGTCCAATGGCTATAAAGGTAACATCTGCAAATGAATCGGGCACTCCAACTGACGAAGACAAATAGAAAACTGGTAGAAACTTTGCAAGAACATGACGCGACGACTCAGCTGGAAACCAGAAGAGATTTCACGAACGTTACGATTTTACTTATAATCTTGTCGCCCTTATATGAGCTTGCTTATTTTCTGTACAGGAAATAGCCATTGCTACATATCAAGAATAGTTCCACTACATGAGGCCGATTTGTTGTTTCTAATGTTGCTGAAATTTTTCAATTAAATATTGCAACACAGTATTCTCTGAAGGATGTGCATGTGAACGGCATGGCGTGCTTTCATACTTTGGCAAATATTGAATCAGTGACTTGGGAACACAGTGATTCATATCAGAAGATCACACAGACACTTGGCTGTATTGCCATTCCCACAGAACAAGTGGTAACAAAGCCGGCTCAGGTCAACAATGTGACAAGAAGAATAGGCTCGGTTCCTTCCAGAAGCCTACAGCTGAGAAGATAGTAGGATTCTTTGATTCACTTTGAGAAATAAAAGATAACGAGAACCGTAATCCAGCCAGAGGTTACTGGCGCAGTGTCACCATAAACTGTAGGAGACACATTATCGGAAATTGGGTTGAGGTATCGAGTTACCATGCGTCATTAACTGCTGGCATCATAAAACATTCTTGGTATAGAGCCGGTGTCAACTGGATCATTGAGTTGCATTCTGTGGTGATCAGTGGTGTGTCACCCCCTCTATTTGTGGCGGTCAGATCGACGGCAATGTGTCTGTAGACATTCAAGTGAAAAGTCACAGGTAGCGCTGATTAACAAGACTGAAAATTTACCACTCATGGTATATTTGATCTGACCACAGGACTTATTTCGAGATTGTTGAAGGAAGGCAGAATACTGAGCAGTAGGTAACATTACTATCAGTCTCTTCACTACTGTGGTATCAATGACTAATCCGCCGGGATCATCCAATACGTCGCACTGCAGTTCACATCACAAACGACTTGATAATTATACCAATACTTGATTGGTATGCACGAGCTCTTGCTTCCTCACTTATACAGAACGATTTGTGTGAGGTCCACAGACGTTTAGTTTCATACCATCCTTCCTTGAGGAATCTTCAGGACTAGCTAATTCAGAGACTGTTTGCTTCCATGGAACAACAAATACCAGAACTTATTTGTGGTTGTGGGGTTCGTACCACATACTGACATTGGTGATGCACATTAGTGCCCTCTGAAAATGAGTTTACTCGTTTAACATCAGACCTGCACTTCTTGGTGTGATGCTTCCCATTGCAATCACTCGCCTCCAATATCACGTTACTTTGGTTAAGCGTAACTCTGGTTTCAATGTTTTCAATTCTATTACATAACTTCTATAGGCAGACAATATTAAAAAGGAACGAGGCTTTTTAACACCCGTTTCACAGGGATCTTAACATTATGTATTGGACATCAAGAATGAACTGGTCATAGTACATATGTTCAAATGTGTGTGAATTCCTAAGGAACCAATCTGCCAAGGTCATTGGTCCCTAGACTTACACACTACTTAAACTAAGCTATGCTAAGAACAACCAACACACACACCCATGCCCGGGGGAGGACTCGAACCTCCGGCGAGAGGGGCCTCGCAGGCCGTAACAGGGCGCCTCAAACCGCGCGGCCATTCCTCGGGGCGAACTGGTCATAATGCTTTGGGAAATGTATGCCTGTAAGACAGAGAGAAAGTGTCTCGAAAAATATCGTATTACGATCATTGATTCGTGCTTGCTTATTATTTTTATCGATTGTTCTTATTCCTCTCTTTGTAAAAAAGAAGCCGAAAGCAGTAAACTACATTTTACGGTATTTATTTGGCTCATTTTATGTACAAGTGCTGTAATACATTAGTTCAATAACGTCTATATAATTACTTGTCTTCTGAACATATTTTGGTCAGTATTCAGAAATAAGTGTCACTGAGTGACATGATTATTTTATTAAATTAATTTTTTTTTACTTAGATGATTGTCTGGAATTTGGCCTCGTTGTCTTATTTTCAGGGACGTGATTATGTCCACAGGTTTTGAATGTGTGAAGAATGTGTAGTGATAATAGGGTCGATGAATCACTAACTCTGAAATGAAATAAACTGTCTTAATTTTCAGGTTACCTATTTACATCTCTGCAAATGTCATATTAACGAAATTTAGGACAAATTGGCTCCCATGAACTACAAATTCCAACTACACTTGCCACTTTTTACAGGATTGCAAAACACGACGTGACTACATTACAAAACAACACACCTCCCGCCAAGTGCTGACAAGAAAACACACAAAGGTTACATTATTTAATAAAACTTACTAAACGTAAATTGACACATTCTGACATTACAATTTCAAAAAAATATCCTAAGAACATATAACATAAATAGTTAAACACAGTACTGAATTAGATTGTCATAACTGTGTACTAACGTTTCTCTTTAGAGATGAAATATACCCCTGAGTAGCACGCCAGATTACATCACAATGTCCACTACACTACGTAATAGATGTTGCAAGAAGAAAAGATAAAGATATATGGCGTTTCAGGATTAGACAGACAAACTTGCGAGGGATGTAGAAGGTGTTTGAGGGAACAAAACGAAGATAGATACCCGTTTTCGAAAATGTCGTCCAGCTACGTTACAGAGCGTCAAAGCTACAGATGCCGGTTCCTCTACATGTCTACAGGGTCATTCCGTGATGACGCTACAAACTTTCAGGGAAGATGAACAACAACACATGTATCACTTTGAGGTAACGGAGCCTGGTCGTGGAACGAACGAGTCGAAAATTATAAGAGAGAATCGTTCCAACATCTCTATACCTCTGACAGTGGAATAAATTTACAGGTACTATTGTTGCTAGGATTGCAGGCAGGAAAATTTTAGAGGTGGTAGTATGAAGCAAAACAAGAATAATTGGGCAGAAAATATGAACTCTAAAATGCATACCTGAGGAACTATGAGCACTTATTCGTCTTTACTCGTGCGAAACACATTTCCTCTATTGAACGAGGGCTCATAGCTCTTAACGTATGCATTTCAGAAGCCTTGTTCACCAGCCTTTTTTTCATTTTTGGTCCATACTACCACCTCTCACCAAAAATAGCACCTACCCGTGCTTTCCACTTTCAGAGGTATTGGAACGATTTTCACTTATAAATTTCGACTACTTCGTTTCTGGAGCAGGGTCCTACCCTCAAATTGATACTTGTAGCCTTCTCCATCACCCTTGATAATTTTTAACAACACCACGGAATCACTTTGTATATACATACATGCATAGCTACCGGCGCCCACAACTGTGAAGCTTTGTAGCGTAGTTGGATGACGTCTCTGGACACGCGTTCCTATACTCTTTGAGTTCCTCAAGACACCTTCTGTTTCCCCTCAAAGTTTTGCGGTGGATGAAATCGGTGTCGTTAAAGGTTACTGTAAGACGATGGGTTTGTTTGTAAATAGCTTTACTGGTACTATTTATATTTTACATGGCACGTTTCGGGAAATGATTCCCATTTTCAAGTGCGTTTTTTCTGTATACTATGCCATTTTTCCATAACGATTTTGATGTATAAGGTTCTGTATTGTTTTGTTGACATTATGTTTCCTTATAGTCTATTTGTGAAGAGCTTCATACGTATTAACGTTGACTATATCTAAAATCATTTTTGTAACTATTTGTTTACATGATCTTGTTATTCTAAATGTCTACTGCGCACAGATGATTGTGTGTAAAATTTAACACATGTGAGCCTCTGCACAAATGGATCATAAGATAACTTAAAGTCAAAACAATATAGTACTTCATAATAAAAAACATTGCGATAAAGTAGCATGGTACACAGGAAGAAAACGCACTTGAAAATGAAAATCATTTCCCGCAACGCGTTATGTGAAATATAAATAAAAGAAAATCGTCACTACTAGCGGAAACGTTATTTAAAAAGCAATCTTTTGAAAGTTGCAAACTTTCAAAAATCATTTCTACTGGATCAATGTAAAAACAATTTTTACAGTGTCTATTGAGATTTTAGAAAAATATTTCTAAGTCAAAGCAGGAGTAGCATCGTCGTTTGTAGAAGAGGCCTCTGTTACTTTGTAAATCAGATACTGGAAGAAATTCTGGCATTCAGGGTCGATATGGAAACTACTTAAGAATGCCATTAAATAAAAATTTATATCATCATCAGCCAGTTCAATCACTTAATGATGTGGCCTCTTAGAGTCGGCGTGATACAAAGCTTCCCAGTAAGATTTTCCACACCTTCCGATCCTCAGCTTCCTGTTGCCAATTGAATCTTGCTCTTACTAATCGATGATCAGTGCTGGTCTTGAACCTGTTTAACACAGTGACGTCTGTAATGTCTTGAG
The DNA here is from genome assembly GCF_023864345.2 of Schistocerca serialis cubense. Lineage (NCBI taxonomy): Eukaryota > Metazoa > Arthropoda > Insecta > Orthoptera > Acrididae > Schistocerca > Schistocerca serialis. The sequence continues at coordinate 151,587,658 of NC_064639.1, forward strand.
ACCTATTGGAGAGAATGAAGTCTATCTCGTTTTTCACTTCAAAGTTTGGTCTCCTCCAAGTCCATTTGCGACTTGGGTGCTCCTTGGAAGACGTATTGATGATAGGTGTTTTCATGCATTCTGCAAATTGCACCAATCTCTCACCTCTATCGTTTCTTTCGTCTATTCCATATTTGCCAATAGCTGAATCACCTTCTTTGTATGTGACGACTTTGGCACTAAAGTCTCCAATTATGAATTTAAGAAACCAATCTGTGTGTTTCTCATAGGTTTCCTTCAGACATTCGTAGAAGGATTCTGTCTGTTCATCTCAGTCAGTAGGCGTAGGTGCCTATGCTTGAACTATTTAGATCTTATACCTTTCTGATTTTTTTAGGATCAAGCGTGCAATTCTGCTTGAAATCCCTTCTAATACTGTTATCTTGTCGACAACGGTTTCGTTTACTAAAATCCAACTTCATTTAATTTTCCATTTGGTTCTCCACAGTAATATAAGAGATTCCCTGAATTCAAGCGAAGGCAGTGTTCGACTCTACGGCTCACTTCACTTAAACCGACGATGTGCTAGCTAATTTTCTCTAGTTCCTCATCTATTTCCGTTAATCTGGCGTCTCCCATAAGCGCACGACAATTGTACGTACGCATATGAAGGGGCTGCTTCTCTCGGTTTTTTTAACTCCGGAACATTTTACCTTACCGTCACACATCATGACTCAAAAGTGAGAAGGATAATCGGCACGCTTGCTTCTGAATGGATTGGCGATATAACTTTCCAGGCCGCTCTAACGTGGGGTACAGACGTCTTTGGCAGGCCGCTCCTCTGGTGTACAGACGCCACCTATACATGAGAAGTATAGGTTGGGAAATGGAAGACCCCTGACCATCGAAACCTAATACCGTCAGGATCGGAAAAGAACAATAGATGGCCAATGATGGCCAGACGGGAAAGATAAAAGTGAGTAGCCTGGCAATGGAAGCAATGCCAGGACTCAGTTCGGCGTCCCGTGGTCATCAGCCACGTACTCACAAAGTGTGAGTCCCAAGGGGGAAAATTATATAATTAAATATAATAAATAAATGTTAATATTTATATTTCTAAAATTTTACAAATTATGAAGCTAACAGCTCCCATACACATTTCAGCACCTAACTGTATCTCGTTTACAAGTAGATTAGATTAAATACGTTAGCGCTTATGATCTCGATCATTACGGAAACATTGATCAGTGTTTATTTTCGGAAAGGTCCGACAGAAACTGAGCAGCAAGTCAAATAATGGAATCCGTTGTGTTACTTAATGTACAGCAATCCAACATTTTATGGTTTTACGATGGTTTCTTGAAACGGAATAGAAATGCAGATCAGAAGATACGAATATAAAGAGCTATACATTACAATTATTCAACTATGTCGGAACACATTATACCATTATGTAAGACAAGCAAACGCTTCAGATACGCGAAACAAGGGTGATGTACAAGAATCTGAGGCAGTTCTGAATTACCCGACGTTAAAAGGCGAAACGCATAGCGATAGAGATGCGTAGTAGAACAGAGCGGTTGCACACTCATAGCTGCATTCTCTCAACGTAAGTTGACACAGATCATCAGTGAGTTGGAATTAATAAATATATTAGTCCTTAGCATCATCCATGGACTCTCACGTAGTACAATCCAAGTAGCCCTTTGGCCTTTCAGCAATGGTATGAGAATGGCAAAAGAAATCACTTCTACGGTTTTCACAGCGAAGAAAGAGACGCTATGGCAATATTCATTATTAGAGGGATATAGCCGATGTGAGCACAGTCCACACTGATGCCACATTTAGCTAAGAGAGCAGCTCTAGAAGCCCAGAGAGAGATTATTTGATTAACATAGTTATCCCCAAGAGGATTTTATCTGATAATGTTAGCAATTTGGAAGTTTCTTTTTAAAAAAACTACGAAATAATCCAAGTATTGGACATGTTCTTATTTCAAAATTTCATGTCCGAATTGAATGCTGAAGATTAGATGGGTAGATCACATAACTAATGAGGAGGTATTGAATAGAATTGGGGAGAAGAGGAGTTTGTGGCACAACTTGACAGGAAGAAGGGACCGGTTGGTAGGAAATGTTCCGAGGCATCAAGGGATCACAAATTTAGCATTGGAGGGGAGCGTGGAGGGTAAAAATCGTCGAGGGAGACCAAGAGATGAATACGCTAAGCAGATTCAGGAAGATGTAGGTTGCAGTAAGTACAGGGAGATGAAGAAGCTTGCACAGAATTGAGTAGCATGGAGAGCTGCATCAAACTAGTCTCAGGATTGAGGACAACGACAACAACAACAACATGTCCGAATTAATACTGCATGATAACGGTAGTTAGTTCAGAAGTACGTACTAATTAAACACAACATGTACTTATTTCAAAAGTCTCCAAAGTAATCTTGTAGCATAGACAATGAAAGGATTATGGCGTCTTTATCTTCCCTTCTGCTCAGAGACGCATAGTAAATGGGCAGATATGCTCCCGTAGTTCGAGGCTGTATTAAATGAACTACCACATATTATTACAGGACTCGTACCTCCAGAAGTCATAGACAAAAAAGTAGAAGGAGAACCACTGTCAGCTTTTTAAAAATGGACCAGATATAACGATAGAGTCATTTAAAGTAACCAAGCGTAGGTATAGAATAATCTAAGAACAACAATGCAGAGTTAAGACTCAAGAGGTACAATGAGACAGGTATTGCTCCCACATTTAAGATAGGAGAGAAAGTAATGGCTCAAGCAAATGCTACAATCTCTGAGCTTCAATAAGAAGAAGGGAAGTCTTTCCTTTTATTCCAGAGTGCATGGGATGTAACAAACACGACTCATCCAGAAGCATTAAAGATCGAGTTACTCAAACTGTAAATAAAGTATCGCATGTGCAGAAGTACTGTGAAGCTGTAAACTCAACAGAATTTAGCGTTTTTAAAACATTTACTGAGTTATAATTAATGGGGGGAAATGTGATCTTTTTTGAGTTGGATGCTATACATACGCATGTAGGTATCAGGTGAAATAAAAATTTACGGTGGTATCAAAAGGATAATTTTAAAAGGTGATGTTAAATTCGAGTTCGATAGGCTATATGAGAAAACAGCAATGCAAAAGGCATGCCTGATGAGGAAAAAGAAAAAGAAGCAACATTTAATTTAATGAAAAGCGAGATCTTGGTTCGATGAACTTACGCAGAATATTAAGGAATTGGTACATGGCAGGTATCATAATATGAAATGTATGTCCTTGTACGACGTAGTGCTCCGAATGATGGAAGCAGATATCACTGTGACCATTACCATGGGTCGTAATTTTGCAGGTGGACTGGGGCAGATTTTTTAAGGAAAATTATTATGAAGATTCTACACAAACATCATATATATGATTAAACAAGGGAAAATCCAGGATGGAATATAACAATATTGTGAAAATGAAAGTTACTACTCACCATATAGCGGAAATGTTGAGTCGCAAATAGGGATAACAAAAAAACTGTCACAAATAATAGCTTTCGGCCAGTAAGGCCTTCGTCAGAATGGGACGGCAAACACACAAATACACACTCACACAAAAGCAACTCACACACACGTGACTGCAGTCTCAAGCAACAGGCCGAGAGCTATTATTTGCGACACTCATCTTGTTGTGCCTATCTACGACCTTGCGTCTCCGCTATATGATGAGAATCAACTTTCCTTTTCACAATATTTATGATCAATATGGATATAGGGTACGAATCTCATAAGTGAAAATAATGATCATAACAGGTATGAAATGATGAAATGACAGAGTCTCATCATGGTCATAACACTAAGAAAAGCCCGTAAATGGTATTTACTCACAAGAGGTCAGTTAGACACTCCAACGATACGCTAGAAACATATGGTCAGGAACGCATCTTAACTGTGTTCTTGATTATAAATCAATAACGGCAGCACTACCCGTAAAGAATCGGGATTTAAGGAGGTTTGTCAAAGAATGACTCCGACCTTCAGGGTATGCACAGATATATAGAGAGTATTGGGATTTTGGAAAACGCATCAGTATAAGAAATGATTATGTAATTAGTAAAATATAAAAGTAGAGATTACAGTTTAAGAGAAACTTTCAGTGATCCACTTTACAATTCAGATAGCTAAGTATAGTCTCTGACATTCAAGAATATCCATCAAAGTGAATAGGTAAACTTAAAGCACCACAGTGAGTATTATATTTGTTATAGTCGTAATATAATAAAATCTCCATTCCATGAACCATAGACCATGCCATCAGTGGGGTGGCCTGCGTGCCTCAATGGCACAGATAACTGTACCAAATGTTCATCCACAACGCAGGAGTATCTTTTGAGACATCAGACAAACATGTGGTTCAAGAAGAGGGGCAGCAGCCTTTTCAGTAGTTGCAGGGGCAACAGCCTGATAATCGACTAATCTGGCCTTGTAACATCAACCAAAGCGGCGTTGCTGTGGTAGTACTGCGAACCGCTGAAGGCAAGGGGAAATCACAGCCGTATTTTTTCGTGAGGGCATGCAGCTTTACTGTGTGGTTAAATGATGATGGCATCCTCTTGAGTAAAATATTCTGGGGATAAAATACGCCCCCATTCTGATGTTTGAGCGGCGACTATTCAGGAGGAGGTCGTCATCAGGAGAAACAAAACAGAGCGTCGAATGTTAGATCCATCTGGGTGAGGGTACCCGTGATCTAGGGGTAGCGTCTTTGCTTCATAATCACAACGTCTTCGGTCACGGGTTCGATCCCCGCCACTGCCTAAATTTTGATAAAAGCATTGGTGGCCGAAGTCTTCCGGCATAAGAAGTCAGCCTCATTCTGCCAACGGCCTTGTCGAAGAGGGCAAAGGACCGGATAGAGGTTCAGGGCACTCTCTTGTCCTAGGGGTGGGAAATTGCCCCTAAAGGCGGAAGAATCAGCAATGATCAACGACATGAGGATGCAGAAGGCAATGGAAACCACTGCGTTAAAGACACGTAACGTGTATCCACAGATCATGTGGCCTGTAACTGAGGAAGTGTCATGATGATCTCTCCATTGGCAAAAGATTCCGGAATAGTCCCCCATTCGGATCTCCGGGAGGGGACTGCCAAGGGGGAGGTTACCATGAGAAAAAGATTGAATAATCAAAGAAAGGATAACGTTTTAGGAGTCGGGGCGTGGTAGGGAAACTAGAAAATCTGAAAAGGGAAATGCAAAGGCTCAATCTAGATATAGTAGGGGTCAGTGAAGTGAAGTGGAAGGAAGACAAGGATTTCTGGTCAATGAGTATCGGGTAATATCAACAGCAGCAGAAAATGGTATAACAGGTGTAGGATTCGCTATGAATAGGAAGGTAGGGCAGAGGGTGTGTTACTGTGAATAGTTCAGTGACCGGGTTGTTCTAATCAGAATCGACAGCAGACCAACACCGGCAACGATAGTTCTGGTATACATGCCGACGTCGCAAGCTGAAGATGAACAGATAGAGAAAGTGTATGAGGATATTGAAAGGGTAATGCAGTATGTAAAGGGGGACGAAAATCTAATAGTCTTGGACGACTGGCATGCAGTTGTAGGGGAAGGAGTAGAAGAAAAGGTTACAGGAGAATATGGGCTTGGGACGAGGAATGAAAGAGGACAAAGACTAATTGAGTTCTGTAACAAGTTTCAGCTAGTAATAGCGAATACCCTGTTCAAGAATCACAAGAGGAGGAGGTATACTTGGAAAAGGCCGGGAGATACGGGAAGATCTCAATTAGATTACATCATGGTCAGACGGAGATTCCGAAATCAGATACTGGATTGTAAGGCGTACCCAGAACACAATATAGTAGTGATGAAGAGTAGGCTGAAGTTCAAGGCATTAGTCAAGAAGAATCAATACGCAAAGAAGTGGGATACGGAAGTACTAAGGAATGACGAGATACGTTTGAAGTTCTCTAACGCTATAGATAACAGCAATAAGGAATAGCGCAGTAAGCAGTACGGTCGAAGAGGAATGGACATCTCAAAAAGGGCCATCACAGAATTTGTGAAGGAAAACATAGGTGCAAAGAAGGCAGCTGCGAAGAAACCATGGGTAACAGAAGAAATACTTCAGTTGATTGATGAAAGGAGGAGGTACAAACATGTTCCGGGAGTATCAGGAATACAGAAATACAAGTCGCTGAGGAATGAAATAAACAGGAAGTGCAGGGAAGCTAAGACGAAATGGCTGCAGGAAAAATGTGAAGACATCGAAAAAGATATGATTGTCGGAAGGACAGACTCAGCATACACGAAAGTCAAAACAACCTTTCGTGACATTAAAAGCAACGGTGGTAACATTAAAAGTGCAACGAGAATTCCACTGTTAAATTCAGAGGAGAGAGCAAATAGGTGGAAAGAATACACTGAAATCCTCTATGAGGGTGAAGATTTGTCTGATGTGATAGAAGAAGAAACAGGAGTCGATTTAGAAGAGATAGGGGATCCAGTATTAGAATCGGAATTTAAAAGAGCTTTCGAGGACTTACGGTCAAATAAGGCAGAAGGGATAGATAATATTCCATCACAGTTTCTAAAATCATTGGGGGAAGTGGCAACACAACGACTATTCACGTTGGTGTGTAGAATATATTAGTCTGGCGACATACCATCTGCCTTTCGGAAAAGCATCATCCACACAATTCCGAAGACGGCAAGAGCTGACAAGTGCGAGAATTATCGCACATTCAGCTTAACAGCTCATGCATCGAAGCTGCTTACAAGAATAATATACAGAAGAAAGGAAAAGAAAATTGAGAATGCGCTAGGTGACGATCAGTTTGGCTTTAGGAAAAGTAAAGGGACGAGAGAGGCAATTCTGACGTTACGGCTCTTAATGGAAGCAAGGCTAAAGAAAAATCAAGACACTTTCATAGGATTTGTCGACCTGGAAAAAGCGTTCGACAATATAAAATGGTGCAAGCTCTTCGAAATTCTGAAAAAAGTAGGGGTAAGCTATAGGGAGAGACGGGTCATGTACAATATGTACAACAACCAAGAGGGAATAATAAGAGTGGACGATCAAGAACGAAGTGCTCGTATTAAGAAGAGTGTAAGACATGGCTGTAGCCTTTCGCCCCTACTCTTCAATCTGTACATCGAGGAAGCAATGATGGAAATAAAAGAAAGGTTCAGGAGTGGAATTAAAATACAAGGTGAAAGGATATCAATGATACGATTCGCTGATGACATTGCTATCCTGAGTGAAAGTGAAGAAGAATTAAATGATCTGCTGAACGAAATGAACATTCTAATGAGTACATAGTATGGTTTGAGAGTAAATCGGAGAAAGACGAAGGTAATGAGAAGTAGTAGAAATGAGAACAGCGAGAAACTTAACATCAGGATTGATGGTCACGAAGTCAATGAAGTTAAGGAATTCTTCTACCTAGGCAGTAAAATAACCAATGACGGACGGAGCAAGGAGGACATCAAAAGCAGACTCGCTATGGCAAAAAAGGCATTTCTGGCCAAGAGAAGTCTACTAATATCAAATACCGGCCTTAATTTGAGGAAGAAATTCCTGAGGATGTACGTCTGGAGTACAGCATTGTATGGTAGTGAAACATGGACTGGGAAAACCGGAACAGAAGAGAATCGAAGCATTTGAGATGTGGTGCTATAGACGAATGTTGAAAATTAGGTGGACTGATAAGGTAAGGAATGAGAAGGTTCTACGCAGAATCGGAGAGGAAAGGAATATGTGGAAAACACTGATAAGGAGAAGGGACAGGATGATAGGACATCTGTTAAGACATGAAGGAATGACTTCCATGGTACTAGAGGGAGTTGTAGAGGGTAAAAACTGTAGAGGAAGACAGAGATTGGAATACGTCAAGCAAATAATTGAGGACGTAGGTTGCAAGTGCTACTCTGAGGTGAAGAGGTTAGCACAGGAAAGGAATTAGTGGCGGGCCGCTTCAAACCAGTCAGTAGACTGATGACTAAAAAAAAAAGAATTACAAAATAAAAAAAGGACACGGCGTAGGTTAAAGTTAAATACAGTGGCAATTAGTGAAGTTGGGTGACGCAAGGAACACGTGAGTAAATTGTTGTAAACACAAAATCAAATACGGGCAAATGAGGTGTATGTTTACTAATCAACAAGGGAATAGGGATACTGGTAAGCTTGTATGAACAGCATGCAGAACGCGTTATTGCAGACAAAGTAGGCACCAAGTCAACATCCATGACAGAGTACAACTTTTGTATACCAAGTGGTTCCGTAGATGATGAAGAGACTGAAGAAACGTGTGAGGAAATAAAAGAAAAAAGTCAGATACTCAAGGGAGATTAAAATTTAATCGTGATGTGGAACTAGAATTCTATAGTACGAAATGGAAGAGAAGGAAAAACACGGGGCGAATATGAATTGGAGGAAACGAATGAAGGAATGAGCCACCTGGTAGAACGTTGCACAGAGCATAATTTAATCATTGCAAGAATCATGAAAAAGGGTCGTATACGTGGAACAGACCTGCTGACACTGGAAGGTCGCAGATTCGTTATATAATCGTAAGACAAACGCTTAGTTTAAGAGTCGTAAAAGAAAGTTGTATACAACGAAGAGACCAGGAGACACCGGCAGGTTTCACATTCATTGCACAGGTGAACTACTTGAGACATAACACCGCTTTTATTTCGTGAACTGTTACACATATCGAAACGTGGTTTTCGGCAAATGTTGGAGAGTCGAAGGGTATGTGGTCGTTTGTTTTGATGTTTTTAGCGCTGGTATCAATGGCGATATTGAAGCAAGTACGTTTTTTAAATGGAGCAGTATACTTTTTGTTACTGCAATCCAGAGCTCTTGAGCAAACTATCACAGTGACATAGCGTTAGTTGATGTTGACGTTGAAACTCGTGGTAAAAAATTGAGAAATGTGCTTAATTTGATAGCGCGGTGGTCGAAAAATGCATTAGTGGTGCAAACACCGCCAAGCAGAGCTCTCGTGCTACTCTGTGTCAGAAAGTCAGCCCATTTACCTTTTTACTTGTCTGCACTGCAGGCCGTTCATTTCTGCTTGGACATTCGCTGCGTGTAGGCTTGTACACCAATGAGGAGAAGCTGGATGTACTACTTCCATGTAGAAGAAATGCTGTTTTAGCGGTATAGGGCTGTCTACACAGATCGCCAATGTCCGGCGCGCCTGAACGAATTATTAAAACGCCAGTGCAGGTAAGCTGGTTGAACGTCAAACAGACGACAAGGAAGAAGACTGCAACTGACAGAGAACACGAAGAAGCTGTTCTAGCTGCGACGCTAATGAATCCACAGAATGGTACGAGACATATTCTCAAGGAATAGGAAATCAGCCAGACGAGTATCACTCACATCGAAAACTTAACTACCTCCTCCCGAACAGGCCATGAAGGCCCAAAGTTCCGACCGGCCGCCGTGTCTTCCCCAGCCCACAGGCGTTACTGGATGCAGAAATGGAAGGGCATGTGGTCAGCACACCACTCTCCCGGCCATACGTCAGTTTCCGAGTCCGGAGCCGCTACTTCTCAATCAAGTAGCTCCTCAGTTTGCCTCACAAGGGCTGAGTACATCCCGCTTGCCAACAGCGCTCGGCAGACGGGATGGTCAACCATTCAAGCGCTAGCCCAGGCCGACAGAGCTTAACTTAGGTGATCTGACGGGAACCGGTGTTACCATTGCGGCAAGGCTGTTGGCCTCACTCACATCCTCCATCGACAGAATTTCCATCCCCATCATCTGTCACTACCTCAGCCACTCGACGACCGTGATTTCGAAACTCGTACAGAATTCTGTCGGTTTGCACTTCAGCAACTGAGAGACGACCCTGGGTTTTTGCAACGTGCGCTCTTTACCGATGAAGCGACGTTTACTAACGGCGCTAATGTAAGTTTGCAAATATGCACTACTGGGCAGCAGAAAATCCACACTGGCATCGTAAGGTGCAATGTCAACGGCAATGGAGCGAAACGTGTGGAACGGCATCATTGGAAATTGCGTTGTGGGAACGTACTTCATCTCTATCTAAATGGACATTCACACGCTCACCTTCTGACGAACGTTCTGCTGGTTTCTCCAGGAGATGTGCCACCGGATATTCGACAGTGTATGTGGCTGAAACACGACAATTGTCCATCTCACTCGTCCCACGTTGCAAATGAGACCTTTGCTGGACTTTGGATACTACGAAATTCTGTTGTCAAATGGCCTACGAGGTCCCCCGATGTGACTCCTTTCGATTTCATTCTGTGGGGAGCACTCAAAGATGCAATTTATAAGGAAGCCCCAACTACGCTAGACGATATGTGTCGTCGAATTGCATGCTCTACCATATCGTTCACTGTAATTACATCTCTTCTTCGTTCTTTCGAACGGCGATTGCAAACGTATTTGTCAGTTCATGGTCAACATGCTTCAGTAGAGGGTGAAGTTAAGTCGTTGGAAGACAAAATTGAAGTTATGTGATTTGAGTGGTTACCAAATCATTGTTAGTAAATCGTTTATTTCATTTACATGCGTACAGAATTGCATTGCAATGTCAAGTATGTTGACAGCGTGTCTTTTACCTAGCCGTTAACACTCTCATTACGCGCTTACGTTCAGTGTGAAACGAGTTTCGTTAAGATGAATATTTATTTTGGCGCGTACAGGTGATCACCGAAGTATTTTGATAAAATGTTCAGTTCAATTAATGTATCCCATATGATTTAATTTAGAGTAGGGTAGGTAGAGACAGCTGTCCGACAGCGTGTATTTTACCTCTAAGAAGCGCACAGCCACGTACAGTGAAAGAGATGTGAAGTCTTTCATCTAACATTTTGATATTTAATACCGTAGCTGCCTTTTGCAGCGTGAAAGACCACTTTATTTCTGATGAATGAACAGCTGGTTTCTCTACTGCATCTCACTAAAATCTAGGAGGATCCAAAAATGTGAAATAGGTTTCGTAAACCCTCTGTGATACGCTAGATTCTAGTCTATGTCGTACTTCCATTTACAACATTCGTAGGTGAACCTTCATCTGTGTCGTAAGTTGGTTCAAGGGGAAATAAAGCTTTATTATCGTAGTGCAGGCCTGCCTTATGGTGTACAACTAACGTGGTACGAAACGCCTGTTTGGCAGTGTTTGCACCGCAAATGCCGTTTTCGGCTACCGTATTCTCACATTCTAGGACGTTTCTCGATTTTTTTACACGTTTCAACGTCAACATTAACAAACGCCATATCACTGTAATTGTCTTCTCAAGAGCTAGCGAATGCAGTTATAAAATGTAAACCGTTCATTTGAAATAACGTATGTAGTTCCATATATAAGTCAATAGCAGTGCTAAAAACACTAACCAAACAAAATGTACGTGCCGCTCAATGCTCTAACATTTTCCGAAAACCGTGTTTCGAAACGTGTAACCGTTCACGAAATCAAAGGGGTATTACGTCTTAAGTGACACACTCTATATAACGGTTACTAACTACAGATTAAAGTTGACAAAATTGCAAAAAGATAGGAAATTAAGAAGATGGGATTAGGATAATTTGACAGTTTCAGAAGGAGCCGCCAACAATTTCTCACAGAGCACCGTTGTTTCCTATCATTCCAGCGAAATTAAAGGAGATGGCTGCAGTCGATTTGTTCGGTCCAGTGGTTCGTTCTACTAATGGTTTTGCGTACATTTTCGTAGCAGTGGAACTGACGTCAAAATATGTGTGTTTTACACCGTTACGCAAAGCAACAGCTCGTTCGGTATCTAATGCTTTGATCAACCATTTTCTTAAAGAAGTTGGTCATGTTGATAAGGTTATATCAGATAATGGATCACAGTTTCGTTCTAAAATTTGGCTTCGTACTCTACGGCGTCGTAAAATTAAACCAATTTTCATTTCACTTTTTCACCCTCAATCTAAAGCTTCAGAGAGATGAATGAAGGAAATCAATAAATTGTGTCGACTTTATTGTCATCAGAATCACAGATCGTGGGATCAGTATCTTCATATTTTTCAAAACATTCTGAATGAACTTCCTAATGACTCAACTTATTTACGTGCTGATATTAAAAAACAAAGCACCGACAAATCGCATATCTGAAATCGTTCCTTTTCCGCCTTCACGGAAACTGCGGCATTCTGAAGTTGTCAACCTGGCTCTACAAAATATTGCCTCTATGGCTGCTAGAAGAGAGAAATCAGCTAAACGTCCTGGTCGTTTAAAAACCTTGTAAGTTGGTCAGAAGGTGTTAATTAAGTCTCATCGTTTGTCTCACAAAGGAAAAGGCTTGTGTCGCAAATTTTTTCAGCTTTATAACGGTCCATTTAGAGTTCTCAAAATTATTCATGACAACACTGTCGAAGTAGAAACTCTTAAATCTCGGCGCTCTAAGGGAATACATCATATATCTAACGTTAAAATTTTTGTGGAATGATATACTTTTGAAAACTTTTTGTGGAATGACATACTTTTGAGAAACTAACAGCTAGATGTAAACATGCGGAGAGTACAAGAATACCGCGCTGTGTTTTGGCGGCGGCACATACTCAAAGCAACAGTCAAGTCTGCGCGCCGCACAAGGCAGTCGTTGACCGCAAACAATTACTTCCTACGTCACGCGCCTACAGCTGATCGAGAGCTCAGTGCGAATGCACTGACAGCCGTAAACAAATACACAGTCTAATATCTCCGACTAAATTCAGTATAAAGCCATAGTGACTTGATGAATTATGTTATTTTTCTCTGCCTCGTGATGGCTGGGTGTTGTGTGCTGTCCTTAGGTTAGTTAGGTTTAAGTAGTTCTACGTTCTAGGGGACTGATGACCATCGATGTTAAGTCCCATAGTGCTCAGAGCCAGCCAATTATGTTATTAACATTCAGTATTTTTCAGGATACGGTTGTGTAAAATATTTAAGAACTTCAGGTAAATTCTGTGTGTCTCCGACGTTAAGAGGACTTGCTATCGAGAAAATTTCAGAAAGAATGTAATTTCCAAGAAGAAACTAATAAACTAAAAAGGTAACTATTAATTGAGTTTATTTTTCAGGTAACATATTTCCACTTAGGTACGTACATTAGACGTAATTTGCTGCTCGCGATTACGTGATTCATACTTTGTGCTAATTTCATTTTCTATGAATTTACTTGTGAAGCGACGTGCTTGCGTACATTTGCTGATTTTTGTCAATGTTTTACTAATGAACAGGGTTGTTAATCGTATATATTATGCATCGCTTGGCTGCACTGCTTTTTCACTGACGTCATATTTTTTTTATTATGTGCCTGCTGTGCTTATTTATTTAAATTATAATTGTCACCTGATTAATTGTGCTGACTGTTATTAGGTATGTAAGTTATACTTTGTGATTTATCTGCTTGGGCCTTCATGTTTACTTATTTAGATTACATATGAACATTTATTTGCTTATGCTGATATGATGCTAATGACCTGTTTATTATGTTGGATAACATATTTGCTGCCTTGCTTATGGATTGCATATTTATACATTTCTGTTTGTCGTCACAACTACTCTTTAATTTGGTATATAGAAATGCTGATATACTGTGTACAAACATAGAGTTAGATCACACTATGGTATTAAATATAGATTGTTTGCTTGGCAGAGCCTCGTTGTAAGAATTGTGCTGCATCCACTTGTTGACATTCTGTTCTCTACTGGTATATTTACTCGCTATTGCATGTTTTGCTTACGCTCAGTGCCTTATATTTTTAAGATAAGAAAATGAACTGCTATAATTCGACGAACGACATTAGTACAAGAAACTTCATAGAAGTCACATGAGCTGGAGGTTTTCTGAAAGCTGTACAAATGTATGCTAATAGGAAGGAAGCTAACGACATGACATACCAATACTAGGTTTAGACCATTAACAATTATTACACTGCATTCTTCGTGAGCAATTGAAATAGGAAGTGACACTTGACACAAGAATTACTCCACATGTGTGCTTCTGTTTGCCATAATTCTTGAAGTGGGGTACACACTGTGACATATTATGATCATTCGTACTTAATTACTGAGAATTATTCGAACTAAGTCTGTTAGAGGTCATGTATGCATTTCTTTTGTTTATAATTCATAATGAGTAGATGATTTGGGTCAGATGGGTTACACAGAGGTTGTGTGTTGACAGTGTGTCTTCGGATTGTATGGGATGGTGAGGTTTGCATTAGGATTTTATCTGTACTTGTTCGAGGAGACTGACTAGAGGAAAGAGTTGTTATGGAAGTGAAATGATATTGGTAATAAGGTTTATATGTGTCGACGTATTGAAGAGGTATTATTGAGGTATCGAGATTATATGAAGTTGATGATTATTGGAGTTTTTGTGGACAAGAGGTAAGGTAAATGATATTGATGATAAGATTTATATGTATCGACGTAAGAGGTATTATTGAAGTATTGAGATTATGTGATGCTGATGATTATTGGAGTTTTGGTGGATAAGAGGTAAAGTAAGTGAGGTGCATATATTTTTTGTTGGTTATATGGAACAAGGAGGATGAAGATAGCAGACTAGAACACTGAAGTAGAAGGAAGGTTGTCTATACACACACTTTGTTAAATCACTAAGCAGTATATACTTTCTTTTGAGAGAGGAAGTAATTGCATATCTTGGCTCACTGACAGTTGTTCAGCAACCGAACATTTTGATTTGGCTTATCAAACATTGGTCTTGACATGATGACTATGACGTTGACTTAACTATTATCGACTGTTATACATTGCTGCCACTACTACTTGATACACATGATGATCAAATTTTGACAGAATTGCATTTACACAGTTAACACTATTCAATTACACAGTAGTACTTAATGTGGATGAAAGATGAGTGAGTGTGTTTTGTGTGTTTTCCTTTCCTAATCCTACCCACCTATCTCCTAAATATTATTTTATTTGTTTGTAGTGGCTTGCACTGACACCCATAAATGTTATAGGTTTACTGGTATTTGTGTATTTGTAATAGTTAATATGACAATTATCTGACATCATTTGTGTGTTTGTTATGATTTATATGTTTAGTGTAAAAGCATTTGTATGTGTATTCAAACTATTGTTCATGCATGAACTGTCTGATTAGTGATGGTGAATATTATGAACTGTTACCTGCACTTGTTCAATATTGATGTGTGACACTTAGAAATGTTTAATTTCTGCTGATGCACTGTGTAATTAGTGATGGTGAATATTATGGACTGTTACCTGCACTGTTTCAACATAATGGGTGCCACTTAGAAATGTTTAATTTCTGCTGATGAACTGTGTAATCAGTGATAGTAAATATTATGGACTCTTACTTGTACTTTTTCTACATGATTGGTGCCACTAGTGCATGTTTAATATCTGCTTATAAACTCTGATGAACAGTATGAATAGTGATAGTGAATATTATGGACTGCTGTCTGGACCTGCTCATCATTGCTAGGTGCAACTGATGGACTGCTTCTACTGAAATAATGTCACTTGTTGCTGTCTGCACCTACTCAACATTGCTGGGTGCCAGTGATGGAAATGTTTCTATGACATAATGTCACTTGTCGGTGTCTGCACTTGTTCAACACTACTGGGTGCCACTGTTAGAACTGTTTCTACTGAAATGATGTTACTTCTTGCTGTCTACACCTACTCAACATTGCTGGGTGCCACTGTTGGAACTGTTTCTACTGAAATAATGTTACTTCTTGCTGTCTGCACCTGCTCAACTTTACTGGGTGCCACTAATGAACTGCTTCTACTGACATCATGTCACTTGTTGGTGTCTGCACCTGTTCAACAATGCTGGGTGACACTGATGAACTGCTTCTACTGAAATGATGTCACTTGTTGCTGTCTGCACCTGCTCAACATTGCTGGGTGCCACTGACGGACTGCTTCTACTGAAATGTTGTCACTTGTTGCTGTCTGCACCTGCTCAACATTGCTGGGTGCCACTGTTGGAACTGCTTCTACTAAAATGATGTCACTTGTTGGTGTTTGCACCTGTTGACCATTGCTGGGTGCTACTGCCGGAACTAATCATTGAAAGCATTTTATGTGAAGATTTGTATAAACTGATTTTTTGTGTATTGTGTAAACTATTATGTAAAGTCACATGTATGAAAGGAAGTTATATTGCTTACTTTATTTTATATATTAGGTTATTGAAGGGTCAGTGCAAAGCCAAAATTTTAACTAATTATGTGATATTTAGGTATTAATATTATCTTTTATATTTGTCTGTATTTTGTGGACGAATTTGGTGGAATTTTCACCACCAATGCTGGCAAAAATACCATCAAACTCTGGCCCGTGGAGGAGCGGCATATGAAAGGTGGCTACACTGAGCCACAGCGCCAGAGATTGCGCCAAAGAGTATTATTCATCCACCTCCACTGGCAGTGCTTGGGGAGAACTCGTAGTAGTCAGTGCTTGTTGAGATGTGCTAGTGAAGAGTAACTTGAGGGTTACATAAATCCATAGTGACTTGATGAATTATGTTATTAACATTCAGTATTTTTCAGGATACGGTTGTGTAAAATATTTAAGAACTTCAGGTAAATTCTGTGTGTCTCCGACGTTAAGAGGACTTGCTATCGAGAAAATTTCAGAAAGAATGTAATTTCCAAGAAGAAACTAATAAACTAAAAAGGTAACTATTAATTGAGTTTATTTTTTCAGGTAACATATTTCCACTTAGGTACGTACTGTAGACGTAATTTGCTGCTCGCAATTACGTGATTCATACTTTGTGCTAATTTCATGTTCTATGAATTTATTTGTAAAGCGACGTGCTTGCGTACATTTGCTGATTTTTGTCAATGTTTTGTTAATGAACAGGGTTGTTATTTGTATATATTATGCATCGCTTGGCTGCACTGCTTTTTCACTGATGTCATATTTTTTTTATTATGTGCCTGCTGTGCTTATTTATTTAAATTATAATTGTCACCTGATTAATTGTGCTGACTGTTATTAGGTATGTAAGTTATACTTTGTGATTTATCTGCTTGCGCCTTCATGTTTACTTGTTAAGATTACATATGAACATTTATTTGCTTATGCTGATATGATGCTAATGACCTGTTTATTATGTTAGACAACATATTTGCTGCCTTGCTTATGGATTGCATATTTATACATTTCTGTTTGGCGTCACAACTACTCTTTAATTTGGTATATAGAAATGCTGATATACTGTGTACAAACATAGAGTTAGATCACACCATGGTATTAATTATAGATTTTTATCTTGGCAGAGCCTCGTTGTAAGAATTGTGCTGCATCCACTTGTTGACATTCTGTTCTCTACAGGTATATTTACTCGCTATTGTATGTTTTGCTTACTCTCAGTGCCTTATATTTTTAAGATAAGAAAATGAACTGCTATAATTTGACGATTGACATTAGTATAAGAAACTTCATAGAAGTCACATGAGCTGAGGTTTTATGAAAGCTGTATAAATGTATGCTATTAGGAAGGAAGCTAACGACATGACATACCAAAACTAGGTTTAGACCATTGACAGTTATTACACTGCATTTTTCGTGAGCAATTGAAATAGGAAGTGACACTTGACACAAGAATTACTCCACATGTGTGCTTCTGTTTGCCATAATTCTTGAAGTGGGGTACACACTGTGACATATTATGATCATTCACACTCCGTAATCGTACTTAATTACTGAGAATTATTCGAACCAAGCCTGTTAGAGGTCATGTATGCATTTCTTTTGTTTATAATTCATAATGAGTAGAAGATTTGGGTCAGATGGATTACACAGAGGTTGTGTGTTGACAGTGTGTCTTCGGATTGTATGGGATGATGAGGTTTGCATTAGGATTTTATCTGTACTTGTTCGAGGAGACTGACTAGAGGAAAGAGTTGTTATGGAAGTGAAATGATATTGGTAATAAGGTTTATATGTGTCGACGTATTGAAGAGGTATTATTGAGGTATCGAGATTATATGAAGTTGATGATTATTGGAGTTTTTGTGGACAAGAGGTAAGTTAAATGATATTGATGATAAGATTTATATGTATCGACGTAAGAGGTAATATTGAAGTATCGAGATTATGTGATGCTGATGATTATTGGAGTTTTGGTGGATAAGAGGTAAAGTAAGTGAGGTGCATATATTTTTTGTTGGTTATATGGAACAAGGAGGATGAAGATTGCAGACTAGAACACTGAAGTAGAAGGAAGATTGTCTATACACACACTTTCTTAAATCACTAAGCAGTATATACTTTTTTTAGGAGGGAGGAAGTAATTGCATATCTTGGCACACTGACAGTTGTTCAGCAACTGTACATTTTCGTCTGGCTTATCAAACATTGGTCTTGACATGATGACTATGACGTTGTCTTAACTATTATTGCTGTTATACATTGCTGCCACTACTACTTGATACACATGATGAACATCATATTTTGACAGAATTACATTTACACAGTTAACACTATTCGATTACACAGTAGTACTTAATGTGGATGAAAGATGAGTGAGTGTGTTTTGTGTGTTTTCCTTTCCTAATCCTACCCACCTATCTCCTAAATATTATTTTATTTGTTGTAGTGGCTTGCACTGACACCCATAAATATTATAGGTTTACTGGTATTTGTGTATTTGTAATAGTTAATATACCAATTATCTCATATCATTTGTGTGTTTATTAGAATTTATATGTTTAGTGTGTAAAAGCATTTGTATGTGTATTCAAACTATTGTTCATGCCTGAACTGTCTGATTAGAAATGGTGAATATTATGAACTGTTACCTGCACTTGTTCAACATTGATGGGTGCCGCCTAGAAATGTTTAATTTCTGCTGATGAACTGTGTGATCAGTGATAGTGAATATTATGGATTGTTACTTGTACTTTTTCTACATTATTGGTGCCACTAGGACATGTTTAATTTCTGCTTATAAACTCTGATGAGCAGTGTGATCAGCGATACTGAATATTTTGGACTGTTACTAGTACTTTTTCTACATGATTGGTGCCACTAGGACATGTTTAATTTCTGCTTATAAACTCTGATGAGCAGTGTGATCAGTGATAGTGAATATTATGGACTGTTACTTGTACTTTTTCTACATGATTGGTGCCACGAGGACATGGTTAATTTATGCTTATAAACGCTGATGAACAGTGTGATCAGTGATAGTGAAGATTATGGACTGCTCTCTGCACCTGTCAACATTACTGGGTGCCACTGATGAACTGCTTCTACTGAAATAATGTCACCTGTTGCTGTCTACACCTGCTCAACATTGCTGGGTGCCACTGATGGACTGTTTCTACTGACATAATGTCACTTGTTGGTGTGTGCACCTGCTCAACATTGCTGGGTGCCACTGTTGGAACTGTTTCTACTGAAATGATGTTACTTCTTGCTGTCTGCACCTGCTTAACATTGCTGGGTGCCACTGATGAACTGCTTCTACTGAAATAATGTGACTTTTTGCTGTGTGTACCTGTTCAACATTGCTGGGTGCCGTAGATGGAACTGCTTCTACTAAAATGATGTCACTTGTTGGTGTTTGCACCTGTTGACCATTGCTGGGTGCTACTGTTGGAACTAATCATTGAAAGCATTTTATGTGAACATTTGTATAAACTGCATTTTTTGTGTATTGTGTAAACTACTATGTGAAGTCAGATGTATGAAAGGAAGTTGTATTGCTTACTGGATTTTATATATTAGGTTATTGAAAGGTCAGTGCAATGCCAAAATTTTAACTAATTATGTGATATTTAGTTATTAATATTATCTTTTATTTTTGTCTGTATTTTGTGGACGAATTTGGTGGTATTTTCACCACCAATGCTGGCAAAAATACCATCAAATTCTGGCCCGTGGAGGAGGGGCATATGAAAGGTGGCTACACTGAGCCACAGCGCCAGAGATTGCGCCAAAGAGTATTATTCAGCCGCCTCCACTGGCAGTGCTTGGGGAGAACTCGTAGTAGTCAGTGCTTGTTGAGATGTGCTAGTGAGGAGTGCTTCTTGAGATGTGCTAGTGAAGAGTGCTTGCTGAGATGGGATACTGAAAAGTTCTTGTTGAGATGTGGTAGTGGCGAGTCGGTGTGGAGATATTGTAATGATTAGAGTGCTTTTGATCAATATATATGAAGGTAAGAGAAAAAAAGTTTTTCCTTTTCTTTTCATTATCTCAATGTTTTAAATAATGCGTCATTACATGTTCAGTCAACAAAGCATCTGGCTTGTGTTCTTGTATTAGAGTGTAATTCTGGGTTTCTTGCGCATTATAGTATTTCTATTTTTTAGTTACTTCAGTATATATGGTATTTAAAATTTCTTGTATTGTTGAAGAAGAACCGTGCCAGATGTATGCGTTGAGTCACACTCCCACACACAGAACAATTACACTTGTGCTTTGGTTTCGTAGATTTTATGGTTGCTGGGGACTTAATTAATTAATTGTGTTAACGAAAATTTTCATTTCATTCTTTGTTGTTGTTCTATGCAGTCAGATTGCGTAATAATACTAGTCAGGGCCAACCGTTTACGGAACAGCGTAATCGGACATACAGTTACGAAAAATAAAAATGATTTTCAAATTTAATAATAATTAAGCCCCCATGCAGTAGACACAGTGGAAGCTTTAAGAGTCGAAGTAGTGAAGGGAGTAGAGGATCAAACAGGCAAAAAGAACAGGCCTAGTAGAAATCCTTAGATAACACAGAATATACTCAGTTCAACTGACGCAGGTAGAAAATTTTAAAAATGCGGCAAATGAAGCAGGAGAAAAACCTGAAAAATGAGATTGACAGTGTTGTGTCTAGACAAGACAGCCTAGACACAATGAGAGGAAGCCGACAGGCACGCGCTAAGCCAAAGAGGGTGCGTGAGGTCTGAAACAGGATACGTAATGATTGCTATAAAGAAAAGTACGTAGCTTCTGTAATACTTAACTTTAATCCATCCTTGTGGTACATCTGGAGATTGTGGCGATACAAGTGAGACTCTTTAGATACATGCAATGTTACTAATGGCGCCTTGCTAGGTCGTAGCCATGGACTTAGCTGAAGGCTATTCTAACTATCTGTTCGGCAAAGGAGCGAGGCTTCGTCAGTGTAGTCGCTAGCAAAGTCGTCCGTACAACTGGGGCGAGTGCTATTCCGTATCTCGAGACCTGCCTTGTGGTGGCGCTCAGTCTGCGATCACACAGTGGCGACACGCGGGTCCGACATGTACTAATGGACCGCGGCCGATTTAAAGCTACCACCTAGCAAGTGTGGTGTCTGGCGGTGACGCCACATTCCTCCCCCGCAAATCGGCGAACGGTCGTGTTATAAGGCTCCCGCCCGCCGTGGGGAGGACCCCATGTTGACGTATGCGATGAGGTGGGGAGCCTAACAACAGGCGAGGCTGTGCCACCCGCACCCGGCCATTCGGTCCGAGGGGAGCTAGGAAACGCCTGAAAACCTAGTCCAGGGTGCACGTCAACATGCGGTGTAAGCGCCCGTAAAGAGTCAGGAGGGGCCGAAGGGTCGACCTCCACTGCGTCGGGGTATCCGACGCGCGGTGACGTCATGTGGTCCAGAGCGGGCAAGAATTCCATGGCGGAGTACTGCTGGTCACGGGAAGCGATCGGCGGCGCGTGACCCAGGGAGGCGCTTGGCGGCTGCAGCGAAGCGTCCACTGCGGGCGGCGCCGGCTGGAGGATAGGCGGCGGCGGCGGCGGAGGCTGCAGCGGCGCGTCGCCATGGGGCAAAATGGAAGGCATCGTCGGTAACACCTTTGGATGAGGCGAGCCAGTAGATGGGTCCCCAGGGCGCTGACCGGACGGCACCGTCGCTGAAAGCAGACGGGGAGCGGCAGAACCCGTGCGACGACAGAGGCGCAGCTGATTGAGATGCCGACGCACCTCAGCCGAGGCCCCCAAAACCAAATACATCGCGCGGCCGAGGCAGCGAAGAATGGGCCCTGCGAGCCAACGCCGTGAACCTCGAAAGTTGCGATAGAATACAACGTCGCCTGGAGCAAAAGCAGGAGTCTGCCGCTGCACAGGAACCTGATGCGGCGGATGCAGCAAAGATATCAAGGTTCGATGAGGACGACTGTGGAGCAACTCAGCCGGCGAGCGACCATCTCGGGGCTGAGAGCGATTGTTGTTGTTGTGGTCTTCAGTCCTGAGACTGGTTTGATGCAGCCCTCCATGCTACTCTATCCTGTGCAAGCCTTTTCATCTCCCAGTACCTACTGCAACCCACATCCTTCTGAATCTGCTTAGTGTAATCATCTCTTGGTCTCCCTCTACGATTTTTACCCTCCACGCTGCCCTCCAATACTAAATTGGTGATCCCTTGATGCCTCAGAACATGTCCTACCAACCGATCCCTTCTTCTGGTCAAGTTGTGCCACAAACTTCTCTTCTCCCCAATCCTATTCAATACTTCCTCATTAGTTATGTGATCTACCCATCTAATCTTCAGCATTCTTCTGTAGCACCACATTTCGAAAGCTTCTATTCTCTTCTTGTCCAAACTATTTATCGTCCATGTTTCACTTCCATACATGGCTACACTCCATACGAATACTGAGAGCGATACGATGACAAAAAGAGCAACAACGCGTCCTCCTGAGAATGCGACTCTTTCAACTTCATCATCTGTGACTTGAAAGTCCGGACCAATCGTTCAGCGGCACCGTTGGACTGAGGCGAAAATGTCAGATGTTGAATACCATTGGCCTGGCAGAATGACGGAAATTCTTCGGACATGAATTGTGGGCCATTGTCGGAAACAATAGTCTGCGGAAGACCTTCAATGCAAAAGATAGCAGACAACGCTTGGATGGTGGCAGTTGACGTCGTGGAAGACATCCGGACAACAAAAGGAAAATTACTGAAGGCATCTACCAGAACCAACCATCGAGCATTCCAGATTGGACCAGCAAAATCGATGTGCAAGCGTTGCCAAGGGGAAGTGGCTTTTGGCCATGCAATGACTTTCCGCGGCGCTGCGGATTGTTGTTCGGCACACGCCATGCAAGAAGAACACATATTCGTAATCGCAGCATCGATTCCGAACCAAGTACAGTGCTGACGAGCAAGTTGTTTCGTTCGCACTATACCCCAATGTCCTTGGTGAAGAAGCCGTAAAACAGAGGACTGTAACGAACGTGGGACCACGACTCTGGACTGATCATTATCAGAACGCAACAACAAAACACCACGTCGTATAAAAAGTCTCTCCTTGTGAGCAAAAAATAGGCGAACCAGCGGATCCTCAATCCGCGACTTCGACAAGGGCCATTGAGTAGCAACAAACCGCAAAACGGTAGCAAGGACAGGGTCAGCAGCTGTGGATGTAGCGACACGACGAAAATCAATCGGAAACGATTCGACCACATCATCGGTTGCCGCATCAATGAACATACAAGCAAGTTCGGAAGAATCGAATGCTCTATCCTCAGCAACAGGCAAACGGGACAACGCATCGGCGTTTCCGTGCTTAGCAGTGGACCGATACAAGATATCGTAGCGGTACTGCGAGAGGAAAATAGACCAGCGAATGAATTTCTGCGCTGTACGCGGAGACACAGGCTTGTGCGGATGAAAAAGCGACGTCAAAGGTTTGTGGTCTGTGATGATGGTAAAGTGACGACCATACAAGAAATCATGACACTTAGTAACACCAAAGACGAGAGCCAAAGCTTCTTTCTCTATCTGTGAATAATTTCTTTGCGCAGACGAGAGCAATTTGGACGCCAAGGCAATAGGGCGATCATGCGACCCATCTTTGTGCGCAAGCACAGCACCGATCCCGAAATCCGAGGCATCTACCATCAACAAAAGGGGTTTCTGGGGATCGAATGGCGTAAGGCAAGTATGTGAAAGCAACGCCGATTTCAACTGGCGAAAGGCGCGTTCGCATTCCGTCGTCCAGACGAACGGAACACCTGTACGGCGTAAGCAATGAAGCTGAGCTGAAATGGAAGGGGCATTGCGCACATTCACTCACACCTTGTGATTCTAAATCAGATAAGGTTCTCGCGACCGCATCACGCAATGCGTATGGAACATGGCACGCTCTGAAAAATTTCGGTTGCGCGTGTACTTTCAGTTCCAAATGTGCTTCATAGTTCTTAG
This sequence comes from Schistocerca serialis cubense, assembly GCF_023864345.2. Classification (NCBI taxonomy): domain Eukaryota; kingdom Metazoa; phylum Arthropoda; class Insecta; order Orthoptera; family Acrididae; genus Schistocerca; species Schistocerca serialis. The sequence continues at coordinate 151,611,797 of NC_064639.1, forward strand.
CGCAACCAAGGCCCGGTGCAAAAATGTCTGCAAATTCTTCACATAGCCGAGAAACACTGGCGGAAGGCACAGTCTGATTCACTGATAGGACCTGATTTACTATAGACATGTTAAACAACTGAAATAAATCTAAACCAAACAAGTTCACTGCAGTAGAAGAACGAAGAACGTAAAATGACACAAGTTTTGTTTGTCCCTTGTATGTTGCAAGAAGAGTGCACTGTCCTAACACAGGGATATTCTGACCTGAATAACTATTTAACTGAACATTTGCGGCACGCAACGGAGGTTTGCATAGTTGTTTGTACGTGTCGTGATTGAGCAATGAAACTGCAGCTCCGGTATCGAGCTGGAATGGTATGATCATTCCATTAAAGTCCAAATCTACAAAAAGTTTATTGTCCTGCTGACGACAAGAGCGACTGTCTCGTGCAATTTGAACTGATACAGGTACAGCATCACTTGCTAATTGACGTGATTTCCGGCGACGTCGACGCACACTTTGTGTGGGACTAACACTGTCACTGTTTGAGTAAGTGGCACTGGACGGGGTGGAAGTAACTACATGAATGTCCATGGGCGAAGGTCCATGAGCCTGAGTGTCCTTGGTTCGATTCTGGCGTGAAGCAAAAGGCCTGGAATGGTTCTGATTGTCTGATCTGAGCTTTTTCTGGCAAACACTTTGAACATGTCCTTTCTTATTACAGAAAAAGGAAATAGCTTGGTGTGACGGGCAATTTTCACGCGAATGTCTAGTAGCACACCGTGGGCATGATTTCACTGCATTTGTATGCTGGTGCGGCACACCTGGTTTAGAGCGTGGCGGCAGCTGCGCGGACGTGTGCGAGGGCAGTTTACCGGGCTGCGCAGCGCACCCGGCGGGCCGTTTAATGTTACACACGGCTGGCGAAGTTGCAAATGATTCCTGAGCAAAATCAAGTGTGTCTTGTCTATCTATTATGTCTATCACTTGCTGAAGGGAGGGATTAACGAGTTTCAAAATCTGTTCCCGTATGCGAACATCAGAAACGTTCTGTGCAATTGCATCACGTACCATAGTATCTAAATAAGGGAGTCCACATTCACACTCAAAAGCACAATCCCTTGTAAGGCCTTGCAATGTTGCAACCCACTCCCTATTAGTTTGACCGGCCGTTCGTTTTGTACGAAAGAAAGTATACCTTTTTGCAACTACATTAACTGTTTCTTTGAAATAGGCATCTAACGCCGACAAAATTTCTTCGTAGGACAGAGTTGCTACGTCGCGTCGGGGAAATAATTTCACTATCACACGGTACGTTTGCACCCCTACACACGCCAATAAATGAGGCTGCCGCTTGTTACCTTGAATTCTGTAGGCGGCGAGATGAAATCCAAACTGGCGTGACCACTCCGTCCATGTTTCCGTAGCTGGGTCAAAGGGCCTAAAAGGCGGTGCAACTGCAAGTTGTGGCTGCGGTAGCGGTGAAGCGGCGGCTGCCGCATCGTTTTGCAGTGCACCTTGACCCAGGACGAGCTGTCCAAGGGCATCCAAAAACGCCTGCGTCTGCTGATTCTGCAAGCGATAAAATTCGGACAGTACATCTGGCGAAGCCATGACACAAGTAAATGTAAGCGATTAGAAAGAACTAGACGCTTTCCGTTGACTCGTCGCCAAAAATTGTTGTGTCTAGACAAGACAGCCTAGACACAATGAGAGGAAGCCGACAGGCACGCGCTAAGCCAAAGAGGGTGCGTGAGGTCTGAAACAGGATACGTAATGATTGCTATAAAGAAAAGTACGTAGCTTCTGTAATACTTAACTTTAATCCATCCTTGTGGTACATCTGGAGATTGTGGCGATACAAGTGAGACTCTTTAGATACATGCAATGTTACTAATGGCGCCTTGCTAGGTCGTAGCCATGGACTTAGCTGAAGGCTGTTCTAACTATCTGCTCGGCAAAGGAGCGAGGCTTCGTCAGTGTAGTCGCTAGCAAAGTCGTCCGTACAACTGGGGCGAGTGCTATTCCGTATCTCGAGACCTGCCTTGTGGTGGCGCTCGGTCTGTGATCACACAGTGGCGACACGCGGGTCCGACATGTACTAATGGACCGCGGCCGATTTAAAGCTACCACCTAGCAAGTGTGGTGTCTGGCGGTGACACCACAGACAGGATGTGCAAAATGGCTAAGCAGGAGCGGCTAGAAGACGAATGTAAGGAATTAGAAGCACATTTTCCTAGGGGAATGATAAATACTCTCAACCGGAAAATTAAAGAGGCTTTTTGGAGAAAAGAGAGACAGCTGTACAAATATCGATATCAGATGGAAAACCCGTCCTGAGCAAAGAAAGCCGAAAGATGGACGGAATGTATAGACGGCCCATGCAAGGGAGTTGAAAACAATGTTATAGAATGGGAAAAGGATGTAGATGAGGATGAGATGGGAGGTATGATACTACGAGAAAAGTTACAGCACTGAAGGACCTGAGTCGAAAAAAGACCCAGAGAGTAGACGGCATTCCGCCAGAACCACTGATAGCCTTCGGAGAGCCAGTCATGACAACATTGTTCCTCCTGGTGTCCAAGATGAGTCATACAGGCGAAATATCCTAACTGTTCAAGAAGAATGTCCGACCTATCACAGGAGAATTAAAAAAAAAAAAAAACTGGTAGAAGCCGACCTCAGGGAAGATCAGCTTTGATTTCGGACGAAGGAACACGCGAAGCTATACTGACCTTACGAATTACTATAGAGGGTAGGTTAAGGAAAGGCACATCTACGTTTGTAGCATTTGTAGGCTTTGACGATGGTGACACACACTTGAGGTCCTTAAGTTAACAGGAATGAAATGGCGAAACGCTATTTACCACTTGCTCAGAAACCATATTGCAGTTTTAGGAGTCAAGGGGCGTGAAAGGGGAGCAGTGGTTGACAAGGGAGTGAGACGGGGTTGTAGCCTATCTCCGATGTTATTCAGTCTGTACGTTGAGCAAGCAATAAAAGAAACCAAAGAAAAATTTGGAGTAGTAAGAAATAAAACTTTGGGATTTGTTGCTGACATTGTACTTCTGCCAGAGACGGCAAAGGACTTGGAAGAGCAGTTGAAAGGCTTGGATAGTGTCTTGAAAAGAGAGTATAACATGAACATCAACAAAAGCTAGATAAAAATTGGGAGAATTACCCTAAAACTAAAAGAAAATTTAGATTGTAGCAGATGTATGTCCTCTCTAAATAGAAACTTTGCTGAACAACACTTGTGTGTAATCACGCACTGTGCGGGTGAAAAAGTGCCGGCACCTCCTTGCAGTGCTACCAATTTGCACCGATCTTTTGAGGGTCTGTGAAGGCAGAACTGACACATCGTGATCGGAATCGGGAGGTCTTCTTGTGGTAGTGGGAGCTGTATTACAACCGTGGTATGGGTCCTAGAGTGGCCGCTTCTCCCATTTCCGTATCAGAAAATATAACAATGAGCAGTGCACAACACAGAGCAAAATCTTGTACACAAAGCAGCTGTTTCCGTTATTGTTTGCTGAGGTTGGCATTGTAGTCAATGAGGTAGTACAGTCCCAACATCTAACGATGTCTTACGTGTTCAAAGTCTAACATATCCCCTGAAACTGCCATTTTGAAATTTCTGCGCTGTTCAAAACTCTGCAGCAACAGACACTTCGGAAAGCAAAACTGCGTTGGATTTATCGCGATGGTTTGCGCTCTCTGAATGCATACTCTGAACGAGCACCTAAATAGCCGGAATTCCTGTCAGGAGCACGCTGCGCTAACCTTTCTTTGAGCGGGGGCGCTGCTGTGAGAGCGATTTGAGGTAAAGCGGTGCTGTGCACACACTCTGGATCCGGCCGGCCGCCAGCAGGGAGGCAGGCGCGTGAAGCGTCCGGCGCTCAAAGGGTGACTTTGTAGCCACCCACCCCAACTCCACACCACCCCTCAGCCACCCCGCATTCCTGCGCGCATTTTTCTGCCGCGCCCGGCGACACAGAGGGACCAGGGTTGCAGGTGGCAGGTGGGCTGCAAAGGGGAAGAGCCCATACTGTCGCGTATTTCCTCGTTTCACTTGGCGTAAAACGATAAGCCAAGTGTTTCTCCCGGCGACCAAGTCTAGGGATAACAAGGCTACTGCATTCCAAGGCAATGTAATATATGGTGCCATGTCACAAGTACAAATTGGTACATAATAACCTAACTTATACATTGAAATTTGGGAACGTGTCACACCTGAAAATATTTGTTGGCATAACTTAGTACATTTTTATAACACATTAATTTTTTATTCATGACACGTTAAGTAACAGGCGATTTTGTTTTAAATGGAAATTTTAATGCATGACATGCAAGGTGGTAAGGAGTTTGATTCTGCAACCCAGGGATCTTACGGTACGGTACACATTGGTCACAAAAATGCGCTGTGCTGCATGTGTCAACGGTACTACAGATTGAAAGGCATATGTTGTTATATTAAGTAGAGCTATAGGTTGTATACAGTCACTTGACACACTTATCCAAATATGTATGACCAGTTACCTGCACACGCCGTGATGGTGCATTTTGTTTGTAGAAGGCTCTTTTGGAATGACCTATCTACAAATAAGGTTCTCGCTCACGCCATGGGTGATGATTATCTCAGATGATGCTTGGTATTCTGCTGTATATGGCTTATTTATTGCATAAATAATATAATTTGAAAAGGATGTGGCTGTTTTATGACTTTTACCATCATTTATTTCTTTAGACAGTATGGAAATAAAATCCAATAAAAAATCATATTATTGATTCTACCACTGACTCTTTGTGCGCAATGTAGTAATTTTTTGTACTGTACCATGCAATAAAAATTCAGGGTTGAACGCAGAAGGGCGTGCTAGATCATTACCTCCTGCCTTCGTGCGTTTCATTTGGAAGCTACTTTGTTTTGTAAAACAAAGTTGTTGACATTAAAGCTATCTAAAATTGTTATTTTCATTTTGATGCTACTAAATCGTTTGTTTTTTCTACTTTTTAAAAATGTTTTCAATAAATGACAGTTGATGTGGCAGTATCATATATAACTTCTTTTATTTATGAAGCGTCTTCAGTGATCTATAATACAAATTTATACATATTCATTATGTTGTCGTTACAAATATGTTACTTCGTTACGTTTTCTCTTTTTTCATATATATATACTCCAGTTGGCCGATTTCCGGCGTTTCTACAGCGAAATGTAATTCAACTTCATTTGCACTTCTCATTGTTCACAGAAAAAGAAACACACCCCAGTCAATAAAAAATAAACAAGCTAAATACCAAGGAGTAAGTACATACCAGTTAGGATGCAAAGAATGTGAGTCAGTATGTCTGACAGGTTGGAATTTCAAAACTAAGTATAAAGACTAAATAAGATGCTGGAAGTATAAAAATAGCTCTTCTGCCTTTGCTAAACACCTAATAAAACATCGACATGAACCGTCCAACAAGGAAGAAGACACGAAAATTATTAGAGCGAAAAACTTGTATCCAAAGAGCTCTAGCAAGGAAAGAAAGTGATTAAGGATCATGTCAATATAACCAACAATTCACTGATCTTGTTAGCCACTAAAACAGCATCAAATGATAGCATACAAAAATGCAAAACTTAACCAGAATAAATACAGACATACACACACACACACACACACACACACACACACACACACACACACACACACACTCACTCACAAAACGCACATACACACACACATACACACACACACACACACACACACACACACACACACACACACACACACGCGCGCGCGCTCGCGCGCACACACAACTATCCACTCACAGAAATAACGACACAGCCACACATTAAAAAAATAACGCTTCCACAAGGCATGACACATTCGCACATTACACACATATACACAAAGCCAATGAAAACTATCAGACCACATACAGAACCATAACAAAATACAAGATAAACACACAGCGACATTGGGTGACATCAAACACTAGAAACACACACATTTTTGTCACACAATGAGAAGTGCAATTGAACTGTAATACGTTTCGGTAAAAAAAACGCCGGTAGTAGGCCAGCTGGTGTATGGTGACCGAATGAACACATCTCTAGGACTGCACACATGTACTAGCAACACTGGAAGCATTAACACCAGTAACACCAAACGATAATTTAACCTCACGAAACTTGTGCTATAGAAGTTATTTCCAACGTGAAAAACGAGAAAAACCTGACTAACGTAACGCAGTAACATCTGTCACTGAACATGCTGATTAAATACAAGAAACGAAACGTGAATGGCAAAAAAAACCGCCTTTCATTAATTGCTAAGCTGGAACATAGCTCCAATCCTAATTATCTACTCGTGAAAATGAGACGGAAAAAATAAAAATTTATCAGATACTCTTATTAGCACATACCGTCAAACATTCAGGCTTATTTGGGAAATTGCCTAATCAGCACTACTGTCACATCCAATATTTTCCCACAGTATGAATCCGGGAGTAGAACAGGTACCGCCTCCAAAATCATTGCCTCCTGTGAACCTCCAGCAGACTGCGTATAGTCAAGTTCACGTCCCTCTGACTCGGTTTGACTCATCGCAGAACACGACATCATGCAACTCAGTGTCCCATTTAACTCTCTGGCTCGACACCATGCAAGCCTATGCTATCTGTGGTATGGCACCAGTGATTAGCGGCATACTTGAAGCCACTACCCAGTTTCAGAAATCTATTTCCGACGGTTCGTGCTGATTCTTTGCCTTTGGCCTCATATCGGATGTCGTAATCCGTCCTTCCGCTAGGACCACCAGAAATATACTATTGTGCAGCCCTTCATAAAAGACCATAGCTTACCATTTCGGCCACACTTTCCTTCGCAGTCCACCTTGTCACCACACATGGAATAGTCATTCCACAGAAGCCAACTGTCTGTTCGATCTGTCGATACGTTTCTCCCACGTCGCCAAGCCAATGATTCGACATATCTGATTGTCCGATAGATGTCGATAAGATGCATGTGCCTGTCGCCTGGGAAAACTGTGCTGTCATCTCCACCTGGGAATGTTACACCCGATAGCTGTCACGTGCTCACAATGCATTTGTAAGAATGGCGTCCTTTGGTACCGAACATCAACTTACGTAAACACGAAACATGAGCCAGTTATCCTGCAGGCATAAAATAACTTGAGTATCAATTTCGCAACAATCGGTCACGGTTTTTACTGTATAACATTCCATTTCAGTTAGTGTAGGATTGGGCTCCAACTGTTTATTGTAAAGACATTATTAGGTTAACTGCATTCACGTACTGATGAAAACACTTTTCTACAGACGCAGCTACTGCCAGAATGTACAAACAGAACAAAGTAAACAAACAGTGATTAATAACGATATTAATTATAGAGCTAGGAATCTGATGCGTATTGTTGGCAGCATGACATAGTCTTTTGCAACTACAGGGTGTAACGGGCATATGTACATATGTTTTTATATGTAGTACCGTCATATGTGCACACATCAGTGTGTCGGTTCATTTTCGTCTGCGTCGAACAGTTTTCTCACACACACAAAACTACCTGATGTATTCTACGCTGCACCATTAAGATGAAGTTACCTGTCGATATAGGCTAACCGTTTTGTGTCTACATGTCTACACTTCAACATCTGACCTACTGCCCGAGGGAAAAATAAGTACTACCGGTTTGCTCTTTCCGCAAGTGCTTGGAGATACTAACAAACCTTCATATGTATACACATCAGGTGTCGGTTCTATTTATTTGCGTCGGGTTCTCACAAACACGTCACATAGTTTACTTCCCGACACATGCTGCACAGTCTAAAAGCACCACTATGTGGAGTACGCAACCTATGCTCTATAGGTAGAGTCTTTTAGTAATGGAAATGTTTTTGATTGCGGGTTCGAGCCACGCCAGCACTTCAATTCTAATATATATCATCAGCATTGGCGGCCGAAGACTTCCGGAAAATGAAGTCACCCTCATTCCACCAACGGCCTAGTCAAAGAGGGCAGAGGAGCAGACAGAAGTACAGTGCACTGGCTTACACATGGGGTAGGAGGTAGAAGATAATGATGACGGCGTGGGAATGCAGAAGGCAATGGAAACCACTGCGTTAAGGACATACAATGTGAATGCACAGGGTATATGGCCTGTAATTCGAAAAAAATGTTGTGATGATCTCTCCATTGAGAAAAGATTCCGGAGTAGTCCCCCATTCGGATCTTCAATAGGGATCTGCCAAGGGAAGGTGGCTATTAGAACAAGATTGAATAGCCAACGAAAGGATAACGTTCTACGAGTCGGGACTTGGAATGTAAGAAGTTTGAACGTGGTAGGGATACTAGAAAATCTGAAAAGGGAAATGTAAAGGCTCAATCTAAATATAGTGGGGGTGAGTGAAGTGAAATGGAAAGAAGACAAGCAGTGATAGAGTATAGGTTAATGTCAACCGGCGCGAAAATGGTATAATGGTAGTAGGATTCATTATGAATATAAAGGTAGGGCAGAGAGTGTGTTACCTTGAATGGCTCTGTGACAGAGTTGTTCTCATCAGAATCGGCAGCAAACTAGAGATAGTTAAGATAAAATTCCGAGTCACAAGCTGAAGATGGAGAGACAGAGAAAGTATACGAGGATGCTAAAGGGGCAATTCAGTAGTTAAAGGGAGATAAGAATCTAACAACCATGAGGGATCGGAAGGATTTGAAGAAACGGTTACGAGAGATTAGGGGCTTGCTACTAGGAATGAGGAAGACTAACTGAGTTTTGCAATAAATTTAAGCTAGTAATAGCGAATACTCTGCTCAAGAAACACCAGAGGAGGTGGTACGTTCGTAAAAGGCCGGGAGATACAAGAAGATTCCGGTTATATTACACAATGGTCAGGCTGAGGTTCCGAAAACAGATACTGAACTGTAAGGCATCCCAAGGAGCAAATATAAAATCAGATCACAATTTAGCAATGGTGAAAAGTAGGCTGAAGGTCAAGAGACTAGTCAGGAAGAAACAATGCACAAGGAAGTGGGATTGGGAATTACTAAAATAGCTAGCGGTACCCCTGAAGTTACCTGAGGCTGAAGTTAGTGTGATAAAGGAAGATGTGAAGAAATCGAAAAAGAAATGATTGTCAGATAGACTGAGTCAACATTTAGAAAATTCAAAGTAACTTTCGGTGTAATTAAAAGGAAGGGCGGTAACATTAAGAATGCAATGGGAATTCCACGGTTAAATGCAGAAGAGAGAGCGGATAGGTGGAAGGAGTACAATGAAAGCCCCTATGAGGCTGGGAGATTTCTCTAACCTGGTAGAAGGAGAAACAGGAGCCTATACAGACTAGTCAGAGGATCCGATATTAGAATCAGAATTTAAAAGAGCTTTGGAAGGCTTAAGATCAAATGAGGCAGAAGGCGAGATAAAGCCATCACAATTTCTAAAATCATTGGGAGGGAGGGTTCAAAAATGGTCCAAATGGCTCTGAGCACTATGGAACTTAACTTCTGAGGTCATCAGTCCCCTAGAACTTAAAACTACATAAACCTAACTGACCTAAGGACATCACACACATCTATGCCCGAGGCAGGATTCAAACCTGCGACCGTAGCAGCCGTGCGGTTCCAGACTGTAGCGACTAGAACCACTCGGCCACTCCGGCAAGCTTGGGGAGGGGTGGGCGGGAGTGGCAACAGAACGACTATTCACTTTGGGGTGTAGAATGTGTGAGTCTGGCTATATCCCATCTGACTTTCGCAGAAATATCATCCACATAGTTCCGAAGGCAGCAAGAGCTGACAACTGTACGTATTGTCGCACAGTCAGCTTAACAGCTTTATGCATTCTAGTTGATGACAAGAATAATATGCAGAAGAATGGAGAAGGAACTTGAGGCTGTGTCACATGAGGATCAGTTTGGCTCTAGGAAAGGTAAAGGCACCAGAGACACTACTCTGACGTAGCGCTTGATAATGGAATTAAGACTGAAGAAAACTCAAGACATGTTCATAGGATTTGTCGAACTGGAGAAAGCGTTTGACAATGCCAAATATTGCAAGCTATATGGAGAGACGGGTAATATACAATACGCACACGAGCCAAGAGAGAGTAATAACAGTAGAAAAACTAGAACGAAGTGCTCGGTTTGAAAACTTTGCATGACAGAAACGTAGTTTTTCGACCCTACTGTTCAATCTGTACATCGAAGAAACATTGATGGAAATAAAAGAAAGGGTCATGTATGCAATGAAAATCATACGTGAAAGGATATCAATGATAAGGTTCACTGATGACATTGCTATCCTGAGTGAAATTAAAGAAGATTTATAGGATCTGATGAAAGGAATGCGCATTGGAGTACAGAATATGGATTGAGATTACATCAAAGGAAGACAAAAGTAATGAGGAGTAGCAGAAATGAGAATAGCGAGAAACGTAACATCATTGATGATCACGACGTAGAAGAAGTTAAGGAATTCTGCTACCCAGGCAGCAAAATAACCAATGACAGACGGAGCAAGGAGGACATTAAAAGGATACTGCAGACTGTCACTGGAAAAAAGGATATTTCTGGTGAAGAGAAGTATATTAGTATCAAACATAGATTTTAATTTTAGGAAGAAATTTCTGAGAATGTACGTCTGGATCACAGCATTGTATGGTAGTAAAAATGGATCGTGGGAAATCCGGCGCAGAAGAGAATCGAATCAGTTGAGATGTAGTGTTACAGAATAATGTTGAAAATATGGTGGGTTAATAAGGTAAGGGATGAGGAGGTTCTGGGCAGAATCGGAGAGAAGAGGAGTATGTGGAAAACCCTGCCAAGAAGAAAGGACGGAATGATAGGACATCTGTTAAGAGGTCAGGGAATAATTTCGTTGTCATTAGAGGGAGATGTAGAGGGTAAAAACTGTAGAGTAAGACAGAGGTTGGAATACTACGAGCAAGTAATTAAGGACACAGATTGCAAGTTGTACTCTGAGATGAAGTGGTTGGCACAGGAAACGTATCATGGCGGGCTGCATGAAACAGTCAGAAAACTGATGACTCAAAATAAAAAAATAAGGTTAGAAAGTGGAGTACGCCTGTCAGTAAGGTGTCTACATTTCAACAGACCTATTCCCAGGGGAACATTTGCTGTTGCCGCACGTACTGGGAAGTACTAACCAGCCTAAAAACATACTTACTCCTAATAGTGATAATTATTAGTCTACAGATAAAGTGAATTCTGCCATAACATTGTTCAGTACACTATTCTCAGTCACCAGTAGAAACATCTGTACTTACACCCATTACACCCCATGTAGTAAAACATATAATGTGGCTACGAAAGATAACAGTCATTGATTATTTTCAGAAAATTTCTGTGTTCGCACACAGTAGTCTCCCCATGAATCAAAACACATCTGAAATCGTTTTATGAGTGATTTGAAACAGTCACGGAAGCCCTCTTTTGCAGGTGCACTTAACACTGCAGTACAATTTTCTTGGATGTCCTTAATTGCGTTGTGACGGTGCCCTTTCGTTACGAACTTCAACTAGAATTCGGCTGGGGCCAGATCCGGCGAGTACGGTGGGTGATCCATAACTGTGATCCATTTGCTGGCTAAAATATCTTGCACAGTCTTCGCTTTGTGGACTCTCTCTCGGTGTTCGTGTCGAATTCGATGAATTCTCATCCACAGACGCTGGAGGACTGAAAAAACATTATGTTGCCTTGCTTCTGAACTGCCATTTTCCTTAAGAGTGTTATACACACACTGGTACATTCGCGGCCGGGATGCCCGATGCAGCAATGGTAGCGGTTTGACTTTCTGAACAGCTGTTTTTGAAACTTCCTGCATCGTAACGCCACAACTCGTTACTAGATGGCACTGCGGTTTGAAATATCTGATAAGCAGCCACAGTAGAACTGGGACACACTGTGTGTTATGCAGTGTATATATTTTTGTTACGAGCAAATAAGGAATATAACGACAGATATGAAACTAATAGCCTGTATGTAAATGTAAGAAAAAAATTTTTGAGTTCCATTACTAACGAGATCCGTGGGGACTTGTTACAAGTATCTTCACATGATACAAGTGATAGAGCTCTCCATTTCAGATTTCTGAAGCTTAAGTGAATGTAATTTCCTTGTGAGGTTATTTATTGGGTGACATTAAAAGTGGATACAAGACCAAATACTACAATTTTCAAAACTTCTGTATAGTTTTTAAGAGTGCATTTTATAAACCTCATAATTTTCACATTTGTATTGACATTCTCCAACTTTGAAATTTCTAAACAGCTTGTCTTAGAATTCTATCCGAAATTTTTCAGCATCTGTTCGTCAAAGACTGGTGTGATCATTCGTGCTGTGTTCATGTTAGTCTGCTTGAAGTGAGTTGACAGGTTTGATTGTATTGAGTAGTATTCACTTACCGACAGTACAGCTATTTTGCAGCCGGAAGGCATGTTATATACCTGTTTCTCCACCTTATGTTGTTTTAGAATGGCATGCCCTAGGTGCTGATTTACTTACATAGTTCATTTTTTTTTTGTTCTTGTCTATATTACGGTCATCAAGTCCTTTCTTACATCTGCCTCAGCATTCTATGTATTGTACATTACTTTCGCTATTGGAAGCATCTTATGAGTTACATGTAATATTGAATCCAACGTCTGGAAATTAATATGACATAAATTGTGCAGGAAAAGAGTCAGTTTACATTCATTGATGAAAGGTTGAGCACTGAATTCGAATTACAGGGAGGTAGATGTGTACTATGAGTGTTAGCAGCTATAGACATGACAATGCTGTGGAATAGAGGCAAAAACGAATACTATAAAACGGAAGTAATGACGAATGGAGAAAAAAATTAAAAAAATAGGTGTAGCTGAGTGAGAAATAAAAAGAAAAAGCTGTATATCTTGGAAAAGACGGAATCATGACTGTATGACGGAGGGAAACTTTCCCTACAAATTCTTTTTTTTTAGTTTCTTTGTGTGTGTGTGTGTGTGTGTGTGTGTGTGTGTGAGAGAGAGAGAGAGAGAGAGAGAGGGAGAGAGAGAGAGAGAGAGAGAGAGTGAGAGAGAGGGGGGGGAGTAAGTTTTTGAGTTTTCTTTTAATTCTATAACGCCAGGGCGGATAATATATCGTACTTTATAGCACTCTCAAGTGAACATCTTCAGTCATGTTTATGACTGCCAATGATGGATCTGCTCCCACAAACCTAAATAAAACAGGCACGAGCTAGAGATGTTGAAGTGAGATTATAGAACCACATAGGAACACGAAAATTTTTGGAATTATCATTATAAGTCATAGATGAAAGACAAAACCACAATGGGAAACCATCGTCCAGTGTAGTACATTTTGTTGTTGTTGTGGTCTTCAGTCCTGAGACTGGTTTGATGCAGCTCTCCACGCTACTCTATCCTGTGCAAGCTTCTTCATCTCCCAGTACCTACTGCAACCTACGTCCTTCGGTATCTGTTTAGTGTATTCATCTCTTGGTCTCCCTCTACGATTTTTTCCCTCCACGCTGCACTCCAATACGAAATTGGTGATCCCTTGATGTCTTAGAACAATTCCTACCAACCGATCCATTCTTCTAGTCAAGTAGTGCCACAAACTTCTCTTCTCGCCAATCCTGTTCAATACTTCCTCATTAGTTATGTGATCTACCCATCTAGTCTTCAGCATTTTTCTGTAGCAACACATTTCGAAAGCTTCTATTCTCTTCTTGTCCAAATTAGTTATCGTCCATGTTTCACTTCCATACATGGCTACACTCCACACAAATACTTTCAGAAACGACTTCCTGACACATAAATCTATACTCCATGTTAACAAATTTCTCTTGTTCAGAAACGCTTTCCTTGCCATTGCCAGTCTACATTTTATATCCTCTCTACTTCGACCATCATCAGTTATTTTGCTCCCCAATTAGCAAAACTCCTTTACTACTGTAAGTGTCTCATTTCCTAATCTAATTCCTTCATCATCACCCGACTTAATTAGACTTTTGTTTTTGTTGATGTTCATCTTATATTCTCCTTTCAAGACACTATCCATTCCGTTCAACTGCTCTTCTAAGTTCTTTGCTGTCTCTGACAGAATTACGATGTCATCGGCGAACCTCAAAGTTTTTATTTCTTCTCCATGGATTTTAATACCTACTCCGAATTTTTCTTTTGTTTCCTTCACTGCTTGCTCAATATACAGATTGAATAACATCGGGGAGAGGCTACAACCCTGTCTCACTCCCTTCCCAACCACTGCTTCCCTTTCATGTCCCTCGACTCTTATAACTGCCATCTGGTTTCTCTACAAATTGTAAATAGCCTTTCGCTCCCTGTATTTTGCCCGTGCAACCTTCAGAACTTGAAAGAGAGTATGTGTAGTACATACCTAAAGTAAATACAGCATTGATTAAATCACAAAGAAAACTGTTAGGGAGCTCGTTGTCATTTCTTTCTTCTCGCGAACAGTAGGAAGGCGCAGCAGGAAAAGAAGAAACGTCACAGGTGCCTAGTTGTATCCTCTTAAGCAATTCAAATTACATTTAAATTGCAAATAGTGTAATCTCTTTCATTTCAGGCAGTATAAATTATATATAAAAGGAACTAAAAGGCGGGGAACTACTGATAATGGGCGAGGACTGTTAAAAAGAGATTTGAAGTCTGTCCGATTTCCCAAGGGATTTGGCGCAATGCTGAAGAGACGATCGTGCCCGAGGTTGTTCCAGCGCCTTGCCACCCCTCACTCCCTTGCTACTTCCCGCCGACAGTGCAAGGGGGCTGTGTGCTGGGAAGGTGGTAGCGAGGCGGTGGGAAGCCCAGACTGAATCAAGCTGTGTGAAATTGCCGAATACGACGCGAGGGATCCCTCATGAATGACGTCATTATCCGAAATATTTAGTGGCTGATAAAAGAAGTGATACTGAAAACTGCAACTGACTACAGTGAAGTTTTTCATTTTTGCATATACATAACGGAAAAGTATTCCACCAAATAATGTTACAGTGGCTGGCGTCTGACTCGAGGAATTTTCCACAAACATTAAACCAAACTATACTTCTTTTTCCTGCGACCTTGTTTCCTCATTCTAAGTGATCTGAAGGCTGCTTCTTAGATAAGTTGGTTATTCTCGATTACAATCCTCTATTAATATCTGACTTATATAACTGCTTTCTTTAGGTATTTCATGATGTGATGTATCAACTTGCAATTGCTTTTCATTGACTGGAAAATATTTGTATTACATAATGAATCATGTGAGTGAGTGTTGTAAGTGCCATTCAGATAAAAATAAATTTTAGCATGTTAGTTCCTGAACGTGAAGGGTAGTTTCTCAGAAAATCCATAGGGCTTTAATAATTTATTAGTCCGTTTACGAATTCGTTGAGTGTAAAAATAGCTGATGTTTTCATTGATTTTCTGTGCATGCTGGTTGATGCTGATTTCAAAGTTTTGGTCCTTTAACGAAGTTAGACTTTTCGTTGTATCTGTTGTACGGGCTATCTCCCTTTATTTTATTATGTGTATGCAGACTGAAGAGGAGAATGATAATTCATATCAATGCTGGGTTTCGAACTCGGGTCTTCGGCACCCTGGTACAGTGGCTTTTCACAGCTGCATGAAATACCCTAGCACGCTTCCCTCCTCAGTCCTGATTATCATTCGCTCCTCTGCCTATTTATTTCTCTCCCTAAACTGAAACACTATTGTAGAGCCTTTCACTTGACAAAAAATTTCACGCACGTTCAGTGTTCCGGTGTTGATGTCCGTCTTTCCCACAACATATACATATTGTTCTCCTATCTGCGTCTGCGTCTTCTCCTTTCTGAGGTTCCATGTAATTTTGTAGAGAATGCTGTCTTGCTGCATTCTTACTGTAATACCTGCCAAACTCAAACTTTCTTTCTTCAGCATTGTAACGAAGTTACGGTGTTTGCAACACCCCAATAAGTCTTCATCTATTCTGTACCTCCGTTCTTTGGTACCTTAATTGATTAGAGGTCCAAAACTTTTTCATAGTTTTTTTTATTTTGAATATTAGCAGTTTTCCGTGACTTTTCTTCATAAATGTTTAAGCTTCAAATCCACGTGATGATACTCACATTATATAAGGTTGTTTAGGACTGACAATTCTTAAAGATTTTGCGCAACTGTAATGTATTCTTTAGACGTGCTTGTATCTCTGCGTCTGTTCAGTTGTCCTTGCTTAAGAGACTCAATAGGTGCTTGAGACGGATCACTCCCAAGGTTAATCCTTTGCAGTCATGGGTGCAACTATAAGATTTCCTTTTCTTATCACAATGTTTTAGAGAATCATTTATTATCACCTTCTCATACTTTCTTAACACATCTCAATGGCTTCGCAACAATCAGATTACTTTCGTCATTCAGCCCTCCAGTGGTTTCAATCTGACACTTGGAAGAAATTCATGGGAGAGGGAGTGATGCGCTCAACTTTTTAAAATGAACGCAGATGTGGAGGCTTTCTTCAGTTAATGTTACAGAAACAATCAATGCCTATGAGATCAGCCATCAAAAGTATATTTCAAACACTTTAATGACCTGTCTGTGACCAAGAATTTACACTTAATTGCTTGTCGAATGGGATAGCCTGTCTCATTGGTGTATTTATTTTTGTCCATTTCTCTCTCCTATTAATATTACTAAATACCTCTTGTCCATTCTGGAGGTATTACAACATTGCAAGTGTTGAACTTGAAGGTGTATTGTAATGGACTACCTGTAGACATTTTCTTTTATCTCTGTTTTATTTTCCCATGGCGACATTTCAAGAAGCGTACTACCTCGAATTTAGATGTTCGCATTTATTTATGTGTCGTGAACATCGTTTTATTATAAATTACGTTGCCGATTTTTACAAAGGTCTTTTTTAAGAGATCTGTTGTAAAACGTCGTAAGAAAAGAGAGAAAGTTGGCGACACTTAAACACATGGAAGCATGTGAAGATGCGGTGAACATAATATGAATATACTCTAGCACACGTGTTTTGCAACATAATTTGGCGGTGTAGCGTGACGGAAAAGGGATGCCGTTGATATCGGTACTTTACCCCATAAACATTAATGCCACGAGCACTACAGTTTTGACTGGATGCTCTATGAGCGCTGATGATAAAGGTAAGATTCCGTCCGTTAGTCTCAGCTTAGTGATGATCTCACAGTTTTCATTTTTTCCCACTAGTGTTTTTATTCGGCAGGAAGTTTCTTCTACACAAATATTATCTAACCTGATTAATTCGAGGATGTCTATCATAACGTTAGGTAATGGCTGCCCGTGTGTCCTGTCAGAGGCTATTTTGGGACCTAAGTGCAGTACGTCCATTTTTCTATGAAATTCTAACGTCTTTGTTGTTTTTCTCACAGTGAACAGACGACGGAGAGGGACTATGTTTCTGCGGTGACGACTTTAATAGTTACTAGTTATTTCTTTGGTTATGTATATCGTTTATTTAGCTGATTTAGGCGTTTATTTAATATCGAAAGATAAGTGCCTTCCACATCTAACTAGCCGACCATAATTATTTTACATTAGCGTATGTAGATGAGCAGTATACTGAACATTAAGATATGCCTAGTACGTTATCAGCACGTAATAACACTAATAAAATTTTTAATAATAATAATAATTACTCCATAAGTTCTTTTCCTAATGTCAGTGACAACAATGTAAAGAAAGATATGGCAGCACTACAGAAGGAATCAAATCTGAAGACGAAGTTGACCGGCCAGGGGAAAGAAAACAATAATAGAGTAAGATTAACCGAAGATATGGAGGAAAGGAAATATAAATGGATGAGGATTTGGAAAGCACAGATAATACTAACGGTGTGGCGGAAACACTGGTTCGCTGCTGGACAGAAGGAAGAGGGCTGGGAAATATTCCGAGGGAGACTAAGTCATTGATAACTAGTAAAGCCTTTATCTGCTGCTGAATGCAGAGTGGTTTCAGATAAGATGAGGATTACTGAGTAGCAGGTTCTATAGTCATATGACTGAAATGGAGAAGCAGATGGAAGCAGGTGTAACTAAGATTTAGGTACAACTGCGATGTATGAGTTGAGTCTGCAAGACGTAACGGAGGAGCAACGCCTCTGAAGATGTCCAGCGCAGTTCTGGTCGAAACGTTAGGAGCAGTAGAGTTTCGTGGACCACGACCTTCCACAGCGAAAGGTTTACCAGTAGCAGTGTCATCTGGTCGTGAAAGCCTTCTCTATCAGTGTAGAAATTTGGTACACAAAGAGATTTACTGAGGACTCTAGTCATTAATAAACCGATGAGGAAAACGAAAATTGTGAAAATCATGTCACCTACATTGTCTCATCCGCCCCAATTGCACATATCAGGAACTGTCGTGGTCAAACAATGTTTCGCAAGCGTAGACAGCTCGAATCGTCTGACACTTTCACTAACAAAGTTGAACTACGTCACAGTAGTAAGGATACCACAAGACTAAGAACTGCAATATGTTTCTTTTATTTTGGGTCGAATATTTTTTAGATTGGATGTAGGATGTTCTTCCAAGTTAAAATATTCATCCGAGATTATGTTGAAGTCTGTTGCGGTTATGATGAGATGCTATGATCATTTCTTGGACGTACGTAACGTAGGCAGACTGCAGAGACAATGAAGTGGACATAGCAAATTTCTCTGGCCACAACCTTCCTAAGTGCCCTTTTGAAGCGCTGACGTAGTCCGACAGGTGGTTATTGCACACGAAACGCACACAGGCATTTGTAGTTAATTCTAGCTACCAAGAGTTTTCACTATTTATGTTGAGCAATATTACGCCACAATAGTAACTGTTCAACAGAACCAGTGAATGAAAAAGGAGGCCAGGGTTATTGTCAGTACAGAAGCAGTAACAGCAGAATGGGGTGATCAGGAGAGGTCAGTGACTTCGAACGTGAATCTGTCACTGGATGTCGCGCCATACCCTTTGACACTATGTCGAATATTGTTACCCGCCAACAATGAAGTACAGAGATGGTGGCGTTGCTTTTCGTGGTGAGGATGCTATTCTCTTATTGCGCTTAAGAAAACGCTAAATGAGGAAGCATGTGAAAATATTATCAAGCATAGTGAACTGCGTGTACTAGAGGAACTGTTTGGAGACGATGTGTCAGCCCGGCCTACTCGGAGTCCCGATCTGAACAGAATGGAACGCCTTTGCGATGAGATAGAATATCGACTTCGCTTGCGTCCACATCGTCTGCCATCATTACATTACGTGACAGGCCAAGGTCCGTATGTTACGTACCTATACAAAATAAACAGACAGATGAATGATAGTTACACCTGCAGCAGTGTGGACGCACCAGAGCCCACACTGTGGAATTGCGCACTCTGCGACGATGCGGGGGGGGGGGGGGGGGGGGGGGTAACAGGCGTGAGGCATGATAATGGCGGATCCCAAAGCAGCAGCAAGGAGCGAGTCGCCCTTGCAGATCTTGGAGGACACTGTAGCCACAATATCCAGGAAGGACAAGGAAGACTTCACGAGGCGTTCAACCACACATCAGCATGCTGCCATCCCAGCTATAAAACGTACTCCGCAGATATAGAGAGGACAACTGAGGTCGGCGACGACCAAATGAAATAGTTTCCCAGGAATTTAATTCGGTTAGTGCACGTGACAATGTAAGTGCGGACTTTAAGACGTAACGGCGATTTGGCCGACGCACAACGAATGCAGCAGACAGGAGGTGTTGGCCGGGTTAGTATGAGGGCGAATCCAGTAGCGGAAGCAACCATATGCAGGTTAAATGCGCCAAGATAAATGAACAAATGCAGAACACATACTGTAGTTCTTACAATAGTAATAGTTATTGTGTAACTGGTTAAGGGTTTCATTGAATTTTTGTAGTAGCAGAAGCAGTTGTAGTATTTAAAAAATAAGTATAAGAAGTAAATACTCAATACATAAATTTGTTATTATCCAAGAGAATGTGATTTGTATGGCATATTTTAGACTTTCTAAAAGTAAGTTGTAAAAGTGGAGGAAGTAGCTACTCAAGTAAATTCACCTTTTCTGGTTTCGGCTCTTGAGGGAGAGGCCGGCCGCTGGTGGCCGAGTGGTTCTAGGCGCTTCAGTCTGGAACCGCGCGACCGCTACGGTCGCAGGTTCGAATCCTGCCTCGGGCATGGATGTGTGTGATGTCCTTAGGTTAGTTAGGTTTAAGTAGTTCTAAGTTCTAAGGGGCTGATGACCTTAGAAGTTAAGTCCCATCGCACTCAGAGCCATATGAACCATTGTTTTCTTGAGGGAGAACAAACTGCCATTTTTTTCAAAGACGTTCAGACGCCTCATTGACAGTGTCCTCAGCAGAGTTCAAGTCATCAAGAGTCCAAGGACAGACACAGCCCATATTAATGTCCACTAATAAGTGAATCTGATAGTGCAGGAGCCCAGTTAACGCAAATAGTGGGTAGTCTAGCATTTCTTCGCGTATTTTCCAAAATAACAACTAGTCATATTTAGAAAATCATCTCGGTTCTGCCAAGGTAGTAAGACCACCATTATCTGTACTTCAGACAGCACACATGAGCACCAGCAATTCCAAGGGATAACTAAACACAAGTTTTCTCTGGTATGAGACAGGACACAAGACTATGTCTTCAGACACTTGAGAGATCATTTATGATTCCACGCAGGTGTGTCTGTAAGGGAGGCTTAGAGGAAATGGCGTGTAATAATCACGAGCATGTTTTACGACGGCTTTGGACGACATAAGGCGTAGGCAAGGGTGATAGGGACGGTAGTACCGAAATGAGGGGTCGGGCTCTGAAAGTTGGCCCCCTCATTTATTATCTCATCTCCTCCACGAGTTTACTTTATGGTCGCGTGGTCAGGGATGTAATTGAACAGTAATTGTGTTCGTACGGTGGCGAGCTGCGGTCGATTTTTTCCTTCTCCTACCCCGCTACCTCCATCCCATTTGTCCCCACCCCTCCGCCGTTTCATCATCTCTCCCCCACCCCCTACTGCCCACCCTCCCCCAGCCCCAAACCGATCCCACCTGTACCGTGCCTGAGACGACCTGAGCCGCGCTGTACTGTTACGGGGTGCGCCCGCGCCACCCCTGGTGCGTCATGAATCTTTAAAGCCAATCACTCACGACATACCGCGCGCCACGGCGGGTGTGGCCAATTGTAATGAACAGTCGCTCTGTCAGGCTTAGTGTCGCTTTCCCCGGCGGCCCGGCCCTTTTCGCTTTGCCTGTCACTGTTGTTTGCAAAGCGAGGGGGACGCCGGGTAAAAAAGTGGCGTTTGTGGATCACGTGAACGCAAGGGTGCGACCGGACTGATTGACAACGCATCTGTGCTCGCCGCCGTGTACACGATCTTACGGTAAACGTCAATTTCCTGATTCTACAGCATTCCACTATCGGATACGTAGATCCGTGCAGGATCCCTGGTACGATATTCATAAATTATAAATTCAAGCTCCAATTGTCATGATTAAAATAAGTCCAAACACAAGATTAGATTATATTAGAACAAATAAGCCCCCACTCACAAATATTAAGTAAAATATTTGAGACCGAGGGCTTATTTATTCTAATATAATTGTGACACGGTCACTGAACCTTAGCAGCTATGTTCAAAGTTTTACGGGATTAGATTATCGTCACTGGGATCCAGTATCGAAAAGAAGAGGAATAGAGGATTGGAGACGTGCTGCTACACAGGCATTTTGAAAATTAAAACTGGTAGGATGATAACCGAAGAATGTGTGACAGACACTACAAGGCGTTAAGAAAAGTATTCCTCATTTTGAGAGGTGGTGGATGAAAATACCGCGTATACATGAGATCTGAAACACGTAACTAAAGAGGTATGAGCCCTTGTTCTTTCTTACCGTGAAACACATCTCTTCTGATATAAGCTCCTTGCTATTACGGACAATCTACAGAGAGCAATATCCAAATAGAACACGTTATTCTGTTGTTGCCCATTGGTACAACATGTTAGACGAGGTACCATTCCAACAACGGCTTGAGATGTGATTCATGGGTGATTGAGCACCAACCCATTTTCCCCGGAGTGTCCGAAAACACCTCACACGTACTTTTAATTGACAATGGGTTGGTCGGGGAAGACTAGTACATTGACCAACTTCTTCAGATGATCGTTATGCTTCCGATTTTTGGTTGTGCTGACTGTTGAAACCTTTGGTGTGTGTAAGCCTCATTAATGATGTACAAGCACTGCTTAACGTGCCGGCAATACCGGCCAGCATATCAATGACCAACCTGGAGTCTCTCAAAGAGTGCATGATTCCCTTAGACGTCGGACAGTTAGCTGGTACGCTAGAAGCTCTGCTGTTTCATAATAAAAGAACAATGTGTACTCATTTCTTCACTGATCTCTGACTGACTTATGTAGGCTGTTCGAAATGGCAAAGAACTTGCTGTAAAGGACATGTGTTTCACTGTAGTGACGATGAACAAATGCTAACAGCTCTTGACACATGCCGTTTAGAACCCTTATTTATGGACCTCTAAAAATATCTGAAAATTTTCCTTAATACACCGTTTATCGGAGTTACAGAATAAGAAAACATGTGATAAGACGTCAGGGAGTAATGTTATGGAAGACAGATATTGATATATATCGTAAAATTTTTATTTAGCAAGAGAATTTTGTTCTGTGGAACACGGAACACTTATTTTTCCGTAAGTTAGAAATAAATACACAACAGAATACTGTGGAACTTCCATTTACGTGACCCCAGTCTTATTCAGACTTCACCAAAGTAAAGGTCTGTCAGTCTTGGCCAGCACTCGGATGGGTCACTGTACGGGTCTGCCAAGTGCTGTTGATAAGCGGGGTGCACTCAGCCCTTGTGAATCCAAGTGCACGAGAACTGACAACGGCCGCGAGAGCGGTGCGCTGACCACATGCCCCTCTGTATCTGCACCTGGTAATACCTAAGGGCTGAGGATGACACGGCGCCCGGTCGGTCGCCATCCGAACAGGCCTTGAAGGCTCAACGGTTCCAACCGGACATCGTGTCGTCCTCAGCCCTTAGTTATTACTGGACGCGGATACAAAGGGGCATGTTGTCACCACCCAACCCTCGCGGCCGTTGTCAGTTTTCGTGACTGGTGCAGCTTCTTCTTAATCAGGTAGTTCCTCAATTGGCTGCACAAGGGCAGAGTGCACCCCACTTGCCAACAGGACTTGACGGACTCTGACAGTAATCATCCAAGTGCTAGCCAAGCCCGACAGTGCTTAACTTCGGTAATCTGATGGGAGCGGGTGTTACCACCACATTGGATCAAAAAAGGTAGACATCCAATTATACCACACTCGACCAACATCCCAGTCCATGCGCCGGTGGCGGGCATACCACATTGAAATCTTCAGTGGAGAAATTGGAAATTTCTGGCGAGTTCTATGGGACCAAACTGCTGAGGCTTACACACTACTTGATCTAACTTAAACTATCTTACGCTAAGGACAATACACACACCCATGCCCAAGGGAGGACTCGAACCTCCGACAGAGCTAGCCGCACGAACCGTGGCAAGGCGTCCGAGACCGCACGGCTACCCCCTGCGGCCTCTTCAGCGGGAACCCTGACTTTTTTATTTCAGATTACGATTCCACCGCAAAATCCATGCAGCGTATATAGTGTCTGAAGCATTTTCATCGTTTCGCCACAGATGGCGCTGTAATCAGAGGAAAAGAAATGGGTACACAGTCATAATTTACGACAAGCTATTCAACGGCCCTTGAATATCCGATGGCACATAGGATCTCACCTCCGTGCTGCAGGTGTAGGACAGGACAGTGTTTCATAACTTCTAATTGGAAACCCCATTCGCAACGTTGTATTCCTCCGACATATCGAACAGGTGACCACTCGACTCGGCACTATGGATATGGCTCGAGGCGCACGCTACTCTACTTTTTGAATCAGAGTAGTTGTTCAAGCGTAGTACCGTCAACTTCAGTGCACTTAGTGCTTTTCAAATGACCGTACACAGGACGGAATCATATTTACGATGATGTCAACACCCGCGCTTCTGATGCGGTAGACCATGTCTTCAACGCCTGTTGGCACTTGCTGGTATACCTTGTCTTTTAAATAACCACACAGGAAGAAATGGTTCAAATGGCTCTGAGCACTATGGGACTCAACTGCTGAGGTCATTAGTCCCCTAGAACTTAGAACTAGTTAAACCTAACTAACCTAAGGACATCACAAACATCCATGCCCGAGGCAGGATTCGAACCTGCGACCGTAGCGGCCTTGCGGTTCCAGACTGCAGCGCCTTTAACCGCACGGCCACTTCGGCCGGCAGGAAGAAATCCGGGAACATCAAATTCGGCAGCTTAGTCTGACAATTAATAGGGCCATCGCTTCCAAAGCACCGACCAGTGTAAACGGGGTGTAAACCTCCCATGCTTCTAATGCGCTGGGCAACCGTCGTGCTGAAACTGCATACGTTGCTGAATATCTAGGGCAACATCGTGCAGTGGTGCCGGAATTCATCTTCTGAAACAGTTCGGTACTTGCGTTCATTCAACGTGGCGTCGATAAAATACGGACCAATGAGATTTTTTTCTCATGAAGCCACACCATACATTATCCGCCCAAGGACGTTGATGGTCAACTTGCCGTAGCCAGTGGGGATAGTGTACACTCCCTCAATGCTAGTTATACCGGCTAACGCTACCGTGGTTTGTGACTGTAGACTCGTCGGAAAATAGTATCTCGGCAATGAACGTGGGGGTCGTTTGCATTTCTTGATGTGACCATTCACAAACACTATCCGGTTTTGGAAATCTGTGCCATGAAGTTCTTAATGCAGTGACTCGTGGTATGGATGTTACTTATAACGATGCAGTATTTTGCCAATACTAGGTAGGAACATATCGGAATGGTGGTACAATTGCCGGGCGCTTATCCGTCGGTTGTGATGTACTGACGCTAGTACAGCTATTTCATTAACTTCTCCTGTAATACATTTGCCTCGTTTCCTTTCACTGATCTGTACACTGCAATCAGACACAAATGCGTTCATCACCATGTCAAAGAACGAACGAGAGCGAGCTTTCCCGGGAAAACGCTCGGCATACAAAGCAAAGCAGTCTCAGCATTTCCCCTCAGCATTTCCCCTGCGTTCTCCGTTGTTAAATCACGATCATTTCAATTTTTTCTTCTGTCGTTGCAACATTCATCGACCATTTGCACGTCTTTTCTCTCTAGTTAGGTGTGGAGGCAATTAACATTGCGCAAGTATCGTAACGTTTACAGCCGCTGTCTGTTCTTGGTATGCACGATACGTGAGCTCCGGTCACAGTCTACTACCCGTTGTGATACGTCGCAGTTCGTTACACGGCCACGGTGGCGCATCGAGTAACACTTGTTTGAGAAGTCGAAGCAATACAACGTAGCGAGCGTGGTTTCCAATTAGAAGTTACGAAATACTGGTCTGTCCTACCCTGCAGCATAGATGTAGGGTCTCGTGTGCTTTGGAATATTCAAGGGGCATTGAGTACCGTTGATGTGCAATTCCATTGGGAACCGTGTGCACCACAACCTTATTATTGTCAATATATTTTGGATAAATGCCAGAATCGGTCGTGAAGATTGAAATGCTTTATCTTATAGACCGATTTAGGTCACTGTTTAACCATTTCGAGTGCAAACTATACGAATCTTGTAGGCCCTTATCATAATAACACATTATACATGAGGCGTAACATGTACTGTCGTGATTACTTCCAACAGATATCTTCACTTTTACTGCATACGATAATTTTGAGTGACAGAAGAACCTATCCAGTGACCTTAGCAGTTGCCGATCCAACATACAATTGACTGTATGTTGAATTTTGAGGGACTTTATACGTTCAACTATGTAATAAAATGGAACACTTGCAGCCGTACTTTCAATGTTATACAGCTATCAGTTTCGGTGTTTCAGTACACCGTCATAAGGCCTAGTTAAAATCGTATACATGATTTCCTCAGTTCATAGATGTTGTCCATTGATGGGATCGTGTATAAGTTTGTAGTCCCACCACCCCCCACCTTCTGCCCTCTCCTTCAACGTCAATCAAGGCCTGATGATGGCGTACTGAATCACCGAAACCGCTAGCTATGTAATGAATAACATCAAAAGGACGGTAGGAGGTATTCCATTTAATGACACTAGACATCAGGAAATAACTTCCATGGTACGAGAGAGAGCTGTACAGGGTAAAAACCATAAAGGAAAACATGCACTGGAAAACATCCATCAAATAACGGAGAATTTTTGTCCCAAGTCTTACTCTGAGACGAAGGGGATGGCACAGTAGAGGAATTTCCGAGGCGAGCAACATCAAAATAGTCAGAAGAATGATGATTAAGAAAATAATAATAATGAAAATTAAAAAAATTATAATCCGACCACTCAACGTGTACAAAGCAACTCTTAATTGAAAGAAGATTTTGAACACTGTGGAACCCATTTTGATAAGCGAAGAACTATCGATCATCAGATGTACAGACGACTCCAAAAGAAAGCACAGGGGCAGCAAAACCAACCTGTATCCGGCAGCGTACTAGCCGTGATCCCTAACCGCTGTGGTACATTCGTCTGTTCGAAATAGGACTAACGTTGCGGCTACAAGAGGTACGCTTAGAAATTCAACATCGATATTCTCGGAAAAGCCGCTAGGCAAGTATTCAGGACAAATCCTTGGTACATCGTACCTAAGACTCATCAAAATCCGTGACAACACGTCAGACGGTCCCCTTGTTAGTTGTGTTGATATTCTATGGCATTTTTATTTACCTGTTTTCGAAAGAGTGCAAGGAAAGGTAGCACATTTTGTATTATGGCGAAATATGGGAGAGAGTGTCACAGAAATGATACAGGATTTGGGCTGGAAATCATTAAAAGAAAGGCATTTCTCGTTGCGACGGAATCTTCTCACGAAATTCTAGTCACCAACATTCTCCTCCGAATGCGAAAACATTTTGGTGACATCGACCTACATAGGGAGGCACGATCACCACGATAAAATAAGGGAAATCAGAGCTCGTACGGAAAGATATAGGTGTTAATTCTTTCCGCGCGCTATACGAGATTGGAATAATAGAGAATTGCGAAGTTGGTTCGATGAATCCTCTGCCAGGCACTTAAATGTGATTAGCAGAGTATCCATGTAGATATATTTAAGATGTCGTTGTGAGTAGATGGTAATAAATATGTCTATTCTGCCTCTCACTGTTAATGAGTCGTAATAACTAGCGAGGAAAATCCTCCAGTTGGTAATACCGGGTAGCTCTAATTAAAGTGGAGCAACTCACAGAGGTCCCTTGTAGGCTGCGGCTATCGTAAGGCAGCGAAACTTGATAGATATTCTAATGTGTTAGTGAAAAACCGATTTTTAACAACCTTGTGAAAAATTTGGCGCTGAGAGCGCAACAAAAAGTTTTAGAGATGTTTTCATATGTAATGGATTAGGGATGGGACGTGTGTAGAAAAAGTGAACAAACAACTGAGAAAGTCATTATGCTAATTTTACGGTACATTGATAATTTTTACTTATGGACCGTCTGACAGCAACTGACTAAAACACAATTTTAGTGCCATACTCGTTTCGCCTTTATTTTCTGCAAGGCATCATCAGTGGCAGGTTGCGTGGACAACTTCTTACATATTACTCTCCTGTTGCATTTTTAGTGTTGTTCTTCTTCTTATGAATGCCAATTTGCGGTTTTTTTCCCACATTCCACAGCACTATGAACTGAACGTTTGTTTCAATGCAATGGTTTGGTTTCTGCTGCCGACTGTCAAACGGTCCATAAGTAAAAATTATCAATATACCGTAATATTACACGCAACTGAGGCAGACAGGACTAAAAATGTTGAAGATGTCATAATGCTAAACTTATTATTAATAACCGCTTTCACAAGCGGTTCAATATGAGTACCAGAGACGTCGATGAGATGCTGTACAGCGCCAGATTTGACCTAGTGGTCAAAATGGGAACTAATATTTTGCAGCGTAAATCGGTTCCGCATCAACGCTGTAGCACATCTACCAAGTGTCGCTGCCATACGATAATTACTGCCCACTGTGGACCTCTGTGGGTAGCTGCACTTTAACTGTAACCATCCGGTACATGCTGTTAGGATCGCTGCTCTGACTTAGACAGGTAGAGCAGCAGATTCTAATTCCTTCTTCGTAGTAAAGCCTACAACGGATCTCGTTACCAAGTATTTATTTTTGGAATATTCCACAGCTACTAGCTGACTAGCAACAGTGTCTTTTTTAATAGATAATTTTGATAGGTATGGGGCAGTGTGGAGAAGAAATGGAGATACTAACGCATTGAAGGTTCTGATACTGTGAAAGTCAATACGTAACGAAGCCCTAAAACTTCATGTAACCCAACGGCCTCTGTAAAATGTACATGACTTAACTGGCTGAGAGACGACTCCATCCCAGAGTGGTAGCGCCAGCTGCAGCCGGACGATTCGTTAAAGCGAGAGGAGCCAGAATGAGTAGGGGAGGAGTGGGGGCGGACAGTGGGAGGAGAAGGGAGGGGAAGGCGCTGATGAGACGTAATCTGGCCTCCGTCCACGCCGCGCAGTGCTACAATTCAATAAACAGCTCGTCCGCCGAAGAAGGCCGTAGGCTGCTGGCAACGCGGTCCGTCCACTGGCAGTGCTTGCGGCATTTTCTTGCTTCCCCGGTCGCATTTCTTGCCACGCGCTACCCGCGACAGCTATAACAATGAGCCCGTGGCGGAACTGATGACTATGGCGTTTCCGGAACGTTTCTTGCGTGGCAGATATCGCGGCAAAATACTGTACATATGCAGCTGTTCGTGTGTGATTCTGTACTTATTTGCACAGGGGAACATGACGGTTCCCTCTTCGCCTGGTGACTTCATCAGAGCAGATAGGGGGCCTTCGCTGAGCTCCTTTACACATGGGTACCCCTTTATTATTAATATCAACAACAGCATTGTTAATGCCTTTTCCTGTCTTCTTCCCTCCTCCTTGCTTATACATTGAAGTGCGCAAAGGACCTGGTATAGACACTCGTATTCAAATGCATAGATTTGTAAACAGGCAGAATACGACGCTGTGGTCGGCAACGCCTATATATTACAAGTGTCTGGCACAGTTGTTAGATCGGTTACTGCTGCTACAAAGGCAGATATCAATTTAAATGAGTTTAAACTTGGTGTTATAGTCGGTGCATGAGCGATGGAACACAGCCTTCAACAAACAAATTATTTTCAATTTTCTCTTAGTAAGGCCTGCAGCCGTCATTATAGCTTGATACTGTTCGTTAAGATTGTTTAAAAAAGGTTTCAGTATTTTAACATACTACTGCATTCTTTACCTGTAATTCAAGCCTTTAGGCACTGAGTATTCTGAAACTTGCTTATGGCCTTCAGCTCCCAATAATTTTGAATCCTTTCTTAATCAGGGCTTCAACTGTTAATTGTTTGTAACATTGCTTGTGGCCTTTAGTCGACAAATAATTTTCAATCCTGTTTTAGTGAGGCCTTCAGCTGTCACTATAGCTTGTAAATGGTTATTAAGATTATTAGAAAGGGTTTTAGTATTTTTAAAGTGTAATTGTCCACCTTATTTGTAATTGAGGCCTTCAGGCGTTGTGTATTCTGAAACTGCTGCTGGCCTTCAGTTGTTAATTGTCTACAAATAGTTTCAGTTCTGCCTTGATAAGGTCTTCAGGCGTCACTATAACTTGTTACTGTTATTAAGGTTGTTAAAAGGGTTTTTGG
Organism: Schistocerca serialis cubense; assembly: GCF_023864345.2. Lineage (NCBI taxonomy): Eukaryota > Metazoa > Arthropoda > Insecta > Orthoptera > Acrididae > Schistocerca > Schistocerca serialis. Next base: position 151,641,585 of record NC_064639.1, read on the forward strand.
TATTTTTAACGTGTAAATGTCCACCTTATTGGTAACTCAGGCCTTCAGCCGTTGTCTATTTTTGAAATTGCATCTGGCCTTCAGCCGACGAATAATTTTGAACCTTCGTAATCAGGTATTCAGCCGATGATTGTGTGTAACATTGCTTGTGGCCTTCAGCTGACAATAACTTGAAATTCTTCTAATAAGGCTTTCAGCCGCCGGTGTAGTAAAAGCTTTTAAAAATGATTGTTGAGAGGTTTTTTTTTTTAAATAAAGCGTATTTGTTTTCTGCGCAACCAACGGTAACTGATTAGGTCCCGTCCACACCTTTCCTGATTTCCCTACGTCCAACGTCTCACTAATGTTATCAAAGTGCTGGTTCCCATTATTTTGGTAATTCTCGAGCTATACGTCAGCGACTGAGACATCTTCTCACACCACTGACTAGTTATATCGATTTTATGTCAGAACACTTGTCTCTTCCAAACCTCCTCTGGCCGTGAGACCACTACAATTCAGTATTTCAATAAGGTATGAATAACCTTAATATTTAAAAATCTAAAGTACATGTAAAGAACCCAATTACGATAAAGTACTTCACAATAGTATATTTTTTAAGATATCAGGAAAAAGTCCCTAAGGCATTAAAGGCAACTGTAAGGGCTAAAATGTGCAAGGGACAATAGAGGTAGGAATTTATTCAACATATAAAGAACTGAACTAGAGACTTCGATGATTCTATGGAAAGCTAGCCTGTGATTTCCTGGGCTTGCGCCACAGAGTTGAGAACTGGTGTGTCCCCCTAAATGGGTCAGATGTACGGCATACATCACAGGCTGCTACTCAGGTAGCTTATTGTGTGTGGGTCGCACAAAATGACTTTTTAGATTAGGTAAATCTCCATCCAATCCACATAACGATAGCTGCAGGAAACTCAAAAGAATCAGTGTAAGATCAAAAGAAATAGCTTCCATAGGTGAGAGTTTTAAAAGTCTAATAGTTAACTGCCGAAGCATTCGCAACAAACTGCCAGAGTTTCTAGCGCTCCCGAAAAGCAGTGAAGCTCGCTTAATATTACGTAAAGAAAGCTGGTTAAAACCTGAAATTAGTAGCAGTGACATTTTTGGGAAATATTTAAATGTATATCGAAGGGATAGACGAATGAGAAATACAGGCGGTGTATTTGCGGCAGTAGACAAGAAAGTCAAATCCACCGAGATAGAAATTGAAGATTTATGTGAGGCTGTTTGGGCAAGACTCAGTATCAGGCATAAAATGGTTACCGGATCCTTCTATTGGTCACCGGGCTTATAGTGTGATGTAAAAGAAAACGTTAGTTCACTTGGCGTAAGTTCCACAATCATACTGTAATCACCGGTGGAAAGTTTAATCCTCCGACAAATAATTGGGATAATTAGAGTTTTGTGGGTGGTGGGCATGATAATATATCTTGTGAAACATTACTCAATGCCTTCTCTGAAAACTACCAAGAACAGATAGTTAGGAACATCACTCATGATGGAAATATGTTGGATCTCATGACAATAAATAAACCTGACCTCTTGGAGGATGTCCACATCGAAACTGGTATCAGTGACCATGACGCAGTTGTGGCAACAATGATTACCAAAGTACAAAGGACGACTAAACCAAGCAGAAAGGTGTATATGTTCAGGAAAGCAAATAATGAATTGGTAATATCTTATCTCAGTCAGGAACGTGACACTTTCAGAACAGGGCAGGAATATGTAGACGTGTAGAGGAACTGTGGCTCAAGTTTGAAAGAATGGTTGACCATGCAATGAATAGATATGCACCCAGTATAACAGTTCATAATGGGTGGGAAACTCTATGGTATACAGACATTATAAAAAAAAAACACTATCTTTTAAGAATTACTTCTTAATGATGCAAAACAAATCGTAGGGCTATAGATGAATGAAATGCGTTTGGTTGTCAAGAGAGCAACGTCTGATACATTCAATGGCCACCGTACGAGAATAGTCAAATGAAATTTCACAAAACCCAAAGAAATTTCGGTCGTATATAGTGACACATAAGTTAGTGTCCATTTCCCAGCAAATGAGCGAACTGAGAGTAGCAAAGCAGAAGCTGAAATGCCAGACTCCGTTTTCTAGTTTTCTTTACAAAGGAAAACCTAGGAGAGCTGCCCCACTTTAATCCTCGTACCACTAAAAACATAAATGAAGTTAGCGTTAGTGTCAGTGGTGTTGAGAAACAGCGGAAATCGTTAAAACACAACAAAGCTCATGGGCCCGATGGAATCCTCGTCATATTCTATATTGAACTTGCGGCTGAGTTAACCACTCTTCTGACTATAATCTATAGCAGAGTCCTCGAACAAAATGTTGTGCCATTTCTAGGAATAAAAGCACAGGTCACACCCGCTACAGGAAGGGTAGTGGAAATGATTCACAAAACTATCATCCAATGTGCTGCAGAATCTTAGAACATATTCTAAGCTCAAACATAGTGAGATATCAGGGACAGAATGTCCTTCTGAATACCAACCAGCATGGTTTCCGTAAACATGGATCATGTGAAACTCAACTCGGACTGGTCTCACATGAGCTTTCGATCGAGGCAACCAGGTAGATACAGTATTCCTGATTTCCGAAAAGTATTTGACTCAGCACCACACCTACGCTTATTGTCAAAAGTACGGCAATGTCGAGAATCAAGGAAAATTTGTGACTGGATTTAGGACTTTTTGTAGGGAGAACGCAGCACTTTATCGTGGATGGAGAGTCATCGTCAGATGCAGAAGGAACTTCAGGTGTGCCCCAGTGAAGTGTATTGCGGCCTTTGCCGTTTATGTTGTATATTACAATATAATACAATAGTAATAGCAATCTCAGAATTTTTACATGTGATACAGTTACCTATAATGAAATAATGTCTGACAGATGCTGCATAAATACTCAGTCAGATCTTGATAAGGTTTCAAAGTGGTGCAAAGACTGGGAATTTGCTTTAAATGCTCAGAAATGCAAAACTGTTGACTTAACAGAACGAAAAAACGTGGTATGCTATGGCTACAATATCAATAAGTTACTGTTGGAATGGGACAACTTATACAAATACCTGGGAGTAACACTTTTTAGGTGCGTGAAATGATGAAATGGAATGATCAAATAGGCTCAGTTGTGGCTAAAGCAGATGATCTGTTTATTGGTAGAATACTGGGGAAGGGCAATCAGTCTACAAAGGACATTGCTTACAAACCATTCGTTCGACCGTTCTCTATCCAAGTGTGTGGGACCCGTACCAAATCGGACTAAAAGGGGTATTGAACGAATAGGGAGAAGGACAGTACGAATGGTCCCAGGATTGTTTGATCCATGAGAGAGTGTCACAGAGATGATGAAGGAATTGAACTGGAAGAGTCTTGAAGACAGACGTGAACTATTCCGAGAAAGTCTATTAACGAAGTTCTAAGCATCAGCTTTAAGTGATGACTCTATGAACATACTACAACCTCCTACGCATCGCTCACATAGGGATCGCGAGGATAAGATTAGAGTAACTACAGCGCGCACAGAGACATTCAAAAAATCATTTTTCCCGCGCTCCACACGTGAATGGAACGGGAAGAACCCCTAATGACTGGTACAATGTGACGTACACTCTGCCATCACTTAGCGGTAGTTTTCAGAGTATAGATGTAGGTGTAGATGTAGAAGTAATCGAAGTTTTGCTACTCTGAGACCAAGAGCTTACCACAGGAGAGGCATCCATGACGGTCCCCATCAAACCAGTTAAAAGAATGATGATGTCACCACCTGCTCAAATAAATAATCTTTGATCAGAATTACGGTATTCAGTCACAACTAGCGCAGTTCACAGCTCTCAAATTCACATTTCAAGAGTTCATTTGTAGAATCGATCGCTGATGTGAGACAGTAACTTCTTTTGGCCAACGAATATATCTCTGGAAATATTTAAATATTATAAAGTTTTTTTCTTCATGTTGCTCGTCTGCGTGACACAACTCAGTGACCATTGTACGCACATCACACACGTCACTAGCTAATGCATTACTATACTATCATAACGTATGAACACATTATTTATGTACATTCTTGATTCATTCGTTCCCTGAAATGATCGTACATCAAATGAATCGATTTACAGTATTTAATAGGTGTAAAACACTTCGATAAGAACTTACAGGACCAGCACGACACACAGAAAAGGATTAAGCAGTTGCAAAAGATAGCGTCATCTTCTCCGTGAGATAACTTCCACTTTGTTACAAATGGTATATTTTTTTGTTATATGAAACTGTAGATCCTATAGTTGTTTAGTAGAATGAAGTATAGAAACATCATGGCTTGGAATAGACGCAGGACGAAACATAAATGATCGCAGTTGTTTTCAAAGGTATTTAAATTTCCGTTAAACGTTCGTTCATGCTGGGTAGCAAAATCATATTCAGCCTGTAAAAAAGAAATATCTCTAAAAAAAAAATACTTAGTCGACTGTAGTATACAATTTCGCATACGTCTAGATGTTGGAGTTCCGACTGTTGCATTATCATATCGTAATAAAAAGAACAACGACAATGTTATTCACACGCATTATGCAATCTTGAACGTGAGCCGAGTTCAGTATCGGAAGTGACTCTAGTACATATTTGTCGCTGAAGTGCACGTCCTGTTTTGGCTTCTTGAGTGCTAACTTTTTCATATACGCTGTTAGGTCTAACCGTTTTGGAGAAAGTAACGCGCACTTATTTATTAGAGGATATAATCAGAGCCTGAAACAGCTTACATAAATTTGGGCTGAGTGTTGTCAAAGAAAACTGGAAACTTACGAAGAGTATTATTAATGAAAGTAAGGACTTGATAACATCAGAAATGGGACTACGAAGAAATTGGCGAAGGGAAAAAATTCAGTCTTTTCCACTACCTTACGACTGTTACTGACGTAGAAGTTTTGCACTCTTTTTCGAGTGATTTATGTTCTTTATTTCTCTTACAGGTTCATAATAATTATCGAGATGAAATTATTCTACTCTTTTTCGGAAGTTGATGATAATTTGTGAGGTATTAAAATTACCCACCGTACCTATTGTCTGGGAGCATAATCATTGCCTCTCTTTCTAATTTCGAAGAAATGCGAAGAAGTTTGAGGCGTGCTCAGGGTGATCAATTCGAGGGATGAAACTTACCACAGACTGCTGAGGGCCTCAAGTCTTCGTCGTCACACAGTTTCTGCTTGTCAGGTACGATCAACATAGAGAATATGTCACAAAATCTCTCATGAAAAACTGTGTTTTTTAATTACTGAATATCACATTTTTATATTGAGTACAGGTCGACGAATTAATTGAAGTAAAAATGATAAATTAGCACTCACGGCATAATGATGTTGATTTGATTGTATCATCAGAATATAAGAAGAATAAACTTACATTTATTCCAGATAAATGTTTATAGCTTTCAAAGAACTGGCTGGTATCGAAAACAATGAATTCATTGTATGTTAGCGCCTCCATGTCACCGCTCGTCAATCTTCAGTATTTGTCTTAGGTACGTGCTTGTTGAGCTAACTTGTCTCCCCCACGTAACAAACGCATTTCTGCTGGGTTCAATTTTCACTTCCCCATAACACAAAAGCGGAGGGGGGGGGGGGGGGAGAAAGTGAGAGAGAGAGTGAGACACATGGATGACAAAGTGCATGAAATAAACACACAGGGAAGAAATTGGTAGCAAGTGAAACTACTGATGCACAGATGCCTCATTTCACCAAGTTGTATAGGAATTAAGCGAAAAAGAAAAGACTTGTTGTGCCAGGCATCTCACTCACGGAGGATTACATAATTTCAGAATAGTGTTATTTGAAATGCGTTACTCTGCATTTTCTTAACAGAAACAGTAACGCCTATGACTTTTTATGTTTGATGTTGTTATTGAAAAACATCAAATTACTCTATACAGTATATACAAACAAACATATTTTTTACTTTCAGTGAGTGCAAAAACGGCCTCCCTTGTTCTGTAGTTCGTGATGATCTCAACTCGTAGCAGGACGTAATTTGTATGTGTAATTTATAATAAGGACGTAATTGGTCAGTATCGCTGCTGCTTTAATCTCCTGTTCATCAACGTGTAATTATGTTCCTCATTAACTACACATGTATCGATCTCCGTCTCTGTCCGTGCGGCCAGTCTGTCTCTGTTGTCTGTCTCCCTCACGTACACACAGACGCACACGCAGTCACACATGCACACACACACACACACACACACACACACACACACACGCACCCACTCACACATACATACACACCCAAAATGTGCAGCACAGCAACTGACAACAAATTTTGTGAACTGTACATCTGCAGTCCAGTTTCTGCGAGTATACAGCATTGTCAAACATTCTTGATTAACCTCTTTACGTAGTTTACCAGTGTATAGAATCGTGTAGTTGAACGTAATCAATCATTAAAAGTCATTTAGAGTCCACCGCAGCCTTTAATTTGACATCAGTGCTAAATTATTCTTATAAATGCAAGACTTGAAGTTTCATTACGCGTACTACAGTTTCAGCTTCTAGGTGGATTAAAAATGATCGTGGTCTGACGTTAGGTTACGGATCATTACGAAAATGTATCTTCCTAGCATGCTAATTTCACATCTTTTGAGAACTCTGCTTTTCGATGACAGGTTAAAACTCTATGCTTGAAATATGCTTGTTGTGATACTGAATATTTGCACCTGATCGAATTACGATTTCGCGCAGAGTACTTGCAGCTTCTTTGGGGAAGATCCACATGTAGCAATAAAATATTGCCTAATTCAAATCACTGAGTTGATTTTATAACAAATAGTTGCTAGCCCAATACTGTTAGCACTATGAGTACGCTGATAATCTGTTCTTGTGAGGTCACAATTTTAAGCGTAAGACTATTGTGGAGAAATCATTCACCTCGTAAACAGTCTCTTTCTAAGCAGTCGTACTTCTAGATTGTCTAGAAGCTGTCTGTTCTGTAGCACGCATTACAACATAATCAGCTTTCCCACAAACAAAGTTCTCAGCACATGGCATCCTAAACATGTGTACTCCTCTCCGTCCGAAAAGGCCTTGGGAGGCCCAAGGTGCCGACCGGCAGCCGTGTCATCCTTAGCCTGCAGGTGTCACTGGATGCGGATATGGAGGGACATGTGGTCAGCATACCACTTTTCCGGCCGTATGTCAGTTTACGAGACGGAAGCCGCTACTTCACAACCAAGTAGCTCCTCAGCTTGCCTCACAAGGGCTAAGTGCACCCCGCTTGCCAACAGCGCTCGGCAGACCGCCTGGTGACCCATCCAGGTGCTAGCCCAGCAAGAAAGCGCTTAACTTCGGTGACCTGACGGGAACCGATATTACAACAGTGCCAAGGCCGTTATGTAAACATGTCTACACTATCAAAGAAAGAATTAAATCTGAAACTTTGTATCCAGGGCCACCAACTGTTCCAATGATAATCCGCGTTATCTACCGTAGAGCTTACTGAATTGATGTAAGACCGAAGCGGAGTCGGCCAGATTTCGGAACTGTTATAGGCCTTGATCTAACTCCACTGTGTGGCCGGACCCGTCTTCATCAAGTAACTACATTGCACGCTGTCCAGTTGACTGTTCTGAAACTTTTGCTGTACCATTCTTTACTTTTGCTTCTATCTTTGACAATAATTTATATATATTGTACCTTTATCTGTTGATATATTGTGTCTTACGACAACCTTCGAAACACTTTCTTCTGGACATGCGTATTACTGTTGCCTCCAAATAATACGTCGTCCTTGATGACGCTGAAATATACTGAGCTGACATCGCAGTATTAGCTCTTGCATTAATAATACCAAGACTAATGAGACGAAGTATTCTTTAACATTTCCTTGTTCTGTTGTTTTTACTTCATTTCGTTTTATTCCACAAATAAACTGCAGCTCTTTTGCAGAAACAGCCTCACAGTAATATCAACTAATCTCTATGAAACTACTTCGTCACCCAAATAAAGCTATGTGCGATAGTGGATTAAACTTACTTTACACCTTGCATCTGAAACTGACACCAGTTATTGAACCCGATGCTAAGATGCTAACAGTGCAGAATATTGGCAATACTTCCGAATTTATCTATTAATATTCATCTTATCATTTGATCGAAAGCCCCTAGGCTACCAACAGCTCCTATTGTTGTTAGCTGCCCACTTGCTTTAGCCGAAAGTTACAAAATTGTGGAACTCGTGCTTGAGTCAGTCAGCTGATAGACATGGAAGTCCTGTGTGGAGAGCGATATATTTAGTTGCCAAGTATCAATTCTCACAGGTTCCACATGATACCATTTGAGTTACAAGCTGATTATGCTCGATTATACTGCTTGCTCTCTTTGTACTGTCAAAGAAATTGCTGCTCTTTCCTGATGTAACTGTTGAGACACCTTCCGTAAGGACGTTTTCCTGGTTTAATAGTGCAAATGCTCAGTGCCAGGTCGCGTTCCATAGAGATGCTCTCCTGCTGTGGCGAACAACTGGCACAATGTCTCATTCCGTTTCGGTGGAATTGTTGAGAACTTTATAGAATGAATACGGACATCTTTGTGGTCGCCAGGTCCATCCGTTGGCGTGTTATAGCACATAAAAATGGATCAAGTTGTAGAGCGAGTACTTAGCGCGGTTTTTATCTCTGCTGGTGTGCGAGCAGAAATCCAAAGACACTCCATGCACAGGAATTTAGGCTTTTGTTATCGAGTCGCTTGATAAATAAATGAAAAATGAAATGATATTCATATATCAAAGGGCCCCGTGTGTCTCGACTGGTCAATAATCACCTTTTCATGAAAAGGTACTCTGATTGTATCCTTGGCCTACGGGTATATGTCGTTTAGGCGGAATTAATTGTGTCGGTGTCCTCTACTTCATGTAACCCAGTCATTAATGTGGAAGTTGTATAACTATTTAAAGATTTGCAATAACTAAAAAGTCGTGGTAGGGATCTTAATCAACCTTATATTATGCAACAGATTACAGTTCTATCTAGTGGGTAAATGATTAAATAAATATGTAACCAATGATTTTCCTAAGTGACATTGAATTTGCGCTTTGGATATTTTTCTTTCTCGGCCAGTTTCGGTTCTTAAAATACGGAATTTATTATGGCACGTGTAAGTAGGCTGTTCATGTTTTCTCTATGTAAGTAGGCTGTTTATGTTTTCTCTATGTAAGTAGGCTGTTTAGGTTTTTTTATTGGTAACGCCACCTCTGTATGAAAATCACTGGCTGTGCTGTGTGCAGTCTGTGGCTGCTTTGCATTGTTGTAATACTCGCCATTGTAGTGTTAGGCAGCTGGCTGTGAACAGCGCGTAGCGTTGCGCAGTTGGAGGTGAGCCGCCAGCAGTGGTGGATGTGGGGAGAGAGATGGCGGAGATTTGTAATTTGTCATGAACTGCTATATTTATATATGATGATATCAAGGTAAATACATTGTTGGTTCTCTACTAATATCTTTCATTTGCTAACTATCCCTATCAGTAGTTAGTGCCTTCCATAGTTTGAATCTTTTATTTAGCTGGCAGTAGTGGCGCTCGCTGTATTGCAGTAGCTTGAGCAGCGAAGATTTTTGTGAGGTAAGTGATTTGTGAAAGGTATACTTTAATGTTAGTCAGGGCCATTCTTTTGTAGGGAATTTTGAAAGTCAGATTGCGTTGCGCTAACAAAATATTGTGTGTCAGTTTAAGGACAGTCGTGTATAAATTGTTCAAAGGGGACGTTTCATATGTCGACCCTTAGCCCAGAATACCTCACTGGAATCTTCTGATTTTTTGTTGTAGTTTGTGTAATTAGTGTAGATTTTGTTTATTGCTAGCTCGTAATTGTAGAGAAAATCTCCTTTGTAGTTGCAGTCTTTCATTGTTGTACAGTAAAACAGTTGTGGCATGCATGTAGATTTGCACCAAGTATTTCGCAGCTGCAATTAACTAGATATTATTTTCAGTGTTATGTTAATGTGTTCTCTTATTTTTGCTCTTCAAATTGTGCTTTTCTGTGTTATCGTGTGAAATACTGTGACAATAATGGCGTGTGAAAAACGTAATACTAGGCTCCAAAGTAAATTGAGAAATGACAGTGAAAATGAAAGCAGTGTGTTAGCGCCACCGAGTAATGAATTAACTGATGTTCAAAGTAGTAATTTGGTAATTGTGCATAGGGAAATGGAGCGGGCGGCAAACAATGGCATGGACAGTGAAACAATTAGTGAAGAGGGAAGCATTATCGATCGATCGGTCAGTAACAGCTCGCCTCATGATTCCGAAATGACAGGACACAATTTTGCAAATACTGTAGATTCAGGTTTTGCGTCCTCACCGTTTTCCCAAATGAGTCAAGACACGTTTTCCGCTTGTCAAAATGCGAATGTTGCCGGTGCAAATTCACTGCCGAAAAGCACTGAGGAACATGTTTCAGACACCAGTGCATTGTTACTACAGTTAATGCAACAAATGGGACAAAAGCTACAAAAGTTAGACACAACACTTGAACAAAATCAGAAACAAATGGGACAAAATCTTCAAAAGTTAGACACAATGGAACAAAATCAGAGACAAACACAGCAAAAGCTTCAAAAGTTAGACACCACACTTGAAAAAACACGTGAAGATTTAACTACTGAGTTACATAACATTGAATCGAAATGTCAAAAAGTCTGTAATGACGTAAAAACACAAATTTGTGAGCATTTTCAACCTATTTTTTCGCGGCATGAAAATGTATTACAGAATCACGAAGCAGCCATAAAAGAACTGCAAACCATTGTTCATGAAAATCACGACACCTTGCAAGCTAAAATTGACTCAGTTGCATCTACCGATTCGGTTACGCAACTTGCAAAAACTCAGGAAAACTTAAAGGACACAGTAGATACTCTGAAACTTGGTTCAGAAAAACATACAGAGGAAATAATTTCACTATCGGATAAAGTAGCCGAACTTTCAGATCAGTTCACTAACTTATCTACAAAGGTAGATGATGATCTGAATAACACAACACCTGTAGCCTTCACTGACACTGAAGAGTATGTAGAAATTAGAAAATTCAAACAAAATCAAAGTCAAATCAATACACAGTACAAAAGAGAAATCCGGGAAGTGCAAGATCAGTTGGCACAAGTAGTACAAGAATTGCGTATTTCAGAGGACACTCGCGCCCCAATAAGGGAAGAGGGGCATAGAAATACGGAACAGCCACAAAATAATAACACAGCGCATTTCGGAAATTATGAAAGAAATTGGCAATGTGCACCGAATTTTGAGATTGAACAGCCGACACGACGTAACAATGACCGATATGTGACTCGCCGACATGATGATTTTGACTATAAGCTGTTCATTACTACACGTAAATTCAAAACATTTAAGAATTCCGGCAACGACATTCATCCACAAGCGTGGCTCCATCAATTCTCTCATTGTTTTCCTCCCAACTGGTCATTGGAGCACAGGTTAGAATTTATGTGTGGCTATTTAGAGAATGAACCAGCTGTAAGAATGCGATCGGTCATTCACGATTGTCACAGTGAAGGAGAATTTTACCATGCCTTCCTCTCAGCATATTGGTCTCAAGCTACACAAGACAGAGTAAAACATGGCATCATAATGATGAAACATTTCGAACAATCTGAATTCTCCAGTCTTGTGAAATATTTTGAAGACATGTTGCACAAGAATCAGTACCTTTCAAACCCATACAGCCCCTCAGAACTCATCCGCATTTGCTTACTCAAATTGCCTGAACATTTACGACATATTATTTTGGCAGGACGTTGCAAAGACGACATTGAAGCTTTTCAGGGACTGTTACAAGAACTGGAAAGTGACACTGACAATCGCGGAACGCAGGAGCACAACAATTACAGATCACATCAGTCGCAATTCCGCGATGAAAGAAATAATAACTGGACGCGACAAGGCTATTCTCACAACACAAATCGTGACCGAAACAGGCACCACCCGTATTACAACCGTTGGCAGAGTAGTAATAATTACAGGGAAAGATCACCTCTCCGCGGTAGTGACTATCACAGAGACAATCAGAGAAACAGACAATTTGGGAACCAAAACAATTATTATCAAGGGAGACAGAATAACTTTAGACGCAACGGTCCAGCGCGCAGTTACGATTCAGGGAGAAATTCTCCACCACTTAACCGACAAGAAAGAAATTACAGGAACTACCGACATGACGACAGACGATGTGATCGTAACGACAGACCTGAATTGCATCAGAACTGGCGGGATTTAAACAGGGCAGGGCCCTCTCGTCACGGTGAATTTGTAGAAGTTAGGTCTCCAAATCCCAATAACGACGCGCGCCAACAAAGAGACAATAGGCAATGACTCACACCGCTGGCAGCCACAAAAACGTTCTTATGACACTAACGACGCAGCTGCCGTAGCTAGTAATTACGTAAAAATGGAAGACATTAGGGACATCTTACTCCAAGAACACGACGTAAGACATAACAACATTGCATATCCTGTGATTCACATTACAGTAAATGACGTAAAATTTACGGCAGTACTTGACTCTGGCAGTCCCATCTCAGTAATTAGTGAAACAGCCTTTAGCAAATGCAACAAATCGAACGATTGCCCCACACTTCCGTTACGTAAGATTAAATTACAAGGTGCAATCTTTGGAAAAAGTGTAGATGTACGCCAACAAACTAATTTAGAATTCTTTTGTCAAAGCCACAGCTTCTCTACGAACTTTCTTATTGTTCCATTATTGTCGACGGAAATTATATTGGGAGTAGACTTTTTGAATGAATACAAAGCAATCTTAAACTTTCACGATGCTGAAATAAGTTTAGAGAAGGAAGGTAAGTCAATAGCTTTGAAATTTGAAGATTGGCTCTCAAACCATGACGAAGAAATCAATCGGCTTTACCTTCTGTTGGACAACAGTTCGGAATTTTCTACGGAACTAGACACTAACAATCACTCTGCAAGAACTGACAGGGATGATATCGACGGCGCATTTGACACTAATAAGTTAATTCAGAATAAAATTCAAACAATTGAGAATTGTAATGACACTGATAGGCAGGACCTTTTTGAGATTTTACAAGCACATTCCACAGTTTTTACTCATAAAACAGGAACAATCAAGGGATTTCAATACCAATTTCGTGTTCGTGAGCATACTAAATTTTGTATTAGACCATATGTAATTCCAGCACATTATAGGGACCGTGTTAGAACAGAAATACAATCTATGCTCGACGAGGGCATTATTGAGCCTGCAGTAAGCTCATACAACAATCCATTACATGTTGTTGAGAAGAAAAATGGATCGATCAGGCTTGTCTTAGATTCGAGACAAATCAATACGATCATTATTCCTGAAACAGACAGGCCGCAAACGTTGGAAGAACTTCTTCAAAATTTTAATGGTGTAAAAGTGTTGTCTTCCATTGATCTCAGATCCAGCTTTTATCAGATCGAACTTCATCCAGAATGTAGAAAATACACAGCTTTCCTTTGTTTCGGCGTTCGTTATCAGTTTCGGAAACTTCCCTTTGGTTTGAACATTTCTTCAGCAGCATTCATTCGCGGGCTAAATTCCATATTACCTGAATTCTTAAAACGTCACATCACCTTATATGTAGACGATATTCTGATAGCAGAAGCCTCATGGGAACAACACAATCGCATCCTCAACAGCGTGTTACATATTTTTGCAGAATCTGGAATTACAGTTAACTTGGAAAAGTCTGAATTCGGTAGGTCAAAGGTGAGGTTTTTAGGACATATTATTTCTTCTGAAGGCATTCAGCCGGATCCTGAAAAGTTAGAAGCAATCAGAGCCATTCCAGTTCCATCTACAAAAAGACAAGTCCGCAGTTTTCTAGGTCTCGTAAATTTTTACCGTCGTTTTCTGAACATGCAAATTCTTGTTACACCAAAACTTTGTTCTCTCACTGGAAAAAATACTATTTGGAACTGGGACGAACAAGCACAGTTGGAATTCAATTCTTTGAAAGAATCGCTACTTAACGCGCCAATCTTAGCTCATCCAGATCTGTCACAAGATTTCTGCCTTAGCACGGATTCTTCTAAAGTCGGCCTTGGTGCCCATTTATTTCAAGAAGCCACAGAAAATGACACTACTGTTCAGAAAACCATTGCTTTTGCTATCCGAGTGCTAACAAAATCTGAAAAAAATTATTCCGTTACTGAATTAGAAGCTTTAGCTATCGTTTGGGCATTTAACAAATTCCGTTTCTTTCTTTCTGGTAAGCACGTAAAAGTATACAGTGATCATCGTGCATTACAATTTCTTATGTCTTCAAAATTAAATCATGACAGGTTAAAACGTTGGGCATTGTTTCTGCAAGAATTCCGCTTCACAGTAGTCTACATTCCCGGCAAGGAGAACATTGTTGCGGACGCACTGTCACGCGCACCGGCTGGGCTTGAGAAAAGTACCACAGAAGGCAACCTCGAGAAAAATTTCAGTATTCTTTACATTCAGAAAGACGCCTTTGAAAACTTCATCACCACATCTTTAAAGGACATTGCTCATGAACAAGATAAAGATCCGATTTGGAAAGACATCAAGAGCAAATGGCATGAAAAGACACACACACAGATTCGGCATTATTATCTGGTTAGAAACAACATACTGTTCAAACGCTGCACTGTTGATGACAAGCTATGGGTACTTTGCATTCCTGACGATTTTGTTAATAAGCTCATTTGGTACATTCATTTCAGCTACGCACATTTTGGTCCACGAAAATGTTATCATATTCTTCGAACGACTTGTTATTTTAACAATATAAAAAAAAGAATTCGAAGAGTCTTGTCTATTTGTAAACTTTGTCAAAAGGCGAAACCATCTACTGTCTCACATCGTGCTCCGTTGTTTCCTATCATTCCTTCTAAATTAAAAGAATTTGCTGCTGTTGATCTCTTGGGACCGCTTGTCAGAACATCCAATGGATTTTCGTACGTTCTACTCGCTGTTGAACTTACTTCAAAATTTGTTTCTTTCACACCGTTACGTAAAGCCACTGGACGGTCTGTATCCAACGCCTTTGTTAAAAATTTCTTACGTGAAGTTGGACACGTTAGTAAAGTCATTTCAGATAACGGACCGCAATTCAGATCTGCTGTTTGGTCACGCATGCTTCGCAACCATAAAATCAAACCTGTTTTTATTTCATTGTACTCACCACATTGCAACCCGTCTGAACGGATTATGAAAGAAATCAATAAGCTTTGCAGACTTTATTGTCACAGAAAGCATCAGCATTGGGACAGATATTTAAACTTATTTCAAAATGTGCTGAATGAAATGCCTCATGATTCCACTGCTTTACCACCTACTCTTGTACTAAAGAATGAAGAACCACCGAACAGAATCAGAGAGCTTGTACCTTTCCCAAATACACGTAAACTTCGACATAAAGACATAATTGATTTGGCTCTTAAAAATATAAAATCTGCAGCAGACAAAAGGAGAAAACTACATGGTAAAGCAAATGCAAAGAAATTGTATATTGGTCAGAAAGTTCTCATTAAAGCTCATTCATTGTCACATAAGAAGAAACACTTGAGTCACAAATTCTTTCTAGTTTACAATGGACCTTACAGAATCCGACGTATACCACATGATAATTGCGTTGAAGTTGAAACTCTGCGTACTAGGAAGAGTAAAGGTTTACACCACGTTTCACATGTAAAATCGTTTATTGAAAGATAATCTGCTTTTTAACTTTGTCTTTGCCATAAAACTTTTCACTTCACATTTCTAGTATGCTTTGTCAGATTTAGAATCTGTTAACATGTAACAATGTTTGAAGTGAAATATCCAGTCAAGAACCAAGAGAACTTATTTAAACATAAATTACGAATGCATTGTTATAATGAACAGACGACACAGTGTTGTTAATTGTACATTCTTGCTTGTTAGTTGCACGATTACGTAACGACTATCAGGCTTACGTACTTAGGACACATACTGGTACTGCTAATGAGATTTTAATGCAACTTTTGGTTTACTTGAAAATACATTCTGGGTTTAAAGTACTTTCTGTGAGATACCAGAGGACACAGTGGTTAGTTTATGTGACAGCTACACGATGTTATCACGACGCTACTAATGAGTGACAATTCACAATGTTGCTTTTGCAGTGTATCTGTTTTATATCTGCACAGTTTTCTGAATTCTTCTAGGAAGAAAAACATGTTTTAGTAGTAACTTTTGTGGTATAGCAACAATGAGACAGCCTTTTTCGTGGCATAACAATACATTACTGTACAGTACTTTCTTCATCACAACAATAAGCGTAATAACTACGATATCTATACGCAAAGCATTTCACTTTTGTGTATTATGAGGTAAGTATATTGACTTATGCAGAACTTAGCTTTCGGAGGACGATAACTACGACACTTCCACACAGATTATGTTGCAACAAGACGCACATTTAGCGCTACAGTACACGTATTTGAGTGATTAATTTTGTACTTAAAAGATTTATTTTTAAAGATTTTTGAATTACAAAGAAAGTTTTCTGTGATACATTTCATTCCATTGCTGTAATCTGTAACACCTGAGGGTATAATTACATTAATTCTCAGGGGGGTACACGCCTACTTTGTGTACCATGTGTTTGGCAAGCACAAGGATCCCTAGCTAATATGGTATTTGCTTATACAACTTTACACATCGGTACCATATTTCTCTGACACACAAATTACACAGCTACCTGATCATTTAACTGAGAGAGACAAACATTTATTTTACTATATCAGTGACAGATGTTTACGTAATTACACAGTTGAATAACTTCACACTTATGAAACTGTATTTTGTCTGTACTTTGTAAACTGTTCATATTTTTTCGGACCCATTGTGATGCTATGAGAGCTTTGAATGATGTATTTGGTATGAGATCATGATTTTTAAAGTATGTTTGAGGCAGCTGACACTTTTGACATGAGCAGAGAATTTTTTTAGGCTTAGAAATTATTGGAGGAAGTTACGACGATTTTGAGATTTGACTGAAGTGTTATGATGTTATTATTACGACGACAATGTGTATTATGTTGTTGAGGAATGTTTATTATGCTACGTATTTCTCATGATGAAATATTGAAGTGTCGACGAATATGTATATGTATAATGAGGTAAGGAATAATGAGTAGTGTTTAGGGACTCTGATTTATGAAAAGGATGTTGGAAACCAAGAAACGTACTTTAAGAGTTATAAAATGTGTGTGTATATGCGTGAATGTATTGCAATGCAGACGAAATTTTTTTTGGACACTGTTATATCAATAGCATTTTGTTTCTACAGATTTGTAACGCAAATTCTTGACCTGTGAAATATTTTTATGTGAGACTGTCACTGTAGCGGAAACTGCTGTCGTAAATATTTCCGTAAGAAAGTTAAGTGACCACCTGCACGTAATGCGTCGCGGGCACCCACCTGGGCGACAGCCGCCCGAAAAAAAGCCATTAGCCTTTCAGCGGCACAGGTAGAAAAAAAAAAGGGAGGCCATTAACCCCGCTTCTGACATTCCTTTGTAGAAAGCATCGCAAAAACGACATGGTCGAACTTGAAAACATATGATTACACTGTGCTCTTAATTTATGATATTTACTGAAATGCTTATGAATTGATGGGAAATATTCTTACACCTGCAAACCTGATAATGACAAGTGTCTTTCTACGAGAGTTGAGAGCTACTGACTTACGAAATGCCACATAGCTATTGAATGATGTTTTTATGCTTTGGTTTGCGTAATCGCTTATTTCATTTGACATCTGTTTTCCAGCTGTGTTGCAGCATTGGTTTCATAAAATAAAATTAAATGCATTTGCTAATGTGAACACTTTCTGTCAACAGATCTATTAAATAATAATTTTGTGATCCACATTCTTCAAAAAAGGAGCACTTGGAAAGGAAAGAACAATAAGAAGGGACTAAAACAGTAACTGCATACATAATATTCTTTTCAAGTACATGGTAATATTTTTTTTACAATAAGTTGTTGTGGTGCACCACTTTAATTACTTAGATATTAAGATGTGATTATACATTTCCCTTATCTGCATTGTTGTTTTTACTGTAATATTTTTTTCTGCTTGAGCTATGTCATGTTTAGATATAAGCTGCTGTTTGCCAGGCATAGTGCTACTGAACTTTGATTTGTGTTACTCTGCTAAGCCAGATTTATTTTTTTTGTTGCTGCACATTGGCTCATATTAGTTGTAATGTTGCATTGCTTGGTAATTTAGATTTACTGTAGCTTGCTTTGCAATTTTCCAATTTTTTGGTCATTGCTGTTTGTGTTACTTATTTTGTGCTGCTGCATTGCCTCGTCCCTTAGTTTAGCATCTGAGCTCAGTAGATTTAAGTTAGCTTAAGAGGGGGTAGCCTATAAGAGAATGAGTTGCGATGAATTTAAAGAAATGCACTGAGAGGCTATACGAGAAAAGTACAGAAAGCAGGTATAGATAGGACTTTTTGGGAATAATGATGAATGAAGGGAGATCTCCAAGAAGTAAAGAAAGTTTTGTTTGCAAAATACTGCAGTACAACAGACCCTGTCCTTTCCTTTTGTATTATCCCATTATATGTTTGTGTACCCTTGTGTATTTGTTTTCTTCCTGTCTCTGTGTAGTTTCATAGAATTTTTTTTCTTTTAATATTAAGCTACATTCACTATGATGAGGAATACTGTTATCCTCGAATATAATTGGCATTAATAATATGTTATTTACTTTGTAAAGATGTTAGACGTTATTAATTCTGTTCTGTTTAATGCTCATGTGTGAAGTTGATGTTTCAAAAGTTATTGTGATCCTTTATGTATGTACTCATGTCATAATTCCTGTAACACTGATGTATATGTCTATTTCTATTCTTTTGTAAAGCCTGTTTTACTACAAATGTTATCTGTATTGTTATGTTCTTTAATGATGTATTTTGTACCTTTGTTATTGTATTCTTATGTTATAAAATTGCACTTGACACCAGTTCATCATATTATTAACTTGTAAGTTCCATTTCACTGCACACGTTTCTGTTGGTCATAGTATATGGACAATATGTGAGAAGTAGGGACTGATAGTGTTTGCACGTGTGTTAATGATTCAGCAAGGGACTGGATAACAGCATTGCTGGTTCTAAGGACAATTCCAGAAACTTTGTGAGTGCACAAGTGGTGGTTTATGGACTTGCTATATTCTCTGCAAGACTCTTCGATGGTGATTGTGCACCTGCACAGTCGCAACAGATGGCTGCTGGCCATTTCTACAAGGACTACAGTGGGTCTACACCTTTGCTGACTCACCAGTACCATTATTTCTATAAGGCCTGCAGTGGGTCTGCACCTCTGGTGGCCCACCAATACCGTAATCTCTGCCAGGACTACAGTGGGTCTGTTCTGTGATGACCTACCTGCCAATATTCTTCAAAACGTCGAATGACTTTGATGTGGGTTTGCTATGTTGTGGCCCATTACCTGTCTGCATGTCAAGAGTCAGCACTGTCTTTCCGTTGGAAGGACAACACTACTTCTTCAAGACTGCATGGAAATCCACTACTTCTATGTGCATTTTCTTTTACTGCTCAGACTTTGAGAAAAACCCTGCATTTTTACTGTGATGAACAATGTGGACTGTCTTTATGGACTGTGAGAAATTTTTAGCTTTTGACCAACATTGTATCAATAAGTGTGTGCATTTGATTTCTTTGTTATTGTAATTATGAAAAAAATTTTCAAATCTGTATTGGGCACTGCCCAAACCAATTTGTAAAATTTTTTGTGGGGAGCATAGGGGCTATGTAACTAGGCTGTTCATGTTTTCTCTATGTAAGTAGGCTGTTTATGTTTTCTCTATGTAAGTAGGCTGTTTAGGTTTTTTTATTGGTAACGCCACCTCTGTGTGAAAATCACTGGCTGTGCTGTGTGCAGTCTGTGGCTGCTTTGCATTGTTTTAATACTCGCCATTGTAGTGTTAGGCAGCTGGCTGTGAACAGTGCGTAGCGTTGCACAGTTGGAGGTGAGCCGCCAGCAGTGGTGGATGTGGGGAGAGAGATGGCGGAGATTTGTAATTTGTCATGAACTGCTATATTTATATATGATGATATCAAGGTAAATACATTGTTTGTTCTCTACTAATATCTTTCATTTTCTAACTATCCCTATCAGTAGTTAGTGCCTTCCATAGTTTGAATCTTTTATTTAGCTGGCAGTAGTGGCGCTCGCTGTATTGCAGTAGCTTGAGCAGCGAAGATTTTTGTGAGGTAAGTGATTTGTGAAAGGTATACTTTAATGTTAGTCAGGGCCATTCTTTTGTAGGGAATTTTGAAAGTCAGATTGCGTTGCGCTAACAAAATATTGTGTGTCAGTTTAAGGACAGTCGTGTATAAATTGTTCAAAGGGGACGTTTCACACGTTTTGGAACATTCCCACTTCAGTCCTATCCTTTCGTGAAGTTCCGATAGGTGGTGGCGAAATACATAGCCTTCAAAATTGTGTCTGTAACGGAGTTGCGTTCCAAAAAGACAGCTGTCACAGAGATTTCTTTATATATATTACCAACAGGCAGTCAGCCCTTGGTGCCTGAGAGGTCAGCGCGACGGAGTGTCATACCTAACGGCCCGGGTTTGATTCCCGGCTGGGTCGTAGATTTTCTCCGCTCATGGACTGGGTGTTGTGTTATCCTAATTATCATCACTTCATCCCCATCGGCGCGCAAGTCGCCGATGTAACGTCAACTCGAAAGAGTGGCACCAGCCGAATGGTCTACCTGACGGGAGGCCCTAGCAACACGGCATCAACAGACAGAACAAGCAGCATACAAACGACTGCGATATTCTGCGTGGCTAACGCGTGGTATATTATAATACGATGTTTAACGTACCTACAACAAATTAACCATCTGATCGTCTGTGAAAATGGACTCGATAAGTAACCTGAGCTATCAGTAATCGTAACCTAACCTGCGTAACGCTGTGTGCGTGTTTAATGAGTGTCAGTTTCACTGTCTTTTAGGTCCTCGGCAGATCGGTACATGAAAAACTTAACACTAACATTTGGATAAGCTATCTGACTGCACATTTAAATATGAAAAACTACAGGAACAAATGAACCTGTAACAATAAATACGTAAGTTACGTGACTGCATATCAGAATAAGAATTAACAGGTGATACAGAATCTGGCTTGTGCAACGGAATTTACTGGATTAGAGTACATGACATGTTGTGGAGCGTCAGTGTCTCTGTGTTGGCCCTAAGTTTTGCAATCACTTCTTTAGATGACTGCCTTTTTCCAAGTGGCTTACAGGAATTTGCAGCAGCAGTGGCTAAAGCTTTTTGTTACTGAGAATGAATTTTGATAAAAAGGAGTTTGATTGGGTCCTGTTAACTACTAAATTCCTTGTAAGAAGGGATTTCATAAATCAAGTGTATTTAAAAACTTTAGAAATCATCATTACCAATAATAGTTTTACAAATACTAATAACGGCGAAATGCCTGACAATGGCCTTATAAGTAGCAATAATGGCTGAGTGCCAAATTAACAAATTATTTCAATTTCAAAGTTACATTATCATTTAATAACCATAACATATTTATGAATTAGATGTGCAGAATAATTATTATTATATGGAGGATGAGGAGGCTTCTTTAACTGACAAGCAAAACATGGGATTATTGCAAACTCGAACTAACAATGACGACCCTAACCCTGCAATTGCGTTTTACGCTATGCTTGTGAATTTTAACTTGAATTCCATGTGTAGTTAATCCAGTTAATCTCTCCTGGGTATAGAAATGAAATCAGCCCTTGAGTGTGGTAAGATCTGCCATCACCGACGTGAGGACAGCGTGAAACGTCTTCTGTCTCCGAGCTCTCGACCAACACTACTGAAATTTTATTCTCCCAGACAGACCTCGTCTCACAACAATGCTTAGAATGGCGCCGCCATGTTTCGCCCTCAGATAGTTACTATCGATATCTGAGTGCTTATTTATTTCCATAGAAAATCGCAGAATCTTACACAATTCAAAGAATAACCGTGGTTGACTATATTGTTTTCGATACTCAATGTAATATTTAATCAATGTAATGGAGAGTTCTGACACACTCCGTACAAATGCTCATGTTCCCAGAGATTGCACTGCCAGACGCTGAAGACATGTTTCTATGTCGCACTGTGGACTAGCACCATCTCGTTCTGGCAGTTCGAGCGTAGGTAGTTAATTCAGAAACTTTTCAAATCAGTGTGAGGTTGGTTCTGGATTATTACGCTGGCACGATTGACGATTATTACGCTGGCACGACTGACGATTGCAAAAACCGCGGGACATGAATGGTGCGGATCTGGAAGGATGTATACGAAGGGCGTTCAGTAAATATGCAACGCATTTTTTATCGATCTATTTCGAGTCATAAAATGTGGAATTTGTTGTGGAACAGTTTGGAACGCTGTTAGTAGCCTTCAAAATGGCATGTGTAACAGAGGTGTGTTCCAAGCAGAGAGCTGTTATTGAGTTCTTTTGGAGGGAAACAAGGGCATCGCAGATACCTAAAGACGCTTGCAGAATGACTACGGGGACCTTGCAGTGAACAAAAGCATGGAGAGTCGTTGGGCGACGCGTCTGTCATGAGGGCAGCGAAGTCGTGCAAACTTATCCGATCTCCCTTTGTCGGCCGGCCACACACTATAGTTGTGATACTCAAAGATGTGCTCCTACTGGGTTCCTCACCGATTAATAGAAGTCCATAAAGAGCAATAAAGGATCATTTGTGCGGAATCCCATCCATATTAAGAGGTTGATTGTGAAATTGTTTTGTCGAAAATCGTCATAGGTGATGATACAGTGGTCCAACATTTCGAACCAGACACAAAACGGCAATCCATGGACTGGCGCCACACCATGTCTCCTCCGAAGAAGAAGTGAAAAGCCGCACTCTCATGTGGTAAAGACATGGCAACGGTCTTTTGGGACTCTCAAGGGGTTATTCTCTTTGATGTCCTCCCTCATGTTGCAACTGTTCTGCAGTGTATTGTGCTGCCCCCAGGTAACTGGAGAAACGACTTCAGCCTGTTCGTTGCTACAAGAATGGAAAACAAATCTCTCCCAATCCATGACAACGCAAGGCCCACACAAGTGTGCGAACCCGAGAGGAGCTCAAGAGACATCATTGGACAGTTGATCCTCATCCGTCTTAGAGCTAGGATTTCTCACCTTCCATCTGTTTGGCCCAACGAAGGTTCAAAATGGTTCAGATGACTCTAAGCACTATGGGAATTAACATCTGAGGTCATCAGTCCGCTAGACTTAGAACTACTTAAACCTAACTAACCTAAGGACATCACATACATCCATGCCGGAGGCAGGAATCGAACCTGCAACCGTAGCAGCAGAGCGGTTCCGACTGAAGCGCCTACAACCGGTAGGCCACAGCGGCCGGGCCCAACGAAGAGCGCAGTCCACAGGAACCAGTACGTGGATGATGGGAGGTTATTCATGTAGCAAGACGTTGGCTCTGACGTCGAGCACTGGAGTGGCGCCATGCGGTGTAAGGTGTCAGGCAAATCCAACACCTTCCATGAAAACCCTGACATGTTAAGCAAATCCAGTAGTATGTCACATAGCTCCGAATAAATCGTGACATTAAATTAACCAAAGTAATACGAGTAACGAGTGAGCAAATGGAATACCACAGACTGACACAAGAATGCCTAAATGCATGTCATACCTTCCCACCGTGAGACAGACGCAGTTCCGAGGACAGAAACGAGAGCAGAACCGTGTTAAGCTGGAAGGCCCTACGATAAGGGACGGACACCCATGTTGCTCGCTAACCGCTAGGACCACCTCAGCCTTAAGTTCTAGCGTGAGACTTTTTCGCGTCTCTGTTACGTCAGGACCACCCCCCCAGCCCATGTTAAAAGATAGAGCCCTCCAGAAGAACAGTATAGATCTTACAATAACACTAAAAGGACCACACCAGCTGCAAGTTTTAGCGTGAAACTTTTCCGCGCCTCTGTTACGTTGCAAACTTTAAAAACTTTGCCCCACCACGAAAAGTATAACGTTTCTCATTGGATAGACAGAATTTTTGTAGGCGGTCAGATGAAAACACAGCCAGATAGTTTTTTTAAACGAACTTCGGTAAATTGTAGTAAGGAGAAGTTAGGAGGGAGTTGCTTCCGAGACGGCGAGGTGAGCGGAGCTGTGCTGTCCGCCACCCCCTGACGAACACCGACAAGGTAATGAACGCACGCAATGCCGCATAACAGCGCATAAAGCTTCACTCAGATCTGCAGAAGTCTCATCTGTTACACCCCTTTTTGCGTAATACTAGTGTCGATCGTCAATTAAAGCTCATTTGCCACTTGAAGTAAAAATCTGAAACACGATGATTTTTTTGTTATATAGTTTTTGAGAAGCCACATCAGCTACTGTAATTTACGACAAGTTAGATAAGTAATTAAAGATAATTGACGGTCACTTTAGACCATTTTCATAGTTTTCTCTTTTGTGAAACTTAATTTAAACCTAGATTATAGATGTGATATGGCATAGGTCATCCTTCGATCCATTGTAGAACTTGGAAACCCATTCAGGGAATATTCGTTCAGATTTTTGTTGAACGCAGTTGGTTTTTACCATCCTGCATTAAAACATTTCCTTTTATCAATAGTGCAATTTATAAACAATGTTTTGTGAGTAGAATAAAATTTCCAATGGTAAACTTAACTGCTTTTTCGACGTTATTTTACCAGCTTACTAAAAATAGGAAAGCCTTGAACCCATTCCACTAAATTTAGTTAGTATTAAGATTATTTTACAGGGAGTGCAATGGAGCTGACGCTGAAATCATTAAGTATTTGGTTATATCGTCGCTAGTCTCACTGAACTCTTCTGAACTCTACATGTCATGTGTGGTCTGACGTCTCCTTACCAGCAACAGGTTCCAGGTTCAAACTAGTCAATTCCATAAAAGACACGCTCAGAGCGTCGTTGCGCGAAAGTGGTAGGGAGACACGATATAGAACAACAGACACCACGCAGAATGTTAGAGCGGGCAAACAGGCTCTCCTGGTAAGGTGGCATAAGGTTGTCCCACTGAACGGAGATTATGTTGAAAAATAGGGATTTGTAGCCAAAAGATTGATGAATAATATGTTGCTTTGGATTCCTGAATAAAATCAACCTGCCTTCATAAAAATATGCGTTGCATTACTTGCTGAATGCCTCTCGTACATTATCCGATGAACAATATGTGGACACCCCTTGTAACGCGGATCTGATCCTCATACGTCACGAGAGGCAAAACCGTCAATATAATCAGAGGCAGGAGTTATTGTGTTCTCAGTAGAGAAGCTGTAAGAGCGGAATGCATTCGTCAGGAGGGCTCAATAACCTCGTAAGTGGAGTTGTTGGTGGTTGTTAACGGAGTAACAAAGCTATCAGGAACAGTTCAATGCTTCTAAAGCTGTCCAAGTTAACTGTTGTTGATGACATTGTGAAGCGGATACGCAAAGGTACGACCACGGATAAACGAAGACATCATGTGCAGATGGACAGGGACAGTCGACTATGGCTATAAGAAAATCGCATGAAATCTGTGGAAGGGATTACTCGTGGGATCCCAAGTTCTATCTGAAGTCCAGCTCAGTAACTGTGCATAGGGGATGGGGTACAGATCCCGAGCAGCTCCTCGTAACTCAAACATTATCTGTAGTCAATGCTAAGGGGGCAGCTATTAGAAATAAACAGCGGGAAGAGTGTAATCGGTAATCTAGTCTTTTCTCTCTGCAATAATTCTGTCTCGGCGCTGGGTAGCTTCTCCATTTACCGTCTCAAGACACGTGCCTCTTTTACGCTGAATGAATGAAGCTAAGTTTTATGACTACAGTTAGCAAATTCCTCTCGAGGAGTGTTAGTAGGAGACCAAAAAATGTACAACGATGGAACACGATATGGTCGATGCAAGAGATATAGACCGATGATAAATCAACGTCCCGAAACAGCTCTATTCATCATGTACGTGCAAACAGTACCACTGGGGCAGCACGAGGTATGTTCACCTTTGTGGATATTCTACATTGCGACATTGGGTGACAGGGAACGATAATCTGAACTGATGTATCACGCTGTATCCTCTGTAGGAACCCGATGGAAGGTCTAGGGTTCGGCGTGATCTGGCCTAGAGGGGTTGGTGCTACGGTGTCTTTAGTGCTCAGCATGTAGTGCATTCAGCGTGCTTTTTTTCAGTCTGGTTTGATGCCGCCTGCCACTAATTCCTCTCCTGTGCCAACCTCTTCATCTCGGAGTAGCACTTGTAAACTGCGTCCTCAATTATCTGCTGGATGTATTCCAATCTCTGCCTTCCTCTAGAGATTTTGCTCTCTACAGCTCCCTCTGTTACCATGGAAGTCATTGTTTGATGCCTTAACAGA
The DNA here is from genome assembly GCF_023864345.2 of Schistocerca serialis cubense. NCBI lineage: Eukaryota > Metazoa > Arthropoda > Insecta > Orthoptera > Acrididae > Schistocerca > Schistocerca serialis. The sequence goes on from NC_064639.1 coordinate 151,668,079, forward strand.
CGTCCTATGATCCTGTCCCTTCTCCTTGTCAGTGTTTTACACATATTCCTTTCCTCTCCGATTCTGCGCAGAGCCTCCTCATTCCTTACCTTATCACTCCACCTAATTTTCAACATTCGTCTATAGCACCACATCTAAAATGCTTCGATTCTCTTCTGTTCCAGGTTTTCCACAGTCCATGTTTCGCTACAATGCAATGCTGAGCTCTAGACGTACATTCTCAGAAATTTCGTCTTCAGATTAGGGCTTGTGTTTGATACCAGTGAAGTTCTCTTGGCCAGGAATGCCCCTTTTGTCAGTGCTAGTCTACTTTTTATATTCTCCTTGCTCTGTCGACGGACAGGGTTATTTTGCTACCTAGTTATCTTCATCTACTTCGTGACGATCAATCCTGATATTAAGTTTGTCGCTGTTCCCATTTCTACTACTCCTCATTGCTTTCGTCTTTCTTCGATTTACTCTCAATTAGTATTCTGTACTCATTAGACTGTCCATTCCATTCAGCAGATCATGTAATTCTTTTTCACTTTCCCTCGGGACAGCAATGTCATCAGGGAATCGTATTATTCATATCCTTTCACCTTGAATTTTAATCCCACTCGTGTAGCTTTCTTTTGTTTCCAGTATTGCTACTTCGATGTACGGATTGAACAGTACGGGCGAAAGACTACATCCTTGTCTTACACTCTTTTTAATTCCGAGCACTTCGTTCTTGGCCGTCCACTCTTATTATTCCTTCTTCGTTCTTGTACTTTTTGTATATTACCTGCCTCTCCATATACCTTACACCTATTTTTTCTCAGAATTTTGAATTTATTGCATCATTTTTCATAGTCGAAGGCTTCTTTTCAGGCCGATAATTCTTATGAATGTTTCTTGCTTCCATTATTAACCGCAACGTCAGAACTGCCTCTCTGGTGTAAATCACATTAATGGCTTTTATTACAATAAAGCAGATTGACAATACTTAACATGACGTCTTTACAAAGATTGGTTGCAAGCAACTGGCGACCTGCAAATAATTAATGTCTTTAGATGCATAGAGTTTCCATGCAAGTAAATGATACAGTTCACAAGTCACGGTTCTTCTATCGCAACTCTTCTAGACCTCTCTTCTATTGCGCATCTCCTACTGTCCGGCCGCGGCCTGGCAGCGCGTCGCTTCGTGTAGATGCCGCTCCTCCCGTGATGGCGTCCTAGACACCTTGCTAGTGGCTGATGTAGTCTCAAAGCCCTCTCTGTTGTACCGGTATCGTTCTTGATCGTCGTGTCTTACCTTTCCTAATGCCAAACTGATCGTCATCTAATACATTCAATTTTCTTTTCCATTCGTCTGTAGATTATTCTTGTCAGCAAATTGGATGCATTGGCTGTTAAGTTGATTGTGCGATAACTGCCGCACTTGTCAGCTCTTTCAGTCATCAGAATTGAGTAGATATTTTTTCCGAAAGTCAGGTGGTATAACGCCAAACTCGTACATTCTGCACACCAAGATGAATAGTCGTTTTGTTGCCTCTTTCCCCAATTATTTTAGAAATTCTGATGGAATGTTATCTAAACCTTCTGCCTAAATTGGTCTTACGTCCTCCAGAGCTCTTTTAAATTCTGATTCTAAACGGGATCCCCTACCTTTTTTAAATCAGATCCTCTTTCTTCTTCCATTCCTTTCAACAAATCTTGCCGTCATAGAGGCCTTCATTGTACTCTTTCCACCTATTCGTCCTCTCCTCTGCATTTAACAGTGGAATTCCCGTTGCACTCTTTCTGTTACCACCCTTACTTTTATTTTCACCGAAGGTTGTTTTGACTTTCCTATTTGCTGAGTCAGTCCTTTCTCCATTCATTTCTTTTTACATTTGTTCACATTTTTCATGCAGCTATTTCGTCTTAGCTTCCCTGCACTTCATATTTATTTCACTCCTTAGCGATTTTTATGTCTGTATTCCTGAGTTATTCTAAATATTTTTGTACTTCCTACTTTCATCGATAATCTGAAACATTTTTTTATGTTGCCCACGGTTTCTTCACAGTTACCTTCTTTGTACCTATGATGTTTTTCTTTCTAGCTTCTGTGCTTATCCTTTTAAAAGATGTCCACTCCTCTTCAACTGTACTGCCTACTGAGCTATTCCTTACTGCTGTATCTATAGCCTTAGAGAACTTCAACCGTATCTCGTCATTGCTTAGTACTTCCGTATTCCACTTCTTTGCGTATTGACTCTTCCTGACTAGTGTCTTAAACTTCAGCCTACTCTTCATGACTACTATATTGCGATCTGAGTCTATGTCTGCTCCTGGGTACGCCTTACAATCCAGCAGCTTATTTTGGAATCTCTGTCTGACCATGATGTAATCTAACTGAAATATTCCCGTACCACCCAGCCTTTTCTAAGTACACCTCCTCTTCTTGTGATTCTTGAACAGAGTATTCGCTATTACTAGCTGAAACTTGTTACAGAACTCAATTAGTCTTTCTCCTCTCTCATTCCTTTTCCCAAACCCAAACGCTCCTGGAAGCTTTTCTTCTACTCCTTCCCCTAAAACTGTATTCCAGTTTTCGATGACTATTAGATTTTTATTTTTCATACCCCTTTACATACTGTATTACCCTTTCAATATCCTCATATACTTTCCCCTATCTCTTCGCTTTCAGCCTCCCACGTCGGCATGTATATCCAAACAATCGTTGTCGGTGATGGTATGCTGCCGATTCTGATAAGAACAGTCCTGTCACTGAACTGTTCACAGTAACTCTTTCAGCCTTCAATTCCTATTCGTAACGAACCGTACTCCCGTTATACCTTCTCCTGCAGCGTGGAGGATGGGCTGTAGCAGATGCTGTATGCATAATGAAATAAATATACTTTATAGCATTGTGTACTCTGTAGAGGAAATGTTCGGAGACAGTGGTTGCTTTTATCAGCGCGACAATTCACTCTGTTATTTAGGAGAACTGTGTAATAGTGGTTTGTGGATTACGAAGTTCCAGAACATTACTTACCTGTCCACAGTTACGACCTGAATCCAATGGGAAAGCTCCGCGATGAATTAGATCGTCACTTTCGCTCTAGACCCTTGGGTTCATCTTCACAACCGTCTCTGGTTTCGGCTTTACAGGAAGAACGGGCTGCCATCTTCCACAGCCATTAACGTACCGTCCTGAAATTGTTTCCAGCAGCGGTCAGGCCGTCATGAAGGCGAGGGGTGAGTGTCACCCTTATTAGTGCCCAGCAATGTGTGACTGGGTTCTTTTGATCAGATGGTGTGGAAGATTGTAGCAGCAATAAATAAGTCAATATGGACCTTGCGTATTGAGCCGGCCGCGGTGGCGGAGCGGTTCTAGGCGCTTCAGTCGAGAACCGCGCGACTGCTACGGTCGCAGGTTCGAATGCTGCCTCGGGATGGATGTGTGTGATGTCCTTAGGTTAGTTAGGTTTAAGTAGTTCTAAGTTCTTGAGGACTGATGACCTCATATGTTAAGTCCCATAGTGTTCAGAGCCATTTGAACCATTTTTGACCTTGCATATGGGTTCCCCAGTGGCAGTCTCCCTTGGGTGACCAGAACTGAAGAGTAACACGTAGTTCAGGAGGTTACGTGGCGTCATAAAACGGCGAAGGTTACAATATCAGCAAATGAGTGCGCTGGAACAGTGCACAGCTTTATCATATAACTTTTATCCTATCACGAAATTTTGCGTATTGGAATCTAAATTGTAGGATGTGTAATGTATTGACACAGTGGAACTAAAACGATACACAGCGTGGAGAAAGTAAAATATTACACAAATAGATAAAATAACATGACGACCACCATATTGCCCTTCCGGCCGCAAAAGATCGCCTGCCTTCGTACCCAGTACCGATAAGTCAGTGAAACATTGTACTCGCATCCGAAGCCTGAGAGCCTAAATTGCTCCTCTGCTGTGGCACTCAACTCAGTTATAGCCGGTTCAAATCATGGCGGTGGAAGAATTGTTGTCCTTATGTGTAAAAGCGGCAAGGGGAGGTAGAGGTGATGGCGTAAAGTTCAAGAACGCCAGACTTTGCCCCAAACTCCTAGAGTAAATTCCATTCCCCTCCGCAGTGTTTGATGAGATGAAGAAACACGTTAACGACGATCCTGTCGGAAGAGTACATTAAACCCTGAAATCCTCTTGGTGTTAGTCGAGAGGAGAAGAATGTGCCGTCGACGTATTTCAGTCCCTCCTTTCTCTCATTGCCTTATAACACCATCAGGATACCAACTGAAACACATTATTTATAGTTTCGCCAGTACTTTATCACCTACATTTCCAACTTCACTGAAGTCCTGCTACATATCTTGTGGGATTAGAACACTTGGAAGAAAGGAGTACTAGTCCCACAAGGTGTGCAGAACTACCTTGAAGTTTGGAAGATGGGATATAAGGCACTGCTCGAAGAGAGGCTGTATTAGATGGATCAGTGCGTTGGTAGGTCAACCTGCAGAGCAGTTGCCTGTGAAAGGAGAGGTCCAGGCTGAGTCCCAGGAAATGTCATCGAAAAATTTGGATCGTTTGCAACTGAGAGAAACATCTAGTGACGTCATATGCCTTCTGAGGTTAATCGGGAATAGAAATGCTGTATCAGAGACGTTACACTGGACTCGCATTCGGGAGGACGACGGTTCAATCCCGCGTCCGGACATCCTGATTTAGGTTTTCCGTGATTTCCCTAAATCGCTCCAGGCAAATGCCGGGATGGTTCCTTTGAAAGGGCACGCCGACTTCCTTCCCCATCCTTCCCTAATCCGATGAGACCGATGACCTCGCTGTCTGGTCTCCTTCCCCAAAACAACCCAACCCAACTCAGAGACGTTTTTCAGTCCCAAATGCTGCCCTTTCGCAGATAACTTCAAATGCTTATTTCCTGTAATTGGCAAGAAATTTCGTTATTATGAAGGCTGGAAAGGGAAGCGGCCTCATAAGGTCATTGAAGAACCACTTGATGAAAAATGGCGGTACCTATAAGTGAATGGATGATAACGACTGGGAAATCATTGTGATGACTCCATACCTCTACGTACCGCACCCAAATGTTGCTGTAAAACTCTGCATGACACGGCAGCAGATCATCGTCGAGATTCCTCTGGGCCTTGATAGCAGAGTTAAAGACAGGAAGAAGTAGAAGAAGATGAAGATATGATGAGGAGGAGGAAGAAAGATAATCACAAGAAAAGAAGTAGAAAAAACACCAGACGAGATATGGCGATGTGAGTTCTCTGACGTATTTGATGTATCTTATAACATGTAACGTCTTTCTCTTTGCTGGAATTTGCTCAAACGTTAGACTGCATTCAATGTTACGTGTACCGTATGAAATAAACGTAATTCCTGTTTCTGAATTCTTCTGCCTGCTTTCACACAAGAGAGTTGTTTCGGTGGCTGGAGTAGCCACTATTTGACATGTATGTCGCTCAGGTCTTTCCGTTTTTCTTTCACGTGTACATGGTGGAAAAATGCCGCAACAGTTGGCGTGCGAATCCTCATCCCAATTCAATAAAAATGTATGTAGCCAATAGATTTAATAGAAATGCCATTTAAAAAACAATGCTCTGGAATCGCTGTAATTACGTACAGCGTGGCACGAATAGTTCAGTCTGCTTTCTGCAGTGTGGGGCGAGCGCGCCTTCCAAGGGTCTCGCCTTATTGTGCTGCTTAAGAGCGAGCGCGCGTTTGTTTACATCCGCGCAGTGGCCTGTTTCCATATTGGAATTCACCGACTACCATGGCGTATTCCTATCGCCAAGCCACGATTAAATCAACCTTTCCTTTGGATCATGAACGACCTAAAGCGTGTGAAGTAGAACCGTTTATTTGGGACGAAATGTATCTCCCGTCTGGATATGTTCTCGGAATTATTTTTCGATCCTTAGTACCAATGTGTACGTAAAACTGGCGAATGAAGAGTTGTGCTCCAACATTGTGCAGTGCTATGCAAACGATCTCAAGTACCAGTACTACGACGATCTTTTTGGGATTGTTGTGGATGATCACACTGATTTTGGCCCCCAAACGTCGAGGGTTCTCGAATTCCTATTTTGAGATGCCGTCGGCCGTTGCGGTGACCTCTTTAAAGTTTACAGCAATCTCGTCATTCACGTTGCTGAAGCGTGTAAGACATTCGATACATACCATTCCTCAGTGGTGACCGTCTTGTAAAAATTGAAGAAACACGCGCCTTCCAACTTGGTAATTGCTGGATGCAGGGCTGTCGTCATGTACGATGGCCAGCGGCGTACTTGTTCAGGCTGTGTCTAGGAAGGTCATGTCCATTCTGAATGTGTCTGACGTAGGCAGGCTCTGACGCCGTTCGGAGACGTCGCTCTTCCTGTGCGCCTGCTGTGTCACCTCTATCTTACATATCCACAGCGGGGCTGTCTGCTGCGCCCACTCTGAATCAGTTGACATCGACTCCTCTTATCGAGACGAAGGACGGTTTGCCTGTCTCTCGTACACTGCCGGAGGAGGCAGTACCAATGGACGATGGTCGTAAGCAGATGGAAGCCGTCTGCCGTGACCCAATGTTTGTTGATCATTGAGCCATACCGACCTCTAATTTTCTGCTGTCTGGCGACATGTCAAAAACCAGCCGCCTACATCCGACATGGGTCAACCTGTTAGGAGCAACGGTCGTTGAGGAAATGGGACAGTGCCGTACACCTTCTGATTACTCCCTCTGTCTGCTAAGGGCACAGGTTTACTACCCTCCTACTGATGATACACAGTCCTCCGACGCACTGGCACCAAATGACGCGATGGCCTTCCCCTCCTCAGCCTTCATTCGGCAGCCACCGATTGACACCGACCATCCCCCACCTGCATCTCATGTGGTTGCCTCCCTTTCAGTGTCTGAGGCTACCTTTGATAGTGTTCAACTGAACCAGCCTGTTGAGCAGTCCGTCTCCTGGGCAGACCACGTCGATGCTGTGGATGGTCTTCCTGAAGTTATGTAGAGCTATGGACTCCCCTTGGTGGGGTTGACTTCTCCCTGCCACAGTCCCTCCATAGGGACCTAACAGGGACATCCTGTGCTTCCCCCATCCTCCTGGTGATGGCAGCGTTTCAAACCTATTGCACAGCCCCAGGCAGTGTCAATACGATTCGCGGATGCACCTTTACTCCTGGAAATGCTATACACTGTGGACGTTGACGGTGCCTCCTTCAGGAGGTGCATGTTGCAACCTTTCCTGCTCCCCATGGCTTTACATCTTCCATGCTTCCCCTACTGGTATTGGTGTGGTGCTCCTAGGTGACAGTATACTCTTTGATACAGTTGCCTGTCTCTGTAATGCTAGAGTGCTAGAGGTGTGTGTCTCATGTTTGGTGCTTTCAGGACATTAACGTCTATACGCCATCTGGTTCCAGTAGCCGCAGCGAACGTTCCACTTTCTTTGCCAGGGCAGTCACGTCTCTCCTCCTGGGCTGGCAGGAGGCGATGTCCACTCCACCCAGGCACCCAATGACCAACTGCCATATCACACACTGTGCGTGGCACTAGCTGCAATTCTGCAGTGCCTCAGCCTTATGGACTTTTGTGATCGTCTAGGGTTTACGCATTTCACTAGCCATTCTTCTAGTCGCCTTGATGAAGATTATATCTCCCATGATATTTTCGGTGGGGCGGAGACTGTTGAACTCTGGGCCATAGCGTTCACTTACCATTATGCATATACATATATATATATATATATGTGCCATCAGCCTCCATCATCAAAGGATGTGGCGTGCCTGGGGACCATGTATACTGAACATGACGCATTTTACTTCGTATGACTGCCAACAGCTCATCGAGAGTTAGCTTGTCGTGAAGCTGTAATGCTTACCGGTCTGCTGTTTTATAGTGGGAGCTCTAAGCAAAGATTTCCCGCGACAAGGCCTTGATTTGTTACTGAATGGAGATCACTGTGTGGTGACGATGAAGCCAGGATTTATGCTTCACCATTATCTTGGAATGTACTATGATACCCTATTGCCAGAGCGTGAGGAATGGTGAGTTGTGCCAAAGCGTTGCTCACAACCGAATCTCGCCGACAGCTTGAATGAGCTATAATCATTTCACACACACATGATGGGTTGGTGCAAGATCGTCACGTATAGAGGAACTTTGTTAGTGTTGGAAGACGTTGATTAACGTTCTTACGACTGATGAAGGGTGGTGCTTAGATATGCAATGGGTTATAGGGTCTTCCGTCCATGTATACTACACTATGCTATAGCCTGCACGTCATGATCCTGCCAACACTACAGCGGTCTCCTGACTCTTCTTTGACTCGTTTCCTGGGGATGAAACGATGGGTCTGCTTGCTAAAATCACGGAGAACTAAGTCCATGATGCTAACCTGACATATTCTACAAATAAGTCGCCTGACGCTGAGGACCTCCCATTGGAGTTTTATCGCGCATTTCGCCCCCTAAAGGCGCTGGCGTGAACGGAAATTTGTCAGGAAGTTACGTCACGTGATGCAGATCTCAGACGATTTATTCTATAGTATCCTCATTCCCATCCACAAGCGTCAGGGTATCTCACAGATATGCTATTCGCAGCCCTTTACATTGCTCAACGGTGACACGAAGACTTTCATCCAGCGGATGGCTGCACAGGTTAAACGGACGGCCCCTCAACAGATGACATGCGCAGCGCCCTCTGCGCTATCTGGATATAATCACTCTTGCTCATGCTCATGCTCATCGTGATCCTGGACTTTTGGCAGCTCTTGACGTCAGCTGGGCGATGGACTCGACTGATCATGATAAACTGGAAGGGGTGTTCCGCAATATGGGATAGCGTGATACTACCGTCGACATTATAATGCGTCTGCTTCGTGGAGCTACGTCCCATGCATTCTACAATGGCCATATCACTCCTTCGATCTTGATGCATCGTTTGATGCGTCATGGCTGGCTGCTGTCTGTACAGTTGTACTGTTGACCTCCAATCTCCGTCAGTTCTTGTCTTAGATGTCTCTTGGTGGCTAAGTATTCAACTGCAATGCTTATGTGGACGACCTCGTCATCGTAGTGGCGCTGAGGTCAAGGAGTCACTGGCATTGGTTACCGCCTACAGTAAAGCTTCTAGTAGCTGCCTTAACGTCCGAACGTCGAGCGCCATTTCTATGGGTGCGGACCTTCCTGCGGACAGCGCTGCTCCATTGCGTTTAGAGGCGACTATCCGACCCTTAGGACGCGATTTTCCAAGTGATCTGCGGTGGACGTCTGCCCCCAACTGCCGTCGCCTATTATTCCGATTAAGAGTGGGTCTCCTTGATAATCATTTACGAGCCCTCGATCTTCTCCAAGGCACGCAGTGCATAAATGTATGTTTGACGTCATAATCTCCCACGTGGCGCAGACACTTACCATTCCGCCATCAATGGCCCGCCATATACTGGCAGCATTGGGTTTATACGGTCGCCATGGGTGGTTGTTAAAGATTCGGTACGATACCCTTACCCTCCCGCGGTGTCAGGGCAGTTTTGCCCTGTATCACGTCCCTTTCCGGCAACTCTCAGATGATGTTGAGGCGCCGTTGTTCCAAGAGACTCACCAGCCTGTTGGTGGAGACCCTGGCATCAAGCTCCCTCAGCCCCTGTCCAGCTTTGGGACGTCCCGCAGCTCTTCTTCCGCCTTCTTTCCTCGAGCTGTTATATCCTTACTGCGATATTTCCAACGCAGTTGACATACGCAAAGGCGCTGAACGGCTTTAAGCAGCACAAGTTACCGAATGTGGCTGAGGGGAAGCATCCTCACTTCAACTGGCGTGCCGTCCGCCGATCGGTATGCTCTCCTTACCAACTGACGGCAGTCTCTATGGAACCTTACAATCTACGGAAAACAAGTATGCCAGTCATACCTTCACGTGATTCACCTTGCAGGCAGCTCGTTGTCTGACGCATGTGATGTATTTGACACGGACCAGCAGCGCTTCGTTCGCTGATCAGCGATAGGTGTCTGGTTCTTGGTGCGACGGAAGCTGGCCCTGATTATCCGTACTACTCCTCATCTGGTATGTCCTCACCTGCTCCTCTTTCCAGACTCGGGAGACATCTCACAAGGACGCTTTCCACAAAGGGAACCGAACTCCCTAAAGTGGATTTGTGGACATGCCGTTCACTACTTGTTTGCTGACTGCAGAATAAAATGCTCTTGGTTTTTGGCACTTCCTTAATGAGCGCCACTGCGCAGTTGTACGCAATCCCAAATTCAAATAAATTATCTCCAGTTCCCTTTGTAGTGTCTTTCTTAACCCACCCGAGAGGTGGGTGTTACTGCAATGGGGAGCTGATGCATGCCTTTTTCATTCTTAGAACCGGATATTCTCTGGTCATCGGAATGTTCTTTTCCGAAAAAGTTGTCTCACCGAATCCAGCGACTCGCCCATCTCTCCTCCACGCGATGCCGTTTTTTTGCGGCTCTCGGTAGTAATAATAACTGAAAAACAAGTACAAAATAAAATAAAATAGAAAAGGAACTTTAATAAACCAATAAATCATTGATGTTTTTTATACCTCTACTCCACGTTCCCTACGCTTTTCTTGGGACAGGGAGCGGAACGTGGTTGTCAGGCCTCGGGTTGCAACCTCTGCCCACCTTGTCCCCACCCCTCCCTTTGAGCGCCGGGAAGGTTCCTTTGAAATAAATTAAAGTTCTTTTTACTTCTGTTTAAGTCCTATATTTTAGCAAGGTACGTTTATTATCAAACAAATACTGAAAAAATTAAAATTTGGGACGAGGCAACGCCGTAAAGAATGAATGTGCAGACTTGCTGATGGAAAGAGTCGCTTTCGTGTTGAACATTTTTTTCCCTTTTTTTTAAGTTAGAGCGTAAAATGGTATCTAATTTACACCTCCACAGTGCTGTGTCTTGTGTATTTATTTCTATTACTGTTATCCTTATTTAAATATTAAGACATTACTGAACCGAGAATTTAGTTTTAAAACCTTTTGTTTAGAATTTACTTTATTTACTAGTGATTCATCGAGAACATTAACACATTTAATCACACTATGTGACCATAGAAGTAGTTGCCAGTGGGTAATAGAAGAAATCAAATTAAATTTCTTTCAACAAATGGAAATTTTATTCAAAAAGGCCTTTTTTAAACATATTTAAAATTATAATCCTCAAAATATCAAGTTACAATTTTATTCAGAGGCAGAAAGAACAAATATTGACAGTATGAGCTTCCGGGCTGAGAACCTTGCCACTGCTTTTTGACACGGCTCATCACAACCTCTGAAAGACTACACTGGTGCACACCTGCAACATACAAGATTACTTTAAACTAAAAATTTTTAACAACTCATGCAAGCACATAAACTATGCACCCCGTAGGAGGTATGGAAATGGTACAAAACACTAACATTAAAAAACTAACTTGCCATCGTAGGTGCAATTTGATTTTAAAAAATAAAAATAAAAAAATAAAAAACAATTACGGTGGAAGGGTGGCAACTTTATATACTAAAATGACCATTTAAATAAAAATCCATGAAATGCAGTCTTACATAAAATATACAAACATGCTCTACATTACACATATACCGCCTCTCAAGATGAGAGGGAGGATAAAAACATATTTCAGGAATTCGACCGTTGTACTTCAAGTAATAAATTCGTTAACACCGAATCCGACAAACATGACAGAGGCAGCTATTAACGTACGGCAGACCGACAGACAGACAGACAGACGCTAAGAGCCTGACAAATGCGGACGAGAGACAGACGAGCAAGCTGGGGACGAGAGACTGACCAAGAAAACAAGTAGAATTTAACAAGTAACTGAAACAACATATCACGAATCACTTAACTAATAATAAACAGCGATGTCTGGTGAAGACCTGGCGCAGCACCCCCCTCCCCCCCAAAAAAAAGGCTCTCCCGAACCGTCGGCTGCCAGCCGCTTCCACGGACGCAGGAAGGCGCGCCGATCTCCCGTCTCACGGCGTCGCAGCTCGCACCGGCCTGACCGATGTCGTGGGTTGTCTCCTGTTGCTCTCGTGTCGACCGCGAAGCCACTACCCCTCTCTATACGGCGCGGCCCACTGGACTCACGTGGCGACCTCACATGCGCCGAAGCTCAAGACGGACAACTCATCTTGTGTCCCAGTGCTCGACCGACCAACCGATCGATCCAACCGCCAATGACCATTGCCTGAACAAACTCGAGCAGACTGGTGGCCTAACACATACTAGCACTCTGCCCCACACTGACCCGGCTGACCAACTGACCAGACTCCCACCTAGCTTAAATGCATGTGAGGAGGCTACTTTTTCCCCTTTACCACCTGAGGGAGACACCAAATCTGCGATTGGCACAGCGGCTCCACCGCCAGAAACGGAGAGCGACTACTTCACACAACGCGCTGTGGTGCGCTCTTCAAATCAGCAATTTTTACCACGGCTCAATTACCCGAACTTCCTACAGACGTAAACAATCATTTTGTTTCGTCCATGACACAAATAAAGCCATCAGAAAATAATAGTGGGTACAGTAACATCGTTAGTATCCAGTGACGTAGAAAGTATGCTACACCAGACTACACGTTGTGCTAAGCACAATAGTTCCATTTTTTACGTTTGTCGTCCAGGATTATCTTCATAGAGCATATACGTACAGGAAGGCGCAACGCTTAGCTTTAAGTGTTAAAAGCGACCAAGCTCTTTATCACTCGCTGGAACAGCCTTTGCTGGACCCAAGGCAACAACCTGCATCCGCAGTAGCCGAAGCTCATAAGGTCGTGAACATCCATGGATGTAGTACTATAAAGCTGTTCTCTTGAGTGATCCCACAAATATAAAACTAGAGGACTAAGGTCCGGCGAAAGTGGAGTCCAGGAGCAATTCATTTCGCTGGAAACGCTTTATATAAATTAATAACGCACATTCATTCCAAACCGTGACGGTGCACCATCATGCTGAAACTACAGCTGTCGCCGAAACCAGGTGGAAAGTCTTCTAATAGGTCGGGCAAAGTATTGTAACGAACGTATGGTACAGAGGGGCATTCAAAATCTCCTACAATAGGTATGGGCCCCTAAGGACTCCTTCAACGATTTCAGCCCGCAGCTTGATGCTAAATCGTGCCTCAATGTTACCGTCACGAGTTGTAATCCGACCAATAACGACAATTGCGGAACCTGGAAAGACCTTCGCGAGCGAAGCTAGATTCGTTGGGCAATATCGCATTATTTGTTAAGTGTTCGATATCTGCCACTTGGTGCAAAATGCATTCACAAAACGACACTCGTCGAATGCAGTCTTTTGGCCTCTGGTGTTGAGTCATGTAATGACATGTGTACAGTTCGCAATTGTGCAACACTTCAACGACCCTTCTTTGACAATTCTGGAACTGCTTTGCAATATCACGGGAACTTCACCGAGGTGACTGCCGAAAGGTTTCAAGAACTACGTCCTCCGTTTGTGGAGTATGTGGAGCCCTTGGACGACCTCTGTCCATTACTTGTGGACGAACGTTACGAGTTTCCCTCAGGCGTTGTTCCAGGCGACGAGAAACATTTCTATCGCGATGGGGCCTTTGAGGGTATCGTGCACCACGAGAACAAGCAGCAGCAGCAGCTTCAGCTTGGCTACCGGATGCACCCAGCACCAAAAGCACATCGACGTATTCATCGTTTGTGTAATCTGTCGGGAAGCCGCCCTACATATACTTCACCGGACCAGTTTTGTTATTGCGCTGACAGCTTAGTAGACTCATGCATGCTGTTTAATTGATCTCTCTGACATGTGGCAGGCCATTGTCATGTGACTAAATAATGCCCTGCTCATAGACGACGAAAACTAGGCAATGAGAGTTAAAAAATTGAAAAGAAACCTGACGAGGATTCGAACCACCGTTCCATGGAGGATTCGGGTTTGACGTTCCAGGAGTCGATTCAGTGAGCTATGACGGCCGTTGAAGTATTGGGTGGGTGGGGGGGGGGGAGGGAGGGGACCGAGAGGGGCTGGTAGACGAACCGCTGCAGGTTGTCTTGCCATCTCCTCGCTTTCAAACGTTTTTATTTTATTTTATTTTTCAAATTGCACCCGATTTGATTTTGCGAGGTAAACTTCTGTCTTGAATCTGCATGAGGAATCGCATTCTGACCATCAAGTTCGGATTTTTTTCTTCACGCTGCGTAAGGGAGTGGTAGTTTTCGCTGGTGCAGTCAATATTCGGCATGTCTGGTGGAATAACGGTCCACTCAAGCACGTCCGGTTTGTCTGTTGGCCTGACTCATGTCAAAACAAAGCAGCAAAATCGAATAATACTCTTCAACTGATGGTTCGAGGACGATTCCTAAAACAAGCAGTCATGATTTAACTTTCTGTAAACGCGATTTGGGTCTAAAATGTATATAAGAAAGTAAAAATGTATACCACGTTAACGAAGCCCGTTGATTGTAAAACATGTCGCATTACGGCCCCGTGACCATGAACTGCAAGCAGAAAACGTGTGTGTCATCTGTTTCTGCTCACTCGAGCACGGATTCTAGTGGTGTCTCCATTTGCATATTGTGGTGAGAATGCAAGTCAGAATGAATTACAGGGTGTCGTGTAAACGGAAGAGCCCTACACAATCACATGTGAACGATAATGCGCCGTTTCACGTAGTTCATGCATATGTAGATGACAGTCAACCAGAACGTTATTATTATCAACATAATCGCTTGTTAATCCACCTCTCATATGCAAAAGAGCTGCATTTTATCGTCCTACAGATTTTAAAAAATATTTTGTTCGTACTGGAGGTAAAAAGAGCGTGATTTCCATCCACCCAGAATGCAAATTCTGTGGACTACCACACTGTGTTTAGAGAGACCTAAAACTTCGTTTAATGAAATCCCAGTTCTGTTTAGTTGGACTGATTTTTAACGAATTTAGGGTCAGTAAAGCAGCTAGAATTCATCACCATTTCTTCACGTCCCTGGCCATTAAATTTTGGAACACCATGAAGGATAGCAAGCAATGGTTCGTTTCTAATGATACCACTCACGGATCCCAAGCCATAAAAACCAAGAGTTTCGATTTTTGAAAACAGGTGATAAAACTTGTACTGAGAATTTTTTTTGTTAAATAATACTTTAAAATTCAGATTTTTAAAACATAATATCTTATAATCAATACTATAGCACCAGGGTATTTATATAAACAACAGCTCCTACCATGTATTCTTGTAGCAGCTTCATGTTGGTCCCCAGTTTTGCTCGATACATAAGGGCACGAATGGCATTAATATGACGTCATGTTTTCAACTGCTTCCAGCCACGAAGCTCAAACAATTACATTGTAGCTCCTCGGTGCACATGTGTTCATAATTAATTAATAAAACATTTAGCGGAAAATGACGTTCAATATATTGGAGGCCCATCGGTGTCATGAACAGTTCCAACTTTTCGAAGGGTTTTTATTTTTTGTCATTAGTCTTCTGATTGCTTTGACCCGAATTCCACTGCTGTGCCAACCTCTTTATCTCAGAGTAGCACTTGCATCCTACGTCCTCAATGATTTAGTGGATGTATTCCAATCTCTGTCTTCATCTACAGTTTTTGCTCTCTACAGCTCCCTCTAGTACCATGGAAGTCATTCCCTCATGTCTTAACAGATTCCCTATCATCCTGTCCGTTTTCCTCATATGTGTTTTCCATGTGTTCCTTTTCTCTCCGATTCTGCTTAGAACCTCTTCATTTCTTACCTTATCAGTCCACTTCATTTTGAACATCCCTGTGTAGCACCACATATCAAATGCTTCGGTTCTCTTCTGTTCCGGTTATCCGAGAGACCATGTTTCACTACCATACAATGCTGTACCCCAGACGTACATTCTCATAAATTTTTTCCTCAAATTAAGGCCGATATTTGATATTAGTAGAATTCTCTCTGCCAGGAATACCATTTTTACCATTGCTAGTCTGCTTTTGATGACCCCCTTGCTGCGTCCGTCATTGGTCATTTTACTGCCTAGGTACTAGAATTCCCTCATCTACTTCGTGACCATCAATCCTGATCTTAAGTTTCTCACTGTTCTCATTTCTACTACTTCTCATTACCTTCGACTGTCTTCGATTTGCTCTCAATCCATATTCTGTACTTGTTAGACCGTTCATTCCGTTCAGCAGGTCATGTAATTCTACTTCACATTCACTCAAGATAGCAATGTCATCAGCGAATCGCATCATTGATATCCATTTACCTTGAATTTTAATTCCATACCTGAACCTTTATTTTACTTCCATCATTGCTTCCTCGATGTACAGATTGTACTGTAGGGAGAAAGGCTACGTCCTTGTCTTACACCCTTTTTAATACGAGCACTTCCTTCTTGATCGTCCACTCGTAAAATTCCCTCTTGGCTGTTGTACATATTGTATATGACCCGTCTCTCCCTATAGCTTACCCCTACTTTTTTCATCTTGCACCACTTTACATTTACTAACGCTTTTTGCAGGTCGTCAAACCCTATGAAAGTGTCTTGACTTTTCTTTAGTCGTGCTTCCATTATTAATAGCAACGACAGAATAGCCTCTCTCGGGTCTTTACCCTTCCTAAAGCCGAACTGCTGATCATCTAGCAGATCCTCAATTTTCTGTTCCATTCTTCTGTATATTATTCTTGTAAGCAACTTGGAAGCATGATCTGTTAAGCTGATTGTCTTAGTTCTCACACATGTCAGCTCATTCCGTCTTCGGAATTTTGTGGATGATGCTTTACTGAAAGTCAGATAGTATGTCGCCACTCATACATTCCACACACCAATGTGAACAGTCGTTTAGTTGCCACTTCCACCAATGAATTTAGAAATTCTGATGGAATGTTATCTATCTCTTTACCTTATTTGATCGTAAATCCTCCAAAGCTCCTTTACATTCTGATTCTAATACTCGATCCTGTAAGGTGTCAAGCAAATCCAACACCTTCCATGAAAACCCTGACATGATAAGCAAATCCAGTAGTATGTCTCATAGCTCCGAATAAATCGTGACATTAAATTAACCAAAGTAATACGAGTAATGAGTGAGCAAATGGAATACCACAGACTAACACAAGAATGCCTAAATGCATGTCATACCTTCCCACCGTGAGACAGACGCAGTTCTGAGGGGAGAAACGAGAACAGAAGCCGAGAGCAGAACCGTGTTAAGCTAGAAGTCCCTACCATAAGGGATGGACACCCACGTCGCCAGCCAACCGCCAGGACCACCCCCCAGCCCATGTTAAAAGCTAGAGCCCTCCAGAAGAACAGTATAGATCTTACGATAACACTAAAAGGCCCACACCAGCCGCAAGTTTCAGCGTGAGACTTTTTCGCGTCTCTGTTACGTTGCAAACGTTACAAACATTGCCCCACCACGAAAAATAACCGCCAGGGCCACCCCCCAGCCCATGTTAAAAGATAGAGACCTCCAGAAGAACAGTATAGATCTTACGATAACACTAAAAGGGCCACACCAGCTGCAAGTTTTAGCGTAAGACTCTTTCGCGTCTCTGTTACGTTGCAAACGTTAAAAACATTGCCCCACCACGAAAAGTATAACGTTTCTCAGTGGATAGACAGAATTTTTGTAGGCGGAGCTTAAGGTTAACATTGAGACCCTGATTGGTCAGATGAAAACACAGCCAGATAATTTTTTTAAACCAACTTCGGTAAATTGTAATAAGGAGAAGTTAGGAAGGAGAGTTGCATCTGAGTCGGCGAGGTGCGAGGAGCTGTGCCGACCGACGCCCCCTGACACTGCCTAACCAACGACAAGGTAATGAACGCACGCGATGCCACATAACAGCGCATAAAGCTTCACTAAGAACTACAGAAGTCTCATCTGTTACACCCCCGTTTTGCGTAATACTAGTGTCGATCGTCAATTAAAGCTCATGGTATTCAAATTGGCTACGTAAGTTAAAATCTGAAACGCGATGATTTTTATGTCATATAATTATTGAGAAGCCACATCAGCCACTGTAAGTTACAACAAGTTAGATGAGTAATTAAAAAAATGGTTCAAATGGCTCTGAGCACTATGGGACTCAACTGCTGAGGTCATTAGTCCTCTAGAACTTAGAACTAGTTAAACCTAACTAACCTAAGGACATCACAAACATCCATGCCCGAGGCAGGATTCGAACCTGCGACCGTAGCGGTCTTGCGGTTCCAGACTGCAGCGCCTTTAACCGCACGGCCACATCGGCCGGCTAAGTAATTAAAGATAATTGAGGGTCACTGTAGACCATTTTGATAGTTTTCTCGTTTGTGAAACTTAATTTAAACCTAGATTATAGATGTGATATGGCATAGGTCATCCTTCGATCCATTGTAGAACTTGGAAACCCATTCAGGGAATATTCGTTCACATTTTTGTTGAACCTAGTTGGCTTTTATCATCCTGTATTAAAACATTTCCTTTTATCAATAGTGCAATTTATAAACAATGTATTGTGAGTGGAATAAAATTTACAATGGTAAATTTAACTGCTTTTTCGATGTTATTTTACCAGCTAACTAAAAATAGGAAAGCCTTGAACCCATTCCACTAAATTTAGTTAGTATTAAGATTATTTTACAGGGAGTGCAGTGGAGCTAACGCTGAAATCATTAAGTATTTGGTTATATCATCGCTAGTCTCACTGAACTCTTCTGAAATCTACATGTCATGGGTAGTCTGGCGTCTCCTTACCAGCAACAGGTCCCAGGTTCAAACTAATCAATTCCCTAAAAAACACGCTCAGAGCGTCGTTGCGCGAAAGTGGTAGGGAGGCACGACATAGAACAACAGACACCACGCAGAATGTTAGAGAATGGTGATCCTGCCAGGATGGTAAAATACCATGGGTGAAGGTCGACAACATGCCTAACTAGGTCAGAAAAATATCTTGTTGAAAAATGTCTGTAGCAAAATATTTTTCCTAAAGTTATAAACAGTCGAAAACAGTAGCTGCAACGATAGATAGTAAGAAAGTATTCAATAGAACGTGAGACATTCTAGCAGAGACAATAGCATAATTAAGATATGAATTTTAATATTGTTAGAATTAAGTTTTCTCTCCAGTGCAAGCGCACAGGTGGCGGATACATCGTTGACAAGTTGGTTCTGACCCAACAAGTAAGTGAATGGATTGTCAAGTCGTGTGTGCAAAAAGTTTATAAAACGCGTGAGATCGTATGAGCGCATGTTGACGCGAAGTAGGGCGCGTGAATTACTTTTAAAACAGAAAATAAGGGATTAGGAAAGATTAGCAATGGCAGATCGAGACATTGACCGAATTGAGGTAGAGACCCACCATGAAGACGGACAGAGAATAGAGGACAGTACTTAACAGACGATGTAGTATCGCGAGAAATAGGATAGATAACGCACCATAACGAGGATAATGTACGTCAAGGCATTGAAAACGTAAGTCAGTATACGACAGAGGAGCAGGAAAGTAGAGAGACAGCCGATGAGGATTCTAACTTGCGTCTTGAATACGTAGAACCCATAGTAGAAGTAATCAGAGCTCCCTCACCATAGAGTACAACGAATTCAAGCAGAAACGTGTCACCCCATAGTTCAATGCAATCGGTTGCAAACCAACACTTGGGCGAAAACACAAAGCGTAGGACGTCGGAACGTCGGAAGAAAACGCAATAGGACCCACCTATCTGGCAGAATTATTACAACTAATGACGGAAACCGTGACAAGACAAAATAAAGAAATTGCGAACCAAATTAAAATTCAGAATGCAGAAACGACGAACCAAATTGCAGAAACCACGAGACAAATGCGTGAGATTAAAGAACAAAACTAAAAAATTCAGTTACACTTAAGTCATATTGAAGACGAGGCAAAAGAATCGCGAGAAGCGATAGGAAACTTAATAACAGGTCACAATCAATTGATAACAGACAGTGACAAGGTACAACGGGCGTACAAACATTGCGTAATGACACTCAGGACGAGATCAAAACATTACGTAACAACACCCAGGGAGAAGTGAAGAAACTAGAGAAACAAATAAACGTAATTACTAGACAAGCAGCAGGTACAGCGCGTGAAATTGTTGAAAACAGTGTGTTACACAAACGTATCACAAAAGCATCGCTGAAAAGATATGATAACCCCATAGTCAAAATAGAAGCGCAAACGAAGCGACAATTTCAGAAATTGCGAACAGAGTTGTTGCAAACCATTGAAGAGCGTAGTGAACAAGATCGAACAAGCACTGAGTCTGCAACCACATCCGTATCTGTAACACCACCGGCCAAACAAGCAATTAACGAAGATATCATACATTTTCGAATCTAATCACAGGCGGAAAGTAACATACGTGAAATCAGACAGCCTGCACAGCAACGAACACGTTTCGATATTCTTGATGAACAAACGGCACCGCAAACACATGCAGAACCACTAATGTATGTGTCAAGACAGTTTGGACCGTGCAATGAAGCAGCAAGGTTAGCCGACAAGATAACGAACCTATACCTGACAATGGTAAGCCAGGTCGCGAAGAGTACAGTGCAATGCATTCAGCTACATGTTCACAACCGATGGAGGAAAATTATTGTGTACCACTCCAACGATACTACGCAAGGGTACGCGAAAGTTACAGTGGACAATATCCAATGGATCTACCACAACCCGAAAGAACGATGGGAGAAATGATCAGAAACAAAAGTGGCGAAGAATCGCGGATTTCATATGGAACTATGACGAAGTACGACAGCGATCATTTCCTCACAGTCAGAAAATTTCAACACTTTCGAGAAGGAAACTAATTACATCCACGATCTTTTACTGATCAATTCCGAGTAGGATTACCAGAACTCTGGACGCTAGAACACAAATTAGACTTTATATGTGCACACATGTCAGGAACAGTCGCTGAAACCATGCAGAACGGTGCAGCGACATGCCGATCGTATGAAGATTTCAGAGAGAAGTTTCTCTCACGATATTGGTCCAGCGAAGCACAGAACAGAGTGAAGTACGAATTATTACAGAACCCATATTTTGAAGAGGCCCGTGAAATTTTTCGAATTAATGGCAAAGAAAAATCAATGCTTAGATGTACCATACAGTGACGGAGAGTTGATTAAATTATGCGCGATGAAGTTACCATTGAAATACCAGCAATCATTGGCAGGTCGCGGAGGCAATGACGTCGAAGCATTTAAAGGTACTCTAAGAGAACTAGAGTTCATATTTTCGGAAGATGACGCAAGAAAAAGACGAAGCGCCCGTGAAAACGAAAGCAAATAAAAGTGGAATCCACAAGACACAGTACGAAGAAACAATAATTACGAACCACGTGATAACCTCGCACCAAGAAACGACAGTAGATTTCAACAAAGAACCGATTATCTATTTAGAGGAGAATATGGCAATAACTATAATTCACCCAGGAACGGCAACAACTATTACAGAGGGAATAACGACAACCGGAACGGGTACTGGAGAACCAATAGACCGACAAATTGTCAGCAAAGAAACCACTATCAACAAGCTGAACAAGAAAAGAGAATACAGATAGAAGAGGTGGAGGTAAGACCACCAAACCCCGATAAACGTTCGAATTGACAGCTAAGCGCCCATGCCAAAGAGAATGACGCACCGACCCAGGTCAATTGCAGCACCTTGAACAGAGAAGTAAATACCTTATCACGAGAAGAGAAGAAGGAACAAACAAATCCGCAGGGACCAGTTGAAAACGAAGACAGGAAAATAACAATATCGTGTTGGGACGAAATTAATTGGGAGAATACTGACGAGGAAGATGACTTACCAGAGGCATGCACAACGAATGTAGGAGGAAAGGACGAAGTAATGAGTATTGCAGAGCTATTTGAGATGGAAACCAGGGAAAGCGAATTCAATGAGGATAATGCGCAGTCGACAGAAGTTGAAAATAAGTTACTAGTGGGCACACAACCCAACGTATATAATAAAGGAAGTTATGAAGCGATAATTAGAGCATTTAGATTCGATTATGTGGAAGTAGCGACGAAGTAGGAGCAGATAGACGTGGATGAGGAAAAAGTAGAGGATGTTGAAGAAAGCGTAAATGAAGGAAGAAATAGAGAAGAGGAAATAAAAGAGAGAGAAGTAGCAGTCGAAGCTTATCCTACAGAAAGTTCGAATTCACAAGGGATATTCCTGAAAAGACTCATGTATGATTCAGTGGAGGATTCGTTGACGCAAGAAGAAGATGAGCAGAACCAACCTTTTCAAATTCAACCAATTGTGAAGGCCATGGTGAAGCATATCCCACTCAATATTGTAATTGATAGCGGAAGTGAACTGACTGCGATCTCAGAAACTTTATTCATGTAGTGTAATGCCAATGGGGAATTGCCAGTTCTGAAAACACATAAGATTAAAGTGAGAGTTCCTATTAGAAACAATGCTGCGGAAGTTACGAGACAAACAAGGTTAACTCTTTCGTGTCAAGGTCAAAAGATCGAAACCAACCTCATGATTATACCTAAACTAATTGTAGATTTGATTATAAGTGCAGATTTTTTAAATGAGAGACGAGCGATAATAGATATGGGGAAATGTAGCGTAACATTCGGGAATGTCACACTTCTCTTTGAGCAAAAGCTAAAATTAGAAGAAATACCAGTTGTAAACAAACAATTAAGAATGATGCGAGATAAAGAGGATGGAGAATTAGAATGGTATGCACAAAAGGGGGAATCGCCTCAACTCATGTTAGAAGTCCATAAAGAAATCGACGAAAAATTGCAAGATGTTCTAGGTATTTCGGAACACAGTAAAAGAGAATTAGAGGGTATTTTACGAGATAAGGCAGAGGTATTTTTACCTAAGACTGGCTGTATTAAACACTTTCAGTACAAGTTTGAAGTAAAACAGCACAAACCATTTAGAGTGCCACCCCATACAATCCCATTAAGCTACAGGAATAAAGTATTTCAGAAGATATCTAAAATGTTAGATGATGATATTATTGAACCAGCTACCTCCACATATAACAACCCACTCCATATGGTACAAAAACGAGATGGGGGCATCAGGTTAGTGCTTGATTCCAGACAGATTAACAGAATCATAATCACTGAGACAGATCGCCCAGAAAAATTAGAGGAACTGATACAAAACTTCCACCATGCTAAGATATTTTCATCAATTGATTTATGGAGTAGTTTCTGGCAAATAGAATTGGCCCCAGAATGTAGAAAATTTACAGCATTTATCGTATTCCGTAGATGTTACCAGTTTAAACGATTGCCATTTGGTTTAAACATATCATCAGCAGCGTTTATTAGGGGATTTAATACTATGCTCAGTCCTGAAATTTTACAAAAAATTACTTGTTATGTTGATGATGTGATTATAGCTGAACCCTCTTGGGAACATCACAACGACACATTAAATCAGTTTTTACAGATCATGAAAGAGCATGGGGTCACAGTAAATATAACAAAATGCAAATTTGGAAGGCGAGAGTTCAAATTTCTAGAACACATAATTTCAGAGAAAGGAGTAATGCCCGACCCAGAAAAACTAATGGCAATCAAAGAATTCTGTACTCCACATAATAAGAAAACTCTCAAAGTATTTCTAGGTCTCACCGGATTCTATAAAAAATTTATTTGGATCGACTCTCTCACAACACCACGCCTATGTGCATTTACTGGAAAAAACACGCCATGGGTATGGGATCAACAAGCCAATGAAGAATTTTTAAAAGTGAAAAACGCATTAACAGCAGCACCGATTTTACCACATCCTGATCTAACACAAAATTTTTGTATGGCCACTGATAGCGTGAAAACAGGTTTAGGAGTTGTTTTATTCCAAGAATACGAACAGGCAGGGCTAAGATCATATAGAACAATCGCATTTGCCAGTCGTGTACTCACAAAAAGCGAGAAAAACTATTCAGTCACGGAGCTGGAAGCACTGGCCATTGTATGGGGCTTCCAACGTTTTCGATACTTCCTAATCGGAAGAAATACAAAAGTATACACTGACCACAAAGCATTAGAATTTCTGTTATCCGCCAGACTAACTCATGGGAGGTTAACCAGATGGATGTTAATACTACAAGAATTTGACTTCACTATTACACACATACCAGGACCAGCGAATGTATTAGCAGATGCTTTAACACGATGTCCATAGGGTGCATCCAATAACACAGGTTTGGAAGCAGCAGAAGACCAGTTTACAATGTACTATATGAAACAAGTACCTTTCGAAAATTACATTACGACAGCATTGAATAACATAGGCAAAGAACAGGACAAGGATCCTGAAATACTAGGAATCAAACACAAGTGGAGAAGTAAGGATTTTCCAGACATTCGACAGAACTATCTCGTAAAAAACAAAGTTTTACTTTTTAGACGAAATGTTGCAACGAATGAATGGTTAATTTATATCCCAGATGAACTAATTAGTAAGTACATATGGTATACACATTTAAGTAATGGCCACTTTGGACCAAAGAAATGCTTTTTAAAAATAAAACAAACAAGCCATTTTCTCAATATGGAACGACGAATTAGAACAGTATTAGTCAAATGCAAAAAATGTATGAGGGCTCAACACGTCACTTTCCAAACCAAACCACCTATGTTTCCAATAAATCCTAAAAAAAATTGAAACAAATAGCTGCAACAGATTCGATGGGGCCCTCCTACGCACAAAAAATGGATATAATTTCATATTTGTCGTTTTGTAACTTACTTCTAAATATATTACCATGACACTATTAAAATGGGCAACAGGTCTTACTATAAGTAAAGCATTTAGACAGGATTTTATCAGACAAGTAGGTCGAGTGAAACGAATAATTTCGGATAATGGCCAAAATACAAATCAGTGCAATAGCAGAACACGTTAAAACAACACAAAATAAAACCCATCTACATATCTAAGTACAAACCTAGTGCAAATCTAGCAGTACGATATATGAAGGACATAGGCACTTTATGCCGATTATATGCAGGCAAAAGACACAACACTTGGGATATATACCTTAAAGATTTTCAAGAAGTAATAAATGAAATGCCACATAGCACTACACTACTACGTTCAGTTACTGTACTTAAAAATATTGAACCCCCAAACATAACCAGATAAAATTTTAGGTTTCCTATTGTACCACATAGACAGCACAAACAAGTCATAGCAACAGCGCTCTCCAACATCAGAAAGGCAGACATTAACAGAAAAGAAAGAGGAGATAGAACAGCAACTAAAAGAAAATTAACGGTAGGCCAGAAAGTGTAAAAACACACCATCTCTCCAGCAAACAGAAACACAAAATACATGTGTTTTACACTGCATAAAAAGGACCTGTCATAATTAGCCGAATTGCTCATGATAATCCTGTGGAACTAATGAACCCAAAAACAGGCTAAACCTTAGGACTTCACCATGTGAGCCATATCAAAAAGTTTGAAGATTAATTTTATTACTGGTAAATAATCAGCACAATATTTCAAGATTATGTTGCAGATAAGATCGCCAGGAGAAAGCTGAACGAAGTGAGAGGAAGGTGGGAAAAAGAAAGTAGTTTCATTAAAAACAAAAACAAAAATAACACCAATAGTACCATAGGTTAAGGTGAAGGGATAAAGCGTAGATAGTCTAAGAGCATGAAATACTAAAATGCTATACACCACGACACTACACAAAAATAAAAAAACCAATTTGAGTATTCTTGTAGAAGTTAAGACTCAAAATATCTTAGAATTGTAACATGGAAAGGGTGCCGAAATTTGTAAAGCTTTTTAAAAAGGCATAAAACAATGTTGGTACTAGACATATGTTAGATGATTATAAGTAAAACTTTATGTAAGAACCATTGTAAAAACTCCAGCAAAGACCAGATGCAATGAACCACAAGTTGCAACACGAGAAGCATCAAGAAAGAAAACGACGTAATTAGCAAGACACGATTCCTACAAGGCAGAAGCGTCAAGAGAGGGGAAAGGACAGCGAGACCAACAGAGGGCCCTTGTAGCTGAAGTGGGCAGTAAATCTGCTGAACCACTGAGTGGCAGAACCCTGCCTCTTCAACTGTACTGCCTGCTGAGCTATTCCTTACTGCTGCAACCATAGCCTTAGAGAACTTCAACCGTATCTCTTCATTCCTTAGTACTTCCGTATCCAATTTCTTTGGGAATTGATTTTTCCTGGCTAATGCCTTAAACTTCAGCTTACTCTTCATCACTACTATATTGTGATCTGTGCCTATGTCTGCTCGTGGGTACAACTTATAATCCAGTTTCTGATTTCGGAATCTCTGTCTGACTATAATGTAATCTAACAGAAATCTTCCCGTATTACCCTGCCTTTTCCAAGTATAGCTACTCCTCTTGTGATTCTTGAACACAGTGTTCGCTATTACTAACTGAAGCTTGTTATGAAATTCAATTAGTCTTTCTCCTCTCTTATTACTTGTCCCAAGACCACATTCTCCTGTAACCTTTTCTTCTACTCCTTCCCCTACAACCACATTCCAGATTCCCAGGACTATTAGGTTTTCATCCCCCTTTACATCCCCACAAAGTTTCTCTAACTCTTACTCTTCAGCTTGCGATATCAGCATGTATAACTGAACTATCGCTGTCGGTGTTGGTTTGTTGTTGAATCTTATAAGACCAACCCTGTCACTGAACTGTTCACAGTAACACACTCTCTGTCATACCAATTTCTGCTGCTGTTGATATTACCCTAAACTCATATGCCCACAAATCCTTGACTTCTTTCCACTTCACTTCACTGACCCCCAATATATCTAGATTGAGCCTTTGTATTTCCCCTTTCAGATTTCCCAACCACGTTGAAGATTCTGACATTACACACCCTGACTCATAGAATGTTATCCTTTTGGTGATTACTCAGTCTTTTTCTCATGGTAACCTCCCCCTCGGCAGTCACCTCCCAGAGATCCGAATGGGGTCTATTCCACAATCTTTTGCCAATGGAGAGACCATCATTACACTTCTTCTATTACAGGCCACATGTCCTGTGGATAGTCGTTACGTGTCTTTAATGGAGTTGTTTCCATTGCCTTCTACATCCTCATGTCATTGATCATTGCTCATACTTCCGCCTTTAGGGGCAGTTCCCAACCCTTAGGACAAGAGAGTGCCCTGAACCTTTGTCGGCTCCTCCGCCCTCTTTGACAAGGCCGTTGGCACAATGAGGGTGGCTTCTTATGCCGGAAGTCTTCGGCTGGCAATGCTGATCATTAATCAATCATCCATATAATATGTCTTCAGGAAACTTTAATTCCGTTTGCCATTTGTATCATTGCAGCTGCACGGCGCATGGCTCCTGAGTTGGTAGCAGCGCAATATGAAGAGAAAAAGCATCCCCACCTCTCTCCTCTCCTCAACCCGCAGATGCCATGATCTCTCTCCTCTCTTCCCCTCCTCATGCGACACTGCTATGTGGACAGACAGTATTTAATATTATTCAGCCGGAGTTTAGCATTCAAAACTCGCAAATTAGTGAGTTAAACAGAATTCACAGTCTTATTAAAAAAAGTATCTATAGAGATAATAAATAAATAGGCTTCTAAATGAAGCACATAGCTGACCGTATAAAAATATCTGTGCTTTACACTTTTTGTTGTGGCGTAACAAGCTAGTTACGCCACACTGAGAAGGGAGCCGAAAGGCACGCGTACACACACGCCGACTGGCGTCAAGTCTGGAACAGGGTACGTTATGACTGCTACAAAGAAAATACGTAGCTTTGGAATATACGTAACTTTATTCTTTGTTGGTTTACAACGTTCTTCTGGAGACACTTATACGATAACTCTCAAACTAGGTATGGCTAATGGCGCCTTGCTAGGTTGTAGCCATGGACTTAGCAGAAGGCTATTCTAACTGTCTCTCGGCAAATGAGAGGAAGGCTTCGTCCGTATTGTCGCTAGCAATGTCGTCCGTACAACTGGGGCGAGTGCTCTTCCGTATCTCGAGACCTGCCTTGTGGTGGCGCTCGGTCTGCGATCACACAGTGGCGACACGCGTTTCCGACATGTACTAAATGGACCGCGGCCGATTTAAGCTACCACCTAGCAAGTGTGGTGTCTGGCGGTGCCACCACATTCCTCCCCCGCAAATCGGTGAACGGTCGTGTTATAAGGCTTCCGCCCGCCGTGGGGAGGACCCCATGTTGACGTATGTGAGGAGGTGGGGAGCCTAACAACAGGCGAGGCTGTGCCACCCGCACCCGGCCATTCGGTCTGAGGGGAGCTAGGAAACGCCTGAAAGCCTAGTCCAGGGTGCACGTCAACATGCGGTGTATGCCCCCGTAAAGAGACAGGAGGGGCCGAAGGGTCGACCTCCATTGCGTCGGGGTATCCGACGCGCGAAGACGCCATGTGGTCCGGAGCGGGCAAGAGTTCCATGGCGGAGGACAGCTGGCCATGGGAAGCGATCGGCGGCGCGTGACCCAGGGAGGCGCTTGGCGGCTGCAGCGAAGCGTCGAATGCGGGCGGCTCCGGCGGGAGAACAGGCGGCGGCGGCGGCGGCTGCGGCGGCGCGTCGCCATGGGGCAAAATGGAAGGCATCGTCGGTAACACCTGGGGATGAGGCGAGCCAGTAGATGGGTCCCTAGGGCGCTGACCGGACGGCACCGTCGCTGAAAGCAGACGGGGAGCGGCAGAACCTGTGCGACGACCGAGGCACAGCTGATTGAGATGCCGACGCACCTCACCAGAGGCCCCCAAAACCAAATACATCGCGCGGCCGAGGCAACGAAGAATGCGCCCTGCGAGCCAACACCGTGAACCTCGATAGTTGCGATAAAATACAACGTCACACGGAGCAAAAGCAGGAGTCTGCCGCTGCACAGGAACCTGATGCGGTGGATGCAGCAAAGACATCAAGGTTCGATGAGGAAGACTGTGGAGCAACTCAGCCGGCGAGCGACCATCTCGGGGCTGCGAGCGATACGAAGACAAAAAGAGCAACAACGCGTCCTCCCGAGAATGCGACTCTTTCAACTTTAACATCTGTGACTTGAAAGTCCAGACCAATCGTTCAGCGGCACCGTTTGACGGAGGCGAAAACGGCGCGGATGTCAGATGTTGAATACCACTGGCCTGGCAGAATGACTGAAATACTGCGGACATGAATTGTGGGCCATTGTCGGAAACAATAGTCTGCGGAAGACCTTCAATGCAAAAGATAGCAGACAACGCTTGGATGGTGGCAGATGACATCGTGGAAGACATCTGGACAACAAAAGTTAAATTACTGAAGGCATCTACGAGAACCAACCATCGAGCATTCCCGAATGGACCAGCAAAATCGATGTGCAAGTGTTGCCAAGGGGAAGTGGCTTTTGGCCATGCAAAGACTTTCCGCGGCGGTGCGGATTGGTGTTCGGCACACGCCATGCAAGAAGAACACATATTCGTAATCGCAGCATCGATTCCGAACCAAGTACAGTGCTGACGAGCAAGTTGTTTCGTTCGCACTATACCCCAATGTCCTTGGTGAAGAAGCCGTAAAACAGAGGACTGTAACGTACGTGGGACCACGACTCTGGACTGATCATTATCAGAACGCAACAACAAAACACCACGTCGAACAAAAAGTCTCTCCTTGTGAACAAAAAATCGGCGAACCAACGGATCCTCGATCCGTGACTTTGACAAAGGCCATTGCGTAGCAACAAAACGCAAAACGGTAGCAAGGACAGGGTCAGCAGTGGTGGCTGTAGCTACACGACGAAAATCAATCGGAAACGATTCGACCACTGCATCGGTTTCTGAATCAATGAACATGCAAGCAAGTTCGGAAGAATCGAATGCTCTATCTTCAGCAACAGGCAAACGGGACAACGCATCGGCGTTTCCGTGCTTAGCAGTGGACCGATACAAGATATCGTAGCGGTACTGCGAGAGGAAAATAGACCAGCGAATGAATTTCTGCGCTGTACGTGGAGGCACAGGCGTGTTCGGATGAAAAAGCGATGTCAAAGGTTTGTGGTCTGTGATGATGGTAAAGTGACGACCATACAAGAAATCATGGAACTTAGTAACACCAAACACAAGAGCCAAAGCTTCTTTCTCTATCTGTGAGTAATTTCTTTGCGCAGACGAGAGCAATTTGGACGCAAAGGCAATAGGGCGATCATGCGAGCCAACTTTGTGCGCAAGCACAGCACCGATCCCGAAATCCGATGCATCTACCATCAACAAAAGGGGTTTCTGGGGATCGAATGGCGTAAGGCAAGTAGTTGAAAGCAACGCCGATTTCAACTGGCGAAAGGCGCGTTCGCATTCCGTCGTCCAGACGAACGGAACACCTGTACGGCGTAAGCGATGAAGCGGAGCTGAAATGAAAGAGGCATTGCGCATATTCACTCACACCTTGTGATGCTAGATCATTTAATGGTCTTGCGACCTCATCACGCAATGCGTGGGGAACATTGCGCG
Source organism: Schistocerca serialis cubense (assembly GCF_023864345.2). Classification (NCBI taxonomy): domain Eukaryota; kingdom Metazoa; phylum Arthropoda; class Insecta; order Orthoptera; family Acrididae; genus Schistocerca; species Schistocerca serialis. Next base: position 151,698,506 of record NC_064639.1, read on the forward strand.
CTCTGAAAAATGTCAGTTGCGCGTTGACTTTCAGTTCAAAATGTGCTGCATAGTTTGTAGCGCAACCAAGGCCCGGTGCAAAATTGTCTGCAAATTCTTCACATAAGCGAGAAACACTGTCCGAAGGCACAGTCTGATTCACTGATAGGACCTGATTTACAATAGACATGTTATACAACTGACATAAATCTAAACCAAACTAGTTCACTGCAGAAGAAGAACGAAGAACGTAAAATGACACAAGTTTTGTTTGTCCCTTGTACGTTGCAAGAAGAGTGCACTGTCCTAACACAGGGATGAGCTGTCCTGATTAACTTTTTAACTGAACATTTGCGGTACGCAACGGAGGTGCGCCCAGTTGTTTGTACGTGTCGTGATTGAGCAATGAAACTGCAGCTCCGGTATTGAGCTGGAATGGTATGACCTTGCCATGAAAGTCCAAATCTACAAAAAGTTTATTGTCCTGCTGATGACAAGAGCGACTGTCTCGTGCAATTTGAACCGATACAGGCACAGCATCACTTGCTAATTGACGTGATTTCCGGCGACGTCGACGCACAGCTCTTGTGGGACGAACACAGTCACTGTTAGAGAAAGTGGCACTGGACGAAGTGGAATTAACGACATGAATGTCCATGGGCGAAGGTCCACGAGCCTGAGTGTCCTTGGTTCGATTCCGGCGCGAAGCAAAGGGCCTGGAATGGTTACGATTGTCTGATCTGAGCTTTGTCTGGCAAACACTTTGAACATGTCCTTTCTTATGACAGAAAAAGCAAATAGCTTGGCGTGACGGGCAATGTTCACGCGAATGTCTAGTAGCACACCGCGGGCATGATTTCACCGCATTTGTGTGCTGGCGCGGCACACCTGGTGTAGAGCGCGGCGGCAGCTGCGTCGAAATGCGCGAGGGCAGGTGACCGGGCCGCGCAGCTCGCCCGGCGGGCCGGTTAATGTTACACACTGCTGGCGAAGTTTCAAAAGATTCCTGAGCACAGTCAAGTGTGTCTTGTCTATCCAATATGTCTATCACTTGTTGAAGGGAGGGATTAACTAGTTTCAAAATTTGCTCCCGTATGTTAACATCAGAAATGTTCTGTGCTATTGCATCACGCACCATTGTATATGAATAAGAAAGGCCACAGTCACATTCAAAGGCACAGTCCCTAGTAAGTCCTTGCAATGTTGCTACCCACTGCCTATTAGTTTGACCGGCCGTACGTTTTGTACGAAAGAAAGTATACCTTTTTGCAACTACATTAACTGTTTCTTTGAAATAGGCATCTAAAGCAGACAAAATTTCTTCGTAGGACAGAGTTGCTACGTCGCGTCGGGCAAACAATTTCACTATCACATGGTAGGTGGACACACCGACACAAGAAAGCAAAAACGGCTGCCGCTCATTACCTTGAATTCTGTAGGCGGCTAGATGAAAGCCAAACTGTCGGGACCATTCTCGCCACGATTCTTGCGCTGGATCGTAGTGCCTAAAAGGCAGTGCAACTGCGAGTGGTGGCTGCGGTAGTGGTGAAGCGGCGGCTGCCGCATCGGTTTGAATGGCACGTTGACCCTGGACGAGCTGTCCAAGGGCATCCAATAACGCCTGCGTCTGCTGATTCTGCAAGCGATAAAATTCGGACAGTACATCTGGCGAAGCCATGACAAGTAAATGTAAGCAATCAGAAAGAACACTTCTCTCGTCGCCAAACTGTTGTGGCGTAACAAGCTAGTTACGCCACACTGAGAAGGGAGCCGAAAGGCACGCATACACACACGCCGACTGGCGTCAAGTCTGGAACAGGATACGTTATGACTGCTATAAAGAAAATACGTAGCTTTGGAATATACTTAACTTTATTCTTTGTTGGTTTACAACGTTCTTCTGGAGACATTTATACGATAACTCTCAAACTAGGTAAGGCTAATGGCGCCTTGCTAGGTTGTAGCCATGGACTTAGCAGAAGGCTATTCTAACTGTCTCTCGGCAAATGAGAGGAAGGCTTCGTCCGTATTGTCGCTAGCAATGTCGTCCGTACAACTGGGGCGAGTGCTCTTCCGTATCTCGAGACCTGCCTTGTGGTGGCGCTCGGTCTGCGATCACACAGTGGCGACACGCGGGTCCGACATGTACTAAATGGACTGCGGCCGATTTAAGCTACCACCTAGCAAGTGTGGTGTCTTGATCACCAGAAAGCTACATTTCCTTGCTATGAACCACAAAATCATATTGTGTGCAGGTACATAAGGGGCAATCAAAATCTTCCCCACTGAAGGCGTTGCTTCAGGGCATATGCTAGTTAGTGTGACTCGGATGTCATTATGTATGCACCGACATGTAGGCAAGGAATTAATGTGGCATTCGTGTCTTTCCGACGTTCGAGCGGTAAAAGCTAAAACGTGAACTACGGTGATGTTATTACCAAGTACGTCCAAATGGAACTAACTTACTGTACTTCTTTTCTTGGCTGCCAGAGATCAAACATTGGCAGACATTCACCAGAGAATGGAGATTATGTTTGGGACAGTATGTCTGCTAAAAACTACTGCTGTGGAATGGTGCGGCAAGTTCCGTACAGGTTGCTGCTGCCTGATGATAATGCACGACCCAATGTCACAATTACCGTAAAGTAGAGGTTACGCTAATTCAAGTGGGAGACACGCGAGCACCCAGCCTATAGTCCTGATCCATCCCCTTGCGATTATCAAGCGTTAGATCCCTTAAAAAAAAAGGCTTTGAGGTATCGAAGATACCTGTCGAACCAAGATGTGCAACAGTCATTTAAATACTTCTTCACACAATATAACACGGTAATTTCTAGTCGGGTATCTTCAACCTGGTGTGACAGTGGGACGACTGCTTCAAGGCTTATGGCGAATTTGCCTGATTGGCAAACAAATCTGGATTGTACGGTCTTCGAACGCTAACTTTTCGATCGCCCTTTGTGCCGTGAAATTATCGGCACAAAAGACGAAATTAACAGGCTCTTACTAATTCGAAAGTGGCAGAGGAGGTGATGGAAGTAATGTGTAATTAAATAACAGTCTGACTGACAGTATTTGCAAATCATAAATTAAGTAAACAGTTTCTATGTTACAAGCCACAGAGAAACATCTTTATCATTTAACTTACATTACATTCAGTGTGTACATGTTGAAGTAATACGACACTGTTGTTGTGTGTTAGCCTCGCAGCAGATTCGGTTCTCATTATTGCCATCGAAAGAAACGACGGTACGTGGTTCTGAGTGTAGATGAAAACAGCGGGCATGAAGCGGTGTGGGTGTTATTCTGTACACAGGAATCGCTGTTACCAGTCTAGGATAAGAACATTTCCATTTACTTCACAATGTCTGCTCCATCACTTCCTTTCTGCACCCACTGATCATTACTCCGTAAACAAACTATAGGGGGCGATCAAAAATAAGCGAGTGGGAGGCATATTTACAGAAACCGGTACCTGTATGTTAGAAGTATTGACCCTGGCTGTTGAGACACTTGTCCCACTGTGATACAAGGCGGTGAATGGCTGTCTCATAAAACTCCCGGGGCTGCGATGTGAACCATTTCCGCATGCACAACTGGTCGTCGTCGTCTTCTTTGACCAAGATGACCTCCTTCTGATTCACTTCCTGCAGCACGGGACAACAGTGAATGCCCAGCATTACTCGCAGACCTTGACCACCCTTCACCGAGCGATCAAATCCAAACGACCAGGCAATCTCACTCGTGGGGTCTTTCTGTTCCACGACAATGCAAAGCCTCATACGTCCAACACACTCGGGGTCAAATGGGAGGTTCTTGGCCACCCTCCATACAGTCCGGACCTCTCAACATGTGATTACGCCATTTTGGTTCCCTTAAAAAGGCTCTGAGGGGAAATGCCTCACCTAGGACGACGACGTCCGCCTGTACGTTCGGAATGGGTTAACATCGCAGCCCCGGGAATTTTATGAGACAGCCATTCACCGCCTTGTGTCACAGTCGGACAAGTGTCTCCACAGCCAGGGTCAATACGTGCAACATACAGGTACTGTTTTCTGTGAATATGCATCCGGCTCGTTTCTTTTTGAACGACCCTTATGGAAATGAGCTCGCTTGAAAACTGTACTGAAATCTCTTAAGTATTATAATTTTGAAAATAGCTTTAAATCTATACGGAATGTAGCTGAGATGAGAACAGATAGAAACTTAACATCAGAATTGACGGTCACGAAGGAGATGTCGTGTAACTAGGGCTTACCGTCGGGTAGATCGTTTGCCGGGTGCAAGTATTTCGATTTGACGCGACTTCGGCGACTTTCGCGTCGATGGAGATGGAATGATGATGATTAGGACAACACAACACCCAGTCCCTGAGTGGAGAAAATCTCCGGTCCAGCCGGGAATCGAACCCTGGCCCTTAGGATTGACTTTCTGTTGCGCTGACCACTTTCTTTTCTATTTGTTTTGTTGTTGTTGTTCGTTGTATTTGGTTGAAGCTCGTTGTTGATCCTTTCACTCAGTTTTTTTTTCTTTTTTTTTAATTACAGAGACCAGCCGGCTCTCTGACCGAACACGCTGAGCTACCGTGCCAGCTCAACTACCGGGGGCGGACATGAAGTAGATGAAGTTAAGGAATTCTGATTCCTAGGCAGTAAAATAACCAATGATGCAAGGAGAACATCAAAAGCAGACTAATATGTTTTGTTGTTGTTTTTCGTTGTATCTGGTTGTACCGGACGTCACTTGTCATCCGTTGAAGTTCGTTGTTGATCCTTTCACTCAGTTTTTTGTTTTTTATTACAGAGACCAGCCAGCTCTCTGACCGAACACGCTGAGCTACCGTGCCAGCTCAACTACCGGGGGTGGACATGAAGTAGATGAAGTTAAGGAATTCTGATACCTAGGCAGTAAAATAACCAATGATGCAAGGAGAACATCAAAAGCAGACTAATATGTTTTGTTGTTGTTTTTCGTTGTATCTGGTTGTACCGGACGTCACTTGTCATCCGTTGAAGTTCGTTGTTGATCCTTTCACTCAGTTTTTTGTTTTTTATTACAGAGACCAGCCAGCTCTCTGACCGAACACGCTGAGCTACCGTGCCGGCTCAACTACCGGGGGTGGACATGAAGTAGATGAAGTTAAGGAATTCTGATACCTAGGCAGTAAAATAACCAATGATGCAAGGAGAACATCAAAAGCAGATTAATACTGCCAAAAAGGGAATTCCTGTCCAAGAGAAATATACTGGTATCAAACAAAGGTCTTAATTTGAGGAAGAAATTTCTGATTATCTACGTTTGGAGCACAGTATTGTATGGTAGTGAAACGTGTACTGTGAGAACATTGGAACAGAAGAGAATCGGAGCAATTGAGGTATGGTGCTACAGACAAATTTTGAAAATTAGGTGGACTAAGAACGGAAAAAATGAGGAGGTTCGAGCAGAATTGGAGAGAATAGGAATATATGGAAATTTGTAACAGGGACAGGATCATAGGACATCTGTTAAAACATCGGGGAATAGCTTTCTTGGTACTAAAGGAAGCTGTAGAGGGTAAAAACTGTAGAGGAACACAGAGAATGGAATAAATCCAGCAAACAATTGAGGACATATTAGGTGGCAAGCGCTACGGTGAGATGAAGATGTTGGCTCAGGACGGGAATCCATGTCGGCTGGCATCAAACTAGTCAGAAGAATGATGACCCAAAGTAATTAAGTAAAAGGATGTTTCAATAAGCACAGCACCGCTTAAGATAGCTTGATAAAATTTAGATCACTAGAAGACAGTTTAAAAAACTTTAACGATGAACTCACTGTCTTCCCCTGCATTCAGCACATTAGCTGCTACAGACAACATATCAGATTCTCTTAACTCAGATAGAAGTCAGTGCTGTTGATTACACGGCTAAACCCACTGGACAAGAAAAAAAGTTCTGCAGATGCTCACCATTACTTTGGTGAAGTGGAAACCACCTCTGTTCAACTTATAAAATAACTTTGCACCAGCCAAAACGCCTGCCAGAGTGAAACCCACTAAAAAAGATTAGCATCCACAGTGTGCCACGTTTTCGAGCCATACGACGCCACCGCACACCGCACATTGCGGCTACAATGGCCGACTCAACACATTGCATGGTTTATCCTTTCTACCGGGTGCCGTGTCTCCATACCACGCCGTACACGGCGGGATAATAATACTTCACGCTGAGCAGGTGCTCTTCCGCTAATATAGCTTCCAAGCATCTCATTTCCAATACAACTGTTATTAGTTATGCATGCGATAAGCAATGTTCGATCTCCACAGTTGGTTAAAGTAAACTTCGGCACCACACCACAAGTGCCTCTCGCAAACAGAAATTCGAGTGGACCACAACAAGCCGCTCGGTGCGTCAACCGTCACAGTCGTCTGCCCGTCTCACAACATTTGCGTAGTTGGCACCACCTGGCCAAAGACTCCTCCTTTGAATAGAGGCACAGTTACAAGTCATAAAACTCCCATTTTGATTTATACAGCTAAAGAAAAGTGCTTTGCTGTTCAACGTCGAAACTGCTTGTTGACCTGCCTCTGCTGAGATGAAAACAATTGAACACGGAAGCGTTGTTCAGCGAGAGCGTGTCCCACTGATGCAAACAGGTGATAATCGGACGGAGCCAAGCCTGGAGAATAAGCTGCTTGTCCTAGAAGAAGTATCTGGACACACCAAAAAACATACGTTTTTCATATTAGGTCCATTGTACTGCCACATACTGCCAGGTACTCCATATCAGCGACTTCAGTAGTCAGTAGACATCGGGTGAGAGCAGAATGGGGCGCTCCGCGGAACACACGGACTTCCAACGTGGTCAGGTGATTGGGTGTCACTTGAGTCATATGTCTGTATGCGAGATTTCCACATTCCTAAACGTCCCTAGGTCCACTGTTTCCGATGTGACAGTGAAGTGGAAATGTGAAGGGACACGTACAGCATAAAAGCGTACAGGCCGACTTCGTCTGTTGACTGACAGAGACCGCCGACAGTTGAAGAGGGTCGTAATGTGTAATAGGCAGACATCTATCCAGACAATCACACAGAAATTCCATACTGCATCAGGATCCACTGCGAGTGCTATGACAGTTGGGCGGATGTGAGGAAACTTGAATTTCATGGTGGAGCGGCTGCACATAAGCGACACATTACGCCGGTAAATGCCAAAAGACGCCTCGATTCGTGTAAGGAGCGTAACATTGGACGATTGAACAGTGGAACAACGTTGTGTGGAGTGACGAATCAGCTTACACGATGTGGCGATCTGATGGTAGGCTGTGGTTATGGCGAAAGCCCGGTGAACGCCATCTGCCAATATGTGTAGTGCCAACAGTAACATTCGGAGGCGGTCAAATTATGGCGTGGTCGTATTTCTCATGGAGGGGGCTTCCACCCCTTATTGTTTTGCGTGGCACTATCATAGCACAGGTCGACATTGTTGTTTCAAGCACCTTCTTGATTCCCACTGTTGAAGAGCATTTCGGGGATGATGACTGCATCGTTCAACACGATAGAACACCTGCTCATAAAGCACGTCCGGTGGCGGAGTGGTTGCACGACAGTAACATCCCTGTAATGGACTGGCCCTCACAGAACCCTGACCAGAACCCTATAGAAGACCTCCGGGATGTTTTGGAATGCCGACTTCATGGCAGGCCTCACCGAACGACATCGTTACATCTCTTCAGCGCAGCACTGAGAATGAGCTTCCAATCCCCAACAAACCATCCAGCACCTTATTGAACGTATGTCAGCGAGAGTGGAAGATGTCATCAAGGCTAAGCTTTGGCCAACACCATACTGAATTCCAGCATTACCGAGGGAGGGCGACACGAAGTTGTAAGTCATTTTCATTCAGGTATCCGGATACGTTTGCTCACATAGTGTATTTCCCGTCTGAACGCCTCGAATGTTTCACTGACCCGTTTTGGTGTGTGTGATGGGGCGTTATCGTGGAGCATTATGATTTTGTGTTGCCTTTTTCCATATTCCGGTCGTTCCTCACGTAATGCTCGATTTGAGCAGATCATTTGCTGTTGGTAGCGATCAGAGCTAACGGTTTCACCATGTTTTAGCGGCTCATAATAGATGACACCCTTCTGATCCCATCCAACACAGAGCATTGTCTTCTTTCCAAAGTGATTTGGTTTTGGAGTGGATGTCGATAGCTTGCGTGGATTTATCCATGATTTACGACACTTAAGATTCTCAAAGTATGTTAGTTTTTCATCACCCGTCACTATTCGATGAGAAATGACTTTCTTCTGTGTCTGGCGAGCAGCATTTCACAAACAGTCTTTCGATTTTCCTGCTGTCTTTCATTTAGTTCACATGGAACTCATTTTGCCATTTTCTGCACCTTTCCCATAGCTTTCAACCGAAGAGAAACGGCTTTGTGCGTCATATTCAATTGTTCCGGGAGTTCCTGTTGCATATGATTATCTTCTTCATCCAATAAGGCCAGAAATTCGTAGTCATCGAACTTTTTCGGTGGTTTTCGAGCTCATCGCTTCTGTCGTCAAAATTAGGACTTTAGAATTTTTTGATCCTCTCGAAACACTGTGTTTTCCCATGTGCACGTTCGCCGAAAGCTTCGACAACCGTCCAATCCGATGTTGCAGTAGTTTTCTTCAAATGATAACAGAAAACCAATGTTGTTCGCAAATCGCAGTTCGTGGGCCCAAAGCTCGACATGTTAACATTCGTCTTCAGCCATTACAAGAAGCAGATGGCACTGCAGACGCAGTCTCACGGGCCCTACACTGACGTCTAGCACCATCTATCCACATGGAAATTCCGTTTTCATAATTCTACACCTGGTAAAAATTTCCCTTTCAATTTTATAATGCTTTTAACGTAATATATTAACCTAAAGTGACGAATTAACTCTGACCAAAACTCGGTGGCAATTGATCATTCTGTTATGATGGTCACAGTGTTCAAATGGCTCTGTGCATTATGGGACTTAACTTCTGAGGTCATCAGTCCCCTAGAACTTAGAACTACTTAAACCTAACTAATCTAAGGACATCACACACGTCCATGCCCGAGGCAGGATTCGAACCTGCGACCGTAGCGATCTCGCGGTTCCAGACTAGCGCCTAGAACCGCTCGGTTTTTTGGTTACCATTATTTCTGATGCTCTCTGGTACTGGAATAGCACCCCAGCATTAGACATAACGGGGATATAATCCCTGTATCTCAGACGTAAGTGTTCTATAGATTTGAAGCAATTAAATTTTCCTCGAGACATTTGTGTCTCATCTTTATCTACGATAATGGTGCAAGATCAAGAAACGATTAAAATTTATGCTATGGCTGGGAGTTCCATCCGGGTCTCCTTGCTTACCTTTTTTTTAATCTTATTGATTCAGTATTTAACAGTTTCTCATAATAACAGAGAACAAACTCATCAGAAAAATAATTTTATAAATTACAGTACTTTCACATTTCAGTCTATTATAAGGAACTCTGCAGTAAATTGTCCATTGAGTTATTTCTTAGATCATATTTTTGTAAAACTCACTTTACATTTCATTTTTTTTCTTCCATGAAGTTTCAGGTCAAAATATTATCATATGCTTTACTCATTGGAGTCCTGCGGATATTCGCGTATGTAAACCTGTGTTTAGGATGACGAGCTACTTTGTCGTCTTCATCCCATAAGTATGCCAGGTACTGAAAGTTGTTAATATAAGTCAAAAACTATATGTATTGTGTGCGCTGTGATCCATGTTGTGTGTCGCCTTGCTTTGGGAAACGGTTTTCATTCGGCTATCAGGGCGTTAGAGACCCATTTATTGCGTACGTCCGTTGTATTGATCAGTCGAATCGCGTCCCTTGGTGTGTGCCATATCTCGACAAATTTCGGGCTGTCAAAACGATATTCGATTGTGTCCTCCGAATTATAGTTTCCGCATGCTGCTGATTTTAAGAGGATGGAGTAACGTTTGGAGTTGCTCGCTACTGTCCGGTTCATCACTTTGTAGGAAGTCGATGTGGTTCCTTACGGTGTTATTTTCATCGCTAAATATTCCCACACGATATTCCAGTTGTGCTGCTCCCATTCATGGAAATTGGATTTCCTTTGAGAGCTATGGTCATATTACGTACTTTGGCTTGTTTAAGGAGGCCTGCTGGTATGTAGCTTTTTTTGAGACAATATTTCGACTAAGATTAATGAGTGTAGAATAATGATAATGTAAACTGTCACTGGCTCTGATGTCGGCCGATATTTGTGAAAGAATCTACATCTACATTTATACTCCGCAAGCAAGCCAACGGTGTGTGGCAGAGGGTACTTTACGTGCCACTGTCATTACCTCCCTTCCCTGTTCCAGTCGCATATGGTTCGCGGTGAGAACGACTGCCGGAAAGGATCCGTGCGCGCTCGAATCTCTCTAATTTTACATTCGTGATCTCCTCGGGAGGTATTAGTAGGGGGAAGCAATACAGAAGCATACACAAACACACCCTCTCTAAACGTGGAAAGCAAGCTACACCGCGATGCAAAGCGCCTCTCTTGCAGAGTCTGCCTCTTGAGTTTGCTACTCAGCTCCGTAACGCTATCACGCTTGCCAAATAACCCTGTGACTAAACGCTCCGCTCTTCTTTGGATCTTCTCTATCTCCTCTGTCAACCTGACCTGGTACGGATCCCACACTGATGAGCAATACTCATGTATAGGTCGAACGAGTGGTTTGTAAGCCACCTCCTTTGTTGATGGACTACATTTTCTAAGGACTCTCCCAATGAATCTCAACCTGGCACCCGCCTTACCAAGAATTAATTTTATAATATCATTCTACTTCAAATCGTTCCGTACGCATACTCCCAGATATTTTACAGAAGCCGGCCGCGGTGGTCTAGCGGTTCTAGGCCCTCAGTCCGGAACCGCGCGACTGCTACGGTCACAGGTTCGAATCCTGTCTCGGACATGGATGTATGTGATGTCCTTAGGTTAGTTAGGTTTAAGTAGTTCTAAGTTCTAGGGGACTGATGACCACAGATGTTAAGTCCCATAGTGCTCAGAGCCATTGTACAGAAGTAACTGCTGCCAGTGTTTGTTCCGCTCTGGTATAATGATACAATAAAGCATCCTTCTGTCTATGTATTCGCAGTACATTACATTTGTCTATGTTAAGGGTCAGTTGCCACTCCCTGCACCAACTGCCTATCCACTGTAGATCTTCCTACATTTCGCTGCAATTTTCTAATGCTGCAACTTCTCTGTGTACTACACTATCATCCGCGAAAAGCTGCATGGAGCTTCCGACACTACCTACTAGGTCATATATATATATTGTGAAAGGTAATGGTCCCATAACACTCCCCTGTGGCACGCCAGAGGTTTCTTTAACGTCTGTAGACGTCTCTCCATTGAGAACAACATGCTGTGTTCTGTTTGCTAAAAACTCTTTAATCCAGCCACACAGCTGGTCTGATATTCCGTAGGCTCTTATTTTGTTTATCAGGCGACAGTGCGGAACTGTATCGAACGCCTTCAGGAAGTCAAGGAAATTGGCATCTACCTGGGAGCCTGTATCTAATATTTTCTGGGTCTCATGAAAAAATAAAGCGAGTTGGGTCTCACACGATTGCTGTTTCCGGAATCCATGTTGATTCCTACAGAGTAGATTCTGGGTTTCCAGAAAAGAAAAGATACGCGAGCAGAAAACACGTTCTAAAATTCTACAACAGATCGATGTCAGATATATAGGTCTACAGTTTTGCGCATCTGCAGTTGGCGAGTGTGGTCCCTTTTCTATTACATACTCTGCTGACGAGTAGTGCCGTACATTCTTCGTGCAAGTCCGTTAGTCGCAGTCCACATTGATTTATACTGAGGGTGCAGGTCGACAGAGAACCTTGAAGGTTTCACTCCTCCATATAAACCAGTATATCGCTTGCTGTACAGCCCTCCCTGTTTTTTTGGATATCGAGAGGACATGAGCTGAGAATCTGCTTTTGAGAGTATTTGTGCGTAGCAAAGCTTGACTTTTCCTGTCGTAGCTAAACTTCTACCTGCGTGGATTTTTACTACCGATCTTATTTTACGTAGTGTTGTGCACCAATTGAGACCTTGCCTTCTTTGTGGGTTATATGCCATAATGATGCTCAACTCTTTTTCGTAGTGAACCAATTCCGCTGCAGATTCCAATTATTATTTCCAGTTGGCAACATCACAGTCCTTTTAGAGTTAAGAAAGCACCTGTAGCTTTTTCGTAACGTCGAAGGATGTTGTACAAGAAGTCAGTATCACGTGTACTTTCCATGAAAACATCCAGGTCATCGGCGTAAACTCTGCATGTGAGCCTTTCATTTCCTACTGAAATTCCTTGGCACTCATAAGATATGGTACGGAGGAGCGGATCTAAAGAAGGCCATAAATAATGAACCACCTTGTCTGAGTGATCCTTCAACGGGAATTTTCTCACTGAATCTAACATTAACAGGTGACACAGTATTGCCCAGAATATTCTGAATTGCATTAATGAAAATGGTGCCCTTTTGATTATGCATTTTCACACAGATTTATGGCTAACCCCACTAACTAACGAATTTCAGTAGCAGTGTGTGGTACAACTTCCCCTAAGATATTAAAGTATTTCAGATAAAATGCAACAGAAACAACATCTCCTCCAGGAGGTTTTTCTTTAGGACTCGTTTTTATTGCTTCCTCAATTTCGTCGTAAGTGGAGGGTTCGTTAAGATGTGTCCGATCATTTCCCGTCGGTATGTGAGGGTTTTCTTGGTGAAAACTCTTTACTGCGGATGAGTTGACGTCGATTTCTTTGAATAGACCTATTCATTGGGTGGTGATTTCAGTTTATATTTCATTCTCATCTATAGGTTTCTGGCCGGTATGTTTTACCATTGTGTTATAAAGCAATACCTGCCTCTCTTCCGCTCCATGTCCAAGTGGTGGATAGAAATAGGTTCTTCTGCGTAGGCACCAATCTGTTAACTTCTTATTAAGGTCCCCTCAGTTTTCTTTCGGAGGTCACATAGACGTTTTGTCTTCATTTGTCTCTACCTCGGTGATAAGGTCGACTGAACTGTTACTTTACTAACGATATCTTGAAGAAAACTCGTATAGAAAACTATGATAGAATTATCAGGTTGATCGGAGCCAAAGGACACTATAGTTGTGTAATTAATTTCGAATATCAGGCTTAGCGTTGGCTAGGGGTAGCGTCTTTGTCTAGTATTCAAAACGTCCTCGGTATCGAGATCGAAACCCAAGACCGCTTTAAATTTGATTACTAATCAGCTTTGGCGGCCAAAGACTTCTGGCATAAGAAGTCACCCTGGTCCTGACAACGGCCTTGTCAAAGAGGGCGGAAGAGTGGACAGAGGTTTAGGGCATTCTCTTGTCTCTGCCCCTAAAGGTGGGAGAACCAGCAATGATCAACGGCATGAGTATGCAGAAGGCAATGGAAACCACTGCATTAAAGATATATAACACGTATCCACAATACATGTGGCCTGCAATTGAAAAAGTGTCGTGATAAGCCCTCCGTTGGTAAAAGATTCAGGTATAATCCCCCATTCGGAACTCCTAGACGGCACTGCGAAGCGGGAGGTGACCATGAAACAAAGACTGAGTAACCGACGAAAGGATAACGTGCTACGAATCAGGGCATGTGCTGTCAGAAGCTTTAACGTGGTAGGGAAGCTGGAAAAATTGAAAAGGGAAATGTAAAGGCTCAATCTGGGTATAGTAGGCTTCAGTAAATGAAATGGAAAGAAGACAGGAATTTCTGGTCAGATGAGTGTTGGGTAATATCAACAGTAGCAAAAAATGGTATAATGGGAGTAAGATTCCTTATGAAGAGGAAGGTAGGGCATCGTGTGTGTTACTGTGAACAGTTCCGTGATAGGGCTGTTCCTATCAGAATTCACAGCAAAGTAGCATCAACAACGATAGTTCAGGTGTACATGTCGACATCGGAAACTGAGAATGAAGAGATATACAAAGCTTATGAGGATATTGAAAGGGTAATACAGCATGTAAAGGGAGATGAAAACATATTAGTCATGGGAGACTGGAACGCAGTCGTAGAGGAAGAAGCAGAAGAACTGGTGTTAGGAGAATGTGGGCTTGGGACAAGTAATGAGAGAGAAGAAAGACTAATTGAGTTCCGTAATAAATTTCAGTTGGTAATAGCAAATACTCTGCTCAAGAATCAGAAGAGAGGGAGGTGTAATTGGAAAAGGCAGGGTGATACGGGAAGTTAGATCACATAATGGCCAGACAGAGATTCTGCTATCAAACACTGGATTGTAAGGCGTACCTAGACGCAGATATAGTCTCATATCACAATATAGTAGTCATGAAGGTTGGCTGAAGTTTAAGAAATTAGTCAGGAATGAGCAATATGCAAAGAAGTGGCATACTGAACTACTAAGCAACGGCGACATTTGCTTGAAGTACTCATAGGTATAGATATGGCAATAAGGAATAGCTCAGTAGACATTACAATTAAGAGGAATGGACATCTGTAAGAAAGGCAATCACAGAAACCGGAAAGAAAATCGTCGGTACAAAGAAGGTAACTGCGAAGAAAATAAAGATAACAGAAGAAATAATCAATGAAAGAAGAAAGTAAAACAAAAGTATGGGAAATTCAGGAACACAAAATTACAAGTCGCTGAGGAATGAAACAAACAGGAAAGCTTAAGTCGAAATAGCTGCAAGAAAAATGGGTAGAAATCGAAAAAGAAATGATTGTCGGAAGGATTGACTCAGCGTTGAAATTAAAAGCGAGCGTGGTAGCATTAATAGTGCACCGGGATTTCCCCGGTGAAATGTAGAGGAGAGAGCAGTTAGGTGGAAAGAGCACATTGAAGACCTCTAAGAGGGGGAAGAATTGTCAGATGTAGTAGAGGAAGAAACAGGAGTCGATTTAGAAGAAAAAGGGGACTCAGTATTACACTCAGAATTTAAGAGAGCTTTGGGGGCTTAAGATCAAATAAAGCAGAAGGGGTTACCTAATATCTCATCAGAATTCTTAAAATGATTGCTGGAAGTGGCAACAAAGAGACTATTCACGTTGGTGTGTAGAATGTATGAGTCTGGCGATATACCATCTGGCTCCCGGAAATATATTACCCACAATTCCGAAGACTGCAAGAGCCGACAAGTGCGAGAACTGTGGCACAATCAGCTTCACCGTGCATCACGTTATTGACAAGAATAATGTGCAGAAGAATGGAAAAGAAAACTGAGGATGTGTCACGTGACGATCATATTTGCTATAAGAAACGTAAACGCACTAGGAAGGCAATTCTGACGTTGCGGTTAATAATGGAAGCAAGATGCTCGAAATTCTGATAAAAATAAGGGTGAGTTGCAGAGGGAGACGTGTAATATACAATACGTAGAAAATCCGAGAGGGAATAATAAGAGTGGACGCCCAAGAACGAAGTGCTCGTATTAAAAAGGGTGTAAAACAAGTATGCATTCTTTCGCCCTTACTGTTCGATTTCTACGTCGAAGCAGCAATGATGTAAATAAAAGGAACGTTCAGGAGTGGTATTAAAATTCAAGGTGAAAAAATATCAGTGATACGTTTAGCTGATGACATTGCTACTTTCAGTGAATATGAAAAAGAATTACATTATCTGCTCGTCAGGAAGTAGATGAAATTAAGGAATCCTATTATCCAGGCAGCAGAATAACCAATGACGGACGGAGGAATGCGGACATCAAAAAGAGACTATCACTAGCGTAAGGGGCATTCCTGGCAAAGAGATGTTCACTAGTATCAAACATAGGCCTTAATTTAATGAAGAAATTTCCGGACATGTATTTTTTAGAGCACGGCATTGTATGGTAGTGAAACATGGACTGTGGGAAAACCGTAACAGCAGAGAAACGAAGTGTTTGAGATGTGGTGTTTCAGACAAATGATGAAAATTAGGTGTACAGATAAGGTAAGGGATGACGAGGTTCTACACAGAATCGTAAAGGAAAGGTATATGTGGAGAACAATAAGTAGGGGAGAGAACAGGATGATAGGACATTTGTTAAGACACCAGGGAATGACTTCCATAGTACTAGAGGGAACTGTAGAGGGTAAAAACTGTAGAGGAAGACAGAGACTGCAACTCATCCAACAAATAATTGAGTAGGTAGATAACAAGATCTACTCTGAGATGAAGAAATTGGCAAATGAAGAGATTGGCACAGGAGAGGAATTCGTGACGGGCCGCAGCAAACCACTCAGTAGACTGATGACTCAAAAAAATGTAGGCTAATCTTGTGTAAGCCAGCATTCCAAAATGATATTAGCGTGACAGAGATTTTCGACTACCTCTTGCCATGTGATCAATAAATCTTGTGTCAACATTTGCTCTTCCAAAAGTTTAATGTTAATTTTCCAAATGCCTTTCTTATAGCTACAATGATCCGAGAATATCACTGGTTTTGTTTTAGCATTAATTTGAGCTTGAATTGAAGATGACACGTATATCCTATCAAGTCTACCATATCCATTAGCATAAAAAATGTACTCGGTTTTGTTATGGTTTACGACTTGGCAATGGTCTTCAGCTCGGTAAAATTCAACCACTGATTTAAGTTCATTTCACTTGTTTGAAACAGGTTTCTGATCGTCATTACTAATTACACCGTTAAAATGGCCACCAATGACAAGTTTATTGTTGTTTCTATGAGGTTGTTGTTGTTGTGATCTTCAGTCCAGAGACTGGTTTGATGCAGCTCTCCATGCTACCCTATCCTGTGCAAGTTTCTTCATCTCCCATTACCTACTGCAACCTACATCCTTCTGAATCTGCTTAGTGTATTCATCTCTTGGTCTCCCTCTACGATTTTTACCCTCCACGCTGCCCTCCGATGCTAAATTTGTGATCCCTTGATGACTCAGAACATATCCTACCAACCGGTCCCTTCTTCTCGTCAAGTTGTGCCACAAACTCCTCTTCTCCCCAATTCTATTCAATATCTCCTCATTAGTTATGTGATCTACCCGTCTAATCTTCAGGATTCTTCTGTATCACCACATTTCGAAAGCTTCTATTCTCTTCTTTTCTAAACTATTTATCGTCCATGTTTCACTTCCATACATGGCTAAATTCCATACAAATACTTTCAGAAACGACTTCCTGACACTTAACTCTATACTCGATGTTAACAAATTTCTCATCTTCAGAAACGCTTTCCTTGCCATTGCCAGTCTACATTTTATATCTTCTCTACTTCGACCATCATCAGTTATTTTGCTCCCCAAATAGCAAAACTCCTTTACTACTTTAAGTGTCGCATTTCCTAATCTCATTCCCTCAGCATCACCTGACTTAATTCGACTGCAATCCATTATCCTCGTTTTGCATTTGTTGACGTTCACATTATATCCTCCTTTCAAGACTATGTCCATTCCGTTCAACCTCTCTTCCAAGTCCTTTGCTTTCTCTGACAGAATTACAATGTCATCGGCGAACCTCAAAGTTTTTATTTCTTCTCCATGGACTTTAATACCTACTCCGAATTTTTCTTTTGTTTCCTTTACTAATTGCTCAATATAGAGATTTAATAACATTGGGGAGAGGCTACAACCCTGTCTCACTCCCTTCCCGACCACTGCTTCCCTTTCATGCCCCTCGACTCTTATAACTGCCATCTGGTTTCTGTTCGAATTGTAAAGAGCCTTTCGCTCCCTGTATTTTACCCCTGCCACCTTTAGAAGTAACTGGTAATATTCTTGAAAACGGCCTGTATTGGCTTAGTTTCCACTACCAAATGGAGCATAAACGGTCACAAGAGCAGATCGTGAATCGATCAAACGATTCCACGTCCACTCGGTAGAACTCCTACATTCTCTATTTCAGTGACAAAATGTATTACAATGGCGGTACCAGTTCTAGTATCCGGATCATGTCAGAAATACTACGAACACAACAATTTTATTAGCTAGTTCACTTGTCACTTATTGCTCTAGAGCTACATGACATTGGTCTCCTTTAAGACGTTTTTAAGAGCAGCTATGTTAGTGATATCGGATATCTATGCTAAGAGTTTGAGTGTTGCAGAGAGTGTGACTGTACGCCATTTATTGTTACCTCATCGTCTACCTATTCCACTGGTTTTACACTTCACTCATCACTGGCACTGTTTGAACGACTAATATCGAAAAGAGATGCTTGTACAGATTTCTTAGCATATCGGTCATCAGAATTTGGATCTCGATTCTTTCGTTTGCCTGGCAGAATTTCACTTGATTTTTTACTGAGGGTGACATCTTTAATTTGACATAATTCTGCAACTGTCTTTTCAGGGTTGTTATCTCTAACTTTAGAGGCCACAGGGTTTTTGACCACCCGTTTCTTTCTTTTTTCTGCGGCTTTGTCTACTGTATTTTCGATTTTAGTCGTCTAGGACACACCAGTTTCAGAGGTAACGCTACCTTATATCTGTGGTCCCAATTCGTAACATGTCTTAGTTTCCTCAGTTTCTCCTTTCTTTTCTTCTACTTTTGAATTTGATTTTCCTTTATTGGATTATCTTCTTTGGCTCCGGAATGAATTTCCGTAATGTTTGCAGGAGTAAATGGGCTTCTATTGAGGGCAATATGGTTTGTTAGCATTCTGGTACAGGTTTCTGAATTTCCGTTACCATTTCCTGAGCAGGTTTAATTGCCACATGCACTACACTAACAGTCGTTGTAACTGTTAGCAGTAAGGTATACGCCACCATCCTGTTCATATACATATACACATAGCACCTACGCCTGAGGTACAGGCGGGATTTCCCCAATATGTCCAACACTGAGGTGCTACTCCAGCGCCGGCAATAGTGACAAACTAAGAAGGGAAAAAATAAGCTGAAGGTGTGAGTTTAAGTAGTGTTATGGAGGTCACTGGGCTAGCTTCCCGTGCAGCGCTTTTGGTTATAACATTGTGGTGGTTACAGGTAGCATATCTGCCTAGTAAGCATAGAGACCGAGGTTCAAGCAACAGTCACAGCACAAATTTTAATTCATTTCTTCAGGTTCCACCATTATCATCCACAAACTCTGGAAAAACTTTTTCAAACGCTATCTTTCAAAAGCAAACAGTCTTAACTGGATTAATAAAGACATTTCTATAGTACTATAATATCTTCATTACACACTTTATCTATTCGTTTCTTTGACTGTGTGTCAAGTGCAGAATGATGTCTTCCGTTCGATAATCAAAAGTTTACACGGCGTCTAGGTTAATCTCTAACCGCAGAAGGTCACAGAATATATATATATATATATATATATATATATATATATATATATATGTGTGTGTGTGTGTGTGTGTGTGTGTGTGTGTGTGTGTGCGCGCGTGCGTGTGTATGTGTGTGTATGTGTGTGTGTGTGTGTGTGTGTGTGTGTGTGTGCATGTGTGTGTGTTGTAGTTGGTATTATAATAGATTGAGGGTACACCTTTGTTTCCTCCACCTCCAGAGAATTTTGAGGCAGTACCATGATACAAAATGTCTCTGAACTCAGTCTGCTCCCAAGACCAAAATCCTGGACTCGACTCTAAATTCGCTAAACTACGACGCAGACCCACTTTGAGACTAAATACTGTCTGCCCGAGTACTAAATAACGATTTCCAAAGTCAAGAAAAGAACCGGTAGTGTTACAAAAGCAATTAAAAATTACTTTATATCATTGTTTTTTACAGATTGAAGGTGAAATGAATTGATCGTATGGCAAATATTGGCCGGGATACCCCCTTGGGGTTCGGCCGCCGTATTGCAAGTCAGTTTAGGTGACGCCACTTCGGCGACTTGCGTGCCAGTGATGATGAAACACACACAACACCAAGTCCCCTGCCGGGAATCGAACCCGGGCTCCCTTGTGTGGTACGCGATAACGTTACCGTTGCTCTGCGGAGGCGGACAAATTGAAGATAAACATAGAACGTCTGAAAAAGCTTCACTTGGTATAGTATTACAAGACCGTAAACAGATTCTTGACGGAAGAGGGTGTGGGTTGCGGGTTGCAGAGTGTCATCGGCTCGGAGGAATTCAAGCAGCTCGCTGGAAAAAGTCTTTTAGAAACGAATGAACTACAGAATGTGCTCCATTCCACTCTCCACTAGCCTCTCATTACCGTTCCTGTTGGACCGGGTTTTCATAGCTGAATACTACCCGGGTGACCTGATGGGGCTGTATTTTGCCATTTGGTCCAATAATTATACAATTTTGAGCAGTTTTTTTTTACAAGTAAATGCGACCATCGCCATTTGTGCTATATTTTAGTTGATCAGCGCAAATTTTGGGCGACACTGGCAAATCCCAGTATATTTCTATGCTCCGCTGTCTTGTGAAGTACAGAAATATTACAGCCCCAGAGTCCTACCAGTCTCCATATAACGACTCCTGTGCTAACATTAAACTACTAAAGAGGGATATTTAGGCTATTCTAGTAGTGTGTACTTATTTTTCATTTAACATACAGCTAATTGACGAATCAGAATCGGTTTTCCTACTCTTTCCTGTTACACAGGTTTCCAAAATTAGCAACAATCACATTAGCACACAGCACAAAATTAACAGACGGCAGCACTTATATTAAGGTCAGTTGCAAGTAATAATTGTACTGATTAGGAAAAAAAAGAAACATCTGAGCTCAAGTAAGGCCCACAGTGTACGGTAGCTGGTCTTGGCTGAAGTATGGATGGGCGATAGCCGATAGTACTACCATAAAACTATCGATAGCATCGTTAATTATAGGTAGTGCGTGCACCTTTCTCGTCGTATGACTGAAAATCAAAATACTTTTCAATTTCATAACTCGATAACTAGCTCGTGTCTAAGTCTTAATTTTATTTGGATGATAAGGGGGAAGGGTGCTGACTCCCTGGTTTCCCTTCCCCCTTTGGCTACGTTTGTGGTTACTGAAAATCGTGGAAGTTAGTCACGGATCACGTTTCGCCATCTTGCGCGCCATTTTAAACACAACAGAGGTCGTCGCACGCTTGCTCCGCTATTTCTCTAAGATGTTCATAAGGACTGCAAACATAGTAGCGGTAAAGTTGCATGTACTTGGAGTCAATCCAGGTAAATACTTTGGCTTCCGAATCACTATAGACGTTGGCTGGGATGATCACTATGGCCCAGAGACGAGGGAGCTAAGCAGGCATTGGAAACGCGTAGATTCCCTACGGCCGAAGAGGGCAAGATAATACTGAGTAATACGGGACTGCTAACAGATTAAGTTCCTACAGGGCTGAAATGGTGGTACTACTTTCTGTTCTTCTGTGATGTTCCACTGGTTCAAATGACTCTAAGCACTAAGGGACTTAACATCTGAGGTCATCAGTCCCCTAGACTTACTACTTAAACATAACTAACCTAAGGACATCATACACATCCATGCCCGAGGCAGGATTCGAACCTGCGACCGTAGCAGCCGCGTGGTTCCGGACTGAAGCGCCTAGAACCGCATGACTACAGCGGCCGGCAGTTCTATTAGTACAGTAATCCTGGAAAGGGTGACAAATTCTTTCTCAACCGGCAACAGAGGTGGTACGTGTACTTATACTAAATAGTGATTTACTGATTTACTGCCCGCATCTCGTGGTCGTGCGGTAGCGTTCTCGCTTCCCACGCCCGGGTTTCCAGGTTCGATTCCCGGCGGGGTCAGGGATTTTCTCTGCCTCGTGATGGCTGGGTGTTGTGTGATGCCCTTAGGTTAGTTAGGTTTAAGTAGTTCTAAGTTCTAGGTGACTGATGACCATAGATGTTAAGTCCCATAGTGCTCAGAGCCATTTGAACCATTTTGAACTGATTTACTTTGTCAACAATTACGCTGTAAGTCAAAGTTATATTTTGTTAATCATACGCTAATGGATGCTTAGAAGAATAGTGACGTTAAGAAAATAAAAATAATTTCGCCCTGCACAATTAGTACTGTAAAATATAGCACTTAAACATGTGTTCAGAACATCAATACTGCGCATTAAATGGGAGCACATTTAGACACATTCCATAAAAATGTGAATGTAAACGAAACTGAGATAACCAAAGTTATATGAAGAAAATATGCTCAGTTCAGTGGTAAAAAGTTCCAATCGCACATAAGCAGAGCAAGTCTCACGACTTTATTTTATCAAGTAACTCCAAGGAAAACTGCCAGCTTAGAAATCTGTGCCACAACAGTAAAGGCCACTAGAAATGTTCAACCTAAGTTCCTTAAAGAGCGTGCAGCTTAAAAGTTAAATCAGACAATAATTCCTTTTCAGTTGCAACATTTCACAACAGCTTTTACAGAGTAACCGCTGCCTCCGGCATTCCAAACAAGTCCCCTCTCAAACAGACATCATATATTATTCAGAGGGAATCACATTCTTCAGTGATCTAAAAGTACATAAAAAACAACTATAATTAATGTCTTAAATAGTATAATCAATTAAAATATTTTACACTCTAAAATAAAGCAACACTTTACAAAAGAGCCCATTGGTAAAACACAGTGAAACGTTTAGGGTAATGTAATTTGCAAGCCACGTAACGGTGGTAAAATACATCTTAAATCAGAGGGCTTTTATTCGATAAAAATTACCTTCAGTTTGGTCTTCAATAATCCAACTTTTTACTAATACTTGACGAAAACACTACCGATAAAAAATAGAAACTCTTTCGAAAATCTGATTTCAAAGGCTCGGATAGTAAAATCCATTACAAAGTAGCAAAAATTTCTCAAAAAAAGAAATACTAACCTCAACTAAGAGCAATTCTATCAAAACATATTTATCTTTTGAACGATTTAAAACATTTAGTACGAATAAAGGTAACTAATGACAAATAATTTTAAAAACACTGCAATCAAAACGCCAAATGGCACTCAGCCAAAACTAAATACTCAAGACATCGGGGAACAGTCTGCTAACACAGTGCATCACTCGCAGTATGCAACTGAAACGCAAGCGCTCCCCAGCACCATCAAAGAATTTCGGAAAGTTAACCAATGCCGCATATTACAAGTGGAAGCCACAAGGGTTCGCGTATTAAACAGCAAAGCTCTCCGTTTATTGGTTTGTGAAGCTGACAAGAGTTCGCGTATTAAACTGCAAGGATCTCAGATTATTGATTTGTGTTCTTTCTTCTTTTCACACTCATGTTCGTAACTGTCAGGCTAGTATCTGAGAATATGCAAAACCTTTCTTCCGATCGAAACATCTGAATCGCAGTGCAAAGCAAAAGAACTGTGTGCAAATTTAATTTTGAACGGAAATGCATGGAGCTCACGCTACACAGTGCGAAATCCAGACAAGCCAGCACAACAAACAAATCGCCTGAGAGAATGTAATCCGTTTTCATTGAAATTTACATATATCCTGAATGTTGTCTTTAGTATTGTAAACAATCAGTGTACCAGAATTGTTATTGCAATTACAGAGCAAATGTACAAAGAAATTAACGCAGTTGACTTTATAATAAAACAACTGGAGAATTCACAAGGTGCTGCTTTACTGAGATCTTCTACAGTTATTAAGCTTCAGAACCCATACTGTCATTATTTTCACAACTACACTTTGACAAATACTTCGCCTAACAATGGTCATGAACCTTGGTGTTAATTAAATTTATTGGCCTACCTGTACATAAAGAACGCTCGGCTGCCCTGCAACCTGTCACTATATAGGAATATATTGAGACTGTCAAAAATCAAATTCCATTTGCCGTACTTACTATGTACAGTGCAAGACAGTATCTTACCACTTTTCATAAAATGCTCTTCAGTATACAACTCGTGATGTGCAATATGAGTATGCAAACACAACCATGAAAATAAAGAATGAAAAATGGGGAACTAAACTTGAATACTGATAAATGACAACAAAGACTCCAAGTATACCTCTTCTCCATTAAGCCATAAGAACAATAAACCTTTTCATAAAGTTCTCACGCCTAATCAAGTTCGGAAAAATATTTATTAATAACTGTCTTGTCCTCAATAGCCTTCCTTCACACTTGTTTCAACTATCAGACTAATCCATATGCTACAGTACAAAATTTCTACAGCAAACGTTAACCTTGTGCAATGTTCTAACAAAAAGAAACTACACAGTTAGATATATAAAAAGACTGGATTACGTACCTTAAAAATTGTTTTTTGTCGTTCTTGCAGTCATAGCATCTCATTTCCTCAAATTTTTAGCCGAAAACCTGCTACTACAAAATTTCTTTAAATAATGCTGCCTCCTCTACTTGGCAAGCCGGCCTTTGTAGCCGAGCGGTTATAGGCGCTTCAGTCTGGAACTGCTCGACCGCTACGGTCGCAGGTTGGAATCCTGCCTCGGGCATGGATGTGTGTGATGTCCTTAGGTTCGTTAGGTTTAAGTAGTTTTAAGTTTTAGGGGACTGATGACCTCAGATGTTAAGTCCCATAGTGCTCAGAGCCATTTGAACCATTTTTTACTAGGCAGGCCAGCTTCCGTCCTTTTCAAACGAAGAACATAGCCAGACTGTCCCGCACACACTGCCTGCTATTCTCTTCAAAAGAAGTAACCTCACTGACCAACGTCTACTTACAAGGAATATGGTTATATGGATATTACAGACGCTGAGTTCATTTATCAGGTTCGCAAAACCCGTTACTTATATAGGCACAATTTCTTGCAAATCGTCATAGCAAATAAGGCAGTCCTCTTTAATATGAAAATCCACAAGCAGCAGTCAGAATCGAGACAAATTAGCAACTGACACACGCTCTGCATGTTGCGCTCGTTGACCTCCCGTAATCCAGTCAGCACATATAGGAGTGTGTAAACATTTCATAATCTGGATGAAAAACTAGCTGCCCCACGAAGCGTAACACTTCCACACCAATGCTCGGTTTGGACTCAAGATATAACTCGAAATCCCACTTTACTTTCAGGTGACACTGCGAACAAATGCTATAAATCATACCAATGAACCTCCGTCCACGTGCCGACCACGCCGCGCCAGCTCCATCTTGCGAATAGCTCTACCGCTGTCTCTGAAGACTAATACTTTCATCCGCGGCAGGTGACAAGGACATGAGCCGGTCCACATACTGGGTGCATTACAGCCCCACAGCTTGACCTCCCCCCCCCCTCCCCCCCCAGTACGTGACATCGATATCTTTCGTTACCGATAATGCACTGGGATCAAAAATAAAATGATCTCAAAATTATTTAAAATATGAAACTGACACAGAAGTATTTTGTCAGTACGACATTTCACGTGATGTTTCAATCGCTTTGAAACAATATGATGGCTCTTCGTCACCTTGTTTGCTAAAATGACGTGACCCGTGGACATTGAGGAAGGTTTCACGTCACTAGGAAAAAAAGGATCAATAATTCTGCATAACCTTTGAACTGATTTACAGCAGGTAGTGCTGAAATGCATCACACAAAACTAAAGGGATGTTGTCGTTGTCAGTCATATTTTCGCAAAAGACACGTTCCACCTTTGCAATAGTTTAATTTGAATTGCTAAATTAATCACCAGTGCGGATAGCCTTTCGCATAAAACGTCAAACAAACTGCTACTAATTGTCGAATCGCGTGCAACATAGTGAAAGTTTATTGGTTCAAATGGCTCTGAGCACTATGGAACTTAACATCTATGGTCATCAGTCCCCTAGAACTTAGAACTACTTAAACCTAACTAACCTAAGGACATCACACAACACGCAGTCATCACGAGGCAGAGAACGAAAGTTTATTGTTAAATACCAGTAATGGTACGTCATAGACACTGAAGCCAGTTAGCACGCTGATATGAGTTTTATCCACGGTGGTACAATCCATTAATCTTCATTATTCGTGCCGTCATTTTTAATCCTCACTATGCTATATTTTTAATATTGTTTTTTCAGAAAACAGTCAGCGGCATCGATATACTAGGAGCGAAGCATTCACTGTGCTGTCTTACACGTATTCACTACCAGTTTCGATCACTCGCTATCTTCACAGTGAAAAAGTATCTATTGTAACGATTTCAGATGATGTACATGCTATTTACCCAAAAAGGTATACATAATTGCTGACTTGAAAAAGTAAGAAAGCGATACGCAACGCGTTAATACGGGCTTAACCAAGCAGAAAACAATATTGAAACCATGAAACAGCATTAAGTACACAGCAGCATTGCTCAAGCATCTGCGCCTGAACAAAAGGGCAGAGCAATTCTTGCTGTTACATACTTCTTAAGCTGAAAGAGCAGAATAATAAGAACAGAGTAAACTACAGTTCATAGTCTTGTTTGCATGAAAAGCACAATAATATTTGCCCATATTCCAGTTACAACTTTTTCACATCGTCCATTCATGTAAGGACGGCTATAGATGCCAGGGCGGGAAAAGTGGCCACATCGTTTGATTTTCTTGCAGACTGCTGTAGCAAAGTGGCGAACATTTAAAACCATTAAAAGAGACTATTTATTTTTGTCAACGAGTTTCGTAGCAATAATTTATCGCACTCTTCGCCATTGAAATGTTTTGCGTTTTTTCTGCAAGTGACGCAAAGTTCGTGACAAAGTCATTTACACGCACTAAAAAGTGTCTATTGTTACGTGTAATTGCTTCATCGTGGGTAAAACATTATACTTTATCCTCCGAAATCACGTGTTTATGAATTGCCTAGGTTACGTAATTTGTTATTGAGAGAACATTTAGAGTAAGGGCTTCGAGTCGGGCACCGTGAGCACTTGGTCATTTCGTCTGAATGTAAATTTTTTAATGTATTTTACGTGTTACAGGGCAGTGGAATTGATAACAAGAACACAGTGTTTTATAAAAAAGTGTAGTGAGGCATTAGTGTATAACAGTATGAAAAGCTGTGTTATCTTATTACAGTTGTTTGTTAACACGCTATCAAAGTATTTCTAAAAATCACTACAACAATCACGGAATTGCCAAGCTATGCGACATGTATTGCTTTTTTGTAAGTAAAGAAAAGATACCATTTGCTATAGCAGCCAGTGTCTAAAGAAACACACACTTAAAAGAATTCTTAGAAAAACCTGGAGGCAACATTATTTATAGGAAGTGCAGTTGTGAATTCAAACAAGAGTAAGAACTTCTTAAGCACATTTTTGAGTTTGAGTGAAGACATTAAAGCACATTACTAATTAATTTACGCCACTCAGTACTTCAGCTTCCTGAGTATAATAATCTATGTAACCATTCAACAGATAGGAAACAATGCTAGACAAAGATTGGATGAGAGTCTGGAAAGAGACCTCCAAATATGAACCCTATAAAATCAGACTCTACATAATCCCCCTCCTATCTAAGTCATCAGTCTCCTTATAGGTCTGATGCGGCCTGCCACGTATTCCCCTCATGTGCCGATCTCTTTATCTCAAGTAGCACTTGCAGCTTATATCCTCAATCATTTGCTGGATGCATTTCATTCCCTGGCGTCCTCTACAGTTTTTACCCTCTACAGCTCCGCCAATTACCATGGAAGTCATTCCCTGATGTGGACTATCATCCTGTCTCTTCTTCTTGTCAGTATATTCCTTTACACGCCGAAACCACGGAGAAACTCCTCATACCTTACCTTACCAATCTACCTAATTTTCAACAGAATTCTGTAACACAAACCTGGTTTTTCCGCTTTCAGAGTTTCATTACAAGACTACGCTGTGCTTCAAAAGCACATTCTCAAAAATTTCTTGCTCAGTTTACCGTATGTTTGATAGCAGTAGGTTCTTATTGGAACGAATTCCCTATTAGACACTGCTAGTCTGTCATGCACACTTGGCCAGGGGGGTAGCGGGTAATCAAAACATCCTCGGTCACGTGTTCGAATCACGCCACCACTTACATTTTGAATAATAATCAGCACTGACGGCCGAAGACTTCTGGCATAAGAAGTCACCCTCACTCTGTCAACGGCCTTGTCGAAGAGGCCGGAGGAGCGGACAGAGGTTCAGGTCACACTCTTGTCCTGCCCCTAAAGGCCGTAAATTGGCAACGATCAACGGCATGGTGATTCAGAAGGCAATGGAAACCGCTGCATTAAAGATACATAACGGTTATCTACTGGCCTGTAATTGAAAAACTGTCATGACGGTCTCTCCATTGGCAAAAAGTTCCGGAATAGCCCCCGATTCGGATCTCGGGAAAAGGACTGATAAAAGAGAGGTGGCCATAAGAAATAGATTCAATAATCAGTTAAAGGATAACGTTGTACAAGTCGAGACGTGGAAAGTCAGAACCTTGAACGAGGCAAGGAAGCTAGAAAAGCTGGAAAGAGAAATACAAAAGGTACAGTCTAGGTATAGTAGGGGTCAGTGAAGTGAAACGGAAAGAGGTCAAGGATTTCTGGTCAGATGAGCATGGGGTAATATCAACAGCAGCAGGAAAAGGTATAACGGGAGTAGGATTCGTTACGAATAGGAAGGTAGGGCAGAAACTGTGTTAATGTGAACAGTTCAGTGATAGGCTTGTTTTTATCAGAATCGACAGCAAACCAACACTTACAACGATAGTTCAGGTATACATGCCGAGGTCGCGTGATGGGGATGAAGAGAGAGAGTATATGAGGCTACTGAAAGGGTAATAGAGTATGTAAAATGTGATGAAAATCTAATAGTCATGGGGAATGGAATGCAGTCGCAGGCAAAGGAGTAGAAGAAACGGTTACAAGAAAAGGGGAAAAGGAACGAGAGACGAGAAACACTATTTGATTAGTGTGATTAATTTTAGCTAGTAATAGCGAATACACTCTTCAAGAATCAGAAGACGTGTATGAGCACTTGGTAAAGGCCGGGTGATACGGGAAGATTTAGTTAGATTACATCATGGTCAGGCAGAGTTTCTAAAATCAGATACTGGATTGTAAGGCGTACCCGGGAAAAGATAAACAGTAGTTTCAGATCACAATGTAGTAGCGATGAACAGCAGGCTGTAGTTTAAGACATTAGTCAGGAACAATCAATACGCAAATAAGTAGTATACGGGAGCCCCAAGAAATGACGAGATACGATTGAAGTTCCCTAAGGCTATAGATGCAGCAATAAGGAATAGCGCAGTAGGCAGTACAGTTGAAGAGGAATGGACATCTCTAAAAGGGGCATCACAGAAGTTGGGAAGGGAAACATAGGTACAAAGAAGGTAGCTGCGAAGAAACCATGGGTAACAGAAGAAATACTTCAACTGACAGATGAAAGGAGGAAGTACAAACATGTTCCGGGAAAATCAGGAATACAGAAATACAAGTCGCTGAGGAATGAAATAAATAGGAAATGCAGGAAAGCTAAGACGAAATGGCTGTATGAAAGATATGCAGAAACCGAAAAAGAAATTATTGTCAGCATATAGGAAAGTCGAAGTAACTTTCGTTAACACTAAGAACGCAAAGGGAATTTTACTATTATATGCAGAGAAGAGAGCAGATAGGTAGAAAGAGTACATTGAGGCCTCTATGAGGGGGAAGATCTGCTTGATGTGATGGAAGAAGTAACAGGAGTCGACTTAGAAAAGATAAAGGATCCGGCATTGGAATCAGAGTTTAAGACAGATTTGGAGGTCTTTAGAACAAATAAGGCAGAAGGGATAGATAATATTCCATCAGAATTTCTAAAATCATTGTGGGAAGTGGCAATAAAATAACTATTGTCGACGATATGTAGAATGTATGAGTCTGGCGACGTACCATCCGACTTTCAGAAAATATCGTCCACACAATTCCGAACACTGCAAGAGCTGACAAGAGCGAGAATTGTTAAACAATCAGGTTAACAGCATTTCCATCCAATTTATTTACAAAAATAATATACAGAATAACGGGAAAGAAAATTAAGGGTGTGTTAAATCACCATCAGTTTAGCTTTTGGAAAGGTCGTGGTAATTCTGTGATTGAGGTTGTTAATGGAAGCAACACTAAACTAAAATAGAGACACATTCGTAGGATTTGTCCTGGAGAGAGAATTCGATAGTGTAAAATGGTGAAAGATTTAGAAATGCTGAGAAAAATAGGGGTAAGCTATAGGGAGGGGCGGGTTATACACGATATATACAAGAGCCAAGAGGGAATAATAATAGTGGACGACCAAGAACGAAGAGCTCCAACTGTTCACTCTGTACATCGAAGAAGCAATGATGGAAATAAAAGAAAGGTTCAGGAGTAGGAGTAAAATTGAAGGTGAAAGGATATCAATGATACGATTCACTGATGACATTGCAGTCCTGAGTGAATGTGAAGAAGAATTACATGATTTTTTGAATGGAATGGACTGTTTAATGAGTACAGAATATGGATTGAGAGTAAATCGAACAAAGACGAAAGTAATGAGAAGTAGCAGAAATGAGAACAGCGAGAAACTTAACATCAGAAATGATGACCACGAAGTAGATGAAGGAATTCCACTACCTAGGCAACAAAATAACCAATGACGGACGGTGCAAGCAGAACACAAAAGCGAACTAGCACCCACAGAAAGGGCATTCCCTGCCAAGAGAAGTTTTCTGGTATCAGACATTTGCATTGATTTGAGGAAGAAATTTCTGAGAATGTGCATTTGAAACACAGCATTGTATGGTAGTGACACGTGGACTATGGAAAATTAGAACAGAAGATTATCAAGGCATTTGAGATATGCTGCTACAAACGAATGTTGAAAATTAGGTGGACTAATGAGGTAAGGAATGAGGAGGTTCTGCTCAGAACTGGAGAGGAAAGGAATATGGGGAAAACACTGACAAGGAGAATATCTTCCATGGTACTAGAGGGAAAATCTCTAGAGGAAGACAGAGATTGTAATACATCCAACAAATAACGGAGGACGCAGGTTGCTAGAACTACTCTGAAATAAAGAGGTTGGCACAGGAGAGAAATTAGTGGCTGGATGCATCATACCAGTCAAAAGACTGATAATTCAAAAAAATAAGTGTACTCTTGAGATCCTCCTTGCTGCGTCCGTCATGACTTATCTTGCTGTCTAGTTAGCAGAAACCTCTACCTTCATCTTCTTCGTGATTACCAATCCCGATGTTAGACTTCTTGTTGTTCTCTATTCTACAATTTCTCGTTTCTTTCATTTTATTTTCGACTTGCTCTCAGTCCATAATATGTACCCATTAGACTCTTCATGCCACTCAGTTGCTTCTATTATTGTTGTGAAGTTTCAGTGGGGTTAGCAATGTTATCACCGAATCTTATCGCTGATATCCTCTCGTCTTGACTTTTCATTCCAATCTTGAACCTTTCCTGTATTTCCATAATTGCTTCTTTGAACAGTATGGGCGAAAGACTGCATTCCTTTCTTTACATCGTTTTTAATCTCAGCTCTTCGTTCTTGGTCTTTCACTCTTATTGTTGTCCCTTGGCTCCTGTACATACTGTTTATTACCCGTCTTTCCCTACCACTTACTCCTATTTCCTTCAGAATTTCGAACATCCTGCACCATTTGACAACGCTGCCTCCAAGTCGAATAATCCCATGAACGTGTCTTCATTTTTTTTAGTCTTGATTCCATTATCAATCGTTACGTCAGAACCGCCTGTCTGGTGCCTGTTCGTTTACATTCATCCGCATGGCATTCTTGTCAGCGATATGGAGGTGACGTCGGCATGTATACTTGGATTACCGTTGTCGATGTTGGTTTGATGTCGCTTGTGATGAGAACAATCCTGTCACTGGACTGCAAGAGAAGGATTTAAGTGGCAATACAACTGTTTTATAGTCACAGAATTTATACAGTTAACACGTTTCGTATGCTCACCTACGAAAATATGTCAGACAAATGATTTCTTTTTTTCTTTACTTTTTAGGGTGGTCCCTGTACTTAGTTTTCCCCAGTTATTGGAGTATTTCTTGTTTATCAATCAGTCATACTACACTAATTATTCACTCTATATCGACTGCTACAAACGTACACGTTCCATGGCTCCATACTTTACTAATACTTCAGCAACAATACTTGCAGTACTTACCTCGTCTTATGCACCACTACACAAATATTATTAACATTTACAGTATTCTTCAAGTTTAGAAAGTGTATTTCACTTAATTATCTCAGTTTTAATGCATAAAGCGGTAAGTGAGACAGTGACGTTCGTCATTATCGATACTAAATCTTACATAATGATGTTTTTACATGAATTCCAACATGTTTAATCCCGGGTGCCTACACAAACTGACGATACTTCTGCTTGTCAGTATGACACAGGTTAAAGCAAAAATACAAGTTTTCTTCTCAAAACTCATCAGCGAAATCGCCTGACAGAGTTGCCGCAGGTTGTAAAGATAAACAGTGCGGGTAATCGGTTCAAGGAGATGATTTCGTTCTATGTCAAAGCTGTAGCTCATTCTGCAAATGCCAAACTTAGACATTCTGCTTCTCTGAGCTATCCTACTTGACCTTACCTTGCCATACCATGGTAGCAAGGAATTTGTTTTTCCATCCTCGGATGAAGAAAACATTTCTTGACAAGCATTTCCAAGACAGTTATTTTAGAGGTGGAACACTTCCTGAGCGTCCAAAATTCGACATCCAAGATCTCTGCCGTATCATCCATCGTTGGGAGAAGCGTTGAACCGCTGACTATTTAGAGGAGGACTACCGCTGTTGTTCCCCCAAACACTATAGGACACAGTCTACACAAAAGAGTAGCGAGCTGCCTACGTCGCAGGGGCTCTTTGGTCAAAGTTAAGCTCCAAAAGAGTGCTCACACAACGAACTCTAAGTTATACGTCAACCTAATTACACATGAATAATTACCAACCGGACATCCACCCACCAAACGCGGATATAACCAACCACAAGGCTTCACTCAGCAGTTATGCAGCACCTCAAGGCATTTGCCAGACAATCATCAGGACAGTGTCCCAGGACTCACTTGTAGTCGCCAAAAAGAAGAGACAAGCCATACATTATACACGTGATGTTAGTCATAAATCACTGGATCAAAGACTATACTAGCGCTTAAAGACAGGTCGATGCAAGTGGGCACACACGATTCGTTCCCCCGTTCAGTAAAGTGGCAGTGTAATGAAAACGAGACATATTATAAAACGGGCGTGGTGCAGACGTTAAGAACGCAGCTAGGTGTGTGTACGTAAGCGCCCTCTACTGGGATCACAAAGGAACAGCGCGAAAGTTCACCTCTGTGCCATTTATCTGATGGACGTGATAGACGTAAGGGCAACGAATTGCGTGTGCATCTGACATTACTATGGAAGAAGTGAAATTTGTGTCAGAATGGCTGCTGTACAAGGTGACCACAGCATGTCACTGGAGCGTGTGTTTGCTTGGATTTCGCGAAAGTCTGGGGTCACTAAAAGACAGCTGTCAGCGAGGCCATGTTCATCCTGTCATTACTCCTTGTGTCATCGTAGCGATGGCTGCTACCGTTAGCAACAACCGAAGTCCGACGGTGGAAGACATTCGGTTCATAATGGGCTTCAGTCACGGAGCCAGTCTCGCCGTCATGACAGAGCATTTCAGCAAAATCTGTGCACTGTGAGTTCCCCTCAGCAAGACAGAGGAAGATATTTGGGAAAAATGTCGACATCACTGCTGCACCTGGAATGGTATCACGACAAAAAATATCTGCTCCTACCACAAATTGACGCGGGCGTTGAAAGATGACGTCACTATTTTGAGCATAAGAGCAAGCGTCAGGGCCAATAATGGACGCTCACGGAGTAATCACCCACCGAAAAACTCCAAAACCGTGCACACCATCTCCGGAAATCTCATGATAAACTTTTTCTTTGACTGTAAGGTCCGCGCTGCTCATTGGCATTCTGGAACAGTGCCCCACAATTACTGCACAGCGGTACATGGGTCCTCTGCAAATACTGGGGGCTACGTCAAGTCCAAACGCACAGGAACGTTGAAGGACGACATTAAATTGTTGCTGGGTAATGCCAGCCACATGTTGCCAACGTTTCTGCGACTACGCTGCAGAGGTTTCGCTGGGAAGCCCTTACACATGCTTCACACAGTCCCGATCTCTCGCATGCAATATTGACATTTTTGGGGCCCCGAAGAAAAGAAATGTGGCCGTTCAAAATGGTCCAAATGGCTCTGAGCACTAAGGGACTTAACATATGAGGACATCAGTCCCCTAGAACTTAGTACTTAAACCTAGCTAACCTAAGGACATCACACACATCTATGCCCGAGGCAGGATTAGAACCTGCGACCGTAGCAGTCGCGCGGTTCCGGACTGAAGTGCCTAGAACCGCTAGGCCACCGCGGAATGTGGCCGTCGTTTTGCTTTACACGAAGAGTAACCTGCCTGGGTACATTGTTCTGTAGGCACTGACCGCCTTGCCACGCACTGGGATAAATGCATTAAAAGTTAGGGTGATTCCTTTTGAAATAATAAACAGTTTACTTTCTTCCATGAACCTCGTTTTCATTTGTCTGTCATTTATAAAAATTATTTCAGTAATTCATTGTATATTGTTGCCAAATCTATGTTGACACCGATTTAGCCATAGCTGTTGACTAACCATGTTCGGGTCGTGTGACGGACCTTTATAGATGCAGCGTGCAAACAAACCACGTCATTATAGCGAGTGCAGGTGCTCCTCTTCAAGCCACGTTTATATGTGTGACCTTAAGAGCATTTGGCGAATGGAAAGAGCTCCGTTTCACGGTTGCAGCAAATATTTTAGAGTTGATAGTTAATTTTAACTACTCCATTTACAAACAATCCCGCAAGAGGAACATCCGCAACTGAGCATTATAGTAGAAGTTGAAAATACAGCTTCAGTTTTTAGTGCTTAAACCACGGCCGGTTTCTCACTACTACATACCGATCAGAGGCTTATTTGCTACACGGCATATATCTCTTTCCCATACTAAGGACTTTAATGCCCATCCAGTTTCTGTTTTGCATAAATTGTCCTCTTTTATAGAAGTTCGCATATTTTCAATTTCTTAGCGCATGACTACGGTGTGTTATTGTGGGTCATTAACTGTGTTCTCACTAAATTAAAATATGCCTCTCACTGATGATTCAAAATTTGTCTCACGTCTTGTCTTACGTAAGCCTTGTTGAACCGCCGGCTTTTAGTTAGCAGTTTTTTGAATTGATCCTACTTTTATATGCCCTTTACTGCTATTACTGCTAGCTATTAAATAGTATAGGAATTTTTTATAGTGGACTTCAAGATTTAGCTGCCTTCCACCTTACTTAGTAGCAAGATGGTATTTAATAGCAATGGCAGACGTGTATGCTCTTTTAACTCATGACTGTGGTACGTGATTCGACGTCGCCATATGCGTCTCCAATCAATTAAAATTTGCACGTCATTCACGGAAAGGGAAAAAATTTCTTTCTAGTTTACGGTTTATACGTAAGCTTTTAAGTCACCGGCTTCAGGTTAGGAGTTGTACTACAGTTCTGTACTACCTCCGTTAAGTATGTTAATTTACCACTCACAGTGTACTCTTAAAGCTTTTCGTGCAACTTTTTTGTGATCTTTTTTTTTCCTTTTGAATGCAAATCACTAATTGAAAGTTTGAACGGTCTTACTAGTTGGTCCCGCGTTGTTATTCCCGTTCACAGAGGCCAGGACTTTTGCCAATCTTTTCTAAGTCCATTATTGAGATTGGAAGTCTGAGGGACTTCGGCCTTTCAGTTATGTAGTAAAACGTAACACCTACAGCCGTCCGTATGATGTTATTCATTACATGGCTACCAGTTTCAGCCCTTCAGTGCCCTACCTTCAGGCCTTTACTGACGCTGAGGGGGATAACACTATCTGTGTTCACGATTCATCAGTGGCCAACATCTATGACTGGTTTCCGCAGAGTACCCGTAACAACAATGTTGCCTCTCCAAACATCAACTATCAACGCAGCCATAGTTGAAGGTTGGAGAGATCCCCTGAGCGTCAGTAAAGGCCTTAAGATGGCACACTGAAGCGCCGAAACTGGCAGCCATATAATAAAAAACATCGTAAAAACGCCTCCAGGTGTTCCACTTTATTACATTTTGGTTTACCAATTTGCTTCGTCCTTCGTTTACGCTAAGCTGTGCTCTGCGCTCGCTGGTGGTACACCGCGTCCTATATCCTATATCGCAGCGCTCGGGACCACAGCACAAAATGTAAATGTCCCGGCATTCAATCCATACTTCTTAACCCCGGCAGTCGTCCGTTGTATAGTCTGTTATCGCTTAGGCACTGACTTATGCTTTACCGCACCTAGCCCGACTGCTGTGTACTAAAAATATTGCATGATACTTCTTTTTTGTTTTCCTATGTGGATTTTTTTTTCTTTTGTGTTTTGAGTCTTCTGACTAGTTTGATGCGGCCCGCCAATAATTCCTCTCCTGTGCCGACCTCTTCATCTCAGAGTGGTGCTTGCAACCTACGTTCTCAGTTACTTGCTGGATGTATCCGAATCTCTGTCTTTCTCTAGAGTTTTTCCCTCCACAGCTCCACCTAGTACCATGGAGGTCAGTCCCTGATATTTAATACATCTACATCTACATCTACATCTATACTCCGCGAGCCACCTTACGGTGTGTGGCGGAGGGTACTTATTGTACCACTATCTGATCCCCCCTTCCCTGTTCCATTCACGAATTGTGCGTGGAAAGAACGACTGCTTGTAAGTCTCCGTATTTGCTCTAATTTCTCGGATCTTTTCGTTGTGATCATTACGCGAGATATATGTGGGCGGTAGTAATATGTTGCCCATCTCTTCCCGGAATGTGCTCTCTCGTAATTTCGATAATAAACCTCTCCGTATTGCGTAACGCCTTTCTTGAAGTGTCCGCCACTGGAGCTTGTTCAGCATCTCCGTAACGCTCTCGCGCTGACTAAATGTCCCCATGACGAATCGCGCTGCTTTTCGCTGGATCATGTCTATCTCTTCTATTAATCCAACCTGGTAAGGGTCCCATACTGATGAGCAATACTCAAGAATCGGACGAACAAGCGTTTTGTAAGCTACTTCTTTCGTCGATGAGTCACATTTTCTTAGAATTCTTCCTATGAATCTCAACCTGGCGCCTGCTTTTCCCACTATTTGTTTTATGTGATCATTCCACTTCAGATCGCTCCGGATAGTAACTCCTAAGTATTTTACGGTCGTTACCGCTTCCAATGATTTACCACCTATGGCATAATCGTACTGGAATGGATTTCTGCCCCTATGTATGCGCATTATATTACATTTATCTACGTTTAGGGAAAGCTGCCAGCTGTCGCACCATGCATTAATCCTCTGCAGGTCCTCCTGGAGTACGTACGAGTCTTCTGATGTTGCTACTTTCTTGTAGACAACCGTGTCATCTGCAAATAGCCTCACGGAGCTACCGATGTTGTCAACTAAGTCATTTATGTATATTGTAAACAATAAAGGTCCTATCACGCTTCCCTGCGGTACTCCCGAAATTACCTCAACATCTGCAGATTTTGAACCGTTCTTCTAGGAAATCCTGAATCCAGTCACAAACCTGGTCCGATATTCCGTAAGCTCGTATTTTTTTCACTAAACGTAAGTGCGGAACCGTATCAAATGCCTTCCTGAAGTCCAGGAATACGGCATCAATCTGCTCGCCAGTGTCTACGGCACTGTGAATTTCTTGGGCAAATAGGGCGAGCTGAGTTTCACATGATCTCTGTTTGCGGAATCCATGTTGGTTATGATGAAGGAGATTTGTATTATCTAAGAACGTCATAATACGAGAACACAAAACATGTTCCATTATTCTACAACAGATTGACGTAAGCGAAATAGGCCTATAATTATTCGCATCTGATTTATGACCCTTCTTGAAAATGGGAACGACCTGCGCTTTCTTCCAGTCGCTAGGTACTTTACGTTCTTCCAGCGATCTACGATAAATTGCTGATAGAAAGGGGGCAAGTTCTTTAGCATAATCACTGTAGAATCTTAAGGGTATCTCGTCTGGTCCGGATGCTTTTCCGCTACTAAGTGATAGCAGTTGTTTTTCAATTCCGATATCGTTTATTTCAATATTTTCCATTTTGGCGTCCGTGCGACGGCTGAAGTCAGGGACCGTGTTACGATTTTCCGCAGTGAAACAGTTTCGGAACACTGAATTCAGTATTTCTGCCTTTCTTCGGTCGTCCTCTGTTTCGGTGCCATCGTGGTCAACGAGTGACTGAATAGGGGATTTAGATCCGCTTACCGATTTTACATATGACCAAAACTTTTTAGGGTTCTTGTTTAGATTGTTTGCCAATGTTTTATGTTCGAATTCGTTGAATGCTTCTCTCATTGCTCTCTTTACGCTCTTTTTCGCTTCGTTCAGCTTTTCCTTATCAGCTATGATTCGACTACTCTTAAACCTATGATGAAGCTTTCTTTGTTTCCGTAGTACCTTTCGTACATGATTGTTATACCACGGTGGATCTTTCCCCTCGCTTTGGACCTTAGTCGGTACGAACTTATCTAAGGCGTACTGGACGATGTTTCTGAATTTTTTCCATTTATGTTCCACATTCTTTTCCTCAGAAATGAACGTTTGATGGTGGTCACTCAGATATTCTGCGATTTGTGCCCTATCACTCTTGTTAAGCAAATATATTTTCCTTCCTTTCTTGGCATTTCTTATTACACTTGTAGTCATTGATGCAACCACTGACTTATGATCACTGATACCCTCTTCTACATTCACGGAGTCGAAAAGTTCCGGTCTATTTGTTGCTATGAGGTCTAAAACGTTAGCTTCACGAGTTGGTTCTCTAACTATCTGCTCGAAGTAATTCTCGGACAAGGCAGTCAGGATAATGTCACAAGAGTCTCTGTCCCTGGCTCCAGTTCTGATTGTGTGACTATCCCATTCTATACCTGGTAGATTGAAGTCTCCCCCTATTACAATAGTATGATCACGAAACTTCTTCACGACGTTCTGCAGGTTCTCTCTGAGGCGCTCAACTACTACGGTTGCTGATGCAGGTGGTCTATAGAAGCATCCGACTATCATATCTGACCCACCTTTGATACTTAACTTAACCCAGATTATTTCACATTCGCATTCGCTAATAACTTCACTGGATATTATTGAATTCTTTACTGCTATAAATACTCCTCCACCATTGGCGTTTATCCTATCCTTGCGGTATACATTCCATTCTGTGTCTAGGATTTCGTTACTGTTCACTTCCGGTTTTAACCAACTTTCCGTTCCTAATACTATATGCGCACTATTTCCTTCAATAAGAGATACTAATTCAGGAACCTTGCCCTGGATACTCCTGCAGTTTACCAATATTACGTTAACTTTTCCTGTTTTTGGTCTCCGAGGACGGACATTCTTTATAAACGATGATAATGTCCTCTCTGGTAAGCCGTCAGGTATTTTATCGTTTCGCCCAAGGGGGGGTCCCTCTAACCTAAAAAACCACCGTGTGCACGCCACACGTACTCTGCTACCCTAGTAGCTGCTTCCGGTGTGTAGTGCACGCCTGACCTGTCTAGGGGGGCCCTACAGTTCTCCACCCAATAACGGAGGTCGATGAATTTGCAACCATTATAGTCGCAGAGTCGTCTGAGCCTCTGGTTTAGACCCTCCACACGGCTCCAAACCAGAGGACCGCGATCGACTCTGGGCACTATGCTGCAGATATTAAGCTCAGCTTGCACTCCGCGTGCGATGCTGGTTGTCTTCACCAAATCAGCCAGCCGCCGGAAGGAACCAAGGATGGCCTCAGAACCCAAGCGGCAGGCGTCATTCGTTCCGACATGTGCTACTATCTGCAGCCGGTCACACCCAGTGCGTTCAATAGCTGCCGGAAGGGCCTCCTCCACATTACGGACGAGACCCCCCGGCAAGCACACCGAGTGCACACTGGCATTCTTCCCCGACCTACCCGCTATTTTCCTGAGGGGCTCCATAACCCGCCTAACGTTGGAGCTCCCTATAACTAATAGGCCCGCCCTCTGTGACTGTCGGGACCTTGCCGGAGAATCGGCCACTGGCCCAACAGGCGAGGCATCCTGTGGTGGCTCGGAAACGATGTCATCACCACTAGGAAGCACCCCGTACCTGTTGGAAAGGGGTAAGGCAGCTGCCACGCGGCCAGATCCCACCTTCGCCTTTCGGCCAGGCACGCGCGAGCCCACCACTGTCCGCCATTCACCCTGGAGTGATGGCTGACCGGTAAGATGCTCACTGCCGGAAGACGCAGCGACATCAGGGGTTCCATGTGATTCCAAGGCCACCGAAGTAGGCATAGGTCTCACCACAGTTGCCCCAACGCCACTACGAGCCGACGCCTGCGCCTCGAGCTCGATGAGCCTAACAGACAAAGCCTCCACCTGCCCCCGAAGAGTGGCCAATTCTCCTTGCGTCCGCTCACAACAACCACAGTCCCTACACATGACTATGTTTACCCTACTCTATAAGGTGACAAATTCCCAAGATAATCTTCTGATGAGCTACTCTGATAATCAAGAAACACTCACTGAAATACGAGACGCGAAAACTACGCTAGGTTTTCCCAGAAAAACTATTTAAAAGCTAAGCGCAGCAAATAAGTACAAAAACGCTTTATACAAACAGTACTCGCTGCTGCTGGTGCTCTGGCTGTCACAAGACAACTGCTGATTCAAGTGACTAGTGGCTAACGGCCGCGAAACAAACAAAAGACGGTTTTAGGGCGCTTTCTGTTCTAAACGATCAAGAAAACACTAAGAAATCTAACACGAAAACTACGTAAAGTTTTATCAAGAACTGTTAGTTACTATGCAGAGCAGATAAACACAAATAGAATCCCTTCCTTAGTGGAAGGTCGTAAACAAAATGCAAAATAAACGCTTTATACAAACAGTACTCGCTGCTGCTGGTGCTGTCGCTCTGGCTGTCACAAGACAACTGCTGATTCAGGTGACTAGTGGCTACCGGCCGCGAAACAAACAAAAGACGGTTTTAGGGCGCTTTCTGTTCTAAACGATCAAGAAAACACTAAGAAATCTAACACGAAAACTACGTAAAGTTTTATCAAGAACTGTTAGTTACTATGCAGAGCAGATAAACACAAATAGAATCCCTTCCTTAGTGGAAGGTCGTAAACAAAATGCAAAATAAACGCTTTATACAAACAGTACTCGCTGCTGCTGGTGCTGTCGCTCTGGCTGTCACAAGACAACTGCTGATTCAAGTGACTAGTGGCTAACGGCCGCGAAACAAACAAAAGACGGTTTTATGGCGCTTTCTGTTCTAAACGATCAAGAAAACACTAAGAAATCTAACACGAAAACTACGTAAAGTTTTATCAAGAACTGTTAGTTACTATGCAGAGCAGATAAACACAAATAGAATCCCTTCCTTAGTGGAAGGTCGTAAACAAAATGCAAAATAAACGCTTTATACAAACAGTACTCGCTGCTGCTGGTGCTGTCGCTCTGGCTGTCCGAATCACCTGTCCGTTCTCCTTGTCAGTGTTTTGTACATATCCTTTCGACTCCGATTCTGCGCAGAATTACCTCATTCCTTACCTTATCAGTCCAACTAATTTTTAGAATTCGTCTTTAGTATTACATCTCAAATTCTTGGATTCTCTTTTGTTCCGGTTTTACCACAGTCTACGTTTCACCACCGTGCCATTCTGTGCTCAAAACACATACTTCCAGAAATTTCTTCCTCAAATTGAGGCCTACGTTTGATACTAGTAGACTTTCCTTGGCCAGCAATGTGTACTACTGCGGGAAAACTATTAATAGTTTAGGTCTCCTGGCTATTTTCAGTATCAGACATGGTGATGAACATGTAAAAACCCGAAACCGGACGTGGTTCAAGCACTGAGAAACGAAGATAACATCTCAACTGAAGCATTTTCAACCTCTACTACGCCATCTATCATAATATTCTTTCTATAAATCTGAGTCTGTCAACTACTTTTCCTCCTTATTTTTTTCTTTATTGTTAATTTCACACCTGATACAGGTAGGCCAGCAGCGGCATACTACGCCATTCTTCGGCCACAGATAAAACTAATGATACAAAAGAAGACAATCGGAGAACAGACATGGTGGATATACAAACGTAGACGTACAAAATTAAAACACACGGAGCCGTTCACGGGTGCAGAGTCCAAAATAAAAATGGTCAGACACGTGGACACGCACAGAGATGACAGATGACACACGTGAACGGCGGAGCACAAACGGTTAAACGCTGGAACACTTGAGCACGAACACGACGGCACACACAAACACTAGGCGATGATCTCCGGGGCGCGAAAGTTCACTATACGTGAACGAGTCCGGGGACCTGCCAAAAGGGGAAAAAAGGGGGGGGGGAGGAAGAGGTTAGTATGTAGATGCCAGTGGCAGAGGAGTTGGGAGGGGTAAGAAAGAAGGTAGGGCGTAGGGGAAGCCCATGGGGAGGAGGGAGGGAGGAGGGACAGAAGGGAGAGAGGGTGCCCTCGGGAAAAAACACAGGTTACGGTAGAGGAGGATCAAAGTTGGTAGCAGGGGTGAGGGCATCATCAGGGAGGGGGAGTTGGTGGAAGCCACCTTGGGCGATTCCGCCTTAAATCACTCCAGACATACATCTTTTTCCGTGGCACAGAGTTGTCAGGGGAACCTTCTAGTTCATACCTTGTCACTGTGCACCCTGTTATTCAGTGGATACGACATATCCCGTAACTTATTGGTATATGGCTAGCATAGAGGGTACCTCTGGGGGAGGGAATTAATTCCGCGACAAACTGGCAGAGACGAAGCCGGTGCCTAATCACCAGCAGCGTCCACAGAGCGGCCAGGCCGAGGGAAGCCGTACTGTGGCGACACGCAGTGGGCAGCAGCGGATTAAGGCCCACCGAGCAGGGTGAAGCCAGCGCGAGGGGGCCGCAGCAAGTTACTCGCAGCGCGTCGCAGCCGGTGTGAAGCATCGGCGGGCGGAGCGAGTTATTAGCTAAGCCCCGTTATTACTCGGCCTCTGCGGAGTGCGCGGGGCGGTGACAGCTGATCCACGCCACGGCACTCTCTTCCATTCTCCCCTCCTGGCAAACACACACAAACACACACACACACACACACACACACACACACACACACACAGCCTCGGCGCTGACACAGCAATATCGCCGCCGGCCACTGGCTCACCTCCTTCCCCCTGATTATACGCTCGCCCGCGTCTTGTCCGCTGGCCGCTGGTACAGTCGGAGGGGCAACACCCCACTACGCTCGAAACCTCTGTGATGAGGTGTCTGGCAGGCGAGAAGCCCCGTCGTGAGATGTCGCCTCTTGGTACACTGCTGTGCGAGATGATTTTCCTCGTGTTTAAAGCTAACTGCTCTCACAGCGTACAGAGCAGAGCTACTAGGGGACCGCATTTGCATCTCATCAGCGATCTCGTTCATATTTAAATTATGCAGGACTCGACCAGAAATGAAGGACAGATGTGGGAGTGCCAGAAGGCCAAACGTCTGGAAGAAACAGCATTTCTTGCGCCTCGCATTAAGGAGGACGTCGGTTCATTCCCGCGTCCGGCCATCCTGATTTAGGTTTTCCGTGATTTCCCTAAATCGCTCCAGGCAAATGCCGGGATGGTTCTTTTCAAAGGGCACGGCCGACTTCCTTCCCCGTCCTTCCCTAATCCGATGAGACCGATGACCTCGCTGTCTGGTCTCCTTCCCCAAAACTAACCCATTTCTGGCGCGGACCAGGAGAGGTATAAGCTATTTATGAAATGTAGTTACAGGCACCGGTTCGCGCAGGAGAAAGATTTCAGAATGGTAATCCGATGGTTGTGGGGTCGATTCCTTATGGGGAAACATGTCTTTCTTTTTAGTTTCCACGCTGGGTGTAAATTTTAAGTTGACAAACCAGAATAACCCGAAAAATAAGCTTCACACGAAAAAATGTGTAGAAACCAAAGTTGATTATTTTCGATGGGAGACCTGCTGGTACTAAACTTAGCCCGCCACCCCAGACCCCTGATGGTGGGGCGGGAGACAACTTTAAAATTTCAAATGGGAACCTCCCTTTTTTATTGCAGAATCAGATTCTACATAAAGAAATACGTACATTTTGTCTTAAACATTTGTTGAGATTCTTGGTACTTGCCGCTGTAATTCAAGAAAATCCATGTTCTCATTTTTGCTTAGAAAAATTTCGTACATTTTGATTCGCTAAAACTAAAACTCTCCCTCTGTCCCTATAGGGTGTGATTTGATAGAGAATAATTAGAGTTTTACAAATGTTGACCCAAATTATTTTCGCAGATTCGGATAAGTTTTGTTAG
The DNA here is from genome assembly GCF_023864345.2 of Schistocerca serialis cubense. Lineage (NCBI taxonomy): Eukaryota > Metazoa > Arthropoda > Insecta > Orthoptera > Acrididae > Schistocerca > Schistocerca serialis. The sequence continues at coordinate 151,742,684 of NC_064639.1, forward strand.
TTTCGTTGTCATGAGGCCACACAACATTTAATTACCAAACAAATCATCTGACTAGGTAACAAACTAATCAAACACCCAACTTACAAACGGGTGAACTCATTAACTAACAGAGTAAACTACGTAAAAGACTAACTGAGAAAAAGACTAACCCACTCGGTAACTAAAAATGAACGTATTCCCGCTTAAGATTTGGTGGTCCTGAAAAGGAACGTTTGGTTTCGTATTAGTTTTAGCGAATCAGAATTTGCGGAATAAATGAGTATTGCCGGCCCCTGTGGCCGGGCGGTTCTAGGCGCTTCAGTCTGGAACCGCGCGACCGCTACGGTTGCAGGTTCGAATCCTGCCTCGGGCATGGATGTGTGTGATGTCCTCAGGTTAGTTAGGTTTAAGTAGTTCTAAGTTCTAGGGGACTGATGACCTCAGAAGTTAGGTCCCATAGTGCTCAGAGCTATTTGAATTCGCGTAAGTTTACACCGAAGAAAAGATAGGACTGTCTACTTTGCGCATTGACGATTAGGGCCTCTTAGAACAACGAATACAGTAGTAAAAACCTTCTTGATAGTGGAAGCGAAGCTTTTCGCAGTTATAGCAGACGTCTTTTCTAAATGGGAGGATGTCATAGACGTTTAAGTGCCGTTATGCTATGGTTGGCATAAGGGAGGGGGGCAAGAGAGAGAGAGAGAGAAAGAGAGAGAGAGAGAGAAAGAGAGAGAGAGAGAGAGAGAGAGAGAGAGAATTCATATACTGCTTATGTCCTGTCTTTTTTGCTTAAGGAGTTCTCTATAAATATTAAATAATATTTACAATAATTTTAGTGGCTGTGAACCACAGGTTAATTTTACAATTAATTGATGACCGTGGACTGCACATATTGCGATTCGTCTGCTACTCACACGGAATAAATTTACCTCGTCATTAATCGCTGCATACTTCAAACATACCAAGGTACAAGTGTATCATGAGAGTATGCGGACCCATCATACTAAAATATTCCAAAACACGTGATGATGCAACTGTAAAGAGCAAGTGATTTGACTGCTAGCAACGTTAAATACAAATAGTTCATTTTTAATTTGTAGTTTTTGGAGATTGAAGCTTCAAGGTGTGATAGGACATGTTTCTGCAAAAGACGAAAACTCATTCTTCATTAATTTACGTGGCAACGTTATTTTATGCATCACTGCTCGGAATACGTATACAGAGCCAAAACCTTTCAAAATTTACGAAAAGACGCATCTTAGAAACTGATACGCCCTTTTTTCTATTTTACACGAGTGTCAGACTTTTTGTTCTGATTGTAGCTTACGTGCAGTCAAAAGTGGCACGAACAGTATACGAGCAATGAGCCAAAAACTGATGTGTGCGAAATCCCAACTGAAAAGAGAAAGCGCAGACACAATTAAAAAACGAAACACAAAGAAAGAAAGAAAGAGGGGAAACAAGCGTGGTCCGTCAGTTCTTATGAAATAAAACCGAGAATTGGTTTAAAAATCCGCAGATATACCGCTCTGTCAATCAGGCTCGCGTGCGGAAGATTGAAAACGCAACAATAAATTCGGTGGCGGCTCGTTCTCTTTTTGGCACGCGGGTAGCCGCCATTTTTCATCGGCCACGCCGCTCCGGCCGTTAATCTCCCGCTGCGGGGATGAAGCCGCCACGCGGTGCACGCGAGGAGCGGGCGCTGTGTGCCAACTTGTGCCGAGCCGTCACGTGACGCGGTCCGTGTTGCCGCTGCTCGCTGTGACGCGCACCGTGTCGCGAATACATCAGGTCATCTTCAATAGTAGCAATTACACTTCACTTACTGCTATTTTAGTTGTTACGTGCGGTGTTATTATGGGCTTACGGGCTTTGGCGCCCCACACTCCAGGTAGTCATAAAGCACTACTTAAAAATGGTTCAAATGCCTCTGAGCACTATGGGACTCAACTTCGAAGGTCATCAGTCTCCTAGAACTTAGAACTACTTAAACCTAACTAACCTAAGGACATCACACACATCCATGCCCGAGGCAGTATTCGAACCTGCGACCGTAGCGGTCGCACGGTTCCAGACTGTAGCGCCTAGAACTGCTCGGCCACAATGTACTGCTACTCACAGATGTCCAGTGTGGGCAGAAATTACAGTACGGCAGCCAAACGTGGTAGACACGCTAACGCAGAAACGTGGAACCGATTTACGATGGAAAAAAATAGTTCCAATTTTGGCCACCAGACGCAAATCTGGTGCTATACACTGTTCGTGTGTGATTTGACATCTGCGCTGTCATTTGACAAACCATAAAGTGAGTGAACAGTGTGGCTAACGGGAACAGAGACAGTGTGATATTAGTGAAACTGTTTTATGTGAACGGCAAAAGTTACAGTGCTGCATTGAGAAGAGGCCCAATGTCAAAAAATGGTTGTCAAAATTTTTTTTAAAAATAGGAATACTCTCTCTCAAATTCTAAAGGTGGCAGGGGTAAAATACAGGGAGCGAAAGGCTATTTACAATTTGTACAGAAACCAGATGGCAGTTATAAAAGTTGAGGGACATGAAAGGGAAGCAGTGGTTGTGAAGGGAGTAAGACAGGGTTGTAGCCTCTCCCCAATGTTGTTCAATCTGTATATTGAGCAAGCAGTAAAGGAAACAAAAGAAAAATTCGGAGTAGGTATTAAAATTCATGGAGAAGAAATAAAAACTTTGAGGTTCGCCGATGACATTGTAATTCTGTCAGAGACAGCAAAGGACTTGGAAGAGCAGTTGAATGGAATGGACAGTGTCTTGAAAGGAGGATATAAGATGAACATCAACAAAAGCAAAACAAGGATATTGGAATGTAGTCTAATTAAGTCGGGTGATGCTGAGGGAATTAGATTAGGAAATGAGGCACTTAAGGTAGTAAAGGAGTTTTGCTATTTGGGGAGCAAAATAACTGATGATGGTCGAAGTAGAGAGGATATAAAATGTAGGCTGGCAATGGCAAGGAAAGCGTTTCTGAAGAAGAGAAATTTGTTAACATTCAGTATTGATTTAAGTGTCAGGAAGTCATTTCTGAAGGTATTCGTATGGAGTGTAGCCATGTATGGAAGTGAAACATGGACGATAAATAGTTTGGACAAGAAGAGAATAGAAACTTTCGAAATGTGGTGCTACAGAAGAATGCTGAAGATTAGATGGGTAGATCACATAACTAATGAGGAAGTATTGAATAGGATTGGGGAGAAGAGAAGTTTGTGGCACAACTTGACCAGAAGAAGGGATCGGCTGGTAGCACATGTTCTGAGGCATCAAGGGATCACCAATTTAGTATTGGAGGGCAGGGTGGAGGGTAAAAATCGTAGAGGGAGACCAAGAGATGAATACACTAAGCAGATTCAGAAGGATGTAGGTTGCAGTAGGTACTGGGAGATGAAAAAGCTTGCACAGGATAGAGTAGCATGGAGAGCTGCATCAAACCAGTCTCAGGACTGAAGACCACAACAACAACAAGACGGTAATGAAATTCTAAAATACAGCTACTCAGAGAGGTCCAGTGTGGGTTGCACTTATCATGTAACAACAAAATTGGGTGGATATGATAATGTGTTAATGCAGACCTGATTAACCAAGGAAAATAATTGCTTCCAGTTTTGGTGACAAGTTGCAAATCTGGCGCTGGGAATCCAGGAAAGACAGATAGTACAGTTTCCGTATGCGGTGGGTTAGGAACGGGATGTGGGTAGAAAATTTGCAACAAGTGCGAACGTCATAATGTTGATTTTATTATTTATACAGTAAGAGAACAGGAGCCATCAACGAAATGCTACGAGCATGAAAGGAGGTGACACATAGAACAGGACGGCGTCCTATCCGAGTGAAATTGACAGACCAGGTTGCTGTTGCTGTAACCTGACCATGCAGCCAGTGCCCCATCCGGTACTAACGCTCGTGCAGTGTCATGAGAGCTTTCCATCGCATGGTCAAGAGTACGGGAAGTTTTGCGTTCTGTTTCACACTCCTAAACTTATAAGATACAGCAAATGAAACATTACGATCCACAGCAACGTTCTCAATTTGCTCTTCCGTTTCCGGCACGGCATTATCCTACTGAGTGACGAGGCACATTTTACATTACATTTTGCGATGAATACACAGAATTGCCGAATTTGGGATACTGTTAAATTGTATGTGTTTTGTACGAAGAGCCATTGCACTCGCCAGATGTGACTGTGTGGGGCGGATACTTGGTACGTTCTTCTTTGACGAGAATACACGAAAAGGGCCTGTCCAGTGTACCGTGACATTCTGCATGTTATCGACACACACTTTTACAGCGTGTGATTCCTGCTATGGCATTGTGCTATTGTGTGGAAACCAATGGTTTCATAGAAGATGGAGCAATAGCTCATTTCGCTCTCCCAGCAAAAGATTTGTTTAATGCAGCCCTCCACGATCGCGTTATCTCCACACGTTTACCAAATGCATAGCCTGCAAGATCACCTGATCTGAATCCATATGACTTTAAGCTCTAGGGATATCGAAACTAACGCTTTTGCCAGGGACACGTTCTGTCTCCACATGATGTATGTGGCACTATACAGGAACACGTTGCTCGTATTCCACCGGAACTATGGAAGGTAATTTTGTTCAAGCATTCGCAAAACCCACACCCTTCAATCGTATTGCCACGGGATAGAGCGATCAGTCATCCACTGCCAGTCACCAATCTAAACGTCGCTTAGCACTGACTACAATGTGTGGCTAAAGAGGAGCTACCCAACCACTGTACACCGTTATTGTAGCTCTATAAGCACATTGTGCTAGCTAAACTCCTGGTAGCACTATGTAACTCACAAGTAATCCTTTCAGCTCATTTCACGCTATTTTTTTACAGCGACCGTCAGCAATACTCTACGGTTCCTCGCCGCCAGTACAAGAGGTCTGCCAGGTCTTGGTTTAGTTGTGGATATTCCTTCATCTTCCCACTTCACAACCACATCACCAACACTCGATTTGGGCAGCTTAAAAAGGGTTCAAATATGCCTGACGGATTTGCTACTCATGTAACATCCAGTGACTATCCACTCGTCGAAGTGAGTGAGCTCTCTAGTCCGACCAATTCTGCTGCTACCGCTGCGCTTCCTTCCTTTTACACTAGTCGGTCCACCCCTCATGAAATTTCGTGGTGTCTGGGCACTTTGGAAAAGACAGTTCAGCGAAGTTGCGACGGTTGAAAATTATAGAAAAGTAAAGGAAGCCCTACTGGACGTGGAGCCTTTGTGAGCGAACCAGCTGTCGATAGTCATGTGGAAAAAACGTAACGTACTGCACTTAAATGGAATGAATACATGTTTTATTGTTGAAGGTTCAAACCATGTTTTATTTCGGACTGCATATTTTTTTTCGAAATTAATTTCTTACTGTTATTCGTTGAAGGCCATTATCGGCTTTGAAGCCAGTGTCAAGTGATATCTAACATATTTAAGATCATAAATTGAGTGTTCACACATGTACAGCAACATGTGACGTCAGAACCACGATAGACGAGATGGAAAAGTTCCAAAGAAAAGCAACACATTACGACGTGGATTCGATTAGTAGGGATGTGAGCGTCGCAAAGATATTCCGGCAAAGGTGGCAGACATGAAGAGGCCTCCTACGCGGTCGTGCGGTAGCGTTCTCGCTTACCGCGCGCGGGTTCCCGGGTTCGATTCCCGGCGGGGTCAGGGATTTTCTCTGCCTCGTGATGACTCGGTGTTGTGTGATGTCCTTAGGTTAGTTAAGTTTAAGTAGTTCTAAGTTATAGGGGACTGGTGACCATAGATGTTAAGTCCCATAGTGCTCAGAGCCAGTTGAACCATTTTGAGCCTCCTACGCATAACGGAGAGGTTTCATGTAATGAGCGAGGGAAGTCAAGGAACACATTGTTCCATCTCACTTTTATCTCACGAAAGTACTATGACCATCAAGAAAGAGAAATTCGAGCTCTAACAAATTTTTACTAACTCCCGTGCCTCCCGATAATCAGACGCGTGGTGTAGCCGCGCGGTCTACGGCATCTTGTCACGGTCCGGGCGAATCCCCCGTCGAAGGTTCGAGTCGTCCCTCGCGCATGGGTGTGTGTGTTGTCCTTAGCAAAAGTTAGCTTAAGTCAGATTAAGTAGTGCGTAAGGTTAGGGACCGTTTACCTTAGCAGTTTGGTCCCATAAGACCTTACCACAAATTTAAAAAGGAAATGCTTGAAATGGCTCTGAGCACTATGGGACTTAACATCTATGGTCATCAGTCCCCTAGAACTTAGAACTACTTAAACCTGTGCAGGCGGGTATTGTCTTGCTGAAATGTAACACCAGGATTGATTGACATGAAGGGCAAGAAACGGGGCGTAGAATATCATCGACGTATCGCGCTGTGATAATGCCATGAATATTCTCAGAGTAGTTCTAGACATTAGCGTGTTTAAACAGACACAGACAGACACGACGCTTTTACAGTTTTATCTTTAGTAAAGATCTTTATTCCATGGCCTACATTCCTTAAAAATAGCGTACCTGTATATCGATGGAAATGGCAATCATACGGTGAGCACCTTGACTAAAATTCCCAAACCAAACTGATGCTCCAGTATTTCCATCACCTTGGGGATGCGAATAAAATTTTATCCTCGTAGTGTCTTAGTTCCAGGACAAAAGAAATTCATTCCTGTAGAAGAGGAATTGTGCAAGTACATGACAAGACGGACGTTCGATACATACGTAACATGTTTTTTTTTTCTCGGCCGATTACCGGTGAAAAAACAGGGAATTTATTGAGGAACATCATAGCACATTCCTGCTTCAGCCCCTACAGTTTCACGAAGTTCCGAAAGGTGGTAGCGCTATACGTAGCCCTCAAAATGGCTTGTGTAATGCCGATTAGTTCCAAGCGGAGAGCTGACATTTTCTTTTGGGGGAAAAACCAGAGCATCACGGATATTCACAGGCACTTTCAGAATGTTTACGGTGATCTGATAGTGAGCAAAAGCACAGTGAGCCAATGCGCGAAGCGTCTGTCATCATCCCAACAAGGTCGCGCGAACTTACCCGATCTCCCTCGTAAAGGCCGCCCCCACACGGATGTGACACGTGCAGTGTTGGAACGTGCTGAGACACACATTCAGGGTGATCGACGGATCACAGTCAAACACCTCGCTGCTCAGCTGAGCGGCTGGATGGGTAATGTAGACGCTTTGGACCACCAGTTGGGGCACTCACAGGTGTTTGCCCGCTGGGTTCCTCGCTAACAGAAGACCATAAATAGCAGCGAAGGAGCATATGTGCAGAACTGCTTGCGCCTGCAAAGGCTCATGGACACAATTTTTTGTCACACGGGGTCATCACTTCGAACCGGATACAAAACTTCCCTACCGTAGAAAAAGTTCAAACCCACACCCTCAGCCGGTAAAGTCATTGAGACTGTCTTATGGGACTCTGATGTCCTCGCTCATGGTGCAAGGCCTCACACAAGCCTGCGCAGCCAAGACGAACTCACAAACTGTTCTTCCTCATCCCCCGTACAGGCCAGATCTTGCACGTTCCGACTTCCATTTTTTAGGCCCAATGAAGGACTAGCAGGAAGCAGTACGTGGGTGCTGGGAAGGTTATTGGTGCAGTAAGCCGTTGGCTCCAACGTCGACCAGTAGTGTGGTACCATGCGGGTGTACAGGCCCTCTGAGCGGAGGTTATACTGAAAAATAGATTTTTCTAACTAAACGAGTGATGAATTATATGATGTATTGGAGAAAAGAGTGTGTTGGTTTACTTATTGAACGGCCCTCGTATTTATTGTGAGTGTCTATTGTTGCTGCAACTTCTTAGAGAGAGAGTCAAAATTATCCAGATGACGTACAGGGACAGTTTATCGTCATCCTTAGGACTTTGAAAAGGTCGAATCATTCGTTTGGTGAACATGGGATCATCATACAGAAAGATGGCGCCAGCAGCCGGCCGCATTGCGCTGACTGAGGAACAATTGGTCAAAACGAGTCGTCATGACAGTGTGGTGCAGCATGTCTCCAGGAGCACTACACCGACAGAAGGCTTTAGTATTTTTCGACGGGATCTGACGAACATACGAATGACAATAGCGAAATCCAGGTAGGCGTTAAAATTATATCGTGTGTAATATTCAACCATGAAGACTGCCGTTCTTAAGAACAAGCTGCTCTAATGTAAGAAATGCCCCAATTCATACTTCTTCAGGTAATGAATGTAAACAACACTCGTATGCACCATTGCGTGTACTATTCTTACTTCTTTCCAATAGCAGCCTACGTTTCTTACCCTGTAGAAGCATCACGATGTGCCCACAGTTTTCTAGGATGTCTTTGCTTTGCGTCTTCTTGAACCATTTTTCTATGATTGCTTTTTCTTAAATTGGAATATCTGTTACCACCAGGCAGTCCGTCTGGAATATTAACAAGAAACCAACATTTTTTATTAAACCACCCCGACCGGTGTGGCCGAGCGATTCTAGGAGCTTCAGCCTCGAACCGCGCGACCGCTACGGTCCCAGGTTCGAATAGTGCCTAGGGCATGGATGTGTGTGATGTCCATAGGTTAGTTAGGTTTATGTTCTAGGGGACTGATTACCTCAGTTGTTAAGTCCCATAGTGCTCAGAGCCATTTGAACCATTTGAGCTATAAACTACCGAAATAACTGTTCTTTGTTTCCTTGATCAAGCCAGAGAAGATCTAACAATAGACATGCTGCACTAGCTTTTAGTCGAGTCTACGATAGAAATAAAAATATAATGAATAGGCACTTAAATTACAAAGCAAACTTGATAAATCAGAGATTTATAGCATAGTACATTAATAAAACCTATCGAAAGAAGCAAGTTTATAATACACAAAGTGAGATTAGTAAATTAGCTGTTAGTTCGCATTCGTGAAGATAAGATTGCAGTACTTACTTCTGTCACTGACGTAAACTTCCGAAAATACGTCCGTCACTGAATTAAAAATTACTAATACTGTCATCTATTAGTTCTTTGGTATACTAAGAAGCTAACAGCTCCATCTAATGGCTTATTGGCGTTCTACGCCGTGATAATTAAACGTCCGAACTGCTAACCTGAAGCCGGCCGCGATGGTCTAGCGGTTCTAGGCGCTCAGTCCGGAACCGCGCGACTGCTACGGTCGCAGGTTCGAATCCTGCCTCGGGAATGTATGTGTGTGATGTCCTTAGGTTAGTTAGGTTTAAGTAGTTCTAAGTTCTAGGGGACTGATGACCACAGATGTTAAGTCCCATAGTGCTCAGAGTCATTTTTTTTACTAACCTGAGCAGACAATTAAAGGTAAAACCTTCAATGAAATATTCTGTCCCAAGCTACGCTCAAGTTAGCTTCGGAAACCGCATGAAAACTCATCTAAAATTTTCGAGATTACCGTGTTCAGACCCAAGATATTGATAGGATGGTTTTAGATAAACTTTTATTCTAGATCCATTTTCGTTAAATAAAGCTTTACGTCACCCCTAGCTACTTTCAAGTTACCTGTGAGAAACCCATGAATATTCGTTTAGGAGTTTTGGAGTTTAGTGTGCACAAATAGACAGACAGACAGACACGTCAGTTTTACAGCTGTATTATTAGTACAGCAGATATGCCTTAAGTGTTTCGACTTACTTCAGTATCAAAGGCCTTTTTTAAGGATTTTGACTAGATACGAAGTATACATTTGCACAAGTTTCTGATGATTTCTGATAATAACATGGCACATCTTGTAAGCTTTCCATATCAAGGTTCTACTTTACGGTGAAAATTTCTGTTCTATACAGTCACGTTGACAGCTTCCAAAAATGGGTTCAAATGGCTCTGAGCACTATGGGACTTAACTTCTGAGGTCATCATTCCCCTAGAACGTAGAACTGCTTAAACCTAACTAACCTAAGGACATCACACACATCCATATCCAAGGCAGGATTCGAACCTGCGACCGTAGTACTCGCGCGGTTCCAGACTGTAGCGCCTAGAACCGCTCGGCACTCCGGCCGGCGGCTACGAAATATGGATAGTTAAATTGAAAATGTAACATGTTTCGCACTTTTATTGTTACCAGTTTTGTCTTTCTATATTTTATAGCCTTTGTTAATGACGTAAGTAGAAACGCTGAAGCCATATAGGAATTATGAAATTGTGGTCAAAGCGTTTACATGCATCCAATGACTACTTTATCTCGCAGTACATTCAAACATATTGTAGATAAACCTATATTTTCCAATAACTGTTGGGAAGAGATTACCGGAAGCTGGGATCAGATGACGGTTTACCATGCGTTGTTTACCACTGTCACGAAATGATAAACAATGGGATCATGAAAAGTCAAGAGCCAGCTTCAATTGGGACATGTGTGATGCTCGCTTCTGTTTGTTGTTTTGAAACTGAAGCCAACGTGCCTACAGATGACCCGATGAAAGATTACGGGAAGCAGCATTTCCCGAGACCTGTAATTCTGAAACTCCAAGAACTATAGTATAAGGAAGTACTGAACAGGACAGCAGGACTAATTTGGTTATCTTGGAAGTGTTGCTCAATCCTCGACAATATGTGGCAAGAATGGTAAACTGTGGTGTCAAACTACTATTTACGACCAGGATATAAAATCACACGTCGTAGTGGGATAATGCAAAATGGTGACGCAGCAGCTTACACCAGAAACGTCGAGAGGGAACTACAGGTTCTTGACTGGCCTGCTTGGGCCCCAGGTATGTCACCCATTGAACATGTCTGTGTGCGATGGAAAGCCTCCAGCCAGAAATCTTCACGTGTTTCAGGAATAGACTGAAAATGGTCTATGACATTCTGAGATTGTTTGCTTTCTTTCCACAACGAATCCAAGAGTGTATTCATAACCGTGGACATCAGTTACGAATCAGACATACGTTTAAACAATAAATCCCCGTTAGGTGATTAACGCCGCCATAAAGTTTAATAAATATTGAGCTGATGATTACTGGTGTAAACTTTCAAATTCCGCCTTTGTAGCGTTGTGTGAATGTTGAAAGCGGAGGACTGGGTGATTTTGTGATATTAATTTTAGGTAGACTCTTATTTAGCCAGTTGGGGCATCACGGAGTCGATTTTGTGACATGCTGTCACTTCCGCGGCGTTCGATTGTGGTTACGACGGGTTCCTGCAATGTTTGTCTGCAGCACAAGTTACTCGAATCAGCGCCCGATATGGCAGTATGAGGGTTAGCGTCGGCAGCCAAGAAGAACGAAGCTTATAATCATTTTCGTGGTTGATGTTAGATGATCACTTGGCTGTCTAGTTGTATCTCGTTCATTTTGGTGCTCTACGCTACCGATTTATAAGTTCCTCCTTTTTTCCATGGCGCGGACAATCGACCCATCTCTCTGACCAGAACTAATAATCACACACATTACGACACTGACTACAGCCCACAACAATTTTGTGGACACTGCCTCTAGCCCCGAAGCCTGCGAACTCACTATTGTAGTTTCACATTAATGTACAGAAAAATTGCTTTCACTGTGTAGGTATCCGCTCTTTTATTACGATAAACGGCAGTAAAAATCGCCTTAGATGTGTGAATGTTATCACTGATAAAACTTCACAAGAGGTAACAGGTCATCGTTCGTGGCCTATATGAGAACATATTGTCTTCCCTCATCGGACATCACAACCTTTTCTTTTGTAATTTTAGATCGTTCGTCAACCCACCCAAGTGCAATGGTCGTACAGAGTTCTGTATACAGAAAATGAAGTACTTTAAACATAGCTGCGCTACAGCAACGGTTCCACGTAATCAGATTAAGAGCAGCCGACCAGTTGCAAAGGATAAAGTAATCTTTACCTAGGTTTCAATAGATATAAATCTATCTTCTTCAGAAGACGGCAGTATTACATTAATATGAAGCGATATGTCCTTATCGTTTTTACAAACATCTGCATAGTTTCATTAGTCAAGTAAAATATAGCCCTGTTCTCAGGGCTATATTTTATTTGACTAATGAAACTATGCAGATGTTTGTAAAAGCGATAAGGACATATCGCTTCATATTAATGTAATACTGCCGTCTTCTGAAGAAGATAGATTTATATCTATTGAAACCTAGGTAAAGATTACTTTATCCTTTGCAACTGGTCGGCTGCTCTTAATCTGAAGAAAATGAAGTATTTAACCCTGATTTGCACTGGACAGTATGTAACCATACGCAAGGAAACACGAACTCGAAGTGCCTTAGGATGACGACTACTAGATCTTTGCGTGCAATTGATACTTCTCTGATTTGTACAGCCGATTACAGCTGTGAGGGCCTGGGGAACTGGAGATCTTAATGAAACATTCCATAATGCAACATTTATTAACATTTCCTTGTCCAGCTGATCCAGTTGACCGGGAATTTGATAATAAACGTCTGGAAACTTAGTCCTTATAACTGTCCCGTACACATTCGCAGCTGAGTACACATTCGCCACTAAGTGACACTAAATGTGACAAATATCTGCGTAGAGGTTACCCTATGCTCTGAGGAACCGGATGCTACATAGTAGACTTCTCGCAATGGTCTGCACTGCAAAAGGTGGTTACTCAGGCTTTTGACAGGAGCTGCCTTTAATAGGTTCCACAACGAATCATTGTCTCGAAATTTGGTAGAAAATCCGAAGAAATTCTGGTCGTGTGTAAAGTACACAAGCGGCAATACGCAGTCAATACTTTCGCTGCGCAGTGCCGATGGTACTGTTACCGACGACTGTGCAGCTAAAGCGGAGTTATTGAACGCAGTTTTCTGAAATTCCTTCACCAGGGAAGACGAATGGAATATTCCAGAATTTGAAATACGAACAGCTGCTAGCAAGAGTTTCTTAGAAGTCGATACCTTAGGGATTGCGAAGCAACTCAAATCGCTTGATACGGGCAAGTCGTCAGGTCCAGATAGTATACCGATTAGGTTCCTTTCAGATTACGCGGATACAATAGCCTCCTACTTAGCAATCATATCTGTCACCGATAGATCTGTACCTACAGATTAGAAAATTGTGCAGGTCGCACCAGTGTTTAAGAAGGGTAGTATGAGTAATCCATCGAACTACAGACCTATATCATTGACGTCGGTTTGCAGTAGGGTTTTGGAGCATATACTGTATTCAAACATTATGAATCACCTCGAAGGGAACGATCTATTGATACGTAATCAGAATGGTTTCAGAAAACGTCATTCTTCTGCAAGCAGCGAGCTCTTCATTCGCACGAAGTAATGGCCGCTATCGACAGGGGATCTCAAGTTTATTCCGTATTTCTAGATTTCCGGAAAGCTTTTGACACCGTTCCTCACAAGCGACTCCTAATCAAGCTGCGGGCCTATGGGGTATCGTCTCAGTTTTGCGACTGGATTCGTGATTTCCTGTCAGAAAGGTCGCAGTTCGTAGTAATAGACGGCAAATCATAGAGTAAAACTGAAGTGATATCAGGTGTTCCCCAGGGAAGTGTCCTGGGACCTCTGCTGTTTCTGATCTACATAATTGACCTGGGTGACAATTGTAACTTCCCCGGAGAATTTTGAAAAAACAGACAATATTTTAAATGTTTACGAGAATAGAACCTAGTGTAACCTCCCAGCAAATAAAATAATTTATTGACAATGACAATTAAATGAGAACTAGCAATCTGAGCCATGTGTAAGCTCCCCACAAAAATGAAAGTCAATTCAATAAAAATGAAATCTCAGTGACAATGAAAACGCAAATAGACATAAATGTCGATCTTAGGCCCTGTTCTTACCGCAGTAAAATTGCATCTGCTCTTATTTTTCGCCATAGCTTGGAGGAAATGCATTGCAAAAATTCTTTGAACTTAAGTAAATTTTTTCTTTAAGGAAATGCATGGGAAATTTTCTTTCAATAAAATGTTTGTTTTTGTTAAAATGCTTGGTTTGAAAACAAAATTATTATTGGGGCAATTCTTGAACAAATTAGTTACAGTTAATTTACATTACATTATCAAATGTGCGCAATGCTGCTTCATTACCTTATTTAAAAAATATACCTCATCCTGAACCTTGACCAGAGGCCCATGTCGACGCCCGCCGACTCCTCACACACGAGTCCGACTGTCTCTCGCGCGCTACTACCGCAGACTATGTCATCTCGTATGCGCAACTACTCTCGAACTGAACACTCGCGCGGTCAAGCGCAGACTAGCCACGATAAATAGCTCTCTGGTCAGAGATTCTGTCATGCCTCGCCATCGCTGCTACATAACATACGTGTTTCATAACCCTCCACTGGGGGGGCAAAAATTTGGCAGCGATGGTGAGTCATTTGGGCTTGCTATGAGCAACAAATTTTATCTCAACTAATTAACTTTACAATTACAGCATATATGCAGATATAGAACACATGCATCAAGTACAAAACATATTAGACAATGACAAAATGTGAGTACAAAACATATTAGCAAATCATAAAAATGTGTACACAAATTATTTGATAGATAACAAAAGTGCACACGCACTGAAAAACTCTTTAGCATTTTCAGAACAAATAAACAGAATGGCAAAAAATCATGTTGACAAGTGACATGAGTGCACATGCACTGCAGTTCAGAACATATCAGCAAATGAGGAATTGTATATACAATGAGTAACAAATGCCATAAGTGCATACGCACTGAAGTATTGAACATATCAGGAAATCACAAAATGTATATAGAATGAGTACAGATCATATTGATCAATGAGAAAAGTGCACAGGCACTGAAGTTCAGTAGAAAACATATTAACACACGACATAAGTGCACATGTACTGTAGTTTAGAACATCAAATCAAAAAAATGTATACGTCATGAATACAAATCATGTTAGCACATTTTTTTTTTACTATGTTACTAGAATTAGGATAGGAAAGGGAAGGATTGCATCATGGTTGTAGAACTTTAGGTTGCACACAGCTGCACTGAAAGTCCATATCTTTCCACAGAAGTACAACACCAAGTGAGACAATCTGAAGTTCTTTTCCCAGAAGTATTTACCAGCGTAGCCACGACACTGAAATGTCGTAGTAATATTCCATGTTTTCATTTTGGCAGTACATTAGGTACACCAAACAGTGGGGCCATAATAACGTCTCCATCGCTCACGGTGGTGGACAGCATGTCGTGTCAACACCACGCTCTTACAAGGCACACCAACGTAGAATTAGTGCAAAAACCAAATATAGTGCTCCATGATCAGGAGGATGTACAGGACAAATCTATATTGCAGTAATTCAGGGTAGTTGGGTCAGAAGGTGAAGGATATTAAGTCACATAGTAGTCCTCATTGAGAATTACAGTAGTAGTTTGCGGCATTCATAGCCCAGTTATTGAACATTTCTGTACCATGTATTCAGTATTACAGAATAATGTTCATAAAATTAACTGATTATAGCAATTATTGGCATCATGGGTAATCGTATTACTATAAACAGTGGCAGTCCTTGGCCAGTTACAAAGCATATTTAGTAAGACAGAATAATGTTCATAAAATTAACTGATTATAGTGAACATTGGCACTTATTGGCCAATTATAAACCATCAGAAGTCATCATTGAAGAGGACCTAATGAATGGCATAGTATTAACATAATTCATTTAGTTACACTAATTATTGGCACTCAGTGGCCAGTTACAAATCATCAAAAGTCATCATTGAAAACAGGAGCTAATGAATGGTATAGTATTAGCATCATTCATTTAGTTATACTAATTATTGGCACTCATTGGCCAGTTACAAAACATGAAAAGTCGTCATTGAAAACAGGAGCTTATAGCACATTAATTCTCCTGCAAAAATATATAAAAAATGGAATATTAAGCTGAAAGAAGAAATGCATTTTGTGCGGAAAAGTAGTGAACTTCGAATTAACAGGTAGTGAAAAGTGTATAAAAATGTGTTCCATACCTGTCCTTTCCAAAACCTTCCGTCATCCTACTATGTAATATAACACCTGCTGTCAAAGCAAACTGCCACAAATACTTAAATAACTACATAGCATAAATACATAACTTCAACAATATTCTCATCTGTAAAGAAAAAACTTCATTATCCATCACTTCATTACTTATATTATAACTCCATTATTATCATCACCTGTAAAGAAAAAACTTCATTATCCATATTAGTATATTCTTCATCATTATTCATCAGCATTCATTATCATCTGCAAAAAAATCACTTCATTACTCATTACATAACTATTCCTTATCTCTAGCATATTTCATCACTAAAACTAAGATGTGTAGTTCTGTCTGACAGCCTGCATCAACCGCTTCGTATTCTGAAAGAAAAAATTAGTTAAGACTGCTATTCTACGATGTGTATTGTATATTCTTGTTAATGCTTGTTAATTCTGATCCATTTACTCTTCCTCACAAGGTTTGCATCTTCTTTCGACCATTCCGAAGGTGAAATTCCCATTTTTGTTTAATTTATGTCTTTCACGCATCATTTCTTTCTGAAATTGATGAACAAAGATTAATGTCTTGCATTTACATCATATACCCACTAAATAATTATTGGTTCATGGTAACATAATTGAGCATACAGCATACCATGGCAGAAAACGTAATATGTTTAAAAAAATAGTCAGTGTTCAAATGCAAAAATGTACACAGAATATCACAATGCAGCAGCAAAAAATGTGAAACAGTCACGATGTTGAGATATCATAGGGCAAAAATGTCCAAGTCAACTGGTGTGCGTTATATCTTAACTATTTCACAGTGCATGCAAACAAAACATGAAAACAATCGTACATACATAAGAAAGACAAAATGTGACGTTCGTTGTGTTCAGTTTGTATGTAGTGTAGTTACTAGAGGCGAGAATTAAAGACTTTAATGGAGAGAGAACTTGATAAAATTAATACGTCACTACATAGAATTGCATAATTATTCATAAAATACGTAAGTTTGTCTGGAAAAATATGCACGGTCTGATGTGTAATGACAAGAAGAGCGACCTGCTAACCTTACCTTGCCGGGCACTTGCCAAGAAAAAATACGATAGTCATCAATAATTAGTCACGTGAATATAATTGTATGAGTGGTCATAAGTGGCATCATAGCACGTTAAATCATAAATTGGTTTCATTCAATAAAGGGTTTAGTGTTCGACACATGGTGGTTGCCCTTACTTTTCCTGGTTCTCAAAGTTTCGACGTGTACAACATTGGGGTGAGGAATGCTGCGAATCCGATATGGACCTGCGTATAGAAGTTCAAATTTACTGCACTTACCTTTTATTCTGCTGGATAAATAGTGTGTACGTACTAATATCTTCTGTCCAATGTGAAAGTCACGGCGTGTACAAACCTGTTTTTGCTGTCTTCTTCGGCGCTCTGCGGCACGTTTGATGTTGTTTAGCGCAATGTTGATTATTGCGTGGTGTCGTAATAGACGAGATGTAGGAAAGTTTACTAATTCTTAAATTTTGTTAGGTGGTTCAGCATTTTTCAGTATAACAGACGGAGATAGCATAGTGGATTCATTTGGTACGGAATTAATTACATTTTGGAAGGAGAATATGTGTGTATCCCAATCAATATGTCTTTTGTGGCAGTATATTCTACACAGTTTACCAATTTCTTTCATTAATCGTTCACAAGGGTTCGAAGAAGCACGGTACTTGGATATATAGATCGGAGAAATGTTTCTAGCTCGTAACATAAGTGTCCATATAGCAGAACGAAATTGTGATCCATTATCGGAAATTACTTTCAACACATGCCCTACATGAAATAGAAAATGTTTTACAAATGCTTTCGAAACAGCTTTGGCAGTAGCTTTGCGTAACGGAGTGAAAGTAACAAATTTTGAAGTGAGTTCAACAGCGACAAAGATGTAGCAAAAACCTCTGTTAGTTCTCGGAATTGGACCAAAAATGTCTACTGCGGCCATATGTCTTAATTTAACAGTTACAGTGGGATATAATGGAGGAATATGTGAAGTGGTGTCTGACAGCTTTCTGGCAAATGTTACATGACGCTAAAACTCGTCGTATACGTTTCTCCATGTTGGTAAAATAACAGTTCTGTCTCAGTAGAAGAAAACATTTTCTGGCTCCGTAATGTGCATAACTTAAATGAGTGTACCAGATTGATTTGTTAACCAGTTCGTCAGGAATGCATAATAACCAATTGTTGCTGTCAGGATGAGAGCGGCGAAACAGAATGTCATTGCGTACAATGTAATGGTTTCTAATCGTAACATTATTCATATCTTGCCAAAGGTGTTTAATTTCTTTCCACACATTGTCTTTACTTTGCTCTTGTGCTATGTCCTGTAATGACGACGAAATAAAATTTTCAAATGCAACTTGCTGAATGTACATGACGCTGAAATTTGCTTTGCAGAAGTTGGTTGCGATGTCATGCTGATTTTTGCTGAGAGAACGCGATAGTGCGTCTGTTATAACATTTTGTGTGCCGGGAATGTGAACAATTGTAAAAATTAAATTCCTGTAAATAAAGCTTCCATCTACTTAATCTGTCGTGTGTGAATTTAGCCGAAAGTAAAAATTGTACAGCTCTATGGTCTGTGTAAACGGTGGTGTGTCTTCCATAAAGAAAATGCCTAAATCTCGTGAAAGCCATACAACACATAATGTTTCCAGTTCTGTAACGGAATAATTTCGTTCAGCAGGTGACAGAATGGGACTTGCAAATGCGATGTTTTTGATTACTGTAGAGCCATCTTCTTCAATTTCCTGAAAAATATGTACGCCTAAAGCGGTGTTGGAACTGTCGGTGCCAATGGAAAAATTTCTGGTAAGATCTGTGTGCGATAAAAGTGGTGTAATCAACAAGGCGTGTTTCAAATAACATTCTCGTGAACAAGATTCTGCGTGTCAAAAATATTGCTTGCGTTACTGGAATATACAATCTGTACTGTATCTGGTTAAATTCTGTCGTACGTGTTATAATTTTCAGCAGGATTCTGTGGCATTTCGACTATTTGAACTGTACTATTATTTCTTCCTGACGTATTACGCTATGGATGACACCTATTGTCTGGCTCATTCATGATAATATGTTGTTGCTGATGTTGTTACTGCTCATAAGATCGACTGTTATTAAATGTACGCTGAGAATTGTGCTCATCATTTTTACGTCTGTCGTAATAGTCATTCCTATACGGTGCACTGCGATAGGAATTGAAATACTGTGTTTTCTGTACGTAGTTGTTCCTTTGCTGCCGTGCGTTACTATTTGTTGTACCAGGGACTATACATGCACGCGGCGAAACATTAAAGCCTGTTTGACCTTGTAGACTGCATTGTTGGTTAGGTATGCTAAGCGGCTGACTTTCATGCTGTTGTGGTGAAAAATGTCTGTTGTTGCTAAAATGCGTTCGCTGTTGCTGAAAATTTTGTACATACTGATGATTAAAATTTTATCTGATATTAAAATTACGGCGGTAGTTTTGCAGTGCCTAATGAAAATTGTCACTTTCGGTAAAAATTTGTCATATCCGGTTTTCATTACATTTTTCTTAATTCTAGGTAGAGCAATAGTTAAAGATCTGTTTTGATAGATATAAAGGATAGTAGAAGAGAAGGCAGCAGTGCAGAAAACTAAAGATGAAACAGCACTACTACAGCTCGGGGCCCTATGCACGCTACGGCACATATTCATTAAAGCGTAATGAATCCCCTGAGGTTATTTACGCGCTGCAAATAAATTTTAGCTTTTGCGTTGCAGGCAATGGCGGTAAAAATCCAAAAACAAATTGTTGTATCTATGTTAATTCCAATTTCTGCATTATAGGCAATGCTGATGAAAATACAATAGCAAAATGTCGTATCAGGTTCAAAGCCGGCTTCTGCATTACAGGTAATAGCGGTGAAAGTACAAAAATAAATTGTCGTATACAGCTCAAAGCGTGTACCTGCGTTCTGTCATTATTAAATTCCTTAGATTTTATTACCAATGCAAATTGCTTATAATTAACGTTATCGACACTGAATTCGAGAACACGCTCAGGTTTGTGTGAGAATCTGTTTATCTGTGTCATTTCGCATTTCAAGTTGCGTAGCTTTTCAGATTTCAAGTCGCGTGGCTTTTCGGATTTTAAGTCGCATAGTTGCTGCAAATTGCTCAAATTATACGCGCTGCGTGAGTCAGACAAATGTTCGCAAAGTGGCGTCTGCTGTGATGTGTTATTAACTGAAATATTTTTTATCTCTGTTACCTCTTGCTGTAAGCTTGACAAACTTCTACGTAACGTGTTATTAGCTGAATCGATCTCATTGACTGTCTGTTGTAGATTTTGGAATTCAGGTGTTTGATTGAATGAAACCGGTGAAGTATCGTCTGATTTGTTGTCATTGTTACTTTCAATAACGTCAATACGACTGGCCAATTCATCATATTTTTCAGTCAGTATTTTTACCTGATCATCGGTTTTAGAATCAGAGGCATTAATCTGTTTTTGCAACTTACGTGTAGTTACGTTCAGTTTTTTAACATCGGCTTTGACGACATCGGAATCCTGTGTTAGTTCTAATTGTTCGAGTCTGTCGGTCACTGTTTGAAAATCTGTTGTGTATGTGTCTGTTTTTGATTTAAGATCGGAAATTTCGTCACGTAATTCTGTGTTCGACTGTTTGACGGTATTAATTTCGTCGGACACTGTAGCAATATTGTTGTCTACGTATGTCTTCGCTTTCGCGAACAATTTACGTTTGTCTTCCTGTCTCTGTGCAGTGATTGTTTCCATTACCTGACGTTTTACTTTATTTTGATCCTGAATAAATTTGCGGAAACGCGTATCACTGTTTTGTATGTGCTGATTAAAGCGCTCGTCAATTTGCGTGTTCTGTTGTTCGAATTTCGCGTCTATCTTTGCGTCCATTGTGCGCGAAAGTTCTGCTGTCATTAATTTAAATTCGTCACGTCATTGCATAGCTTTTTCAGAGCATTGTTTAGCGACTCCGCTAATTTCGTCTCTAAGCGTTTCTGTTGCAGCTGTTTGCATTTCCCTCAATTCCTGAGCATCAGATCTAATTTCTTCGCTACTTTTTCTTGAACAAGCCTCAATTTCCTCGCGTAACTGTTCCTTAGTATCATGACATTGCGCAGCAACGTCTCTAATTTGCTCGCCAAGCTGTTTGGAATTGTTGTCTAATTTTTCATTAAGGCTGTCATGTTTTTCATTAAGATGTTTGATCTGTTCACTAAGTTGTTTGAAATTTTCATCATTGTTGTCTAGTTTTTTACTCTGTTTTTCATTCATTTTTCGTAAAAATGCCATAACTTGATCCAAGCCAAAATTACCGGCTCTATTCTCCGTGCTATTTAATGGTGGATCTGGAATTGTCTCGCTTTCTGTAACCATTTGGTTATTCTGAGATTTACAAAAAGGTCTGCTTATCGAATCTCCACTGTGCGTCGCTATTTCGGAATTAAATGTATCCTTCGTACTTTCAGTACACTGTCCACTTTCGTTAGAAAAATTTGTCTGTACGTTACTTGAATTTTTCAAATCTGGTGTGTTAAGCTGGGCAGCACTCATTACAATAGGGCGCCCCGCGTCATCGATTGTCGTCAAATCAACAGAGGACATAACCGAGTTCGTTTGTTCATTGTTAAGACAAAAATCATCATTAGTGGTTGGAACGCACTGATTGTCAGTGAACGCAGGATTGTCATCATTACACTGCGTGTCACAATTACTATCGGTCACGTTGTTTAAGTCGGTAATTTCGTTCATAATACTTCACGATACACTATTCACAGTCTTTCGCGGCATTTTTACAATAGTCAAAATTATTCACAAAAGAAATAAGCGCAATACAAAAAGCAACAAACACAAATACAACAGAGCAAAGAATTGCCGATGATCTGAGGAAAGAAATTCACAAAATTAGTAAAAGCGTTGCGCCAAATGCTAATTATATTTAAGCAAATAAGAGCAGATATCTGACTGTTTCTTAGAAGATTCCCAAAGAAATACGATCCTGGCCGGATGTCGCCAAGTGTAACCTCCCCAGAGAAATTTGAATGACAATATTTAAATGTTAACGGGAATAGAACCTAGTGTAATCTCCCAGCAAGTAAAATAATTTATTGACAATGACAATTAAATGAGAACTAGCAATCTGAGCCATGTGTAAGCTCCCCACAAAAATGAAAGTCAATTCAATAAAAATGAAATCTCGGTGACAATGAAAACGCAAATAGACCGAAATGTCGATCTTAGGCCCTGTTCTTACCTCAGTAAAATTGCATCTGCTTTTATTTTTCGCCATAGCTTGGAGGAAATGCATCGCAAAAATTCTTTGAACTTAAGTAAATTTTTTCTTTAAGGAAATGCATGGGAAATTTTCTTTCAATAAAATGTTTGTTTTTGTTAAAATGCTTGGTTTGAAAACAAAATTATTATTGGGGCAATTCTTGAACTAATTAATTACAGTTAATTTACATTACATTATCAAATGTGCGCAATGCTGCTTCATTACCTTATTTAAAAAATATACCTCATCCTGAACCTTGACCAGAGGCCCATGTCGACGCCCGCCGTCTCCTCACACACGAGTCCGACTGTCTCTCGCGCGCTACTACCACAGACTATGTCATCTCGTATGCGCAACTACTCTCGAACTGAACACTCGCGCGGTCAAGCGCAGACTAGCCACGATAAATAGCTCTCTGGTCAAAGATTCTGTCATGCCTCGCCATCGCTGCTAAATAACATACGTGTTTCACAATCTAAGCAGTTCTCTTAGGTTGTTCGCAGACGATGCTGTAATTTACCGTCTAGTAAGGTCAACCGAAGACCAGTATCAGTTGCAAAGCGATTTAGAAAAGATTGCTGTATGGTGTGGCAGGTGGCAGTTGTCGCTAAATAACGAAAAGTGTGAGGTGATCCACATGAGTTCCAAAAGAAATCCGTTGGAATTCGATTACTCGATAAACAGTACAATTCTCAAGGCTGTCAATTCAACTATGTATCTGGGTGTTAAAATTATCAACTTCAGTTGGAAAGACCACGTAGATAGTATTGTGGGGAAGGCGAGCCAAAGGTTGCGTTTCATTGGCAGGACACTTAGAAGATGCAACAAGTCCACTAAAGAGACAGCTTACACTACACTCGTTCGTCCTCTGTTAGAATATTTCTGCGCTGTGTGGGATCCTTACCAGGTGGCATTGACGGAGGACATGGAAAGGGTGCAAAAAAGGGCAGCTCGTTTCGTATTATCACGTAATAGGGGAGAGAGTGTGGCAGATATGATACGTGAGTTGGGATGGAAGTCTTTAAAGCAAAGACGTTTTTCGTCGCGGCGAGATCTATTTACGAAATTTCAGTTAACAACTTTCTCTTCCGAATGCTAAAATATTTTGTTGAGTCCAACCTACATAGGTAGGAATGATCATCAAAATAAAATAAGAGAAATCAGAGCTCGAACAGAAAGGTTTAGGTGTTCGTTTTTCCCGCGCGCTGTTCGGGAGTGGAATGGTGGGGAGATAGTATGATTGTGGTTCGATGAACCCTCTGCCTAGCACTTAAATGTGAATTGCAGAGTAATCATATAGATGTAGATATAGAATCATGTAATTAAGAGACTTGTTCCGTTAAAGGAAACTAAGCGAAACGAAAGAGAACATAGACACTTCAGTAATGAAAGGGAGAGGGAAAGTACGAAACCAAATGAGAGATGCAAGTTCAAGTTTACCTTACTAAAGCTTCAGTAGTTAATAACAGGAAGGACTATTCCGGGTCAAAGAAATTTTGCAAGAACAAACTGGACACTCACATCAAATCGTCTCTTAATAGAACTATTAGCCAGAGGAAGAAAGATGAAAATAGTGATGCAGCTGTCATCTACTCCAGAATCCATAACTCGTCGCTGGCCACACTTAAAGTACTTGTTTCTTTCCAGTTCATCGTACTGGATGGAAGAGCTCCGGACGGCAGCAACCTCCGTGGTCTTCCGTCACTCCACTGCTACATCCGACGTCATTTGCTGCAGCTACTCCCAACTTCTATCAGACCAAGCACGGTAATAAAACTATACTTCATAATCTCTCCAACTTCCCAGCGCAGTCTGACTGAACTTTAGAATTAATCAGATATCTAACTGAACTTTCAACGTCCCACAAAACTAACTCGACATCCTTCTCACGACCACAAATCTATCTCAACTCTACTCTTCGCTTCCCCAAAGCCCTCTTTCATCACTACAGCGACCAAGACGGCATCTTGCCCGTGTTTTCTTCGTTGCCCACCTTGATCAAGGTACAGGCCAGTCAGATACCGGGAAAAGCACGTGGGAGTATAGCCTCCCTGGCGCCCTTCTATCGAGATAAAGCTACCAGAAACTTCAAGAAGCTTCTCACGAGAAACCGGACAGGGAAATAAATTTTGAGGGGCTATATAACCATCACCACGCCACTATTAGGCCACGGAAGCTAATAGAACCTTCCTGTATTCCCTTAGCAAGCCAGAAAAGAAATATGTCCAAAAACAGCTAATCTTACATACTCATTCACTACAGTGAACCGACACAGGGCTGCGATATGCTGATCAGAAAGGGCTGTTAAAAATTAAAAATAAAACGCAAGTTACGCAGATAATTCCTCTGGGTATCGCATTACTCGACGGAATTAAACATAGTCGAAAACGTAACATGATACCCAGTTAAATTAATCGATCGTAGAATCAGAGAAAGAGGTATGAAAACAACGTACGCCTTACAACTGAAACAGCTCTTACACAAAGTTCTTCACTGCACATCTTTTTAA
Source organism: Schistocerca serialis cubense (assembly GCF_023864345.2). NCBI lineage: Eukaryota > Metazoa > Arthropoda > Insecta > Orthoptera > Acrididae > Schistocerca > Schistocerca serialis. The sequence goes on from NC_064639.1 coordinate 151,767,431, forward strand.
ACTGTTCCTACTGATATGTTCGAATTCCTTTCCCGAATACTTTCACGTTCACAACTGCAACTATCGCGCAACTTTGCCCAAAGCGCTGCGTCATGAGTCACAAACGTCAGCCTTAATACAAACTGCAGTTTTTTTGAGCGCTGAAACTGCCACAAATTTTCATGCTAGTATGAGAAAAGCAAATAACAAACGTTTTGAACGCCGCAACATTCATCGCACAGAGAGTATGAAATGTTGGAACAGTGTATCAATGCAACGTTAACAGCTTTTCTGTTTCGTCTATTCAGGGATACTCAAATAATAAACGCCTGCCGAAAGTTGGGACTGAAAATAGCAATCGGCGGCGCGGTGAACACTCTGTATCCAGTTCCCATGAGAATTTACCAATGCTCCATTGTACAGAGAACATGTCACAGCAGTTTATGTTCCTTGTTTATGTACATCAGAACACGTTATTGTAAATATTACTAACAAACCCTCATAATTAATTTCTTGCATCGTAAGTGGGAATACAAAAGATACAAGCCAGAGAAAACTCCAAAATAAATGTTGATGTTAACTGGTATGTCGAAATATCAACGCAACGTCGCACCCAGTCAGTGTTCGAATATAAGTACACGTTACATTCTTAGGAGTTAACGCCGCATCAGGTGACTTTATTAAATTCGTTTCTGCTACTGAAATCTTTTCTAATACATTGATTTGGAAATTTTGATTCACACATGCAATGTAAAAGTTGATCATACGCCTGGAGACGTATACATATGGATTGATTTCCATGGCGTTTTTGTATAATTTTTCCTATTTCTATTGCTTAGGGATAGAACTATAAAATTTGAATCAGCACGGGCGATGGTATCCATCACAAGCCAGAATGAGAAGGGAGATCATTAGCCATTATAAACTATTGCTCAGTTCAGCAAATAAATTAAATTTGTCATGAACTGTTCACGCCAACGGCCTTGCCGTAGTGGTAACAATGTTTCCTTTCAGATGACCGAAGTTAAGCGCTGTCGGGCTTGGCTAGCAGCTGGGTGGATGATCATCCGGTCTGCCGAGCGCTGTTGGAAAGCTGGGTGCAGTCAGCGCTTGTGAGGTAAACTGAGGAGCTACTTGACTGAGAAGTAGCTACTCAGGTATACACAGCCGGAGGAGCGGTGTGCTGACCACATGACCCTCTATATCTGCATCCAGTGACGCCAGTAGTATTAGGATGACACGGCGACCGGTCGCTGACGTTGGCCCTTCATGGTCTGTTCGGGCGGAGTTTAGTTTCTTAATGAGATGTCCATGAAGAATCGTATTACTACACTCACCAATCTTAAATACGTATATTTTAAGATAGCTCGTGTTTCTCTTAGGATTGCGAGAAACTAAAATAGAAGAGAGGTACGAAAACATTCATTTATCCTTTCATGCAGAAAACCCACACTAACTACTCCTTCAGCTCATCTTAATCTTGAATTTACAGAGTAATAGATAGCAAGAGGGTCGTGGCACGAGGTTGTATGGTCAGACTCATAGTCAGTTCCAAACTGGAATGAAAGTGATAAAATCACCTCCGTACATGCACGTGATCATGTTCACACAGAACAAAGCGCCCACTAATCAAGTCAGTGCCATATCCGGTACATTATTAGAACACAGGAAACGAGTGAACAAAGTTGTAGCCGGCCACGGTGGCCGAGCGGTTCTAGCCGCTTCAGTCCGGAACCGCGCGACTGCTACGGTCGCAGGTTCGAATCCTGCCTCGGGGATGGATGTCTGTGATGTCCTTAGGTTGGTTAGGTTTAGGTAGTTCTAAGTTCTAGGGGACTGATTACCTCAGATATTAAGTCCCATAGGGCTCAGAGCCATTTGAACCATTTGAACAAAATTTTAAATTTGTGGTAAGATCTTATGGAATCAAACTACTTAGGTCATCGGTCCCTAAGCTTACACACTACTTAATCTAACTTAAACTAACTTACGCTATGGACCACACACACACCCATGCAAAAAAAAAAAATTAAAAGAGCTTTTACATCGGAGGTTCCTCTGAGTGATCACTGGCGCTCTACTCTGGTCCGTTAACTTCTCTGACGGCTTAGTAGGCATTGCGGTTGGATAGCAGTCTGTCTGCACACTTTTCTCCTGTGATTCCTGGTTGTAGAGGACATTCCGTGCTGTAGAGCGTTCTGTGATATTGAATGAAAGTCTCTGCATCGCGACCCGCACCAGCCTCACCTCCAACTGTCAAATCCATGGCCGGGGGGGGGGGGGGGGGGGGGGGGACAGGGCGAGGCGAGAGGGAAGGGGAGTGGGGGTGTTCTTATACCAGCACTTCACCGGCAGTGATATTCCAGGAGTGCACGGAGAGCGACTCAATGATGTGCTTCCGATGCGTTTGTTTACACTGCAGCAATAATGATTCGGACAATGTACCAGGTTGGTTCTGCTGGTGCGAGGGAGTCCTAAAAGACACGGCAGTCACGAAGTTGAATTACAAGTATTTAGGTGACTCATACTCACTCTTTAAAGAAGCATGTACCGCTGTGATCATCTATGATGCATCAAGTATCTGTTCTGTACTCTTCATGTAGATGACAGTGTGCCACTAACTCAGTACAATGTATTGATTCTTGGTTTACTCTTTATCAGAGGTGAGTAAATCGAACATTTCTGTGGTTCTATGATTACTTACCGAACTCTCGTTCTACCATACCTTTCGGGAACTGTCTGATAAAATAGGCTAAGGGCATTAGAAAATAAGCGTTGCACGCTATGTGTATTAAGTGTGGCGTTACGCTTCATTTTACTGTGCGTGTACATGAAGGAATACCGGAAGGACAGTGAATGAATGATACGAAAAGGGACTGGACGTGATGTGACTCAATAAATGTTTACGTATAGAGCATAGCAAATAACTAACCTCTGACCAGCACAACACAGTATGCCACTCATAATGGAGAGAAATCTACAGATGTAACAGTAATTCGAACATACCACAAGGGAGAGCTATAGGATCATTACTGATTTAATTGCGTAGGGTTCCGCGGCCAGAGTCAGTCAACATAAAAGTTTTCTGGGTTTGGTACCGCGTCATAATGTAAAAACTACTGCTGCTATAGAAAAGTCAACGTTTCGGCCACGATTGCAGCAGTAGTGTTTACATTATGACGCGGTACCAAACGCAGAAAACTTTTATGTCGGGAGGATCATTACTGTTCACAATATTCAGCGTGTCTTGACAAGCAAATATTGAGGACAGGAACATGTGTCCAGATACGTAACCCAACAACGCTACAGAGCGTCGGAGTTACAGGGGCCGCTGCTTTCCACTATGCCACTCCTTCGGCAGCAGATGTGACTTTGTATCTGACGGTCAACAGGCAGAACGTCTCGCAGTTTTCTGGGTTTGGTACCGCGTCATAATGTAAAAACTACTGCTGCTATAGAAAAGTCAACGTTTCGGCCACGATTGCAGCAGTAGTGTTTACATTATGACGCGGTACCAAACGCAGAAAACTTTTATGTCCGGAGGATCATTACTGTTCACAATATTCAGCGTGTCTTGACAAGCAAATATTGAGGACAGGAACATGTGTCCAGATACGTAACCCAACAACGCTACAGAGCGTCGGAGTTACAGGGGGCGCTGCATTCCACTATGCCACTCCTTCGGCAGCAGATGTGACTTTGTATCTGACGGTCAACAGGCAGAACGTCTCGCAGTGTTGTTTGCTATTCAGTGATCGTCACTGATTCCCACGATTGCCGGCGCAGGAAATGGAGGTAGCTGGCGTGTAGACAGAAAAACAGTGAGGCCGGAGTGGCCAAGCGGTTCTAGGCGCCACAGTCTGGAACCGCGCGACCGCTACGGTCGCAGGTTCGAATCCTGGCTCGGGTATGGATGTGTGTGATGTCCTTAGGTTAGTTAGGTTTAAGTAGTTCTAAGTTCTAGGAGACTGATGACCTCAGAAGTTAAGTCCCATAGTGCTCAGAGCCATTTGAACTCAGAGCCTACACCGTAAGACGTGAACCACCAAAACGTTTATGTCTGACATCGTTCTTGTGTTCATTACGAGTCCCATTCCCTCGCTTTATGTGGGTACGTAAGGAACTCTGAAAGACAGACGAAGGTGATTCTTTTGTTAGAATGGCTTGCCTGTTCCCCCGACTTAAATTCATCGAGCACGTGTGGAATGTGTTCAAATGGTTCAAATGGCTCTGAGCACTATGGGATTTAACATCTGTGGTCATCAGTCCCATAGAACTTAGAACTACTTAAACCTAACTAACCTAAGAACATCACACACATCCATGCCCGAGGCAGGATTCGAACCTGCGACTGTAGCGGTCGCGCGGTTCCAGACTGTAGCGCCTAGAACCGCTCGGCCACCTCGGTCGGCTTGGAATGTGTTGGGTGGACATATAGCAACAAGTCTACATGCACCAGTGGCCATCCAGAATTGCCAATCGTGCTACTGAAGGAATGGAACAGCCAACCACAAGAACTCCTTCCCGACATCGTCCCAGCATGGGACGTTACAGAGCATCCACTGCAGTCCATGGCGAGCACACACCCCATTGAGAACGTTGCCCGGCGCATTTCATGACAAAGACACCGTCATTAATCGCGTTGACCTCAGTGTATTGTCTCTAAATAAACTTTTAATGCCGGTTCAATTTCTTTCAGTTAACTTACGTTCTATACTGTATCAGTTCTTTCTACATGTTGGGTCGGTCGAATGGTAGATGCGGTGGAAGAAATGGGTGCCGAGATCGATAGCAAAATAATGAGCTGCAGATGTAATATATTCTTAACTGCGATTTATTTAACTTGAATTCAGGAAGTCCGGTTGTATTACAGCAGGTCCTTGACAAAGCAAGTTCGTCGTACGTAATAACAGAGAGAGGTGTGGCTAACTATTAGCCCTGGAATGCTGCGAGTGAACTCCACTATCTGACCGTGGTGGCGTCTGTGGGGCGCCTTCTTAGGTAAACTCTTCGTGGTGTTGGCCTTGCGTGCTGCGATGGTGTGTATTCGAGCGGGCTCCGGATTGTCGGGGCAGTCACATGAATTACTGCCAAACTCTTGACGTTGACTGTTGTACACTATGTATGGTCCAAGTTTGATGGAACTCCATTTTTTGGCAATGACACATCGTGCGAAAGTTGCTTCCGTCCTTACGTTTTTCATACCTTGTATACAGAGAAGGTGTCACGCTATAAAATTGTAGCGAAGTGGTGGAAGACATTGAGAGGGTCGTGGTTCGTTACAGAAACTGGCAGTTAACTCTGAACAAAAACAAGTGGAACATTTTACGCACGAACAGGCGGAAAGAGGTGTTATCGTATGATTACAGCATTGCCTAATAATCCTGGAAGACCTCACATTCATTATCTGTGATTGTGCGAACGGGGTGATTTAAGGTAGAACGACAACAGAAAATTAATAACAGAAAAGGCGGGTAAATACTGGGTGTGGGATCTTTCCCACTTGTCGGTAATAGGGTCCATAAGGGATGCAACGTTCTCGGATTGCTATACATAAATTCAGTCTAATAAAATTAGTAGTTTTATTTCTATTAAGCAAATGACGATACTTCACTTTGGAGGTACATCGGTGTCACAAGTAATATGCAAAGTCCAGACAAGTAACTGATAAGGATCACAACTAGTTGTTCTTGTAGCACGGTCCGCGAGTTCCGCTAACGTCAGTATACAGACGCGATCTGAACCCAAAGGCTGGCAGGAGCGGCACTTATATTCACTTCCTGGCGCAGCGCGCTCCAATATCGAGCAGCATTGACCGACGTTTCCTCACCGCTTTCTCTAAACTTCCGTTCGTCTTCGTTCCGGCGCTTGTGGTTACGCCAGAACACTGAGGTTCACCGGACGGATCCTCAGGAGGTGTATGAGGGTCGTTCAGTAAGTAACGCAAAACGTATCTTTCTGAAAACAGGTTGGTTCTACTTAGGATTCCAATACACCATATTATTCCCCACTCTTTTGGTTACAAGTCCGCCACGATAGCTGCGTGGTCAGCGCTGCGGTCTGTCACGCCAAGGGACCAGGGTTCTATTTCCGGCTGGGTCGGAGATTTTCTCAGTTCAGGGACTGGGTGTCTTCATTATCATTACATCATCATCAGTGGAAGGCAACGGGAAATCACCACTGGACTCACTTCCATAGACGCTCATGCAGTGGACCTCTCTGACGTGGCTTCCCCCATGACAAGACCTGCCGTCAGGCAGAACACAAACTTTTGAAGTTGTTTACAAAACCATATTTTTCAACATAACGCCATCTTACTTGAAAGGTCTGTATACCTGCATGGTACGTCTCGACTGATCAACGTCGGAGCCAACGCCTTGCTTCATCCATAGCCTCCCATCACCACGTAAATCCTTCATTGGTCGTAACAAAGTCTTCAGTTAGACGGCTAGGAACACAGCGGGCACACATCTTTGAGTAAGCGAACTGCTGGATTCGTATGTAAACATTACCAAAAGAGACGTCCACTTGAGCAGCGAGGAGTCATTGCGATTGGTCGATCACCTCGAATGAGAGTGTCCGCACGTTCTAACATTGCAGGAGCCACAGCTGTGTGCGGCCGGTCGGTAGGAGGGATATCGGACTGGTTCGCACGACTTTGTTTGCGATTATGACAGACGCCTCGATCAACGACTCATAGTGCGTTTGTTCACTGCCAGATTTCCGTAGACATTAAGCAATCTTCTATGAATATCTGCGACGCTCTGTTTTAGATACTTAAAGACAATTCCTCGGTTTGAACGCAGCTTCGTTACAAACGGCATTTTTGTGGCTACGTATGAGGAAGTTAATCTAGAAGAAGGTATTAGCGACCATAATGTCGTTGTGGCTCTATGTCAGTGGAAGTTGCAAAAAAACCAAAGAAACAGCGTAGAGTTTTCTTGTTTGGGAAAGGAAGTAAAAGTGTCATTAATGAGTATCTTCATAGTCAGTTCCAAGCATTCATAGCGGAACACAAAGATATTGAGCATATTTAGTCGGAATTTAAAGGTATTGTTCACCAAGTGATAGGGAAATATGTGCCTAGCAAAAGTATAGGGAGGGAAAGGATCCACCTTGGGACAACAAACATATTAGGAAATTGCTGAGAAATTAGAGAATTTTGCACAGTCGTTTTAAACGTAGTCACTGCCCCGCTGACAAACATAAATTATGCGAAATGAAAGCAACTGTCAGAAGGGCAACGAGAGATTCTTTTAACGAATTTGAAAGTAATATTTTGTCTGCAGATTCTAAAATAACCCTAAAACATTTTGGTCGTACGTAAAATCTATTAACGACACAAAGAATTCAATACCTTCTCTTGCTGAAAGTACGGGTAATGTAACTGATGAAGATAAATAGAAGGCCGAAATTCTAAACCTAACCTTCAAAAACTCGTTTACGGGAGAGGAATGCAGCGGAAAAGAAAGGATGTTTGACATAGTGTTTAGTGTATCTGGGATTGTAAAATAGTTAAGATCCTTAGATGCCAGGAAGACATCTGGCCCAGACGGTATCCCCGTAAGATCTTATGTTGACTGTGGTACAAATACGGCACCATTCTTATCCATCATCTATCAGAGATCATTGGAACAGCGGAAAGTTCCACGGGACTGCATAAAGGCCCAGGTCATAGCAATCTACAAAAAGGGTAGAATTCCGATGCACATAATTACAGGCCAATTTCACTGATATAGGTTTGTAGTAGAATCATGGAACATATTTTGTGTTCAGACATAATGACCTTTCTAGACACTGAGAAGCTCATCTGCAGAAACCAGTTTTAGGAAACAGCGGTCATGCGAGACACAACTGGGCCTCTTTGTGCATGGTATACAACACGCTCTAGATACCGGCTCCCATATTGATACCATATTTCTCGACCTCAGTTCGGCACTGTCGCTTGCTACAAAAAGTGCGCGCTTACGGTCTATCCGATGACATATGCTGTTGAACAGAAAGTTTTCTAACAGACAGAAAGCAGTATGTCGTCATGAACGGGGTGACTTCAACAGAAGCAAGCGTAACTTCTGGTGTGCCCCAGGGCAGCGTAATAGGTTCACTGCTTTTTACGATTTACATAAACGATCTGGTTGATGGTATTGACAGCGGCCTTAGACTGTTTGCCGATGATGCTGTAGTTTACAGGAAAGTAGCATCACGTGAAAGTTGTGAACAAATCAATGAGGATTTGCAGAAAATAAATGCGTGGTGTAATGACTGGCAGTTATCTCTCAATATTAGTAAGTGTAACCTAATGCGTATAACAAAGCGAAAATCTCCATTCATATACCAGTACAAAATAAATGCCAAGTCTTTGGAAGCGGTAACGTCCGTCAAGTATCTGGGTGTGACTATTCGAAATGATGATCAAATGGAATGATCAGATTACACAAGTAACGGGTAAGGCGAACTCTAGATTGTGATTTATTGGTAGAATCCTGAAGCGATGCAGTCTTTCAACAAAGAAAATAGCTTACAATACGTTAGTTCGTCCAGTCTTGGTGTATTGTTCGTCTGTATGGGACCCTTACCAGTTGGGTCTCATTCAAGAGATTGAGAAGGTCCAAATAAGAGCGACAAAATTCGTGACTGGTACATTTAGCCATCGCGAGAGCGTTACAAATCGCATAGAAAGTATGGAGTGGGACACACTTGCAGACAGACGGGGGCTGCTCACTAAATTCTGAAATCCGATCTTCACCGAGGATGTAGAGCATATATTATTACTACTAACTTTCTATTCGCACAATGATCACCATTCAAACATAAGGGAAATAAGAGCTCGTACTGAGGCGTTCAGACAGTCGTTTTTTCCTCGTGCAATCCGCGAGGGGAACAGAGGGGGGGAAATATGACTTTGGCGCAAATTGTGCCCTCCGCCACACACCGCTTGGTGGCTAGCGGACTATATATGCAGATGTAGATGTAGATGTACGTATACCGCCGTCACCTATGGGAACTTCATGAAACTACAGGGGTGGAAGCGGAAATATTCCACGATGCCCCACAACAAATTTCGATTTGCTTTTCAAAGGAATTTTGCAGAGAAAAAATATTTTGCGTTACTTATTGAACGCTCTCTTAGTGTAGGTGCAAAGAAGGTTGGTAGCTTTCAAAACGCTCGATCAACTGACAAGTGAATATTACTCTTCGGTGAGGGATCCGAACCCGATACAACTGATATAGAAAATAGAGAAGATACAAGAAAAACATCGCGTTTCGTGGTAGGATCGTTTAGTAAACGCTCGAGCTTGCGATGTTCATGTGACTCGCAAACGCTACAAGTATAGCGTCGTACATGACGGAGTGCCCTACTCTTCACATTTAGACGACATGCTTTCCTGCCAGAGTGAAAGAATATATCGCTTCTTCTCACGTATACCTCGTGGGAAGGCCGCAGAGATAAAATAAAAGAGCAGCTTCACAAACGTCGTTCGCGAAGTGCAGCCTTCGAGACTGCAAGAGGGACGCGAGAAAGTGACAGTGGCACTCAAAGAACCTCGCTACCACACTCCATAAGACGGCTTGCCAAGTACAGATGTAGAGGTAGAAGAGTGTGACATATCCTCTGGAAATGTGGTAGAGTGTTTCTCTGATTGCGTAATAGGCCGTATGGCGTGAAGCATTTGGTGCGGAAAGTGGGGCGGCAGAGTTCCCACAGCGGTGGGCAATGAAATGCAAATTGCGGGACATAAATGTAGTTTCAGATGCAGGAGGCTGTAAAGGGCCGAACTCTGCGAGCGGGTTGACTGCGGCCGCGCCGGCAGGTAGCACGTCGGCGGCCGTTTTAACATTCAGCGGCAGCGGCGCCGGCGCCGGCGCTGGCTGTGGCGGCGGCTGCGGCGGCGGCGGCAGCAGGGGCGTGATCCGAATCGGCGGCCGGCCCACCTGTACCTGCCCATTGCCGGTCGCGTATTTACCCGGTCAGCAAGCGGCGCGCCAACATTTGCATTCACACCCGCGCCGCGCGGGTCCCTTGGATCTGTGCGCATGAATTTTTTAAACGTTTTCCAGACCAACTCGCTCACTGTAGCTCGAACCTGGAATTCGCACTTCGCACGTTTCACCTGTCAGCAGTGCGTCTTCAGGCTCGCACCTGCCTTGTGAGATATTGTAGTCCAACAGTTTCATGTATTTCCCAGAGGAGCCGCTGCATCTTTATAGTGTTGTTTTAATTATTTTCTTTGATTGTTGGGCACCTGTTGAGCACACACAGAGTTGCGTTTCCTGGGTATTTTCACAGTACCCTTTAGTTTCTCGCTCAGTCCAGTGCTGATTTAATACTCTGAAATTTCTTCAGTTGAAACTTCCGGGCTGAGAGGCCGTGGTCGATGTATAAAATTTCTACCTGACGTTTCGTATCCATCTGCGTGAAACATCTTCTGAGGTCGTCCGGTTACTGTCGGACGACCTCAGAAGATGTTTCACGCAGATGGATACGAAACGTCAGGTAGAAATTTTATACATCGACCACGGCCTCTCAGCCCGGAAGTTTCAACTGAAGACAGCACCGGCCGTAAAAGCCTACATTACTCTGGAATTTGTCGACAAGGCAATAACAACAGAATAGTAGATAAACATCATTCACGGATCTGGCCTTACGCCTTTTATGAATGGCTGACTGTTGTGTGGAAGGAACTATCTACGATTGTGTCACGTATGAGCAGCATGCTGCCAGTCCCGCCAGCTGATAATGCCACTAGCCACTACTTGAATCCAAACGATTGAGCTAAGGGCTCGTAATCAATTCACGTGCCCTGATTTTGGGCATTATTCACTGGGGCTGCTATTGGAAGGGCGATTATCTCAGGCAGAGGGAGTCCTAAAGTAGGCCTCGAGCGGCGTTTGTGGGGCAGAAAGAGCCACGCAGCGAGTTTCAGGTGTCAGTGGACGTTAGCTCTTTTTAGGTCAAGACCAGGTGCAACTGGTGAAGTCGGAGTTACGACACTGAGCTGAGGTATGACGTCGTTCTGTCCGCGTACGCTGATTTGTTCGGCTTAGATCTTCCATGCTGTGTTTGGGTGGGTGCTGTAAGCCGCACACGATATTTCCAGCATTAGAAAATATTTGCCACATCGCGTGTTTCTTGTCAGCATTTCTCACAGTTCGGTTGGCCCACCTCTATTCCCTGTGCTTGGTGGCTTACTGAAATATTTGTTCTAGAGTAACTGTCTGAGCTAAGGCTTTGTTGCATAAGATTTTTTATATTTCTTAACAATCGAATATTTGGCTGTACGAGTAATTGTGACGGTATTGGCGATTTCTGTGTGTTACTGAGAGCTTCATCGTAGAGTATCTATGTTGGCTACGTGCAGCGAGAAAGACTTAATTCAGTCGTTAACCTTAATGTTTAATTTTGCCATTGGCATGGCCGTCGGCTTTCTTTTAACATAATATTCTAGGAACTTGTTTTGGCAGTAAGTTGTGGCAAAAATTTTGCAGGCTAAATTGTGATATTAAGTGTGTCTAAGGATTTTGCATTTAATCTTTCATTTTACATTCTGTTTGCTGTATTATTTATAGCAGTTAAACCTGTGTTGTAGATTCCCATGTATAAATACCACGGAAGGAAGGATTGCTTGCAAGATCTACTTACTAAGCACCATTTGTAGAAGTTAGCTTATCATTTTCCTTACATTACTGTATGGTTCACACAAGATACCTCGCCATGTGGTTTGGCTGTATTATGAAAGATCTTATTCTTTGGGCATTTATTAAGTTTTCTTGTATCAAATTTTATTCCGCTGAACGGTTTAAGAGATACTAACTTCGCCACTGCTGCTCTTTATTCATGTTTTGTAAATTTGGTTAAAGAGTCATCATGCTGACTGTTTCTCCGGAAAGTGGCCATTAATATTCACTTAACTAGTTTTTTTGGCCTTTATTGCACCTAAGCCGTATTTTGAACACCTCTACTTAGTCTTCTGAACTTCGTGGCCGGTTTTTCAGGGCTGGTGGTCGTGGGGGATTCCTGCTCTGGTGTTCAGTGGCTGCCTTTGAGGCACGTCAGCGAATGCCTTAGCGTTTTCCTTCGTGCTGTCTGCTAATAAAGTTAGGTAGTGACTCTTTTACTTAACGTTCTGATCTATGCAACCTTGTTTTAAGTATTACGTAAAGTTGTACATCTCCTTTGGAATAAGCTTATGATGCCCGTGTTAAGAAGTTCGGGTAGCTAATTTCTTCTAAACTTTCTTAAGTAAAAGGTACTGTCATGATTATAATGTTACAAGAATATTTCACATTCGTGATTACTTGTATTAGCCTAAATTGGAACTCTACTTCCCCCACCTGAATCTATTTTGTCTGTTCTGATACTATGCTGACTTTAGCAGTGTCTTTGCCCTCATGTGTCCCTATTTGGTTAAAAAAAGTGTAATTAGTCCTCAGAAAATCCTTCAAAGGCCTTAACTGAACTTTTCTTAAATTGTATTAAAGATATATTTGCTTTGAAAAGAAAGACATTTATCTTTTAAAAAATTTTTACTGTTTTATATTTACTCTGGCACTGAGTTTTGCAGCTTGTTGAAATGGCTCAAATGGCTTTCATGCACTATGGGACTTAACATCAGAGGTCATCAGTCCCCTAGAACTTAGAACTACTTAAACCTAACCAACCTAAAGGCATCGCACACATCCATGCCCGAGGCATGATTGGACCCTGCGACTGTAGCAGTCGCGCGGTTCCGGACTGAAGGGCCTAGAACCGTTCGGACATAACGGTCGACTAGCTTGGTGAAGTAATATCATTTGTTGAAGATGATTATTCCTATAAGAAGCTAAAGCTGTCGTTAAGAATTATTTGTTATTAATGTATTTATTTATTCATGCTACTATGTGGAGGTTAAATAAATCTTCTTCATCTCCAAGTAACTACTGCCACCTACATCCTTCTGAATCTGCTTAGTGTATTCATCTATTGGCCTCGCTCTACGACTTTTACCCTCCACGCTCCTCTGCAATACTAAACTGGTGATTCCTTGAGGCCTCAGAACAAGACCTACCAATCGATCCCTTCTTCTAGCCAAGTTGTGCCACAAATTCCTCTTCTCTCCAGCTCTATTCAGTACCTCCTCATTAGTTACGTGATCTACCCATCTAATCTTCAGCATTCTTCTATAACACCACTTTCTCTTCTTCTCAAAACTATTTATCGACCACGTTTCACTTCTATACATTGCTACACTCCATACTAATACTATCAGAAAAGATTTTCTGATACTTGGGTCTCTACTCAATGTTAATAAATCTCTCTTCTTCAGAAACGCTTTCTTTGCCATTGCCAGTCTACATTTTACATCCTCTCTGCTTCGACCTTCATTAGTTATTTTGCTCCCCAAATAGCAAAACTCATCTACTATTTTAAGTGTCTCATTTCCCAATATAATTCCCTCAACGTCACCTCATTCAATTTGACTACATTTCATTATCCTCGTGTTGCTTTTGTTGATGTTCATCTTATATCCTTCTTTTCAAGACACTGCCCATTCCGTTCGACTGCTCTTCCAGGTCCTTTGCTGTCTCTGACAGAATTACATTGTCATCGGAAAACCTCAAAGATTTTATTTCTTCTCCATGGATTTTAATTCCTACTCCAAATCATTCTTTTGTTTACTTTATTGTTTGCTCAATATACAAATTGAATAACACCGGGGATAGCCTACAACCATGTCTCGCTCCCTCCCCTACCACTTCTTCTCTTTCATGCCCCTGACTCATATAACTGTACAAATTGTAAATAGCCTTTCCCTCCATTTATTTGCCCCCTGTCGCCTTCCGAATTTTAAAGACGGTATTCCAATCAACATTGTCAAAAGCCTTCTTTGAGTCTACAAATGCCAGAAACGTAGTTTTGCCTTTTCTGAATCTATCTTCAAGCCGTCGGGTCAGCATTGCCTCGCTTGGTCCAACATTTCTACGGAATCTAAACTGATCTTCACCGTGGTCGACTTCTGTCAGTTTTTCTATTCGTCTGTAAACAACTCGTGTTAGTATTTTGCAGCCGTCGCTTATTAAACTGATAGTTCGATAATTTTCACACCTCTGAACACACTACCATAACGAACAATAATTTTTTTCCACTTTTGGATTAATTATTTTTTGTTTCGGGCCTCATCACCATAGACTCCTAAAACAACTTGCGGTACTCTTCAAGACGACTGTCGTTTTAGGATATCTGACGCCTACAGATGACACCTGTCTGAGATGTCATTGGACAATTGTAATGGGCTGTTACGAGGGGTGCCTGAGCGTTACGCTATTGCCTGTGCTATCCTGATGGCTGATTGGAATGCTAATGTAGTAGGCGATTGGTAGGATGTAGCGTAACGGCTGGCTCTTGCCTGTGCCACTCTGGGAAGTGATTGGTAAGCAATCTCTCATTGCTGATCAAAAGGCAATTGCAAATCGGCAGCTTGCGTACAGCAAGTACGTGGCACAAAAGGACGCTGTGCTACGTTCGCTAACAACTCGAGACCACCAGATTAGTGACTCCAACCACATACAACGTGAACTGAACGAGCTCAAGACAACATTCCATACGAATGAATACAGCCACAGAAAAATACAAAGAGCTATAAGGTACAGCGAAGACAAAACAGACAAAGGTATAGAAGATACTCGTGCTCGCGTTATGTGAGGGGTGTCAGCGACCGTGTAGGCAAAGTTCATCTTCGCTCAGAAATCGGACCTATGTTTGAGAGTGGACACAAATTCCGAGATTGGTGGAGGCCCACTCATGTTCCCGTAAATGCTTTCCATAGCGCAGGTGTCTATGGACCTGAGCCGTGGCTGGCTCATGTTATTAATTGGATTAAAAACCTTGGTTGCTATTCTGTGTTTAGTCTCCTGCAGTTATCCCGGTTATGCTGTTATCCTGTTATGGCAGCAGCGGTGTGTATCGATATTCGCACCTTGTACTATGGCCTGGCGCTTACAGTTTCAAGCTGTGCTGTGTGCGACCAGTTGGTCGGTTGGCGTGGAGTAGCGAGGAAATCTCTGCGGTGCGTGCATTGGCCGGGGCCACTGGTGGCGTCTACGCGCGGTCGGAGTGTGTGGTGCTGGTTCCCATTGCTACGAGGTCTGTGGCTCACCGATCATGGACACGAAAGTTGAGATTTCACTTAATCTACCAGAGTCACAACTGTTCACATTGTGTAGTTCGGATTTGGTTTTCGGCTGTTGGGACATTCCCACGAACAAAAACGTGTGTTTTCAGGTTGGCAAATTTTAGCCAGCTTCCGGTAGAGTTTAACTGTACTTGGTTATTTTGAATTGAAGTGCACCAGCGGAATCTTCTGCCTTGTGGTCGTTAACGTTCCGGTTACCTGCCCTGGCCATTGACATAGATTCAGGCAGTGTATTTTCATCATCATGTTGTCGCTGTCGAGCACAGTGTGTAGTTTGACAGCTCAATGTATAATTGGTTGTGGACGCCAATACTTTCTACGTTGATCCATTGAACTCCCTGTTGTGTGCTGGTCGATTGGAGCGGATGTTATCTTGTCAGTCGGTCCGTTGACTGTCTGTCAGTTGGGTTGTCGTCGGATCGAGAATGGTTCGGCCGACTGCCTGTCGCACCTAGGCGAGCGATAGTGTTTGAATTCCAGCCCGATCCTCGGAAACGTCTGAGCGCCGTTAGGTGTACTGCCTTTTCTAATTTGTTCTTGTTGTTTGTATTTGTATGGCTTCTAGCTGATTTTTAAATTAAGATTGTTTTGCCTTTAAGGAGTAAGACTTTTTGGTCCTTCAGCCTAATTTAAAGAACTGTTTTAGGTAAGGCCTTTGGCTTCTTTTTAAATTTAATTTTGTTGAGCCGTAAGTGATGGGCCTTCAGCCAATTTTGAATTAAAGTTGTTTTGCTTCTAAGATGTTAGACTGTTTGGGCCTTCAGACTAATTCAGAGAAATGTTTTAAGATAAGGCCTTTTGCCTTTTAAAAATTCCGATTTTGATTTGAGTCTTTCAGTCGATTTTAAATTAATGTGGTCTTGCCCTTAAGGCATGATATTCTATGGCGTGTTCAGCCAATTATAGGGTTCCAAAAATTAATGCCGTGTTTTTTTTTTAATTTCCTTAGCCCTTGTAATGTTTGATCAATTAAATAATGTTGTATGTTCGAGTGTAACTGACAGCCGCTTATTTTGCTCCCTTTTCCACAATTTAAACTACCTGTCCTGTCCTGCGGGTTGTGATGTTACAAAATAGAAGTGATGTTGTTATTCAATGGAAAGTTGGAAATTGAGATTTAGCTTACTGTTTTATCAATCACAATTGGCGTAAGAATCATGGATTGACCATTGTCATAAAATATTGCATTATGAGATGTGAATAGTTTTTACTTGCAGTTTCGCGTGGCTTGAGGCAGTCACAACTAGCGTGCTATTGATTAAGAAATTGCATTATCGTCTTTCTAATTACTTCATGATCGTAGATACGATCATACCCGGTTGGGAAGTTATTGTTACGACAAAACAATTTCCTAAGGGACCAGAAAGTTCTTAAGGGCGCAAAAACAACTGTAACATCACACAAAAGGGAAATTCAATATTAAAGCTGATGCAAGAAGACGATAAAACAGTTTTCTTTTTATCAATGTAACACGCACATTGGACTGCTGATCTTGGTGTCTGTAATATTAGCAAAATGCATAATTAAAATGAAAATAATACTGAGGAGATAATAGGAATGAGCACTGCTAAATGATTCAGTATTCCCAGAACAAATATTTATTATAACTAAAACATATATCGTACCTTAAGCTTAGTACTACAATGACGGTAGATTTTTATGTCCGTATCATGTCCATTGAGCGCTCTTTTATATAGCCATTGTCTTCTTTGAGTCGCTCGTGCGTCGTCACGGTGAGTTATAACAGTTCTTTACACTTCACTCAAACTTAGACATAACACGTTTTTATACATTTAGTAAAAATTAGATCAGGCTGCCACAAATCTGCGTCCGTCTTACTTGAGAAAAACAGTACAAGTCTTTTTAGCGCTCAAGGCTTCATTTGTTCTCCAGCGAACAAAAAAGTGAAGGATCGCATATCTGTCCGTATTTTTCTGTTTGCCGCCCAAAGACGACGAATTACATTATTTAGAAAATTCCACAGTCGCCATGCGACTCCTCATTATACATTAATCATTATTTACAAACAAGTATTTGCCTTCTGGCTGAAAGTATTAACTACTCGTATTTGCTGTTTTCATGAAGTCAAAAATAGCGAATATCACATTGCCTCCCTTGAGGAGAGAGGGAATTCCGAAGGATTACCTCGATCCTCATGTCCTCATGAAATATTCGTGATTTTTGGTGTGACATTTACATAATGTTACTGGCGTACCATGTACATAAATTGAAATTACATTTATAAACATATATCAGATATTTGTCATTTTTCAAAATTAAGTTTTTCATTCTGTGTTCATCAGTCACTTCATTCCATAATACCAAGATTAACATTTATGTGCATATTTAAGTTTGGTCCATATTTGCTTATAACAGTAAGTGAACGTTCATTTCGCACTTCGGGGGATAGAATTCAGAAATTACTTTCTCTTGAGCTTAACAACTATTACATGAGTACAGTGAGTGCTTATTTTCACTAAACTAGAGTGGACAATGTTCGAGCATCTGTTGACTCATTGTGGTTCAATTACAGTTTAATAACGTAGCACTACACTTCGTGATGCTTTCACTTTCTGTGTTAGCTGTCTACGGCGTTCATCATGCAGTACATCTGTCCTTTCCACTGTGGTGCCAGGAATTCAAGTGGCTTCCCGGGTTTTTATTTACAATATGAAACAGAAGAAGTGGAAAATTATTAGTATAACTTACAACCTATTCGATACATCTGTTAAGGATCGGGACTGGTCTGGAGTTTAGGGTCTTCCTATAGTGCACATTCATTTTCTTTGTCCATCAAGAGACAGGGTTATAATTCATTTTAGCAGTGTTCAGGAGTGCCGGTATTAATGGCTTTAAGGTCTGAGTAATCTAACAATCTGCTTCTCACTCATCTTAACTTTAACTCAAGAAAATTGCTTAATTTACGTATGAAAATGTAGTCACGCAAGTGTACAAATGTCTTTTCCCAGTATGTACGATGGAAGTCAAGGCGGTTAGCAGTTTAAAGTTTGGATTGTTTCGTCACCCACACGTCAGCCACTCACAGCGGCTGCACAGTGTTGCGTGAGCTCCAACACGCAGTATCCGTTCGCTCTCAGGCTGTAACAGAGCTGCTGGTCGTCGATTGCTCCTTTTTTTTTTTTTTTTTTTTTTTTTTTTTTTTTTTTTTTTTTTTTTTTTTTTTTTGCACTTAGAACAACACTGAACTTTGCGTTGCACCTGTTGTCGTAGCCTTGACTCCTTTTTACACTTGCAGTACAACACTACCACTAATATACAGTGAACAGTTATTTTTATTATGCACGTCGCACTTTAGTGTGCATCTTCACACAGCATTCGTGCTTCTTCCTTCGCCGATAGAGTTCATCTACAAAACAACCAATTTTGCAGGTTTCCTCCATTGGTACAGAAAGACTTATATTCTACTATTTACAAAAGATCACTTACGAGCTAATATTTACAATTAATGGTCACTCCTTTTGTTAAGTCCAGTGAACAACTGCTTTATGAATGGACTCTTTATATGTCAAGGTTTACTTTCACTAGTGAACCTAAAAATACTCTTTCAAAGTTTCTTTTAAGGGCTCATCTCCTCATTATGAAAACTACAGGTTTCGCAACACTCGTTGCATTTACTCTTTAGTGCACCCAAGATCATTTTCTACTGCCACGCAGCATATCTACTACTTAACGAGTACGCATTTAACGCTGAATCTTTTTTTTTGTGCTTTCCTTTGTGCTTGTCAATTTTTTTTTATATTTGAGGGCAGACTGGATAACAATAGGTCTCCCTCTACGCTTCATGTACTCAGCAATCGTTCCCTGTTAAAAAAAAATAGGGTTACGCGCGTCTACTATTTTTCGCATGAATGGAATTACCGACAGTTCACTGTGTTTACGCAACCGGTCCATAACAAACATTACCAAAGCTAGCGAAGTTCATCACGCTACGTGTCTCATTTCTCATAAGCACTGCTTTGCCTCGAAGCACACGTGCCTTTTACAAGTCGACCCTTGGTCTGGGTTAATGAACCAGGATCAAAAGGAACGGGCACAAGGATAATGGATTTCATAAGAGTAGTGTCTTAGGAGACATTTTTGCGATAAAATCTGCATGTAAATAAAATTATCATAATAAACATAGGCACATATATAAATTTCAACCTCTTTCATTACAGCATGCTTTGCTACTTCTACGTCTTACTCTGGTTATAGTCAGTATTAAGTTTAAATATCACTGCATTGCTTGTTCTTTAGATTAGCCTTCAAGTAGGGTATTGAATGGTCGCTAGATTACACTACAAATCTTCTGAAGATCTTTACTTGGACTTACTTATGATACAGGGGGCTTGCTGCGTGGTTATTTAGTACCTTGATTCTACTGAAATCAATTCGTCAGCTAACATTCCTCATATACTGTTTACATTTGGCTCAGATCACAGGGAAATAGTTTACTTTCATAGCAGCTAATGGCCTCGTGGAGTACTTACGCTACATTATTGATGCTTCATGGTTTGCCTCTATTTGTACTGTATTTCACCTAACTTAGTTTACTACAGCTTATTGTCTCCTTGCGTGAACACATGTGGGTTACCACTTGTTTTTCCATTTAACAGCACGCTTTAACGGAACTTTAAGCTATTTCTTCTACTCCTGTCCACTGTCTGGACTGTTTGAACATGTACCATTTTTTAGGCAGGTAATTTGGGCTTTTACAACAGAACTTCAAGTACTTACATTACTAAAAATAAATCTTCTTGTACCTTGAGAGAAGTGCATCCTCCTCCATTTCTCACCTGTACATATTTACGTAGCTCCGGGCAATCACCTCGCAAGCACTTTTTTTTTTAATACTAACTTAAAATTAAATTGAAATTCTTGGTGCAACCCCAATTTCCTGCTACAGCTTGTTGAAGAAATATCAGTTCATGTCCATCACTATAAACAATTTTCCCATACTTAACATTTAATACTTAAAGTTTACATGTAGAAGCTGTTACCATGAAGTCCGTGCGCTGCTCAACACAATACTTATCATTAACAGTTCACACAAGGAAATTTCCAGTACGCAAGAGGCAGGAAACCGAAACAGATTCTATCTGCAGTTGAGGCTGTGTCTGTCTCTCTGTTTCAATGGACCAATCGCTCCCGATATGAAGCAACCGTGAATCGGCAATGATAAAACTTTTGAAACAGAAGACACCTGTCCGAAGAGACATGATGACATCACATTGATGTTTGCTCCTGTATCAACAATGGCTGTGACAGGAATGATGGCAATAGAAATCTTAATCGAAGCCTGGACCTGTTCATCATAAATGTCATTAATGTCTTGAGCTTCTAGGTCAGGTGCAAGGTCATCTCGTAAGTCGGTCTCATGGTCGTACCGTATCGCATTAGCATACTCAGAATCAGAGTATTCATTAGTGCTCCCACTCAAAATCCGCAGCGACCTCTTGGAGGCTGAAAGGCGCTGCCTCTAATTTTCCGCAGGATGTTTAACCTGTTTGTCATTCTTGGCCTTAAGTGTTTGTTCCGTTTCATATTGGTGCTGGTTATGTGGTACAAATGCCGGTGTAGAGGGGCAAAATCCACTGTTTGCATTCACTTGTGAATAGAATACTTGAGACGGCTGCTGTCGCCCGATCTTTTGGTTGCCGGCAGAACCATTTTCTTGTGAAGGAAAGTTCGCATTTGGTACCGTTTGAAAATTGTTCCGCGGTCCTCTATTCTGTGAAAAGTTGTTCTGATGTGCTGGGTGGCCTCCGCCTTGCCCATGCCACTTGCTATTTTTCGACCTATAACTTTGATTGTACAATGGCCCATTTGAAAAATTACCAATCGTTTGTGGAGAATTTCCATACTGCTCAGGCGCAGAACTAAAGGGTGGGTTTCCGTACTGATGTTGTACCTGGTGGTTGTAAATTGGGTGGTATCTCTGCTGATTACTGTAATTGGTTTTCTGCTTCCATTTAAAGTTATTGCCGTTTGCATTTTCATAACGGCTGGCAGGTTGGCAACAGCGGTCGCAGTAGCTCGCTCTCTCCTTCGGCGCATTGTTGTCCGCGTGCGATGCATTCTGCTGGCTGCCAGGGAAGAATTTGCCGCTGCCAACCTTGGAGCGCACATCCTCGCTAATTAAATCTAAGGAATCCAGCACAGAAAGGAATGCATCCGTGTCTTCTTCGCACACATTTACAAGTTTCTCTCTAATAGACACAGGGAGTTTGCTTTTGAGAATCATAATTACGTCCTTGGAAGAAATCGGAGAATCCCAGAATTTAATTTTTACTAGATGCTTCTCGAAGTATCGCCGGAGACTTCCATGCTTCTCATTGAAAATTTCCGCACCATACACCTCCTTCCTTAATCTTTGCTGTACCCCATTACTCCAAAATTTTGCCAAGAACATTTTCTCAAACTCTCCATAATTCCTACACGTGTCTACCATTTCCGTTTCCCATAATGCTGCATCACCAGAAATAAAGCCAGTGACGAACTGAATACGCTGTCTGTCTGTCCAGCTCCTGGGAAATATGCCGGAAAAATTCTTTAGGAACACGATGGGGTGTATTTCTCGCTTCTGCAGATGAAAAACAGGAAAAGTGCGATGCTTAATCGCACTTTCCTCTTGCATTAAACTCACGATTGTGGGCGGATCATCTATTTTCCCTACTCGGGACTCAACAGGACTGTTGTTTTGCATGTAATCAGGCGGTGAACGATAAGGAGTTGACTGACATTCGTCACCGTCTAAAGAGTTGTTCCCTATAGTTTGCGTATGCGTGTGCGGATTTTCTACCCAGTTTCTCAGCATTCTGACTTCGTCCACTACTTGCTGCTTCCACTCGGGAAGACCTCGTGTAAGTGTCCTCCGAATCTGTCCCAATTCGGAAACCGCTGTGTCTCCCGACTTACCAATAGCAGCTAAGATTTCATAAGTTACGTCCTTGACAGTCTCCCTAAGCTCCTCCTTGACCTTCTTTTCGATAAAAATATCTTTACCCTTTATCCATTCACCGTAGTGTTCCGACAATGCCTCCGCGTGTGCTTTCACGGTGCTCTTAACCTGTTCTTCAATATTGATTGAGTCCATCTGCCTCGACAGATCCTCCACTACACCTTCAATGTCAGATACTGCATTTCTAACTGAGTTTATTTCTTTGGTAGCTGCCTGAATTTTTGTGTTTAATGTTCCAGATACTTCAGCTATTTCACTTTTCACCTGTTTCTGCATTTTCTGAATTTGATCACTGATCTTAGTTTGCACCTCACCCAAATGGGTATTTAATTCAGCCGTTATTTCTTTATGCAGATCCGTTTTGATTGTGCCTAACTGTGTTTTTAATGATTCGCTTACAGCATCTAATCGGGCGTTAACAGTCTCATTTTGTGTTTTTACTGATTCGCTTACAGCATCTAATCGGGCGTTAACAGTCTCATTTTGTGTTTTTATAGTCTCATTTACTGCGTCAAACTGTTGTTTCAGCATTTCCATTATCGCACCGAGGTCATTTGTAGCTGCAGCGGGAAGAGTTTCGACTTTAGGGTCACTTTCCTCTGTTACAGACATGGTTAGTTCAGTTTCCACACGGGAACCTACCATTCGCGATCGTAAAGGGTATGG
Organism: Schistocerca serialis cubense; assembly: GCF_023864345.2. NCBI lineage: Eukaryota > Metazoa > Arthropoda > Insecta > Orthoptera > Acrididae > Schistocerca > Schistocerca serialis. Next base: position 151,790,207 of record NC_064639.1, read on the forward strand.
AATACTGTTAACGTCTTCACTCCCGTCTCCTGTTGTCACCTGTATCTGTTTACTATCTGCCATTTTCGTCAGTAAACCACGTGCTACGCAAGGCTTTCGTCGTTTGTCAGTGACGTATGGAGTCCGCTAAGAGCACCACTCCCGCGTGAGCAACAAATGAAATTCTATCTGGCGAGAAGACAAGATGGAACCTAAACGTTTCAGACAAATGAATGAAGATGCACTTCACTGCAAATTGCGCACAATATCCACCATGTTGAAAATGTAATACAGCTATACTAACAATGGAGAAAAATAATTTCCATTATCAGACTACGAAGAATTTTACATTGAAAGATAAAATAAAGCAGATTTTCTATAGCGGGAAGGAGATAGAAAGGATGTGGATCGACTTGGAAAAGCAACGTTGCTACTGAAGCACTACACTGCGTATGCAAAATTCTGACTTACTTTTTGAGGCTTGGTTAGCACTATGTTGTCTCAGCAAATTCGCGTCTCTTTTCTTTTCCTTTCTCTCGATAATTAAACTGCGTTATTGACCAGCATATTTTCCGTCATTCTCACGGAGATGATGTGTACATGAAACGACAGAACATTTATTAACACAAGCACATAGAAAATTTTCCAAGAATTTGAACTAATTTTTGGTCGAGTCCCTGTTCGGGCGCCGAGTGTGATGTTACAAAATAGAAGTAATGTTGTTATTCAATGGAAAGTTGGAAATTGAGATTAAGCTTACTGTTTTATCAATCACAATTGGCGTAAGAATCATGGATTGACCATTGTCATAAAATATTGCATTATGAGATGTGAATAGTTTTTACTTGCAGTTTCGCGTGGCTTGAGGCAGTCACAACTAGCGTGCTATTGATTAAGAAATTGCATTATCGTCTTTCTAATTACTTCATGATCGTAGATACGATCATACCCGGTTGGGAAGTTATTGTTACGACAAAACAATTTCCTAAGGGACCAGAAAGTTCTTAAGGGCGCAAAAACAACTGTAACATCACACAAAAGGGAAATTCAATATTAAAGCTGATGCAAGAAGACGATAAAACAGTTTTCTTTTTATCAATGTAACACGCACATTGGACTGCTGATCTTGGTGTCTGTAATACTAGCAAAATGCATAATTAAAATGAAAATAATACTGAGGAGATAATAGGAATGAGCACTGCTAAATGATTCAGTATTCCCAGAACAAATATTTATTATAACTAAAACATATATCGTACCTTAAGCTTAGTACTACAATGACGGTAGATTTTTATGTCCGTATCATGTCCATTGAGCGCTCTTTTATATAGCCATTGTCTTCTTTGAGTCGCTCGTGCGTCGTCACGGCAAGTTATAACAGTTCTTTACACTTCACTCAAACTTAGACATAACACGTTTATATACATTTAGTAAAAATTAGATCAGACTGCCACAAATCTGCGTCCGTCTTACTTGAGAAAAACAGTACAAGTCTTTTTAGCGCTCAAGGCTTCATTTGTTCTCCAGCGAACAAAAAAGTGAAGGATCGCATATCTATCCGTATTTTTCTGTTTGCCGCCCAAAGACGACGAATTACATTATTTAGAAAATTCCACAGTCGCCATGCGACTCCTCATTATACATTAATCATTATTTGCAAACAAATATTTGCCTTCTGGCTGAAAGTATTAACTACTCATATTTGCTGTTTTAATGAAGTCAAAAATAGCGAATATCACAGGGTTTAGCATGGCGTCCCAGGACTAGGGTGTGAATGCTGCGAAGTCTATCTTGGTGAAACGAGGTGAACCATTAGCACTCGCGTTTCGGGGCATCAACATTACGTACGACTGGGACAGAACAACAAATCGGCTGTAGCAAAACACCATTAGTAATGTGACCGTCCTATCAGTTTTAAGTACGCCGTGTGCTTGCTCGGATGCCATGGATGCAACGATGGAAAATAAGAGAGGCTACTGAAATAATGAAGCGTCTTGCCATCATGAAGAGGGAGGATGGCAACAAGTTACCTGCTGTCCGACTGCCAGCGATTCCAGCTCTGTGAACCGAGCGTTCGCCAGCCAGCAGCGCCACTTCACCAGGATTTAACAAAATAAACAGTGACCACGAGAGAAATGCCGTACCGCTTAACGCCCCGCCGCAGGAAACACTACCCCCTGGATACATACTGCCGCTTCACTATTCCTCTACAGTCAACAACAGGAATTTGCCTACCAATCTTGCCAGAGTCGCACAGACAAGAGCCAGGCAATACACTATCTTTTACCAACTACCTACCTGGGTTGCCTTTCAGTCAACCACAAGGGTAGCACAGGTAATACCGTAGCATATAGCCACCCCTTCCACAACAACCTTTCCAAATTTTCCAGTGACATCTCAGATAACCGAAAATGACAGTGCATTAATGAATACATTCAGCAGTATTCAGTCTTGGACCGCCCTGAAGTGAACCGCAACAAGTCGGTAGAAACGTCGACAACTTAGTTGTTGTACTAGTTTACAATAACGCAACCCAATACCCAAAATTATCTTACCCAAAGTGACACCGTCAATGGAAGCCGACGAACTTATACTTCTATCATAGCGTGTAGGCTTTCACGGCCGGCGTCTTCAGTAATTAAAACTTCCAGGCTAAGAGGCCGTGGTCCAAATGTAGAAATACTTCTCCCTGACGTTTCGTTGCCAGCTGCAGGCAACATCATCTGAGGTGAGTCTACGACTGTCGTAGACAGTCACCTCAAATGATGTTTCCAGCTGCGGGCAACATCATCTGAGGTGAGTCTCGACTGTCGTAGACCAAAGGTATCGCAAATGCCACAATTTCACCGTCTTCCTGTGGTGAAAGTTTCTTGCTAAGGTCTTTAGTTTATGTGTTATTTAAATCTTATTCAATAAAACTGTGAACATCAGCACTGTTTACCGCTATCCATATTAAGTATAATTGTAATTAGGCTGTTTATGTTTTCTTATTGGCAACGTTACGTAGCGCTCTGTATGAAAATCACTGGCTGTGCTATGTGCAGTCTGTGGCTAGTTTGCATTGTTGTCTGCCATTGTAGTGTTGGGCAGCGGCAGCTGGATGTTAACAGTTGGAGGCGAGCCGCCAGCAGTGGTGGATATGGGGAGAGAGATGGCGGAGTTTTGATATTTGTAAGACAGGATGTCGTGAACTGCTATATACATTATGACTTTTGAACACTATTGAGGTAAATACATTGTTTGTTCTCTATCAAAACCTTTCATTTGCTAACTATGCCTATCAGTAGTTAGTGCCTTCAGTAGTTTGAATCTTTATTTAGCTGGCAGTAGTGGCGCTCGCTGTATTGCAGTAGTTCGAGTAACGAAGATTTTTGTGAGGTAAGTGATTTGTGAGAGGGATAGGTTAATGTTAGTCAGGGCCATTCTTTTGTAGGGATTATTGAAAGTCAGATTGCGTTGCGCTAAAAATATTGTGTGACAGTTTAAGTACAGTCATGTATAGTTTTTCAAAGGGGACGTTTCATATGGCGACCCTGCCAGGATACCTTCAAAATGTCGAATGACTCTGCTGTGGGTTTGCTCTGTTGTGGCTCATTACCTGTCTGCATGTCGAGAGTCAGCACTGTCTTTCCGTTGGAAGGACAACACTACTTCTTTAAGACTGCATGGAAATCCACTACTTCCATGTGCATTTTCTTTTACTGCTCAGACTTTGAGAAAAACACTGCAATTTTACTGTGATGAACGATCAGGACTGTCTTTATGGACTGTGAGAAAATTTTAGCTTTTGACCAACATTATATCCTTAAGTGTGTGCATTTAATATCTCTCTTATTGTAATTGCGAAAAATTTTATCAAATCATTATTGGCCACTGCCAAAAACAATTTGTAAAATTTTTTGTGGGGAGCATGGGGGCTATGTAATTAGGCTGTTTATGTTTTCTTATTGGCAACGTTATGTAGCGCTCTGTATGAAAATCACTGGCTGTGCTGTGTGCAATCTGTGGCTAGTTTGCATTGTTGTCTGCCATTGTAGTGTTGGGCAGCGGCAGCTGGATGTTAACAGTGCGTAGCGTTGCGCAGTTGGAGGCGAGCCGCCAGCAGTGGTGGATGTGGGGAGAGAGATGGCGGAGTTTTGAAATTTGTAAGACTGGATGTCATGAACTGCTATATACATTATGACTTTTGAACACTATTGAGGTAAATACATTGTTTGTTCTCTATCAAAACCTTTCATTTGCTAACTATGCCTATCAGTAGTTAGTGCCTTCAGTAGTTTGAATCTTTTATTTAGCTGGCAGTAGTGGCGCTCGCTGTATTGCAGTAGTTCGAGTAACGAAGATATTTGTGAGGTAAGTGATTTGTGAAAGGTATATGTTAATGTTAGTCAGGGCCATTCTTTTGTAGGGATTATTGAAAGTCAGATTGCGTTGAGCTAAAAATATTGTGTGACAGTTTAAGCACAGTCATGTATAATTTTTCAAGGGGAACGTTTCATAATGAGTAGCTGCTTGATCCCTACAGATGGCTGTTGTAGTTTGCTATCTAAATCTGTCACTATACTTGCCGTTATGAAATTTACTTTTCACTAAAATGCGTTTTTTAACACCCAGGATCAAGAGTTCGGTTCTTAACTCTTTTGTTGTTACTTCAATAGAAATTCTCAAGCTGTTCGTAAGGTGTCAGTCAAATGTTACAGTCATTTCGAAATTTAAAAATTTGTTGTTTATAAATTATCAACTTTGGTATACAGGAAGTACATTCCAATCTTCAACCGTCACTGTCCAAGGTTCCGTATGCTTCGCGTGTGATGCCTTGGTGGGGCCAGCAGCTCTCTCGGCAGATTTACCGGCTGTTCTCCCCGCATCTGCCGGAGGACGGCTGCGCGTGATTCCCCTGAGTGAGCGTTAACACTGATGCAGTGGGATTAAATTAAGCTTACTTTTATTTACAGTAGGCGCTCGAAGTAATATCCCTCAGTGGTAAGAGCCCCTGACATCTCCTGAACATACGTATTACCAAACACACGACAAATTTCGGCTGCCGTTAATTGGGAAATTACTAGTCGGACATTGTCTTCTAACTCTTCGAGTGTATGCCTTATCTTTTAACATTTTCGAAAGATGAAAATCAGACGGATTTAGCCCTGAAGAACGCGGCAGTTAACTATTACTAACTAATTAAGAACGCTTCGTATTACCATCATAGAAGCATTTATGGTGTCTTGTCTTACAGTGTCCTATATGAATTAACCATTGGTCTTTCGTCAGGTGTCAGTTCTCTAAAATGGATGCAGTAAATCATTTACATACTAAACTGTCTGACTAAAATAATTATTATGGTTGTTGAGTTAATTTAACCTCCGATTCTGAAATATCAAAGATAATCTATTTATATTTTAAACTGATCTGACTGAAAATGCAATGCATTTTACTCTTTACTTTAAAAAATGTGAAATCTGAATCGGAAAATTGTTGAGGAAGATAGAAAAATTAATTCTGTGAAAAATTATTCTGATAATGTTTTAACTACTGGTACTCGTTCAGAGATCAGAAAAGTATTTATGTTTAATGTATGAAGTAGTTCGCTTATGAAGTCGCACTCTTGTTTGGTGTTGATAGGTTACAACTCATAAATAATTAGAATCGTTGCGACAGACCATTCGGAATCAGCCCTTGCAATGAAAAGAACTGATATAGGATTCTGGTTATCACTTTCAGTTCTAGAAAAAATTTAAGATGGAGGAAAAGAGTTTCGCCGTGCATGAAGTTCTCCCGGGAAAGTTCTGACCGTACGCAGGCTCTTGGATTTCTACCAAATTCCATCCGTTCGGAGGGCAAGTGTGATGAGCAATATCAGTTAAAATGGAAAACAAATTTACCTTTTCGCAATTAAGGAATGCTGTAACTTCACAGGTTCCTCTTGTACGATAATAAATGTTGGTTGTATCTATTGTATTGCCTTTCTAGCAGATCGTTAAAAGTGCTGAATTCAGAAATTATCAAGATGGCAGACTGTAGCAATAAAGAAAAGTTGCGTCAGAAAATCTCTGTAACACGCCTAATCGATTGACAGTGGTACAGCAGGAGGGATCCTGAGACCCGGGCGTTGATCCCCTGCCCTACCCACGTCGTCTCCCTTTCCTGGAGGGAGGATATATGGCGGATTTACCAAATCATGTACTTTCTGTATGCAAAGGTCCGGATTGAAACGTACGAGGGTCGAAACGGGCCAGTCATCTGTCGCCAATGCCAAAGTTAACGCCATACTGAGAGTTACCGCTCTCTGCCGTTGCGGTGTGGTAAGTATGCCGGCCCACATTTAGTGGAGAACTGCACGCTCCCTGTTTCGGAGAAACCTACCTGCGCCAGGTTCTTCGGCACGACCCACAATCCCCACCACATGGCATCTTGGACGGGATGTCCTGCTTACCAGAAGACGCTGAGGTCTTCCCATCCTCCCAAAAAGAAACCAAGAACAAATAGACCTCCCCCACTGTAACGGGACACGACCAAATTTCCTGTTTTGCGGTGCCAGCCTGGTGCACCACCCTCAGAAGCTGCTCCGTTACCAGCCACTCAGGCACCAGACGGTTCTGTGGCTTCTCTGCCCCCTTCTACCTAGACTCCTGTGACATCCTTGGCTGCTGCAGTTCGGCCTCCTCCTCATTGTGCGTCTTCCATGTCGGCTTCCATTGCTCACTGAATACAGGAGCCAGCTGCAGCCCCCCTCCAGTCCACCTGTGACCGGATCTTTGCCCTTACCTACTACTACACCCGCTCCTGTGAGCCACAGGTCCAAGCAGTCCATCCAGGACCCTCCCACAGTGGTGGAGACTGATGCGTCCTTTTGGGAGGACATGGGCTTAATCCTCCAGTCATATCCTTCTTCAAAAAACACCACATATAGACTGTTATGCATGACACTGCACACAAAATCCGTCGGTCGGAGGATGGGCTCATCGCCCTTGTGGAAGGACTTAGTCAAATATTGTTGTAATGGCGAGTCGAACACCACACCACCACCAGCCCCCTAGGGATCTTTAATGCCATTGGAATAAAACGGATGAAGACAGAGTAGAACGCCTTCCTCCATGACCATCGTGTGGATGTTTTACTGGTCACAGAAACACATCTCAAACCAGCGGACAATTTCCACCTTCACAACATGTTGTTTTACCGCTCTGATCGCCTCGACTGCTGTGGTGGAGGCACAGCAGTGTTCCTCAATAAAGCTCTTGTCCACACCCAAGAGACTCTCCAGCCATTGGAACACATAGAGGCCACAGCGGTTACCTTCTCCATATGCCATGGTGACATTAACTTTGCAGCAGCGTATTTGCGCCCAAAAAACCCACTGCTGGAAGCAGAAATCCGCTCATTGACGTCCTTCGACCGGCTCATCGTTGGGGTGGATCTCAGTGCAAAGCATCTGGCTTGGCATTTTGGGTCTCTAATCCCAAAGGCCGGCTCCCACTTGACCTGGAGGATACTTAAGCACTATCGGTCTATGGCCCCCACGAACCTACCCATATCCCAGTCCGTTCTAACTGCCAGCCAGACATTCTGGATGTGGCCATCTTCAAAAGCATTGTCGCTCAGTTTTCACTGCAAGTTCTCCACAAACTGGCCTCTGACCCACTGTGTCTCTTACCGACTGGGAAAAGTTTGCCAGGGTACTTAATAACACCACTCGACACGACCTCGACAACACTGGCTAATATAGTCTGCCAAAACACAGTGAAACTCTCCACCTCCACTGCACCTTGGGCTTTAACCCCTCTGGACGATTTGCCTCCCCTTTTACAGGAGCTGAAGGTGCAAAAGAACCACTACCGCCAGCAGTGGAAGCAATTTCGCGATCCTTGGGACAAAAGCCAAATGATATCTCCACTGCGAATTCTGGTGGTCCGACCAATGGGAGGACAGGATGTCCTCATTCCTCCTCCACCATAAGTCTGACTGGGCTGTCATTCGCGCCCTACAGCGTTCTGTGCCGGCGACTGCACATCCTATTCGCACGGCAGCGGGCCTGTTGTATGATACCCTCCAAATTGCGGAAACGCTGGCGGATGCGTTCGTGGGCCCGTAAACCAGAACCTTTCTCAGGACGAAATACAGGACGAACACAAAGTCCTGAGAGCTGTTGCCTCTTTCCGCAACCACCCATTCCAGTCTAGCCCCTCCTTGGATGCATGGCACTAATTCATCGTATCCTACGACGGAAACGTGACAGGTCGGCCCCAGGATTGGACGGAATTTTAAAAGAACATACACTCCTGGAAATGGAAAAAAGAACACATTGACACCGGTGTGTCAGACCCACCATACTTGCTCCGGACACTGCGAGAGGGCTGTACAAGCAATGATCACACGCACGGCACAGCAGACACACCAGGAACCGCGGTGTTGGCCGTCGAATGGCGCTAGCTGCGCAGCATTTGTGCACCGCCGCCGTCAGTGTCAGCCAGTTTGCCGTGGCATACGGAGCTCCATCGCAGTCTTTAACACTGGTAGCATGCCGCGACAGCGTGGACGTGAACCGTATGTGCAGTTGACGGACTTTCAGCGGGGGCGTATAGTGGGCATGCGGGAGGCCGGGTGGACGTACCGCCGAATTGCTCAACACGTGGGGCGTGAGGTCTCCACAGTACATCGATGTTGTCGCCAGTGGTCGGCGGAAGGTGCACGTGCCCGTCGACCTGGGACCGGACCGCAGCGACGCACGGATGCACGCCAAGACCGTAGGATCCTACGCAGTGCCGTAGGGGACCGCACCGCCACTTCCCAGCAAATTAGGGACACTGTTGCTCCTGGGGTATCGGCGAGGACCATTCGCAACCGTCTCCATGAAGCTGGGCTACGGTCCCGCACACCGTTAGGCCGTCTTCCGCTCACGCCCCAACATCGTGCAGCCCGCCTCCAGTGGTGTCGCGACAGGCGTGAATGGAGGGACGAATGGAGACGTGTCGTCTTCAGCGATGAGAGTCGCTTCTGCCTTGGTTCCAATGATGGTCGTATGCGTGTTTGGCGCCGTGCAGGTGAGCGCCACAATCAGGACTGCATACGACCGAGGCACACAGGGCCAACACCCGGCATCATGGTGTGGGGAGCGATCTCCTACACTGGCCGTACACCACTGGTGATCGTCGAGGGGACACTGAATAGTGCACGGTACATCCAAACCGTCATCGAACCCATCGTTCTACCATTCCTAGACCGGCAAGGGAACTTGCTGTTCCAACAGGACAATGCACGTCCTCATGTATCCCGTGCCACCCAACGTGCTCTAGAAGGTGTAAGTCAACTACCCTGGCCAGCAAGATCTCCGGATGAAGCGTCGTCTCACGCGGTCTGCACGTCCAGCACGAACGCTGGTCCAACTCAGGCGCCAGGTGGAAATGGCATGGCAAGCCGTTCCACAGGACTATATCCAGCATCTCTACGATCGTTTCCATGGGAGAATAGCAGCCTGCATTGCTGCGAAAGGTGGATATACACTGTACTAGTGCCGACATTGTGCATGCTCTGTTGCCTGTGTCTACGTGCCTGTGGTTCTGTCAGTGTGATCATGTGATGTATCTGACCCCAGGAATGTGTCAATAAAGTTTCCCCTTCCTGGGACAATGAATTCACGGTGTTCTTATTTCAATTTCTAGGAGTGTATTTGCCACCTTCCCCGCACGTCTCCCATTATGTTCACCAACATTTTAAACTGTTGTCTCACGTCAGGCCTTATTCCCCCTAAGAGGGACGCCTATGACAAGATCTGGCAAGACAAACTAGAACACAAGATTCTGAGGGAGACCCCTATACCCGATAATTATTTCAAGATCGTGAATAACTTCCTCTGTCGTAGGACCCCTAGTGGCTCAAGGGGGAAAGCGTTGCGGCATCCGCCAGTTGTCGGTGGGCACTCCACAAAGATCGGTGTTGTCTCCCATACTTTTTAATATCTATGTGAATGATAAGCCGGTCATCCCTGAGTGACACCTGGGAAAATATGCTGACGACACAGCACTATACAGGGTGTCCCAGCTATCTTGTCCACGCAAAATATCTCTGGAACAGTATCAATGTAAGGCTGGGGCCCATGAATGTACATATTTGGAAACATTCTGAAAAGAAAGCATATGTGTTTTTTAACACAAACTTATGTTTTTTTAAATGGACCTCCTATATTTTTTCTTCAGCAATTCACAGCATGACAAAGCACATACACAATGGCGTTGATTGCATCGCAATATTCCCGTTACATCCCGAGATATTAAGACGCGAAGTTGACGCTTGAGACACCCGACATGCGCTGCTAGCGCACGTCCTGAGGCTCAGGCGTGAACCCCATGCTGCCCGTAATCGCGATGTGATTGACGTGCGTAATCACACTTCCATACTTATCAAGAGGTCCGAAACGAATAATATGGTCTGCTGCCATCCTCCATTAACGTCGTACATTCCAGCAGGTATTTATCCCGTAGGTTAGGTGTGATGCTGTTCTGTAACATATCTGTGTGCCGCAACGTTAGTCACAAAGTTAACTTCGCTTATCGTTAATCCGTTACTAAAAAATTAATGCCGTTCAACGTTAAAACTTTACTTTACTGTAGATCTAGCGCAAGTGACAGTTAATCATTCACTCGTAATAGTAAAATTCATGTTGATGGTTTTAGTGAAACGAGCAAGTGGACTAAAAGTTTTACCGTTGTTTAGGTAAAAATGTTTTGATTTGGGAAGTTCAGGTAGGACATAGAAGATGAATGTAAACATGTTTAACCAATTAGTTTTATTATCAATAATTATCAATGTTATGTTTATCTAATGCGTTAAATGACAAATTGTTGCAGACAAATGTTTCTTAACATCACTGGGTAAAATGGCCCTTTGTAGAAATTTCCACTGTGATACCAGCACTACATACTAAACATAGCGTTCACACCTTATGCTCAAAGTGATGCCCATTGGCTTGCATACATAGAGTCACTCTGCGGATGAAGGATGCCCTACTTCGTGCTACTGTATCCTCTTTGATGGCTGTAGAAGCATCAATAATGCGTTGCTTCATGTCCTCTGGTGTTGTTGGTTCATGTTGGTAAACAGCATCCTTCACTGCTCCCCAAAGAAAATAATCCAGCGGTGTAAGGTCCGGAGATCGGGCAGGCCACCTAAGTGGGCCACCTCGTCCAATCCACCTACCAGGGAACTTACGGCTCGGATGTCGTCGTGCTCGTAAGGCGTTATGTGTAGGGCATCCGTCATGCTGATACTACATGACCATTCTCCGGTTCAGAGGTACGGTGTCCAAGAGAACAGGAAGATTGTGTCGTATAAATCTGGAATATTGTCTGCCATTTTGGATGCCATCCATACAGAAAGGTCCGATAATGGTATCTCCAATAATCCCACACCAAACATTGACTTTCCACGGACATTGATGCTCTACCGGACGGAGCCATTTTGGATTGTCTGCGGACCAATAATGCATATTCCTCATATTGACAATTCCCTTGATGGAGAATGATGCCTCGTCGGTAAAGAGAACATCTGCAAAACAATTTGGATTAGTCAGAAGTTCTTGTTGAGCCCACCGACAAAAGGTTACCCTATTGCGGAAGTGATTTCCATGAAGATCCTGATGCAAATGAACATGGTAAGGATGAAATTTATGACGTTTAAGAATAGGCTGTGCACTTGACTTCGACACACCAACTTCACGTTCAATTTGACGTGTGCTGATTTGAGGATTCACAGCTATGGTAGCGAGCTAAGCAACTTCAGCACGTTCATCTGTGCTTGTTCTGCCGGCCGCTGGTGGCCGAGCGGTTCTAGCCCTACAGTCTGGAACCGCGCGACCGCTACGGTCGCAGGTTCGAATCCTGCCTCGGGCATGGATGTGTGTGTCGTCCTTAGGTTAGTTAGGTTTAAGTAGTTCTAAGTTCTAGGGGAGTTATGACCTCAGCAGTTGAGTCCCATAGTGCTCAGAGCCATTTGAACCATTTTTGTGCTTGTTCTAGGACGATGTCGAGGTCTTGGATTTAAGCTTCCCGTTTCACGTAGACGAGATGTGAGACGACCAAACATCCGGCGCGAAGGCGATGGCTTGTCAGGGAATCGTCTTCTGTACAGTCGTTCTGCATTAACAGCATTTCGTCCACCTACAACAGGGCACAGTACAGGTATGTAGAGTAGGATAGAAATCAGACATATTAACTTAATAATCATAATGTTCGCTAACAGTACTATCAACAAACAAGCAATCTCATAACGTATTTCCCGTCAACGTACATTCTCCATAGATCAGCAGCATTTCTACCGTATCTTCATGTGTGTACATTATAGTGTACAGTATAAGTTCCACAACACAAAGTTTATTCACAATGTGTACTACCTCCGTGCCGTCACTAGATTACTCTGATGCACGACTACACTGGCAAGCGGTGTACTGCACGCCAAAGCAACAACAAATGGGAAGGTCGGAGGGTGGTGGAGTACAGGAGTTTGCATGGGTTGCAAATCATAAATAAGGCGAAGTGGTAACTGTGGCAGTAGTGGGAACTACGTTGGACACTTGACTAGGTAGAGCCAGATCCTGCGCGACAGTCACAATGGGTCATATAACGCATTAGATAAACCTTATTTTGGGTGTGCAGGATAAATAAGACAACCTGACGGGTGTACACCGATCGGTACTGGTTCATATTGTGTACGTAGATACGTAAAACGTGCAAGAGGGAAACCATTACGTGCTTATGAGAGCTGATGGCAGCAGACCGTATTATTCGTTTCGGACCTCTTGATAAATATGGAGGTGTGATTACACATGTCAATCACATCGCGATTACGGGCAGCATGGGGTTCACGCCTGAGCCTCAGGACGTGCGCTAGCAGCGCATGTCGGGTATTTCAAGCGTCAACTTCGCTTTTCAATATCTCGGGATATAATGGGAATATTGCGATGCAATCAACGCCATTGTGTATGTGCTTTGTCATGCTATGGATTGCTGAAGAAAAAATGTAGGATGTCCATTTAAAAAACATAAGTTTGTGTTAAAAAACACATATGCTTTCGTTTTAGAATGTTTCCAAATATGTACACTCATGGGCCCCAGCCCTACATTGATACCGGTGAAAGTTGTTTTCCAATAGCTGTTATTGTTCCAGAGATATTTTGCGTGGACAAGATAGCTGGGACACCCTGTATAGCCGGCCGAGGTGGTCTCGCGGTTCTAGGCGCGCAGTCCGGAACCGCGCGACTGCTACGGTCGCAGGTTCGAATCCTGCCTCGGGTATAGGTGTGTGTGATGTCCTTAGGTTAGTTAGATTTAAGTAGTTCTAAGTTCTAGGGGACTGATGACCACAGTTGTTATGTCCCACAGTGCTCAGAGCCATTTGAACACCCTGTATACCACTAGCTGGATTACTGTCGCCGTCGTCGCCCGCCTCCAGCGATAGGTGGACGCCACCGTCACCTGGTGTCAGACAAACAAAGTAGTTCTCAATGCTGCCAAAACTACGGCAGTCTATTTCACTGCGATTCCAGTCGAAGCGCTACAGCTATTATGTGTGATTTATGTTGCGTTCCGCTTCGAACACACATGCTATTGAACAAACGAAACAGTTAATTGAATGAAGTGTCAAATAACTTAAAACTTTATTGATGAAAAAAAAGTACACTTATCTTTCGTTCTCCACTACTGTCGCTGTGTGAACACGCCTGAAATTAACTACGCATTACATACCTTGTGGTTCAAATACACACGAGGTAGCCGTGATCACGGAGCTGCGCTGAGGTATAAATCTGCAGATAATGAACTTCGAATGTATGCTGCAAAAAAATGATTCAAATGGCTCTGAGCAGTATGGGACTCATCATCTATGGTCACCAGTCCCCTAGAACTTAGAACTACTTAAACCTCACTAACTTAAAGACATCACACAACACCCAGTCATCACGAGGCAGAGAAATTCCCTGACCCCGCCGGGAATCGAACCCGGGAACCCGGGCGTGGGAAGCGAGAACGCAACCGCACGACCACGAGCTGCGGACAATGTGTGCTGCAGCTACGACCAACACGTGTACGCTGGTGGCACTCAACATTCTGAACATTTTCAACTGAACTAGGCTCGACTGAGCGACGATACGATGACCCTATCCTTTGGAAGCTGAAGTAGAGCTTCGACGAGTGACTGCACTTGGGACGGAACTGTAGTCACAGCTAGTAGAGCAGGGCCGGCCAGAAATTCTGCACCCGTGCGGTGCTCCTGCACATGTGCAACTTCTGGTTCACAGGGTGCACACCGCAGCCGTCAGCGGTCATGTAGTGCATGTTTGTACGCAAGGATGTCGCTTTGTCCACTTGCTGAGATACTCTGTACCGGCGCATTCTAGTGCTCTTTCCACAGCTTGCAAGCCAACCGTGGGAAGGTATTTCGCGTATTAAACATTTAAAATACTCTCACAGTCTACTCATTGAGACGGCTACTTTTATGTTAACAGTTTAATCCAATAAGACAAGTAATACAGTTAACAACCGTGGGTTTTTGTTAAGGCAGCTTGACTGACGGCACGTAAATACGCGTAATGTTTTTGATCTAGTATTTAAGAAAGAGAGGACTTAGCGACTTCCAACGAACCTTGGTCATGGTTTCAAGTAACATTAAACCAATGCAAAGTTTCCTATAACTAATTCTCGGTGCCCTCAGTTACACCCACATAATTTCTGTCTCACTGACCACTGAACAGAATGACAACCGCAGACCTCTCGGTGATGACCTGTACCATTATTGCTATATGTTTCATCAGTTCCGTCTGAAATCTGCATAATAACCGACAATTAGATGAATGTTATGTTTTATCGACTTCAGCTGAGCGTAGCCCTTCACACATTAAAAAAACCCTAAATGTAAGTATACAACAATTGATTTAATGACCAATTTTCCTGATAATAATGTAACATGGAGCAGAATGAGGCAATAATGCACAGTTGGTAAACAATAATTTTTAATTATGAAAGGAATAAATCCAAACACTGGTGATGAGAAATGATATAGTTAATATCGGGCTCAAAAGCACGGCTCGTTGACAAACGCAAGCAGTTGCGGGAGATTTTCATCACTGATGCTTGATCGAAACGACTGAGAACATAGATCTTCCGTTCTTTGCTTTTTCACAGTACCTGCCATTTCTCAGTACTTCTCTGTTAAAGTTACGGTCACCAGGGGTAAACGAGATTGTGTATGTTGCGCTCTTGCTTGTACCAGATAAACAGGGAAGTGGAGCCGCCGCCGTTCATTTAGGACACATGTCGAATAACAGACGTCGCTGTCGCTCGCTGTCACACACGTGCGCACATGTGCAGCACTTCCGCACGTTTGCACACTGTGCAGCGTTTGGCCGGCCCTTTAGTAGAGTGAGACAACTGGCAGCCCTGGTACTCTGCGACGGTATTTGAAGAGCCTGTCGCAATGGCGCGATTCTTATAAGATGACAATTGTTGTACTGTATGTTTGCGTTAGGACTTTGAAACTGCATGGTTGGCAGCTGGGCGTGATGGGAATTGCTATGCGCAAACGTGGTGTGGTTAAGAGAAGAAGCCCACTTTCATTTGGATGGATTCGTCAGTAACCAAAACTGGCGCATTTGAGGGACTGAGAAACCACATATCGCAATCGAGAAGTCTCTTCACCCTTAACAGGTAATGGTGTGGTATTCACTGTCCAGTCACGAAGTAATCGGTGATATAGTCCTTGACGGTACGGTGACTACCGAAGGGTAGATGAAAGTTTTGGAACACGATTTCATCCCCATGATCCCATCAACGCAGGAGACTGATGTTATGGAGAAGCACTTTGGGGACCGCATTCTGGCTATGGGGTAGCCAGAGGCCACTGGCATGGGCCTCGATTGGCCGCCATTTTCTCCGGATCTGAACACATGCGACTCCCTTTTTGTGACGCTGTATTAAGGTGTACAGCAATAACCCCAAAACCATTGCTGAGCTGGAAACAACCATTCAAGAGGTTATCACCAACATCGATGTTCCGACACTTCAGTGGGCCACGCAGAATTTCGCTATTCGTCTGCGCCACATTATCGCCAATGATGGCAGGCTTATCTAACATGTCACAACCGATATCCGAATATCTGTAGTGACGTTTACATTTTGAATAAAGTGGGTGCACGCCTCAGTTCGTAACTAATTTACATTTTTTCCGTATAGTTCGATAATAGTCACACTGTAAAAATGGGAGGCGTGGCTGACTGGTTCAAATGGTTCAAATGGCTCCGAGCACTATGGGACTTGACATCTGTGGTCATCATTCCCCTAGAACTTAGAACTACGTAAACCTAACTAACCTAAGGACATCACACACATCCATGCCCGAGGCAGGATTCGAACCTGCGACCGTAGCAGTCGCGAGGTTCCGGACTGAGCGCCTAGAACCGCTACACCACCGCGGCCGGCGTGGCTGACTGCATCTTGCTCATTGACGACCAGTGATGCTGCTTGGGCATGCAACATGTCTGTGATGGTCGACTGTCAATTTTCTGCGGTCGATAATGTGTTTCAGTCTGAATTTGTACTCATCTCTGTGAACAGCTGTGTGAAGTTGCGTATGACTTCATTGTGGGACCTCTCCTACACTTTAGTTGAACCCTGGCTTCTTTGGGCTTTCGCTTTTCGAAATGCATCGAGTTTCTTGAAATTTCATCATTAATCTACCCAGCATTGGGAGAGCGTACACTACAAAATTGTCGTATGAATGCAAGTCCACATTGCGCATAATATTATATTTTTGCATAGTTCAACACAAAAATCACTTGTTGGTCCTTCATTTACACAAGGGGTGGACAAGATTACGGCTGGTGAGCGGTGCCCTGGCACGAGTGCCATAGCGCTCAGGCGGGCTGGCGCACTTCTTCCATCGCCACACCACTCTGTTTTGCAGCAGTTAACCGTCATCTAAGCCAGATCAAAACAAAATGACGATTGCGGCAAGATCCCACTGGAGTACACAAATTACTGTTGGCACTCGCTTTCCATTTTTAATTGAAAGAACGCATAAATTTAACGTACTGTACCAGAATAGTTGGCAATTAACACGTAAAAATCAAATACAGATGCAATTATCGTCGGCACGTAAGTCATGGGGCAGCCGATGTCGTACAAGGACTAAGAAAATTACCCCCCGCAAGCAGTATGTTCACTTGCTCTGGTACAAGTGAGCTTTGTTAAGAGATAACTCGGCAGACGGAAGGTCATTATTAACTTCCGTTACATGGTCATGATGACTGCCACAACAATGTCACAGCAGGTAAACCTCACTTAACTACTTCCGTGGCAGGATCAAAACCTGAATCCGCCTCATGGAAATTCGAATGCTGGACATTTGCCACGCCGGACATTTGCCTCACTTGCCCCTTCGCCAGGTTGCGATCCCTCAGGTAAGGGACGCCCTTCCTCGTACTACTTCTGTCCGCTTTCAAACCGCCGTCTCCACATCTTA
The DNA here is from genome assembly GCF_023864345.2 of Schistocerca serialis cubense. NCBI lineage: Eukaryota > Metazoa > Arthropoda > Insecta > Orthoptera > Acrididae > Schistocerca > Schistocerca serialis. Next base: position 151,807,691 of record NC_064639.1, read on the forward strand.
CTCGATACAACCAGTACGTAAGGAACCTTCTTCTTCGACATCTTGGCCAAATACAGAGCTTCTTTTCCGAAAACGAAATATTTATAGCTCAGTATGTAATTAGTTCTGCCAAGTATAAATATAGATTCCTCTGTCTATACGGTAGCTTCCTTTCACGATGAAATGAGAATGCGAATGTACGCTAATCATTTCTTTCTGATCACTGCATTTGTGCCTACTTTAATTAGTACAACTGCATACCCAAAAGACAATAGGGAAAGAATAAATGGGTTTGTGAATGTTTGAAAAGAAGAACGACGTACTCCATATTAATTTACTCTCTAAAAACATTAGTTAATGAAGTGTAGCGGGACAATGTTCAGGTCTCGCGGTTCTAGGCGCGCAGTCCGGAACCGTGCGACTGCTACGGTCGCAGGTTCGAACCCTACTCATACCATTATAGTTGACAGTTACTTCAATCTACCTTCCGCATGTTGACAAAAATACAAAATGGCTCTGAGCACTATGGGACTTAAGATCTATGGTCATTAGTCCCCTAGAACTTAGAACTACTTAAACCTAACTAACCTAAGGACATCACACAACACCCAGTCATCACGAGGCAGAGAAAATCCCTGACCCCGCCGGGAATCGAACCCGGGAACCCGGGCGCGGGAAGCGAGAATGCTACCGAACGACCACGAGCTCGGACCGACAAAAATACATTTTCATACCGTATTGTAAATAGAAAACAACTTCCGTAATTGTTCTAAATGCTTTTTATAAAATTATTTTTAACTATTAGTTGACGAGGCCATTCAAATTGTAAATGGTTACGCCGGCGGCGGTGGTCTCGCGGTTCTAGGCGCTCAGTCCGGATCCGCGCGACTGCTACGGTCGCAGGTTCGAATCCTGCCTCGGGTATGGATGTGTGTGATGTCCTTAGGTTAGTTAGGTTTAAGTAGTTCTAAGTTCTAGGGGACTGATGACCACAGATGTTAAGTCCCATAGTGCTCAGAGCCATTTGAACCTCTTGTAAATGGTTACGAAAACACACTTGAACTCTTAGCCACAAATAATCCTGAGCATCACGACGGATACAGGAATTAGTGAACACGTAATCGTAGCGAGGCTCACTTCCGTAACAAAAAATTCACCAAAACTAAACGCGAAATATATCTATTTACAAAAGCAGCTAAACATTTGGGTGACGTCTTTCCAAGAGGTAGTCTCCAATCCTTCCAAACTATGTAAATTAAGACCATATGTGGTTTAAGTTCAAAGAAATAGTATCAACAGCACTCGAGACATTCACACCAAATAAATTAATAAGAGACGGAACTGATCCCCCATGGTACACAAAACACGACGGAAAGCTGTTGCAGGAGCACCGCAAAAGGCACGTATAATTTAGACGAACGCAAAATCTCCAAGATTGGTGAGGTTTTACTGAGGCTCGAAATTTGGTGCGGATTTAAATGCGAGATGCATTTAATAGCTTCCACAACGAAACTCGCTCTAGAAATGTGGCGGAAAATCCAAATAGATACTGCTCCCATGTTAAGTAAACCAGCGGAAAGGCTCAGTAAGTACCTTTACTGCGTGACAGCGATGGTAATGTTACTATAAACAGTGCCACTACAGTGGAGTTAGTAAATGCATTTTCCGAAATTCCTTTACCAAAGAAGACGAAGTAAATATTCCAGAATTCGAAATGAGAACAGCTGGAAACATAATTTAGGAGTAGATATCCCTGGTGTTGCAAAGCAACTGAAATTACACTGTCAGTGACAGAGGAAATGATCAAATACCTTTTCAAAAAGTCTGTAATGTACAAGAAAAGTAGGTCTAATACATTTGATTCTGATGTTCTTTAGTAACAATTAATTTTTCAGTAGTAAGTTCCTTACTTTTCTGACCTGTTTAAAGATAATCAACAATTTAGTAAGAAATTTTAATTTTTAAAGGACTATATTTAAATGTACTTAAGTAGATTTACATCTACTGTAAATGTTTGCAGCTAAACTTAAATAAAAAATATTTGAGGTGCCAAAATTGTCAACCTTAGGATCAGATCAGTTTTGGTATGTCAATTGTAGGTGCAATTCAAAGTTTAAGTTCCCATTTTCTTTCAAAAAAGAGTATACTATCAGTTTAACAAACCATGATATTTTCGGTGATAGCTGCGATTCTGAAGCTTCAGAAAATTATTTTAGAACTCACAATTATTTAATACTATGGCCATAATATTGGAAGGTAGAAAAAAGTTATCTTAACGTGACAACAATAGGGATACTTTTCTACTTTTTAATTTTTACATTAAAGGCTGATTCGCATCACACTTTGCACAGGCTTTGGACCGTGAAAATGATAAATGACCATCTACCATTCTGGCGTGTGTAAAATCAGCCTAAACACGCTGAACTAATGTACATTCTATTTACAATTACAACTTAATATTAGCTCCGATAATGCTGCTTCAATGTTTTAATAATTTTATCTTAGTAATCTGCGAGGACTCAATGGTCTTCATAGCTTTTAATACATTTTAACGTATTTTAGTCCAGTTTCTGAATACGGTCAATGGCTTTCAAGCGAGGCCTATTGTTGCCAGTCACTTCATAATTCTTTACGATTCTCTCTATCCTGTCGTCCAGCTCCAAGTACTTCTTCTTCCTCTTCTTACCTTCAAGATTCATTTCCAATATCTTGTACATGCAGTTTGTGAGCTCTGCTTCCTTTTTCAAGCACTCCACCTAATAGCTGATTCTAGGGTGAGGGTTTCCAATAATACTATTTATTTTGTTTTGCCACCCTTCAACAGCATTCGTCGTTCTGTGCCTTTTTCCGTAACAGTCCCACATTGCTATTGCGATATCCTCATTCTATAGCCAGTTATCCACAAAGTAGTCAAGAAAATGAGAGAACCTTCCGTTATCAGGAGCTTCTGCATGAATCTCAATCCATCTATTGCTTACGTCCTCCGGTTTTACAACTGCCAGCGCTGCACACACGTTGACGTGAAGTCTTAAATCCTCGTTCTAGCGGTACTCCTCAGTTAGACCGAGAACTTTAATTCTTCTCCATAAACTCTTCTTCATATGGGATATAGAATCGATATATTTCAGTTGTGGGAAAAACTTGACGAATGGTCGATATCGCAGCTGCCTCAAAGTCCACCTTTACTTGTTTAGGACACCACTCAGACACTGCCTGTTTTATCAGACGAAACAGACGAACATATGTGTCTTTCTTCTTATTAGGGAGCAGTGACAATACAATAGGAAGAATGTTTGTTTCTTAAATCGGGCCTCCTAAGTCTACGTGTATGGTGAAGGTCTGTACAAACTGCTTGCTGCATCTCTTAAATGTTCCATCCATAAAAAAATGGGCACATGTTTTTAAAATTTCTATTCCTTTGCTTCCACTAAAAATCATTATTCCCGCCTCTAATCGATCGTCTTCCAGAAGAAAACTACTGCCATCGCCCATTTTTAATAGATCTTCATGAAGATCAATTTCATAAGAGTTCTTAGGCTGTTGTTGGTTCCCCCGCCCCTGAGTCCGTCGTCGACGCATGGTTCTCTTCATAGATTCTGAATTAGGCGTCACTGTAACAAAGTCACAAACTGTATTATGTAGATTTCCCATTTCATCCGCGTACGTCTCCGATAACTGTGTAGTTTCTTCTCGAGACCTTCTCTCCGCCCTTTCCACTTGCTTTCTCACTTTCAGAGCTGCATCGTCAGGTGGTCCACAGAGATGTTCTAATACGCTCAACACTTCTGCGTTCCTCGAAAGCAGCTTTCCCGTGCAATGATCCGCTTTTCAGGGTAAACACATCCATGTAACAACACCTTCTTTAGATTCCCTCTGTTTAAGGTACGCGTAACCTTTGTAATGAGCAGGAGGCCTGCCCTTGTTTGTTGTAATATTTTCCATACTGATGTCACGTTCGGAACTTCGAAAGCAAACTGGGCAACCGGGTGAGGAGGAGGAGGAGGAGGGGGGGGGGGGGGGGCGGACAAGGGACCCGACCCTTCGGAGCAGGTAAAACCGTGGCAAATGTCCGGTGTGGCAAATGTCCGGTTTGGCATATGTCTGGACACCTGGAAATTCCACGAAAGAAACAAAAAATTTATATGTGGCCACATGTCGCATATCCAGTTCCAAACCGAAAAATCCGCCTCCTTTACACGTTGACAACCGCCGCTGTGCGTGTGGTACCACTAATACAAGTGCACAGACTTCGGAAACCATCTTTCGTTAAAAATTCTATTTTTATATTGTGCTCCACAGCAATTGCATCGTGAAACCTTATGTTGTTTCAGAAAGAGATGATTTCTGTACACCACAGCTACTGTTTAGAAATTCTTTTTTTCTTTTGCCATTAACGACGATAGTCTAAAAGCTGAACAAGTGCACAAAATATGAACACAACTTTGTAACTACTTGATAGGATCAAATGTATGATAAGAAAAAAGAGTAATCAGCCACATTGCAAAGATCTATTCAAAACGCTGGGCTGTTTATCTATACGTAATGTAAGTATATTTACCAACCAGTTATCCGTATCAAAAATAACCTTGATAATAATTACTAGGCAGTCACCTATGTCCATGACCGTGGAACAGGATAAAGACTAAAATTACGTTTAGCTAGAAGGAATGAACCTAAAACTCAAAACAGGACTTTATAATAAGGAATAAAATTATGCAGTCTGGTGTTTGCCTATCGTATTTCTAACTTCCAGAATTTACGGATGTCTGCTTGGGTCACGTCGCAAGTTCTCGACTATATTTCGGCAAACAGACTATTTGTCATCTTCATGTGATACCTGATGACTGCTGTTCCGCTCTTGTCGGCGTCCTACATACGAGGGCTGTTCTGAAAGTAAGGTCCGATAGGTCACGAAATGGAAATCCGATGAAGACGTACACAGACTTGTAGAGCAGTGTCTCTAGGATGCCTGCCGCTTGCATTACGTTGCTCTTTTCAGTTCTGAGCACACAGTCATCATGTAAGGGTGCCTAGAACAATAACGCCTCCCAGCAAGTATGGATGCCCGCTGCAAGTTGATCGTCACTGTACGAGGGGTATGTTGACGTCCCCGTCACTTCCCTGAGACTCCGTGCCGATGTACTTCCATAGCCCCTCTCTCCCACCGTGCTTGTGCACTGTCGAAGCGCCATGGAAACTCTAAGGATCTACCATATCTAGTGTCAATGCGACAAAGGGGAAAGGATACACTGGAGGGACTTCACGCACTGTAGAAGAGAGGGCCCACACTGCCAAACCAAACGTGGCCGTCCATATAATAAAAACTGGCCAAACTGTGGATTACAACAGAACCAAGATAATCAGTGAGTGTGTGAATAAAGGGGCATTGAAATTAGGGTCCAAGTGGCAAATGACTGAGTGAGGCGTGGAACCCTGCACTGAGCTTACAAAAAGAAAAGCATTCTCGTAAGAAAAGTATTCTCGTACTGCGAGGTCTGCAGGCGGGTGCCACCACCGCATAAACCACCGCGGCGGCCGCACAGATAGCAGCGGAGGTGGAGGTTCACGGTCAATGTATGAAGGCTATTCGGAAAGCAAAGCCCAATCGGGTGCTAAATGGAAACTGCAGTGAAAATCAAAACTGTTTTATTTACAACAGTCAGCTTCACCTTCCAGCTACTTCTCTACATAGTCGCCACTCGGACTTAGATATTCGTCGTGGAACTGTACCAACACTCCAATTCCACCGTCACAGAAGTAAGCCGCCATTGCTTTCCGCCATTTTTCTGTGCTGGTCTACAGTTCGTTGTCTAAGCCAGAATATTGTATTCATAGCCAGCAGTTAATGCGAGCAGAGATGAACATCAGAGAGGGCCAAGTTTGGGGCTGTATGGTGGGTGATAAAACACTTCCCGTCGGAAACGCTGCAGGAATGTCCTCATCACCCCGGCTGTTTGCGGCCGAGGATTGTCATGAACAAGGAAATGCATGACAGGAACGTTGTGTGGGGTTGGATGAAATCAGGAGCAACCTCGCAGCGTGCACCCATGCTTGGCAGCTGACACTATTGTTCTAGGTAACTTTACGTGTTCATTGTGTGATAACGACTGAAAAAAGCGACGTGATGCTACCGACAGGCATACCTGAACACTGCCAACACATCTATCTAAAGCTTCATCGGATTTTCACAGCTATTTACATTTCTCGACCTATCGGACCTTACTTTCCGAATGGCCCTCATGCATAGGACGCCAACAAGAGTAACAGACGTTAGGTATCAACGGAAGATGGCAACGAGACAGTTTGCCGATATATCAAGGAGAACATACAATATGATCCTGACGGACATAGAAGATTATAAACATGGAAGTTATAAATGTAAAGTGGAAACATAATTCTACACTGGGTCCCCGCCTTCTTAGCTAAGTTGCGAGCGCGCCTGATTGCCAAACACTTAGCCTGGGTTCGATTCCTAGTTGGGTGGGAGATTTTCTCCACACAGGGATTCGGTACTGTATTATGCTCGTCATCATTTGATCATCATCGACACGCAAATCGCCCAATGTGGCGTCAACGGAAAGGACTTACAACTGAGCGGCCGAACTTCCGAGGTGGGAACTCACAACCATCAATGGTATACGTTCATTTTATTTCATTTACTTCTGGTTAGAAACTGCTGACGTCAGTTTTAAATTTATGCTTTTCGGGTAAAATAATTTTTTTCGTTATGTTGTTCCATGGTACTCGTCAGAGCTGTGTGCAGCAATTATTATAAAGTTTATTTTTGATTCGCGTAACAGGTTGGTAAATGCAGTTACATCACTGAATTAAGAATTCCAGCATTTCTGACAGACCAGAATGAGATTTTCACTCTGCAGCGGAGTGTGCGCCGATATGAAACTTCCTGGCAGATTAAAACTGTGTGCCCGACCGAGACTCGAACTCGGCACCTTTGCCTTTCGCGGGCAAGTGCTCTACCATCTGAGCTACCGAAGCACGACTCACGACCGGTCCTCACAGCTTTACTTCTGCCAGTACCTCGTCTCCTACCTTCCAAACTTTACAGAAGCTCTGCCAGGAAGTTTCATATCAGCGCACACTCCGCTGCAGAGTGAAAATCTCATTCTGGAAACATCCCCCAGGCTGTGGCTAAGCCATGTCTCCGCAGTATCCATTCTTTCAGGAGTGCTAGTTCTGCATGGTTCGCAGGAGAGCTTCTGTAAAGTTTGGAAGGTAGGAGACGAGGTACTCGTAGAAGTAAAGCTGTGAGGACCGGTCGTGAGTCGTGCTTCGGTTGCTCAGATGGTAGAGCACTTGCCCGCCAAAGGCAAAGGTCCCGAGTTCGAGTCTCGATCGGGCACACAGTTTTAATCTGCCAGGAAGTTTCATTTTTGACAGACCTTTGCAAAGCACCCGATTGCTCTTTTCTGTTATTGGGTCCTATTACAAAGTTTGGAAGTTACGCAATTGTTCTGCTTGCCGACGATCATAGTTAGTAACAAAGGATTTATAGAATTTAAATACGTCTGCTATGGTGATTAAATATCATGTCTTTCTAAAACGACATATTGATACCACGTGTAATAGGTGTGAAGCACAATATAAAAATGGAATTATTAACGAAAAATGCTTTCCTGCCAGGTGCGTTTATATTAGAGATATGCATATATAACAGTCACTCTATGTAGACTAAAAATATAGTATGTAATAACAACAACAAACTGCAGTTTAGACCTATCAATATATCCTTAATGGTCTTTACATTTGAAAATTCCTTTTACTCCTCTATATTTCAGTTAAAACGTCACAGAGAGGGGCTGCCTGCCTTCTGTCTTTCGTCCGCCTCTTGTGGAAGAGTGTTAACAACGCGCGTCTCTCTGCAGAGCCCTGCACGCTTGTTACCTTTGTACGGCACCGGCTGCGTACCCAGATTTCCGACTTGAAGCAGGTCTTGAAATGGACCACCAACTACACGCGTCTACCTGCTCTACCGTTACTCCTTCCCATGCCGTATGGGACAGGCTCCAAAAATGTAAAAGTTCATGCATATTTATTTTGATGTCATACTTCCAACAACCTATCGACGAATCGGATTATGTTTTGTAGCCACAGCGGTGACTACGAACACATTTAACGTAACAGAAGCAGCAGGGGAGTGTCGCACTTAGAGAATAATGTACTCAGGAGCTCACCATGTTTCTTGGTCGGTATTGCAGATAGTGACTGGTAATAGAATCACACGAAGGAACGCAACTACACACCGCAGTACGAATTTCCGCTGTTTTCTACGGATCTTGTTGGTATTTGATATCAGATTGTATTTCTAGCAGCATGTCTGCATAGTTCGAATTCTACACGTTCACGTACTACATGATAATTGTAAAGCTAATTGGAATAAATCGTTAATAATTCAGGTACAGATATTTCATTGTGACTAAAGTTCTATATACACTCCTGGAAATTGAAATAAGAACACCGTGAATTCATTGTCCCAGGAAGGGGAAACTTTATTGACACATTCCTGGGGTCAGATACATCACATGATCACACTGACAGAACCACAGGCACATAGACACAGGCAACAGAGCATGCACAATGTCGGCACTAGTACAGTGTATATCCACCTTTCGCAGCAATGCAGGCTGCTATTATCCCATGGAGACGATCGTAGAGATGCTGGATGTAGTCCTGTGGAACGGCTTGCCATGCCATTTCCACCTGGAGCCTCAGTTGGACCAGCGTTCGTGCTGGACGTGCAGACCGCGTGAGACGACGCTCCATCCAGTCCCAAACATGCTCAATGGGGGACAGATCCGGAGATCTTGCTGGCCAGGGTAGTTGACTTACACCTTCTAGAGCACGTTGGGTGGCACGGGATACATGCGGACGTGCATTGTCCTGTTGGAACAGCAAGTTCCCTTCCCGGTCTAGGAATGGTAGAACGATGGGTTCGATGACGGTTTGGATGTACCGTGCACTATTCAGTGTCCCCTCGACGATCACCAGTGGTGTACAGCCAGTGTAGGAGGTCGCTCCCCACACCATGTGTAGTGACGTAACAAGACTGTTACGCCACTTGAGGTAGCCGAAAGAAAGGCACGCGTACACACACGCCGACGCGCGTTAATTCTGGAACAGGATAACTATTGAATGGTAGCAAGAAAAGTACGTAGCTGCTTTATACTTAACTTTACTGATCCTTGTGATACATCTCTCTTGACTATACAAATGCGACTCGTAAGATACATGCACTGTTACAATTGGCGCCTTGCTAGGTCGTAGCCATGGACTTAGCAGAAGGCTATTCTAACTGTATCTCGGCAAATGAGAGGAAGGCTTCGTCCGTATTGTCGCTAGCAATGTCGTCCGTACAACTGGGGGCGAGTGCTTGTTCGTATCACGAGACCTGCCTTGTGGTGGCGCTAGGTCTGCGATCACACAGTGGCGACACGCGGGTCCGACATGTACTAAATGGACTGCGGCCGATTTAAACTACCACCTAGCAAGAGTGGTGTCTGGCGGTGACACCACACCATGATGCCGGGTGTTGGCCCTGTGTGCCTCGGTCGTATGCAGTCCTGATTGTGGAGCTCACCTGCACGGCGCCAAACACGCATACGACCATCATTGGCACCAAGGCAGAAGCGACTCTCATCGCTGAAGACGACACGTCTCCATTCGTCCCTCCATTCACGCCTGTCGCGACACCACTGGAGGCGGGCTGCACGATGTTGGGGCGTGAGCGGAAGACGGCCTAACGGTGTGCGGGACCGTTGCCCAGCTTCATGGAGACGGTTGCGAATGGTTCTCGCCGATACCCAGGAGCAACAGTGTCCCTAATTTGCTGGGAAGTGGCGGTGCGGTCCCCTACGGCACTGCGTAGGATCCTACGGTCTTGGCGTGCATCCGTGCGTCACTGCGGTCCGGTCCCAGGTCGACGGGCACGTGCACCTTCCGCCGACCACTGGCGACAACATCGATGTACTGTGGAGACCTCACGCCCCACGTGTTGAGCAATTCGGCGGTACGTCCACCCGGCCTCCCGCATGCCCACTATACGCCCTCGCTTAAAGTCCGTCAACTGCACATACGGTTCACGTCCACGCTGTCGCGGCATGCTACCAGTGTTAAAGACTGCGATGGAGCTCCGTATGCCACGGAAAACTAACTGACACTGACGGCGGTGGTGCACAAATGCTGCGCAGCTAGCGCCATTCGACGGCCAACACCGCGGTTCCTGGTGTGTCCGCTGTGCCGTGCGTGTGATCATTGCTTGTACAGCCCTCTCGCAGTGCCCGGAGCAAGTATGGTGGGTCTGACACACCGGTGTCAATGTGTTCTTTTTTCCATTTCCAGGAGTGTATTATTATAACTATTTATATAATATGTTGATGCTTGAGCCGTACTTCGTGAATCGTGCGCCATATTGATCTTGAAACGGAAGCTCTTTCGGCATGGAACATTTGATACTTGCAAATGAACTGGATTTGTCTAATGTTTACAGTTTTACCAGTCTTGAAAATGGAAATTTTTTATACTTTTCAATTGCTCCTATTTCATAAAGTATTCAACTATTTAACTAGTAACTGGTTTTTCATATTAGTTCTGCTTAACTTGATTTCACTTACTGTTTGTTGGTGTGTAACAGAGTTTTAATTTAACAGGTAAACCATTAAATACATTATTGAAAAGATTATCTCGAGTTTGCACGTGTTTAAATTTCAGTCGAATAGTTGTTCCTAGGTACATGATAATGTGGTAGTATGGGATATGTATTAACACCTAGAGAACACTTAATGCCTTCCTTTGTTGGTAGGAACTGTTCTTGCCAAAAGCCGAGAAGTGTATGAATATAAGTGTGTATACTTTTTCAATACATTATCTTTCGAACTAGCCGTTGGAAGTAATGATGAAGTGTGCACAATAATCTAAGTAATTTCCGTAGACCTTGAAAGCGAAGACCTCTACATTAAGAACCCAAAAGAATTCCAGTATTGAACGTACAGGGCAGAGTAGATGGGAGGAAGAAGCACAATGAAGTGTTCGACAAGGAGGAGGAAGTTGTAGCACGAGACGAGGTGGAATGGATGTCGATACGGATGACATCCAGTGTCCGGGACACTGGATGTCGGTACAGGTGACATCCAGTGTCCGGGACAGAGTTCTACAGAGCTTTCGAAGAAAATGGCTCTGAGCACTATGGGACTTAACTTCTGTGGTCATCAGTCCCCTAGAACTTAGAACTACTTAAACCTAACTAACCTAAGGACATCACAAACAACCATGCCCGAGGCACGATGCGAACCTGCGACCGCAGCGGTCGTGCGGCTCCAGACTGTAGCGCCTAGAACCGCTCGGTCACTCCGGCCGGCAGCTTTGGAAGACTTGCGAACAAACAAGGTGGAAGGAATAGAAACATTTCAGCGGAATATCTACAGTTATAGGGTGAGGTGGAATCTATGAACTCGATTTATGTCGACCATCGCAACAACTTCATCCACATTGTCTGATTAGTGCAAGAATTGTCCCACAATACGCTTCACAGCTCATGTATCTATGTTCCTGACCAGAATAAGAAAAAGAAGGATGGCCAAGAAAACTGAAGATTTTCTGGTTAACGTTTAGTTTAAAATATCTGAAAGCACATAGAAGTAGAACTAGTATTGAAGAACGTTAAGTTGTGCATGGTGTGGGAAATGTTCCGGCGTAGCGACAAGAGCCCACATGAAGATGAAGAACGACACAGCAGAGAGGGCTGCGAGATGACGTCAGCCAATAGCACGCTGAGTAGGACGTCACCACGACAGGAGCAACATCTACACGAAGAGGATAAAAGCGACGCGCCGCGTAGCCTCAGCCGCACTAGAAACCGGGTTCTAGAAGAGAGGACTATAACAATCGCATTAGTAGAGCCGGACTGGATTACTTGCAAGGTCACTTACTGTTTGCAAGTCGCCAATTGCTTGCGACACCATCTTGTTCATATGCAAGTTAAGTATTATCAATTCAATTACTGTAATAAATACCAGTAATATGATTTGCTTGTATGTTGTCTAGCTACCCGCGAAAACACCTTCCTAGGAACCCTATAAGATACAAGTGGGCAGGACTCCACAGGAAATATAGGTTGACCAAACAAATAAAGGTGAACAGTATACAATATGTACCAGGAAAAAAAATGAATATCGAGGAACAGGAGAGCAGTGCTTGGGTATCTATCAAACAAAAAAGTTATCTACATTTTAAAATACTTGTTCTGTCTGTCAGGTTTTTATTTCAATGAGCCGATTTTCAAGGACTTTAACAGCTCACTTTGCAATCCTTTCTACACCAAAGCTTCACAAGATCATTTATCCTCCTAGTACTGCTCTGGTGGTTATCTATGTCATTGATTCTCTCTACTACTCGCAAACTGCAATATATTGTTCATAACAAATTTCAAGGGTGAATAATTGTACTGAGAGGCTGTGTTGCATAACTGATACAGTTTGAACAGATGACTGCAAGTTGTACGTGTATAAACTTCACACATAATTCGAGTTACTTAAATTTGTGCAATAAACACTTTTTTTATAATTGAGGAGGTACCCCAGGATGTTATCCCGTGTGTAATCAATGAATATAAATAACCAAAGTATATTACGTTACTGATGTCTCAAAACACCGAAATTTTACTCTGGCAAAAGCAACTGAACATAAAGGCGCCATCAAGTACCCAAAATCACTATCGTCATTTAGCAATATGTTAGCCTTTGTGAAACACGCTATAAATATAGCAGAGATGGTTGTAGACACTGACTCACAAAGCAGCCTTCAGCACGGACTGGTTGAGAGTCCATTCCGCCATTGTTGTAGCCGTAAAAGTACTAAACTCCTCACAGCGTGAACATGAGGATTGGGCACTGGAATATGCTCATCTCCGTTCCCATAACTCTCTCAGGCATGTAATTTATGGAGCCCCTCCTATGTTCTTTTTATCATAAGAATAAACCTCATGTAAACATTACACTTTGTACTTGTATTCTTCCGCGTTTCATGGGATCTCACTGGATTTCGTTTCACTTGGAGTGGAATCTAAGCTGTCTCGAGTGCAGTCAATTACCATAATGAAGATACGTTTCATGCTGTGCGTTACGCATATATCGACTCAGCAATAGTACGGGGTAGATGATAGCCTCGTTATCAACGTAGCAGTATGGAAGGACTTCAGAGATTACCAAACGAATGACTGTAATACCAACTTTTAACTACATGGTGAAATCTCAGCAGTGCGCTTTTATGACACACATAGCCAATACAACACGGATTCAGAAAATATCGTTATTGTGCAACACAGCTAGCTCTTCATTTCCATGAAGTAATGAGTGCTGCCGACATGCATATTCCTAGATTTACAGAAGGCTTTTGATACCGTTCCTCATAAGTGACCATTAATCAAATTGCGTGCATATGGAGTATCGTCTCAGTTGTGTGACTGGATTCGTGATTTCCTCTCAGAGATGTCACAGTTCGTAGTGATAGACGTCAAATCATCGAGTAGAACAGAAGTGATATCTGGCGTTCCGCAAGATAGTGTCATAGGCCCTCTGCTGTTCCTGATTTACATAAATGATCTAGGTGATAATCCGAGCAGCCCCCTTGGATTGTTTGCAGATGATGCTGTAATTTACCGTCTAGTAAAATCATCAAACGATCAATTCCAATTACAAAACGATCTAGAGAGAATTTCTGTGTGGTGCGAAAAGCGGCAATTCGCACTAAACAAAGAAAAGTGCGATGTCATCCACATGGGTACTAAAAGAAATCCGATAAATTTTGGATATGCGACAAATCGCACAAATCTGAGGGCTGTCTATTCGACTACAATTACAATTACGAGCAACTTAAACTGGAAACATCACATAGATAATATTGCATGGAAGGCGAAACAAAGACGGCGCTTTGTTGGCAGAAAACTTAGAAGATGCGACAAACCCACTAAAGAGAATGCCTACATTGCACTTGTCCGTCCTCTGCTGGAATATTGCTGCACGGTGTGGGATCCTTACCAGGCCGGATTGACGGAGGACATCGAAAAAGTGCAAAGAAGGGCAGCTCGTTTCGTGTTATAGCACCATAGGGGTGAGAGTTGTAAGTAGGCTGGTTATGTTTTCTTATTGGCAACGTTACGTAGCGCTCTGTATGAAAATCACTGCCTGTGCTGTGTGCAGTCTGTGGCTAGTTTGCATTGTTGTCTGCCATTGTAGCATTGGGCAGCGGCAGCTGGATGTGAACAGCGCGTAGCATTGCACAGTTGGAGGTGAGCCACCAGCAGTGGTGGATGTGGGGAGAGAGTTGGTAAAGTACTGAAATTTGTAAGACTGGATGTCATGAACTGCTATGTATATTATGAGTTTTCAAAGCTGTTAAGGTAAATACATTGTTTGTTCTCTATTAAAATCTTTCATTTGCTAACTATGCCTATCAGTAGTTGGTGCCTTCTGTAGTCTGAATCTTTTATTTAGCTGGCAGTAGTGGCGCTCGCTGTATTGTAGTAGTTCGAGTAACGAAGATTTTTGTAAGGTAAGTGATTTGTGAAAGGTATAGGTTAATGTTAGTCAGGGCCATTTTTTTGTAGGGATTATTGAAAGTCAGATTGGGTTGCGCTAAAAATATTGTGTGTCAGTTTAAGCACAGTCTTGTATATTTGTTCAAAGGGGACATTTCATATGGCGACCCTGCCAGGATACCTCACTGGAATCTTCTGATTTTTTCTTGTAGTTTGTGTAATTAGTGTAGGTATTGTTTATTGCTAGTGCATAGTTATAGAGAGAATTTCCTTTGTAGTTGAAGTCTTTCATTGTTGTACAGTAAAACAGGTGTGGCACGCATGTAGATTTGCACCAAGTATTTTGCAGCTGCTATTAACTGGATATTATTTTCAGTGCTAATTTAATGTGCTCTCTTATTTTTCTCTTCAAATTGTGTTTTTCTGTGTTGTCATGTGAAATATTGTGACAATAATGTCGTGTGAAAAACGTAATACTAGGCTCCAAAGTAAACTGAGAAATGACAGTGAAGACGAAAGCAGTGTGTTAGCGCCACCTGTAATGAATTAACTAATATTCAAAGTAGTAATTTGGTAACTGTGCATAGGGAAATGGAGTGGGCATCAAATAATGGTGTAGACAGTGAAACAGGTAGTGAACAGGGAAGCATTATCGATCGATCGGTCGGCAACAGCTCGCCTCAGGATTCAGGAATGACAGAACACAATATTGCAAATACTGTAGACTCAGGTTTTGGGTTCTCACCGTTTTCTCAAATGAGTCAAGACACATTTTCCGCTTGTCAAAATGTGAATGTTGCCAGTGCAAATTCACTGCCGAAAAGCACTGAGGAACATGTTTCAGACACCAGTGTATTGTTATTACAATTAATGAAACAAATGGGACAAAAGCTTCAAAAGTTAGACACAATGGAACAACACCAGAGACAAACACAGCAACAGTTAGACACAATGGAACAAAATCTTCGGAAGTTAGACACCACGCTTGAACAAACACGTGAAGATTTAACTACTGAGTTACATAACATTGAATCGAAATGTCAAAAAGTCTGTAATGACGTAAAAACACAAATTTGTGAGCATTTTCAACCTATTTTTTCACGGCATGAAAATGCATTACAGAATCACGAAGCAGCCATAAGAGAACTGCAAATTATTGTTTATGAAAATCATGAGACCTTCAAGTTAAAATTGACTCAGGTGCATCTACCGATTGGGTTACGCAACTTGCAAAAACTCAGGAAAACTTAAAGGACACAGTAGAAAGAGACATGGAGGAAATTAGTTCATTATCAGAGAAAGTAGTTGAACTTTCGGGTCAGCTAAATAATTTATCTACGAAGGTAGATGATAATATGAATGACACAAAACCGGTAGTCTTTAATGACACAGAAGAGTGCAAACAAATTAGGAAATTGAAGCAAAATCAGAATCAAATTAATACGCCACACCAAAGAGAAATCCGGGAAGTACAAGATCAGCTGACACAGGTAATACAAGAATTACGTATTTCAGAGGACACTCGCGCCCCAATACGGGAAGAGGGACATAGAAATACGGAACAGCCACAAAATAATAACACAGGGCATTTCGGAAGTTATGAAAGAAATTGGCAATGTGCACCGAATTTTGAGTTGGAACCGCCGACACGACGTAACAATGACCGAGATGCGACTCGCCGACTTGATGATTTTGACTATAAGCTGTTCATTACTACACGTAAATTAAAAACATTTAAGAATTCTGGCAATGACATTCATCCACAAGCATGGCTCCATCAATTCTCTCATTGTTTTCCACCCAACTGGTCATTAGAGCACAGATTAGAATTTATGTGTGGCTACTTAGAGAATGAACCAGCTGTAAGAATGCGATCGGTCATTCACGATTGTCACAGTGAAGGGGAGTTTTATCATGCCTTCCTCTCAGCATATTGGTCTCAAGCTACTCAAGGCCGAGTAAAACATAGCATCATGATGATGAAACACTTGGAACAATCTGAATTTTCCAGTCTTGTCAAATATTTTGAAGACATGTTGCACAAGAATCAATACTGTCAAACCCATACAGCCCTTCAGAACTCATCCGCATTTGCTTAATGAAATTGCCTGAACTTTTAAGAAATATTATTTTGGCAGGACGTTGCAAAGACGACATTGAAGCTTTTCAGGGACTCCTACAAGAATTAGAAATTGACTCAGACAGTCGCAGGATGCGAAAACAGGAAAACAATCATTACAGGTCACATCCGACACGACAAGTCTATTCTTACAACGCAAATCGTGACCAAAACAGACATCACCCGTATGACAACCACTGGCAGAGTAATAGTTACAGAGAAAGATCGTATTTCCGTAGTAATGAATATGACAGAGATTACCATAGAAACAGACAATATGGGAACAAAAACAATTATTATCAAGGGAGACAGAATAACTTTAGATGCAATGGTCCAGCGTGCAGTTACGATTCAGGGAGAAATTCTCCACCACATGACCAACAAGAAAGAAACTACAGGAACTACCGACATGACGACAGACGATATAATCATAACGACAGACGTGAATTTCATCAGAACTGGCGGGATTCTAACAGAGCTGGGCCCTCTCGGCAAGGCGAATTTGTAGAAGTTAGGTCTCCTAATCCCAATAACAACGCGCGCTAACAAAGAGACAGACAATGACTCGCGCCGCAGGCAGCCACGTGCGCCGGCTGGCTCTGAGAAAAATAACATAGAAGTTAACCTTGAGAAAAATTTCAGTGTTCTTTACCAACGTATACCGCATGATAATAGCGTTCAAGCTGAAACTCTGAGTAGTTTGAAGAATAAAAGATTGTGCCACATATCTAATGTAAAACCGTTTATTGAAAGATAATCTGCTTTTTAACTTTGTCTTTGCCATAAAACTTTTCACTTCACATTTCTAGTATGCTTTGTCACACTTACAAACTGTTAACATTCAACTATGTTTTAAAACAAAATATCTAGTCTGGAACCTAGGGAACATTTTTAAACAGAAATTACGAATGCATTGATATAGAGAACAGATCACACAGTGTTGTATTTGTACATTCTTGCTTGTTAGTTGCACGATTACGTAACGACTATCAGGCTTACATACTTAGGACATATACTGGTACTGCTAATGAGATTTTAATGCAACATTTTGGTTTACTTGAAAATACATTCTGGATTTAAAGTACTTTCAGTGAGATACCAGATGACACAGTGGTTAGTTTATGTGACAGCTACACGATTTTATCACAACACCACTAATGAGTGACAAATTACAATGTTGCTTTTGCGGTGTATCTGTTTTATATGTGCACAGTTTTTCTGAATTCTTCTGGAAAGTAAAACATGTTTTAGTAGTAGCTTTTGTGGTATAGCTACAATGAGACAGCCTTTTTCGTAGCACAACAATACGTTACATTATAGTACTTTCTTCATCATGGCAATAAGCATTATAACTACGATATCTATACGCAAAGCATCTCACTTTTGTTTATGATAAGGTGAGTACATTGACTTCAGCAGAACTTTGCTTACAGAGGACGATAACTACGACACTTCAACAGAATTATCTTACAGCAAGACGCACATTTAGCGCTACAGGACACGCATTTCAGTGATTAATTTTGTACTTAAAATATTTATTTTTAAAGATTTTTGAATTACAAAGAAAGTTTTCTGTGATACATTTCATTCCATTGCTGTAATCTGTAACAGCTGAGGGTATAATTACATTAATCCTCAGGGTGGTACACGCTTACTTTGTGTACCATGTGTTTGGCAAGCACAAAGAGCCCTAGCTAATATGGTATTTTCTTATATAACTTTACACATCGGTACCATATTTCTCTAACACACAAATTACACAGCTATCTGACCATTTAACTGAGAGATAAACATTTTTTTACTACATCAGTGACACATGATTACGCAATTACACAGTTGAATAACTTCACTCTTTCGAAACTGTATTTTGTCTTTACTTTGTGAACTGTTCATATTTTTTCGGAACCATTGTGATACTATGAAAGCTTTGAATGATGTATTTGGTGTGAGATCATGACTTTCAAAGTATGTTTGAGGTAGATGACACTGTTGAAATGAGCAGATAATTTTTTTTTAGGTTTTGACATTATTGCAGAAAGCTACGACGTTTTTGAGATTTGACTGAGGTTTTATGATGTTATTTTTACGACGACGATGCGTATTATGCTGCTGAGGTATGTTTATGGTCAATAAGCTGATGCTATATGAGGAATTTGATTATGCTACATATCTGTTATGATGAAATATTGAAGAAGTGTCGACAAATATTTATATGTGTAATTAGGTAAGGAGTAATGAATAGTGGTTAGGGACTCTGACTTGTGAAAAAGGATGTTGGAAACCAAGAATCGTTCTTTAAGAGTTATGAAATGTATGTAAATGCGTGAATGTATTACAATGCTGACAAAAATTTTTAGGACACTGTTATATCAATAGGATTTTGTTTCTACACATTTACAACGCAAATTCTCGACCGATGAATTTTTTTTATATGAGACTGTCACAGTAGTGCAAACTGGTGTCGTAAATATTTTGGTAGAAGAGCCAAGTGACCTTGACATAATGCGTCTTGAGCGGCCTCCTGTGTCAGATGCCTGGAGAAAAAGCCATTAGTGTGTGCCTTTTCAGAGGTACAGGTAAAAAAAAAGGGGGAGGCCATTATCCTCGCTATTGACATTTCTTTGTAGAAAGCATCGCAAATACAACACACTCAAACTTGAAAACATATGATAACACTGTGGAGCTCTTAATTTATGATATTTACTGAAATGCCTAATGAAATGACGAGAAATATTTTTATGTCTATACACCTGATTATGACTACTGTCTTTCTAGTTGAGAGATTTTTCTACTAACTTATGAAATGCCTCATGACTACTGAATGATGTTCTTATGCTTTACTTTGTACATAGTTGCTAATTTCATTTGATATCTGGTTTCCAGCTGTCTTGCAGCATTGGTTTCATAAAATAAAATTAAATGCATTTGCTAATGTGAATACTTTCTGTCAACAGATCTATTGAATAATTATTTTATGATCCACGTTCTCCGAAAAAAGAGCTCTTGGAATGGAAAGAACAATAAGAAGGGACTAATAACAGTAACTGCATATATAATTTTCTTTTCGAGTACTTGGTAATTTTTTGTAGAATTAGTTTTTGTGGTGCACCACTTTCATTACATAGACATTATGATGTGAATAGACATTTCCCTTGTCTGCATTGTTGTCTTTAGTGTAATATTTTTTCTGCTTGAGCTATGTCATATTTAGGTATAAGTTATTGCATTTTCTGCTGCTGTTTGCCAGGCATAGTGTTACTGAATTTCGCTTTGTATTACTCTGTTAAGCCAGTTTTACTACAGATTTATTTTTCTTGTTTGCTGCACAGTGCCTTATGTTAGATGTAATATTGCAATTGCTTTGCCAATTTGAATTTTTTGTCATTGATGTTTGTGTTAATTGTACTGTGCTGCTGCATTGCCTCATCCCTTAGTTTAGCATCTGAGCTCAGTAGATTTAAGTTAGCTTGCGAGGGGGTAGACTATATAAGAAAATGAGTTGTAATGAATTTGAAGAAATGCACTGAGAGGTTATACGAGAAAAGTACAGAAAGCAGGTATAGATGGGACTTTTTGGAAATAATGAAGAACGAGGGGAGAACTCCGAGAAGTAAAGAAAGTTTTGTTTGCAAAATACTGCAGTAAAACAAACCCTGTCCTTTCCTTGTGTTATCCCACTATGTGTTTGTGTACCCTTGTGTATTTATGTTCTTCCTGTCTTTATATGTTTATCTGATAAGACTTATGTTGTAGAATTTTTCTAATACTCAGCTACATGAACTATGATGAGGAATACTGTTATCCTCAAATATCATTTGCATTAATAATATGTTATTTACTTTGTAAAGATGTTAGACATTATTAATTCTGTTCTGTTTTAATGTTCATGTGTGAAGTTGATGTTTCAATAATTATTCTGATCTTTTATATATTTACTTATGTCATAATTCCTGTAACACTGATGTATATGTCTATTTCTATTCTTTTGTAAAGCCTGTTTTATAACAAATGTTATCTGTATTGTTATGTTCTTTAATGATGTATTTTGTACCTTTGTTATTGTATTCTTATGTTATAAAATTGTAATTGACACCAGTTCATCAAATTAAGTAACTTGTAAGTTACATTTCACTGCACACGTTTCTGTTGGTCATAATATGGACAATATGTGAGAAGTAGGGACTGTTAGTGTTTGCACGTGTGTTAATGATTCAGCAAGGGATTGGATAACGGCACTGCTGGTTCTAAGGACAATTTCAAAAACTTTGTGAGTGCACAAGTGGTGGTTATGGACTTGCTATATTATCTGCAAGACTCTTCAATGGTGATTGTGCACCTGCACAGTAACAACAGATGGCTGCTGGCCATCTCTACAAGGACTACAGTGGGTCTGCATCTTGGATGACCCACCAATACCATTATTTCTACAAGGACTCCAGTCGGTCTGCACCTCTGGTGGCCCACCAGTACCATACTCTTTACCAGGACTACAGTGGGTCTGCTCTGTGACGACCTACCTACCAATATTCTTCAAAACTTCGAATGACTCAGCTGTGGGTTTTGCTCTGTTGTGGTCCATTACCTGTCTGCATGTCGAGAGTCAGCATTGTCTTTCTGTTGGAAGGACAACACTACTTCTTCAAGACTGCATGGAAATCCAGTACTTCCTTGTGCATTGTCTTTTACTGCTCAGACTTTGAGAAAAGAAACGGCAGTGTGATGAATGATCAGGACTGTCTTTATGGACTGTGAGAATATTTTAGCTTTTGACCAACATTGTATCAATAAGTGTGTGCCTTTGATTTCTTTGTTATTGTAACTAAGAAAATTTTTTTCAAATCTGTATTGGCCACTGCCTAAACAATTTGTAAAATTTTTTGTGGGGAGCATGGGGGCTATGTAAGTAGGCTGTTTATGTTTTCTTATTGGCAGCGTTACGTAGCGCTCTGCATTGTTGTCTGCCATTGTAGTGTTGGGCAGCGGCAGCTGGATGTGAACAGCGCGTAGCGTTGCGCAGTTGGAGGTGAGCCGCCAGCAGATGGCGGAGTTTTGAAATTTGTAAGACTGGATGTCATGAACTGCTATGTATATTATGAGTTTTCAACACTATTAAGGTAAATACATTGTTTGTTCTCTATTAAAATCTTTCATTTGCTAACTATGCCTATCAGTAGTTAGTGCCTTCCGTAGTTTGAATCTTTTATTTAGCTGGCAGTAGTGGCGCTCGCTGTATTGCAGTAGTTCGAGTAAGAAAGATTTTTGTGAGGTAAGTGATTTGCGAAAGGTATAGGTTAATGTTAGTCAGGCCATTCTTTTGTAGGGATTATTGAAAGTCAGATTGCGTTGCGCTAAAAATATTGTGTGTCAGTTTAAGCACAGTCTTGTATAATTGTTCAAAGGGGACGTTTCAGAGTGTCACTGCTATGATACGCGACTTGGGGTGGCAGTCACTGAAACAAAGGCGGTTTTCTTTGCGGCGAGATCTATTTACGAAATTTCAATCACCAATTTTCCCTTCCGAATGCGAAAATATTCTGTTGACACTCACCTGCGTAGGGAGAAATGATCATCATGATAAATTAAGAGAAATCAGAGCTCGAACGGAAAGATTAAGGTGTTCCTTTTTCCCATGCGCAATTCTAGAGTGGAATGGCAGAGATGTACTATGAAAATGGTTCGCTGAACCCTCTGCCAGGAATTTAAGTGTGAATTGCAGAGTAACCATGTAGATGTAGATGTAGATGTACAGAAAAATTACCCTCGGTAAATTCAGAAATGTTCATCATTCTTGTTTTTAATTATAACAGTATGTTAGCTAAGATCTAGATCATGTTATGTTTTCCGTCTGCTCACCTAAGATGCGTATCGCCTGAGTTTTACCATGTATAGTTTCCGTCTATTTAGAAATTAAATGACATTCAAAGCTATTTTGTTCTCTTCTCGTCTCTTTTTACCTCTTCACTGCAACTGTTCACATCACTGCAAGTTAGTTAGCCACTTGCCTGGCCTGTGCTGTCTGTATTAAGTGCGCCAGTGAAGCTGTTGCCCCGCATTATCGATGAGTCGATGTATGCGTAACGCACAGCATAATACGTATCCTCATTATCGTACTTGACTGTACTCGAGACTGCTGGGATTCCACTCCAACAGAATGCCAAGTCACCAGAAAATCAAAATTTCCTCTTCTTTTATGACGTGGTGTTCCACATTTCAGCATAGTTCGGGAGTGACGTGTCAAAAGCTTCGTGCATTAGTTACAACTCGTTTGGCAACAACATATGTGCAGCGTGCTCGGTGCAGTGAAAATTATGGTTTTCCATGTTTCTAGGACGGTTATCACTCTAGCTCGTCTGATACCACATCTGTTCTAGAACACAGTGGGCATATTCAAACAAAGAGAACCCGATTTTTCATTTTTCTACGAAAGTTTAATTGTGTATCGTAATATGAGTTAATCACCGCATTTTTGTTAATCTGAGATGCTACCCATTACGCCAATCATAAATTACGATTATTGTCTTTACTTTTAGTAGTTGGTCTTTGTCGAACAGAGTCAAACTAATTTTTCTCTGTAATCTTGCGAAAAATATTAACAGCAACTTTTTTTGCCATTAACGGCGTTCTGGCTGCAGAAGGCAGTGTCATTCATTTTCACGGTACGGATGAACGGCGGGACAATGGGCTCATAAGTAACGTTTACAGAGACTGTGACTCTACACGATTCTTTAAATCAAAATTACGTAGCTAAAGTATGATTGCAGAAAACATTGACGGCTGTTAATACATCAGAATGGCATAAAGATTCATTTACAGTGACTTACTAAGAAGACTTCTAACACGTAAATTGGACCTACTTCCAAGAGCGAAACAACACCAGTGAATCAGAGATACGGCTGCTGAGCAATCGAACGCGTTCGTGTTTGTTTAAATCAGGTTTATGGTCTTATGTTGAACAGAGGATAGCTGTTAGTATACCACACTTTTTACTCATTCTTAACTTATGTTTACTGTTACCTAGGTTTGTCGGTAGAGTCAGTAGCCTGCCTAATCCATACTTTCGACCCGAATAATTGTACTGTATTTCCTGGGGTAGTCATGAATTTCAAGTTTATTAGTGCCATACAGTGATAATGATTGTATGAATTGCTGGCGGAGTGCTCCAAAGAGTAATAAAATGCATTGTGTTGCAATGTATTCCATGGACATTCGAGATCCTGTGTCTGAACTCTGTAGTCTTAGGTTGTCTTCTTCTGTTATTGGACTTAAAGAGAAAAGGACGATTGTGTTTAGTTCATCTTCCTGTAATTGCCTATGTAAGTTTAAAACGAAGAAAAAATATAGTTGCTCATAAATCAAGATTTGTGTACAGGATTCAATAATGTGTATTCTTCAAACTTGCTTGTCCTGTGTAGACCTGGTGTTAACGGAATATTGAACATTGTTAGGCTCCATACTAGCAAATAATTAGTAATTTTCTTTCAGCTCATCTTCGAGACGTGCCGCCGGTTAGGACAAAACTTCTTTTCAGATTCCACGAGCTATGCAGCCGCTATGAATAATTAAATATATTTCTCTTTCTGATTTTCTCAAGGTTGCGAGATAATATCACAGGCAGGAAGGCCTGGTCACCGGATTCTAATTCTAGTATAAGATTTCATCTGCAAAAGTTTAGGCTTGTTATCTTATACCGGTATTCGAGAAGAAACCACGATCTTGAGTTATGGGTTGCATTACTTCACATTGAACTGAAGTTTTATGGGGTGCTGTAAGTTTTAAATATACTTTGGATATACGTACATTGGGGAGTATCTGTGATGATTCAAGAGAGAGACAATTAATTATTTATAATCCCGTAACCACCCTGGGTACAAAGCTAATTTGCTGATTGCTGATCGACGTCGGGCTAAATTAAAAGTACATTACCACGTTCATAGTATTATTAGTTATTTATCTTTTATTTTGACATCACTTTAATAAAAGATATCAAAGCCGATACAATAAATTAAAAATTTTATTAAATTATATTACATATGATACATGATGTTTACCAAGTTGAGCATTCCTGCCTCTTTCACTTTCTCTTCCGAGGACGGTTCTGTAAGCAACGCAACACATTTTTTGCTGGAGTCAGATTGGTTTTATTCGGTTTTTCAACATAATCCCAGTTCAGTGCGACGGCCTTACGCCACCTCACTTGGAGGGTCTGCATGCCCACATAGTACCACTCTACCGGCCGCCGTCGGAGCCAAGTCTAGTTGCATCAGTGCATCAATAACCTCCACATCATCCAAGTTTCCTTCCCGATGAGTGAAACATCTAACACGTATGTAATACCATCCTCAACTGATGTAATAAAACGTTTGAGGCCATAGGGAAATTTAACAGCAGCATGGGCAGTATGGTAAATACTGCCATTAACAAAACGCATACAAAAATATCGATGAGTTTTAGGTTATATGGAAAGATAATGCAGTGACATTTATAACCTGTTCGAACTCACAGAAAAGTGTTGTATACTACATGCCTTAGATCATGGATCCAATGACGCTGTTCAGCGAGTTTTTGGCGCGAATTGATGTCAGTCGGCATCCACAACGTGGATTTATGAAATTTAACTCGAGCAACTAATGTGATCAGCATGATCGGATGCTTGTTCTGTCAAACCAAAAACGCTTTTTAATCAACGAATCTTGTAAAAATACACGCACAAAATGTAGATGTTATATTTGCTAGATATTCCACAGATATCAATCAATGATTAGTGAGAAAGTACTACCTCATTTGGGAAACTGAAATATTCCTTTCCGTACATGGCGGGTATCTCGCCGACAAAGCGGCACTTACGTCTATGGTTCGGCTTGTCTGCCTCGACTAATTGCAGTTATTATCATATGCAGTGTTACTGGAGAAAGAATTCTCTAAAATCTTACAGAAATCGTACGTTAATTTATGAAAAGAAACATTGTAGTGCAATATTCGACTCAGCGAACTGTTTTATTTTTGTTTTATTGCGATGAAGGCAAAGTTTTTTAACAAATAATACTGATAGCTGTATCACCAGACGATTTCAGCTCTTCCGAACAACATTCAAATATGTATGAGAGCTACATGATATAGGCAAAGTGAAACAACTTTGAAGGTAGTGGGATGAATACGATGGACTCTCTTTACGAAAAAGAATACGAAGCGTTTATTCACACACGAAATATTAGCTTACAAATTCGTTGAGGAGCCTAGAGCGTAAGTCAATATCCTGTAATTCGGAGATCTGCCGATATTTGTTCGGTTTCCTTACATATAAAGGACTGATAAACTTCGGAAGAATTTCGCTACTGTTAAAACCAGGAATATTTTAAATCTACAGGATAATCAGTTACTTCAGTGGTGCTGTAGGTGAAAAGCTGAGAGTATTTAACTTACAGAAAAATGTTCGCCATTTGTATTTTAGAAAAAGATATTAAACAAAATTTCACATGCCACCCATTTATATGGTTTATCTGAATGTGAGTCTTCAGAAAGTTATGGGGACAACTCACTCTCTGCTACAAAAAATTATTTGTGGTGATGAAAATGCTAGACCTCACGTCTGTCTTATACCAGGCAAAGATATCACAGAGTCATCGCAAGGCATCGAGAGATATTAATTTAATACATACGCTAGACATTGTTACTTCACCTTTGATTAATGAACTACAGAAAGAAAAACTGAGCTTACTAATAAATGGAATGTAAGAGCATTTACGGCATGTACATTACAGCTAGAAATGCAGAAGTCTGAAGCGCCAATTTATTACATCCTGTTCCTGAGCAGATGATTGGAAAATCATAAATTCCAGTATTACAATCACGCCATAAAATATCGGTACTGCAAACGAAGAAGAAGAAGTTAATGGCTCGTAAAGACACTTCGCCTGTAGATGTCGTTATTCAGCACTGCAGGAAATACGTAAATTCTGCTGCCAGCCTGCCGTTACTTCGCAACAGAGAGAACTGACATGAAAGATAGGACAGCTTTCGTTGTCTCCTCATGTAGAAACGATTCTCTTATTGTATATTCTTATCATCATGACGTCATTCCGCCATCTGAAATAACCGACCTTCGTGATCGTAATTCTATCTGGCATCAGAAAGAACATCACAACGAAAAAGCGCGAGTAAGTATTTTCAAAATGTAGAAATTCACAAAAACTCTGTTTCAAACAACGGTAAGTTGATAATGTTAGAGTCATTGTATCCCTGAGTCGAAGTATACATTCATGAAAATTCATAGGGGATACGTACCCTTTATCGTCGCATAAATTCAGTGTTACAGATATAGCGTTCTGAACGTTTGGATGGGTTTAGAGAAAATTTTTGATAGAAATTTCCGGCCTTCGGCTGTAAATTGCTTTTCATTTATTTCACACAATTACGTTTTAGGCCTCATAGTCACTTTCGAGTGCAAGTTGAATTACCACAAAATGTTCGACCTGTCTAACTGTCACATTCAACTTGGGAACAGCTGTAAAACTGAAACCTTAAGTGCGTGAAATAAATTAATTGTCATTTATGGTCAAATGACATGGTTATTAGAGAATGAAATTACAATTGATCGTTACAGCTCACATTCACGGTCCCGGGCACTTCTGAAACTTAAAGTACTTGGATCAGGTGAGAATTCCCTCAATACAGACCTAAAAAAAAATTTCATGAAAAGAGAAATGGTTAATTAGATTAATGACCCTTTCTCATCATCTGACTGCATAACTACTTAAGTTAGGCCTGCCGTTGAGGTATAATAAAGAAAGTAGGTGATACAGACTTACGCTGTACGCTGCATCAGTAGATTACTTTAGACTATTGCTTTTTTGTTTAACACACTGGTCTCGCATTCGGAATGGACGACGGTTCAAACCTGCGTCCCGCCATTCTGATACAGGTTTTCCATGATTACCCTGAATCGCTTCAGGCAAATGCCGGAATGGTTTCAAGGCCGATTTCCTTCCCCAACCTTCCCTAATGCGATGGGACCGATGACTTCGCTGTTTGGTTTCCTCCCCCTAACCAATCAACCAACCTGCGATTGCTCCTTGTTCTTCTTATCTGTCGTGTTCACGTATCAGTTGCTGTAAGTATAAAGTGTTACAGTGCTTTCGTGAATAACACACGTCAGGAATGGATTTTTAGATATTTTTCTGGCCTGAAATGCATATTTCGTCCGGCAATACGACACATCACGTCTTTTTAAATTAATTTTTGGTGATAGTTTCGAATAATGAAAACGAGCTGTACGTTATGTGAAAATGCTGCTTTGGATATCCAGCGCTTTCTTTGGGGACTGACGAAATTGATTTTCGGTCTGTGTTCTTTTTCCGATAATGCTGAGTACGTATTGGCTACGATTGATCTGTTTCCAATCATTCCTTCTCACTTAGAGAGCTTCTCGACTTGGAATAACAGGAGATCTAAAGACTATTGAAAAAAATAAGGCAGTTACAGTAAAAGTGAGCAGCGTAACCAAACGTCTTCTGTAGAAAAGAAATAATCGCTTGAACGAATCCACTAACGAATGGAATGTGATTCCTTTACATATTATACAGTAATCAGTATCATTACTGCATCCATAAATAATCCAAACTGGCGTTTTTATCACAACACTTCCACCAAAAGCTAATGTTTGGGGCAACTAACATGGCACACTTCAGCTTCCAATGACAAGTTCCTTTTACTATATCCTCATGATCCCTTCAAACGATGTAAAGTTACAGTTCTCACGGAAATTCCATAAAATCTGTGGAATAATTGTCACTCTCACTTACATGAATATTACTAACCCTCACATAAAACCGTTCAACCTACTCAACTTCGAAATTATTAGTCTCACTGAAATACTTTCACATCCGTAACTTGCAGCTACAAATCAGAACTGAGATAAATGCTGTGTGATGTTTCCACTTATATTCTGAAGAGTACCCATTACACGCACTGCTGCGTATTTTTTCATAGATAACTTTGAGTAATTTATTTTAATTTAACAGAAAGCAATCAGGATATTACCCTGGTACATAGTAAATAAAGTACGCCAGTCAATCAACTATGCGATCCCACACCCGAAGGTACACAATTAGATTTCATGTTCTTTGTTCCGCAGCAATGAAGTCCCATCATTCCATGGTTGCTGGAATATTGTTGCCCTGCTGTCGTTACTCACGCAGGTAATGGCGTCCTTACAAAATCCCCTTCCATAAAAATTTTACGCACACAGTAGCAGAAAGTAAATCCTCGACTTGTGGTTTTGCCTAGAAACTCAGTAATATTGTTTAATTCATTCTCCTACGACTAGTGTGAAGATCAAAATTACGTTTTAACGCTCATCATTGGCGATCCGCTACACACACACAACGAGAAAATATGTTATAAAGAAAAGGGTCCGAGAATGCTTTTTCTCATGTCAGCTATCACTTTCTGTTGTTGACAGTATCTTAATCATGAGAAACATGCATGAATAGAGCAGACTAGTATATCACGGGAATCTACTTTCACATGAAAATCTGAAAACGCTCTTTCGGTCACGTTGAAATATTTTGCTCAAGTCATCTCCTCCATTATTTTCGAAGGACAATTTTATTTTAGAGTCCGTAGCTGATGAAGAGGTTCATTCTTTGTGACTAGTTTCGCTCCGTTATTCTCAAGCGCTCGTTCTTGTGCTCAGCGAAGCTGCCAAACTGAAGCCTGGTATCATCAAACATAACCGTTAGACACAAATGGATCTGACAGCTCTGTGGCTGAGAAATTCCACACAGTAATCAAGGGCATATAGGCTGAGATAGGTGGCGTAGTTGTAAGATATTGGAATTCTGTTATAGAGGACGTCGGATCAGATCTTGGTGTTCTTGGAAGGTTCCCTCTGCGTTTTTTGCGTACCAGGATGTGAAACAGAAGTGAAATAGAAGTCAACTTTTCTCAACGTGAAGATAATGCCATGGAATATTAGGAACGTATTAAGTTGCTTTTTTATGATTATACCGTGTTTCAAGGCGTATGTTTGTGCCTGACGTTTCATTTTCCAATGCTGTAGACATCGTCAGAGACTATGATTCAGAAGGCAGTCACAATCCGAACTGGCTCAGCAGTCTCATTTGTTTTTACTTAAACATGCAACAGTCGGTACGTAATGTCATCACACAGCAACCTAAGATCGCAAAGTCACACCATCATGTTATGAAACTTGCAGAGGTGAGGAGTTGGCGCTATCTGTTTTATTTAGCACTAAGGCCCACAACTTGACTAACTTGAAGCCTTCTAGTTTTCTGTTAAGGTTTTTTGTGCTTTTGAATTTTATGTGGCTTTTCTGTGCGCCCTAGCATAATAATAATTAGCTCTTGAAAAACAATGGTACTGGAGAAACGAATTTTGTATATACCTGGTGCAGGCGCGTGATGTACTACTGCCGATTTGCACAGGTTGTCGAGTTGCCCAGACAGCAGTTGCTCTTCTGTTCCATAAGGCTGGCGTTAATATATATAAAAATATATACTACCTAAGTCATATCTAAAAATTCATCTGTTGAGTAGAAGGAGTTGTCGTTCAGGAATTGATTTGTTTTAAAATGATGGGTAGCTAACTGTCAGACTTTTAATGCTATTTGGCAAACGACCAGAGATATCTCTGACCGCATAATTCACCCGTTTCCGTGTCGACATCAGATTTAACCCAGAATATTGAAGACCATCCCTTCTTCTACTGTTGTAGCTAAGCACTTTGTTATTACTTTTGAATTGGGATGGATTATTAATAACAAATTTCATAAGTGAACATATGTAATGTGAAGGTACTGTGAAAACCCCAGTTCCTTAAACAAATGACTGCAAGGTTACCTTTGTTGGGCTCCAGCTATTATTCTGATTACAGTATTTCATGAAATGAATACTTTTTCTGTTAATGGTCAGTTACCCTAAAATATGACGCCATAGCAGTGAATGGAAATAGCCATAGTAGGCTAATTTACTTATATGCTTATCACCAAAATTTGCAATAACCGTGGCAGCATAAGCAGCTGAACCGAAACGTTCAGCAGATTATCACTGTATTTCTTCCAATCCAATTACTCATCAATGCAGACATCTAGAAATTTTGGATATTCTGCCTTAGTAACAGACTTACGTTAAAATTCTGTGTTTATCTACAGCGTTATGCCATTTAATATACGGAATAGTGTACAGTGTATTTTCTCAAGATTTTGTGAGAGTCCATTTGCTGAGAACCATTCAATAATTGTCTGGAAGAGATTATTTACATTTTCCTCGGCTAATTCTTGTTTTTTTCTTTGGGTGTGATTACTATATTTGTATGAACAGCAAAAAGAACTACCTTTACATCTTCATAAATGTAGATTGGCAAGTCGTTCATGTATATATTAAGAACAATAAAGGTCCCAACACTGAATGGACACAATTCTTGATACCTCCCCAGTTATAGACTGATTTTTGCAGACTATCTGTACTTTTAATTTCAAGCTTCTGGATTCTTCCAGTTACATAAGAATTAAACCATTTGTGCATGGTCCCACAATACTAAACCTTATCAAGAAGAATTTCATGATCCACATAGTCAAAAGCCTTTGAGAGATCACAAAATTTCCCTGTGGGTGATGTTTGGTTATTCAGAGCATTTAATATATTTAGCATATTTGGTTGGAAAGCTTGATGGATATCTTTCCCTTTAATTAGTTTTTGTTCTTCAGAAACTTTACTTCTTTTAGGGTATAGTGCCCTACTTAATCTTTGTTAGAGCAGTTGTTTCTACTGGAGGCAGTTCTCATACGATGGCGCTCGGCATCGACCTCCTGTAGTATGAGATACTTTTTTCAGATACTTTTAGCTGGGTCCACCAATGTTTTGATTACTCCTCTTTTCTGCTTGGGAGAGTGATCAGAATTCCTCTAATTTTATCTGCCAATGTGAGTTTAGTCGTGTTTTATAATTACCTGTACACCCAAACTTTAAATTGAGATTCTTGTCTTGTTTACGAAGGGAAATTTTTGTTATAATAAATAGTACTCGGAAAATTTAGAAATCCTGAGAGTTCTTTTTTCTTCATGAGGCTGCACAACGAAAGCATCATTAATCTACCAACATAAGGACTTTTTTCACCGTCTGGTGGTTTGGTTCTTCAGATATTGCCACATAAAAATGCTCTTCAACTGTGTGGATTGGGTTTCTCATAGTCAAGCCATCTGATTTTCGTTATAATTTGTTGGCCCAATGAAAGTAAGGTCATGTGGGACGATGTTTAAACGTGACTGTAATACCCTTTGAGAAAATACTATGTAACTGTTACCTCACTTCATTAAGAGGAGCAAGCGTATACAGTGATATAACATCAAAACGGAGCATAATATCATTTCGACAAAAAATGAAGGATTTTAATTTTTCGATAACATAGTCAGAATTTATGGCCAGAATTTATGACACGTGTCAGTTTTTCATATATTTGGCTGTAGGAGAGAGGCTAAGTGTTTGGCAATACCATAGGTCAGACAATCAATAATGCTAACAATAGGTCTTAATGGAATATCAGGTTTGTGAATTTTTGGTGTAGCATAAAATCTTGGTGGCAGTGTTTCTGATTCGATGAAACCTTTCTTGTCAAAGGCACTATTCGAAGAGGCCGTTTTTAGTTCGCTCGTTACGCTAAGAACACAAGTTTTGGGATCTCCTTTAAGTTCTCTGTTCGTTCCTGGTTCTAATATGTACCAAAATTTATTGTGATACTCTTCTTGCTTCATAAACACTGTAACATTGCCCGTATCTGGTGCAAGATTTAGATTGTCTGTATCAAAAAATTACTTTTATCTGAGCATATGTTAAGTTATTGTTATGTGGTGTACTCCTAGGTACTATCCTGATAGATTCAATGGGTACTTCATCAACAGTAAAACTGCTCAGTCAAAAATAAATCAAGGTTTAACTGGCGAATCCAAACGAATTCAAAACAATGTATCTGACAAAATTTGACCATAGATACACGAAAGAACGCACTTGTATAAGATCATGAAGGTAGGCGTTGAGTTCTACAAACGATAATACATCTTTAGATGGTCGTAGTAAATTACAGAAATGCAACCAGACTACCGAAACACACCCCGTGCCTTTTGTAATACGATATCGCATCTCAGTTCACCAGCAATAGTTACAACTACGAACGCCACCTGAAATACAAAGTAGTGTCGTGCTTGCGTGCATATAGTGAGACTTGCAGTCAGCAGTTCTATCCCTTACTAACAGGTGGCAAATACCTTGAAAGAGAGTCAGTTTCCGAGTTTGGTAATTAACCTTGAAGTGGTAATGCATAAAGCAATTTAAGATGCTTCAGAAAAAATAAATTTTAGGTAGAGTGATAAACGTA
The DNA here is from genome assembly GCF_023864345.2 of Schistocerca serialis cubense. Lineage (NCBI taxonomy): Eukaryota > Metazoa > Arthropoda > Insecta > Orthoptera > Acrididae > Schistocerca > Schistocerca serialis. The sequence continues at coordinate 151,840,723 of NC_064639.1, forward strand.
ATTGCCAAGGAAAACTGATGCAGCTGACACCAACATATGTAATGCCAACGTATTCAGTAGTTCGGCAAAAGCTATTAAACAGTCTGATTTAACAATACGATCACTTTGAAGTAATGTGAACGCTACGGAAATACGTTACTACAGAATCTGAACGCCACCGGGAAACGTGGGCGACTGTGAGGCCTTGTTCACCCAAATACTGACGAAATACACCAAAATCGCCCTATGTTCAATCTGTTACTTCAGAACAAATGTATACTTGCTTACAAAGAGCATCCTTTCCCCACAAGTCTCATATAAGCGGGTCAACTAGGCACAGCGTGAGTGAAACGCCGACTGCAAATAGCGGGACGCACAAAATCTGTGTCCTCAATCTCCCGTCGTGTCCAAAATATTTAGAACAAGCACTGGAAACACAATCCGAATACACCAGTAATAAGAACTTGTAACGCAGTACCCATGGGTCCGAGATGGAGACCACGAAAGTCCACGCAAAGCAACTCAATAGCCCCAATGATCTAACCGTACTACAAATTTCCACAGCGTTAAATAACAAAACACAAAACAAGCAGAGACTTTACAATACGTAACAATGATCAAGAGTGGAGACGATACCAATTTTTACAATTAATGCGGTTGGAAGCCACGTTGTTCTTGGAAGGAAATCCATGTTTATTATTGGCACTACCATTTGCATTGATAATATAACATAAAAACAACAAACCGTTTAAGAGGATATTCGCATATGCAAAACATAAAAATTGCTATAAAATCCTCTACTTCTCAAGCTGCGTAGCATCTCATCAAACCAGCGATGGCTCTACATTCACCACGATCTACCCGACTACCAAGCGTCTCAGAAGAGACTCCCATCGGCAGGTGATGGGTTTCAGTTAATTATCATTTATTCTAGAGAAGCTGCACGGTCATCAATGGTATCTGTTCTTTCTTTTATTTTCATCATTGCGTCTTCTATGTATTGAAAAGTAGGGGCGAAAGACTGCTTCTCTGTCTTACAACGTATATCATCTGAGCACGGCTCTCTTGGTCGTCCACTATTATTGTTCGCTTTTGGTTCTTATAAAGTTTTAATACTGCCTGTCGTTCTCTGTGGCAGACCCCCATTTTTCTCGAAATTTCGAACATCTTGCACCAATTTAAATTGCGGAACGCTTTTTCTAGCTTTACAAATCCTGTGAGCACGGGTTGATTTTTTTCTTTTTGCTTCCATTATCGAGCGCAACGCGAGGACTGCCTGTCTGACGCCTTTACCTATTCTAAAGTCAAACTGATCGTCATCTAACATATCATCAATGTTCTTTTCTGCATTAATAAAAGCGAAGTGATGTCTTATGTGTGGGAACCATTTAGTTCTGATCTAGGGTTCCCACGGTTCCCCTAAATAATTTGCTACAATTGCTGAGGTGCTTCTTTTCAAATGTCAGGAACGAATTCCTTCCTCATCGTTCTCCAACCCAGCGTGGTGTTCCGTCTCTAATGACCTCGTCGTTGACAAGACGTTAGTCACTGATCTTCCTTTCATCAGGTGAACTTGTCCTGTCGTAGTAAATACTCTACCTAATCTGTTTGAGGATTTGAGTTTACTAGCGCGACGAAACACTTACTTCACGCACAATGACGCTGCTCATCGTTACACTGTTAACGCCTGTCCCCTTCAGATAACAGTGTGGCATGGATTTCAGACAGTCCATAGGAGGCAGCCATGTGGTATAGGTGCGTAATTCTGCAGCTGAAGTTTGCAACACTGCTAGCGTGGCGTTCTGCAACTCAGCGATTGACCAGATTGCTGCGTTGATCAACGTTCGCACACGACTGCGTAACGGGCATTGAGTTTCTCTCATAACATACGAAGCTAGGGCAAGTACGAGGGCAGTTCAATAAGTAATGCAACACATTTTTTTTCTCGGCCAATTTTGGTTGAAAAAACCGGAAATTTCTTGTGGAATATTTTCAAACATTCCCGCTTCGTCTCGTATAGTTTCATTAACTTCCGACAGGTGGCAGCGCTGTACGGAGCTGTTAAAATGGCGTCTGTAACGGATGTGCGTTGCAAACAACGGGCAGTGATCGAGTTTCTTTTGGCGGAAAACCAGGGCATCTTAGATATTCATAGGCGCTTGCAGAATTTCTACGGTGATCTGGCAGTGGACAAAAGCACGGTGAGTCGTTGGGCAAAGCGAGTGTCATCATCGCCGCAAGGTCAAGCAAGACCGTCTGATCTCCCGCGTGCGGGCCGGCCGTGCACAGCTGTGACTCCTGCAATGGCGGAGCGTGCGAACACACTCGTTCGAGATGATCGACGGATCACCATCAGACAACTCAGTGCTCAACTTGACATCTCTGTTGGTAGTGCTGTCACAATTGTTCACCAGTTGGGATATTCAAAGGTTTGTTCCCACTGGGTCCCTCGTTGTCTAACCGAACACCATAAAGAGCAAAGGAGAACCATCTGTGCGGAATTGCTTGCTCGTCATGTGGCTGAGGGTGACAATTTCTTGTCAAAGATTGTTACAGGCGATGAAACATGGGTTCATCACTTCTAACCTGAAACAAAACGGCAATCAATGGAGTGGCGCCACACCCACTCCCCTACCAAGAAAAAGTTTAAAGCCATACCCTCAGCCGGTAAAGTCATGGTTACAGTCTTCTGGGACGCTGAAGGGCTTATTCTGTTCGATGTCCTTCCCCATGGTCAAACGATCAACTCTGAAGTGTATTGTGCTACTCTTCAGAAATTGAAGAAACTACTTCAGCGTGTTTGTAAGCACAAAAATGTGAACGAACTTCTCCTTCTTCATGACAACGCAAGACCTCACACAAGTCTTCGCACCCGAGAGGAGCTCACAAAACTTCAGTGGACTGTTCTTTCTCATGCACCCTACAGCCCCGATCTCGCACCGTCGGATTTCCATATATCCGTGGGAGGCACTACGTGGATGATGAAGAAGTTATTGATGCAGTACGACGTTGGCTCCGACATCGACCAGTGGAATGGTACCGTGCAGGCATACAGGCCCTCATTTCAAGGTGGGTTAAGGCCGTAGCATTGAATGGAGATTACGTTGAAAAATAGTGTTGTGTAGCTAAAAGATTGGGGAATAATCTGGTGTATTTCAATGCTGAATAAAACAACCCCTGTTTCAGAAAAAAAATGTGTTGCATTACTTATTGAACTGCCCTCGTATAAATGCTCCGAGTTCATCCCATAGCTTCATTCCATCGGAGCCGCGCATTCATCTGGCACCGTCTCCACAACCCTTGTCAGAAGTGCGGCCAAGCAGTTAACTGTTATCGAATAGCAGCGTCAGCTAGGTGAAGCCTCTGGTGGTGAATCCTCAACTAGCCCTGATGCTTCCGATTTACGAAGTGGTACCGCCGAGGTGAGACCTCTCGATGAGAGCAATTTCCTGACACTCCGGTCAGCCTTTGAGATCTTTGTGGATGTGCATAGCCCCGCCACTCACGTTGTGCCGAGGTCAGAGTAATTGTGTCCAGCCGTAAGCAGGCTGTGCTGCGGAGTAGACACCCGTCCTGTGTCAACAAAGCTACGTCCACTGCCAGTCTATGTTACGCTCTGTCGGCAATCCACTACTTCAGCGTGCTCTCTTGCTGCCGCTAGCGAAGGTCAGCACCTGGGACGCGGTCGTCGACCTAGTCAAGGAGAAACGTCGAAAAATAAAGATGTAGTGTTGCAACATTTTTGACTTCGTGCTAGCTGCGGCATTGTAAGATCAAATCTCCAGAGCTTTCTGCAAAAACCATTTTGGAGACAGAAATGCTTACTGGTGCCAGCGTATCGGTCAACAAAAATACCACATAATTACATCAGGAAACTAGAAACGGATAGCTGGATTACTTCGTTGATCTGCACTTTCTCAGATTTAAAACCACTATCAATTTTGTAAGATATTTGGAAGTAGTATTCTTGCACGTTTTGCGAAAGAGCTGCGAAACCATAGAAAATATTCCAGCACACATCAACGGATCCCGGACTCAGTGAAATCTGCAGGTTAGTAGAATCCTAACGAATACAGTCGGCGTCATTTTCGCGCTTTGATTACGCAGTCTCAAGTTTAGCGGTACACAGTTTTTAACTTCAGTATAAAGGGTGATGAGAAAGGCATTCATTCGGCAGATTTTCAATGTAGCGCGACTCAGATGTGGTTATACAAGCACCGACATGTAAGCAAGACATTACTGTGCCAATCATGTCTTTCCGACGTGCGTGCAGTACAAGCGGAAACGCGAACTAAGGTGACGTTATTACCAAATAGGTCCAGATTGGAACACCGTGATGTTATGCTTTTCTTGGCTGCCGGAGGACAAGCGCCAGTAGACATCCACTGGAGAATGAAGAATGTGTGTGGAACAGCATGTCTGTCAAAAATCACAGTTTTACAATAATACTCCAACGGCTGCTACTGCTTCGTGTTAAGGCACGTCCAAATATGGCAAATATGTTTACGCAAAAGTTACACAAACTCAAGTGAAAGGCACTCGAGTGCCAGCGTTTTAGTTCTCACCTCTCCCCATACGATTACTGCTCCACCAGTCCCTTAAGAAGAGGCCTTGAAGGGTCGGAGATTCCTGTCGGACAAAGATAGGCAGCAGGCAATTAAAGACTTCTTCACGCAGCAGGACACGGTGTTTTAACAAATGGATATTGTCAACCTGGTGCGTCAATGGGATGACTGCTCAGTGCTCACGGTGCGATTTTGCCTGATTGGTGTACCTACCTTTTTGGTAAAATTTTTTTATTTATTTATAGACACAATCACATGTTTATGTCACAGTCATAACCGGTTTCGGCCATACAATGACGATCTTCAGATGCTAAAGGCGGCATACACTGAGCACAGGTTCGTGCGTTGTCGAACCTATTCTAGACTGCATGGCATTGGAACGGAAACATTTTGACTGCACCTTACGCTTGACGTGTTGTGTGAAAGTATAAAAGTAAGATAATACCTGTTAATGAGTAGACTGAGGCGGAATTTTTAAACAGCAGCAAAATGAATAAATGTTTTTTGACGTGTTACGGCCATTTATTAATTTTATACTGCCTTACGCGTTTCGGCCTCTACGCCATTCTCAAAAGCTATAAATACCTTTAACACTGGCAAAAGGAAACCGAAATGCTCAAACATGCATACAAACTACCTGGTCTACATTATCTGATGACATCTGATTGTAAACCATGTTTGACAAATTCATTTCCGTTTTACCTGTAAATGTGTTGTAGATATTTGGAGCCTTTGAGAATGGCGTAAGGACGAAATGCGTAAGCCAGTACAATTAATAAATGCAGTGATCCAGATAATATCGGTTGAGAGCATTTTAAAATTATTGAATTTGGTCAATAACAGTAGGAAACGGTGAAAATCAGACTTTAGTTGCTACTGCAAGCCTCTACATTGGCAGCCTGCAACTGTGACTAGCTGACCTTCTTATCAGCTTAGCAAAACTGACTGCCGAACAAGCTCCACAATTTTGTCAGCGGAGTCGGTTTCACGTAGTATACAGGTTCTCACTCTCGCTCCTTTTTCCTCTCATCACCATGATCAGTTTCATCCGCTTTCTTTCCGTTCTCTTACACAGTCAGCATCAGATGCCCTCATTCTACCTCACTGACCAGCATCTACCTCTTTTACCCACACATGGTCACATGGTCACTGTGGTGTCACCGCCAGACACCACACTTGCTAGGTGGTAGCCTTTTAAATCGGCTGCGGTCCGCTAGTATACGACGGACCCGCGTGTCGCCACTATCAGTGATTGCAGACCGAGCGCCGCCACACGGCAGGTCTAGAGAGACTTACTAGCACTCGCCCCAGTTGTACAGCCGACGTTGCTAGGAAAGATTCACTGAGAATTACGCTCTCAATTGCCGAGACGATAGTTAGCATAGTCTTCAGCTAAGTCAATTGCTACGACCTAGCAAGGCGCCAATTATCCTTTGCTATGTATCTAATGAAGCATGTACAGTAACAAGACCAATGTTCACCAATTGTGGATTAAAGTTAAGTATTCCAGCAGCTACGTACTTTTCTTTATAGCATTCATTACGTATCCTGTTTCAGACCTCACGCCAGCCTGCGTGAGTTTAAGCGCGTGCCTTTCGGTTACCCGTCACTGTGGACTGGCTGTCTTGTCAGTCCACAACAGTCACCACCGCTCACTTCGCACACTCGCTCATTCTGCCGCTTTTTCCTAATCCATCCACTACTGCCATTTTCGTCTCTCTCTCTCTCTGTCTCTCTCTCTCTCCCTCTGTCTGTCTCTCTCCCTCCCTCTCTCTCTCTCTCTCTCTCTCTCTCTCTCTCTCTCTCTTCTCTCTCTCTCTCTCTCTCGCACACACACACACACACACACACACACACACACACACACCGTTCTCCTCTCTCTCTCCCTCTCTCTCTCTCTCTCTCTCTCTCTCTCACAGACACTCAAACAGGCACACACACACACACACACACACACACACAATCATTCACTTTCTCTCTCTCTCTCTCTCTCTCTCTCTCACACACACACACACACAAAGACACACTAACACCTTCGTGATTTATAAGAAAGGAGTAATAATCTGAAATCCCCGCTCATTGTGCAGCTGTGCTGACGCCTGACGGATGGTCGGTGGCGGCAGGCATATCCGGGATTACGAGTGGGCTCGGAGGGGCGGCTCGGCCACTCAGCCTCCAGCAGCCCGTCGCGGCGCCAGCCCCAGTTCCAGCTCCAGCGCTGGCGGTCGTTACATTCCGCAACATTGACCGCACCCCACCCCCACGCCGCCCCCGACCCCACCCACCCCCGGCACACAACAGAGCCCGCCCGTCCACAATCCCGCCCCCGTGGCTGAATGCCTGACCACACTTATTTAATGATTTCTCCACTCTCGGCGCTCCGGCCCCCCGGCGTGGCCCCGCGTTTGGCGCCGGTTGCGATCGGCACAATGGTCGCCGTCTTCCACTTCCCGCCCCAGCCATCCATCCGATGCCACTCGAGGCGCTGCCGGAGGGCCGCTGGCACACCGCCCCCTCACCGTGGCGGCCAGAATCGCCGTGAATGGTGAGCCGAGGGCAGTGACCACTTGACTCCAGAGGAACTGCCACGCTAGTTGCGGCGCTGCAGACGCCGAAAATCACAATTTTCTCCAAAACTCGTAGCAGGGAAACACGTTCATCTCTCAATGCCCATAATATTCGGAAGTTTATGTAAGCAACGGAGGAACGTCTAGCAATATCGGACTGCGGTATTGTATAGGACAATAACTGTTTCTAAACTCTAATATTAATGAAACTTCCTGGCAGATTAAAACTGTGTGCCGGACCGAGATTCGAACTCGGGACCTTTGCCTTTAGCGGGCAAGTGCTCTACCAACTGAGCTACCCAAGCACGACTCACGCCACGTACCCACAGCTTTACTTCCGCCAGTACCTGGTCTCCTACTAGCTCATTTGGTAGAGCACTTGCCCGCGAAAGGGAAAGGTCCCGAGTTCGAGTCTCGGTCCGACCCACAGTTTTAATCTGCCAGGAAGTTTCATATCAGCGCACACTCCGCTGCAGAGTGAAACTCTTGTTCTGGAAACATCCCCGAGGCTGTGGCTAAGCCTTGTCTCCGCAATATCCTTTCTTTCAGGAGTGCTAGCTCTGTAAGGTTCACAGGAGAGCTTCTGTAAAGTTTGGAAGGTAGGAGACGAGGTACTGGCAGAAGTATAGCTGTGAGGACGGGGCGTGAGTCATGCTTGGGTAGCTCCGTTGGTAGAGCACTTGTCCGCGAAAGGCAAAGGTCCCGAGTTCGAGTCTAGATCCGGCACACAGTTTTAATCTTCCAGGAAGTTTCATATCAGCCCACATTCCGCTGCAGAGTAAAAATCTCATTCTAATATTAATGTCAACACCTGTAGCGCCAATCCCTTGCGAACTTTGGAGTAGCAACACCACACCCGGGGTTCGGAATAAAACTTGCAGTCGCTTTTGTCGTGGCAAATTATGTGTTCCTTGTAGAACTATCGGTGTACGAACTTAACTTTGGAATGTGGTGTTCCGTTTGCAAGGAGCTAATGCAGGATGTTTATAAATGAATATCGGGATTTTAACGCTTTATAATATTTATTAAATTAAACTTACAGTTATAAATTATATGTCAAATCAAAGAGCAACTCAGTTTTACTAAGAACCGTATAAATGTTTACTGGCATAGCGAAGCACGCGACTGGTTGGACTTCAATGTACGCAAGCGCTGGATACGCCGCAAGGGGCCCAGTGGCAGGGTTTGCTTTGCATGGACTCCACGTTCATCCGACCTAACGCCATGCGATTTTTTCCTTTGGGGCTTCATCAAGGATCGTGTGTACGTGCCTCCGCTACCAGCAGACCTCCCTGAATTAAGAAACCGAACTGAAGCAGCTGTTACTACAATCACTGAAGACACACTTATCAACGTTTGTGAAGAACTCGGCTGTAGACTTGATGTGTGCCGTGTGACAAATGGCGCTCACATTGAACATTTATAAGTTTCTTGGTAAAACTGTTTGAGTTGCTCTTTCATTTGACATATCATTTTAACTGCAACTTAAATACAATAAATATTATAAAGCGTTAAAACCATGATTTCCATTTATAAACACCCTGTATTAAATTTTTCGTAAAATATCTGTCGATATAACTTGTACTTTCTATATTGCAAGTTATGAAAATGTCCTGCCCAAGTAATAACGGGTTGTATTGCAAAAAACAAATAACATAAAAATTTAAATTTTTAAGGTCTCTTTAACAAGCAACGATGGAGAAGTAAGGACATAAATGAGACGAAAATAAGGAATCAGCAAAAACTCAGGTTTGTTGAAATGACAACGTTCCAAGAAGTACCTTATGACTTGAAGCTCTAAGGTAAAACGAAGAGGGACCATGAAACCCGTTTTAAAAATTAATATGTTTTCACCAAGAACATTTAGTGCTGATCAGGAAGCAGTACTGTACTATCTTGTCAATAATTTATACAAACAGCTTTCGCCCTTGGGTAAAAGATGAGTTCCTAAATCTAGTGTGCACATATGTGGAGTAAATGAACATAAAGCATTGCTCAGACAGGGCAAAATTAACGGTAAAGACTTTTACTACGACTTTATGACTATACATGTGTACCTAAGTCTGAGGACAGCTGAATTCATAGGTTTGGAGTGGTCAGAAAGTTACATCAAGGAACAAGTTGACAGATTATTTGATAAATTGACTGAGCCGATGCACTAGTTCATGTTTGTAACCCTTTACGACCCCATTATAACATTTTTAAACAACAGTTAAACCCTCACATTTCAAGTCCGATACAACCAACCGAAAATTAATACGACTAAAGGCTGGGATAAATGTTAATAGTTGTCGAAAGTAAGTTCTCTGTTGGATCTTGCCCACTTGTCGCTTATAGTGTGCCTAAAGGATGCTGCGTTCTCGTAATGATGTACAACAATTCAAGCAAATAAGATTAGTAGTTTTATTTCTATAAACCAAACTGACAATACAGGGTTATTACAAATGATTGAAGCGATTTCACAGCTCTACAATTACTTTATTATTTGAGATATTTTCACAATGCTTTAGACACACATACAAAAACTCAAAAAGTTTTTTTAGGCATTCACAAATGTTTGATATGTGCCCCTTTAGTGATTCGGCAGACATCAAGCCGATAATCAAGTTCCTCCCACACTCGGCGCAGCATGTCCCCATCAATGAGTTCGAAAGCATCGTTGATGCGAGCTCGCAGTTCTGGCACGTTTCTTGGTAGAGGAGGTTTAAACACTGAATCTTTCACATAACCCCACAGAAAGAAATCGCATGGGGTTAAGTCGGGAGAGCGTGGAGGCCATGACATGAATTGCTGATCATGATCTCCACCGGTTTTCCAATCTCCTGTTTAAGAAATGCCGAACATCATGATGGAAGTGCGGTGGAGCACCATCCTGTTGAAGATTAAGTTGCCGCTGTCGGTCTCCAGTTGTGGCATAAGCCAATTTTCCAGCATGTCCAGATACACGTGTCCTGTAACGTTTTTTTCGCAGAAGAAAAAGGGGCTGTAATCTTTAAACCGTGAGATTGCACAAAACACGTTAACTTTTGGTGAATTGCGAATTTGCTGCACGAATGCGTGAGGATTCTCTAGCGCCCAGATTCGCACATTGTGTCTGTTCACTTCACCATTCAGAAAAAATGTTGCTTCATCATTGAAAACAAGTTTTGCACTGAACGCATCCTCTTCCATGAGTTGTTGCAACCGCGCCGAAAATTCAAAGCGTTTGACTTTGTCATCGGGTGTCTGGGCTTGTAGCAATTGTAAACGGTAAGGATTCTGCTGTAGCCTTTTCCGTAAGATTTTCCAAACCGTCGGCTGTGGTACGTTCAGCTCCCTGCTTGCTTTATTCGTCGACTTCCGGGGGCTACGCGTGAAACTTGCCCGCACGCGTTCAACCGTTTCTTCGCTCACTGCAGGCCGACCCGTTGATTTCCCCTTACAGAGGCATCCAGAAGCTTTAAACAGCGTACCATCGCCGAATGGAGTTAGCAGTTGTTGGATCTTTGTTGAACTTCGTCCTGAAGTGTTTTTTGCACTGTTATGACTGACTTATGTGAGTGCATTTTAAGCACGACATACGCTTTCTCGGCTCCTGTCGCCATTTTGTTTCACTGCGCTCTCGAGCGCTCTGGCGGCAGAAACCTGAAGTGCGGCTTCAGCCGAACAAAACTTTATGAGTTTTTCTACGTACCTGTAGTGTGTCGTGACCATATGTCAATGAATGGAGCTACAGTGAATTTATGAAATCGCTTCAATCATTTGTAATAGCCCTGTACTTCACTTGTATTTACAAAGGTGTCGCAAGTAACATGCAGACACTAATAGTCATCGCTGTGGACAAAGTTCCTGCAGGTTGACGCACATCACTGATAACTAACGTCTACGATTCGGTAGAACCGGAGCTTATGTTAGCTTTTTGTAGGGGGCGCTCCTGGCGTGGCTCGGTCCTTGTCAGAGGACTACTGGCTGACGTTCCCTCACCGTCTTGTCTGGTTTTACGTTCTTCGTCTTCGTTCCATCGCTTGTAGTTGCACCAGAACATTCTCACTGTAAGAAGTTTTATAATTTTAAAAGTAACTGGTCAAAGTACTGTTATAAGTAACAAATGTTCGAAAACAATCTTCAGGAAATATTATTTATAATTTTATAAGTAAATTGTAAAAGTTCTGTTACAAGTAACAAATGTTCGAAAACAGTCTTCAGAAAATATTATAGTTCGAAAAACCTTGGGTCTTTAGTACTACCCGACAAAGGATTTCCAATGCTGACAAGTCTTTTGACTCCACGAGCTTTCGATTCGCTACACATCGTTATCAGTTGACTGATAACTATTGTACAGCTGTATCACTTGACTATATTGACTGAAATTATTTTGACAGTCTTATTTTTCGCTGTCTGCGCTGCCAGTCATGGCGTAACAGGTATGTCATTCATTGTTATGTAAGGCGTGACTATTAATTATTTTCTATTAACCGGCACTCGAATGGAGTTTGGAAGCAACGGTTTCGCCCTCGTCAGAAGTCTTCTTCAAAGAGTCTATGTCGCCTAACATGATCACGCCAATCGATTAGTTACATCTGTGCAGTTCAATATGTGATATCTGGTTGCTATCAGAAATCATAAAATGTTTTCGATCTTTAAAAAAATACAAGAGAAGATTAGCTACTCTTCTGACGTTATTACTTCGTGGATGCAATAAAGACAGTAAACAGTCTTTACTTTGATTGGAAGAAGAATAAAATTAGTCTGGTGTATTGTGTAATAGATGCAGCTATTCTTATTGAAATTTTATTAAACTAGTTGGTGAATTACAGGGATTTTCTGTTACTGTCACTTTAAGGAGAACTTTTAAAACCGCGTCACTATTAAGGAACGGTAAAGGTGTTTTAAATTGCTTTGGTGTGGCACACCGGTATTTTAAACAATGGTGCAACTGAGTACGCACAGTGGCTCTTTCCACCATCAACTAGATACGATACACTGCGTCACATGGAGTGGTTAGAATACAGTATTCTGTTACATCGTATTGCTGCTAGTCAACGCATTCATTTCTGTCAGCTTCTTTCAGTCTCATATCATAACGAGTGCGTCTTTCATACGCTGATAGGACTTTTCTGTTTGAAAGAATGGTGCATCATGTTGCGTCAAGCTCTAAACTAAGTGTACATTTATTTACATTAAGTACCTTCCTTAAATTTCTTTCCTTTGGCGCAGAAACTTCATCGGTAAACTCGTATCCATAATTAATCCAACTCCAGTAGGTCGCAGAATAGGGAGTTTCATGGTAGACTACGTCTTCATTAAAGCAGTTGCCAAAAACAAACATCGTCTTATTTGAACGTAGTGGCTGCAAACTCTAACGCTAAAGCATGAGGAACCAGTCCGCTGGAGTTACCAAGTATGAGCAGTACTCTGCGGTATATGATACTGTCCGTTGGTATGAATCTGACCTTCATTAGTATAAAGAACGACTTGAGGAAAAAGGAGCCGATTCGTATGTCAGTTCGGGACTTATTTTGTAATTTGAAGTTCCAGATGTGTTATTGTTTTGATAAAACTTCGAACACATTCAGTTAGACAGCATTACCTTTTACTTCGACGGTTTAGTTTCCGTCGTGTAGCATTAAAAATGAAATCGTCGTAATAGGTGCTGAAGTTGGCCTCCTAACATTCTCGTGTAGGAATAGGGACTAAGACAGCAAATAAGACTACCCTGGGATTTAGCTTACAGCTCCATTGTGTGCCTTCAGCTACTTTAATGAATGATGTAATATGCGAAAAGATGAATCGGAAGAAACTAGAAAGTTGCCTATACGTTATTGATAAATGATCTATCACATTTTCACTCTCGCCATGTCAGTGTTCTAAGTTGTCACTATCACCTCTTAATGCACCTCTTAATGCACTAAGAGATATTAATGCAATGTTACGCCCAAAAAGGTGCCTGAAATCTCGAGGCTTTTTTTCATACCCGAGCAGGAGTAAAGTAAGCATGGAATCCGCTTCACGGATCTCGAAGCCAATATAGCAGAAGCTCTTCTAGTTGCTGTGCTATTGTTCTTGATTTTACCCTACGATGTGTACATAACCGTAAATCATGACGCATGTTGACGGTTTAAAAGTATTCACGAAAGAAGTACGTCGAAAATTTAAAAAATTGAAATTATGAATGTTATGAAGCTGTGAATTCATCTGAGTGACCTTATAGCCACAGATTATACGCACTTCAGACTATAAATGAGATAATGACAGGGAATATACGAGTTCTTTCTGACACATTGTTACGGCCAATATCATGTACGGACTTCTCTACAAACAATGAACTATGGATAGATACGATACTAGAAGAACCCGTGCTCCGTGTAAATCCGCTTAACTGTTTCAAAAGAACGGTATCGGAAAAATTAAAACCAATGAAATTCCAGCCATCTCTGCTGGACAAGGTGAAAATGGTTAGGCCTTTTCTTGTTGGTGCCCACTGAACTTCCGTACAAATAGGTGAGCTATTCATCGTCTTACAGGCAATATGATATGGACTAGAGCTTCTGAAAAGCTGCGAAATCTGTGCCACAAGATATCGTCCGACATCTAACGCGATCTAAAGGTGTAGTAAATTTCAGCTAGTAATAGAGTAACCTCCGTTCAAGAATCACAAGAGGAGAGGTATACTTAGAAAAGCCTGGTGGAAATTGGAAATTTTCAGTTAGATTACACCATGGTCAGGCAGAGATTTCTAAATCAATTGCTGGATTGCAAGGCTTACCCCGAAGCAGACATAGACCCACATCATAACTTACTACTGATGAAGAGTAGACGTAAGTTTGAGAGGCTAGCCAGAAAGAATCACTATACGAAAATACTATGAAATGAAGAGATACTCTTGAAGTTCTCTGAGGCTACAGATATTGCGGGATGGAATAGCTCAGTAGTCAGTTCTACTGAAGGGGAATGGACATATCTGGAAAGGTCAGTCATAGAAGTTGGAAATAAAACATAGGTACAAAGCTGGTAACTGTGAAGAAATTATAGATAACATAAGAAATATTCAGCTGATCGATGAAAGAAGAAAGTACAACGATGTTCAAGGAAATTCAGGAATACTGTAAGGCGATTCACTGTGGGATGAAATAAACAGGATGCGCGGGGAAACTAAGACAAAATGACTGCATGAAAAATATGAAAAAGTAGAAAAAGAAATGATTGTCGAAAGGACTGACTCAGCATACAGAAAATTCAAAACAAACTGCGGCGAAATGAAAACCAAGGGTGAAAACATTAAGAGCACAGTGGGAATTCCACGGTTAAATGCAAAAGAGGGAGCGGATAACTGGAAAGAGTACATTGAAGTCCTCTGTGAGGAGGAAGATATGCCTGATGTGAAAGAACAAGAAAGAGGAGTCGACATGGAAAAGGAATTCAGTATTGTAATCTGAATTTAAAAGACCTTTGGAAGAATTGGAACCAAATAAGGCAGCAGGGGTGGATAATATCACATCATAATTTTGAAAATCTTTGGGGGAGGTGACAGAAGGACGGCCATTCATGTTGGTGTACAATGTATGAGTCTGGTGGCATACTATCTGACTTAGACTGAAAGAGCTTAACATCTCATGCATCCAAGTTGCTGACAAGAATAATATATAGGAGAACAGAAAAGAAAATTGAGAATACAGGGTGATTCAAAAAAAATACCACAACTTTAGGAATTTAAAACTCTGCAACGACAAAAGGCAGAGCTAAGCACTATCTGTCGGCGAATTAAGGGAGCTATAAAGTTTCATTTAGTTGTACATTTGTTCGCCATTTCAGCCAATAAAGTATTCGGTCCCTTTTTCTTCGAAGGTGCTACTGTAGCTGGACTACAGTATCTGGAGATGTTAGAGAATTGGCTGTTCCCTCAGCTCGAACAAGAAGCACAACAATTCATATTTCAGCAGGATGGAGCGCCACCACATTGACATCTGTCCGTAACTACCTGAACGTCAACTACCCGAGGCGATGGATCGGCCGCCAGGCAGCCCGTGACAGAGCACTTCATCACTGGCCTCCAAGAAGCCCTGATCTTAACCCCTGCGATTTTTTCTTACGGGGGTATGTTAAGGATATGGTGTTTCGGCCACCTCTCCCAGCCACTATTGATGATTTGAAACGAGAAATAACAGCAGCTATCCAAACTGTTACGCCTGATATGCTACACAGAGTGTGGAACGAGTTGGAGTATCGGGTTGATATTGCTCGTGTGTCTGGAGGGGGCCATATTGAACATCTCTGAACGTGTTTTTGAGTGAAAATAAAAACCTTTTTAAATACTCTTTGTAATGATGTATAACAGAAGGTTATATTATGTTTCTTTCATTAAATACACAGTTTTAAAGTTGTAGTATTCTTTTTGAATCACCCTGTTTATTAGATGACGATCAGTTTGGCTTTAGGAAAGGTAAAGACACCAGAGAGACTTTTCTGATGTTTGATAAGGGGTACAACACTAAAGAAAAATCAAGACACATTCATAAGATTTGTCGACCTGGTAAAACCGTTCAACAACGTGAAATGGAGCTATATGTTTGCTATACTGATATTCTTTTTGAATCACCCTGTATATTAGATGACGATCAGTTTGGCTTTAGGAAAGGTAAAGACACCAGAGAGACTTTTCTGATGTTTGATAAGGGGTACAACACTAAAGAAAAATCAAGACACATTCATAAGATTTGTCGACCTGGTAAAATCGTTCAACAACGTGAAATGGAGCTATATGTTTGCTATACTGAGGAAAACAGGGGTAAGCTATAAGAAGAGATGGGTAATATAAAACAAGTACAAGAACCAAGAGGGAATAATAAGAGCGTAAGGCCAAAAACGAACTGCTCGGATTTAAAGGGTGTAAGACAGGGATGTAGTCTTTCGACCTACTGCTCATCGAAGAGCAATGGTGGGAATAAAAAAAAGCTTCAATAGTGGGATTAATATTCAAGTTGGAAGTATATCAGTGATAAGATTCGCTGATGACTTTGCTGTCCTCAGTGAAAGTGAATCAGTAGAAGTGAAGAATAATTACAGAATTTACTGAATGGAATGAACAGTCTAATGAGTAGAGAATACAGATAGAGTATAAGAAAGATGAAAGTAATGAGAGTAGGAGAAATGTGAAAAGCGAGAAACTTAACATCAGGATTGATGATTCCTGGGGCAGCAAAATAACCAATGTCTGACTTAGCAAGGAGGTCATCTAAAGCAAATTACCACTGTCGAGAATGGCATTCCTGGCCATGAGAATTCTACTAGTATCAGACATAGGCCTTACTCTGGGGGCTGCGCGGGATTAGCCGAGCGGTCTAGGGCACTGCAGTCAAGGATTGTGCGGCTGCTCCCGGCGGAGGTTCGAGTCCTCCCTCGGGCA
Source organism: Schistocerca serialis cubense (assembly GCF_023864345.2). NCBI lineage: Eukaryota > Metazoa > Arthropoda > Insecta > Orthoptera > Acrididae > Schistocerca > Schistocerca serialis. Next base: position 151,857,216 of record NC_064639.1, read on the forward strand.
TGGGTGTGTGTGTTTGTCCTTAGGATAATTTAGGTTAAGTAGTGTGTAAGCTTGGAGACTGATGACCTTAGCAGTTAAGTCCAATAAGATTTCACACACATTTGAACATTTTTTAATCTGGAGAGTAAATTTCCGACAATGTATGTTTGGAGGACAGCACTGTATACTGTGTGGTAATTGAACATGGATTTCGGTAAAACCGCTACGGAAGAGTATCAAAGCACTGGGGATACGGTACTACAGAAAAATGTTGAAAATTAGGTGGTCTGACAAGGTAAGGAATGAGGAGATTCTCCACCGAATCCGCGAGGAAAGGAATGTATGGAAAACACTGACGTGAAGAATCGACAGAATAATAGGACGTCTTTTAAAATATCAGGGGAAAAAAAGTGTCTCTGACGTAATGGCTCGGAGCGTCAACTGAAGCTGCACTTCTTCAGTGAGTCGAGCAATATATAAATTGGACAGAAATTGCCTACAGGGGTGGAATGTGGTTCGTCGAGTTACAATTTCGTCTCTCTCCAAAAGTTGCACGCACATGACTCTACCGGCGGACGAGAACGGCTTTAGTAATTTATAGATAAGTCAAATGACAGGTGTAAATACGTATTACATGAAATTTAATCGCTATACCTGGTAGTACAATTATCCTAATGTGAGAGACGAAGGTCAGCGCCTTTATGGAAAAATGTTTGCGGTTCCCCATGGAACCATGATTGCACCCAGGCGTGCGCCTCTTCTTCCGAAGTAGATCGACAGCCACGAATGTCTTTCTTCAGGGCTCCAAAAATACTGAATATATAGGCGAGAAATCGGACCTGTACGGAGTATGTGTAAGGGCTTCCCAGTGAAACTTCTGCAGCATTTTCGGAACAGCCTAGATTACACGTGTGACCACCTTTAGTACTTACTATCACAAATCCATAGGAAAGCGAAAACACATTTCCATGAATCCCAGTGGGATAAATGTATTAACGTTTATGGTGATTACATCTTAAAATAACGAACAGTTTTATTACTTTACTCCATCGGCCACGTTTTCATTATGACTACCTCTTGTAGGATGTAGACGGATGCACGTGTTAAGTTTGTCTTTCTTTTAGGCTACGACAATATTGCTGATACGCCTTGCCTAGACAAGTGAGATGGTGAGATGGTACAATATTTGTTTACATAATCTCCCTTCCTGTTAATGAAAGTAGTTCGGTAGCTTAACTTTTTATATCATATTTATAATCTATTCTCTTCAGTCAAAGTTACCAGAGTGAATTAATAAAAAACTCAGAACCGTTAAGACGGTGGTTGTGGTTCAAATGCTTCATCTGTTCTCAATAGTCTCACCGCTCCCCCCCCCCCCCCCCCCCAGCCAGCCAGCCAGCCCGCCTCCACACCCACACAAACCCCCGCCCACCAGAACATTCAAACAGCAATATTAAAAATGTCAGAAAAATTCTCCTTGAGGATGCTGTTAAACTCGTGTCATTTTAACTTGTCGAAACCAGGACTCAGTTACCACAACGGGAGTGGGTTTCCTGTCTCACTAACGCAATGCGTGCGTAGTGTATACTGATGGGTCCAAATCTAGTGACGTCGTTGGTAGTACCGACGGGGCACCTCGAGGCAAACGATAAGACCTATACAAGCTGTATCCACACTCCACTATTACGATAACCGAGCTGATTTCCATTTTCTAAGCCCTGCTATTCACATAGACGACCACGTCACACACAACAGTTGCGTTGTCTGATAGTATGTCAGTCCTACAAGAGATTAGACACAATCATAATAGTTGTAGCAGTTACATAGTTGCAGCAATTGTCTACATTGTGTTTCGGATGCAGCAGAACTATCTCTATATCATGACTGTATGGATGAAAAGCCATTCTGGAATGACTGGAAATCAAGAAGCAGATTGAGAGCTGGTTCCTCGGGATGGGGCAGGATAAGGTTACGATTATGGATGGGGTCGTAATCAGTTACTCTCGGTTGCACAACAAATACGTAAACTTTATTTAAAGAAATTACAATTTTAAAACAATCTCTTAAAAAAACACAATTGACTGTATGACGGCTGAAGGCCTTATCACACAAATAAAATTCGACAATTTTAGGGCCGAAGCCCACCAACAATAAACTCAAACAACAAACGGCTGAAGGCCTGAATTATAAGTCAGAAGCATAATTCAAAACAGCACATATAAAGATTATAACAAACTGTAACATAGCTGAAGGCCTTATTACAAAAGACGTGAAATTATCACTCGCCTGAAGGTCACAAACAATTTCAAATAACAAACGTCTGAAGGCCCGAATTAGAAGTCAGGAAAACAATTCCAAATACCACACATCTCAACAAATACCTTGCTTTTAAAACAAGTTAGCTTTAAATAAACTTACTGTAACACGGCTGAAGGTCTTACTATGAATGAAGTGAAATTATTGCTTGGATGAAGGCCACACACAACTTCAAATAACAAACGGCTGAAACCACAGTACAATACAACAGGCTGTCGAACTACACGCCATGTTGGACAGCATCAACACGACGATGATATGTACACTGCCGGAAAAGTACACTATCCACCAGGGCAGTTAACTGGGGTGTTAGTGACCACAAGGTGGAAAATACCGCTGGTTGCACATCATTAATAAGAATAATACTCAATTCAATGATGAATAACCAATAGAGAAAGACAGCTGCAATATTTCAGCGCTTTGAAACACTTCACTCGTTTCCGCCATTCTCAGTGGCCCTGGGAGCAACAATCCGCCGACCAAAGGGGAGATCTCAGAATAGTCGAGGTTGCATTACTAGTTAACTCTTCACTCAAACGTCTAGGGTATGGTGTGCAACGAAGTCGTGGCTCTCAGAGCTACCCCTCACCATAAGACGCATACGTCATGGAGCTTCACGACAGTTATAGCATGGCCGAAATTGAAGTTCAACAAATACGGACACAACATAAGCGCAACCACTCTACGTGTTTGCGGAGAGGGAGAAGATCCAAACCATACATTCTTCCAATGTATTCGGAATATATCTCACATAAAAGTCTTTGCAAGTAATGTTCGGGCTTTTAATTATCAGTTCCTAATCAGCCTCCCATCCTTGTCAGGATCTAACCCTATAGAACATACAAACCACTGTCCTAGTTAATTTCAATGCCAACATCAAGATATACCTTCCTCCGCTGCTAATCTAATGCTCTTGGTAATTACAATGCCAGGTATAGACCAAAGAATAGTTTTTACTATCTTCGCACCTAATACTCAGCAGGAAATAATCCTTCGACGCTGATATTCCACCTGATGAAGCCAACGGGGATTTTCACAGATTAGTTGTGGAGGTTTCGGTGGTTTAACTGGCCATGATTGGTAAATCTGGCTACATCACAAAATAAGATACACGATATGTCTACAGTATCCTGTCTTAATGCACATTTACAGAAGTTAATACGGTTGTCGTAATCATTTCCAGCTCTTGATGGAGACAGATGTGAAGCGGATGGAACCTATGTCGATGGACAAGGCGTAGGACGCATGCCTCACCCACTCCACTTCCTCGTGGGACTGCTCAGGAGCTAACGAGCTGATCAACTGCAGCAGCAGCAGAAACAATAATTTCTCCCTCTTCTGTCGTCATTTGCTTCCTCCTTTTACTTTTTCTATGTGTTACACTACCACTTTCATGTTGTTGTTGTTGTTGTTGTGGTCTTCAGTTCTGAGACTGGTTTGATGCAGCTCTCCATGCTACTCTATCCTATGCAAGCTTCTTCATCTCCCAGTACCTACTGCAGCCAACATCCTTCTGAATCTGCTTAGTGTATTCATCTCTTGGTCTCCCTCTACGATTTTTACCCTCCACGCTGCCCTTCAATACTAAATTGGTGGTCCCTCGATGTCTCAGAACATATCCTACCAACCAATCCCTTCTTCCAGTCAAGTTGTGCTACAAGCTCCTCTTCTCCCTAATTCTATTCAATACCTCCTCATTAGTTATGTGATCTACCCATCTGTTCTTCAGCATTCTTCTGTAGCACCACATTTCGAAATCTTCTATTCTCTTCTTGTCTAAACAATTTATCGTCCATGTTTCACTTAAATACATGGCTATACTCCATACAAATACTTTCAGAAGCGACTTCCTGACATTTAAATCTATACTCGACGTTAAAGAATTTTTCTCCTTCAGAAACGCTTTCCTTGCCATTGCGAGTCTACATTTTATATCCTCTCTACTTCGACTTTCATCAGTTATTTTGCTCCCCAAATAGCAAAACTCCTTTACTACTTTAAGCGTCTCATTTCCTAATCTAATTCCCTCAGCATCACCCGACTTAATTCGACTACATTCCATTACCCTCGTTTTGCTTTTGTTGATGTTCATCTTATACCCTCCTTTCAAGACACTGTCCATTCCGTTCAACTGCTCTTCCAATTCCTTTGCTGTCTCTGACAGAATTACAATGTCATCGGCGAACCTCAAACTTTTTATTTCTTCTCCATGGATTTTAATACCTACTCCGAACTTTTCTTTTGTTTCCTTCATTGCTTGCTCAATATACAGATTGAATAACATCAGGGATAAGCTACAACCCTGTCTCACCCCCTCCTCAATCACTGTTTCCCTTTCATGCCCCTCGACTCTTATAACTGCCATCTGCTTTCTGTACAAATTGTAAATAGCGTTTCGCTCCCTGTATTTTACCTCTGCCACCTTCAGAATTTGAAAGAGTGTATTCCAATCAACATTTTCAAAAGCTTTCTCTAAATCTACAAATGCTAGAAACGTAGGTTTGCCTTTCTTTAATCTTTCTTCTAAGATCAGTCGCAGGCTCAGTATTGCCTCACGTGTTCCAACATTTCTACGGATTCCAAACTGATCTTCCACGAGGTCGGCTTCTATCGGTTTTTCCATTCGTCTGTAAAGAATTCGCGTTAGTATTTTGCAGCTGTGACTTATTAAACTGATAGTTCGGTAATTTTCACGTCTGTCAACACCTGCTTTCTTTGGGATTGGAATTATTATATTCTTCTTGAAGTCTGAGGGTATTTCGCCTGTCTCATACATCTTGCTCACCAGATGTTAGAGTTTTGTCAGGACTGGCTCTCCCAAGGCTGTCAGTAGTTCTAATGGAATGTTGTCTACTCCGTGGGGCTTTATTTCCACTTAGGTCTTTCAGTGCTCTGTCAAACTCTTCACACAGTATCGCATCTCCCATTTCATCTTCTTCTACATGCTCTTCCATTACCATAATATTGTCTTCAAGTACATCGCCCTTGTATAGACCCTCTACATACTCCTTCCACCTTTCTGCGTTCCCTTCTTTGCTTAGAACTAGGTTTCCATTAAAGCTCTTGATATTCATGCAAGTGGTTCTCCTTTCTCCAAAGGTCTCTTCAACTTTCCTGTAGGCAGTACCTATCTTACCCCTAGTGAGATAAGCCTCTACATCCTTACATTTGTCCTCTAGCCATCCCTGCTTCCCCATTTTGCACTGCCTGTCGATATCATTTTTGAGACGTTTGTATTCATATTTGCCTGCTTCATTTACTGCATTTTTATATTTTCTCCTTGCATCAATGACATTAAATATATCTTCTGTTACCCAAGGGTTTCTACTAGCTGTCGTCTTTTTACCTATTTGATCCTATGCCTCCTTCACGATTTCATCCCTCACAGCTACCCATTCTTCTTCTACTGTATTTCTTTGCCCCATTCCTATCAATTATGCTCTCCCTGAAACTCTATACAACCTCTGGTTCTTTCAGTTTATCCAGGTCCCGTCTCTGTCTTCCCATTATATAATCTATCTGATACCTTTTAGTGTCTCCAGAGTTCTTCCACGTATACAACCTTTTTTAATGATTCTTAAACCAAGTGTCAGCTATGATTAAGTTAAGCTCTGTGCAAAATATTACAAGGCGGCTTCCTCTTTCATATCTTAGCCCCAATCCATATTCACCTACTGTGTTTCCTTCTCTCCCTTTTCCTACTCTTGAATTCCACTAATTCCTACTAAATTTTCGTCTCCCTTCACTACCTGAATAATTTCTTTTATCTCATCATACATCTTTTCAATTTCTTCGTCATCTGCAGAGCTTTTTTTTTTTTTGGTCATCAGTCTACTGACTGGTTTGAGCGGCCCCCCATGAATTCCTTTCCTGTGCTAACCTCTTCATCTCAGAGTAGCACTTGCAACCTACGTCCTCTAGTACCATGGAAGTCATTCCCTCATGTCTTAGCAGATGTCCTATCTTTCTGTCCCTTCTCCTTATCAATGTTTTCCACATATTCCTTTCCTCTCCGATTCTGCGTAGAACCTCCTTATTCATTACCTTATCAGTCCACCTAATTTTCAAAATTCGTCTATAGCACCACATCTCAAATGCTTCGATTCTCTTCTGTTCCGGTTTTCCCACAGTCCATGCTTCACTACCATACAATGCTGTACTCCAGACGTACATCCTCAGAAATTTCTTCCTCAAATTAAGGCCGGTATTTGATATTAGTAGACTTCTCTTGGCCAGAAATGCCTTTTTTCCCATAGCGAGTCTGCTTTTGATGTCCTCCTTGCTCCGTCCGTCATTGGTTATTTTACTGCCTAGGTAGCAGAATTCCTTAACTTCATTAACTTCGTGACCATCAATCCTGATGTTAAGTTTCTCGCTGTTCTCATTTCTACTACTTCTCATTACCTTCGTATTTCTCCGATTTACTCTTAAACCAAACTGTGTACTCATTAGACTGTTCATTCCGTTCAGCAGATCATTTAATTCTTCTTCACTTTCACTCAGGATAACAATGTCATCAGCGAATCGTATCATTGATATCCTTTCACCTTGTATTTTAATTCCACTCCTGAACCTTTCTTTTATTTCCATCATTGCTTCCTCGATGTACAGATTGAAGAGTAGGGGCGAAAGGCTACAGCCTTGTCTTACACCCTTCTTAATACGAGCACTTCGTTCTTGATCGTCCACTGTTATTATTCCCTCTTGGTTGTTGTACATATTGCATATGACCCGTCTCGCCAGACTCATATATTCTACACACCAACGTGAATAGTCGTTTTGTTGCCACTTCCCCCAATGATTTTAGAAATTCTGATGGAATGTTATCTATCCCTTCTGCCTTATTTGACCGTAAGTCCTCCAAAGCTCTTTTAAATTCCGATTCTAATACTGGATCCCCTATCTCTTCTTAATCGACTCCTGTTTTTTCTTCTATCACATCAGACAAATCTTCACCCTCACAGAGGCTTTCAATGTATTCTTTCCACCTATCTGCTCTCTCCTCTGCATTTAACAGTGGAATTCCCGTTGCACTCTTAATGTTACCACCGGTGCTTTTAATGTCACCAAAGGTTGTTTTGACTTTCGTGTATGCTGAGTCTGTCCTTCCGACAATCATATCTTTTTCGATGTCTTCACATTTTTCCTGCAGCCATTTCGTCTTAGCTTCCCTGCACTTCCGATTTATTTCATTCCTCAGCGACTTGTATTTCTGTATTCCTGATTTTCCCGGAACGTGTTTGTGTTTCCTCCTTTCATCAATCAACTGAATTATATCTTCTGTTACCCATGGTTTCTTCGCAGCTACCTTCTTTGTACCTATGTTTTTCTTTCCAACTTCTGTGATGGCCCTTTTTAGACACGTCCATTTCTCTTCAACTGTACTGCCTACTGCGCTATTCCTTATTGCTGTATCTATAGCTTTAGAGAACTTTAAACGTATCTCGTCATTCCTTGGTACTTCCGTATCCCACTTCTTTGCGTATTGATTCTTCCTGACTAATGTCTTGAACTTCAGCCTACTCTTCATCACTACTATGTTGTGGTCTGAGTCTATATCTGCTCCTGGGTACGCCTTACAATCCAGTATCTGATTTCGGAATCTCTGTCTGACCATGATGTAATCTAATTGAAATCTTCCCGCATCTCCCGGCCTATTCCAAGTATACCTCCTCCTCTTGTGATTCATGAACAGGGTATTCGCTATTACTAGCTGAAAATTGTTGCAGAACTCAACTAGTCTTTCTCCCCTTTCATTCCTTGTCCCAAGCCCGTATTCTCCTGTAACCTTTTCTTCTACTCCTTCCCCTACAACTGCATTCCAGTCGCCCATGACTATTAGATTTTCGTCCCCCTTTACATACTGCATTAACCTTTCAATATCCTCATACACTTTCTCTATCTGTTCATCTTCAGCTTGCGACGTGGGCACGTATACCTGAACTATCGTTGTCGGTGTTGGTCTGCTGTTAATTCTGATTAGAACAACCCGGTCACTGAACTGTTTATAGTTACACACCCTCTGCCCTACCTTCCTATTCATAACGAATCCTACACCTGTTATACCATTTTCTGCTGCTGTTGATATTACCCGATACTCATCTGACCAGAAATCCTTGTCTTCCTTCCACTTCACTGACCCCTACTATATCTAGATTGAGCCTTTGCATTTCCCTTTTCAGATTTTCTAGTTTCCCTACCACGTTCAAGTTTCTGACATTCCACGCCCCGACTCGTAGAACATTATCCTTTCGTTGATTATTCGATCTTTTTGTCATGGTAACCCCCCCTTGGCAGTCCCCTCCCGGAGATCCGAATGGGGGACTATTCCGGAATCTTTTGCCAATGGAGAGATCATCATGACACTTCTTCGAATACAGGCCACATGTCCTGTGGATACAGGTTACGTGTCTTTAATGCAGTGGTTTCCATTGCCTTCTGCATCCTCATGTCTTTGATCATTGCTGATTCTTCCGCCTTTAGGGGCAATTTCCCACCCATAGGAAAAGAGAGTGCCCTGCACCTATACCCGCTCCTCCGCCCTCTTTGACAAGGCCGTTGGCAGACTGAGGCTGACTTCTTATGCCGGAAGTCTTCGGCCGCCAAGACTGATTATATATCAAAATTTAGGCAGTGGCGGGAATCGAACCCGGGACCGAAGACGTTTTGATTATGAATCAAAGACGCTACCCCTAGACCACGGGTACAAGAGCCTGCAAAGCTAGTTGTCTTATAAACTTGCACTACTGTAGTAGGCGTGGGCTTCGTGTCTATCTTGGCCGCAATAATGCGTTCACTATGCTGTTTGTAATAGCTTACCCGTACTCCAATTTTTTATTCATTATTAAACCTACTCCTGCATTACCCTTACTTGATTTTGGAATTATAACTCTGTATTGACCAGACCAAACGTCTTGTTCCTCCTGCCACCAAACTTCACTAATTTCCACTATATCTAACTTTAACCTGTCCATTTCCCTTTTTAAATTTTCTAACCTACCTGCCCGATTAAGGGATCTGACATTCCACGCTCCGGTCCGCAGAACGCCAGTTTTCTTTCTCCTCATAACAACGTCCTCTTGAGTAGTCCCCGCCCGGATATCCGAACGGGGGACTATTTTACCTCCAGAATATTTTACTCAAGAGGACGCCATCATCATTTCCTCATACAGTAAAGCTGCATGCCCTCGGGCAAAATTACGGCTGTAGTTTCCCCTTGTTTTTAGCCGTTCGCAGTACCAGAACAGCAAGGCCATTTTGGTTAGTGTTACAAGGCCAGATCAGTCAATCATCCACACTGTTGCCTCTGCAACTACTGAAAAGGCTGCTGCCCCTCTTCAGGAACCACACGTTTGTCTTGCCTCTCAACTGATACCCCTCCGTTGTGGTTGCACCTACGGTACGGCAAACTGTATCGTTGATGCACGCAAGCCTCCGCACCAACGGCAAGGTCCATGGTTCACGTAACTTGCTGAATAGATTGATGAACAACTGCCAAGATGGTTGACGTCTGGGATATCTTGCAGCACACACTGTACAAGAGCGAGCTACATTCTTCCTACACTCTTCATACACCATGAATACGTCGCCTTTTTTGCATTGGTAAATCCCATGGTCCACTCACGACCTACTACTTTGACTGCAAGACACTAATGGACTCGCATGTCGTAATGGATTCAAGGAAAACACAAGCATTTTCTAAGAAACATTACGACATCGTACCTAGCGAATGCACAGTTTGAATGGCACAGATAAGTATCGGAGTGGAAACTTTTGAAAATACTGTGAGCTGTGGCTGGCTCATGCTATGCGTTGGATTAAACCTTGGTTCCTATTCTGTGCTCAGTCTCCCACGGTTATCGCGATTATGCTGTTATCCTCTTTTTCCGTCGGTGGCACAAGCGGTGTGTATCGATATCCGCACCGTGGACCATCTTTGGCCTGGTGCTTATAGTTTCTGGCTGGGCTGTATGCGGGCAGTTGGTCGATTGACGTGGGGCAGCGAGGAAATCTCCACGGCGCATTGTTTGGCCGGACCCGCTGGCAGCCTCTGTGCGGTGTCATAGTGTGTTCCCATTGCTACGAGGTTCGTGGCTCACCGATCCTGGACATTAAAGTTAAGTTTTGGCATAATCTGCCAGCAAGTCACGACTGTTCACATTGTGTCGTTTGGAGTTCGTTGTCGGCTGTTGGGACATTCCCACGAGCAACAACGCATGTTTTGAAGTTGGCTAGTTTTAGCCACCCTCCGGTGGAGTTTAACTCTACTTGGTTGTTTGAATTGAAGGGCACTAGCGGAATATTCTGCCTTGTGGCCGTTAACGTTCCGGTTACCTGCCATGGCCTTGACGTAAATTCAGGCGGTGTATTTTCCTCATCGTATTATCGCTGTACAGAATGGTGTGTAGTTTGACAGCTGTAGGTATAACTGGTTGTGGGCGCCAACACCTTCTATGTTGTTCCATTGAACTCCCTGTTGTGTGATGGTCTGGTGAAGCAGAGGTTAGCTTGTCAGTGGATCCATTGACTGTCTGTCGGTTGGGTTGTCGTCAGATCGACAATGATTCGGCCGACCGGCTGTCTCACATAAGCGAGCGTTAGTGTTTGAATTCCAGGCTGACCCTCGGAACTTGTGAGCGCCCTCGGGTGTACTGCCTTTTCTTGTTTGTTCTTGTTGCTTGTACTTGTATGGCTTCTAGCCGCTTTTAGATTGAGACTGTTTTGCCCTTAAGGAGTTAGATGGTTTGGGCTTTCAGCCTAATATAAGGACTGTTTTACGTAAAGCCTTTGATATTTTTAGTTTTTAAATTCATGTTACTGAGTGTTAAGTGTTGGGCCTGCAGCCGATTTTGAATTAAACTAGTTTGCTGTTAAAGTGTCGAATTCATTGGGCCTTCAGCCTAATTAAATAACTGTTTTAAGATAAGTCTTTGCTTTTTAAATTTCTGGTTTAGGTTGATCTTTAAGTTATTGGCTTTCAGCAATTTTTAAATTAAAGTTGTCTTGTATTGTACAGCGCATTCAGCCGCTAATTAAGTTCCAAAACTAAAGCTTTGTTGTTTTTTTTTAATTTTCTTCGCTCTTGTAATGTTTGATCAGATAAAAGGTAGTATGTTCGAGTGTAACTGACAGCCGCTTATTTTGGCCCCTTTCCACAACTTAAACTACCTGTCCTGTCCTGCGGGTTTAGCAGGACCTTTCATAATGTATCTCGTAGACGACTAACAGTAAAACCCTGCAACAAAGACCACTGACATTCTATTTTACCCTACTTTTAGTTTTTTAATGTCAATATGTATTTCTTCATTTAAAAAAGAGTAAGTTTTTTTCATAAAGATATACTTTCTAAGTATTGTTACAATAAATTGATTGGCTAATAATAGGAATTTCTGCCCAACAATCCATTCTGTGATGACCGCACATCAATAGCATTTTCCATTTCCACAGTATTTGTGGTGCAAAATTTTGGAGATTAACCCTGTATGCCTACACTGATGTGTCGAAACATTATGAACACCTAATTAATAGTAAGTTAATCCACTTTCGTTGCGACAATAAACCATTGTCCTGCGTGGCAAGGATTCGTCAAGTCCTTGGTGTGTTTCTAGAGGTATGTGACACCGAATATCTACGCACAGGCCACACAGTTCCCACAAATTTCCGGCCGGTGATTTTTGGAAGCGAAGGTGGCGCTCGATTTCCTCCCAGGTGTGTTATATCTTGTTAACATTAGGTGAATTTAGTGGCCAAGACGTGAACGTGAGTTTATCATGCTCCTCAAACTACTACTGCACGATTCTGGCCGTGTGAAACATGCAGTTATCCAGATGGAAGATATCCATGCCCTCGGGGAAGACATCGAGCGTCAGTAAGCGCACGTTACTCCTAATAATATTCTCGAAGACCGCAACACTCATGGAGCATTACTACAACAGGTCCCACGGAAGTCCAGGTGAATTTGCCTCATACTGTAATACTGCCTCACAATAGTGAACGACATAAGTGCGGTGTGTGCTTCGAGAAGCCGTTCGGTTCGCCTAAATGATAGAGTACCGGGATACGATCATATATCTAGCGTAACGAATCAATTGATGCACATTCCAATCACGGTGATCCCGTGTCCGCCGTAATCGCTGTTCACAATGTCGGTGAATCAGCATGGCAGCAAGGAGGGGTTTTACACAGTGACAAACCTCAGGCCTTTATGTTCTCTGGTGAGGCGAGGACGTCCAAAACCTGGATAAATTCTAGTGTCCGATTCTACGAGTTGGCTACATATAGCACCACCACATATCGGAACCTCGTGAAATTATAAGAGCTGAAGTTGGAATATTCCGCAATTTCCCACAACAAAGTCCGCATTATTTCATCCGAAATTGGCAGAGAAAATAATGCGTTGCATTTGTTATTGAACGCCCTTCGTAACTGTGAAAATGTCACCCATAAACTTCATCACTGCAGAAACACCGAACAAGCTGGCATGCACACCAGTCAAAGCAAAAAAACGGAATAAACTGCCTTTCAAATCGTCTACCAGGAACACACCTCAGGCACACAATCCACAGAGAGGTCACTCAAATAACTTGTTTCGACTAATCGAGCTGATCATAGTACAAACATGCAAAGCATTCCACGCATGAACCCCGATACGAGAAAAGCGAATGTATGGTCAAAACACGAGTGTACAGGTGAAGAGGTAACTTCCACTATTATGTATTCTCCTTAGAGCGTAACGGCGTAGTGGACGGTATTCAGTTTCGCAGTGGACAGCGGACATTATATATTGGCCCATGAGTTTATGTAGAGCACATTCGCCAAACGTGTCAATGCTGCCCGCAGATTACAACGAAGCCTTACAAGGAAGTTACAAGCGAAAGAAAGGGACAACAAAGTGGTTATCTGACTATCGTGGACACTACACACTAACATGAAGTTGTTGCGTACCTGGTCTGCCCACAAATTAACACACGTTCTGTATCGACTAACACTTTTTTAAAACTCTTCAACGATCCCCTTCATAACACTGAGCGAAATGCAGCAGTGGCTAGCACACTGGACTCGTATTCGGAAGGACGAAGGATTAAACACGTGCCCGGCCATCTTGATTTACATTTCGTGATTTCATTAAATCGCTCCAGGCCAATGCTGGAATGATTCCTTTGAAAGGCCACGGCCGACTTCATTCCCCATCATTCCCTAATTGTACGGGCCCGGTGACCTCGCTATTCGATCCCCTCTCCCAAATCAACCAACCCTTCCATGTGGCGCCTTACACTGGAGCCAAAGACAGTGTTTTTTCTTTTTTTTTTTTTTTTTTTTTTGTCAGCCCGCCACGAATTAGTATCCTGTGCTAACCTCTTCATCTGAGAGTAGCACTTACAACCTACGTACTCGATTATTTGCTGGACGTATTCCAATCTCTGTCTTCCTGGACAGTTTTTGCCCTCTACAGCTCCCTCTAGTAGCATGGAAGTCATTGCCTCATGTCTTAACAGATGTTCTGTCATCCTGCCCTTCCTTTTATCAGTGTTTTCCACATGTTCCTTTCCTCGCCGATTCTGCGCAGAACCTTCTCATTCCTTACCTTATCATTCCACCTTATTTTTAACAATGTTCTGTAGCACCACATCTCAAATGCTCTGATTCTCTTCTGTTCCGATTTTCCCACAGTCCATGTTTCACTACCATGCAGTGCTGTACTCCAGACGTAAATTCCCCGGAAATCTTCCCTCAAATTAAGGTCGATATTTGATATTAGTATACTTCTCTTGGCCAGGAACGCCCTTTTGGCCATCTGTAGTCTGCTTTTAATGTCCTCCTTGCTCCGTCCGTCATTTGTTATTGTACTGCCTAGGTAGCAGAATTCCTTAACTTCATTGACTTCGTGACCATCAATCCTGATGTTAAGTTTCTCGCTGCTCTCATTACCTTCATCTTTCTTCTATTTACTCTCAATCCATACTGTGTACTCATTAGACTGTTCATTCTGTTCAGCAGATCATGTGATTCTTCTTCACTTTCACTTAGAGTAGCAATGTCATCAGCGAATCGTATGAATCGTATCACTGATATCCTCTCACCTTCAATTTTAATTCCACTTCTGAACCTATCTTGTATTTCCATCATTGCTTCCTCGATGTACAGATTCAACAGTAGGGACGAAAGGCCCTTTTTAATACGAGCACTTCGCACTTCATTCTTAGTCGTCCACTCTTATTATTCCCTCTTGGCAGTTGTACATATTGTATATGACCCGTCTCTTCCTATAGCTTACCCCTACTTTTTTTCAGAATTTCGTACATATTGCACCATTTTACACTGTCGAATGCTTTTTCCAGGGAGACGAATCCAACGAACGTGTATTGATTTTCTTTAGTCTTGCTTGCATTGTTGACCGCAATGCCAGAATTGCCTCTCTCGTGTCTTTACCTTTCCTAAATCCAACTTGATCGTCGTCTCGCGCATCCTCAATTTTCTTTTCTATTCTTCTGTTTATTATTCCTGTAAGCAACTTGGATGCATGAGATGTTAAGCTGATTGTGCGATAATTCTCGCATTTGTCAGCTGTTGCCGTCTTCGGAACTATGTGGATGATGCTTTTCCGAAAGTCAGATGGTATATCGCCAGACTCATACATTCTACACACAAACGTGAAAAGTCGTTTTGTTGCCAGTTCCCCCAACGATTTTAGAAATTGTTCTGCCTTACTTGTTCTTATGTCCCCCAGAGCTCTTTTAAATTCTGATTCTAATACGGATCCCCATCTCTTCTAAACCGTCTCCTGATTCTTCTTCTATCTCATCAGACAAATCTTCCCCCTCATAGAGGCTTTCAATGTATTATTTCCACCTATCCGCTTTGTCCTTTGCATATAACAGTGGAATTCCCGTTGCACTCTTAATGATATCACCCTTGCTTTTAATGTCACCGAATCGTGTTTTAACTTTCCGGTATACTGAGTCTATCCTTCCGGCAAACATTTCTTTTTCGATATCTTCACATTTTTCCTGCAGCCATTTCGTCTTAGCTTCCCTGAACTTCCTATTTATTTCATTCCACAGCGACTTGTATCTCTGCATTCCTGGGTTTCCCGGAACATTTTTTTAGCTCCTCCTTTCATCGATCAATTGAAGTATTTCTTCTGTTACCTATGGTTTCTTCGCAGTTACCTTCTTTGTACCTTTTTTTTCCTTCCGAATTTATGTAATGTCCATTCTTCTTCAACTGTACTGCCTACTGATCTATTCCTTGTCGCGGTACCTATAGTCTTAGAGAACTTCGTCGTTTCTTAGTACTTCTATATCCCAGTTCTTTAGCGTATTGATTCCTCCTGACTAATGCCTTAAACTTCAGCCTAATCTTCATCATTATTACGTTGTGATCTGAGTCTATATCTGTTCCTGGGCACGCCTTACAATCCAGTATCTCATTTCGGGATCTCTGTCTGACCATTATTTGATGTAACTGGAACCTTCCCGTATCACCCAACATTTTCCAAGTATCCCTCCTCCTCTTGTGATTCCTGAACAGAGTATTCGCTGTTACTCGTTGAAACTTGTCACAGAACTCAATTAGTCGTTCACCTCTCCTGTTCTTTGTGCTAAGCCCATATTTTTCTATAACCTTTTCTTCTACTCCTTCCCCTACAAATGTAGTCCAGTCTCCCATCACTTTACATACTGTATTACCCTTTCAATAGCCTCATACACTTTCTCTATCTCTTCATCTTCAGCCTGCGACGTCGGCATGTATACGTGAACTATCGTTGTCGGTGTTGTTTGTTGTCGATTCTGTGAAGAACAACCCTATCATTGAACTGTTCACAATAAGACACTCTCTGACCTACCTTCCTGTTCATAATAAATCGTACTCTCGTTATAACATTTTCTGCTGCTGTTGATATTACCCTACACTCATCTGACCAGAAATCCTTGTCTTCTTTCCACTTTGCTTCACTGACCCCTACTATATTTAGACTGAGCCTTTGCATTTCCCTTTTCACATTTTCTAATACCCCTACCACGTTCAAGCTTCTGACATTCCACGCCCCGACTCGTAGTACGTTATTTTTTCTTTTATCATTTAATCTTTGCCTCATGGTAACCTACCCCTTTTCAGTCCCCTATCGGAGATCCCAATGGGGAACTTCTTCAGAATCTTTTGCCAATGGAGAAATCGTCGTGACACTTCTTCAATTACAGGCCACATGTACTGTGGATACACGTTAAATGTCATTAATCAGTGGTTTCCATTGCCTTCTGCATCCTCATGTCACTGACCACTGCTGATTCTTCCACTTTTTGTGCCAGTTTTCCAAGCCCAGGACAAGACAGTCCCGTAAACCTCTGTTTGCTCCTCCACCCTTACAGAATGAGGCGTGACTTCTTATGCCTGATTATTAAACAAAATTTAAACAGCGGCCAGATTCAAACGCGGGGCCGAAGACGTTTTAATTATGAATCAAAGACGCTATCTCTAGACCACGGGAAACTGGTACGTCTGGCTAATATCCACCCACGAGCACGCAGAAGTGCCGTATCACGACGTGTCATGGACTCAACTTATGTCTGCAGTAGTGCTGACACCGTGAATCCTGCAGGACCGTCCATATATCCGTAATAGTACGAAGGGGTGGTGATCTCTTGTGAACAACACGTTGCAAGGCTTCCAAGATATGCCCAATAATGTTCAAGTCTGGAGAGTTTGGTGCCCAGCGGAAGTGTTTAAGCTTAGAAGAGTGTTCCTGCAGCAACTCAGTAGCAATTCTGGACGTGTGGCTTGTCGCACTATCCTGCTGGAATTGCCCAAGACCGTCGGATTATACAATGGTCATTAATGTTTGCAAGTGATTAGACAAGATGCTTACGCACGCGTCACCTGTCATAGTCGTATCTACACGTATCAGGGGTCCCGTGTCACCCCTACTGCACGCGCACCGCGCCATTACAGAGCCTCCACTAGCTTCAACAGCCCCTTGCTGACATTCACGGTGGAATGATCGCACGGGAAAATCCCCACTTCATCTATATCTCGTAGAGTCTGTGTCCAATTGCTCGTGCACCGACTATAACAGCACGTTCAAACTCAGTTAAATCTTGATAAAGTGCCATTGTAGCAGCAGTTACCGATCTAACACATGCGCCAGACACGTGTTGTCTTATATAGGCGTTGCCGACCGCAGCGCTGTATTCTGTCTGTTTACATGTCTCTATATTTGAATACGCATCCCTATACCAGTTTTTCCGGCGCTTCAGTGTATTTGGGCCACCACGATTTCGCTCCTTTTGTCCATACGAAGTTTTGATTCGTGAAGGCTGCACTTTCATTTCGGACCGATTTCTACGACAGTTTGAGTGCTGGGAACTTGTCGGTGTCGCGTTCAGAGAAAGAACGGCGCTACTTGCGGGTTGCAGATACCCCCACCTACCCACCTCGTGGCCCGTCATAATTGGCTCTCCGACTGACAGCCGACGGTCGGGAGGCGCTCTCGCGGGAAATCATGGGGCGGCTCTTAAATACCGCCGCATCCAGATCACTGTCTGCAACAGGAAAAGTACGGCCGCGGCCTGCTGTCTCTGACGGCGCTTTCTGGGGAATTCCAAATCACCCTCTCTCTCCCATGACCTTTTAAAATTCTCCTACGCTTCACATTTTCCTTTAGACACGAAGCACAGTGTGTATCAAAAAGAGTAATGCGATTGGCACGTCTATATTTCTGAAACGAATAAATTATGCAGCGAATTTTGGTTTTTAATGAATGGGAAACTCAAAAAGTTTTTTTCGTACTTCTTCAGAGGTGTTGAATATGCCCTCCTTGAGATGCACTGCATATGTCAGTGCGGTATTCACTGCAGCGAGTAAGCTTGGGTTATAGCTTCCACAGCTGCTGTTACGCGATGTCCCAGTTCATTCATTGTTGTTGGTAACGGAGGCACATAAACAGAGTCTTTTATAAAACCCCACAAGAAGTAATCGCATACAGTCAGGTCCAGTGACCTGGGAGACCAGTAATGTAAGGCTGATTCATTTGGTCAGTGCAACTGATCTATCATTCAGTAATCCGTTCATTTAAAATATCCCGCACTTCCAGATGCTACTGTGGCTGTTCCCCATCCTGTTGGGAAGTGAAGTTTCCAACTGTGGGGAAAGAATGTTCTCAAGCATATCGAGACAAGTGCTTCCTGTAACAGTGTTCTCGGCAAAGAAAAATGGACCATACACCTTTTCCCGTGAAACTGCATACAAAACATTAAATTTAGGAGAGTCCCTCTCATGTTGTACAACTTCACGTGGTTGTTACGTACGCCTTATTCTCACATTATGACGGTTCAAGTTTATATTTAATTGGAATGTTGCCTCGTCACTAAACACTAAGCGTGGGGGAAAACTGTCATCCTCCATATTGCCAAAAACGAAATTTCGAAACTCCTCACGTTGTTGTTTGTCACCTTCACGAAGAGCTTGCAGTAGCTGAACCTTGTATGGTTTCATGTGTAAAGTCGAAGCAACACACACCAGACGGACATCGGGGGGTTGTTGATCTGTCGAGCTGCACGGTGAACAGATGTCTGAGGACTCTCTGTGAAACCATGGTGGATGTGATGGACGTCTGTGTCAGACGCTCGGGGATGGCCCGACGATTTGCCTGTACACAAACAACGTGTGTCTCAGAATTGTCCACGCCATCATCTAAAGCTCTGTGCTGTAGGAGGATCCAGACGACACTTAGTACGAAAGTCACGCTGAACAGTTATTTCTGACCCGCACTGGACAAAACGTAGAAGTGGAAACGCTTTCTGTTGTCCCGACAATATTTTTACTAGAACTGGAGTGGGCGCATACTGATGCTACCTAGTGGAACCATGTAAAACTCTAGAGTGTGCTCTTTCCAACAGCGCGTTTTTGACGCACATATCTCAAATAACAAAATAGTTACGATTTTTTTAATCAGATGGTTCTTTTTGAAACACCCTGTATACTTACTTAAAAAGTACGAATATTAGCGTCCAATGTTCTGCTTTTTCATAATATGGGCTTATTCTTCATACTTAACTGGTTAACAATTCAACTACCTCAAGACAAAGACAGATAAACACAGTTAAATGTAATTCTTAGTCCTCCTGAAGGTTCTGTAACGCTGGAACTAGGACGTCACTTTGTGAAATATTACATTCTTTTGAGCGAGCACAAAATGGGGAAATCCAGACCACATTTCATATATTCAGTACAGTCAAATGACTCTTCCATTAAATCACTATAACAAAAAAACCATTCAGAAGCCCTCAGCACAGAAGAATCTCTACCCCAAGGTTCCCACCTAGACTGACGGCGCATGAATACGGTGTTATTTTCTTTTTTTATGTTACACGTTCCAAATACATACTAAGTACATTTTCTAACCATGCACATACGTTATACATGAAATGATTTAAACAAAAACAGTTTTTTCACTGGATTTATGCTGATGGTAAAGAAATACAACAGAAGATTGTGTTACTGACTAAATTACCAGAAAGAATTAATTTGAACATCAAGAAAAGTTTTTTAAAGACATTCAAGCTTCTTCCAACATGAATAAATAAAAAACTGAACTTTGAATTACATGTGCTCCAATATTTACAGAAGCATAAATAGCACTGTATGGATATCAACAAGTTTTTGGGGTAATTTTTCATATGTTAGTGTATGCAAGGGAATCGTCTCTGTGAGAGACAGGTTAAGGGAAGAAACTGATCTTTAACCTGCTCAGCGCTGTCAGACGAGCTACAAGCATTTCACCCAATTGTATGGAAGTCACTAAAACGTATGCAGAATAAGGAAGATTTATGCCCATCGCACATAAAAACAATTTAATAATCATATTAGACAATATCTTAAGTACTTGAGAATGGTGGAAAAGAGGTGTTATAAAGTTGACTAGCCCTCCAACTACACTTTCTGGACATTAATGAAATGTTAATTTTCCGAAGTGATGAGACCTATAAAATAGATCTTTCACTGGAAAACTGCCTTTCACATCACAGTACAAAAGTGAACAGGGCATTTTGTGAGCCGTTGAAGATTACATTATATCAGATACAATCTTATGGTGTTAACCAATCGATAAAGACATTTCTATAAAAACTGCCACTTTTCATATTTATACTATAAACCAATACGCAGCTTTAATGTTTTGTGTTTTCACAATATTAAACAAATAATCTGACTGTCACATAAGTTCTGTACATTAGCTTATAAAATTTCAAAAATTACTTTCTGAAGTTGAAAAAGCACATGCCAAAAATTTACAATAAAATTTTAAATAATATCCTTAAGTTAAATGCCATACATCATTGTCAACACAGTCTTCTTTTTTATATTAACCAGTGTGCATTCTTTCAAATACAATTTTTAACGTATTACCGAACTTTTTCTTGTGATTCGAATACCTACGGGTACGGAGCGGTCGAAACAACTTGTGGAATGGTGGGGCTACGCTGGCACGGACAAATGCGAGTGTGGTGAAACACAAACATTGGAACACCTTCTAAAATGCTCCTTAGTGGATGTAGCGAGAGACTGTACTGAAGATGACCTCCTGAATTATAAAAAACAGCTGCAGCTTACATCTAATTCTCGACGAACGAAATATGATACATCATTTACTTTTTATTGTATATTTCTGAATTTCGTTTGTATATTTTAATATAAACACACCTGGTTTGCATTGTAGATTATGTACTTGGCTTTCTTCAGTTACTGTATATTTTATGATGTATTTCATACACAAATAACTAAAATGTTATTTGAAATTGATTTCGGAGCCACTGTGGCTTCATGAAGTTTTCTCATAATTACCTGGAATGCTCTCTTTCAAATTCTGAAAGCAGCAGCAGTAAAATATAGGGAGAAAAATATTATTTACAAACTATGCAGAAACCTGACCGCATTTACGAGCGGAAACAGTGTCGAGGGAGACAGGATTTGTAACCTGTTCCCGTTATTCAGTTTGTACATTAAGCTAGCAGTAAGTGAAATGGAGGAGAAATTTTTAAAGAGAATTAATATTCAGGGAGGTGCAGTAAAAACTTGCCGATTGCTCTGTAATACTGTCAGAGACGGCAAAGAACTTGGAAGAGTGGCTGAACGGATTGGACAGTGTCTTGCGAAAAGAAGAACATCAGTAAAAGTGGAACAAGGGTAATGGAATATTGTTGAATTATTTCAATTGAATCTGAGGGAAATACATTAGGAAATTAGACCCTAAAGGTAGTAGATGAGTTTTGCTATTTTTGCAGAGTAGCTGATGGATGCCAGAGTAGAGAGGATATAAAATGCGGACTGGTTATAGAAAGAAATGAATTTATGAAAAAAAGAGCAATTTCTTAAATTCTTGTTATAAGTTCAGGTGAAAGGAAATTTTTTCTGGTGGCATTTGTGAGTAGCTGGGGTACACCTAATACCGTACTTTAAACACCTCGTCGTCGACAGGAGTTTAATCGGTAATCTTCAATCTTTTTCATTTTTATGCCGTTCTGATAGTATTAAATATGTTTGGACCTCTTGAATGGAATTGATTACTGATGTTCTGCTTGGAGTCTTAGCCTGTCGGCTGTTTGCCGGTGACGTCATTCTGTAGGTAGACTTTATAGGAGACATAGAATAGAAGATAAATAAGTCGAATGAAACCCTGGAAGTCGAGTGAAATCTGACTCATAAGAGGAAAGTAGTACGTGTGAAATGTGGAAGTCAAGAATAGTGCTTTCAGGCCATTTGCCGTCCTTGACAACAGATACATTCGGGAAAGTTGAACTAGTGATACGCAGCTGTTCTCATTCACATGGGTTATTCTATCGGTAGTGTTTCCTTTTGCATAGCAGCGGTCACTGGGTTTTAAAATTCTGCAGTAAATTTTAAAGTTTACATTAAAGCCTCCACCTATAAATGTTATTACTGTGTCCAAGGTGCTGGCCCTGACTGCACTGAGATTTCAGTACATGTCTCCACCGCAATTACATCTTAACGCATAACAAAAGTTCCAATGTTCTGTAAATTATACTGAACTTGACCGTGTACTAGTGGCTGAAATCGACGTCTGCTGCGAGTCACTCGGATATTCAGACAAGGCAGACTTTTTTAAGTGACATAGTCGAAATTTCCAAAGAGATATCAGTTTGTTATTCACGACGTTGCCGTGGTCAAAATAACATACCCAGAATTACAAATGCGTCCTCTCACAATTATAAAGGAGCAAGATAATCCACAAATGTTGCAAAAATACTTTCCACGCACAATGGGTAAACAACTTTTCTTCCCAATTTGTAATTGGTGTGGCTTGCTCAAAGACTAGAGCCAACAAGTAGCTTCACTGCTGCCTGCAAAAAAAGTACCTAACGACCAACAGTCCGCTGCGGATCACTTCTTGGGGCACTGGTAATGGTAACCCGACAATGCACTTGGTGATTCGGGCTGTTAATGTATTTCATTATTGTGCAAATGTTGTAGATACATCATTGTAATAAGTATATGACAATAAGTTCACTGGTGAGAGACTTGTTACCTTCTTCCATTTCTTATTCGATTTCGTGTTTAATTAATAAATAGTGTTGACGTTATAGGTTTTGGCACTGAAAACGTACCTCAGCAACCAATCAGTTTCTATTACCCTGCTCCTCTGGTTGCATGCCAGCTAAAAGCAGCAGTACTGTAATTCCTTGTGCATACAGATCCCTCCTTTGGTCAAAAACACCAATCAGTACTTTTTTGTGGGATCAGATGTCTATTCCATCTCGCAAGCTGCTTTGGATAATAATAAAGTAATCTTGCCTGCTGCAAGAAAGAGAATGACGTACTTTATGAAAAAAACTAATGAACTTGCTGCTAACGTAATGTTTCTTGGGTTTGGAATGACTAATGTGAAAGTACCTTAGTCTGTTATACTCACAAAGAACATTAGAATTACTGTTAGTTTACGTTGCTGGTTACCGTAAATTGTTCAGTATCGGGTATGAACGAGGGACTCTTTTAAACATTTACAGCTCTGTGTGTGGTAGACAGGTTCATACTACCACTACCAGCATAGATTGTCTTCAGCTGTGGTACCCAAAGAGTGAAGCACTATTTGTTCGGAAAAATCTAGGATGTCGACGTTAAAAATTTAATAAACAGTGACTGTCAGTTTTAAATAAACACGTCGCCAAAGAAACTACTTCAACATGTACGTAAACAACAATCAGTCCAGGTGCTTCTACACATATTTCTCATAGCGGTGGCTCTTTCCATAACAAAGTTACTGACAATGAAAGTTTTGAGTCTGCTTGTGTTAACACGGCGAGCCAAACTAGCGGCACAGTTTCTGGATTCAGGCCACATGGTGCGTGACCTGCAATTTTCACCAGCCTCCCACATTCTGCGTACGCAAATGAAGTTATCTTATTGATGCAAATACATGAGAAACGTCGTCGTTTGTCGGTCAGTTTTATTATAATGGGCGTGACCAATAAATCCTGGAAAAGTAATTTTACTATCACAAAAAAACACCTAACTGCATAATTTTAATATTTAGCTCCTGCGCTAAGTTTTTCAAACAGTTAAATTAAAAGTGGGAATTCTAAAATAGCATACAGATATCCTACGTTGTAACAACCAATCTGAAAAATTGGTATCTCATTAGGAATACGCAAATGAAGGTAAACTATTGATATATAATCTTTTTAAAATGCTAACATTGCGTCACACTGTATTAAGTAACACACAGTGTATCTACACGTCCATCTATCACCTATACTTACGGTGTGCCGATGAGTATACTACTTGTTCCCCCTTCCCTGTTCCGTTCACGAGTATAAAGCGATAAAATGAGTAGTTCTAGCTTTTCACAAGTAAAATTCGTTAGTCCAATTGGAGCAATGACTTTATTACAATACATTGTTCTTCATCTCTCCTTATTAGCGACTGCTGACTGTGGAAGTTGCCTTGTCGCTTGTCGTTTTCATTGCTCATACTCCATGGCTTCAGTCACATAAACATCAAATTTAACTCGTTCGCAGTACACGGATATGCAAGCAGGATGACGGCTCAGGTCAGTGATTTTACACTCGTTTTAACACCGAGATTGATCAAAGAAGTTTCCCTAATCATCGTCGTTCTTCTGCTACTTAGCAACTGGCCCATTCCATATGCTTTCGCTTTAAATTAGTAACGGACAGGGAATAAAGGGAATGGATATGACTGGACTGTTGCAATATAGAGGCACAAATAGAGACAATCTCATAAAAACAAGGAAGAAGTAGATAACCGATAAACTGGAGAGTGAAGTTACGGCACAGTTCGTTGGAATGGAACTTCTGGGCAGTCATGTTAATTAATATCACAGATTATGTTGTAACGGAATGCTTGTCGTTAGGTCAGTGGTGATAGAACAGTATGTCTGAGTTATACAATGTCTCAAACCAACTATTGCTACTTCAAAATTAATTCTTCTAACAATCAGTTGATAATGAAACATGAAAAAATACTACAAAAATCACTGAAACACACTTCAGCCAAAATTTTGCTTAAAACGTCCCAGAACTACACATTGTAAAGCATGAATACATAACCAATATCCAACACACGTCACTAACTATAGAGAAATACCTTCACTTATGGTATGTTTCTATCTTATTAAATTACTGTTACACTGAGAGAGTGATGATAAGATTTTTAAGGTTTGTTACTTACAAAAGCTAGTATTCATGGGTTTAAAAATAGATATATTAAGGTGCTGGCCATGAACTTCAAAATAGATTGGGTGTAATAGAAGGAACTTCCACAATGATGTTATTCAACACAGTAGAGGGTGTTTATAAATGAATATCGGGGTTTTAACGCTTTATGATATTTATTATATTAAACTTACAGTTGTAAATGTCTCAAATGAAAGAGGAACTCAAACAGTTTTAATAAGAACCTTATAAATTTTCAATGTGAGCACCATTTTTCACACGGTACACATCAAGTCTTCCCAAACGTTAATAAGAGTGTCTTCAGTGATTGTAGCAACAGCCGCTTCAATTCGGTTTCTTCAGGGAGGTCTGTTGGCAGCAGAGGCACGTACTCACGATCCTTGATGAAGCCTCAAAGGAAAAAATCGCACGGCGTTTGATCAGATGAACGTGGAGGCCATGCAATGCAAGACCTTTCATTGGGCCCCTTGCGGCCTATCCAGCGCTTGGGTACAGTGAAGTTCAACCAATCGCATACTTCGCTATGCCAGTGAACATTTATATGGTTGTTCATAAAATTGTTTGAGTTTCATTTGAAATACCATTTATAACTGTAAGTTAAATGTAATAAATATTACAAAGCGTTAAAACCCCGATATTCATTTATAAACACCCTGTATTTTTCTTTAATAGTAATCATCATAAAACAGGGAGAACTCCGTTTTATTATTAACAATGATTTTACATTTTTGATAATACATTATTTAATGTCCAATAGTTCAATTTGGTTGTAATTTACTTTCTTTCAAAACATAAGTACAGTTAAAGCAAACAATGATACAAACTCATCAAATAACATTACCGATTTCTGATATACATTGTGTCCGAATTCGAACCAACAATTTCCCGCTTCTTAGACTTATTTCTGGTGTATTCTCTACAGTAAAAGGCAAATATGTTTTAATTAATCGCCCGGTACTGCCCGGAAAGAGACATGCCCACTACATACGAATGTCTTCTTATGTTTCGGTGCTTTTTCGCTCTTTCTAACATATCACACTCAAATAGTGTCAAAAAGTTCAAAATGGATCTCAATTACTTTCTTCTAAAGCGCAATTGCAGTTGAAACCAAAATATGATAAAACTCGTCAAATCACATTCCTGTTTCCTTACATGCATTGCTTCCGTGTTCCTGCCAACAACTTCCCGCTTATTGGACTTACCTTTACTGACTTCTCTACAGTGAAAAATCAATCGGTGTTAGTCCGTTGTTGCCCTCCAGCAACTAAAGCTAGTCATCGACGTAACATACGAATGTCTTATTCCGTGTCGGTGTGTTCCTGCTCTTTTTCACGTATCACAGTCGATTAATTCAGGACGTGTCCGATCTACGGCATATGTCACAACTAGTGTACAGCATTGGAGGGGCGTTCAATAAGTAAACAGGCGATGGACTTACGCCACATTACTGGGAGGGCCTGCGTGCCCAAATGCAACCACTCCACTGGTCGACGACGGAGCCAACGTCTTTCTGCGTCAGGAACCTCACCATCATTCACGTCTGGCTTTCTGCGGAGTGCACCCTTAATCGGGCCAAACAAGGGAGGTCTTAATCAAAATATCCACGGGTGTACTGCCGGTCTACAGTGCCCAACGGGCACAATATTTCGGCAATCATACATGTCGCCATCATCAGGTGAACTGACGGACTGAGCTCCTGTGAACGTGCCGGCACGGAAATCCGTACGCTATGGCTGCTCAGAGGGAACTAGGTTCGGTCACGGCGGCGGCCGATTTAAATACCCTCCATCCGCGGCGCGCTCCCTCCGCTGTCCGCGCCCCGCGCCACGGTCGCGCAGTGGGACACACTGTAGACCGGCAGTACACCCGTGGATATTTTGATTATCAAATACGCCTGGAGAAACTCAAGAATCACGATGGGGGTCTTTATGTTCTTTTGTCGGGTGATGACGAACTCAGGTAGCAGACGCTTTTGAGTACCCCAACTTATGTACGGGTTTGTAAGCGCCACCAACGTCCATTTTAGCAGCGAGGTGTTTGATACTGATCCACTGATCTTCTTGAAGGAGTGTGAAAGCATGTTCCAACATTGTGGGAGTCACCGCTGTGTACGGCCGGCCGGCACGAGGGAGACTGGACAGGTTTGCGCCACCTTGTTGCAGTGATGACAGACGGCTAACCCAACGACTTATCGTGCTTTTGTTTACCGCCTGGTCTGTGTAGACATTTTGAAATCACCTGCACTCTGGTCTCCCACCAAAAGAAACTCAAACACAGCTCTCTGCTTGGAACGCATCTCTGTTTCACACGCCATTTTAAAGGTATATGTACAGCGCCACCACCTATCGGAACTTTCTGAGACAATAGGGGCTGAAGTGGGAATATTCCACGATGTGCCAAAATAAATGTCAGACTTTTGCAGACAAATTTGGCCGAAAAAGAAGCTTGCTGCATTACTTATTCAACGCCCTTCGTAAGTAGGCGTTTCCACGCCCGCGCAGGGTGTTGGAATGTCAGTTTACAACGGCGCCTTGCGCGTGGCCCCGAGGCCTCCAGGATAACGGAACGCCCCATTACGGATGCAGGCAGTGCGATAGTATCGATTATTCAGTCATGACTGGCCAGTTTTGATTCGCGATTTGAAGCAGCTGCTGTTATGCTTGCATTAAATGTCGCTGTTTAATCCCGGTGATGATGTTATTCAAATGTAGGCAGCCAGTTAATTACCTGGCACCGGGCGCAGCGAAACTCCGTCCACACCCCCTGCTCCTGTTTTAATGCATGCACTGATTGGCCGGCGGCCTGCGCGCGTAGCGGGAGGTGGTGGTGGCCGGCGCCTCCGCATCTGCTTTTATTGAAAAGGGCAGCCGCCGTCCTGCACGGCCGGTATTAGCTTGCATCGTGGGCTCAACTGAAATGATCTGCGACGGGTCGAAATTATTATGTCAGGCTGTGTGAATTGTCCTGTTAGTTTGTCTCAACACTGGTATTCAGTAGGAAATGACTGCGGGAAAACACACACACACTCACGCCCACACAAACACACACACACACACACACACACACACGCACACACACATACGCGCGCGCGCGTGGGCCATTTGTCATGATCACCCCAAATAACTTCTCATCCAATGGCAAAACACAAAAACGCATCAAAGAAATGTTGTTTAGCTGTGAGAGGTAGGGTTTGATTTCTGTTTTCGTAACCTTTCTTTTTTTGAAAAATCGGCTTTCGGGACGTGCTCATACAGCCTTCTCAACAGTGGAAGATACGACACTTGCTCCATCACACGTAAACGGACTGCGACAGGTTTCACATCGCAGGTCACCTGAATGAAAAGAGCCATCTGGATAGACCGTCGGGATCAGAGGTTATTTCGAAAGTAGTACAAAGAGATACGTTCTGAAATGAACACAGAACAACGAACGCTTAACCGACGGCAGCTTCCAGTGTTGTAAACACATTCACGGAATTACATATAGAAACGCACTGAACAACCAAAGAAATTGGTGCATCTACCTAACATCGAGTAGGGTCTCCGTAAGCACGCAGAAATGCCGCAACACGACATAGCGTGGACTCGAATGATGTCTGAAGTACTGTTGGAGGGAACTGACACCATGAATACTGCAGGGCGGTCCATAAATCCGTAAGAGTACGAGGGGGAAGAGGCATCCTAGATATGACCATTAATGTTCATGTCTGGAGAGTTTGGCGCCCAGCGGATGTGTTGAAACTCAGAAGAATGTTCCTGGAGCCACTTTGTAGCAATTCTGGCCGTGTGGGATGTCGCATTGTCCTGCTGGAATTTCTCAAGTCCGTCGGAATGTACTATGGACATGAATGGATGTAGGTGATCAGACAGGATGCTTACGTACGTGTCACCTGTCAGAGTCGTATCTAGACGTATCAGGGATCCCATATCATTCCATATGCGCACGCCCCACACCATCACAGAGCCTCCACCACATTGAACAGTCCCCTGCTGGCATGCAGGGTCCATGGATTCATGAGATTGTATTCATACTCACGCGGCACAATTTGAAACGAGACTCGTCCTAGCAGGCAATATGTTTCCAGTCATCATCGGTTCACTGTCCTTGCGGACGAGCCCAGGTGAGGCGTGAAGCTTATTGTCGAGCAGTCACTGAGGGTATACGAGATGGCCTTCGGCTCCAAACGTCAACACCTATGATGTTTCCTTGAGTGATTCGCACGCTGACACTTCGTCATAACCCAATACTGAAATCACGTCGAACGATTATCTTTTGTCGTCGTTTGTCCCGTTCTTGAAGCATCTTTTTCTGGCCGCAGCAATGTCGGAGATTTGATGTTTTACCGGATTCTTGATATTCACGGTACACTCGTGAAATGGTCGTACGGGAAAATTCCAACTTCATCGCTACCTCGGAGATGCTGTGTCCCATCGCCCGTGCGTCCACTATAATACCACGTTCAAACTCACTTAAATCTTTACAACCTGCCACTATAGCAGCAGTAACCCATCTAACAACTGCACCAGACAGGCGCTGACCTATGCCCAATATTTCTATCAATTTCTTGTTCGCTTTCAGGAATCCAAACGAAGAACTCGTTTCGTGGCACCGTTTCTGGCTCCCCGTTGAATTTGCGCTCGCAATGTCCTGATTTGCTAATTTCAATGCTAATTAACTCGGAAATGGCGATACGTATCTAATTTTTTATCAACAATAATTTCTCAGCACAACCTACGCTCCAACACCTTTACAGGCTTTCCAGACTTTTATCGACCACTCTGTATATGAATTATTTTTGTTGATCCTAAATTGCTGTATTGTGGTACCAATCCCTGTAAGAGTGATCTACAGACGAAAAAAAAACGTATATATTACTACCACTACATGCGCAATTCACAATACACATTATTTGCATTTTCAATGTTTGCTTGGCCTTCTCATTCCGTAACGAACCACTGGACACTAACAGTTCGTGACATCAAAACACTCAACAAACAGTATCAATAAGAAAGTATTCATTCAGTCCTCAGCGGAGTACACAGTGTTATACATCTCTTTTACCGAGTAAAAGTTCATGCTCGAGTGGAATTCACGGAGGCTACTTGCCTTTTGCAAGTAATGTTCTCATCGATGGAGAAATTGCGCCATGACTCACGAACACCGTCGTAGTTCCTTGCTTTCGGTACCTCTCTTTCAACGCTGTAGCAGCTGCTCTGTACAGGTTCCTGGTCTAAAACTTAGCAAACATGTATGCTGTAGAGCTGTGCCTAGGCATCCCACTAGAAATGATCATATCCTACAGAAGACTAAGTTTCCGGTTTGCGTTACTGACTGACATACAATTTTAATCTGTCATGCTCCTTCTGTCACGATGGTGCTTTAAAAGTTGGTCAACAATGTTTCGAAGCTGCTTGAATATTATGTACATGACATGTCTTGGTACATTGGGGTTAAAGTTCTACATTTTGTTTACATGGAGCTCATTAATGACGTGCCGTAGGCCTAGTGCCGTATAGGACTATTGTGACACATATTTCCCTATCTCCACTGACTTTCATTCGTTCTTTTCCCTGGTGAGCAGGGCGTGGGTGGGAAGCGGTGAAGGGGACAAATGTAGCGTAGGCTCACAGTACCAGATGGCAGTGGGTTATGTTGTGGGTACGAAGATAGAGCCAGTGCCGTTCGCAGTGTATCTAAAAGATAAGCGCTAAGCAGGTAAGAGGATCTTTAGTGAAAGACACAGAAAAAACCTGTGTCATAGCATCAGGATGGAGTATCTCTTCACGTAAAATGAAATTGACACAGCTGAGAGAGTAAACCCATGTTGTGTGGCACGTATACAGCTATCACAACAAAATTAAGAAAGCACACCAGAGAAACTATTAGGCAGTTCCAGTAAGAAAGACACTGTTTCCTTCGTAGCACTGAAGAAGGAGTTGAATTGCTTCTAGGTGTCACGTGGTGTAAGCCATGACAGCGAAGTAGTGTGTATGTATCACTTGGATGTATACACAGTGCACTAAGATGAGTCCACATAGTGGCGGGATAGAATGAGAGAAAAGTCGATCGTGCTTGTCCGTGTCAGTGACAACACCACGAATGATGAATAAAAGCGGATTCTGGAACCTATCTTCAAGGAATCGAGTTCCACTAGCAGCTAAGTAATGTGGCAGTGGTCACGAAACTATCCCAACAAACATGGGCTGGAAACGAGTGTCACGATATGTCAGTTTCAATCGATTTCGAACACAACAGAAATTGTTTCTATCAGTGAATGCGAGTCCATCTCACCCAGCGGAACAAACATTATAAAGTAAAGCTGCATACAGTGCACATATGGAGTTGGGAACTTGGGAAAAGACCATGCCTTACATCGACACTTAAGGCTGCACTTCAGCTGATCAAACACCAGAAAAATTGGTTAGAAGCTCATTGTTGGCGCGTAATGAGTGCCGACAAGTCGCAATTTTGTTTCTTTAAAATGTTACGGAGCGACGGGTGCACCAGCAGCTCGATGGGACGTACAACCCACAGTGCGACGAGGGTGTAGTTCTGGCCGGATGTGGGTGTATGAAGCGGTCGAGGCGTCGAGGCGTCGAGTGCACAGGTAGCTCAATGGGACATAGCGTGGAGTGTTTAGGTCTGACCAGATGTGTGTCTTTGATGCTGTGGTAATGAAACGAAGCATCGAGTGCACATGCAGCTTAATGGGACGTATAACCCACAGTACGTGAGGGCGTAGTTCTCGCTGGATGTCACTGTATCATACTCTAATGGTAATACAAAGTGTGGAAGGCACCGGCTGCTCATTGGGACGTATAGCTCACACTACGTGGAGGGTATAATTTGGGCCGGAAGTGGGTCTGTGATGCTGTGGTGCTGTCTTCAGTACCATGACTTGAGCCCTCTCATTCAGCTTTCTCGATGAGAAAGTGTTTCCCTATCACTTACATCCCTATGATGAGTATACTGCGAGCAATGCTGTTTTCGAACGTCACAACATTCATGTCCACAGGACTACATGCATAAGTTCCTGGTTTGAAGCATCCATTTCACTCTTTTGCTGGCCTGCTGAACTACCCACTCCCAGTCCCACAGAAATTATGAGGAACTAGGAAAAATTGTACGTTTAAAATCAGCTCTACAAACTTATTGTTAATTTTTTACCGGTTCTGATCGTGGCGAGCTTCTGCATTGGAAGAAAATGAACCCGTGCATTAGATAGATATGTTCTGATTGTTTTCTGTTTATCCAATGGGGATAAGTTGAATTGCGTATACATCTAACGTACAGCTTTTTTTTCTTCCTGTGAAGATGCTCCCTAATACAAAAACCGATAGAAAAAGAACAATAAATTTGTGCTGATGACGGCGACCATGGAATTCTTGTAATTCTGGACTTCTGTTTTTAGTCATCTCATAACTCTTACGTAGAACTATTTGTTACAGTGGGAGAATCATAACGATTAACATCCCCGCAATTTGGTAATTCTATAGGAACCATACACCCCTGTCAATCTAATGTATGTTACTTGTTGTAATACCGTCAAAACAGCCTCCATGCGTGTCAGATCAGCATCTATCGGACCAGCTGCTGCCCAGTATAACACTCCTAAACCACAAGTGCTTTCCCTGTGACCTGGAAGCAAGGGCTAGTTAAGCCACTGCCTAAAATGGATATTGCCAAAGTATACTCTGATAACCGATCTTTCTGCGTTCTACCCAAGGACTTAGAATATATAGTCCACGACTAGCTAACAAACTACCTAACTACAAACGACCTACTAGACGAATACCAGTAAGATTTCCATAAACATTGCAGCACAACATCTGCCACAATAAAGGTAGCCAATGGCCTGAAGCTTGCCATGGATGCAGAAGAGACTACAATCATTGCTTCTTAGACTTCAGCAAAGCCTTGGGCACAGTCGACACTGACTTTTTACTTGCCAAATTTAGCAGCCCAAATTTTTCGATGAAGTGCAGTGCAATGATTTCGCTCACATCTGACGTCTCACCAGCGATGTTGAGGTACCTACAACCAGGCGGTATGAGGAGGAGGAGGAGGAGGAGGAGGAGGAGATTACTGTTTAACGTCCCGTCGACAACGAGTCATTAGAGACGAAGCACAAGCTCGGATTAGGGAAGGATGGGAAAGGAAATCGGCCGTGCCCTTTCAAAGGAACCATCCCGGCATTTGCCTGAAATGATCTGGGGAAATCACGGAAAACCTAAATCAGGATGGCCGGACGCGGGATTGAACCGTCGTCCTCTCGGTATGAGGAGTCCTGGTGTTAGATCCCATACTCTTTTCTTTGTTTGGCAACGATATGTCATCAGTTTTTTCTTGCTGCAAATACAACATGTATGCAGACGGTCT
The DNA here is from genome assembly GCF_023864345.2 of Schistocerca serialis cubense. Lineage (NCBI taxonomy): Eukaryota > Metazoa > Arthropoda > Insecta > Orthoptera > Acrididae > Schistocerca > Schistocerca serialis. The sequence goes on from NC_064639.1 coordinate 151,890,596, forward strand.
CCGGTGCAAAACCAATAAACCTGAAGACAGCTATCGAAAATCTGAGTACTAACCTGTATGCACTATCAAAACTGTCACAAAATATAGTGTTAAAACTCAACCCATTCGAAATGGTTCAAATGGCTCTGAGCACTATGGGACTCAACTGCTGAGGTCATTAGTCCCCTAGAACTTAGAACTAGTTAAACCTAACTAACCTAAGGACATCACAGACATCCATGCCCGAGGCAGGATTCGAACCTGCGACCGTAGCGGTCTTGCGGTTCCAGACTGCAGCGCCTTTAACCGCACGGCTACTTCGGCCGGCTCAACCCATTCGAAACCCAGGCTCTACTAGGTGGTCGTTTTAGGCTCATTAGCCCAAAGTATAGGCCATCACAGCTATCTACAATCCCAAAACCGACACGTCTACTGCTCTCCCTCAGGAAAGAATCTAGGAGTAGAAACAGATGAAAGACTAAGTTTGACTGATTACGTAAGTGCATTGTGCAAGAAGGTATTACCTCTCCTCGCCATACAAAAGTATAAAGTCCTCTTCCGTCCTGACCTGACTCTTACGAACACTTATGCTTCCAGTTATTGATTACATTCGTGTTATGCTGGAAGGTCTTCCTCAGGAAAGCTCACGGCGAGTGGAATAGTTGCAAATACCTGTGTTCGCTTGTAATCGACTCTTTCATCATATTGCACCATCATATGTGCAGCTAACCTGGCTGTGTGTAGACAGGCACAGTGATATCCATATCTTCTCTCTTCTCTACTGTATTATTTCTCTGAAATATCCGTTCCCATTGCAGCAAAATCCTTTTGGTCACACTCCATCGTTAAACTATATTCTCTAAACACTTCCCAGAAGCAGGAATCCGACTCTGGAATAAGCTCCCGCATTATTTTAGAGACCCGATAACATGTCCAGCTTCAGAACACAGTCAATGACATCCATTGAAGGATGAATAATGACCGTCACTGGTCCTGCACACACGCGTTAGCCCCGTACAGATCTTCTTGATTTCTCGGTATTCTTTGCGAGTGCAGTCCCTTAAAATTCCTTTCCCCAGAACTGTATCCGAAAACTTCTATTTTGAAAAACTAATAATTCTTCTTACAATTGCTTTGTATTTGTTATTACAGTCATTACTATTATTATTATATTTATTATTATGGTTATTAGAGGACGTAGTAGAAGGTCGGAAGTACTACCAATATTGCCTCCATTAGTTCTTAGTCAGTACTATCTAGTCACATTATGTCTATATACACTCAAGTCATTTTAATAGATTTTTGTCATATGAAAATCATTATTTTTTAGGTAACTACGATGTAAAATTTGTGCTGTATGTGTGAAACCCTTGTCCGATGTCAGATCACATCAGATAAAACAAATAAATGAATAGATTCGACCCGAATCTGACATACCTAAAAGTAAACTCCGGAGCCTATTCCTCACTGAAGAAGGTCCGTTATTAAGGCTAGACGCTCTTTTATGTGGTGTTATGCCCTGAGAAGTTTTTAAAACATACTTCTCTGACATAACAGCCGTATCACAAAAACAGCCTAGATCGTACAGAACAATTTCATTGTGAAAAAGTGACCGGTTTTGACCTGTTTTTAACCGCCTTCAGACTCTTACTCCATGCTATCTGCTGGAGATGATGGCACGGAGCATAAACCGCTCTAGGATGGCGTGAAGAATAGATCCTCGCAAGTTTGTTCATCAGCCATACTGGAGCGATTCATGCTCAGTGCCATCACCTCCAGCAGTCAGCACGGAGTAACGGTCCGAACGTGATAAACACTGATCGAAACCGATCACCTTCCTAAAGTAAAATTATTGAACGTTTCCTAGACCGTTTTTTTATGGATACTTTCGTGGTAAATGTTATTGGTTCCGAAGTGGGAAACGCAATAAATGGATACTTATTCAAGGCATTCTCATTAAATAATGAGCCAAGTATAACCACCATATTCTTCAGACATAAACAGATTCACAAATGTACCTCTTCAGATGGAGGCTCTGTCACAAATATTGTAGACTACGTAATTACAAGTCAGAAAACTTGGTCCTTAGTGCAACACACAAGGGCCTTCAGAGGTCCAGATGTCTTTCCAGACCATTTCGTCCTAGTCTCAGAAATAAAACTGCTTAAAAGACGAAAGATATCTTCCAAACAGAAATAAAATAATGCTAATGCATCATTTAAAGTACATGTGCTTCAAGATGAGAGTGTCCGGTTACTATATTTAAGCGGTTTGAAAAATACATAAGTTTACACGTAAAAGCGCATAACATCAACCAAGAATGGAACGATGTGAAGAAATCACTAATTAAAGCAGCAAAAGAAGCACTTGCCACAAGAAAGAATTTTTCAAAATGGGCATGCGATACTGGGACAATGAAATACGTAATCTAATTGAAGATAAGAAACATGTCTCCTTGAATTCCCCAAACGATCAATATCTGTCACTAGATTATAAAAGAAAGTCGGCTCTGGTTAAAAGAAAAGTCGGGCAAGTTAAAAACCTTAGTAGGGGAAAATACTTTAGATATATTGAACATGATGTAGGCGGAGGACAAAACAAAGTATACAAAATAAGGCAACATTTAGGCAGAGAGAATAAAGAAATCGGCAAACAAGCACAGTGTCTCAATCTTATTGGTTACACTAGTATAAAACTCTCTGGATGGATGTGCAAGATGCAAAGGTGGTTCTGTCTGAACCACATAGGATCGCAGGATTAATAACACTAGAGTAACTGCAGGATGCAATAAAGTCTAGCAAGAACAGGAAGACTACGAACCAAATATTTAAAAAATAAGAATGCTCGATTTTATGAATATGTGATGGCAATGTGGTTATACACCCGGATAGATTCCCTGTTTATAAGAAAGGAAACAGAAATGAGTGTCAGAACAGCACAGCAGAGCTATTTGCCTTCTGGATTCGTGTTGTAAATTGTGTGACAGAATTTCAACGAAACGACTACCGTCAATCGCTGAAGCTGCATTATCTGATGCCTAACATGGTTTTCGAAAAGAGACAGATCATGCTCGAACTATATCTTTACCATGGCACAACAACAGAAAAAAACCAATCAGTTGAATTTACTTTTTCTTGCTTTCATTGACTACGAAAATGTATTTGATAAAGTAAATCGGAACAAACCATGAACATTTTTAAGAAACCGAGAGACTCCATCTCATCCTGTAAGAGCTGTACAGACTTTTATATGAACAACAAAGTATAAATAAAAATAGCAGGCAGTAGGCATAATACGGCTGACAAAATCCTATGTTGAAATCAGTACACGTTTCCTGAATAACAGCCATGTTCAAAATTGTAAGATTTCTCCTGCCCAGGTTTCTAAGGCTGTATCAAAATACAAAAACCTAAGAAGAAAATTATTAAACATACCTATGGCTATTAATTTTAATAAGAATTGTGAAGAAAATGGACTCTTTTCAAGGTACGTGAAACTCTATTTTAACAACATCAGACAGTGCACTTATCAGTGCCTAGTTAACAAAATTATTTCCGGCAAAATCAGTGCTTTATACAATCAGAAGGACAGATTAAATGAAGAGGCCTATGTTTTGTATCTTGAGCTCACTAAAATATTTCGCTTACATTTCAATTTTCGGACTGATGCTTTTTGGTTTTTATTATTAATGATGGTTTACATAAGTATAAGAAATGTATTGCAAAAAGATACGAGAAGAAACTGTCTAGTCTTAAGAGCTTTTTACCTGTAAAAAAAAGCCTGTCGTTAGTAGTTTTGTTATGTCTGAGCTTAAATTTTTCAACAGAACTCTGAATAAGACTGAAATAGATTTTACACTCGAAGAAACAACCTTGTAGTAAAAAGGTATTATATACAATATAATGCCTGATCTGTCAGACAAAAATGTTGTGTAAAGTATGTTTGTAGAACATAAAATAGGCCTCGATAGCGTCAAAGTAGACGCTTCTTGACAAACGAGATTTGCTAATGACGTATGTAGTATTTTTCAGAAACATGCAGTTAAAAAATCCTGTAAATATGATAGTCATAAGAAAGTGATTAAAATATTAATGTCGAGCTGAAAGAAAACAATGCCCTTATAACAAAGTCTGCTAAAGAGAACGCTGTAGCCATTGCTACACAGATCGAATATGTGTCAAAAACTTTACAATTTTTGGAGGAGAATAATGTTTCGGAGATAGAGGAGGTTCCAACCCCACGATACAAAAAGAAATTAGGCTACGCATTTGCTAAAACCATTTCATTAAAAGCAATTCATTAATATGAATCCACAGGTCCCAAAATTGCCTTCCCAGTTTAAAGTATCTAAATGTCACCACCCGATAAATCCGATTGTGAACAGCATTAACAGTGCATATAATGAGTCAGCAAGGTTTCATCACGAAAAAATAAAAAATCCTTTGTTGTTCGAAATAATTATTCTATCGTTAATAGTCAAAATTTAGTAAGTGGAAGATCTGCAGTGCGACCAAGATGTTAAATTGTTTTCATTAGACTTTACGAGCCTATATTAACGCACCAGTTGAAACAACTCTTGACATAATTGAGGAAAACTTACGTACTTTCAAAAAAGATATTCTTAATGAGCAACTCACTAACCAAATTCGTTTGCTAAGAATAGTAGTAAAATACAACTATTATGTTTTCAATGATAAATTATACAATCCGCCTGACAGCCTGACAATGGGCAGGCATCTTGACCGATATGTTCATAAATTCGCTGGAAGAGAAATTCTTCGATACTTTTTCAGCTGCTGATCTTGGTATTTTGTCTTATGATCGGTACGTAGATGGCATTTTGATCATAAACAGTTGTTCCCGGGAAGGAATTCAGCCTTTTTTTGATATTTTTAATAGTCTTCATGAGAAAATTAGCGTCACTTGTGGGTTAGAAAATAAGGACGGTCAGCTTAATTACTTGGACCTCAGTATTGCTACTGACAACGGTAGTCTCTTTCAGCATTTTTTGGAAAACCGCTAATACAGATCAAATTGTGACCGCTAGTTCAGTGCATCCTCATTCCCATAATAAATCATTTTTCCATTGAAGCATTCATCGTACAGCCTCTGTACCTTTGTCACCTGAGAAGCTTGATGAAGAGATGAACATAATGAAAACTAATAAAGCCTAGAATCCCACGTTAGTTGACAAGATCTTCAAGTCAAAACTGACTCTAAATTTACCACTTTAGACAGCAGTGATATTTCTGACAGTAGCGAACAATAACTTGCAAAAAGTTCTTACCCACAATCTCATGCGCACAGTTACTCCGATACACAATTCAGGAGTGTATAAAATCCTTTGTGATACGTGTCCCGTGTATAATTTATGGCAAACTGGAACGTCTTTTAGTGTCGGGTATAAGGAACATTTGTTGGGAAAAAGAGGCATTAATGCACACGATTCCACTATTGCTGATCATCTGCTAATTTACGAACACAAATCGAAACGCACAGGAGATATTTCCGTTTTAGAAACAGAAAAGAAAGGTCGTAGGCTCTATATTCTCGAAGAGCTAGAGATTATCAAGCATATCTCTAAGAATATTGACCTCATCCTCAATGAACAGTTACAACTATGTAACAAATTATTTTTTCAATGGTTTCTATCCACTGCTTGCGGCATTTTGATACCTCTAGTTTTACTGTATTCTTCCCTGCTACTGATTTCGTCGGATTATTTTTTTCTAATCTCACAGGTATGTTCTGCTAAAGTTGCATTGATGCAAATATTTTCTGGATTCTACAGCTGTTCGTAAAATTTTTCCTGTGTCTTTCTGTTCTTTACGTAATAGTAATTTCTGTAAAGCCTAACAGGTGGCTCTATTATACTTAATCTGGTTCAATACTATGTATTTTCAAAAAGACGTTAAGCACTATATACAGGGTTATTACAAATGATTGAAGCGATTTCACAGATCTACAATAACTTTATTATTAGAGATATTTTCATAATACTTTGCACACACATACAAAAACTCAAAACGTTTTTTTAGGCATTCACAAATGGTCGATATGTGCTCCTTTAGTGATTCGGCAGACATCAAGCCGATAATCAAGTTCCTCCCACACTCGGCGCAACGTGTCCCCATCAATGAGTTCGAAAGCATCGTTGATGCGAGCTCGCAGTTCTGGCACGTTTCTTGGTAGAGGAGGTTTAAACACTGAATCTTTCACATAACCCCACAGAAAGAAATCGCATGGGGTTAAGTCGGGAGAGCGTGGAGGCCATGACACGAATTGCTGATCATGATCTCCACCACGACCGATCCATCGGTTTTCCAATCTCCTGTTTAAGAAATGCCGAACATCATGATGGAAGTGCGGTGGAGCACCATCCTGTTGAAAGATGAAGTCGCCGCTGTCGGTCTCCAGTTGTGGCATGAGCCAATTTTTCAGCATGTCCAGATACACGTGTCCTGTAACGTTTTTTTCGCAGAAGAAAAAGGGGCCGTAAACTTTAAACTGTGAGATTGCACAAAACACGTTAACTTTTGGTGAATTGCGAATTTGCTGCACGAATGCGTGAGGATTCTCTACCGCCCAGATTCGCACATTGTGTCTGTTCACTTCACCATTAAGAAAAAATGTTGCTTCATCACTGAAAACAAGTTTCGCACTGAACGCATCCTCTTCCATGAGCTGTTGCAACCGCGCCGAAAATTCAAAGCGTTTCACTTTGTCATCGGGTGTCAGGGCTTGTAGCAATTGTAAACGGTAAGGCTTCTGCTTTAGCCTTTTCCGTAAGATTTTCCAAACCGTCGGCTGTGGTACGTTTAGCTCCCTGCTTGCTTTATTCGTCGACTTCCGCGGGCTACGCGTGAAACTTGCCCGCACGCGTTCAACCGTTTCTTCGCTCATTGCAGGCCGACCCGTTGATTTTGTGGTGTCACCGCCAGACACCACACTTGCTAGGTGGTAGCTTAAATCGGCCCCGGTCCATTTAGTACATGTTGGATCCGCGTGTCGCCACTGTGTGATCGCAGACCTAGCGCCACCACAAGGCAGGTCTCGAGATACGGACGAGCACTCGCCCCAGTTGTACGGACGACATTGCTAGCGGCAATACGGACAAAGCCTTCCTCTCATTTGCCGAGAGTCAGTTAGAATAGCCTTCTGCTAAGTCCATGGCTACGACCTAGCAAGGCGCCAATTGTAACAGTGCATGTATCTTACGAGTCTCATTTGTATCGTCAAGAGAGATGTATCACAAGGAGTAAATAAAGTTAAGTATATTCCAAAGCTACATATTTTCTTGATAGCAGTCATAACGTATCTTGTTCCAGACTTGACGCCTGTCGGCGTGTGTGTACGCGTGCCTTTCTTTCGGCTACTTCAGTGTGGCGTAACAGTCTTGTTACGTCACAACAGATTTCCCCTTACAGAGGCATCCAGAAGCTTTAAAATGCGCATACCATCGCCGAATGGAGTTAGCAGTTGGTGGATATTTGTTGAACTTCGTCCTGAAGTGTCGTTGCACTGTTATGACTGACTGATGTGAGTGGATTTCAAGCACGACATACGCTTTCTCGGCTCCTGTCGTCATTTTGTCTCACTGCGTTATCGAGCGCTCTGGCGGCAGAAACCTGAAGTGCTGCTTCAGCTGAACAAAACTTTATGAGTTTTCCTACGTATCTGTAGTGTGTCGTGACCATATGTCAATGAATGGAGCTACAGTGAATTTATGAAATCGCTTCATGACCACGCTGTTTAGCGCCCGAAAACCTCAAACCACACACACCTGTAATAGCCCTGTATCTATTGTTTTTAAAATTAACTATCTTCTTTTTTTTTCAAGTATTTCTGTCATAATGTTTCAAATGGGCACATATTACTGTCCACGCATAATAGGTGGTGCAACTCTTATTGTTTTCAAATGAGCAATGTAGGCCACTATTCCGATCGGTCTGAAGTTGTTCCGAGCTGGGCACATGTGGCAAAGGCTACAACGTTATATTTTAGTTTTGACAGGAGCATAGCTGCTCCTAATTCTGCCCATTGTTTTTTAGCAGTGTAATTTTACCTAAGTAACCTTTATTCGTCCTGAAAATTGTCATCTTGATTAATGTGTTTTTAGTCACACCTAATTTCCTGTGTATTATTTTATAGGATTTAGCAACATTTATTCTGACGAAGACACCCCTAGTAGGTGTCGAAATCTTGGTCAACGTATCTATCGATTATGAGCAATCGGTTGGCTGTTTAATCCTATGTTGAAAAACCAAGGAGTTAGACTAGGGCGTCCCTCTCATCCAATCTTTTTTAATTTGTATATCGACGATGTAACCAGAATTTGCTTACAGACAATAGAACATTTTAAAATCCACTATGTGGATTTTAATATACTACGTTTTGTTAACTACCAAGTAACTGTCAGTTAAAACGAAAAGGACTTATAAGAAGCTATCTTTTATTTGAATAAAGAACGTTTAGTGTGCGGTATTAGATACGGGACAATCAATCAAATACAAAAATATTAGATCTGTCTATTTCTGTGGATCTTTACCCATATAACTGCGAGAGAAAGTCCGGACAGATATAATATTTGTTAGGTTATGGGTGAACGAGCACTGCTCTATGGATTGGAAAACGGGAAAAGGGAATAGAAGCTTATGAAATGGATTTCCTTAGGCATGCGGCTGGATATACTTTGATAGATAAAAGGAGAAATGGTCACACTCCGAGGTGAAATGAAAATGCGCAATATATTTGACACAATAAAACAATATCGGTTAAGGTGGAAAGTATCACTGAAGCCATAAAACAGTATAAACCAGGCAGCAAAAGATGTTTAGAGAGACCAATGAAAAGATGGTTTGAGCAGTTTTGAAGGAGACGTAAAAGACCAAAAGGTCGAATACTCGATGTACATAATGTCGATGACAAATTTTTAACCATTGTGATTTCCTGGGTCACCGTAACTTTTTGTCCTGTGAGCCTATAATCTGATTCCAGATTCATCCACTGAAAAAGACAGAACTTTACGTATTGTAAAACATCCTGCAGTTGACAGCTCCGAGGAAGAGAGAATGGATCGAGCCATGCTATGATGTGACCATGCAGCTTCATGAACCCGAAGGAACACGAAATGATGAAATATCAAGAAACAGTGGACTAGATTTCTCGCATCTGACAAGCTAGATAGTAATTCTACTTGGTTGGCAAGGTTTGTATCAATTGACGTCGCTGCAATTTGATAATTCTACGGAATTTGATCGTCAATGATTGGATTGAGCTGAATGTTGAATATTTAAGCAGCTTTTGAAGACACTTCTTCAGCTAACCGAGGTCATCGTCAAGGGTGGAGGACGTTTCATGCAGTATTAGCGTAATTTCCTGAATGTCACTAATTACTTTGATGACCAGACCAAGCAACCTGCTCACTAATAGTGTACTGATTCGCCTGTGGAACACAATGAAGCAGTGATTCTGCTAGACACGAGTTCGTCAGCTTCTTGGTAGTATTGAAGAAGTACACTCCTGGAAATGGAAAAAAGAACACATTGACACCGGTGTGTCAGGCCCACCATACTTGCTCCGGACACTGCGAGAGGGCTGTACAAGCAATGATCACACGCACGGCACAGCGGACACACCAGGAACCGCGGTGTTGGCCGTCGAATGGCGCTAGCTGCGCAGCATTTGTGCACCGCCGCCGTCAGTGTCAGCCAGTTTGCCGTGGCATACGGAGCTCCATCGCAGTCTTTAACACTGGTAGCATGCCGCGACAGCGTGGACGTGAACCGTGTGTGCAGTTCACGGACTTTGAGCGAGGGCGTATAGTGGGCATGCGGGAGGCCAGGTGGACGTACCGCCGAATTGCTCAACACGTGGGGCGTGAGGTCTCCACAGCACATCGATGTTGTCGCCAGTGGTCGCGCGGAAGGTGCACGTGCCCGTCGACCTGGGACCGGACCGCAGCGACGCACGGATGCACGCCAAGACCGTAGGATCCTACGCAGTGCCGTAGGGGACCGCACCGCCACTTCCCAGCAAATTAGGGACACTGTTGCTCCTGGGGTATCGGCGAGGACCATTCGCAACCGTCTCCATGAAGCTGGGCTACGGTCCCGCGCACCGTTAGGCCGTCTTCCGCTCACGCCCCAACATCGTGCAGCCCGCCTCCAGTGGTGTCGCGACAGGCGTGAATGGAGGGACGAATGGAGACGTGTTGTCTTCAGCGATGAGAGTCGCTTCTGCCTTGGTGCCAATGATGGTCGTATGCGTGTTTGGCGCCGTGTAGGTGAGCGCCACAATCATGACTGCATACGACCGAGGCACACAGGGCCAACACCCGGCATCATGGTGTGGGGAGCGATCTCCTACACTGGCCGTACACCACTGGTGATCGTCGAGGGGACACTGAATAGTGCACGGTACATCCAAACCGTCATCGAACCCATCGTTCTACCATTCCTAGACCGGCAAGGGAACTTGCTGTTCCAACGTCCGCATGTATCCCGTGCCACCCAACGTGCTCTAGAAGGTGTAAGTCAACTACCCTGGCCAGCAAGATCTCCGGATCTTTCCCCCATTGAGCATGTTTGGGACTGGATGAAGCGTCGTCTCACGCGGTCTGCACGTCCAGCACGAACGCTGGTCCAACTGAGGCGCCAGGTGGAAATGGCATGGCAAGCCGTTCCACAGGACTACATCCAGCATCTCTACGATCGTCTCCATGGGAGAATAGCAGCCTGCATTGCTGCGAAAGGTGGATATACACTGTACTAGTGCCGACATTGTGCATGCCTGTTGCCTGTGTCTATGTGCCTGTGGTTCTGTCAGTGTGATCATGTGATGTATCTGACCCCAGGAATGTGTCAATAAAGTTTCCCCTTCCTGGGACAATGAATTCACGGTGTTCTTATTTCAATTTCCAGGGGTGTATATCCCGTTACATGTCTACGCACAGGTCACACAATCGCCATGAATTACGGAATGTGGTTTGTTGGTACACTATTGGTTATTAAAATTGCTACACGAAGAAGAAATGCAGATGATAAACGGGTATTCATTGGACAAATATACTAGAACTGACATGTGATTACATTTTCACGCAATTTGGGTGCATAGATCCTGAGAAATCAGTGCCCAGAACAACCACCTCTGGCCGTAATAACGGCCTTGATACGCCTGGGCATTGAGTCAGAGCTTCGATGGCCTGTACAGGTACAGCTGTCCACGCGGCTTCAACACGATGGCACAGATCATCAATAGTAGTGACTGGCGTATTGTGACGAGCCACTTGCTCGGCCACCACTCACCAGACGTTTTCAGTTGGTGAGAGGTGTGGAGAATGTGCTGGACAGGGCAGCAGTCGAACATTTTCTGTATTCAGAAAGGCCCGTACAGGACCTGCAACATGCGGTCGTTCATTATCCTGCTGAAACCTAGGGTTTCGCAGGGATCGAATGAAGGGTAGAGCCACAGGTCGTAACACATCTGAAATGTAACGTCCATTGTCCAAAGTCAATGCGAACAAGAGGTGACCCAGACGTGTAACCAATGGTACCATATACCATCACGCCGGGTGATACGCCAGTATGGCAATGACGAATACAAGCTTCCAATGTGCGCTAACCGCGATGTCGCCAAACACGGATGCGACCATCATGACGCTGTTAACAGAACCTGGATTCATCCGAAAAATTGACGTTTTGCCATTCGTGCACACAGGTTCGTTGTTGAGTACACGATCGCAGGGGCTCCTGTCTGCGATGCAGCGTCAAGGGTAACCGCAAGCACGGTCTCCGAGCTGATAGTCCATGCTGCTGCCAACGTCGTCGAACTGTTCGTGCAAACGTCCCCATCTGTTGACTCAGGGGTCGAGACGTGGCTGCACGATCCCTTAAAGCCATGCGGATAAGATGCCTGTCATCTCGACTGATAGTGATACGAGGCCGTTGGGATCCAGCAAGTCGTTCCGTATTACCCTCCTGAACCCACCGATTCCATATTCTGCTAACAGTCATTGGATCTCGACCAACGCGAGCAGCAATGTCACGATACGATAAACCGCAATCGCGATAAAATCCGACCTTTATCAAAGTCGGAAACGTGATGGTACGCATTTCTCCTCCTTACACGAGGCATCATCACAACGTTTCACCAGGTAACACCGGTCAACTGCTATTAGTGTATGAGAAATCGGTTGGAAACTTTCCTCATGTCAGCACGTTGTAGGTGACGCCACCGGCGCCAACGTTGTGTGAATGCTCTGAAAAGCTAATCATTTGCATATCGCAGCCTCTTCTTTTTGTCGGTTAAATTTCGCGCCTGTATCACGTAATCTTCCTGGTGTAGCAATTTTAATGGCTAGTAGTGTATTTAGCTGGAATACGGTAGCGTCACAAGTTTAACATTGTGTTCAGATCAGGAGAATTTCGTGTCAAAGGTATTAATTTGAGTCCAGTAGGAGCTCCTAAAACCACTGTAACAGGGACGGTGATCCTTCTGGAAGATACCATCAGCATCAGGGATGGTAAGAAGCATGGATACGAGAAGCTGGTCCGCAGTAGTCTTCAGGTACTCCAGAATTTTCGTGGTGGCTTCGATTACTACCACAGCCCAGATGGACGCTCACGGCGCACCGGCCTAAGTGCGGCGAATGTTTAGAGCATACATACGGCTTCCTGGTGTCATTAGAGCAGGGGACACTTTTTTGTCGAATCACAGTTCATTCTCCACTACGCCGAGTCTACTTTAATCGTAATTTACCAGGTGGTTACGCCTGTATGGAAACGCGAGGGCGTTCGTCTGTTGTGGAGTCCCATGTTCAACAATGTGGTCTGAATTGTGTACTCCGAAACACCTGAGCCTGCGCTAGAATCATATTTGCCATAGACTTTCCTGTCGTTTGATGAGACTACTTTCAGTAGATGCTCATTACAGTAGCGCGAAGACATGCGACCATCTTCGCCGTTTCCATGGTGCCCGTACCAAGTCGCAGAGCTATAAGAATCTGTCCTTTATCCACGTCACTTGCATCAGTGTATTTCCCCAGTTTCGTCCCGTATTATGCGTAAAATGAATTCCCATTCGTCTGCTCCACTTATACAGTTTCAATACCGGATCATGTGCTTGTTACAACACCGGGTGTCATTCAGTCACACAGAGGACAGTGGTAATTATGTTTTGCCAACTGCGACATAATCGCGTATACAAACAGTGATCCATTACTGTAAAATGCTTTTTTATTCCAGTCTCTGATCACCCATGAATTCTTTAGACGATGACCGGTTTCAGTCTGTAATGACCATCCTCAGATCTTTTTTACACCATGTCCTAAAGTGATACGGTCATAATGGCATCGTCAAAACATATAAATATAATCAGCACAGCACACCATGTTTTAAATCTATGTGACGATGCTATGTTGATTATATTTAAATTTTTTACGATGCCATTATGGCCGTATCGCTTTAGGACATGGTGTAAAAAAGATCTGAGGATGGTCATTACATACTGAAACCGGTCATCGTCTAAAGAATTCATTTGTGATCAGAGACTAGAATAAAAAAGCAATTATGTTTTGATTCATCAGTTGATAATAAAATGAGGAGACATGTAGGAGAAAGATATGCTTAGCTGATTACATTTATCACCTGGGATAAGACCGTTTCGTAGATTGTAAATCCACACGCGCTTGATTGGGAAGGCCTGCTAGCCTGCGATTACGCGTGCTACTGCGCCTCTGAGCGGCTGCCGGTGAAAGCCAGGTTTAGCGGCGCGCGCGCCGGCGTGCTGGGATTAACACGCGCGGCCAATTAGAGGGCTGTCGACGCCGGCCGGACGAAGCGGCGTCACACGGCCACGAGCCGGTGGCGGCGGCCGCCTGTGCCGCGGACCCTGGCCGTACCGGCAGGCTGGCCTAATTGCGTGGTCTGGCGTCGCGGCGCTGCGGTGCCCGCTGTGCGATGTGAGGCTAGCTGGCGGGCGGCGCCGTTACACGGGCTCATGCACGCGAGCCACCAGTCGGGACTGGCTGCTAGGTTAACGCTCTCTCCTCAGACCAGTTTTGAGGCAAATTTAAGGACTCGGCTTGTGAACTGCGGACAACCTACTCTTAATTGTGTGAACTGCGGACAGGGGTAAAATGGAGACGTGTGAACTGCGGACGGAAGGTTAATCAACCAGTGAGTGTTACCTGGGGGACACCAGGAGAACGTTGGCTGATCGTCCCCAATATTTGTCACCAGAATTACAACCAAAACAGCAGCAAACAAAAACATAATGACAAATATGAAATCATCTGGTTTCATCCCGTTCAGTTCTTGGGCAAAATCTTTGAACCAACTCTTTTCACAAAAACGAACCGATCGATGACTCCTTTGTCAAGTCTTTCGTCTGATCCCGTAAAAATGACTTCCTCTCGACTGAAGATGTCTCTTCAGACCATTTCTATCTAGTCCCAGAAATAAAACTGCTTAAAAGATTGAAGATATCTTCTAAACAGAAATAAAGTGATGCTGATGCAACATTTAAAGTACATGTGCTTGAAGAAGCAGCAAAAGAAGCAATTGCCACAGTAAAGAATTTTTTAAAATGGGCATCCGACATTGGGGCTATGAAATACGCAGTCTAATGGAAGATAAGAAACATGTCTTCTTAAAAATTTTGAATTCACCGGACCATCAATATCTGTCACTAGATTACAAAAGAAAGTCGGCTCTGGTGAAAAGAAAAGCCAGGAAAGTTAGAAACCTTAGTAGGAGGAAATAAGTTAGATACAGGGTGGTCCATTGATCGCGACCGGACCAAATATCTCACGAAATAAGCGTCAAACGAAAAAACTACAGAGAACGAAACTTGTCTAACTTGAAGGGGAAAAGCAGATGGCGCTATGATTGGCCCACTAGATGGTGCTGCCATAGGTCAAACGGATATCAACTGCGTTTTTTAAAATAGGAACCCCCATTTTTTATTACATTTTCGTGTAGCACGTAAAGAAATATGAATGATTTAGTTGGACCACTTTTTCCGCTTTGTGATATATGACGCTGTAATAGTCACAAACATATGGCTCACAATTTTAGACGAACAGTTGGTAACAGGTAGGTTTTTAAATTAAAATACAGAACTTAGGTACGTTTGAACAATTTGTTTCGGTTGTTACAATGTGATACATGTACTTTTGTGAACTTATCATTCCTGAGAACGCATGCTGTTACAGCGTGATTACCTGTAAACACCACATTAATGCGATAAATGCTCAAGCTGATGTCCGTCAACCTCAATGCATTTAGCAATACGTGTAACGACATTCCTCTCAACAGCGGATAGTTCGCCTTCCGTAATGTTCGCACATGCATTGACAATGTGCTGACGCATGTTGTTAGGCGTTGTCGGTGGATCACAATGCCAAATATCCTTCAATTTTCGCCACAGAAAGAAAGCCGGGGCGTCAGATCCGGTGAACGTGCGGGCCATGGTATGGTGCTTCGACGACCAATCCACCTGTCATGAAATATGCTATTCAATACCGCTTCAACCGCACGCGAGCTATGTGCTGGACAACCATCGTGTTGCAAGTACATCGCCATTCTGTCATGCAGTGAAATATCTTGTAGTAACAACGGTAGAACATTACGTAGGAAATCAGTATGCATTGCACTATTTCGATTGCCATCGATAAAATGGGGACCAGCTATCCTTCCTCCCATAATGCCGCACCATACATTAACCCGCAAAGGTCACTAATGTTCCACTTGTCGCAGCCATCGTGGATTTTCCGTTGCCCAATTGTTCATATTATGCCGGCTTACGTTACTGCTGTTTGTGAATGACACTTCGTCGCTAAATAGACCGCGTGCAAAAAATCTGTCATGGTCCCGTAATTTCTCTTGTGCCCAGTGGTAGAACTGTACACCACTGCGTGGATTAGCCGCGACAGTAGCTAAAATACATACTCGGGCATCATCATTTGTTGCAGGTCTTGGTTAACGTTTCACATGTGGCTGAACACTTCCTGTTTCCTTAAATAACGTGACTATCCGGCGACCGGTCCGAACACTTGGATGATGTCGTCCAGCATACCGAGCAGCTACATAGCACACTCCCGTTAGGCATTTTGATCACAATAGCCATACATCAACACTATATCGACCTTTCCCGCAATTGGTAAACGGTCCATTTCAACACGGTTAATGTATCACGAAGCAAATACCGTCCGCACTGGCCGAATGTTACGTGATACCACGTACTTATACGTTTGGGACTATTACAGCGCCATCTATCACAAAGCGAAAACAGTGGTCCAGCTAAAACACTCATATTTTTTTACGTACTACACGAATATGTAATAAAAAATGGGGGTTCCTATTTTAAAAAACGCAGTTGATATCCGTTTGACCTACGGCAGCGCCATCTAGCGTGCCAACCATAGCGCCATCTGATTGCCCCCTTCAAGCTAGACGAGTTTCGTTCTTTGTAGATTTTTCGTTTCATGCTTATTTCGTGACATATTTGGCCCGGTCACTATCAATGGACCACCCTGTATATCTGCTTGCATCTCAGGCAGAATCTCCATACGACGACAGACGGAAGGGTAGGCAGAACAAAGCGAACCGTTCGGTTTAGAATGGGAAGCTTCACAACTGTTTGTGGTACGGTTGCAGGTGGGCGAGTGTTCGGCCGAGATAGCTGGCAGCAACTAGGCTTTGGGGGATAAGCACGTCTCTGAAACGTAGTCGGTAGATTTTACTATTGCAGGGTTCTCTTTCAACACGTACTCCCCTTCTTCGCACACCCTGTCTCCAGGGAATACTCCCGTGATATCATCAGTGAAATACTCGATCATCTCATTTGGACTCAAGAATAACTGCTCGAAGAAGTTTTTCAAGTAACAGCTCTCTGTCGTGTTCTAAGTTGCCTTTTACGTTTTCGACAGGCATACCTCCTATACATCCACCACAAAATCTGAGCAGGGCGAAAGCGACAGCTGAACGCTTCATTGCCAGTTATTGTGGCTGAATCAATTGCTGTGTTTGTAGTATCGACGCGCGTTGACACCAAATGTAGGACATGATGAAGTGGGAATCTGTAGCACCTACAGGAGTAGTGAGTAAATAAAAGTGAATGAAACTGAGTAAGTGACCAAGACGAAGTTTTTCTCGAAATTGTGTAAATGACTGTCTACAGTTACAAAGTTTCGACAGTGAGAGTCGAGGAGCGATTATCGTATTAGCCGATAAGCCCACTCGGACCGCAGTTTACATGGCAACATAATGCGGTGAACCCGGCGTACGCAGTCCACACTCACACTTTTACAGAAGGTCAGCAATCATTCGCAAAAATCCGTACCTTACTGTGTAAGGTGGCTATAATTTCACACCTTACACTCATCTACATATTTTGCCGTGATTTATAACCACAATTATGTACCATTTGATGGTTGTACATCATATACACTCCTGGAAATTGAAATAAGAACACCGTGAATTCATTGTCCCAGGAAGGGGAAACTTTATTGACACACTCCTGGGGTCAGATACATCACATGATCACACTGACAGAACCACAGGCACATAGACACAGACAACAGAGCACGCACAATGTCGGCACTAGTACAGTGTATATCCACCTTTCGCAGCAATGCAGGCTGCTATTCTCCCATGGAGACGATCGTAGAGATGCTGGATGTAGTCCTGTGGAACGGCTTGCCATTCCATTTCCACCTGGCGCCTCAGTTGGACCAGCGTTCGTGCTGGACGTGCAGACCGCGTGAGACGACGCTTCATCCAGTCCCAAACATGCTCAATGGGGGACAGATCCGGAGATCTTGCTGGCCAAGGTAGTTGACTTACACCTTCTAGAGCACGTTGGGTGGCACGGGATACATGCGGACGTTGGAACAGCAAGTTCCCTTGCCGGTCTAGGAATGGTAGAACGATGGGTTCGATGACGGTTTGGATGTACCGTGCACTATTCAGTGTCCCCTCGACGATCACCAGTGGTGTACGGCCAGTGTAGGAGATCGCTCCCCACACCATGATGCCGGGTGTTGGCCCTGTGTGCCTCGGTCGTATGCAGTCCTGATTGTGGCGCTCACCTGCACGGCGCCAAACACGCATACGACCATCATTGGCACCAAGGCAGAAGCGACTCTCATCGCTGAAGACGACACGTCTCCATTCGTCCCTCCATTCACGCCTGTCGCGACACCACTGGAGGCGGGCTGCACGATGTTGGGGCGTGAGCGGAAGACGGCCTAACGGTGTGCGGGACCGTAGCCCAGCTTCATGGAGACGGTTGCGAATGGTCCTCGCCGATACCCCAGGAGCAACAGTGTCCCTAATTTGCTGGGAAGTGGCGGTGCGGTTCCCTACGGCACTGCGTAGGATCCTACGGTCTTGGCGTGCATCCGTGCGTCGCTGCGGTCCGGTCCCAGGTCGACGGGCACGTGCACCTTCCGCCGACCACTGTCGACAACATCGATGTACTGTGGAGACCTCACGCCCCACGTGTTGAGCAATTCGACGATACGTCCACCCGGCCTCCCGCATGCCCACTATACGCCCTCGCTCAAAGTCCGTCAACTGCACATACGGTTCACGTCCACGCTGTCGCGGCATGCTACCAGTGTTAAAGACTGCGATGGAGCTCCGTATGCCACGGCAAACTGGCTGACACTGACGGCGGCGGTGCACAAATGCTGCGCAGCTAGCGCCATTCGACGGCCAACACCGCGGTTCCTGGTGTGTCCGCTGTGCCGTGCGTGTGATCATTGCTTGTACAGCCCTCTCGCAGTGTCCGGAGCAAGTATGGTGGGTCTGACACACCGGTGTCAATGTGTTCTGTTTTCCATTTCCAGGAGTGTATATGAATATTTAAAGAAGACTGACATTGTGACATACACCCTGTAGATAATTGATACGCTGACTGCATGAATGGTGATGGATTGTCTTTGTTAACAAAATGGCGTAATGAGACCGGATAACAGTTCCGAAACTCTAAAAATCTAGGAGCGAGGAAGCCTTACCTCGGAAATCACGCAGGCTGGGTTATTTCTGAGGATTTTTACTCTGAGAAGTGTACCATTGTATGAATTCCTAATTAACGGGTATTTCCTTGCAAACTTTCCGCGCTGGAAGACAAACGACTAAAAACTGGTTGGTCGCCATTCCGAAGAATCTGTAGAGAGGGAGAATATGTTTCGCCTTCTGCAGTTACGAGGGAGGGTAGCCGAACTTTGCTGGGAAGTCAGCGGTGTAGAGTAAGAGGTCTTCCGTTTTGAGCGTCCGTGTTGGATGGTCTCTCAGTATCAGCTTTTGTTGGTACAGATGGACTTACAGCCTTTGCTCTCAGGAGGTTTTATAGTTACAACGGTTGGGTACTGTACTGTTGTGAACTTATACGACTCTGGACTCCGCCTCCCGGTAGCGAGTCGTCGTTGAGTACGCAGCGTTCAGTGATTAAGAGCACTTCTTCTGTCTATACTCAAGCAGAGACATTACCTGAATTCCATCCTTGTGGCTGGGAGTTCCCGTTACTTGTCTGTAGAGCACAGAGGGGAGAAGACAGTATTAGATTATTCTAGTAAGAGGACCGCCTTCTGCTGTCTTATTCTAGTAAGAGGACCGCCTTCTGCTGTCCTAGTGTTTGAAAGAGTTTTTATTTTGTGGTTGGAGTTCTTCCATAATCACAGACGTGTACGAGAACCATCACCCCGATGCACTGGATGCAGTACATATTGCGATATTGCTAATTTCTTCGGCTTATTAGGGCTATAAGGCTAAACACCTGTGATCACGTAAGTTTTATTTCCACTGATGTTGCACACCACTGTAGATCATCTTCGAAAGTAATGTCTTCTAGTGTTTGGTACGTAGATGATGTCAGTCATCTCACGTTATTTATATTAGATCGCGTAGCCGTAAAAAGAGGCAGATTTGGGAAATTGATCAATCATATTAGTTAGGAAATACGTTTGAATCTATTTATGTCCATTGGACATTGATATATAAACATTTGTAATATATAAAGGGGTTTTAATCTACAATAAATGTATAACTTGAAACACCATTTATCATTTTGTAGTTACTAGTTCCCTTAATCATTCATTTACGTTTATGTTGTAATTTATTTGTTAAAGAGCAAGAAAGAGGAGATAATATCACCATTAAGAGGTCCTAAGATCTGCTTCAGGGGGCAGTCAGATGGGGCCAAATCTTCATTTTCGCATTCAGTATTTTCCACTGCGCACATTCATTTTACACCTCCCTCGAGTAGCATCTTGGAACTGCATTTCTAGATTTTGATTACTGCACATCTAGATTTCGAAGCATTACCAGAAGAATCATACACATACTAAAGTGACCGATAAACGTTCGTCAAATGGCACAGTGTCACTTGTCATATGTATTATGCTCTGGCATGGTTGTACCTATCTACTGGTAATGCACCAATGTAGACGATTTTACAGCCGAAATACAGATCAGAAAAAAATTTAGCATTTTTTTATATACTGGCTCATGTGCTCAAAAGCGTGCAATGGATTCTAATTTACTTACGCTCTGTAGGATTCCGTATCTCAGTCGGTAAAAACGAAATGCTTCCATGATCACTTTGGTGTCCGTCTTATAAGATTCCTTTTTCTCAGGAACGAGTAAATTTCTGTCAAGCGGTGAGGTCTACGTCCCTTGGCGTCCCATCTACATCAATGTTGCATCTAGAGGTCCAGCGGTAAACCGCATGCCTAGTATCCGAGAGATCGAGGGATCCAGTCTCGATTAGACCATAGGTTTTTAAGTCGTCGTTGTGACAGCCTTCATCTCTAAGCTATGTACGCTCGTCGCCGATGTATTGTCCAGCTGACAGACTTGCACAAGGCCACTGGGTCACACGTAATCATTATTATTATATAAACACACAAGAAAGATTTTACGTAACCCTCACAGCGCGAGTCTTACTCGCAATTGAAAAGTTTTTATTTATAGCCACAAGCCTTCTGAGTGTACCTTTGTATGAATTCCTAATTAAGGGGTATTTCCTCGCAGTCTTTCCGCTCTGGAAGATAGAAGATTAAAATATGGTTGGTCAGCATTCCGTAGAATCTGTAGAGAGGGAGAATATTCCGTGGTTTCAAGAATGTGACTCACCTTCTGCAGTTACGAGGGAGGGGGGGCCGAGCTTTGCTGGGAAGCCAGCGGTGCAGAGAAACAAGTTTTGAGCGCCCGTGTTGGACGGTCGCTCAGTATCAGCTTTTGATGGTACAGACAGTATGAATTCCAAACCCCTTGTCTTAGAGGAATACTTGCAACGTAAGTAGTCAGTTGTTTGTTGCGTGTACAGTATTCCCATCACGCTCTTCCCCTAAGGTTTTTACCGTCTATAGCACTTTCCAATACCTTGGAGGTAATTGCCTGATGCCTTAACGTTAGTTTCATCAATTGTTCCTTCTTGATGTCAGTGCTTTCGTATGTTCTTCCCTTTGCCGATTCTGTTGATAAGCTCCTCAATTATTAGCTTGTCAGTCCACCAGATTTTCAACATTCTTCTGTAGCATCAGATCTCAAGCGCTTCTATTCTCTTCTGTTTCGGTTTTGCCACAGGCAATGATTGACTACCACACAACACTGTGCTCCAGAAGTACATCCACAGAATTGTTTTCCCAAAGTAAGAGCCGTTCTAGTATACAGGAATGCCCTTTTTGCTTGTACTAGTCTGCTTTATGTCCTCCTTACTTCGTTAATCATATGTTCCTTGCTTCCAAGGTAGAACTCCCTAAATTCGTCTACTTCGAGGTGGCCAAATTTAATTTATACTACTTCTCATTACTTTCGTCTTTCTTCTGTTTAATGTTAGTCCATATTATACACTCACAAGACTGTTCATTTAATTCGGTAGGTTCTTTAATTTTCACTTTTATTGAGGATAGCAATTGCATTAGCGACGCTTATCGTTGATTTCCTTCCGCTCTGAATTTTAGTTCCGCTCTTCAATCTTCGTTTTAATTCAGTCATTCGTGCATGAGCAGCGCCTATTAGACGGAAGGGATCGGACAGCTGATCGGTTTCAGTCATTCCACCAGGGAAGGCAGTACACGGCTCGTGTTTTCTGTAGATCAACCATGCCTAGACGCTCAATACCTCAGTTCGATCGCGTCCGCATTGTTACATTGTGCCAGGAAGGGCTCTCAACAAGGAAAGTTTCCAGGCACCTCGTAGTGAAACAAGGCGATGTTGTTCCGACATGGAGGAGATATAGAGAGACAGGAACTGTCGATGACATGCCTCGCTCAGGCCGCTCAAGGGCTACTGCTGCCGTGGATGACGCTACCTACGGATTATGGCTCGGAGGAACCCTGACAGCAACGCCACCATGTTGAATGATGCTTTTCGCGCAGCCCCAGGTCGTGGAGTTAAGACTCAAACTGGGCGCAGTAGGCTGCATGATGCGCAACTTCACTGCCGACGTCTATAGTGAGGACCATCTTTGCAACCACGACACCATGCAGCACGGTACAGATGGGCCCAACAACATGCCTAATGGACCGCTCAGGTTTAGCATCACGTTCTCTTCACCGATGAGCATTGCAATTGCTTTAACCAGACAATCGTTGGAGGTGTGCAACCGGGTCAGGCTAACGCCTTAGACACACCGTCCAGCGAGTGCAGCAATGTGGAGGCTCCCTGCGGTTTTGGGGTGGCATTATGTGGGGCATTCGTCTTTATGGACGACAATTCGCGCCCACATCGTGCACATCTTATGAATGACTTCCTTCAGGATTGTGACATCGCTCGACTAGAGTCGCCCGCTTTTTCTCTTGACATGAGCCCTATCGAACATGCCTTGGGATAGATTGAATAGGGCTGTTTGTGGACGACATGACCCACCAACCACTCTGAGGGATCTACACCGAATCGACGTTGAGGAGTGGGACAATTTGTACCAACAGTACCTTGATGATCTTTTTGATAGTATGTAACGACGAATAAGGCATGCAACAATGCAAGAGCACGTGCTACTGGGTATCAGAGGTGTGTACAGCAATCCGGACCATCACTTCTGAAGGTCTCGCTATATGGCAGTACAACATACAATGTGTGGTTTTCATGAGCAGTAAAAAGGCCGGGAATGATGTTTATGTTGATCTCTATTCCAATTATCTTTACAGGTTCCGAAACTCTCGTAAGCGAGGTGATACAAAACCTTTTTTGACGTATATAATATTCATAATAATAATAACAATAATAATAATAGCGGTACACTCGAGGCGAGGTGTAATGAGGAACCGTGATAAAATGAACGAGACGTATTCAATATGTAGTGCAGCACATCTTTTTTCTCGGACAGTTTCGGTTGAAGATATGCAGAACTGCTGTGAAAGATCGTGGAGTATTTCCGCTTCGGCTCCAGTACTTTCATGAAGTTCCGATAAGTGACAGCGCTAGACGTGGGATTGAATGTGCCGTCTGAACGGAAGCGCGTTCCACAGAGGAAGCTGTCATTGTGTTTCTTTTGACAAAGAAAGAGAGCATGTCAGATACTGATAGGCGCTTGTCGAATGTCTACGGAGACCTGACAGTTGTTGGGCGCGGCGTGTGTTATCATCGCAACAAGGTCGGGCGAACCTGTCCGATCACTTGCGTACCGGCGGCCGCACACGGCTATGACTCATGGAATGTTGGAACATGCGGACAAGTCGATGTGACGTCACATACGACGATCAAATAACTCTCTGCGCAACTGGACGTCTCTGTTGGTAGGTGTGGCACACTCGCGCAGCACTTGGGGTACTCAAAGCTGCTTCGCCACCTAACACAAGATCGTAAAGAGCACATTCCGGTTTCGATCTGTTTGGTCCAGCAAAGGGCACACTCCGCGGGAGGCTGTACGTGGATTTATGCAGCAAGACGTCAACCTTTAGAGTGCTACCATGCGGGTGCACAGGCCGTCCAAGTACTGAGGCGTACGCCCGTCGCATTGACCGGAGATTGTACTGTGGAAAAAGGTTTTGAAGCGAAAGAAGTAAGGAATAATATGGAGTACTGGGATTCTGAATAAAACCAAACTGTTTCAGAAAATGTGTGTATATTATTTGGTGAACGCCCCTGCACTTATTTCCCTCAACAAATTATCGCCCACTCATTTTTCTGGAGCTACATCTACATGACTATTCTGTATTTCTGACTGAAATGCCTGGCAGAGAGCTCTTCGAACCACCCTCAAACTATTGCTCTAACAGCTCGTGGGACAAATGAAGACTTAAATCTTAGTGTACGAGCTCTGATATCTCTTTTTATTGCATGATCATTTCTCCCTATGTACGTTGCTGGCGAATTTCTTTCACATTCGGAGGAAAAACCTGGTGACTGAAATTACGTGAAAAGTTCTCCCCACAAGGAAACACACCTTTGTGTCAATGATTGCCATCCCAACTCGTTAATCATATCCATCCATGACACTCTCTTCCCTGTTCGTGATAATATAGAACGAGCTGCCCTTCTTGGAACCTTCCCCAGTCCTCCGATAATCTTTTCTGGTGAGGATGCCATACAGCACAACAATATGAGATGACACAATGGAAACATCCTCTTTACTAGACTTGCTGCATGTTCTAAGCTCTGTAACAATAAAACTCAGAATTTGATTTGTCTGCCCCATAAGGTTAGCTATGTGATCGTTCCAATTTCAGTAGTTCGTAACTGTAATAACAGGTACTTTGTCAAATTTGCAGTCTTTAAATTTGGGCGATGTACCGTTCAACCGAAATTGCACGGTTATTTTTCCTTTTTTTTCTATTCATGTGGATTACCTCACTTTTTTCTCAACTGCCACTATTCACACCATACAGGAATCGTGTATAAATCACTTCGCAATTGATTTTTGTTTTCTGATGACCTTATTACAAACGACAGCATCGTATGCAAACAATCTAAGAGGATGCTCAGTTTCTCGCCTAAATGGCTAATGTAGAATAGGAACAGCAGAGGGGTATAACCCTTCCTTGTGAACCGCTGGATTTCGCTTCTGTTTTACTCAATGTTCTTTCGCCAATTGCTATGTACTACGACCTTTCTGAGAGGAAATCAAGAATCCAGTCGCACAACTGCCGCGATACTCCATAAAGACGCAATCTAGTTAAAATTAACTGTCGCTTAATGCCTTAGAGGTTTCATGTCAACGTATCCCTTTCAAGTCATAAAGCAGCATTCCGCGCGATTTGATACATAATTTTTTCACTAGTAATTGGATCAAATATCCAGTTTTCTTCTGTATCGACTTATTTCGTAAGCTCTTATAAGTTCCTAATAACGTTACATTGCAAACCAATAATTTCAAAGAAAAGATCCCATTACGTTCACATTCTACGTTAACATCTTTATCTGGAATTTGTTCCTATTGCCAGTCTACATTCCACTGCTCTTAACTTCTAAAACCATCAGTTTTATTGATGGCCAATTATCTATTACCTTCAGTTTCTCATTTCTTAATCTAATTCCTCAGCAACATGTGAATTAATTAAATTATACCACGCCACCTTGTTTTACTTTTGTTAATGTCAGTCTCATAATCTTGTTTCAAGGTACAATCAGTTTTGTTCAAGCCCGTTGCAATATTTTACAAAATTACCGTGTCATCGAATACCCTTAAAATTTTCATTTCTTCTCCCTGAACATCAATTACAGGTCTCACTTTCTCCTCTTTCTTTCTCAGTTTACTTCATTTTTCGGACTGAATGAGGTTGCAGAGAGGCTAGAGGTCCGTATCTCTCTTCCACTACTGCCTCCATTCATTGTCTTTGACTCTTAACACTACAGTTTGGTTTCCGTTTGCGTTCTAGATAATAGTTCTCAACATTTACTTTATTTTTGAAAGCTTCAGAAGTTGGTGTGCACTCATTATTTATTGATATCATAATGCAAAGTTATTTACTAGTAAGAGCATCCTGGTTCTTTTTCTTTTTCGAAATGTATTTAGAGTGTGATAGCTGCAAATTCGAAAAAAATGAACGATGGTGTCTATGCCTATAAAAGTTGCAGTAAGACTACGTATCACCTGAGATGTAATGATACAGAGATATTTAGAATATTATACAGACGTATCAAGAAAAGTGAGGAGAAAGAATGCATCATTCTATAAATCTGTGTTAATTAGTTAGGAGAACGAATATGAGTGGACGCACCACATAAAAACTGCATGACTTCATTTGAGACCGCAGTGCAGGAACAGGGAATTAGAAAAACCGATACTGATGCCGTTGTGTGTCGTAGACAGGCAAAGATGATGACAGTGGCAAAGGTTATAAATAACTGAAGAACATATATGTTATGAACTGAAACATAGTTTGCACAGTGTGATCGTGGATCCAGCTGTGACCATGTGATAGTTTTCCTTTTATTATTTTAAGGTTACTTTCGTATTCTCCTACATACCTTCCGCTCTTATCCTAATTTCTCGCTTCTAGAGAATGTACTACATCAGAATGCTCCATGTTCAGTTCTGTGCTTTGAGGTCTTTGCTCACTCTATAATTTCACCCCTCTAGAAATTAAAACCTTCCTTCCTTCAGTCTCAATGATATTCCCCTTGCAGGAGAAAATGCATTCACCTCTCCTATAGCTGGTGGTGTTTATGTTATGTAGCTGTGGGTGTTCCCTTTCCAGAAGTTCATTTTAGTCTTTGCCTTAACGATCCTTAACGCAACTATACTTTTAAGTATTGTTAATTTTCAGCAAATAATGGCAACTTGTAAATAATAGTTTTAACATCTGTTCTTCATACACTTTCTTTCTCGACGTAGGTGCGTAGAGTAGTCTACGTTTCTACAACAGGGCCTAAATGTCTATCATTTTACGATTCAGCAGAACAACGGGAGCTTTTTCAATAAAACTGGCAAGAGCCGCCGATGTCTATGTGCTTACAGTTTTGTTATCTATCTGCTTATTTCCAGTCACATTAATTTTTTCTTTGAGATTCAAGTGAAACACCAGCAAAATAGAGTCTTCCTTGACCTTGCACGGTTAAAATTTGCACAATTAGCTTTCTGCGGTTGATATCCCTGTCCTCCAAATACGTTTGGGTTTCCTGTTATTGCTCTAACGAATACGTCCTTTGGAAGGACCAACTGATATCCTTCATGTTGTTCGACGTGGAATTGTGTTTTGTCTTCCAAGTTGTTTTTGAACTACAGCCTGTTTCTCACTCACGCCGTGATATTGTTCGTATCACTTCCATCTTAAACTATCGAACGTTACTGTAAGTTCAGAAATGTGACAATGACGTCCCTCCAGACACATTTCTTTTAATGTTTCTGTCTTTACTAAACATAAGATCGGAATCTTTTGTCCAATATCTTCAACTTTTCTAAAAGCGACAAGGTACGGCTTTCCCATTCTGTTCGTCAGCAGATTGTTATTGGCGGTACATTACACGTGTGAAATTGTCTGACAGCGTCCAAATTTAGCTGCCTGTGTCTAATTCGTTAAATGATGATGCAGGTTGTCTAGAAGCTGGGTAGGGTAATATCATATGTTGTAGACTTCTGAGGTCAAACCATGTAACGCTTGACTAAGTATCTTCCATGCTATGAAAGGATGACTTGTTTGTATTCAAATCTGTCGGTATTGTGTAAAACTATGGTTTTACTTGATCGCCTGCCAATTCCACTTAGACTATTTTATTCTCTTGTATATTATTTCGTGTCAGCTCTTTTTCATCATACATCGTAAGTTACCTTTCATTTCACTTCTCTGAAACAACGTTTAAGTTTCCTGGCGCCGAGCAGATTTCACCTGCAACATTATATTTTCGTTTGTATTGTACATTTTATCCAAATTCATTTAGTCTTTTTGATCTTTACATTTAAATTCCAAGCAGCCTCTACTACAGACATTGTGCCTTGTTTGCATTATTATAAATTTCTTTCGCTATTTCCCATCGGGTATGATTACTGAGACATGCTACCAGCTTTTATAAGGAGATGTGTTGCCATGAAAGTTAGTGGTGTAATTCATTCCGATTTTATATGGTTAAATTTCAAGCTGAAAATAGCTTTTACGATCTCGATGTCGGTGGCAAGTTGTATCTCAAGACCTCTTTAAACGACATAGTCAGCCCTAAAATGAGTAATGCTTAATACATACTACGTGGACACTTCGAATAGCGGCGCCTAGAGAATATAAATGTGTAGCTGCTTAACGAAAAAAAGGAACGTCACATAATCAACACTGCGAAGTGTGAGTGTACAACAGTGGAGAGTTTCAGTATTGTAATCTCATGGACGAAGAGAGCTACGAAATCTCCGAAGATTAACGCGCAGTAAACGAACTAGATTAATCGCACAAACAGGTGGTTTGAAGGGACAGGTAATCCATCAATGTTCCACTTACGCGTCACTTTGTGGTTTAACAGGTGCAACATATTAACACGCTGTGTACGTGCCAGGGACGCGCTGCGTCTGTGGCCTTTCGTCGAAAACCTTGTGCACATTGCAGTGGCACAGTGTAGCATTAGGAAATATATTGTTATTTATTGATAAATACTGTATCGCAAAGGTAGCTCATTTAGTTCAATCACAAATCATCATGCACAGAATTGTGACTAGTATCCACAACATTGTGAGCGTATTTTACTGAGGCGTATGCATTTTTTAAAATTATATTATTTTTGTAATCGAGTGATTACAGCGCAGAGGATAAATAGTGTCATCGAGCTGGAACAATAAGTCACTTCCTAACGGCGACACCAACAGTTGTATTTTGTTGCTGTAGTATCTGATGTTGTTGGCTTCTGTAGGATATGTCTGGTCTCTGTTCATGAACTAGTCTACTGTCATATTAGTTGCAGTTTTAAGGCTGCTGTAGAATAATTCTTGCATATTGTAGAAGTTCGCGCTTTTAGTACCTCTTTTTACTGAGCCACAGTCACTAGTCAAAATTTCTGGAATGTAGCTAAAACACAGTATTTTTATTGCTTCTGTATGCTTGGTCCATGTCGATGCTCACTTGAAGAAGGAATAAAATGAACAAATGAGGAAGTGACGTCATGGGAAACCCTTCCCGAAAGGAGAAACAAGCTAATGGTGCACACACTTTGACACTCAGGAAGGAGCTTTAGAAGGAACAAAAACGTGAAGGAAGACAATGATTAAAAATTAAAGAACATGGATAAAGATTTCCTGTTATCCTTCGTTCACATTTTTTTGTTCACTAGAAAACGTAAAGACCACTCAGGGGAAAGGCCTCATGTCTGTTCCGATTAGTCGACTGCTTCCTGCAAGACAAGTCGAGGAATGATCTGTGATCGTGAGAAATGTCAACAGTATGTCGCCAATCATTTCAGCCGATATTGCCAGCTGATAAATCCCGGTGACGCTGCGGCTTCTTTCTACCAGCAGCTCCTCATCTAATCTTAGGAGGGTGAGTGAACTCCATTCCACACCAACCTCCTTCAGAAGAGTCCAAGGCGGTACCGGGAATAGAACCCAGGGCCTTCCACAACGAAGGCAGCGATGTTTACTATTCTGTTAAGGACTTCCAACTTCTACGTTCAACTTCGTCTTTATGAGTTAAATGTTTTATTCATAGGCCGTGTAGATAGCCGAATTACGCCACGAAGATGTCATGAAATCTTGGGTTATCCACATCCTACCAGAGATTATGTGAATGTCTGAGATGGAGGAAGAGTAGTAGCGATGCTGATTTTGATGGTAGATACCTCAACTAATTCTCTGTAGCCTTTGCTTATCAATCGCCAGGTAACTTTTACCACCAACGGCCGATTGTGCAAAGAATTAAATCTTTGGTTAAGAGAGAAAATGACTTCAGATCAAGCTTAACCTGGAAATCTGTGTTTTATAAACGTTAATCCCAGATTATAATACCGTGAAGTCGGAACACGCTTGACTTGTGAATATCGCGGTTCAGACTAAGGTTTAGCTGTAATCGTCAATTTATAGTGTAGTGGCATTATGAAACATCGCTTTTGTATTTAGCAAATACAAACTGAAATAGTGAAAAAAGAATTTACTAACATAAATATGGTAAAGAAATATGTGACCACGCCTCTCCAACGCCGCTGAGCCTCGAAACACTTCTTTTCGATCTGCAAGGTCAGGTTAAGGAAATTACCAAATATCGTGTGTACGTAATGATAAATCTCACAACCGTTCTTGGGAGACGATTCGTAATTTATATGATTATTTCAAAGCATTTTGTAGACACATAGCAGCAGAATAAGAAAGGAAAATTCGAAGTATTTGCTGTGAACAGTTTGGGAATACTCGGGAACTGGGTGTTGTCCTAATCATCATCATTTAATCCCCATCGACGCGGAAGTCGCCGAAGTGGCGTCAAATCTAAAGACTTGCACCAGGCTAACGGTCTACCCGACGGGAGGCCCTAGTCACACGACATTTATATAGTTTAGGAAGGAAATTTTGACAGCAGCCAATAACGATTCAACATATCTTATGCACTGAAGGGCCATAGAGAACGGTCTAAGCATCCGTATTCCAATGCAGATATGTAAACAGGTAGAACAAGGCGCTGCGGTCACCAACGCCTATGTGAGACCCCAAGTGTCTGTTGCAGTCGTTAGATCGGTTGCTGCAGTTACAATGGCAGGTTATAAAGATTTAAGTGAGTCTGAATGTAGTGTTGTGGTCGATGCGATGGGGCATAGCATCTCCGAGGTAGCGATGAAGTGAGGATTTTCCCGTAAGACCATTTCACGAGTGACAAAAAATAAAAACACCAACAGCCGTCCTTATCATTTATTTTATTTTGTCGCTACCAGTTTCGACGCTTCATTACGTCATCTTCAGGCTGTTTTGATGCGGTGCAGGTTGATACGATCCCTATGCATAACCCATCAGTTGCACACCATTACTGGATTCGCAGATAATGTGTCAGCCCTCCAAGCATCAAGTGTCTACTCAAGTTGAAGCTTCGAAACTGGTAGCAACAAAATAAAATAAAATCATAAGGACGGCTGTAAGTGTTTTTATTTTTTGTCGCGATAGTAAAAGGCCGTCGTCCCAGAGACGTCCTGCTAAAAGGATGGACATAGAAAAGCATTTCACTAGTGTACCGCGAATATCAGGAAACCGGTTCAACATCAAATCTCCGACACTGATGCGCCCGGAAAACGATCCTTCAAGAACGGGACCAACGATGACTGAACAGAATCGTTCAATGTCACAGAAGTGCAACCCTTCCTCAAATTACTACAGATTTAGATGTCGGGTCATCAACAAGTGGTAGCGTGCGAACCATTCAACTTAACATAATCGACAACGGCTTTCGTAGGCGAAGGCCCAATCGTGTTCCTTCTATGACTGCACGACAGAAAGCTTTACGCTTCGCTTGGGCCCTTGAAACCCGACATTGGACTGCTGATCACTGGAAACATTTTGTCTGGTGGAACGAGTCTCGGTTCAAATTGTGTCGAGCGGGTATGTAGTCAACCTCATGAACTGTTCAAGCGGGTGGAGGCTCTGTCTTGGTTCAAATGGTTCAAATGGCTCTGAGCACTATGCAACTTAACTTCTGAGGTCATCAGTCGCCAACTAATTAAACCTAACTGACCTAAGGACATCACACACATCCATGCCCGAAGCAGGATTCGAACCTGTGACCCTAGCGGTCGCTCGGCTCTCTGTAATGGTGTGGGGCGTGCGCCGTTGGAGTAATATAGGACCCCTGATACTTCTAGACACGACTCTGACAGGTGACACGTATTTAAGCATCCTGTCTGATCACCTGCATCCATTCATGTCCATTGTGCATTCCGACGGACTTGTGTATTTCCAGCAGGACAGTGCGACAACCCACACGTCCAGAATTGCTACAGAGTGGCTCCAGGAAAATTCTTCTGCGTTTACACATTTCGGCTGATCACCAAACTCTCCAGAGGTAAACATTATTGCCCATAATGTGGGATGCTTTGCAATGTGCTGTTCAGAAGAGTTCTCCATCCCCTTGTCCCCTACGGATTTATGGACTGCCCTGCATTGGTGTCAGTTCCCTCCAGCACTACTTCAGACATTAGTCGAGTCCATGCCGCGTCGTGTTGCGGCACTTTTGCGCCATCGCGAGGGCCCTACACGATATTAGGCAGGTGTACCAGTTTGTTTGGCTCTTCAGTAAGTATGTTCCTTTTCGCCTAGAGTGACGGTAATTATGCAATTCGTGTTAAACTTTTAACTAACGAACACTTCTGAAACTGCTGTGACGAAAAACATGCAACTAAGTATCACATATTTCGGCTGCTCAGAGATGACGACGTGGGCTGCAGTGCATAGGATGTCCTGTGCGGACTCCAGTCAGTTCTTCGATCTTTTTTCACTTTTGTTACTACTTTCTCTACTGTACAGTAAGATGACTGTAACAACATCACCATGCCATTCCATACCGTTGAAACCACACCACACTTTCCGTTTGGCGAGCGTTCCTGTCCACTATTGGCCAATGTTCTGTGTTCGTCAACTCTAAACAACGTGAATTGTAAGGTGTATTGTGTATCAAAGCCGGAGACCTAGAAACGACGGAGAAGCTTCCTCCCGCCTTAGCCCTCAGTGGTTCACAACCCCACAACAGGACACAGCAGTCCACCACCTACCTCACCGCCGCCACACACCGAACGCAGAGTTATTGTGCCGTTCGGCCCTTGTGTGGTAGAGAAATGATGGTCACGGGTACGTGTAGAAAGTGTTTGCGCAGCAGTCGCCGACATATTGTAACTTTGTAACTGAGGCGGGTTAAGGGAACCAGCCTGCATTCGCCGAGGCAGATGGATAACCGCCTTAAAAACAATCCACAGGCTGCCGGCACACCGGACGTCGACACTAAACCGCCGGGCGGATTCGTCCCGGGGAGCGGCACGCCTTTGCGCTCGGGAAGCAGCGCGTTAGACCGAGCGGCCAACCGGGCGGGCAACGTGAACTACTTTGTTTCCTTTAGTTTACTTTACAGATATCTGTGTATTGAGATGTGTAGACCGAGGACACGACGAGTGCCAATGAACTCCCCACACTTTCCGTGAAAGGGTGAACCCACTCTTGAAAGTAAATGGTTCAAATGGCTCTGAGCACTATGGGACTTAGCATCTATGGTCATCAGTCCCCTAGAACTTAGAACTACTTAAACCTAACTAACCTAAGGACAGCACACAACACCCAGCCATCACGAGGCAGAGAAAATCCCTGACCCCGCCGGGAATCGAACCCGGGAACCCAGGCGTGGGAAGCGAGAACGCTACCGCACGACCACGAGATGCGGGCTGAAATTAAATAAAAAGTCATTTAAGCTCTGGCTTCGATTAGACAAAAGTACTGCAGAGCAGAGCAGTAGGACCCAAGATTCAGAGACCATTCGATAAAACCAATCAAAAACGAACGGCCGCTGACTGAAATACGTATGTTTCTGTTAACATTAAGATTTAACGCCATAGGAACCTTTCAGATGGTTATGGTGGTCTGTGTAAATTAGACGTAGCAACAGCTTGAGAGCTGTCAAAAAGGTATCAGCGTGTATTGCCTCATTCAAAAAAGGAGTTATCAAAATGCCTATGGAAGAAAATGACATTAGTAACACCCAGCATGATTTTTATCAAACAGCGCTTTTTCCTGGCGTCTTAGGTGCTATTAACTGCACTCATATCGCTATCAAATCTCCTGGTGGCGACAATGTAGAAATACGTATTTAAAAATAGTTATGGACGGTTTTATAAATGTACATACGATCTCAGACGCTAACCTGCGATGTTTAGATATCGTGACTAGATGGCAAGGCTCTGTCCATGACAGCAGCACTTCAGGAACCCAATCTTACATACTCAGCTGGAAAGAGAAGAAATTCCGCAAGGCATATTTCGTGGAGACAGCGGCTATAATTGTTGCTTGTATTTGTTGACGCCGGTACTTCGCGAAGAAACGGCGGCTGAGCGAATCTGTAATCGTGCCCACAAGAAAACCAAGTCAGCAGCTGAAAGAACGTTTGAAGCAGTAAAAGGACGATTCCCCTGCTTGAGTTTAGGACTCAGCTTGGCGGTAAATAGCGCAGCATTTGTCTAGAACCATATGGCTGCCACATCAAAGGAGGAACTTGAAACTGATGACAAAGTATTTACCGAGAGAAGACTGTACGCAGAAATTACAGCAGTTGCAGAACGTGAAGCCAACGGGAGTCATAATACATTGAGGATGGAATTTATTAATGATGTAAAAAGTTAAAAAATCGGAATAAATGTCCAAAATGTCAGTCTGAAAACCAGATTTTCTTTTTGTTTCTTTTAGTTCTAGTCACTTCTCTACCCCCTGGTTATTGAATTCTGTATCAGAACAAGGACACCACCAATAATGTTATAAACAACCTTTTACGCTACAAATCCATCTCAAAACTTTTCTCAGAGTTTATTAAAATGTACATGAAACACCGGATATAACTTCGAGGTGAAATCTTGTCTACGAAGATACTGCAGTAGGCTACATACCAACAGAAAATGAAGGTAACAGGAGTCACAATATAATGAATGCGAAATTTATTAACAAAGTATTTACACAAAATGCTGCAAGATTGGAAGAAATTTACAATGTGTCATTTTAAGTCTTTTTATTTCTTTAAGTTCCAGTTCTTTAATTTCTTTATCTATTTTGAGTATTTCTATTCTTATTTTTTATTCTGCAAGCAAGCACTGTACTTTGATTTCATATTCAAGCTCTAGGCCCTCTAATCTTCTCTTGTAAAAATGGTACTTCTTATCGAGATTAGGTTCTATTCTTTTGTTTTTGGGATGAGATTATGACATTACAACAGAATCCCTGCTTGCGAGTTACGCACCTACGTGTAATTAAAGGTTATTTTCAGTGTATTGCCGTTCTTATCAGTGCAAATTTAAACATTCTCTCCTTCGTTTTCATTTACATATTCTTGAACAACAGCAATATTTTCATTTGAAGCTACATATGTATCTTCGTTCACTGACGTGAATAAACTGCAGCCTATGCCATCTGAACCTGTATCAGAAGAAGCCAGTAACGAATAACATTATAAATAACGTTTTACGCATAGTTCAGTTGCTTAAAAAATCTGTGCGATCGTATCAAAATGTTTAAAAACCACTCCACATAACTTCAGGATGAAAATGTGCGTCGTCATCGTAGAGTTTGGATATGGGAAAAAATTATGGCGTCTAGGCTGTAAATTGCTTCTTTCCACTTTCCGTAACAATACGCCTGACGAAACTACCACCTCCAGTTTTACGTATTTCAACGTTGAAAAGTTTTTATACCTTTCAAACCTGAAAAATTTTGACATTGTTTTTCTCCACTTTTCATACCACATACATAAAAAACTAAACACAATAATTACAGAGTGCTTTCTTAAAATTATGTCCTTGTCAAACGTAAATGCTTTCTTGATCCTTTTTACTAACATCTTAAGACTCCTCCAGTCCGATCTATCCCGATGTTACGAGAATTAAATTCAACAGCAACTTCTCTCTATTCCTTTACCCTGTTGGCGGCAGAGACTTCAGATTTCATTCCTTTTTCTTTCACCCAGTTATATCTTTGTACTGGTCCTATACAATTTCCAGCAGCAAATCTTAATCGTATTGAGAAAGGTTTGGGGATCGCTCCTTTTTCTGCTGTCTTGCTTTTATGGTTACAGCACGAAACCTTCGATAATATACACTGTGTATCTACGACGTACGATAAATATCTGTGGTCGAAGCCAATAATCGTGTCAAAAGCCGATTTCAGCCGTGTTGCCAAGCATGTTACTTGCTACCTTAGATCAAGTCTGACTCTGCTTCGGTTGATCCAGCTTCAGCGTTGTACTATAGAGCTCCATTCTCAATATAGTTCACTTTCTGGCCTAACGTAAAATTTGATCTCTTGTAGGCGATGTACATACAATCGGTCCTAAGGGTATATACCAGCAGAACCGGTCGTTGCTCATTCAGATCGAAATAACAAAGTGCCATGTTGATGCATGCGATAAGATGTTCGTTTCATTTTGCATGGCAAGCAAAGTGGCCATTGGTGTCCTTGGTTGGTATAAGGTGCTCGCATATCCCAGGAAATGCTTTAACTTTTTCCACTTGAAGAACCTTGCCACCCCAGGAAGTGTAACCCATCTACTGTGCCGGTCCTCAGCGCTGTAACATTTTTTGTGAATTTAATTATGCTGACGTAAAGTAAGTGATCAGTTAGAGTATTTACTGTGGAAATGTAATGTGACTTACGGCTTTGTAACAAAATTCTCTAGAAAGTATCATACCTTGACTCCACAAAACTACATTAGTAACTCAAAATGCAGTCATGCTGTTAGAGGGTATACAGATTTTGTGTAAAGCCGTTAATGAGGCAAAGTGATCATTTAGATGGTGGTATCTGGCCACTTTGTGCAGGGGGAGAATGTCAAAGCAGCAACTGAAAGAAAGACTCCAAGGCGATACAACAAGTCCTCATAAGAGTAATATAGAAGCGGCAAATAAAGAAAGAGAAGAAAAAGAAAGTAAAAATGACGAAAATCGGAAAGAAGCTGACGAGAGGAAAGGCAGTACAAAGAAAATTGCGAAGAGCAGGAAATACAACCCTAGAAGAACACTTTTTGACGACAACGATGACAGCGGAGAGTGCACGTATTCCAAAATAAAATAAAAATTCAAGACTAGAAGCACAGTGGATTTACTACGAATGGTGCTTCCTCTGGGTCCATGCACTTTGTACAGGAGCTGAGAAACATAGTTTCACATTTATTTATAAAATGTGTAGTTCGAATCACGTTTCGTAATAAAATATATTTAGTTCTCTGCTAAACAGTTTTTTACCCACTATTTGTGACTTGAATGCCAAGTGGCCACGGGTAATTGAACTATTCGATATTATACTTCGATAGTTGCAGATTATAAGCATTCATTTCTAGGCATTTGCGTCTACCGCTACGCGGCTAATAGAGCAGAAATACCCTGGTCACTTTGCCCGACTCTCCCGAAAGTACTACACGGGCTGCTAGGACGCTGGTTAACTCTTGACCGTGATGAAAGATGAAGTAAACGAGTGCTGAAGTGTGCAAACACAGCGAAAGTACCGAGAAACTTTTATCCAAGAATCTCATAGCGGAAAACCACTACATCATATTCAGTACGTACTATTTTGTCGGTGGTCCTCCTACTGCCAGTTCATATACTCAGATTTTCATGTACTAGTTTCATACACTAGAAATCGATAAGAAAAGTATGACACCAGTCGAAAGAACGAGGACTCTCAATTGTATTCCAGTAATTACTAGTAGAGGTCTATACAGGGTGTTCGGAAATTACCGTTACAGACTTCTATGGCTTAAACAGGGGAGTGACTACATAATATTTTGAAGAGGAAACCATGTTCGGAAATCTACCGTTTCCGTGCTACTACCATTTGAAAACATGTTGGTAGAGCACTTTTACAAGTAATTGATTAGGAGTGACCCACTACATAACTTGTTTTACAGTCCCATTCGGTAACAGCCAAAGAAATTGTCCTTGTGCTCCGTGGGTGTTCTCTTCAACGTGACGCAGAACAGTTATTACGGAACAATTCTAAAGGAAACTTTACGAAACATCCATTTATCACTTAATCTTATTGTTAGTATTAACACTTAAACAGTACATATTTATATTATTCCGAAACAAAAAAACAGCATACTGCATGTACAGAACGTAGTGTTGAGGTTTTAAAACAAGCAAATGCGCTTGAGTGATAAATGGGTGTTTCGTTACGTTTCCTGTCGAATTGTTACCTGGTAATTGAACTGCATGACACCTAAGCAGAAATGGATGAGTCAAACAACCGAGCTGAAAGCGTCGTAGAACGGACACAGTACGTTTCCAGACATGGGTTCCTATTCAGAATATTATGTACCCACTCCCTTCTACAAGTCCTAGAAGTTTAGTACAGGAATTTCTGAACACGCTGCAGATAAATTCTTCATTTTTGTGGACGTAGTTGCTTTACAATTCTTTTTGTTCTGTCGCTGCAGGTACAAAAATGTATGATTTTTCCACCAGACGCGTTTCGTTTTATTGAGGTAAAGAATCATCAGTGGTATGTAACTAGGTTGTTTATCTTTTGATTTGCTTTAAGACCGAAAAAAAGTTCGATAAAAATGTGTTGGTTTGTACATTGGGTGATCTTTGCTTGATTTCTCGCTTACATCTGGAAATGTCATCTGCTAGCACATCGTTGACGGATTTCCGCTTTAGACACTGATAATTTCGCTCTAATTTTTAGATGTTCCACAGCACTAATGCGTTTCTCATGTTTTTCACATCACACTTTTACGCACACCACAGTTTCTGTTTGTTTTTATGCTTATAAGTAAGTGTTGTGGTTTGTGTTTTTTTGTGCTGCCAACATAACCTTTCCACTAGTTTGTCTTTGACCTACAACCCTTTCTACTCTTTCTTTCTTTATTAGTATATTATATGTATGAAATTCTATTTAATTATGTTGCTATGTAGTTATATACAGTGTAAGCGTAAGGAAGCAATAGAGATGGAGATTTTTTTTCTGCTCTAATTCACACTCCATCATACTACTATAGACTTATCTCAACTCACCATGGCTTCTCCCTCACCTAGAAAAAAAAAATCACTATTCCTTTCCTACTCTTACGCAGTATATCAATACACAGCAACGTAGTTAAATAGAAATACACACATACAATAATCTAATAAAAAAAAAAGAAAAGAAAAAAGGTCAAAGACAAACTAGGGGAAAGGTTATGTTAGCGACACTATAAAACACAAACCACAAGACGTACTTAGAAGTATAAAACAAACAGAAAACTTTGTTATGATTAAAAGTGTGATGTGAAAAACATAAAAAATCAATAGTGCTGTAGAACAACAAAAACTTAGAGCAAAGTTATCACTGTCTAAAGGGGAAATGCGTCAACGATGAGCTAGCAGACGACATTTCCCGATTTAAGCAAGAACCCAAGCGAAAATCATCCTAAGTACAAACCAAAACATTCTTAACGAACTATTTTTCGATCTTAAAGCAAATCAAAATATAAATGATTTAATTAAGGGCAACTGATGATGCTTTATTTCAATAAAGTGAAACGCGTCTTCTGAAAATTTCGAAAATATTTTTGTAGTTGCAATGACAGAACGAAAATACCCTCAAGAACTCTGTCAATAGTTACATTCAGCATCGTTTGTACCCGAAGGCCCCAAGAGCCTGCTTTGCGCACAGTGTCTAGTGAAGAACGAACCTAGAGACTGCAGCCTGTGTAGTACTGGATCCTGTGCCCGCCGTCTCGTCCCG
Organism: Schistocerca serialis cubense; assembly: GCF_023864345.2. Lineage (NCBI taxonomy): Eukaryota > Metazoa > Arthropoda > Insecta > Orthoptera > Acrididae > Schistocerca > Schistocerca serialis. The sequence continues at coordinate 151,929,878 of NC_064639.1, forward strand.
GACGAGATGATACAGCCGGTCATTATTACTTGAGCCCCGTACGTGCTGTGCCTAATTCTGCGCTCATTTGTACTGCGCTGTCTGGGGCAAGCTCAGTGGGCAGTGTGTGTTGTGTTTGTGTGTGTGTGTGTGTGTGTGTGTGTGTGTGTGTGTGAGAGAGAGAGAGAGAGAGAGAGAGAGAGAGAGGAGCGTGTATGTGTGTGCGCTTGTGTTTGTGCCTGCTGTGCTGGCAGACGGAGGTAGCCCAGCCGAGGCGGGGCCCTGATTACTCTGACATTTGGAAGCGACTCACAGTCTCTGCGGAGCAGACGAAAGGTAAGACCGGTGAGGCGTCCCGGGATTTAAAAACTGATTACTCGGCGCAAAAAACGTTTCCTGAATAACGCATTGCACTTTCATGGTCTTCAAGTCTGTCCTCCTGCAATCTGTCACTTACTGCAGTGACAATGTTTGCAGTATAACAGCATTTACTTTTCTTTTGTTCGAAGTTAATATTAAATTTTCAGTGTCAGCTGTAGACACGTCATTGGCGGAGTGCCGCTGGTTTCAATACTGGGTCCTCTGCAGTTTGTCATACATGTTAATATACATATAATATTTAATATACATGAAGATGGAGTAGTTCTTTCGGAGAGATAATTCTATTAAAATATCATCTCTTTCTGTCAATCTCAGATCTACTGAAAGCACGAAATTTTCTCTTAATGAACGTTGTGTATGATGTAATGCAACACAAACTTGAACATAAAATCGCTGAAATTATCCGTTACCTTACATATTCAAGTTGGACAATTAATTCATCTTAAGGTATGACACGACTTCTACAGTAGTAATAATCCACTAGAGCTGTTCTCTTATATTTTGTTTACTATCTCCAGTTTCTACAGATTACTCGATCTTAGTTGGTACCTAAATACAATAACGACATTGTTAGCACAAATATCTGTCTATGTACGTATAAATGCATAACATGTAGGTGTATTGTAATTTTTTCCTCACACTCTAGGATCTTAAATGCTATTTTTATAATTTTATCTACATCTGCTTTTATATTTGTATACTATTTTTGAATTATCTATTTACATGTTACGTACAAGCTTTCCTATTAAATTTATATCTATGAAGAACAATGATTAGTATCGTATACAAAATTTAGAATCGTATTTTGGCCTAAATTTTGCCGAAGTTCTCAAAAACATTTTCTTTAAATATCTGGATTCTGTTTCGTCATTTAAGATGTTATTGGGTTATATATATATATATATATATGTGTATATATATATATATATATATATATATATATATATATATATATATATATATATATATTGAGAGGTATGTGCTAAGTTCTGATCAGGGTAGATCCAAAAAATAAAGAAGGTAGTTGAAAGCCGCAAGGTGGAATGAGTATAATATCTTTGAGGAGGTGGATCTGTGATGGTTAAGAGCGCCGGGCGCGCACAGTAAAAAACTCGGGTGTCGCAGCTAGGTGCCCGGAGGAAGCAGATGTGTGCGGACAGCTTTAAGGGAGGAGTTGCGCTCACTGCGCAGTTACCCTAAGAAAACTTCAGAACGTGAACGAGAGAAGATATACAATGATTTCAAAAATGGTTTTTGTTAGATAATGTTCAGAGTTAGGATTTGTATGTCCAAGGTTTGACACAGAAAGCGTTTTGTAAAATTTTTTGTAAGAGCGATTCGTGCTACAAAAATGTTGGAAATGGTAGGATTTGTGTATGACTTAAAATTTTAACAATATATATATATATATATATATATATATATATATATATATATATCAGCATTTTGTTTAAATCTAACAGCCTGATTCATAATCCACATCCTTTGCTTGTATTGAATATGAAGATGAGTAGGAAAGTAAAGTTACTCACCAATGAAAGAACGTAAAGGAAATGAGGTCTCTATGCAATATATATGTGAAGTTTATGGTTTGAGATCGATTTTGGTATCAATAACGTTATCAGAGCAAACTTATTTCAAATAACTAATTTTATGCCATTGCACAACTGGCATTATTCAAGTCAAGATATAATTTAATTAAGTAAACATCAAGGTCAAAAGTAAATTTTTCAGTACCGTCTTAATGCCATTGCAAAAACAGCATTATTCTCTTGAACTTGATTGCTGAGTCAAAAACATGTTTCATTTCTGGCAAAATGGAGTAGTGCAAGAAACAAGTTCACAGACGCAGTCAGATGCAGGTTTGTTGAATAAATAATTTGGATCAATTTTATCATTGATACTCTCACAAATAAAAAAAGGATATAATTTTGGTTAGATACTTTCAATATATAACTTCTACGAAGTTCTTATCGGTCAGATGATTGAGAAAAAAAGACAGTCCTAAATTTTACGTACGATATTAATCGATTTTCTTCAAATCTATAAAATTAATAGCAGACCATGTCTCTGACAGACAACTTGATAATTCAACAATTATGCACAAAGATGACAAAACAACTGTGGATCATAATTGAAAAGTAACATTTAAAATAATATAATGTAAATAATAACTATAGTACAACCAATTATTATTAATTTATACGTGGTAATTATAGCTTGACTGTACTTAAGTCACCGCTTCAGATTGAGACGTCGCTCGAAACTAGTAGCAGTATATAAAATATATATAAAAAGCAGTTGTTAAAGATCATTATCACATTAGTACACAATTTTTTGGGGTTGCAGAACACAACACGTAAGTAATAATCAGTATGAGATAGGCAAGGGTAATTAACATCACCCCTCCTAAGTGCGGACGATGACGTTTGGGTTGCCCATCTTAATGTGAATGAAATACGTTTGCACTCCCTGTACTTACGAGAACTAGAGACAATTAATTGGAGGATCCAGTCCAGAGAGCAGCACCCTGCCGACTTACCGCCATGTCAACCTCAGCCATGAGGTGTCCTTTTCATGCAGAATGAAAGAGCGTGGTGTCAGCATGTCCATCTCCTGGCCATTTTCGGCTTTGCGGACTGTGCAGCCATTACTTGTCATTGAAGTATTTCCACAGCTGGTATCGCGAGGCTCAGTAGACCTCGTTCAGGTGATCGCACGAAGCAACTCATCTTTAATAAAGAAAGCGGTAGTCGCACAGAAGCATGTCATAAGAATAATATTTGGTACCCACGCACGATCGAGTTGTAGACAGCTGTTTAAGGATGATGATGTTGTCCCATACTCCTCGACAGAGTGTAGGGGACGATGTGGGAGACCCCACCGCCTTACTAGGCAAGGTCGTAGCGGAAGTGATTTCACATTGCCTTCCTTCGATCGTAATGGGGATGAATTATGATGATGAAGACGACACAACAACACCCAGTCATGTCGAGGCAAGTGAAAATCTCTGACACCGCCAGGAATCGAACCCGGGAGCCAGTAGTCCGGAACGAACAACGCTACTGCGAGACCACGAGCTGCGCACTCTGTTTAAGGAAACAGGTATTTCAATTATAGCTTGAAAGTTAACATTTTCTCGCATAATAATCGTCTTGCTTCATCCATTACAGTTCATAAGTGAAATCAGTAACTACTCTAGTAGAAGATAAATTTACCTCTCTTCATTCAAGGGTAGATAATGCTGTTATGAAACATTTTGACCACTTCCAGAGGATACTAAATACTTGGCAGACAGCAAAGCTAAATTTTTAAATAAGCATGAAGTGTTCCTTCTAGGCAACTCCCGTTTCACAGAAGAATGAATTTACCTGCTTGAGTTAGAAACTGAAGTCGTCTCGGAACAGTCAGTTTATGACCTTACTTAAGAACGAAATACGTTAATAATTTGCAGACAGACTCGTTCCTAGTCATTGCGACATATCGCACAAATCTTTCTTGAAACAAAGTCCTTTCCCTCGGAGGATTAAAAGGTCAGACAGCCGAAAAAAACAGGGATCTGAGACATACAATATGTTCTGCAATCACTACATCATATTAGCTCCGTATGTCAATAAACATTACATTTTGCTGTACTAATAAGCACTACAACCTACGCCAATATCCATAGTCTGGAAACCACATTACTTTTCTTGCGGTGCCAGCTTCTGATAGCGCTGTGGCAAGTGGCTTATCTGTTCTTCTCGAACTGGATTTGTTAGCTGTGACGCTGGAAATAAGTTCTAGAAAATCGTAAGACCATTTAGGACTTCGGATTGCAATGCCAGTGGCATCTCTTCACAGAGCTATATACAAGCACAAGCTGTAGCCTTACCAATTAAAGGTAGTGCATCAACAGACCAATTAAGATACTGTTGCTCATCGTCAGTATTTGTACTGGCAGTTGTAGACTGTGCAAGATGGAGCAGCTAATCCAGATGTATTCTCTTTTTCTGTTGAAGCTTGGTTGTCTTTATCGGGGTATATAAACTCGCGAGAGAGAGACGTTGAAGTTCTCACGGTTGTCATCAGTTACGTCAAGAGCCCCTCGACATGATAACGTGGATCTGTTATTCTGTTAATCGAACAGGAAAGGATCGGTCTTTTTCCAAGCCATAAATACTGATTGCTACGTGAACAATATATCACAACCTCTTTCGAAGAACCTACAACTAACGAAAACATTACGGGTATTTGGTGCAGGACAGTGCAGGACCACACATCACCCATGCATCAATGGCAGTATTACCAGGTTGTACTGATAAGATATACTGCAGTAGTGAAATACAGTGACCGACTTCTAGACGAATGAGTACTTGAGATCGCCGGTGACCTGCTTGCCACTCGCAGTATTACTACTTCTGTTTTCGTGAGTGGAAGCTCTTAGAACATGTCTTGAGGAGAGGCAGCGGATTACCGAATAAAAGATATCAGGTGTGCTCTAAGAAAAAGGTACTCCTCTCCATATCTTGGTAACGAACCAAGTTACAAGGAAGGCAATCATTTTTTATGTAAAAACACTCAGAGTTCCTAGTTTCAGTTTTGTATTTAACTGATGATTAGTTTCGAGCTATTTGAACTCATTTTCAAATTATTCAGACAGATCAAATAGTCTTTTGCGTAACAGCATGCAAGCCATGTTAAGTTTGTATATAGACGTATATTAAAGTCAAGTTTTTCTGTGAACAGCGACAGGATAAAATCTTTCATAGAAAAACCTGACTTTTATTTACTTGTATGTACAATCATAATGTGGTTTTTATACTATTACGGAAATACAGTTTTTTTTGGTGTGGTCTTCAGTCCTGAGACTGGTTTGATGCAGCTCTCGATGCTACTCTATCCTGTGCAAGCTTCTTCATCTCCCAGTACCTACTGCAACCTACATCCTTCTGTATCTGTTTAGTGTGTTCATCTCTTGGTCTCCCTCTACGATTTTTACCCTCCACGCTGCCCTCCAACACTAAACTGGTTGTTCCTTGATCCTTCAGAACATGTCCTACCAACCGATCCCTTCTTCTATTCAAGTTGTGCCACGAACTTCTCTACTCCCCAATCCTGTTCAATACCTCCTTCTTCTAGTGAAGTTGTGCCACAAACTTCTCTTCTCCACAATCCTGTTCAATACCTCCTCACTAGTTATATGGTCTACCCATCTAATCTTCTTCTGTAGCACCACATTTCGAAAGCTTATATTCTCTTCTTGTCCAAACCAGTTATCGTCCATGTTTCACTTCCATACATGGCTACACCCCACACAAATACTTTCAGAAACGACTTCCTGACACTTAAATCTATACTCGATGTTGACAAGTTTCTCTTCTTCAGAAACGCGTTTCTTGCCATTGCCAGTCTACATTTGATATCCTCTCTACTTCGACCAGCATCAGTTATTTTGCTCCCCAAATAGCAAAACTTCTTTACTACTTTAAGTGTCTCATTTCCTAATCTAATTCCCTCAGCATCACCCGACTTAATTCGACTACATTCCATTATCATCGTTTTGCTTTTGTTGATGTTCATCTTATACCCTCCTTTCAAGACACTGTCCATTCCGTTCAACTTCTCTTCCAAATCCTTTGCTGTCTCTGACAGAATTAAAATGTCGTCGGCGAACCTCAAAGTTTTTATTTCTTCTCCATGGATTTTAATACCTACTCCGAATTTTTCTTTAGTTTCCGTCACTGCTTGCTCAATATACAGATTGAATAACATGGGGGAGAGGCTACAACCCTGTCTCACTCCCTTACCAACCACTGCTTCCCCTTCATGTCCCTCGACTCTTATAACTGCCATCTGATTTCTGTACAAATTGTAAATAGCCTTTCGCTCCCTGTATTTTACCCCTGCCACCTTCAGAATTTGAAAGAGAGTATTCCAGTATTGTCAAAAGCTTTCTCTAAGTCTACAAATGCTAGAAACGTAGGTTTGCCTTTCCTTTATGTAGCTTCTAAAATACGTCGTAGGGTCAGTATTGCCTCACGTGTTCCAATATTTCTACGGAATCCAAACCGATCATCCCCAAGGTCGGCATCTATCAGTTTTTCCATTAGTCTGTAAAGAATTCGCATTAGTATTTTTGCAGCTGTGACGTATTAGTCAACACCTGCTTTCTTTGTGATTGGAATTATCGTATTTTTCTTGAAGTCTGAGGGAATTTCACCTGTCTCATACATCTTGCTCACCAGATGGTAGAGTTTTGTCAGTACTGGCTCTAACAAGGCCGTCAGTAGTTCCAATCGAATGTTGTCTACTCCCGGGGCCTTGTATCGACTCAGGTCTTTCAGTGCTTTGTCAAACTCTTCACGCAGTATCGTGTCTCCCATTTCATCTTCATCTGCATCCTCTTCCATTTCCATAATATTGTTCTCAAGTAATCGCCCTTGTATAGACCCTCTATATACTCCTTCCACCTTTCTGCTTTCCCTTGTTTGCTTAGAACTGGGTTTCCATCTGAGCTCTTGAAATTCATACAAGTGACTCTCTTTTGTCCAAAGGTCTCTTTAATTTTCCTGTAGGCAGTATCTATCTTACCCCTAGTGAGATAAGCCTCTACATCCTTACATTTGTCCTCTAGCCATCCCTGCTTAGCCATTTTGCACTTCCTGTCGATCTTATTGTTGAGACGTTTGTAATCCCTTTTGCCTGCTTCATTTACTGCGTTTTTATATTTTCTTCTGTCATTAATTAAATTCAATATTTCTTCTGTTACCCAAGGATTTCTACAAGCCCTCGTCTTTTTACCTACTTGATCCTCTGCTGCCTTCACTACTTCATCCCTAAGAGCTATCCATTCTTCTTCTACTGTATTTCTTTCCCCCATTCCTGTCAATTGTTCCCTTATGCTCCCCCTGAAACTCTGTACAACCTCAGGTTCTTTCAGTTTATCCAGGTCCCATCTCCTTAAATTCCCACCTTTTTGCAGTTTCTTCAGTATTAATCTACAGTTCATAACCAACAGATAGTGGTCAGAGTCCACATCTGCCCCTGGAAATGTCTTACAATTTGTCTATCTTAGTGATTTGGAAATGGGTTCACGTAACACGAAACTAGTCATAAGTTAAATAAAAATACTGAGTCTTGCAACTTTGGCTGTCTCTACATAAAACTGGACAAGACAAATTGCTATACCTTTACTAACTCACCATGTTGGAAATCCAGAAAAGGCAATCATGCTGGTCAGTGTCTCCCTCGAAACTTAACAACATATGCTCGATGCATTTTTTACTGTCATCTGGACAAAAAGTTTTGGGGTTATCGCAACAACAGTATCAAACGTATTAAAAGGTGTTTTTGGAAATACAAGCAATCATAAACCTCGCCCTTCTGTGGAGACCACGGTTGTCTTCGAAAACAGTACGGAACACCTAGTTAGTGTTTCCGAAAAGACTGCTGTACTGCGGCATTTAGGTATAAAAGCTCTCCCTTGTTCACAAGTTCACGTGAACCTTCAAGTGCATGGGACAGTCGGTAAGAGTGTGAGAGATTCTGTACTAGGTCACGTTTTCTATGTTTCGATACAGTGTATCGATACGTGGAACTGTTTCTCTGTTTCGAAACGGTTATGTTTCACTGTTTAGAAACAGTGGTGTTTCATTCAGCTCTGTCTCGGATAACGGGGCCAGTTCCGATCTCGAGCCTGACACAGAAACTATATCGTGGCCTCAAAATAACAGTGCTTCACTTCACTTCTGCTTGGAAGGACTAATTGTATCGAAACAGTGACATTTCATTCCTATCTGTCTCGGACAAGATTTGGGCACGGCACGAATACTGAAATACATTTGACGTATCTCTTAATATAACACTTTCAAGAGTGTCGAAATCATTTTCACACAAAACAGCATAAGGTTTAAGATTTCCCAAAATAAAGCGTCAGTTCTAATTGGCTGCCCTGTTCTTAAATGGCGTAATATCTGCTTTATATGCACTAACAAACAAGAAAATAATGTACAACATTCGCATTTCAAATAATAAATGTGTGAAAAACACCCAGTTTAATTGCACATCTCTGATATCGTAACGCTCCTCTGTTCACGTACAGTAATAATATTAAAAAACGCAAAACCTAAAACATTATGAAGAAACAAAAAGGCGTACAATGGCCGTTTTTAGACATATGTCTAAAAACGCCCAGTATATAAATTGGATGTACGTAGAATTACAAGCAACCTGATTGACGCATCATTGATGGTGTAATGTTGAACAGGAAGTGCTGGGAAGCATGGTGGATTTATAACAATGGTTCGAAACACCTTGGGGGACAAAAACTTCGTATCTTAGGTTTTATTATTTATTCCAATTACATGGCGTTATTTGTGAGTCTATAGTCAACGTGTCTTTTCTCCACAATGATTCTTTTTTTGTGTATGGAAACTGGCAGGACGGGTATATTACCCATATTAACGGAATGTTGGAACCCCAGTAGCATATCCGTTGTTTCTGCTGTTTGATCCCGCCTCCAGTTCCGTTCGTTTTGGTTCTTCTGGCTTCAGCTCTGGCGTTACGATACGAGATTCGTCCACAAAGTAAATTCTGTTTCTATTTCTATCCGCGGCAGCTCTACGATCACAGTTCCGAGCATGCGCGGCAGTTACTCTGACTCATGGAGAAGACATGTACGCCATTTTCAGATTGCTGCTGCCGACGTGTGCTTTTTAGTGTTTCCTTATAATGTGAGCTGTAATTGAAAATGCCGCCACATGTGAAATCAGATCTGTGATTCGTTTTCCAAATGCAAAGAGAGTTAAACCAAAGGAAATTCGTCAGAAAATCTGTGAGGTTTATGGACAAAATGCTGTAAGTGATTCAATGGTTAGAGGATGGGTCAGACTGTTCAATGGAGGACGTGATCAAGTGCATGATGAAGAACCAAGTGGGCGCCTGTCTGTGGTTACTGATGAACTGGTTCACACAACTGAAGAGAAGATTAAGCACAACCGTAAGTTTACACTTAGTGCCCTTGCTATGGAAGTTCCGCAAATCTCAAGATCACTAATTCATGAAATTGTTACTGAAAAACGATAATTCCCGACCTCACACTGCGAATGTGACCAAACAACTCTTATGGGAATTTCAGTGTGACGTGTTTGATCATCCTACGTACAGTACGGACCTCGCTCCTAGCGATTTTCATCTCTTCTTACACCTAAAATCTGTCCTTGGTGGTCAACACTTCAACGATCATGACGAGCTGAAAGAACATGTTACCACATAGGTGAATACACAGGCGGCAACCTTGTATGCAGAAGGCATACAAAAACTTGTGCCACGCTATCACAAGTACCTACAAAATTTCGGAAGCAATGTAGAAAAGTACTTTAACAGTTGTAGATTTTTGTGCAATAAGTATTTTTTCTGTCTCTGTACACGTTTGTTTTATATAACCAAACGGAAGTTACTTTGCGGACGTTCCTCGTAAATCCTGTGAAAATTAAATGTAACTTGTGCTCGACAGTGTTGGCATTTAAAAGTAAATCAACTTCCTTCTTAAACAGACACTTGCGAAATAAGCATCCCACACTCAGTTTAACAGAAACTAGTTCGAAACGAGGTTTTATGAATCTGGGCAGTTCAGTTTCCACAGCAACTGTTCAAGCATTAGCCATTTTAGAGCCTGTGCGTCAAAATGAACAATCTGTGCAAGAAATACCCTGCACTTCCACCTCTTCAGTTCTGGATAGTGTGGTAGACAGACGAAGATTACTGGATTTGCATCAAGACCAGTGCCTTCACCCAAACTAGCCAAAATAGACGAACAGATTATAAGACTTGTTGTTAAAGAATATCTTCCATTTAATGTAGTTCAGAGTGTAGAGTTTAGAAAAGTGATTTATGTATTAAATGAAAACTATGTACCTCCCAGTATAAAAACACTTTCCAATAGTTTACTCCCAAGCGTTCGACAACACACTAGTGCGAGTAAGGTCTGCAGTGCAAGCAGCGTCCTGCATCTGCATTACGACTGATGGATGGACATCTGTGAATATTGTAGTGACTGCTCGATTCACTGATGAAACCTGCAATCTGAAGTCATATTTGTTATCTAGTTTTAAATTCCATGACAAGCATACTGCTGCAAACCATTACAAAATGTGACTTCAACTTGGAATATTACCAATAAAACTGTAGCTTGCAGTAAAAATAATGCACCTAATATGGTGAAGGCAGTGATTAGGTGAAAATGGTGGCATGTACCTTGTTTTACGCATACACTGAATTTAACTATGCAACCAATTACAGACGCTAGGGCAAAAGTGAGGTTAATAGCGGAATTTTTCAAAAGAAGTCCTCAAGCACTTGAGAAACTACACAATATTCAGAGCAAACTGGCTCCCCTATTTCACCACCGAAACAAGAGTGCACTACTAAATGGAATTCCACGTATGAAATGTATGACAGTCGTTTCAAAATAAAAGAGGCTTTGCAAAGCACCCCACCATCATCAGTGCGGCTTCACAAACTAAGCTGTCCAATGGAGACGGGTCGGTTATTGAAAAATCCTGTGAAATACTATCTCCTTTTGTGCAAGTCACAACAGAAATTAGCAGCGAAAGAAATGTAATCTTGTCAAAAGTTGTCTTATTAAGCGAAGGGTTACAAAGTCCTTGTCCGAAACTGAAAAACTCAGACTATTGCAGTGAAGCGATTAATATAGTAGTTGTTAAACTTGCGGACGGAATCTGTACCCGCCTCGTTCAAAAATTTGCAGAAAAAGCGATTGCTTGTGAAGCAACATTATTGGATCCTCGCTTCATGGAGTAAGGATTTCAAAAAACTGGGCATTGATTAAAAGAAACAAAAGATGTCATAATTAATAAGTGCTGTGCAATACGACAGAAATCCACTCGGTGTTCTACAGACAGTCCACCACCGGCCAAACCAGCACATTCAACTCTAGCAGTGGCAGCATTTGTCAAGATTTTGACCAAGCTGTAGGAGGCTTGATCCAAAGTGTAGACAATCCACGTGCTGCAAGTGTAGTCGAGCTTGATAAATATATGAAGATGCCACTGATACACAGACCACAAGACCATTGCTGTGGTGGAAAGAAAATCATGTGCTCTTTGCTACGCTGTTTGAAATAATGAAACGACGTCTTTGTATTATGGCCACGCCTGTTCCATGTGAGCACATATTTCGAAAGCAGGTGAAATTAATAAGAGACAGACAATTCCGTATTTCAAGCGAAAAAGTATCAAACTAAGATTTAGAATAGGTACAGTATATCTACTCAGAAATGAAACAGTAAAATTTCAGTTGATTTTGATCTTCTCTGGACAAAGTACACAGAATTTGTAATTGACTGTATTTTGTTTAGACCACTAAATTTTACATGTAACTACCTTATAAGAATATTTTTCTCAAATTTGTTTACCCATTCAGTTAGTTAATTTTTTTCATTGTGTTAAATTATTTATGTGTTTGAGAATAATTATGTGTTTTACGTATGTATATGTTTGTGTGTTCATTTTTGTAAATTAGCTATGTTTGGTTACTACACAATATAGGCATCTTAATACTTGTTTTTTAAATAATTATGATCGTACTTTGATACTTTTGTTTTTGGCGTTCAGATACTGTGATAATAGTTGCATTCCAGCAGCAACTTAACTTCATCTCTGATTTCCTGGGGAAGTTTATAATAAAATGATAATATATCAGCTTGCTGTGAGTACTTCATGTAACTCTATATAACTGTACATCTGACAAACTTCTTTAGTAGGAATTGTAAGTGGTGTAGAGCCAGATGTGCCGTTATGTGGGTATCACAGGGGCATTACGCTATATGAATTGTTTTAAATTTTGATTTTATACTTCAAGGAGACATACCGATCTCTGCATTTCAGTTACCTTGAAATGTTTTAGCATGTTTTCCAGTTCTATCAAGTGTACATGTTATGAGATGTATCCAGCTAACTTGTGAATATTTGATGAGAAACTGCTATACTTGACCACTGTGCTATATGCTCCAGTCTGTTATGGAAATTTTTTGATCTGTGTGCGTCAGTCACTTTGGATGCTGGTCTGTGTGACAAATAACGGAAAATTTAACTGTGCGTAAGAAAAGTGTGAAAGGCACACTCATAAATGTTAATTCAGTGTCTCGCTTTCCAGAATACTATCTCAATAAAATTTGTCTCATGATATGCCTTTTCAAGAACACATACTGATTGTCACTCATAAAACCCATTAAAACTACTCACTTGAATACAGGGAAACGAGTTTGGGAAAAATCTGTTATGTCAAACATACAAAGCCAATTGGAAAGTGTGAAAGTCACATAACGCGAAAGCAGCGCATTTGCTCCAGGAAATACGAAACTCCCAAGACGCCTAAGTGACAGTTCCATACTTCCGCCGATATTATGGGCGCTCTAGCATCTCATTCGTGTTTTTTATGACAATACTTATACAGTAGACACTCAAGATAATATAATGTGTAGGCCTATACGATTACAAAACACAACCAGTTTCACTGTTTCGAAACAGCGTTTTGAAACATCACATTGTACTGTTTCATTTGTTTCGGAACACTTATGTATTTCAGGGTGCCAATCTCTATTATGTAGTGGTTGAATGGGAAAGACGCGACGGGCGTAGCGTGAGGACGTAGTCCGCAGGGTGTGTGGGGGAGGGGGATGGGGTGGCAGGAGCAGTGCATCGGGAGCTGGGACCCAGGTGGCGCAGTTGTGCCACGGTTCAATGGGGACGCCTGCTGTCACCGCGGACAGCCGTGCCCCTAACGCTAGGCAACCCGCAGCACCAAATGGCAGTCAAAATACGGCTGGATGAAGGAAACGTTACGCAGGAAACTGTACCGTGGGCCGAAGTATCACCTTACATGTCTGCCAGGCTGCAGTCGTATTCCTGGAAAATGATTTTGCCTAAGAATGTTTTTCATAATGCGGGGCCACAGTCACAATATATTTCTTTAAAGTCAGTACCGCCATTACACTGTTGTTTATTTGCAGTTTTAAAAATGGCTCTGAGCACTATGGGACTTAACATCTGATGTTATCAGTCCTCTCGAACTTAGAACTACTTAAACCTAACTAACCTAAGGACATCACATACATCCATGCCCGAGGCAGGATTCGAACCTGCGACAGTAGCGGTCGCGCGGTTCCAGACTGAAGCGCATAGAACCGCTCGGCCACTCCGGCCGGCTTTGCAGTTTTACATTTACATTTACACTATCATGATTTCGGATTCAAAGTGCCATTATCAAGTGTTTAAAGTGTTATACAGTGCCATCTTGGAAACTGTACAACACTTAAAACACTTGATAATGGCACTTTGAAGCCGAAATCATGATAGTGTAAATGTAAATGCAAAACTACAAACAAACAATAGTGTAATGGCGGTACTGACTTTAAAGAAATGTTGCCTAACAACGTAATTATTTATTAGTCACGTCGTCGAAGGAAAACTAAGGGAAAAATTCGTATTGTCGCAAATTTTGGTACGGTGGCAGGGGGAGTGTTATGACATACTAAAAACTCTGATGGAAGCGCGTTGAATATGGACGTGGTGGGGCGTGTGATGGTCAGTATTTTTTTGACATTTTCTAGAATATCTCAAAAACTACAGCTTTTAGCAAAAATGTTTCACAGTACAAAATTTAATTGTATTAAATTTCCCACATAAATGGTTCCTATTTTTTCCCTAGGACTAACAGTTTCCGTGTTGCAATCGATGGAAAATATCTGATTATTAAAAACCGTGTTTCAATGGTTTAAAATTGTTTATTCTTAAGTAAAGTGGTGTAACACATTTATATCCAGGAGAACTGTATTGAGGGATATACTGTGTTCTCGGAATGCAACAGAGTGGAAGAATGAGGGAAGATAGGTCGCCAGACTGTGGTCATGCTATTTACTCCTTCATACGTTTGGTAACTCAAGAGCGAGCAGGCGATTTCCCATTCTCTCCACCTGTTACAGCACAGAAGCGGCTGCAGAACGTTTCACAGAGCTATACCGAGCCTACCGCAGCCCCCCTTATGAATTACTGGTGTACACAGTTTTGCAGATATGCACGGAGGTGTTCATTTTCCACAAAATGACTTGACTCTACATGGAATAAAAGTATGAATTACTAGTAATACTAACACGAGAAACGCATTATGTTAGAAAATACCTAAATCTCTGCATACTGTTCTAACCCGATCGCGGGTAGTCGATTCCTAGGTATCCTGTACGGCAACTGTAACGTTCTTCCGCGTAAGGCAGCTACCTCCACCACGAGCGCTCCTCACTTTTCAGTTTACAGACTTGCTACACCCAGGTGACTAAAGTCACTGGATAGTAATATGCACATATACATATGGCGGTAGTATCGCGTATACAAGGCCTAAAAGGGCAATGCATTGGCAGGGCTGTCGTTTATACTCATGTTGAGAGGTCTCCTATGTGATTATGAACGTACGACGAGAATTAACAAACTTTGAAAGCGGAATGGTGGTAGGAGCTAAATGAATGGAACATTTTATTTAGGAAATCGTTAGGGAATTCAATATTCCGAGATCCTCAGTGTCAGCAGTGTACCGAGAAACCTTACTTTCGGGAATTATCTCTCTCGACGGACAACGCAGTGACCGTGTGGCCTCATTTAACAACCGAGAGCAGCGGATAGTTGTCATCGGTAATAGACAACAACCACTCCGTGAAATAAGAGCAGAAACCAGTGTGGGGCGTAAGACGAACGTACTCGTTAGGGCAGTGAGGCGAAATTTGGCGTCAATGGGCATGGCAGCAGACGACCGATACGTGTGCCTTTGCTAACAGCATGACATCACTTTACGTCTTTCCTGGATCGTAATGATACCTTTTACACCCTAGGAGACTGGAAAGTAGTGGTCTTGTCAGATGAGTCTAGATTTCACTTGGTAACAGATCATGGTGGTCTTCGAGTATGGCGCGCAAAACCGTGGACCCAAGCCGTTAACAAGTCACTGCGCAAGCTGGTGCTGACTCAATAACGGTGTCGTGCTGCGTGTACCATTAATTGACTGGAAACGGTTATGTTCGGATACTTGGAGCCCATTTACAGCCATTGATGGCCTTCATCATCCCAAACCATGATATAATTTCTATGGATGACAACGCGCCATGTCCCAGGGCTACAATTCTTCGCGAATGGTTTAAAGAACATCCTTGACAATTGGAGCAATGATTTGGCCACCCACGTCTCCCGACGTGAATGCCATCAAAAATTTATGGGATATAATGGAGACGGCAGCTCGCGCCTGCACCGGCAACACTTTCACAACTATAGAGGCAGCATGGCTCAATATTTCTGCAAGGGGCTTCCAAGGACTTGTTGTGTCCATGCCACGTCGATCTGCTGCACTACGCCGGGCAAAAGAAGGTCTGACACGAAAAAAGGAGGTATTGCATGACTTTTGTCACGTCAGTGTATACCTCTCTGGCACTTCCTTACGGTTCTCTTATGAGGATAGGCTAAAATAACTTCACTGGGCTTGTGTTTATATAGTGAAGTTGATTTCAGTTTATTAAGTACTTAATTGTAGTTAAGTGAGATATTACGTAAAAACAGCTCCACAACTGGAGCTCTCAGCTGTGTACTAGACTCATCAGCCTTTCCCAAGGGTAACATGCTGAAAAATTTGGTACCATTGTCTCCACTATGAATGGCTGGAACACTTTTTGCAGCATAAAATATGTCAAACGCATAGCCCCAGCTTCGCCTCTCTCAGCATCTCAAGAGGCCCATATCCTTAAATTGGCTTCCTTTTAACAGAAGGAGGTCACGTAGCTGTTACAGAACTTCAGATATTTTACCATAAATGAAGCAACTCCTTACAGCAGATAACAGTTCTAGATTTGAACATGATCAGTCTTATTCCATGATACATATTCACACCCAACGTGGAAGAAAAATTGTGGAGGAGCGACAAGTGGCTCCACTCAATGATAACAACTTCTAAATTCAAGAGAGTTATGTAGTCTACCAGTAATATAATTAACGGCGAGAAAAGTACAGTAACTTGCTCGTCATACATTAATTCACCACCAAGTGACTACTACACGATTTCACAGTTTTACAATAAGCTGGCAACGACAGACAAGAGCAATATGCCACATTTGCCTTTCCAGTGCGTTACCTCCCAACACTACATAGATCACTGACAATATCACACTTACAAATTAAACACTTGTCAGCCATGATTTACAGGGACGTATTTTACGCAAAAGCTCACTTAATAACTGCAAGTAAGTACTCACTCAGTAAACTGGAAATAACTCGACTCCATAAAGACAATCTCAGTAAAGTTACTTCTTCTACCAACATAAGAGAGAAGAACATGAAATGCTGGAAAGATATAATCTATCTGTAAAGCGAAAAGCGAACAGTGCTCATTTCATGGGAATCACATTTTTCGGAAGAACCGTACAGCTGCCATACAGAATAAATAATATTCAATTTCCCCTGTAGCGGTGCAGAACAGTGTGCAGAGATTTAAGTAAGAATCTGTCCATAGGCTTTTCTTGCATGAATATTATAATTCCGCTTTGCAACTGGTATGTGTATTAATTTATTCAGTGAAGAATTTTCACACTTCGTGAAAAACAGACATACACCTTCACCCTCCCCCCCCCCCCCTCCCTGCCCACCACCACACCCAACCTTATCACCTGGGAGTGTCTGGACACTACGTCGTCAGTGATTATTAATGCCAACTGCGAAAGAGTCAGTATAGCTTTGTGAAATGAAATACATTGTAGTGGCGTCTTGTGATGTGGTGGGATGAAGAGAGTGGGGAATTACTCATTCACTTTTAAGTGTACTGTCTTATGAACGAGAGAAACGCATGACTACAATCCGGTGAGCCCTCTCCCACTCCCTCCAGTACGTTACATCGGTGGAACTCAATCTATCCCGTGATATTGTTCTATTGCACTTAGAGGTTATACAAAAATTAAATATTTGCTCTTAAATAGTTCAATTAATAATATACATATGCTTCATACAATTACAACACTGTTTTTAATAATCTACTATTTTAATAATCTACGGTTTCTCCATCCCTTGTAACAAGGAAAAAATGAATGTGAAATTTTTGGTACGAAACTTAATGTAGTTAAATGTTGTATTGGGAAAAATTTTCAGCAATGTCGCGATTTTCCAGATATTAAACAAAAACATAGAAAGTTAGCGTGAAAAACCCGCAAGCTCACACCACATATCTGAAGTTTATTACTTTGCCTTCCATGCACTCTCCCTACCACTGTAGTACCACTGTAGACCTATTTTGGTCTTTACTGACTGGTTCAAGTCTTCTATGAAATTATTCGATTACGTGTTCCGCAAAATAAGCACAAAAATATCGTATTAAAGTCTATCGAAGGTAACAGCGGCGCACGCGGAAACCAAGAGGCTAACCAACCGGATAAACAAAGTGCGTTTTCTAGTACACCTGGCCGCAGAGAGCTACTGCATACCTACAAATTGAAACGATGAAGCGAATGAGACGGAGAAGAATACTTTACGAGAAAAGAAAACTTTATAGAAGAAAATGCCCTGTGATCAAGATAGCTCATTGGTATACCAAGAAAATGGTGTCAATCGAATTTTAATACTACCTTTAATCATGATCGGTTTAATATCACCTACGAATGTTGCAGCTTTCATAGTGGCCGCTATTTATGGCCGCTATTTATTTGAAATTTATACGTAATAGATACATGATTCAAAGTTTTAATGGCCTACGATGTCACCTTCATTGTGTATAACCAGATGCCAACGATACGGAAGTCGTAGGATACATTTATTAGTGCCATTTGTGTTGTTATTTCGATGGGCCATCTACTTGCCGACGATCCTCTGTAACAGTTCGAAACCGAATGCCGTGAGGTGTTTCATTCAGTTTACGAATCCGGGTCCTGCAGAAACTGTCGCTACTTTCCTGTCTTTGAGTTGTTCAGTTTTGAAACACAGCATGCTACAAGGTTAGAGAAGGCAGCGACGACTCTTTCTGCAGGACCCTTCCACCATCTTGCAGGTCATTACTCGGGAGCATATGGCGCAAGTTGTGGCTGATTTCTTCTATCGATGGGGCTGGGAAGTGCTGTTCCACCCAACACACTCCTCGAAAGTAAGTCCGCGTGACTTAAAGTTGATTCCTATATTGAAGGAAGCATTCCTGCTATTCACTTCAGAACTGTTACAGCGATTCGACTGGAAATAGAACGCTCTACTCGAACTACGAACACAAGGTGGCGTTGCTAAGGGTTTCCTTCTACAACCCTATGGCTGGCAATAGATTGTACACGATGACGGTTGCTGCTTCGAAGGACAGTAAAACCTTGAAACATGTACACTTTAATAAATAGTTGTCACTAATAAAATTACGACCTTCGTACATCGATTCCGTTTCGTTTATGTCTGGCTGTCTGTGTTTGGTGAGAAGACGTTAGAAACCACGTTAGAAACCATGTCTCGAAACGAAAGTTACGACAGGTCGAACAGTAAGACAATTCAGTGCTATGGTGTACAGAGGCCTCTACTAGGTTACCAGTATGTTGGTCGCAATAGATATCAGAGCTCATGGACTGTGGTAGAAATTTCTCAAGGAGTGGAGAGTGTTCATATAATGAGGCTCTGGGAAATTAAATCCTACGGGGAAATCAAAATCTCTATTTCTTCTGTAAGCATTTCTAGAATTACATTTTGGGCCATGAATGAGTTGGAGAAGAACTGCAGTAAGGAATAGATGATAATGCTGTGACTCCGAGGTGTTAACGTCACAGTGGAGAATGGTGCAACGAAGAACGTCATTGTTTGTTTCAGTAATTCTAATTTCCTCAAAGGACAGAAAAACGAAACGAATATGCACACTGCAGTTGATACATGTAGCGAATTTTACTTGAAATTTACGAAATTATCGCACAATCAGCTTAATAGCCCATTCATAAAAGTTACTTACAAGAATAATGTACAGAAAATTGGAAAGGAAAATTGGGGATCTGTTAGGTTACGATTAGTTAGTCTTTAGGAAAGGTAAGGACGCCAGAAAGGCAATTGCGTCGTTGCGGTTGATGCCGGAAGCAAGACTAAAGAAAAATCAAGACCCGTTCATAGGATTTGTCGACCTGGTAAAAGCGTTCGACAATGTAAAATGATGTAAGATGTTTGAAATGCTGAGAAAGTAGGGGTAAGCTGTAGGGAGAGCCTGGTTATAAACAATGCGTATAAGAGCCAAGAGGGAATAATAAGTGCTCGAATTAAAAAGGGTGTAAGACAGATATGTAGCCTTACGTCCCTACTGTTCAGTCTATACATCGAAAAAGTAATGATGGAAATAAAAGAAAGATTCAGGAGTGGAATTAAAATTCAAGGTGAAAGGATTTCAGTGATATGATTCGCTGATGATATTGTTGTTCTGAGTGAAAATGAAGAAGAATCAGCTGATCCCTTGAATGTAATGAACAGTTTAATGAGTACAAAATATGGATTTTTGGAAATCTGTGATAAGCTTCTATGGGACCAAACTGCTGAGGTCATCGGTCTCTATAGTTACGCACTACTTAATCTAACTTAAACTTACGCGAAGGGCAACACACACACACACACACACACACACACACACACACACACATATGCCCGAGGGAGGACTCGAACCTCCGACGGAGGAAGCCACGCGAAACGTGGCAAGAGGATTTAAATCGCGCGGCTACCACACGCGGCGAATATAGACTGAAAGTAAACCGAAGAAAGACGAAAGTAATGTGAACAGCGAGAAACTTAATATCAGGATTGTTGGCCACGAAGTAGACGAAGTTAAGGAATTTTACTACCTAGGCAGTAAAGTAACCAATGACGGACGGAGCAGGAAGGACATCAAAAGAAGACTAGTGCTGGCAAACAGGGCATTGCTGACCAAGAGAATTCTACTGGTATCAAACATAGGCCTTGATTCGAGGAAGAAATTTCTGAGAATGTACGTTTGGAGCACAGCGTTGTATGGTAGTGAAACATGGACTGTGGGGAAAATAATTGAGGACGTAGAATGCAAGTGATACTCTGAGATGAAGAGGTTGTCGCAGGAGAAGATGTCGTGGCGGGCCGCACCAAACCAGTCAGAAGACTTATGAAAAAGAAAAAGCTACTTATTTTGCACATGTACATTTCCTCTGTAAATGCAGTACCGATAGATAGTTTCATTGGTGAGGGTGAATTACGGATGGTGGTATGGTCATGAAACAATAGGTCAATGACAAGCAAAATTTAACACCATCGAAGAAAAGGTAGTGAACAGTAGAAAACCTGGCTTCGAGATCATAAACACTACAACGGCAAAATCGATAGTCCTTTATAGTTGTGTACTTCAGCTGTCCTGAGTAATTCATACTTCGGTATGTATTCCTGTACCATTCATACAGATCGCTCCGCGAGATTAGCACCTCTTTGATGTTTTCTGACTGAACTCAGTACTGTGAATCGTTTTCATTTCGATCTGAATTCGCGTCTGCATACACCACTTTCACGTTTCTGTCAGCATCTAGAGTTTCTACGAGGCATATATCCCCAGGACAGGGAGATTGACATCCGAGGCAGAAGTTAGATGGCGGGAATCGTTTGAGCGAGTGAGCCCTGCAGATTAGTGTATCATCCTGCAGGATTCCACACGAAGACGCAGACCTTCTCCAGGTGGTAGAAGCTGCGTAGTCTCTGGAGAAATACCGAGGAGAGGGAACATTTCTCACCGCAGAATCGTTGAAGATGCTATTACCCAGACAAAGTACTACTTGAAATCTTATTGTTTTTTGTATAAGTAAGAACAGGCTCTTGTTTGAGAAACGTTGTGAAAAAAAATTATTGTTTTTTAATCAGTAGAATCGTTTGTTGGAGACATGGGACTAAAGTGAAAATCATAAAGAAGTCACTGAAATAAACGTCCAAAGCACACAACTGTGCAGAAGAGAAACGTTGATGCTAAAAGGAACTAAGAAAGAGGAGGTACAAGTATTTTGTAAATGACTGAACAAAAATATGGAAGCATACCGAAAACGCATGCTGGAACATACACGGAGACAATTGTTGAACAATACGAAAAAAAACATAAATTTGTTACAAACTACCGCGTCTACACACCTTGTTCAACATGTAAACTTCACTACAGATATTCGAATTTCAAAAATGATTGAAATGGCTCTGAGCACTACGGGACTTGACATCTGAGGTCATCAGTCCCCTAGAACTTAGAGCTACTTAAACCTAACTTCACACGCATCCATGCCCGAGGCGGGATTCGAACTTGTGGTCGTGCGGTTCCAGACTGAAGCGCCTAGAACCGGTCGGCCACTATTCGAATTTAGGTTATGACATGATCGATACGCCTGCCATCATTGGCGATTACGCGGCGCAGACGAATAGCGAAATTCTGCGTGACCTGCTGAAATGTCAGAACTTCGGTGACCTCCCGAATGACTGCTTTCAGCTCAGCAATGGTTTTGGGGTTATTGCTATACACCTTGTCTTTAATATAGTAACACAGAAAAGCATCGCATGTGTTCACATCCGGAGAATATTGCGTACAATCAAGGCACATGCCAGTGGCCTACGGGTACGCCAGAGCGAATGTGGTCCCTAGAGTGCTCCTCCAGTACATCAAACGTCCTCCTGCTTCGATGGGGTCGAGCTCCGTCTTGCATGAACAATGTCTTATCGAAATCAGGGTCTCTTTGGATAACGGGGTTGAAATCATCTTCCAAAACCTTCACCTACTGTTCGGTAGTCACCGTGCCATCAAGTAATATCGTACTGTTTATTCTTTGACCGGAGATCGCATACCACCCAGTCACCTGTTGAAGGTGAAGAGACCTCTCGATCGCGAAATGCGGATTCTCAGTACCAAAAATGCGCCAATTTGACGAACCCATCCAAATGAAAGGAGTTCGTCGCTAAACCAAACCATGCTCATACGAGGGTCATTCAGTAATTAAAGAGACAAATTGGTCTCGGGAAAAACATGTTAGCACAGCCAGTTTTGAACTTTTGTGGCTTTAAGTTGGCTGCACTGGAATGAGCCCTGATCAACTGAAGTATCAACATTGTTTTGTTTATAACCTCAAAAATACATTTCAAAATGGCGAGTCCGCTTGAAACGTCCACATTATTGGAACAACGTCCTGTTATTCGGTTTTTACTTGGTGAAGGCGAGAAACCAGTGAATATATACTGTAGTATGTCTAAACTTTATGGTAAAAATGTATGATTAGTGCAAATTTTTACAAGTGGGTTGAGCAGTTCAGAAATAGTCGCGACTCAGTGGCCGACGAACCCCGTCCTGGCCGACCAGTTGCAATTTCAACTCCTTCACTTGAAAGTCGAATTGATGACATTACTCGTTCCGACCGCCGTGTGACTATGAAAATGATTGTTGATAAGGTTCAAGTTAGTACTGGTACAGTTCATAACATTTGCAACAAGTTAAAGTACCACAAACATGTGCAAGATGGGTCCCTAAGGAGTTGACGCGGCTACACAAGGAAACAAGTGTGAGATTGTGCACAGAGCTAAAGGAACCTTATGGAAGAAAAGGTGGGCACTTCCTCAACAAATTTTAACTTGTGATGAAACTTAGGTTCACTATTATGAGCCAGAATCAAAAAGACAAAGTGTGGAGTGGAAGCACACCAACTCACCTGTCAAGAAAAAAATTCAATAAACAAGCATCAGCAGGAAAAGTCATGTTGACGGTGTTTTGGGATGCAGAACGTCTAGTTTTTTGGGATAATCTCGAAGAGCAGCGTACAATGAACAGCGAATACTACTAGGATTTGCTTTTGAAGAAGGTTAAATCAGCCATGAGAGAGAGACGTCGTGGGTTTCAGACGAGATGTGCGATTCTCCAGCATGTCCGGACGCACATCCTTATATTGGTCAACTAATCAGTGAAACCATCGACAGAATGAGCTGGTAAGTACTACTTCATCCCCCTTCGAGTGCTGATTTAGCACATAGTGATGTCCATTTGTTTGGTGCACTGAAGGAGGCATTGCGTGGGAAGAGGTTCCAGGATAACGAGGAAATGAAAAAGTTTGTGGGAAATTGGTTGAAACATTAAGATAAAGAGTTCTTTGCAGCCGGAATAAAAATGCTTGTAGCCCGTTGGAACAAATGCATAAATGTTGAAAGGGATTATGTTGAAAAGTATAAAAAGTACTGTTTTGTAAAAAATAAACGCTTTTTTCTCCAGACCAATTTGTCTCTTTAATTATTGAATGACGCTCGTACCAATTCACATCATGCCCCGCAACCAGCAAGGCAGTTTGAACACCCTAACGCAAACCGTTTGGAAGTTACCAGCCAAGTCTGCAGGATGCGCTGTTCTATTTGGCGACGAAAGGCATCTACATAGTGTCCTCAATATGTGAAACTGTCAGTCATGGTCAGAATAATGTTCTATGTAGTTCTATGTGGTGTATTGCACCTGAACTAATTCGTAAGTGGACTGATAGTTGTAGTTCGTATGGTGAATGCTAACCAGGGTTGTCGACGTGTTTGTTGTTCCAAGAGACACAGCAACAAAGACTCATACCGTATACTGGGAAAGCGGAATAACATCATCCGCTAAGTCACTACACGGACGTAAATGAGTGTTGAGCGATCGCGACATATTGTCATTGAAGAGGAATGGGACAAGACATACGAGGACAATACATGTAAAATTCACTGGATAACTGAATGTACTCACGAACCGTGGTGGCACCAAACAACACGAAGGGAGCTCCACGGACTGGGAACTGCAGGGCGAGCCGGAATTACAAAACAACTTGTCAGTGATGCAGAGGGACGTAACATTAGAGCATAAAGCTGAAGCCATAAAGCCTGGACTTTGGAGCAATGGAACAAAGTCACTTGGCCTTGCACACATTTTCAACTTCTGACCGAGTTTACGTCCCAAGAGTGGAACATGACGGGGGCTCGTTGATTATTTGGACAGCCAAATTACAGTATTTCGAAAGCCACATGGATAATCTGCAAGGTCATGTTATTGTCAATGCTTAGGTGACCATTTTTGCTGATCAGGTCCATCCCATCCTACAGTGTCAGTTTCCCAATGGCGACGCTGCGTTTCAAGACGACAGCGCCATTTTTAACGCAGCTCCCATCTTCCAGGATGAGGAGGAACTGTTTTATCTACTCTGGCGTCCAGAGTTATCAGTTCTCAATATTTTTGGGCATTTGTGGTCCACTTTGGGGGGAGGCTACGAGATCGCTATCCACCTACATTATCATCACCAGAACTTGCTGCTATTTTACAGGAAGAATGGTATGAGATTCCCTTGAAAATCATACATTACCTGTATTTATCCATTCCGAGACGACATGAAGCTGTTTTGAATGCCAATCGTTTTCCTATACCGCCATGTTGAAGGTTAATGAATTAGGTTCAAATGTGTTACTTTTTAAGCGATCACCTATCTTCCCTAGGTTACGCGGATAATGACAAATGCACTTCGTAACATGTCTACTTAATTACTGCTGGAAACAAATGAACTGAACGTGGGCCGGCTATACTTATTTTGTCTCTCTTACCTGTCTTTATAACATGTGTGACGAGATGAGGTCAATGCTCATAAAGTCGTAACCACTGATCAAAGTACGAGTACTCTCATATTTCGTGTTTAAACAAGAAGAGTCAGGACATACGTTGCAGGGGAATATTGTAATATTGAGACAAACAGATTAGAAATGCAGGGGATACAGTTGTTTTCATAATGTGATACAATTGTTTACATAACCAGGATCAGTTGTAGCACTACTCTTCTCAGATTCAAATGAAATCTGTGCTTAGCGGGTCATTTATTTAAGATCTCGACACATGCTGCTTTAAAACAGCAGATAATATGTTTCCAACGAAATGAACGAGAAGTCTCCAACACGAGCTCAATGTCACCTAAACTATTGAAACACAAAGCTCTCTAATAGCTTAATTAATTCATGAATTCCCTGCTAACACTATGGGGCGGTACAAGGGGAAGACGGCTTGGGAAATCGTACAAGCTTTCCTAATGTGTGCAGTTCGCAATGTATTTCTTTGCAGACTTCAAGGGAAAATGTGTTCCCAATTCTGTACGCTCCTGGCATCTAGTGATAGCCCGCTGCACCAGCTGTAGCTTCTATTTGTTGCGTAATGTAGCCTTCAGCACTGAGGGAAATATACACCCCACCAGAAAATGGTGTTTTAATGGTTCTTCGGAAGTGTGGTTACCACAAAAGATGATTTTCAAAGGGGCTTGGGAAATATGCTTATTACGAAATTAATCTGTCATTGGTGGTTCTTGGGAAGCATAATTACCACAAACTTATCGGTATCCCAAGGCTTTGTCTATACCTGACATCTTGTGGTAGTACACTGCACCAGGTGTATGCAAATTGCTCCAACAATCAGTTTCTGTTTGTCGTCGGATCACTACAGTTTTTAGAACACATTGCTTTGCTTCTGCAATATACATAATTATGACCTTTATCAATCCATACCTTTATTGCGTGATAAAGTTTCTAGGATCGTTTTCACATTGCGGTAAGTAATCCTTAAGACAGATCTTTTAAATAAAGTAAAAGAAAACATAAAATAAAAGCAGAAAACAATGTTCATTATTTTTTACGTGTAATGGCAACACACAACAGGTGACAAAAGCAAAGAGTAAAAATCATTGGCTACCATAGATATATGTACCACCATAGTTTTTGGTCCCAAATCACAAAGATGAAATTATCAAAATATAAATGTAGTCAGTTCATCACAATTGTACTAGAACGGCATAAAATTTTCTTCAATGAGTTGCTACAAAAAATGCGCCCGCGGAAGGGGTAAACGAGCCCATACCCTCGAAACCATGCATTTAATCAGGGGAAACAATATGCGTTGCAGTTGCCTCTAATTGTGAGGTGCTCAAGAAGTATATATCCCTAAGTCGAAATGTGGGATTTTAGCGAAACTCGGCAAATGTGTGTCCTGTTCGGTGCCGGGACCAGAAGCCCTGCTCCCTCCTTGGCAGGATGGTAAGTGCTCAAAATTATCCTCCTCTAAACCTAACACCTCACGTTTTGAAAAACTCTACATAGAGGGGAACTCACCCAGCCATTACCACAGTGACCAGCAAGAACTGGGCTTTATTTACGTGAATAAAGGGAACCCTGAATAATTTGTTTGTTGTAGGCTTACGGAATGCTTCTTAACATGGAAGAGGTGGGTATCAGCTGTTAGCCGTGTTCCACTCATTGTCTAAGCACAGTTGCGGGCGAAGCTCATTTGACTGCCTAACAAAAGCTGGAGGGAAAGGCAACAAAGTTTCTCACGATGGCTGAGCAGCGTCATGGCCACCGTTTCTTAGATCTGCTTACAGGGAGATGCAGTGGCTTAAACGCAGACAGCAGGGCCTTACCGCAACTCCCTCTGCCAATTGCAGTGCCCTGGAAACCCCTTCTCGATAGCCTCTATGATTGAACTCATGTGGTAAAGATAGAACGCGGGGTGAACTCTATGGCATGATCATTTCTTAACAATTTGAAGTCTTCTGCATAAATTAGCAGGCCTCGTACTCTGCTCAAAAGTAACCAGTATACGAGAAGGAAAATAATCAAATATCGGTCGGTGATATGTGACTGTCATCTCACACATGATGACATGGCCTGGCTGAAACAGCCTCCTCGTGGGTGTTGCAGATGGGAATGTATATCGCAGGCACACGTCGTGATTCTCCTTTCCACTGATCTTGTGGTTACTATAGTAGTATTCGTTAGACAGAAGATCTCGCACGGTCCTGGGTCAGAGGGCAGCATTCACCTTGACCTTAATGAGGATTTCCACACACAGGCTGCCCGAAATACCTGTTAAAATAATTTTTCAGGAATGCCTTCATTATTTTTACGTATCGTAAGAACTGTCCTTGTCAAATGTGTGTATGTCATATTCGCAAACATTTAAAACAACGACACACAATTCTGAAGTAGCTGTTCTCTAAACTAACCAATCAAAGGCCAGAAGAGGCAATGCCTCCTGACAAGTGCATGCTCGATGCAGTCGTTTCACATTATCGACCACACTTCAAGAGCGTCACCAAGAGGCAATATGTGTACCAAGTTGACTTTATCCCAACAAAATTTCCATATACATCTTTTGCCTGGAATAATTGTCTCCCCATAAACCAACCACATCTTTTAGAGCTTACAGATGTCTGCATTAGGTCAATTAACCAGAAGTATTAGGGCGTACGTAACGGCATAGCCTCATGTACCTGAGTCTGGCCATATGATAATTTAACTCAGTAAAATAAAGTGGACTTTTCGATATCGCCACTCGGACCAAAGACTCCACATGTATCTTTGCATCAAGATGTGGAAGCTCATAGAGCAGTGTGAGAAAGAACTTTGTGGAGGCATCCCAAACTGGATATTTAGGGAACAATAAACGATGGAGTGCCAGCCATCATTTCACAACAACAACAAAAATGGTTCAAATGGCTCTGAGCACTATGGGACTTAACAGCTATGGTCAGCAGTGCCATAGAACTTAGAACTACTTAACCCTAACTAACCTAAGGACATCACACAACACCCAGTCATCACGAGGCAGAGAAAATTCCGGACCCCGCCGGGAATCGAACCTGGGCGCTTGAAGTGAGAACGCTACCGCACGACCACAAGCTGCGGACATTTCACAACCCCTCTTCGTCCTTCATACGAGGTAATACGGGATTACTAGAGCTAGCTTATTGCTACAATTGTGCTATAGTAGTAATATACCATTGTGTGATTTCATTTATAGCTTGACGATGTATCTTCTTTGAATAATTTGTCTGCGTGTCAGCATGTGGTCGCAAACGCAACGTACTGAGCGAATTCTTAAATATAAGCATTTCATAGATAAATATCCGACTTCTGGTATACTCTTTTTCGATTCCCTCCCTGCTTCATTTCTAGCCCATCGTTCAGGTTATTTTTGTGTTTTTGGCCAGAAATCGGATTCTCTTATTCTTATGGGTGTCGAGAAGCATCGGAGGTAAGACACGAGGTAAATGCACTTGAGACAGGTTGGGTTTCTGCGCAGAGAGTAACCACTGTGTAAACTCAAAAATAGATGACCTTCTGCGTAGCTTGATATATTTTACTATTAGCAGTAGGGATAAAATACAATTGTATTGTGAACATCAATGATTATGGATTAGTGTTTGTTCCGACGACTGACTGGAATTGAAAGAACTAATTTGAGGCCTCTCTATGGGTGATTAACAACATGGCGCACATCGTACTGAATCTCCGAAGACTAGCAACAGTTTACAGTGGCACAGGACATGAAATTCTTATCAAGCGGTAGGCACATATTAAATCCTTAGACCTTTGCTACGAGACGCTTGTAAAGGACATGAAATCATACAATGTGGCTGGAATAATTCTGTACGATATACACATAACCGAATGGACCATTACGCTCTAGGTTTTTTTATAGATTCTGTAATTCACTATCGTGAAATAAATATTGGGACGAACATTTCAGATTGGTATTGTACTTAATCGTGAGTGGACAGAAAACTAAATGGAATAAAATAATGCCACTAAAGAAATCCTTCAATGAAATTTTGACATATTGTCAACGAATTCGTAGGCACAAATAATAAAAGTGTTTTAGTTAGAAACATGTACTGTGCAAAGCATCAGACGGAAAATATAAAAAAGCACATGGAAGTAATAATACAACCAGAAAGAGTAATTTTCGCTGATGACTTGAAGGACTCAGACAAAACACCCAATGAAGAAAACGATTTTCAAACGCATAACTTTTTTGAACTTTACAAAGGCATTTTACAGACACATACGACCACGGACACGTTGGAACAGTTAAGCTCCTACGATGTTTACACGGGCCGAAGCCGAGGCCGAGGCCAGCCCAGCAGTGGAGCTGGCTTGCAAGCACGACGTGTTTCCGATCTACAACGCCCTCTGGCAGATTTCCCGCAAATGCAGCACACTTACGTGCAAGACTGTAGAAACTTTTTTCGAGGTTCTCAGCCGTGCTAGTTTTAGTTTTTTACAGTGATCACAATTTTTTTTCTCAGTGTAACTATTTTGCTTCAACACAGTGACTTTACCGCCTTGATGTAGCACGTGGAAGCGAAGCCTTCTAACATGCCTGCCCACACGCCTTAAGGATTCGTGACTTTGTGACATGTATTACACGTTACGGAAGCCCATTGTACGCTCTCTGTACATACCGAGGGCATTCATCCCAAATGTCGAACGGTGATTCCGGATCCAATGAAGAGCACAGGTTGCAGCCAGCTTCAGTTGGTGGCTCATTTAGGTACTAATGACGTGTGCCACTTTTGGTCGGAACAGATTCTCTCCTGCGCCCGTCGGTTATCCGAACTCGTAAAGGCTGCCAGTCTTGCTTGAGAGAAGACAAATGGTCCAGATGCCTCTGAGCACATCACACACATTCATGCCCGAGGCAGAATTCGAACCTGCGACTGCAGCAGCGGCGCCGCTCCGGACTGAAGCGCCTAGAACCGCTCGGCCACAGCGGCCGGCTGTGAGAAGAAAGTGAATCTCATCGTCTCAGTGGCACTGTCAACAGGACCGATTGCCCGCTTTGGTACCGTGAGTCTTAGTGAGAAGCTCAGACGGTTTTGCGACCGTGTAGGCTGCAGATTCCATGACGTGCGTCGTCAACCATCTTGCCTTTTGAGCAGGAAAGTCGGAGGCAGGCAAAATCGAGAAACCTCAGAGAGGCGACGTTCGCCAGGCTCCGTTACGCCTTGCACCTTCTGTTATGTGTAATCTACACTGGACTGCCAAAGAAACTGGTGTAGGCATGCGTATTAAAATACAGAGATATATAAACATGCAGAATACGGCGCTGCATTCTGCAACGCCTATATAAGACAACAAGTGTCGGGAGCAGTTGTTATCGGTTATTGCTGCTACAATGGCAGGAGAGCTCCAGCAGGAAAATGTGACACCCTACACGTCAAGAATTGTTACAAGGTGGCACCAGTAACACTTTTTTGAATTTAAACACTTTCTTTGGCCATCAGTCTGTCCAGACATGAACATTATGGAGCAAATCTGGGATGCCTTACAACGTGCTGTTCAGACGAGATCTCCACCCCCTCGTACTCTTATGGATTTATGTACAGCCCTGTGGGATTCATTATGTCAGCTCCCTTCAGCATTAGTTCAGACATTTGCCGAGTCCATGCCACTTCGTGTTGCGGGACTTACGCATGCTCGCGGAGGCCCTACACGATATTAGGCAGATGTATCAGTTTCTTTGAGTCTTCCGTTTATGTGGCTGTATATTTCGCGCAAAGATTGCTCTGCTAAGTCATTACAGGCATCTCCATACCTGAACTGCGAATCAATAATTGAAATACAGGAAAAAATAAAATCTCAGGACTGAGTACCAGACGACGGCGAGGTTCCTGATACATAGACTAGCGCCGTATCGGTCCCTGCTTAATGGATCATGGGTCCACTACACACTGGAAGCGGCTACAAGGGTGTGGGGTCTGTATGGAGACGACTAAACGAGTTTCTAGGTTATAATGTGTCGGAAAAGGACAAAAAGTGTTTCAGTGTCAAAGGACGCAGTTCAAAGACACGACGAGAGTAGATCTAGCAACAACGGGTATTGTATCTTGTTATAGCTGTATTGGGAAAGAATAAGAGATCCAGGCACGGATTACAATAAGAAAGTTGACAATACTAGCTTTGTATTTACAAAAACGTGTCGCAAGCAATGGGCGACATGCAAACTGTCAGTCCTTAGGCATATACACTACTGGCCATTAAAATTGCTACTCCACGAAGATGACGTGCTGCAGAAGCGAAATTTAACCGACACGAAGAAGATGCTGTTATATGCAAATGATTAGCTTTTCAGATCGTTCACACAAGGTTGGCGCCGGTGGCGACACCTACAACGTGCTGACATGAGGAAAGTTTCCAATCGATTTCTCATACACAAACTGCAGTTGACCGGCGTTTCCTGGTGAAACGTTGTTGTGATGCCTCGTGTAAGGAGAAGAAATGCGTACCGTCACGTTTCCGACTTTGATAAAGGTCGGATTGTAGCCTATCGCGATTCCGGTTTACCCGTACCGCGACATTGCTGCTCGCGTTGGTCGAGAGCCAATGACTGTTAGCAGAAGATGGAATCGGTGGGTTCAGGAAGGTAATACAGAACGCCGTGCTGGATCCAAACGGCCTCGTATCACTAGCAGTCGAGATGACAGGCATCTAATCCGCATGGCTGTAACGGATCGTGCAGCCACGTCTCGATCCCTGAGTCAACAGATAGGGACGTTTGTAAGACAACAACCATCTGCACGAACAGTTCGAGGACGAGACCATGGCTGCGGTTACCCTTGACGCTGCATCACAGACAGGAGCGCCTGCGATGGTGTACTCAACGACGAACCTGGGTGCACGAAGGGCAAAACGTCATTTTTTCGGAGAAATCCAGGTTCTGTTTACAGCATCATGATGGTCGCATCCGTGTTTGGCGACATCGCGGTGAACGCACATTGGAAGTGTGTATTCGTCATCGCCATACTGGCGTATCATACGGTGTGATGGTATGGGATGCCATTGGTTACACGTCTCGGTCACCTGTTGTTCGCAATGCCGGCACTTCGAACAGTCGACGTTACATTTCAGATGTGTTATGACCTGTGGATCTTCCCCTCATTCGATCCCTGCGAACCCCTACATTTCAGCAGGATAATGCACGACTGTATGTTGTAGGTCCTGTACGGGCTTTCTGGATACAGAAAATGTTCGACTGCTGCCCTGGCCAGCACATTCTACAGATCTCTCACCCCTTGAAAACGTCTGGTCAATGGTGGCCGAGCAACTGGCTCGTCACAATACGCCAGTCACTACTCTTGATGAACTGTGGTATCGTGTTGAAGCTGCATGGGTAGCTGCACCTGTACATGCCATCCAAGCTCTGTTGGACTCAATGCCTAGGCTTATCAAGGCCGTCATTACGGCCAGAGGTGGTTGCTCTGGGTACTGATTTCTTAGGATCTATGCACCCAAATTGCGTGAATATTTAATCATATGTCAGTTCTAGTATAATATACTTGTCCAGTGAATACCTGTTTATGATCTGAATTTCTTCTTGGTGTAGCAATTTTAATGGCCAGTAGTGTACAATATCCATGTATGCAACTGATCTGGATCACTAATAAGTGCTCTGCGAGTGCCGGTCTAGTATTGATGCGGCCGAGGCTGGCTGGATCTGCGTTTACATCCTGTTCTTGTCGAGGCCGGTCCTGTCGTGGTGACGTTCTGGCCAGCGTGCTATTGGCTGACGTCTCCTCACACCCTTATATGCTCTTGCGTTCGTCATCTTCGTGCCGGCGCTTTTCGTTAGCCCGGAAAGACAGTCTTGGCATGGCCGTAAAACCGTTGGTACGCTAGGTCCGGCACACACAGAGAGTTACATATTGACATTGAATGAGACCGGACATGAGTATGGTCGAAATCAGGAGCAGAAATTTATGTGTGAACTTCGCTGTACTCCTCCTAACATTCCTTTATCTGGAGACATGCTGTCTTGACTTCCCCTTCAGTAGCAGTTGGTAAGCAACCTGATTAACAGTGACTTTTGTACTCAGCTGCGGACCATTGCTAATATTTTTTTATCAGCTTCCACGCCCTTCGACACTTCTGACCAGATCTGATAGTTATTTATCCCATCTCTCACTTCCTTGTTTAGCTATGTTTCAAAATAGTTCTTCCCCTGCTTCCTTTATATCAGTTTTATCAGACTCCCCCTTGCACCCTCTAAGATTTAGTGAAAACAGTACACAGATCAAGCATGAAAACAAGAAGAAGGCATACTAAACTGCAGAAAGAAAGAAGGAAACTCGGAACAGTGAACGGCACAAACTCAAGATATGCAACATCGAGTAAATGTGGAAAGCTGCGGCGGTGTGGTTATATGGTCACGGTGTTCGACTTCGAAGCGGGATGTGCGTTTTCAAACCTCCCTCGTGCCCAATATTTTTTTCACAAAATTATGAACTGTCCGTCCGGTCATTGACGTGTCTGTTCGCTGTATTCAAATTTGTGTATTAACGTCAGTTTGCAACCACGATATGTAAGGAAGGAACCTTCAGAAGCACGTACCTCCTGTTTCGTCTGTATAAGTACCACTTATTATGATTCTTGCTTTCCGTTTTGACTCTTGAATTGCTTTGGTGTAACGTAGTTCACAACCGATTGTTTGTTGTTTTCATTCGCGCGAGAGGTCTATGCGACATCTCTCCTGCTCTCACAATTCACCACATTAACTTGCCAATGTAAAATAATCTTACCGTTATTCAATAACCAAAGTTTGGTATGACAATTGCTAAGAATGCAGAAGGCGAACAGACACGTCAGTGAGCGGACGGAAAGTTCATAATTTTGTGAAAAAGAAATGGGGCACTTGGGAGTTTTGAACACGGATTTCCCGCTTTTTACAGCGCAACACCGTGACCACACAACCACGACGCTGTGATTGTTCCAATGTGCTTAATGTTGAAGTTGGACATCTTGAGCTTGGACCTTCCACTGCCTGTATTTTGATTCTTTATTTCACAGTTCACTACACCTTCTTCCTGTTTTCATGCCTGGTCAGTGTTCAGTTTTCGAAGGGCTATCCGTTGAGTCATTTTACCACTAAATCTGAGGGGGATGCGATGCCGACTTTCCCTTGTAAGAATTAATCTGCGTTGTACTTGTTATGATAGTCGTTCGAGAGGGCTTGTGAGCTTCAATGAAGGGCAGATATAAATTGGGTCATACATTAGCCTGATATTTGCCTCCTAGATGGTTTCTTTCTTATTTCTTTTTAATTTTCTGGTTCTGCCTGTATGTTTTCAACTTTGAGAACCAGTTATTCTTTTCAAGCCTTCCATTTCGCTTTAAGTTAAAACTGCTTTAGAAAGTTACACTTTCCACTCGAACAACTCCAAAAACTACACAAGATACAGGTCAATGTTATGTCCTGAGGGAAGTTTCTTCCACACTTTATTTTTTAACATGTTAAGCAACGTTCTCAGCTATGTAGATGTTGCCAGCATTGTACCTTGTCTGCCATCTGCCACCATTACGCAATGGTCTTGCTTGAGGATCGAAAATAAGCTTCAGTCTTTCTGTTTCCGTCCAGCTTTCTACCTCTTCCCAATTTTAATCAGTCTAGTTCTATCCCCATTTGATACTTCTACAATTAAAATCTCCCAGCAGAATCTTAATATTCTGGTTATGTAAATTATTTGGGTTGTGGACTGTGAAATCAATATTGGGAGGTTTGTAAACTGATGTAATAGTAACCGACGGTACCTCAGTTGCTAAAATCTCAATGTTATTTGTGGCTGTGATACCTCTCGACTTAATCTCTATATCTGGTCTTACAAACATAGCACTACTGCACTGTTCATGAGGGCGTTCTAATACCATCTTCACTTCTTCAGTTGTACTCTCCGGTCGTTGACTTCTTTGTGAGTTTCTTGCGTTGCTAAAATGTCCCTTGTATTTTGTTTCTAACTGCCAGGTACTAAAATTTGTTTCTCTCTCGATAATCCCTGA
Source organism: Schistocerca serialis cubense (assembly GCF_023864345.2). Lineage (NCBI taxonomy): Eukaryota > Metazoa > Arthropoda > Insecta > Orthoptera > Acrididae > Schistocerca > Schistocerca serialis. The sequence continues at coordinate 151,964,893 of NC_064639.1, forward strand.
GTATTTAATGATGACAGCACAATTTCTGGTCTTAGAAAGAACGATTTTTTTCTTTATATTTGCCATCTTTCACTGATTCACTATCAAAGATATGTTTTCCACTTTCTGTAATTCGATTTTTTTTCCATTTTACCAAAGTCATATCAAAACGCTTTATGGAGAAGTCTTGTGATGAGCGACTGTAAGGAATTTTTAAAAAAGGGAAACGGAAACGAAACACTTTGGGTCAGTTATCTATAAGGATTCCCAGTAAACGGCATACAAAAATATGGCCTAAGAAATTAAGGAAGAGCTAAATTATTTCTATCAACTATAGTTCGTACATGAATTGTTTACACATTAGTACGACCACACGTTAATTGTCTTATCCGTTCAGCAGCGCTGCTGTGGCATTAAACTGATGACTCCTGTTTAATATTCATTTTAATATCGAAACAAGGCCTAGTGTTAATACGCCACTTCGCACAAGTAATGGGAAAAAAATCTCATTGATAGAAGTATGTTAGCGCCTTTAAGAAAAAGGAAGAGGAGGAGCATACTTTGGTTTCCTTTACAATGGAACGAGAAGACCTTATTGGCTTTACGTAAGTTCTCTTATTATTTTACGGCGCAGAAGAGATTCTTTAGCAAAGTGCGTGTAAGTTCAAGCCTTGACAACGCAAGAGAATAAGCATTCCTTCAACTCTCTGTTGTATCTTATAAGCAAGCGGCAGGAGACGTATTAACACAGACAGGAAAATTAAAAAGAAGGGAAAAAAAACCGTACGTCCCTCTCGGCCCCCGGTCTCTCCCTCCGCATGCAGCTCGCTGACTCGTTCACGCATGTTTGTGCTGCGTCCCTGCCGTTGCCTGAAATACACCGCTCTTTGTGGAAGCTCCAGCACGTAGAACAATGGATCTGGGAAAATGAAACTTGTTATACACAATGCCCCTAAAACAGTTTGCACCTGACTTTATTTTTCACACTGCTGGAGAATGTTGCGCTAGGGAAATACTGGAGCGGGTAAAATCTCCACTCCCAAGAATAAGAACTCGTAAGCACCCACTTATTACCCCAAAAAATTCTGAACTTGTGAGCAGCATAAGAATTTTAAGGATTCCTCTTTTAATTTTTATTGGAGAAACTGTCATTTACAGTCACAACATTGATTTTTGCAGTGGAATCCAGGCTGCACGTATATTTTCCACATTTGTGTAATATTTTACTTGTGTACATATACATCAAACACCTTTTTTAGATTTTCTATAATTATTTAGCATCCAGTAAAGACACATGTAGGAAAATTCTGTGAAGCTGTTACAAACTTCCAGAGATGATGGACAAGCGTAAATGGGTAAATGTATTAGTTTGGAATAAGGGGTACTAGCCCGGAAACTAACGAGTCGAAATTTATAAGGAATATCGGTCCCATACCTCCGTGCTGTACTTTTATAGGTACTGTTATTGTTGAGACTGCAGATGAGGCATCTTTCAGAGATGGTTGTGTGCACCGAAGTGTGAAATGTATGTCTGGGAAACATGGGCTCTGAAATCCATACACTAAGAGCTAGAAGCACTTGTTCAGTAGTAAAGATGAGCATCACGAAAGTGAAGATGAACAATTCGTCATATGTCTTAAGTTACGCTTTTTATAGTCCATTATTGATCGAACTTTTTCCCTGTGTTGGTCCACACTGTTATCTTCTCCACAAATATGGAAACAAAAGAGCTTGCAGTGGAAGAGATGTCGATACTGCTTAGTCCACGTACGGAATGCTGCATCTTTGTCCTTATTTCCAATTGCTTCAGAAACCGTTGCCATAGGAATCCGTCCCTGTGATAGGCATCTATAAATTCAGGTGACTCACAAACACTTTCACTCGTGACTATGATTCTAAGGGCTGTGTCGCCCGGACAAGACACAACCAGGGCAAAAGCAACACGGGCACAAAGATGCGGGCTCCTGCTAGTGCCATAGAGACTCCGCGCGATCTCCACCAGCGCCACGGGCGGCGTTGAGGATGAAGATATCGACATCGCCTCGGCCAATTTCCAGCCGAGTACAATTCGCCAATGACCGAACGACAACGGACGGAAGCCTACTCGGGAGATAGCACAGCAGTTCTGGCCCTCTTGACTGTAGATCGCCGGCCGAAGTGGCCGTGCGGTTAAAGGCGCTGCAGTCTGGAGCCGCAAGACCGCTACGGTCGCAGGTTCGAATCCTGCCTCGGGCATGGATGTTTGTGATGTCCTTAGGTTAGTTAGGTTTAACTAGTTCTAAGTTCTAGGGGACTAATGACCTCAGCAGTTGAGTCCCATAGTGCTCAGAGCCATTTGAACCATTTGACTGTAGATCATCTTCCAGGGCTAACGTAGACAGGGAGCGACGAATAGTGAACTCTTAGAAGTGAACGGACATGTAAATTGCATTTGCTCTGTACTGTGAAGTTTATCTACGATTGTTTGCGCTTAGCCATTGAGGTACTTTTTGTGTTATATTACAAGCAGTGTTGCAGACTTAATAATTCAACAAGTCGTAAAGATAAGTAAGCCTTTTAACTCATTTGTGTGACTTGTTACTAACTTGGAGTGTTGTAAAACCCTTGTTCTCCAATCCTGTTACCTATGCTAGGGCATATCTGTGTGACAGTGGCAGGAAGAAATCGTCTTAGTGGTGTACTGCAACAGATGCCGTTTCACGAACTCAGAACTCGGCCGCCACAGCAGTAGCGACGAGGCCTTTACAAAACTGGCGACGAGGGTTTACAACACTAAGCCATTTGTAATGTTGTTTTTTGTTGTTCTGTGACATGATGTTAGGAACGTATGTTAGATATTCTGACTCGGTGGTCGTCCATAGCTAGCCTGTACATCTGGTTTGCTTACATATTATATTTCGATTTAATGAAGTAATTATCTTACTACTTTTTCTTACGGGTATTTTGCCGCCACGTTTGAAGCTTTAAGCTTGGTATGATGGGAAACGTGTTTTATAAACATATGTTGTGTTGTACTCAGAAGTAGTAACATGCACCTGCGTGTCCTGCCACTTATTTTTCATTTTTTTAAAGAATTTTTCAGTAAACCAGTTACGTTTATGTTGAAGCTGTTCTGCAATATACCCATGTCGGAGCCGAAGTAATGGCCTACCATTGTATTCACTACACAAGTACTGTGTTTGCCGGTTATTGGGAAGTGCTGGTAGCAGTTGAGAAAAGCACTCCTCCTTGCCCAAAAAAAATGGTTCAAATGGCTCTGAGCACTATGGAACTTAACTTCTGAGGTCATCAGTGCCCTAGAACTCAGAACTACTTAAACCTAACTAACCTAAGAACATCACACACATCCATGCCCGAGGCAGGATTCGAACCTGCGACCGTAGCAGTCGCGCGGATCCATACTGTAGCGCCTAGAACCGCTCGGCCACACCGGCCGGCTACCTTCCTTCCCCAGATCGTATTTATAAGGCACAACTGTTTATATTTTGCGGCTGTGTAGTATGTTGTTTACAAAATAGCTCAAATGGCTCTGAGCACTATGGGACTTAACATCTAGGTCTTCAGTCCCCTAGAACTTGGAACTACTTAAACCTAACTAAGGACATCACACACAACCATGCCCGAGGCAGGATTCGAACCTGCCACCGTAGCAGTCGGTGGTTCCGGAGTGAAGCGCCTAGAACCGCTCGGTCACCGCTGCCGGCTTGTTGTTTATAGTTCAAGCACTCTGTGGTACTTCCGAGAAACTATTTATGTTTCTTTTGCACACTGTATGGTCCTTTAGTAGCTTGAGTGGTTACAAGGGCGACAAACAGATACTGTTCGTGAAAACAGGATTCAAATAAATTCAGATATTAATTTATTGTAAATCTAATATCAAATAGTAAAAGTACCAAGTAACTTTGATGCTGTAGTTCAAGCGGCTAGTTACATCCGCAGGACAGAACAGGTAGTTGGAATTGTGGAAAGTACCCAAAATTAGAGGCTGTCAGTTACACTCGAACAAATACAACTTTATTTAGTTTCCCAAACATTAGAGCGCAAATTTCCGAGTTTGCATTCAAAAAGTATTGATATAATCAATCAACCTTAAATAGAATAAGAAGCGAAATATTGCAGTCAGTTTCGACCTGGAAGGTTGGTAAATAAAATACCCTTATTCTTATTAATTGAAGCCAAAAAGAGTTAACTATCGACTGAATATGCCACAAAAACGTATTACCTAAGGGCACAACATCTTTCATTTTTAAAACGGCTGAAGGCCCATGATTTGAAAAACGACTACAATAAATTTTCAAAAGGCAGGAAGTGCAAGGTTTTATCCTTATTTAACATTTCAAATGAGGCTGAAGTCTTCTGCCGCGTCCTAAGTTAAACACTGCCAGGTCCGAACTGCACTGCTAGCGCGTGCCAACTCACGTACAGATCGGAACTAACTCCGAACGCACGACAACCGGGAAGTAATAGCAGTCATCAAAGATGTTACGCCAGGGCTTATATTGACAAGCGCCGCTGCTGCCGCTCACGGGTAGGCATGGCGGCAACTCAGTGACACCAGTAATTGAAAGTAACACAACGAGGTGGTAGTACAGTAAAAACAGGATATCAAATGAGATATGGCACGAACACGAGCCACGCACGGCTCAGTGTCAGTTGCTAACAATAGCTTTGGGCACAGAAATATATACAAATATATACAGACACATTTTTTTTTTTTTCTTTTTTTTTTTTTTTTTTTTCTTTTTTTTTTTTTTTGTCATCAGTCTACTGACTGGTTTGATGCGGCCCGCACGAATTCCTTTCCTGTGCTAACCTCTTCATCTCAGAGTAGCACTTGCAACCAACGTCCTAAATTATTCGATTGACGTATTCCAATCTCTGTCTTCCTCTACAGTTTTTGCCCTCTACAGCTCTCTCTAGTACCATGGAAGTCATTCCCTCATGTCTTAGCAAATGTCCTATCATCCTGTCCCTTCTCTGTATCAGTGTTTTCCACATATTCCTTTCCTCTCCGCTTCTGCGTAGAACCTCCTCATTCCTTACCTTATCAGTCCACCTAATTTTCAACATTCGTCTATAGCACCACATCTCAAATGCTTCGATTCTCTTCTGTCCCGGTTTTCCCACAGTCCATGTCTCACTACCATACAATGCTGTACTCCAGACGTACATCCTCAGAAATTTCTTCCTCAAATTAAGGCCGGTATTTGATTTTAGTAGACTTCTCTAGGCCAGAAATGCCTTTTTTGCCATAGCGAGTCTGCTTTTGATGTCCTCCTTGCTCCGTCCGTCATTGGTTATTTTACTGCCTAGGTAGCAGAATTCCTTACCTTCATTGACTTCGTGACCATCAATCCTGATGTTAAGTTTCTCGCTTTTCTCATTTCTGCTACTTCTCGTTACCTTCATCTTTCTCCGATTTCGTCTCAGACCACACTGTGTACTCATTAGACTGTTCATTCCGTTCAGCAGATCATTTAATTCTTCTTCACTTTCACTCAGGATAGCAATGTCATCAGCGAATCGTATCACTGATGTCCTTTCACCTTGTATTTTAATTCCACTCCTGAACCTTTCTTTATTTTCCATCATTGCTTCCTCGATGTACAGATTGAAGAGCAGGGGCGAGACGCTACAGCCTTGTCTTACACCCTTCTTAATACGAGCACTTCGTTCTTGATCGTCCACTCTTAATATTCCCTCTTGGTTGTCGTACACATTCTATATGATCCGTCTCTCCCTATAGCTTACCTCTACTGTTTTGAGAATCTCGAACAGCTTGCACCATTTTATATTGTCGAACGCTTTTTCCAGGTCGACAAATGCTATGAAAGTGTCTTGATTTTTCTTTAGCCTTGCTTCCGTTATTAGCCGTAACGTCAGAATTGCCTCTCTCGTCCCTTTACTTTTCCTAAAGCCAAACTGATCGTCACCTAGCGCATTCTCGATTTTTTTTTCTATTCTTCTATATATTATTCCTGTAAGCAGCTTCGATGCATGAGCTGTTAAGCTGATTGTGCGATAATTCTCGCACTTGTCAGCTCTTGCCGTCTTCGGAATTGTGTGGATGATGATTTTCCGAAAGTCAGATGGTATATCGCCAGACTCATATATTCTACACACCAACGTGAATAATCGTTTTGTTGCCACTTCCCCCAATGATTTTAGAAATTCTGATGGAATGTTATCGATCCCTTCTGCCTTATTTGACCGTAAGTCCTCCAAAGATCTTTTAAATTCCGATTCTAATACTGGATCCCCTATCTCTTCTAAATCGACTCCTGTTTCTTCTTCTATCACATCAGACAAATCTTCACCCTCATAGAGGCTTTCAATGTATTCTTTCCACCTATCAAAATATTTATAAACCAGTTACCCATCAATACAATATCCATTCTGAAGATGTCGAGCCCTGGCAACTATGGAAGTCTGTAAATGTTACTCAGCTGGCAAACACAAAAAAAAAAGGCTCAGTGCGTGGAAGCTCGAGTATAAGTACATCCGCCACTGGAGCTTCGGAGAATGGATGCTTGCAGCTCATTGGCAGCTGCGAAATCGTTCGTGGCAATGCCGTGGTGCCGCGGTGGCGGCTGTGGGAAACGCGGCGGCGTAACTGGCAGGGCGCGTATTCGAAAGTGCGACCGCCAGGATATCGATCGATACTGCACTTTTCATCCCCTCGTTTTGCTCTGCGTAAGTTTTGCCATTTCGCGTCATCAGTGGGCGTCATTCAGTGTCTAGGGATGTAATTCATGGCATTAATCATGTTCACAATTTAGTGGAAATAACTTAATTTTATCCATTGTTTTTCCGTGTTTCCTTCGCGACTGTTTTACTTTCGTAAAATGAAGTACAAGCCGCCTTCAGTCATAAGTTGCGTTTATTTACTGCACTATGCATTTCGAGCCCTGGAGGCTCATCTTCAGGTGCCTTTTAGTGATTTACATCAGGTTTTTTTTAGTTGTTTGCCTGTTGATATTACATTTTTGTGTTACAATATGGTATATCGTAGATATAAGTTTAACAGCGTTAATAAAATGAAACTAACTTACAGTTTAACATTGTATGGTATCTGCTTCTGTTGTGCAGTTGGTATACACATCTTTAATTTTGCAGTACATACTGGGATATATACAATGTCACATACTTTTTCGCACATTGTAGTAGCAGAACGTAAACATGCCAGATAGGTGATGGCACTAAAGATGAACTTGAAGAACTCCTCACATCATTCAACTCACTCCACAATAAAATCAAGTTCACAATAGAACATGAAACAAATCAATCCATGAACTTCTTAGACCTCACAATTGTGAATGGCCAACAAGAGCATAACTTGTACATTTGCCGAAAACCAACCTACACTGGCATCACAATACATGAATCTTCATACCAACCTAACACACATAAGTATGCTACATTTACATTAATGTTGAACAGGGCACATACATTACCTTTGAAAGCCAAAGCGCTAACACAAGAAATAGATACTATCAAAACAATTGCAGTAAATAATGGTTACTCTGTAAAATCAATTGATAAACTATCTAGAAAAATTCAGACCAACATCAGTCACAAAAAAGACTGAAAAGAAAACTACCGACACAAAACAAATCTTCACAACCATTCCATACGTAGGCTCAGTATAACAAAAAATAGCTAACTTATTTAAAAAAATATTAAAATGTATTTCTCCACAAACAGCAAACTTTGATACCACTTACCTCACACAGAGAACACAAACAAGCCAATAACACAACACAGTGGAATATATAAATTACAATGTAACAATTGCCCTGCATTTTACATAGGAAAAACTGGAAGAACCTTCCACACACGGTATAAAGAACGCACCGACGGCTTTCGACTAAACCATTTTGAAAAATCTACAATAGCTAACCACATGTATATTAATAAATACAGACTTGACGACATCCACAACAGCCTAACTGCACTTAACACAGAACCAAACAGTAAAAAACTTAATCTACTAGAACAGTTAGAAATAATGCTACACAATGAAAAATATTCCTAAAACTTGTTGAATGAACAAACAGAGTTTAACAGCCACAAAATTTTTCTACACCTTTAAAAGTTTATTTTTTCCTGGGGAATCAAATCTATAATAGTACAAACAGCTGATAACCTACAACATAGTGCCAAATAATTATTTTAATAATACCTGTGTACTAGTAATACTATATCATATTATCTTGTGTGAAACAAGAAAATCGATTATATTTAGAAGTAGAACGTCTGTATGAACGAGAATCTTTGGCATGTTTATGTTCAGCTACTACAATGTGCGAAAAAGTGTTTGACTATTTATGTATCCCAGTATGTACTGCAAAATTTAAGATGTGTATTGTGTATACCAACTGCAAAACAGAAGCAGACATCATACAATGTTAAACTGTAAGTTTGTTTCATATTATTAACGCTGTTAAATTTATATCTACAATATACCATGTTGTAACACAAAAATGTAATATTAACAGGCAAACAACTAAAAGAAACCTGATGTAAATCACAAAAAACACTTGAAGATGAGCCTCCAGGGTTCGAAATGCATAGTGCAGTAAATAAACGCAACTTGTGACTAGGCGGTTTGTTCTTCATTTTACGTTAGTATAAATAGTCGAGCATAGTCTTGGGAGGAGTGACAGCCTACAGCCTCTAGGAGAAATCCATTACACACTACTAACAATAACCCACATAAGCTGAACCTCATCAAATAATTGCGTCAGAGCTCCGATTTCGACCAGTAATTGATATCCGTAGCGCTGAGAGGAAAGTCAGTTTCAGAGCCACTCAAACAAAATATCTTCGTTATACTACTTTTATTAAACACTACCCCGTGCAATTAAATAATCAATAGCTTCACAACAGTTGGGGTTTGTGTGTTCGACCTCGACGTACCATTGAATGGTGATTACTGTTTTTCTTAAAGGTGATGCACATGTGAAACATAATGTTGTGTTTTTGGTATCTAAACTGTATACTGTATTGCTGGATTTTCATTAGGTACCTTCCTCTGTAGTTCAGTCACACACCATCACAGACGCTGATTCTCGGCGTGCTCTGCACTGATTCACTGAATAAAAGTACTGTGAAGTCAAACTTACGGCTATACAACACTCAAGTCTAAATTTATTCCAGGGGCTGTCGAATAACATTTAATTATATACACGATACAGATAAATGTATGTATTCACAAAACAGTTTAAGAATGTACACTTGGCGATTTCGCAAAATTAAATACTATGAATGCATTACGATACTCTACGTAGGCCAAATTTCCCGAAAGCTGTCAGCTTATTTATAAAATCATTTATTCATATGGCACTCCACACCACTAACAAACTAGGATGACACTTAATGTACAACAAAAGAACGAATGCTGACAAAAAGGCAACAGCAGCATGTACAAAACTTTCTCTGAAAATTTTTCTGAACATTAGATTTAATTTATCTGTTGCTGCTTACAACTTCGAACTCACTACCTGGAATCCATTGCGAGTCGTATTTTCACATAGCTAAAGAAAGTTATATACGACAGTTTTAAACATTGATTTCAAGGTTTGTAATTTTACCATGTTTAATAGTGAGTCAAATTAATCAAACAGGATCTTATCTGGGAAGCAATAAGCGTACATATAATGCAGGAAACGAATAACACAGATGCTGAATTTAATGCAATTTGTTTACTGACCAGTTTCAGTTCAGGACCATGTTCAGGGTAGTCAAATATACATCTATAAAACCAACGTTACATATCATACATGTTTGTAAATCCAAGGTACATAATTTAAGTCAAGCATAACAATGCCAAACATAAAATTTACGCGATATTCAGGCGCTAATCGCTACAAATGAAGACATTAAACTGGCTCAAGATAGTTGATTGTTGACTATCTTGATCCGGTTTGATGTATTCATTCGTAGTGAATAGCGCCTGCATTTCACAAAGTTACTGTGTTCAAAACTGTTCTGCCTGTCATATATTTATTTTATACGTTTCCTACATTAAATCATATAGGAAATGGAAAATTTAAAGATATTAAATGAAAAGAAAAGGACCCAAAATCCTAAACACAGTTTGCAAAAATGCAAACTAACTTATCCTTCTCCATGACCATGGAAGACGTCACCCAAGCCTGCGCACCAGAGAGGAGCTCACAAAACATCACTGGACTGTTCTCCGTCATCCATCCTACTGACTACCTGCCTACTTCCATCTGTTTCGCCCAATAAAAGATGCACTCCGCAGGAAGCTGTAAGTGGATGATGGGGAGGTTATCGATACAGAAAAACGACCAGTGTTACAATGCAAGCGTACAAGCTCTACCAGTGGCATGACATAAGGCCATCGTACTAAACGGAGATTGTATTGAAAAGTAGTGTCTTTAACCAATAGTGTGGGGGATAACATGGTGTATTAGCATCCTGAATAAAACCAACCTGCTGTCAGAAAAAAAACTGGGATGCATTTCTCATAGAACGCCCCTGTACACAGCCCTAACATTCATGGTACATAAATCTGAGTTTAGAAGCTGGATTTAACAGAGCCTAAGCTTCTATGGAAACAATGAACATGCATGATCAAACCTTACTAATCTGTGTAGTTTTGTTAAATGAACAATTTTTGTTACATCCTATGTAAATGCATATTGCCAGTCCCCGAGCGGAGAAAATCTCCAACCCAGCCGGGACTCGAACCCGGGACCTTAGGATTGACAGTCTGTCACGCTGACCACTCAGCTACCGGGGGCGGACCATCATATCGGCCGATGTCGCTAAAAACAAATATTGGCCAGCCGCATGAAGAAGAACAGTATACCAGATGCCAAACAATCGTCATAGCTAGAGCGGTTATATCGAAAGTGTACAACTAAGCTTTGATATCAGACGGTGGACCGCAGAGGAAACCAAATGATAGTGGATTAATAAACATGTGCGTTAGCACAGCTGTGGATACAGGAGGTTTGAGTAAGATGTAATATTAAGCACATCTTTTGGAACTGGATAGTGTTACGGCGGTGATAGATGACAGATGTTGTGTGTATTACGAACAATTAGGTTGTATGATTGGTATACGTGTTGGATCCTGACAGTTTTTGTGTGCCAGTATTTACGGATAGCTGAAAGGGATATGAGGAAATATGCTGTTGTTGGTCATAAAGATCAGCGAGGTCAGTAAATATATGCTACGAAAAGTAAGCATTAAACTCTGTAAAAAGATTGTATTGATATTGCCTTGAGATAATATCTAAAGTGTTTGGAACTGCTGATAATGTGGGACGTGTTGGTATAAGTGCGCCAACAGTCCTAGCTCTCTGATGTGGAGACAGTCGGATGTTGAGTGATAAACTTCTGAGAGGTGGATAATTTCTGTGCGTTCCATTACTGCCTTGTGTCGAAGAATTCCACCTGATTGTGATGCAGAGTGGAGACATTCGCGGAGGGAATTACTGAGTGGTATAATATAAACGGGACAGATGCACGGGCTACAATGGCAAAAGTATGTGTGATAGTAGGATTTTAGTGGACTGTTCGATGGTGGGCACCTGTGCTAATGTTGAAATATTTTGGCAGATTGGAAACGTGTACCGCACCATGACCTTTGCATTTCGCTCTATGATCGAAATACCCAAGCATGAGTCCCGACCAGGAAGCTTCAAATCAGCGAATATTTCGCTGCGGGATGAAACTTCATTCTGGATATGCTATGGTTCTCATGTGGCTTGTTCGTTGCCCGAGTGAAGTGAATGGGAAAAGTGGGAATGTGGTAAGACGTAGGAAGCGCACTTTTTTGGGAGGTGATAGGTGGAGTTTGGGGTGTGGCTTGAGTGTACGTGCGTAAATGCAGATTAAGATCTGCCATGGTAAATGGCTTGAGGCAGATGCTGAAACGCAGCAATTTGAAAGGACATGATTAATTCGTATACCGAGCGTACTTTACCCAGTTTTCCAAATACGTCTTGTTGACGGGATATTGACTCCTTTCATCGACTGTAATGTTATTTTTCACACTTGTTGACAGAAATACTGAGTATAGTAAATCAAAAACGAAGGTAGTGAAAAGTAAGAACTTAAATATCTTCAACATTTCGCGGACCTGTCAGCAACTGTATAAATATTAATTTTAATTTTAATAATCAACAGCCTCAGTTGCACAGTTTACCTAGAATGTACCTAGATTTCAATCCTGATAACCCAACCTTCTTCAGAATAATAGTAACTACAGTTTGTCCACAGTGGACATCGTCAAGCTAAAACTACAAATCCATAAATTATCGTCAGACTATAAAACGCATCTGAAACTGCGGTAGTGTTCCAGTACAGCACTCGTGGCTGTCGCAAAGCGGTCGCGAAGTGGAGCCGAGGCAGTTCCAGATACGTTTTATAGTCTGACGATAATTTATGGATTTGTAGTTTTAGCTTGACGATGTTCACTATGGACAAACGGTAGTTACTGTTATTCTGAAGATGGGTGGGTTATCCCGACTGAAATCTAGGCAAATTCTAGATCAACGGTGCAACTGAGGCTGAAGATTATTAAAATTAAAATTAGTAGCGAAAAGTACTGAAATATATGTAACGACATTTATATTAAAAATTGGGAGCTATTTAGTAGTGGATAAAAATTAGGAATTCTCCCCTCTAGGAAGCAAGATTACATTGGGTGACCTGCGCGAAGGATCTTTCAAGAATAGATAGCATGGACGGGAGTAGAAATTTGCTGTATTAGATACTGTGGAACTGAGGAAGGTGTTCATGGAGCAATATGTTAGGAGCACAATATGAATGAAATGATTTGTACAATCGCAAAACCGAATAAGAAGGAACTTGAAGGATTTAAAATATGGCATTACCGCAACACGTTAAAAGGTCAGTGGTCACGTGAAGTACGAAAAGACGATCTACTGGTGTACAAAAGACTGACTTCATTTCTACATAAATCCTACTCAGCTAAAAGAGGACCTTACCCCACCTGTATCTCACTAAGATCGGAGAACAACTAGGTATCCTATGTCCACTCAAATGAACGTTGTCTATCAGCCACGTACCACGTTCGGTTCTGATTGGCCAATCAGAGAGCATGTAACTAGCAACCTAATGACCGTTGTCAAAGACAATCGTGCGTAAAGAGATCGATTGCCTGCTACAGAATATAGCATTACAAAGTACCTCCGAATTAATAATACGCGAAATGAAATAAGTACTCAAATTTGCGCATGTTCACAAGCGCAACGCAAAGTTCACTGACTCTTTTCCAAAGGAAATAGATTAATTAACAGAAGTACTGAATCCGGCAAAGCTAATGGATTCTTCGCGTAATTAGTTTATCTTAAGGACAAAGACGCGTACAGTGCAACGGCCTCTTAAGATTTGTACTGTCTTAGCATCCAAGAAATTGATCTTTTCAACCCTAGTAATTATCGACTAAATCGGAAGTCGTTGCTGGCATCGCAACTGCATTCATCGAAAAGCTACGGCAAGAATACTGACCGCGAAGCTAAATATATACGTTGGACAAAGCATCGTGTATGAAGGTACAAAGAAGGCGAACTTATAGCAAAAGCCGCTCGTCGTAGCCGCGTGGTCTCAGGCGCCTTGCCACCGTCGCGGGTTCGAGTCCTCCCTCTGGCATGGGTGTGTGTGTTGTCCGTAGCGTAAGTTAGTTGAAGTTAGATTAAATAGTGTTTACGTCTAAGGACCGATGACCTCAGCAGTTTGGTCCTATAGGAACTTACCACTAACCACAAAATCTTATAGCAAATGAATCGTCACATGAGGCAAACAGGCACGAGAATCCCATGACCGGACATAAATGACCAAGTGATTTCCTGCTTACACAAAGGAAAATTTTACCACAGTAGAAAGTGTTGGAAGCTCTCTAAGACTTTTCGCAGATGATGTCGTTGTATTTATGAAAGTAGCAAAGTCAGAAGACAGTATTTATTTGCAAACTAACCTACAGGGGATACATGAATGGTGCAGGCTCTGGCAGCTGACCCTGAACGTAAATGACTGTAGCATATTGCACATACACAGGAAAAGAAATCCAGCTCTGTACAACTACATTATTAACTATAAATTGCTGGAAACAGTATCTGCTGTTGAATACTGAGGAGCAACTATTCATAGTGACCTTAAGTAGAATGACCACTTAAGCAAATAGTAGGAAAAGCAGAACCAAGACTCTGGTTTAGAGGAAGAAGCGTAAGAAAATGTTCATTAACGTGAGAAACTTACCAGGTGGACGGATAGAAGAGATACGGAATATTCAACGAACAGAGGTGCGTTTCGCCACGGGGTCGTTAGCGAGAAGCTCAGAAAACTGCAGTGGCAGTCGTAGAGGCGTCGTACGTTATGGAAGGGTTCACTACTGAAGGTTCGAGTGAGACTTTCCGGGAAGCGTCGAACAACATATTATTTCCTCCCACATTCACCTCGAAAAAAATACCACGCTGAGAAAATTGAAGAAACTTGAGCTAATACTGAGGCTTACCAACAACCATTCGTCCCACGCGCCATTCACAAGTAGTTTCAGAAGTACCCACCGCCAAACACTCTCAGTTGGTTTGATGAGTGTTGATGTAGATGTCGATGCAGCCTAATGCTGATACGTTTGCAAGGGGATACAATATTCAAGTGGTATACAGCAGCATATATAGTATTATGTAGTACTATAGTAGTATATATTAGGACAACTCCCAAGATAACGTTCAAGTATTTTGATTCTAGGATAGGTAATTATATTATGTCTCAAACACTGCAAAAAGAAAAAAAAGCCACCAAATTCCCAATTTTACTACACAGTAAAAAGAGATAAAATAGAATAAGATGATCAAGAATCAGATTCCAATAGTTTAGACAGAGACAGACTAACTGCCACGAAGGCTGATGAATATGAGAAGCACAGCTGGGTATCAATAACCATGTTTCTAAATCTAACACAACGCAATGCTGTGTTCTAATAGAAGCTCGACAAACAGGCGGCGTGAGAATTTACGCTGTGTGAATATGTTTAGAAAAAACACTCGTGCAAGACACGTAAATGAAACATGTACAGAAAAAGCAGTTTAAGCCAAAAGAGTGCAACGACATCGTCCAAATACATGCAGCGTCCAAACTAAACAGAAACCAGCGACCTAGTGTGACTTCTGCACTGACCAATCTTTCCCTTATCTGAAATTCGCGCTTCGTATGGCGAAGTTCTTGATCCCCGCGAGACATATTATGCAAGGCTACTCAGAGATAAACAGCCATCAGACCGTGAAGGCTGTCAAAATATGATACTCTGGGGCAAAAAACTCGAACCAACGAGTTCAAATGGTTCAAATGGCTCTGAGCACTATGGGACTCAACATCTGTGGTCATCAGTCCCCTAGAACTTAGAACTACTTAAACCTAACTAACCTAAGGACATCACATAGATCCATGCCCGAGGCAGGATTCTAACCTGCGACCGTAGCAGTCGCACGGTTCCGGACTCAGCGCCTAGAACCGCTAGACCACCGCGCCCGGCGAACCAACGAGTAATGCACTTGCATGCGCATGTAACAAACAAGTCCGCACGAACACCCGGTGTGTTTCAGTGTTAGTGGGATAATTAATTAGACACTGGAAGCAGCACTAAGGGGTGCAAGTAGAAGGGGCTGCCTAAAACTAGAATGAGCAAAACAATTTGTGAAGGATGTTTGGTGTAGTAGTTAAGTAAAGATGAGAACAGTAGCACAGAGTGGGCGATGGAGGAGAACAGAATTAACCCCTACAATAGCTAATAACTTAAAGAAAAGGATAATAAAAGGTGATATTCCCCTTGTTGAGACAATTAGCATATTTAGTCCTGGGTTTTGTCTTCGATGCCTAAGAGGTATTAATTTTCAAGGTAAACAGGTTTCAATGGAGAAACAGAAGTCATAGAATAGAAAATATATACTGGTGCATCACATAATATGAGGCTTGGTCGTTGCGGTCCTTGATGTTGATCTACTACTGACATGAGACAGGTGGGATGTAGCGTAGGGGGTCGATGGAAATTCAAAAGGAACGAAAGGAAGGAAGTATCGTTGCAATAGTGCAAAAGACGAATGAGAGGTAAACTAAACTAAACTCCGTCCGAACAGGCCTTGGAGGGCCCAACGGAACCGACCGGCCGCCGCGTCAACCTCAGCCCACAGGCGTCACCGGATGCGGATATGGAGGGGCATGCGGTCAGCACATCGCTCTCCCGGCCGTATGTCAGTTTAAGAGACCGGAGCCGCCACTTCTGAAAGAAGTAGCTCCTGAGTTTGCCTCACAAGAGCTGAATGCACCAGGCTTGCCAACAGCTCTCGGCAGACCGGATGTTCACCCATCAAAGTGCTAACCCAGCCCGACAGCGCTTAACTTCGGTGATCTGACGGGAACCGGTATTACCACTGCGGCAAGGCCGTTGGCAGAATGAAAGGTAAGGTTTGGCGAATCGTCTGTGTGTAGAAGATGTAGGATTGGAGACAGGATGGAGCTTTGGACGTCTCTGCAGATGGGTGAAACATCAAGGTGTGTACTTTGGTGGCATTGACGTGGTAGAGACTATGAAAGACGAAGATTTGACGTGGTCTGTGTAATTAACTGGTTAGAGTAAATAATCTGAAATTTTATATCGAAAGCTTCTTCGGGACAGAAAGTTACAAAAGTGACAGATCTGAGTTCGATTCAAGCAGAGACTGATGCTGAGAAAGGTTTATGAACTAATCATCATGGGAGCTTCGACGCATTGAGTTCATGAGCTCCCACGGCAAGGTCGAATTTCAGAATACAGGCGAAGACGTAGATGATCACGGAAGAGGAATTTGTGCTTCCGAATCAGTCGAACTGCTATCATCTTGCAGTGCTTTAACAAGTAATCAGTGCAAAGGATCGTGTCAGCTGCCTCCGTGCGTTTGCGCTCATCCTCGGGGACAAGGGATTCCATTCCCGGAGGTGGAAAGAATTTTCCCCCTGTCAGTATTTGGTCGGCAAGAGGAGAAGAGGTGGTGCCGTAAAGTTCCCGATAACGAGACTTTGCGCCAGTGTCATAGTTTAAATACCAAAGCACTCCGCAGTGTTTCATGAAGCCGGAGCATGTGACACTGTTGACGGTGATCCGTCGGATATGAACGGAAAGGTTGGAGGCCGCCTTCGCGCTGTTCCCGGGGAGTAGTCTGTGTGCCGGAATCGTGTTTCACGGTATACCTTCACTCATAATCATCACAATTATCATCATACAGCGCAAACATTACGCTCCATTCCACACACATACACACACACACACACACACACACACACACACACACACACACACAATACATACATGAAGTATTACAAAAGTTGCAATGGAGCATGTTACAAACAGAAAGCAAATAGTGTTTTAAAGTGTTGCATTGCTTCATGGGAAGGAGAGAATAGTGTGTGCTTTGCCGCGAAACCTCTTTCCCCTAATTTTCTATAATGTGAACAAGTTCTCTTCGATGCCAACACGAATGGCACTGTTGTCGTAACAGTGGTTTGAAAATAAATTATTAATTAGACAACGGAATACCACTTTTACCGTTTCCGTAACTGCTTGAAACAACAACGGTTCTTTGTTGCTCCCCATAACCTCACTCTTACTACAGTTTATGCCATCATTAGTGAAAAAAGCGTTATTCGCCTAGTAAATAATCCTCTGTCACCCTCTTACACTTACAATGGTACTGCACATTGATTGTCATAATTCGTCACGGGCAAAACCGACTGTCGACAGGTTCACAATGCTTTGGCATCAATCGATACACAATATGAGGGAACGCCTAGCATTTGTCAGTGTGATGTATGGCCTATTAGCATCCACTTGATTATGGAAATCACGTTCACGCCCATTGGATCGAACAATGGTAGAAATGCATATGAACATTGTTTTGGTGAAGGGGTCGATAGAAGATTATCTGCGACAGTCTCCTGGACTCCACACTGAAAAGGAAGCACAAGAAATTTCAACGTAACCAGGACTACGGTAATGCAGGCTTGCTTACGGTGCTATGAAGTTTCTCATTGGAATTTAGTTTCTGCCATTACCGTGCCTACATATGTGGATATCCTTTACATTCAGGACAATTAGACTTTCAAAGACTATTTTTCTCTTCTACTCCAGAAAGCAATGTCTTCCAAGTCGACCCACTCTCGGTGGTTTACCAAACGTAAAGTGTGTTCTGTACACAACATCGTATCCCTCTGTGTCTTCTGCGATATAACTTACTTCCGTGCTTGATGATAGTTAACATTTCTACCGGAAGCATCAAGCCAAAGGTGAAGCGAACTGATGATATGTCAGGCTATGATACTTGAGGTCACATTTACTGAGCGATGGCGCTCAATACGAGGGGTCGCACTGATTCGGCAAGAAGGTGTTTGTGAGAATTTGGCGAGGTCAGGTAGAGACACAGTCGGCTGCCCCTGTCTTGGCCGGTTACCATTGTCCTTCGATGAAGCGGGCCGTGGAGCTGTGAAGTGGAGCCCTCGTGACTACTGATGCCATCGTATACGCTGCCCAATGGGACCAATTCCGGTGTCTGAAAACGGTGAGCCGGCGGCTGTGGCCGAACGGTTCTAGGCGCTTCAGTCCGGAACCGCGCTGCTGCTATGGTCGCAGGTTCGAATCCTGCCTCGGGCATGGATGTGTGTTACGTCCTTATGTTAGTTACGTTTAAGTAGTTCTAAGTCTAGGGGACTGATGACCTCAGATGTTAAGTCCCATAGTGCTTACATGGGAACCTCCCCATCGCACCCCCCTCAGAATTAGTCACAAGTTGGTCCAGCGGATAGGCCTTGAAAAACTGAACACAGATCAATCGAGAAAACAGGAAGAAGTTGTCTGGAACTATGAAAAAATAAGCAAAATATACAAACTGAGTAGTCCGTGTGTAAGATAGGTAACAACCAGGTGTGTATGTAAACCCATGAGCGCCGTGGTCGCGTGGATAGCGTGTGCAACTGCGAAGCGATAGGTCCTCCGTTCAAGTCTTCCGTCGGGAGAAAATTTTAATTTTTTATTTCCAGACAATTATCAAAGCTCAGGCACTCACATATAATCAACCTCGCTCTCCAAAATTCCAGGACATGTTCAGTTTTGCTTGGACATATGCAGGATTTGACGGTCTACACACGGAAAAATTTGAAAACGTTAAAAACATATGTTTTGACAGAGCACGGACAAAACTGTGCGACTGTGAAAGTGTTGCATTCATCTGTTGCAGTTTATGTGACAAACTCTTATGTTTTCACACTTTTTTGGGAGTGATTATCACATTCACAAGAAAACCTAAATTGGGCAAGGTAGAAGAATCTTTTTACCCATTCACCAAGTGTACAAGTTAGGTGGGTCGACAACATATTCCTCTCATGTGACGCACATGCCGTCACCAGTGTCGTATAGAATATATCAGACGTGTTTTCCTGTGGAGAAATCGGTTGACCTATGACCTCGCAATCAAATGTTTTCGGTTTCCATTGGACGGGCACGTCCTTTCGGCTACTAATCGCACGGTTTTGCGGTGCGGTCGCAAATCACAGACACTAAACTTATTACACTGAACAGAGACGTCTATGAACGAACGGACAGATCATAACTTTGCAAAAATAATGAAAGTAAATTTTTCACTCTAGGGAAGATCTGATCCAAGAACCTCTCGTTCCGCAGTTGCTCACGCTAACCACGGGAACACGGCGCTCCCAAAGTCTCCAGGATGTTGTCTATCTTACACATGGACTACTCAGTTTGTATATTTTGCTTGGTTTTTTCATAGTTCCACACAACTTCTTCCTTTTTTCTCGATTGATCTGTGTTCTGTTTTTCAAGGCCTATCCGTTGTGCCAACTTATAACTAAATCTGAGGGGGGTGCGATGGGGAGGTTCCCTTGTTAGAGCCATTTGAACCATTTGAAAACGGTGAGCCTTGTTGCGCATCGGTTAAACTTGAGTATAACGACTGTTTGTAACCTGGCGAGTTGGATCTGATGAATTCAGCTCAGCTCGATGCTTGGAACTGTGTAATTTTTTTTTGTCATCTGTCTACTGACTGCTTTGATGCGGCCCGCCACGAATTCCTTTCCTGTGCTAACCTCTTCATCTCAGAGTAGCATTTGCAACTTACGTCCTCAATTATTTCCTTGACGTATTCCAATCTCTGTCTTCCTCTACAGTTTTTGCCCTCTACAGCTCCCTCTAGTACCATGGAAGTCATTCCCTCATGTCTTAGCAGATGTCCTATCATCCTGTCCCTTCTCCTTATCAGTGTTTTCCACATATTCCTTTCCTCTCCGATTCTGCGTAGAACCTCCTCATTCCTTACCTTATCAGTCCACCTAATTTTCAACATTCGTCTATAGCACCACATCTCAAATGCTTCGATTATCTTCTGTTCCGCTTTTCCCACAGTCCATGTTTCACTACCATACAGTGCTGTACTCCAGACGTACATCCTCAGACATTTCTTCCTCAAATTAAGGCCGGTATTTGATATTAATAGACTTCTCTTGGCCAGAAATGCCTTTTTTTGCCATAGCGAGTCTGTTTTTGATGTCCTCCTTGCTCCGTCCGTCATTGGTTATTTTACTGCCTAGGTAGCAGAATTCCTTAACTTCATTGACTTCGTGACCATGAATCCTGATGTTAAGTTTCTCGCTGTTCTCATTTCCACTACTTCTCATTACCTTCATCTTTCTCCGATTTACTCTCAAACCATTCTGTGTACTCATTAGACTGTTCATTCCGTTCAGCAGATCATTTAATTCCTCTTCACTTTCACTCAGGATAGCAATGTCATCAGCGAATCGTATCATTGATATCCTTTCACCTTGTATTTTAATTCCACTCCTGAACCTTTCTTTTATTTCCATCATTGCTTCCTCGATGTACAGATTGAAGAGTAGGGGCGAAACGCTACATCCTTGTCTTACACCCTTCTTAATACCAGCACTTCGTTCTCGATCGTCCACTCTTATTATTCCCTCTTGGTTGTTGTACATATTGTGTATGACCCGTCTCTCCCTATAGCTTACCCCTACTTTTTTTCAGAATCTCGAACAGCTTGCACCATTTTATATTGTCGAACGCTTTTTCCAGGTCGACAAATCCTATGAAAGCGTCTTGTTTTAACTTTAGCCTTGCTTCCATTATTAGCCGTAACGTCAGAATTGCCTCTCTCGTCCCTTTACTTATCCTACAGCCAAACTGATCGTCTCCTACCGCTTTCTCAATTTTCCTTTCCATTCTTCTGTATATTATTCTTGTAAGCAGCTTCGATGCATGAGCTGTTAAGCTGACTGTGTGATAATTCTCGCACTAGTCAGCTCTTGCCGTCTTCGGAATTGTGTGGATGATGCTTTTCCGAAAGTCAGATGGTATATCGCCAGACTCATATATTCTACACACCAACGTGAATAGTCGTTTTGTTGCCACTTCCCCCAAAGATTTTAGAAATTCTGATGGAATGTTATCTATCCCTTCTGCCTTATTTGACCGTAAGTCCTCCAAAGCTCTTTTAAATTCCGATTCTAATACTGAATCCCCTATCTCTTCTAAATCGACTCCTGTTTCTTCTTCTATCACATCAGACAAATCTTCACCCTCATAGAGGCTTTCAATGTATTCTTTCCACCTATCTGCTCTCTCCTCTGCATTTAACAGTGGAATTCCTGTTGCACTCTTAATGTTACCACCGTTGCTTTTAAAGTCACCATAGGTTGTTTTGACTTTCCTGTATGCTGAGTCAGTCCTTCCGACAATCATATCTTTTTCGATGTCTTCACGTTTTTCCTGCAGCCATTTCGTCTTAGATTCCCTGCACTTCCTATTTATTTCATTCCTCTACGACTTGTATTTCTGTATTCCTGATTTTCCCGGAACATGTTTGTACTTCCTCCTTTCATCAATCAACTAAGTATTTCTTCTGTGACCCATGGTTTCTTCGCAGCTACCTTCTTTGTACCTATGTTTTCCTTCCCAACTTCTGTGATGGCCCTTTTTAGAGATGTCCATGCCTCTTAAACTGTACTGCCTACTGCGCTATTCCTTATTGCTGTATCTATAGCGTTAGAGAACTTCAAACGTATCTCGTCATTCCTTGGCACTTCCGTATCCCACTTCTTTGCGTATTGATTCTTCCTGACTAATGTCTTGAACTTCAGCCTACTCTTCATCACTACTATATTGTGATCTGAGTCTATATCTGCTCCTTGGTGCGCCTTACAATCCAGTATCTGATTTCGGAATCTCTGTCTGACCATGATGTAATCTAATTGAAATCATCCCGTATCTCCCGGCCTTTTACAAGTATACCTCCTCCTCTTGTGATTCTTGAACAGGGTATTCGCTATTACTAGCTGAAACTTGTTACAGAGCTCAATTAGTCTTTCTCTTCTTTCATTCCTACTCCCAAGCCCATATTCTCCTGTAACCTTTTCTTCTACTCCTTCCCCTACAACTGCATTCCAGTCGCCCATGACTATTAGATTTTCGTCCCCCTTTACATACTGCATTACCCTTTCAATATCCTCATACGCTTTCTCTATCTGTCCATCTTCAGCCTGCGACGTCGGCATGTATACCTGAACTATCGTTGTCGGTGTTGGTCTGCTGTCGATTCTGATTAGAACAACCCGGTCACTGAACTGTTCACAGTAACTCATCCTCTGCCCTACCTTCCTATTCATAACGAATCCTACACCTGTTATACCATTTTCTGCTGCTGTTGATATTACCCTGTGTATGCTGGTTATAGGTCTCACAAGAGTAGTAAGCTATTGCATACGTTTGCATGTGATTTTGTTGTATAGCTTGCTTACCTGAATAACATGACCTAGTCTATTAGCATTCACAAATGTAAAGCTCCCTTGTGTGTCGTGCTAGCTGCAATTATATATATTAGACCTTGCTAGTGCTGACTGGCATTAACTTGGTTTTCAGGTTTCACTATTGTCGGATAATGGAGTTTAACCTTGTGTCAATGCTCACATGCCAAGCGCCCCTTTAAACAATACAAGCTTTCGGTGTGGCCAGTTATTGCTTCTTAGTAATGTTGAACACTTAGTCTGCTTTAATGCACTACTCCTCGGGCTTTGTAATTGATCGCCTTTCCCTCAATGTTATTGGGTAAGCACTTCAATTTATTTATGGCTGTCCAAATGATCTGGGGCGATCAGTTGATGGAGGAAGGAAACAGCCCACTGCGGTAACCATATTGGTAATATTGCTGTGAAAGAGAGTGAAGAGTCGGCGTCTTGGTTTTCGATTATTATGGACTATGATAAGTGCATAACAGTAATGTTAAAGTTACTATGTTTAAAGGTTCCTATTAAAGTGCCTCGCTTAGTTTCCTTACGACTTGGCAATTGAACTTTATGTAAGTACGCGGCTAGCAGTATTTTCGTACATTCAGTGCGAGTGCTCGAAAATGATTAAAGTACGTTTTAATCTCAATAAATTATAGCTAGTCAGTTACTGAATGTCGGTTTTGAGATTTTGGCGAGTTGTGTATCTTGAGAAATGTTGTTTTTGAAATGAAATGACTAACGTTCTTATTTGTGTTGGCATTGTTGATCTTACAAATCAGACATTCTCTTAACGTCAGTTAGCCTCAAGATTTGGTATGAATTCAGGGAGTTGCTAGTAGTTCTAGATGCTGGTTGCCTCAATAATGGCTAAACATGAAGCCGCAACATCTTACTTAACATATTAATTTCTTGCGTTCGGTTGGGTTGTTTGGGTAAGGAGACCAGACAGCGAGGTCATCGGTCTCATCGGATTGGGGAAGGAAGTCGGCCGTGCCCTTTGAAAGGAACCATCCTGGCATTTACCTGAAGCGATTTAGGGAAATCACGGAAAACCTAAATCAGGAAGGCCGGACGCGGTATTGAACCGTCGTCCTTCCGAATGCGAGTCCAGTGTCTAACCACTGCGCCACCACGCTCGGTCAATTTCTTGGGATTTATGTATTTATGATACAGTGTTTTCAAGAACATTTTTATTCTTTTTTAAGAGATCATTATCTTAAATACACTAGGTGATCAAAAGTATCCCGACACCTGACTGAAATTGACTAACAAGTTCGTGGTGCCCTCCATTGGTAATGCGGAAATCAGTATGGTGTTGGCCCACCCTTAGCCTTGATGACAGCTTCCTTCTCTCAGGCATACTTCAATCAGGTGCTGGAGGGTTCCTTGGGGAATGGCAGATTATTCTTCACGGAGTTCTGCACTGAGGAGAGGCATCGATGTCGGTCGCTGAGGCCTGGCACGAAGTCGGCGTTCCGAAACATCCCAAAGGTGTACCGTGGGATTCAGGTTAGGACTCTGTGCAGGCCAGTCCATTACAGGGATGTTGTTGTCGTGTAACCACTCAGCCAGGGGTCGTGCATTATGAACATGTGTTCGATCGTGTTGAAAGATGCAATCGCTATCCTCGAACTGCTCTTCAACAGGCGAGGTGGCGTAGTGGCTACCACACTGGACTCGCATTCGGGAGGATGACGGTTCAGTCCCGCGTCCGGCCATTCTCATTTACGTTTTCCGTGATTTCCCGAAATCGGTCCAGGCAAATACCGGAAGGTTCCTTAGAAAGGGCACGACCGACTTCCTTCCCCGTCCTTCCCTAATCCGATGAGACCGATGACCTCGCTGTTTGCTCTACCCCTCCCCCCTCCCGAAACAACCCAACCCCAACCCTTTTTCAACTGTGGGAAGCAAGAAGGTACTTACAACGTAAATGTGCTGTGATAGTGCGACACAGAACAATAACGGGTGCAATCCTCCTCCATGAAAAACACGACCACACCATAACACTATCACCTCCGAATTTTACTGTTGGCACTAACGCGCGCTGTCAGATAACGTTCACTGGGCATTCACCATACCCACACCTAGCCAGCGGATCGCCACATTTTGTACCGTGATTCGTCACTCCACACAACGTTTTTCCACTGTTCAATCGTCCAATGTTTACGCTCCATACACCAAGCGAAGCGTCGTTAGGCATTTACTGGCGTGATGTGTGGTTTATGAGCAGCCGCTCGACCATGAAATCCAAGTTTTCTCACCTCCCGCCTAACTGTCATAGTACTTGCAGTGGATCCTGATGCAGTTTGGAATTCCTATGTGATGGTCTCGATAGTTGTCTGACTATGACACATTATTACAACCCTCTTCAACTGTCGGCGGTCTCTGTCAGTCAACAGACGAGGTCGGCCTGTACACTTTTGTGCTGTACGTGTCCCTTCACGTTTCCAATTCACTATCACATCGGAAACAATGGACCTAGGGATGTTTAGGAATGTGGAAATCTCGCAGTCAGACAAATGACACAAGGGACACCCAATCACCTGACCACGTTCGAAGTCCGTGAGTTCTGCGGAGAGCCCCATTCTGCTCTGTCACGATGTCTAA
The DNA here is from genome assembly GCF_023864345.2 of Schistocerca serialis cubense. Taxonomy (NCBI): domain Eukaryota; kingdom Metazoa; phylum Arthropoda; class Insecta; order Orthoptera; family Acrididae; genus Schistocerca; species Schistocerca serialis. The sequence goes on from NC_064639.1 coordinate 151,990,321, forward strand.
TGACTACTGAGGTCACTGATATGGAGTACCTGGCAGTAGGTGGCACCAAAATGCACCTAATATGAGAAACGTATGTTTTTGGGGTGTCCGGATATTTCTTGATCACATAGTGTATATCAAAGATTGTTCAAGCTGAGTGAGACCTGTGGAAAATATTCCTTAAGATTTCATTATCGTAAACACATTCTGTACCAATCTAAACTTGCCAATTGTTAAATAAATTTTATGTTAAAAATTTCAACTGTGAATGGTATTGCTGTTGTGTTACTCTCGGGATCCTCTTCAGCATGACAGCCCTCGTACTGGCCTTTACCTTCCCACTGGTAAAACCGTTTTCATATCCTACCAGACACCTGCGTGTTGTTCACAGAAGAAATCTCAGCTTCGTACAGTAGTTCAGGTAACATGTAACAGTTCAAAACTTACCAGAGGATTTTACAATGAAAATCCTTTCCATTTTTGAGGTGCTTCGTGCAGTGACAGTTTAGTTCACTCTGACAGTATTTTTCTGTGATCGATATTCGAAGATAGGTAATATCTTAAGCGTCTGCGTGACTAGCCCAGTGAGTCAGATGAAGTATTTCTGGTGATATTATAAAGTTTATAGTATTATTTTTTACCGGTGGTAATACTCCTCATGGTATCTGTCGGAGTGTAGAACTGCAAGCGATCGCTAGGGGAAATTTTTTCCTCCGTCTTCTGAAACAGATCTGAATAGCGCAAACTTGGCTGACATCAGGTACTTGGTTGTGGTTCGTAGTAGCCAAAACATGCGAATAGCGTGCTATAGTGTAATCTTATCACTGAACACTGGGAAATATTCCGCGCTCATCGAAACATACAGCAGGAAAAGCGATGTCGGTACCGACCAAACAACCACCCTTAAAGATGAGTGGAATAAAACTGCACACGAGTATTGTGCCGTAGTGGGGTAAACAGAGTGGGAATCAGCGGCTCGTTCATCAATTTACAGACCCATGAAGGAGAGAAATGCATGACCTCAATCCGGCGGCTTAACTTCCATCACGCTTCTGCCCCCAACTCGCCTTACCCTCTCCGTCCCCCTCCATTCTATCCTGTTGAAATCCTAGAACACAACTCACCACTTAAAACGCCTTTACTGCAGCTGTAAGTAGGATATACATTTAATATTTGTTCTTAACTAACTTCATTTGCCAGTAATTTTCACTATTAAATAACCTGCGTTTTTTTTATATCCAGCAATGTGGGAACTATTAATCCCAGATAAAAATAAGAAACTTGTTTGTAGGAAATCGAATGCAGTTTAATTTTGTACAGGGAAACAGTTTCATTATAAGCTGCGGTTTTGGACTTATTCAAGAAAAACATTAAAAGGTGGCCTTTTAAGGCATCCCGACCCCAACGCTCACACCCCCACCTATAAGGACTTTTACTATGTTGTTCACGACTATTATTCACATCAGTGTACAAAAATTTCCAACTGCAAGAATTCTTTCACCTAATTTCCCTTCGATGGCTGGATGAGTTCATCTACAAGTTTTGATTATTGGATTTGCTAGTATCAAAATATGTGACAGAATGACAGCATCTTTTAGCTGCTTTGACTTACAAGCTAAAATTTGTACACAGCCGACGGACCGTAGATAGTATTTAACATGAATTCCACCTTCATACCTGTACCTGTTCGTGAGAAAAAGCGGACTTAATAAAAGGCCGTACCTTTTGATTGCATTGACTCAGAAGCTTAAATATTTTACACATCCAAGAGACGGTAGACCTTAGCATTTGACGTTAATTTCAGCTTCATACCCCTACCCGTTCCTGAGGAAAACTAGTTTTAACAGGCAGATGGGGAGACGGAAAACAAAGAGCTCCACTAAGGGTTCCGATTTTACATTGAGAACTGCATGTCGTGTACATCTGGAATTGGATACATGGCGAAGGACCATGCTGTTGAGCAGTCACATAAAACTGCATGATTTCAAGGAACCAAACGACACAGGAATTTGGCTGTTGTTGACTCGAGTTTAGTATAGTCCAACGAGGCGGGAATTTGCCTTTTCTTCTCAAATGGTACTCGGCTTCCAGAGCACCGATAGCCCAACAAGGTGTTTCATCTGCCACGTGTGTGTGTGTGTGTGTGTGTGTGTGTGTGTGTGTGTGTGTGTTTACGTGTGTGTAGGTCATGCTGTAGATGGTTCTGTGGTGATTGGTGGTGTTTATTGTATATTATTTGCGCCATTCATTCAGGTTACCATGGAGAAAGATTCAGGACCTTCATTTCAAAGTTTTCCATGACGAACCATTGCCCTTTCTCCTACACCTTCATGATCAACATGCTGTTTTCGGAAACGTCAGCAATCATGTTTACAATTCTTCACGCTTATGTCCCTTATTTGACAAACAGATGACACGCAACTGACCTTGCTGACCCGACCCTGTTCCCAAACGAAACGCACTGCAGAAAAGGAACACGCATAAGGACAAGGTCATTTTATTGACAAGTGGGACCAAAGGTAACTCATTAATGTAGGAGTATATTGTAAGAAATTCAGATCAAATAAAAAGCAAATGCCACAGTGAAAATTGTCCAGACACTTCCTGGGCACTGCCGACGACTGACTGGCACTATCCAATGTGTCTGCACAATAGACTGGGCAGTCTACAAAGATTTTCACCCAGGTTCCACAAAAACAAAAAAAACATTAAAAAAACGCTCTCCTCGTCCCTCAGCTGCCGTCCACTTTTACTGCAGTCAATTAACTCAGCACTCTCTTCCTCTGAACGCAGGTAATGCTTACCGCTATTCCTTCACTAGAGCACACAAGTCAGAGTATTAACTACTGCCAACCATTTCATCATATGAATGAAATCAGATCGTATCCAGTGTAGCAACCAAGTAAGAAAGATCATCTTCCCTAAGAACATTAAGCAGCATAACACCATATCAGAAGTGAGAGTGCCCTGCAATCTCTCACAACCTCCCTGTTCCTCTCAAATTTATTCTTGGGGAGTGTCACACTTTAAAATGGTTAGTGTGACACAGAACAGAATAAATTGTGTCCCTTTAGTTGGGTCATTATCAAAGAAATAAACATGAATCAATCTTTTTTTACCATAAATCTCAGCACAATGCTATACCCTGTCCTTACCACAATCCACCAGGGGTCATACATACACTCTCTGGTGCATGCTGTAGCGTTGCTCTTGGGGGACGAAAAGAAAAATAAATGTTATTTTATATATTTTTAATGGCAAAAAAGTGAATATTTTGGTGGGCCACTTGGCAACAGAATCAGGGATTGATTACACTATTATAATAACATACGTTGAGCATTAAATACCTGAATAAGAGCAGCATATTGATATATATATTTGAGATCGTTCGGAAGAAACATTATCATTTCTGTGCATTTTTATAGTCGCGATGTAGTCATACCCGGATCAACACTAAGGGACCAGAAGATTTATAGACTTTAAAAGAAATGCAACACTAAACAAAAAAGTTGGTTCAGAAATAATAGGAAAACGATAATGTTCCTTCTGGCTCATGCTGAGTTCGGCCCATCAGCGTGATCGTAATTTCTGGTGATGAAGTAACACAAAATAGTTATAATTCAAGTAAATGAGGAGATGAAAATCATCAAGGTTAATTTACTAAAGTAAGCACACTTATCTGTAACACACCTTCCTTTTAATGCTATGTACCTTTTCTTATTAAATTACAATAGATGACCATTGTGGTTAAATACTTTATACATAACAGTCAAAATGTCCTCTTGATGCTGTCTGTTCGTAATCAGTTACAAGAAACTACATGTTTTCTGTTTGAAAAAAAAAATAACATTTAGCATATTCACTCAATATTTCCACATAGCATATAAATTACAGTTGCGGAACGCAGCAAGTCCGCGTCCGCCTTTCATAGAAAAGAAACAGTAAAAGGTGAGGCGCCAAAGGCCTCATTTGTCTTGAAACAACAGACTTCTTTTTTATACCATTAATCGATACATGTACACAGAGATTTACAGGCACCGCGAAAGAACGGCAAAGATAAAGAATAATATACTCTGTTGCTGCTCTGCGATGGTTCATTTCTTTTACCTTACAATTGTTCGATAACTTTAGGCCATCAGGCATTTACTATTGAGCGTATATTAATGTTTGTGAGGCGAAAATTACTAAAATTACACTGCCTCCCATGAGGAGGGAAGGAATACCGAAGGTATTACTTTCATCCTCATGCCCATTGGAAATTTGTAATTTTCGGGTGTAACATACAGGTTATTAAAAGTTTCATTTCACATTCATACCATAATAAAAGAATTAACGTTTCAATTTGTAATTACTGACGGTGGATCATTGTGAATTTGTTCTGTGTTTCTATCAGTGTTTGCATGGATTCAGTATTTCTTGATGATTCTTAAAATTAAGGCTATCAGTACACATATTTACAAAATTTATAAGGAAATAGAGTCACACTTCATTTTTCATTGTTGCAAAAGTAATCTGACTATCACAACTGGAACACAACTTTCTGTTTTGACTGTATTCATTATATTGTCATCGTCTTGTCGATTGATTGGCTTGTCCGTTATCGCACTTAATTGTACATTTATTTTCGTCGCACATACACTATTTATGATAGACTTGGATTGTAGAGCGGCCACTGGTGATGGCTTCGACAACGAAGTCCTTATCTTTCACTTTCAGGGCTCGAGTGTGGCTCTCCGAATTATTTCACATATGAAACAGAAAAAATATATTAGAATAGCTTACAAAACTAATTTTATATACATGTGGGATGGGATATAGGAAGGATCGGATCCTTTGACGTATTTTAGTGTGCTTATTTTCATACGTATCGTGACCTCTCGTTAAAGTTTACGTTTCAACAGTGTTCAGAGGTGATCTTGTGACTTATCTCTGTGTACAATCAATTATACTAATTACGCTAACTTCTCTATCTTAGAGTCTCTCAGAAGGTTTATGATACATACAAAAATGTTTTCAGTTTTTGCTACAGAATATAGCGCACAGCAACTGCTGTTGGCGGTTGAGCGTTTACATTATTTCGTCTCATGGTGGCTGTCCGCCTCCATTGTTGCGAGCAATCTTGAAATTCATTCTGTGCGCGCGCACGTGACCGGAGCTTTCTTGCAGAGCGTTGATTTCGCGTTTGAGATGCCGTGCGTCGCTTTTGTTCGGCGGATCGTGGCTTTGTGCGTTTTAGATTGCTGGAGGGAGCTTCTGTCACCGAAACTGCCTCACATCACTTCCTGTCCACTATCCAATTACGGATTCACAGGTAAGTGGTAGCTACCGCTGCAACTGCATGTGTGGAATGACACTGATTATTACACACTGCACACATCAATGAATATTTTTACACATATGGTGCAGTAGAATACTGCCACTGAAAATCGTCGAACTTTAAAACTTCACTTGCACTGTGGTGAGCGTCTGCGTGAACGGTGTATTAAAAGAAATTCTCGCTTCATAACATCACACGGTGTTCACAAGTTGATTTACATACTAATATTTACAAGAGTTCATTTAAATCGAGAAATAATCTAATTGACCACTTTGAATCATAACAATTGTTTCTTAATTAGTCTTTTTTTTTTGTTTATGCCTACGGTCACAGGTAAGCTATTATAAGTCCTTTTTCTTTGACCAAATTCGTTCCAATCTCCTTTACAAATTAATTTCATTCATAGTAATCTTTATCACGCTTGCTTATTCATTTTGTAGGCTCAATACATTTTCTTTAATACATATCTTATTTAGTGACTTGTGAGGGGAGCTTCATTTATGTCAAAGTTTCTCTCGTATGTGTTTGTCTTTAAAGAAAGTTCGAGGACAGATTTGAAAATAGCAAATCCGCCTCTGGATTTCGTGTAGAAATACAAACAGTCGAAAAAGAAAAGTGGGAAAAGCGGACCTACTTGCGGATCGTCGACAGAATTTAAATTGCTCCTCAACCAGGTCGAAAATTCAATTTACATTGCGCATTACAAAAGCAATATGCGCGTCGCGAACCTATTCATTTTTAAACATAGTGTCTCACTTCCCAAGCACACGTGCATCTTCACAAGTTGATCCTGCGGAGTGGATAGGATCAAGGATCTTAAAGGATTTGCACTTAGGAAAGGGATTCAATAATCACAGAAAAAACTGTAAATATTGGAGTGCGCGCTTAAAATAAAATCTATCACTTCAAGCATTTATATCTAAAATGTATCTTGCTGCAGCTTGCTTGCAACTCTTTGTTCATTTCTTAGACTAAGTCAAGTTTATGCATTACGCATTTGGGTATTAATTATCATTTGTATATATAAGCCTCTCACTAGAGTGTTGTTGTTTGCTGCTGTCGCGACCTGTGAAGCTTGGGCGAGATTCTTATTCTATTTGCTGCTAGCTTGTGAATTTGCAGTATCGCAAATGCTTAATAGTACCGTTAAGTTGGCATAATAAACCATGTTACTCATATGTTCTTTTACTCAGCTTGTTTATAGTCTGGACTCATCTTACTTTGTATTATATAATAATCTTCCTTTTTATTCCATCACGCTTTTACTTAAGGTTGACGTCAGGCCTTTTTAGAACAATTGCACTGCGTTATCAATCTGTTCATGCTTAATCCTAGGTATCTGTTTACTTCAAAGAGATGTTATTTTATCGCTGGCACAGCACTGTGCTGGAACTTACAAGTTAAATCTACCGACTGTTTTGCGCTAACAGGTGGTGCCTTATTTACGTCACATTTGAAAATAGGGAATAACCTCATGGAATCGAATGTTTTCACACTACTTTTCTCTATTGTCTGGACGTTAAGTATTTCCTTTTAAAGCAGGTCATTAATTTGTCCTCGATTAAATTTCACTTACTAATACTAAGCACATAGAATCATCATTTTCATATTACTATTTAGCGAGAGAAGTGCATTATTCGCTCCTTCCTGCTCATTTTCAAATTACTATTTAGCGAGAGAAGTGCATTATTCGCTCCTTCTTCTTTCCTCCTTTTCGTACCTCGGGGCTAATTAATACCTCTCGAGTACATCATGTTTCTTACATACTAACTTATAACTAAAATTGAAAATCACCTCTAGGAGATGTCCTCCTGTTTACATAAAGATTATTTATATAAATACCTGTCTACAACTTATTCTGTGTTTTATTTTCCAGACACGTTGTTTTAATACATGAGGTTTCCTTTTAGCACCGGTTAACGTCCGTATTCAGTTCAGTTCAGTTCTTGTCACTCATTGGTTAATCCTGATCTCCAATACCTTAGAATTTTCTGACAGCAAAAATGAACTTAATTCCTGGCGTTATAAAATTTTCTTAAATCATGATGGTGGAACAATCCTTTGATTTTATTCGTGGCAGGGTCAACAAATAGCTACCAATGTGTGGTTTCCTCATTATTACAAAGGGACCTTCATAAATGTGTTGCCACTTACGATTCTTCTTTAACAACAGGGATGGTTTAAAGTGAGTTCTGACTAATGTCTATGGCCGTACTGCTGTTTGAAGCACCCCAAAGTTTGTCTTCACCTTACTTCTTAACAAATTTACAGTTACTTGTTGCTGGCTCGCTACTACATTACAGGTTCCACACTCGATGTCAATTTTAGCTTTCGTCTGCCTCAAGAATTCCATACTCAGGATACATGGCACTGATAGGTTCTTAACAATAAGAAAAATGCACGTTACTGAAATAGACTCTATCTGGATTTCAAGCTGAATCTGAAGATTTACACGTTGTGTTAGTGGACCAATTGCTCCCGAAACGGTGCAACCTTGAATTGGAGGATATTTGCTTAAATAAACATAAGACATCTATATGAGCTCCTGTATCTACAATAGCTGTTACTGGTATGTTGGCAATTGATACTCTTATGGAAACTTGAACTTGTTCGTCCCATACGTCATCACTGTCTTTCGTCTCAGTGTCTGCTACTAGATCATCCCGTAACTTTGTCTCTTTGTCATACCTAATTGCTTTAATGTCGGGTGGACGAAGGGACAGGGTGCCCCCATTCAAACCTGCAGCATCCTCTAGGAGGCTCAAAGGTGCTACTTTTAATTTTCCGCTCGACGCTTACTTTCTTGCTGATTTATATTTCTTAAAGTTTCTTCCGTCTGGAACTGGTGTTGGTTTTGTGGTACGAAGTCGGTTGGAAATGGATCTTGTTGTCCTGGCTTATTCGCTTGCGCATAATAAATTTGCGTATTATGCGGGCGTTTAGGCTTCAGACTTCCCGAAGGTCCGTTCGCTTGTTGCGTGAAGTGTATATTTTGTGCCTGAAAGGTATTTTGCAGTGGCTTGTGTTGATTGTAACCGTTACTGAAAGGTGTACGTTGGTCTCCACCTTGATTATGCCATTTATTTCCTTTCTATTGACGATCTGAATCGTAAGACTGATCGTTTTGATAATTACCGTTGATCGGTTGCGTGTTTCCATATTGCTGGGACTGTGTATTATAAAGTGCATTTCCGTACTGAGGTGGTGACGAATTATATATTGGATTGTATCTCTGGCCGTTATTGTACTTATTTTTGTATTTACTGTTGGAGTACGTAGTTTGTTTATTTTTGAAACCGTTGTGGGGTTGGTACTGGCCGTCCCTGTGACGCGCTTTCGCTCGGCCACCATTTTTGCCTGCGTATTCTGTATTGTGCTAGCCGCCTGCACTGAAGTGGGCGTTGTCAACATCAACTCTAGCGTCCTCGTAAATCAGATCTAACGAGTCTAACACAGATAGGAAAGTGTCCGTATCGTCCTCAGACACGTTTACTAACTTTTCTCTGATCGCAATCGGTAGCTTAGTTTTTAGAATCATAATAACGTCTTTGCCGGTGATCGGCGAATCTTAGAACTTGATTTTCGCTGTATACTTTTCAAAATATCTTCTCAAACTACCGCGCTTACTGTTAAATACTTTGGCGTTGTAAACCTCTTTTCTCAGGCGATACTGCACACCAGAACTCCAGAATTTAGCTAAAAACATCTGATCAAACTCTTTGTAACTTTTACAAGAGTCGACCATTTCGGTTCCCCGTAAGGCAGCATCGCCTACGATAAATCCAGTAACGAATTGAATTCGCTGGCGGTCACTCCAGCTATTCGGGAAAATTCCTGAAAAATTTCGGAGGAACACTATAGGATGAATTTCTCTTTTCTGTGGGTGAAAGGTCGGAAAAACACGATGTTTGATCACACTTTCCTCCTGCATCAAACTGACAAAAGTGGGTGGGCTGATACTCTGGTTAAATTGTGCTTCTATAGAACTATGAGTTTGAGCGTTATCAAATGGTGAACGGTAATGTACCTGCTGTTGTTCATTACATTGTGGTAAATTATTCCACTCTCCTGACACGGGAGGTGGGGAATTTTTCAACTTGACATTTTAGTGTACGAACTTCATCAACTATCTGTTGACGCTATTCAGGTACATCTTGAGCTAACGTTCGTCTTATCTGGCCTAATTCTGACATCACCGTGTCTCCTGTTTTTCCAGGGGCTGCCAATATTTCAAAGGTCACGTTTTTGACAGTTTCCCTGAGTTCGTTCTTGACCTTGTTTTCTATGAATCCGTCTTTGTTTTTAATCCACTCTTGGTAGTGGTCGGACAATGCTTCAGCATGTGCCTTAACAGTATTCTTTATTTGATCCTCTACATTATGAGTCTCAATCTGTTTGGAAAGATCATCAACAACATTCTCGATCGTGTCTACTGCGGTTTTAACTCCTTTGACCTCATCAGAGATTGCAGTATAATCTTCTTTTAAGGTCGCAGATTGTTTTTGATATTCCATCACTTTTGAATTTATCTCTCCCTTGGCTGCTTCGATTTTTTCGTCTAACCGTTTTGAAATATCCTCTATTTTTGACTCTACTTGTGTGTCAATTTCTAGCCTCATGGTCGTGATCTGACTACTGATTTGGCTTTGGACATTACCCAACAGGGTATTTAAATCAGCTGTTATGTCTGCCTTTAGTTCGGCCTTTACCGAATTTAACCGTGTATTTAGGTCATTTATCTCCAATTGCAGATCTGTTTTTACTAAATTTATGTCTGCTTTTGCTGAATTGCACAGATTTGTAAGGACCTGATTTTTATTATGCCGTCTTTCGGCCTTCTCTTTTTCTTCGCGGGCCTTTTCATCTAATTTTTCCTGCTTTTCACGTTCCTGTCTTTGCGCTTCTCTCTGTCTTTGGTCTTCGAACTTGCGTTCCATTATTGCTTCGATCATTGCGGCAAAGTCATTTTTTCAAAAGCGGGAATAGTTTGCACACTGGGACCAGCTTCTAAAACTTCGGTCGAGGATGCTTCTGCCTACGCTCGTGTACCTATCGCGCGTGATCGTAATGGATAGTGAGGTCCATTCGCATCACCGTTGTCATCTATTTCTGATTGTGTCCCCTGTTTACCGTCAGCCATGTTCATCAATTATTTGTCAAACGTCAAAATGCTACTGATATTGTTTGTCACTGCCGCCAGTCGTTTGTCTGTGACGTAGTGCTATGGTTTCCTGGGACCTAAGATGAAATTTTAACTCTGGGTAACGACCGACGTTGATGTACGCCAAGAAGACAAGATGGTTCCTACTCATTACAAACAAATGAAATATCACACGTTTTACCAGTTTTGAGCGTAATTATCCGGCATATCGTAATTTTTTTTATGCACAGACAACAATGGTACACTTTCACTGAATTTAACTAAATAAGAATGGACTATGGACAAATTGAAATAAAGCTGTTTCAAGGCAAGGAAAGACAGGTTTACGTTCTGATCAACTCGAAAGTGCAACGTCACTACGAAAGCTTGGCTACTGCGTATAGAAATTTGACTTACTATGGCTGTCTTGGTGATGATACGGCTGGATACTCGCTTTTTTTGGTAAATTCATCAATTATCCTTCTGAATTAATTAAAAGGTTTTCCCACTTCTCTTTCTCGGTTGAATTGCATCCACATGAAAAAATGAAACAATTATTAGAACAAGCACAGAAAAATTTTTAAACACATACATGAAATGATTTTTGATCAAGTCCCTGTTCGGGCGCCAAGTGTAGCGTTGCTCTTGGGGGACGAAAAGAAAAAAATTGTCATTTTCTATATTTTTTTGAAGTACTTCGAAATAGTGAATATTTTGGTGGGCCACTTGGCAACAGAATCAGGGATTGATTACACTACTATAATAACATACGTTGAGCATAAAATACCTGAATAAGAGCAGCATATTGATATATATATTTGAGATCGTTCGGAAGAAACATTATCATTTCTGTGCATTTTTATAGTCGCGATGTAGTCATACCCGGATTAAAATCAAGGGACCAGAAGATTTATAGACTTTAAAAGAAATGCAACACTAAACAAAAAAGGTGGTTCAGAAATAATAGGAAAACGATAATGTTCCTTCTGCCTCATGCTGCGTTCGGCCCATCAGCGTGATCGTAATTTCTGATGATGAAGTAACACAAAATAGTTATAATTCAAGTAAATGAGGAGATGAAAATCATCAAGGTTAATTTACTAAAATAAGCACACTTATCTGTAACACACTTTCATTTTAATGCTACGTACCTTTTCATATTAAATTACAATAGATGACCATTGTGGTTAAATACTTTATACATAACAGTCAAAATGTCCTCTTGATGCTGTCTGTTCGTAATCAGTTACAAGAAACTACATGTTTTCTGTTTGAAAAAAAAAATAACATTTAGCATATTCACTCAATATTTCCACATAGAATACAAATTACAGTTGCGGAACGCAGCAAGTCCGCGTCCGCCTTTCATAGAAAAGAAACAGTAAAAGGTGAGGCGCCAAAGGCCTCATTTGTCTTGAAACAACAGACTTCTTTTTTATACCATTAATCGATACATGTACACAGAGATTTACAGGCACCGCGCAAGAACGGCAAAGATAAAGAATAATATACTCTGTCACTGCTATGCGATGGTTCATTTCTTTTACTTTACAATTGTTCGATAACTTTAGGCCATCGGGCATTTACTATCGAGCGTATATTAATGTTTGTGAGGCGAAAATTACTAATATTTCAATGCCTACAAAATCAAAGTGAGAAATGACAATGTGATAAGCATACAATCAGGTTATATTCTTGTAGACCCAGGCTATTAAACGGTTACAGGGTCATGCAGACATTAGTCTACTCATTCATCCTGAAACTGGGGCGAGGGGAGGGTATTTCTATAACCAGAATATAATATTGTTGTTTTGGATATTCTCTTCCCCAAGGAAAATTGCTACCCCATCGCAATTATACACATGGCTGCATTCATTCCTTGACAGAACATCGATCACAAATGTTCTCACACTCACCCATTACAAAAGAATCATGCTCTTCATGTGGCATGTCTCATCTCTTTAGCTTATTTCTTTAAAATGTCTCAGTCTCTTCCTTTAGTAAGAAATGGTTCAAACGGCTTTGAGCACTATTGGACTTAACAGCTATGGTCATCAGTCCCCTAGAACTTAGAACTACTTAAACCTAACTAACCTAAGGACATCACACAACACCCAGTCATCACGAGGCAGAGAAAATCTCTGACCCCGCCGGGAATCGAACCCGGGAATCGAACCCGGGAATCTTCCTTTAGTACAAAGACGGAAGTGTCAACAGGACAAACAACATAAAAGTAACATAAAAGAAGATAATCCACACACAAAACGGAAGAAAATACACGAGTTAATTAAAAGAAAAAAATAAAAGTTGGTAAGGAAACACAGAAAATACATGAAATCTTGTAAAAATAAAAACAGAAAGGTACATATAAGACAAATTAATTGAAAACAACAAATACCTCCTACAGCTCTCTCCTCAAAGGTCATTAGGCAGCCTGACTTTTTAAATTTACAACTGTCACACGTATAAACACAGCACTACACATGTCATGTAAGAGGTTAAATGTGGCAGTTATGTGAGATGAGTTTGCCAAGATGGATTACCCATTTCACTCCTCATGTACAGTACAGCGCCCCTGTAGCGCTCGCGCTCGCCCGCCCTCCAGCGGTAGGTCCCTCGGGACCTTGGAAGGCAGAAGCGGCAGCGAAAGTGCTCGCATTCCACCAGGGCATCAGCCCTTTGTTGACAGCTCTTGGCGTGCAGAGGCACATCCGCACCTGCCTCCATTCATGTAGCCCGACGATATCATGACGACCAGCTGCCCTGCAGTCACTATGTGGCTCACTGCCACCCACTGTGCCTACCCCGTCTCTCAGGGCTGGTGGATGACTGTAACTGCCACTTCAATCCTTGGCGACCCATCTGCTCAGCAGCTATGGGCGCCCCGCTGTCAGTAACCTCTCCAACTGCATGATACGTCGCCATCCACTCAGCTCCCGTAGTCTGCACAATGCTTGGATGTGGGCTTAGTGCCGTGTTTTTGCAAATATGTTTACAGAAGAAATACAGAGGAAATTACAACGAAATTGAAAAAGATTGCTTTGCATGATTACTCCAAGAAAAGTAAAAGAAGGAAACGTTTTACAGAGCTCTTTCGACAAAAATAAAATCTTATTAAGTTATACAATTATACTTTCTTTGTATTACAGCAACTGTAACATATGATAGTGTGGTGTTAATTCCACACAACCTTTCATGCCACTCAAAGTACTGAGCTGGCTTAGACTACACATTCACTTCAGTCATTCTTCCACCATCTACATCTACTACTTATTCATGCAACGCAATTACTATGATTAAGTGCCGATGTCATCAGTCTGCTCCGTTTGCTGTGTGGAGAAACAACTGTTCCGAAATTATCTTTTTTTTCTTTTTTTTTTTTTTTGCTTGAACTGACACAAAAATTTCTCAGGTTGGTGTACAAATTTTTCGCTCCAGCTGCTGAAACAAACATAAAAAAAACGCTCAAGATATTAGCGACATTTCACTGCAATGCTACGTTTCTTCCATTCTTCTCTTTCTCACAAACTGATGGTGTGCCTCACTCGCTCTGCCAGGATCAGCTCTTTCAGTTTCAATCAAGACTTTAATAAAATGGCGAAGGTAATTTTAGTCAGAATACTGGGAGGAGTTGTGGTCTAAATAACTGTTGATTAATTCATTCTTAACATCACATGACAATAGATGGCTAAAGACACGCCCGCAAAACATTTTTTTTTTATTTGACAAACGCGTTCAACAATATGTGGTCTATGGTGAACAAAGCGATTGGCTAGGGATCAAAACACGACACTAACCAGAACTAGTCGCTTTATCTGACTTCATACATTTGAATTTGTGGTACAGCCCAAAAACTACGTTACTATCAAAGATAAATACTCGACTATTCCATAAAGAAAAATATGGTCCCAATGAAAATGGTGCTGCGGAGCGTATATTGGAGCCCAACGCCGTAGCAGCGAATACTTTACCCTCAAGCTAGTCAGGGCGGCACACCACGATGCTCTCGGCGGCTGCAGTCATGGACAGCGACAATCTGTTATTAAAAGCACGTGCCCTCAAGCATGCAAATAAAATGCGGTCTCGCGTTCGGCTAATTCGGAATGCAGGTACTTCCCTAAGAGCCTCTGAAAGCCCAGTGCATTCCAGTGTACAGGTGGACCCGTTTGCTGGTCTGCCAAACCAATTTGACACCTTGACTCGACTATGTGTGACAGAATACGCCAAATGTTTAGACAGCCGACTCAAAACAAGTAAGTACATGCATGCGTCACTCGTTGTGTGCGTGATTCAGGAAGCAGTACCTCTGACTGTTCAGATAGTGACTGGCACAGGCTCTAACTGGCACACTAGCAAAGGACACAAGTCTCACCGTTTAGGTAAAAACCTGCCGTTCTTTACTAGTGAAACGTCAGTAAAAGTTCTTCTCCTTCTCTCAGTTTTCCTCGCCAGCTCGGTAGCATAGCACATGTACATCTTAGACTACTACTACTTTAGCACAAACCAATCACGAGCTGGAGTGTGGCATTCGAAGCTGTTCCCCTTGCTCTGCATACACAGATTTGATCAACCAGCGACTTTAAAAATTAATTCTGAGAAAAGGAAAAAAGATTCAGCCTCGCGCCCTCTTTCCCACATGTTTACGCCGGGTCTTTGAGGAAAGCGTGACCTGTATGGAAGCAGAGCCGTCCATAGAAATATCGTTGTCTCCCCTGTCCTGTCCATTTCGAACTTTCCAGAGAATTACCATAAACTCGCTGAAAGACTAGTGCTTTCACAACTGTATTTTGTAGCAGAGTCTGGACGTCTGGGTGCCACTGACATGTCCCACAGAAATTCGCAGTAACTCACAGTCGCCTCATCGGCTTTCTATCTAACAAGGGCCCATCCTCTGCTTTATTGCCAGTCGTCAGTGCTCTGGTCATAGCTTTAGCGAGTCTTCACCGCTAGTCAGGCTACCCGGGCGCAGCCGATGACCGACTGCCGCCATCCAATGTGTCTGCACAAACGTTTTCACCCAGGTTCCGCTGAAAAAACACTCTCTTCGTCCCTCAGCCGTCATACGCTTTTACTTCAGTCAATTTACTCGGTACCCTCTTCCTTTGAATACAGGTAAAGCTTACCGCTATTCCTTCACTGGAGCACACAAGCAAGAGCGTTAACCACTGACAACGATTTCATCATATGAATGAAGTCAGATCATATCCAATATAGCAACCAAGTAATAACGACCATCTTCCCTAAGAACATTAAGCAGCATAACACCATTTCAGATGTGAGAGTGCCCTGCAATCTGTCGCAGTTACTGACAAAATGTATTCGCAAATTGCAAATACAATCGTACATCAGATATACAAATGATTATTAACATGAAAATTTGTGCCGGACTGGGACTCGAACCCGGAGTTCCCTCTTATTGCGAATGCTAGGTATAACCTCTCTGGCTATCCATGCTGCCTGCTGGAGACATCCAAACTTCCTTAAATAACAGCTTGCTGCTCGCACACCTTCCCATTTCATTCCCACACAGGTCGAGACATAGTTATTCTCGTCGTATTTGCATTGCTGAGTTTTCAATCTCTGTATTTCACAATGTTGTAGAGCACTATATAATGTCCATCAGTCATGCATGAAATTTGTAAATGCATTTCCTCAACTTAATACTGCTGAAGATCATCGACTGTGTCTTTTCCTTGGGACATGCATGCATGTCATTATACAGGGCTATTACAAATGATTGAAGGGATTTCATAAATTCAATGTAGCTCCATTCATTGACATATGGTCACGACACACTACAGATACGTAGAAAAACTCATAAAGTTTTGTTCGGCTGAAGCCGCACTTCAGGTTTCTGCCGCCAGAGCGCTTGAGAGCGCAGTGAGACAAAATGGCTACAGGAGCCGTGAAAGCGTATGTCGTGCTTGAAATGCACTCACATCAGTCAGTCATAACAGTGCAACGACACTTCAGGACGAAGTTCAACAAAGATCTACCAACTGCTAACTCCATTCGGCGATGGTATGCGCAGTTTAAAGCTTCTGGATGCCTCTGTAAGGGGAAATCAACGGGTCGGCCTGCAGTGAGCGAAGAAACGGTTGAACGCGTGCGGGCAAGTTTCACGCGTAGCCCGCGGAAGTCGACGAATAAAGCAAGTAGGGAGCTAAACGTACCACAGCCGACGGTTTGGAAAATCTTACGGAAAAGGCTAAAGCAGAAGCCTTACCGTTTACAATTGCTACAAGCCCTGACACCCGATGACAAACTCAAATGCTTTTTGGCGCGGTTGCAACAGCTCATGGAAGAGGATGCGTTCAGTGCAAAACTTGTTTTCAGTGATGAAGCAACATTTTTTCTTAATGGTGAAGTGAACAGACACAATGTGTGAATCTGGGCGGTAGAGAATCCTCACGCATTCGTGCAGCAAATTCGCAATTCACCAAAAGTTAATGTGTTTTGTGCAATCTCACGGTTTAAAGTTTACGGCCCCTTTTTCTTCTGCGAAAAAAACGTTACAGGACATGCTGGAAAATTGGCTCATGCCACAACTGGAGACCGACAGCGCCGATTTCATCTTTCAACAGGATGGTGCTCCACCGCACTTCCATCATGATGTTCGGCATTTCTTAAACAGGAGATTGGAACACCGTTGGATCGTTCGTGGTGGAGATCATGATCAGCAATTCATGTCATGGCCTCCACGCTCTCCTAACTTAACCCCATGCGATTTCTTTCTGTGGGGTTAAGTGAAAGATTCAGTGTTTAAACCTCCTCTACCAAGAAACGTGCCAGAACTGCGAGCTCGCATCAACGTTGCTTTCGAACACATTGATGGGGACATGCTGCGCCGAGTGTGGGAGGAACTTGATTATCGGCTGGATGTCTGCCGAATCACTAAAGGGGCACATATCGAACATTTGTGAATGCCTAAAAAAACTTTTTGAGTTTTTGTATGTGTGTGCAAGGCATTGTAAAGATATCTCAAATAATAAAGTTATTATAGAGCTGTGAAATCGCTTCAATCATTTGTAAAAACCCTGTATAGCAATCTATAGATACTGAAAAATACAGACATTGAAAACCTGTACTAGCACCTACAGGGACAAAACACAGGGTGCACAGACAGGCCTCCTGAGGGTCACCTGATCGCTAATAACCGTGACAAATGAATCAATAACACTATAACTCTGCAGAATGCACACATTCTGGTACCACTGAACACTGTGCCAGCACAATTTGCAGTAGTGGGTGAAACGTACCTCTGTAATTTGACAGTACTACGGAGTGAAATCATCAATGAGTGGTCTCAGCTGGATATAGGATACCTAAAAATCAATGGACGCCATTTCTCTTCGAACTGTGCAGTTACTGAGTCTAGAGAAATATTGTGTGATATTAGGGTGACGGCTCTTGGGACTGGCTAAAAGTTGGTTTGATGTGATTATAAACTTGTCTGAACCAAATTGAGAGCATAAAACTAACTAAATATGATGTATCCACTAAAGAACTTGTTGGAAACTTAATTTCCGTTTCAGACTATGCTGGTCGTAGGTTGTTTTCCAAAGAATGAACAGCGTAGAGACAGAAGTGATGACACTTTCTGCAAGACTTGACCATCATTTTGCCGGACAATGCTCAAGCACGTACAGTGTTTGCTGTTAGTGATTTGTTTGACCGATGGTGCTGCAAAGTGCGATACCACCTACTGCATTCTCCAGACTTAAGCCCTAGTGAGCTCAACTCGATTTCTAAACTGAAGGAAACACTTCACGGCATTCGTTTCAGAACTGCTACAAATTCGTCGGGCAACAGAACGTGCCGCTCGAACTGTCAATACAACTGGCACTGCTAAGAGTATCCTACGACTTCCACTGGCAAACAGTTATACACAATTCTGGTGACTACTTTGAAGGTCAGTAAAACTTTGAAACAAGTATCTATTTTGCACGAGCTGTAAATAAATAGTTGCCCCTATTAGAGTTCCAACCATTGTAGAATGATATGTCTCGAATTCAAGCCAATGCTCTACTGGCAATATCTTCGTTTGGCTTTATTTACGAACTGCGTAGAAGCAAATAAGCCGGACCGAAGGTGCCACGAAATGGAAGAAGCAATACGCTTTAGATATATTCAAGTACCTGTGATCAAAATTAAGGAGCTCGTAAGAGTCTAGATTGTGGTGACTGACTCCGTAGCTTCAAAGAGACTAATTTCTTTGTTGAAGCAGATAATACTCATTTATGATGTTTATTTTCATGTCATGGTAAATTACATATTACATATTTAAACTACTAACAATTGGCACTGAAGCTCCAGTAAAATACATTAAAAGACTTCATAGGGAATAAACCTGTACACCAAAGGCAGTACAACGACATTCCACAGTAAAAAACAAAAATCATGACAAAAATCACCTTTAGAAAGTACACTGGATCCCTACGACGCCTGGCAAAAAACTGAAGCTCCTGGAAAACTTGGTCGTATGTTGCTTTGTACAGGTGTATATCATCGGCAAGTGTGCAAATGACCACAGATTTGCAATTCTCTGTGACAGATGGGATGTCAACCTTGACTCACTCTTCTTCATGTGTAGTGTTGTTACCAGGCGTGGTAGAGTATACAGGCTGGAGAACAATTGCGTCACGAAATTTTAACCCTGGATGGCCGATGCCAGTAGGGACCAAAGTTACTAAGTTTTTAAATTACAGTAACTTCTCGCCACGCGCTCCGATAGGCCGTGGGATTGCCCTGTTGCCTGATGCTCTGGGCAACACATGACCGCGAATGCTTTGCCTGCCGGAAATCGCAATTTATCCAAGGCGGTCGGTATGCTCGGTGGTAGCGGCCACCCTTACATTGTGAGGGCCTGGAGTCGGATCCGCCGGGGTTCCGACACATCCATTGTAGTTTCATGATGGAACGTACCGGGAACAAACCCGTAGACAGCTGTTAGTTCACCTACCTAAAGTCTTTTATAAATTGTGTCGGCCTTGAAAAGTGCCTTTTTTGTAGCTAGGACATTGTTAACTTAAAGCAGGTGCTCGAATTGGCGACCCTCTGACGCGACACGAGCTTGGTAAAGTCGAACGGTGTTTTGTTGAACTCTTTCAAAGGTTTCTGCGATGCCATGATGTAATTGGCGGAATACTGAATGCGATCCATTAATTGCTCTTTGCTTCTAGGTGGTTCGTGTCCAGGTGGGTGAACTAGAACCTTGAAGGATCCTCACAAGAAA
This sequence comes from Schistocerca serialis cubense, assembly GCF_023864345.2. Taxonomy (NCBI): domain Eukaryota; kingdom Metazoa; phylum Arthropoda; class Insecta; order Orthoptera; family Acrididae; genus Schistocerca; species Schistocerca serialis. The sequence continues at coordinate 152,009,992 of NC_064639.1, forward strand.
AATTCCGGTAGCGTGAAATCTGGTGATCGCGGCGGCCATGTCCTATGAGCACCTCTACCAATTACCCGGCCGTCGAAGAGTTCATTGAAGTACCCGGGCACAGCACGACTGTTATGTGCGGGCGCCCCATCATGCTGCAACAACATGCGTAGCCGTACGTCCAGGGGAATCTTCCAGGCCGGGTAGCGTTTCTTGCAAAAAGTGAAGGTAATTTGCCCCAGTTAGTCGAGGGGGTAGGCAGACCGGCCCAGTTAGATAGTCACCCACAACGCCTGTCCAAATGTTGAGCGAAAATCGTTCCTAGTCTCAGTGGACGTACGTGACATGAGGATTTAATCTTGCCCTGTAATGAACGTTTCGGGTGCTGTAAAGGCCACCCCGCTGGAAGGAACACTCGCCGGTATATAACACAAAGGCGGGGAAGACGGGATCTCGTGCAACTCTTCGCAGCAACCACCGGCAAAACCCCAGCCTCTGTTCATAGTCCGCCACAGGATTTAGGTCTTAGACAGGGTAGAAACTAAATGGATGCTGGAGGTCATCTCTCAAAACCTCCTAGACTAATCGATGAGTGACCCCCTTGCCGTGTCCATCTGCTCGATTACTTGTCGTAGGTGCTTCCTCGAAGCGCTGGAGAACAGTTCATATGGTTCAATCGGCTCTGAACACTATGGGACTTAACATCTGTGGTCATCAGTCCCCTATAATTTAAAACTACTTAAACCTAACTAACCTATGGACATCACACTCATCCATGCCCGAGGCAGGATTCTAACCTGCGACAGTAGCAGTCGCGCGGTTCTGGACTGAGCGCCTAGAACAGCTCGGCCACCGCAGCCGACTTCAGACCAGTCCCCTTAAATCTACTATATCGTCGTGTTCGAGGTCTTCCAGTATCATCATCATATCCCGCCTACGAGCCTGTTTCGCCAAGTCGCCTGTGAATTTCTATAAACTTTTGCGAGTGTGGGTGGCATCTCGCCGGGTACCGTTCCTCATACAACCGTCGAGCTTCATGCGCATTACCGTAGGCAGTCGACAAACAATAATTGTATATCGTTGTTCTTCAAACGAATACTGTGCCACCATCCTTATTGTATGACTAAATCTGAGGTGTCGTGTGTGTGCTCCGAAGGGGAGGTTACGTTTGAATGCCTCTGACGTGAGGCCGAGACAAACAGCAAGACCTATTCGATACGTGTGCGTATCACGTTGGGGCAGTGACGAGGCGAAAGACGTTTGTATGTGTGAATCGACAACCATAGCGCTGCCCGGCAACCAACGAACGGGCACAGGGCAAGTCCACGGCCAATAGGAGCGCGTGGCGCCAAATTTCCGTAATTTAAAAGTGGTGCGTTGTCGACCTACACGTCACGAGTAATTTTGGTTCCTACTGGCATCAGCTATCCAGGGTTACAATTTCGTGACACAATTTTCCTCAAAATGGTTCAAATGGCTCTGAGCACTACGCGACTTAACTTCTGAGGTCATCAGTCCCCTAGAACTTAGAACTACTTAAACCTAACCAACCTAAGGACATAGAGGGGCTGGCCAGTACTTACCGCAGCCCAGTACAGCCGATAGATACACAAAAAACAGAACCGAAAATTTACGTACCTTCATCTGAGAGGAGAGAGGGGAAAGAAAGGGAAGAAGGGAAAGTGGATTCAGTTACTGACAACCCACGTTATGAAGCAACAGGGAAAGGAAAACAGGCAGGGTAACAAGGATGGAGGCATGGTTGTCAGAGGTAAGCCAAAGATATTCTACTGTAATTACTGTGCCAGCTTCAAACCAAAGAGGTTGCATACAGAAGTAAAGAACTATGTAGGATGAAAAGATGCGTGAATGGCTAAAGAGGAAAGGGAAAGAGGAGAAGACTGAAGAGTAAATGGGAGTGAGGTTATTTAACGTAGGTTCAGTCCAGGGGGATGGCGGGATGAAACGATGTGTTGGAGTGCAAGTTCCCATCTCCGCAGTTCAGAGGGAGTGGTGCTGGGTGGGAGAGGCCAAATGGCACATACGGTGTAGCAGGTTCCTAGGTCCCTGGAATTATGCTGGAGGGCATGCTCCGCTACTGGGTATTGGACATCTCCTATGCGGACAGTTCGTGTGTGTCCGTTCATGCGCTCAGCCAGTTTAGATGTTGTCATACCGATGTAAAAGGCTGTGCAGTGCAGGCATGTCAGCAGATAAATGACATGTGTGGTTTCACACGTGGCCCTGCCTTGAATTGTGTATGTTTTACCAGTAGCGGGGCTGGAGTAGGTGGTTGTGGGGGGATGCATGGGGCAGGTTTTGCAGCGGGGTCGGTTACAGGGGTAGGAACCGTTGGGTAGAGAAGGTACTCTGTGAATATTGTAGGGTTTAAGAAGGATGTTACGGAGGTTAGGGGGGCGACGAAAGGCAACTCTGGGTGGTGTGGGGAGAATTTTGTCAAGGGACGATCTCATTTCAGGGGTTGACTTGAGAAAGTCATATCCCTGGCGGAGTAATTTGTTGATGTATTCGAGGCCAGGATAATATTTGGTGACAAGGGGGCTGCTTCTGTGTGGTATGGGGGTAGGACCATTGTTGTTGGACGGGTAGGAATGTATTGCTCGGGAGATCTGTTTGTGGACAAGGTCTGCAGGATAGTTGTGGGGGAGGAAAGCACTGGTCAGCTTATTGGTGAAAATGTTGAGGGATTCGTCACTGGAACAGATACGTTTGCCACGAATACCTAGGCTGTAGGGAAGGGAGCGTTTGATGTACAATGGATGGCAGCTTCCAAAGTGAAGGTGCTGTTGTTTGTTTGTGGGTTTGATATGGACAGAGGTGTGGATGTGAGCTTCAACAAGATGAAGGTCAACATCCAGGAAGGTGGCTTGGGTTTTGGAGAAGGACCAGGTGAAATTCAGATTTGAAAAGGAGTTGAGGTTATGGAGGATATTAAGGAGTGTTTCTTCACCGTGAGTCCAGACCACAAAGATCTCATCTATAAACCTATACCAGGCCAGGGGAAGCAGCTGTTGGGTCTTAAGGAAAGCCTCCTCCATGCAGCCCATGAAGAGGTTGGCATAGGACGGAGCCATCCTGGTTCCCATGGCCGTTCCCCTGATTGGTTTGTAGGTCTGGCCTTCAAAAGTGAAGTAATTATGGGTAAGGATGAAGTTGATAAGTGTGATAAGGAACGAGGTTTTTGGAAGATCTTCAGGTGGGTGTTGGGAGAGGTAGTGCTCAAGGGCAGAGAGACCGTGGGTATGTGGGATGTTTGTGTAAAGGGATGTAGCATCTATGGTGACAAGAAAGGTTTCAGGTGGGAGAGGAGTGGGAATGGATTTGAGGCGTTCTAGGAAGTGGTTTGTGTCTTTGATGATTTAGGATGGGAGTCTGCGGGTGATAGGTCGGAGGTGTTGGTCTACCAGAGCTGAGATACGTTCTGTTGGGGCTTTGGAGCCTGCTAAAATGAGACGGACAGGATGGTTCTCTTTGTGGATTTTGGGTAATAGGTAGAAGGTAGGGGTACGTGGCTCAGGTGGAGTGAGTAAGTCCATGGAAGCTGTTGTGAAGCCTTGTGAGGGACCTTGGATCTTTAGAATTTCTTTGTGTATCTATCGGCTGTACAGAGCTGAGGTAAGTACTGGCCAGCCCCTCTATCTCTTTGTTAGTATTTGTTTCACATCTTGATATGAGATTTTCCATTAATCATTTACCTAAGGACATCAACATACCCATGCCCGAGGCAGGATTCGAACCTGCGACCGCAGCGGTCCCTCGGCTCCAGACTGGAGCGCATAGAACCGCACGGCCACTCCGGCCGACACACAATTTTTCTCCACCCTATATAATGGGAGTGAAAAGCATCAGAGTGATCACAGTGAAGGAGACGAGGATGCTGCACACTCGTGTAACACCGTGTTGTGAACACATGACAATGTTTGACAGAGAACTCACTGTGCATTTCCATTTCGGAGGCTTGTCGAATCGTACAACCTCCACAACTGTGGGGTATTCGGATGTGACAGTAGCCCAGTGTTGGACTGCAAGGGAATGTGATGACATGGTTACTTGTCTTCAAAGTTCTGAGCACAGGGGATGATTGCCAAATTCTGCACCACGCACGTGATAACCCCTCCACATTTGCCCCCGGCCGTCTGAAAACATGTGATGGACTCCCTGCATCGTTATATTCACATGGGCTATTGGTCGGACATTAGAAATAGCCCCTAGGAAACTATCATTCCATGCACAAACATGATGCTGTTAACACCAGTGAGTCGCAGACATTGGCGGTCGGTGGACTTACCTGGTGAGAACCTTAGTGTGTACACTGTACAAGCAGTTATTCAGATCAGTTCACTGTGCCGTAGGTTTCTTTAAACTGTTTGTATTGCGTCTAAGTTATCCCAGTTTTATTTACTTTACTGGTTACTAATTGGTTAACTTACATTGCTAAAACTGTTTGTGCCATAGTTATTTAAGGTGGGTAGTCTTGTTCCAGTCTATGAAATCTGAGCCCTATTGGTAATTTATTGAAATTGTATGAACTGGCTGTGTACACTGAATTAACGTTGTTCCATGTCACTAGCTGTTGTTTTAGTTTAAGTCAAATGAGTTTTGTTGTTTAAATTTTTTCTATGCATTCTTTTATAGAATTAGACCACCTATCACAATTTAAAAGTAAGCTAAGTGTATTCGTACATTCTCTCTTGGCTGAGATTTGCATTCTACGTAATTCCATGTTTGGCTATAACTTTCTACTTATGGGCTGTTTAATGAGACAACAATTGCCGGCCAAGGTGGCCGAGCGGTTCTAGGCGTTTCAGCCCGGAACCGCGCGCCTGCTATGGTCGCAGGTTCGAATCCTGCCTCGGGCATGGATGTGTCTGATGTCCTTAGGTTCGTTAGTTTATGTAGTTCTAAGTTCTAGGGGACTGATGACCTCAGATGTCAAGTCCCATAGTGCTCAGAGCCATTTGAACCAATTATTTTTTTTTTTTAGACAGCAACTACGTAGTTGTGAATGATCAAATAATATTCTTCTGATGTACGTAAACATTGTGTTTCACACACAGTTTTTACAATCGTTCATTGCTTTTGTGATATGGCACGGTTACAGATGTTAACTAATGTGTTAACTAGGGGCCTAAATAATTACTGATGCTTGATGTGTTATTCTGGAACATTCGATAGTTGAAAAGTTTTCTGTCTGGTCTAGTAGTAACTAAATTAATTGTGTGCCTTACTGAATTTTTTTCATTCAGAACCACCTAAGTAAGGTAAAGCTCTACCCAATGTCACGATTTCAAATCACAAATTTAAACTAACAAACTAGAGAAACAATGCGATTTTTGCACAGCTTATTACATGAATTAATATTTTCCGGGCGACATGTTAGACTGTTTGCGAGCTGGCGCCTTACTACTCCTAGTGCCTCGCTTTCTATTGTTTTCAATGGTAACATAAGGTGGTTGCGGTGTTAAGAGAACTAGCATACCAAATGCATAAAAGTGCTGCAAATTGTGTTAACTGCCATTTAATTCTGTGCTCACTAATGGTCGGGTTCAGGTACGTGGAAAAAGACCAGTTAATGCATGACTTGCAAATATGTAACTAGGTAGTCAAAAGTAGTGCTATTGGATTGCTGCAGCGTCATCGTGGTGCTTTGGACTGTCCGCTACAGGTGAGGTACCTTGTGTGGTTTATGTTGTAGGATAGGTCACCAACGTTTGTCAGATAGGCTGAGAAATGAATTAATTCACAAATATTGTTTTCGATTAGATGGCCTACAACATACATTTGTGAATTATGTTGACGAATTTAGATAGATCCAATTGGCATTATGTGTTGAGGTCAGTGAAAATCATATTGTTGGTAATATTGGTAATATTGGTAATATGCTTGAAGGTATGTGGCCGTACGCCATTCGCAGATCGTTTTTGCAACAACAAAAAATTGTTTACATGATTTGGATCAGGTTGTGCAGACTACAGAGAGTACACATTTTGCTGATCAGATGGGGAGGTTCACTGAGCAAAATAAGTAACTTGCCTTAATCTTTTCTCTTCAACATCCAAAGAGTACTCATCCTGTGCTAATTCATGGAAACTGGTTCAGATACAATAAACCCGGACATTTCGTTCGTTATTGTAAGGTTATATGTGAAAAAGGTAATGACACATGATGTTTTTGAATCAAGGTTTGAGAAATGTGAGGGTAGCCCCGAAACGGTTGTAGCCAGTTAAGTAGAATCAGTAAATCTTCCCTACCGTTTGTCCGTGCCGCACTTAACCATGACCCGGTCTATGGGATGTTGACTTTCTGGCAGCAGTATTCCATTGCGTAGTTATGCGTGGTATTCCAACAATATTAAAATGTGTAAAGTTGCCACTTTAAGGCCACCAGATACACACATTCAAACGGTTAATGGTCAGTCTTTACCTTTGTTGGGTGAGATGAGAGTTAATTTAAGAATTCGGCAATTGTCGTATATTAACATCTTCGTCGTCGAACATTTATCTGCCGACTTGGAAGTGGGATTTTACCTTGGAATGCCATGGGAACAAGTTTTCCCTTAGTTTTTATCCGTCTAAGGAGTATCAGTGTTAACGGCCTTGCCGCAGTGGTAACAACGGTTCCTGTCAGATCACCGAAGTTAAGCGCTGTCGGGCTGGGCTAGCACTTGGATGGGTGACCATCCGATCTGCCGAGCGCTCTTGGCAAGCGGAGTGCACTCAGCCCTTGTGAGGCAAACTGAGGAGCTATTTGATTGAGAAGTAGCGGCTCCGGTCTCGGAAACTGACATACAGCCGGGAGAGCGGTGTGCTGACCACATGCCCCTCCATATCCGCATCCAGTGACTCCTGTGGGCTGAGGATGACACGGCGGCCGGTCGGTACCTTTGGGCTTTCATGGCCTGTCCGGGAGAAGTCTTTTAAGGAGTATCAGTTATGTAGGCATGGTCAACTGTCATCATTTAATGATATTGACTCATGTCAGTCGTAATCTGATGTCCGACATTTGGGAGAACATGAAGATCAACATTTTTTACGTTTATCAAGGGTATATCCAGATGTTTCGCCCGAAGACTTCGGCGTAACTTTCAGGTTCAAGTAAAAGGTCCAACACTCCGGTTAGCCACTCTCCTTACCGATAATCGCGCTGAAAATGCAGGAGTTAAGGCACATTATTGATACATTGCTCGTAGAGGTAGTCATTAGCACTTCTAGCTCGTCATAGGCCTCATCAATATATTTTGTTCACAAAGGCGATGAAGGTTTTGGGCCTGTCGTGGACTGTCGAGCACTCAACGAAAACGTAGTGTTCGGATTTGTGCCCTTGGCTGATCTTCAGATGTGCTTCACCAGGTTTACTGGAGAGCGCTACTTCACGATTTTGGATCTGAATCAATCCTACACGCGATACGTTTAGCTGTTTGTCTGTTTTCTGCATGGACTGGAACTTGCTTGAGTTCAACGGCGTTCACTTCAGATTGTCAGCTAGTGCAACAGGCCTCTCACGTTTGCGAGACTCCATCTTGGGTGGAAGGAAGTTTGAAAATGCTAGAAAGCGAGGAGCTGTGAGTGGTAAAGTGCCAGGTCTCAAAGAATCGAACATATCTCAGAGATAATATAAATTTATTTCATTTAACAAATTGTGCAAATTGTTACTATGAATTGTTTTAACATGTGCAATCTAATAAACTAAAATGAATCAACTTATTCAAAACAACAGAAGAAAAACACCAATAAACGTATTGTTTGTCTAATTTATCATTTAAAATTTGTGATATTACATTGTTACATTGCGCAGAGCTTTATCTTACTCAAGTGGTTCTGTCTGAAATAAAAGAAAAACTCAATAAAGCACGGCATTAATTCAAGCAGTAGTATACCGGATAAGAAACATTTCAACTAGCAAGTGTACGATAGTAATACATCAAGCCAAAGCAATCATTTAGTTAACTCATCAGCTAACACCTGTAAGCCTACCAGAGCACAACAAGCAATGTGCAGCTGTAAAAACCACGTGAAATACAATCCTTAAGTAATTTATAGGAATATTATTTCATCTCTCGTAACTACATAGTTGTTGTCTCATGAAAAAGCCCAAAATTAGGAACAAACAGCCAACCCTTATTATTCGTTGTGTATATATTTACTTCGATGCTGTGGTTGTTTCAGTATGAAGTTCCACAATGTTACTTCTTGTATTATGTAAATAAGAAGACACTACTCGACATGCAAGCGTATAGCGGTTCAGGTTGTCACTTAGTGTTGTGTACTTCCGTTTATCAGAAGCAAATTTCACTTTCCACAAAAAACGATTGTTTAATCAGCAGCATCTATATTCAGAGCTTCCCAATTCATCAGCGGCACCACTCTCGGTTTTGTTTGTTTCCGATATTGCGATGCGAACTCCGGATATGCATTCCGGCAACAACTGATCCATCACAAAGCATGCAATTTGCTGTACTAGAAGAGTCGTATAAAAAAAGAGCTCTGCAAACACATGGTGTTATTTCGTCCTGATTTCCGCTGTTTACACAGTCTGTCGTATTTGCACTACATGCAGAACGTACCACAAAGAGAACTGGAAACGGGATATACAGAGAGTGCTGAATACAGCGCGCAGGAAGAGTGTCTCTTGCGTGTTTTAGATTGTTTAAATTTGGTTTCACTTCGATTCCAGTTGGCAGCGAGAGTGTCATTTCCTCACAACAGGTAACTTTACAAGAGAATTTTTGCATAGTCTGTCTGCACCAGATTGTAATTATGTTTCCTTTTAAGTACTGATAGACGCGTTCAAAAGAACATTTCCATTGTGCACTGCAAAAGTAACGATCCCAATGCTCTCAAGAATAGCACTTCAGCACAGTGGTCCCGTGTGATAACCGTCTAAGGTCCTCACTATCGTATGTCAAATGGAAAAAGCCCCTTCCTATAGACAATGAGAAACACAATAATGACCTCCTAAGGAAGAAGGTGATTGAGTACAACTTTGGCTTTTGGAGACTCCTAATTATCGATTTCACCGGAAAAGGACAGTTCATTAACGTCTTCAAGGCAGTGTAAATAGAGAGAGGAATGCTGATTCATCTGCTACTCTCAGTGAAATAAGTTTGTGTATTTTCTTCTTGTTAATGGGACATGGAAACAGCTTAAGAAGACAATCTGTTCGTAGAGGTTAAGAAAATAAGACACTATCGATGGAACCTCTTTGATATTCCCAAGAAATATAATCCCACTCATCGTAGATCAACCTTTTTTAAGATAAGTCAGAAGAAAATTTAATTTACAGTAGAATATATATATATAATTGTTACTTGAAATATTATTTTTTGTGGAGGTGTCTTCCGTCCGTTGCTGTACCAGTCCTGCTACTTTGCTTCATCATCTGGTTTGTATAATTTCACAAAATTATTAAAATTTATTATTTTTTTCTTTTCTTTTTGTTCATCAGTCTTCTGACTGGTTTGATGCGGCCCTCCACGAATTCCTCCTGTGCTAACCCCTTCATCTTAGAGTAGCACTTGCAACCTACGTACTCCATTATTTGTTGGCTGTATTCCAATCTTTGTCTTAATCTACAATTTTTTCCCTCTACAGCTTCCTCTAGTACCACGAAAGTCATTCCCTCGTGTCTTAACAGATGTCCTATCATCCTGTCCCTTCTCATTGTTAGTGTTTTCCACATATTCCTTTCCTCTCCGATTATGCGTAGAACCTCCTCATTCCTTACCTTATGAGTCCACCTAAGTTTCAACATTCGTATATAGCAGCACATCTCCATTGCTTCGATTCTATTCTGTTCCGGTTTTCCCACAGTCGATGTTTCAGTACCATACAATGTTGTACACCAGACGTAAATTCTCAGATATTTCCTTCTCAAATTAAGGTCGATATTTGAAATTATTAGACTTCTTTTGGCCAGGAATGCCTTTTTTACCATAGCTAGTATGCTATTGATGTCCTCCTTGCTCCGTCCGTCATTGGTTATTTTACTGGCTAGGAGGCAAAATTTCTTTATTTATTTCGTGACCATCAATCCTGATGTTAAGTTTCTCGCTGTTCTCATTTCTGTTACTTCTCATTACCTTCGTCTTTCTTCGATTTACTCTTAGTCCATACTGTTTACTCATTAGACTCTTCATTCTGTTCTGTAGATCATGTAATTCTTCTTCAGTTTCACTCAGGATAGCAATTTCATCAGCGAAACGTACCATTTATATCCTTTCACCTCGAATTTTAATACCACTCCTGAATCTTTCTTTTACTTCCATCATTTCTGACTCGATGTACAGATTGAACAGTAGGGGCGAAAGGCTGCATCCTTGTCTTACACCCTTTTTAATACGAGCACTTCGTTCTTGGTCGTCCACTTTTATTATTCCCTCTTGGTTGTTGTACTTATTGTATATTACTCGTCCCTCCCTTTAGCTTACCCCTACTTTTCTCAGAATTTCGAACATCTTGCACCATTGTATATTGTCTAAGGTCCCGTGAACGTGTCTTGATTTTTCTTTAGTCTTGCTTCCATTATTAACTGCAACGTCAGAATTGCCTCTCTCGTGCCTTTACTTTTCCTAAATCCAAACTATTCGTCATCTAGCACATGCTGAATGTTCTTTCCCATTCTTCTGCATATTATTTTTGTAAGCTACCTGGATACGTGAGCTTTTACGTTGATTGTGCGATGATTGTCGCACTTGTGAGCTCTTGCCGTCTTCCGAATTGTGTGGTGATGCTTTTCCTAAAGTCAGATGGTATGTCGCCAGACTCATATTTTACACATCAACGTGAATAGTCGTTTTCTTCCCGCTTTTCCAAATGATTGTAGAAGTTCTAGTGGAATGTTATCCATCCCTTGTGCCTTATTGGACCTTAAGTCCTCTAAAGCTCTTTTAAATTGTGTTTCTAATACTGGATCCCCTATATCTTCTAAATCGACTCCTGTTTCTTCTTCTATCACATCAGACAAGTCTTCCCCCTAGAGGCTTCCAGTGTATTTTTTCCACCAATCCGCTCTCTCCTCTGCATTTAACAGTGGAATTGCCGTTGCACTCTTAATGTTCTCACTTTTGCTTTTAATGACACCGAAGGTTGTTTTCACTTTCTTGTATGCTAAGTCTGTCCTTCCGACAGTCACTTCTCTTCCGATGTCTTCACATTTTTCCTGCAGCCATTTCGTCTTAGATTCCCTGCACTTCCCATTTACTTCATTACCTAGTGACTTTTATTTCTGTATTCCTGAGTATCCCGGAACATTTTTGTACTTCCTCCTGGGACCGAAGGTGTTAAGTATGGATCAAAGACGCTACCCCTAGACCACGGGTGCAGGTTTACATTTCACTATTTAGTTACTGGTGAATGAGGGAAGGTTCCTTTGGTTGTGAGTTCGATTTGACCTGAAAATATTTACTGGCCTACGTTCTCTGTGACACTTCAGAAACTATACTTCTCCAAATGAAGTAAAAAAAAATGTAGGAAAATGTAACAACTTACATAAAAGTCAAAGACATAATATGTAGTTCCCTACGTCTTACCCCCGTCTTAGCTTTTGAAATATTGGCATTTCTCAAACTTTGTTACCCCATTTTTTTAGTACAGTCTGTGGAAAATCTGAAAAAATTCGTCTTCCCATCTAAGATACTTGCTAATATAAAATTACACAATGGTAGCTTCCCACTTGTCGTTTGTTTAACTAATTTTATATTCAATTCAACTCTCAAGTCTCCTAGTACGTTCAGTTGAAGTTCTACATAATGTACTGCGCAATAATTTTCTTTTTAAATTTACGAAAGAACTTCTTGATGAAAGAATGAAATAAAACTTGAGGATATAAATTACGTCACCTGTTTGATTGGGTTGCGTTCCTCATCGTTGGCTTGTTTTGCGCTTCAAGACTGTATAGAATAACTTCCAACAATGCTACAAAGGGATCCAATAGCAAACAAAGAAGCAAAAACAGTTGTAAAAGAGGTACATGAATAAACGCTATATAAAATATTTCAGTCTCGACGCAAACAATGTCATGGGGGATGACTTTTCTAAACAACTCGCTGGTCTACCTCTGGCCCTTAAGCAAGCAGTTATTCGATTTGGCATTGACATATGCTGTTGCTGAATATCCTCTTGAAGGATATCGTGCCAAATTCTGTCCAGTTGTATCGTTAGATTTCATAATGTCTCTATTGTTGGAGGGCCGTGCTCATGATGCTTCAAACTTTCTCAGTTGGGGAGGAATCTGATAACATTTCCGGCCAAAGTAGAGTTTGACAAGGACGAAGGCAAGCAGTAGAATCACTTGCCGAGTGCATGCGCGCATGCTTCAATGTAAGCCAATAATATGTAGCCTTGAAGGGCAGAATATCGTCGATGTACTGCTGTGCTGTAAGGATGCCGCGGTTTACAACCAAAAGGGTCGAGGCGGGACGTATCACTGCAGACAGTTCTGCTCCAGTCAGTGACATTCCAGGCTGAAGACATGTTGGGGGACGCCCCGATAGTTGAAGGCAAGCCAATTTGATTATCGCCTTCGGAACACTCCGACGGCCATGAGTGCAGGTCTGTATTTTTGGTGCCACATCCTTCCAGTCTTCTTATTTTGTCATCTCGGCACCTTAACAGCACAGCACGTCGATGGTATTCTCCATCCCGTTTTGATACCCTTCATGGCAAGACATCCTGGGCTAACATTTCAGCAAGGTAAAGTTCGCTCGCACCCTGCGAGTGTTTCTGTTGCTTCTCCACGTGATTGTCAAGCGCTCCAGCTAGGGATTTTGACTATATAACGGACCCCTTTGAACCCTGATTTATTTTCAAAGAATATTCTTAATAATTTATTTTATTTACTAGCAATTCATCAAGAACATTAACACATTTAATCACACTATGTAAGCATGGAAGTAGTTGCCAGGGAGTAACTGATGAAACCATCACCAAATTCCTTTTAACAAATGGGATTTTTTCACTTTAATAGCGCCTCAAAGCTTTTTTTTAAAAAAAAAAAAAACAGATTTAAAATTATAATCAGAAAGCACCCACTAAATATCAAAGTTACAATTTATTCAGAGGCAGAATGAAACAAGTTTTGACTGTATGAGCTTTCGGGCAGAGAACCTTGCCGCTCCCTTTTGACACGGCCGTAGATACGACCGCTCACAATAGCCTCTGAAAGACTACACTGATGCAAATCTGCAGCGCACCAGATAACTTTAAACTAAGAGTTTTAACAATTTACACAAGCACACTAACTATGCACCCCCCGTAGGAGCGATGGAAATGATACAAAACACTAACAATTAAAATATTAACCTTGCCACCGAAGGTGCAACTTGATTTTAACTTCTAAGAAAAGTCTTACGGTGAAGGGGTGGCAACTTTATATACTAAGATGATCATTTAAATAAAAGCCCATGAAATGCACTCTTATATAAAATTCTACGAGGTTGGCCAAACAACAGTTAAGATGCTCTACATTATGCAGATACCACCTCTCCAGATCACAGGCAATAATATCAGTGTATCCAAAGATCAAAACATATTTCAGGTATTAGGCCGTTACACTTCAAACAATAAACTCATTAACACACCAAATCCGACAAACATGACAATGGCTGCTACTAACGTACGGTAGATTAATAGGGAGATTACCGAACAACGTGAACCGCTGGTTGCTCTAACCCGCCCCTACTCCACAAGGGAAAAACGGACCACCCAACTAATAAACAACCACCTTCCTGCGGGAGGGCAAACGGAGAAAAATGGTGGGACGACCCCAAAGCAAAACGGCTGGTGACGTCACCAAGAAAACAAGTACAATTTAACAAGAGTAAATCATACAACATATCACCAATCACTTGACTTCAAGTAAACTGCGATTTCTCGAGAAGACATGGTGCAGCACCCACAAATCGGCCTCCAGAACCGTCCGCTGCCAGCCGCTTCAACGGACGCAGGAAGGAGCTCCGATCTCCCGTCTCACGGTGTCGCAGCTCGAACCGGCCAGACTGATGTCGTGGGTTGACTCCTGTTGCTCTACATCTACATCTACATCTACATGATTACTCTCCAATTCACATTTAAGTGCTTGGCAGAGGTTTCATCGAACCACAATCATACTATCTCCCTACCATTCCACTCCCGAACAGCGCGGGGGAAAAACGAACACCTAAACCTTTCTGTTCGAGCTCTGATTTCTCATATTTTATTTTGATGATCATTCCTACCTATGTAGGCTGGAGTCAACAAAATATTTTCGCATTCGGAACAGAAAGTTGGTGGCTGAAATTTCGTAAATAGATCTCGCCGCGACGAAAAACGTCTTTGCTTTAATGGCTTCCATCCCAACTCGCGTATCATATCTGCCACACTCTCTCCCCTATTACGCGATAATACAAAACGAGCTGCCCTTTTTTGCACCCTTTCGATGTCCTCGGTCAGTCCCACCTGGTAAGGATCCCACACCGCGCAGCAATACTCTAACAGAGGACGAACGAGTGTAGTGTAAGCTGTCTCTTTAGTGTACTTGTTGCATCTTCTAAGTGTCCTGCCAATGAAACGCAACGTTTGGCTCGCCTTCCCCACAATATTATCTATGTGGTCATTCCAACTGAAGTTGTTCGTAAGTTTTACACCCAGGTACTTAGTTGAATTGACAGCCTTGACAATTGTACTATTTATCGAGTAATCGAATTCCAACGGATTTCTTTTGGAACTCATGTGGGTCACCTCCCACTTATCGTTATTTAGTGTCAACTGCCACCTGCCACACCATACAGCAATCTTTTCTAAATCGCTTTGCAACTGATACTGGTCTTCGGATGACCTTACTAGACGGTAAATTACAGCATCATCTGCGAAAAACCTAAGAGAACTGCTCAGATTGTCACCCAGGTCATTTATATAGATCAGGAACAGCGGAGGTCCCAGGACGCTTCCCTGGGGAACACCCGATATTACTTCAGTTTTACTCGATGATTTGCAGTCTATTACTACGGACTGCGACCTTCCTGACAGGAAATCACGAATCCAGTCGCACAACTGACACGATACCCCATAGGCCCGCAGCTTGATTAGAAGTCGCTTGTGAGGAACGGTGTCAAAAGCTTTCCGGAAATCTAGAAATACGGAATCAACTTGAGATCCCCTGTCGATAGCGGCCATTACTTCGTGCGTTGCACAAGAACGATGTTTCCTGAAACCATGCTGATTACGTATCAATAGATCGTTCCCTTCGAGGTGATTCATAATGTTTGAATACAGTATATGCTCCAAAACCCTACTGCAAACCGACGTCAATGATATAGGTCTGTAGTTCGATGGATTACTCCTACTACCCTTCTTAAACACTGGTTTGACCTGCGCAGTTTTCCAATCTGTAGGTACAGATCTATCGGTGAGCGAGCGGTTGTATATGATTGCTAAGTAGGGAGCTATTGTAATCTGAACGGAACCTAATCGGTATACAATCTGGACCTGAAGACTTGCCCGTATCAAGCGATTTGAGTTGCTTCGCAACCCCTAAGGTATCTACTTCTAAGAAACTCATGCTAGCAGCTGTTCGTGTTTCAAATTCTGGAATATTCCCTTCGTCTTCCCTGGTGAAGGAATTTCAGAAAACTGCGTTCAATAATTCCGCTTTAGCGGCACAGTCGTCGGTAACAGTACCATCGGCACTGCGCAGCGAAGGTATTGACTGCGTCCTGCCGCTTGTGTACTTTACATACGACCAGAATTTCTTCGGATTTTCTACCAAATTTCGAGGCAATGTTTCGTTGTGGAACCTATTAAAGGCATCTCGTATTGAAGTCCGTGCCAAATTTCGCGCCTCTGTAAATTTTAGCGAATCTTCGGGATTTCGCGTTCTTCTTAACTTCGCATGCTTTTTCCGTTGCCTCTGCAACAGCGTTCGGACCTGTTTTGTGTACCATGGGGGATCAGTTCCATCTCTTACCAATTTATGAGGTATGAATCTTTCAATTGCTGTTTCTACTATATCTTTGAATTTGAGCCACATCTTGTCTACATTTGCATAGTCAGTTCGGAAGGAATGGAGATTATCTCTTAGGAAAGCTTCTAGTGACACTTTAGCCACTTTTTTAAATAAAATTATTTTGCGTTTGTTTCTGGTGGATTTGGAAGAAACGGTATTGAGCCTACCTACAACGACCTTGTGATCACTAATCCCTGTATCAGTCATGATGCTCTTTATTAGCTCTGGATTGTTTGTGGCTAAGAGGTCAAGTGTGTTTTCGCAACCATTTACTATTCGCGTGGGTTCGTGGAGTAACTGCTCGAAATAATTTTCGGAGAAAGCCTTTAGGACAATCTCGGAAGATGTTTTCTGCCTACCACCGGTTTTGAACAAGTATTTTTGCCAACATAACGAGGGAAGGTTGAAGTCCCCACCAACTATAACCGTATGTGTGGGGTATTTATTTGTTACAAGACTCAAATTTTCTCTGAACTGTTCAGCAACTATTTCATCGGAGTCTGGGGGTCGGTGGAGGGAGCCTATTATTAACTTAGTTCGGCTGTTAAGTATAACCTCCGCCAATTCGCACAGAGTATCTACTTCGACTTCACTACATGATAAACCACTACTGACAGACACAAACACTCCACCACCAATTCTGCCTAATCTATCTTTCCTGAACACTGTCTGAGACTTCGTAAAAATTTCTGCACAACTTATTTCAGGCTTTAGACAGCTTTCTGTACCTATAACGATTTCAGCTTCTGTGCTTTCTATTAGCGCTTGAAGCGCAGGGACTTTCCCAGCACAACTACAACAATTTGCAACTACAATTCCGACTGTTCCTTGATCCAAGCACGTCCTGTATTTGCCATGCACCCTTTGAGATTGCAGCCCATCCCGTACTTTCCCGAGGCCTTCCAACCTAAAAAACCGCCCAGTCCACGCCACACAGCCTCCGCTACCCGTGTAGCGCCAGCTGAGTGTAGTGAACGCCTGACCTATTCAGCGGAACCCGAAACCCCACCACCCTGTGGCGGAAGCCAAGGAATCTGCAACCAACACGGTCGCAAAACCGTCTGAGCCTCTGATTCAGACCCTCCACCCGGCTCTGCACCAAGGTCCGCAGTCGGTTCTGTCAACGATGCTGCAGATGGTGAGCTCTGCCTTCATCTCGTAAGCAAGACCGGCAGCCTTCACCAAATCAGATAGCCGCTGGAATCCAGAGAGAGTTTCCTCAGATCCAAAGCGACACACGTCATTAGTGCCGACATGTGCCACCACCTGCAGCTGGTTGCACCCTGTGCTCTTCATGGCATCCGGAAGGACCCTTTCCACATCAGGAATGACTCACCCGGAATGCACACGGAGTGCACACTGGATTTCTTCCCCTCTTTAGCTGCCATATCCCTAACGGGCCCCATTACGCGCCTAACATTGGAGCTTCCAACTACCAATAAGCCCACCCTCTGCGATTGCCTGGACGTTGAAGGCTGAGAATCATCCTCTGAAACAGGGCAGGCAGCTGCATCTGGCTCAGCCAGAGACAGTACCTGAAACCTGTTTGTCAGACGCACCGGGGAGGCTTTCTGATCAGCCTCCGGCGACGTCTTTCGCTGCCTGCCAGGCCTTGGAACGACCTCCCAATCAACCACAGGCGAGGGCTCAGCCCCACTGCGGGCAGCAACCGGGGCAACCACAATGGCAGACCGATCTGGGGACAGACGGGACGAGGTTGACATCCCTGTGATACCCAAGTCCGGCTCCCCACAGCGGTGCCCATTGGCAATAGCCTCAAGCTGCGCGACCGAAGTCAGCGTCACCTCCAGCTGTGAGCGAAGGGATGCCAACTCAACCCTCATCCGAACACAGCAATCACAGTCTCTGTCCATTCTAATCGATGTTGAACAACAGTTACTGAAACACGAGTCCGTGCCTAGATAACGCAAGGGAAACACGCAAAGAATGTATCAACTAACCTGTACAAATGTCTAACGACTGCGCTACAATCTGCCTGAATTTACGATTACAGTAACTAAAACTCGAAATTACACCTCCTATACGAAACTACGTAACAAATAAATGAGCTAGGAGTATACGACTTGCTGCTGGCAGCTGCTGATCCAACGGCGGCAGGGAGCTCTCGTGTCGACCACGAAGTCACGACCCCTCGCTATACGCCGCGGCCCACTGGACTCACGTGGCGACCTCAAATACGCCGACGCTCAAAGCGGACCAGTCATCTTGTGTCTCAGTGAGCGACCGACCAACCGATCGATCCATCCGCCTAGGACAATTGCCTGAGCAAACTCGAGCTGACTGGCGGCCTAACGCGCAGACTCAGATGCAGGAACTACGCCCAGACCGGGCGACCACTCGCTGAGTTCTCTTACTGGTGGTTTGGAAAGACTCATTTTTCCGGCTTTAAAGGTTGATCCGAACGACAGACATACTAGCACTCCGAACGCATAACAAATGCGGACGAGAGACAGACTAGCAAGCTGGGGACGAGAGACTGACCCAGACTGACTTACTGGCGACCTCACAGCGTCCCTTAAATGCACGTGAACAGGCAACCTTTCCCCTTTCCCGCCAGAGAGAGACACCAAAGCTGCGATTACCATAGCGGCGCCAACGCCAGAAACGGAGGGCGACTGCATCACACTACGCGCTGCGGCGGGCTCTTCAAAACAGCAGTTTTTACCACGGCTCACCCTTGGATAAGGAGGACATCCAACAACTCTATCGATCAATGCCAAGCCGAGTAACTGCTCGCACGAGGGACGTAAGCGGACCAATGCGTTATTGACTTTCTCATTTTGTGAATTTCGTTCTCTTAATTATATCATTAAATTTTTTCTGAAGTTTTATGCATTAGTTTATCTATACTTGTACAGCACATCTACTCATTTGCGTTCCATTCGGTTTTTCTTGTCTTAGCATTGTAATACGGTCTCATATCACAGTAATTTTTGTGTAATCACTGGCAGTGCTATATTAGTTATCAACCTAAACCTCTAAAGCAATCCTATTATCATCAAAGAACACCTAAAAGATCAACCGACAAGTGCTGCTTCTGTTGTGACGGACAAATATTTATTCAGGACCCGTGATGAGCAGAAAAAGAACTTGAAATGTGTACCAAAGCATCCACTTACAACACCCACATGATCTGTTATTTGGCGATGCTGGAATGGTTGCTCGGAAAGAGGTTGGCCGATTTCCGCACACATCTTTGAAACGTCCCGAATTTGTGCTCCTTTTCCAGTGACCTCGATTTGTCGGGACGTTAGATCGTATTGTTCCTTCTTCGTTTTTTAGTAGTTTGTGTGAAATGTAACTGTGGTGTAACCGCCAGACACCACACTTGCTAGGTGGTAGCCTTTAAATCGGCCGCAGTCCGTTAGTATACGTCGGACCCGCGTGTCGCCACTGTCAGTGATTGCAGACCGAGCGCCGCCACACGGCAGGTCTAGAGAGACTTCCTAGCACTCGCCCCAGTTGTACAGCCGACTTTGCTAGCGATGGTTCACTGACAAATTACGCTCTCATTTGCCGAGACGATAGTTAGCATAGCCTTCAGCTACGTCATTTGCTACAACCTAGCAAGGCGCCATTATCCTTTGCTATTTATCTTGTGATGCATGTACCGTCAGACCGATGTTTACCAATTATGGATTAAAGTTAAGTATTCCAGAAGCTACGTACTTTTTTTACTAGACTCAACTCCTTTAACTGTTCCAGACCTCAAGCCAGCCTGCGTGAGCTTAAACGCGTGCCTTTCGGCTATCTCATAGTGGCTTGGCTGTCTTGCCAAGTCACAACAGTAACAGTACTCTGACGTCTTCGAAAGTTAACTTGAGTACGTAACAAGATTGCATCACGGGAGACTTCTAAGTTTTGACGTACATCATCAAATGAAATAATTGTTTTTGTATTATTTTTTCTTACTTTCTTAATCTTTTTAGTCGTACAAAAATTACATTTATGTAATTTTTAATATTAAATAGCTAATGTGCAGCAATATAACAGCTGTCATTTCTTCCCTCCCTCCTCTAATGTGTTAGGGAAAAAAATAATAGAAATTGGTGAAGAGTGCAGCTAAATGGTTGTACCAGACGACTCTCCAGAAAGTTCCCAGTAGCGAGGTCGAAACGTTGGGTTTTGATGAAGTTTGAAGAGCAATATGACGCTTCCCTTATCACCCTCAATATTTTGCCGTCATACTTACTTGTTACTGCTTGAAGAACCACTGAGAGGGTTCCCGAGTGTCTTACCATCCTTTTTATAAAGAATGGTAAAAGAGGATTATAAAAGATTTTTCTAATTTCTCTAATGTTAAAGATGTTCCCATAATTCGTGTGCGCCTCTCCTAAATATGGAAGAGGCTGTTGCTCAGAGGAACACTGTTGCAGGTAGGGAAGAGGGTGCACACCACCTGGCGCCGCCCTTGCCTGCTCTGTGGTGTCACAGACGTGACAGGTAGTTGCTGCCCCTCTGATTAAGGCAACCCACACATCAGAGCTCTGCTGCGGTGAGCCGCGCGTTCCACTGCGTCGTAATTGGGCACTTTCTCATCGTGCAAATTGCTCCTCAACTTGCGTTACATCACGTTATAATATAAATTGCACAATGACTGGCCACCAATTATGACTGCCCATTCACTGTTTATCTGAACCAATGATCTAAAATACTGGACCTTAATCTTTACCGACTCAGCGCTCTCTAGTTGTCCTAGAATTCTGTCCACCGACAGTCCCTCCTTATCCATTTCTACCTTCTGACTTCGCCATCGCCGTTTGATGTCTCCCCTGATTAAACGCAAAAAATGCCACTTCTATACAAAGCTCCTACGAACAATATATTGACGCTATCGTAGCGACGTTTGTAAAAGCCATGACTTTTACTGTGGAATTTAGAATTTTGACAGAGCATCGTTGATTGAGAAAACGGGTAAAGCTGAATAATTTAAAAAAGGTAATCTGTAGATCCAAGAAGAATTGCAATTTGGTGGGGCAGACATTTATTGGAAGGCTGAATCATTCAGAATTTAATTATCATCTGATAGATATGTATAGTGTAAATAGAAATTGTAAGTCATAGTAACTATTCATGGCCAGATTATTATGTCAAGCGCAAGCAAAATGCAATTTAATGAATATAATAGTGATGATTATAATAATATTGGTCATGATGTTCGTTAGCACAAAACACAACAATGCGCCTAAGGCACATGGCATTGCTTCATTAATACTGAACTCCTTTTGCTACACAATCACGACAAAACTATTCCACCTGCTATACAACTTACACGAAAACAGAATAGAAACCCTCAGACATAAAAATGAGTGTAACTATTCAATTTAAATAACATATTAACAACTATTATTTAGAGAAGAACAGAAGTACTGAAAGAAGACTACCTCGGCAAAGATGAGTTTGGGTTTCACATAAATGTAAGAATATGCGAGGTAATACTGAGCCTATGACCAGTTTTAGAGAATAGACTGAAGGAAGACGATCTATATTTAGAGAGAACATTTGGCAGTTTTGACTGGAATACAGTTTTTAAAATTCTGGCAGAAGGAAATTGGAAGGTTGTCTACAACTTCTAGAGAAACTGCTTACAACTTTTACAGAAACTAGACTGCAAAATGTCGATGGAAACAACAGTGGGATGGTATTTGAGAAGTGAGAGAGTCAGTCTGTCCTTGATGTTTTTTAAACTGTAGCTCAGGCAAGCAGTAAAAGAAATAAAAAGTAAATTTATGGTAGCGAATTAAATGCGAGGGAGAAACTTTCATATCAGCAGATGACACTGTACTTTTGTCACAGCCGATATCAGTTGAACGGAATGGATAGTTTCTGTAATAGAAGTTTATAAGATTAACAACAGCAAGAGAAAAACAAGGGTAATGGGGTGTAGTAAGATCAGGTGATGATGGGGGAAGTAAAACAGGAAATTAGAAACTGAAAGTTCCAAATAATTTTGCTATATGGCAGAAAAGTATTTTAACGTTGGACAATAGCAGAAGGGATATAAATTCCACACCAATAGTAGGAGGAAAAGTGTTTCTTAAAAAGAGAAATTTGTTTACATGTAATATAAATTTAAGTTTTGGGAAGTCGTTTCTGAAGATCTTTCTTATCTGAAAGTGAAACAATGATGATATAGAGTAAAGACAACAAGGCAGCACAAGCTTTTGAAATGCAGTAACACTGATGCGTCAGAAATAGTAGGTGGGTCGAATGAATAACGAAGTAGTGAACTGCGAATAAAAGAGTGTTATGGATACCGTCAAAACTGGACTAAAAGGAGGTTCAGTTGTTAGGATTACTCAGGCATGACAGAATCGTCACTTTGCTAAGTGTGTATGAATGAGAGGGGAAGAGAGGAAGGGTAAATATTATAGATCAAGGCCAGGGCTTAACTACAGTATGCTAGTAAAATTCGATGTGAATCTCTGCAGTTATGTAGGGGTCAAAAAAAAAATTGGTTCAAATGGCTCTGAGCACTATGGGACTTAACATCTGAGGTCATCAGTCCCCTAGAACTTAGAACAACTTAAACCTAACTAACCTAAGGACATCACACAAATCCATGCCCGAGGCAGGATTCGAACCTGCGACCGTAGCGGCCGCGCGGTTCCAGACTAAAGCGCCTAGAACCGCTCGGCCACACCGGCCGGCTATGTAGGCGTCAAGAGGCTTACATCAAAGTACTGTTGTCTTCAATAGCAGCCGAAAAGTTGGTAGTTTTACTACATCTGACAGTCACATAGCCAGAATTTTTTATTGAAATGCGGTCTGATGGCGAAAAAGTATGCTACTGTATAACTTAGTATTCTCAACAGTGAAGAAAGTATATTGCCATAACTACTAAAACAGAAGAGTGCCTCTGAGAAACTTACATCTATAGAGAGAACAAATTTGAACATACTTATCAATATGTCCAGATCTTTCTACTAACTGTATGGTATGTTTGCACTTCTGCTTGTCTTGTCTTAGCAACTACAATGTTATCATAATCAATTGTGGAAACATTTATTTACAATCGAAATAATATTTATTAACATTTTCTTAATGTGTGTCTTATTCACTGTCAAAGACAGTTGATTATTTTATCATCAGATATTATCTTATTGGGCTTTCAAGTTTCCTTTTATTTAAATTCTCATAAAATTCTTATAACTTTCATATCCCAACGGTGACCATCAACTTTAACATTTTTTCCTAAATTTATCTTTGTACGTGTCTTAAAATTAGTTTATAACGTTTCTATAAGTGAATCATCTGGATTGTATATAGACTACACTGATGCAAGTTGAACGTTAAGCCAGCTTCTTATCTGTGTGAGAAGCTCTTGTGATATGTGTCCAGTTCCTGGGGAGCTACATCTGACACACTGATTACTTTGAGTTAACATTTCATCAGCTGTTAAGAAGTGACAAAGGAGCAAGCAGACAGCTGTAATTCAGGCATCGTTATATTCTTTATAGCCATGTTCTGTACTCTAATAATTTAGCAACAGTTTTCAACTGTCCAGAATGTGTGTACAAGATCGTTTGAGACTATTGCCAGACAGAAGTAACTTATAGATAACAGAGAGAAGGTGAATACTGAAATATGAATCACGTAATATGATTTGCGTATGTATTCAATGATATGTCTGGTTTGCAGCTTGCATTATCGAAAAATCATAGATGTCTGTTACAGGATACTGGTTTTTTATCAACTTGTACTTACACATTACGTAGATTTATTAACTTTTAAATTTCGATTTTATGTAATAGCAGTGTTTTGCAGATAATTAGCGTTCATTGGCGGCAGAAGAGACACATTGGTATTTTGATCTGTCTGAGATGGACAATTTTGATTGTTTATTTTTGTGTTTGCCATATTGGATTAATTAATTATCTTTACACTTGGGTTCGTTTTCTTTGTCTCATTCTTGACATAAACACCTTGCTCTAATTTCAGTCAGTGACATTATTACACCAATATTATATCTATATCCACTCATTAATGCGATTTCATTTTCATCACAGTAAACTTCAACCTCACATCTTCTCTTCATTTATATTTATTTTACACCAGTGTTCTTACTAAAACTGCTTGGTAAGAATATTTTGTCCCTCCTCACTTTACAGAATTTAGCAATTTATTTTACTTACAATCATTTTAGACTGAATACAAATTTTTTCGACATTATCATCATAATAAAACAAATTATTTTTTTGTGTTTTGGGAACAAAACATTACACAAGTAGGCTGTACTCTTTTTGTCATCCTCCAATTGGCCAATTGGTAATGTGGGTCATTTTCAAGCACCTATAATACATTTACAAATTGTGGCATTGCTTTATACATAAATAGTCTACAAGCCCTCATATATATATATATATATATATATATATATATATATATATATATATATATATATATATATATATATATATATATATATATATATATATATATATATATATATATATATATATATATATATACTTTAAAACATGTTCCAGCTTCTTAGATTTTAATATATCGTTGGTACCTGTGGACCCATATACATTGTATTTTTGTGCATGACACAAAAAGTATATATAAAAGTGCACATGCGCCAGTGGCCCTATATTCACTGGCATATTATGTTTGCTATTCTCACATGTACTGTCAAATGAAAATTAGTGGATCAAAATTCATACATCTTATGTCATGCCACAAGTAATGTTAGAAACTACAGTACAAAGACCAAACTACAAAATATTATGCTAAAGTTTTCAGTGAGGAGTGCCAGTTAGTCTATGAAAGTGCTGTGTAATAACAATATTAGAACAGATAACAAAACATGTGTATGTATATACTTAGCACCTTATTCATTACATCTTTTATATGATGGTATAACAGAACTGGAAAATCATAGTTAGCTTAAACCATTTCAGTAAAGTTATTTCGCAATATATAACAGAACAGACGTTGCAGCTCACAGGATTTATGTCAAGGTGAAGGGACCTACTTTGGATTGGGCTTCAAGACCTATGAATTGTGTCATGCTTTTTCATCTATAGATCAGGACTTATATTAAGATTCTAACTTTAATTTCCCTGTATCTTTTTATCTGTCATTATAACATCCACTATTCCACAACCACCCACTTGTTACATAATCTTTAAAGAACTGTGCCTTCCATATGTAATACTGTTACTTCTGTATGTTCATAACAAAGCTGTATTATTTTTGCTGCAATTACAACACCGCTTTTCCTCAAGAATTTATGTCTTTATGCATGTTATACAATTTTGTATTAGTTAAGTAATATTTTAATTTCTGCATGCCTTTACTTTTATGTTTGTTTGTATTATAATCTTAATCAGCTAAGCTGGTTCTAGCTGGAATTCGATCACTGAAATGTTGAGTATTATAGACTCCTCAGAACTGTGCATTACTCACACGAATTTTAGAAGTATTTGTTTCTAATGGAACAGATGGCAAGGGCCACCCCTTCCCCCTTTCTCCAGTGGGTTTCTGTATGCTTGTCTTTTTATTGTCAATAATTTAGCAACTTAAATACCCTACCTACATTTTTAAGAGAGTTTATAAGAATAAAAAAGGACTATGCACTTTGTATGTGGAAAAGATCTATGTGCTGTATACCTTGCAGCACCCTATAAGAGGCATGTGTAATTTGGATATTTTATGTGTCTACCGTGAATTAGAACTTCAACTTAAGGACTATGTTTAAATTATCCTTTTCCTCCTATTAATAACAGACTAATGGCGATGTATTTAGGCTGACTAATATGCCCCTTGTGGAAGTGGTGTTAACATGACACTGAATTGTATGTGCTACAAATGAGCTCTACTGTAAGTAATTTCTAGTCTAACATGAGGCATGACATGATGTATGAGTTTAGTTACCACATATAAGAACAACAAACTTATTACACCAGTAAATACTGTACCAGGAACTTAATTGATCTTGTCAACAGAGAGGATTTTAAACGTTTGACCATACCATAACAACTGTGCCTGTACTGTGATATGACAACTTTCTGTGCATGTCAGCTAGTGGATGTAATCATGTATACCACTTTAATGCTTTGGTGTAAATGCGCAAACATGATATACACCTGTCTACACGTATTAATGGTGTATTACAATGTGAAATGCAACTGGAACCTTATGACATGTAACTCTGATTATGAAGTATATCTGTACATTGGAGTTTATAAACTGTTAGTGTACAAGTGAATGTCAAAATTTTGAATGTATTACAGGAGCTTGAAAATGATATATGGTAGAAAGTGGTTGGTTGCACAGACAGTAAAAAGAATACAGCCTACTTGCTCTTTGAATTCACTCTCGAAGGATTTTGAGGGTACAGACCCCTACAAAAATAAACTTTCATAATCTTTTTGTTGTTTTATCACACAGAACTGAAGAGTACAGGTAAGTCTGAGAAACATAATCACTAATGTAGAAGTCAGTATTTTCCACATTATTAGCTACCAATAATACAATGAAGATTATCAAATAAACCCTAAGCACCTGCTTAATTGCTCAGTTGTCTTTACAACTGGAAAATATTCTTTCTGATTTACCAGATAATCTGTCTCTCTTTGATACTTTACATACATAAGGTGAAACGTCCCCTTAGAAAAATTATAAATGACTTACTGTGCTGATAAACCTCTTACGTTATTTGATTTTCAAACAGCTGAGCAGAACTGAACGTACTCAGACATTTTGCTCAATACCTATTCTGATCAACAGTAAACTGACACACAATATTTCTTAGCGCAACGCAATCTGACTCTCAATAATCCCTACAAAAGAATGGCACTGACTAACATTAACCTATACCTTTCATGTATCACTTACCTCACAAAAATCTTCATTACTCGAACTACTGCAATACAGCGAGCGCCACTACTGCCAGCTAAATAAAAGATTCTAACTACTGAAGGTAATAACTACTGATAGGCACAGTCAGCAAATGACAGATTTTGATAGAGAACAATGTATTTACCTTAATAGTGTTCAAAAGTCATAATATATGTAGCAGTTCATGGCATCCAGTCTTACAAATTTACTGACTCTGATGGACACACATCCATATCTTTCGCTCTCAAAACTCCGCCATTTATCTCCACACATCCACCACTGCTGGCGGCTCACCTCCAACTGCGCAATGCTACACACTGTTAACAGCCAACTGCCCAACACTATAATAGCAGTATTATAACAATGCAGATCAGCCACAGACTTCACACAGCACAGCCAGTGATTTTCATACAGAGCGCTACGTGGCGTTACCAACATACAGACCTAAACAGCCTACTTACATAGCCCCCATGCGCCCCACAAAAAATATTACGAATTTTTGTAGGCACTTGCCAATATATATTTGTTAAAATTTTTCACAGTTACAATAACAAAGAAAGCAAATGCACACACTTATTGATACAATGTTGGTCAAAAGCTAAAAGTTTCTCACAGTCCATAAATATAGTCCTGATCGTTCATCACAGTAAAATTGCAGTGTTTTTCTCAAAGTCAGAGCAGTAAAAGGAAATGCACACGGAAGTAGTGGATTTCCATGCAGTCTTGAAGAAGCAGTGTTGTCCTTCCAACGGCAAGACAGTGCTGACTCTTGACATGCAGACAGGTAATGGGCCACAACAGAGCAAACCCACAGCAGAGTCAGTCGAAGTTATGATTAATATTGGTAGGTAGGTCATCACAGGGCAGACCCACAGTAGTCCTGGTAGAGATTACGGTATTGGTGGGCAACCGAGGTGCAGACCCACTGCAGTCCTTGTAGAAATAATGGTTTTGGTGGGTCATTAAAGGTGGAGACCCACTGTAGTCCTTGTAGAGACGGCCAGCAGCCATCTGTTGCAACTGTGCAGGTGCAGAATCACCATCGAAGAGTCTTGCAGACAATATAGCAAGTCCATAAACCACCACTTGTGCACTCACAAAGTTTTTGGAATTCTCCTTAGCAGCAGCAATGCTGTTAACCAGTCCCTTGCTGAATTATCAACACACATGCGAGCACTAACAGTCAACTTTTTTCTCACATATTGTGCATATACTATGACCAACAGAAATGTCTCCAGCGAAATGAATGCTTACAAGTTACCTAATTTGATGAATTGGTGTCAATTACAATTTTAAATTTACGACATGAGAATACAATTACAATGGTACAAAATACATCATTAAAGAACATAACAATAAAGACAACATTTGTGGTAATACGGGCTTTACAAAAGAATCGAAATAACATATACATCAGTGTTACAGGAATTATGACATAAGTAAATACATAAAAGGTCAGAATAACTTTCGAAACATCAACTTCATGCATGAGCATTAAAACAAAACAGAATAAATAATGTCTAAACATCTTTACAAAGTAAATAACATATTATAAATGCAAATTATGATTGAGGATAATAGTATTCCTCATCATAGTGAATGTAGCTGAGTATTAGAAAACACTGCAACATAAGTCTTATCAGATAAACACATAAAGACAGGAAGAACACAAATACACAAGGTACACAGACACATAGGGGAATAACGCGAAGGACAGGTAATTTCACTTTTTTGAACACCTTGTCAATGCATTTCTTCCAATTCCTCACAACTGACTCTCTTTTATAGTCTACCCCCTCTTAAGCTAACCTAAATCTACTGATCTCAGATGCTAAACTAAGGGACGAGGCAATGCAGCAGCAAAAAACAATTAACACAAACAGCAATGACCAAAATGTGCAAATTAGCAAAGCAAATGCAACATTATCACTAATATGAGCCAATGTGCAGCAAAAAGAAAAATAAATCAGTAGTAAAACTGGCTTAACAGAGTAATACAAAGTGAAATTTAGTAGCACTATGCCTGGCAAACAGCAGCAGCAAATGCTGTAACTTATATCTAAACATGGAAAGGCTCAAGCAGAAAAAATATCACAGTAAAGATAGGAAATTTCTAATATCGATGTGAGATCTTAACACTAGAGTGATGCACCACCTTGACTGACTCTATGAAACAAGTTACACAGTCATTGACCAAAATTATGTATACAATTCCTGTGAAGGGAAATGTCTTTTAGTGCTCCCTCGTTTTTTTGAAAGAAGATCATAAAATTATTATTTACTGTATCTGTAGGCATAAAATATCGATATTAGTACATCTATTAAATTTTATTTTAACCAAGGCTGCAGAGCAGCTAGAAACTAGATATTGAACAAAATGAGCAATCTCTCAACTAGAAAGACAATAGATGTAAAATGTTTCTCACCATTTCGTTAGGCAGTTTAGTAAATATCATATATTAAGAGCTCCACAGTGTAATCATATGTTTTCAAGTTTGAGCGTGTCATATTTGCGATGCTTTCTACAAAGAAATGTCGATAGCGAGGATAATGGCCCCTTTTTTTTCTCCACCTGTGCCTCTGAAAGGCACACACTAATGGATTTCTTTTTTCAGGCAATTGGCACAGCTGGGCGTCCACAACGCATTACATCAAGGTTACTTAGCTTCCTTACCGAGATATTTACGACAGCAGTTTGTGCTACAGTGACAGTCTCATAAAAAAATTTCGCAAGTCGAGAATTTGAGTTACAAATGTGTAGAAACAAAATCCCATAAATATAACAGTGTCCAAAAATTTTTCGGTGGCATTGTGATACATTCACATATGTACACACATTTCATAATTCTTAAACTACGATTCCTGGTTTCCAACATCCTTTTCCACAAATCAGAGTCCCTAACCTCTACTCATTATTCATATACATATAAACATGTAATCACACTCCTCATATATGGTAGCATCATCTTATTGATCATAAACATACCTCAACAGCATAATACACAACGTCATCGTAATAATAACTTCATAACAGATCAATCACATTTCAAAATCGTCGCAGCTTCTTTCAATAATTTCAAGACCTTCAGTAAAGTCATCTACTTCAAACGTACTTCAAAAATCATGCTCCTTTACCTAATACAACATTCAGAGCTCTCATAGTATCACAATGGTTCCGAAAAATTATGAACAGTTCACACAGTGCAGACAAAATACAATTTCATAAGTGTGAAGTTATCCAACTGTGTAATTGCGTAAATATGTCTCACTGACATAGTAAAAAGAATGTTTATTTCTCTGTCAAATAATCAGATAGCTGTATAATTCTGTGTTAGAGAAATATGGTACCAATGTGTAAAATTGTATAAGCAAATACCATATCAGCTAAGGCTTCTTGTGCTTGCCTAATACATGGTACACAAAGTAAGCGTGTACCCCCCTGAAGATTAATGTAATTATACCCTCAGGTGTTACAGATTACAGCAATGGAATGAAATGTATCACGGAAAATCTTTGTATCTTTGTAATTTAAAAATCTTTAAAAATAAATGTTTTAAGTACAGAATTGATCACCCAAATACGTGTACTGTAGCGCTAAACTGTGCGTATAAGAACTGAATTCCAACTGTACTTGATCGTCCCAGATCCAAATAGTATTTTTTCCAGTGAGAGAACAAAGTCTTGGTGTAACTAGAATTTGCACATTGAGAAAACGAAGGTAAATATTTACGAGACCTAGAAAACTGCAGACTTGTTTTTTTGTGGATGGAAGTGGAATGGCTCTGATTTGCTTCTAACTTTTCAGTATCCGGCTGAATGCCTTCAGAAGAAATAATATGTCCCAAAAACCTCACATTTGACCTACCGAATTCAGACTTTTCCAAGTTAACTGTAATTCCAGATTCTGCAAAAATACATAACAAACTGTTGAGGATGCGATTATGTTGTTCCCATGAGGCTTCTGCTATTAGAATATCATCCACATATAAGGTGATGTGACGTTTTAAGAAATCAGGTAATATGGAATTTAGCCCGCGAATGAACGCTGCCGAAGAAATGTTCAAACCAAAAGGAAGTTTCCGAAATTGATAACAAACGCCGAAACAAAGAAAAGCTGTGTATTTTCTACATTCTGGATGAAGTTCGATCTGATAAAAGCTAGATCTGAGATCGATAGAAGACAACACTTTTATACCATTACAATTTTGAAGAAGTTCTTCCATCGTTTGCGGCCTGTCTCTTTCAGGAATGATGATAGTATTGATTTGTCTCGAATCTAAGACAAGCCTGATCGATCCATTTTTCTTCTCAAAAACATGTATTGGATTGTTGTATGAGCTTACTGCAGGCCCAATAATGCCCTCGTCAAGCATACATTGTATTTCTATTCTAACATGGTCCCTATAATGTGCTGGAATTACGTATGGTCCAACACAAAATTTAGTATGCTCACGAACACGAAATTGGTATTGAAATCCCTTGATTGTTCCTGTTTTGTGAATAAAAACTGTGGAATGTGCTTGTAAGATCTCAAAAATGTCCTGCCTATCAGTGTCATTACAGTTCTCAATTGTTTGAATTTTATTCTGAATTAACTCATTAGTATCAAATATGCTGTCAATATCATCCCTCTCAGTACTTGCAGAGTGATTGTTAGTGTCTAGTTCCCTCGAAAATTCCGAACTGATGTCTAACAGAAGATAAAGCCGATTAACTTCCTCGTCATGGTTTGAGAGCCAATCATCAAATTTCAAAGCTATTGAGTTACCTTCTTTCTCTAAACTTATTTCAGCATCGTGAAAGTTTAAGATTGCTTTGTATTCATTCAAAGAGTCTACTCCCAATATAATTTCCGTCGACAATAATGGAACAATAAGAAAGTTCACAGAGAAGCTGTGGCTTTGACAAAAGAATTCTAAGTTGGTTTGTTGGCGTACATCTACACTTTTTCCAAAAATTGCAGCATGTAATTTAATCTTATGTAACGGAATTGTGGGGCAGTCGTTCGATTTGTTGCATTTGCTAAAGGCTGTTTCACCAATTACTGAAATGGGACTGTCAAAGTCAAGTACTGCCGTAAATTTTACATCATTTACTGTAATGTGAATTGCAGGATATGCAATGATGTTATGTTTTCTGTCGTGTTCCTGGAGTAAGATGTCCCTAATGTCTTCCATTTTTACGTAATTACTAGCCACGGGCCGGCCGAAGTGGCCGTGCGGTTAAAGGCACTGCAGTCTGGAACCGCAAGACCGCTACGGTCGCAGGTTCGAATCCTGCCTGGGGCATGGATGTTTGTGATGTCCTTAGGTTAGTTAGGTTTAACTAGTTCTAAGTTCTAGGGGACTGATGACCTCAGCAGTTGAGTCCCATAGTGCTCAGAGCCATTTGAACCATTTTTACTAGCCACGGCAGCTACGTCGTCAGCTTCATAAGTACGTTTTGTAGCTGCCAGCGGTGTGAGTCATTGCCTATTGTCTCTTTGTTGGCGCACATCGTTATTGGGATTTGGAGATTTAACTTCTACAAATTCACCTTGTCGAGAGGGCCCTGCCCTGTTCGAATCCCGCCAGTTCTGATGGAACTCAGGTCTGTCGTTTTGTCGGTAGTTTACATAGTTTCTTGTTTGTCGCTCATGTGGTGGAGAATTTCTCCCGGAATCATAACTGCGCGCTGGACCGTTGCGTCTGGAGTTAATCTGTCTGCCTTGATATTAATTATTTTGGCTCCAATATTGTCTGTTTCTCTGATTGTCTCTGTGATAGTCATTACCGCGGAGAGGTGATATTTCCCTGTAATTATTACTACTCTGCCAACGTTTGTCATAGGTGTGGTGTCTGTTTTGGTCACGATTTACGTTGTAAGAATAGCATTGTCGTGTCCAGTTCTTATTTCTTTCATTGCGGAATTGTGTCAGATGTGACCTGTAATTGTTGTGCTCCTGTTTTCGCGTTCCGCGATTGTCAGTGTCAATTTCCAATTCTTGTAAGATTCCCTGAAAAGCTTCAGTGTCGTCTTTGCAACGTCCTGCCAAAATAATATGTACTAAATGTTCAGGCAATTTGATTAAGCAAATGCGGATGAGTTCTGAGGGGCTGTATGGGTTAGACAGGTACTGATTCTTGTGCCACATGTCTTCAAAATATTTCACAAGACTGGAAAATTCAGATTGTTCAAAATGTTTCATCATTATGATGCTATGTTTTACTCGGTCTTGAGTAGCTTATAGTCAGCTTATAGTCAAAATCATCATGTCGGCGAGTCACATGTCGGTCATTGTTACGTCGTTTTGGCGGTTCCATCTCAAAATTCGGTGTATCTTGCCAATTTCTTTCATAATTTCCGAAGTGCCCTATGTTATTATTTTGTGGCTGTTCCCTATTTCTATGTCCCTCTTGCCATATTGGAGCGCGAGTGTCCTCTGAAATACGTAATTCTTGTATTACCTGTGTCAACTGGTCTTGTACTTCCCGGATTTCTCTTTGGTGTTGCGTATTAATTTGATTCTGATTTTGTTTGAATTTGCTAACTTGTCCACACTCTTCTGTATCTTTAAAGACTACCGGTCTCGTGTCGTTCAGATTATCAACTACCTTCGTAGATAAATTATTTAGCTGATCCGAAAGTTCGACTACTTTCTCTGATAATGAACTAATTTCCTCCATATCTTTCTGAACCAATTTTCGGAGTATCTACTTTGTCCTTTAAGTTTTCCTGAGTTTTTGCAAGTAGCGTAACCGAGTCGGTAGATGCAACTGAGTCAGTTTTAGCCCGCAATGTCTCGTGTTTTTCATGAACAATAGTTTGCACTTCTTTTATGGCTGCTTCGTGATTCTGTAATGCATTTTCATGTCGCGAAAAAATAGATTGAAAATGCTCACAAATTTGTGTCCTTACATCATTACAGACTTTTTGACATTTCGATTCGATGTTATGTAACTCAGTAGTTAAATCTTCACGTGTTTGTTCAAGCGTGGTGTATAACTTTCGAAGATTTGGTTCCACTGTGTCTAACTTTTGAAGCTTTTGCTGAGTTTGTCTCTGATTTTGTTCCATGAAAAATGTGTCTAACGTTTGAAGCTTTTGTCCCATTTGTTGTATTAATTGGAATAACAATGCACTGGTGTCGTCTGAAACATGTCCCTCAGTGCTATTTGGCAGTGCATTTGAACCGGCAATATTCGCATTTTGAAAAGCAGAAAATGTGTCTCGATTTATTTGAGGAAACGGTAACGACGCAAAACCTGAATCTACAGTATTTGCAAGATTGTGTCCTGTCATTTCGGAGTCCTGAGGCGAGCTGTTGCCGACCGATCGATCGATAATGCTTCCCTGTTCACTAATTGTTTTACTGTCTACACCATTATTTGCAGCCCGCTCCATTTCCCTATGCACAATTACAAAATTACTACTTTGAACATTAGTTAATTCATTACTCGGTGGCGCTAACACACTGCTTTCGTCTTCACTGTTAAATTCTCAGTTTACCTTGGAGCCTAGTATTACGTTTTTCACACGCCATTATTGCCACAATATTTCACATGATAACACAGAAAAGCACAATTTGAAGAGCAAAATAAGAAAACACATTAACATAACACTGAAAATAATATCTAATTAATTGCAAGCGCAGCAGCGAAATACTTGGTGCAAATCTACATGCACGCCACAACTGTTTTACTGTACAACAACGAAAAACAACAACTACAAAGGAAATTCTCTTTAATTACGCGCTAGCAATAAACAATAGATACACTAATTACACAAACTACAAGAAAAGGTCAGAAGATTCCAGTGAGGTATCCTCGGCTAAGGATCGACATATGAAACGTCCCCTCAGAAAAATTATAAATGACTTACTGTGCTGATAAACCTCTTACACTAATTGATTTTCAAACAGCTGAGCAGAACTGAACGTACTCTGACATTTCGATCATTACCTATTCTGATCAACACTAAACTGACACACAATATTTTTTAGCGCAACGCAATCTGACTTTCAATAATCCCTACAAAAGAATAGCCTTGACTAACATTAACCTATACCTTTCATGTATCACTTACCTCACAAAAATATTCGTTACTCGAACTACTGCAATTTAGCGAGCGCCACTACTGCCAGCTAAATAAAAGATTCTAATTTCTGAAGGCACTAACTACTGATAGGCATAGTCATCAAATGACAGATTTTGATAGAGAACAATGTATTTACCTTAATAGTGTTCAAAAGTCATAATATATATAGTAGTTCATGGCATCCAGTCTTACAAATTTACTGTCTCTGATGGACACACGTCCAGATCATTCGCTCTCAAAACTCCTTCATTTATCTCCACACATCCACCACTGCTGGCGGCTAACCTCCAACTGCGCAATGCTACGGGCTGTTAACAGCCAACTGTCCAACACTACAATAGCAGTA
This sequence comes from Schistocerca serialis cubense, assembly GCF_023864345.2. Taxonomy (NCBI): domain Eukaryota; kingdom Metazoa; phylum Arthropoda; class Insecta; order Orthoptera; family Acrididae; genus Schistocerca; species Schistocerca serialis. Next base: position 152,045,261 of record NC_064639.1, read on the forward strand.
TTGCAACAATGCAGACCAGCCACGGACTTCACACAGCACAGCCAGTGATTTTCATACAGAGCACTACGTGGCGTTACCAACATAAAATCCTAAACAGCCTACTTACAAAGGTGGTCAGAGCTTTTATTAATATCTGCACATGTCTTTGTTGATGTCATGGGATGATATTCAATGAAAATCAGTTGTATATGGAATTGATATATTGAAGATTTATCGTTTTTCACATATTCATTTTCATTTTAAATATCATCTTTACACACATTTATTAAACTCTTAAAATTTCTCCTGCATTCTTGAGAATCTCATTTCATTTCAAAATAATTATCAGAAAACCAATCATCATTGGACTATTTTTGACATTTTGCCTTGAATGCATTCAATTATACCCTCATTAAGAAGGTTGCTTTGATTATCTGTCACATTCTTCAATAGTTTCAATTAATGAGGATTCTCCATTCTTAATTTTTATAGTTCTTTAACAATATGTGACAGTTGATGAAAGAAAGATGAGCCAATCTCCAAACAGTACATCTGTAGTTGATAGAAGAAAATCAGTCAGGAAATCCAACTGTTTTTCACAGATTCTGATGTAAATTCGTTAGATAGAACAAGTTCCTACTTAATATTTATTTACAGAAGGAAAAACTATAAAGAAATTTACAGGATGTGATTATTGTAAGCCAATTTAGACTTAGCAGTAATCATAAATTAGTTAGCTAAAGAGTAAAAATGTACACCAAGAAAGAATGAAACAGATCAGGTAGTATTGGAGCTATTCAAATCATGGTGACTCATTCACGAACAAGGATGTATAGCAAAATGAAGATAACAGTTATCTCATAAATTAATATTTCAAGGTGCTACATATATAAATAGCAAACAGTAAAGCAGGTATAAGGAAAGTTTAGGGACATGTGAGGTAAAATAGGGCGAAAATTAAACAGGCAAGAGATCTGAGCAAGTAAGAAGGAATATTCTGTATTAAACAAAACAACTCTAAAAGTTTTTGAGAACATAAATGAAGATACTATGAAAATTTAACCAGAGATAAAGCTGAAAACAATAATTTAGTTTCTGCTTGATGGATATTAAATCTCTCAGTTAGATGGCAGAAGGTACAGTAAAAAAGGAAAAAAGGAGCTTGTAAATGATTTCAAAGTTTTCAACTAATATGTGTGTATTGTTGTAAAGACGAAACACAACAACAGGCCACGATATACTAGAAGTAATGTCAGATGAGGTGAATAGAAAGAATTTCAGATTTAAAATTACTGGCTGGCTGATAGCGAAAGTATTAGAAAACTGTGGTGGCATTCTTCTGATTCAAAGGATAGCAGCATTACATACATAAAGTAACTGTAGAAGTTATTTGCTTGCACGATCTGAACGGAAAAAAATAGTCTTAAATTAAGTAAAGATATTAATTAGAACTGAATACAACTCAAAGAACTATCCGCAGCTTTTGAACAAAATCCCACATTGAACAATGACTGTGAGTACTACTTTTATGTTACTTACTGATGCTGGTAAAATGTTCCATTCACTTTCAATGAAACCTATACTAACAGTAAAAAATATGGCATTGAATCAACCTACTGAAGAAAACATATGTAAAATCTCTATGTGGTGTCACCGCCAGACACCACACTTGCTAGGTGGTAGCTTTAAATGGGCCGCGGTCCATTAGTACATGTCGGACCCGCGTGTCGGCACTGTGTGATCGCAGACCGAGCGCCACCACAAGGCAGGTCTCGAGATACGGACTAGCACTCGCCCCAGTTGTACGGACGACTTTGCTAGCGACTACACTGACGAAGCCTCGCTCATTTGCCGAGCAGATAGTTAGAATAGCCTTCAGCTAAGTCCATGGCTGCGACCTAGCAAGGCGCCATTAGTAACATTGCATGTATCTAAACTCACTTGTATCGCCACAATCTCCAGATGTACCAAGGATGGATTAAAGTTACGTATTACAGAAGCTACGTACTTTTCTTTATAGCATTCATTACGTATCCTGTTTCAGACCTCACGCCATCCACCTTTAGCTTAGCGCGTGCCTTTCGGCTTCCTCTCATTGTGTCTAGGCTGTCTTGTCTAGACACAACACTCTAGCTTCTGTTAGGATAGTGGTAAATGTAGGACATCTGTAGATGTTTAGTATGAGAGAGATCAGTTAGCCTACAAGCAAAGAGTAAGGAATGGATGATGTGGTACATTTGGAGTAGAGCTGTTGTCTGGGTTCCACCAGCAGAGACGGATTATGGCTGTGCAGATTTGGTGTTTAGTAAGTATGTAAGTTGTCCAGTGTTTTGGAATATTTCTCTGGACTTTTGACTGTCATTCATAGGCAGCATTCTCATATAAGTCACTCCAAAGGTGCATGTATCACTGTAATACTTTCCAAAACTGTTTAACTATGTGACATGTGTCTCCTTAAACTGCTACTGCCACTGTTCAGTATAAGTAACTCACCAGACAAAGGGGAGAGTATTGTGGATTGGGACACTCTTCAGTGTTTCGCTCTGTAACAGATGCGGATTTACACACATTGAAGTTGTCTAAGGAGCAGCTAAAAAATGAAAAATATTAAAAAAGTGACAGCTTTGCAAAACTGCATCGAAGTGAATATTAAAGTACTAAACATTTTTCATTCTATCAGGTTCCCATGATAGCCAACGTTGTTACTTTGTATTGCTACAATGGAAATAATTAATTGTGTTTTTGAGAAGGGACATAAATAAGTTATAACTGTGCAGAATCATAATAGATAGTTATGAAACGTTAAGAATATGCTCAATGTTGCAAGAACGTCGTCATTTAAACCGCGATGAATGTTTAAGATGACTGTCATAGTTAAACATCGCAATCACAAGCTGATGCCTCAAGGGGTCATTGTGTGATCAATGATGTACTTGACTGCAAGCATGTATTGCCGTTATCAACAATATGGTGGTGTAGAAGAAAGGCAGCAAGGAAGCAAAGGATTAGAACTGCAGGTCAACACAGATTTTTGTGCCTTATAGTAGTAAAAGAAAGAATTTCATCTGCTTAGCAAAATCTTGATTATGTAGTCATTTCAACACAAACTATCAGAAACAAACTGGATGAAAGAGGCCTGCTTGGCATCTACCTTTATTGTTCTGAATTACTGTGGACAAATTTTCTCTACACGTGAATGATGTGTCAGTTTTCATCCAGACTCAAGATGTGTGCTCATATAGAGACGATTGGGTGAAGCATCCAAAACATTATGCAGCCTTTAGCGCTTCCAATAGCAAAATTTTTCAATGTGCATGATAATTATAGAAACTATATTGCTGGAGCTGTGTTTAATAGTTTGAAAAAAAAATTCAAGTGCTACACTATCCTACACAATTTACCTATCTAAATCCCACTTAACATGCAATGAATAGTTTTGGAAGATATAGACAATAGCCAGTTCCTGGGTCAAAGTACATTCGACTTAGGTATCTTTTCCAGACCACTCCTCAAGATGAGTGCTTTCATTGTGCTTCGTGAATGTCAAGACTGAGCAGAGTTCTAAGCAACTCATGAGGGGTTGCTACCATTTAAAGATGCCACAAAGGGCTAACAATCAAGACTAATATGGGTGTATGAACTTCACAAACTTCTGACTGTTTTTTAAAGGTAGACATCATAAGTCGACTCTCTTATTGTTTTTTATGTACAAGCCAGGTTTTGGCCTGTTATGCTATTTTAAAATATTTGATTGTATGTCTTTAACATATATTTCACGACACTTAACATGTAGTCAGGCTCAATATTGGCCATAATTGAAGAATAAATAAAGGAAAACATTGGCTCCACACGAAATGCCAGATGTAAAATCACCATCTTGTAACAGATCGTTAAATAATCGTGGGAGCACGTCATATTTCATGAGAAGCCAAAATATTTTCTTAATTTATATCCGGCATTGACCTTGACAACATGTTCAGTGTCCTACAACATATATTAAAGACAAAAAATCAAATACTTGAAAATGGCATAAAAGACTGAAACCAGGGTTTAATAATGAAATAATCAAATGATGGTGTGTTCCGTTAAAAATATCGTATGATTGTTGCTTAGCAACATCAAAAACTGTTTATGACTATTTCTTCACACTACTCATACTACATTATATACTCTGAAAAATGTTTACATGTAGTTACAAAGTTAAGTTATGATACGTATTTATTATTAGTTACATGCATATGCCACATACCAAAACCTTGTATGACCTTTCATTAATAGAGAAATAGTTTGTTCCTTGGATAATTTCATGTGTGTATTTTTCTTATCCAAGTTTTTAATGATTCACTTTTCATGTGCTGCATTCTTACAAAACTTACTCCAGAAAATGAAGCTTTTTGCAACTGTAAGGAAATGTTCGAAATTCGGTCATGTTCATGTATCTAGGAACAATGTAATTTGGTTGAAACTTAAAAACACTGAAATCGCTAAAATCTGGTCATTACTGTATTTAGTCATTTATTTCATACATTATCACTCTACTGCTATTATCTGTCTTAAAACACGTTTTTCTCTTTAACTGTACAAGACAGTGCACGATTGAAGAAATATGACTTTACTGTCCACATGCCATACAACTAGTTTCAAAAATATGTAGAATTTTACTTGGCATAACTTTCTGTAATTGAATAACTAATAATGCCTTCCAAATAACTGTAATATATTACAGCACTTTAATGTAGAACTCAATTTAATTGCAAATTCTGAGCGAAATATAGCCTCATGCCTACCAACAACAAAATCAGTAGAACATTATGGGAACTTTATTTATGGAGGTCGATCTTAAAACATACATTTTACAGTTATTATTACCGGTTTCGTCCACTGTCATCTCCATATGCGCTGCTAATAGAAAAACAGCGGAGTGACGAATTAACTTCAGTTAACTGAAGATAAATCTACAAGTGGCCTAGTAATACTTAGGAATAACATATAAATAATGCACTGATGGAAAAAAAATTGAGCTGGCCCTGGTGGCCTAGTGGTTCTGGGCGCTTCAGTCTGGAACCACACGAGCGCTACGGTCGCAGGTTCGACTCCTGCCTCGGGCATGGATGTGTGTGATGTCCTTAGGTTAGTTAGGTTTAAATAGTTCTAAGTTCTAGGGGACTGATGACCTGTCCCATAGTGCTCAGAGCCATTAATTGAAAAAAATTGCAACACCAAGAAAGCGTTGTGCGATATAAACGAAAGTCAATAGGCGTGTTTCTATGTCTGAAAAATAATGTCCAGATATCGCACTAGTCTCATGAGAATGGCGCTAGAAGTCCCGTATGTACATGGCAATCAGGTTTACCTTAAATATAAGATGTAATGGGCGCGAACGTTAGTTATCTTTGAGACTGGACGTGGTGAGTTGATGTTAGTCAAGAATGCCTTTAGGGCGACAAAGACGCCATTATCATTACATCACTCAAATTGAACGAGGCTATGAGAAACTGGATGTTCCTTCTGAGATTATGCAGAAAGATTTGGCAGGAATTTAACCAGTCTACACGGCTGCTTGCAGCGGTGATCACGAGCTACCGAGAGAGAAGGCCATGGTGTTCAGCGTACAGCTCTGGTGCATCCTACTGAATCTGTAACAGCAATTGAGCAGCAGTTGGCACCACAGGGACACAACGAACTCTTACAAATAGGTTACTTCAAGAACATCTCCGAACCAGGCGCTCTGCAGTAAGCATTCCACCGATGCCCAACAACCGCCATTTGCGACTGCAGTGGTGTCAAGCGAGAGCTCATTAGAGGGCAATTTGGAGGCCTGTTGTGTTTTCTAATGAAAGCTTGTTCTCCCTCGGTGCCACGTGATGGTTGGAAGGGACCAGCTGAGGACCTAGAAACAACTTCTCTGCGTACTAGACACACTGGACCTAGACCTGGAGCTATGGTCTGGGGTGCCATTTCGTATGACATTAGGAGCACTCTCGTGGTTATCTCACCCACTCTGACTGTGAATTTGTACGTCAATCTTGTGATTCGACCTGTTGTGCAGAACAGCATACCAGGAGGTAGTTTCTAGCAGGACAACGCTCGGTCACATTCCGCTGCCATGACCCATTATGCTGTGCTGATTGGTGACATGTTGCCTTGGCCTGTTCGGTCACAAGATTTGACACCAATGAAGCTCATATGGGATGTCATCAGACGACCACTCTAGCGCCATCCACAAACAATATTAACCGTCTCAGTATTGACCAAGTAAGTGCAACTGGCATTTAAGTACATCCCTCAAACTGACGTTCGACATCTGTACAACACAACACATGCTCGTTTGCGTGCTTTGATTCAACATTTTGGCAGTTACACTAGTTATTAATGTACCAGAATTTCAGGCTTGCAGTCGCGTATCTCTCGCTTACACTAACCTGTGATTTTGTAATGTTTATCACTTAACTATGTTACCTGGAAAAATGTATTCCCAAATTGTATTACTTTACGTTATTTTTTATTGTTGTGATTTTTGTCTCCCGTCAGTGGGTTAACATGACTAAGAGACATCCATACATATCATACATGCCGTAAATGTATTCTGATATAATTACGAATTTTAGTATCTATATAAGTAGTACACTCTACATAGTAAGTGCTTCTGATGACTTGGTTGCATCCTGTATTTAAGTACATGAATGTTGCACTAGAGGGAACTAACACTAAGGCACATGAGTAGCTAGTATGGTAAAATCGATAGTTAGAATGTGGTATCCATAGCCAGTAATGGAAATTATTTCATGTAATGAAACGAACTTCTGATATTAAAACATGAACTGACATACAACACGTGGAAATGAAATCTCAGATCAATAACACGGATCGGGATCAATTTTAGGAAAACAAGTGGAAGGGAGGACCAGCTTGATGTGTTATTTTACATTCCCAACAACTATTTTATTTGATAACAATTCAACCATGAGTCTACCTACAGTTTCCTAGATCCTTGTGAATTACATACAAACAGGTAAGGTTTTTAAATTCAGTTCACAGTATATAAAGACTTTACATTATACAAGGAATTACAAATAGTACTCAAAAACGTCGACTGTGCCTCACAATGGTGGCCTGCTTGCAAATAGTTAATTAATTTAATAAAACTGTGGCGGCACTCTGTGCCCACTATTAGATTACAACAGGACTTAGTTATAAGTTCCACAAACATTAAATAAAAAGTATTAAAATGCACACATCTCCACTGGTTATTCTGCCCTGATATAGACAAGATACAGCCTAGCTGCCCAAGGGATACCCACATGTAAAACTGAAGCAACAGAAGTACTTCACTGACTGGCCGCAAGCCTGTTCCACATAAATCAAGTGAAGTATTTAAATAAACTACCGGACCCCTAAAACACAAATGAAATGGTAATAATAATTGAAACCTTAACTTTTTTAGAGAAATCGAGAAACCCCGTGCTCAGTTTGCACAAAGACTTTCATAAGATGTACACAAGGGCCTTACCATAGCAGAAATTTTGCGTCAGTTACTTTCTAATACGGTGGCACTCCTGCCGTGGCACAATACCAACACACTGACAACAAACTACTCAACTTGACGCTGGAACGGGAGATCCAGAGAATCGCGTGTGACATGCCAAGACTGAGGCCTCGTAGGAAGATGGGAAAGCTGCCAAAGCAGAAGGAAAATGTGTCCCTGCACCAGCCCTGTATCAGCAATGTATCAGCTGCTGCCGATGTAACGATGTCAACATATGCCACACAACAAACAGCTAAACAAATTTTATCAAAATTAACACACACACAGTAATACTTAAAGAGGAAACTGAAGCTTCAGCAATTAAAACTTTAATGTAGGAGTGGCCCACTCATAACTGTGCAAGTTAACCTTTCCAGCAATAACAAGAAGCAATGTACAAGTCATTAGAAGAATAATTACATAATAATTCAAACAAGATTTAAGAAATCAAGGTACATCTTTATTTGGTTCTGTTAGAGGATGGTACACTGTAAATGTGATATGCACCAAATGATGTATGGCTTGCTAAACTGTACACCTATAACCTGACTAGGGGCTCATCAACATGGAGTGAAGGAGTGTGCAAATATAAGCATGCACACACACATGACCTTTAAGTGCTTACCTTTCAGCTGAGAGCACACAGCTTTTGTTACAGGCCAAACCCAATTTTTCTCCCCAGGAAGATCCATGAGGTCTACAACAAACAGAAATTACATTCTATAGTATCAGATTCCCAATAATAACATACTATGATTTCAGGTACAAGATAAACATTGGAAAATACTAGTTTGGCACATACAGAAACCTCCAGATTTAGACACACAACCCCAAAGCGGTCACCGAAAGGCATGAAGAATGTGGATTCCTGGCCAGCTCAAACCAGGTAGAATTAACAACCTTTAAGTCCAGTACTTACTAAACAATCTGCATAGATAATTCTAAACAAATGTCAAGGAGGCCAGTAGCTTCAGGACTCCAGGTAGGCACCGGATAAATACTGCACTGCTGCTCGAGACTCTGTAGAGGAATGTTGGACGAGGATGGGCTGTCAGGATTTGCTGTATTAAAGCCCATCTGAGTTACCCAAGTGTTTTATTTTTTCGAGCTACAGTGCCCCGGTTCCTCTTGGTCTGCGTCACCTGGTCCCTCAATGCTGAGGACACCAATTCACTGTTTACAGAATGGCTTGGCATGGAATGGCTGCCTCAGCAACCCAGGCAGCGCACTGGTGTGTGTCCACCTTGGACAGCACGGAGTTGTGACAATGTCAGGATGCCCCAGAAGTCGTCTCAGCAGTCTTCGCCCGTACCACCTCAGTGCTGCCTACTGGCAGCTGCGAGGCTGCCTGCGGCGTGCTTCCATGCCAGGGTGGCTAAGATCGCTGCGACAACAAGTGCCCACGATTTGGCGTTTGGATCTGCAGCCCTCACCTCAGGATGCCTCTAACGTATGTTGGGAGCCAACAAGACTGCCTGCAGTAGCGAGCCGTGGTGTGGCCTGTCACTGGCTGGCTGCAGACCATACATTGGCCTGAGAGGGTCGAACCAGCGACCTGCTGTGGACTGGAACGGTGTTGCCCCATCTGCTTCTGTGCCGTCCAGGAAAGCTGTCACACTTGAATGCCTTGATAGTGAACCTGCGTCTATTTATATGCTGCTCTGCACCTCTGTTTTGCTAATGCGCCACTCCGAGACATGTACTCATAACACCTGGGGTGGGCCAGTGGGCCCCTTCTGCCTGTAACTTGCGCCATGCAAACTGCTGCGTTTACTCTTTTCAGTGGGTCTATGACCCTGTGGCCTCCAATCTACTTCGCGACCTCTGGTAGCGTGACTTACTGTCAAGAGGCCCACACCTGACTGTAACTTGTGCACTCAGAAATATTGCAGCGAAGCTAACCTTTTCCCATCTTAAACGGTGGTGCCACTGCATTATTTCCCCCCTTTGGAAGACCCAGAATGGCTGAATACAAATCTTTTGGAGTCCCTTCACGCACTTTCCGCGACATATACGCCGGTAACCCCCTTAAAAATATATCGAGTGCCCTTTGCTCGGCCTCCTGCAACAGAACACCAATCGCTTCATCTCTCTGACCCAACTCGTAAGTATACTCGTTAATTTCTCTTATCCTGTCCGCAAATTTCTCTACCATATCCACCTGCCTCTTCGTCATTGTACCCACCCTCTCTGAACCCTGAATTTAGCTTTCAAAACCTTTTCTTAAGAATTTACTTTATTTACTAGCGATTCATGAAGAACATTAACACATTTAATCACACTATGTGAGCATGGACGCTGTTGCCAATTGGTAACTGATAAAACAAATTTGTTTTAATAAATGGAAACTTTATTCCTAAATGCCCCTTTTCTTCTAAACAGATTTGAAATTATAATCAGAAAGCACCCTGTAAATATCAAGTTACAATTTATTCAGAGGCAGAAATAACAATTTTTTAGAAAATAGTACGAGCTTTTGAGTGAGAACCTTGCTGCTCCCTTTTAACACGGCCATAGTCACGACCGCTCACAACAACCTCTGAAAGACTACACTGGTGCAAATCTGCAACGCATCAGATTACTTTAAACTAAAAATTTTAACAACTCACACAAGCACATAAACTATGTACCCCGTAAGAGGGATGGAGATGGTACAAAACACTCACATTAAAAATAATTTGCCACTGAAGGTGCAACTTGTTTTTAAAAGAACTCTTACGGTGGAAGGTTGGCAACCTTATATACTAAAATTACCATTTAAATAAAATCCCTTGAAATGCAGTCGTACATAAGATATACAAACATGCTCTACAATACACATAAGCCGCCTCTCACGATGATAGGCAATACAAAAATATATTTCAGGAGTTCGGCCTTTACACCTTAAGCAATACATTCGTTAATACCGAATCCGAGAAACATGACAGAGGCAGCTATTAACATATGGCAGACCGACAGACAGACAGACAGACAGATACTAACTGCCTAACCAATGTGAACGAGAGAATGACGAGCAAGCTGGGGACGAGAGACTGAACAAAAAGACAAGCAGATTTTAACAGTAAATGAAACAACATATCACGAATCACTTAATTTCTAATAAACTGTGATGTCTGGCGAAGGCCTGGCGCAGCACCCTCAAAACGCTCTCCCGAACCGTCCGCTGCCAGCCGCTCCAACGGACGCCGGAAGGCGCGCCGATCTCCCGTCTCACGGCGTCGCAGCTCGCGCCGGCCAGACCAATGTCGTCTGCACCAACTCCTGTTGCTCTTGTGTCGACCGCGAAGCCACTACCCCTCGCTATATTGGGCGGCCCACTGGACTGACGTAGCGACCTCACATGTGCCGACGTTCCAGACAGACAAGTCCTCTGTTGTCTCAGTGTACGACCGACCAAACGATCGATCCAACCGCCAATGCCCATTGCCTGAGCAAACTCGAGCCTAACACATACTAACATTCCGGACGACAGACTGACTGCCCCACACTGACCCGGCTGACCAACTGACCAGACTCGCTGACTCAGAATGACCCACCACCGAGCTCATAGCGCCCTTGAAATGCACGTGAAGAGGCAACCTTTCCCCTTTCCCACCAGAGGGAGACACCGAAGCTGCGATTGCCACAGCGGCGCCACCTCCAGAAAAGGAGGGCGACTGTTTCACACTACACACTGCGGCGCGCTCTTCAAACCAGCTAATTTTACCACGGCTCACTCTCCATGAAGTACCGAGTGCTATTCTGTTTCTTGTATCTATGTAAAAGCCCCTCCTTCCACTGCTTAAACTGTCCTGCCCTCATTAACGCCTCAGAACATCTTGCAAATGTCTTCGCTTCACCCATTAATCTAACCTTTACTACATGTAACAACTGCTCATCAGACCATTCATCATCGCTGAGGTCTCCAAGGCCTCCACAAACGAACGCACATCCTCAGATGCCTTGCCAGAAAACAGAATAATCAAACTCCTGGCGGCTGGATCAATTTTCTGCTGTGGCACCCTAGGCAAAAACGAATGATCTGATGTGGTTTCCCGCACACTTCTAGCTGTTAATTCACTTCTCAACTGCGAATTGTCCGCTGTCAAATGTGCTACCTTCTCCAACAAAATCCGTACCACTTCTGGTTCCAACACACCTTGTGTCCCTGAATCTGCCATTGTATTGCTTTCGATCCCAGTTAGTCCTGAAATAAAACATCTAAATACAAGACTAACCAGACTTCCGACAGATCCATATCAACATAGTGTCGTCATAAACCAATACGAAAGTAATCAAATGAGACAAAGAACAGCATCTTACTTCCCCAAACACACTAACACTTATTCTGACAAAAAAATATGCGTATGCAAGACACCTATAAGGGCCTACCAGAAGCCATACTCAAAACACATACAAAACAAGAAAGAAAACGTCCAAAACTCGAAACGAAAAATTGGCCAACACTCACCACATTTTGTGACTGTAATGCAGGCAGTGGTCTTGAACGTGGTACAATACAGACGACGCCCGCTATCCTGACACCAATTGTAGAGGGATGTTGGAAGATGCCACCTCAGCACAGGCCACTGGGAGCTGCAAGGCGACCACTGGCGTACTCCCTCGATGGCGTGGCTTGACTCACGGCGACAACAAGCGCCCGCGATCTGGTGTCCAGATCTGTGGCCTTTGGCGTGTGTTGGGAGCCAACAGGGCTGCCCACAATGGCGAGCCGTGGCGAGGCCCGCCACTGGCTGGCTGCGGACCCCCATTGGCCTCAGAGGGTCGAACCAGTGACCTGCTGTGGACTGGAATGTTGGCGCCCCATCTGCTGCTGCGTGTAGGCAGTGGTGTGACACGCCCCACTGTCCAGGAGAGCTGCCACACTTTAATGCCTCGTAGTGAACTGGCGCCTATTTATAAGCGGCTGTGCACCTCTGTTTTGCTAATGTGCTGCTCCGAGTCATGTAGTCATAACACCTAGCTTGGGACAGTTGGCGCCTTCTGCCTGTAACTTGCGCAAACTACTGCTGGGTTTACTCTTTTCAGCAGGTCTACGGCCCCGTGGCCTCCATTCTACTTCACAACCTCTGGTAGTGTAACTTACTTTCAACAAGCCCGCATCTGGCTGTAAATTGTGCACGCAGAAATATTACACCAAAGCTAACCTTTTCCCATCTTGAACGGTGGTGCCGCTACAACTGCTAACAAGTTGTTCAGTACATCTTGGCGCATTTAGCACACCACAATCGACTGGTACACGTCGTAACCACGTTGCACGCCACGATCGCTGCTCCTTTCCTGCTAACCTCACCGGTAGCAACGCTCAACGCTGCCGGAAACCATGGGCCCCTCTGGCTCAACGGTCAATGGTGTTACCTTGCTGCAATGGTCAGGACGCCGAGTGCTCAGGCACACCCATCCAGCTCCGCATCAGACACACCGCTCGCCACCACAGAGCCTCAAAGAAGACACTGTCATGGAAGCCCTCATGGCTCAAAATCCAGATTTAAAATCCACATCAAGTAAATAACACCTAATTGTGTAAAAGCGACAATAAAGTTTTTAAGGGGGCGGGGGCGTTCATGAGAAACACACACTATTTAACAGATGCCACAAATCCAAAATTTTTAAGATATAACAGTGAAATTTTGTTCCCTCCATTATGTGAGAGTAACTCATTTACTATTAAGTTCTTTAGCCACGTATATTTTTATGGTATTTAAAAAGTTTATTTTAAAAAAATATGTACATTTTTTTCTCATAAAATTTTCGAGCGATTTCTATTAATTTTTTTCTGTTTACTCTCTTCGCACATAGTAAGCTTCTCTTACGAGATTTTATCGAATATAACTAATAGGAAAAGTTAAATAATCATAATTATCATTCTATAACACAGAATTGATGCAAAATTCCAGATACTTTGCCCCATATCTCAGCTTAGACTCAGAATTTCAAAATTTGCTCTTGAGACAAAATTTGGTTGGTTTGTATGAATTATGGTAGAAAATTTCAGAATTCTAGCCTTCACAGATTCTGAGATAAAGGCTCATAAACTTAAAAAAAGATAATTTTCGGAAAATTAATTTCAGGTTTAAGGTAAAGAATTTTCTGATGTCACCTCTTTAGAAGATCACAGATTCGTTCACATGGTTCTTTCTCCCTTCAAAACTTCTCTTCTGGTTTCTTGTTTTCTGCCTTCATTCCTTTATCATGTCTTCAACTGACTTTTCAACTGCAGAGAGGGGCTGTAAATTTATTTTTCTCAAGTCGTCTTGAGTGTAATTATCTATCTTGAAGCCCTTTCTCTCTTACATCTTCATCTTCCCTACGCTTCCATCATTAAACACAAGAACGACATCATAAGATGCAATCCTGACAACTGTGACAAAACAAAAGTCGCGTCTTTTTAAAAAAAGCAACTGCATATTTTATTACTTCTAAGATACAAAACAGAGTCGCAGGTGATCCATAAAAGCAAGGAGTACACATCGCAACCTTCCAGATGTATCTGGTGAAAGACTGCTGGAAAGTAAACCACGGAGTCGTTGTTCACAGAGCTAGTATTGAAGTGTTGCTTCAAAAAAGTGGGCTTGGCGGGAAGGTGCGTCAAACATTTAATTATTTTTCAGGCATGTCGGCTGTGGGTCCATCATTGAATTTTTGGCAGCTTACTATTTTTTTTTTGCTCATCAGTCTACTGACTGATTTGATGCGGCCCGCCACGAATTCCTTTTCTGTGCTAACCTCTTCATTTCACAGTTGCACTTGCAACCTACGTCCTCAATTATTTGCTTGACGTATTCCAGTCTCTGTCTTCCTCTACAGTTTTTGCCCTCTACAGCTCCCTCTAGTACCATGGAAGTCATCCCCTCATGTCTTAGCAGATTTCCTATGATCCTGTCCCTTCTCCTTATCAGTGTTTTCCACATATTCCTTTCCTCTCCGATTCTGCGTAGAACCTCCTCATCCCTTACCTTATCAGTCCACCTAATTTTCAACATTCGTCTATAGCACCACATCTCAAATGCTTCGATTCTCTTCAGTTCCGGTTTTCCCACAGTCCATGTTTCACTACCATACAATGCTGTACTCCAGACGTACATCCTCAGAAATTTCTTCCTCAAATTAAGCCCCGAATTTGATATTGGTAGACTTCTCTTGGCCAGAAATGCCTTTTTTGCCATAGCGAGTCTGCTTTTGATGTCCTCCTTGCTCCGTCCGTCATTGGTTATTTTACTCCCTAGGTAGCAGAATTCCTTAACTTCATTGACTTCGTGACCATCAATCCTGATGTTAAGTTTCTCGCTGTTCTCATTTCTACTACTTCTCATTACCTTCGTCTTTCTCCGATTTACCCTAAAACCATACTGTGTACTCATTAGACTGTTTATTCCGTTCAGCAGATCATTTAATTCTTCTTCACTTTCACTCAGGATAGCAATGATATCAGCGAATCGTATCATTGATATCCTTTCACCTTGTATTTTAAATCCACTCCTGAACCTTTCTTTTATTTCCATCATTTCTTTCTCGATGTGCAGATTGAAGAGTAGGGGCGAAAGGCTACAGCCTTGTCTTGCACCCTTCTTAATACGAGCACTTCTTTCTTGATCGTCCACTCTTATTATTCCCTCTTGGTTGTTGTACACATTGTATATGACCCGTCTCTCCTTATAGCTTACCCCTACTTTTTCAGAATCTCGAACAGCCTGTACCATTTTATGTTGTCTAACGCTTTTTCCAGGTAGACAGATCGTATGAAAGTGTCTTGATTTTTCTTTAGCCTTGCTTCCATTACTAGCCGTAACGTCAGAATTGCCTCTCTCGGCCCTTTACTTTTCCTAAAGCCAAACTGATCGTCACCTATCGCATTCTCAAATTTCTTTTCCATTCTTCTGTATATTATTCTTGTAAGCAGCTTCGATGCATGAGCTGTTAAGCTGATTGTGCGATAATTCTCGCACTTGTCAGCTCTTGCCGTCTTCGGAATTGTGCGGATGATGCTTTTCCGAAAGTCAGATGGTATGTCGCCAGACTCATACATTCTACACACCAAAGTGAATAGTCGTTTTGTTGCCACTTTCCCCAATGATTTTAGAAATTCTGATGGAATGTTATCTATCCCTTCTGCCTAATTTGACTGTAAGTCCTCCAAAGCTCTTTTGAATTCCGATTCTAATACTGGATTCCCTATCTCTTCTAAATCGAATCCTATTTCTTCTTCTATCACATCAGACAATTCTTCACCCTCATAGAGGCTTTCAGTGTATTCTTTCCACCTATCTGCTCTCTTCTCTGCATTTAACAGTGAAATTCCCGTTGCACTCTTAATGTTACCACCGCTGCTTTTAATGTCACCAAATTTTGTTTTGACTTTCCTGTATGCTGAGTCTGTCCTTCCGACAATCATATCTTTTTCGATGTCTCACATTTTTCCTGCAGCCATTTCGTCTTAGCTTCTCTGCACTTCCTGTTTATTTCATTCCTCAGCGACTTGTATTTCTGTATTCCTGATTTTCCCGGAACATGTTTGTACTTCCTCCTTTCATCAATCAACTGAAGTATTTCTTCTGTTACCCATGGTTTCTTCGCAGCTACCTTCTTTGTACCTATGTTTTCCTTCCCGACTTCTGTGATGGCCCTTTTTAGAGATGTCCATTTCTCTTCAACTGTACTGCCTACTGCGCTATTCCTTATTGCTGTATCTATAGCGTTAGAGAGCTTCAAACGTATCTCGTCATTCCTTAGCACTTTCGTATCCCACATCTTTGCGTATTGATTCTTCCTGACCAATGTCTTGAACTTCAGCCTACTCTTCATCACTACTATATTGTGAACTGGGTCTATATCTGCTCCTGGATACGCCTTACAATACAGTATCTGATCTCGGAATCTCTGTCTGACCATGATGTAATCTAATTGAAATCTTTCAGTACCTCCCGGCCTTTTCCAAGTATACCTCCACCTCTTGTGATTCTTGAACAGGGTATTCGCTATTACTAGCTGAAACTTGTTACAGAACTCAATTAGTCTTTCTCCTCTTTCAATCTTCGTCCCAAGCCCATATTCTCCTGTAACCTTTACTTCTACTCCTTCCCCTACAACTGCATTCCAGTCGCCCATGACTATTAGATTTTCGTCCCCCTTTACATACTGTATTACCCTTTCAATATCCTCTTACACTTTCTCTATCTGCTCATCATCAGCTTGCGACGTCGGCATGTATACCTGAACGATCGTTGTCGGTGTTGGTCTGCTGTCCATTCTGATTAGAACAACCCGGTCACTGAACTGTTCACAGTAACACACCCTCTGCCCTACCTTCCTATTCATAACGAATCCTACACCTGTTATACCATTTTCTGCTGCTGTTAATATTACCCGATACTCATCTGACCAGAAATCCTTGTCTTCCTTCCACTTCACTTCACTGACCCCTACTATATCTAGATTGAACCATTGCATTTCCCTTTTCAGATTTTCTAGTTTCCCTACCACGTTCAAGCTTCTGACATTCCGCGCCCCGACTCGTAGAACGTTATCCTTTCGTTGATTATTCAATCTTTTTCTCATGGTAACCTCCCACTTGGCAGTCCCCTTCCGGAGATCCGAATGGGGGACTATTCCGGAATCTTTTGCCAATGGAGAGATCATCAGGACACTTCTTCAATTACAGGCCACATGTCCTGTGGATACACGTTACGTATCTTTAATGCAGTGGTTTCCATTGCCTTCTGCATCCTCATGTCGTTGATCATTGCTGGTTCTTCCGCCTTTAGGGGCAATTTCCCACCCCTAGGACAAGAGAGTGCCCTGAACCTCTATCCGCTCCTCCGCCCTCTTTGGCACGGCCGTTGGCAGAATGAGGCTGACTTCTTATGCCGGAAATCTACGGCCGCCAATGCTGATCATTTATCAAAGTTTAGGGAGTTGCGGGGATCTAACCTGGGACCGAAGACGTTTTGATTAAGAATCAAAGACGCTACCCCTAGACCACGGGACAAACCTCAGCTTACTATACATGAGTTTTTCTAATACAAAAATCGTAAACTGACTGCAACGATAATGCTGGAATTCAGTATGGTGTTGCCCACCCTTTCGTTAACATTTTTTGTCAATTTTATGAACGTCCGCCCTTAACCCTGACTAGGTATACCTCATTTGAACTATTGAATTTGCGGTACCTGTTACTCGTGATCTCTAGCAATAGGGCCCTTACTGGTCTCATTTACATAAATATAGGACGCAACAAGGCACACAAACAGCTCTCGTTATGAACTATGCACTAGTTATATAGCTATTGACGTTTCAACCTATATATTTTTAGGTTTCAATGCTATTTTCCATTTATTACTAGGTCTATATTAGATTTACATCATCTAATTAAACTTAGGTTTTCACACCACAGTTTTTCTGTTTTTTAACCCTCCGCTACACGCACCGCGGACTGTGAGTTTGCAGTTTTATCTTTCCGTCAACAATCACTTATAAATTCAAGATTTCCATTAGCGGCTTTTTCTACCTTCCCCTCCTTACCTAGCGAATTATTGGCAACAATTGAAGTTAGTCATTATTGCCAGAGGTAGCAGTCTCGTGAGGTGCGCAGTGTCAGTCCGCGTGTGTGCATTCGTGTGGCGCGGTTCTATCATCAGTTCTTTTACAATGTATTGCAGGTAAGGAGATTTCTTCGTTTATAATATTACAAAACATAGTTACGTTTAGAAACTTTTTTTAATTTATTTATTATCCAAACTGTCATACAATTATGAGACTTTTCATTGACCAACACCGATTAGTGAAATAAGTTTTATATATATATATATATATATATATATATATATATATATATATATATTTTTTTTCAGAAGAACGGTAGATGACGGTCAGGTTTTGCAGTGGTTGGACGAAGAGCTTGGTAACGAAGAATGTAGTGATCTATAGTCAATATTCGAAAGTGATCACTATTCAGATAGTGAACAGTCGGTGGACGAAAGTGATTCTATCGAAAAATTTGACTTGTATTTTGTGAAAGACGGTATGCAATGGAGCCATCGACCTCTAATCCAAAACCGAAGACGACCTCAACATAATATTGTCAAGCATTTACCGGGAGTCATAGGCGAAGCAAAAAAAGCCAAGCATCCAATTGATTGTTTACAACTTTTTTTCACAGATGACATTTTATAAGAAATTGTTCGCTGCACTAATATTTACATTGCTACCATCCGTTCTAAATATTCCAGAGAAAGAGATGCAGCATACACTAACATCACAACTTCTTTAAGACTCCTTTTCTTGGCGGGTGTGGTACGAACATCACACACAAATTTACTAAATCTCTGGGCTGCAGATGGTACTGTAGTGGAGTACTTCAGACTTTCAATGGGCATAAACCGTTTTCGTTTCTTGCTGAAGTGTCTGAGATTTGATGACGTCAGAAACAAAGCCCATTGGAAGGAAACAGCCAAATTAGCTGCTGTCCGATTCTTGATAGATCAGTTCAATGAAAGCTGCAAGAAACATTATAGTTTATCAGAACTAGTTACAGTAGATGAAATGCTGAATGCATTCAGGGGCAAATGTTGATTTATACAATGCATTCCATCAAAACCGGCAAAATATGGTATAAAAATGTTTGCACTTACAGATGAAAGGATGTTCTATACCAGCCATTTAGAAATATACTGTGGAAAGCAAGTGGATGGGTCTTACCTCTGTGATAACACAGCTCATGCTATTGTCAAAAGAAAGGTGAAATGCATATCCAAATCTGGCAGAAATGTAACATGTGATAATTGGTTCACATCAATTCCACTTGCGGCTGACTTGTTGGAATATTATAAGCTCACAATGGTTGGAACAATTCGAGAAAATAAACGTGAAATTCCTCCATTTAAGACAATAGCAAAAGATCGTCCTATGAAATCCAGCATTTTTGCATTTAGGAAGAATATGACACTGGTCCCCCCCATGAACCATGGACCTTGCCGTTGGTGGGGAGGCTTGCGTGCCTCAGCGATACAGATGGCCGTACCGTAGGTGCAACCATAACGGAGGGGTATCTGTTGAGAGGCCAGACAAACATGTGGCTCCTGAAGAGGGGCAGCAGCCTTTTTAGTAGCTGCAGGGGCAACAGTCTGGATGATTGACTGATCTGGCCTTGTAACATTAACCAAAAATGGCTTGCTGTGCTGGTACTGCGAACGGCTGAAAGCAAAGGGAAACTACAGCCGTAATTTTACCCGAGGACATGCAGCTTTACTGTATGATTAACTGATGATGGCGTCCTCTAGGATAAAATATTGCGGAGGTAAAATAGTCCCCCATTCGGATCTCCGGGCGGGGACTACTTAAGAGGACGTCGTTATCAGGAGTAAGAAAACTGGCATTCTACGGATCGGAGCGTGGAATGTCAGATCCCTTAATCGGGCAGGTAGGTTAGAAAATTTAAAAAGGGAAATGGATAGGTTAAAGTTAGATATAGTGGGAATTAGTGAAGTTCGGTGGCAGGAGGAACAAGACTTTTGGTCAGGTGATTACAGGGTTATAAATACAAAATCAAATAGAGGTAATGCAGGAGTAGGTTTAATAATGAATAAAAAAAATAGGAGTGCGGGTTAGCTACTACAAACAGCATAGTGAACGCATTATTGTGGCCAAGATAGACACAAAGCCCATGCCTACTACAGTAGTACAAGTTTATATGCCAACTAGCTCTGCAGATGATGAAGAAATTTATGAAATGTATGACGAGATAAAAGAAATTATTCAGGTAGTGAAGGGAGACGAAAATTTAATAGTCATGGGTGGCTGCAATTCGTCAGTAGGAAAAGGGAGAGAAGGAAACATAGTAGGTGAATATGGATTTGGGGGAAGAAATGAAAGAGGAAGCCGCCTTGTAGAATTTTGCACAGAGCATAACTTAATCATAGCTAACACTTGGTTCAAGAATCATGAAAGAGGTTTGTATACCTGGAAGAATCCTGGAGATACTAAAAGGTATCTGGTAGATTACATAATGGTAAGACAGAGATTTAAGAACCAGGTTTTAAATTGTAAGACATTTCCAGGGGCAGATGTGGATTCTGACCACAATCTATTGGTTATGAACCGCAGATTGAAACTGAAGAAACTGCAAAAAGGCGGGAATGTAAAGAGAGGGGACCTGGATAAACTGAAAGAACCAGAGGTTGTAGAGCGTTTCAGGGAGAGCATAAGGGAACAATTGACAGGAATGGGGGAAAGAAATACAGTAGAAGATGAATGGGTAGCTCTGAGAGATGAAGTAGTGAAGGAGCAGAGGATCAAGTAGGTAAAAAGACGAGGGCTAATAGAAATCCTTGGGTAACAGAAGAAATACTGAATTTAATTGATGAAAGGAGAAAATATAAAAATGCAGTAAATGAAGCAGGCAAAAAGGAATACAAACGTGATCGACAGGAAGTGCATAATGGCTAAGCAGGGATGGCTAGAGGACAAAAGTAAGGATGTAGAGGCTTGTCTCACTGGGGGTAAGATAGATACTGCCTACAGGAAAATTAAAGAGACCTTTGGAGAGAAGAGAACCACTTGTATGAATATCAAGAGCTCAGATGGCAACCCAGTTCTAAGCAAAGAAGGGAAGGCAGAAAGGTGGAAGGAGTATATAGAGGGTTTATACAAGGGCGATGTACTTGAGAACAATATTATGGAAATGGAAGAGGATGTAGATGAAGATGAAATGGGAGATAAGATACTGCGTGAAGAGTTTGACAGAGCACTGAAAGACCTGTGTCGAAACAAGGCCCCGGGAGTAGACAACATTCCATTAGAACTACTGATGGCCTTGGGAGAGCCAGTCATGACAAAACTCTACCATCTGGTGAGCAAGATGTATGAGACAGGCGAAATGCCCTCAGACTTCAAGAAGAATATAATAATTCCAATCCCAAAGAAAGCAGGTGTTGACAGATGTGAAAATTACCGAACTATCAGTTCAATAAGTCACAGCTGCAAGATACTAACGCGAATTCTTTACAGACGAATGGAAAAACTGGTAGAAGCGGACCTCAGGGAAGATTAGTTTGGATTCCGTAGAAATGTTGGAACACGTGAGGCAATACTAACCTTACGACTTATCTTAGAAGAAAGATTAAGAAAAGGCAAACCTACGTTTCTAGCATTTGTAGACTTAGAGAAAGCTTTTGACAACGTTAACTGGAATACTCTCTTTCAGATTCTGAAGGTGGCAGGGGTAAAATACAGGGAGCGAAAGGCTATTTACAATTTGTACAGAAACCAGATGGCAGTTATAAGAGTCGAGGGGCATGAAAGGGAAGCAGTGGTTGGGAAAGGAGTGAGACAGGGTTGTAGCCTCTCCCCGATGTTATTCAATCTGTATATTGAGCAAGCAGTAAAGGAAACAAAAGAAAAATTCGGAGTAGGTATTAAAATTCATGGAGAAGAAGTAAAAACTTTGAGGTTCACCGACGACATTGTAATTCTGTCAGAGACAGCAAAGGACTTGGAAGAACAGTTGAACGGAATGGACAGTGTCTTGAAAGGAGGATATAAGATGAACATCAACAAAAGCAAAACGAGGATAATGGAATGTAGTCAAATTAAATCGGGTGATGCTGAGGGGATTAGATTAGGAAATGAGACACTTAAAGTAGTAAAGGAGTTTTGCTATTTAGGGAGTAAAATAACTGATGATGGTCGAAGTAGAGAGGATATAAAATGTAGACTGGCAATGGCAAGGAAATCGTTTCTGAAGAAGAGAAATTTGTTAACATCGTTTATAGGTTTAACTGTCAGGAAGTCGTTTCTGAAAGTATTTGTATGGAGTGTAGCCATGTATGGAAGTGAAACATGGACGATAACCAGTTTGGACAAGAAGAGAATAGAAGCTTTCGAAATGTGGTGCTACAGAAGAATGCTGAAGATAAGGTGGGTAGATCACGTAACTAATTAGGAGGTATTGAATAGGATTGGGGAGAAGAGAAGTTTGTGGCACAACTTGACTAGAAGAAGGGATGGGTTGGTAGGACATGTTTTGAGGCATCAAGGGATCACAAATTTAGCATTGGAGGGCAGCGTGGAGGGTAAAAATCGTAGAGGGAGACCAAGAGACCAATACACTAAGCAGATTCAGAAGGATGTAGGTTGCAGTAGGTACTGGGAGATGAAGAAGCTTGCACAGGATAGAGTAGCATGGAGAGCTGCATCAAACCAGTCTCAGGACTGAAGACCACAACAACAACAATGACACTGGTTTCATATAAATCTAAGAAAGAACAAGGTTGTTCTGGTACCGTCTACTTTACATGATGAAGAAGTATTGACAGTGATTCGGAAAGTGCAAGCCGGAAATAATAACATTTTACAACGAGACTAAATCTGGTGTGGATAAAGTTGATGAGATGAAATGTACTTACTCTATGACAAGAATTACCAGAAGATGGCCATTTATAATTTTTCCTCTCTTCTAAATATTGCTGGAATCATTTACAAGAGCAATTCGGATTCAACAATTCCCAGAAAAGACTATCTAAAAGTTCTTGCCAAGGAACTGTTGCATCATTATATGACAATGAAGGTCAATCATCTAAGTACACCGGTGAACATCAAGAATCGTATCAAGGAAATTTTGGGATTACCAACAGCTGAAGCTCTTCCTAGACCTCCACAAACAACAGCTCGAGGAAGATGCAATTTCTGTGACAGGAAAAAAAACAGACTGACGAGATTTTCCG
Organism: Schistocerca serialis cubense; assembly: GCF_023864345.2. NCBI lineage: Eukaryota > Metazoa > Arthropoda > Insecta > Orthoptera > Acrididae > Schistocerca > Schistocerca serialis. The sequence goes on from NC_064639.1 coordinate 152,068,481, forward strand.
GCAATGTGTGCAATAAATTTGTATGCCTGGAACGTGTCGGTGCATATCTGTGCATTGAGTGCAGTGAAAATGGCAACCACCACGAGTGATTTACTCGAATTGACAGTGATGCTGTAAACTACAGTTTTCTGAAAAAGTTTCTGAACTTAGTTTCTTAAGATAAGTGTTGGTTAATATTTATTTCGAAAAACAGTGAAAAAACAGAATGAACGTAAATTTCAGCTAGTACAATAAATGTTCTTATTGGTTTACGGGTAAATTATGAGTTAAAATATTTTATGTACACTACTAATGCTGAAATACATTGTGTTTACAATTCATTGTTTTATTTATGTTATCCAGACTCGAATACATTATATTTTCCAACTGTAATGTCAGAATTGTTCATGAAAACCGCGCGTGTAGCGGAGGGTTAATAGGTCTAAAGGTGACAGTACCCGAAACTGGAAACTATGAACTGTACAACTTATGTGATCAAGGCGGACCTTTACCATGAAGGTGCTATAACATGATCACTGACTCATTTACTTATTTTATACCTTCTCTCTAAATGGTGGAAACCACTTAAGCCGGTCTCTAGTGCGCATTTCTTCACGTGATTCTAAAAGCGGCCATTGAAGTAAAATACAGACCAAAAAGTATGTGTTTCTAGTTACCTAGTTCCTCTAGGTACCACACCCCCCTGCCATGTTTACAAGGGGATTTATGAATTACATAGTTTATGGATAGACTTGGGTTTACTGCATCTTCAGACGCTGAGAAAGGTCGATCTAAAGTCCACTCAGCTAACTTGAACACACGTGCTACTGGCAGTTACACTCAAGTTAGCCACTGTTCTTTTACACTATGACATCCAAAGTGCCCGTACACCTGGCTGAATAGACTTAAAGTTCGTGGCGCCTTTCATCGATAATGCTGGAATTCAGTATGGTGTTGCCCCCCCCCCCCTTTTCCTTGATGACAGCTTTCACTCTCGCAGGCATACGTTCAATCAGGTGCTGGAAGGTTTGTTGGGGAATGGCAGCCCATTCTTCACGGTGTGCTGCACTGAGGTGAGATATCGATGTCGGCCTGGCACGCAATCGCCATCCCCGAATTGCTCTTCAACAGTGGGAAGCAGGAAGGTGCTTAAAACATCAATGTACGCCTGTGCTGTAATATTGCCACGTAAAATAACAAGGGGTGCAAGTCCCTTCCATGAAAAACACGACCACACCGTAACACCACCGCCTCCGAATCTTACTGTTAGCACTACACACGCTGGCAGACGACGTTCACCGGACATTCGCCATACCCACACCCCGCCATCGGATTGCCACGTTGTGTACCGTGATTCGTCTCTCCATACGTTTTTCCACTGATCGCTGGTCCAATGTTTACGCTCCTTACACCAAGCGATGCATCGTTTGGCATTAACCGTCGTGGTATGTGGCTTATGAGCAGGAGCGCAACCATGAAATCCATGTTATCTCACCTCCCGCCTAACTGTCGTAGTACTCGCATTGGATCCTGATGCAGTTTGGAATTCCTGTGTAATGGTCCGGATAAATGTCTGCCTATTACACATTACGACTCTCTTCAACGGTCGGCTGTCTCTGTCAGTCAACAGACGAGGTCGGCCTGTACGCTTTTCTGTTGTACGTGTCCCTTCATGTTTCCACTTATGTGATCGTGGAAACAGTGAACCCAGGGATGTTTAGGAGTGTGGAAAGTTCGGGTACAGACGCATGACACAAGACCCACCGAATCATCGGAACACGTTCGAAGTCTGCAAGTTCCGTGGAGCGCCCCATTCTGCTCTCTCACGATGTCTAACGACTACCAAGGTCGCTGATATGGAGTATCTGGCATTAGGTGACAGTAAAATGCAACTAATAAACGTATGTTTTTGGGGGTGCCCAGATACTTTTGATCAAATCGTGTGTATTCCGTTCTGTCACAGTAATCGAAAAATGTACCGATCATACTACACCAATCGGCCTACAAAGTAAATACTTTGCACCCCTATTCGTGTAAATGGGGGCACGCTGACTAGTAATGATTCACTCTATGAGCCGATGTCGCAGACTATCTACGCACCTTTTCTGTAGACGTCAAAAATGTCGTTCCAGTCTCTAGCTGATGGTGTCTTCCCAGCCACCTATGATTTTGGGTTCTTCAGAGATGGGTAAGGGTGTGATATGATACATACTAGGGGTATCGATTTATGTATCCTAACAACTGATGGGTTGCGAGCTTTCTGCACGATGTTTATTAGGTGACGATTCCTAGCTAACAACTGACGGTCACAGCGTTTCTTAGGAAGTTTTGTCGGTAGGATCGTCGTAAATGGCTAAGTGGGTATAGTGGAGGTGGAATCTTTGTTTGTAATATTGCTTAAGTTCTGAAAAGCGCACACGTTGAGCATAACACTAAGAAATGTGTAGATACAAAAACTGTACAATGTATTTGTCGATTTTACGAGGTAGTAGCAGAGTTTATGACTCAGAGCGCAAGACACTGTGGCGTGGTGACTACGAGGAGTCCGACAGAGTCACAGCGGGAGCGGAGTGAAATTTTTGCCCTGGAAACGTCCGTAAGAATTTAGTACGCGGAAGGGGAGGGGCGGAAGCTCATATTTCAGTCGGCGTAAGACGCACGGAATTACACGACTGCCGCCGCTATAATATTCCTTTACAGCAATAACTCACCCGAGATTGGTTCGCCGCCAGGATTACCTCTGAATGTATTTTTAATATCCTTGCAACTGCGCCGGGGAGTTATGTGTGGGCGGAATACCCTCCATAACCATGTGAACGCAAACAATTTAAAAAATACGCGCTCCAGTCAGTGCGCCAGAAACCGCCGAACTCGCTGAAATAACACAGTGGCACAGTTATAGCGCCGGCGCCCGTACAGCACAGCACACCGCTGCTGAAAAGCCAGCCGCCGTACTAAGTGAGCAAGGCGAAGACAATAAAAAAACAGCTTCACGTGAAAACAACGGCCAGCCGCACGTCGCAATTTCCGCTAGCGGATTGCTAAACAGAACCGGGCTGCTAACACGGTCGTAGGTCAGAGGTCAGTGCACGCGGAATTATCCTGTGGCCTGTCACAGCAAGTGAAAAGAGTAAGAGCGCATTACGTCCCGCACCAGACTCCCGCTGAAAGTGTGATTTTAATTGGAAGGTGATTCTTCCCCTTCTACATTCACCAGCTGCATTCCAATGTGCTGTGTGCGGCAGAGCGTACGTTCCAGTGTACAGCAAATGCGAGAGCTTCTCCTTCCAGGGGAGTTTTTGAGAAGGGCTGCTGAAATGGCTTTGTACTTGCTGGAATTAGTTTCACCTTATCTCAGTGGTCCTTATGGGTACAATAGGTGGTTTACTGCTCTATTTTCCAAAATTCCTCATTTAATACTGGTTCATAGAATTTTCTATGTTGATTTTGCAAGATAACTGTCTGGCGTCAAGTCCCTGCTAATTGAGGTTTTTAAACTCGTGAATTACGCTTTCTAGTGAACCAAACATATCTAAGGTACTAACCATGCTGTCATACGTTCAACATCCCCTCTTGATTCTGCGTGTGAATCCCATTGATGTTACTAAAATCACGAAGTGAATTCAGTATATCAGAGACTATATAAGACCATATAATAAAATTGTTTGTATCACAGTCTGCCAAAATTACGATAACACCCACGATAAATAAGCCGGCGAAACACAATATATCCCAGTGCGAACAAATTCTGCATAGTAAAGGGGATGTTGTTTTCACGTGGATCACATCATGCTAGCTAATGAAGGTACCACAATTAAGAAAAATATGGATTATTCACATGCATCAATGTTATATAGAAAAATATAACAAAAACTGTGATATCTTTTAAAGCCGACATAAGACACATTTAAGTGTGAGGACATAAATGTAACTGTTCACACCAAACATATCCTTGACGCAAAATACTTAAGTAGTTACCATATGAACCATACTAGCATTGACACGTTTAGTGTCGACATTCGACACATCCACTAATAACAAATTTCATCCTCTGTTATAAGTGGCTAGTGAAAATAGCAAAGCCTAAACGAATCAGATAGTAAATAAAAAAGCAGCACTGGAGTTAAAAAATGAAATGTACCCTTTCTGCGATACTCTCAAGCCAGTGACAAATTTCGCTTGACACCCCATACAGCCGTTCTTTCCCTGTTGTGTAAAATGCGTTGCGGAAGTTAAGGAACACTACGTCAATATGAATTTCGTTGATCGATAGCTTCCAGGATACAGTGTCAAAAAAGTGCGAGAGGAGATTCGCGGTGGCCTTTCGTATACCCATTCACGACATGTCATTGCTTTTGATTTCAGCATATGTTCTAAGGTCATTACATTGTTGACAATGAAAAATACTCAGACCGTACCGTCTTTCTACCTTCTCTGCACTAAAGAGACGAGACTTCTCATAAAGTTTGCTGCGCTGTACTTGCGGGCGTCTCAACGGCCATTTTTTTCCATCTGCGAACTGCGCTCTTCATCTGGGACGGCTTTCATCGAAATCAGTTAGGTCATATAAGAGTGAAAGAGCAACTTAATAGATTCCTATGCTCCCTCTCAGCAGAAAAGTGTCTTTTTTGTCGTCCGGTAGAAAACTCACGTGACTAGTGCTGCAAATTTGCTTAATTACCTTGTATGTATATCAACGATGGATTATCAGAAATAATAGGTATGAGATCGGAGAAAGATGATTCAAAATTCTTACTACAGGCTTCTAGGGGTTTTAGACGGGACTTTTTAGATGAAGTTTTGATGAGGAACTCATGTCCGTAAATGTACCACTTGGATGTAAAATCAGTTTCAGGATCGGATCACTTTCAAATCTCCCGCTTCACGGTATGCAGACAGGGGATAATGAGCTGTGCTGTAGCAGCACATGAGCAGTGTTTCGAGTACTTGTCCCGGGGTTTCCTTCTACGTAATGAACGACGTCTTCTTCAATGTTGAGAGTGTGCAACGTGAGTGAAGCACCACAGTCAGCCCTCGTTTCGAACTGTTGTAGTCAGACGAAGGTGTTATGCGATGTCAAAATTACAACAGGGACTGGTGACGGCGCCCTATTCTCAGCTTTGCATACGGTAAAGTGGGATATTTGAAAGTGATCCGATCTTCAAGGTTGTTTTATATCCAGACGGTACATATCGGACTAAGTTTTCTTTTCAAAACTACATCTAGTAAGGTTGTAATAGTAATTTTGAATCACCCTGTATACAAGAATCAATAGAATAAAGTAAGGATGAAAGATTAAAGAGTAAAGTTTTCGCACTGACAAGAGCATAAAGCAGCAAAGCACTCACCGTTAAACGTGTATATCGAAGAAGCAATGATGGCAATAAACTTTCAGAGCTACAATTAAATTCAGGGCGAAATGATGTATATGATATGATTAGCTGATAACGTTGGCATACTCACTGAAACAGAGAGAGTTGAAGAACATCGTCAATCGAATGAACAGTATAGTCAGCACTTAATTTGGGTTGAGAGTGAGCTAAAGAATTTTGAGTTCAATGAGGACTAGCAGAAAAAAGACCAGAGATTAACCAAGCATCTCGATTGGGGACCATACAGTGGAAGTGAAGTAAGTCTCCCATGCAGGGTGGAGGGACGATATAAGAAGTGGACCAGCACATGCAGACAAGTCATTACTAGCTACAAGAAGTCTTAATTGCATCAAACATATGCGTTAACTTCTTCAAGAAATTAGTGAGAATGTACATCTGTAACACATCACTGTGTGGAAGTGAATCATGGTCGGCTGATGAATAGAAAAGTGGTGAATCGAAGTTGCAGAACATTTACAATTATTCGTTTTTTATGCAGGAACGTTATTTGGAGTTCTCAGGTTAGTTTAGGATCTAATTTGATTGACTGGAAGTGTTTTTAATTTAATTTAATTAGTTAGGTAGGACATTTTTAGTATTTCGTGAAAAGCTACTCAGTTAATAGTTAATATCTCAAGAACCATAAAGTATAGGATGCTGTGGTATTATTTTCATTCTAGTGGAAAACCTTGCTGCTTTAAATTTGTGAGATGTTCAGAACAGTAGTAATTAGCGGCTAAGCTGCTGAACACAGAGCTGTCTGACGACAGAACAGTTAGGAGTCCTCTGTCGGACAATACCATCAATGAACTATCATAATACTAGGGTAAAGCCATAAGAAGCAACGAAAATGACGTAGATGGAATGAAAAAGGCATTGTAGACAACCTCTTTCCATAAATATCAATAAATGACAAGCTGATCCACAGCCTTTGTTCAGGCGAGCGGTGTAAGTACAAAAAAGCTATATAAGTTCACACATAAAAACTCTTCACCTGAGGCTTCAAGAGTTTATAGGAGTTTGGCAAATCCACATTTGTACAAAAAATGTCTGACAGGGAAAACGCAGAAAGTAATGAGTTCTTCAACAATGTAGTTTGGATAAGATGTATTTGAGGGATTTCATACATTGAGGCTAGGTGTGTATGATACTGTCATCACATTTAATGTCTTGAATGAGCTGGGAGTGAATAATGGTTAAAAAAAGCGAACTATACTAGAGGAAATAGACAAGGAGCGAGTCAACAAAACTTACCTACAAGCCCAACACGTGTCCTAGGAGGCAAGATATTTCTGTTAAAATGTGAGATTCAATTTAACTTAATTTGTAATCGTAATTTCTGAGAAGCAAAATTTTCTCAGACAAATGGCCACTTTTCTCAGGGACTGCAATGACAGAATCTTCGTTTTTTTACATTTAATTCATACAACTCTAGTTATACTAAACCTCTACAATGGTAGAAATTGCCTTTTACTTCCAGAAAAATGCACAAAATTTTCGGGAAGAATGTAACAGAAAAGATATAAAAGAAAAGATTTCTGCCCTAACTCGTAAAAAATATACTTCAACCAAGCTAAAGGAATAAGTACACGAAGCTTATATAAGTACCCTCAAAAAGTTTGATTACGTTGCATGAACTTGTTCGTGAGGAAACGGCTCGTGAGGTTAGCGGGTTTAACGTTAGTTGTGTAAGGTTACTCATACTAAACTTAAGATGATGTGTAACAGATGGATACTGAAAACTTACTGCACTGAGAAAAAATGAGGTCCTTCACAGAATTTGCAGGAAAAGGAATATGTGTTAAGCTGTTAGGTAGTTACGTCCATGGTAGCAGAGGGTGCTTTACAATACAAAATCTCTAATGGAAAACAGAGCTTGAATATATGCCAGAATGAATACGTGATGCTCGGCACAAGTTTGGAACGAGGTGGTTGGCACAGGAAGGAAGCTATTGCTGGCCGCAATAAAGCAATCAGAAGACAGAAGAAAGAAATAAGTTGGAATTCCTTCAGGGAGAGACGCACTTTAGTCCACTGACATTTGCGTTTCTTGCCACCACCGGCCAAAATCTTCAGACGGATCTTTTTCCACAAGACAGATTTGGCTATTTTCGCAAATCACATGAATAGCTCAACATACTTCCACTGTCATTGGAATGATCACAGTGTAAGCAGAAAAATATAACTCAAAAATTATGCCCGCTAATACATCACGAGAAGCAGATCCTTAGTAAAAGGAGCAGTTTTCTTCCGTTTGTGACATTATGCAAACCTGTGTCTCTTCTGGGCACAGTCTGCCTATTTGGACACATAGCCTGCATACAATAAGAAATGACTCACTTCAATAAATGGCTTCCAGATGCATCATAAACTTCATTCTTCAACACAGAATGCAATACAAACAACATTAAATCAACTGCAAAATCATCAGGAAATCATTAAAAAAGTCCAATTACTGGCACAGAATTCTTTTTTTTTTTTTTAAGAAAACATTTTATGTATCCGATATAGACTACAATCGTAACATTTCGTAGTAGTTTCAGCACAGTACGAACAAACTGCACCACAAAATACAGGACTCGGCAAATGTACCCTATGCTAACCAGTGCAAAAAAATGGCTCTGAGCACTATGGGACTCAACTGCTGAGGTCATTAGTCCCCTAGAACTTAGAACTAGTTAAACCTAACTAACCTAAGGACATCACAAACATCCATGCCCGAGGCAGGATTCGAACCTGCGACCGTAGCGGTCTTGCGGTTCCAGACTGCAGCGCCTTTAACCGCACGGCCACTTCGGCCGGCCTAACCAGTGCAAGTATATATGCAGCATGTGCTGAGTAACTTTTAAACGCGTGCCTCAGTCTCGTTTATGAGCGATAACAACTAACTGTGACGCGACTATTAGCAGCAAAGTAGTATAGGACAAACAAATTCACACTATTCTTGCAATTGTACGTTGCTGGACAGTATACAACTTACATACAAAATCAAACATCTGCTTACAATTATAAAATAGAAACACTATGTAAATAACTAAGAAAACGGATGGCCTATTACTGTGTTATAAACACACATTTTATATATATATATATATATATATATATATATATATATATATATATATATAGGGAGAGAGAGAGAGAGAGAGAGAGAGAGAGAGAGACAGAAATATGTGCTTATGTGTGTGGGTGTGTGTATAGGATGTAATGTGTATAAGTGCAAATATTTCTATCGGTGACTGAGGACGGTGTACAGAACAACATTATATCAACATTTATGTCGGTTGCAGACTAATAATTGTAGCTGTTACAAGTTGTGTGTTTTTAGGTTGGTTAGTACCTCCAAGGTACCTGCGGCAAGAAAAAGCCATTAAATGTATTTTCACCGGGGCAGCAGCACAAACATTGAACTGTGGACGTGTAGATGTGAAACGGTTAGTCTATACTGGCGGGCATTGTCCATTTTGTGTTGCAGTAGCACTGTGCAGAAAACATCAACTCGTAAATTTTGTGACGTGGTTGTTGGAAGACAGTTCGACGCAATAAAAACAACCAATACTGCGATGTGTGTACATATGAAAGTACCACACATAAAAATACCTACACTTACACCTGCTGCATCCTGTGTATACTGCAAATAATATCGTTCAATACTGAATGTTTTGCTGCCATTTATTGCAATGGATAGAGCTTTGCGTTGGTGTGAAAATTACCGAACTATCAGTTTAATAAGTCACGGCTGCAAAATACTGACACGAATTCTTTACAGACAAATGGAAAACCTGGTAGGAGCCGACCTTCGGGAAGATCAGTTTCGATTCTGTAGAAATGTTGGAACACGTGAGGCCATACTAACCCTACGACTTGGGAAGGTAGAAGCTTGCACAAGATCGAGTAGCATGGAGAGCTGCATCAAACCAATATCTGGATTGCAGACCACAACAACAGAGTTTCTCGTTAGAGAGCGCGTTTCCGGATCTAATTTTAATTTATTTATATTTCCATTTTTAATCTTGTATTGCATGATACGGCATTGTTTTCATCATTACCTATCTGGATTTCCGATTCATTTTCAGAAGTCAACGACAAAACTTCGCCTGTTTGTACAATTTTGTCTTTGTTGTCAGCTGCTGTGCCTACTGACATATTAACTGATTAAATGTTTCGAATTTTTTTCAGAACAAATTTTTGTTTGATGTCTCATCTAATCTTTAAGAGCTTTTTTGTTCCGTTTCAGATGTTCGGTATCTTTTGTTGTTTGCGTATGTAGCACTGTTAAATAACTACCTTTCTCCTCGGTATCTGCGTGATATTTATCCTCTAGGATGGAGAAAACATGGTTAAAAATATTCTGAATAGATAAGAAGAATTTATCTACCTCATCATGACTGTCTGGCTACTTGCTGGCGAAGTTGTTTCTACAGGAAAGCAGCGCCCTTGAATCTATGTAAGAAAATCGGAAACAGCTTAGCTAGTCCTACCCATATGTTTGTCTACTGGAAGCTGTCGTCAAATTTTAACAAAAAAGTCCCATAATGAACAGAAGCGAACTGGTACTGTCATTACAACATTACTGGTTAACTACTAGAATAGTTTTCTAAGGCATCTGTGAAAATTAGTTCCATCATAAAAAATAAATTTTGTAGTAGATGCCAGTGCAATCCGTTATATAAGAAAGCAGTCCTTACCCAGTAACGGAGAAGCGACGATAGCAGACTTCGAGTAGATTGAGCGACGGTCTGCTAGCGTTACAAGTCATCAGTAATCCCAGATAACACACGAAATTGCAAATGGTCAGTAAACTAAAATAGGATTTTTTCAAATGCCGACATATTGCCAGTTAGTAGTATGCGACCTTTATAAATATTGGTATAATGATTTAGTACTTCACGATTGCGTAGATACATAAAAAAATTTAACACTGCTTGGTTTACAATGTTCCATGTTCCCACCCTCTTACACTACTAAAAGGCTTCGCACAAATGCATAAAGTATTCAGTTAGTCGCTTTGAACATCATGAAGTCATTCGGCATTTCAGTGACAGTACATTATATCCACAAGATAACAGACTGAAAAGAGAATATTGCCCTGCGTCATTATATATGGATATGAGAGAGATGTTGTACAGGAAAATGAGGGGAGGGCGTAAAATATGGAGGGAAACAGTACACACGAAGCAGAGGGGGCGGGGAGGGGGGGAGTGATAGAGCAATCTTCATCTACGTACGTTTCCTGTGGTCAGTCATGTAAAACTGATACTTTAAAAATTTGATGACTGCGTCCACAGCCTTATTGGAATTTGCAAGTGAAGTCATTCCTCTCTAGGCTAATGAAACATTATTCATTGTGATTGTAATTTCGACACTTCGTCATTTCGAAGCATTCTGTAAGCAGTCAGTCGCCATAAACAGTACATGTAGTAACGAAACTGACGAACCTTGAAAGTAAAAATGTCAAAGCGATTTTCGTGGGATGTTGTAACCCACTAAGTAATATCAAGCTGTGACCTGCTGTGTAGCAGCAGCTGCAGTTGGTGGTGTGCATTTGTCTTCTGTTCCAAATACCTTACACATAGCAAATGTGGTGAAACAATGATGTAAACAAGTTTAAAACTGGTGTGATAGGCGCAGTAAATGAATCACAAAAGCGTCGCCCATGTAAACATACAACGAGTATCTGCAAAGATCCTGATATATGGAGTCGATATCATGCGGTTTGTGAAATTTGTGCACAGAAAGGAGAGAAGAGGCAGAAGTATGTATTGAATAAAAACAGAATCCTCAAACAATAATGATCGTATAGATGAAAAGTAACTACAAAGATCAAGTAACTATCAAGCCTCAACAAAATAAACCCTCAAAGTACAAAAACAGAATAGGGTGTAAAATCTTTGATTGAGATGTAAGTAGCGGTGCACCTTTGCAAAACAACTGCAATTAATATAAAGACGTAGGAAAGGAACAGGTGCTAAGTAGTATTAAGCTTAGCAAGGTACAGAGTGTCTGCCAGGTTTAACACGGATAAAGCCAGTGATATAAAAAAACACTGCGTTATAGGATATTCATTAATCAGTCTATTGATTGAGAATGTATCTTGGCCAATCTCCAAATGCCCTATAAATTTCGATGTTTTCAAAATAATCAAGCTGTCTTCCTTTTCCGATTCTATTGACAATTTATAATAAGTTTAGTTGTCCGAATATGGTTCACAAACGATGATTTACAATTATCTCTCGTGTTATTCTGTTTCTGAAACGGCCCACCAGTTTGTCCCATATAAAAGTTATTGCACTATCCAAAGCTAAGTTCATAACTCCAGGTCATGTGTAAGGTTTATTTTGCTGGATAGTAGGACATGTGGTCAGATGTAACGTGTTGTCAGTACGGTAGTCTGTTCTTACTTCGGTGTTACGAAATTGTTCAGGTCTTCTTTGACAGACAGATCCGCAACATGGTAGGGACAAATATTTAGTTTTAGCTTCTTCCTCTTTCTCCAATATAATCTCATCAATAGTATCGTGACTGAGTAATTTTGCGGCAAACATTTAACAGTTATTTGTGCAGTGGAATTGTTGTGTAATACTATACGTCTAAGGATCGCTAGTTCGCTGTCAATTTCGTTTCATTTTAGCAGAAAACTGATTACACTATGAATCGTATAATGGGAAAATGCCGCTTTGTGGATTCGTAGGTAGCAGGAACTATTGTGGATGACGTCAGTCCAAGTGGGCTTACAATAGATGCCAAATCTGTGAACACCATTATCGTCCTTCATAATCGCATCCGTAAAGTTAATCGTGTGTTGTTTTCCTAACTCCATGGAAAAATTAATGTTACTGTGCACACTACTGAGTTATGGTGTCACAATGTCAATGTCATGAGTGATCCATTAAATAATATTAAGGTGTCATCCGTGTATTTGCTAAACTATTCGGTTTTATTAGCTATGGTGGGAAATTTCTTAGGGAATTCACTTTCAAGATGTTTACCAAAAATGTTGATTTCATAAGTACATGTATTATATTTAATGATTGATAGTTTTCAGAATTCTTCAAAATGACCACATGTCGAAATTGCAATCGTAATAAAAACTATTTTAACACCATAAATTGGAATGATCTCACTTAAAGAACAATGTCGTGAATGCATACTTTTATCAAAGTTATAACAGTTTTAAAATGTGTTAAAATATTTAAAAAATAGAAATGTAAAAAGGTAGTATGAGAAACTAAAAGTTCTTTTATATTTCATCTGCTGTCGTATCTTGAAATCATCTGAAATGTACAAATCGTTTTATGCTTAATTTATCTTTCAAAGATAGTTTTCTAGAAATGTGTTGCACTAAAACAGGTGCTCGTATTAAATCACTTACCTGTGTATACATAAATGACTCACAGGACTGTGATGAACTAAATTTTATAATAAATATTTGTCATTAATGAAAAAATAAGCATCCAAAAGTCATTGCTAAAAAAATTGCGAGCATTGTCTTTATGACAAAAGGACTACAAACAATTGTTATAAAATTTGTTAAAATGGAATTACAATTAAATGAAATGAACTAAGATAGAAATTCCCTCCACCCGTGCCATTCGGTAGTGTTGTACTGCTGGTGTCGGTTCTGTCGCTAAGTTTACTTCCCTGTTTTCAATTGCTTGCGGTAGGTTCGTCGTTGTCACCTCATACCCAAATGCGACTGTTAGCTGCTGCTTCTCCCCAACTGTGTTCTTATATGTTTCACAGCAGGATGAAATAATTTAAAACCAGAGATAAGAACTCCAGGAGGAGCTATTCTGGTCATTGAGCACATTCATGGGATCCAGTACATTGTATGTGTGAGTACCAAGTTCCTCCAGTATATCTAGCGTCCACCCAATATTAGTTCGAAGCAAAGTTTTAAGATTTATTTGTGGCCGTTCAACAGAGTGCTTACATTCAGTCAGCTATGCACAGAAAGCTGCATTATTGCCATGGAGAAGTGTTCTTTAAATCTAGGCTCAAAGTCTCGACATGTCTACCCTATGTTTATTTTTCTGCAATTACACCACCTGATATGGTATATTCCCAAGCCTGCACATAGATTTTCGTTATTCTCCATGTTGTTTGCGTAGTGATTTTTCTTTCTGGAAACGTATGTCAACTTTGCTGTTATGAAAATATTTAACTGTGTTATCATCATTGCTACAGAATTTCCTCTGCTTCCTATCGGTGGCATCCGGCATTATTTTCTGTTTCTTTTTTTATTTTTGTACGGTAGTGCCGCGTAATTGCTTTTACAATCGTTATTTATTACTATTTGTTCTAAGATGTATAGTTCTTTCAATATTTCATTTTAAAGTAGCAGCCGTTAGCGAATACTAGTGACCATAGCGTAAAAGTATGCACTTGATATTGCTGCAGATGGCATGATTGGACTTTAATAATGACATGTATGACCGTAGGCTTTCTAAAAACGGATATTTGATGTTTACCTCTAACTTTGGTTACTGTTAAATCTACGAAATATGTTATTTGTTTCGAGCTCTATCGTAAAAATTATTTTGGGTGCACTACATTTCATTTGCACATCAAATCATTTAATTCAACTTGATTACCTAATATATATATATATATATATATATATATATATATATATATATATATATATATGCCACCGTTCCAGATGGGCTTTTTGCCATAGATAAGCTCTCAGGTTGATGATATATATTGTCTTGAACTTAGAAATAATTAAAATCGAGAACTAGCTGCAAAAATTTTGTCAGCTCAACCATTTCACTGATGCTCAATTTTCCATATCCAATTACGTTCTTCTTATTGTTTTCAGTGATTTCTTAGACTGTAATGTTTCCATGTAGATCTATGTTGTTAAGATAAGGTAAGGTGGCTCCTTGCACTGCTATAACATCATCAATAATGTTGACTAATTTAGTGTTGTACAATAATAGAAAGGCATAATCTTCCTTGAGTTTGTCATTTAGTATCTTATTTAGCTTAAAGTTTTGCCATCTGATACAATTCACAACTGGACTACAAGTTTTTCTGCTTTGTATAATTTTACTCATTATCTGAGGTCTGGCATTTATGTGTTCATAGACTTTTAATTTTTCACTGTCTGGGAACCAAAACATATTATTATATGTTGTCTTCCTTCTTAAGAGTGTCCTTCATACTGGCTTTGGTAATACCATTTTCATCCAAAAATCTTTGTATTTTGTTAATATAGTCATCATCATGAATGATGATTCCTCTATCTGTTTTTTTTATAATTTCATACTCTCCCAAAGCTTTTTAATTGCTTTTGTTTCATTTAGACTTATTTTTAATTTTCGTCTCATTAATTAATGCCTTTTTGACATTAGTATCCATTTGTTGGTATATATTCGCTAGTGTCTGTTTGATTCTGTTGTTATTTAAAAATGGTTTAGAATTGCATTTCGAAACCCTGGTAAGAATCTTTTATTCTGAATTAGGAGATCTGAATTTGGTCATGATCGCTGTTCTGTTTTTGAACTGAAACTAGTCATCATTGATATTAAGATCTGCTGACTGTCTATTCGAGGTTGTGCCAATTTACATGTATTGGATTGCGTTTTCATTCATTTGCAGTGTTTCTCGCAGCCCCTTAGATGTTCAGTCTATCTCATGCTTCTGTGATGAATAATCATTGCATGCATTCAGTTTGATTTCTTGACTAACACGCTCAGGTTGTAACCATGATAAAATGTAATCTAAGTCTGACTAAAGATATTTCATCCATTCTTAAGTAAGACTTTCTGGTTATAAGCAACTCAAGTTCCATTTCTACCCAGAGTTGTTGACTCATCTTTTCAACATATTTGTCACATGTGAATTACATCTGACCTAATCACTTGCGTATTTTGTAGTAAGTCCGTCTTTTAAACAACGCTTTTTCAATTTAATTTTCATAAAATACGAGAATGTTAGACTTGCCCGTAACTAATATACTACTAACTTTGAAACCCTGACTGGGCACAAGCTTTTTTTTTTTTTTTTGACATATTACGAATTTGGAATACGTGTGCTTCGGAAATGAATGTATAATGTCCAAGCAATCTCGTAAAGCAATAACTTACTATACAAAATTTAACACAGTTTGCAGAATTGAGAAAGATGGATTTATGGTGTAGCAGAACGATTCCAGGAAACTTAATGGCATGTCATGTGAAACACAAAATTTCTAAAACAGATTTCTACCTGGGTATAAGTCTTAGTGGAGGGGGGGGGGGAGGTTTAGGCCATTAGCTACAGCAAAAATTAAATGGAGTGTACCAAATCACAAGTTTTGTGAAACCAAGTGCGGGAGATGATCATGCGGCAGGAAACTTTGTGCAAATGAGTAGTCTACAGATTTTAACAATTAACATGAAATGTTGACAGATGGGGAAGCAGGAAACAGGCTGACGAAATTGGAAAAATACAGTACTAGGGATCACTTGGCTTGGACGAAACAAAAGTATCTGTTGCGCACACAAGCAGAAGTTGAGTGACTGTAGGAGGATAGAAGACTTATACAAAACTTTTAATTTTTATGACAAAAGGCCGCTAGTTAAAAGGTAGAAAAAAATGTAAACCAGTGTGGATGACTGGGAAAGGCAAACCTGTTAGAAGTGTCCTCCCTAGCGCATTCACGTCGTTTAGATATCTGGGCATAATGTTGCAAAGCGATATGAAATGAAACGAAACGAACATTAGACCATTAGGGTAAGGAAAGTGAATAAATGACTTCGGTTTCTTCGGGGAATTTTGGGAAAGTGTAGTTCATCTGTAAAGGAGACGGCGTATATGACGCTAGTTCGATCTATTCTTGAGAACTGCTCGAGTGTTTGCGATCCGTTCGAGGTAGGACTAAAGGAAGACATTGAAGCAATTCAGAGGTGGGCTGGTAGATTTGTTACCGGGAACTCGAAAGGAAATCCCCGGTGAGAAGATGACATTATTTTCGAGGAACACTATTGGGAAAATTTATATAACTGGTATTTGAAGCTGACTGCTGATCAATTCCACTGCCGCCTACGTACGTTTCAAGTAAGGACCACGAAGGTGAGATATGAGGATCAGGGCTCATACGGAGGCTTGATGACAGCCGCATTTGCCTCGCTGTGTTTGCGAATTTAACAGGAAGGAAATAGCTGGTACCGGTTCGTGATACCCTCCGCCAAGCACCGTACGGTAGCTAGCGGAGTATATATGGAGATTTAGATATAGAGACTTTAATATAGCAGCTATAAGGGGGGTTCGATAAGTATACATGCGTGATCTAAGCTTTGAACAACTGTTATTTGTGAAGCATGGTGCGCCACGAAAGAAATTGGCTGTTTTGCAGCGACCGCTGCTCAGCTGTTTCCCCGATCGGCAGCTAAACGCCCGCAGCGAGGCGTTTTATGGCGCAGCCGGCGGAAGAGGCGACACCGGGGCAGGTGCCGTGGAGCGGATAATTACCGGGCCAGGGAGCAGGCGACCCCGGCGCCGCAGTTGCCTAAGATATTAACTGCACGCTCGCCGCAATTCGAGGAGCGGGGAGGGGCCTAAGTATTAATTTGTATATTTAACTTTCACTTAATCTATCTGATGCGGGGGCGGCAGGAAATGAGCTCGGTGCGCAGCGCTGCGGAAAGCCAGCCTCTGCTGTCGCCCCCTCCGCCACCCACCCCCGCAGCCATGGAGTGGTGGTGGGGGATGGAGTGTTCCCACCCTCGCGGATGCCTCTGCCGCCGCCGCCGCCTGCCCCGACTACCTCCGCCGCACGGCAAGGTGGAATCCGCCGTGTTATTGATTCTCCCTCCTTGTCGCACATTCGGCGGAACAACGCAGCCCGACGCCACAATCGCTGCAAATTCTTGTCTGCGAGAGTCGCAGCAGGCGGAGGCGCCCGTACCCCTCCCAGGGTGCCGGCTGGCGATCTGTTGGTGTACTCTGTAAACACCGAGCGCACTACAAGGTTTGGTCCCAGGTGGAATACGTTCGCTAGAGACGACACGGCAAACTTGTACGACTGACACGGCAACGGGCTGCGTAGCGCCAGTATCGGTTTGCATATTAATTTCCTCGTCGGCAGAATGGTTTCCTGTAGTCTCCAAACTCTTTTTAACTGTTGCTAAAGCCGATGAAAGAGGTAGATAACGCTGACGAGGCGCTTTACGAGTTTTGTCACGCCACTTGCTGCTCCTGCTCGTTGTGTAGCCATTTGGACACGTGAAACACAATAAGTCCTGCGATATTTCGGCACCGTGCCACGTAAAGTGGAACCAACAGGAGGCAGGAACGCTCCCTACGTCACGGAGATAGCAAGGCACCATCCTCTATGTCTCGGTTACAATAGAACTTCATATTCGGTGGGTTTTGTATTATACGTCACACTTTCTGAATATATACTGTTTTTAAGTACCAGAACATTCAACGTCTCGAGAACGAATCGTAATTGGTACTATTTGGTACAATAAAATGACTAGAAATGTATTGATGGTTACAGAACTTCTCTATTTAGTTAACGTCGCGTAATAATTCGCGTGTTGTGAGAGTAAAGTCTCAAGGGAAGGATGCACCGAAGATTCATGAAAATGTATAATTCCTGTTAGAATGCGCTATAACTAAATATCATTAAGATTTCTGTTAATAAAACGTTTAGAACATTGGGAATAGTAAAGTTGGTAAAGGTTCCCCGATCCTCAATGGTGGGTGGATTCGAAAAGGGTTCGAATCCTTCTACATCCAATTTCTTTCCACCATCGTGTTTTCTAAAAGGTTGTGGGAGTTTGCAATGAAATTAATAAAAGTAACTTCTTTAATATTTGATATTCTATAAATATTAGTGCATTCTTTGTCTGTAATGAGTTTGTTCGATTTGCTGATATTTTACAAGCCGATGTCCTTCCTGAGTGAACATGTATCTTTCATTTCAGTCTTATTAGATGTTTGAACAATATGGTTGTGGAGAAACAGTGATTGCTATAAATTAACTCCCCATGTGATGGGCTGTAACCGGTCGGCACTAAATAAATAAAAAATCGACATTAAGACTGTTTTTTAATACTCCAGTATTATTACACGTTCACAGATACTGAAGATTTTATTTATGTATACCACGGACAGAAACATGACTAGCATATTATCAAGACAGGAAATGTGTGTTTTAATGGAACTAACATAGACTAAGCAGCCAAAAAACTGGTACACCTGTCTAATATGGTGTAGGGACTTCCCGAGCACTTAGAAGTGGCGCAACACGACGTGGCATGGACTCGACTAATGTTTGATGTAGTGCTGGAGGGACCTGTAACCATGATTCCCGCATGGCTGTCCATAAATTCATAAGAGTAGGAGGGGTAGGAGGGGGGGGGGGGGGTTGTATGGAGATGTCTTCTGAACAGCACGTTGCAAGGCACCCCAAATATCCTCAATAATGTTCATGTCTGGGGAGTTTGGTGGTCAGTGGAAGCGATTAAAATCAGAAGAGAGTTCCTGGAGATACTCTAGCATTTCTGGACGTATGGGATTTCGCACGGTGTTGCTAAAATTGTGTCCGTCGGAACGTACAATGGACATGAATGGATGCAGATGATCAGACACGATGCTTAGGTCTGTGTCACATATCAGAGTTGTACCTAGACGTATCAGGGATCCCATACAACTCCAGCTGCACACATCCCACATCATTACAGAGCCTCCACCATCATCAACAGTCCCTTGCCCACATGCAGAGTCCATGGATTCATGATGTTGTTTTCATACCCGTACACGACCATCCTCTCGATATAATTTGAAACGAAACTCGTCCGACTGGGCAACATGATTCCAGTCATCAACAGTCGAATGTCGGTGCTGACGGTCCCAGGCAAGGCTTAAAGCTCTTTGTCGTTCAGTCATCGAGGGTAAACGAGTGGGCCTTAGGCTCCAAAAGCCAATATCGACGATATTTCGTTGAATGGTTCGCACTTTGTCATTTGTTGATGGCCCAGCACAGAAATCTGCAGCAGTTTGCGGAGGGGCTGCACTTCTGTCACGTTGAACAATTCTGTTCAGTCGTCGTTGGTCTCGTTCTTGCAGGATCTTTTTTCCGGCCGCAGCGATGTCGGAGATCTGATGTTTTACCGGATTCCTGATATTCACGGTACACTCGTGTTATGGCGTTACGGGAAAATACCTCCTTCATCGTTACCTCGTAGATGCTGCATCCAATCGCTCGTGCGGCGACTGTAGCACCAAGTTGCAACTCAATTAAATCTGGATAACCTGTCATTCTGGCTGCAGTAACCTGTCTAACACTTGTCTCATATAGACGCAGGCGACCTCAGCGCCATATTCTGTCCGTTTATATGTCCCTGTATTTGAATACGCATGCTAGTTTCTTTCGCGCTTCAGTGCAGTAATTCTGCACGCGTTCATTTTCGCGAATGAACTGTATGAGTTGCGAGCCAAATAAAGCCGGCAACTGCCACTCGAGAGCGCTGAGAGTGCAAAATCACGTTGATCAGTTTGCGCAGGATCCTAACGGCACTGTCTTCCACGACGTTGGATATACCGTTTATGTGTATTTCGACTTTAGGTTGCTCCATTTATGTTGACCAAGCCAAATAACATTATGTCCAGAAGCAATATAAGAATTGAGTCAAGCAAATGTGTCTGGTGGTCATTGACCTGCATGATTGCCTCTCTCGTAACTACACTATCTGACCAAAAGTATCTGCACACCCCTATGTCGTGTAGAATTGACCACTAGATATGACGAGAGGTAGATTCGCCAATGTTGTCTAAGAAGAGAACCAATGACAGCAGTATGGGTCTGTCCGGAGAGCTCAGTGACTTCGAACGTGGACTAGTTGTGGTGTCACCGCCAGACACCATTCTTGCTAGGTGATAGCCTTTAAATCGGCCGCGGTCCGTTAGTATACGTCGGACCCGTATGTCGTCACTATCAGTGATTTCAGACCGAGCGCCGCCACACGGCTGGTCTAGAGAGACTCCCTAGCACGCGTCCCAGTTGTACAGCCGATTTATCTAGCGATGGTTCACTGTCTACATACGTTCTCAATTGCAGAGACGACAGTTTAGCATAGCCTTCAGCTACGTCATTTGCTACGACCTAGCAAGGCGCCATATTCTTCAAGAATGTATTCTGAACAGATGATACTGAATCATGTACCGTCAAGAGCGACGTTCATCATTAATGGATTAAAGTTAAGTATCAAACTAATTATGTCCGCTTTCTGAATTCTAATTCCTTGTCATATTCCAGACCTCACGTCAGTATAGTTCTTCCCGCCTCACGCCAGCCTGCGAGAGCTAAAACGCGTACATTTCGGCCTCTACTAGTAACACGATGTTTGCTCTTCTGCCAACACAGCACTAGTCATTGCGTGTCACGTGACAAACAAGTTAATCAGGAGAATTTCAAGCCCTCTAAGGCTGCCCAAGACAACTGTTGTTGACGTGGTCGTGAAGGAACAACCATAACTACAACAATACAAGATAGGCCTCATGTACCGACGAACGAGGACTGTCGACACGACGGAGGGTGGTTGTAAAGTATAGCATGACATCTGTGGAAGGAATCACTCGTGTCTTGCAAAGTTCTGCCATAAATTCAGCTACCATTATGTGCACACGAAGTTAAAAAGCGTGGCATCCAATGGCGGAGCAACTCCTCACAAGCCGTGAATCTCACTGGCAGGTGACTGGGAACGAGGGATTTCGAGTGTGAATTACTCTGTAAGAAGGTTTGCGCTGGCAAATGCCTGGAGAATGTTATAGTGCCAACAGTGGAGTACGGTCGTTGTAGTATTACGGTGCTGGTGTTTTCTGCGCTCTTAGGGTGTGGAACTCTTATTGCTCTTAGGAAAAATACTAAACGTAGAAGGATACGAACACATTTTAAGGAATTGAGTACTGTAAACAGTAGCGCAATAGTTCATAGACGGTGTCTGTATCAGCATGAAAATGAGGAATGGTTTATGGTAAGTAATAATCCAAAAATGGACTGGCCTGCCAAGAGTCCCGACCTGAGCTCGATGGAGCAACTTTAGAATGACTCGAACCCCCCCCCCCCAAGAGTCCAGCATCTCTACCCCTCGGGTTTCTGTTCTTGAGGAAGAACAGGATTTCGTTCTTCCACAGAAATTCAGACAAGTCATTCAAAGTATCCCCTTCAGATTTACCCCGTCATAAACGCGGATGTGGCCGAGCGGTTCTAGGCGCTTCAGTCTGGAACCGCGCGACCGCTACGGTCGCAGGTTCGAATCCTGCCTCGGGCATAGATGTGTGTGATGTCCTTAGGTTAGTTAGGTTTAAGTAGTTCTAAGTTCTAGGGGACTGATGACCTCAGCTGTTAAGTCCCATAGTGCTCAGAGCCATTTGAACCATAAACGCGGAAGGTAGTCACGCCCCTTATTAAAGCCCACTAACACGTATCCGGGTACTTCTCATCAGGTAACGTATGTGCATTGCGAAGACATAAAAAACAGAACGTCTTTTCTTAAGCACAAACCCACATTCGTTTATTTGGTAATACACTTCGTCTCCTCAGTACCTATTTTTACTTACCATAGCGTGCCTGTCACTGAAACGAGGCATTGTTAAAAACGTAACATAAAACCTGCTCTGACTCCCCAGTGCAAGTAACCAAGTTAATTTATTTTTTTATTTAATCGTGTCAGAGACACACACTATAGCTTACAAGTTAAACGAAATGTTCGAAAACATGGTATTATAGGCATTACAATACTATTAAATGCGGCATGGCCAGTATGCAGCAACTTCGCATACTTCCTTGGTGGCATCGATGACGTTCTGTGGCGTGCATGACGTTGGGCATAGGCTGCAGACAAGAAGATGACTCACTGTCTGTTCTTCACCACATTCACATGCTGTGGAGTTGCATGTAAATCTCCAGTTGTTCAAGTTGGTCTTCGTTCTTCCAAGTCCAGAACGCAGCCTGGTGAGGGTCTTCCATATTGACCAGCTTTCTACGTGACCTGATGGGAGGCTTTCGTTTGGGATCATTCACTCGGGAAGGTGGCTGGATCTGGAGCGCCATGAGTTGACTCTGAAATTCGAAGGTGGTTCAGTAAGGCTTTCAGTTGAATGGAGAAAACTTTTCCTTCAAAAAATGTTTCAAATGACTCTGAGCGCTATGGGACTTAAAATCTGAGGTCATCAGAACCTACAACTTAGAACTACTTAAACCTAACTAACCTAAGGACATCACACACATCCATGCCCGAGTCAGGGTTCGAACTTGCGACCGCGGCGGTCGCGTGGTTCCAGACTGAAGCGCCTAGAACCGGCATTTCCTTGACCTTAGCTTGGTACTGCTGGCTGATACCCGTTAATGTAACTCCCACTCTTGCTGCAGCTGACAGCAACCAAATAGTGACTTAAGGAATACGCACACATCCCATTCAGTCAACCGTATTCAGCTGAAAATTACACTAACGAGATAAAGTAGAAACGCTACTCGTCTATGGAGAGCGCAAGTCAGCAGAAGAGCGATGACCAATTTGTATTTTCCTTGCTTTTCAATTTAATTATTGATAGCTCCACCATGGCAGATTACAAAATTTAAAAACGGTAATGGATAGGCTGAAGTTCGGCTTAGTGGGAGATGGCAAAGTGCGGTGGCAAGGGGAACAGTACCCCAGCACAGTTAAGAGAAAAGTTCTAGAAACACAGAATCAGGCAGGTGTCTGTCCACTAACAATTTAAAAATAGAAAATAGGCAAGATATTATGAACAGCATTTTGAACACATTATCCTAGCCAAGATATGAGTGGAGGCTACCACAGTAGTAGTTTAATTTCATATGGCCTAATAACTTCGCAGATGATGAACAGGTTGAAAGAATGTATGAGGAGACAAAAAATTATTCATATAGTCAAGAGAAGCGAATATTTAATAGAGGTAGACAACACACGGTGCTGAACTTAACTGACGAAAAGAGTACATACAGTATAAAAACGAAGCTGACGGAAGGGAATACAGAAGCCTAAACAATTGGCAGTAAGCGGAAAATGGCTAATCAGGTGTGGCTAGAGACAAAGTGCGAGCCTTCTGAAGCAAGCATGATTAAAGACACCGCCTACAGAGAAAGTAAAGAGACCCTTTGAGAAAAGAGAAGCAGCTCGATGAATATCAAAAGTTCAGATGGTTTCAGCTAGCAGCCCTACTAAGCAAAGAAGGGAAATGTGAATGGTTGAAAGATTGTATGCGATTTCGGTGTAATGGAAATGAACCTGAAGACAAAATTATGGAAAGGGAAGGGGAGTAAACGAAAATGAGATCGGAAGAACTGATACTGCGAGAAGTAAGGCCCTGAAGTAGAAATGGACATTCCTGGGGACCCCAGCCACGAAAAAATTGTTCCACCTGATGCACAACATCTATGAGATACGCAAAATACTCTAGACGTCAAGAGGAATTTATTAACATCAAATAGAAAAAAGGTGTTGCGTGAATATTACCTAAATATCGACCCAATACCTCGTGGCTGCAAAATACTGACCCTAACTATTTAAAGAAGAATGGCAAAAAACTGCTAGAGGCTGACCTTTATATTCCGTAACATTGCAGGAACACACAAGGCAATAGTGCGTCTACAGTTTATAAGGGGTGTTCAAAAGGAACGAGCCGGAGGCATAATTAGAGAAACCAGTACCTGTATGTTAGAAGTATTGACCCTGGCTGTTGAGACACTTGTCCCACTCTGACACAAAGCGGTGAATGGCTGTCTCATAAAATTCCCGGGCTCCGATGATAACCACTTCTGTACGTATAGTTGGACGTCGTCGACCGAGGTGAATCGTTTGCTGTCAGAGCCTTTTTAAGGGGACCAGAAATGGTGTAATCACATGGAGAGAGAGGTCCGGACAGTATGTAGAGTGGCCGAGAACCTCCCATTTGAATTTCTGCAGGAGTGCCGCAACTGTGTTGGCCGTATGAGACTTTGCATTGTCGTGGAGCAAAATGTCCCCACAGATGAGATTGCGTGGTCGTTATTATTAGATCGATTGGCGAAGGGTGGTCAAAGTTGGCGAGTAACGCTGGGCATTCACTGTTGTTCCGTGCTGCAGGAAGTGAATCAGAAGGGGCCATCTTGGTCATAGAAGAACGGCAGCATAATCTTTCCTACACTCCTGTGGACGACGACGTCCAGTGGAACTGGTTGACATCGCAGCCCCAGGAAGTTTGTGAGTCAGCCATTCACCGCCTTGTGTCACAGTTGGACAAGTCTCTCAAAAGCCAAGGTATACTTCTAATATATAGGTATATATTGTTGAGTGATACTTAAGATAAGTAAATAAATTAGTGATATCAAAGTGAAGTCAGCAAGTTCAGAAGAAACCATCGCCCTCCCCACATAAGCGGACGCTGTCGATGTAGCCGTCAGGGCATCGCCCGACCGGCTCACGTGTTTCTCTGTTGTCACATGTGAGCAAAGGCCCTCGCCTACATTCCAAGAGCCAATGACCGACGTTAAGAAGATCAATCGAGAAGCTTTTCAACGTGACAGAAGAGGCAATGACCGGCTCACGTGTTTCTCAGTTGTCACGAGTGATCAAAGCCCTCGACTACGTTCCGAGAGCCAATGGCTGACGTTAAGAAGATTCTTCGAGAAGCTTTTCAACGTCACAGAAGAGGCAATGACCGTGAAGTCGTTCACCTCTGGTGAACTGAAGTGAATAAATACGCGAGACGCAGTGGGCCCGACAAGTAGAGTAGCAGTATTTTTCAGTCAGTTTGGGTGCTGAAGACCGTCATGCAAGAAGAGACTACATAATACACAGACGCACCAAGTCCGCCGCTGTAATGGAATAGCAGGCAGCAACCTTGGCACCAGAAGACAGAAGTTAAAAGGTATTTGAAGTCTGATTTTTACGAACCCGGGGGACTCGTGAGGACGGGAAGGAGACGGCCTCACATCAGCAGTCCTATTCTTTGTGCTGTGAGCTGGGATGAAGATCAGACAGCCGAAGACTGGCAAGCGGGAGTCCATTGTTCGAGTCCGGGACACTGGCCTTCCCCCGCCGCGCCACTCCGCTGTCAAAGAATAGGTCACACATTCAAGAAATGGAGGTCTAAGAAAGTTTTTGGAAATAGAAGTCAGTTAAACTCAAACAGGATTGTTGGAGCCGTCGCCAGGCGTTCCCAATAAAATTTCATGCCATTAAGGCGAATGCGAAGGAGGAATGCTGCTTATCTGCTACCATACAAGATAAAGAGGTAAGGATACTGGAGGATACAGCCGCAAACGTATCAATAGTAAGTAATGCATTGGACAAAAGAAATATAACCCTCCAAAGTATAGATTGAGTTGGGTAGGAGGAGATTCAGTGAAGTCGTTAGGATGTACATCATTGATTCTCTATATTCACGGTGTACAATTTCAAGAAGATGTAGAAGTGGTAACAAAGGAAACTGACGGGTACGACGCGATCCTAGGGCTGGATTTCCTGAATAAACATCACGCTAAAATCGACCTCAGACAGCAAACTGTAGAACTTAGCGGAATAGTGTTTCAGCTAGGTGACACTGCTGCAAAGGGCCCGCTGCCGCAAGATTTCCCCAACCGGAAGGCGAAATCAACTGCACTGCGTGCAACATCCTTGAAGGTTGATTCGTGGGGTAAGATACCATTTGGCTCAGGAAAACTTTTCTGGATGACCATTGACCCCGAGGTACCCACACATACAATATGTCTAATAGAGCCATTAGAGGAAAATGAGGAATTAGATGTATCACATTGTCTTGTACGTACAAGTGTTGTACGGGTTCAAGACGTTGAGGGAGAAAGAAAAGTACCGGTACATATTCACAATTTCGGAGTGGAGGACAAAGAGTTGCATAAGGGAATATTAGTAGTTACAGTCAGTACTATTGAAGAAGAAGATTTCATTTGGTCAAGATATTGCTGGTGTTCAGAAACCAGACGCCTATAAAACCGCATGACGCCAGAAGATTGAGCATTTGAAAGGAAATGATAGAGACACGATACAAGCAGTTTTAGTTGAGTTCCAAGATTTATTTAATGCAGAAGGTCCACTGCCAGCAACAGATATCACACAGCATAGGATCCCAACAGGAAATAGCCCCCTAGTTTATAGGAAGCCTTATAGAGTTCCGCATCACTTACAGCCAGTACTGGATGAATGTTTAGAACAGCATCTAAAAGATGGAATTATAGAGTATTCTGATTCGCCTTATAATTCAAATATTGTAATTATTCCAAAGAAGTCTCCCGATGGTACGAAACAATATAGATTTTGTTGTGACTACAGGCACCTTAAAAACAAACTATCTCAGATGTTTATCCTCTTCCAAACATTACAGATATCATTGACAGTTTGGGTAACAGTAAATACTTTTCAACAACCGATTTACGTAGCGGATATCATCCATTGGAAGTTGCACCTGAAGATAGGCATAAAACAGCATTTTCTACCCCTGGAGGCCACTGCCAATATAAAAGAATGCCTTTCGGTTTGAAAAATGCACCAGAAACTTTTCAAAGACTACTCGATGGAGTATTGCGAGGACTCAAAACTCAGCAATGTTGTGTATATCTAGACGATGCTATTGTATTCTCCAAAGACATCAATGAACGTGCTGTGCGTCTGCGTAACGTTTTTCAGAGACTTAGAAAAGCTAAATTAACATTAAATATGGAAAAATGTAGTTTTGCATTGACAGAGGTTACATACCTAGGGCATGTCATTAGTAAAAAAGGAATTAAAACAGATCCTCGATTAATTTCGGCAGTTAAGGACTTCCCAACACCACAACGCGTTAAGGAAGTACAAAGTTTCATTGGTCTCGCATCGTATTACCGAAAATATGTTCAAAATTTTGCTGAAATTGCCCGACCCATAACCCAATTATTGAAAAAGGGTGCGAAATTTCATTGGTCTCAAGATTGTGAATCTGCATTTTAAACCCTTAAAGATAAGTTAACACACAGTCCAGTATTAGCCTACCCAGATTATAATAAAGAATTTATTTTATCCTGTGACGCAAGTGGTCATTCAGTAACAGTTGTTTTGAGTCAGAATATTAATGGCGCGGAACACCCCATAGCCTACGCTTAGAGACAACTAACAACGGCAGAATGAAATTATTCCTCAACAGAGAAGGAATTGTTAAGTGTTATTTGTGGCATCAAATACTTTAAATGCTACATGTATAGTAGGAAATTCAAGGTTATTACAGACCACGCAGCTTTAAAATGGTTGCTTGGGTTAAAGGATCCATCTTGTCGTCTCACCCGTTGGGCCCTATGTCTTTCCGAAATGGATTTCGAAGTTATCCATAAACCAGGCAAAAAACACACAAATGCAGATTGCTTAAGTCGGAAAATAGCACTTTTGGAAGCAACAGGCCGAGATACTGAGGACTGGACAAAGGCACATGATGAGGATACTGAATGCAAAAAATACGCAACTCAAAAACAATTTTGCTTTGGAGATGGTGTAAAACAAAACTTGGACCGCGAATTGTTGTTCCCCAACACCTTAGACAAGAAATAACGGCAGAGACCCATGATCATATCCTTGCAGGACACGGTGGACAGCGGACAACCGAAAGACGCGTAGCAGAGCGATTTTGGTGTCAAACTAGAAAGCAGGATGTTGCGCAGTACGTTCGTAATTGCATTGCGTGCGCACAACGAGCTGAACTTTCTGGTTTAAAAATACCCTTACAGAGGCTCCCCAAGACTTCATGTCCATTTCAAATCTGTGGCCTGGATCTCTACGGGCATTTCATAAAACACCTGCTGCTAATAAGTTCTTACAGTTATAGATCACTTTTCACTCTATCTCTATGGTGAGTCTGCCAGATCAGCAAGCAAATACAGTTACCCAAGCTTAAGTTAACAACTGGATACTTAAATTTGGCGTACCTGAAGCTATTATCACAGATCAGGGATCTAATTTTATGTCTGAATTAATGAAACAGCTATGGCACTTACTAAAAATACGTAAATTACGTACAGCTCCGTTACACCCTAAGTGCAACGGATGCACAGAAAGAGTTCATCGGACAATTGGCAATATGCTTAGTTACTATATGAACGAACAACATTCTAATTGGGATACGTATTTACCAATAATCGTATCGGTATACAACGCCAAAACGCATGAAGCAACTGGCATGTCTCTTTATGAAGTAGTCTATGGGAGAAAAATGCCGTCCCCTTTTGATGTAATCAGGCAGAAAAACGGAGAAGTCGGAGAAACAGTAAAAGACTTCTGTCGACGATGAAAGATGTATGGAAAAAGGTTCAATAATTTAATGCAAAGGCTTTGGAACGATAATAAAGATTAGGTAATGCTCAAGCTAAATATCCAAATTACAAAATCGGTCAGTGGGTGATGCTGTCAACCACATACACTGCGAAAGGAAAAACGAAGAAATTTGTAACAAACTACAGAGGTCCTCATCAAATTACTGAGATCACGTCACCACTCAACGTTAAACTGCAACTGCCCACCCGAACTACTATTGTCCATGTAAGTCGTTTAAAACCTTTTAAGGGCGCTCCAGATGTAATTCCTTCAACAATAGTGTCTGCTTTTCCAAAGGGCGGAGGAAGTACCCGAAAAGGAAAAAGAGTGGCCATGTCAGCACAACATACAGACATGGCACCATACAATCTTCTACCAAGGGTGCGAATGTCCAAGTTTAATCATAGTAGACTGTGGATAGTATACAAATGTAAGTAATTAATAAATGATAATGGTTTATTTTTTAAGAAAAAAAGTTGAATGTAGAAACTTGTAGATCTTGTACATAACAATGTATTCCTTCTTTTCTTTGTTTTTGTTTTTACTAGGTTGGTAGGTCCATAAACATGTTGTTTGCTTTTTCAGGTAACGCCTCTAGCATAATGGACGACTACATTGTGACTGTACTGCTTATCATAATTGCATTATTGACTAATACGAACAACGGACTACAGATCAAGCAGTTGATGAGTGATGTAATTTTTGTAAAACAGGGTACTATAATTCTGACCAGTCACAAGTAGACTATTTCATTATTGTATAATTTATGGGCCTTACGTAATGAAGTTATGAACCTTGAATTAGAATTTAATACACTGGATGAAAGGGCAAGTTCACCAGAGATATTTGAAGAAATATCCAGTGAGTTTAAAACATTACACTACTCATACGAACAGTTGAGAGGACAGTTGCGTCAATTACAAGATATACTTCCGCAGACCGCTAAACGAGTTAAGCGTGGATGGGTGGACGCAGGAGGTAAACTGCTAAAGACCATTTTCGGTACAGCGGATAACGAAGATATTAATCAGTTAAATAATTCATTACAGAACATAGAGAGTACCGCGGAATCAAATAAAGGCACTATAGAATGGCACACAACAAGATTAAACGGATTGGAGCAAACAGTTTTTACTAATACCAGGGTCATCGGGAACCTCACCCAAGAATTAAACGATTATCTTCTAGCTACTACTGCTACGCTGAATAAAGACTGAAAAGTCATACAAACAAGGCTCGATATTGTGGATAAGAAACTTGCAGTAGGAAGATCGCTTAGGCTACGTACTGATCAGGGGATAGATGCACGGCTAGCAGCGGAGGAATTAAAAGAAGCCCTCCACTATGCAGTACAGGGACATTTGTCACCCACGTTATTATCACCAGTTACATTCATTTCATTATTAGTTAAAATTGAAAAACAATTGCCAGATTCATTGAAGTTAATATTTCCTGCAGATACGAAACATTTACCACAGTATTACCACTTAGCTACAGTACTAGTGGACACAGATAATGCAAGAATACGAGTTCGTTTATCTTTCCCTGTTACACATAAAATGGATACATATGACTGTTACAGAGTACAATCATTTCCGGTAAAATGGGGCAAACTAAATAAATTTTTACAGTTCCGAACACACGAAGTACTTTTAATCTCCCAAACAACCAATACGAGCACGGTAATGACAACTTCGGAATTAAATAGTTGCATATCCGAACAAGTTATTATATGTCCATCTCGCGCAATCGAATTACGTACCAATAGTAGTGAATCTCCATTATTTTTCGAACAATCTGATGGCACCAATTGCCCACCGATATATTAACTTCTACATCATGTTTTTTTGAGCAAGTAGGAAATCACTGGTTATATGCAGTCAGTAAACCAACTGATATATTTGCGCAATGTTACGAGATCGGTGTAGCTACAACATCACAACATTTTGAACTTCATGGAAGCGGACTAATAATTAACGGCACGTTTTGTTCCATCTCAAGAGCGAATTTCCATTTACCCGCAACAATTACTGGTACAACTAACATTAATTTATCCTTCCCACTAATTTATTGGCCAGAAAATGCAATGCAAGTATTTTCTACACAAAACCTGTCGTACCTCAATGACCCCCTTGACAGTTCCCTTCTGAAGTCATTATATATGTTCATAAACTCACAGCAAGGCAAAATTGATGCCAATGTTATGATGTAACATGCTCTAAAGTTAAATATTGAACAAAACACTAAAATTATAATGCTAGGAACGGGTATATCTGGAACCTTTGTGTTGGTGTTTCTGCTTTGTACTGTTTTCTTTTATTTAAGACGAAAAAATAAGCCAAATAATAATACACCACTTCATCAAATCCCTGTTCCATGGATACCACACTCTTAACTGGTGTACTTCAGTGGCTACTTGTGAGCACTAGTTTATTAATTTTGTTTATTGTACACCAGTCATTACTAAACAATCTCATCTTAAAATAAACAATACTGTCGAATAGATATTCTTGCATTAATATAATGTAGATTAAACAGGTGTTGCTATGTAATTTTCTAAGTAAAAAATATATTTTTGTTTATTCATTCTCATCAAGATGTGTTACACTTATTATAACCATTTATGTGTGAACTATGTGATTCATGAGCGTACAGTGCTTTAGTAAAGTGATAAATTATTTTCAACATACTTAATGTGAAGCGTGTGTAATCGTCTAACTCGAGAGTTTTCATTGCTTGAGTTAGTGCTTTTGTCGTGTGAAGAGTGGAGGAATGTTGAGTGGTAAATTCGAGGGCGAATTTCTCCGAAGGGTGGAGGAATGTTGAGTGGTACTTAAGATAAGTAAATAAATTAGTGAAATGAAAGTGAAGTCAGCAAGTTCTGGAAAAACCATCGCCCTCCCCACATAAGCTATTCAGCCGCCAGGGCATCGCCCCACCGGCTCACGTGTTTCTCAGTTGTCACATGTGAGCAAAGGCCCTCGCCTACATTCCAAGAGCCAATGACCGACGTTAAGACGATTCATCGAGAAGCTTTTCAACGTGACAGAAGAGGCAATGACGGGCTCACGTGTTTCTCAGTTGTCACGTGTGAACAAAGGCTCTCGCCTACGTTCCAACAGCCAATGACCGACGTTAAGAAGATTCTTCAAGAAGCTTT
The DNA here is from genome assembly GCF_023864345.2 of Schistocerca serialis cubense. Taxonomy (NCBI): domain Eukaryota; kingdom Metazoa; phylum Arthropoda; class Insecta; order Orthoptera; family Acrididae; genus Schistocerca; species Schistocerca serialis. Next base: position 152,100,283 of record NC_064639.1, read on the forward strand.
TCAATGTGACAGAAGAGGCAGTGACCGTGAAGTCGTTCACCTCTGGTGAACTGAAGTGAATAAATGCGCGAGACGCAGTGGGCCCGACAAGAAGAGTAGCAGTAGTTTTCAGTGAGTTTCGGTGCTGAAGACCATTATGCAAGAAGAGACTACATAATACACAGACGCACCAAGTCCGCCGCTGTAATGGAATAGCAGGCAGCAGCCTCACCAGAAGACAGAAGTTAAAATGTATTTGAAGTCTGATTTTTACGAACCCGGGGGACTCGTGAGGACGAGAAGGAGACGGCCTCACATCAGCAGTCACCTGTGCTGGGATGAAGATCTGACAGCCGAAGACTGGCAAGCGGGAGTCCGTTGTTCGAGTCCGGGACACTAGCCTTCCCCCGCCGCGCCGCTCCGCTGGCCGACGCACAACACTGACACACGCGGCCGCTTAGAAAAGAGAAAAACTGGGACGCCACATCCGAGGTATCACCGTCCGATTCATGATTTCGCTCTCAATAATTAAACGGGCCACAGCACGATGCGTGTCTCCAGTCAACTGTGCGAGACGGCGACACAAGATACACACTGCCACGTGTAATCAGACCCCGCCGCTGCCGGAGCAGAAGGCTTCGCAAATGACACAGCTGCTGCTCTCCGAGCCAGAACATCCACTAAGGGAACAGTTGAACAAAACTTTCAATAAAAGTTATCTTATGTAAAAATGCTGTTTCATTCTACCTCATTCCCGAGCCAAGGAAGAACCCACCCTGCCCACATGTTGTTAAGAGAGAAAAATTAATTTATTTAGTATTTTCACCCTGAAATAATGCTTTAGAATCAAATGCCCTTTGCAGTACTGCTCATCCTGACAATTGACTAGCATCGAAAGAGAAAATCCAGTTACATTTAGTGACAGAAGTGTTACAATACGTACTAGTTTCTCTAATTATGCCTACGGCTCGTTTCTTTTGGAACACCCTTTATATCTTAGACGATAGTTTGAAGAAAGGCACACTTGTTCAAATTTTTTGTATTGTGTTAGAGAATAAGTTCTTACCGTTTTTGTTTTGCATACTGGTATTCCCGTTGCTAAGGATTTATTTACTGAATGTCTTTTTATGTTTGTAGTTCATTGTTGCTATTCGAATTTACATATTGTCATTTTGCCATTTGGAGATAATGAATGGATCTGTCGAGTCTAGAAAATAGAGTGCCAAGTGGAGAAATCGTAAAATTTCTGACGTATTGTTTTGTTTGAGTGCAACAGAGGTGTGACAGTGGAGGAGGGAGACAGAAACATTTGTGCCATGTCTGGAGATAATGCCAGTGCACAGATAGCCGCAATAAAACTGTGTTCTCGTTTTAAGGAAGGCCGTTTTGACATTAGTGACCCTCCACGTTCAGGAAGACCATCGGGGTTTGATGAACAACCTTTAAACTCATTACTCGTCTTTGATCCACAGCACTGTACTCGAGGACTAGCAGATGAGACGAACTGTGATCATTTGATCATCGTACGACAGTTGCTTGCCGTGGGGAAGGTTAGAAAATCGGGTGTATGGGTATCGAAAACTCATGGGTGGGCGTATGCGTATCTCTAATTTTTCGTCCTCAACTGACTCGTAAACAACACCGACCATTCCTATCCTGTGTCGTTACAGGTGAAGAGAAGTGGTGTTTTTAAGATAACATAAGGAAAATAAAGCAATGGTTCATCCCAAACAAACCAGCAACTCCCCGTACAATGACGTGCTCTCATCCACAAAATATAATTTTAAGCATCTGATGGAACACAAGAGGTGTGCTGCACTGCGAATTGCTTCCCCGCGGTGTAACCATCGCTTCTGGTATTTATTGTCAATAAATGAGACATCTTGCAGACGCAGTCCTAGAACAATAACCAGGAAGACTGGGTGAAGTAATGCTACTCCACTATAAGACCGTTCGCATTCTGCTAGGCTGACCTAGAATACTGTTCAGAAGTAGGGCTGGGAAGTTGTTTAACACCCACCTCATTTACTTGATCTTGTTCGCTCAGAATTTTAGTTTTACCGGTCTCTATCGAATAACCTTCAAAGAACTTCTACCCGGATAAAAATGTTCTTCGCCTCAAAAACATTCTATTTCGACAGTAGCGAAATCTAAAAGAAACCCCATAGTCGGCAGCTTGTTATAAATAGTGAAGGAGAACACACTATTGGTGACTAAAGACTGTGTTATGGGTATCTGTTGTCGTCATTGAACTTAGGAAAAACGCTACAAATTTATGCGCAAACCTCGTCGATTTACCTAAGGCCTTTGATAGTGTTGGCTGTGCTACATTGTTTGAAATTTTGGAGATAGGGATGAATGAAATACAGAGAACGAAAGGCTATTTATAGCTTGTATAGAAACTAGACTGCAGTTATCAGAAATTAAAATCTTGAAAGGCAGGCATTTATGGAGAAGTGAATGAGACCGGGTCTAGCCCATACCTGATGTTATTCAATCTGTACACTGAGAAAACTATGAAGGAAACCCAGAAGAAATCTGGAAAGAGAATTAAGGTTCAAGGGGAATACTTAGAGCTTCAAGGTTTCATGATCACATCGTAATTCTGTCAGAGAGGCATGGCCCTCTGGAGATCAGTTTCATGGAATGTATAATGTCTTCAGGAGAGATAACAGAAGGAATATCAGTAAAGTAACATTAGATGAATGAAATGGTATAGAGATAAAGCAGGCGATGCTGAGGCAGTTAAATTAGCAAAGGAAATCCTAAAACTAGTATATGAGTTTTACTATTTTGGCAGCAAATTAACTCAAGACTGCCTACATAAATAGGGTATAAAATGCAGACTTGCAACAATAAACGAAGCTTTGCAAGAGAGAACGTTAACCCAGAATATAAATATAAGAGATACGAAATCGTTTTGTAATGTATTTTTCTTGAATGTGGCTTAGAACGCAAGTGAAATTTCTTTTATTCTTGGTTTTCTTGTTGCTATTGCCGCGTTGGTGCAGGGGTGGTATGGTTATTAACGGATTTGGCTTTGTTAATTTAAGAGGTGCCCGAGTGTCGTTCCTGACGCCATCCCGTTACCCTCCAGACGAAATATGTGATGTGTCCCCCAACTTTCTCTCTCTCTCTCTCTCTCTGTCTCTCTCTCTCTCTCTCTCTCTCTCTCTCTCTCTCTCTCTCTCTCTCCTTGTATGTGTGTGTGTGTGTGTATGTGTGTGTGTGTGTGTGTGTGTGTGTGTGTGTGTGTTGCGTTATTCATGTGAGGGTGTGCGACAGTTAGCTGGCGCACCTACCTTGCCCAAGAGAGGCGATTTAGCACTCTGGGTGGATTTTACAGGTCAGTGAAACGTGGTCAACAAACAGTTGAGACAAGAAGAGAATAGAAGTTTTGGAAATGTGATGCTACAGAAGAATACTGCCGATTAAGTGGATAGCTCGAGTAAACAATTTAATAAATCTTCTGCACAATCCGGCCAAAATAAAGGGATCGTTCGATAGGACATATCCTTGAAGCCTGAGGGACTCGTCAGCTTGGTGATGGATGTAGCCGGAGAGTAGCTATGGCAGAATGTAACTAAGGTTCGAAAGAGTAAGCGGGTTCAAATGAATGTAGCTGGAGAAGTTAGGTTTAGATGAAGAGACTTGAGGAGAATAGAATAGTGTGAAGAGCTGCATCAAACCCGTTTTCGAACTGAAGACCGCAACAAAAACATCGCATCAGGCGGTAATAGTAACATTGGTAGCTGGGAATCCACAGGAAATGGATGCAGTTGTATGACACCTGGTGAAATATCAGATGACACTGCAGACTCTGTCCTTGGTGATTTGTTGTCCACAAAATTCTTATCTACCGTTGTAATCTCGATTCTAGATGTCCGGAAGCTACAGCTTTACTTACATGGAGAGATCGTATAGAGCTATCTCAGTAATCGAGTTTGCGTATTTGCGTATTTGCGTGCAACCTCTGCTCTCCAATCAACTATCATGTGACATACTTTAGTAGGCATTGCTTACAAGAAATATGTGCATACAAACTACGTCAGGTCATAGAGTTTGTCGAGAGGAACAAAGTGAGAATCGTGAGAAGTATGTGGAAACGTAACTTGCAGACCATCACTATTTAAGGCTTTGCGCCTACAAGTAAGAAAATGTGGGAACAAACATGGGGATGTACGCTCACAGGCTGAAAGTGGAAGTGACAAATTCGCTGACAGCATTCATGATGTTAAATGACGTACACCACAGTGGTGTCCTAATGGCAAGGGCAGGCATTACGTATCATATTGATTATAATGTTTATAAGTCAGCATATTCACGTACACATAAATACTCCGCAATCCATTGCATTGGTAAGAATACAGAAGTTTCGAAATAATTCAAGAAACTCAAAACAGATGGCGCTATGCTACTGGTACAGTGTCAACTTACATAATTAAACCCGTCATCTGCAAGCAGTCTTTGCAGTAACATCACAACTGTTCCGCAACTTTCAATGTGGAGTTGCCGCAAACTAACAGTGGAAGTTGGCATCACTTCCTGAAATAGACTGAAATACCATACGGATCGCCGATTCAAGCTCGTCGAGTTGTGGTGTGACGCCTTTAATAGAGTATGTCTTCCAGTGTGCCCCACAACATCACGAGGAGTTATATGGGGCGACTGTGGAAGCCAATCCATCCCCGAGCCAGTAAATATGCAACCATCCTACCTTATGACTCTACTCATCAAGAAAGAGAAACACCTGTTCGATGCGAAGTGGTCTGGCCCACGTTGCATGAACCACTCGGTACATAGTCGATCCTCCAGTGCTTAGTGTGGGGCCACAAACTTTTACACAGTTGCAACATAAATTCACTAACCATTGTTCCTAGCACGAATAATGGGTCAATAATGCTTCTGCTGCCTACCGCGACCAAACAATTACTTTGGGAGTATACAGTGGTTCCGCTTAACACAAATGGGGATTTTCGGAACCCCAAAATCGACAGTTTCTTGTATTCATGACCCCATTCAGATGGAAGCGTGATTCATCTCTGAACCAGATGCAGACAGCATTAAATCCTTTACTTGCAAAGTCTTCTCTCTGTCGAACATGCCATACAAGTACAGACTCCTAGCTTTGGATTTTGAAAGGATACATGTATAGGCTCTGTCCCAGTATTTTTTTTCCGTGCTGGAATGCTTCAACACAGTCTCTGTTGCAATTCTTCGAACGGTTTCCTTTGCGTTTTGCTGAATAATTCCAGAAACCTGATGACATTTTCAGTCACCTAGGGTAGTCTTTTAATAAGATCCTCAACGTGGGTTTTCCACGACAGTTAGCTATCTATCTGAACACCCAGAATTTGAACTGTCCAGTTTAACTAATCATATACCCATTATGTGAAATTAAAACGTCAGGTATGTTTAAAAACTGAGTCTTACTGTGATTTAGCGTTAGTTTGTTTTCTGCAATATTTGAAACCGAGCCAATGTTGCACACAGCATCCTTTACTACCAAGCTGTGTCATCAGCAAACAGAAATATTTTAGATTAGCTGTAATACTAGAGGGAATATCATTTACATAAATAAGGAACAGGAGTCCCCCAACACTGATCCCTGGGGCACACCACACTTGATTGTACCCCACTCAGACCCCACATCACAGCCATTCTCAACAATGTGAATAATGACATTTTGCTGTCTGTTGCTAAAGTAAGAGGTGAACCAATTGTGAGCTACTCCCTGTATTTCGTAATGGTCCACCCTCTGGAGCAATGTTTTGTGATCAACACACTCAAATGCCTTAGTTAAATCAAAAAATGTGCCAAGCGTTCGAAGCCTTTTGTTTAACACATTCAGTACCTCATAGAGAAAAGAGAATATAGCATTTTGAGTTGTTAAACGACTTCTAAAGCCGAACTGAACATTTGATAGCAAATCATGTGATATAAATTGATCAATTATCTTTACATACACAACCTTTTCAATAACTTTTGCAGACACTGATGGCATAGAAATAGGTCTAAAATCATCCCTTTCTCCCGTTTTATAAGGCGGCTTTACTATTTGATCGTTCAGGAAACAGACTACTCCTAAAGAAAAAATTACAAATATGGCTAAATACTGGGCTAACATGTGCAGCACAGTACTTCAATATTCTGATAGACACTCCATCATAAACATGATAGTTCTTAGTCTTCAGTGATTTGATTATTGACTCAATTTCCCTCTTCTCTTTATCACAGAGAGGTATTTCAGATATCAATCTCGGAAAGGCATTTGCCAAGAAAGTTATATGAGTCCCTGTAGAAACTAATTTTTTTATTTAATTCAGCAGCAATGCTCAGAAAATGATTGTTAAATACTGTAGATATAACTGATTTTAAGCACTTTACAGTACTGTTTGAAATGGGCTACTGTAGCTTGGTTGTGACTACTTCTAACATTATGATATAATTCCCGCTTTGTTCTACAAGGTATCCTAATCCCACTAGTCAGCCACCCAGGCTGCCTGTTTCTGCTAGTACCTCGTTTAGAAAGTTATGATGGAAGCAGCTCTCAAAGAGCATGGGGAATGTGTTAAGGAAAGCATTATATTTATCATCTATGTTATCGGCACTATAAACATCCTGCCACTCTTGTTCCTTGACAGGGTTTAAAAAGCTCTCTATTGCTGTTGGATTAACTTTCCTACATAGTTTGTATTTAAAGATGACATTTATTTGAATACAAAACCCTTTTAGTGTTAAAATTTGTGCACCATGGTCTGAAAGGCCATTCACCCTTTTGCTGACAATAGATTAAATAAAAATACTGTCTATGGCTGCGCTACTGTTCCCCTACACCCTAGTTGGGAAAACACAGTCTGGATCAGATCATATGATTTTATGAGATCTAACAACATACTTTTTCTAGCACCATCATATACAAAATTAATGTTGAAGTCACCACATATATCTAATTTCTAGTACTTCCTACAAAGTGTATCAAGAATCCTCTCTAGCTTGAGCAGAAATGCTCTGAAGTCGCAGTTAGACCTATAAACAACAACAATTAGTAGTTTCACTGAATTCAACTGCCCCTGCATAACATCCAAATATCTGTTCAGTGCAGCGTCGTGATACGTCTATGGACTCAAATGGAATATTGTTTTTTATGTAAGTAGCCACTTCTCCAGCCCGCAAGGAACTCTTGAAAAACAGCCAGCTCTTCTGTATCCTGGTAAAGAAATCCTCTGAATCGTCAAATTATTTAAGTGGTGCTCTGATATACCAATAATTTCAGAGTCAACATCTATAAGCAGTTCACTAATTTTATCTCTAATACCTCTTATATTTGGATGAAATATACTAATTCCTTCTCTACTTGGAAACATTACAGCCTCAGAAGGTGAGGCCCTGTTCGCAGTACTACAAGAGGGCAATATCAAATGTCACAGAAACAAGTACCTGTCCTTCGTCTCTCAAGGCACGCACCTTGGATACTTGTCCACGACCACGGGTATTCATCCTACACCACAATATGTTGACGCCATTCAAGATATACCGACACCAGTGAATACAGCTCAGCTTAAATCCGTAAGAGAGAACTCCTCCGTCCCACACGCCTGATGGCTTACAACCTGTAATATTCATTGGTACCGGTTATTTACGCCTCAGATTATGGTCTGGGGGTGATTGTCTCTCCCATCGTAAACGGGATGGAACGGTTAATAGCGTTTGTTTCCAAAAGTCTAACTGGACCACAACGCAACTTAAGAGAAATAGAAAAAGAAGCCCTACCCATAATCTTCGGTAAAGAAGTTCCATGACTACACGGCTCCTTCATTGGCGGACCCTTCTTCTTTCCGCCTGCACCAGTGACATTTAGTATCGAACCTCGCCACAGGACGCCAATGCAGACCTACTACCTCGCCTAGATATGGACAACGACAAGGAGTTCGATGACGACCCTGAGGTGTCTTTTCACGTGGACACCACGGTGGCGGAGGCTGTCGTTCGCCCCCCCCCCCCCCAATCCCCCCACCCTCCAACCCCAAAGAGGAAAAACTCCTCGCACGACACACCAACACATTTAGGGCAGTCCTCAACATGGTCCAGAACAGATGGCCCCCAGACCGAAGAGGCTTCACTCCATACATTCAAGGATTCTGGCATTTCCACTTGACCTCTCATCGCTGCATTTTGTGCTCCTCCGAACAAAGTGGTGCTGGCATAACAGAAGTAGTTGTTCCAAGAATCTTAGACCAAGGAATATTGCAGCTCCTACATGAAGGCCCTTGGGGCATCATCCTTAGTAAACGCCTCGCACAGCAGAACTTGTATTGGAAGGGCATGGAGACCAGCCATTACCATCTTAGTCTCTTCCTGTCCTACATCCCAAGCAAACAGACAGCTCATCCTCGACGTTGCTACCCCTGGTCTGACATCTTGGAACCTTCTTGCCACCTACCAAATGACTTCGTGGACATTTCCTTGGCGCCTCCTGGCTTACTCCGATCGATGCGGGGTGCGAATCTCTATATGTCTCAGTAATATCACATCCTCGGACCACACCTTCTGCGCGCTTTCACGTAATTTCCCATTGAAGGATTTCTCAAAACGATTATTTCGGGGAGTGGGCCTGAATGCACATGTACGAGTACAATATTACGCAATTTTGCGAAAAAATTCGTATCCAACTTATCCACACAGCATTCTTTCACCCAGCTTCCAACGGCAAGGTAGAAAGATTTGTCAGGACATTCATAACACAAATGACCAACTCTATCAGCACCATCCATTAGAAGGCATCATCTTGTTATTCATGGCAATCTATCGAGCCACTCCCCTGGAGGGCTTCTCCCCGGCGGAGAAGTTTTATGGACGTTCTCAACGGTCCCAACTCTCTCTGCTGCACCCTCAGTCTGCTCCTGAAGCTGATCACCACCCATGGCACCATCGGTTTCCCCTTCAGTACCCTGTGTGGGCTCTTACATTTTCTCAAGGGCGACAAAAATTGCTACCTGCCTCCCTCCCGTCTCCTTGGCCGAGTTATGGCGGAAGTTACTTTCGCTGACAGTTTCACCTGCCACAATCACGTCAGTCAGCTTCGAAAGCGTTTGGGCCCTGCTATGCCCCATACTAGTATAACTCTGGTTTCTATTCCAGAGCCATTACCTTTATCCGACCAGGTAATCGACGTCGAGGCAGCGGACTAGGACACACAAATCGCGACGCAGGACCAGAAACCTGCCTCCACCGCAACGACACCAGAAACCATTCCCATGGACGCGGATGCTGCACCGACTGCAGTCCAGCAACCAGACGAAGACGTCAAGATGGGCTGCAGCCTCGTATCCGTCTGGTAGGGGATGGATGCTGTACTGAAGATCTTCGCAAAAGCGATCGGCAACCCTTCGGACACCTCGTCCATGAGATAACCTACATGTCCGCTGCAGGTCTCAGCGTCATGAACCCGCCATGTCGTAGTAACTAATGGACATGATGCGGCGGTACCACCTCTAGCCGGCGTCTCCACTTCCAAGGGACCTATTCCCGTACGCCACACACGTGACCAGGAAATAGTGCCTAGAGTATTCCACCGCCGTATAAAGGTCGATGCCTGCGCTACACAGGTCAGTTCATAGGTTTTCCAGACCCTCTCCTGGAATCCTGGCGCGTGCTACGCACCCCACTGTCCTAGGACGTGTTCGAAGTCCATCGTAGAGACAGCCGTAAACAGAACACAGCGTGTTGTTCTCAATGGAGAGGCGTCTACAGACGTTAAAGTAACCTCTGGCGTGCCACAGGGGAGTGTTATGGGACCATTACTTTTCACAATATATATAAATGACCTAGTAGATAGTGTTGGAAGTTCCATGCGGCTTTCCGCGGATGATGCTGTAGTATACAGAGAAGTTGCAGCATTAGAAAATTGCAGCGAAATGCAGGAAGATCTGAAGCGGATAGGCACTTGGTGCAGGGAGTGGCAACTGACCCTTAACATAGACAAATGTAATGTATTGCGAATACATAGAAAGAAGGATCCTTTATTGTATGATAATATGATAGCGGAACAAACACTGGTAGCAGTTACTTCTGTAAAATATCTGGGAGTATGCGTGCGAAGGATATAAAATGTAGACTGGCAGTGGCAAGGAAAGCGTTTCTGAAGAAGAGAAGTTTGTTAATATCGAGTATAGATTTAAGGAAGTCTCTTCTGGAATTATTTGTATGGAGTGTAGCCATGTATGGAAGTGAAACATGGACAAGAAATAGTTTGGACAAGAAGAGAATAGAAGCTTTCGAAATGTGGTGCTACAGAATAATGCTGAAGATTAGATGGGTAGATCACATAACTAATGAGGAGGTATTGAATAGAATTGGGGAGAAGATGGGTTTGTGGCACAACTTGACCAGAAGAAGGGATCGGCTGGTAGGACATGTTCTGATGCATCAAGGGATCACCAATTTAGTATTGGAGGGCAGTGTGGAGTGTAAGCTGCAGTAGGTACTGGGAGATGAAGAAGCTTGCACAGGATAGAGTAGCATGGGGAGCTGCATCAAACCAGTCTCGGGACTGAAGACCACAACAACAATGCGTGCGAAACGATTTGAAGTGGAATGATCATATAAAATTATTTGTTGGTAAGGCGGATGCCAGGTTGAGATTCATTGGGAGAGTCCTTAGAAAATGTAGTCCATCAAACACTCGTTCGACCTATATTTGAGTATTGCTCATCAGTGTGGGATCCGTATCAGGTCGGGTTGACAGAGGAGATAGAGAAGATCCAAAGAAGAGCAGCGCGCTTCGTCACAGGGTTATTTGGTAAGCGTGATAGCGTTACGGATATGTTTAGTAAACTCAAGTGGCAGACTCTGCAAGAGAGGCGCTGTGCATTGCGGTGTAGCTTGCTGTCCAGGTTTCGAGAGTGTGCATTTCTGGATGAGGTATCGAATATATTGCTTCCCCCTACTTACACCTCCTGAGGACATCACGAATGTAAAATCAGTGAGATTCGAGCGCGCACGGAGGCTTTCCGGCAGTCATTCTTCCCGCGAACAATACGCGGCTGGAACAGGAAAGGGAGGTAATGACAGTGGCACGTAAAGTGACCTCCGCCACACACCGTTGGGTGGCTTGTGGAATATAAATGTAGATGTGGATGTAGATGTATTCAGCATTCGTCTTTGTTTTCCTTGGTGCAACGACACTTTTCTGTTCCTATGCGGTTGTTTTTCAGGACAGCTTCATAGGACTTAGAATATTTTCCATGTATGTGTGTTTATCTACGAAGATAGTATTTGTGTTACTTTGTCAATGTCTGGAATCACTATACTGTCTGTGAGATACTGTATTTGTGATTTTTTTACTATCGTCGAAGCAGACGTTTCTTTCCTTGGCCAATAAACTTTTCTAAATTTTGAGCACTGTTTTCCCTGTTTCGGTGTGAGTGACACATCAGCGTGGGCCCAATATCCACCGCTAGATCGACTCACGACGGCCGTGCGTTGGAATCTGACGAAGAGCTTGTGAATGGTTTTCGCGTTGGGTGCTTTCGGGACATAAAATCGTGTTAGAAAGCTTCACATTGTTGCCGTAGGACTGTGTTCTAACCTTTGGTATTCCGTTATCAGAAAAGTACGTTGTTCAGTGGAATAAACCATTTCAATCTCTTGCTTCGGTACGCTAACCTCTGTTCATGTTCCAATGGTGGAACGGATTGTTCTCGGATGTAAGGCACTTTTTATGGCCAGTACGTACCGCTATTATGACGACATCTGTTAGCAGCTTTTCGAACTATTTCTGAACTTCCGCATATATTTCGTACAGCTTTCACAATAAACATACAGTTTGTTGCACTCGTCTATCAGTCTTAGTTTTCTAAATATTTTATTCTGAACTCAGGGACTCCTTCACTGGACACATTTTAAGCCAGATCTATATCAACAACTCGCTGTCGGGTTTATTTAAATTTATTTTTTATGTTTCTTTAAATATGAGGTCTAATTTTTTCAAGGTAGAGTCGGTCGCGAAATCGCAACCACAATGACCGATGAAGTACGTGCAGATGCGTTGCGCAGTGTGTAGCACGCCTGCCTATCCGGTCACGTCGCACTTTTCGGTTCTGAGCACAAAGTGAACACGTAAAGATGCCTAGAAAAAAAGTGTTCGCTACCAAGTGAGAAGTGGATGCTGTCATTCGATTTCTTCATGCTGAACGGTTCCGCCTGAGTTCATGCAGCCCACACATCGTGCATAGTGCGGTAATGGTGCAGGAACTTTAAAGCAAGACGTACAGAAACTATGATGCAGACTATCAGGGAAGGAAGAGATCTTGAGTTACTGCCACGTCTTCATATGAAGCATCTGTGCGACGTTGGGAATTCATGATATCAGTTTTATGGTGCTATATGGTAAGTCCGTTGATTTGAAAATAGCGCATGGGGCCTGAAGATGGCAAAATGAATTGCCGAAACTGGCTGCTTTCAGAATAAAATAAAATACCTTAGTGCTCGGCTGCTGATAACGTTCATTGACATTGAAGAAGAATGAACTTGTTCGTCGACAGGATCAAGTGACTGGAGAAAAGCCTCTACCTAGGGCAGTGTAGATCAAGCGAAGAGGTATGTTGTTGTGAAGCATTGTGCATTTTCATGACAATGCTCGGCAGCAGACTGCAGTTGCTGTGAGATGCTACTGCACCATTTTCGGTGGGAATTGTGAATACTAACCACACAGCCCGAGCTTTGTTCCCTCTGATTTTCATCTCTCTGCTCACATGAATCGCTGGTTATGAGGACAGCATTTTGGCGTAGGCAACGAGCTGCGGAACAGCATTGAGAATTGGCGGGATGCGCAGGGTGGTTGCTATTGGAAAGTCGGTACAATACAGCGACACAATTGTCTACGTCGCTGCGGCGACTTTGTAGAGATCAACGTTTAAAAACCAAAAAACAAAGAAAAAGACACTGGAAGAAGAAAATGTGTGTATGTGTGTGTCTCTCTCTCTCTCTCTGTGTGTGTGTGTGTGTGTGTGTGTGAGAGAGAGAGAGAGAGAGAGAGAGAGAGAGAGAGAGAGAGAGGGAGAGAGTTGGTTGAAATGGCTCTGAGCACTATGGGACTTAACATGTGAGGTCATCAGTCCCCTAGAACTTAGAACTACTTAAACCTAACCAACCTAAGGACATCACACACATCATGCCCGACGCAGGATTCGAACCTGCGACCGTAGTATTCGCGCGGTTCCGGACTGAAGCGCCTAGAACCGCTCGGCCACCGCAGCCGGCTAGAGGGAGAGAGTAAATAACCTCCTACTTCCTGTGTAATATTCTGGTTTGCGACGGACGCATATTTGTTATCAGGTATGTTTGACCCGTGCGCGACTCGTGTTCATGCCGTTTATTGGTTGTCATCTTGTCTTACGGTACTGCCGCCTCGTTTTCTAGTTCCGTTTACTGGTGTCGCTAACTTCCTGCCTTACCAGCCATCTCTGGGGCGATCGCTAGTATTTCCGGATCGTCGTGTGTCTGGATTTAAGTCGGGGTCGGAGGAGGACTCATGTACTGTCCGACGGAAGGAGATTGGAGAGGAACGACTGTTGGTTGGTTGTTTCATCGGGCGTCGTGTATTTGGTCTTTTGACCGTTTCTGGGCCTCGACAGTTGCGCATCTTGCTGGACGTGTGTCGGTTCCTTCCTTGTGCAGAGATGTGGTGGCCAATGGGCAAGTGTTACCTTTGCGTGGTTGGGTCCGAGCCAGTGTGCCCGGATCGCCGTGTCTCCGAGTTCCGAACGGACATGGAGTTGAGTCAGGTTGGAGCTGCAGTCAGCTTCGGGCAGCCAAGACTCGCTCGACTCTTGCCAACACACGTAAATTGATTGGGAACGACCAGGGTTGTTCGTTCGCTCGCTTGTCTCATTGGCTGACGTGTATTTGGTCGCCCACGGCTTGTGTAAACTCTCTGTCTGTCGAATTGATTCGTCCTTGTTGTTGTTCCACAGTGATTGCTTTTACGATTGTTCGAATTCTTGTGCAAGTGTGTTTACGAGGAACCGTGTGTAGCGTCTGAGCAGATAAATGGTGTGTGCGTACTGGAATAGGCAGTTGGTCGGTTGCGACAGAGGGAATTGATTAGGTTGTTTGTTGGTTCTTCAGCCGTCCCTAGGTCGTGTTGCAACCCGATTGTTTAGTGTTACGCTTGGCTGCCTGTCCCACCTAAACTGTTGTTAGAGTTTCCTCCCCAGGCCGACCCTTGGAACGCTTTTGAGCACCACTGTTTGTTGTTTGTGAGTGTCATTTTATTTGGTCTCAGGTAACGTGCCAGGCCATCAGCCGTGTACTAATTTATCTGTTTTATGTTTAGTATATGGCCTTCAGCCGAACTTCAACTTTAACATTAGGCCTTCAGCCGTGTTACATTTAAAATTCTTGTTGCTCTGTATTTCTGTCTTCAGCCGCGTTTGTTTCAGAATCAATGGCTTTAATACGTAAATCCTGGTCTATAAGGTTTCTCTTTAATTTTCTTGAATTCTTGAAACGACCTTCAGCCATGTTCTGTATATGTTTATCCTAAGGTTGTCTTTAATTATTCTTGAGTAATTGTTTGGGCCTTCAGCCGACAAGATACTTCAAGTTTTCTTAAGATGTTTTTCTGTTGTACTGTGTAAAGGCTTATCTTTAAAGTCTCTCTTTTATTACATAAATAAATTTTTTTAAATTGGGTTTTCAGCCGAAGAGTTGAGTTTTCCTTACTATGGTTTTTAGCCGGAATTTTTAAGTGCTTGGCTTTTAAAGAATTTCCTTAGCTGATCTGAAATATTATTTCGGCCTTTAGCCGAAAAGATATTGCAATTTTACTTAAGTAAGGCCTTCAGCCGTTACTCAAAATTCCGGTGTTTTAAAAGCAGTCATCTAAACTTATTCTGGAGAAGTTGCTTGGGCCCTCAGTGGTGAAGTTATCCTTGTTGTTTCAAAGAGAAAACTGTGCATTCGTTTGAGGAATAAAGTTGTGTGTGTTTTTTATAACTAACAATAATTGACCTTGGCCCCTTTCCACAATCTGATCCGTTCTGTCCTGCGAAATCAGATTTCAGTGTTGTTTAAACTATGTCAGATAGTGACATCCACCCATGGTATGTTTTTTTTTTTTACACCGCAATTTCAACGTATAGCACACAGTGTCCAAACTGTGCCGTGCAACTGCTACCGGCCATTCAATATTGCGGCGGCAGTGGACGCATGTAGCCAGAGACACTGAATGCGTTTCTCGCAATCATGCAACACTGGATCCGCTTGGACCCCGCGCAATCACTATTGGCGTCAGTCGGGAAAATGCATTTCCATTGCCAAGCGTGAGAGGCCGATGTGTATGGTATCGATCTGTAATACCACAGCAAAGAAGTTTTCTTCTACCATGGATGCTTCCACTGATTTAATAGTAGACTAGCGTTCAGTTACAACTACCCAACAGGAATGTAAACCTGAAAGGCAGCGTAATGCTCGAAATACATACGGAATAAAGTGGAGGTACTTCATGCACTGTGACAATGAAACTGCTTGCTGTCTTAAATTCAGGTCCTGGTAACTAAGTGTGCCGAATGCAGTGATGCAGAGCAACTACTTGAAATGTTAATTGATACGACTCACGTGCCTCCCGAAGGCAGGGTTTACCTGCACACAGCCCTCTACTGCCCTGCTAGCTCCGGAGTTATACCACGGCCGCAGCAAGTTGAGTCGGCGCCAGCCTGCCTCAGTGCCGTCGTACGCCTAGCGTCAGATCCGGGCTAATCGGCTGATTAGTTTCGACACTCGGGCGACCTCATCAGTGTCAGCGGCTGCTTTGGCGGCGCCGGCGAGTGCGACCCGGCCAGCTCCTCCCCCTACCCCCACCCCCACACTACCCCCCCTATCCACGGACGCATGAATATTCATACGGATAATTAGCTGGCGCGACTAAACGCCGCTGCCCGCTGGCACCGCCTCCCCCACCATCCCCTGTCCCAAGCCCTCCTCGCTGGCAGCAGGCGAGTATCGCGTGTCGCATTGATTGAAGTCCCCGCTGGGCACTGCCATATCGCTAATACGTCGCTTGTCAAGTGCCGACGTTTTAACTCGCCAACTTTCAGCTGCATCACAGAGAGCACTTTGCACAGGCACCTTTGTGTCAGGCGTGCATAGCGCGCAAAGTCTAGTGTGTGAGGTGTCCCATGTACGCAGCAAATTCCTTGTCCGGCGTTGCTTGGCAACCAACACATACGAAGGCGGGTTCCGATAGCGCATGTGCTCCGGCCCGTTGTTCGGACTGTTATTAATTTTATCCCAAAATTAAGTAACTGAATTAGGACCGGTCTTGTAAAGAAGCCTGAGAAAAGTCGCAAACTGTCATGCATGCATGCATGTATTTGTTTCTCAAACGTAAATATTGCCCATCATGCGTTCTGTGATTTTCACTTGCATTTGTTACTGGATACTTTCGCCTTTTGGTCAATATCAAGCAACCTATACAAATGTCAAAACACCGACAGCGTATTACGAGGGTATGGTGACGGCGATAAGTAATGCCTCCATATTTTTAAGTGAAATTCTTGAAGCTTGGTAAACAGACTTTATTAATATTATAAGTTTTTATTCTTCAGGTCTACATATTTATTTCGCAACGTAATCAACCTGACAATGAGCACATTTCTCCCAAAGAGGGACCTGTTTCTTCATACTGTCACTGTAGAATATTTGACTTTGTTGATGTAATCATAACTTCACCTCTCCTTGCACTGCTTTAACACTATCTACGTCAGGTTCTAGAAACAGATGAAAACCGGTTGGAGACCGTTCGGAGCCATGTGGAGGATGTTCGATGACAGTGAACCCAAAGCGTCGAATTGTTGTAGATGTCGCAGCGCTCGTGTGTGGTCATTCTGTAATAGAGAATGCTCCAAGTGGACGACGTAGTGCTTTCAATTTTCTGGGAGCCTCACAGTACCTTACTCAGTTTATGGTGATGCATTCCAACTGTGTCACCCACTGAACGTTCCATAACACTATGACGATGACTTTTCTTGCTCATGATATGATCCTTCTGGCATCGTTCATCATTTTTGGGGGAGCATCATCAGTGTTCCCTAGTTCTTGGGGCGATGATGGTGAACCTTGCTTTCACCACCTGGCAGAATGTTGTTAAGGAATCGATTAACCTCATCCTCAAAACGCAAAGTAAATTATTGACAGATGTCCAGTCTGTTTCATGTCAGGAATGAGTATTCGAGGCGCTCCCATTCCACGTAGTTCCCTGTACAACACTTCTGCAACGCCTCTTCACGTTCTCGTGATAAGCCACACTTACTTGGGAGCTGTGTCCATGTTACTCGACGATTTTCTCTGACACATTTTCGACACATTTTCGATGAAGCTAATCGGTTGATATACGCGGTCGTCGACTTCGAGCTCAGTCACGAACGTTGGGGTTATCACAACCGTTTCCTCCACCTACAAGCGCGAACAACCCATCGTCGCACATGACACATGTCGATCCAATCATAACTTACACTGCTTTCATTCTTCTATGGATTTCAGTTGGAAGCACAGTATCAGCGATTGGAAACAACAAAGTTACGTTACATGCTACTCGCTATAATTTAGAGCCCTCTCTAAGCAGAGGGTTTCAACTTATGTCAGCGAAGCGAAAAAGTCTACTGAGTACTACGCATCACATGTAATACCTCAACTGATACTGCGAACAGAATAAAAACAATCGGGTGCATTATTTTTCAGCACGACCTCAATATGTAAGGTATAAAAAAATCGTATACAAAAACAAAAAGTGGTAGCTTGTCTATTAACATATGACACGCTTAGTACTTACATTCAGATAACGTCTATGTGACACGTCGCACCACATGTAGCATGAAAACCAACCCACCAGCCCACACGTGGAGACGGTTATAAACACTTACGTATTAAGTAGGGACAGTATGTTCACAACGCACGTGGGAGAAAAAATATAGCTTAAGTAATTATTGAACAACAAATCATAGTAAATTCTCATCGTGTGTATCACCAACATAAATTTTTCTCCCGTGGATTGCCAAAAGCAGAGTGAAATACAAAACAGCTCTTCCAGTATATAGCAAAGATACCGTCAAAGACTACACTACAGATTTATGTCGATAATGTATACCTCAAGTTTGGTATGCCACAAGCAAGGGGTTAGGAAACACAAAGTCTTCATTTCCGAATATATCACCTTTAATATTGATCACAAGGTTGTGGCTAAATAATGGTAATAACAGGACTGTCGACAGCTATGTAATGCGTACAGTAAGAAGTATAAAATACACGTATAAAAGCTCATTTCTATCATCAGACTTGTAGAATTATGCAGGGTGTGTACAAGTGCGGATATTTCTACTAGAGACTGAGGACGGTGTAAGGAACAACTTTACATCAGTACTTATGGCATTTGCAGACCAATAATTATAGTTATTACAAGTCGAATGTTTTTAGATGTATAGCAAGAGGAAGCCATTAACGCTTATTTTCCCTTCAGCAACAGGTCAGGTATTTAAGTTTGGATGCGTGGGCGTAAAACGGCTAATCTTTAGTGAGAGGCATAGTACATTTAGTGGTGCAGTTACTACCGTGCAGAAAACGTCTTCTTCAATAGAGGAGAGGAGATCAACAACCTACTCAGTTATGTATTTTAGAGGCTACGTTTACTGGAAAGTTTTTGTTGTTTTTGTCCGTAATACCACCTCTGAAAGTTGCCTACCCTACAGTCTTATCATCAATACTACCGGTACATGTATGTATTCCACACTCAGAGGTAACAGAATGGTTTTCGCTTATAGCTTCCTGTACACTGACCCTCACCTCAAATTGACACAGTTATCCATCATCTTAGGACGTTTGTAATATCATCAAGGAATCACTCTGTATAAAACATACATTTACAGCTCCGGCTCCTATAATTTCGACGCTCTGTAGCGTCGTCGGATGATATACTGGACACGAGTTTCTATGTAAAACTTGAAGTGTGTAACTTGAGTTGTGGAACATCCTGTACGTGGTGGCGCAAAGCAGTCACGTGCGTATTAGGGAGTGCAAGGAGTTGGACCATGTTTGTTTGCTTTGAAGCGGAATTTAGACATTTGGTTGTAGCACGATATCGTCCGAATGCCACAGTTTCTATCTATCTCCAGTGCGCTCAAAAATATTTTACATGGTTGCTAGCAGAAAGATGAAAGTGGCTGCAGTATCCAACCAGATGAATGGTAAAATCACTTTCGGCAGATTGTAAGTCACTTATTAAAAGTAATGAGGAATCCTGAGAGAATTTGTGAAATATAGACGTGAATCAGTTTACAGGTCTAGCGTTCGTTTTAGAACCGATAGAAGTCTCTCGAGAAAAGTTGGTCTTAAACTAATGTCACAGTTTCCCTCCATGAGTGTAACATACATTCTGGTTGAAATTAGGGGAATAAACAAATTTTGAGAGTTTAGTGAACGTTGTAACTTTTGTTCGTTTACGTAACTTAGTGAAGTAGAAGACTTGTTCAACGTATGGGATGGACCGATCTCTGATTAACGAAGGTTCTTTTCTTCCGACGTCTGGTTTCTCAAACTGCTCCAGTGGGTAGAGCGAACTCTGGGATCACCCCTTTACTGAGGCTCGGTTGTTATCATACAAATATTAGGGGAGCTGCTAGTCATGCCGATAAGTTCCCTGGGAATATATTGGATGGTATCACCACCACTACCTATGGAAGCCTCCGTGAGACCTTTGTGGGAAGTGGAGGCTATATTTAACCGTTTTGTATTCATGGTGTTCTGCAGCATTTATGAAACTTTATTCCATTGCATTCTGCTCTGTTGGTACATTAAACGTTTTGAATTATTTCAAATTGAGAAACATTCTGGGTTGCAATGTTATTTAATTTCCGAAACGCATTAGGCCCCTTTCGGGCATCATCAGGTACTCTAAAAAACAAGAAAGTAATGCATTAAACAAAAATAGTGGGAGGAACATGACCTATCCTGTACGATTATGAAGCTGATGGAATGACTTTTTGTGTATTTACATAGCCCGTAACTCACGGGGTGACTTTTCTGTAACGTTTACTGTAGTACGACCTCCACGCTGAAACAGAAATTTAAGGAGAAAACCATCTGAAACTTTTAAGTTATGCAACTTTTACGGTTATAAAAGTTATTTTTAAATACACCCTGTTGATTTTATTTCATTAAATAAAGCCTCTAGTATTTTACCTTTCATCACACAAAATTCATTCTTTTGTGCGGCTTTTTAAGTAGTAAACATAAATCAGCTGTTAGAGAACCGAATTTCATATTCCTGAGAATAATAATATCTATACAGAAGGGAAACTTCCAAATAAAACTAAATTCCAGAGATTAAACTTGAACACAAAAATTTCCTTCGATAGGTACAAAAAAAGTCTGCAACACTCAAATGGAATGCTGGATACAACATTTTTCATTTTCGCCGCTGGGAACACATTTGAATTTCACTAACTCTTTGAATATTTTGTGGGAGGAACAGAACGGTACCAGTCACAACTGTCCTGAGGATCTTCCCCTGATTGATCCTCTTGCTCGCTATCAGATTTTGATCACTAACTGCACTAACATCGTTCTTTGTTTCTCCGTTTCTTAATCTATATCAACGACATCTTCATCCATACGCTGCCTAACGATTTCATCAAATTTCGGATCTTCGCAAATGACTGTTTTCTGTGAACAGATGTAGTATTATATTGAAGAATATAGGTACGTGGTACACTAGGTGTGGTCTAGGACACCTCAACACATGTTCATAACACGTGTTAACGACGAGCTAAGAAGGCAACAATGTCATCGAGAACAAAACAATGTGGGGTTCGCCATTTAAGGAGGGGGGGGGGGATGGTGGGGTGCGGGGCGAGGAGGATAGAAGAATTCCACCAGATTTGACCATTGAGGGTGGGTTAAAATAATTTCACGTTTTTTGAGAACCCACAACTGATGGGTTAGGAGATTGACATGCCTGCTTTTTATATTTTATTGGCTTCACTGGTATCGGCCATTTTCTTTGGGTCATCAACCTGGTTTGATGCGGCCCGCCACGAATTCCTCTAGTGTGCTAACCTCTTCATCTCACAGTAGCACTTGCAACTTACGTCCTCAATTATTTGTTGGATGTATTCCAATCTCTGTCATCCTCTACAGTTTTTGCCCTCTGCAGTCCCTCTAGTACCATGGAAGTCATTTCCTCATGTCTCAACAGATGTCCTATCGCCCAGCTCTTGCCCTTGTCAGTGTTTTCCACATATACCTTCACTACCATACAATACTGTACTGCAGATGTACATTCTCAGAAATTTCTTCCTCAAATTAAGGCCGATATCTGTTAATAGACTTCTCTTGGGCAAGAATGCCCTTTTTTCCGGTGCCAGTCTGCTCCGTCCGTCATTGATTATTTTACTGCCTAGGTAGCAGAATTCCTTAACTTCATCTACTTCGTGACCATCAATCCTGATGTTAAGTTTCTCGTTGTTTTCATATCTTTTACTTCTCATTATCTTCGACTTTCTTCAATTTACTCTTAGTCCATACTCTGTACTCATAAGACTGTTTAATCCGTTCAGCTGATAAGTCATTCTTCTTCACTTTCACTAAGGATAGCAATGTCATTAGCGAATCGTATCATTGATATCCTTTCACCTTGAATTGTAATTCCACTCCTAAATCTTTCTTTTATTTCCATCATTGCTTCCTCGATGTACAGATTGAACATTAGGGGCGAAAGGCTACTACATCTTTCTCTTACACCCCTTTTAATACGAGCACTCTGTTCTTGCTCTTCCACTGTTATTATTCCCTCTTGGCTCTTGTACGTATTGTATATTACCCGTCTCTCCCTGTTGCATATCCCTAACTTTTTTCAGAATTTCGAACATCTTGCAAAATTTTACACTGTCGAACGCTTTTTCCATGTCAACAAATCCTATGAACGTGTCTTCATTTTTCTTTTGTCTTGCTTCCATTATTAACCGCAACGTCAGAATCGCCTCTCTCGTGCCTTTACTTTTCCTAAAGCCAAGCTGATCGTGATATAGAGCACCCTCAATTTCCTTTTCCATTCTTCCGCATATTAATCTTTTCAGCAACTTGGATGCATGAGCTATTAAGCATGTTGTGCTCTTGCCGTCTTCGGAATTGTGTGGATGATGTTTTTCCGTAAGTCAGATGGTAAGTCGCCAGACTCAAACATTCTACATACCAACGTGAACAGTCGTCTAGTTGTCGCTTCCCCCAATGAGTTTAGAAATTCTAATGTATGTTATAGATCCCTTCTCCCTTATTTGATCTTAAGTCCTCCAAAGCTGATTTAAATTCTGATTATAATACTAGATCTCCTATCTCTTCTAAATCGACTCCTGTTTCTTCTTCTATCACATCAGACAAATGTTCCCCATCATAGAGGCTTTCAGTGTATTCTTTCCACCTATTAGCTCTCTCGTCTGCATTTAACAGTGGAAGTTCCGCTGCACTCTTAATGTTACCTCCCTTGCTTTTAATGTCACCGAAGGTTGTTATTACTTTCCTGCATACTGAGTCTGTCCTTCCAACAATCATTTCTTTTTCGATGTTTTCACATTTTTCCTGGAGCCATTTCGCCTTAGCTTTTCCTGCACTTCCTATTTATTTCATTGCTCAGCGATTTTTATTTCTGTATTCCGGCGTTTCCCGGAACATTTTTGTACTTCCAGCTGTCAACGATCCATTGAAGTATTTCTTGTGTTACCCGTGGCTTTTTTGCAGTTACCGTCTTTGTACCTACGTTTTACTTCCCAACTTCTGTGATGGTGCTTTTTAGAGATGCCCATTCCTCTTCAAATGTGCTGTATACTGAGCTATTCTTTATTACTGTATCTTTAGCTTCAGAGACCGTCAACCATATCTCGTTATTCCTTAGGATTTCCGTATCCAACTAATTTGCAAATTGAATCTTCCTGACTAATCTCTAAAACTTCAGTCTACTCTTCATCACTACTATATTGTGATCTGAGGCTATATCTGCTCCTGGGTACAATCCAGTGTCTGATTTCGGGATCCCTGTCTAACAATGATGTAATGTAACTGAAATCTTTCCGTGTCGCCCGGCCTTTTCCAAGTACAGCTATTCCTCCACTTGTTGTGATTCTTGAACTGCGTATTCCCTGTTACTATCTGAAAGTTGTTACATAACTAAATCAGTCTTTCTCCTTGTCCTAAACCCATCTTCTCCTGTAACCTTTTCTTCTACTCCTTTCCCTACAACTGCATTCCAGTCCCCCATGACTACTAGAATTTCATCACCCTTCACATACTGTATTACCCTTTCAGTATCCTCATACACTTTCTCTATCTCTTCATCTTGAGCTTGGGACGTCGGAATGTATACCTGAACTATCTTTGTTGGTGTTGGCCTGCTGTCGACTCTGATAAGAACAACCGTGTCACTGAACTGTTCTTAGTAACATATTCTCTGCCCTACATTCCTATTCACAACGAATCCTACTCTCATTTTCTGCTGCTGTAGATATTACCCTACGCTCATCTGACCGGAAAACCTTGTCTTCTTTCCACTTCATTGACCCCTACTAAATCTATATTGAGCTTTACATTCCCTTTTCAGATTTTCTAGTTTCCATACTACCTTCAAGCTTCTGACATTCCACGCCCCGACACGTAGAACGTTATCCTTCCTTTGATTATTCAATCTTTTTCTCATGGTAACCTCCCGCTTAACAGTCCCCTCCCGGATGTCCGAGTGGGGGACTATTCCGGAAACTTTTGCAATGGACACGTTACGTGTCTTGAATGCAGTGATTTCCATTGACTTCTGCATCCTCATGCCGTTGATCATTGCTGATTCTTCCTCCTTTAGGGTCAGTTTCCCACCCCTGGGACAAGAGAGTGGGCTGAACCTCTGTCCGTTCCTCCGACTTCTTTGACAAGGCCGTCGGCAGAGTGGGGGTGACTTCTTATGCCGGAAGTCTTCGACCAGCGATACTGTTTATTAATAAAAAAAAAACCAGGACCGAAGACTTTTGATTATAATTGTGAATCAAAGACACTACTCCTTTTTTTAAATCTCATTTTGTTCTATATTTTTCGCTTAATTTGGTTCGGGGCGGACGTTCGATGACACCCGCTTAGGTCCTTTGTTGATCCATTGACTCCGTTCTTTGTTAGAGAGGGTTGCTGACCCTCTGACCGAACACGCTGAGATACCGTGCCGGCGGCTGCATGTTCGTCATAAAGTATTGTGCTCCCGTAGAATTTCAGTAGATTTTTTTCAGAAATCTTACTTTAATTTACAACTGGCGTTCAGTAAGTCTTCGTTGTGTTGCAGGTGAGGCAGCGTAGTGCAATGTAATGTACAGCGCGCTACCTCGTTCGTAACACAACGAGATCGTGCGCAAACCAGTTAAAAACCGGAGTAAAATATCCAAAAAATCCACCGAAATTCTAAGGTGGCACAATAATATATTACGCAAATGATAATGATGTATGTAATGTTTATCGAATGTTTTTAATTTGTTTCTAAAGCAAATTGTTCCATAGCCCAAGATACTAAATTGTGTATTTGTGACTACGCTCAGGTCATATTATATATACGCTGAGGAGTCAAAGAAACTGGTATACCTGCCTAATATCGTGTAGGGCCCCGCGAGCGCGCTGAAGTGACACAGCACAACGTGTTATGGACTCGAGTAATGTCTGAAGTAGTGCTGCAGGGAACTGACATCACGAATCTGCAGGGCTGACCTTAAATCCGTAAGTCTACAAGCGGGTGGAGATGCCTTCTCAACTGCACCTTGCAAGGTATCCCTGATATGCTCAATAATGTTCATTTCTGGGGAGTTTAGTAGCCAGCGGAACTGTTTAACTCAGAAGAGCGTTCCTGGAGCCACTCTGTAACAATTATGTACGTGTGGGGTAGCGCAAGTCCCAAGTACGTCGAAATGCACAATGGAAATCAATGGCTGCAGGATATCAGACAGGATGCTTACGTACTTTTCACATATCAAGAGTCGTATCTAGACGTGTCAGGAGTTCCATATTATTCCAGCCTTACACCATTACAGAGCCCCCACCGGCTTTAACAGTCCCCTGCTGACACGTAGGATATATGGATTCATGAGGTGGTCTCCATACCCGTTTACACCCTTCTGCTCGGTACAATCTGAAACGAGACTCGTCCGACCAGGCAACATGTTTCCAGTCATCAACAGTCCAAAGTCGGTGTTGACGGGGCCAGGCGAGGCGTAAAGCTTTGTGTCGTGTATTCATCAAGGGTGCACGAGTGGGTCTTCGGCTCCGAAAGCCTATATCGATTATATTTCCTTGAGTGGATCGCACACTGACGCTTGTTGATGGCCTAGCACTGAAATCTGCAAGAATCTGCGGAAAGGTTGCACTTCTGTCACGTTGGACAATTCTTTTCATTCGTCGTTGGTCCGATTCTTGCAGGATATTTTTCCGGCCGTAGCGATGTCGCAGATTTGATATTTTACCGGATTCTTGGTATTCAGGGTACACTAGTGGAATGGTCGTACTGGAAAACTCCACTTCATCGCAACCTCGGAGATGCTGTGCCCCATCGCTCGTGCGCCAAACATAACACCACGGTCAAACTCACTTAAATCTTGATAACCTGCTATTGTAGCAGCAGTAGCCGTTTTAACAACTGCGCCAGACACTTGTTGTCTTATATATTCGTTGCTGACCGTAGTGTCGTATTCTGCCTGTTTGGATATATTCGTATTTGAATACACGTGCCTGTACCAGCTTCTTTGGCGCTGGAGTTTATTACTGGGTAGAGATGGCTGTCCAAGTAATTATTCAAGTAGAAGAAGGAATTATTCAACCAATTATAAGGCTAACTCGTAGTGGAGAGAACTGAGTCCCAATTAAGAATATTCTGGAGGAGATTTCTAGTTCAGGCATTGCCTTACAAGAAAGGCCCACCCCACAAAAGCCTGGGCCTTCGATGCAAGCGAACTAGCAGTAAGCGTTTTCATGGACTGTAATTACGC
Source organism: Schistocerca serialis cubense (assembly GCF_023864345.2). Taxonomy (NCBI): domain Eukaryota; kingdom Metazoa; phylum Arthropoda; class Insecta; order Orthoptera; family Acrididae; genus Schistocerca; species Schistocerca serialis. The sequence continues at coordinate 152,126,313 of NC_064639.1, forward strand.
TCGAGTATTTTCATTACGAATGGTACCGATCCAGTCGAAGGCAGTAGCTACACGGGGAGACTCAGGAGTTTCGAACATGGTCCGTTAATGCCCACTATCTGGCTTTCGAGATGTTATCCTTTTGTATACACTTTGTTGCAGCGACGAAGCACCAACAAAATGCATTCGTATATTGACGAATACTTTCAATGGTTATATCTGTTACTCTCAGAACTCCAAAGTCAAACATAAATTGGTGACGACGCCGTGGGAATATTCTCTATCATATGATCTGTTGCTCCTATAACCCAGGAGTCAAATATACAGTTGTAGCGGCAACACAGATGCTACGTTCCAAATTTTTTAAACATAAATACCCAGATAGCTCAGGTTTTCGTGTGCTTAATTTTTGAGGTCTACTGCACCAGATCAAAAGTAATACACATTAAAATAAAATTAAAGCTCTAAATTTTCCTGCCGATGTGAAACGACAGCTGCCAGAGATTTGGTACTGATATACTTTATATATTTTTTTCACATTGTGTAGCAACCACATTTCTATATTATCCTTAGTTACGACCACTTTCGATTTATCTATCAAATCATCATGGTTCCTGCCCAACGGATAAAGAAAACGTATGTGCTACCTTCAATACAAAACCAATGAACGTGTGAAGAACTATGCGTTACAGTGCCGTAATACAATTGGATTATGTAGAATTAGAAGAAATGAGGAAACTAACACATCACCAATGACGGGACCGTTTTCGAAAGTACCGAGCAGATTTTCTTTTGCGAGTCTCTTGCTGATTGTCATCGTGCAAGAAGTGAGATTGGGATCAATTCAACATGTGGGGCTGACGTGCAGCATGAGTGCTGATGTCGATTTCCTCTGCTGGGAACGTCGTGGCCATTGGTTCCTGGCCTGATTAAAGAAATAATAAAACTATACGTGGGGATAATCTAAAAGTAGATCAAGACACAACTCTGTTTGCTGCTACTTAATTCGCCTGTCAAACTATTAGTAAGTGAAAATTAGCAGACAATTATCAATATATTAAAATAACAGAGTACGAACTATCAGCAAAGTGGAAGGAAGATAAATGTGAAGAAGTCTAAGGTGTTAGTTTTTACAAGGCAATCAAACTCAACAAACGGAAAACGCGTGGTTTAATGGAAGAAGTTGATATCCTAAAGTGATTATGGTACTAAATTACCAGTAACGCGTTATGTAATCAAGAAATGAAAAAAGCAACTGTAGCTACAGAAACGGAAAGATATTTTCTGTGTTCTATTAAATAAACAATTAAGAAAACTATTAGTGAAATATTTTTGCACTGATCGTGGCCCTGTATGGCGACAAAACATAAATGCTGGGCTGGACAGAGGAGAAATGCATAGAGGACTCTGAAATGTGGATTTGGAGAATAATAGAATTAGATTCTGTTACACAAAGTGGATGAGAGTAAACAGATACTGGATACAAGAGTAAAAGAAATTGACTTAGATAGTGGATGAGGAGAGACTGCATAATAAAGAAAGCACGGTGACTGGAAAGAGGGCCAAAGGAAGAAGAAGATGCTATTTAACTAAGGACGTCAGATACACGTAAACGCAGCTCTAAAATACAGAGCAGAAAACAGGAAGGGCTAGAGAATGTTGAACTTACACTGACTGACCTGCCCAACGGACAAAAAGCATCGTAGTCATCAACACCTTCATCATTTCTTATCTTGTAAAAAATGAAACAATAACTGACAAAAAATGCGAAAGTCTTGAGGGCGAACAGTGAAGACTCATGGACTGCAAATAAAATAGAGCCATGCCTTTTCCGCAAAGGTGCATTGATAGTTGGAAACATTGAGGACTCTGAAGCAAAACAATGCTAAAATATCCACCGTGTCATTTCCGTCTGTTTTCACATAGAAAGAAATTTGTGTACAGAGAACGTTTTGAGCCGAATGAAAAGATATGACTGTAGATAATATTCAGATTTTTCAGAAATTAGTTATGTGGAGAACGTTTCCATAAAGTGCAGAACCCAAAGGGGGACTGTTAAAAAACAACTAAATATAATAAAAAGTAATTTAATCATGATCATGGTGGTTGGACTTCGTGGCTGTAAGTTTAACTACATCTAGGTGTAGAGCAACCAGACACTTTATTTTTATCAGGGCTCTTTTCGAGTTTCCATTTACCTTCAATTGCTGTAACACATTTGAATCTACTTCTTGGAGACTGTATTTTGAACGCTTCTGCCGCATTATGTATTATAATGATTCACTTAGTAACCACATATCCCGAGTTAAACTACGCTTATTTAAGGCTGTTCAATAGCTATGTCCTACAACTTTTAATCTATAGCTAGTAGCATCCTATTTTTAATAATACTCAAACTTCGACTTACACTGATCCACGATGCCAGCCGTTGCATCCACAGCCTGACAGACAAAATTATTATTTAATACAGGGCAGCTGCGACGTTCAAAATGCAGTCGACAGAAACCTTGTATTGGAGAAGTATAAGAAAATTTATTCCAGTCGAAAACTGATGAAACCTGAATGGTCTCTAAGAGCAAATAAAGTTATGTAAAACATGGGTGATACCTTTACTTCCTCAGGTAAACAAAAACATCTCACCGTCCTGGAACTGCAATGACAGATTAAACTATACGGCCTCTTATATAATTAAGAACCCTTCCGATCAAGATTAATATCACAATGATTAATCAGGCAGTACTTTTAATAGAAGCTCCGACTGTTCGCCATTACTCTGGTGGAGAGGTAAACAGCGTTACGCTGCAGTGGGTTCCTGATACTGACAGAGTTTGCTGTCGCGTGACGGAGCTCAACAGGGCAGACAAACACTAGATGCGCCGTGTCGAGTGGATATGCAAATGTGAAATCAGTTTTGCTGACACAGTGACGTCAACTCTGTGTTTCAAGCATCGACTAATAATTCGGATCCCTATCGCGAGGAGAGATTTGCATTACCTGTGAATAACGGTTGTGTTTTCATGAAATACAGTGGTGATACCCTCCTTTTGCCGTTGATGAATATTTACCTACGTATATAGAACGCGAACCGCGACCTTTCCTGAAGTATGTAAATCTGAATTTGTGATGTACATCAGTTCTGATAGTAGGTAATGCTCACTATTAAATAAGCAGAGTGTCTCCCACATGATGGACGTACCTAAAACATCGCATTGCAGGAAGGTGAAACGAAATTTCTAACAACCAAGTCAACATCACCCATGCATTTATTTATGTGTCTTGTAAAAGGCCGAGAGATGTATCGCAATCTTTACAACACTAGAAATATATGGCAGGAGTGGGTATTCAAACTTCTGTGGTCTCCGAAGTCACTTGAAAATGCCTATATGGTTACTACGAAACGGACACTGTCTTTCATCTTTAATAACTTGACCCACGAAAACTGCAATCTTCGTTTCACGTGTCATTCGCTTTTCAGTAGTCATATGGGGTACTTACGGAAATTCCAACCATATAGCATTGATAATAATCTACAAATGAAATGGAGAAAATTAAGTTGTTCAAATACAATAACTGAATACCTACTTATTCCAATCTCCTATTAGTCCGTCTCCTCCTTTTTCTCTATATTGGTCTCTTTCTCTCCACTCTCTTTGTCCATCTAGTCCTATTCCCTCTCTGTCTGTCAATCTCCTACTACCGTCTTCTTCCTCCTGGTTGTCAGTACTACCCCGACATGAAATTACTGGTTCTTACACCCACAGTATTTCTTCTCAGGTAGTAAGCAGTATGTGTATCAGTCTGCTAGTCTGAAGACCACACTAGTTTGTAGATATGTCGATGATACTTTTATAGTGTGGCCCCATGGTGAAGATAAATTAAAAGAACTTTTAAATCATCTGAATTCCATACAGAGATGAATTTAGTTTACAGCTGAAATCGAAAAAGATGAATGTCTTTCTTTTTTGAATGTTTTGGTACGATGCAAAGATGATGGCACTTTAAGACATGCAGTATAACGGAAACCGACGCATACTGATTATATTTATGTGCAAATATCTGCCACCATCCTTTGCAGAAGACGTGTGTTCTCAGAACTTAGGGCCACAGAGCACACGTCGTTGCTGACGAGACCAGTCTGGAGGACGAGCTTCTACGCTTGAGAAATGTTTTTGAAGCCAACGGGTATCCTCCACAGCAGATGTGTAACGTGCTACGAATGAAACAAAAAGTGGCCGTAGGAAATGCAGGGAAGACAGGAGAAGTTTTAAATCTCTAGCTTTTCTGCCATACGTGGGAAGCCTATAGTCTAAAATAGGAAGGATCCTCAGCAAACAAAAATTGAAAGTGATTTTTCGCCCCCAACAAAGACAACAGCACTCCTGGGTTCAGTTAAAGAGGATTTGGTGCTTCGGAAACCCGGGGTTTACAAGATCCCGTGTAGATGTGGCCGTTCATACATCGGACAGGACGACACGTACAGTCCATGTGAGATGCACAGAGCACCGCAGGTACACTCGGCCCTTACAGCCTAGAAAAGTCGGCGGTGGTAGAGCATTGTATTGACACAGGGAACTATGTGGCGTACGATAACGTCGAAATTTCAGTCTCGACTTCATCTTTCTGAGACTCAGTAGTGAAATTCGGTTAGTGACGAATTTAATTAATGGAGATAGCGGCTTCAGCTTGGACAAATCATGAAATCCAGCACTTTGCGTAATAAACTTGCAAAGACCGTGCAACGTTGTAGCTCGCAGGGATATATCTATATCACCGTGTGGATCGACCGTGCAGCTATATGTCTGATTTCATGCAGATCTTGTACCTCTTCGCCTCTGATCAACGACTCTGGCGCCTTCTGTATTTGTGGGCGCATGCACAGTGGCGCGGTCTGCGGGCTTAAAAGGACGGAGTAAAATTTTATGGAAGAGTATGCGTATTAAGTTTTGTTAATATCGATCCAATGGATTAGGAGGAATCTTTTACCCGTGGCCTTGCCCGCGTATTCGCATGACACATGTATTTCCCACATATTTAACAAACCTCGCACATAATTTTACACACAGTTCACCTGCATCTCTAGTGGACTTGGCCCTGCAATTTCGCTTTCATGCATCTCAATGTTTATGACGTCGTATCTTCTGACATACGTGCCGTAATTTTTTATTTTGTAGGTACATACAGCGGTATATGTGGATTCTGACTACGAAATGTGGCCGCGCGGGATTAGCCGAGTGGTCTTAGGCGCTGCAGTCATGGACTGTGCGGCTGGTCCCGGTAGAGGTTCGATTCCTCCCTCGGGCATGGGTGTGTGTGTGTGTGTGTGTCTGTGTGTGTGTGTGTGTGTGTGTGTGTGTGTGTGTGTGTGTGTGTGTTTGTCCTTAGGATAATTTAGGTTCCATAAGATTTCACAAATATTTTTTACGAAATGTGTTGCGGATGGAGTTAATATCAAAGAAGCAGTTCTGAACGTGTCGCGAATACGGTTGGTAGTAAAGAAATACTGTGTGAAAATTTCAGGCCTCATGCGGCAGATTTACTGCATAAACAGCGCAAATGTATGCGATAAACGTCTTTCCTTTTACCATTTTGTGGGGGTAGTCAGCGAGGAAAGGTTCCGTAAACATTTGAGATTATGGGTAAAGTTTGTTGCAAGTAACAAATTGCTCTCAAATTGTGGATGAATGACGTCTGAGCTACACATTTTTTCATTCTCAACCACACCTCTTTGAAAAACAGGTGGAACTTAGCCCAACAGCGATTCTTTGCAGACAGTAAGTGATACGTTTACCGAGTTTAGTTGAAATAGGCACAGTGGTTTGGGAGGAGAGGTGGAACATACGTATGTGAGTCCATTTGTATAAAATACATGTAGTATCTTTTCTATTCGGGTGCAAATACTTGTTAAATTTCTTACAAGTCATTTTCCTACCATCAAAACGTACTGCACAAAACACATAGTACACTGCGATTTGGTTGTCGTCACTGCTGAAATAGCCTGGCATACATTCCTCGTGCTCTTCTTCCATTGCATTCATTGAAACCATACACGATGTGATGTTCCTGGCTCTGGCCGCCAGTATTTCATCTTGCGAGAAGCTCGCCTTGATGCAGCTTCATACACGTGAAGTAGTATATGGTACGAAAGTGTGCTGAGGTACGAGCGACAGATGGTACAGTATGTGCCAGTCTCGTTGGAGAGTCCGCCAATTGTACTTAACTTGCTTCTCATTCGTCGGGTGTTAGGCGCCAAAACGCTTAACTTCTCTTACTAATGATTTATATACTTTTCATTGTATTTAACCCAGTTTTCAATATGACAATCTCTAATGGTTACCCTACGAGTCTATCGTTTTTTGGATTAAATTTCACTAGTTTTAAGAAACATAAGAGTAACGATATTATAACCGAGGTGCTTCGGACACCTTCGGGTCGCTTTGGCGCACCTGGGAGATGAAGTAATTCGGCTGCACTAGCCAGACTGTTCCTGGCGTTCTTCAGAGCCGGACGTGCATCTCTGTTTCGGGGCGGAGGCGTCGTACTCTGTATCGGAAGTCGTCAGAAGAGTTTCCTTACAATTAAGAAAACTATGTCGGGTGTTGTAAAAGGCAGCGTAAAATGTGTGACTATTTAAATATAACAAAACAGGATACATTAATGAAAAGTGTCGCCTACCATCATTGTCAGTACCTGTCATGCCCTCTGTAGATAAAGAGACTAACATGGGCAAGTGGCATCCCATAAAAAAGCACAATCACAGGTTCGAGATGACAGCGTAGCAGCCTCCGCCGAAGAAAATACCACTACCGAAGAGCTGTTTTCTGGGCTGGGAACACAACTTTAGAAGACGACAGGTTGTTGGAAAGAACGGTTAGGGATCTTATTCAATCTCTCCAGCTTCCAGATCTTACTTCCAAAGGACACGCATAATTTATAACGAATTTTGTGTTAAGTCAGCTCTTCACCAGCAAAAAGATCTACACTGTTGCGCCGGACGCTGTGGCCGAGCGGTTCTAGACGCTTCAGTCCGGAACCACGCTTCTGCTACGGTCGCAGGTACGAATCCTGCCTCGGGCATGGATGTGTGTGATGACCTTAGGTTACTTAGGTTTAAGCAGAGGACTGATGATCTAAGATGTTGTCCCATAATACTTAGAGCCGTTTGAACCACACTGTTGCGTATCACTGTCAGAAGAAGAACAAGTGCAGAGCAGAATCGAGTGGTACTACATGCAAGCTTGAGGCAAAGTCTTATGTGGGGATCAATTTTGTCGACACCAAGGACCGTGAACGAATGGAACAAGTTTGTATGCAAACATGACACAACGCATGTTGTTGTTGTTGTTGTGGTCTTCAGTCATGAGACTGATTTGAAGCAGCTCTCCATGCTACTCTATCCCGTGCAAGCCCCTTCATCTCCTAGTACCTACTGCAACCTACATCCTTCTGAATCTGCTTAGTGTATTCATCTCTTGGTCTCCCTCTACAATTTTTACCCTCCACACTGCCCTCCAATACTAAATTGGTGATCCCTTGATGCCTCACAAAATGTCCTACCAACCGATCCCTTCTTCTGGTCAAGTTGTGCCACAAACTTCCCTTCTCCCCAATCCAATTCAATACTTCCTCATTAGTTATGTGATCTACCCATCTAATCTTCAGCATTCTTCTGTAGCACCACATTTCGAATGCTTCTATTCTCTTCTTGTCCAAACTATTTATCGTCCATGTTTCACTTCCATACATGGCTACACTCCATACAAATACTTTCAGAAACGAATTCCTGACACTTAAATCAATACTCGATGCTAACAAATTTCTCTTCTTCAGAAACGCTTTCCTTGCCATTGCCAGTCTACATTTTATATCCTCTCTACTTCGACCATCATCAGTTATTTTGCTCCCCAAATAGCAAAACTCCTTTACTACTTTGAGTGTCTCATTTCCTAATCTAATTCCCTCAGCATCACTCGACTTGATTCGACTACATTCCATTATCCTCGTTTTGCTTTTGTTGATGTTCATCTTATATCCTCCTTTCAAGGCACTGTCCATTCCGTTCAGCTGCTCTTCCAAGTCCTTTGCTGTCTCTGACAGAATTACAATGTTATCGGCGAACCTCAAAGTTTTTATTTCTTCTCCATGGATTTTAATACCTACTACGAATTTTTATTTTGTTTCCTTTGCTGCTTGCTCAATATACAGATTGAATAACATCGGGGACAGGCTACAACCCTGTCTCACTCCCTTCCCAGCCGCTGCTTCCCTTTCATGCCCCTCGACTCTTGTAACTGCCATCTGGTTTCTGTACAAATTGTAAATAGCCTTTCGCTACCTGTATTTTACCCCTGCCACCTTCAGAATTTGAAAGAGAGTATTCCAGTCAACATTGTCAAAAGTTTTCTCTTAATCTACAAATTCTAGAAACGTAGGTTTGCCTTTCCTTAATCTATTTTCTAAGGTAAGTCGTAGGGTCAGTATGGCCTCACGTGTTCCAACATTTCTACGGAATCAAAACTGATCTTCGCCGAGGTCGGCTTCTACCAGCTTTTCCATTCGTGTGTAAAGAATTCGCGTTAGTATTTTGCAGCTGTGACTTATTAAACTGATAGTTCGGTAATTTTCACATTTGTCAACACCTGCTTTCTTTGGGATTGGAATTATTATATTCTTCTTGAAGTCTGAGGGTATTTCGCCTGTCTCATACATCTTGCTCACCAGATGGTAGAGTTTTGTCAAAACTGGCTCTCCCAAGGCCGTCAACATTTCCAATGGAATGTTGTCTACTCCCGGGGCCTTGTTTCGACTCAGGTCTTTCAGTGCTCTGTCAAACTCTTCACGCAATATCGTATCTCCCATTTCATCTTCATCTACATCCTCTTCCATTTCCATAATATTGTCCTGAAGTACATCGCCCTTGTATAGACCCTCTATATACTCCTTCCACCTTTCTGCTTTCCCTTCTTTGCTAAGAACTGTGTTTCCATCTGAGCTCTTGATATTCATACAAGTGGCTCTCTTTTCTCCAAAGGTCTCTTTAATTTTCCTGTAGGCAGTATCTATCTTGCCCTTAGTGAGATAAGCCTCTACATCCTTACATTTGTCCTCTAGCCATCCCTGCTTAGCCATTTTGCACTTCCTGTCGATCTCATTTTTGAGATTTGTATAAGACACAGCGCATAGTGTTGATATTTGCGATGTTGCTCATATACCTCGGGACTTGGTACACATGTCTTATCACGGTAGAACCATTGTTCAACGAGGATGGCGCACTCTCAGAACACAGAACAGACTCTGGAATTCCTGCGGAAACACTTCTGCAGCAGCATGTAAATGTGTGTGAATTCCTAAAGGACCAAGCAGTTGAGGTCATCGGTCCCTAGACTTAATCATTACAGGGTTATTACAAATGATTGAAGTGATTTCACAGCTCTACAATAACTTTATTATTTGAGATATTTTCACAATGCTTTGCACGCACATACAAAAACTCAAAAAGTTTTTTTAGGCATTCACAAATGTTCCATATGTGCCCCTTTAGTGATTCGGCAGACATCAAGCCGATAATCAAGTTCCTCCCACATTCGGCGCAGTATGTCCCCATCAGTGAGTTCGAAAGCATCGTTGATGCGAGCTCGCAGTTCTGGCACGTTTCTTGGTAGAGGAGGTTTAAACACTGAATCTTTCACATAACCCCACAGAAAGAAATCGCATGGGGTTAAGTCGGGAGAGCGTGGAGCCCATGACATGAATTGCTGATCATGATCTCCACCACGACCGATCCATCGGTTTTCCAATCTCCTGTTTAAGAAATGCCGAACATCATGATGGAAGTGTGGTGGAGCACCAACCTGTTGCAAGATGAAGTCGGCGCTGTCGATCTCCAGTTGTGGCATGAGCCAATTTTCCAGCCTGTCCAGATACACGTGTCCTGTAACGTTTTTTTCGCAGAAGAAAAAGGGGCCGTAAACTTTAAGCCGTGAGATTGCACAAAACGCGTTAACTTTTGGCGAATTGCGAATTTGCTGCACGAATGCGTGAGGATTCTCTACCGCCCAGATTCGCACATGGTGTCTGTTCACTTCACCATTAAGAAAAAATGTTGCTTCATCACTGAAAACAAGTTTCGCACTGAACGCATCCTCTTCCATGAGCTGTTGCAACCGCGCCGAAAATCCAAAGCGTTTGACTTTGTCATCGGGTGTCATGGTTTGTAGCAATTGTAAACGGTAAGGCCCCTGCTTTAGCCTTTTCCGTAAGATTTTCCAAACCGTCCGCTGTGGTACGTTTAGCTCCCTGCTTGCTTTATTCGTCGACTTCCGCGGGCTACGCGTGAAACTTGCCCGCACGCGTTCAAGCGTTTCTTCGCTCACTGCAGGCCGACCCGTTGATTTCCCCTTACAGAGGCATCCAGAAGCTTTAAACTGTGCATAACATCGCCGAATGGAGTTGGCAGTTGGTGGATCATTGTTGAACTTCATCCTGAAGTGTCGTTGCACTATTATGACTGACTGATGTGAGTGCATTTCAAGCACGACATACGCTTTCTCGGCTCCTGTTGCACATTTTATCTCACTGCGCTCTCGAGCGCTCTGGCAGCAGAAACCTGAAGTGCGGCTTCAGCCGAACAAAACTTTATGAGTTTTTCTACGTATCTGTAGTGTGTCGTGACCCTATGTCAATGAATGGAGCTATAGTGAATTTATGAAATCGCTTCAATCATTTGTAATAGCCCTGTACTTAAACTAACTTATGCTAAGAATAACACACGTACCCATACCCGAGGGACGACTCGAACCTCCGGCGGGACGGGCCGCGCAATCCTTAACATGGCTCCTGAAACCGTGCGTCCACTCGGCGCGGCTCTGCGGGGGCATGTATAACAAATGCTTCACATACTGGGAGCGCGGCAACTGGAAACTTATATCGTAGGTGAAGTACCATGCAAGGGACAATCAATTCTTGGCCAAATCGTCGAAAGTCATTACAGATTCTCACTGAAGTTCTGGTGGCATATGGGCTAAACGCTATGTCAATGAACTGATTCGAAGCAATAGCAAGTATTCCGACGATCAGGACATTAAGAGTGCGGTTCTCAGGTGATGCAGTGAGCAGGGGGAAAATTTCTATAGTCGACAAATGGAGTGATTAGTAGAATCCCGCCGACCGTCGCTTACAGAAAACTGATGACTGTGCTGAAAAGTAGTGTCATGTGTACGTGTCACTTTGAACAGTTAAAATTACTTGGATTGGCATAATTATGTTTGAGATTGAGTCCCCTCTTATGTTCTGTAAAATACAAAGATAACTGGGGGTTGGAGGGGGGGAGTAAGGAAATTACTCCATAACGATCCGTCAAAGGCAGCAGATCCCTGATACTAAAATAATCAGAAAATATCTCTGAAAATCCTCAGATTTTTTATGAAATTGGTGTTCCCCCTGTATACGCATAAGACACTTCATGAGCAGTTACATATCTTGGCACACTTGGTGATGTGGAGTATCTCAGTATTCATCAACATTATACTTTAGCCTCTAATGGAGTGGGCTCTTGGATTCTTAACTATCATGCTCAATATCTTTAGACCTCCGGCGGGAATCTAAAATTAACGAACGTGGTGGACGTGGGCTGGGCCTGTGGATAGGTGGCGCTATGTCGGAGTGTGGGTCGGCCAATGAGCGAGCTGAGACAGTCAGTGCAATGTGCACTGTGTCCGTGTGGTACTGTGGTTAACGTAACAGCCTATTAACAGGAGAACACTTGGTCGAGTCAAGGTGCAGCACATATTTTCACTCGTCGCCGTCGATTCCGCATAAGATAGGTGGCTTTCGTCGGAATACTTGCTATTGCTGTGAATCAATTCTTCGACATTTCATTTGGGGCATATACCGCCAGAATTTCAAGGTAAATCGGGGAAGAATTTAGACGATGTCCCCACAAGTATTTCTTGTTCCAAGTACGGTACTTCACCTATGTTATAAGTTTCCAGTTGCCGCACTCCCACAATGGGATGCCATTGTTATGCGCGCAGTAGCACAAATGTTTCCGCAGGAAATTCAGATATCATCATTTACTTCCTTTTCCCTTCATACGTCTTGCCCATTTTATTTTTGAGCGTGAACGTACTATGTTCCACAGCGTGTTAGTGAAATAGGATTCTGTTTCGGATCATAACATAAACCTGATGGATGGGCGCTTATAAAGTACGTTTTGTTTAACGTAGCTACATAACTCTCAAGGAATCCTGATCAGAAAACTTTGTAAGAGAGTATTTGTTTTAAATAAAAATACCTGTGATAAAAAATAATGTCTTACAAAAATTTTGGGATATCGACATGAAAGTGTATTAGTAAGTTGCAATCATTGATCCTAATTTTAGATCTTCGCTACATCTACATCAGTACGCCTCAGTGTGGCAGAGAGCCTTTCTAGTACCAGTAATCGATCCCTCCGTTTCCTGTCCCGTTCGCGAATGGCGCGTGGAAAGAAGAATGACTGCCGGTAAGCCTCTAATTTCTCGAATTTTATCGTTGTAGTTATTCCACGAGACGTATGAGGGTGGAAGTATAATGTTGCCGCAGTGGTAACACCGGTTCCCGTCAGATCACCCAAGTTAAACTCTTTCGGACTCGGCCAGCATTTGAATGGATCTGCCGACTGCTGTTGGCAAGCGGGATATACTCAGCCCCTGTGAGGCCAATTGAGCTGCTACTTGATTGAGAAGTAGTGACATCGGTCACGACAGCTGACAACGGTCAGTAGAGTGGTGTGATTACCACATGCCCCTCCGCATACACGTGCATTGACGCCTAAGGCCTGAGGAACACGGTGGCCGGTCGGTAACGTTGGGCCTTCCGACGGCTGTTCGGACGTTGTTTGTTTGTTTTGACTCTTTCCGGAAAAAACTCCTTCGATATTTCACTAGTAAAGGCCTCCGTTACGCAGAACGTCTGTCTTGTAGCGCCTGCGGCTGGATTTTGTTGAGAAACTCTGTAACGCTCTCGCGCGGACTTTACGATCCTGTGACGAAATGCACTGCTCTCTTCTGTCTGTTCTACCAGTTGTAATTGGTGTTCTGATGGACAGTAGTGAAGAATTGGTCGAACATGCACCTCGTTAATCCTTCTTTAGTGGATGAATTACATTCCCTTAATATTCTTCATATGAATATCAGTTTGGTATCTGCTTACAGTACTGTTTGTTTTATGTGATCATTCCACTTAAGGTCGCGCCAGACAGATACTCAGAGGTATTTTACGGTTGTTACTGTTTCCAGCAGTTTGTCATCCATGATGTACTATAAACTAATGGATTTTTTTCTTATGTATGCGCAACATGTTACACTTATTTACGTTCATGGTGAACTGTTGGTCCCTGCACCATTCATCACTACACTGTATTTCCTTCTACAAATTTTTAATGTCTTCTGGGGTTGCTACCTTCTTGTAGACAAACACATCATCTGAAAACAGTCTTAAAGAGCTTCCAGGGCATTCTAACAGATTAATTATATACATTGTTAACAGCAATGGTCGCATCGAACTTCCTCGAGATTTCCTAGAATATTCTTTCTCATATGTCGACTTTGTTCTCTTGAGAGAGACGTGTGGAGTTCTATCTACGAGGAATTCTCGAATCCAATCGCAAATCTGGTCCGATACTCGGTAATCTTTTATCTTTCTCCACCAAGTAGCAGTGCGGTAAAGGGTCAAATGACTTCCTGAAATGGAGGATCACTGCATCAAACTGACCACCGACGTCTACAGAGCTACTGATCTCATGGAGGAAACAAGCAAGCAAAGTTTTGCAAATCTCCGTTTTCGGAACCAATGTTGATTTTTTTTTATAGACGAGATTTTAGTTCTCTGAAAACATCATAATGCTTGAGCATAAAACACGCTCCACAATTCTACAACAGATAGACGTCGGCGATATAAGCCTACAATTATGAGGACCTATCCTGCAATCCTTCTTGAAAACCAGAATCATCTGTGCTTTTTTTTCCAATCGCTGGATAGACCCGTGGTCTCGGAACAGTCCCCCATTCAGATCTCCGGGATGGGGTGGGGGGGGGGGGGGGGGCTGCCAAGTGGGAGGTTACCATGAGAAAAAGATTGAATAATCAACGAAAGGATAACGTTCTCCGAGTCGGGGCGTGGAATGTCAAATGCTTGAACGTGGTAGGGAAACTAGAAAATCTGAAAAGGGAAATCTGGATATAATAGAGGTTAATGAAGTGGAAAGAAGGATTTCCGGTCAGAGGAGTATAGGGTAATATCAACAGCAGCAGAAAATAGTATAATGGGAGTAGGATTGGTTATAAATAGGAAGGTATGGCAGAGTATTACTGTGGCGAGTTCAGTGATAGGTTTGTTCTTATCAGAAACGACAGCAAACCAACACCTACAACGATAGTTCAGGTATACATGCCGCCGTCGCAAGCTGAAGACGAAGAGATAGAGAAAGTGTATGAGGATATTGAAAGGGTAATCGTGATACTAGATTGTAAGACGAACCCAGGAGCAGATGTAGACTCCGATCAAAATATAGTAGTGATGAAGAGTAGGCTGAAGTTTAAGACATTAGTCAAGAAATGGGATACGGAAGTACTAAAGAATGACGAGATACCGTTGACGTTCTCTAAGGCTATAGATACAGCAATAAGGAATAGCGCAGTAGGCAGTACAGTTGAAGAGGACTGGACATCTCTAAAATGAGCCATCACACAAGTGGAAAGAAAACATAGGTTCAAAGAGGGTAATTGCGAAAAATCCATGGGTAACAGTAGAAATACTTCAGTTGATCGTTGAAAGCAGAAAGTACAAAAATGTTCTGCGGAAATTAGGAACACAGAAATACAAGTCGCTGAGGAATGAAATAAAAAGGAAGTACAGGGAAGCTAGGACGAAATGGCTGCAAGAAAAATTTGAAGTCATCAGGAAAGAAATTTTTGTCGGAAGGACAGACTCAGTATACAGGAAAGTCAAAACAACCTTCGGTGACACTAAAAGATAGAGTGATAACTTTAAGAGTGCAACATGAATTCCACTGTTAAATACAGAGGAGAGAGCTTATGGGTGGAAAGAATACATTCAAGGCCTCTATGAGGGGAAGATTTGTCTGATGTGATACAAGAAGAAACAGGAGTCGATTTAGAAGAGATAGAGGATCCAGTATGAGAATCAGAATTTAAAAGAGCTTTGGAGGACTTCAGATCAAGTAAGGGGCAAGGAATAGCTAACATTCCATGAGAATTTCTATAAACATTGGGGCATGTGGCAACAAAACGACTATTCACGTTGGTGTGTAGAACGTATGAGCCTGGCGACATACCATCTGACTTTCGGAAAACACAATCAGCGTAACAGCTCACGCATCGAAGCTGATTACAAGAATAATATACAGAAGAATGGAAAAGAAAATTGAGGATGCGCTAGATAACGATCACTTTGGCTTTAGGAAAGGTAAAGGCACGAGAGAGGCAATTCTGAAGTTGCGGTTAATAATGGAAGCAAGACTAAAGAGAAATCAAGACAGGTTCATGGGGTTTGTCAACCCGAAGCCGCACGGGATTAGCCGAGCGGTCTAGGGCGCTGCAGTCATGGACTGTGCAGCTGGTCCCTGCGGAGGTTCGAGTCCTCCCTCGGGCGTGGGTGTGTGTGTTTGTCCTTAGGATAATTTAGATTAAGTAGTGTGTAAGCTTAGGGACTAATGACCTTAACAGTTAAGTCTCATAAGATTTCACACACATCTGAACCTCATTAACCTGGAAAAAGCGTTAGACAATGTAAACTGGTGCAGGATGTTCGAAATTCTAATAAAAGTAAAAATTAGGGGTAAGGTATAGGGAGAGACGGGTCGTGTACAATATGTACTACAACCAAGAGGGAATAATAAAAGTGGACCACCAAGAACGAAGTCCTCGTACTAAAAAGCTTGTAAGACAAGGATGTAGCGTTTCGCCCCTACTGTTCAATCTGTGCATCGAGGAAGCAATGATGGAAATAAAAGAAAGGTTCAGGAGTGGAATTAAAGGGATGGGATGGATATGGTGTTATTGGCGCTCAACAGTGTAGTCTTTAGCGCCCGAACGGAAAAAATAACGGACGAGTGTCACTAAAATGCAGCAAGTGCAAAAATAATACTAAAATTAAAGGTGACAGTCTACATAGACAGTGTGCACGTCAACAGTAGCAAAGTGGATAGAAGCATGTAAAGAGGAGAACCGCAAGAGAACGTAGGGAACGGGGTTAAAATGAAACACATAGCACATGTTTGGAACTGGCCTATTACAAGAATGAAAAGGAGTGGTCAGCCACTCGGCAACACACTAAATATTCCAACCTAAAATATTAGTCTGAAGCCCAGAAACATCACAGTACCTTAGAACTTTCTTGACACTCGCCTCTTCATCGGCTAAAATCGGGGGCAGATCCCCACTAATATTAACTTCCGCCCTGCCAGAACGATATAAATCACACTCAACTAAAATGTGGCGTACAGTGATTCGTACGCCACAGGCATCGCACAGCGGGGGTTCATCTCGCCGTAGTAAGAAGGCATGCGTAAGAGGACAGTGCCCTATGCGAAGACGTGTAAGGGTCACTTCGTCCCGCCTAGGTGACCGGCAGGAGGAACACCACGGCTGGATGGTGGGTTTCACCAACCGCAGCTTATTTTCCCTCACCGCCAACCATTCCTCCTCCCACAATTGCATCGACTTCCGCCGCAGCACAGAAACGACACCTTGCAAAGGAATAGAACATTGTGTCACCTCCGGTAATCTGCAGGTGTCCTTGGCAGCTCGATCAGCTTGTTCATTTACTCGTATGCCCATATGCCCTGGCACCCAGCAAAAGGACACTTGCTGGCCCTGTCGTTGGAGGATTTACAGTTGGTCGTAAATCAGCTGTTCCAACTTCTCCGCTAGGTGCAGGTTCTGCAGTGACTGTAATGCGCTCAGCGAGTCAGAGCAAATTAGAAAGTGTTTGCCCTGAGTACACCGTATCTGCTCCAATGCCTTCAGGATCGCGTGAAGTTCTGCGGAAAAAACAGTGTATTCCTGGGGAAGCCGAATCCTGATGCCACGTTCGGGGAACACTACTGAGCAGCCAAGAAAAGCCCCCTCTTGGGATCCATCAGTGTAGACTACTGTAAAATAAAGATGGCTATCTAAAATATTAAAAAACAAAGATTTGAAAGTTAAATATGATCTGTCTTTCTTACAATGTGCCAAATCTAAAATCAGTCTGGGCCTCTGGAGGAGCCAAGGTGGATATCTGCTCCAACCTCGACGTGAAAAATTAAAGCCGGCCACACGCACCTCTGAAATGCAATCCTTTGCACGAATCCCATAGGGCCTTGTTGCTCGTTGCCGGTTGCGAAAAAGCCTTTCCAGTGGAGGCCGAGCAACAGTGTGGTATGCAGATGTGTATGGTGTGGATAATGTTTGATAGGCCTGGCGCACCATTGGTAGACGCCGCCGGAGGTGAAGTGGCGGTTCACCTGCCTCTGCACAGAGGCTCGGTATGGGGCTCGTTCTGAATGCCCCAGTGGCCAACCGAATCCCCTCATGGTGCACCACATCCAAGAGCTTCAAATAAGTGGGTCTTGCAGACCCATACACCGTGCATCCATAATCAAGCTGGGACACCACGAAGGCTCTGTAAAACCGGAGCAGACCATTCCTGTCTGCTCCCCATGTGTGGTGACTAACATATTTTAAAATAGACAGCGCCTTAACAGACCGTTTTTTCAGTTCCTTAATGTGTGGCAGCCACGTAAGCTTAGAATCAAAAGTGAGGCCCAGAAACTTCACCGTGTCATTAAAATTCAGAACGGTGCCCTCATCCCCAACTCAGATAAGTCAAAAACGGAACGAGAACGGTTAAAAAGGACACACACTGACTTATCAGTTGAAAACTTAAAACCACTCTTCTGTGCCCATTCATCCAAACGTAGCAGAGCGAGTTGCAACTGACGGGTTGTCGTTGCAAGGCTTGAAGAAGAGAAATCGTCCACAAACAAGGAACACTGCACAGGACATTTCACAACAGACGTAGTGGAATTAAAATTGAAGGCGAAAGGATATCAATGATACGATTCGCTGATGACATTGCTATTCTGAGTGAAAGACGAGAAGAATTACAAGATCTGCCGAACGGAATAAACAGTGTTATGAGTACAGAGTATGGATTGAGAGTAAATCGAAGAAAGACGAAGGTAATGAGAAATAGTAGAAATGAGAACAACGAGAAACTTAACATCAGCATTGATGGTCATGAAGTAGATGAAGTTAAGGAATTCTGCTACCTAGGCAGGTTTACCTGGCGTTAGTGTTGTGTACTCTGCTGCCGAGTACTGTGCACCTGTCTGGTTGGAAACTGTACACGTGAAGAAGGTTGACACAAAACTGAACGACACAATGCACAGCATTACAGGTCCCATCAAATCAATCCCATGCCACTGGTTACGTGTACTGAGTCATATCCCTCCACCTTACTTATGGCGGAAAGAAGCTCTACTGAGGGAGGCCAATAAAAGCTCTGCATCGCCCTCTCTACCACTGCACCAGAAATTCTCTCATCCGCCACAGCAACGATTGCGATCAGGAAGACCAGCAAGTGTTACTGCAGGACGACTCTTCGCGGATGGTTTTGATCTAAATGAAAGCTGGAAGCATTAATGGCCAACAAAAACATTGAGAACAAGAATCCATGGCCTTGGTCCCACAAAGAAGCCAAAAGGTTTTGTCCTATCGAGGAACCTCTGGTGCCGCCTCAATATGTTAAGGACTGGACATGGTTTTTGTAGCTACTTCAGGTACAAATGGGGCTGGATCCGTTCACCAATGTGTGAATGTAATCAAGAAGAGCAGACAATTGAACATCTAGTTCAACGCTGTCCACTTCATTCATACCCTGGAATTCCCGATGACTTGTTCACTCTCACACCAAGCTTAAATAATTGGTTGAAAAACACGGACTTTTAGGTTTAATCTTGTCTTGTATCATATGTATGTTGTAGGAAATCACTTGTCTTATATCAACTGTATATTGTATGAAATCACCATCCGATTTAATAAATAAACCTAGGCAGTAAAATAACAAATGACGGACGGTGCAAGGAAGACAGAAAAGCAGACTAGCAATGGCAAAAAGGGCATTCCTGGCTAAGAGAAGTCTACTAATTTCAGATATCGGCCTTCATTTGAGGAAGAAATTTCTGAGAATGTACGTCTGGAGCATAGCATTCTACGGTAGCGTAACATGGACTGTGGCAAAACCGGTACAGAAGAGAATCGAAGTATTTGAGATGTGGTGCTACAGAAGAGTGTTGAAGATTAGGTGGACTGAGAATGTAAGGAATGGCGGGTTCTGCGCAGAACAGGAGAGGAAAGGAATATGTGGAAAACACTGATAAGGAGAAGGGACAGGATGATAGGGCATCTGTTAAGATATGAGGGAATGACATCGATGGTACTAGAGGTAACTGAACAAGGCAGAAACTGTAGAGGAAGACAGAGATTGGAATACATCCGGCAAATAATTGATACTCTGATATGAAGAGGTTAGAGGTTAGTGCAGGAGAGGAATTCGTGGCGGACGCATCAAACCGGTCACAAGACTGATGACCAAAATAAAGGTAGCCTTCTTTGCTCCAGCGACCTACAATAAACTTCTGCTAGAAGGGTAGAATATACTGTCGTCTAATCTCTGTAGAATCTGACAGTTATCTTGTCTGGTTCTGACGTCTTTCCATTAAAATTCGATTGTTGTTGGTTGTGCCAGGTAGTACAAACATTGTCCGCAATTCTTTAAATGAGGCAGTATCGTGATTTTCTTATCCCGCAAACATTTGTCATTAACCACAATGGTACCGCAATGGCGAGGATCGTTACAACTCTTGGAGACGAATATGTCGAGGCTGTAATTTTGCGTAAATTTCTTCTGAGATAACAAGTGATATCTATGAGATAGTCATCCCTTTCCCATTACACGCACTTTGTGTGAGGTCCTGCCCACTCGCCTCTTACAGGGCTATACAACAATTCATGCAGTAATAGTTTTTATTACAGTAATGAAGATTGACAATACTTAACTTTGGATTTACAACGAGTTGTCGTAAGTGATGGGGGACAAGTAGTCAGTCACTATCCTTCACTACATACAATGTTCTTGCAAGTTTGTCACACGGTCTGTGGATCACTTTTAACGTCTAACGTAGTGCTGTCTTCTAAGACGTGGTTTCTACTAGTGTCCGTCTTCTGCCATCCCTTTACTGTGGAGCTTATGTTTTCCCCTGGTAGAGGCCGCTCTTGTCGTGGTGACGTGCTAGTCAGCGAGCTATTGGCTGACGGCGTCTCAGAGCCTTCTCTGCTCTTGCGCTCATCTTCGTCCCAGCGCTTAAGGTTACGCCGGAACACTGGCTGATCATGTTATGTGTACAGCTTATGATTGTGTATTTTCAGTTAATGTTAAGATTTCGTTTCATTCTGGATTTTTATCCTTTCTCTTGGCAGTTGGAGAGATATCGAACGTTCCAAGTAGGTTCTCGCTCCTAACTTTATTTAAAACATCCATTCGTTCTGATGGCAGTGCTGTTTCGCATACCATGCACATCCTTTCTCTTCCATTTAACACCCTATGACGATTGAACGCATTCCATTTAGCTGACTGACAGCCTGTTTTGCATGTGTTGAGTAACAACACGCTAAGAGTGCGTATTCTGTTACTGCAAACAATACAATCAAATGGGTAAGTATCTTTTCAAAAGGAATAATTTTATCTTTGGTGCTTTTACATGATTTCTGTGGAATTTAGCTATGCAGAGCTATAGGAGGAGTTCAGAAGTGTTCCAATTTGAATCCTATATGGTGATAAATTTCCTTCGACGTCTTTTATATCGAAGACAGAAATTACGACGGGTAGACTTAGAGGTTCGACTAAAGCTGGCAATCTTAGTTATAACAGAAAGCTTCTACAACCGTTGTTAGCTTCTCTTAGACGATCTTCAAATTTTTGTTTCGCGTTTCAATGTGTATGAAAGATCTCGTATCATGCAGAGTTGGTAGTAATTTATGTAGGTGTCGGAGGAATAAAGTGGTTGCAGTGTTTCAACGTGGCGTACTGTTATTGAACAGTTTCCCTAATCAGGCTACCCTACGATACAACAAAGGAATCACTTCTCTCTACTTTTCTATGATTCGTGATAGGTAGTAACCTGTATGGTGAAATTTTGTAAAAAAATCTGGCGAGATATGGAAACAGCTAGTGATTTAAAATGAAATAACTTTACGTCAAACATAATTACCATTTTATAATTCTGTAACATTTATTAATTTTTGTCATGACATGATTGGAATAAATGACGGTAAAAATAGTAAATGTGAAGGTCAAAGCTTCCTGCATATTGGAATTTCCCCTCCTCTACGTAGGTAAAACTGTGTTGTGCTGCAGTCGTGGGTATGATATTCAAACAATTTCTCACCAATTTCTACTGCAAGAGTCACTGCATAATTTACCACACCGTACCGCCATTTTAGAACCTCTCTAATGACGGTAAGATTAAAGAAAGCAAGTATACATTTGATAACCACTCACTATTTCAACTACCTGATCACACCACGTTTCGAAGTGTTACTCCTTGTCAACTTAAGCTCTTAGGTCAACATCATTGCTCTCAGTAAGGCCACGATGATAAATTTCCTACTTGTTTCATCTATGATGTACATTTTCCACGAGAGCTTCTGTAACACATACGCTTTCTGATTTCTACGAAGACACTGGTAGAGTTATCCTTACAGGTTCATAAAAACTTGAATAGTGTTGTGAAAAAAGTAATTTTTGGAAAAGTTCTGCTGCGACAGAACCAGTCATCTGGGGAAAGTTTACTGCATATCACATCTTAATACCGTTATCCTGGTCCTCCTCGTTTTAGAGGGCTAACTAATAAACTCGCTAAAACGAATAACATTTTTGCAAAACAAAATTTTCAGCATGCTCTCTGGAAAGATACATCGATGAGCCAAAACCTTACGACCATCCATTTAATAGTGTGTTGGCCGCCTCCCACCATGCCGCCCCCTCTCCCCACCCCCCCTCTTCCACAAATTTCACAATGGGACACTGGTTTGTGGGCGTGGAGCTGGCACCCGACAGCGTCCCCACATATGTTCCATAAGGTACAGAACACTCGAATACGATGGTGAAGAAATGAACTATCATGTTCCTCAAAACACGGTAGCCCAATTTCAGCTTTGTGGTACGGACAGTTATCCTGCTGGAAGATGCCACTGTCGCTGGGAAGACATCAAGCATAAAACGGATGCAGATGGTCCACAGTTATATATTTATAGATTATTTACCCTAATGAGATTATGGGCTTAAGGGACCCTCTTACATCTGAACAGGACAAACAGTGCAAAAAATCACAGCAGTAATAGTAATAGTGAAATAATAATGATAATAATAATAGTAGACACAAACAGTAATTACAGTAGAGGAGGAGATTGAAATGACAGTGACTACTTGGAAAAAAACAGAAAATATATAAAGAACTCTGCCAACATGGGGGAAGAAAGTTAGTGGGAAGGGCGGCGGGGGGGGGGGGGGGTAGGTAGGGGGGGGGGGTGACCGACGACAGTTAGCTGAAACTAGTATATGGGAGAGAAGGTTACTATGATAGATGGTGGACCATTAACTATCTGTTGAAGTTTCGAAGGAATTTAATTTCTCTAGTTTCTTGAGGAACGTTGTTCGAAAGTCGGGATCCCTGATACAGAGAATGATTCAGAGAACAATGCACTGTTATGTGACGGTAAAGAGAGGTGTTTACTTCTTTGATAACGTGTATTTCTGCTGTACTGTTCAGGTTGAGCACAAATAAGAGGGAGTGCAATGATTGAGCATACTCTAGAACAACTACATAGCATGATACTATAAGAAACTTCCAGGCACATTAAAACTATGTGCCGGACGGAGACTCGAACTCGGAGCCTTTGCCTTTCGCGGGCAAGTACGCTACCATCTTAGCTACACAAGCACGACTCACGTCCGTCCTCACAATATTACTCCTGCCAGTACCTCGTCTCCTACCTTCCAAATTTCACAGAAGCTGTCCTGCAAACCTTGCACAACTAGCACTCCTGGAAGAACGGATATAGCGGAGACATGGCTTAGCCACAGCCTGGGGGATGTTTCCAGAATGAGATTTTCACTCTGCAATGGAGTGTGCGCTGATATGAAACATCCCCCAGGCTGTGGCTAAGCCATGTCTCCACAACATCCTTTCTTCCAGGAGTGCTAGTACTGCAAGTGAAGTAAAGTGAAGTGAAGTGAAGTGAAGTTTGGACGGTAGGAGACAAGGTACTGGCAGAAGTAAAGTTGAGAGAAGGGGGATTGAGTCGTGCTTGGGTAGCTCAGATGGTAGAGCACTTTCCCGCGAAAGGCAAAGGTTCCGAGTTCGAGTCTCGGTCTCACACATAATTTTAATCTGCCAGGAAGTTTCATAACAGCGCACACTCCGCTGCAGAGTGAAAATCTCATTCACGATACTACATTCCAGTGCCTGTGTTATTCCGATTTACGATAAAAAGTTCCTTCAGCAAGCGACTTTCAAGTGAAATGTCTCCCCTGTACGAGAATATACATAATGGGTTTGCGAGTACGGGTTGTAGACACATGGCTGACGACATATGGAGGTTAGAGTGTGGCTGAGAGTCGTGCTCGGATAGCTAAATGGTAAGACAACCGCTCGCGATAAGCGGGAAATCCGGGTTAGAATCTCTGTCCAGCACGAAATTTTCATTGTTGTTAATCCATTATACAGCTCGTGGTTGTCCATATTCGCAACTGCAAATACACTCCTGGAAATTGAGATAGGAACACCGTGAATTCATTGCCCCACGAAGGGGAAACTTTATTAACACATTCCTAAGGTCAGATACATCACATGATCACACTGACAGAACCACAGGAACATAGACACAGGCAACAGAGCATGCACAATGTCGGCACTAGAACAGTGTATATCCACCTTTCGCAGCAATGCAGGCTGCTATTCTCCCATGGAGACGATCGTAGAGATGCTGGATGTAGTCCTGTGGAACGGCTTGCCATGCCATTTCCACCTGCCGCCTCAGTTGGACCAGCGTTCGTGCTGGACGTGCAGACCTCGTGAGACGACGCTTCATCCAGTCCCAAACATGCTCAATGGGGGACAGATCCGGAGATCTTGCTGGCCAGGGTAGTTGACTTACACCTTCTAGAGCACGTTGGGTGGCACGGGATACATGCGGACGTGCATTGTCCTGTTGGAACAGCAAGTTCCCTTGCCGGTCTAGGAATGGTAGAACGATGGGTTCGATGACGGTTTGGATGTACCGTGCACTATTCAGTGTCCCCTCGACGATCACCAGTGGTGTACGGCCAGTGTAGGAGATCGCTCCCCACACCATGATGCCGGGTGTTGGTCCTGTGTGCCTCGGTCTTATGCAGTCCTGATTGTGGCGCTCACCTGCACGGCGCCAAACACGCATACGACCATCATTGGCACCAAGGCAGAAGCGACTCTCATCGCAGAAGACGACACGTTTCCATTCGTCCCTCCATTCACGCCTGTCGCGACACCACTGGAGGCGGGCTGCACGATGTTGGGGCGTGAGCGGAAGACGGCCTAACGGTGTGCAGGACCGTAGCCCAGCTTCATGGAGACGGTTGCGAATGGTCCTCGCCGATACCTCAGGAGCAACAGTGTCCCTAATTTGCTGGGAAGTGGCGGTGCGGTCCCCTACGGCACTGCGTAGCATCCTACGGTCTTGGCGTGCATCCGTGCGTCGCTGCGGACCTATCCCAGGTCGACGGGCACGTGCACCTTCCGCCGACCACTGGCGACAACATTGATGTACTGTGGAGACCTCACGCCCCACGTGTTGAGCAATTCGGCGACGTCCACCCGGCCTCCCGCATGCCCACTATACGCCCTCGCTCAAAGTCCGTCAACTGCACATACGGTTCACGTCCATGCTGTCGCTGCATGCTACCAGTGTTAAAGACTGCGATGGAGCTCCGTATGCCACGGCAAACTGGCTGACACTGACGGCGGTGGTGCACAAATGTTGCGCAGCTAACGCCATTCGACGGCCAACACCGCGGTTCCTGGTGTGTCCGCTGTGCCGTGCGTGTGATCATTGCTTGTACAGCCCTCTCGCAGTGTCCGGAGCAAGTATGGTGGGTCTGACACACCGGTGTCAATGTGTTCTTTTTTCCATTTCCAGGAGTGTACATTTAATATATATAGTATGGCAGTCTTTACACTTATCGGCACGCAGCTCTGAAAATTGCCAATAGGCGTGAATAGTCATGTACGGGGAGTATTAGTAGCTCTACGGGCATCTTCTTAAAAACGGAAGGAAATACTTTGTTAGATTTTGCACGGAATGAAGTGGCGCTGATATCTTCCTACAGACGGCTGTTGTGGTTTCATTCCAGCCTAAATGCTCCAGAATCAATTCCAAGTTCTTTGCTGATGACTCCCAAGCACCACTGGCTGGTCTTAAGAGTTTCCATGTTCGGATGAATGAGAACGAACAATTTTTTAATCATCTGATTAGGCTACAGTACTTCAAATTTCTTCTCCTTCTTTCTGTTTAACGCTCCAGTTAATATTCTGCCTCATAGTTTAATGTGGAACTCATACAGTTTGTTCCCAATCATCACTTCACAGATTCTTACATAGAGAAATTACAGGACAATACCTCACAATTTGTGTATGCCGTGGCTCGACATATCTGCTGTATATGTTCTCTTAGTAACGCCTCCTCTGACTGATTTAAAATTAGTTTCCTCTGTACAAAAATAACGAAATCCATCTTACCATGATGGCATTACCATTCAGTCTTGTAGTGGATTTTAAAGCAAACGTAGCTCAAACAATACATCGATCTTTCTTCCGTGTATTTATCAAGATGATAAGTCGAGATTGAATGGTTTGTGTTCAGACGCTTCATGTGTCCTCCCAATCTGCAGTTAACATCTTCAGAGAGATTGCGCCTTCGATCGATGCTGACTGGAGTGAAATGTACGGCCGAGGAGAATTCTCGCTAAAGTATGTGACATGTTTTGAAATACGGTCGTAGCTGGTCGTTATCGGTCATTGTCGTAAAAACTGTCACTATTTTTCCACAGTGAAAGACAGATAAGAAGAATATTCAGTAGCAGAACCTGTTTATCACTGAGAGTGTCATTTTCTCTCTCTCTTTTTTTTAACTATGGTCGTAGTTAGCAATCACTAGTGGGAGATTCATAAGTATGGATGTGAACTACCCAGAGGGAGGTGCTCGCGGTATATAGATTCGACAACCAATGAAATAATAATGTTCTTCGAGTGCAAATGTGTATTCTTAGGATTCTGAATATGGTAAGGAAGATACAAAATCTTAAAAATGTTGGGTCATTTGAAATCGAATGGGGATTGTTGTGGACTGGCAAGACAGCCAATCCACTATGACAGGAAGCCGAAAGGCACGCGTTTAAGCTCACGCTGGCTGGCGTGAGGTCTGGAACAGGACAATGAATTTATAGTAGCAAAGAACGTACGTAACTACTGGAATACTTAACTTTAATTCATAATTGGTGAACATCGCTCTTGACGGTACATGTTTTACAGCATCAATAGTAACTGGTAATGGTGCCTTGTTAGGTCGTAGCAAATGACGTAGCTGAAGGCTATGCTAACTATCGCCTCAGCAAATGAGAGCGTAATTTGTCAGTGAACCATCGCTAGCAAAGTCGGCTGTCGAACTGGGGCGAGTGCTAGGAAGTCTCTCTAGACCTGCCGTGTGGCGGCGCTCGGTCTGCAATCACTGATAGTGGCGACACGCGGGTCCGACGTATACTAACGGACCGCGGCCGATTTAAAGGCTACCACCTAGCAAGTGTGGTGTCTGGCGGTGACACCACAGGGATCAGTGGCGTGAAATGAAAAGCAAATAAGGATTTCTGGCCAGACAAATACAGGATAGTATCAACAGCAGCACAAAATAGTGTAACCGGAATAGGGTGCACCATGAATATGGAGGTTGGTTATAGAGTAAGCTACTTTGAACATTTAAATGATAGTTTTGTTCTCATCAGAGTTGGGTACACCATGAACGTGGAGGTTGGGTACAGAGTAAGCTACTGTATACATTTAAATGATAGTGTTGTTCTTACCACAATCGCCAACAATACCTCAGTTACACATTTCGACGTCAGTGTCAGAAGATAAAGATATGGAATATTTAACGTGGTGAAAATCTGATAATCGCAGCTGACTGGAACGCATGAGTAACAGAAGGAATAAAACTCAGAGTTACGGGAGAACACTGGATTAGTAGCATGAATGACAGAGGACGATAATTGAGTTCTGTAACAAATTTCATTTATTGATGACGAATATACTGTTCCAAAGCGCGAGAGGTGAACCTGTATTTGGAGAAGGCCTGCAGGTACGTGTAAATTACAGCGAGATTACATCGTGTTCAGACAAAAAATCGCAAATCAGATGATGGGTTGTCGTACCCAGGAGCAGATATAGACTCGGATCACAGTTTAGTTGTGGTGACGAGCAGACAGAAGTTTAAGATAATTGTCCAGTTGGGATAATGAAGTAATCAGAAATAATGATAGGCCTGATCTGAAAAGATACTGTCGTAATGAATAAAATAGGCTGTTCAATTCGAGAGGAATGGGCATCCCTGAAAGGGCTACCACAGATGTTGGACAGACGGATGTAGGTAAAAGTTGACTGCGAAGAAACCTTAGGTAACAGAAGAGATGCTTCGACTGATCGACGAAACAAGAACATACAAAAATATTTAGGAAAAGGTAGCAGCGCACCTCAGAATGAAATACATAGAAAGTGCAGAGGAGCCACGGAAAAATGGGAGCAGGAAGAATGTGAAGAAATCGCGAAAGAAATGGTCGTGGAAAGGTCTGTTTCAACATACAGAAAAGTAAAATTAACCGCAAAGACATCAATGTTAAGGATGCAAGCGAAATTCCGCAGATAAACGGAGAAGAGAGAGAGAGGGGGTTTGTAAAATGAGTACATTGAAGATCTCGACGAAGAGGAGAAACTTTCTGATGACGTGATAGTTGGAGACATTGGAGTCTCTCTGAAAGATATAGTGGATTTAGTGAGAGGGGACTTAGGAAAATATTCATATCATAAGGCTTGAAGACACAGCGTGTTATTACAAAATACAGTGTACACTTCAAATGGTTCAAATGGCTCTGAGGACTATGGGACTTAACATCTGAGGTCATCAGTCCCCTAGAACTTACAACTACTTAAACCTAACTAATCTAAGGACATCACACATGTCCATGCCCGAGGCAAGATTCGAACCTGCGACCGTAGCGGTCGCGCGGTTCCAAATGTACAATTATTTACATATTTAAAGCATATACAGGTTTAGACATCGATCTATGAGTAACATCAGTATTACTAAAGATGGATATCCAGTGTCCTTAACCACTCCACAGCTTCCTCACTCTCCTGATGGATTCCTACATTGAACCACTGAACCTTCGAAGTAAGCAATCAATAACGATGTGGCTGATGGTCTGAGGCACGTCTGCATAGTCGCAGAAAGGGCCATCAGCTATCTTCCACTTGTGCTTCCAAAACTGACATCATCCGTGTTGGATTCTTATCCGGTTAAGTGATTTCCAGATTTTCCTGAGTTCTTTGAAGCCAGGGGGTTGCTTGGTTGGGTCCGAGGGCAGTCCAGATCTGTCTGGGTTTGAAGACAGCCATCTGCTGCACCACGCTTCACTTACTGTAAACTGATTTTGGGCCAGCTTCTTTCCTAGAATCCAAGAAGAGTTCCGAGATTTCAGCCTGAGACCTTCATGTAAACAGTGTTCGAAATCCGCCATGAATGGTGCTGCTGTCAGCGTGACACTCTCTGGTGGTTGTCCCCGCCACCTGAAGCGTGCAGCGGCCAGCTACAAGGTCTTCTACATCTACATCTACATTTATACTCCGCAAGCCACCCAACGGTGTGTGGCGGAGGGCACTTTACGTACCACTGTCATTACCTCCCTTTCATGTTCCAGTCGCGTATGGTTCGCGGGAAGAACGACTGTCTGAAAGCCTCCCTGCGCGCTCTAATCTCTCTAATTTTACATTCGTGATCTCCTCGGGAGGTATAAGTAGGGGGAAGCAATATATTCGATACCTCATCCAGAAACGCGCCTCTCGAAACCTGGCGAGCAAGCTACACCGCGATGCAGAGCGCCTCTCCTGCAGAGTCTGCCACTTGAGTTTGTTAAACATCTCCGTAACGCTATCACGCTTACCAAATAACCCTGTGACGAAACGCGCCGCTCTTCTTTGGATCCCACACTGATGAGCAAGACTCAAGTATAGGTCGAACGAGTGTTTTGTAAGCCACCTCCATTGTTGATGGACTACATTTTCTAAGGACTCTCCCAATGAGTCTCAACCTGGTACCCGCCTTACCAACAATTAATTTTATATGATCATTTCACTTCAAATCGTTCCGCACGCATACTCCCAGATATTTTGCAGAAGTAACTGCTACCAGTGTTTGTTCCGCTATCATATAATCATACAATAAAGGATCCTTCCTTCTATGTATTCGCAATACATTACATTTGTCTATGTTAAGGGTTAGTTGCCACTCCCTGCACCAAGTACCTATCCGCTGCAGATCTTCCTGCATTTCGCTACAATTTTCTAATGCTGCAACTTCTGTGTATACTACAGCATCATCCGCGAAAAGCCGCATGGGACTTCCGACACTATCTACTAGGTCATTTATATATAGATATATTGTGAAAAGCAATGGTCCCATAACACTCCCCTGTGGCACGCCAGAGGTTACTTTAACGTCTGTAGACGTCTCTCCATTTATAACAACATGCTGTGTTCTGTTTCCCAAAAACTCTTCAATCCAGCCGCACAGCTGGTCTGATATTCCGTAGGCTTTTACTTTGCTTATCAGGCGGCAGTGTGGAACTGTATCGAACGCCTTCCGGAAGTCAAGAAAAATAGCATCTACCTGGGAGCCTGTATCTAATATTTTCTGATGAACAAATAAAGCGACAGCGAGCAGCGCAGAATGGAACTAGCCAGCAGTACGGTTTGCTACTTGCAGCGGTATGGTAGTTTCCCTAGTCGAGTCACAGAGGTGTGCAGTCACGGATGTGGAAGTTTTTGTGATAGGTTTCGGATCGCGCCAGTATTGGCAGCAGGGTTCCCTTGTTCACTGTTTAGTGTTCTTCGACGAGCGGAATCACTTTGTGCATTTTTCTCAGAGTTTTGCTTGTTTGGTTACTGAGACGAATTGCTTGAGCATAGGAAAGAGTTACTACATTCTACCAGCAGTAGTCTTTCGTGTTGTAGTAGTCCCCGGCATGCTGACGCCTGCATGGTTTCGCTGCGGGTTTAGTATTTGTGTATCAGTTCTCAGTCGGTTATGCATCAGGCATTCGAAAATTTAATTTCGCTGCTTAGAAAGTGTTTTCGTAGTGTCGTGTAGATTTGTATTTGGACAGAGATGTTTGTATCGTATGTGAAGAGTGTGCAGGGTTACAGGGTCAGTTAGTATTTGTCGGTCGGACGTCGTCCACCAGTCAACGTTTGTGTTTCAGTTGGTTAAGGCACAAATCTTGGGAAATTATTCTTGATTCGGTTTGCCAGGTTTCCTCGTGACGTGCGGTTGGTAACACAGCGGTGACGTTCACTGAGCTTATGATATTTCTAGAGGTTTGAGCTTCCATACTTATTTGACGATGCTTTGTATGGTCAGCTGTACTTTCTAATTACTTTGTTTGCTCCATCTTAGTGTAATTAAGTAATGCTTTCTGCAGCAATGATTGCTCGTTATTGTAGTCAGCTTTGTTAGTTATCTGGAATGCAGCATGCTCCTGGAAGGGAAAAGCACGTGTGTTTTCAGGTGTACATGTGCTTGGATAGAGCCTTGTTCGAGAGAGTTTAATTCGGCTGGCAGTGTGGATTTAAAGTATGCATCTTTTCGATTGTCGGTGTGTGTGTGTGTGTGTGTGTGTGTGTGTGTGTGTGTGTGTGTGTGTGTTGGTTTGCCCTGTTCTACCTTACCTTCAGAATTATTGAGACGTTATAACTTGTGTATTGAACACACGGCGCTGTCATTTTCAGTCGCCACCGTGTGTTGATCAGTTGGCCTTGAGTGTCATGTTGTCTCTTGTTTGGTTGTAAGCAACGATCTGTATGGATTTACGTTGCTTGCGTTAAGTGAACTTCTCGTAAGGTAGGTTCCATTTACTGTGTACACGTCTTCCTGAGTAATGTGAACGGTTTTAATTGTCCTAGTGGTGATTTATCTTACGACACTTTACGAAGGGTACAGCCGTATGCTTGTGATGTAATCCCGTGCTTGCTTAATGATATAAAAGTGTACCCCCAGAGACAATCTGAAAATTTGGATTAAGCTTCGGCTATTGCCGATTACTATGAGGCGGTACGACCCTATTGCGTTATATTATAAGAGATGCGCACTGATGTAGTGTAAGTGACGCTTAGCTGAACATCTTCTTTAGGCGATGGTCAGCACCACGTACAAATTTACAAAATCCATAACTCCGCTGCCTATGATACCGCCATATATTCTGCTACCGGATTCACTTATAAACCATTACAAACGGTAGTTGTAGAACATACAAGAGTGGAAAATTTGACAATGCCAAACGAAATAAGAAGAAACCGTAAAAACCAATTAAATAGATCATTACATTACATTACTTCTACAATATAGTTAATCTCAGGTTCGTAAGCGAACTCTTATTTTTTCCCAATTAATCCCTTGTTTTGACAATTAAAAAAGGTTGTAATATGATATGATAGTTTCCCTGTATTTAGATTTTGTAATTGAATATTGTTCTTCCTTCATTAACTTTTGTCTGTGTGCTGAGTGGGCTTTTCTTATTTTGTCTAATGACAGTATAGTAATGTCGACGAAATATGTTTGAACCAATATTCTAAAGTGTAGGTTCACACAGTGTCTCTTTATTAATTTTTATCTCTATGATAAATGGAATTTCGATTACATTTTATGATTGTGTAGACAGTGGATGACATATTCTTCTAAGCAATGTGTAACAGTTTGATTTATACCATGTTTCTACATTTCAAAAAATTAAAAAAAGAGATTAGTTATATTGTGGGACATGCATAAAATTTAAGAAGTATTACATCTACATATTCTACATTCCTTTTGTACTTTCCTTCACTCCTAAAAACTGTATTTCATTGGTGTTAATTTATATGAATGTGTGTTTTCGTCAGATATAGCTTGACTGATTTTAATTTCATGTTTTACTCTGTAGCTTGTATTTTACTTACTTACATTGCTGACTGGATTGTAAAATATTGTACATTCTTACATTCACCAATACTGTTATTGTACTACTTTATATTTATATTATTGATGTTTTTATGTCTCATCACTCAAGTGTAGAACTGTTAATACTTCACTTTTGTAATGTGATTACCATAGAGGCATTTAATAGCAACTTCTTGTAGAGGCTGTTACCGTTTTACTTCGAAGTTCTTTGTCTTGTGTTGTTGTATACCACATGTTGTCCCTTTGTCAATCTGCTATCACAATTTAATCTTGCCAAAATTTTTCATTTTTATTGGCCATTATGGTTTTCAGTGGTAACTTAAGTCAGAGTATGTATGATAGGTAATACATCTATGACAATTTTTGTCAGTATTTTGATCGATTTAATAGTGTTTCCGGTTTCTTCTTATTTCGTTCGGCATTGTCAATGTGTCCACTTTTGCATGTTCTAATGTTACCATTGATAATGGTTTATAACTGAGACCGGTAGCAGAATAAATGACAATATCATAGACAGCACATTGTTCCACATTTTGCAAAATTTGTACATGCCATTTACCATCACCTAAGCAAGATGTTAAAGTTACGGCCACACACAGCAAAACAGGCGATCTTCACCTGTCATCACGAAAAGGTGTCACTTATGAAGTGTGAGGCTGCAATCAGTTTCATAAGACGATGTATTTCTTCATGCATTACTCCTCTCTTCACCCAAGTTAAAATTAAGTTTATGTATGAGGCTACTAAAAAGTTAAAACAACATTGCGAGAAGAAGAGGTTGAAAATGAGTTGAAAGGCACTTATAAGTGGTATTGTAATTTCAGCGATGTGTTTACATGGCACATTTGTTTTTAGGGAAAGTTTTAAATGTTTTATGCCTCAACGTACTCTTTGAAGTTGTGGATGAATCTGTTAATTTAGAGAGAGAGTCTGTTACAGAGATATTAAGAAAATCGAGTCTCATTGTAAAACAGTGCTATGATTTTACATATGTTGATTCTGATTTTAAATTTTATGGTAAGTCTGGAAATTTAATTGATATTGTGTTTTCAGTGATGAGGTCCAAATGCTTAAAAAAGGTCTTAAGTACAATTTATATCCTACTGTTGGTGAGAAGAATCTGAAGAGGCTTATAAATAGTACAGAGGTGGCAATAGGTCAATTCCTTTGCTCAAAAAGCTTAATTTCCAGTAAGATGGATAAATTCATACAACACCACATAAAGGAAAATAAGAGGACTAAAATTAAAATTTTGAATATCATATGGTACAAAAAATAGCTCTAGGCTAACAGAAAACATGGCTTTAGTTCTGAAAGATTATAAAGGAAATTCTCTTGTAGTCATATGTACAGATGATTATATTAGCATACCATGAATTATTTGAAATGAATAAAATTGCAGTATTAGATGATGAGCCCACAGACTTTCTCAGAAGATCCCTTAAAGATAAAATAAATAATATTAAATTTCAGTTTCTGAAAAAGATAGAAACAGAGTTCTCATAATGGATCCTAAATCACCAAAGCGTTTGTATCAACCCAAGACACAAAAATTGTATTCGATTAAGACACATAGTTAATTTTATTGATAGCACAGGTTATTTAATTTGTGAGAAACTCAACTATATCATCAACAATAACGACTTATTCGAACAAAAATGTGGCATTAAGAATAATGTGAATCAATAGACTTTTAAATAATATCGCAATCCCTCAAAATCCCACAGTATGCTCATTTGATGTGGTTAGCTCATGGACTAATGTAGCAGTAGATGAATGTATTGAGTTAGTAAGACAAAAATTTTTACATTATAAAGGGTTCCACAGACCTCAATTTTTTGAGTTATTAACCCATGTTTTACCCCAGAATTTTCTTATTTCAGTGATGAATATTTCAAGCAACGAAATGGGCTTGCAATAGGTTGTTGTTAAGATGGTACTCTTGCCAATATCTTCCTGGATAATACTGCTTATAGATTATTTAACAGCAATCCAAAGTGGTATATAAAAGGGTTTGTTATAAAAGGAATGCAGATGACACTATCATCTTAACACAAGGGGATCACAATGATGCTCAAAACTTACACAGTGTTTTTAATCATATGCATCCCTACTTATAGTCCACAGTGGAAACTGAATACACATTGAGATATTTTTTTTTAGATTTAAGAGTGGGAAAGTATAATGGTGGACATCAGTTTAAAATATAGAAAAAAACCTACAACCACAAATGTAATAATCAATAATCAGTCATGCTACCCAGTCACATAGAATTCCTGATCAGATGGAAATGTTGCATAGAACTGAAATGGATGCGATTTTGAATATTTTTGCAAATAGGATTATTCATCCAGGAAAAGTTCTCAATGGGAGATGGAACTGAAAACCAAAATGTAGTTAAAAAATTTCATTGAGTTTCATATATTTGAGTGGACCTTATCTAACTACAACTTTCCACAATTATATCCCCCTATTTCCTTTCATCTGTGGCCCTCTCCCCATCCTTGTTACCCCTTGCCATTTCCCAGTCTCTTATTTTTAATTTACAGTGCTTTTTTACATATCTGCTTTACTTTGAGATGTTATCATCCTTAAGGACTATGACTTATTAATAGTATCTTAATTCTTAGTTTTATTAATTTTTATGACTCTTAATAGGGTAAATAATGTGTGACTTATTTTACACATAACTGATGTATCTTCTTTCATTTATTACATTTCTCCTATATTTATCACCACTGCAAACCAAGAATTATGGTTGTTTAAGTCACAGTCTTTGATGCACAAATACTGC
Source organism: Schistocerca serialis cubense (assembly GCF_023864345.2). Taxonomy (NCBI): domain Eukaryota; kingdom Metazoa; phylum Arthropoda; class Insecta; order Orthoptera; family Acrididae; genus Schistocerca; species Schistocerca serialis. The sequence goes on from NC_064639.1 coordinate 152,161,476, forward strand.
ATTTTCCTTTTAACCCTTCAACTCCCTTTCTCAGCACTCCCTTCCCCATCCCCCCTACTTTCTTTTTCATTTCTTACACTTTACTTCTCTTCTGTCAATTACTAAACTGATATGATAGTAATATTGTTCTCTTTACAACTGACCTTCCTTAACCAAATTCCCAACTGATGGTTACTATCAGGAGTGAATGTAAATAGTCATCAATGGTTTTGGCATTTAGTTTATTAACCTTGATCAAATTCTATACATTGGCATCTGCAATCTATCTTTATCTACTCTTTGGTATGAAATATCGTGTTTAGACTGGATCTGATATCATTTCCAGAATTACATAGCTGCATAAGGTCAATGCCCTTTACATCTTTATTTTTGTAGTTATTTTTTACTATTTTAATTTTTGACATCTTGAGTGTGTAAGCTTTATCAGACATTTAATTCGTTTCCTCATACCCTTCCTATAAACACCCTCCCCCCCCAGCCCCATGATATTTTGTTACTTCCTGGGTTATATTTCTTTTATAGTACGATTAATGTCAGGGTTGTAAGCGCACTCTTACTTTCCCCAAGTGAATCCCATGTTTTGCCAATTAAAAAAATGTTGTAATATGACATCATTGTTTCCCCATATTTCGATTTTATAACTGAATATTGCTTTCCTTTATTAATTTTCGTCTGTGTGCTAAGTGTTTTTTACTATTTGGTCTTGTAACAGCGTAATAACGTTAGTGGAATATTTTTGAACCAACATTTTAGAGTGTAGGTATGTCCAATGTATCTTTATTAATTTCTATCTGTTTGATAACTGGAACTCCAATTACATTTTGTGATGGTGTTGACATTGGATGACATATTCTTCCAACCAATGTGTAACAGTTTAGATGTACACCACATTTCTTCATTAAAAAAAAATGTTTTAAATATGGTTAGATTGTAGCATATGCATAAAATTTTAGATGTTCTATATCTACATATTCTACATTTCTTTTTATTTTCCTTCACTCCTAAAATGGTATTACCTTGGTATTAATTTATTTCAATGCGTTTTTTGTGAGATATAGCTTGACTGATTTTAATTTATGGATTGCTCTGTATCCTGTATTTTACATGCTTAAATTTGTATATTTTTACAGTCATCAATTCCGTTATTTTATTTGTTTATATTTAATTTTATTGTTGCTATCATGTAATATCACTCAAGTATAGCACTTTTGCTACTTAAACTTCGTAATCTGATTCCCATAGTAGTATTTAATAGCAACTTATTTGGATCTGGTCAAGACAGTCATATCTAACTGAAGTTCACTGACTAGTATTGCTGTACATAAAATGTTGTCCTTCTGTCAATGTCACATTATATTGTAATCTTGTCACAATTTTTGATTTTTATTAACAATTATCGTTTTAAGTTGTATATTATGTCACAGCGTTTATGATATGTGATACATCTGTGATTATTTTTGTGAGTATTTCGATCGATTTAACTGTCTTCTTGTTTTTCCTTATTTAGTTTGGCATTGTCACATTTTTCACTTTTGTATGTTGTATAGTTGCCACTGATGATGGCTTAGAACCGAATCCAGTAGCAGAGTAAACCACAACAACAGTGTTATGCATTTTGCAAAAACCGCCAAGTAATTTGTGAGCGTGCTAGTTAAGTAGCTTGGGTTTAGCTTACAATGGCCGCTATTGTTTATTAATGTGTAGGCAGTTGTAGTGGTAACTGGGTACGTGGAGTGTCTTTTATGTATGTGACTATGTTGTGGTCAATGTAGTTTCGTAAGCGTATTGCCTATCCTATTTTGTAATTTGTGAGGCCTGAGATTACGAAATCTTGCTTAAATGATTTTTCAGTGTGTTTGTTCAATTTGAGTATTATGTGAAAGGAGGTTTTATTCTATGATCTACTTGAATGTGCTCAGCGAGAGTTATTAGTTGGCCTGAGATCACTTTAGCAGCAAAGAAGTCTGCTTTAAAACGTCCGTCTCACATTGATCGGATACTCTTAGCACATGAGGAGGCGCTCGCTATCGTTGCTGCCAATATCAGATTCGTCCAGATGGGCGAGTCTTACTCGTTTCACTCCTGGCCTATAACTAGTACGTCTGGTAGTCCAGACTGGCGGATTGCGAGAACTGTGATGATGTTTGAGTCGAACTGGAGAAATTTAATGAAAAACTGAAAAGTAAATGTTTCAGCTCAACCACCTTCAGTGGCAAACATCCCAGTCCTCCAGTACCAATCCACGTTGCTGTGGCAGAACGTATATTGTCCTTACTGTTGCTAGTAGGGAGTTGTTAGTTGTGTATCTTTGTACTGGTGCGCACCACTGTACAACTACTATGTGGCCGTGTAACTGTGATTATCTGACGGTTTGTGGAAAGGCCCTCTAGTACAGAATTGTTTCGAATAATTATGTTTTAAGTGTTGTAGACGTTTGTATGTCCTATGCACACGCTGATACAGTACAATCACACAGAGTCCGCTTGATCTTAATTAATGCTTTACATTTATACACAAAATAAATTTCGTAATGTCGTCGTTAATTCCTACTGTTAACTGTTAAAGCAATTTAGAATACATCGGCAAATTATGTAACCTTCAGGAGGTTAGTATAGACTGTATACCCAGCTTCAGTCAGTCGCTGCACACCAGTAATTGTACGCTCACTTCCAAGATATTGTCACCATGAAAATCATCAGTCTGAACAAGTAGCCTGACCCCGTCGTATTTTCATATGCACAATCATTTACTTGTAGTGGGATAAATTAGCTTACTTCTACTCTCTGAATCTTCGGCGATTCCTGTAATGTTCTTTTATTTCTTTTCTTTTATGATAATTGTTGATAAGGCATGCATGAAACTACAGGGATCGTCGCAGTGCAATGACGAACTGCTCTGTAGGCACTGGGATGCTGCGGAGTCGAGTGAACTTAAAGCGTTTACAAACTTTCGAACTGAACGTTTAACTTGCGGCTGAGTAATAACTTGCAGGCTCTCCCAACTAACCAAAGCATACATACATCTGTTTCTACCGTAAAATTGCAGTATCTAACACAATCAGGTGAACTGGATAAAACAAATATTTTCATCAATCTCTTTTGGTTGAATATAATTTCAGTCTTCATTTAGTGATTCATAAGCGGCATACACTTGACTTAAGGTTAACTATGTCTAAGCAGTGACACGAAATTAGCTACTGTTTTCTAATAGAGCCCAACAATGTTCTTAAATATCTTGAAATTCAGTGCACCTCTTTCTGTTGCAGAGCTTCACACCATCGTGATTAAGACTCAGTCACTATGTACACATACTAAATTTAATTCAAAGGGATAATAGTCCTGTCAGCGAATTCATTGTGCTCATGAGCATCTGTCTGATCGTATTATCTCTGACTGTTCCAGGGACATTGCACTGTCCGCCGCGCTTGCCCATAGGCTGTATCAGCTCCGAACCGTCACTTGCGCGCCTAATTCCGTACATTTCAACACGAGAACGTACAATTCGTAGATATTGATAATATTTGTAAAATCCGATTCTTCTTCACGTAGCCATCCAAGAATCAATGTGTGATCTTCCTCATCGTTGAAAAATCTGCTTTTCTGTGAATCAGTTCCTCGACTGGCTGAACAGCTTTCCCTGTGGATGACGTCAATGGCTTTCCTTCCCGACCGGCATCACCCAAGTCTGTGCCAATTTCGTCAGACTGTTGCCACTATTTGTGGACTCGGCAATGCATTTGGTTCATACATCGCCAGACGTTCACGGTGAATCTGTGTGCTATTTAGATGGTTTACCTATAAAAATCGTAGAGGATGTGGTCAAATTACGTATAGGGTCTAAACTTGGGCTAGCTCGATGTTTCGTCCTGTCAGATGTTGCATCCAAGCGCAAAGAATGTACAACATTGCTTCCAGACACGCCAATTGTTCTGTAGAACCGCCAAGGTAGTGCATTGTCGCATTCGATTGTGGTCGGCATAAACTCAGTTTCGTGCATCATAAAACTTTTGAAGATAAACATTCATTACTTTTTATACAGTTCCTGTGTTTAGAAACAGTCTTTTCTCTAGAATGCTGTTTTAAGGATAATATTGGCTTTTAGAATTTCTTTTGTTTTAATACTTACTAATTTTCATTGTTTTTTGACTACCTAAAAATTACGTCTAATGGTCTAAATTGAGGCTAGATGTATGGTTTAATTTTGGCCTATAGGCAGATTTTGGACCATTTGATCCATATGACTAGCCTGTGCTATTTTAGATCTGGAATTCCGAGAACAAAGCCAAAATATATCCCGCAAGAATAGAGAAAGAAATGGAATGAAACAGATGTGGCCATAGCGTTTCCTGTTGCAAGAGATAAAACTATTGAACACAAAAGTCTGCTAAAATATTTAATGTACTACGATCGACGTTAGATGCATTTTGCAATGCTCAAGTTCCTCCTTCAAAATTAAAGCCACAGGAAATTTGAAGAAATTTGTAGTAGGCAAGACTGAAAAAGAAGATTATGTCATACCTACTTCACATTGAAGAGAAATTTTATTATTTCACACTTGGCACACTTGGCACCATTTAGCGACAAAGAGTGGTCTACAGATTCCGTTTAAGGATGGAGATACAGAAAGAGCTTGAATAGATTTTTTTTTGTTCAGCATCATAAGAAGACTGGGTCATTACGTAAATCGTAGAACTTATTCCTCGCGTGCTTTGGGATTTAATAAATAAAATGTCGAAATCTTCTTTGATCTGTTCGACGAGACTTGCATGAAATATTTTTGCAGCTGAAGGGATCTACATTGGAGATGAGACGGGGTAACAACTGTACAAAGTTAAATTCCTTATATTACTAGACGGATGGGAATATACAACCATTACAGTGAATCAATTACAGTGGTTGCCTGTAAGACTGCTTCTGGACAATATGTCCCTCCTTTGCCCATATTCCCTCGTAAGAACATCAAAAACCAACTAATGAGAGACGCTCCTTCGGAGACAATTGATGTTACACATCTATCAGACTGGATGCAGACCGACATCTTCAATAGACGTTGCAACCATTATTTAGAAAAAGTAAAGACCTCAAAGGAATCTCCGGATTTACTCAGCCTGGACATGCATTTAACTCAGGTGCATAATGTCCATTTCAGGGATAGTGCAAGGAGTAATAGCGTAATTATTGTGTCTCTTCACCCAAATTGCAAACACTGCACCCCTTAGACGAAACTTTCAGTTGACCTTTAAAAGTTTACTACAGGGAGCAGGTACGGCAATGGCTTCGCCGTTAAAACGGACCACTATCCATTTAAAAACTGCTGAAATTGTTTAGAAAAGCACATCCTGAGGTATAAACAGAACAAAAGGCCGTCAGTGGTTTTAGAGTTACAAGTATATGGTTTCTTAACAAAACTCTCTTAACTGAAGCCGACTATTTGGAGACCACGAACAGAAGCAGCAAAAAGCTGTAGCTCGTTGTTAATACCACAGAAAAAGGAGCAAGAACAGCTTTCTCACGACTTCGCATTGATTTTGGACAGTCCTACGCCAGGTATGTCAGACGTGTCAGCTCCCTTAATGCAGGAGCCCTAGCCAAACAGGTGAACCTCATCGGCTGTTAGTCCCTACGAAACAGCTCCTATCCCTAAGGCAAACGAAGTTAAAAACAACGAATCAGTAGGATCTGCCCTGATAAGTGGTACTCCTTACAAAGTAATTTCACAAAATATGCTAAATCTACTGTAAGAAACAGAAAAAAAATAATTCTGCCCATCCTCCTAAAGTAAAAGCGGGAAAGAGAAACGAACGTTTGTTTGAGGAAGAAGGTCAAATCTCATCCCACTGTTGAAGGCTGAGAAAAATGGAAGAAGAAAGAAAGCAAGAAGATATTTCAGATAAGTCATAAATAGATGATTCGGACACGCCACTCACTGATGACGATTTGAGTGATTTAGACTTCCCTCCCGGACAACAAACCAGACGCTGAAGATTTGGAATGTATTTCTTGCGAAGGAAACTTTTCTGGTAAAGTGCAAGGAAAGCTAAGGGTTACGTGCACCACGTGTATTATGAGGGCACACAACGAATGTGCATGAGTTTGTAAGGAAATCTATATTTTTCAGTTTATTCGATAAATTAGAACATCCTACATTATGTGACCACAGTCTCTGACGAATCGTGATTTAAAAATAGAAATATACCATATTACTTTTCTCCTATTTTATGAGATGTTTCAATATTCTTTACGTGAGTTGTTCTTTCTTTCATTTTACTGTGATTTTCTCAGTAATACCTCAATATTTTTAGGACTAGCCCAAATTTAGACCACACTTCAAACGTGTGTCAACTAGCTAAAAATTTTTTAAAATGTATATTAAGTAAAAGTTTAATTAGGGACAAACGAAACCTAACTGTTTCATATTGATAGCTGCCACAAACGATATGTATTTCGGGTTCCATATTAAACTGTAGGGTACCTTACCCTTGTTGGATGACTGGGTTAGGTTAGGGACATGCAAGTCGCCAAAGTGGCTTCCAGTATATATATATATATATATATATATATATAAAAATTGCACCAGACCTCTGAGTCACACAAAATTGTCATTATTCCATTCTCGTTTCCTGTCATCCAGCCTTCAATCTGGATTTTGGGAAAGAACAGTGGGTACTCCCCTTGATTAGAATTTTACAGGGTGTACCATAAGGATCGCCAACGTCCTTTTCGCAGTGGTAAAACGGGTTCCCGGCAGAGCACCGAAATTAAGCGCTGTCGGGCTTGCGTAGAACTTGGATGGGTCACCGTCCGTCTCTTCCGAGTGCTGTTGATACGCATGGTGCACTCAGCCCTTTTGAGGCCAATTGAGGAGCTACTTGACAGAGAAGTAGCTGCGCCGGTCACTAAAACTGACAACAGCCGAGAGAGCGTTGTACTGCCCACATGCCCCTCCCTATCCACATCCGGTGATGCCTACGGGCTGAGACACACGGCGGCCGGTCGGCTTTCAAAGTCTTTTTAGACGGTGTTTGTTTGTTTCTGTGCCATAATAATCAGAGTTTCTAAAACCACTGGGGGAAGTGGCAACCTAATTACTATGCATGTTGAATAGGGACAGATGGGTAATATACAAAATGTAGAAGAGCGAAGAGGAAATAATAACAGTGGACGACCTTCCACGAAGTGCTCGGATTAAAAAGGGTGTAACACAAGGATGTAGCCTTTCGTCCTTACTATTCAATGTGAGCACTGAAGAAGCAACGACGGAAATAAAAGAAAGATTCAGGAGTGGAACTGAGATTCAAGGTGAAAGTATATTAATGATACGATTCGCTGATGACAATTCTATCCTGAGTGAAAATGTAGAAAAATTACATCATATGCTGAATGGAATGAACAGTCTAATGAGTACGAAATATGGACTGAGAGTAAATCAAAGAAAGACGGAAGTAATTTGAAGTGGCAGAAATAAGAACGGCGAGAAATTTAACATCAGGGCTGATGGTCACGAATTAGATGGAATTCTGCTGCCTCAGTAGGAAAATAACCAATGACGGATGGAGCAAGGAGGACATCAAATGCAGAGTACCGCTGTCAAAAAGGGCGTTCCTGGTCAACAGAAGTCTAGTGGTATCAAACACAGGCTTTATATTGATGAAGAAATTTCTGAGAAGGTACGGTTGGAGCACAGCATTGTATGGTAGTGAAACATGGACTGTGGGTAAACTGGCACAGAAGAGAGTCGAAGCGTTTGGGCTGTGGTGTTACAGAACGAATGTTGAAAATTAGGTGGACTGTTGACGATAGGACACCTGTTAAGACATCAGGGAATGATTTCAATGACACTAGAGGGAGCTGTAGAGGACTAACACTGTATAGAAAGACAGAAATTGAAGTACGAGTACATCCAGCAAATAGTTGAGAACGAAAGTTGCAAGTGCTTCTCTGAGATGAAAAGGTTGGCACAGGAGACAAATTCGTGGCGGACCGCATCAAGCCATTCAGAAGATTGATGACACAAAAAAAGGGGTTCAACTGGCAGGTTTTCATGAACAAACCTCTCCTAGCTGGTTCGTCTGACAGGCCTTTTCTGAGATTTATTGCTTTCCTTTAGGTGACTATACTCCTCATTCCAAAATTTCTAGCGCACGTATATTTCTGATATATTATTATACAAGATGTGACAGGTGTAAGTGCAGATATTTCTATTGGTGCCTGAGGAAGGTGTGCTAAACAACATTACATCAGTATTCATGACATTTGCTGACTCCCTATTAAGACCTGTATATTTTTAGGTTGTGTGAGACCTCCATGTACGGGAGGCACAAGCAAGCCCTTAATGCTTGTTTCCCTGACCAGCAGATGGTGGAAGGGGGGGGGGGGGGGGTATATCTGGAAGTATGGACGCAAAACGATTATCCTATACTCACAAGCATAGTCCACACAGAGGTGCAGTTACGACTGCGCAGAAAACGACAGGTCAAAGTAGCTGACATGTCTACTGGAATACTGTTCGACAGAAGAAAAAAGAACCAACACACTGATGCGCATACGTAATAAGGAACCAATGATGATGATACCTGCACTCGTTACTCTCTGCGTATCCTGGTGGTTTAGACTGAAGAATAGCTGTCTTCCGAGAACGGTCTGTCATCACCTTTAGCAGGAGAACGGTGCCGCTCACAGCCTCCCACGGCGGGTAAACAGCCCTGCGAGGTGCCGGGGACCTGTGGGGGTGGCACGTGGTGCGGGCTGTCTGGGTGGCACGCCCTGGCCGTACCCCGGCGCGTAACGACCGCGTGATGACGTAGGGCCGGGCGCGCCTGATTGCTATCGCGGCGCCCTGCATAGAAATGACTGCGTTTGAAGTGTACGCAGAAAGAGTCGTTAGCTGCGCTTCGCTACCCCGGCGACGTGGCGCTAGGGGGCGCGGCGTAGGAGGCGTTGCTGGAGGGCAGCTAGGTAGTCGCTGCCTCTGGGTCTCCTCGCGCACGTGTTTGTGGCAGCGGGCCGACACCTCTGCACTTTACAGGAGCTCTGTAGTCCCTCCACAGAGAACCCTGGTGACTTCAATTGAAGAGCTCATTTCCAAACCGAGAGACAAAAAGAAAACTTTGATTTTCCTTCGTGTTTTTGGCATCGGTCATCTGATGGATCTGATGTGGCCAGACACTAATTCCACTCCTGTGACAAACTTTTGTAACATGTCAGTTACAACTGCTTCTTTACTTCCTTCTTAAAGTTTCACTTCCAAATTTGAAGAGCTCAATTCCAAACCGAGTGACAAAAAGAAAACTTTGATTTTCCTTCGTGTTTTTTTGGCATCGGTCATCTGATGGGTTTGATGTGGCCAGACACTAATTCCGCTCCTGTGACAAACTTCCGTAACATGTTAGTTACGACTGCTTCTTTAGTTCCTTCTTTAAGTTTCACTTCAAAATTTGAAACTACGCAGCACAGCACAATTACAGAATTACTGTTTTTCAAACCTCGTAAGTGTCTCCCACTGCGACATGTGACTCAGAGGTGCCTCCTATCTCCCTCCGTAATGATGCACAAGTGTGGCGCTCAGACACGTCAACATCGTGTTCCACGACGCTTGAAAGAGCGAGGTGTTGACACGCGTGGGAAGGGGGGGGGGGGGTCAGGTGTGTTACCGATGAGGCATTGCCATCAAATTTCACCACAATTCTGCTATCTTGTTTTGACGCCACTGCAATAGTGGTCACAACCGTGACGCGTGTCGTTGAAATCACCCGCGTTTGTTACCGATGGTAACAGTGTAATGTACAACTTAACATTCTTGACTAAGTTTGCCGCTGCTGATGTCTTCTGGAACAATCGACCATTTTCTAAGGACATTGCGAGACTGGAACCCCATTGAAAGTGATCCCACCGATCAGGAGTGTAGCGTGATCGCAAGTCTTGTTTTGGTATACAATGCAGAACCACTAAGGCCGCTAAAAACCGATCGACGAAATCTGTAAGTGATGCCAAGCAGAAGAGGGTGTTTATGATTTTTCAGCCCTCCTTTGTCGTGCCCACCCGTGTACGAGGGGAGGTGACACTGAAATACATGTGAATAAAACGGCAATTTAGCATCACACTTTTGTTCCGCAGTTAAGTATTTCTCTACAGAAACATCTATCTACCGATTTCTACCGACCGGCCAGAAACGCAACCCTCTGATTACGTATGCTGTTAGCAGATGGTAGTGTAGAGCAGGTCGCTAGTCCCAACTGCTGGTACGCATCAGTAAATGAGTATCTCTGTACAGGGACATTTTTAAACTACCCAACAAAGGTGATCAAGGGGCGTCAATGGTGTTGTCTAACAAGGGAGAATTAGAGAGACCATTAGCCACTTCATTCACGTGCATAGCAACGCTCCGCTCCTCCATGTGCACACCGCATGAGGGCGCGAAAAAGGAGGGATGAAGAAACATAAGCACTTGTCCTACATCGAATTCCGTTCCAGTTTCGTCAAATGATTCCGAACGGTCTCTACTCCTTCCGCTCTGCATACAAAACCAAATCATGTAGCCACACTTCACTCCAAAGGGACGAGGTAATGTTCGATGGGATTGCAGTAGCGCCATGTCCATAGAAAACGATTAAATCTTTCGTCGGAGGGATGGGAAGTGTCCGCAATGGCATAGTCTTTCAGGAACGCTGTCCTGCTGCATATCACTCTGCTAATTGTCCCTTTCGAGTGCGTAATGTTTAAAACTGGACGTCCCTAGCTCTCTTTATGCCCTCTCCTGGGTCTTTTCGTGTCCATTCTGAGGTGCAGTGTGTTTGAGATGTTTTTCTCGAGCACCCATAAGAAACACGCTTGATTCCAACGCTAGGGTTTGCGGTTCTCACTTCATCGCAGAGGCGTCAAAAGAACGGTTGAGATGTGGTCTAATGACCTTCCTATTATGTGACGCGTCCACTGTGGCTTTGAAAATAACTCTGGGAAAATTTGGTGCCAATGTGACATCATTAACCCACGTTACACCTCACATGAATTTCTGAGATGTGGTCTTTTTCCCTCATGCGTCTACACACTGCTGTTCGAAGCGTGACCTCGGAGGGTGCCGCGGTTTGCCGCTGTCACACGGGATGATTGCGGGCACCTTTGAGTCAAATTTGAACTTCGGCGTCGCAATGGGTAGCAACTACGGGGTTTTCGATAAATGACGCTTTAATTCTGTTGTTCAGTGTATAAAAACGTATTACCGCTGATGTCCGCGCAGTTGAGATCCCCACAAACCAAAGCAAACAACATGTTACAAACTAACTGAACCATGGGACAGAGGCGGCAAGTGGGGAGAAAATCTTTTTATTAATCATTCAGTGAAAATTGTTTCATATTCTTGTCAACTCAGAGCGCCCGGGTCGCTACTGAGCCTCGAGCACCGTGAAAGAGAGTACCCTGTACGAAGAAATAATACCGCATTTTCTTTGTGCATTTGCATTCGGAACTGAGTGGTGAGTGTAGAAACCAAACACTTTGATGATCGCACTGAGAGAAACAAACATGGATGGATTTTGCTTTTGTGTTGCTGTGGAATAACTTTTCCTGCCGTAACAGCTATTGGGGCACTAGAAGTATTATATAATACACAAGAGTAATAAAACCACCAAAGGAGAATATTACGTGAGGCTATATCTTGAACGTTATTCTTAGAGTTACTGATAAAAATAACAACCATTATCAGAATTTCTACAACGATATTGCGTCTGAGAGACGCTGAGGGAATTAGCGACGAACCTGCATCTTCGAGACGGCAACTTACTTCGGACTCAAGTCGGCGATTAACAAATTTTCAACTCTCTACTAACGCATATGGTAGTATGTACGACACAATACCACATGGACGAGATTAGGCAGTTTGAATATGACGTTACATCTACTTACTTACTTTCTCTTTTAATTCTGAGTCATCAGTCTTCTCGCTAGTTTTATGCGACCCGCCGCAAATTCCTCTCCTGGTCCTACCTCTTCATTTCAGAGTAGCACATGCAACCCACGCTCTCAATTACTTTTTGAATGTATTCCAATCTCTGTTTTCCCCCTACAGTTTTTTCCTCTACAGTTCTCTCTAGTAACATGGAAATTATTATGTGATATATTATCAGATGTCCTACCATCCTGTCCCTTCCCATTATCGGTGTTTTCCACATATTCATTCCCTCACCGATTCTCCGGAGGACCCCTTCATTCCTTACGTTATCAGTCCACGTGATCTTCAACATTCTCCTGTAGCACCACATTTCGTATGCTTCGATTTTCTTCTTTTCCGCTTTTTCCACGCTCCACGTTTCACTACTCTGCTCCAAACGTGTTTCTTAGAGACTTCTTCTTCTTCAAATTAAGGCCTGTGTTTGATACCATAAGACCGTTCCTAGCCAGGAATGCCCTTTTTACCAGTGCTCGTGTGCTTTTTATGTCCTCCTTGCTCCGTCCGTCAAGGGTTATTTCACTGCCTAAGCAGCAGAATTCTTGAACTTCACCTACTTCTCGATCACTAATCCTGATGTTAAGTTTCTTGCTGTCCTCATTTCTGCTACTCCTCTTTACTTTTGTCTTTCTCTGGTTTACTCTCAGTCCATATTCTGTACTCATTAGACTGTACATTCCATTCAGTAGAAACTGCAATTTTTCTTCACTTTCACTGAGGATAGCAATAAAATCAGAGAATTAGATTATTGTTAGTCTTTCACCTTGAATTTTAATTCTTCTCTTCCTTTTATTTCTGTCCCTGCTTCTTCGACGCATATTTTGAACAGTAGTGGCGAAAGACTACATCCCTGTTTTTCAACCTTTCTAATCCGAGCACTTGGCTTTTGTTGTTCGACTGTTATTGCTTTTGGTTCTACGTATTCTGTATTACCCGTCACTCCCTATAGCTAACCCTTATTTTTCTCACAATTTCGAACATCTTGCATCATTTGACATACCCGAACGCTTGTTTCAGGTCGTCAAATCCTTGTCTTGCTTCCATTATCAGCCACAAAGTCAGAATTGTCTCTCTGGTGCCTTTACACTTCCTAAAGTCAGACTGATCGTCATCTGACACATCCTTAATTTTCTTTTCCGTTCCTCTGTGTGTGCTTCCTGTCAAGAACTTGCATGTATAAGCTGTTAAGCTGATTTTGAGAAAAGTCTCGCACTGTCGGCTTTTGCAGTCTGAATGGGGATAGGAACAGAAATAAGGTACACTATTTTCTGCAGATCGTTTTCACGTTTCTCAGATGAAAATCAGAGGTAAAATGCCTTAGTAAGTTTCCATTCCAATCGTTCACTATTAACGATCCGGTAAATTAAGGAATTCTGCCAGAATTAACTGAATTGGTGATTTATTTTTGTTTGCATTGTGAACCATTTCTTGTTTGAAGTTTGAACAGTTAGGTACATTTCTCTTGTTGACAAGTTTAATCATTTTTTCCCAGAACACAGTAAGTTTTCTTTATTGCACAAGCAACTGCTTATGGAAAACCTCATTCTGTCGGTTTGCTATAATATATGAAATTTTGCATATATTTCCATACTAGCAAATTCTCTTTTCAATACCTGTTGGAAGTTTCTTTGGAAGTTACAGGACATCATTCAACAAATAATATAGCTTCTGCTACGTCGACATAAATAAGAAAGTTCTGCATGTTAACAATATAGAAAGATACTCTCCCCTTTGCATGGTGTTACTTGCCACAATCTTGTATGAATATCGCGAACGGTTTAGGAGATGTGAAGTGTGTTGTGACTATTTCATTCTTGTGCGCGCGTGTTCGGAAGTGTATTTTCTCGAGACCGGAGGCCGATAGAGATCTCCTTGCATGTCTAAAGAGAAATTCAGTATCTTCGCTAAATTTCATTCGCTGCATCATGTGGTGTAATATGCGCTACACCCAAAATCATAGTGACTCATATTTTTCATTGCAAACTCCTTCGAATTTTTCGAAGCGACTTACTTAACTGAGAATAGCAGAATAAATTTTGGGCATTTCACCATGAAGATGACATAAGAAGCTACAATGAACGCGAAAATCAATGTTTTTGCCCATTAGTTTCTGAAAACCACGAAAGGCGTTCTGTAGCTCGTGAATGGAATGCCGAGACGTATGGCTCGTGATTGGAAGAATGTGTTTGCAATTACAGAAAGATCAGCTAGCTGTCTCCCTAGGAAATGGTTCAACATGTGAAGGTAATTTTTCGTATTCACTCCAACAGTGAAAAATTACTTCAAAAATTAATGTCCTATGATTCCAAACATGATATGCCACAGCAAACTACCACTTTTCCACTGTCAACTGGTGTTTCATTAGTTATTTAAGTCTCTTCAAGTGACCTGTATCTAAAGTTTGACTTGTGAACAATACATGACACATAACGATTGGCCTCACCTCTCATGATCAGATCGTGGAAGGCCGGAGTTCCGACTAATCCCGGCGAAATTATAGTCTCATTTGGAGGCCGTCCGCATTCAATTTTTCCACTATCTGAATTCTGGTGTTAATGGAGTTCCTTGTGCAGTATTCATCGTACACTATGTTCCTATATTTCAAGTTGGAACGCATACTTGCGTGCGGAACGGTTGGGACTTCGGCTGAAGACTTCTTCCACTCTTGCAACATCCTCTGATGTAGACACACGGTTCGGACTTCCACCCCTCAAAGTTCTGTAATCACTCTTTAATAGCATGTGCCGATAGTACTGCAGCAAGACAAGTGAGATTGTTGTTGTTGTTGTGGTCTTCAGTCCTAAGACTGGTTTGATGCAGCTCTCCATGCTACTCTATCCTGTGCAAGCTTCTTCATCTCCCAGTACTTACTGCAACCTACATCCTTCTGAATCTGCTTAGTGTATTCATCTCTTGGACTCCCTCTACGATTGTTACCCCCCACGCTGCCCTACAATGCTAAATTTGTGATCCCTTGATGCCTCAGAAAATGTCCTACCAACCGGTCCCTTCTTCTTGTCAAGTTATGCCACAAACTCCTCCCCAATTCTATTCAATACCTCCTCATTAGTTATGTGATGTACCCATCTAATCTTCAGCATTCTTCTGTAGCACCACATTTCGAATGCTTCTATTCTCTTCTTGGCCAAACTATTTATAGTCCATGTTTCACTTCCATACATGGTGACACTCCATACAAATACTTTCAGAAACGAATTCATGACACTTAAATCTATACTCAATGTTAACAAATTTCTCTTCTTCAGAAACGATTTCCTTGCCATAGCCAGTCTACATTTTATAACCTCTCTACTTCGACCATCATCAGTTATTTTTCTCCCCAAATAGCAAAACTCCTTTACTACTTTAAGTGTCTCATTTCCTAATCTAATTCCCCCAGAATCACCCGACTTAATTCGACTACTTTCCATTATCCTCGTTTTGCTTTTGTTGATGTTCATCTTATATCCCCCTTTCAAGACACTGTCCATTCCGTTCAACTGCTCTTCCAATTCCTTTGCTGTCTCTGACAGAATTACAATGTCATCGGCGAACCTCAAAGTTTTTATTTCTTCTCCATGGATTTTAATACCTACTACGAATGTTTCTTTTGTTTTCTTTACTGCTTGCTCAAATTACACATTGAATAACAACGGGGAGAGGGTACAACCCTGTCTCACTCCCTTCCCTACCACTGCTTCCCTTTCATGCCCCTCGACTCTTATAACTGCCGTCTGGTTTCTGTACAAATTGTAAATAGCCCTTCGCTCCCTGTATTTTACCCCTGCCACCTTCAGAATCTGAAAGAGAGTATTCCAGTGAACGTTGTCAAAAGCTTTCTCTAAGTCTACAAATGCTAGAAACGTAGGTTTACCTTTCCTTAATCTTTCTTCTAAGATAAGTCGTAATATCAGTACTTCTTCACGTGTTCAAACATTTCTATGGAATCCAAACTGATCTTCCCCGAGGTCAGCTTCTACCAGTTTTTCCATTTGTCTGTAAAAAATTCGCGTTAGTATTTTGCAGCTGTGACTTATCAAAATGATAGTTCGGTAATTTTGACATCTCGCCTCTCTCATACATCTTGCTCAACAGGTGGTAGAGTTTGTCAGGACTGGCTTGGCCAATGCCGTCTGTATTCTACTGGAATGTTGTCTACTTCCGGGGCCTGATTTCGACTCAGGTCTTTCAGTGCTCTGTCAAACTCTTCACGCAGTATCGTATCTCCCATTTCATCTTCATCTACATCCTCTTCCATTTCCATAATATTGTCCTCAAGTACAGCGCCCTTGCATAGACTCCCTATATACTCCTTCCACCTTTCTGCTTTTCCTTCTTTGCTTAGAACTGGGTTTCCATCTGAGCTCTTGATATTGATGCAAGTGGCTCTCTTTTCTCCAAAAGTCTCTTTAATTTTCCTGTAGGCAGTATCTATCTTACCCATAGAGAGATAAGCCTCTACGTCCTTACATTTGTCCTCTAGCCATCCCTGCTTAGCCATTTTGCACTTCCTGTCGATCTCATTTTTGAGACGTTTGTATTCCTTTTTGCCTGCTTCATTTAATGCATTTTTGTATTTTCTCCTTTCACCAATTAAATTCAATATGTCTTCTGTTACCCAAGGATTTCTACTAGCCCTTGTCTTTTTACCTACTTGATCCTCTGCTACCTTCACTACTTCATTCCTCTGAGCTACCCGTTCTTCTTCTACTGTATTTCTTTCCCCAATTCCTGTCAATTGTTCCGTTATGCTCTCCCTGAATCTTTGTACAACCTCCGGTTTAGTCAGTTTATCCAGGTCCTATCTCCTTAAATTCCCACCTTTTTGCAGTTTCTTCAGTTTTATTCTACAGTTCATAAACAATAGATTGTGGTCAGAGTCCACATCTGCCCCTGGAAATGTCTTACAATTTAAAACCTGGTTCCTAAATCTTTGTCTTACCATTATACAATCAATCTGATACCTTCTAGTATCTCCAGGTTTCTTCCATGTATACAACCTTCTTTTATGATTCTTGAACCAAGTGTCAGCTATGATTAAGTTATGCTCTGTGCCAAATTCTACAAGACGGCTTCCTCTTTCATTTCTTAGCCCCAATCCATATTCTCCTACTATGTTTCCTTCTCTCCCTTTTCCTACTCTCGAATTTCAGTCACCCATGACTATTAAATTTTCGTCTCCCTTCACTACCTGAATAATTTCTCTTATCTCATCATAAATTTAATCAAATTCTTCATCATCTGCAGAGCTAGTTTGCATAAAAACTTGTACTACTGTAGTAGACATGGGCTTCGTCTCTATCTTGGCCACAATAATGCGTTCACTATGCTGTTTGTAGTAGCTTACCCGCACTCCTACTTTTTTTATTCATTATTAAACCTACTCCTGCATTACCCCTATTTGATTTTGTATTTATAGCCCTGTATTCACCTGACCAAAAGTCTTGTTCCTCCTGCTACCGAACTTCACTAATTCCCACTATATCTAACTTTAACCTATCCATTTCCCTTTTTAAATTGTCTAACCTACCTGCTCGATTAAAGTATCTGACATTCCACGCTCCGATACGTAGAACGCCAGTTTTCTTTCTCCTGATAACGACGTCCTCTTGAGTAGTCCCCGTCTGGAGATCCGAATGGGGGACTATTTTACCTCCGGAATATTTTACCGAAGAGGATGCCATCATCATTTAACCATAAAACTGCATGCCCTCGGAAAAAATTACGGCTGTATTTTCCCCTTGCTTTCAGCCGTTAGCAGTTCCAGCACAGCAAGGCCGTTCTGGTTAGTGTTACAAGGCCAGATCAGTCAATTATTCAGACTGTTGCCCCTGCAACTACTGAAAAGGCTGCTGCCCTTCTTCGGGAACCATGGGTTTTTCTGGCCTCTCAACAGATACCCCTCCGTTGTGGTTGCACCTACGGTACGGCCATCTGTATCGCTGAGGCACGCAAGCCTCCCCATCAACAGCAAGGTCCGTGGTTTATGTTGAGATTGTAATGAGCGTGAAATACACACTGGACCGGCAAAGTAGCTGGCGTTTTCGTAAAACGTCTTCAAGGCAGCAGCACGTCCAATCCTCAAAGTCATTTCGATTGAACATCAATATTAAGATCAGTCCAGTTGGTACCACACTCGTTTTCTGATTCCTCACGTAACGTGCTATTTCCATAGTGTCACATCGTCAGTTTCACAGCCGTACCTGTTAGATACCGTGACTGCTTTCAATATTGACTTACACTCACTGATTTGCGGTTCACGCTACCTCTCGGCCAGCGTGTGGTGTATGTCAAAACATTATCCCATGTTTTGTGGAACCACATCTTCTGGAGTGTATGCCGCTTTCTTCTGCCAATCTCTGGGTGGAATTAGATCCATAATCTGGTTAAAGTACCGATGTGGGTTTTGTGATTAAATAACGTTCACGTATTATGCACTCGTAATGAATTTCACACATCGGTCGACCGATAATTCAGTTAATATGAAGTGGCATGAGCACATTCTTGCTTCTCCTGTCTTTTCCACACGAATTTTTCTACATCTACATCTACATCTACATTTATACTCCGCAAGCCACCCAACGGTGTGTGGCGGAGGGCACTTTACGTGCCACTGTCATTACCTCCCTTTCCTGTTCCAGTCGCGTATGGTTCGCGGGAAGAACGACTGTCTGAAAGCCTCCGTGCGCGTTCTAATCTCTCTAATTTTACATTCGTGATCTCCTCGGGAGGTATAAGTAGGGGGAAGCAATATATTCGATACCTCATCACAAATAACAGTTGTTCAAACCTCATCCAGAAACGCACCCTCTCGAAACCTGGCGAGCAAGCTACACCGCGATGCAGAGCGCCTCTCTTGCAGAGTCTGCCACTTTAGTTTATTATACATCTCCGTAACGCTATCACGGTTACCAAATAACCCTGTGACGAAACGCGCCGCTCTTCTTTGGATCTTCTCAATCCCCCTCCGTCAGACCGATCTGGTACGGATCCCACACTGATGAGCAATACTCAAGTATAGGTCGAACTAGTGTTTTTTAAGCCACCTCCCTTGTTGATGGACTACATTTTCTAAGCACTCTCCCAATGAATCTCAACCTGGTACCCGCCTTACCAACAATTAATTTTATATGATCATTCCACTTCAAATCGTTCCGCACGCATACTCCCAGATATTTTACAGAAGTAACTGCTACCAGTGTTTGTTCCGCTATCATATAATCATACAATAAAGGATCCTTCTTTCTATGTATTCGCAATACATTACATTTGTCTATGTTAAGGGTCAGTTGTCACTCCCTGCACCAAGTGCCTATCCGCTGCAGATCTTCCTGCATTTCGCTACAATTTTCTAATGCTGCAACTTCTCTGTATACCACAGCATCATCCGCGAAAAGCCGCATGGAACTTCCGACACTATCTACTAGGTCATTTATATATATTGTGAAAAGCAATGGTCCCATAACACTCCCCTGTGGCACGCCAGAGGTTACTTTAACGTCTGTAGACGTCTCTCCATTGATAACAACATGCTGTGTTCTGTTTGCTAAAAACTCTTCAATCCAGCCACACAGCTGGTCTGATATTCCGTAGGCTCTTACTTTATCAGGCGACAGTGCGGAACTCTATCGAACGCCTTCCGGAAGTCAAGAAAAATAGCATCTACCTGGGAGCCTGTATCTACTATTTTCTGGGTCTCATGAACAAATAAAGCGAGTTGAGCCTCACACGATCGCTGTTTCCGGAATCCATGTTGATTCCTACAGAGTAGATTCTGGGTTTCATAAAACGACATGATACTCGAGCAAAAAACATGTTCTAAAATTCTACAACAGATCGACGTCAGAGATATAGGTCTATAGTTTTGCGCATCTGCTCGACGACCCTTCTTGAAGACTGGGACTATCTGTGCTCTTTTCCAATAATTTGGAACTTTCCGTTCCTCTAGAGACTTGCGGTACACGGCTGTTAGAAGGGGGCAAGTTCTTTCGCGTGCTCTGTGTAGAATCGAATTGGTATCCCGTCAGGTCCAGTGGACTTTCCTCTATTGAGTGATTCCAGTTGCTTTTCTATTCCTTGGACACTTATTTCGATGTCAGCCATTTTTTCGTTTGTGCGAGGATTTAGAGAAGGAACTGCAGTGCGGTCTTCCTCTGTGAAACAGCTTTGGAAAAAGGTGTTTAGTATTTCAGCTTTACGCGTGTCATCCTCTGTTTCAATGCCATCATCATCCCGTAGTGTCTGGATATGCTGTTTCGAGCCACTTACTGATTTAACGTAAGACCAGAACTTCCTAGGATTTTCTGTCAAGTCGGTACATAGAATTTTACTTTCGAATTCACTGAACGCTTCACGCATAGCCCTCCTTACGCTAACTTTGACATCGTTTAGCTTCTGTTTGTCGGAGAGGTTTTGGCTGCGTTTAAACTTGGAGTGGAGCTCTCTTTGCTTTCGCAGTAGTTTCCTAACTTTGTTGTTGTACCACGGTGGGTTTGTCCGGTCCCTCACAGTTTTACTCGGCACGTACCTGTCTAAAACGCATTTTACGATTGCCTTGAACTTTTTCCATAAACACTCAACATTGTCAGTGTCGGAACAGAAATTTTCGTTTTGATCTGTTAGGTAGTCTGAAATCTGCCTTCTATTACTCTTGCTAAACAGATAAACCTTCCTCTCTTTTTTTATATTCCTATTAACTTCCATATTCAGGGATGCTGCAACGGCCTTATGATCACTGATTCCCTGTTCTGTACATACAGAGTCGAAAAGTTCGGGTCTGTTTGTTATCAGTAGGTCCAAGATGTTACCTCCACGAGTCGGTTATCTGTTTAATTGCTCGAGGTAATTTTCGGATAGTGCACTCAGTATAATGTCACTCGATTCTCTGTCCCTACCACCCGTCCTAAACATCTGAGTGTCCCAGTCTATATCTGGTAAATTGAAATCTCCACCTAAGACTGTAACGTGCTGAGAAAATTTATGTGAAATGTATTCCAAATTTTCTCTCAGTTGTTCTGCCACTAATGCTGCTGAGTCGGGAGGTCGGTAAAAGGAGCCAATTATTAACCTAGTTCGGTTGTTGAGTGTAACCTCCACCCATAATAATTCACAGGAACTATCCACTTCTACTTCACTACAGGATAAACTACTACTAACAGCGACGAACACTCCACCACCGGTTGCATGCAACCTATCCTTTCTAAACACCGTCTGTACCTTTGTACTTTGTACTTTGCTGCTTCATATCAATTTCTCATCTACCTTAAACAGTTTGTGACTGAAGCAGTAACTGAGATTGTTAATCATATTTTTTTAGCTAAGCGTAGCGATGTATTTGATTGTAAGCCTTGAGTTACTTAGCAAATGCATAAAGAAAAATGTATACTGGACCCGCATCCTTGTTTAGTAGCCTTATATAAGAACTAACTAAACCAGTTGATGATAATTTCTATAACCCGAGTACAATATCCCGTACTTCCCTCCTCCTTGCTCCATGTGGCGCCAAATACATCCTTCACCAGTGTATTATGACGAATATGTTTTAAATAGATACATATGCGTCTTACATTTCAACTGTCAATGTAGGTTTTTCCGCAGGCGAAATCTAAGTTTCTCAGAGCTGAGCTGCGCAGAGAGTAAATTGCGCTAATCATTATTCCGGACACAGTAATCGTGTTAATTCAGTTCAGGGCCAAATGGGACTGTCTCCACATTAATAATCGTACTGTACGACCTTCCAAGAATTGTGTATTCATTATCAGTTTATACTATTTCTTTGATAACTTCGATTCAGATACTGTGTGATCTGACAGGTCGCAAATATTTCAGCAAAGTTAGTATTGGCCTCCAGTAAGATGGCTTTATGCAGATGACAACTGTTGCTCTTATATTGTCAGGATTTGCAACTGCGTGTGTACTTGCACAATTCCCTATTGTAGGGCGGAAAGACACGTCGTTTTAGATAACTATCAGTAGCTGATATTGATCAACGACGGAGAGGGAGTCGTCGGTAATATTGCTGGAGGGACCCTCCCAGTATTCTCTTTGGGAAACCACTATACAGGGTGACTCACTAACTACTGCCACCAAGAATAACTCCGAAAGGATGATAGGAGCTGAAAGTTTTGTGGGACAAAAGTTGTATGGGACAACGGGGACCACAATATGACGTTTGTCTTTGTTGTTAGGTCGGTTCGCTTCTGAGATATGAAGGTCAACTTTGTTTTTTTAGGTGGGCTGCTATAGTTCACTTTCTGATAGCGGCTATCGAGACGAATCCAATGGTATGTAACAGTAAGGTCTTTGAAGGTCAACGAAGATCACAAACATGGCATGAACGTCCATTTACTGAAGGTGTTCGAAGTGATGACCATTGGTATCAATGCCGTGCTGCAATCTTCTTATCATAGATTGAGTGGTATTCCTTATCACATCGGCACTTACTGAAGCACCTGCTCTGACAATTCTCTCTCGCATATCTTCAGGTGTAGTCGGAGGTTCCTTGTTCCTAAAGGTATTTCTTCTAATAACAGACATAATGTTTCTGCAGGAATGTGGTTTACTTCCTATCGCTAAAATTTCCTTCGATGAAATAGGGGCCTATAATTCTGTCCTCCAGAATCCCACGCCATACGTTCAGCGACCATGGTTTTTGGTGGTCAACTTGCCGCAGCCAACAGTTGCGTAATAATGCATGTTATGCAGCCGGCCTGAGTGGCCGTCGGTTCTAGGCGCTACAGTCTGGATCCGAGCGACCGCTACGGTCGCAGGTTCGAAACCTGCCTCGGCGATGGATGTGTGATGTCCCTAGGTTAATTAGGTTTAATTAGTTCTAAGTTCTAGGCGACTGATGACCTCAGAAGTTAAGTCGCATAGTGCTCAGAGCCATTTGAACCATGTTACGCAAATTAACATTTCCATGGTTCGTGAATGTAGCCTCGTCGGTAAATAAAATCAAATTAATAAATGTGTCATCCCTCTGAATTTGAAGTTGAGGCCATCGGCAGAGTTCAGTGCCACGCATATAATCCGTACCAGTTAATTCTTGGTGGAGGCTGATATGGTAAGGATGATATTTATGGCGATGCAGAACACGAAGAACACTACTCTGGTTCATAACAGATTCCCTTGCGATTTGACGCGAACTACCACAAGTATCTCGAACCACAGTGGCAAGGGTACCGATTTCCGTTTCCTCGTTAATAACTTTCCTTTGCAGGATATGTTTCCGACGGGGTAAAGATCCAGTTGTTCTCAGTTTATCATGTTTATATTTAAATGTGCGAAGTGTAGGGTGAGTACGTGTAAGTCTCTAGCTCTCGCTGAATTTCGTTGGCATTACCCGTAAATGAGAAGCATATTGACTTGTTCACTTGTTCTTCGAAGAAATACATCCTTCACGTTCTCTTGATTTGACGATACTAGTCTTACCGTTCCTATTAGTGTTGTACTGTTAAACCGTCGAATGGTATTCAAAGGTCAATGGCACGTTATACGGATACGCCGTATTCGGCGGATGTTTCTTATTTGCACGATATGCGAGAGAGAATTGTCAGAGCATGTGCTTCGGTAAGTGCCGATGTGGTAAGGTATACCACTGAACCCATGATAAGAAGATTGCAGCACTGCAGTGATACCAGTGGTCATCACTTCGAACACCTTCTGTAAATGCCACCTTCCCGACCTTCGTTGACCATCAAGGACCTTACTGTTACACATCACTGGATTCGTCTCGATATCCGCTATTAGAAAATAAGTACCAAATTAAAGCATCCCATTTTAAATAACAAAGTTTGTTTGCATAACATGCATTATTGACCTTCATATGTCTGACGCAATCCCCCGTTGTCCCATGCAACATTTTTCCCACAAACGTTTCAGCTACTATCATACTTTTTGGGTTATCCTAGGTGGCAATAGATGGTGACTCGCCCTGTATATCTAAATCAGGACACTGAACTCTATTTCTCTCAAATACGTGTCTAGTATCTTAACCACGGCGCATCTGCATTAAGATTCAACCGGATACTATCGTGCGTTACGGACTACAGCTGTAGAACCACTTCGCTTCCCACGCCCGGGTTCCCGGATTCGATTCCCGGCGGGGTCAGGGATTTTCTCTGCCTCGTGATGAATGGGTGTTGTGTGCTGTCCTTAGGTTAGTTAGGTTTAAGTAGTTCTAAGTTCTAGGGGACTGATGACCATAGACGTTAAGTCCCATAGTGCTCATAGCCATTTGAACCATTTTTTGTAGAACCACTCGCTACAAATGTACTATGTTCAACGCAATCATTACCCGTGGTCAGTAACTGGCGAATTAATACCGCATATGAATGTGAAATTAGCGCAGAATTAAGATTAACTCTGCTAAAAACCAATAAATTTTTAAAGTGAATGCAGTCTTCACTAAAAAAAAATCTGAAGTGCCTCCCCTTACAGCAGATCTGTTTCTGCGTGAGGGTAGGTGTAAAGACGCGACATAGAATCTTGAAGAGTCTGTCTCAATATGATTATAAGTTGGTAATGCCTATTAGTTCTTCATTTTAACACACTGCTACATAATTCCCAGTAATGCAGTTAGATCGTAGCTGAAACTTGAGTTTAGCACTCGGTGCCGGCACGCCGAGATAATCCCCGTTAATCTGGCGGGAACAGCTTTCGGAATATTACAGCCGCCTGTGAAGGCTCAGACAGCTTGGGCGCTGCGCGGCGCGCACCAGTTTTTGTTCCGAACTAAGCCTCAGCAGTTGCTCCGACAACTCCTCGCAGAGGATTCCCGAGAGAAACTTCGCAAACTACTGTCAGTTTGGAACGTCAGACTGGTGCCGAGTGCTTTTTTAAAAAGTTGTAAACACGTGCGGCTTCAGACTATAGCAACTTAACATCTATCTCGAAGCACTAACATTACGATGGCAAAATACCGAGAAAATTAAGACAAGCTACGGCCGGCCGCTGTGGCTGAGCGGTTCTAGGCGCTTCAGTCGGGAACCGCGCCGCTGCTACCGTCGCAGGATCGAATCCTGCTTCGGGCGTGGATGTGTGTGATGTCCTTATCCATGGAGTCGCCAATCAATGATGTCCTTATGTTAGTTAGGTTTAAGTAGTTCTAAGTCTAGGGCACTGATGACCTTATATGTTAAGTCCCATAGTGCTTAGAGCCATTTGAACCATTTTGACAAGCTACGTTTCATGCGAACAATTCTGAAAATCCATCAAATTAAATAATGTGAAAAACGTTTGTCATTCTCTTCTTCGGTACTGCTATGGCGTATGGTCTTCTTCGCAGCTGTAGTAAAAGAGAAACGAATGAAAACTATGAGCGGCAAATGACTGACAGGTTTCTGGTCATTCCGCAAGAACTACACTCATGCTCATAAATTAAGGATAATTGAAGAATGTGGTGCCACACAATGTGGCACTACACAAAACTGGCGCTAATAACATAGGCACGTAGAGAACACACACGACACAGAGCTGTAAGTCCGCGGTACTGGTGATAAGTTGGGAAAACCGTCCCGAATCACATGTGCTACAAAACGCCACTGTTTCCTGCGCATATACCCCGACACCAGTATTGGATATGATCACCATGCACACATAAAAAGGCCGCGCAATGGGTTGGCATACTCTGGATCAGGTGGTCGAGCAGCTGGTAGGGTACAGTCTCCCATTCTTGCACCAGTACCTGTCGGAGCTCCTGAAGTGTCGTAGGGGTTTCAAGACGTGTAGCGATACGTCGACCGAGAGCATCCCAGTCGTGATCGAAGGGGTTTAGCTCTAGAGAACAGGTAGGCACTCCATTCACCTGATATCTTCTGTTTCAAGGTACTCCTCCACGATGGCAGCTTGGTGGGGCCGTGCGTTATCATCCATCAGGAGGAAGGTCCCTGCACCACTGAAAAGTCGGACATTCTGGTGCAAAATGACGTCCCGATACACCTAACCTGTTACAGTTCCTCTGTTAAAGAGATAATGGGGTGTACGTGCACCAATCGTGATCCCACCCCACACCATCAAACAACAACCTCCATACAGGTCCCTTTCATGGACATCAAGGTGTTGGTGTCTGGTTTCTGGTTCACGCCAGATGATAAATCGGACAGAATCACTGTTCAGGCTATACCGTGAACATAACATTTGACCACTGTTCAAATGACCATTTACTTTGTTCTTGACACCAGCCTTTACGAGCTCTCCTGTGACCAAGGGTCAGTAGAAAGCACCTTGCAGGTCTCTGGGTGAATAAAGCAT
The DNA here is from genome assembly GCF_023864345.2 of Schistocerca serialis cubense. Classification (NCBI taxonomy): domain Eukaryota; kingdom Metazoa; phylum Arthropoda; class Insecta; order Orthoptera; family Acrididae; genus Schistocerca; species Schistocerca serialis. The sequence continues at coordinate 152,187,666 of NC_064639.1, forward strand.
GTCTATTCAGTCGTCTGTACACAATGTCTGCTCAGTTGTCTGTGACTGGAGACAACTTTCCAGTGACTGCAGTAAGGTCCTGAGCAAGGCTACCTGCAGTACTCTGTGCCTGTCTGCGGGCACTGATGGTGAGATATCGGTCTTCTTGTGGTGTTGTACACTGTGGGCGTCCTGTACTGTAGTGCCTGGATACATTTCCTGTCTGCTGGAATCGTTGCCATAATCGCGAGATCACACTTTGTGGCACATGGAGGACCCTTGCTACGAGCTGCTGTGTTTGACCGGCCTCTCACAACGTCATCAGTATGTGTTCTTTGAGACATTTTCAACACACAGTCACCATTAGCAAGCCTGAAAACGTCTGCACACTTACTCGCTGCACCGTACTCTGACATGCACCAACACATCTCTGCGTATGTGGACTGCTGCCAGCGCCACCGTGCGACGACCGAAGGTAAGATGCACCGCATGGTCATACCCCGAGGTGATTTAAACCCTCAAACCGACCACCAGAGCTTTGTTTCACCACGTATCAGCATTATCCTTGTTTTATGAGCGTGAATGTATTAATATCGCTAGTAGATTCAGATGCATATAGTTTTAGAAGCTAACTATGGTTCGTGTCAAAATAAGCTAACAACTGGAGAAAAGAAACTATGGTTTCCCATCCAAATCACAGTCGTACTGGTTGGTCATTTTAGAATGATTGGGCCCAAATACCGGGAATCCCTATTATCTCTAACCCCAAATGGGACATTCATCAACTTCTCTCCTTCGACAAAGAGTCTAGAAGCAATAACAGACGTAAATTGTAAGTGGACTGCCCACGTAACTGCAATCTGCAGTAAGGCATCAGCATTTCTCCATGCCCTACTAAAATATAGGAAGCTCTTCCCACTCGACATGAAAAAAAAAAACACTTCCACTTCCAGCAAGGAATATCCAGCAAGGCTTTTCTCAAGGAACCTCATGGCGCCTGGAACTGGTTATGAATGCCTGTGTCTTTGATCACATTTCATCACCAGATGCTTGATTCTTTAATCATCTTTCATCATCGCACACACATCTAGCTTGGGTACGTGCAGACAAGCGCAGAGATTTCTGTCTTCTCCACTGTATTACCCTGAACACTGCCCCTCGTATTTCTTCGAGATCTTAACGATTTTGTCTGGACAACATGATAGAAACACCCGCTCCCATCAGAACAAAATCATTTCTGTCCCACTGCGTCGTTCAGCCACTTTCTCAAAGTCCTTTTCAGAAGCAGGTACCCAACTCTGGAACAACCTCCCCCATTATATTAGAGAACCAAATAACATCTCCATCTTCCGAAGCAAGTAAAGACATGTCTATTAATGTAACAATAAGGATTATCATTGTCACTGGACGCACTGGTTACTCTTGTACATTCCTCCTTCCATCCTGATCTTTCTCATTTCTCAGTATGGTTAGCTGTTGGAGCCTCAAATTTTCCTTTCCCACAACTCGCTACATCAAAAAATATTTATATCGTAGACTTACAAATTCTTCTCATATCTACCACTGTCATTATTGTTACTATTGACATTATTATTATTAGTATTTTTATTATTAGAATCAATATTATTAGTGGCAGCCGCTGCAGTAGAGCAAGTACTGCCAGTATTAAATTTATTACTTGGTGATCAGTATAATTTACTCAAACCGCGATATCATACTCTCAAATCATTTTAATCCTCGTTGTCATATTAACATTGTCTTTTCTTACGTAAATATGATGTAAAAACGGTACTGTATGTGTGAAACCCCAGCCCGATGTTAGAGATGTTCCGATGGCCCTAATCAGATCTGGTAAAATAAATAAGTACATAAGAAAAGCCTCGATATTCTATTCGTGCGTGTAGACAAAATACCCGCTATCCCATAACTGACCTGAAAGAAAGGTGACATAATTCAATACTAAAACGTCCAAAACATATGGTAGATTTTAGCCTACTGTTTACTGTAGGTACTTAAAGGAGGTGGTCCAACACAAATACAGATGCTAGCGAAGCCTGCAGTTTGCACTGTCGAATTTGACCATGAATAGCACCTGTTTTAATGTCCTCAATACGTTGCGAGTGTCACTCGTGGCCAGAACGGTGTTTTGTGTGTCGCTGCGAGTGTATTACGTAGGAGTTAAGTGAATCCAATGTGGGCGGAATTGTTGATGCTCCTATAGTGGGTGCTTCTTTAATCAAGGTAGCCAAAGTGTTTAGTCATTGAAGCACCTTAACGAAGATCTGCACAGCAAACAAGATAAACAGAAGGAAAACATCGTCCATCTAGTCACAACGCGGACGAAACTATACGATGCTCGAACATGACTGACGGTCACTGAAAAGGACTGTGATGAAAAATATGAGGATTACAGTTCTAAATGACACTGTAGAACCGAATGCGGCCCTGTCAGCACCAAAACAAAACACAGGGAGCTCCACGGTCAGGAAATTACAGGGTGAGCTGTAATAGCAAAACCTCTCATCTGTGTATAGATGCTCTCAATAGGAAATTTGCTGCCGAAGCCATGAGATTTGGACTGCAGAGCAATGGAAGAAAGTCATTTTCACGGATGAGTCTTGTTTCACGTTGTTTCCTACTTCGGTCGAATTTATGTCCAAGATGAAAACATGTTGGGGGGGGGGGGGGGTTCGATGATAATTTAGGTAGCCATACCGTGGCATTCCTTGGGCCCCATGATTACTCTGCCGTGTCACATTATTTCCGAGGATTATGTGACCAGTTTGGATGAGGAGGTTTATCACAGTCCCCAGTATTGATTCTGTGTTCCAAGAAGACAAGGCCCCTGTTCACACGGCTCGCATCATGCAGGACTAGTTTTGTGAGTACCAGGATGAGATGTTGCATGAGTCACCAGATGTCTATAATTCTGCAGAGGAAATGGTATTACATTCCGTTGATAACCGTTTAGCACGTGTGTTTATCCATTCCAAGATGGCTGGAAGGTGCTTTGAATGATAAAGGATTTCCTATGCCGTCTTATACATGGTAATGTGTTATTTTTTGGTGGCCGGCCGGTGTGGCCGATCGGTTCTAGGCGCTTCAGTGAGGAACTGCGCCACCGCTACGGTCGCAGGTTCGAATCCTGCCTCAGGCATGGATGTATGTGATGTCCTTAGGTTAGTTAGGTGTAAGTAATTCTAAGTTCTAGGGGACTGATGACCTCAGATGTTAAGTCCCATAGCACTCAGAGCCAATTGAAGTAATTTTGCGGTATTTCCCTATTTTTGTGCAAACCCTGCAAGAACTGAGCGTCATATTAAGATTTCCGTTCTACATCCACGCCTATCGTGACTATAGATGCAGTTCAGCCCATGGCAAGCAGTCCATCGGTAGAATTCGTATCTTGCAGCATAGTAGATGGACGTGAGAATGTGTACGCGTGTGGAATTAGTCTTTAAGTTACGAGATTATTATTTTCATGAGTAAGAACGTTTATATGATCATGGTCGAAGATAGATGGAAATACGGATCTGAAACCCGTGAGTGCTTGAAAACGCCGCTTGCATGTTCATCTCCAAGGAAGTTTATCTAAATATAACGGTATACGAAAATGTGTTGGTTGTTCGTTTTTAAAGGGGGACAGATATCTGCACAATAAATACGAATCTTTGTCGTCAGTTTGTACCGTACAAATGAATTAAAATGTCACTGTTCATAAACACATAATTACAAGAAATCCCCCGTCTGGAAACAACGAGATGGATTGAACATAGTTGGATACAGGTGTTTCATAATTTACACAATATTCATGTATAACCCTTACGGACACAGGATGGGCAAAATACAATTGGCATCTTTCGAGAAACAACCCAGCTTACATCATCTGCCCTGTCTGCGTGTTACCCCACTGTACAGACATACCGTCGTTTGGACATCGATCACACAACCGTGTGGACGACATAGTAATAAACATCCCTAGCGTAGAGAAAACAACTGAAAGAGAAGAAAGTAAACAACTCGCCAGATCCGGATGGAACCTCAATTCGGTCTTACAAAAAAGTCCTAGACTGCGTCGGCTCCTTACTTGGCTTGCATTTGTGAATCTCTCGACCAGCGTCAAGTCCCAAGTGACCGTATATCACGAGAGTAAAAGAACTGATCAAACGCATTACAAACCAATATCCCCAATATCGGTTTGCTGCAGAATCCTTAAACTAAAATAAGTTCGAATACAACAAATTTCTTAGAGACCCAGATGTTTCTGTCCACGAATCAACACGGTTTTAGAAAGTATCTACATCTACATCCATATTCCGGAAACCACCTGACGGTGTGTGGCGGAGGGTACCCTGAGTACCTCTATCGGTTCTCCCTTCTATTCCAGTCTTGTTCGTGGAAAGAAGGATTGTCGGTATGCTTCTGTGTGGGCTCTAATCTCTCTGATTTTATCCTCATGGTCTCTTCGCAAGATATACTTAGGAGGGAGCAATATACTGCTTGACTCTTCGGTGAAGGTATGTTCTCGAAACTTTAACAAAAGCCCGTACCGAGCTACTGAGCGTCTCTTCTGCAGAGTCTTCCACTGGAGTTTATCTATCATCTCCGCAACGCTTTCGCGATTACTAAATGATCCTGTAACGAAGCGCGATGCTCTCCGTTGGATCTTCTCTATCTCTTCTATCAACCCTATCTGGTACGGATCTCACACTGCTGAGCAGTATTCAGGCAGTGGGCGAACAAGCGTACTGTAACCTACTTCCTATGTTTCCGGATTGCATTTCCTTAGGATTCTTTCAATGAATCTCAGTCTGGCATCTGCTTTACCGACGATCAACTTTATATGATCATTCCATTTTAAATCACTCGTAATGCGTACTCCCAGATAATTTATGGAATTATCTGCTTCCAGTTGCTGACCTGCTATTTTGTAGCTAAATGATAAGGGAACTATCATTCTATGTATTCGCAGCACATTACACTTGTCTACATTTAGATACAATTGCCATCCCCTGCACCATGCGTCAATTCGCTGCAAATCCTCCTGCATTTCAGTACAATTTTCCATTGTTACAACCTCTGCATACACCACAGCATCGTCTGCAAAAAGCCTCAGTGAACTTCCTATGTCATCCACCACGTCATTTATGTATATTCTGAATAGCACCTGTCCTATGACATTCCCCTGCGGCACACCTGAAATCACTCTTACTTCGGAAGACTTCCCTCCATTGAGAATGACATGCTGCGTTCTGTTATCTAGGAACTCCTCAATCCAATCACACAATTGGTCTGATAGCCCATCTGTTGTTACTTTGTTCATTAAACGACTGTGGGGAACTGTATCGAACGCCTTGCGGAAGTCAAGAAACACAGCATCTACCTGTGAACCCGTGTCTATGGCCCTCTGAGTCTCGTGGACAAATAGCGCGAGCTGGGTTTCACACGACCGTCTTTTTCGAAACACATGCTGATTCCTACAGTGTAGATTTCTAGTCTCCAGAAAAGTCATTACACTCGAACATAATACGTGTTCCAAAATTCTGCAACTGATCGACGTTAGAGATATAAGTCTATATTTCTGCACATCTGTTCGACGTCCCTTCTTGAAAACGGGGATGACCTGAGGCCTTTTCCAATCCTTTGGAACGCTACGTTCTTCTAGAGACCTACGGTACACCGCTGCAAGAAGGGGGGCATGTTCCTTCGCGTACTCTGTGTAAAATAGAACTGGTATCCCATCAGGTCCAGCAGCCTTTCCTCTTTTGAGCGATTTTAATTGTTTCTCTATCCCTCTGTCGTCTATTTCGATATCTACCATTTTGTCATCTGTGCGATAATCTAGAGAAGAAACTACAGTACAGTCTTCCTCTGTGAAACAGCTTTGGAAAATGACATTTAGTATTTCGACCTTTAGTCTGTCATCCTCTGTTTCAGTACCATTTTGGTCACAGAGTGTCTGGACATTTTGTTTTGATCCACCTACCGCTTTGACATAAGACCAAAATTTCTTAGGATTTTCTGCCAAGTCAGTACATAGAACTTTACTTTCGAATTCATTGAACGCCTCTCGCATAGCCCTCCTCACACTACATTTCGCTTCGCGTAATTTTTGTTTGTCTGCAAGGCTTTGGCTATGTTTATGTTTGCTGTGAAGTTCCCTTTGCTTCCGCAGCAGTTTTCTAACTTGGTTGTTGTACCACGGTGGCTCTTTTCCATCTCTTACGATCTTGCTTGGCACATACTCATCTAACGCATATTGTACGATGGTTTTGAACTTTGTCCACTGATCCTCAACACTATCTGTACTTGAGACAAAACTTTTGTGTTGAGCCGTCAGGTACTCTGTAATCCGCTTTTTGTCACTTTTGCTAAACAGATAAATCTTCCTACCTTTTTTGATATTTCTATTTACGGCTGAAATCATCGATGCCGTAACAGCTGTATGATCGATGATTCCCTGTTCTGCGTTAACTGTTTCAAATAGTTCGGGTCTGTTTGTCACCAGAAGATCTAATATGTTATCGCCACGAGTCGGTTCTCTGTTTAACTGCTCAAGGTAGTTTTCAGATAAAGCACTTACAAAAATTTCATTGGATTCTTTGTCCCTGCCACCCGTTATGAATGTTTGAGTCTCCCAGTGTATATCCGGCAAATTAAAATCTCCACCCAGATCTATAACATGGTGGGGAAATCTACTCGAAATATTTTCCAAATTATCCTTCAGGTGCTCAGCCACAACAGCTGCTGAGCCAGGGGGCCTATAGAGATATCCAATTACCATGTCTGAGCATGCTTTAACCGTGACCTTCACCCAAATCATTACATATTTCGGATCTCCGTCAATTTCCTTCGATACTAATGCACTTCTTATCGTTATAAACACGCCTCCCCCTTCACTGTCCAGCCTGTCTCTGCGATATACATTCCAATCTGAGTTTAGGATTTCATTACTGCTTACGTCTGGTTTCAGCCAACTTTCTGTCCCTAGTACTATATGGGCGTTGTGACCGTTTATTAATGAGAGCAGTTCTGGGACCTTTCTATAGACGCTCCTGCAGTTTACTATTAGCACATTAATATTGTTATTCCCTGTTGCATTTTGCCTACTCCTACCCTGCCGCGTCTCAGGGGGCGTCTTGTCGCGCCGAGGGAGGGAATTCTCTAACCTAAAAAACCCCCATGTGCACTGCACACGTACTCCGCTGCCCTTGTAGCCGCTTCCGGCGTGTAGCGCACGCCTGACCTATTCAAGGGGACCCTACATTTCTCCACCCGATAGCGGAAGTCGAGAAATTTGCACCCCAGATCTCCGCAGAATAGTCTGACCCTCTGGTTTAAGCATTCCACTCGGCTCCAAACCAGAGGACCGCGATCGGTTCTGGGAACGATACTACAAATAGTTAGCTCTGATTCCACCCCGCGAGCGAGGCTTTCCGCCTTTACCAATTCCGCCAACCACCTGTACGAACTGGGGATGACCTCTGAACCCAGACGGCAGGAGTCATTGGTGCCGACATGAGCAACAATTTGTAGTCGGGTGCACCCAGTGCTCTCTATCGCCGCCGGTAGGGCCTCCTCCACATCTCGGATGAGACCCCCCGGCAAGCAGACAGAGTGAACACTGGCCTTCTTGCCCGACCTTTCCGCTATTTCCCTAAGTGGCTCCATCACCCACCTAACGTTGGAGTTCCCAATCTAACGCATCCTTAATTTTCTTTTCCATTCTTCTGTATATTATTTTTGTAAGCAACTTGAATGCATGAACTGTTAACCTGATTGTGCGGTAAATCTCGCGCTTGTCACCTCTTGGCGTCTTCGGAATTGTGTGGATGATGCTTTCCCAAAAGTCAGATGGTATGTCGCCAGAGTCGTACATTCTACACACCAACGTGAATAGCCGTTTTGTTTCCACTTCCCCTAGAGATTTTAGAAATTCTGATGGAATGTTATCTATCCCTACGGCTTTATTTCAGCTTAAGTCCTCCAAAGCTCTGTTAAATTCTGATTCTAATACTGGATCCCTTTTCTCTTCTAAATCGACTGCTGGTTCTTCTTCTATCTCATCAGACAAATCTTGCCACTCATAGAGGCTTTCGATTTATTCTTTCCACCTATCCGCTCTCTCGTCTGTATTTAACAGTGGAATTCCTGTTGCACTCTTAATGTTCTCACTCTTGCTTTTAATGACAACGAAGGTTGTTTTGACTTTCCTGTATGCTGAGTCTGTTCTTCTGACAATCATTTCTTTTTCGATATCTTCACATTTTTCCTGTCATCATTTCGTCCTAGCTTCCGTGCACTTCCAATTTATTTGATTCGTCATTCTTTTCCTGAGTTTCACGGAACATTTTTGTACTTCCTCCTTTCATCGATCGGTTGAAGTATTTCTTCCGTTACCCAAAGTTTCTTCGCAGTTACCTTCTTTGTACCCATGTTTTCCTTCCCAACTCCTGTGATGGACCTTTTTAGAGATGTCCATTCCTCTTCAACTGTACCGATCACTGAGCTATTCCTTACTGTTGTATCTATAGCCTTAGAGAACTTCAAACGGTTTATTGGTGAAGAAACTTGTTCCAAAAGTAGACGCTTCGACGTAGACTACAACCAGCAGATTGGTATCCACCACCAGCACCTCTCCCTGCACCCATGTGTGCCAAAGCAAAAAAAATAAAGATAAAACAATGCTACCATACAAGATAAATACATTTTCACAGTGAGCATCGAGAAAGGACCCCAGAGGCAGAGTGCTTTAAAACCTCGCCTTTCCCCAACGTCCACGAAGGGGAAGGGGAAAAGGTATGTGTCATGACTCTAGGGGTCAAAAGCTGTCCCATACATCACCCGAGGTCGTATGCAACATCTCATTGTTGAGGAAGACGTCACTATTGAGTTACTACCTGATCGAGCTGTGTCTTCAGTGTAATCATTGAAAATGAAAGTGTTATTTCTGTTCGTCTCATTGCATATTCCTTTCAGTTACCTATTGCACTATAGCGTAGCAGTGCTTTCTGTGTACGGTCCATGTTACATCGATTTGTTTTACTTGGCAATGGCACATCATGCGAAAGTTACTTTTACCCATAGCTTTTGCACATCCGTAAATTTACGTGCGGCGTGTGGTATAAAAAAGATGCCTTAAGAAATAACCCAGGAAGTGCTTTCTAGTGTCACGTTTGTTGCGCCCGTTTTGTGTCTGTGCAGTACGACTGGTTTGACAAGCGAGGTAAAAATAAAAAAAATACAAGAAAAAATGTTTGTTTCGTAAACAACTCATCTTACTCCTCGATATAGTCTTATTTGAAGGATGTAAACTTGAGCCAGCGATCCTCCAGATTTTTCATCCCATCGGAAAAATAGGTTCTGTCAGAGTGTGCAAAATAACCTCTGACTGCAATTAAAATTTCCTCATTGATGAAAATTTCTACCCAGCATGCCAGAGTTTCAACTTAGGGAACATAAAGAAGTCACTTGGGTCTAAGTCTGGTGAATAGAGTGGATGAGGGACCAGTTCAAAACTCATTTCCTGCATTTTCGCTTTTGTAACTGCTGATGTGTGGTATGGTGCTTCAACCTGGCGAACGAGCACATTTTTGACGGCGAACCTTGACTTTTTTTAGCCAACGCTAGTTTCAAACGGTCCATCAATAAGGCATAATAGAGTCCAGTTATAGTTCTGTCTTTTTCTAAGTAGTCTGTGAAGATTATTCCTCTGGAATCCCAAAAAACAGTGGTCATCTCTTTACTAGCTGACAAGTTGGTCTTTGCCTTATTCGATGCACTTTCACCAGCCATTGCCCTTTGTTTTGACTGCCGTTTCGACTCTGGCGTGTAATGGTGGACAAATCGGCAGTAAGAGTCTTTCGAATTAAGATTAAACATTGCAAATCGTTGTGCTGAATTGTGGAGGTTGATACACTTTTCACTGACTATTAGCAACCGCGGCACCCATCTCGCACACAGCTTCCTCGTAGCCATTTCTCCGGGGAGAATGTAATGCACTCGCTTAGTCGAGATGCCCACATGGCATCAATCAAGTTAAATAGACTGTGCTGTTCAAAAATTTTTGTTATAATAATATGTCCGAAATAAGAGGCACATTTTGATCCCGTAGTAATTATGAAATCATGACACAAAGCGATTAATGACTTAGCTGCTAGTGGGCATTGATTTAAATGAACGGAAAAAGTTGAAAATTTGTGCCAGACCAGGATTTAAACCCAGGTCTCCTGCTATCTCAGCAGATGCGCTGACCACTCCAGACACGGTGATCATGGCAACTACACGGACTTCCCTAGCATGCCTCCTGTCAGACTCAAATTCTCAGCTTATCCACACATTACTGATTTAGTGCCCCTTGCCCATTACCCTCTCTACTCGCGGCATATTGCCGGCTCCCGACACAAGTATACTTAAGGCGACGACGACCAATTGATGGGTAGTGTGTGGATAGATTGAGAATTTGCGTCTGACGGCAAGGTGCTAGGATAACCTGCACAGTTGTGATGATCACTGTGTCGCTATAGTGCAGTGTTCAGTGCACCTGCCTAGTAAGCAGGAGGCGCGGGTTCGAATCCTGGTCTGTCGCAAATTTTCAGCTTTCTCTACTGATTTAAGCTAACGTCAGTAATTATGTTGTGTCTTGAAACCTCATTCCATTTTGAATCACAGTCGCCACGCTGACGAATTAGATTAGATTAGATTAGAATAGTACTTGTTCCATAGATCATGGATACGACATTTCGTAATGAGGTAGGTTAATAAAAGGTGTCTATACAAGATATTACATTGCACAAAATATTACATGACACTTATTGTTTTTAATTTTTTTTGTGGGGTTGGGGAAATTACCCACTTACTATATCCAAACATTCATCTAATGACTAGAAGAAGTAGCCATTAACAAATTCTTTTATTTTCCTTTCAAATGCTGTATGGCTGTCTGTCAGTGTTTTGATAATATTAAGTAAGTGACCAAAGACTTTTGTGGCAGCATAATTTACCCCCTTCTGAGCCAAAGTTAGATTTAACCTTGAGTAGTGAAGATCATCCTTTCTGCTAGTGTTGTAGCCTTGTGTACTGCTATTACTTTTGAATTCGTTCGGATTGTTAATAACAAATTTCATAAGTGAATATATATAGTGTGAAGCTACAGTGAATAACTCTAGCACATTAAATAAGTGTCTGCACGATGATCCTGGATGAGCTCCAACAGTTATTCTGATTAGACGCTTTTGTGCAATGAACACTCTTTTACTCAATGATGAGTTACCCCAGAATATGATGCCATACGAAAGCAGAGAATGAAAATAGGCGTGGTAAGCTAATTTACTGAGATGTATAATCGCGAAAATTTGCAAAGACCCTAATAGCATAAGTAGCTGGACTCAAACGTTTCAGCTGATTCTCAGTGTGTTTTTTCCAGTTCAACCCCTCATCAATGCATACACCAAGAAATTTTGAATATTGTATCTTAGCTACCGATTTCTGATCGAAGCCTATATTTATTAATGGTGTCATTCCATTTACTGTGTGGAACTGTATATACTGTGTCTGTAAAAGTTTAATGAGAGCCCATTTGCAGAGAACCACTTAATGATTTTCTGAAAAACATCGTTTACAATTTCACCAGTTAATTCTTGTCTGTTGGGTGTGATAGCTATACTTGTATCATCGGCAAAAAAGTACCAGCTTTGCATCTTCGTGAATATAGAATGGCAAGTCATTAATATATATTAAGAACAGCAGAGGACACAAGACCGAAGCTTGCGGTACCCAATTCTTGATTGTTCCCCAGTTTGAGAAATCACCAGTTTTTTGCATAGTATGTGAACTGCTTATTTCAACTTCCTGCACTCTTCCAAAAAAATGGCTCTGAGCACTATGGGACTCAACTGCTGAGGTCATTAGTCCCCTAGAACTTAGAACTAGTTAAACCTAACTAACCTAAGGACATGACAAACATCCATGCCCGAGGCAGGATTCGAACCTGCGACCGTAGCGGTCTTGCGGTTCCAGACTGCAGCGCCTTTAACCGCACGGCCACTTCGGCCGGCTGCACTCTTCCAGTTAAGTATGATTTAAACCATTTGAGCACTGTCCCATTCATACTACAGTACTTGGGCTTATTATGGTGTGCGTACTGTATGACCTTCGGTACACACACCATCAGATTATTTGACTTGTCGCTCTAACGAAGTTGGCGACTGTCAGCAATATGTCTCGTGGTCTTATCGTGGCGTGTTTATCTTCTGCCGTTAGGTCAGACGATAGAAATCCCACTTGGACGCTTAGAGTAGCAGATTGACGGTGACCAACTTTAAACAGAACTTAATTTTAACTCACATTTATTAAAATAATAACAAGCATAAAAACTTAACTTGGTTCTGGATGCTATTTACAATTGACAATCTGATGTTCCTTTGGTCTTGGTACCTTAATCTTATTCTCACATATCTCTGATGCTTGACAAAGTGTCTATACATTTCTCTTCATGGCTATGTACAAGAATATGGTAATCTTATTAGGCGCAGACTGAAACTTGACTACAGACTAATGCAGACTATTGAAGACTGACTAATCGGAGGTCTGTACACTCGTTATAATACCTCGCGCGTTCAGGTATCACTGCGCGAGTGTAATCCGCGAAGAGAAAATGTTCTACGTTAGCAGCAATCTCATTGGCTGCGTTACATATTGTTACGCAGATCGGCGTAAGCAGAATTTGGTCCGTCTTTATGGCAGCGCCATCTCGTAGAGCGCAGACGGACGAACGCTGCGCCTGCGCTGTTGTGCTTAGCGGGGCGCGCTCTAGTGGGAAAGTTGTGTACGCGCTGACTACGCGGAACTATGTACACAACACTTATCAAGAAGTATTCCATGATTTACACAATCAAAAGCCTTTGACAGATAACAAAAAATTCAGACGGCCGTCAGCAAAAACTGTACGCTGCACAACGTTGACGTTGTTTATACGATCTTTGCAACAAAAAAACTCAACAATCATGAAGGCGGAATAAAATTGTCGCATTCTTTCATCGAAATTTAACGGAATTATCAAATCACCCTCGTAATGAAGAAAGAGTCAGACCGTACGTGGTGCAGAAGTGTTCCCCGAACTGGCCCAGCGCTTCGTGCGGCAGTACTCGACAACAGCGTGTGAGCATCGGCCGCGACCCGTGCAGGGGCCGGAAACGGGCAGTGTGCCACTCAGCAGGGGGCGGCGCGCGCCGACATACGGCATACGGGAGAGCGCGCCGCATGTTTATGTTATAACGCTGGGCGCGCGGCCCGCTTTTCTCGCCGGCTCGCATCAAAGGGCATAGCTGACGCCGACGCCGACGCCGCAGTCACTCCGCCACGCGCCGCAGCGGGGCGCGCGTCCGCCCGACGCCTGGCTGCCGCCTAACGCAGACCTGCACCGGGCGAAGCGGTGGAGAAGGGGGGTGGTGATGGTAGAGAGTGGCAGAGGGGAGGGGGGGCGCCACAGGCTGGCGAAGAGGCGACGTCGGGCGTCGCCGCCGGTCGGGAACAAACGGCCCGCTCGGAACGGCGGCACCGCCTTTGTGAATAGCAAGTCCCGCCTGTCTGGCCGACTAATAAGGGCCGTCTACCCGACGGGTGGCCCTCGTCACACGACATTTCATTTCATAAGGGCCGACGTGACGTGACGTGACGTGACATGACGTGACGTGACGCGACGTGACACGGCGCGCCTGCTACAGCTTGATTGCAGCTCAGCCTGCATCCTTTTTATAACCACTTATCGAGAACGTAAAGATTTTTCTGCTTTATCTCGCCGACTACAAAAGTACTGTACCGAGAGAATCGTTCTGCGTGACTGTCTGACCGCCTAATGCCACGTTTTCCTACATCTAAATCTACATCTACATCCATACTCCGCAAGCCACCTGACGGTGTGTGGCGGAGGATACCTTGAGTACCTCTATTGGTTCTCCCTTCTATTCCAGTCTCGTTAGTGGAAAGAAGGATTGTCGGTATGCCTCTGTGTGGGCTCTAATCTCTCTGATTTTATCCTCATGGTCTCTTCGCGAGATATACGTAGGAGGGAGCAATATACTGCTTGACTCCTCAGTGAAGGTATGTTCTCGAAACTTCAACAAAAGCCCGTACTGAGCTACTGAGCGTCTCTCCTGCAGAGTCTTCCACTGGAGTTTATCTATCATCTCCGTAACGCTTTCGCAATTACTAAATGATCGTGTAACGAGCCGCGCTGCTCTCCGTTGGATCTTCTGTATCTCCTCTATCAACCCTATCTGGTACGGATCCCACACTGCTGAGAAGTATTCAAGTAGTGGGCGAACAAGCGTACTGTACTTTGTTTTCCTAGGTGCGGAAATATATCGCACCGCGCTTCGGAATACACTCGCGTCTTCCGTTGCGATGCAGGACTCAGGACGCTGCGTGAAACGTTTTCTTAGGCTTAAGCGTGGATCGATGTGCGTCAAAATTAAAAAAAAATGGAAGTTATGTCTTTTTGTAGTTTAGCAACTGTACGTGAAGGAGTAATACGAGGAATGCCCTAATAAACCTTCTTTTAATTCAATGAAAATTTGGTGCTGCTGAAATAAGGAAATATTTAAGCTTTTACGAAAAGTTGAGTTTTCGCGCTTCTCAACATCTGCCGCAAAAATATCTACTAAACTATGTGTCGTACAATAACATAATTTTGTAGTTGCCTTCACAGTTCATGTCGATAACTTTCTGGGTAATAGAGTCAGCCGCGCGGGATTGGACCAGCGGTCTTGGGCGCTGCAGCAGTCATGGACTGTGCGGCTGGTCCCGGCGGAGGTTCGAGGGCGGACATGGGTGTGTGTGTTTGTCCTGATGATAATTTAGGTTCAATAGTGTGTAAGCTTAGGGACTGATGACCTTAGCAGTTAAGTCCCATGAGATTTCACACACATCTGAACACTTTTAATAGAGTCAGTAACAACGAAGTAATAAATTAAAATCTCACCATAAGACGCGCAAATTTTACCAAACCAACAATAGAAACGCAGAAAGCGACAAACATTTTCCAGTTACAATACCTGTGACACGCGAGAACGAGGAAAGTTTGCAGAAGGTTTGAATTTATTTTTACAGTTTGTTTGAAACCGTTGGGTGCTACAGTTTCCTCTTAGACAGAGAAGCATTCTGTGGTTCATTGGTACGATGTGAGTTCCAGTGCGCTGCCAGAAGAGTTTGCTTGGTGCCGTGCACTGCGGCATGAGAGTTATAGCGGAGGCAGCAAAGGCCAAGCATGCAGAGAAGTGATTCATCTGAAAAGCTGTTAATTTCGGCACTCAGAAAATACATGGAAGTCAGGGACAGATGGGAAGACTATATATTATGGGGAAGAGTACCGAGAGTCAGACAATGCTCTTACATTGTGAAAAAGCGTGTGACATTCCGGTAACAAAACATTTGCTCAAAGATGCGGAAGAACGTCAGTTCCCGCTGCCTAATAGCGCTGGCCATCAGAAATTGATGAATTGCCTAACGACAGGGTGATACCCTTGGTAAGTGGCGGCAATTACGCCAAAGCTGAGGGATTCACTACGTGGAGCGGATTCACTGGTTACTTCTACGGACCGAATTATAATCGTCTTTAATAGTCCTGATGATGATAGTAACATTCAGCTCATTATAACAGTAGTTAAAGCCTCAGACGTTTCTTCTTACTTGTTTGATTCATTTTTCTTCCGATATCTGCCCAAAGTAGCTCCTTCTGTATTTCGTTCTTCAACTCGACATCAGTCAAGTTCCAAAAAATATGCTGTTCGGACACCACCTGGATAAGTTGCTGATCCTCTGACATACAGAATCTGTCAGCAGACATGAATAATTACATAGACTCCTTCTGAACCAACGAAGCGCTTGCCACAGGTAGAGCCAGCAGCAGCACATCTGGCATGTCTGCATTGTATGTGGTTGGAGTGGGGGGGGGGGGGGGGGGGGGCGTTCTACGCGGGAAATTTCCACAGCTAGGAAAATGTAGCTTAAGCTCCAAAGGGGCGACTTTCAACGGAAAGGTACGTACTGTTGCTTGAGTGAAGAGTCTCTGACTGCCCAATAGCACAGTCCCAAGGCATATAGATCTCACGTGCCTAGGTTTGCCAGGCGTCCTGACTAATAGAGATTGTCCCGATTTTGAACTTCAACTCTTACTGTCCTGCTGCATCTTCCTTGACGCAGAACTGTCCCTGTTTATGGGCTTGTTGATTCTTCACGGTGCTGGTCTTTGTCAGCCCAGTGGCACTGCCGCTACTCTACGCGCAGCATTGCATGTTCCTCCCATGTCCTCGGAACTGTCAGTCTGCAACTGTGTGCGCAGAGGTTGTAATTGTTACTCTGATAAGCTTGTTACTTTGATCAGCTGCATGTCGTTCGACGACAAAGTTCGAAAAGGTAATACTTATTTAGATATCATATATTCTACAGTTAATGTCTGCAGCTTGCTATAGACTATATATACAGGGTGTTACAAGCCGTGAGTGAAGATATTTTTATATGTGGTACCTTAAATGTACTCGCCTCAGTGTACTGGTTGATTTTTCTCTTTGTCGAAAGGCGTCACAAACTTTACGACCTGATGTTTTCTCCATGGTCGTACTAGACCACTAAGTGAACTATGCCTGTCCATGTAGACTACCGTTTTGCGTCCGCGCATCCACACTGCATGACCTGCTGCACTGGCGAAATAATCATTTATTGCCACTTTTACTTGCAAGCTCTAACCATTCTATACACATACAATTCTAATGGCTGTACTTCTTATTCTGAAAACAACGTAAACACTAATGTAATGTAGAGCAGTACACCATCCTCAGTAGAAATACCTGCGCGTATGCCCATTACAACAAAAAGAATGCAACAAGAAATAATAATTCATGTAGAGTAATGAAACTTCGGGAATACGTTTATCTTCTCAACATATTTAAGTGAATAACATTGCAAAACCACTGGTTAGTGTAAGCACAAAATGAGCCATTGCAAATGGAAAGTGCTTGTACATTAATAACTGGCGTAACAGCCGGCCGGGGTGGCCGAGAGGTTCTAGGCGTTACAGCCTGGAACCGCGCGACCGCTTTCAGGAGACGCCAAATTCATATTCTTCAAGAAAAAATGCCTTGTTTCAGAAAGCGCCAAGCATCCAGAGCGCGTTGGTCCATCGGTTATTCATATCATTTTGAAACGCATCACTGTTCGTTTTGTTAACGGTTTTGAACACAGTCTAAGTTGCTTTGTGGACGAATCATGAGTTTTGAATGCGTGCACAACGTACGTGATGTCACCACCAGTGGAATCCCCGTCGCATCTACAAATAAAAAACTTTCCAGCAGACAAAACAGGACCGGGTTATACGAGCTGAGCCGAATAAACTCAAACGGGTGAATGCCAATCTCTGTTTATTTATGTGGTTGATTAGGTGTGCGAATGATCAGCGTCGTTATAATTATCACCGAAATCCATAGAAACAGACTATCAGAGTGGAAATAAACGACTAACAGGAATAACGGGTAAGAAACATAAATATGTAATCTTCCCTGTGTAACAAAGAAAGTGAAATTCTGACAGAAATTTTTGCCAGAAAGGTACATTAGTATGGCCAGTTGTACAGTGCCAGGTTAGCAGCCGCTAAAGTTCTATCTCGGAATAGCGCGGAAACCGCTTTGTACGAACACGTAATAACTCCTAACCGGAGAACAAACGCCGGGTGCCGGCCGGAGTGACCGAGCGGTTCTAGGCGCTACAGTCTGGAACCGCGATACGGCTACGGTCGCAGGTTCGATTCCTGCCTCGGGCATGGATGTGTGTGGTGTCCTTAGGTTAGTTAATTTTAAGTATTTATAAGTTCTAGGGGACTGATGACCTGAGCAGTTATGTCCCATAGTGCTCAGACCCATTTGAACCATTTAAACGCGGGGTAACTTAACTGGGGATTCTGGCAGGGTTACTGAAGTTAACCCGAGAAAAACTTTTGACAATGCCAGGAACTGCTACAGTCTCATCTGCTCCAGTGCCCGCAAGAAGGCATATAATTCTGCGTCAAATATGGCAAATTCGGGAGGCAGTCTGACCTTGAGGGCACGATCCGGGAAGACGACAGAGCAACCAACACAGTCACCCTGCTTATTCCCATCCATAAAAACAGCTACACGGTCTTGGTACTCAGATTAGTGATGACAAGATTGTTACAACAAGTAAGGAGAAGTAATTGGGACGTCACACAAACTATATGAAAGAGTATGACGATTCCAAATGTACGAGGGTTGGAACTTTAACGGTGGCAACTATTTATTTACAGCTCGTACAAAATAGACACGTGTTTCAAAGTTTTACCGATCTTCTAAGTAGTCACCAGCATTGTGTATAACCAGTTGGCAGCGATGTGGGGGTCGTAGGATACTCTTAGCAGTGCCATTTGTGCTGACAGTTGAATTTGTAGCAGTTCTGAAGCGAATGCCGTGAAGCGTTTCCTTTAGTTTAGAAATCGTGTTGAACTCACGAGAGCTTAAGTCAGGGTAGTTCAGTGCGTGGTGTAGCACCTAGCAGCCCCATCAGTCAAACAAATCAGTAACACCTTGCACTATACGTGTTTGAGCGTTGTCCTGCAAAATGATGGTCAGGTCCTGCAGAAAGTGTCATTACTTCTGTCTCTATGCTGTTCATTTTTGGAACACAACTTGAAAAAAAAGTGTGAAGATCGCTAACGTGTTCTTGAGGAGTGCGACCAGAGACGGAAATGTCATTTAAATAATTTGAGCAAGATGGAACTTTTATCAGATAGCTGCTCCAGATAGTGCTGAAATACGTTGGGGGCAGAAGTACTGCCCAGTGGCAGAAATCTCGAAGAGACCCAGATGAGTATTAATGACAAAGACTGTTCCGATTGCTGATCGAGCGGCATTTGAAGTATGGGTCATACAAATCGTTTTTGGAAAAGTAACGACTGACACCCAATCTACTGTACAAGTCAGTTCTTCCGGGAGCAGCAAGGGATTACTGTCAATGATTGTTTGAGGATTCACAGTTTTCTTAAAAATCTGTGCAAAAGTGGAGTCTGCTGGACGATATTTTTAGAATAACGAGAGAGGACACCCGTTGACTGGCAGTAATGGATGCTACGACCCCACTGTCTTGCAAAGCAGTAAGTTCCTGTTCTCGAAGAGCCTCAGGGACAGGACGAGGTTTAACAATACGTGGCTGTGGATTGGCCTTCATTGTGACATGGACATCAAAAACATTGGTTTTGGCTAAACACTCGGAAAACAAATCCTGAAATTATGCACGTAACTTAGCAACACACTCCCAAGGATCAAAGGGAGAAACAGGAAGTACACTGCCCTGAAAGCTTAACACAGACAAATCAAAAGAAAAGAATGTCTTGGCCGTTGTGCGCCGTCAGCATACTTCGATTTGACAAGCAATTCGTACGTGTGACAGTTGAGCAAAATCGATGAAGCTCCAGTGTCATGTTGCAAACGAACTCTTCGCACAGCAAAAGCAAGAGACACAAAATGTTTGTAGCACTGCAGATGAGTTGGAAACCGTTTCTAAACGACGGTTCCACTGTTTTACGGTAACAACGCTATGGGCGTCTGAAAACACACTACACACCGTTTGTGACTTGGACTTGCGTGTAGGAGTAGCAGATGAGGTTGCCTTACGCTTTGTAGTCACACAGACTGCATATGTCCCGTTTAACTAAAAAAAAAGCAAGTTGCTTGACATGGGGGGGGGGGGGGGGTAGATCGGCGATTATGTGCCGTATTACAGCGAGAGCATGACTTTAGCTTCGTACCGGGCGCGACACGAGTTCACACTACTGGCCATTAAAATTGCTACACCACGAAGATGACGTGCTACAGAAATGAAATTTAACCGACAGGAAAACGATGCTGTGATATGCAAATGATTATCTTTTCAGAGCACTCACACAAGGTTGTCGCCGGTGGTGACACCTACAACGTGCTGACATGAGGAAAGTTTCCAACCGATTTCTCATACACAAACAGCAGTTGACCGGCGTTGCTTGGTGAAACGTTGTTGTGATGCCTCGTGTAAGGAGGAGAAATGCGTACCATCATGTTGCCGACTTCGATAAAGGTCAGATTCTAGCCTATTGCGATTGCGGTTTATCGTATCGCGACATTGCTGCTCGCGTTGATCGAGATCCAATTACTGTTAGCAGAATATGGAATCGGTGGTTCAGGAGGGTAATACGGAACGCCATGCTCGAACCCAACGGCCTCGTATCACTTGCAGTCGGGATGACAGGCATCTTATCCGCATGGCTGTAACGGATCGTGCAGCCACGTCTCGATCCCTGAGTCAACAGTTGGGGACGTTTGCAAGACAACAACAATGTGCACGAACAGTTCGACGACGCTTGCAGCAGCATGCACTATCAGGTCGGGGATCATGGCTGCGGTTACCCTTGACTCTGCATCACAGACAGGAGCGCCTGCGATGGTGTACTCAACGACGAACCTGGGTGCACGAATGGAAAAACGTCATTTTTTTCGGTTGAATCCAGGTTCTCTTTACAGCATCATGATGGTCGCATTCGTGTTTGACGACGTCGCAGTGAACGCAGATTGGAAGCGTGTATTCGTCATCGCCATACTGGCGTATCACCCGGAGTGATGGTATGGGGTGCCATTGGTTACACGTTACGGTCACCTCTTGTTCGCATTGACGGCACTTTGAACAGTGGACGTTACATTTCAGATGTGTTACGACCCGTCGTTCTACCCTTCATTCAATCCCTGCGAAACCGTACATTTCAGCAGGATGATGCACGATCGCATGTTGCAGGTCCTGTACGAGCCTTTCTGGATACAGAAAATGTTCGACTGCTGCCCTGGCCAGCGCATTCTCCAGATCTCTCACCAATTGAAAACGTCTGGTCAATGGTGGCCGAGCAACTGGCTCGTCACTAAACGCCTGTCACTACTCTTGATGAACTGTGGTATCGTGTTGAAGCTGCATGGGCAGCTGTACCTGTACACGCCATCCAAGCTTCGTTTGACTCAATACCCAGGCGTATCAAGGCCGTTATCACGGCCAGAAGTGGTTGTTCTGGGTACTGATTTCTCGGGATCTATGCACCCAAATTGCGTGAAAATGTAATCACATGTCGGTTCTAGTATAATATATTTGTCTAATGAATCCACGTTTATCCTCTGCATTTCTTCTTGGTGTAGCTATTTTAATGGCCAGTAGTGGACTATGTGAGTGATGTGGCTGTGTCCGGCCGGGCAACTGCTCGCGAGCCAGCTGTGAGGCCCGTACGCCACGGCTGTCTACCGGATAAACGGGGGCTACCACAAAACTGTCTACCGCACTTCTGGAAGGATTCTGATACTCTAGAACCTGTTGCAACTAAGGGCCCGGGTATTTAGCGATATGTCCCCTAAAATGGCAATCAGCTATATTGTGCGTGATGGTATCACGAACCATTGTATTACTGTAGTACTTGCCACAGTCTCATTTAAATCTACAAAGTCTAGTAAGACCTTGCAGTTCTGTCACCCTCTGACGGTACGTCTGCCTTTGTTGCTTACGCAACCTAGAGAATTTGTAACGCACAGCCGCCACGTGTACCCTGTCCTCCAATACTTTTAAGCGCCTACAGGAGATCTTCATATTCTACTACTTCAGGGCGGGACGCGGATTAAAGTTTTGCGTAAAGTCGATAGACATTCACTCCCAGCGTGGCCAAGGAATAAGGAAGTTTGACAGTACCTTGGTTGTGATGTTCTGCGATGTACGCGTCGAACTGTGCAATGTACTGTGTCCAATATTCCTCTACCTCGTCGAACTCACATACGCAGGCGGTGGCGTTGGGAACAGCATCTTGTATAAAGTCATCTAAGCCGTCATGAAACGATTCATCATTTTAAGCAGTTACAGGATTGGTTGACTTTGAAACTCAATTAATTGAGCTAGACATACTACATGCTGTGTAGCAGGTGGTTGTGGCCTAGAAGGCACAATAAATTAAGCAATGTATGAAGACAAAGACCAAAAGCAAGAACAGCACAAAGAAAGTGAAAAGCAGAGTAAAAGCAGCAACAGAGGAATTTAGAACATAAGGAGAACGAGCTGGGCAAACACTGGGTACCCGAATGGCAAATAATAGAAAAACAGGCAATCAAAAGACAACAGAACGAGACGAAAGCAACTAGGAGGCACATGCATGCCACATGCATGCTCGATGACTCGTTGCCATAATTTGTGAACGAATTCGAATACAACGTAAAGGAGAGATGGGCTACAGTAGGACGCAACAACTGTAGCCGTTGGAAACTTAGACATCAGCAGATATGGTTAGCGGACAAGTTAAGACAAGAAACAGAAGATTTGTTTAATTTGTATTTTCCCAAGCGAACGAATACACAGTACAAATACTGGAACAAGAAATACATTCCAGCTATCAATGTTATCGATGTTTCCTGGCCTACAGCATGAACTATGGTATCAGAGCCATGTCTGTGTAGCACCGCATGGCAATGTGGCTCCGAGGGCAAGCGGTCTGTCTCTGCGGAGGCCATCCCATACCTTGGCGTTAGAGGGTGCTGATAGTCTAGTGCCAGAGGAGGCGTGGCTCAGTAGGTATGCTCCATTGGGTCCACCATATCACACAACACTGCTGTTGTTGTTGTTGTTATGGTCTTCAGTCCTGAGACTGGTTTGATGCAGCTCTCCATGCAACCCTAAACTGTGCAAGCTTATTCATCTCCCAGTACTTGCTGCAAGCTACACCCTTCTGAATCTGCTTGGTGTATTCATCTCTTGGTCTCCCTCTACGATTTTTACACTCCACGCTGCCCTCCAATGCTAGATATGTGATCCCTTGATGCCTCAGAACATGTCCTACTAACCGGTCCCTTCTTTTTGTCAAGTTGTGCCACATACTCCTCCCCAATTCTATTCGGTAGATCATCATTAGTTATGTGATCTACCCATCTAATCTTCAGCATTCTTTTGTAGCACCACATTTCGAAAGCTTCTATTGTTTTCTTGTCTAAACTATTTATCATCCATGTTTCACTTCCATACAAGGCTACACTCCATACAAATTCTTTCAAAACCGACTTCCTCACACTTAAATCTATACTCGATGTTAACAAATTTCCCTTCTTCAGAAACGCTTTCCTTGCCATTGCCAGTCTACATTTTACATATTCTCTACTTCGACCATCATCTGTTACTTTGCTCCCCAAATAGCAAAACTCCTTTACTACTTTAAGTGTCTCATTTCCTAATGTAATTCCCTCAGCATCACCCGATTTAATTCGACTACATTCCATTATCCTCGTTTTGCTTTTGTTGATGTTCATCTTATATCCTCCTTTCAAGACACTGTCCATTCCGTTCAACTGCTCTTGCAAGTCCTTTGCTGTCTCTGATAGAATTACAGTGTCATCGGCGAACCTCAAAGTTTTTATGTCTTCTACATGGATTTTAATGCCCAACCACTGATTCCCTTTCATGTCCCTCGACTCTTATAACTGCCATCTAGTTTCTGTACAAATCGTAAATAGCTTTCGCTCCCTGGATTTTACCTCTGCCATCTTTAGAATTTGAATTTCTCTAAGTCTACAAATGCTAGAAACGTAGGTTTGCTTTTCCTTAATCTTTCTTCTAAGATAAGTCGTAAGGTCAGTATTGCCTCACGTGTTCCAATATTTCTATGGAATCCAAACTGATCTTCCCCGAGGTCGGCTTCTACGAGTTTTTTCCATTCGTCTGTAAAGAATTCGTGTTAGTATTTTGCAGCTGTGACTTATTAAACTGATAGTTCGGTAATTTTCACCTCTGTCAACACCTGCTTTCTTTGGGATTGGAATTATTATATTCTTCTTGAAGTCTGAGGGTATTTCGCCTGTCTCATACATCTTGCTCACCAGATGGTAGAGTTTTGTCAGGACTGGCTCTCCCAAGGCCATCAGTCGTTCTAATGGAATGTTGTCTACTCCCGGGGCCCTGTTTCGACTCAGATCTTTCAGTGCTCTGTCAAACTCTTCACCCAGTATCGTATCTCCCATTTCATCTTCATCCACATCCTCTTCCATTTACATAGTATTATCCTCAAGTACATCGCCCTTTTATATATCCTTTATATATTCCTTCCATCTTTCTGCTTTCCATTCTTTGCTTAGAACTGGGTTTCCATCTGAGCTCTTGATATTCATACAAGTGGCTCTCTTTTCTCCAAAGGTCT
The DNA here is from genome assembly GCF_023864345.2 of Schistocerca serialis cubense. NCBI lineage: Eukaryota > Metazoa > Arthropoda > Insecta > Orthoptera > Acrididae > Schistocerca > Schistocerca serialis. The sequence goes on from NC_064639.1 coordinate 152,211,883, forward strand.
CTTTAATTTTCCTGTAGGCAGTATCTATCTTACCCCTAGTGAGATAAGCCTCTACATCCTTACATATGTCCTCTAGCCTTCCTTGCTTAGCCATTTTGCACTTCCTGTCGATCTCATTTTTGAGACGTCTGTATTCCCTTTTTGCCTAATTCATTTACTGCATTTTTTATATTTTCTCCTTTCATCAGTTAATTTCAATATTTCTTCTGTTACCCAAGGAGTTCTACTAGCCCTCGTCTTTTTACCTACTTGATCGTCTGCTGCCTTCACTACTTCATCCCTCAGAGCTACCCATTCTTCATCTACTGTACTTGTTTCCCCCACTCCTGTCAATTGTTCCCTTATCCTCTCCCTGAAACGCTGTACAACCTCTGGTTTAGTCAGTTTCTCCAGGTCCCATCTCCTTCAATTCCCACCTTTTTGCAGTTTCTTCGCACTGCTAATGGCACGTAATGGAAACCTGCAGTTGTATTGCTATAGCGCCCATGGGGTGGTACAGATACGTGATGATACAGTACAGCTACTGGATGTCAGTCTATGGGATGGTGTTCCAAACATGTAGTACTTCGTCCTTCAGTGCACTGCTGTTTTTGGGCGACGCTGGAGTTGTTGTCTGATTATATCCCATATGTGCTCGAATGGAGCAAATCTGGTGATCAAGCAGACCAAGACAACCTGCCGAAACTCTGTTGAACAAGTTGGGTTAAAAAGCGTTATGTGGGGGTGTTATCCCGTTGGAAAGCATCACATATAATACTGTTCATGAATGACAGCACAACAGGGCGAATCTCCAGCCTGATGTACAAATTTGCAGTCAGAATGTGTGGGATAATCACGAGAGTGCTCCTGTAATACAAAATCACACCGTAGGACATAACTATAGTTGTCTCACACGAAGATGGGTTGATTGCAGGTCCTCAACTGGTCTCCTTTTAATCTACAGATGGCCATTATTGGCACAGAGACACAACCAACTTACATCAGAAAATACAACAGACCTTCACCCTTTCCTCCAATGAGAACTTGCTTGACACCGCTGCGGTCGCAAACGGCGGTGGTATGGATTTAGTAGAATGCAGCTAGTGGGTGCCTGGCTTTGAGCTGTTCTGTAAAAATGGTTCAAATGGCTCTAAGAACTATGGGACTCAACATCTCAGGTCATCAGTCCCTTAGAACTTACCACTACTTAAATCTAACTAACCTAAGGATATCACACACATCCATGCCCGAGGCAGGATTCGAACCTGCGACCGTAGAGGTCGCACGGTTCCAGACTGAAGCGCATGGAACCGCTCGGCTACCCTGGCCGGCGGCTGTTCTGTAAGTAACCGATTTGTAAGAGATGTGTGTTTCAGTGTGATGCCAGCTGCTGCTAAAATTGTTGCTGCAGATTCAGTACGATGCGCCAGGGCCATATCCCAAACACGGTGGTCTTCTTCTCGCTGGTGCCACATGGCCGATTGGAACCCCGTCTTCTTGCGACCGTACAATCTCGTGACCACCGTTGCCAGCAATCATGTACAGTCGCTACATTTCTGCCAAGTCTTCTGCAGTATCCCGGAAGGCACATCCAACTTCTCGTGGCCCCATTACACGACTTGAAAATGACTCCTTTGTCACCTTAAAGGCATTCTTGACTAACATCAGTTCATAACGTCCAATCTGAAATATAATTAACGCTCACGACCGTTACAGTGTGTGTCTAAGGCAAACATGATTTTCTTCCTCATAGCGGCAGTACTGGCGCCACTCTTATGCGATTAGTGCAAAATTCGAATGAAGATCGTGATTCACGTCCATGAGCTTTTGTTTACGTCACACAATTCCTTCTTGGTGTTGGCACTTTTTTCCGTTAGTATATAATAGAATGTATAGGTTGTATCAAAAAGAATCATCCGATTTGGCGCGTCTGTATTTCTGAAACTAATAAACATAAAAAATGGCGTATGTTTTTCATGAACGGGAAACTCAAAAATATTTCTTTCATATTTTTTCGTAGGTGCTCAATATGTTCCCCTTGAGATGCACGGTGTAAGTCAATGCAGTATTCAAATTGTTCCCACACTGCAATGAGCATGTCTTGAGTTAACAGCTTCCACAGCTGCTGTTATGCGACGTCTCGGTTCATTCACTGTTCTTGGTAACGGAGGCACATAAACAGAGTTTTTTATAAACCTCCACAAGAAATAATCATATACAGTCATGTCCGGTGACCTTGGACGTCAGTAAAGTAACGCCGAAACGTTTGGTCAAGTGCAACCGATCCATCCTTCAGTAATCCTTTTAATTTGAAAATTCCTGCACTTACAGATGCCAATGTGGTCATGTCCCATCCCGTTGGTAAGTGAAGCAGTTCGAATCAGTTTCCAACTATGAGAAAAGAAAGTTCTCAATCATATGGAGATATGTGCTTCCTGCAACAGTGTTCGCAGTTAAGAAAAGAGCGGGCCCTCCCGTCAGAGGTTCGAGTCCTCCCTCTGGCATGGGTGTGTGTGTTGTTCTTAGCATAAGTTAGTTTAAGTAGTGTGTAAGTCTAGGGACCGATTACCTCAGCAGTTTGGTCCCTGAGGAATTCACACACATATGAACAGATAAGAAAAATGGACCATACACGTTTTCCCGTGGAACTGCACAAAACACATTAAATTTTGGAGAGCCACTCTCATGTTGTACAATTTCATCTGCTTGTTGCGTAACCTATTTCTCACTTTATGGAGTTTCACCTTTCCATTCAAATTGAGTGTTGCCTCGTCACTAAACACTAAGCACGTAAGAAAATTGTTATCCTACATCTTGCCAAGAACGAAATTACGGAACTTCGCACGTTAACGTTTGTCAGCTTCACGAAGAGCTTGCAGTAGCTGAATTTTGTATGATTTCATGTGTAAACGTCGACGCAACAAACGCCACACGGACATTGGGTGCATGTCGAGCAGTCAAGCTGCACGGCGAACGGATTTCTCGTCTGTGTCAGACACTCGGGGACGGCCTGGCGATTTGCACTTCCGCAAACAACGTGTTTCTCGGAATTGTTCATGCTAACTTCTAGTACTCTGTGCTGTAGGAAGATCCGCAGCATACCTAGTACGAAAGTCACGCTGAACAGTTATTACTGACCCGCACTGCGCAAAACGTAGAACACAAAACACATTCTCTTGTTCCGACACCATTTTTACTAGAGCTGACGTGGGCGCACAGTGCACAGCCGAGCGGTTCTAGGCGCTAGAGTCTGGAACCGCGCGACCACTACGGTCGCAGGTTCGAATCCTGCCTCAGGCATGGATGTGTGTGGTGTCCTTAGGTTAGTTAGGTTTAAGAAGTTCTAAGTTCTAGGGGACTGATGACCTCAGATGTTAAGTCACATAGTGCTCAGAACCATTTGAACCACAGTGCTGCTACCTAGCGGTAACTATGTAAGACTCGAGAGTTTCCTCTTTCCAACAATACCTTGTTCACGCACATATATCAATTAACACAATAGTTATGATTTTTAAAATCGGGTGATCCTGTTTAATATGGTTCAAATGGCTCTGAGCACTATGGGACTCAACTGCTGAGGTCATTAGTCCCCTAGAACTTAGAACTAGTTAAACCTAACTAACCTAAGGACATCACAAACATCCATGCCCGAGGCAGGATTCGAACCGGCGACCGCAGCGGTCTTGAGGTTCCTGACTGCAGCGCCTTTAACCGCACGGCCACTTCGGCCGGCTCCTGTTTAATACACGCTGTATATTGACGCCCAATAGTTCAAGCGGAAAAAGAAGAAAACAGTTGCGTCTACTGTGTGCTATTCACTGCTGAAAACTTTGTCTGGATAATTTGAACTATTCATGAAATGAAAGTGGTATAAGACAGAGGTCATCCACCCTGTGCAGGTACGGGCAGTCCGCCGTAAGAGGTGTCAGGTGCATTTCTTCTGGCCCTTTGGCAGATATTTGCAAATTCGTTTCTGCAACATACGGCTAGATTCACCTCAACAATACACTGCTCGTCATGTCTTCCAAGCGAAGCACTGTCCCAATGGAAACCACTGGTTAGTTTCCAGTTACTAACAAAGTGATTTTCAAATTGGAAATTTACGTGCTTATTCGATGGAGCGATCCAAAGGTAACGCGATATTCGTTTTAGAGGTACGCATAAAGAGAGCGATAGCAGATACCAGTAACAGTCAGCATGGGCCAGGGTGATGCTTTTGCTGCTGGAGTAGTGATTATTCTTGTTGTTTTATTGCCGCTGTTTATACACACAGACAAAAATAGTATCTCAAGAGACTAACGTGGGACCGCTCTATGGAAGTGCACGTGCTAATTCCGCTTTAAAATACATTTTGTTTGTTATGTAGAATACCGGCACTTTCTGTCGGCACTGGGCGCCGCATAAAGACGTTATGATCAGTGCTCATTTAGGCTGACTCCAGAAACACAGTGAAAAATCTCTTAGGAGGAAGCCATGTACGGACACCAAGTGTCCTACCACTAATAACTGTTTGTTCAGAACAAAAAAGAAAAATGTATGTAGCAGATTTTATTTAGCTACAATAGTAACATTAGCCATCATTTTTATCCTTCTAGTCACTCTTTCGTTACTAACGTACGAATTACTATATATATATTTCTAAACAGCAATATATATTTTTTCGATAATGCATTTCAGCCTTATAAACCTGTCGCTCACAATACGACTTGCATCTACGGTATTACGTATTGCACATACATCACTCATTCTAGTTCTTAGCATACTTCATCCAGAGGGCGTGGAAGAATTCGTATCAGAAAGTCGGCCTGCTCCTTTTGGTTACTGTTGATGAAATGAAGGCCAATAATCGTAGCACCAAGCAGACATTAACTCTCCATTGACGCTGATGTTCCGCCCGGTAGGCCATCGTGGTCAGTTTCCTTGTCGTTCAATAAATATTTCTTACGGCACACGCTTTCTTGTATGAGCGAAGTAATTACGTAGTTTATGCTATTCCTTACAACAGAATTTCACAGGTGGATTTGACGGCGGGGAGAAACTGTAGAAACCGACAAAACTCACAGTGCTACCAGTAGATCCTTCTTACGTATCAGGACCAGCCTTACGTTCTCCAGCCAGAGTTTGTTGCAGAACTAAATTGATGATTCATCTACATCTACATCAATATCTCGACAGTCACCAGACGGTGTCTTGGAGAGCACTTCTGGTACACTAACTGATCTCCCCCCCCCCCCCCCTTCCCTCTTCCACTCACGAACAGCACGTGGTAAGACCGACCGTTGGTAAATCCATGTATTAGCCCTAATTTCTCGAATTTATTCTTCCTGGTCGTTTCGTGAGTTGTATGTGGGAGGAAGTAATATGTCGTCCACCTCTTCCTGGAAAGTACTCTCATGAAATTTCAATAGGATATTTCTCCGTGATGCACAACGCCTCACTTGTACGTCTGCTACGGGAGTTTCTCCCGCCGGGTACACTATCCCGTGGCGAAACAAGCCGCTCCTCGTTGCATCTTTTCTATTTCATCTATCAGTCCTACCTGATAAGAGTCTCAGTTTGATGAACAATTCTTAGGAGTCGTTTGAACATGCGCTTTGTAAGCCACGTCACATTTCCTTAAGGTTCTTCATTTGAATCTCATTGCGGCGTCTCGATTTTCTGCTACAGGATGGCGCAAAATAAATGGCTCTGAGCACTATGGGAGGTCATCAGTCCCCTATGGGAGGTCATCAGTCCCCTAGAACTTAGAACTACTTAAACCTAACTAACCCAAGGACATCACACACATCCATGCTCGAGGCAGGATTCGAACCTGCGACCGTAGCGGTCGCGCGGTTCCAGACAGCGCCTAGAACCTCTCGGCCACCCCTGCCGGCGCGCAAAATAAATCTTGGAAAGTATTTGTCTATTATGGTTTACTCGTATACCTTAAATGATTGAGTTTTTGATATTATTGCATTGTCACTCTGAATATTCTGTAGCTCATTCATCGATGTCTCTGTCCACATTGCAGAGTGGAAGCACTAACATGTGAACAACGTTTGTAAATTGTAAATTTTTAAAAATTCTGGACATGTAACAGCGGTGAGACGCGCGTTCAACAGCACATTTACCCAAGAACAGCATCATCCGTAATGACCACTTCTACATTAGATTTAGTACAAACTGCATTAAAATTGCGATGACAAAATAGTGTAATGTTTTCCCTTTTTGTTAACATGGTGATGAAATGTTTTCAAAAGTCCGGATCCCTAACTGTTGCCAGGACGGAACAGTCAGAAGACCAGTCTCAGCTGTAGCCCTGGAGAGTGTGGAACGAGTGTGGACCTTATTCACTGAGGAGCCCACTACACCGCCGCGCGGAGTGGCAGCGTGGTTTGAGACGTCCTGTCATGGACTGCGCTGCCCCTCCCGCCGGAGTTTCGAGTCCTCCCTCGGGCATGGGAGTGTGTGTTGTTCTTAGCATAGGTTAGTTTAAGTTAGTTTAAGTAGTGTGTAAATCTAGGGACCGATGACGTAAGCAGTTTGGTCCCTTAGGAATTCACACACATTTGAAAACCCCACTACATCAACAAGACATGCAGCACAGGAACTCAGGATATCATGACGGCCCCTATCGCCAAAAGCATAGTGAAAGAGAAAGTTAAAATTTTCCCTCAAAATCCAATGGCGCCAGAATTTGAAGGGCAGCATGTGACGTGGCGATATGTTTTGGAAATGTGATGATTGAGGCCTTTGAAAATAGTACTGTCCATACGGATCAGATCTGTGTTAGTTATGTGGCGCACTATCATCTCCATGCGTATTCCAACAAAACGGTGCCACAGGGCTACTGAGAATCCACAGGCCCCGCTGTTCCTCTGCCACATCGACAAAAAGGGACTGGTTGGTGCACAAGCAGTACACAATGTTTTTCACTGTAGGACCTGTCATAGCAGACAAATACAGACAAGTACTCGAACATGAATTCGCACCGGTTACACAACGCTGCCGAATGCTCCGTAACTGCTGATTCATGCAAAATGAAGCACGTCCAAACGGTACTGAAGATGTCTCTCTGAGTTCTTCAGGATATGTTCAGAGATCATGTCGTTAATCTGCACACTTTAATATCCACTGAACGTGGTGTGGAATGCCCCCATCCTAGTCATGGTCGCCACCACTGTCAGTATACAGGGTGTCCCAGCTATCTTGTCCACCCAAAATATCTCTGGAACAATAACAGCTATTGGAAAACGACTTTCACCGGTATCAATGTAGGGCTGGGGAACATGAATGTAAATATTTGGAAACATTCTAAAACGAAAGCATATGTGTTTTTTAACACAAACTTATGCTTTTTTTCAAATGGACCTCCTACATTTTTTCTTCAGCAATCCATAGCATGACAAAGCACATACACAATGGCGTTGATTGCATCGCAATATTCCCATTACATCCCGAGATATTGAGACGCGAAGTTGACGCTTGAAACACCCGACATGCGCTGCTAGCGCACGTCCTGAGGCTCAGGCGTGAACCCCATGCTGCCCGTAATCGCGATGTGATTGACATGTCTAATCACACCTCCATACTTATCAAGAGGTCCGAAACAACGGTAAAACTTTTAGTCCCCTTGCTCCTTTCACTAATACCATCAACATGAATTTTACTATTGCGAGTGAATGATTAACTGTCACTTGCGCTAGATCTACAGTAAAGTAAAGTTCTAACGTTGAACGGCATTACCTTTTTAGTAACTGATTAACGATAAGCTTAACTTTGTGACTAACGTTGCGGTACACAACTTCGCGTCTTAATATCTCGGGATGTAATGGGAATATTGCGATGCAATCAACGCCATTGTGTATCTGCTTTGTCATGCTATGGATTGCTGAAGAAAAAATATAGGAGGTCCATTTAAAAAAACATAAGTCTGCGTTAAAAAACACATATGCTTTCGTTTTAGTATGTTTCCAAATATGTACATTCATGGGCCCCAGCCCTACATTGATACCGGTGAAAGTCTTTTTCCAATAGCTGTTATTGTTCCAGAGATATTTTGGGTGGACAAGATAGCTGGGACACCCTGTATATGGGTTTTTCTGATGAACAGAATATTAGCATTCCAGGATGTTGGTACTGCACTTTCCAGAAAGGTTTGTGCGGTCTAGGACAAAGTTCTCTAGAAAGTCGTCAAGGGGATTCAATTCAAGCCTCTACATACTCATTGCCACAAAAGCAAAGCTCTTTGAAAACTTATTGTATAAAATTTAAGTTTATGTGCTATAGCGTAAATACGATAACATGAATCAGTCACCCCGTGTTATGCTGCAGTAGACAAAAACTTTCTAACATCTATTTTGCGCCACCCTGTATTGGTTTTATGTGGTAATTCCACGTAAGGTCGCTCTGGACAGTTACTCCTGGCTGTTTTAGGGCACATATTGTTTCCAGAAGTTTGCCATCAAAAAAACGTAGTTCTGAAGTAGTGGATTTATTTTCCTATGTAAAAACAATATGTTACATTTATCTATGTTTATTGTCAACCAACGGAGAACGCACCATTCATCAATCTTCTGTAGGTCTTTTTTGCAAATCGATACTGTCTTCTAGCGTTGCTACTTTCCTGTAGACAACCCCATCATCTACGAATCACGTTAAACAGCTTCCGTAGCGTTCTACTGACAACTTACATACATTATAAAAAGTAACGGTCTTATAGACTTCCTTGGGGTAACCAGAAATTACCTTTACATCTGTGGGTTTTGTTCCGTTGTGAGCGACGTGTTGAGTTCCACCTGCGAGTCCAGTCCAAACACTGGCCCGACACTCGGTAAGCTCCTATTTTATTCGCTAGACATTAACGCAGGACGGTGTCATATGCGTTCCTGAAGGAACAACGTCAACCTGAGCACCCTTTCGGAGGTGAAATGACTCAGTGCGTCATCATAACATCAGTTTGGTTTACTTACTTTTTAAAGGGGAGCGCTGCTTCGATCGGTCAATCAAAAACTTGATGAGATAATCGGATTTTCAAAATTGAGTTTCCTTGCGCCTGGCTCATAGTTAAGCTTCATTAGTCTACTAATTGACTTGTCCCCTGTTGGTAAAACTAACGTCACATTTGTATCGCTACACTGAACTTAATTTTGTTTTGTTAAGCTTGCCGATCACCAGCTTAAATTAAAGTCAATAAGTCGTTTCTATAAACAAAATTATAAGTCTGTTTTTGATATTACGTCGTACTTGTACCAGTAGAGTTATTTCAGATTGGCAGAGTAAGTGTCTTTCGTTTTAGAAAATCGTTTTTACCATCAGCTCATTCTTTAAATGTAGATGTAACACAAACAATAATGTTAGTACAATGTGTATATTTCCTCGTTTAAACCTTTTCAGATAATAGTAATGGGAGTCCACGTGTAATAAATGTAGTGTAACGTTGGGGAAGACTGATTAACATTGCAAGATCACAGGTTAATGTAAGCGTGGCGTAAGTCACTGCAAATGTGAGATGCTGGTGCATTAATTGCCGTCCAGAACGTTGAATGTATGCATGCAAACATATATGCATTGTGTTGTACACGTGCCGGATGTTAGTTTTCGGATGCAGTTCCATGCCTGTTGCACTTGGTCGGTCAATGCAGGTACGGTTAATGCTGTTTGTGGATGACGCTCCGAGTTGTCTTCCGATGATGTTCTGCATGTACAAGACTGGAGACAAATCTTTTGATCGAACAGGCCAAGACAACATGTCGATATTCTGTGGAGCACGTTGGGCTAAAACAGTGTCATGTGTTGGAAAACACCACCTGGAATGCTGTTCATTAACGTCAGCACAGTTTTCGAGGTGCTGGGGCTAGCAGTGTATTTAACACTAAATTCTTCTAGAATCGACATATGTAAATGATGCTCTAAGCCCCCCCTATTCTAACTCCGACTTTTGCTGTTGCACATGGATAAAAAAATATACGCGAACTGACTGTAATCAACCCTGCAAGTGGAGTAGAAAAGAGTTTGGCGCCAGCAATAATTTAATTTGATAAATAAGTTAAATAAAGGAAGGTTTCATTAATGTAGTGAGAAATGATGGGTTGCTCTACCGATTAACAGAATGAAAGTTCTGTCCAAAAATTACAATATGATTTATTAAGACTAAACACAAATAATAAATAAAAACACATGAAACACTTATAATACATAAAATTGGCTCAAATTTGATACTCAAACAAACGCTGTGAAGGTGAAGTTGTCCCTGAACTATATTGTGACGTTTATGACGAAGTGGTATGTGGAGCCAATTCCTTGCCACTCAAATGTTAAGAGAGACACACAGCTAACCCAACATTAATTGCTGCTACTCAAGACAGAACAAAGTTAGAAAAAGACGAACAGGCACGCTCTGCTGAGCTCTGATTATCACCTAGGAAAATCCCTATCTGCCGGTGCTGCGGCCATACATTACCAAACTGTCTTGTTAACTGCCAGAACACGATCAGGCGTACCGGAGGCGATGGCGGGTTGCTTCGACGTCCTCGACCGAAAGGCGAGAGCCAACTACTTAGAGCACCCGTACAGGTCGAACACACAACATTCCCGCCCTCAGGACAGTGACCGTGGTTAAACGTTCCAATCAGCAACTCGAAAACCGGCGGAAAATTCCACTCCATTGCAGGAGCACTATCATTCCACCAATGGAGATTCTTGGCGCTAATTTCTGCGCTGATGTTGCTACGTCACGGATCTATGCCCTGAGCAAGCCAATCACAGTTACTATTTTGCAGAAAGCGCGGGAATTTTCCCGCCACAACTGCCTGGGTACACAAGTCATTCCCACGCCTCGCTGGTAGCCCGCCAGAAAGTGTTTTATCTAAGATTCTGCGAAGTAACGGAACCTCTAGCCCAGCCACTACTTCAGACCCCTCCGGGCGTGTCTTTTGACAATGTCGGCGTCTGCAAAGCATTCACTCGACTTCCTCACACCCGTCGGCTTAACCCTTTCCAGATCAGCGGAGCCCGCCTGTCACCGGACCACCCGGGTGACGAGAGACGCTGCGTGGGAAGTCCGCGTGGGAAGGAATAGCAACTTTTCACCGCATGCAATTAGAGACGAAAATCGTAAGATAGAAATATGAGAGGGGGCTCATGCCACCTCTCAAGTTGATCGAATCACCAGATTGATGTACAAATTAGCAGACCTGGTGCTAGAGTGCTCCTGCTGTCATACGAGATCGCACCCCACAGTCCATAACTCCAGGTGTAGGCCCAGTGCAGGCGGACTGGCCTCCTCCTGACTTGTAACATACAGGCTTCACTCGGAGCGAGGTAGTACCAGTTTTCATACACTGGACCTCCACCATTACAGCCAACAAGCTCTCGCTTGACACCACTGAAGTCCCAAATGGCGGTGGTTTGGGGTCAGTGGAATGTATACTACAGGAAGCTGTCCTTGAAGTAACCAGTTTGCAATAGGTCATTGTGCCACCACTGTGGTTCCAACAGCTGCTCAAATAGCTGCTGCTGGTGCAATATGATGCGCCAGAATCATATCTTGTCTAGTACAGCGGTGTGGGTCTCCTGCGTCATCCCCTACGCTCCTCGGAGTATGGGACCTCATCATCCATCATCCCAATATTATTGAGCCTTTGTGGCTTACTTTGGAGACAACGATGCGCGTTTACTATGGGCCTCCTGAACCTCCAGTCTGGATAGACGAGGATACGTGTTATCTCTATTACACGGGTTTTCTCACATTCTCACGCCTAGACAACGACCAAAAGAGATGTCTCAATGAGAAACCTGCTGTCCTTATTTATAAAGCATCGACAGCGTTACTCATTCTTTCTCTGTCTGCTTGGGCTGGAATACTAATAATTTGGATGTTCAAGTACGTAGTACCCATTATACGGTGTTCTTCCTTGATTTTCGCAGGAAATCGTATGTAACGTAACGAGATGGGAAGAGACTGCAAGAAACCTGCATTCTTTGGTCTGTTTATTGAGGGGATAAATAACGTCATTGCAGCTGGCGAGGAGGCAGTGGGGATCTGGGGTATCGTGTGTCCGGCAAGAGAAAGCTCTGTAACTACTGTAGCCAGGCACTTAAAAGCGAAGTCCAGTTTCTATTTTTCCTCAAAGGAGCACTGCAGAGTGGAGGCCACTCTAACTCTCCCCCACCGCCACCTCCACCCCCCACAATTGCTCTAGACGAGTAGACTTAGAATGAACAGAGAATCTGTGGAAAGAGACTGGCACGAAATAGCGAATTATAAATTACTAGAGCGGTGACGATATGAAGTACCAAATAAATTACTATTACATGGTACTTTAACAAAAAGGCAGTATTTTGCAAGAAACGCAGCTGCCCTGATATGTGTTGATGGATCTAGCAAACGACCATTCTCTCGACTGAAAATCGATCAGTTAAGCGTGTTGAAGACATCAGCCCACTGAAGTCACTGTGCAGGACCCCACTCTTGGCTACCATGTGATGGAGGGAGACGTGCGCTAGGTACTCAACGAGACCGGTTGAGTACAGCTGTGGATGACTAAATGTTCAGTGAAAGTACGGTTGCAAATGCAGAAGAGTACCCAGTATTCGGTGAGTAGATAGCTTGCTGATATTTATGTACTTCTTTTAATATTTCTGAGCTGTTTTTGTCAGTATTTCGCTATTGATGCCTTTCGGTTAACAGTCGAAGAATGTTTACTGAGCATCACAGAGTGAAAGAATCTTCCTCCAGTGGCTCCTCCAGTGGACAGTAGATGCATTTGCAAAAGGATGGCTCTGACACGAAGAGTAAAAGCATTACTTCTCTGTGTTCTAGGTTGTTAAACCAAATGACGACCCTCTTGTGCAACATCTCATTTTCATACATTGTGCTACAGAGCTTCCAGCTGACTTGAAACAGTACAGCAGTACAGTATTTAACACATCGTTTATCGATCCGTGGGACAGTGTGGAGAAAGAATGGAGGTACTGACATAATAAAGGAGCTCATGTGGCGTTTATGGAATTTCAACCTAACTGCGATGGTTCAAATGGCTCTAAGCACTACGGGGCGTAGCTTCTAAGGTCATCAGTCCCCTAGAACTTAGAACTACTTGAACCTAACTAACCTAAGGATTTCACACACATCCATGCCGCGCGGTTCCAGACTAAGGCGCCTAGAACCGCTCGGCAATTGAGATGGGTTCTTCTAACTTGATGGGTAATATCCTTAGTGATAAATGAAATGCATCACTAGACCAGGGAACTTTTTGCTTTGTGTTACGTATGGCATCTGGAACGAGCGAGGTGGCGCAGTGGCCAGCACACTGGCCATTCGGGAGGAAGGCGGTACGAAACCGCGTCTGGCCAGTCTGATTTGGATTTTCCGCGATGTCCCAAAATTACTTCAGGCAGATGCCGGTATGGCTCCTTTTAAATAGCACGGCCGATTTCTTTCCATAATCCGAGCTTATGCTCCATCTCTAATGATCTCGTTACCGACGGGACTTTACACACTAATCTCTTCCTCTTCTACCTGAAAAATCTGTCGTGTTTTTGTCTATGAAATTGCGCTCTTTGTATACTAGACAAGCAAAATCATTCGTTATTAAAACTCAAAATTTCAGTTATTTGTATTTTATGCACAAATTTTGGGGTAAATTGCATGACACTTCTCATCAAGGAAGTTCAACATGGATAATAAGGACTTTTACCACGAAGATCTTCAAATACTTGTGCTTTCTTTTTCTTGTTTTCTATTACAGCATACACACGGTTGCCCGATAGCCGCAATAAGTTTTTAAAAAATCTGCACAAATTTTCACATGGCCATCGTAAGCACTGACAGAAACTTGTCTCCCCCTTAATACTGGATCACCGTATTAATTTGCATCACGCCTTCCTTGAACCTTTACAATATTAGTGAGACCCATCAGATACGATCCTTGTAAAATTCTGCACGGATTTTCTTATACCCTCTTGAGTGAATTCACGGCACTTATAATGGCGTTTGCCGGCCGCGGTGGTCTAGCGGTTCTAGGCGCTCTGTCCGGAACCGCGGGACTGCTACGGTCGCAGGTTCGAATCCTGCCTCGGGCATGGATGTGTGTGATGTCCTTAGGTTAGTTAGGTTTAAGTAGTTCTAAGTTCAAGGGGACTGATGACCACAGATGTTGAGTCCCATAGTGCTCAGAGCCATTTGAACCATTTATAATGGCGTTTGCATGTTGCCTAGGAAAGAATTTCATATGTAAGTGAATTTGGTTAAACACAAACGAAATAGTAAAGTAAGAGGAGAAAAATCAATAGTTTCATGTAACCGTTCTAGATGTAGGAGGTTTTGGAGTATAGTGATGTATAAAAACAGATCTGTATCACCACAACTAATATTAGTACTTGTTACCAACACGTCTAGGCATACACTGTTGTCGGGACATTGTAGAAGGAGGTACTACTTTGTATCTGCCAAACAGCTCTCCACATACAACTTACACCATATAGCGATTACGTTTTCAGCATGTAAGGTAATCTTGCTTTGCAAATAAGAGCACATTTTACTTTATTTACAGTTTTGCTATTTCACATTCTCGAAGTGAATGTATTAGCACTGCAGTACGTACGGAATAAAGAGCTAGCGATACGTTCCCACTCTCGCTACTAGAGGCGGTTGGCCATCTGGCGATTTCAGAGCCAGTGGGATGAGGTGTCGATGCAGTAATCGCTCGTGACGTCAGCAAAGAGGTATGTATGGAAGGTATATTTATTCTGGCGCGAGTCAAGTAATTGTTATTAATAAATATTTTCTAGCAAAAGCTGCCTTTTGCCACTCTGACTTTAAGAGTCTACCTGTCATAAATACTGTCTTTCAGTAGTTTTACAATGCTATGAAACATTGATATTAATAAAGAAATGAATAACTATCTGTGATGCATTACCTAACACGTACAATCTCATACGAATTACACTTATTGTTCGCACAAGTTACAGACTGTGCGCCATAGTCGGCAGTCGTCCAAAGGATTGCTTTCGATCTAGTTATACGGTAAACCATGCTCTCATGCCGCTTACAATCAGTGTGAACAGCTTCATTTCACGCTGTTTCTTAAATAAATACATCGTCATGACTTGCCGCTTCATTATGTACAATATTGTACCGCACTTTCAGAATACGACTGAGTTGCCACGGCTCTGCAAGTGGACATAAAACAATGAGAGCATCTCCACATAACAGATAGGAAGAATTCTTATGCGGAGGCTCATTAAGTCAGTTCAAGGATGTGCTGACTTAATTCTAGCAAACCACTGGTGGAAAAGTGTGGCCAGGTCTTTTATACGCGCCGTAAGACACCAACTACGGACTCACCATCTAAACTGACACATTTGTGGAGGTTTAGCACGATTGGGGGGTTTATGCAAGTTCAAGCATTTCTAGGCGTACTACCATCTATGTACCGATGACATGGACACATACTGCCTTCTCGATACGAAACCTAAAAATTGAAATTTTTGGCAGTTACAATCTTTCCTACATGAGTGCTTCAGTTAATGCCTACACAGCGATAAAGTGTGTACGGTATTTGATACTCTCACTGACAATTATGATATTCAGAGCTTCGTTCATTGCATAATTATAGTTTCACATCCAGTAGGCTATGATATAAAGTTCTGAACAACTGTTCTATCAGTGCTAAGACGATAATGTTGTGGTTAGCGATGATTACAACTGCTCGCTACAAAGAGACTAATTAAGTGGTACTGCGCAGGAGGCTTAACGTAACTTGGGCTGCGTCGGCGTAAGGAAACAAATTAAAATGGTTCAAATGGCTCTGAGCACTATGGGACTTAACATCTGAGGTCATCAGTCCCCTTAAACTTAGAACTACTTAAGCCTAACTAACCTATGGACATCACACACATCCATGCCCGAGACAGGATTCGAACCTGCGATCGTAGCAGTCGCGTGGTTCCAGACTGAAGCACCTTGAACCGATCGGTCAAATCGGCCGGCATAAGAAAACACTTAGGGGGTGTGAATGTGTTGCTCTACATCTAGCAGCAACTGTATTTACTTGTGGTACCGTCGTGGGGTACCAACTTTTGCATGAAACCTCGCTCTGTGGACGACAGTACACAAAATATTCATAAATTTAATGTACTCAAGAATATTACCTTACCTAAATTCCAGACGAGTTGCTCGACTAAGAATGCTATTCCCACTGAAGAACCAAAGAAACTGGTAAACCTGCTTAATATCGTGTTGGACCCCCGCGAACACGCAGAAGTGCCGCAGCACGACGTGGTATGTACTCGACTAATGTCTGAAGCAGTGCTGGAGGGAAATGACAGCATGAATCCTGAAGTGCTCTCCGTAAGTCCATAAGAGTACGAGGCGGCGGAGATCTCTTCTGAACAGCACGTTGCAAGTCATCCAATATATGCCCAATAATGTCCATGTCTGGGGAGTTTGTTGGCCAGTGGAAGCGTTTAAATTCAGAGGAGTGTTCTTGGACCCACTCTGTAGCAATCCTCGACTTGTGGTGTGTCGCATTGCCCTGCTGGAATTGCCAAAATCCGTCGGAATGCACAGTGGACATGAATGGCTGCAGGTGGTCAGACAGTATACTTTCTTACGTGTCACCTGTCAGAGTCATATCTAGACGTATCGGGGATTCCGTATCACTCCAACTGCACGCGACCCACACCATTACGCTGCATCCACCAGCATGATCACTCCCCTGCTGACGTGCAATGTCTGTGGATTCATGAGGTTGGCTCCATACCCATCCATTCGATGCAATTTGAAACGAGACTCGTCCGACCAGGCAACCATCAACAGTCCAATGTCAGTGTTGACGGGCGCAGGCGAGGCGTAAAGCTTTGTGTCGTGGAGTCATCAAGGGAACACGAGAGGACCTTGGCCTCCGAAACCCCATATCGATGATGTTTCTTTGTACGGTTTGCACGCTGACACTTGGTGATGGCCCAGTATTGAAATCTGCAGCAATTTGCGGAAGCGTTGCATTTCTGTCACGTTGAACGATTCTCTTCATTCGCCGTTAGTCCCGTTCTTGCAGGACCTTTTTCCTGCCGCAGCGATGTTGGAGATTTGATATTTTACCGGTACACCCGTGAAATGGTCGTACAGAAAAATCCCCACTTCATCGCTACTTCGGAGATGCTGTGTCCCATCGCTCGTGCGCCGACTATAACACTACGTTCAAACTTACTTAAATCTTGATAAGCCGCCCCTGTAGCAGCAGCAACCGATCTAACAACTGCGTAAGACACCTGTTGTCTTTCACAGGCATTGCCGACCGCAACGCCGTATTCTGCCTGTTTACATATCTCTGTAGTTGAATACGCTTGCCTATACCAGTTTCTTTAGCGCTTCAGTGTGAACGTAAACCTTTGTGTCCTAAGTGTTTTCTGATTTTCAGATGTTACCTGAATGTTGCAGATGTGATAGTACAGTACAAATAACATGGTAGAAATTGATGTTACAGGTAAATAAACTGCCTGTACGGCAACGTAGTTTTCTATTCTCTACGGGGTTGATTGTTGTGGAGTTCCCATACCATAGAAATACTTGATCTCCGTGGCCGCCCTCGAAGACCGTCATCAGAGTGACTGATCTCTGTGTTCTTCTCTTTCCTGTCCTCCCCCCTCTTCTTCTCATCTACTGCACCTTCCGGTTACATAATTCGAGGTCACCATGGTGAGATGGCAGCAGATGCAGCCCAATCCGATTATTTCCGATCGTATAACAAGAATCACCACCCTTCTACGTTGTTGCCTGGCAATAACATACTAATGATATAAATGGTATCAAATAAAAGAACGTCAGACAGCGCTTGAATGATAATTAGTAATTATTCTCATTTATAGGAACCTACATTGATACATACATCTTAACAGATCACGGCTAGAGGGAGAAAAGGTAACGAAGGGAGTGACAAAAGAAATATGTCGGAAACAGATTGAGTTGCCTTACAAAGATAAAGTAGCTACACACCTCATTCCTCAAAATTTAAAATATTATGGATTCATATTTTACATACAGCAAGCTTTTCCTCATCACCAGCGGCACATTTCATATTGAGTGCATTATATTTACCCTTAGCGAAAAGTAATTTTGGTAATGCAAAAAAGAAATATTGCGTTATAATCCACAGGCTGTAAATTGACTCGCTGCACATCGTTTCGATGAAGCAATCTGAAATGTTACTTTAAAAAAATAATAAAAAGTAACACCAATTTTAATTAAGCCTGAAAATATTATAAATAATTTTACAGTTATAAATAAATTTTTATGTTAATTGAAAGAAACGAGGTGCTAATGAGATGTCGTATTTTTAATTATTCATGAATTATTTTGTAAAAAAGTTATCTATGAGTTAAAATGTAGCTAGCGAAACAAAATGTAGTATGTACTCTCTCTTGAAGAAATCTGAACGCGACTAGCTCTCTCTCGCTCTCTCTTTTGTCCTTCGCTATCTAGATAAGCTGTGTAAGTCTCACTTGTACGCTTTTGTTGAATAATTATGTTAATTTCATGTTAAGTAGCCGTGTGTCATTTGAAGATCCCTTCCTTGCTATCCATGTTATATGTGACTTCACTTTGTATTTTTTTTAGTTCTGTTTCAGGCTGCATCGAAGAGTACTTGCTGGCGCATCGTGTGGTGGGCACGGCCGAACCCTGTTAGTGTCCATTCGCCGTTTAATCCATCAGATTGTAATTCATACGATCCAGGGATCATTTTTACCGATATTTTTCTCTCTAAATCCTGGAAATGTTTCCCGGCGTAATATTCAGATCAGTAATTGGTCTCCAAACAATGTCGTCTATCACCGCACTCGCAGGTCCGATGTAGTGACGATGCAGGAAGGCAGAGTTCAGCTTTATTAGAACACGACGAAAGATTTTTGTGTGCCACGTTTTATCGTTTCTAGCCGGCCGGAGTGGCCGTGCGGTTCTAGGCGCTACAGTCTGGAACCTGCGAGACCGCTACGGTCGCAGGTTCGAATCCTGCCTCGGGCATGGATGTGTGTGATGTCCTTAGGTTAGTTAGGTTTAAGTAGTTCTAAGTTCTAGGGGACTGATGACCTCAGAAGATGAATACCATAGTGCTCAGAGCCATTTGAACCATTTTTTTATCGTTTCAACGGTATTGCCTCCAGCACTGCAAGAAACATTCGTGTAGTGTTCTCAACCAGTACTTATAAATTACTCAATGCTTTCTTAAAAGTCATGGTTACTAGAAGAGATAAAATCCATTAAAATTTAATTTTAATTAATTAATATCTATCTAACCAATAATAAATAAGCAAATATCTTATATATTTTAAACATAGCTGCACAACAGCAACGGTTTCACATAATAAAATTACAAACAGCACAATTTTACACTAAGGACTAATGTAACATTGCCGTTTTTACAATTGTCGGCATAGATCCATGTGCCAAAAATAAAATACAGCCCTAGAGTAACAATAAAAAAGGAAGGAAATTAACACTCCCGTTATAACAGTGTGGGAGCATTGGTACAAATAATGTAGTTACACATCAAAAAAGGCAGGTGGCGCTTACGCTGAGAAACTTAGGCCCAGTGGCATATACAGCCAAAATATAAAAAATTACATTACTATATTAGTGAAGCCCACAAACGGTATACATGTCAGAACTTCAAAATTGCCAATAATGGCTCTTGTCAAGAAAGAATTACGAACACTGGTGCACGATCCTGTTAATACGCATTCACAGGAAAAACAAAATTTTAGAGCCAGGCAAAATCACACAAGGCCCGATGTAGTAGCAAACATACACCGTGACAAAACCATTACATAAGGGGTAGTGAGCTTAAAGCACTGAAGGTGCATCATAGCTTCCTGAGGAAATAAACCACTAAGGTTACCAGCATCAATATTATACTGTAAACAGTACTGGTTTAAAGCCTTCGAAAAATTGTCTACAAGCAAGGTTCAACTGGTCGTTTAGTATATTACCGTCCTTGAGCTCAAGACGTTTGAAAATTTGTAACTCTTCCCACACATCTAATTTACACCCTTTGTCTTCTCTGTGTAGGATAATAGTGTCTTCCAGATGTTTTGGCGTATGACTGGCTATCAGGAGGTGTTCAGCAAAAGTAGAACTGTGTATATTCGCTTCTTTTTTACCTAATAGGTGTTCTTTATATCTTGTTTTCACAGCTCTGCCTGTTTGACCAATATAATATGAAGGACAGTTGGTACAGGTTAGTTTGTAAACCCCTGAATTGGAAAACCAATCGCCGGCGATCTCTACTGAATGTACAAGATTTCTCTTTAAACTGTTATCTGTAGAGAAGAAGACGTTACAGTTATATTTCTTCATTAGAAAACGTTTTATCCTACCTGATATACTGCCCAAGAAATGAATAGAAATAAATTTTTTAGCTTCTTTGCTATCAGTGGGGAGGTTGTTGCTCAAAGTCGAACAGTTTGGGAAGTTTTCTTACTGAACATGTAATCAGTCATATTCTGCTTGTACCCATTATTAACCGCAATCGCTTTGTTGACATTCAATTCTTTTTGTTGATCGGCAGGTGATAAAGGAGTAGTTACCATACCGTGAACGGCAGAATGAAAAAACGCCAGTTTATGAGCTTTTGGATGAGTTGAGTCAGCAGGGATGACATTATCTGAATACGTTTCCTTACGGAAAATATTGAAATTGAAGGAACTATTCTGTATAGAAATTGTTAAATCTAGAAAGTTAAGTTCACTTTTTTCATTCTGACGTTCTTTTGTGAAGGAAATTTTTTCATGTAAACCATTGAGAGTATTGAAGAGAAGCTCTATCTCATGATCAGTACCGCCAAAGCAATGATAATGTCGTCAACATAACGTGCATAATAACGGATTTTGTGGCGTAATTCTGAACTCGAATTGAAGAACGTTATTTCCAAAACGTTGATGAAAACATCAGCCAAAATACCAGCGAGGGGACTACCCATTGCTAAACCATCTGGTTGTATATACATTTTCCCATTGAACGTGATGTAATTGTATTTCAAAACGACTTTAAGCAAACTAATCACTGGGCGTAAGATTCTCGGCGTAAGCGCCACCTGCCTTTTTTATGTATAACTACGTTATTTGTACCTACGCTCCCACACTGTTATAACGGGAGTGTTAATTTCCTTCCTTTTTTATTGTTGCTCTACCTAGGACGATATCAATACTGATAATTTACACGTTGCCTTTGTACGCCAATTGGCACATGTTTCTCAGCACGAACGCCACCTGCCCTGTTTCCAGAGTAACTACGCTCATCGATTACACTCAGTTTTGAGCTCTGCAAGATCAATGAGCTGTTTTATATCAATTGGCAAACCCTAATTGTAGGGCTATATTTTATTTTTGACACATGGATCTATGCCGAAAATTGTAAAAACGGCGATGGTACATTAGTCCTTACTAGTGTAAAATTGTAAGTACCAGTCGTCGCTATCATTCTCCTGTAATGCAAGAATTGTCTAATTTGTCGTAAAATTTATTCTTGGCTTATAAGTTTCATACTTTTCTAATGTAAGCTATGATGTTCATTGTCTTTAGGTTACCTTCTGAAGAAGACAAATTTATATTTGTCGAAACCTAGGTAAAGAATTTCTTTATCCAGTGCAACTGGTCGCCTGTTTATAATTTTATCAACTATCTTATTTTATTTTTTTGTTGAGAAACTAATTGGTATTCCAAAAGACAATGTATAAAATTCACGTGAGACGACCTTGTCATTCGTAGCGGCGGCAGGCATCCACTGTGCAGCCGCCGCCCGCTCCACCTGGCCTGTGCTCAGCGACGCCGACGCTTGAGACCGGCGCCGACGCAGGCCGGAGCCGGCAGCCTGCAGCCCGGCAGCCCTTACGCACGTACGCGGGCCCCGCACCCACCCCACTCGGCGCGTCTCATGCATTATCTGCATCACGCATTGCCAGATTCAATCAGGGCCCGGAGCGGGCCGTGGACAGCCCCAGACTACTCCCTCCCTCAGACCCTTCCGGCGGCGCGTCACTCTCTTCTCTCCTCTCTCACCCCCTACCCCCTCACCCGCCTTCTACCTCACACCCCCACCTCTGCTCCACCCAGGACCGCGGCAGCGAAAGCAAAACTCCTTCTCGCACGCGCGGGCCCTCGGCGCTTGTTCCCTCAAACTCCGCTGCGAGAGCGCCCCCAGCGAACGAGCAATCTCGCGGTCGTCGCTGCCGAATACACAACACATTCATCGGCCGGTTGCCTCAGCGGTAGGCACTCACAGCGAGCGGTAGCTGTCAGTATAGGCCAATACTAAATACAGCTTGTAGCAGAGATCAGTGTAGATGTTTTTATAGCTGGTACCATAATACACTTTGTGACACCACCAAAAACATACGTTGTTCATATTAGGTACGTTGTGCTGACACCTACTGCAAGGTACTCCGTATCAGCTACACCGGTAGTCATTAGACATCTTGAGACAGCAGAAAAGGGCGCTCCGTGGAACTCACGGACTTCGAATGTGGTCAGGTGATTGGGTAGCAGTTGCGTCATACGTCTGTACGCGAGATATCCACTTTCCTAAACATCTCTAGGTCCACTGTTTCCCATGTAAGAGTGTAGTGAAAATGTGAAGGGACACGTACAGCAAAAAAGCGTACAGGCCAACCTCGTCTGTTGATTTACAGAGACCGCCAACATTTGAAGAGGATCGTAATGTGTAATCGGCAGACCTATCCCGACCGTCATACTAGAATTCCAAACTGCATCAGGCTCCACTGCAAGTACTATGACAGTTGGCGGGTGGTGAGAAAACATGGATTTCACTGTCGAGCGACTGCTCATAAGCCACACATCACGCCATCAAATCCCAAACGACGCCTCGCTTGGTGTCAGGAGCGTAAACATTGGACGATTGAACAGTGTAAAGACGTTGTGTGGAGCGACGAATCACGGTACACGATGTGGCGATCCGATGGCAGGTTGTGGGTATGGCGAATGCCCGGTGAACGTCACCTGCCAGCGAGTGTAGCACCAACAGCAAAATTCAGAGGCGATGGTGTTACGGTGTGGTCGTGTTTTTCGTGGAGGGGGCTTGCACCCTTTGTTATTTTGCGTGGCAGTATCACAGCACCTTCTTTCCACTGTTGAAGAGGTATTTGGGGATGGCGATTGCATCTTTCAAGACGATTGAGTATCTGTTCATAATGAAAGGCCTGTGGTGGAGTGGTTACGCGACAGTAAAATCCCTGTAATGGACTGGTCAGCACAGAGTCCTGACCTGAATCCTATAGAACACTTTCAGGATGTTTTGGAACGCCGACTTGGTGCCAGGCCTCATCGACCGACATCGATACCTCTCCTGAGTACAGCGTTCCGTGAAGAACGGGCTGCCATTCCCCAACAAACCTTCCAGCAACTGACTGAACGTATGCCAGCGAGAGTGGAAGATGTCATCAAGGCTAAGGGTGGGCCAACATCTTACTGAGTTCCCACATTACCGATGGAGGGCGCCACGAATTTGTATGTCATTTTCAGCGAAGTGCCCGGATACTTTGATCACAATATGCATGTGCACACATCAGCGTGTTGGGTGCTCTTCTCTGTGTCTCTCCACTAACCCGTCACAAACCTTACTACTGACGTTTTCTGCGTGGTCGTACCTGGGCCGCAAAGTGACTGGCGCCTCTCAGTAGAAGCTAAACATATTGCGTCCACGCCTGTACACTTCAGCACCTACCCAGCTATCCAGGGAAATATAGCATTAATGGCTTATTCTTGCCAAATGTACTTGGACGTAATAACCAAACTAAGAACATATTATCAAGTTTATTTACGTGGCCGTCCTCCGCAGCATGGTCAGAAACACTTGCTTTGTAAATAAAATTGCCTTTTCTTGCTGCAATTTAATTAACTTTTCCCAGACGCGTTTCGCCATTTTCTTGCTCAAAAGGCATCTTCAGTGGGATCTATAACGATACAGTTTTGTTATTTCTAGAATATCAAACATCTTACTTTGCGTTTTCTTATGTAAATAAGTAATTACTTACAGTTTGCTTTGATCTGCGTTTCCTCTCACCCTTCTGGTGGTCGAAAAAACCACTTTTATTTCTGACACATAGGCACAATTTTGCATTCCCAACTTTTTCAGACTTCTCATCATTCTTCTCCTTCTTTTTTTGTGATGTGTTATTATTCTTTTACCACTAGGTATAGCTGTTAGTTCGACCACTGTGCTTTTAACAACGCAAATATTGTAGCTTCATTATGTGTTTCCTCCTCTTTGGTTTGTTTACTTACATATTGCCAACCTAACGAAGTATGTGGCTAAAACCAACTTCTCTTTATGATTTTTATATCTGTGTGTGTGTGTGTGTGTTTGTGTGTGTTCATGTTATTTTTTCATCGTGAGTTTGAGATGAGGTGAATATGAATGTAACAGTTGTTAGTTAGTGGTTGAAAGGTTTGATAACAGCTAATGTTCTGTGGAGTAGTTCATGGATAAGTGAGTGAAAAGGTGTTGGGTGGTACTGTTATTATTATTATTATTATTATTATTATTATTATTATATTAATCCTCTCTGGGAGCGTTATTCGATTATTTTATCTATTAGTGTAAACAATGATTTTTATAGCGTGTATACCTGATAATTAAACTGGATTTTCCTTTCTGATTTTGTTTTCTGTACATGGTAAATTTCTTGCAGTGTTAGGAATTGTTTTTATTGTTGATTATAATTATTTTCTTGTCTCCTTGTCTAGTGGTTGATTTGTGGTTATGTTCCTTTAGGTGTTCTGTAAATGCACAGATGGCTTGTCCCATTCTTCCTGGCTCTCATGTGTTCTTTGTATGTGACATCATAAGTTCTACCTGTTTGCCTTACATATCTGCCTTCATAAGTGTTACACTGTAGTTGATATATATATATACGTATGCTCTCTGGTATATGTCTCTCCTTTTTGTCAGTTTTGTGGTGTATTTTTGTATAGATTTGCCTGTTGTGTCTGCTATGTTTATCCCCTGTATTTTGAAAATGATAGTGATTTTCTGTGTGCGTTTCTGTTTGTACATCATTATGTACCATCTTGTGTTTTCTTTCATCTCTTTCCGATGATTCTGTATAGGGAATAAACATAGCACACACAGCAGACAATTCTATACAGAAATATACCCCAAAACTGATACAAAACAGAGACATATACCAGAAAGCAGGTATATATCAATTACAGTGTAACACTTGTGAATACAGACAGGTAGAACATTTGATGTCAGAAGAACACATGATGCCTGGAAGTGTGGGACATATCACTCCACATTTACATAACACCTGAAAGAACTTAACTACAAACCAATCACTTCAGAAGAAGACACGAAAATAATTAGAATCAACAATAAAGAACAACTCCTAACTCTTCAAGAAAACTACAACATCCACAAAACCAAAGCAGAAAGGAAAACCCTGTTGAATGATCAAGTACACATGGCAAACAATTCATTGTTTACACCATTAGACAAAGTAATGGAATAACGCTTCCAAAGAGAATTAATTTAATAATAAAAAATACCACCCAATATAATAACAATAATACCACGCTACACCTTTTGACTCACTTATCCATGAACCCCTTCACAGGACACTGAAACCAAAAGTCAAGTCAGCTGTCAGCAAGGCTTTCCACCATTCTCTGACAGCTATTACATTCATATTCAACACTCTACAACACACACACACACACACACACACACAGACACACGCGCGCGCGCGCGCACACACACACAGAGAGAGAGATATAAACAACACATACTCAGTTAGGTTGGTGGTAAAAAAAAAAAAATTAACTATCCCCGAACAGGCCATGAAGGCCCAACGGTACTGACCAGCAGCCGTGTCAATCTCAGCTCATAGGTGTCACCGGATGCGGATATGTAAAGGCATGTGGTAAGCACACCGCTCTCCCAGCCGTACGTCAGTTGCCGAGACCGGAGCCGCTACTTCTCAATCAAGTAGCTCCTCAGTTTCCCTCAGAAGGGCTAAGTGAATCCCGCTTGCCAACAGCGCACGGCAGACCGGATGGTCACCCATCCAAGTGCTAGCCCAGACCGACAGATCTTAACTTCGGTGATGTGACGGGAACCGGTGTTACCACTGTGGCAAGGCCGTTGGCAGGTTTGTAGTATGCAGGTAAACAAACCAAAGAGGAGGAAACACACAATGAAGCTACAACATTTTAATTGTTAAAAGCCCAGTGTTCGGACAATTAGTTTTATCTTTTGTTTTTCAACACACTGTCCTTTAACAACACTTTATCCGTCTCTGTTTCATTGATATTATGCCACCCCTGTAGTGGGCCAATGGAACTGCTTCAGAATAGTACTTGTAACGGTCCTACTTTGTCCGTTATACGAAGTAATCAATCGTAATTATGTGTACCTTATTTGATGAAATGGCACTGTTTTCGAAGAGACGTGGGAAAGTGTACAACTAGTCACCGATATCGTAATTGAATAAACTGTTATAACTAAGAGTGGGTGCAAAAATGTAATTTTAACGATTAATTTAGATCGGTTACTCTAATTTATAATTAATTAAAATTTCCATTTTGTTGAAATTCCTATCACAGAATGAAATAATCAGGTCACCACTCTTAAACCGGACAATTTACTCTTGAAACAATTTGGTTATAGTCGGACTCAAGTTCATGTAACAGTTACTCATGTACTGATGACTTAACTCATAGCTTCCCGTATTCAAGGAATCAACAAAATTTAGTCGAGTTTCATACTCAAAACTTTAGAATCGTTTGAAGAAATGATAAACAAAACTAAAAATGCTACACATTACAGCAGCACCTAAAATGATGTTAATGACGTAACGTGAGCTTACAGTAGTCTTTACTGTTACGAATGTCTGATGAAAAAACTTTCCCAGTTACAGTTCACTCCTCACATCATACCATTTAATGTTGGTAACAGCCCTGGAATACGATATCCAAAATGTCGACCCACAAATGTGCCAAGTACAGGAAATTAAATAACAGTGTTAAATAAGAAGTTTAATTTACTATGATATTCCAGTTTCAAAGGTCCAACAGATTTTCTAAAGATTAACTTCAAAATTTAGTTGTTATTTTTGTTGCTCAAACTACAGTTTATGACTTTATTTAGTTGATAGACTGACGACAGGAAGGGATTAAGACCAGCCTGTACCATTTTACTTTTTATTCTGACGGATGTTTGGCCGCCTGCGATGAATTCGTGGACTAACCTCTTCATCTCATAGTACCACTTACAGCCTTCATTATTTGTTGGATGTATTACGAACCGTGTCTTCCCCTACAGTTTTTACCCTCTACGGCTCCCTCTAGTACCATGGATGCTTTTTCATATGTTTCTTTCTCTGCTGATTCCGCAGAGGAGCTCTTCATTCGTTCTCTTACCAGTGTACCCATTTTTTTACATTACCTTGTAGCTCCAAGTCTGAAACGCTTCAATTCTTCCCTGTTCCGGTTTTCGCAACGTCCATGATTCACTACCATACATCGCTTCGCTCCAAACGTACATTCTCAGAAATTTCTTCGTGAAATTAAGGCCTATGTTTAATAGCAGTAGATATCTCTTGGCCAGGAATGACTTCTTTGTCTATGATAATCTGCTGTTTATATCATTGGTGCTTCGGACATGAAGGGACAGAATTTCTTAACAGAATTTCTGAACTTCGTCTATTTCTTGATCACCTATGTTAAGCTTTTCGCTATTCTCATTTTCGTTACTTCTTGCTACTTTTGTCTTTTTCGGTGTATTCTCAATCCACATTCTGCACTCACCAGACTGATCGTTCCACAGAAAAGATTCGTAGTTTTTTTTCGTTTTCAGTGAGGACAGCAATATCGACAGAAGATCATCTCGTTAATAAGCTTTCATTCGTAATTTTAACCACAATCTTCAACCTGCTTGAAGGAGATGACCATGAGAAAAGGCGGAATAACCTCCACCAGTAACAAAAGCAAATCCAGAATAACATGCTGTCCCATCGAGACACATGATGAGAAAAAGAATCTGTTTACTGGGCAGAAATCACTTGCAACGTAGGATCATTGAAGCAAGTGATGCAGACACAATAATGAGATGAATAGGAAGATGTTGACTGCAGGATGACATTTAAAATGGACGAACTTACCTGCAGGATAAGGAAGAAATGCACCCAAAGGAAAGCAGAAGGCGTTCATTTGATACCTGCTGTAAGACAGACTTTAAACCGATGAAGGATCATTGCAAGGTACTCGTATTTAGAGTTTTCTCAAAAACAGACTGTCATTGTACGCTGAAGCATCAAAAAACTGGTACAGGCATGCACGTTCAAATACAGAGATAGGTAAAGAGGCAGAATAAGGCGCTGCGGTCGACAGCGTCTACATGAGACAAGCGTCTGGCGCAGTTGTGAGATCGGTTAGTGCTGTTACTACGATGGCAGGTTATCAAGCTTTAAGTGAGTTTGAACGTGGTGTTACAGTCGGCGCACGAGCCATGGGACACAGCATCGCCGAGGTAGCGATGAAGTGGACAATTTTCCGTACGGTCACTTCACGAGTGCACCGTGAATGTCAGGAATCCGGTAAAACATCAAATCTCCGACATCGTTGCGGCCGGAAAAAAATCTTGCAAGAGTGGAACCAACGACAACTGAGGAAAATCGTTCAATGTAACAGAAGAGCAACTTTTCTAGAGATTGCTGTAGATCACAATGCTGGGTCATCAGAAAGAGTCAGCGCGCGTTAAAAATTCAACGAAATATCGTCGATATTGGCTTTCTGATCGGAAGGCCCACTCGTGTACACTTGATGACAGCATGTCACAAACCTTTAGGCCTCGCCTGGGCCCGTCAACACCGACGTTGGACTGTTGGTGACTGGAAACATGTTTCCTGGTAGGACGAATCACGTTTCATATTGTGTCGAGCGGATAGACGTGTACGGACATGAAAGTAATCTCATGAACCCATGGACCCTGCAGGTCAACAGGGGACTGTTCAAGTTTGTGGAGACTCTGTAATCGTGGGGCGTGTGCAGTTGGAGTGATATGGAATCCCTGATACGTCTACATACGGCTCCGACAGGTGACACGCACCTGCGTAAGCATCCTGTCTGATCACTCGTATCCATTCACGTACATTGGTCATTCCAACGGACACGGGCAATTCCAGCAGGACAAGGCGACATCCTGATCGTCTAGATTTGCTACAGAGTAGCTCCAGGAACACTATTCTAAAGTTCAAACACTTCCTCTGCCCACCAAACTCGCCAGACATGAACATTATTGAGGACATTTGGGATGCTCTGCAACGTGCTGTTCAGAAGAAATCTCACCCCCTCATAGTATTACGGATATATAGACAGCCATGCAGGATTCATGATGTCATATGCCTCCAGCATTACATCAGAAATTAATCGAGTCCATGCCAAATCATGTTGCGGCACTTCTGCGTGCTCGCGGGGACCCTACATGATATAAAGAGGTGTACCAGTTTTTTGGCTCTTCAGTGCAAAACTGAAAAAACTACTTCAAGAATCATGCGTAAGAAAGTTTCACATCCCAGGGAATTTACTGAACTTACCACACTCTCCACATTCTACTGGTGCCAGTAAAACTAACTACAGCTCGACATAAAAGTTTTCTGGTTATGGTACCGCGTCATAATGGACTAGTAGACCCAAAAGAAGGCCGCTGCAATCGTAAACGAAATGTTGGTATTTCTTTAGCAGCAGTAATTTTATACATTATGACGCGGTACCATACCGAAAAAACTTTTATGTCGACTGACTCTGGCCGCGGAAGCCTACGCAGTTATGTAACTATAGCTGCATTCCAGTAATACAATGTTCGTCCATACTTTACAGACTGGTTTACATATCATTTTTCTGTTTCTGCCTTGACTTACACTCTCATATGAGCTGTCATCGAAAATTGAACATTTGTTGAGCTTATTTTGTTCAATTTGCTCCTTGTGCAGATCGCATTCACTGCACCTAGCACGGCTCTGATAATGGTATACCACAGTGGCAACACCGTTTCCACCAGGTCTGGCCGGCCGCTGTGGGCGAGCGGTTCTAGGCGCTTCAGTCTGGAACCGCGCGACCGCTACGGTCGCAGGTTCGAATCCTGCCTCGGGCATGGATGTGTGTGATTTTCTTAGGTTAGTTAGGTTTTAGTTCTAAGTTATAGGGGACTGATTACCTCAGATGTTACGTCCCATAGTGCTCAGAGCCTTTTGAACCATTCCTCCACCTCTCCGAAGTTAAGCCTATCCGACTTGACTATAATTCTTCATGGGTGACCGTACAGTACTGCCAAGTGCTGCTGGGAAACAGGGAGCACTCAGCTCTTGTGAAGAAAGTTGAGAAGCGATCTTGTAAATTGTCCACATATCCCTCCATACCTACACCCAGCAGCGCCTGTGGGATGAGAGAGACACGGCGGTCGGACGACACCGTTGGGCATGCAAAGCCTATTTGAACAGGAGTTAAGTTAGTACAGACTGAAGGCACGGAATATTGTTTCCCTCTTTAATCGTTGCTCCCTTTTACCAAAATAAATTGATGAGAAGCTTAGAAATACTGCTGTATTTCCAAATGTTTCAGCGTCTCATATCTGTGCAGTTTTAAATGACTGGTATCTCCCTACCGTGAAGTGTTCGTAAAAAAGAGTCACATTCGAGCAGCTGATATGCACTACAAATGAAGCAAGAGCTGGAGCTCAAGACACTTTTTTTTTTTTTACTATATTCCATCTGATAACTACTTCTGCGTTGCAATGGCTTTCCCATGTCTTTCGCTATTTCTGATTTCTTCATTCGACGTGTTCCATACTTAACTGTGTTCATTTGATTAATTTTTCCTACTTATTTTGAGTCATCATTCTTCTGGCTGGTTTTGATGCTGCCCGCCATGAATTCCTCTCCTGTGACAATCTCTTCACCTTAGAGTACCATTTGCAACCTACTTCCTCAATTATTTGCTCAATATATTCCAATTTTGTCCTCTCCAGCTCCCTCTAGTACCATGGTAGCCAATCCCTAATATCTTAAGACATGTCCTACCATACTCTCCTTCTTTCTTGTCAGTGTCTTCCACATATTCCTTTCCTAGCCGATTCTGCGCAGAAACATCTCATTCCTTACATTAGCAGCACAGCTGATTTTCAACATTCTCTTCTAGCACCACATCTCAGATGCTTCGATTCTCTTCTGTTCCGGTTTTCCCACAGTCCATGTTTCAATACTATGCTGTGCTGTGGTCCAAACGCACACTTTCAGAAATTGCTTCCTAAAACTAATGGCTATCTTTTGATACTGGTAGACTTTTCTTGGTCATGAATGCCATTTTCACCATTGATAGTCGGTTTTCGATGTACCCTTTGCCCCGTCCGTTAATGGTTATTTTGCTGCCTAGGTAGCAGAATTTTTTAACTTCATCTACATAATGACCATTAATCGTGATGTTATGTTTCTCGCTGTTCTCATTCCTGCTACTTCTCATTACTTTCATTTTTCTTCGATTTACTCTTATTCCATATTCTGTACTCATTGGACTGTTCATCCCATTCAGCAGATTATGCAGTTCTTCTTGACTTTCACTCAGAAGAGGAATGCCATCAGCGAATTGTATCAGTGATACCCTGTCATCTTCAATTTTAATTCCACTCCTGAACCTTTTTTTATTTCCATCATTGCTGCTTCAATGTAGAGACTGAACAGAAGCGGCGAAAGATTAACCCGTGTCTTATACCCTTTTTAATAAGAGCACTTCGTTTTCACTTTTCCACTGTTGTTGTTCCCTCTTGGCTCTTGTACATCTTGTATTACCCGTCTTTCCCTAGAGTTAATCCCTATTTTTCTCAGAATTTCAAACATATTGCATGATTTTACATTGTCAAACACTTTTTCCGGGTCGACAACTCCTGTGACCGTGTTTTGATTTTTCTTTAATCTTGCTTTAATTATCAACTGGTCGTCATCTAGCACATCCTCAGTTTTATTTTCCATCCTGTATATTATTCTTGTCAGCAAATTCGATGCATAAGTTGTTAACCCGATTGTGCGATAATTCTCGCGTTTGTCAACTTTTGCTATCTTCGGAATTGTGTGAATAGTCGTTTTGTTGCTACTTGCCCCAATGATTTTAAAAATTCTGATGGAGTGTTATCCATCACTTCTACCTTACTTGATGATAAGTGTTTCAAAGCTCTTTCAAATTCTCATTCTAATACTGAATCCACCATGTGTTCTGAATCTACTCCTGTTTCTTCTTCTATCACACAAGCCAAATATCCTCCCCCACCCCCTACCCCCCGCTGCAATGAGGCCGTCAGTGTCCTTGTTCAAAAATGGCTCTGAGCACTATGGGACTCAACTGCTGAGGTCATTAGTCCCCTAGAACTTAGAACTAGTTAAACCTAACTAACCTAAGGACATCACAAACATCCATGCCCGAGGCAGGATTCGAACCTGCGACCGGAGCGGTCTCGCGGTTCCAGACTGCAGCGCCTTTAACCGCACGGCCACTTCGGCCGGCCTCAGTGTGCTTGTTCCACCAATCCACCCGCTCCTCTGTATTTAACACTGGAATTCCCGTTGCACCCTTAATTTTATCTTTACCTTATCGTTGGTTATTTCGCATTTCCTCGTTAGACACATTTTATTCATTTTAAGCAGGTAGGTGACCTACTACCTTTTTCAAAAAACACCAAGAGCGGTAATGCGCTGCTTACTGCATTCGGGTAGGCGCGCCAGCCCTGGATCGAATCCGCCCGCGTACTAATGACGGAGGATCTGTGCTGGCCAGCTTGGATGTGGTTTTTATTCGTTTTTACACATCTCACTACTTGAATACCGGGCTTGTCCTGCCACAGTTACACGACTCACAGACTTCTGAGTATATTAACACTATTCCATGGATTACTCTAGACACGCACATCTAAGGTACACTAATTCCATCCCGGCAGGTATGGGGTTGCGGCAGGAAGGGCAGCTGGCCCCTCTTAGCACTAACCTTGCCAAATCTGATCATAACCATGCCGACCCTGCGAAACTGTTGGATAAGGGCACAAGTGAAAGAACGAAAGACTAGCTATTTCAAAAAGTAAGTTACACATGCCGTCCCATGCTAAGACCACTGAGCAACAAGAGCAGCGCGTTGTCAGAAGGGAATAAATGTTCTGACAAGGGGAGGCCGCCAATTGTGAAATTCAGATTCGATTCATACCGCGCATAATAAAAGCTCATGGCCAGAGGTGTAATGTGGCAAAGCACCAAGATGCACTTCTCAGCCGTTGTCGAGAAAATCGACAGTTAAAAGAAACCGTTGCAGTGAAATACTCTCTACGCTTAATAAACTCTCTACATCGTCGTGGCGCAGCGGTAAACGCTCGGGTTCATAATCCGAAGGTCGCCGGATCGAATCTCGCGCCATACAACCTTTTATTTTTTTAGTATTTGTTTTTTGTAATTTTAATGTCGCCGGATCGAATCGCGCGCCATGCAACCTTTTTTTTTAGTATTTGTTTTTTGTCATTTTAATGTGTATACACACACACACACACACACACACACACATATATAATTCCCGGCAATCAGTTGCAACAATTATGCATATAATAAGTTGTTGAAAGTCGTTTCTCGTGGAAAAACTGGTGACTTCGAACATCATTATGTTTTCCGCAAACAAAGTTGTATTTCACAAATGTTATTAATTGTCTTCATAATGTTAACCACCTATAGTTAACGGAAGACGTAGAAACGATATTCCGAAACGAATACGTGTAGCGTTAGTCAAACGTTCGAATTAGAACAGAGACCCCACGAACACAAATTTGCTGTGGCAGGTATGAAATATAAACTCCGTTACTGGCTCGTTACACTTGAAGGACAGATGTTGAATGGGCCGAGACGAGCAGCCGCATAACAGCGTAGTTGCATGCTAACTTCGAAAGAAGGTAGATGCGGTCCCTAGCGCAACTTATAACATCGTCGAAAATCAGTGCGGACGGGAGAGCTTTGGTACACCCTGTTAAACAAACGGAAAAATGGAGGCGGTACAATTGGAGAGCGATCCGCCTTCACCAACATGCATAAGCAATTCATTAATAGTTTTTATATATATATATATATATATATATATATATATATATATATATATATATATAATTTGAATTACAAAAAACTAATTAATCGTAGAGAGTATTTCACCCCAGCGGTTTCTTTTAACTGTCGATTTTCTCGACAACGGCTGAGAAGTGCATCTTGGTGCTTTGCCACATTACACCTCTGACCATGGGCTTTTATTATGCGCAGTATGAATCGAATCTGAATTTCACAATTGGCGGCCTCTCCTTGTGAGACATAGTTCTGCTGAGGTATGTATGACAGCTGCAGTCACAGTGTGGGAGTGAAATGGCGAGACCACGGGAAATGTACTCCAAAACGAAAATGCGCAGAACACTACGATTCCTGCGGGTAAAGGTCTAAACCGCACATAGATTTAGTATGAAGTCTTGGTAGTACGTGGAACAACTGCAATGGCGCTTCCACCTGTAGTGAACTTGTGTAACACAATGACTAAGGTCGCACAGACAGGTGGGTGATGCTGATGGGAAAGGAAGGCCATCGACTTACTTATAGAAGTCTCATTTAGTTCGCTACTGATCTCACGAGTGTAGTATAAATGAAGAGATTTCTGAAACTAATGTAGGTCGCAGATCGTAAACTAGTTTCCACGTGTCTTTGTAATCTCGGCACGTGTTAAGTACGGGTCTAAGAGCAGTTGCCGGCCGGTGTGGCCGTGCGGTTCTAGGCGCTGCAGTCCGGAGCCGAGCGACCGCTACGTCGCTGATTCGAATCCTGCCTCGGGCATGGATGTGTGTAATGTCCTTAGGTTAGTTAGGTTTAATTAGTTCTAAGTTCTAGGCGACTGATGACCTCAGAAGTTAAGTCGCATAGTGCTCAGAGCCATTTGAACCATTTTTTTGAGAGCAGTTAGTTCACAGATCGTATCTCAAAGCAACATATTTTGTCCAGTTTGGTTAGCTACTCTGAATTTCAGCATTGATTTTATCCAGAATTTCTGTTTGTGACGATTGTGAGAGTCGTTACATGTCACAGTTACTGATTCTCGGGTAAGACTTCCAAATTAGCTTCAGAACCTCTTCCATCGTGCGACTATTAACAGTTTATTCTTATTGGTGAATTCTTGTTCACTTGCTTCGTGCACTCAAGACAAGGGAAAGAACGTTTGGTAACCAGGTGCACGCTGGTGAAGTTTTTCTTCATTCTTACATTTATATTTCTTATACTTATATTACAGGGACATGTTTATATGTGCGTGAAAGTCACGATTGAAAGATTCCTCTGACCTTCCCATAATTATTATTTAATGATAAATCGTGCTGGGGTCTCCAAGATGCGGTTTTAAATGTGACTTTGTAATTCAGGCGAGGGTATTATGAAGGACAGCAACCACCACTCATTTATCAGTTGTGTAGTTCATTATTTTGTTAAACTATTCTTGAATAAACGTGATGTTTTTATAAGAGCACATGCTTATGTATTCCCTTCCAAATTTCCATTTTACATCCTACTGCTAGCCGTTGTGGAATAGATGAACATGGCCAAGTTACTCATTTAGTATATATTCAACTATGTTAATTGTGCAGATGAATCACCGACAGACACCCTTCACAGCTGGTTGGCCGCACTCGCGTTTGAACCTTATTTATCAATATTGCGACTACAGTTCCCAGCCTTCAATTTCAACTTTCAGCCACGACTGAGCCACTGAGCAATATATGTGTGAGTGACGATTACAGTGCGATTAAAATTATTTGTTAGTTAACATGTGTCACTTGTCGTTACACTGTTGCCACACAGGGTTGCTGGCTTCTTGTTTACATTTAGTTACGTCCGACTACGTCTTTGCGTCGAACTAAAGGGAGGTCATTGCCAGATTGTATGCATGTGCTTTCCAGTGAGGACATTTACTTTGCTACCTTCCTTGATTTAATGCTTCGTATTTCATAAATAACTGTAATCCCAAAATAACTATTTGACTGTTAAGTGAAATATAAACTGTTAGTCTATGCACAACGGATAACGCATGAGAGGGTTCAGCTGACTAAGATAGTTAGCGGGTATTCGCCTGCCTTTCATTGGCTTTACGAAAATTATTTACTGAATGATTATAATTCATCACTTGGGATAACTAATTGGGATTCCCATCAGGTGTATGTTGGGACTAAAATTGTTAGGCTACGAAACCAGAGATTCTCAACTGAATATGCAGTTTACTATGGCATGCAATCCACGACTACTATATATTTTGGCACTGATGGTGGTTTCGTAACTTAAAATAACCACGGCAACAAGAAAAGAATGTTAAATTGCTACTATTCCTTCTACTACTCTCGCATGATCATGATGCTCGTCATTCATTCTCATTCTATGAGAAATGTTATGAACTGAACAGCAGGTGAGCTTACTTAGTGGCACTATTTGATTTTGATGGGAAGACGCGATCAGATGCCGTAATGTGGGACATTGGGCTTAGCAGACAAAAATATTCTTAAACGGGGCACACATGAAAATCATTTCTCCTACTAATTTCTTCAGACGACCGTATTTGTCCTAATACGAATTTCAATAAGAACGATAATTTGGCAATTACTGTGCAACCAACAGGCGGCCGTTGTGGCCGAGTGGTTCTAGGCGCTTCAGTCCTGAACAGCGCTGCGAATTCACTGTAGTCGATCGTTCTTGGAACATAATCACAACTTCACACGAGACACACGCAATTTCTACACTTAATTACCTCAAAAACGATCTTTGCTCCTGGATCTGTGCACCCAACTCCACGTGGGTAGTCGTAAGTCAATGGCTCGAATATTTACTCATTCATGGATATAGTTCTCTGTTTTATAACAAAATTAAACTTCACACGGATTGCCTATCTGCACCTAATTTAGGATGAAGATAGTCAACCCTCCTTGCAGAACTGCTCAGGTGCTAGAGTGGAGACACGCCCAAAAAAATAAAAAATAAAAAATAAATAAAATAAAAATGAAAAAAAATTGCGAAGAATTTCACACAATTCACATGATAAATGGCTAACCAGAAATCGTACTAGAATCTCCACTCTCTTTTGTTGTACAGTAGCGACCACATGGCTGTATCAAACAGACTAGGTGAGGACCATGCTACAAAGCAAATTCGTTTAATGTTTGGTGAACTAATTTATATTATTCTCGAAAGGTGTGATAGATAGCAGTCTTCAGATAAAACCAAACCTGCTGATTGCACCTCATCAGTGACTTCGTGTTACTAAATTCTATTTTCTACTCATGCTCAATCCATTGAATTTATCTGTAAAAGTGGTGTGTTGTAAAAGAGGTGTGTTGGCCAACATGAATGTGGTTTTTAGGTGGTCGCCACATAATCCTGACCATAATTTTGCTAAAAAAGAAAGGATTAGTAATCTTCACAGTAATATACCTCATCTTCTTCAACTTTTGCAAACTGGATGACGGAGCCCATCACAGCTTCGGTCCAGTCTCTGGCCAGATCCGGAAACGAATGTTGAAAAATGGTGGAGCGCCCCTAACGGCCACTCTCCTATTACTCGTGGGGGGGAGGGGGGGGTGAGAGGGGGTTCCTAACAACTCTCGAAGACTCTACTGCTACAGGTGCATCTTTTGTCAGTTCCCCACAAGGGACTGGCTGTCACCAAAAACCAAGTAAAACATGCATCTCCTTCCTACAGCTGCTCAGCAGACGAACTCACAATCAAAACAAGCACTAATTATGCACTGAAGAGCCAAAGAAATTGGTACACCTGCCTAATATCGTGTAGGGCTCCCGCAAGCACGTAGGAATGCCGCAGCACGATGCGGAGTAGACTCGACTAATGTCTGAGGTAGTGTTGGAAGGAACTGATACCATGAATCCTGCAGGGCTGTCAATAAATCCGTAAGAGTGCGAGGGCGTGGATATATCTTCTGAACAGCACATTGCTATGTTCCCAAGAAAGGCTAAATAATGTTCATATCTCATGAGTTTTGTGGTCAGCGGATGTGGTTAAACTCAGAAGAGTGTTCCTGGAGTCACTCTGCAGTAATTCTGGACGTGTGGAGTGTTGCATTGTCCTGCTGCGGTAGCAGCACAGTGGACATTAATGGACAAAGGTGGTCAGACAGGATGCTTACGTACTTGGCACCTGTCAGAGTCGTATCTAGGTGCCCCATACCATTACGTCTACATCTACATTTATACTCCGCAAGCCACCCAAGGTGTGTGGTGGAGGTCACTTTACGTGCCACTGTCATTAACTCCCTTTTCTGTTCCACTCGCGTATGGTTCGCGGGAAGAACGACTGCCGGAAAGCCTCCGTGCGCGCTCGAATCTCTCTAATTTTACATTCGTGATCTCCTCGGGAGGTATAAGTAGGGGGAAGCAATATATTCTATACCTCATCCAGAAACGCACCCTCTCGAAACCTGGACAGCAAGCTACACCGCGATGCAGAGCGCCTGTCTTGCACAGTCTGCCACTTGAGTTTGCTAAACATCTCCGTAACGCTATCACGGTTACCAAATAACCCTGTGACGAAACGCGCCGCTTTTCATTGGATCTTCTCTATCTCCTCTGTCAACCAGATCTGGTACGGATCCCACACTGATGAACAATACTCAAGTATAGATCGAACGAGTGTTTTGTAGGCCACCTCCTTTGTTGATGGACTACATTTTCTAAGGACTCTCCCAATGAATCTCAACCTGGTACCCGCCATACCAACAATTAATTTTATATCATCATTCCACTTCAAATCGTTCCGCACGCATACTCCCAGATATTTTACAGAAGTAACTGCAACCAGTGTTTGTTCCGCTATCATATAATCATACTCTAAAGGATCCTTCTTTCTATGTATTCGCAACACATTACATTTGTCTATGTTAAGGGTCAGTTGCAACTCCCTGCACCAAGTGCCTATCCGCTGCAGATCTTCCTGCATTTCGCAACAATTTTCTAATGCTGCAACTTCTCTGTATACTACAGCATCATCCGCGAAACGCCGCATGGAACTTCCGACACTACCTACTAGGTCATTTATATATATTGTGAAAAGCAATGGTCCCCTAACACTCCCCTGTCGCACGCCAGAGTTTACTTTAACGTCTGTAGATGTCTCTCCATTGATGACAACATGCTGTGTTCTGTTTTCTAAAAACTCTTCAATCCAGCCACACAGCTGGTCTGATATTTCGTAGGCTCTTACTTTATCAGGTGACAGTGGGGAACTGTATCGAACGCCTTCCGGAAGCCAAGGAAAATAGCATCTACCTCGGAGCCTGTATCTAATATTATCTGGGTCTCATGAACAAATAAAGCGAGTTGGGTCTCACACGATCGCTGTTTCCGGAATCCATGTCGATTCCGACAGCGTAGATTCTGGGTTTCCAGAAACGACATGATAAGCGAGCAAAAAACATCTTCTAAAATTCTACTAAAGATCGACATCAGAGATGTAGGTCTATAGTTTTGCGCATCTGCTCGACGACACTTTTTGAAGACTGGGACTACCTG
The DNA here is from genome assembly GCF_023864345.2 of Schistocerca serialis cubense. Lineage (NCBI taxonomy): Eukaryota > Metazoa > Arthropoda > Insecta > Orthoptera > Acrididae > Schistocerca > Schistocerca serialis. The sequence continues at coordinate 152,251,467 of NC_064639.1, forward strand.
TGCTCTTTTCCAATCATTTGGAACCTACCGTTCCTCTAGAGACTTGCGCTACACGGCTGTTAGAAGGGGGGGGGGGGGGGGAGGGGCAAGTTCTTCCGCGTACTCTGTGTAGAATCGAATTGGTATCCCGTCAGGTCCAGTAGACTTTCCTCTGTTGAGTGATTCCAGTTGCTTTTCTATTCCTTGGACACATATTTCGATGTCAGCCATTTTTTCGTTTGTGCAAGGATTTAGAGAAGGAACTGCAGTGCAGTCTTCCTCTGTGAAACAGCTTCGGAAAAAGGTGTTTAGTATTTCAGCTTTACGCGTGTCATCCCCTGTTTCAATGACATCATCATCCCGGAGTGTCTGGATATGCTGTTTCGAACCACTTACTGATTTAACGTAAGACCAGAACTTCCTAGGATTTTCTGTCAAGTCGGAACATAGAATTGTACTTTCGAATTCACTGAGCGCTTCACGCATAGCCCTCATTACGCTAACTTTGACATCGTTTAGCTTCTGTTTGTCTGAGAGGTTTTGGCTGCGTTTAAACTTGCAGTGAAGCTCTCTTTGCTTTCGCAGTAGTTTCCTATCTTTGTTGTTGAACCACGATGCGTTTCCTAACTTTGTTGTTGAACCACGGTGGGTTTTTCCCGTCCCTCACAGTTTTACTCGGCACGTACCTGTCTAAAACGCATTTTGCGATTGCCTTGAACTTTTTCCGTGATCACTCAACATTGTCAGTGTCGGAACAGAAATTTTCGTTTTCGTCTGTTAGGTAGTCTGAAATCTGCCTTCTGTTACTCTTGCTAAATGATAAACCTTCCTCCCTTTTTTTATATTCCTATTTACTTCCGTATTCAGGGATGCTGCAACGGCCATATGATCACAGATTCCCTGTTCTGCGCTAACAGAGTTGGGAAGTTCGGGTCTGTTTGTTATCAGTAGGTCCAAGATGTTAACTCCACGAGCAGGTTCTCTGTTTAATTGCTCGAGGTAATTTTCGGATAGTGCACTCAGTATAATGTCAATCGATGCTCTGTCTCTACCACCCGTCCTAAACATCTGAGTGTCCCAGTCTATATCTGGTAAATTGAAATCTCCACATAAGACTATAACATGCTGAGAAAATTTATGTGAAATGTATTCCAGATTTTCTCTCAGTTGTTCTGCCACTAATGCTGCTGAGTCGGGAGGTCGGTAAAAGGAGCCTATTATTAAACTAGCTCGGTTGTTGAGTGTAACCTCCACCCATAATAATTCACAGGAACTATCCACTTCTACTTCACTACAGGATAAACTACTACTAACAGCGACAAACACGTCACCACCGGTTGCATGCAATCTATCCTTTCTAAACACCGTCTGTGCCCTTGTAAAAAATTCGGAAGAATTTATGTCTGGCTTCAGCCAGATTTTCGTACCTATAACGATTTGAGCTTCGGTGCTTTCTATCAGCGCTTGAAGTTCTGGTACTTTACCAATGCACTTTCAACAGTTTACAATTACAATACCGATTGCTGCTTGGTCCCTGCATGTCCTGACTTTGCCCCGCACCCTTTGAGACTTTTGACCTTTCTGTACTTGTCTGAGGCCATCTAACCTAAAAAACCGCCCAGTCCACGCCACACAACCCCTGCTACCCGTGTAGCCGCCTACTGCGTGTAGTGGACTCCTGACCTATCCATCGGAACCCGAAACCCCACCACCCTATGGCGCCAGTCGAGGATCTGCAGCCCACACGGTCGCAGAACCGTCTCCGCCTCTGATTCAAACCCTCAGAGCCTCCACAAGCTTGGATCGTCGCCTGCTGACATGCAGGGTCCATGGATTCATAAGGTTGTTCCCATACTCGTACACGTCCATACACTCGATATAATTTGAATCGAGACTTGTCCGACCAGGCAGCAGGTTTCCAATCAGCAACAGTCCAATGCCGGTGCTGATGGGCGCAGCTGTGGCGTAAAGCTTTGTGTCGTGCAGTCATCAAGGGTACACGAGTGGGCCTTTGGCTCCGAAAGTCTATATCGATGATGTTTCGTTGAATGGTTCGCTCGCTGACACTTGCTGAAGGCCCAGCATTGAAACCTGCAGCAATTGCATTCTGTCACGTTGAATTGTCTCTTCAGTCGTCATTGGTCCCGTTCTTGCAGGATCTTTTTCGGCCGCAGCAATCCTGGTATTCACGGTACACTCGTGTTATGATCATACGGGGAAGCCCAGACTTCATCGCTCCTTCGGAGCTTCTGTGTCCCACAGCTCGTGCACCGACTATAATACCACGTGCAAACTCAATTAAATCTTGATAAACTGCCACTGAAGCTAAACTAACAACTGAGTTCTAGATTGCAGCGCCGTATTCTTCCTGTTTACACATCTCTGTATTTGAATATGCATGCCTATAGCAGTTTCTTTGGAGCTTCAGTCTATAACTTATGGCGACATAATAGGGATAAGGGAAAGGATGTACATAATGAAATTATTAAATAAACGAAGATAGTTGCGTCCATCCCTTTTGCAAAGTTTCACTGTACCATACACCGCTTACAAGAATACCTAATGCGTCATATAAAATCACTGTCACAGAATACCATGTGACGCATTAATGAGGCGGAACCAATAGTTCAAAAGGTCAGGACCAAAGTGCTGCTATTTGAGAGTATGCGGAACTATTTTCGCCGTTACTACAGTGAGATATGTTGGGAACGCTAGATGCAGTGTCCGTCGGCAGCTGTTTTTAAGTGAGCGGTGACGGAATTGTGGCAGACGACGCGTTTTGTAGCCCTGAATGTAAAATCATGTCCTAAATGAACCACAACCTCGTATTCTGTAATACACCCGAGAAAAACTGCAGTGTCCAACCAACAAAGGAACTATTAATCACACTTGCGTTGATTATGGTGATTGAAGTGACGAAGAAACTCAAGGCAGAAAAGCCTTAGTTTCAGCGTTAAAATGAAAGTGAATTTCCTCGCTTTCGCTGTGTTATAACCTCTCTAAATGTAGTGTCCTGGGGTCGAGAGGACAGAAGTAACAGTCAATTTGAACATACTTTATTATTATTAAAGAAAAACGCCTTTTTGGCAAACCTAAGTTTTAACGCAAGAACAACAACAAAAAAACCACCTCTCTTGTGGTGGCAAACCAGATAAGGAAACAAAACAATAGAAGAAAAATACTGACCAAAATCTACTTTACAAAATACAAAGTGCTACTACAATGCTACGGCTAGTGAATACAATGCGTAAGTACTGGCCGGAGTTGTTCCTAGCGGTTGATAAACATTGTCGGTCTGACGGTCTAGGCGTGCGTATAAAGCCACGTCCGCGGAGTGCTACATCAGTCATATGATTTCCGATTGGTGGAACACTATCACATGTTGTTTGGCGAAGTAGTTCTGTGTTTATTTGGAACTTATGTTATTGATTCTGTCCGCTGGCGATGTTTCTCTCCGCGCGGCTGAAAGGGAGTTAGCAACCCATCTTCCGTGTCGTTTCTGCGGGCCCTCTAACAATAAGGGGCCGCTACGACACTAAATTACAACTGTTTGGTCATAACTATGAGTTCTTTGATTTCGCTGCGAGATCGTTTATCGGATCTACAACATATAAAATGTTAGTTCCCTTTATTACAAGAACGATAAAAGGATTTACTTTACTTTGTAAAATCTATTGCTACAGGAAAGAGCTGAATATTTGCATCTGGCTGCCACACAACGTCAGGTGGCTTGCGGAGTATGGCTGTAGATGTAGATGTAGCAGTAGAATATTACAGTATCACTTGTTACCCAAATTTAGTAAACTCTATAGGTTGACTCTTACACAGAAGATTACAACAACCAGCCACTTTTAAAAATGCTATTTATTTATTTATTTAAAGAGCGTCGTTACCGGTTTCGGACCGAGGGGTTCATCTTCAGACAGCTTTTTTTCTCCACCTGACGAAATTTCCTTGGGGTGGTGGTGCCCTACAACCAAAACAAGATACGAGACAGCCGTCTGAAGATGAACCTGTCGGTTCCAAACTGGTAACGGCACTGTTTAAATAAATAAATAGCATTGTAAAAAGTGGCTGGTTGTTGTAATCTTCTGTGTAAGAGTCAACCTAGTTCTGCACACAGTCAGGGGCTCAAAATGTGAGTTTTTGACAAAATAGCATTACTGAACTCTTCTCTCAAAGTAAAAGGTTCTCGTTGTTTGAAAGTAGAGTTCCACCAAACACAGGAGCCTTCACTAGACGATCTCTTCTTGATCGGAGATCACAGACTGGGTGGAGCCTTCCTCAGCTTGGCTGCACATTGGCCTCCGTGCGGTGGCTCTGCGGCACTGGAAGCGAAGGTATGGCTCCAGCAGCGCTTCCCGTTCCTTAGTGCGGATTACAGCGAGACATCGCTAACTTCTATGATCTCAATGCAAGCCGCTGTCTTCGGTATGGCACCACAGTCTCTTGATCATACTAACCATCGGATAACTGAAACACTGGCCACACAAGCTGCTATATTACCTACCAGTGAGCAGTTCTGGTTACAGGTCATAAGCGACACATGCAGATGCTGAACGAAAACCGAATAATAGGAAGAACAAATAAGAGCAAACAAAAAAGTTTGTAAAAAATGTAAAAACAACACAGCGAAGTATTAGAAGTAAAAAATACATTTAAGCCAATTTACTGAATAAAAATAGTAATAAGAATCATTTTAATAAGACTTAGAAGTAAAAGCATGTGAAGAGTTTCGAACCGCTCCAGAAGAACAGACACCACATGTGTATAATTAAGATGACGATGGCCAATCAGCTTTCCAGTGCATATGAACACAAGGCTCGAAATATTACGAGAATCGACGAAATTTCGAGAGTAATGACGATAATGGGCAAGGGGCGCCATATCCTTAGTGTGTGGATAGGTAGAGAATTTGGGCCTGTCGGGAGGCGTTGAGCAGTTGCGATGACCACTGTGTCTGCATGGCGCAGTGGTAAGCGCGTCTGTCTAGTAAGCAAGATACCAGGGTTCGAATACCGGTCCAGCACAAATTTTCGATCTTCACCACTATTTAAATCAAAGCACACTAGTATCCAGTTTCTGTAATTACTTTATGTATTAATTGTATATGTAACACCAAAACGCGTCTTGTGCGAAATGGTTTGGTTAGTGCCCGCTTGCTTATTTGAGTGGTAACGCGCTTTATTACCAGGCAGCGGGCAGGGGTTCGATTCCCGGCCGGGTTGCAGTTTTTCTCCGCCCGTGGACTGGGTATTGCGTTGTCATCATCATCATTTCATCTTCATCATCGACATGCAAGACGTCCAGTGTGGCGTCGACGGAAATAAGACTTGCACTCGGCGGCCGAAGTTCTCCAGATGGGGCTCCCTGCCAACTATTCCACACGCTCATTTCATTTTTTGTTTGGTTAGTGCTTTGTTTGAAACGTGCGTATTTCTTTCGAATCACTGTGTGTATGTGTGTGTGTGTGTGTCACCATGTCACACGATATGCGAAACAAATACTCAGGAATAGTGACGCAAAATTCCAAACACCAAGAAAATAGTCGGACAAGGACTTGGAAGGGAATTGACTAAATGTTGTGGCATTGAGCGCTCTGATTGGTGAAACTAACTCTAACGAGTAAACTGTTAACAACAAGTAATTTTAATCTGATCATAGTGAGAGAAAGTAACGAGACAACATGCGACAGAGAATACAGAATGCTCTGGATTGTATGCTGCATTAATTCACTCACTCTTAGATAACAACAATTTATTTTGAGTTAACAAAGTTCAGCATCTCTGGTAAATTGCGGACATCTTATCTGGAGCAGGCTGAGAGCATTTGATAATATAAACTGGAATGTATCGGATAAAAACTAAACGGCAGTCTGTGTGCGAACGGTTGGCGTTGGGAGGACGCTTAAATTTATTCACGGCAAGCACCATTTAAAGGATTACAGTGGCGAAGTGGATGACGCAGCAGCCATACAGAATGAGCTTTCTGCTACCCCTTTCTCTCCATTCGAAAAACATTCAGCTCATTCAGAATGAAATGAGTATTTCTTTCATTATTTATATGAGGCGTGCTGTGAAAAGAAGTTGTCGACGATGCACGCCTTTCTGATTTTTCTGTTGACAGCTTTGGTGTGGCACATTCATTAGGACGGAAATTGAAGCGTTCTTTTACGTTATGAAATAACTGATCAGTGTGCACATTTATAAGTTTTGATTAAAGGAAGAGGCAGGCAGAAAATGAACGAGGTGACATAGAGGCGTACACGTTTGGCAGTTTTCGAACTCATCTTGTTAGTTAATCGAATCAGTTCATTTTTCCTGTTAGGATTGGAACGCTCGACGACTGGTATATTGTGTCAGCAATGTCTATTATCTCTGAAACTGAAATGTAACGTGTCACACCCTGTGACGCTTGTAAACACAAAAATTTCCAATTAAATGTATGCAAAACTCCGGCGCTGATTACATGACAGCAAGTGGAATTACTAATAATAAGTAATGATTATTAACGATATTTGCAATGGATATGAAGAGGACACACACACACAAACACACACACACACACACACACACACACATATATATATATATATACACACGGCATGTCAGTAATCACTGTGTTGCAGCGAATAAAAGCGTTAACATTTTCCGAATCACCGAGCTATGTAGACACGGACTATAATGTACATTAGTCCAGTGAAGTTCGGTCAGAGGTAGCATGTTTGCGTCTTGAGCTGGAGGAGACTCATGGCATCAATACATTCAGCTAATTTCCACACCTTGGAGTAAGAGAAATCGACGGATGTAAGGGCAAAATCTGGGGGTACTCGCCAGGAGCGTTAATGTTTACAGTGCATGTAGTAGTTGTAGCTTTATTCATCCGTAGGTCAATAATATTGGACGTGTCTTGTTATTACAGTTTAAGAACAAAAAATATATAAAATTCACATTAAAGAAATTTACATACTTAGAGGGCTACTTTTGACAAGAATGGGACAGGTAGTCTACCTTGGCCTCATAGTAGGAACCTTCGAGTCATTTGCATTCAAGTAATATAGTTAAACCACGGAAAATCTAAATAACGATAGCCGGATGAAGATTGGAGCCTCCACCTTCCCAAAAATAATTCCTGTCTGTTTAAGACAGTGCTACCTTATTGTGTTTATCCCTAGTGTGCAATACTGTTTTACAAAGAATTTATTTAATAGCGTAAAAGTCTGGTGCTTCACTTTCTTTTCTTACTCGCATGCACTGCATACACAGACGCACTACACACACTACACACTACACACACTGTAAGTATGAAAACGCCGATTCCTCATTTCCATTTTCTTTCCTACGTCTCCCATCTGCCAGCCTGAAGTAAACAGCGATATGTTGAGATCATAAAGAGGAAGAGATGTAAATATTATACATTGTATAGCTTTGGGAGTAATTTTTTCCAGAAAAGAAGAAGAAAACAAAGCCTGATAGTGCTATGTGAAATAAAATGTTGTATTATCGTTGCTGTTAGTATATATCTTTACAGTTTTAACCAAATCCCCACTCACTGTTCTCTAAGAAATCCTTCACTGTAAAGTAATACCTCCGTATTTTTTATGTGAAAACTCTTACAGGTTTTCAAATAAAACAAACGTTATTAACACATTTATTCTTCATATCTACATGTTTATTTCTCAACAACGAGAGACCAGTTTGTTGATGCCGCAGCTGTAGTATGTTTGTCTTTGTTGATTGAGCCACAACCTCACCTCTGCTTGCACCGCTTCATCTCCATCAGATGGAAGCCTTCGAAGGCGTTCTTTAAGGTTTGGAAACAGAAGAAAATCTGATCGTAACAAGCCGGGACGGTATGTAGGATGATCGACGAAGGAGAACCGCAGGTCTCGGATTGTTTCGGATGTTGCAGCGGTCGTGTATGGCCTGGCAGTGCAATTCTTGAGTGTGTGTTCCATGTGTGGACGAGCTCTTCGAATTCTAAACCCAATTACAGCACGTTGTTTCTCACGCACCGACGTAGTTAAATTGCAGACTACCATGTTACACACTACAATTAGGAGCCCTCTAGCGAACATGGATGGCAGTATGTCGACACGAAGAATAAAGACTTAGAATATTAATGTTTGTTTTATTTAAGATACCTTGAGTGCTTTCACATAACAAAGAGCCATTACTTTTTAGCACGCTCTCGTAGAATGCACTGTGTAAGCGATGTTTTGTACTAGCCTTTTTAAAACGTTTCTTTTAGTAGTAGAACACTTAACCTTTATCAAAATACATTAATAGAAGAGTTCCTCAGGGTGGCAATATCAATAGTTACACATCAATGACTTTAACAGTAGTGTTACCAATGGGGAAATAATTCTTTTACTGACCCCCGCAATATTATATTTACTGAGGAAACAAGAGCATTCCTTGCAGAGAAAGCAAATGAGATCCCCAAGGAAGTTTACAGTTGGTCAGTATGGGATAGAATGACAATAAAATGTAAACAAACCAACTGCCAGCAATTCCAGTTTCAAGAGGGAAACTGATATAGTTGCACCGAACGTAGGTGGAATCTCTGTATTCGTATTACAGAAGTCATGGCTAGCATCTCTTCTTTTCGTGATGTCGCTTGTGAACATTCCTTGCTCTCTCTGACGAATGGATGTCTTCAGTACAAAGAAAAACTAGCCGAAGTTGCTAAATTCAGATTTTTTATTCACTCGATGACTAGTTTCTGGCCGGGACCCATTTTCAAATTGTCGTAATATAGTCAGACATGGTATTTTCGAAAATACAAAAACCACGTTAAAAATGTTCAGACGAACAGTACAGAGCAGAAAGAGCTATTTGCGCGCGCTGGAACTGTTCGTTTGCACATCTCAACGTGATTTTTGTGTTTTCGGAAATACCGTTTTCGACTGTCCTACGACGATTTCAAAATGTGTCCCGGCGGGAAACCAGTCATCGAGTGAATAAAGAAAGTGAAATTAGCAGCTTTGACTGTCTTTCGTTGAACTGATTAACAAAAGTTAGAGTCCTACTATTATACCAACATGCAGGAAGTTCATACTGGATGTATTGTTGTTTGTTTCTCATTGTGTTTCGATTTACTTGTTATTTTATTCCTAGTACTATAGGAAACTGGCTGTTCTCCAAGCCACTCAAAATGGTGAGTGCACACAGTAAAATATTGTCACAGGCCTAACTGACAACAGTACTTTTCTTGCCAATTTATTCAAAGCTACTCGCATTCACTATATCATTTGTCTGTACCTTTCCCAGTGTCCCTCTTCCTTTCATTAAACTAACATTTACTTGACGAAACGTCTGTAAAGAGAAGAAGCCAGGGACAGAAGATTAGCAACTTCATGTCTGACAGGGAGTCCGCCCCCATTAGCTGAGTGATCAGCGCGGTGGAATGCCACGCCAAGGGACCCGGGTTCGATTTCCGGATGAAGCAGGTGATTTTCTCCTCTCAGGGACTAGGTACTGTGTTGTCCGCATCATTATTTCATCCCCGTCTCCGACGCTCAAGTCGCCCAATGTGGCGTCGAATGCAATAAGTACTTGCCCTCGGCGGCTTCCCCGCCCACAATGCCGTACGCTCATTTCCATTTTTCCGTGTCTGACAGGGAACCCTCTGCATTACCATTACAGCAACGTACGTTACATGCTATTCGAAAGAAAGTGGGTATCACCCTGACTGTTGTCACGCTGTTGGAAACTGATGCAAATGATTATATTGATACGTCTAATGCAAGATACGTAACAGACGAAAAAAGTACAGCATCTGTTTCCACCTGACCACTTGACTGTGCATAACATGCCAGTAGCAGGACTACGGGCTCTTAGTATTGGGAGACAAGAACCGGGGAGAGTTCAACGTATCACACCGTGATAGTTTGATGTTTTGTCTTCCAGTGAAGCCAAAACTGAGCCAATGAGATTCACTCCAGTTGCTAATAAACCTGAAACTTGCTGTGCCCTTCGTCAAGGGGAATCAATTGCAAAAGGCCGCTTGTCCGTTAATCATTGACAATTCAAACGTATGGTGAATAATGGGACTCCGTAGGTAAATGGCAGGTAAGGATGGGAAGACTCACCATGTCCACTCATTGTGTATGCATGATGGCCTCTTTTAGCATGTTGAAGACGCTAGTGTAATCGCCAATGAGGGAACAAAATGTAATCACCAGCGGAGTTTTGTGCATGTTGGGAAGAAATAATACCTTCATCTGGTCTCTGAGGTCATGTATGGATCATTCCACTGACTGGCAGAGAACACTAGGCAGAGCGTACTTGCTCGCATAACTTCAACGAAGCTCACAACATACAGCACTGTGCCCAGAGCTAATCATGGCCCCCTGGTTCTGATCCGAGTAGAAGACTTCAGTCAAAGGCATCTAAGGTTCTATGACAAGCTAGGACTGAGACATCCTAGAGATGAGCGAAAAGGATGAGAACTGTAGTTTCCTCTATATACGCCGTGCGCTAGACATCAGAAGCAGCTACACAGGTAGCTGACTGCGTCTAGGATACACACAAGGGAATTTTATGTAAGACGACTTCAGAGAACGACAGCTGCAAGAGACTACGAAGTATAAGCGTAAGAACCTAAAACGTGCTTAGCTCAGGCGGAAATATTAGTATTCTAGTGATCAACTGTGAAGCATTCGGGACAATGCGACAGTTTGAAGGGCTTCTAAAGAGCAGTGGAGCTCAGTAATCCCCATTTACAGAAAGCTGAAATTGATAGCAGTAAAATTTTTGGGACAAATGAAAGGATATATCGAAACTATACTGTAGTGGTAAATGGAGATGGTGTATTTATAGCAGTAAACAAGAAACTCAAACCCACTAATATAGAAATTAAAGCAGTATTCAAGATTGCTTGGGCAAACTTCATTACGTAGGGGAAGCATAAAATTGTAATTGAATTCTTCTACAGAGCACCAGTCTCAGCACAAGATGTTAATGAACACATTAGGGTGACCCTCAGTTACCCAATCATTCTATTATCGTCGGGGAAAACTTCAGTCGTCCAACAATCAGGTGCGACTGTTACTTGGTGGATTTGTTAAGACAGTCTGTAAAACACTATGACGTGCTTTCTGTGAAAACTTCGTAGAATAGATTTTTCGGAAACCCAACAAACAAGACGGGGCCTTTTTGAGGATATCCAGGTTGAAATTGGTGCCAATGGCCATGAGACTTTTGTAACAATAATGATTACGGACACTAGCATCAAGATTTGTATGTTCAACCAACTGAATAACGTATCGCTAGGTACTTTACGCATTTACATTCTCGATAAGAGCAAGTAGAAGAACTGTGGCTTAAGTTTAAGAAAATTATTGACGTGTTGAGGACAGCTTTGTATCTGTTACAATACTTCATGTTTGGAGAGACCTTCCATGGGCCACAGTCACTGTAAAGATATTTCTAAGGAGACTGGTATACTATCTAACAGGTGTTAAGCAAAGAATAAGGTTATAGATAAACAGATGCTGAATGAAAATCTGCTATATGCAAAGGCTGTTAGTGTACAGACACCCATGGATGACACACTCAGACTAATGATAAAAAAGAAAACAATAGAAATTCTGCATGTTTTCAAATGGTCCATTGCACAGGAATATCAATGAGTACAGCCACAATCTAATTCTCGCACCATTGCAAAGATCAGTCATATGGATGCTATTACCAGTCGCATTGAACAGATGAAATCGCTAAAATTGAATACACCTTCAGGAATTAATGGAATCGATATCAGATTAAATGCAGAATTAGAGGTTTATTTAGCCCCTTTTTTTTAATGTAATTTTCCGTAGCTCCTTCGAACAAAAACCCGTAGCCTCTAGTTGTAAGAAAGTGCAGGCCACACCCGTTTTACACAAATGGTAGCAGTAATGGTCTATACGGCTGGGTTGTCTATACCGCTGTCGTGCAATACTCTTGACATCCATCTGTTTTAGAATCATATAACATACTCTGAGCTCAAAAATACTGTAGCATATTAACAAAACGACCACCTACATATCAACCAGCATTGATTCTTAACACGGCAATCACGTGAAACCCGCTCACTCTTTTCGCAAGTGACATACTGAAAGCCACACCCTATGCAGTCAGGTAGATGCAGTATTTCTTGATTTCGGAAAAGCATCTGACTCAATACTACTACGCATATTTTGCAAAGATCGATTGTGTGGGGTAACAAGCGAATTTTGTGACTGGACTGAAGCTTTATCGGTAGGAAGAACACAGTATGTTATTTTGTATGGAAAGCCATCTTGAGATGTAGAAGAAGCTTCAAATATGCCCAAAAGATGTGCGTTGGGATCTTTGTTATTCGTGTTGTATGTTGATGACCTAGTAGATAAAAATATTACTAACCTCAAATGTTTCAAAAATGACACAGATATCTATAAAGAGGACTATCTGACAAGAGCTGCACAAATATTCAATCATAAGAGGTCAAATCACAGCAAATTATGGCAATTTTCTTGAAATAGTCAAAATTATTATGTTCATTTCTCAGAACGAGAAAACGTAACGTCGTATGACAACATTATCAACCAGTCACAATTGGAATTGGTCATCTCATACAAATACCTGGGTGTTACAATTTGTAGGGATATGAAACGGAACGTTCACATAGTCAGACATTAATCAGGTGCCAAACTTCGGTTGATTGGTAAGGTACGAGGGAAGTGCAATCAGTCTAATCACTGATGCGACACATCCTAGAATGTTGCTCAACTGAGCCGGGAACATACAAAATAGTACTAATGCGGATTATTTAACGGTAGGAGCGCAATTGAAGAGCAGTACGAATTGTCAGAGATATGTTTTGCCAATTGGTGCGCATCATGGAGACGGTGAAAGAACTGAACTTGAAAGATGCTTGAAGATAGGCGGAAACTGTTGCACATATCCGTACCTAGAAAGTTTGAGGAACCAGCAAGGGATTCGAGAATACACCATACGAACCGCTTTCGAAGGGCCCACGAAGACAAGATAGGCTAATTACTGCTCGCACAGAGGCGTTTAAATAATCATTCTTCCCGCGCTCCATACGTGATTGAAGCGGTACGCAACTCTAACGACTGTTACATTGGAAAGTACCCTCTGCCTCGCACTTCACAGTGATTTTCAGAGTATAGAGATGGATAGAAAACATAACCTGTTTCTAACTTCAGTGCACCTCGTCCAATGTTTTTCGGGTGTGTGGGTTCTGTCTCTGAATTTCAGCTCTAGATAGTCTGCAACATGCAGGTCACTAAAGAACGTTTTCAGTCCGCAAATATCTCAAAATGATGGTGGGAAGGAGGATCTGTTTAATATTGTGGTTGCTCCAACCACTGGTACAACAAATCCCACAATTTTCCCACTGCCAGTATCTTGGCTGCCAGATGCGTTGCCCTGATAAAAAATAATATTATTTCTTCCTAGTTTTTCCTCGCTATTTTAGGGCATTTTCTGGCCAAAAGACTAGTGTATAATTCGCTTGTTACGGGTTTACCTTCAGAATTGTTGAGAAGAATTTACTTAGAATTCGAAAAATGACAGTATTTAATAAAACTCTTTCTTTTCGCTGAAGATCTAACGGCTACCAGCCACTGCATTGACTGTTGTTTCGTTTCTCACTTATAGTGGTGGAATGGTGGACCCATGAACGAAGCTATGTAAGAGATCGGCACAAAGAATATGTTGGCTTCATAAACGTTCCATACAACATGTAAAATTTTATTTCTGTATTTGTTTTGAAGCAGCATTCACCAAACACCGTATCCACTTTAAATAAAGCTTTCTGATTAGTTTTGATACGCCTGTGATGACAGCTTTTTCATGCTTACATAGGGTGCAAGAATACTACATACACAAATTTGCAGAGTAGTCAGAGGAGATACAAAGACGCACTTTTGTTACGTCCTACTCTGATAGGGACTTCCCTTAGACCACGTTCACAATTGTTTTGTCTCTGGTAATCCATCAAAGAAAGTAGGACTGCAACGGGACACGAAGTACAACAAAACCAGCTGCTGTATTTTAATCTACATCGTTTATTCTTTTTTACATTTGCTACCAGTTTCGACACCAAATGGCGTTATCTTCGGGCCCAAGCCTAATCTGCCATTCAAAACCATTATCATGTTCTCGTCTGACCATGTTGGGCTTGTTATTGCCACGGAAGTTACGGAATCCAGTTAATTTTGACCCGCTGCACACGATTCTGCTCATTGCACATGAACACGGTTGTGAATAGCGGGTTACGCTTTGGAGTTGAAGATGACCCCATTTGGTGTCGAAACTGGTAGCATGTGTTAAAAAGAATAAACGACGTAGATTCAAATACCGCCAGCTGGTTTTCTTATCGCTATTCAAATACAGATGATTTGAGTGTAATATGTTGGGAGTGGGATACGATTTGCAACAGAATTACACCTTACAGCTAGGAAAGATATTATTCATTACTGCTACCATTATCCACATTACATTATTATTTTTTATGTCAGGGGCCGCCAAGAATTCAGCTCTCGTGCCATGCAGTGGCTCATGTGCCACAGTGCTCAGCCTGGATGCACACCTCTGCCACCAACATGTAACGCTGCCTGAGCGGTAGGAGGAGGAATGCAGTTTATGCTTAACAAGCTACACTCCGGCATAGAACCTGTATGAACAAATGCTAAATGATCAAATGTGCAAATGAACATTAAAGATCTATGGATTGAAAAAGGACTTTGCGAGGAAAACAATTCGTCAGAAATTTGGGAAAGTAATGTCAAAGACAACCGATGTTCCGGGATGGCACGATAAAGAATAGATATTGATCCTCGCGTATTCAAAGACACGAAGAGAACAAATAGCTGAACTCGTATGCATGAACACATGGTTCAAGGCATACCTCTGAATGAACCTGAAAAATTATGTAACAGAATTAGGTCAGCGCAGAACGATGTGGTAAGGATTCCACCAAAGATCTTGGACGATGAACTTGGAAATGCCCATCTAAAAAATGCACAAGTGTTTTTAGTTGACAAATCTTCAGCAAGGAGCACGATGTTCATGGCATCAAGAGGACCAGGAAGTGCAGCAGTAGTTTATAGAAGGAATGTCCGTCAAACCACACTGTCTTATCAAATTCGAAATTGGGCGCGGAGCAGTATGATTCACTGGCCAGGTTCCAGAGTACAGCTTGAGGACAAGATTTTCAGTGCCCAGTCAAAGGTAAGGCTGCTTCAGTAGAGGAAAACACGGATTATAGAGTCTGTGAGTCATATGAATGCTTTGTAACTCGCGTACAGATACATAAATGAAAGTCGTTTGTAACATTCGAATCAGAAACTCCAACCAACTCCCCGCAGTTTCCGCAGAAATCTCCATAAAGACAAAACGGGATAACGACAGCTTAGGATAGGCGTCATCTAAAACTCAAAATATTTACAGCTTGTATAGATTTTTGTGACTGGTTTACTTTAACTACAGCTTTCCAAATTCCTCCCACTTGCTACCAGCTCCACGATCAAATATGAGACCTTTGCCAAGTAATCACGTCTGAAAAGCCACTACATTTACTTACGTGAATTCTTATAAGCTTTCCACTGCTGAAGGAATGGCTTATTCCAACACCGTGCTTCAGTAATTTCCAAGGTGATGAGCTGGTAATGTTATTCTCCCCCTCACATGGCAGCTGCCTCAAGAGGACTTTTTGAACACCTCAAGCTCCAAGAACTTCAGAATCTGTGGAGGCACTCAAACGATTTAATCAATCAGGCGTGACTTGACACACAGTTACTTTTTTTCTGGGATGCTTGACGTTATTCCACTAGGTTCATACGAAAACGCCAGGATCGCTTTTGTTGAACATTTATTCAGATTACCGGTTTCGACGAACTGTGTTGCCATTTTAGAATCTTATGCACCACCCTTCAAAGAATCCCGTCCATGTTTGCAATAATTTCGTGTCTTTTAAACACGTATAAGATGTATATTCGGTGTATATTTTATGCAATCAAACACTGGAAACACCAGGATGGAATATCAACAACATAAGGAAAAGACAGATTGCTATTGACGTTAAAGATGCATTCCAGTCTAAGCTGCCGGAGATGGCGATCATGTATGTGAGAGGTGTGCTTGCTTGTGCTAATGTGTGTGTGTGTGTGTGTGTGTGTGTGTGTGTGTGTGTGTGTGTGTGTGTGTGTGTGTACGTTCGTGCGCGCGTGGGCCCACTTCTTTTTCTCACGAAGGCTGTGGCCGAAAGCTATTCTGTAAATGTCTATTAGTTGAGCCCGTCTGCAACTTAACGGGTCATATTTCATGTAATGATTGTTTTGAAATACCATTTCCTATGCCGCGTATGTTCTTGGAACGTCTATTTATTGCATACATGGACGAGATTGTCTGAAGGGTAGTTCATAAGGTATGAAGATGGTAATCTGAAACCGGTAAGCTGAATAAATGCTCCACTAAAAATATCGTTGCGTTTTGAAAGTTGTTACTTATCAGTACGGCGAAAAACCAGCGAGAGCTAAAAATTTCAGAGTTCTTTATTCATAAGAACAAGAAGTCACATAACTTAAGCTAGCCCAGGTGTTGTGGTACAAGCTCTTCTGTGTAATAGTCCAAGTTAGCCTCACTGCTGGTGAAGTACAAGTGTCGCTTTGTACACAAATGTGGTCGCTAGGTACTGACTGACTCTGAGCTAGAGGCTGAGCTAACTGCGACTGCGACTCCCACAGGGCTATGACTTATGACTGGACTCATGGACTCACTAGATGACTGACTAGAACTGACTGAGTCCTCCGGTCCGCGGTGGCGATCTAAATACTGGCGGTCTAGAGGGCGTTGGCAGTCCGTTTATTACGAATGTGTCTTTGGTCTCTATCGATCTTCTCTCGATCTCTTTGCCACCTACTGTGCTGGCGACAGCTTACGCCAGCACACTCACCAGCGTTTTGTAAACAATCTCCTATGTATACTGCCAGCATTGGACCAGTGTCCTACCAATGAACCGATATTTAACACCTGCTTTGCCCACGACTAAGTCTTAGTATGACTGTATTTCATATCCCATCCCCCAAACCTCAGTTGTTGCGATGTGAGATTTGTACATGATGATGATTAAAGTTGTGATTAATTGACACTGTAGTCATTTTGTGTTACGAGAACAGTATAATTTTACATTTCTCAAACTGTTTCCTATCTTTGCGTCTCATTGAAGTCTTATAAAAGATCTGATTGAATATTTATGCAGTTGCTTCCAGACAGTACTCCACTATCGATAAATTCATACTCTGTAAAAGTTTGAAGTTATTGTTATAATATGTAAGCCTGCAAGGTATGGGTGGCATTCAGCTGACTGGGAACACTAGGCTATCATAAAGACCTCAGCAGACTTTAAATATGCAATAGAAAATCAAACAGGCAATGACAAATATTTATAAGCTAAGAAATTTGTAAATAACAATTATAGAGTGTAAGAAAAATGTTTTGTAAAATTTATTTGAGTTCTTTGCGTATTGATGGTGGCAGTGAAGTAATCGTACCTAGATATTTGTTGGCGGGAGAGCCTGCGCATTGATGCATAGGGAGCGTGGCGACAAGAGCGCAGCATTGTCGATAGAACACTCTTGAGTCAACCTTTGTGTGGTGAAGTTGTGTGTAGAGACAGAGCGGTGAGCCTGTTCGCCACCAGCTATATATTACTTGAAGAATACTATAATTATATAATTAGTAATTATGAATTACTAAAAATCGACGTCATGAAGACATCAAAGGTATTTAACCACTAACTCCATATTGTAAGTTCTTTGTTACATTTTTAATCTGTTTTATGTAAACGATCCCCAAACTAAAGTTTTATAAATTGAATCATTATAAAGAGCTAAAAATTTATATTTAGTCAACTTCAGAATAGATCAGTTTATTGCAGTCATTATCGTATTATTTTTCATTGAACCCAGTAACCACAAGATTTTACTTTTGCTGAGTTTTCTCAGTATTTTTTATTTGATAATGACTTTGAATTTTTCACCAGTAACATCAATAAAAAAGCAAATGAATAATAAGTACAGTTTTAGCTCACATAGTTGCAATCCCAGCAAATGAACAACAACCCAAATAATTATCAACAATAGATCAGAGTGAGTATATTCAGACATGCAGTCAGATGACGTCATCCAGAGGCGACCCAGTAAAATAAAAGGCAAGGAATATATATATTTGCAGGTTCACTGCATATCCAACCAGCACTAAGAGCCTCGGCGTAAGCTTATGTGTTCACGTCGAAATAATCTTCTTTTGATCAGTCACATTAATATTGTTACCAATAAAGACACAAGGCGTACAAAATTGTGTACGCTAAAGACAATCAGATCAGCCACATTGTCAAAAAGGCAGTCCAAACAGGAAAGCTGCAAGGCACAAAAAGTTCAATTCTCTTTCTTTCTTTCATTAGATGGAAAGCAAGTTAAATTTTATTTATTCGACAGGAAGGTTTCAGACTCTTCAGAATGCCGATCGTGAAGAAGAAATCTGAAGAGGATCCTAACCCAGATGAACAACGTAGAAGACTTAACTTGCAAATTAATTATGCCTGCCAGGTCATTAATATTCAAAGCGAACGCTAAGGATCCCAACACACTTTCCTGGGGAACGCCTGAAGTTGCGTCTATATTTGCCGATGACTCTCCATCCAAGATGACATCCTGCGTGTTCCCTACGAAGACGAAGAGTGTGTTGTACGTGGAGGATAGTATACCAACTAGAAACACATCAAGGAAGGGGCACTAGAGGCCGCCACAGGTAGTATCCACTACTTTTCTTGTTGTGAGACATGATGTTAAGTTTTGTCCAGAGTTTTTAAGTATTACGAGTCCTATTCATTGAAGTGTTTCGGTTAGAGAGTATTACGGTGAGTAAAAACTGTATATTTTTAAAACTAAAAACTGATGTGTGCTTCACTTCATCAGACGTTAGCGATCTTATACCTTGAAATCTTCTACCATGCAGCACGTGATATTTTTGAATGAATTGAGCTTCTGTAAAGGGTTAAAAATTGTCGCATTTTGAAAGTGGAAATTTGTGTTACTTGCCAATAGCATCTATTTGAAAATTTTTCTAACGCGTAACTCGTTTTTGATACCTAATTTGATTTGATTTTATTATTGGTATTGAGCTGTGCACGGCTCATGTTTATCCCATTTATTGTTTGTCATCTTCTATTACGGTATTACCGCCTCGTGTTCTTACTCCATTTACTGGCGTCATTAACTTCCTGCCTTACTTCCCCACGAGCAGCAGCAGCAGTGCGTATCGATAAGTGCACTGTTGTACCGTCTCTGGAGCGACCGATAGTATTTCCAGGTCGTCATGTGTCTGGTAGTCAGTTCGGGACGGACCAGCTGTACAGTCGGGACGCAGCAGCAGTGAAGTCAGGGACAGAGCGCCGGTGAGCCGCCGACAGCCAGTGCTCGCCGACCGCTGGCGAAATACACTCCTGGAAATTGAAATAAGAACACCGTGAATTCATTGTCCCAGGAAGGGGAAACTTTATTGACACATTCCTGGGGTCAGATACATCACATGATCACACTGACAGAACCACAGGTACATAGACACAGGCAACAGAGCATGCACAATGTCGGCACTAGTACAGTGTATATCCACCTTTCGCAGCAATGCAGGCTGCTATTCTCCCATGGAGACGATCGTAGAGATGCTGGATGTAGTCCTGTGGAACGGCTTGCCATGCCATTTCCACCTGGCGCCTCAGTTGGACCAGCGTTCGTGCTGGACGTGCAGACCGCGTGAGACGACGCTTCATCCACTCCCAAACATGCTCAATGGGGGACAGATACGGAGATCATGCTGGCCAGGGTAGTTGACTTACACCTTCTAGAGCACGTTGGGTGGCACGGGATACATGCGGACGTGCATTGTCCTGTTGGAACAGCAAGTTCCCTTGCCGGTCTAGGAATGGTAGAACGATGGGTTCGATGACGGTTTGGATGTACCGTGCACTATTCAGTGTCCCCTCGACGATCACAAGTGGTGTACGGCCAGTGTAGGAGATCGCTCCCCACACCATGATGCCGGGTGTTGGCCCTGTGTGCCTCGGTCGTACGCAGTCCTGATTGTGGCGTTCACCTGCACGGCGCCAAACACGCATACGACCATCATTGGCACCAAGGCAGAAGCGACTCTCATCGCTGAAGACGACACGTCTCCATTCGTCCCTCCATTCACGCCTGTCGCGACACCACTGGAGGCGGGCTGCACGATGTTGGGGCGTGAGCGGAAGACGGCCTAACGGTGTGCGGGACCGTAGCCCAGCTTCATGGATACGGTTGCGAATGGTCCTCGCCGATACCCCAGGAGCAACAGTGTCCCTAATTTGCTGGGAAGTGGCGGTGCGGTCCCCTACGGCACTGCGTAGGATCCTACGGTCTTGGCGTGCATCCGTGCGTCGCTGCGGTCCGGTCCCAGGTCGACGGGCACGTGCACCTTCCGCCGACCACTGGCGACAACATCGATGTACTGTGGAGACCTCACGCCCCACGTGTTGAGCAATTCGGCGGTACGTCCACCCGGCCTCCCGCATGCCCACTATACGCCCTCGCTCAAAGTCCGTCAACTGCACATACGGTTCACGTCCACGCTGTCGCGGCATGCTACCAGTGTTAAAGACTGCGATGGAGCTCCGTATGCCACGGCAAACTGGCTGACACTGACGGCGGCGGTGCACAAATGCTGCGCAGCTAGCGCCATTCGACGGCCAACACCGCGGTTCCTGGTGTGTCCGCTGTGCCGTGCGTGTGATCATTGCTTGTACAGCCCTCTCGCAGTGTCCGGAGCAAGTATGGTGGGTCTGACACACCGGTGTCGATGTGTTCTTTTTTCCATTTCCAGGAGTGTACATGAACTGTCCAACGAAGGGAGATTAGAGCGGAACTACCGTTGGTTGGTCCTTCGGTTGGTCGTCTTCTCGGCCGACAAATATTTGGTCCTTTCACCGTTTCTCGTCCTGGGAGTTGGTCGGCTGGCGTGGAGCAGTGAGGAAATCTCTGCGGTGCGTGATTTGGCCGGGCCCGCCGGCGGCCTCTATGCAGTGTCAGAGTGTTTAGTGCTGCTCTCATAGCTACGAGATTCGTGGCTCACCGATCCTGGACATGAAAGTTGAATTTTGTCTTAATCTACCAATAAGCCATGACTGCTCACATTGCGTTGTTTGGAGTTAGTTGTCGGCTATTGGGATAATTCTGCGAGCAGCAATGTGTGTTTTCGAGTTGGCATATTTTAGCCACCCTCTGGTGGAGTTTAACTGTACTTGGTTATTTTGAACTGAAATGCACCAGCGGAGTCTTCTGCCTTGTGGCCGTTAACGTTCTGGTTACCTGCCCAGGCCATTGATGTAAATTCAGACAATGTATTTCGTCATCTCGTTGTCGCTGTCCAGCACGGTGTGTAGTTTGACAGCTCAACGTATAATTGGCGTCAATACCTTCTATATTGTTCCATTGAACTCCCTGTTGTGTGCTGGTCGGGTGAAGCGGCGGTTATCCTGTCGGTGGGTCCACTGACTGTCTGTCGGTTGGGTTGTCGTCAGAAAGACAATCGTTGGGCCGACTACCTGTCTCACCTAAGTGAGCGTTAGTGTTTTAATTCCAGGCCGACCCTCAGAACTTCTGATCGCTCTTGAGTGTACTGCCTTTAATTGTTTGTTCTTGTTGTTTGTACTTGTATGGCATCTAGCCGATTTTTAATTAAGGTTGTTTTGCCCTTAAGGCGTCACATGGTTTGGGCCTTCAGCCTAAGTTAAGAACTGTTTTATGTAAAGCCTTTGGCATTTCTTAAAATTAATGTTATTGAGTCTTAAGTGTTGGGCCTTCAGCCGATTTTGAATTTAAGTTATTTTTCTCCTAAAGTGTCAGATTCTTGGGGCTTTCAGCCGATTTTGAATTAGTTTTAAGATAAGGCTTCGCCTTTTAAATTTATGATTTTGGTTGACCTTTAAGATATTGGCTTTCAGCCGTTTTTAAATTAAAGTGGTCTTGCCCTGAGGGCATGATATTGTACGGCGCATTCAGCCGCTAATTAAGTTCCAAAACTAAAGCTGTGGTATTTTTTTTCAGATTTTCTTTGCTCCTGTAATGTTTGATCAAATAAAAGGTTGTATGTTCGACTGTAACTGACAGCCGTTTATTTTGGCCCCTTTCCACAACTTAAACTACCTGTCCTGTCCTGTGGGTTTAGCAAGGTATCTCAGGTATGTAATAATACAACACATAAACTCTCTAATACAGCAATCACAAGAATTTCTCGATTGCAACACTTTTAAATACGAACGGAATATTTTTAAGTACGAGGGCCTGGTGAGAAATTTCGCCTGAAGCTATGCAGCTAACATTACATAACTGTCGTGCTGTTTCGTCTTCACGACAATTCTCAGCCGCATTCTGCGGGGGCAATGAAGATGCTCCTGCATCGTTTTCAAATGGAAATGTTAGATTACCCACAATACAGTCAGCAATTGTCTCCCCCTGAGTTTCATCTCTGGTCACATGAACCGCTGTCTTTGAAGACAACATTTTGACACAGACAACGAGGTGTAGGCCAGCGTGGAGAATTGGCGGAAAGCACTGGCGGCTGCCTTCTATGGTGAGGCTATTGAAAAGTTGGTACAACGCTATGACAAAAGTCTAAGTCAGAACGGCGACTACGTAGAGGAGTAGCTGAAAGGTGTAGCTAATTGTTACAAGTAAAACATTTCTGATGTTCACTGTGGTTTCAATTTGGCAATCAATCGGAGCTTACTTTCTGAACAGGCCTCGTATAACTCACTAAATACCCCTCTCTACAGCGTCACAAATGATATCTTACACGTCTTTCTAGCATGAGCTTGCTCATTTGTGATGAAAACATAATACAAAAATATTGATTTCATTTTAATAATGTTAACAACGTAAAAAGACCTAACGTACACATAAAACAGGGACGAGAACATGTATACATGTGAGACAGTTTTTAGATTTTACCAAGTGCTAAAGCGCGGTTATGTAACATGATATTGGCCACACTCCCGGAGCTGCCAATTTTTACAGTCAATCCTGCATATAACGTCATCTACATAACTGCACTTGACGTGAACCGTAAAGTTTTGCCTCTTAGTACTGACCATAATTTATCATAATATAATCTGTGAGTAACATTTAAACAATGCATTTTCCAAATTCGATTTTGAGTTAATTTTATGTGCTAATCTTACTGATACAGTCGGCGCTAAAGGCAGGACGTGAGCTTTTTTATTTGGGCTGCGAAAGAGCTGAAGACAGCATAAGTAGTTGTTACGGGCCAGGGTAATCTGAGCATTGTTGACCATACAATATATCAAGATAGCGTTGCAAACTGGTTAGCTTGGCAATAGGAACGAATAATCAGTTCATCAGCCATCATTAAATCACAAATGCACTGTTTGTCGTACCGTCCGAAGAGAGCCTTGCCACACCACAGTCAGCGATTTGCAGTGATACCATAGACCTTACCGATGTCTCACTGCAATCCACAGTGACGATTGCTAGAAGCTAAAGAAGACACACCATTTCTCTCAGCATAGCAGCGCCATCACACGGATGTCAATATAGAGCTGAGAATGAAGGTGACTCCCCATTTCGGGACCTGAAAAAGAGCTATTCAAGTTTCGGGGGAAAATGTACTTCTGTAAATATTGAACATTGTACTTCAAGAGACAATTTGTTAATTAGTGCATCTAGTGCTGCTTTAATAGTCAATGGCATCTGTATATTACCAGAAACTCCTGTGGCAAAGGATTGTTTCAAAGTAGACAAACCTTTTTGTTCATTCATGAAATAAATTGAACTAATACTTCGTGTGTTGTAGATCGCATGAGCCGTCTCCCAGAGCAATCAAAGAACTCACAGCTTTGGCCAGGCGCTAGACCTTGGCACTTGCCCAGCGTAGAAGGCGGCAGCATTAAGCAGCAACAAGGGCGCCAGGCCAGAAAGCGGACGCAGCAACAGAGCGGAGTTAAGTTCCCTCCAGATGCCAGATGTGCACTGGAGGCAAACTCATGTGTGGGCTGACCATGCCATCAGATGAAAAGGAAGCCAACAGCTAGCACCTCACTTTTTGTTAGGTGCAATAGGCATCCATGCATGGTGTACGACCCAAGAAACCCTTGTAAGTGCCCGTTATTGGGTTCGTGTCAGCCTGAAGTAGACCCTAGGTCGAAGGCGCAAGTTCGGCTCCTGCAACATAAGGACAAGGCGCGCCCTACCGACCAGTTGCTACTGGGAGCTGCAGCTAGATGTAGGTGAGACTCGATGATATAGATTGGGTCGAGGGCTGGTGTGGAGGCATTCACACCATGACTAGGTCCGCCCTACTGACCAGTTGCAACTGGGAGCTGCAACTTGATGTAGGTGAGACTCGATGACCAAGATTGGGTCGAGGGCTGGTGTGGAGGCATTCACGGCGAGGAGGGTAGTAAATGACAAATACTGCATGACCGAACCCGGTGTTATTATTAGAAGGAGCCGCTCCCAGTCACGTATGGGGCCCAGTCAATAAGCGTCGGTGCTCGCCGTGTGGTAGCCATCCTCGCCACAGTGCCAAAGCAGAATTTAGATTAGGAAGGCCGCATGGCGGATCGCCTGGCTGCTGGTTTTGGAACCGGCTTGAAGGCGGTGGCAAAACATACAGAAGACAGGCAATAGCAAGACAAACGCTTCTGAAAATGAGAAATGTTTTAACACCAGATATAAATTTAATAAGATTTCACAATGAAATGAGATGTGCGCTATAATAGTGACGATAGCTACAAAAGGGCTGTGCGTATTCGATGCTATATGGACTTCGCGTTTGGGACTTCTACCAGTACCACCACTTGCAAAGTAGATTAGAAATCAGATTAATTATATTGCTCAGGCAGCATATGTTCGCTTTATCGGGCAGCAACTAAGTTATTCACTGTGGATGGTATCGTAAGAATAGAAATAATGAAAGTCACTGTAAAAAGGTCATTAATTTTGCACTTATCTTCAAAGGATTCCCACGTAGATTTCGTCGAAGTCCTTATGGCTCATCTTGTTGATTCTAGGGTGATTCCACTTTGACTGCTAGAAGGTCCGGATCTGTATTTTAGCAATATTTGAAGACCTAACAAGTGCGTTTTTCAGGAAATTCTTAATGATCAAACAATCCCAGATCGGAACAATGGCATGGTAGAAATAATTGTTGACTTGGTGTTCACAATCCACATTTTTAATAAACTACTTGCAAATTCACATATACTTCTTCTTAATTGGCACATCATCAAGATAACGGTTTTGTATCAATCTTCACATATTTAATTTCAACTTTAACTAAGCACAAGACTTCACTGTTCTTTTACTAACTTACTTCTGCAAAGTGAAACAAAGACTGCTCTCTGCGCATTTACGCCAAAACGGTTACAAGTAAGTCAAAGATTATGACAGTCTCACAGAAATGAATAAACACAAGAACCATATTACTGTAATATATCGACACGTCGGAGTATCTGTACTTTAATAAAACCAGATGTGAATATTGTCACAAAAATATGTCTGTTACTTCGCAGAAAAGTAGCTCGATACTATTGGTATCGAGCACTGGGGTTGGAGTGCCGTAATGGTCACGTAAATAAAGAACCATTACAGACTGCTGTGCCCAAAACAAGTTGCAATTGTGGGGAACTCTCTTCAGGGTCACAACCACATGTTGCTTCCCCAGCACAAATATGTAGAATGTACACTGTCCAGTCACATTAATGTGAACAACTGCCTAAAGCCTGACTAACGACGTTTTGCAGTGAGGACCGCTGCGAGACGTGCAGGAAGCGAGTCGGTGAGATTCTGGAAGGTACTGAGAGGGATGTCGGGGCTATGCCGACTTCATTCGCTTGGTGAACAGTGCTACGTTTCTCTGTAGAGGATCCATAGCGCTAATGTCCCGATTGAGGCATTCCGTCGATTAGTTTCAAGTCCGGGGTGTTTGGTGGCCAGGTGAGTAAGCTAAGCTCATCCTGGTGGTCCTAGAACCATGAAAATACGTAGTTATCTGTGTGAGACTGCATTTTCCTGCTGGTAGATGCCATCGTGGCGAGGAAAAACAAATTGTACGTAGGGATGGACATGGTCTTCAAGGATATATTCGTATTTCTGTTGATCCATTACGCCTCCCAGAACGACGACATCACCGAGAGAATGCCGCCAAAACATTATCCAAACCACAATGCTCCCTCTTTTCGCCTAGACCCTTCTAACAATTGTTACAAGGCGTTTGATTTTAAACTTCTCAGACACGCCAACAGCCGTCTGCCCGATGCAGCATAAAATGTGATTCACTCAGGGGACGTCCAGCTGCGGTATTGGCGTGTAAATTCCATCCTCCATTGTGATGAACAGCAGTCGGCTTGCGTGCATGAACCAAGTGCCTGGCCGGCTGTGGTGGCCATGCGGTTCTAGGCGCTCAGTCCGGAACCGCGCGACCGCTACGGTCGCAGGTTCGAATCCTGCCTTGGGCATGGATGTATGTGACGTCCTTAGGTTAGTTAGGTTTAAGTAGTTCTAAGTTCTAGGGGACTGATGACCACAGATGTTTAGTCTCATAGTGCTCAGAGCCATTTGAACCATTTGAACCAAGTGCCTGCTGCGGAGGCCGACACGCAGCAATGTTTACTGAATGATTTTTGGTTCGCCTGGGCGTTCAGTTACTCAAAAGTTACACGTCTATTCGCCTGTACACACTACTGCAGCCATCATTCACCCCTGTCGTCTATGCCCCGCGGTGCCGGTTCTCGATAGAGTCCATGAGGTATCTACTTTAACCACGGCAGCACGCGAGTAGTTTACAGACTTAGCCATTTCAGAAATGTGTCCTACCTTGGCCCGAAAGCCAACGATCATGCCCTTTTGGACATATCTCTTGCTGTATTACGACGACGACTACAGTGTTTGCAGCGTCCCCCGACGGGCTTTTATACCTCCACTGCTCGTGTTGCCACCTACCGTCTATAATTGGTTATTGCTCATTTATATCAACATTGTCGGTGGTCACATAAATGTGTTTGGACCGTGTATAATGCAATACACGTAACAACTTCTGCTGTGGTGTAGCTGAATAATGACCAATGTGTCGAAATTAGCTAGCTTCTGAACTACACTCCTGGAAATGGAAAAAAGAACACATTGACACCGGTGTGTCAGACCCACCATACTTGCTCCGGACACTGCGAGAGGGCTGTACAAGCAATGATCACACGCACGGCACAGCGGACACACCAGGAACCGCTGTGTTGGCCGTCGAATGGCGCTAGCTGCGCAGCATTTGTGCACCGCCGCCGTCAGTGTCAGCCAGTTTGCCGTGGCATACGGAGCTCCATCGCAGTCTTTAACACTGGTAGCATACCGCGACAGCGTGGACGTGAACCGTATGTGCAGTTGACGGACTTTGAGCGAGGGCGTATAGTGGGCATGCGGGAGGCCGGGTGGACGTACCGCCGAATTGCTCAACACGTGGGGCGTCAGGTCTCCACAGTACATCGATGTTGTCACCAGTGGTCGGCGGAAGGTGCTCGTGCCCGTCGACCTGGGACCGGACCGCAGCGACGCACGGATGCACGCCAAGACCGTAGGATCCTACGCAGTGCCGTAGGGGACCGCACCGCCACTTCCCAGCAAATTAGGGACACTGTTGTTCCTGGGGTATCGGCGAGGACCATTAGCAACCGTCTCCATGAAGCTGGGCTACGGTCCCGCACACCGTTAGGCCGTCTTCCGCTCACGCCCCAACATCGTGCAGCCCGCCTCCAGTGGTGTCGCGACAGGCGTGAATGGAGGGACGAATGGAGACGTGTCGTCTTCAGCGATGAGAGTCGCTTCTGCCTTGGTGCCAATGATGGTCGTATGCGTGTTTGGCGCCGTGCAGGTGAGTGCCACAATCAGGACTGCATACGACCGAGGCACACAGGGCCAACACCCGGCATCATGGTGTGGGGAGCGATCTCCTACACTGGCCGTACACCACTGGTGATCGTCGAGGGGACACTGAATAGTGCACGGTACATCCAAACCGTCATCGAACCCATCGTTCTACCATTCCTATACCGGCAAGGGAACTTGCTGTTCCAACAGGACAAGGCACGTCCGCATGTATCCCGTGCCACCCAACGTGCTCTAGAAGGTGTAAGTCAACTACCCTGGCCAGCAAGATCTCCGGATCTGTCCCCCATTGAGCATGTTTGGGACTGGATGAAGCGTCGTCTCACGCGGTCTGCACGTCCAGCACGAACGCTGGTCCAACTGAGGCGCCAGGTGGAAATGGCATGGCAAGCCGTTCCACAGGACTACATCCAGCATCTCTATGATCGTCTCCATGGGAGAATAGCAGCCTGCATTGCTGCGAAAGGTGGATATACACTGTACTAGTGCCGACATTGTGCATGCTCTGTTGCCTGTGTCTATGTGCCTGTGGTTCTGTCAGTGTGATCATGTGATGTATCTGACCCCAGGAATGTGTCAATAAAGTTTCCCCTTCCTGGGACAATGAATTCACGGTGTTCTTATTTCAATTTCCAGGAGTGTATTTTCCAAATACAGGATGACAATTATTGGACTATCTGAAATTAAATCGTCATACCCTCTGAACGGTTTGCGTTAGGACGTTCAAACTGCAAGGTTGACTGCGGGACATGATGGGAAATAGTATGAGCATGCACGGTCTGGCTTAGGGACGAAGCCCACTTTCATTTGGATGCGTTCGTCAATAAGTAAAATAGGCGCATTTCGGAGACAGAAACGGCATTTCGCTATCGAGAAGTCTCTTCACCCTCAATGGGTGACTGTGTGGTGTGCGATGTCCAGTCACGGAATAATCGATGCGATATTCCTGATGGCACGGTGACTACCGAACGGTACGTGAAGGTTTTGGATCATGATTTCACCCCCATTATCCAAAGTGACCCTGATTTCGACAAGATATTGTTCATGCAAAACGGAGCTCCACCCGATTGGAGCAGGAGAGTGTTTGATGTCCTGGAGGAGCACTTTGGTGACCACATTCTGGCTCTGTGGTACCCATGGCCACTGGCATTGGCCTCAATTGACCGCTATATTCTCCGGATATGAACACATGTGACTCCTCTTTGTATGACTATGTTGAAGACAAGGTGTACAGCAATAACCCCAAAACCACGGTTGAGCCGAAAACAGCCATTCAAGAAGTTCATCGACAGCATCGATATTCCGACACTTCTGCAGGTCATGCAGAATTTCGCTATTCGTCTGCGTCACATCATCGACAATGATGGCAGGCATATCGAACATGTCATAACCTAAATCTGAAAACCTGTTGTGACGTTTACATACTGAGTAAATTGTGTACACACCCTAGTTTGTAACTAATTTACGTGTTGTTTCATATAGTTTAATAGCTGTCAACCTGTAGAACCACTGCGCAACGTGGAAAGCGACTTTCCTCAAGTAAATGACAGTGATTGCGGACCTGTACACGCAAAAAACAAAGAAGTATAAAGGTTTATATACCACGAGAAATGACAGGTTTGTTTGCAATCTCTGCCTTATGAGCTTATTTCGATACCTGAACAAATGAATTACATGACATCCTTGGCCACCAGAGGCTGTAGTAAGTATATGCGAGAGAGATAGAGAGTTTGCTGTGAGACTGTGTGTTATGTGGTCGGTGAGTGAGGATCTTTGATGGCAGACGTGCAGAACGGGGCATGGTTTTTTATTTGACTGAGGATGTGGGATGATACTGAGATGTTTTCATACAGTAACGGCACATTTACAAAAAGGTAAAATGAAAATAATTCTTATTTGCTACAAGCGCAAGCCGAGTAATTAGTAGTGTAAAGATTCCAATTCGTTCAGCAGTATCTACATTTTGATATCCATGGTAACTTATTGGCCATGTTTTCATTATTCAAATTATTCTCCACCCTCCACTTTCAGTTAAAGGTATTCCATTAGAATGCAAAGAGTAAATTTTGCGTAAGTTGTTTGTCTGAAATACTTTTCATTTTGCATGACTGTGACAAGCAAATATCAAAGTTTTATATTAATGTGATTCTTTTTTATTAACGAGGTCGAAATACCTCTTCAGTTTAAAACAACCTTTCCATTTATTTGCAAATATTTCACTAAAGTGAGGTGACCCTATTCCTGGGAGTCGAAAATGTGATTTTATAATTAATTACTGATCGGAATGCAACAATGTTCTGTAATTGTTATCGATAATATGAGAAATATAGACTAAAACACATGTACATTCTTAGCTGCTGTATAATTACAACACACTTAAATCTTAAAAGTTAGTAAACAGTAAACAACACTTGCTTAGCTCACTACACACAGCTTTTACCACCCCACTTTTTCACGTCGCTAAACTTCTGTGGTCAGCGAGTCTGATTCAGCGGGTCTTGGCTTCCTTCTAAAAAATTATGGAATTACGAACAACCATATTCCAAAATAACCTTCACCGCCAGTATGGCTTTAAAAGTCTGCATTTTCATATGAGTTTCCTCAGTCGTCCGTATCTTATTCACTAAAGAGAATAGACATTTTGGTCGGGAAGACATAACACAAATTCTACGATGCTAGAAATACTTTCATAAGATATGTTTGGATGTGGAGTTCTGGATCATTTAAAGCCAACATATATCAGTGACAGCTTTTTCTCTGATACATTTCTCTGTTTGCTGAGGAGTGACAAACTGCTGCATATTGATACTCTTGCAACAAGTTATTATATCATGAGAAAGGATTTGATAAGACTTCTAAAAATCTGATCATTTGGGCGTTCCGACAGACCCCGACTGGGACAAGAAGACTGAACTCCAAGAAGGAGATCTCTCCCAGACAAATCGGGTCGTCTGGTCATTTTGCTAAAGTTTATCCTTACAGTCCGAACGTAAATCGGAACATCACTTCACTGTTGCGCCTGGCAATATTGCGTGGATAGTTGGCAATATTTCTTGGAAAGATAACAAAGTTCTCATTTACAATATCAGCTTAAAGCAAATGTTGTGGCAACCAGCCGCGTACTGATTGATTTTAGGATCGTGCAGTGCAGCACTTCATATAACAGAAAAAAACACAGTAGACTGCACTAGTTGCAGTAGTTATGGAGATATATAGAGGAGGATGCAGCACTGCCGAGGGAAACTCCCCATCGCGCCCCCCTCAGATGAAATGGTAAGATGGCTCAAAGAATAGCGCGTCAAAAACTGAAAACTGATCATGCATGAAAACACGAAGAAGGTATACTGAGCAGTGAAAAAAAGGAGAAAAGTAAAAACATTGAACGGTCCATTCTCAAGACGTGCAACATTGAGCGACTTTCGAAAGTCAAGGCGCCGTGGTTGTGTGGTAACGGTGTTGGCCTGCGAAGGGCGATATACGTCTTCGGATCTCCCACATTGCCCTTTTTTGCACGAAAACGTGAATTGTCCGGCCGGGCACTGACGTTTCTGTTCGCTGTATTCAAATTTGTGTCTGTGTCTTGGCGTAACATCCTTTCCAACAACGTGATACAAGGAAGGGACCTCTAGACGCACATACCTCCTCTTTGTTCTACACGAGTACCACAAGTTATGACACCTGCGTTCCGTTTTGAAAGTTTTCACTCATGAATTCATTTGTAGGTCACACCATTCTACTTGTTGCTTTCATTTCTGTGACAGGTCTGCTGTCACTTTTCATCACATTTACTTTAGACGCTTACATATTCTTATCACATGATTCATATTCTATAATCAGCGTATAGTATGACAAATACCAAAACTACAGAAGAAGAACAGACACCTCAGTCACCGGATGGAAAGTTCATAACTTTTTGAAAGAAAATGGGGCACGAGTTACATTTGGATAAGGATCTCCCCCATTGTAGTCCAACACCGCGACGAAACAACCCCGATACGTCCCTCTTATACGTCTCTCGATTTTGCACTTCTTTAGCTTAGACCGTTCACTGTTTCTACTTTTCTCCTTTTTTCACAGTTCAGTACACCTTCTTCCTGTTTTCATGCTTGATCTGTGTTCAGTTTTTGACGGGCTATCCACTGGAGCGTTTTACCACTAAATCTGATGGGGAACAGGTGCAATGGGGAGTTTCCCTTGTGAGTAGTATGGAGAGTTGCATCAAATATTTCCCCAGATCGAAGGCCACAACGATGTAGCAGACCTGTTTCAGTTTAAGTTAGAAAAAGTAAGACACGGGAAAAATGTATATATTGCGACAGATTAAAAATAACGCCTGAATATGAGCGACATGCATATCCTCGCTCTCCTACATAAAATTTGCAGCATCTGAGTAACGAACGCAGTAACCGTAAAACCAGCGACGCGGGCAACGGGCAGTGCGGCGGTCGGATCCGCGAATTGCTCCGTCATGCGTCGTGCCGGCTGCGCGGCTCGCCAGACGTGTGCGTGTGTGTGCATGCTATTTCCGGCACGCCTGCGCCGCCGCCGCCGCCGCCGCCGTTTCGGTCGGGCGGGCAGCGCGCGCCCGCTGCAGGTGAAGCTTCGGCTCGGCTACTCACTGTGCGGCAGACAACAGCTGACGAGCGGCGCCCGCTGTAATGGACTGCACTGCTGAATTTTTCTTTCCCGTCAGTCCGAGACACGGCCTGCACTTACACACGCGCGG
This sequence comes from Schistocerca serialis cubense, assembly GCF_023864345.2. Lineage (NCBI taxonomy): Eukaryota > Metazoa > Arthropoda > Insecta > Orthoptera > Acrididae > Schistocerca > Schistocerca serialis. The sequence continues at coordinate 152,284,148 of NC_064639.1, forward strand.
GTGGTATTCCTTTTATTTCGGCTGCCACTTGCGATGTGCCCTCTGGTGCCTCCTCGTGCGTTCCACGTTTGTTCCACTTTTATTTTTATACACTTATTTCATTTTACGTTTAGTTTTTTTTCGTCTGTACCTGCGGTACTCTCGCGCTAGACACAAAATAAGGGCAAAGTGTGTCTAAAATGTTTAGTGAATCATACCACGAAAGCGAAACAGTAAATACAACGAAAATTCACAATTCACAGCGGAAAAATACAGCCCGAACAGGCCTTGAAGGCTTAGCGGCAGCGACCGGCCGCCGTGTCATGCACAGCCCTTGAGCAGCTCCATATGGGGATTTGGAGAACAATGTGGTTAGCTCACCACTCTCCCGACCGCTCTCAGTTTTCGTGACTTGTGTCGCTGCTACTTACGGCGATCCACCCAAGTGCAAGCCAAGCCTGACAGCACTAAACGTCGGTGGTCTCACGGAAACCAGTCTTACCACTGCGGCAAGGTCGTTGGCTGTCTTTATTCACAATAAGTCCGCAGCTCGTGGTCTTGCGGTAGCGTTCTCGCTTCTTGCACGCGGGGTCCCGGGTTTGATTCCCGGCGGAGTTGAAATGGTTCTGAGCACTATGGGACTTAACTTCTGTGGTCATCAGTCCCACGCGCGGAGTCAGGGATTTTCTCTACCTCGTGATGACTGGGTGTTGTGTGTTCTTCATCATCATTTCATCATCATTGACTCGCAAGTCGCCGAAGTGACGTCAACTAAAAAGGACTTGCAATACGGCGGCCGAACTTCCCCGCATGGGGCCTCCCGGCCAACAATCCCATACGATCATTTCATTTCATTCACATTAAGAGTAAACACATCTGCCCGCACTAGCGTTCAGTAAATGTCTTTCAAACTAAGAGCGTAGGCTTATTTTTTGGAAATAGACCTTTCACACCTGCACCAGTTGTTTACACATGTTGTCTCTCAAAGTGGCCGGGCGAATTTTCTCGGCAGGTATTTGCAACTTAGGTTTTTGCAGTGTATAGTTGGAGTCGGTCCAAATAAATACACACAATAAAAAAACGGTTTGCATCAACCCGACTCCCAGAACTCCAGAAGACAGATGTTGACTGTGGATATTGTATCACAGACACAGACCCTTTGACTGTTCAGAAATGTCACTAAACCCGCCCAAAGATGCAAAAAACCGTGCATGAGAAGCGCCTATTAGACGGAGAGGGTCCGACAACCTTTTCAGTTAGACATTCCACCAGGAAGGAGGTACACGGCTCGTGTTGTCTGTAGTTCAACCATGCCTAGACGGAGAGTACCGCGGTTCGATCGCGTCCGCATTGTTACTTTGCGCCTCGAAGGGCTCTCAACAAGGGAAGTGTCCAGGCGTCTCGGAGTGAACCAAACCGATGTTGTTCGGACTTGGAGGAGATACAGAGAGATAGGAACTATCGATGACATGCCTCGCTAAGGCCGTCCAAGGGTTATGGCTAGGAGGAAACCTGACAGCAACGCCAACGTGTTGAATAATGCTTTTGGTGCAGTCGTAGGACGTCGTGTTACGACTCAAACTGTGTGAAATAGGCTGCATCATGTGCAACTTCACTCCCGACGTCCATGGAGAGATCCATCTTTGCAACGACGACGCCATGCAGCGCGGTATAGATGGACCCAAGAACATGCCAAATGGACCACTCAGCTTTGGCATCTCGTTCTCTTCGCCAATGATTGTCGGATATACCTTCAACGGATATACCTTCAACCAAACCGGGTTTGGAGGAAACGCGGTCAGGCTGAACGCCTTAGACACACTGTCCAGCGAATGCAGCAAGGTGGAGGTTCCCTGCTGTTTTGGAGTGGTACTATGTGGGGACGATGCGCGCCGCTAGTGGTCATGGAAGGCGCCGTAACGGCTGTACGATACGTGAATGCCATCCTCCGACGGATAGTGCAACCATATCGGCAGCGTATTAGCGATGCATTTGTCTTCATGGACTAGAATTCGCGCCCCCATCGTGCACATCTTGTGAATGACTTCCTTCAGGATAACGACATCGCTCGACTAAAGTGTCCAGCATGTTCTCCAGACATGAACGCCATCGAACATGCCTGGGGTAGATTGAAAAGGGCTGCTTATGTACGACGTGACCCACCAACCACTCTGAAGGATGTACGCTGAATCGCCGTTGAGTTGTGGGACCAACAATGCCTTGATGAACTTGTGGATAGTATGCCACGACAAATACAGGCACGGATCAATGCAAGAGGACATGCTACTAGTTATTAGACGTACAGGTGTCTACAGCAATCTAACCACCATCTCTGAAAGTCTCGCTGTATGGTGGAACAGCATGCAATGTGTGGTTTTCAGCCGGCAGGGGTGGCCGAGTGGTTCTAGGCGCTTCAGTTTGGAACTTCGCGACTGCTACTTTCGCAGGTTCGAATCCTGCCTCGGGCATGGATGTGTGTGATGTCCTTAGGTTAGTTATGTTTACGTAGTTCTAAGTTCTAGGGGACTGATGACCACAGATGTTAAGTCCCATAGTGCTCAGACCCATTTGAACCATTTTTTTGTGGTTCTCATGAGCAATAAAAGGGGCCGAAATGATGTTTGTGTTGATCTGTATTCCAATTTTCTGTACGGGTTCAGGAACTCTCGGAACAGAGGTGGTGTAAATTTTTTTTGATGTGTGTACTATTCATGTCATTAATGCGATGCATAGTGTCGACAGAAGGCGTCGGTTTTTTTTCCACTACAAATAAAATATTTTTAATGCGGATTCTACGTGTCTATTCGATGGAGCGGTCCCAAATTAGTCTATTGCGATTTTCGTTTTATCGATATTTATTATCAGGACATAAATACGAAATATAACCACTACTGCAGTAGTGACTATGCAGTGCTGCTGCCAGAGACCTGGATGAAAATGGTTTCTGTCTTGAAGAACGCTGGAAAGTGGAATGGGAAGAATCAGCACCACCACAGGTAAATCCCTTACAGAAACCGTCGAACAGACCTCCAGGCTTTGGCTTACCACGTAAAACCTGGACCATCCTCAACAGGATCAGGACGGGCCACGGTCGATGTGCGGACTCTCTACACAAATGGGGAAGAGCACCATCCCCAAAGTGCGACTGCGGCGCTGAGAAGCAGACGATCCGGCACATCATTGCAGAGTGCCCTCTGAGAGCCCGCTCAGGTCAAACAACGAACTTCCTGGATGCGACTCGAAGTGCAGTTCAATATATTAAAAACCTAGATGTTAATTTGTAATTATATACATGTTGTTCATGACGTAACTGTATTTAATTCTTTATGTCTTGTTTTTTAGTGCCAAAGTTATAAAGTTATTGTAGCAGCTTATTTCTCTATAAACGTGATTTGTACTTGCCATACGCTAAATAAATATATAAATAGTGGTGCTGCGTGACGGTTGCAGTCACCGTGGCATAGGACCGAAGGCATGATAATCGCCTGGAGAGAGACCAGGACTGTATGGCGGATGCTCGAGTATCTTCCCCTTCTTGTTGTCCATAATGGATGAGACTGGCCACGCATATCGACCAGCACCATGTCTCTAGTAACGACCAGCAAGGAACTTGGCGCACCAGTTCTCAACGGTGGTTTTCGACGGACATGTTGCCCCATGCACATTCTTCGCTCTCCAATGGCGTTTGTCCTTCGGCAGAGAAGAAAAGAAATGAAGCAGCACTTTGGTCCTGTTTCGACGTATTTGGTAACAGTGTCGCCATAATTCACGTTTCCGCATTTACCATATGCACGTTGGAAAGACACGAATTCCACACTAAGCCCTTGCCTATATTTCTCAGCTTATATATCCCCATCGGGGGCGTTCTACGTCGCATATAATCTGCAGCAAACCCCTTACAACGAAATTTTTTGATCACCCCTCACATATTAGTCTTCATGTGTTTAATCATTTACCTAGCGCACGTACTCCTACTCAGACAATATGTCATTGTACTCCCTGCCACTCCATCGCTGTATTCTGGCAAAGGGCTATGATTGCAGACTCGACTGCCATTGCTAACAGCACGATATCGCCTGCAACCCCTCTCCTGGGCTCCTGATCATATATTTTGGATCTCGCCAACGACTGGGAACTCATGGCCTGGCCAGACGAGTCCCGATTTCATTTGGTGAGAGTTGATGGAACGATTCCGGTGTGGCGCAGATTCCACGCAGCCATGGACCGAAGTTGTCAATAAGGCACTGTGCAAGCTAGTGGGGGTTTCATTATGTTGTAGCGTATGCTAACGTGGAATCGACTGGGTCCTCTGGTCCAACGTACCGACCATTCACTGGAAATACAGTTGGAGACCATTTACAGCCATTCTTGGACTTCACAGACAACGATGGATTTTTTGTGAACGACAATGTTCCATGTCATCTCACAGTGCCACAATTGTTCGCGATTACATTAAAGAGCATTCTAGAATATTCGAACGATTGATTTGTACTCCCAGATTGTCCGATCTGAATCCCATCAAAAATTTATAGGACTTAAAAAAAAACCTGTACCGTTAACACTTTCGCAATTAAGGACGGCTATGCAGTCAACGTGGCTCAGTATTTCGGCAAGGGACTTCTTACGACTTAGAGCTTGTCTTAAAGCGTGAGAATGATCCTAGTCAAGCAACATCGCATAGACCGAGTGTGTTGTGGTCTTGTCCGTGTAGAATATTTGAGCATCTCATCAATTTCGGCTGGAAGAATGGCTAGAAAATCGACAGTTGTTACTACGAATACAAATGTGACTTTCATGATAATACCAAATACCTACCATTCGACATTGAAAGTACCTTCCTAAATAATGGGTTTATTATTAGATATTTTGAGAATTTATGATACTGTCTTCTCCATCATTTGATGTGATCCCCCTACGAATTCCTCTCCTACGTCAACCTCTTCTCTAGCACTTACACCCTTTCTTCAATTACTTATTGGATATCCTTCGGGCTCCTCCTACAGTTTCTATCCTCTGCAGCTCCCTCTCGTGGCATTCCAGTCATTCCCAAACCGCTCTTACTGTCCATTTTTCTCAAATGTTTCTTCGTCGACGCCGCGCAGAACCGTATTATCTTCTGTATTTGCACTTTTTAAAGATGCTTTTTAAAATTGTATGTTCCTATTCTATCCATTTAGCAGTTGTATTCGCTACAGCATTGTCTAGAGCCTTAGAGAATTTCAAACGCATCGCATTCAATAAATTAATAATTTACGTTTCCTGTAAGAGGCTGCGATCAGTGTGAATATTTTGTGAATGAAACTGTTTAGATCCACTGATAACTTCACTTATTACGCCAATTCAGTTACTGTCGTCATCAGATATTTGCAACTGTAATTAAAGAAATATAAAGAATGATAAGCTTTTGTTATACAGCATCAAACTCCAGAAGATGAACAATTAACTGATAATTATTTTTAAAAAATTCACACGTAGACATAAACTTGCGAAACATACTTCAGTGTCAGTATGGAAATCCTATGCCTAATCGGTGCTCACCTAACAATACTGACAGATGTACACTGAACCTTGTTCACGTTGACGACATGAGTTTGAAGTGGGAAGATGGACAAAGAGGACATGGCAGCTTGTTAGTGGAGAAACGAGTCGCAATTTGATGGAAGGGAAGTTATTTCTTTATTGTAATAGTTGAATGATAAAGAGTGGAGAGGAGAGCCGAAATATGGAAAGGAAGGGTAGTGAATCTTTCGTATCATGGAGTTGACATGTGTAATGTCCCATCAATAAGGTCAGTTTCTCTGATCGTGTAACCGTGGGTAAACATCAACTGTGTCATTGTATCGCTATTTTTAACGAAAGCCCACATTCAACATTTACTAAGGGCAAAACGATTAGAACTCGGTAAAGCTGTTTTACATTACCGGTTCAGTACAGTAACAACCAAATTCGCTAATGCAAATTTTGCTACGTAAAGTTATAAATGTTTTCAGTACAGTTACAGTAAAATACACTCGGTTTCAACAAATTCACAACACGTCAAACATTTATAACTTTACGCAGCAAAATTTGCACTGGCGAATTAGATTGTAACCTTACTGAAACCTTAATGCAGTACAGCTTTAACGAAGTTCTAATCATTCAGCGCGTAGCAAATGTTGAGTGTACGATGTAAAATAAGCGTTTAACAGAATTCCTCATGTGTAAAATTCTTTCTGTGATTGCAAGGAAAAGGATTCTCTGATTTTCTACCGATGGCAAATAAAATCAAATTATTTACAGAATTACACTTGGGGACCCATTGTCCTCTCTTTACCCACAGTGTAGATTTTAAAAGTCACTTAAGTAAGAAGAGGTTCAAATGGCTCTGAGCACTATGGGACTCAACTTCTGAGGTCATTAGTCCCCTAGAACTTAGAACTAGTTAAACCTAACTATCCTAAGGACAGCACACACAACCATGCCTGAGGCGGGATTCGAACCTGCGACCGTAGCGGTCTCGCGGTTCCAGACTGCAGAGCCTAGAACCGCACGGCCACTTCGGCCGGCAAGTAAGAAGAGAACGCTACAGCATTTAAGTTGACTTACTCGAGATGGTGTTCGTAATTAAAATTAACCCAGATCCTGAAATATTAAAGTGAGTCACTGAAGTACTGTATTTTGGTAGTCTAAGAAAAGCATTGTGATGGTAGCGTATATTATATTGAATAACACATTGCCACTTCAGGTTTGTTCCATTACTGAATCGATATAATGTCATTACGTTTCTTAAGCGACATCGAATCTGCAATTCGCAGTAATTTTTCAACGATTACATTCAGTTTTCGAAAAGCATACTACCAGACTGGACGAGCAAATATATCAGAACATATTCTGCTTGCTGAATGCGTTACGCACTATACCGTCTAAAATCATTCCCTCACGTTGATTTCAGATCTAAAATAGGAAACAGTGAAACAGTGAAGGGAGGCTTAAGCTATCAAAGTTTACTGTTGACATACGAATTATTACTGAACTACATAAAAAAATTATGTGTGTGTTAAACAAGGCTACTCGTTTTTTAGCATATACTGGCAGCATAATTATTTCTAGAATGAATGTTTGATTCTTGTTGTTCTGGTAATAAGGCATTAATTTCTAAGCATTTGACAAACTCATATATTTTCCACTCTCATAAAACAATTCTTTGGGAACCAGCACTCACAAATTCTGCAATAATCGTATGGTACAACATTCTTTCCTCGGTGTACAGTACAACTAACTGAGAATTTCGAACCTGTTTGTCGTCAGAATTTATAAAACGTCAACACTAAATCTTCTTGTCCAGCAAAAAGATCAAGACAATTCCCTGTAAGTACCTGTGGGAGCTACCGTTGTTTTTGTATGTTGTCACATTTTACACTTTCGCTGTAAGTGATCTGGTATTTTTCTCTCATTTACTGTGAGGAAATTTTGAGTTCGCCTGGGTTTATATTTAGAGGACGTGACCAAAATTGTTAATCCGTTGATAAACCTTATCTGCTTTCATTTGTGGATCACATAGCTTCTTTCATAATCGGGACATCCATGGATACCAAGATGATGTAACCTCTCATACTTTACTACCGGCGATTTGTTCTAGAGATATTTTCCCTCCTCCAGAAAACTCTGCGGGACTGGTAATGACAAAAGTTAGTCGGCTGGCTTTAGAATGCATTCCTGGTTCACATTATTGTCCCAGTGAAATTCAAATGATTTTTTCCCGTTCCTGAAATAGAAAATCAACTCCGTGGGAAGAAATTTTCATTAAAACAAAAAGTGATGACAACTATAGGCCGGCCGAAGTGGCCGTGCGGTTCTAGGCGCTGCAGTCTGGAACCGCGAGACCGCTACGGTCGCAGGTTCGAATCCTGCCTCGGGCATGAATCTGTGTGATGTCCTTAAGTTAGTTAGGTTTAACTAGTTCTAAGTTCTAGGGGACTAATGACCTCAGAAGTTGAGTCCCATAGTGCACAGAGCCATTTTTGATGACAACTATAGCATAATATTTTGTACAGTTCCTATAGAACAAAAAGAGAAGATATTGCGGAAGTAGGCGTATAATCAGCGATCGGGACTCGGAGAGAAATACGGGTTTTTTTTATGAAAAGAAGAAAGAATTGCTTCTTGTTTTATTCTCAAGCTTATCAGCATGTTTTAATACTGGGTAAACAGATTGTGTTTACAAGTAAAGTTATCATTTTCACATGATGGAATTAGGTCTGCCGCCTATTCCGGCTTCATGGGTTATTCTTATTCATTCCATCTCTCTCAGCGTCTTTCAGTACTCAAGTTTACATATGACACTTATTACATAGCTTGTAGCGGCACTTGCTGTTCTGACATTCTTCGCCAAGATCCTCCGATTTAACTCGATATCCATGTAGGAGGGCTTGCTGAAAAGTAATGTCTTTGAATTTTTTATTCTGGTCTCAATGTCGGTTGAGATATTACTTGTCATCCATGTTACTCAGCCACCCTTCTCACCTCGCTGATGCAATTCTCGACCGCCAGAGGGCTCCGATTTGTAGCACCCAACATGGCAATGGGTTACGTAATTATGTCGGTGTGTGGGAAACAGAGTGACGTAATCGAAAGCACGATCTCGAAGAGTCCATCCACACACGGAGCACCGTCTCATAAGGCATGACAATACCAGGTGACACACGAGCGCTGCGACATCTGCAACAGTTCGACGTTTTGAGTTCACTGTCATCGATCATCCTCCTTACAATCCTTACTTGGCCACATCCGATTTTCATCACTTCAGTTTGATAGTGATGAAGCTGGGCAAGCAGAGGTGAGGTTGTGGCTCTGTCGAGTTAGTCATTCTACATTGACGGTATCAACAAACTGGTCTTTCGTTCGGAGAAATGTGTGCGTCGCCAGTGTGACAATGTTGAGATATAATTATGTAAACATGAAGAATAAAGATGGATAATGTTAACAAAGTTTGTTATATTTAAAAATATTTAAGAACTTTCAAACAAAAAATTCAGAGGCTTTACTTTCCAGCATGCCCTCGTATTAGACGGCTTATGGGCTTCACTTTTAGCTCCCTCATAACGTATACTTTTATTGGCTTTTTCTACGCCCTCTCAAACCCCTTAGGAATCTTATTTCTGATACTTGTATCTAATTTCCGTCACGTCTCGTAATCGTCCTGTTTTCACTATCATATCGTCGTTTAGGAACTGTCATAGTTTTATGAAATTTGATATTAATTTCTTTCCTAATATTTTTGAGAGTTATGTTTTCAGTACCACATACATTTTGTAATTTTGCAGTTTATTGAACTACAACGTAATCTTCTAGACCATAAGTTTAGAAATAAATTACAAGAGCGTGCTGGAAGGTAATGCTTCAGAATTTTTATGTGAATACTCTTAAAGCTTTTTAGATAAAACAAACTTTATGAACAATCCGTACCAATTTCCCAACGTAACCACTATAGCGAGGAACATATTTCTCTCAACGAGGGCCGATTTTGGCTTCGATGCTGGAGCCACGACCTCATTTCCGCTCACACCGCTTCACCGCTATCAAATTAAAGTCCTTTAAGTTTTGGAAGTAGATGAAAATCGAATGGGGTCAAATTGGGACTTATGGGGGATGACAGTGAAAGTAAGGCATCAGTCTGTTGCAGATGTCTCAGCGCTTGTGGGTGGTCTGCCACTGTCATTCCGAAGTAGGGGGTGCCCATGTGGAGAAACACTTCGAATTCGTGCTATCGATTACAGCACGCTGTTTCTCACGCACTTTCATACAATATGTGAGCAAAAGTATCCGGAGACCTGGCTGAAAGTAACATAGAAGTTCGTGGCGCCCTCCACCGATAGTGGTGGAATTCAATATGGTGTTGGCGCACCCTTAGCCTTGATGACAGCTTCCATTCCCATAGGTATACGTTCAATCAGGTGCTGGAAGGTTTCTTGGGGAATGGCTGCCCATTCTTCACGGAGTGCTGCACTGAGGAGGCCTGGCACGAATTCGGCGTTCCAAAACATCCCAAACGTGTTCTGTAGGATACAGGCCAGTCCAATACAGGGGTACTATTGCCGTGAAACCACTGAGCCACAGACCGTGCATTATGAACAGGTGCTCTATCGTGTTGAAAGATGCAATAGCACATCCCCGAATTACTTTTCAACATTGGGAAGCAAGAGGGTGCTTAAAACATCATTGTAGACACATTCTGTGATACTGTCAGGCAAAACAACAAGAGGAGCAAGCCCCCTCCACGAAAAACACGACCGCTCCATAACACCACCGCCTTCAAATTTTACTGTTGGCAGCACACACGATAGCAGATGATGTTCACCGGGCATTCGCCATACCCGCACCCTGCCATCACCCCACATAATGTTTTTCCATTGTTCAATCGTACAATGTTTACGCCTCTTACACGAAGCGAGGCGTCGTTTGGCATTTACTGGTGTGATGTGTGGCTTATGAACAGCCACTCGACCATGAAATCCAAGTTTTCTCATCTCCCGCCTGTCATAGTACTTGTAGTTTGGAATTCCTGTGTGATGGTCAGGATAGGTGTCTGTCTATTACACATTATGAACTCTTCAATGGTCGGCAGTCTCTGTCAGTCAACAGATGAGGTCGGCCTGTACGCTTTTGCACTGTACGTGTCCCTTCACGCTTCCGCTTCACTGTCACATCGGAAACAGTGGACCTAGGGATGGTTAGGAGTGTGGAAATCTCAAGTGCAGACGTGTGAACAAGTGACACCCAATCGGCTGACCAAGTTCGAAGTCCGTGAATTCCGCGGAGCGCCCCATTCTGCTGTCTCACGATGTCTAATGACTACTGAGGTCGCTGATGTGGAGTACCTGGCAGTAGGAGACAGTAGAATACACCTAATATGAAAAACGTTTTTGTCGGTGTCCGAATACTTGTTGTCAAATAGTGTAGTTACACTAAACACTGGCATGTTACACGATACAATTCTGAGCACTCTAGTGGCAGAGGGTTGCAATTGGCGTTAGCGAAGCGGAAAAGGCGATAGCATATGAGATGTAAGATTCAAATGGTTCAAATGGCTCTGAGGTCATCAGTCCCCTAGAACTTAGAACTACTTAAACCTAACTAACCTAAGGACGTTACACACATCCATGCCCCAGGCAGGATTCGAACCTGCAACCGTAGCGGTCACGCGGTTCCAGACTGAAGCGCGTAGAACCGCACGGCCACACCGGCCGGCGGAGATGTAAGATCTCAACCGCTGTTGAGAACAGCACAAAAAAATTCAGAGGTATTGATTTTCAGCACGTCGTAGTATGTAGCTTCCCGAAACTGCGTTCAGGACTTTCGGAGCTTTTTAAGGTATAGAGTTCATTTCGTTCTTCGTAATGGGATGAAATCGATCGATTTAAAAGTACTTTCTGGAGTATTATAAGGCCATTGTGACGGTTCCATTCTGGCTCCAGCGGCCGCCACTTTTAATTTCCGCCGAGTGGCGCCTCCGGCGGCCGCAGTGACTTGGAGGGACGCTCCGGGATCTGTTGCGACCGTGCTGCTTCTGGCAACGTCCGGGCAGAACCATCCGGAGTGGAACGATGAGGACTTCCCGCTGCGACAGAGACGACTGCAGTCTTTGCCTTCGTAATGCTTTGGAGTGGTCAGGGCACGTGGTCGGTCAACCGGATGTTCCCAGCCGTTGATGGATCGAGTGGGCATGAAGATTTTTGTGAAGGGGCCCGCTAGAATTGCTGCATACCGCCATACGCCGAATTGTGGACTCTGAGCGACGTTAACCAAACACTTAAAAAAAGGTGATGTTGGTCGAGATGGCCGTTTGCAACTGTTAGCCTTTGTGGATTACAGTAGCCGTTACAGTTCGTAAAGGCTCTTTTACTTCTCACACCACTGAGTGACTTAGTTGCGTTTAGTAAAGTACGTGACCAGTGTGCAACGTGGTTATTGTATCGAGCGCACATGGTTTTCGATGCGCTGCTTGTCTTCACTAGAACCATATTTGCTACATTATATTGGGCGCTCTGTATCCTGTTATTCATTTGATTATTGTTGAAATAGTTGTCGTTATCAGTTTTGAAGGAGGGCTGTATAAGCGTAACGTTAACGCGTGAGCTATCAATTCAGTGTAGAAACGGACTTGTCTGTTATGTAAGGATTATATGTGGTCATTCCAGTATTATTTATTCTGAAATGTTCTTTATGTACAGATTATCTGTGGGCGCTTTGAAATTGTTTATCCTAATTGCGAGAAGGTGAACCCAGCACATAACCTGAAAGCCGGTTTGGTGATTTCAAGTATGTTTACGTCATCCTGGTTCATTAGCTGCTGTCTCAATATTAGTAGTTTCTTAAACGTAAAAGGGAATGAAAGTTAAATTCAAATCTTCCCCGCTCATTGATGTTAAATGTTTTATTAAAAAAACCACTTTGTGATAAAACTGTTTTATCGATCGTCTTGTGAGACTCAGTGGGAGTGCACCTCTTGAGTTTACAGTTTAAATATTCGTGTGGAATATAAGCACTAAACTTTGTTCATCGCAATGTCTTTACACGAGACTCTAAATCCCAGCACGACCACTCCATTGCTACGTCACAGCCATTACTGTTAGTTCACACAATTTATGTAGTGGATAAGATCGGAAGTTCTACGAAGTACTTTTCTGACGATGGTGTTGCCTTTAGAAGGGCTGTAATAACAGAAGACTGTAGAGAAATGCAGCATTACACGCAATCGACCGATGACTGGCGCAGCGTTTTTTGTACCCCTTTCGTAGTTTATTATTTTATGTATTACTAATGTCGCAAGTATGCTGCTTTCGCTCTCTAGTGGAGCGTGTTCCAATACTTGGGAAAATACACACTAGTGTTTTATTTCCTTTGAGATCAACAACCTTTTCCTTAAAAAAAGGTTCGGAGGAGAGCTTCTGTAAAGTTTGGAAGGTAGGAGACGAGGTACTCGCAGAAGTCAAGCTGTGAGTACCGGGCGTGAGTCGTGCTTCGGTAGCTCAGTTGGTAGAGCACTTGCCCGCGAAAGGCAAAGGTCCCGAGTTCGAGTCTCGGTTGGGCACACAGTTTTAATCTGCCAGGAAGTTTCATGTCAGCGCACACTCCGCTGCAGAGTGAAAATCTCATTCTGGAACCTTTTCCTTTTTCCTTGCCTGGCCTGGACTGTGCCTTCGTTATAGATGCGTGGTTTTTTTTAAGTTGACTGAGGTATATCAGAAAAGTTTATATACCTAAGAGCGTAGAAATACTAATCACCCCCATTCCACTCCACATATGTCCAGTAACATAGCATGTCGCAAATCAAAAACTTCCTAGCTTTTTTCGTTTTCGCTCCACCGGCTACCCCAATGACAAGCCACCTCAACCACCGCCAGCTTGCAAAAAACGAGGCTCTGTGAGCGACAGACGCCTGGAGGCTGGGTTTGTGACACACCGTTCCTGCAGACGCCAAGATGTATGTCTGTCTCTCTGGAAAAAGTTTTAGTCTAAATAAGGTTGCTCTGCATTGGTCAGGATGTTGTTAGAGATAAAACTATCCGCGCTTTGACGTCCATTAACTAATAATGTTGTTTCTACAATAGTAATACACAGTTTCGGGGATCTAACACTGAGTTTCCACCCACAGTTATACAGGGTGGGGCAAAAATGTGGCCCGGAAAGAGAGTTTCGGAGTACATACAAACTCAGCAGAGAAAAGGAAAGACACTACTAAAAACCTGAGTAAGTTGCCACCATACATCCATTAGCACTTTTGTGACCTGGTCAGCAAGTTGCTGAAGGCGGATCTAAGCTGAACATCTAGTATTACTACAGTGTCATTTGAAATTCTGTGCTGAAGCTCTTAACGACTGAGAAGCATGTTGCGATACACCTTAGACTTGAGGGCTCCCCACACAAAGTAATAGTACACTGATAGATCGGGTCACCTGGATGACCAGCTGGGACTGCGACCTGACCGATCCCGGCTAACAACTCTGTCAGGCGAGACGGTTGTGTAAATGTGCTCCAAGGTTCGGCCGGCTGTACGGACAGTTGTTCCATGCTGTTGGAAGCAGCTGTAGGTCTTTTTGCTCCTTAGTTAATGCGGCCACAAACGGTTTCAAAACGTTATCAGAGTAACACGCAGAAGTCAGCGTCTGATGAGAGAAGATGGAATTAATGAGGGGGCGTGCAGACACTTCACACAATACCCTAACCTCCTGATCATGAAGTTGAGTTCTGTGGAAGTTAGGCGGATTCTCCGATACCCAGAACCTGTGATTCTGTGAGTTTACTGAACCACTCAGGCGGGACCAGGCTTCATCAGACGTAAAGAACACACCCATGTCCAAGACATTTTTTGTTATCTCAGTGAACAGTCACTGACAAAACTGGATGCGCTGAGGAGCATCTGCTGGTTTTAATGCGTGTGCGGGTACAGGTGGAGTATTCTTCCGCATGGTTCATGTGATATGCCGGTCTCTTGCGAGAGGCGTCGGGTTGATTTGGTAGAACCATTTTCTGGTTAGCCAGAGACACAGTAGTTCAAATGGCTCTGAGCACTATGGGACTTAACTGCTGAGGTCATCAGTCCCCTAGAACTTAGAACTACTTAAACCTAAGTAACCTAAGGACATCACACACATCCATGCCCGAGGCCGGATTCGGACCTGCGACCGTACCGGTCGCGCGGTTCCAGTCTGTAGCGCCTAGACCCGCTCAGCCACTCCGGCCAGCCGCAGACACATTCTCGGGTTTGCAGGCACCTTGCGGAATGTTTTTGGACTTGCTCAAAACAGATCTTATCTGATACCATTTTCCGACAAAGTGATGCATGGCACTCTTGACACCATTAGGCTTCTCAGCAAACAACTGAACACTCCGTTTCAACGACTTTGTTGTCTCGCAACTGTCCACAACTAACACCCACTGCTCTGTTGTGAGTACCGTCGTCCGCTTTGCACTGTTCCACTCACACTGACACAGCCCGAGCTACGCTCTGAACCAAAGTGGATCACGTGGTAGACGTAGACGTGGTGTGCTCGTAATGGGTTGTAGTTATATGCATACATTCCAGGCCAATCGTATCCACTTGTCCGGGACACTTTTATTTGCCGCACACTGTGATATTCCAGTGACATATTGAACTCCCCCCAACAGCCCCCCCCCCCTGACTTCTGCTTCGCGGTCTTCTCCCAGTACAGTAAGTCCCATAGTGCTCAGAGCCATTTGAACCAATGTGTCTCTGGTTAACCAGAAAATTGTTCTACCAAATCAACCCGACGCCTGTCGCAAGAGACCGGCATATCACATGAACCATGCGGAAGAATACTCCACCTGTACCTGCACACGCATTAAAACCAGCAGATGCTCCTCAGCGCATCCAGTTTTGTCAGTGACTGTTCACTGAGATAACAAAAACGTCTTGGACGTGGGTGTGTTCTTTACGTCTGATGAAGCCTGGTCCCGCCCGAGTGGTTCAGTAAACTCACAGAATCACAGGTTCTGGGTATCGGAGAATCCGCCTAACTTCCACAGAACTCAACTCCATGATCAGGAGGTTAGGGTATTGTGTGAAGTGTCTGCACGCCCCCTCATTAATTCCGTCTTCTCTCATCAGACGCTGACGTCTGCGCGTTACTCTGATAACGTTTTGAAACCGTTTGTGGCCGCATTAACTAAGGAGCAAAAAGACCTACAGCTACTTCCAACAGCAAGGAACAACTGCCCGTACAGCCGGCCGAACCTTGGAGCACATTTACACAACCGTTTCGCCTGACAGAGTTGTTAGCTGGGATCGGTCAGGCCGCAGTCCCAGCTGGTCATCCAGGTGACCCGATCTGTCAGTGTACTATTACTTTGTGTGGGGAGCCCTCAAGTCTAAGGTGTATCGCAACAAGCTTCTCTGGCGTTAAGACCTTCAGCACAGAATTTCAAATGACACTGCAGTAATATCAGACATAGTTCCTCCTCCAATTGTGTGATTGATTATTTGGGGGAATTCAGTATCATCTGTACCATAGTATCATATCCCACGTTCCCAGACGAGGTCATCCTTGCTGTTTAAGTTTGTCGGTTATTCGGAAAGTAAGGAACGACCGGTCGCGAAATGGAAACCACAGTGAAAATCCGATGAAGTTTAGCACAGGTGTGTTGAACAATGTCTCTAGTATGCCCGGCGATCGCGTTACGTCATTGTTTTTAATTCTGAGCACACAGAGAGCACATAAAGATACCTAGAACAATAGAGTCTCCGACGAGGGCCTGATGAGGAATTTCGCCTGGAGCTAGGCAGCTAACATAACATAAAGGTCGTACGTTTTCATCTTCAAGACAATTCTTAGACGCATTCTGCAGGGGCAATGAAGATTCTCCTGCATCGTTTTCGGTTGGAAACGTTTGATTACCCACAATACAGCCCGTAATTGTCTCCCTGTGAGTTTTAGCTCTGCTCACACGAACCGCTGGATATGAAGACAACATTTTGGCACAGACAGCGAGCTGTAGGCCAGCGTAGAGAATTGGCAGAAAGCACTGGCGGCTGTCTTCTATAACGACGGTATTGGAAAGTTGGTACAACGCTACGAGAAAGGTCTAAGTCGGATCGGCGACTATGGAGATACGTAGCTGGAAGTTGTAGCTAACTATTGCCAACAAAATAGTTTTCAGAATGAGATTTTCAAAAATCAAATGGCTCTGAGCACTATGGGACTTAACTACTGAGGTCATCAGTCCCCTAGAACTTAGAACTACTTAAACCTAACTAACCTAAGGACATCACACACATCCATGCCCGAGGCAGGATTCGAACCTGCGACCGTAGCGGTCATGCGGTTCCAAACTGACGCGCTTAGAACCGCACGGCCACACCGGCCGGCTGGAGATTTTCACTCTGCACCAGAGTGTGCGCTGACATGAAACTTCCTGGCAGATTAAAACTGTGTGCCGGACCGAGACGTGAACTCGGGACCTTTGCCTTTCGCGGGCAAGTGCTCTACCAACTGAGCTACCCAAGCACGACTCACGCTCTGTCCCCACAGCTTTACTGCCGCCCGTACCTCGCCTCCTAGGAGGCACTTAAATGTGATTTGCAGAGTATCCATGTAGATGTAGAGGTAGAAGAGGAAGGCTTAAGGTTTCTTTTAAAAGACACCGAATGGTGAAATCCAGTTGATCAGACTGGTATTTAAATTTTTAATTCCTTTAGATTCGTCATCGTCCAAACTGATGGTATCGGGGGCTGTATCATGTCAGTGAGTTTGTTGGCTGACGTCGTTTTTCGATGGCGGATGACCCATCAAACCAGAACACAAAAATAAGTAGGGTATAAGAAACGACCGATAAATAAATCTAAAGGGCTTCTGACTTCAGCTAGAGTAGCGTTAACAGATGAACAAGAATAGTGTTTGTTCGCTTCGATCGAATAATCCGCTTCAAGTCCTCTCAGTGGGATCGGGCAAAATTCTCAAAACTCAAATTTACAGGCCTAATATGAAGATAAAGATGATAGACAAAAATGATCAGCATGGATACGTGAAATTAATTACATTATTACTTGACAACAGGTTTCAAATTTAGATTGTGTTTCTAAGAGATCACATCGGTGAAAGATACGAATGTAGAAGTAACGTAAATGAAGATCAGCCTCTTCATTCGTTAGCTGAGATACAACGTAAGCTTGTTGTGAATGAAAATACTTTCTGTGGCTACAAGAAGAAGAGTTCGCTGGTTTCCTACTGAAACAGAAATATTTTGCAAAACACACTCATAAAAACATTGTCCTTTCTTTACCCACAGGTTACCATCACTCGGAGAAAGTAACGCCGTAAGACGCACCTTCCGCCATACAACTTCAGGTGAGTTGAGAAGTGCAGATGAATTTGCAGGTGGAGAAAATAAGCTACAGCGTCATTCATAGTGTACTGAGTTGGCGATATTATAGAAAAGCTGGGAAACCGCCAAGCTACTGCGGTCCCACGGTAGGTCCCTTTCAGATGGTACCTGCCAGCTTAAAGCAAATCTGCTGCGATCGCATTTACTCGTACAACAGCCGATCGCAACCCAGCGGCAGACGGCGGCGTGGCGAACACTTGAGACACCATTCAGCCGCGGCGGCGGAGACCGCGCTCCTTTGAGGGCTAATCCCCGCCGCCAGGCTGGAGTAGCGGAGAGCGGATCTAGCGCCGCAGAAAAAGGACGAGCGGCGGACGGCGCGGCGGAGTGGTTCGCCGTGCGGCGCTCGAGTATTTTCCTCCTGTAGGGAGGCCCGCAGTGACGCGCTGGAGACCGTCCGTAGCGGATATTGGGCGGACGCACTGGGGTTGTAATAGCAAATGGTTCAAATGGCTCTGAGCACTATGGGACTTAACAGCTATGGTCATCAGTCCCCTAGAACTTAGAACTACTTAAACCTAACTAACCTAAGGACATCACACAACACCCAGTTTGTAATAGCAGAGATGGGGCGACAAGTAGTTGCCGAGACTTCGAGGCGTCTCGCTATTTAAGAGAGCGACTGGTCTCAGAAACGCATTATAACCACCTACCGAATGATCGGTACGTCGTGACGTGGAAGCAATGAGGTCTCGGTAGGTATCTGGAGGGAGTTGGCGTCATGTTGGATACACAAGTCACCTAATTCCCATAAATTCAGAAGAGGGGGGGGGCGGTGGGAGGGTCGATGATATCTGACGCCACGTTCAGTACATCCCAGATGTTGAAGTTAGAGATCCCAGCAGAGGGGTCGAAACGTCGAACATTTTAGAAGAAACATGACGTGGACTAATAACGCAGAAGATTTTAACTTCAGTGACAACGGCCACGAAAGCCTGCAGACTTACATAAAACGCTTGTATGGGCAAGAGGTTTATACCACCATCAGAAGACTGGAGAACCTTCGCAGAAGAAGAGGTAAATTACTAAGCGATTTGGCCTTTCTATCCCGGTGCCGTGATAATGATATTATTCCCAGATTCGCCAGAATTAGCCACCATGTGCAGACAGTGAAAGCCAGGAGAATCTACCAAAGGGCCAGCGAAACACTTCTCCGTGAAAGAATCCAGCATGTACGCAGAGACTTAAATTATGTTAGCTCCATTTTAATAGATGTGCATATTTCACTTGCGGCTACCCTCTCACCCCAAGACTGGGATAAAGTGGACAGAATAACATTTGATCATTCAACAAAGTTTTCGTATTTCAGTGCTATGAAACAAAGAGAGAAGTTGGAGAAGCGAGCGGTTACAGTTCGGAAGGGAGACGCTACTGTGGATCCGAAGAGAGTGGTGGTGAATCTCTCGTCAGAAGTACTCGATGAAGCAGCTGTTTCAGTTCTGGGCAAAGGTCTGAATTTCGCAACTACACCGAAGAGGATACCTGTTGAAGAAATCGTAAGTGCCGTCGAAGCATCATTGTTTCGTCTTGCGAAGGTGCAGGCCGAAGAAGTAAGACAAGATGTGTCGAGAATTCTACGGAAATCGAAACCTCCGAAAAGCAACATATCGGCGCAGGAAAGGAAATCTATTACTGAACTCATGCGAAACGAAAGCATCGTTCTAACAAAATCGGATAAGGGGAATGCTACCATTGTTTTGGACGCTGTGGATTATCACAGGAAGATGGAACAACTACTAGTTGATCCTGTGTATCGCTAGTTAAAAAGCGATCCGACGAACAGAATCGTTTGGAAAGTGAAAAACCTGATATCAGACTCGAGACTGGACAGCTCTATTACAAAGAGTCTAACACCACGAATATCTGTCTCACCCAGAATGTACAGGCTACCGAAAATACATAAAGAATGAATCGGTTCCTTTGAGACCAATAGTCAGTGGGATTAACTCGTCGACTTATTTTTTAGCACGTCATTTATCTGGCAAACTGAGACATCTAGTTGGTAAAACAAATACTTTTATAAAAGACTCGAAACATTTTTTAGAAATTATACGCACATTGAGGATATCTGCAGATGACATTCTTGTTAGCTTCGATGTGACATCGTTATTTACTAACGTCCCAGTATCAGATACAATGGAGATCATAAGAGAGAATGTTGCTCCAGATGTTTGTGACTTAATTGAATTATGTCTTCGTTCGAGGTATTTTAAATACAATGGTGAATTCTATGAATATGCTGACGGCCTTGCTATGGGCTCACCCATTTCGCCAGCTGCAGCTGACGTTTTTATGGAACATTTTGAGCATTAAGCGTTAAGTAATGCTCCTTTGAAGCCGTCTTGTTAGCTCCACTATGTGGACGATACATTTGTTATATGGCCACACGGCGAAGAAGAACTTCACACGTTCCACAATTTCTTAAATGGAATTCACCCCCAAATCAAATTCACCTTGGAGGTTCAGAGTGAGGTCGGTCTCCCGTTCCTAGATGTGTTAGTATACAGAAGATCTGATAACACTGTAGGTCACAGAGTGTACAGAAAGCCGACTAACACAAACAGTGTAAGTAGGCTGTTTAGGTTTTTTATTGGTAACGCCACCTCTGTATGAAAATCACTGGCTGTGCTGTGTGCAGTCTGTGGCTGCTTTGCATTGTTGTAATACTCGCCATTGTAGTGTTAGGCAGCTGGCTGTGAACAGCGCGTAGCGTTGCACAGTTGGAGGTGAGCCGCTAGCAGTGGTGGATGTGCGGAGAGAGATGGCGGAGTTTTGTAATTTGTCATGAACTGCTATATATATTGTGACTATCAAGGTAAATACATTGTTTGTTCTCTATTAATATCTTTCATTTGCTAACTATCCCTACCAGTAGTTAGTGCCTTCCGTAGTTTGAATCTTTTATTTAGCTGGCAGTAGTGGCGCTCGCTGTACTGCAGTAGTTCGAGTAATGAAGATTTTTGTGAGGTAAGTGATTTCTGAAAGGTATAGTTTAATGTTACTCAGAGCCATTCTTTTGCAGGGATTTTTGAAAGTCAGATTGCGTTGCACTAAAAATATTGTGTATCAGTTTAAGCTCAGTCATGTATAATTGTTCAAAGGGGACGTTTCATATGGCGACCCTGCCAGGATACCTCACTGGAATCTTCTGATTTTTTCCTTGTAGTTTGTGTAATTAGCGTAGATTTTGTTTATTGCTAGCGCGTAATTGTAGAGAGAATCTCCTTTGTAGTTGCAGTCTTTCATTGTTGTACAGTAAAACAGTTGTGACATGCATGTAGATTTGCACCAAGTATTTAAGTAGACATTATTTCCATTTCTATGTTAATGTGTTATCTTATTTTGCTCTTCAAATTGTGCTTTTCTGTGTTATCGTGTGAAATATTGTGACAATAATGGCGTGTGAAAAACGTAACACTAGGCTCCAAAGTAAACTGAAATATAATAGTGACGACGAGCGTAGCTTATCAGCACCACTGTGTAATGAAGTAACAGACATTCAAAGTAGTAATTTGGTAACTGTGCATAGGTAAATGGTGCGGGCGTCAAATAATGGTGTAGACAGTGAAACAGGTAGTGAACAGGGAAGCGTTATCGATTGATCGGTCAGCAACAGCTCGTCTCAGGAATCGGGAATGACAGAACACAATATTGCAAATACTGCAGACTCAGGTTTTGGGTTCTCACCGTTTTCTCAAATGAGTCAAGACACATTTTCCGCTTGTCAAAATGTGAATGTTGCCGGTGCAAATTCACCGCCGAAAAACACTGAGGAACATGTTTCAGACACCAGTGCATTGTTATTACAATTAATGCAACAAATAGGACAAAAGCTTCAAAAGTTAGACACAATGGAACAAAATCTTCAAAAGTTAGACACAATGGAACAAAATCTTTAAAAGTTAGACACACTGGAACAATATCAGAGACAAACACAGCAACAGCTTCAAAAGTTAGACTCATTGGAACAAACTGTTGAACAAACGCGTGAAGATTTAACTACTGAGTTACATAACATTGAATCGAAATGTCAAAAAGTCTGTAATGACGTAAAAACTCAAATTTGTGAGCATTTTCAACCTATTTTTTCGCGGCATGAAAATGCGTTACAGAATCACGAAGCAGGCATAAAAGAACTGCAAATTATTGTTCATGAAAATCATGAGACCTTGCAAGCTAAAATTGACTCAGTTGCGTCTACCGATTCGGTTACGCAACTTAAAAAACTCAGGAAAACTTAAAGGACACAGTAGAAAGGCACATGGAGGAAATTAGTACTTTATTGGAGAAAGTAGTTGAACTTTCGGATCAGCTAAATAATTTATCTACGAAGGTAGATGATAATCTGAATGACACAAAACCGGTAGTCTTTAATGACACAGAAGAGTGCGAACAAATTAGGAAATTCAAACAAAATCAGAATCAAATTAATACGCAACACCAAAGAGAAATCCGCGAAGTACAAGATCAGCTGACACAGGTAGTACAAGAATTACTTTTTCTCAGAGGACACTCGCGCCCCAATACGGGAAGAGGGACATAGAAATACGGAACAGCCACAAATTAATAACACAGCGCGTTTCGGAAATTATGAAAGAAATTGGCAAGGTGCACCGAATTTTGAAATGGAACCGCCGAAACGACGTAACAATGACCGATATGCGACTCGCCGACATGATGATTTTGACTATAAGCTGTTTATTACTACACGTAAATTCAAAACGTTTAAGAATTCTGCCAACGACATTCATCCACAAGCATGGCTCCAACAATTCTCTCATTGTTTTCCTCCCAACTGGTCGTTAGAACACAGATTAGAATTTATGTGTGGCTACTTAGAGAATGAACCAGCTGTAAGAATGCGATCGGTCATTCACGATTGCCACAGTGAAGGAGAATTTTATCATGCCTTCCTCCCAGCATATTGGTCTCAAGCCACACAAGACCGAGTAAAACATGGCATCATAATGATGAAACATTTCGAACAATCTGAATTCTCCAGTCTTGTGAAATATTTTGAAGCCATGTTGCACAAGAATCAATACCTGTCAAACCCATACAGCCCCTCAGAACTCATCCGCATTTGCTTAATCAAATTACCTGAACATTTACGACATATTATTTTAGCAGGACGTTGCAAAGAAGACATTGAGACTTTTCAGGAACTGTTACAAGAACTGGAAATTGACACTGACAATCGGGGAATGCGGAAACAGGAGCACAACAATTATAGGTCACATCTGTCACAATTCCGCGATGAAAGAAATAATAACTGGACACGACAAGGCTATTCTCACAACACATATCGTGACCAAAACAGACACCACCCGTATGACAACCGATGGCAGAGTAGTAATAATTACAGGGAAAGATCACCTCTCCGCGGTAGTGACTATCACAGAGACAATCAGAGAAACAGACAATTTGGGAACCAAAATAATTATTATCAAGGCAGACAGAATAACTTTAGACGCAACGGTCCAGCGCACAGTTACGATTCAGGGAGAAATTCTCCACCACTTAACCGACAAGAAAGAAACTACAGGAACTACCGACATGACGACAGACGATGTGATCGTAACGACAGACCTGAATTGCATCAGAACTGGCGGGATTTAAACAGGACAGGGCCCTCTCGTCACGGTGAATTTGTAGAAGTTAGGTCTCCAAATCCCAATAACGATGCGCGCCAACAAAGAGACAATAGGCAATGACTCACACCGCTGGCAGCCACAAAACGTACTTATGAAACTGACGACGCAGCTGCCGTAGCTAGTAATTACGTAAAAATGGAAGACATTAGGGACATCTTACTCCAGGAACACGACATAAAACATAACAACATTGCATATCCTGTGATTCACATTACAGTAAATGATGTAAAATTTACGGCAGTACTTGACTCTGGCAGTCCCATTTCAGTAATTAGTGAAACAGCTTTTAGCAAATGCAACAAATCGAACAATTGTCCCACACTTCCGTTACGTAAGATTAAATTACAAGGTGCAATCTTTGGAAAAAGTGTAGATGTACGCCAACAAACAAACTTAGAATTCTTTTGTCAAAGCCACAGCTTCTCTATGAGCTTTCTTATTGTTCCATTATTGTCGACGGAAATTATATTGGGAGTAGACTTTTTGAATGAATACAAAGCAATCTTACACTTTCATGATGCTGAAATAAGTTTAGAGAAGGAAGGTAAGTCAATAGCTTTGAAATTTGAAGATTGGCTCTCAAACCATGACGAAGAAATTAATCGGCTTTACCTTCTGTTGGACAACAGTTCGGAATTTTCTACGGAACTAGACCCTAACAATCACTCTGCAGGTACTGACAGGGATGATATCGACGGCATATTTGAAATTAATGAGTTAATTCAGAATAAAATTCAAACAATTGAGAATTGTAATGACACTGATAGGCAGGACCTTTTTGAGATTTTACAAGCACATTCCACAGTTTTTACTCACAAAACAGGAGCAATCAAGGGATTTCAATACCAATTTCGTGTTCGTGAGCATACTAAATTTTGTGTTAGACCATACGTAATTCCAGCACATTATAGGGACTGTGTTAGAACAGAAATACAATCTATGCTTGACGAGGGCATTATTGAGCCTGCAGTAAGCTCATACGACAATCCATTACATGTTGTTGAGAAGAAAAATAGATCGATCAGGCTTGTCTTAGATTCGAGACAAATCAATACTATCATTATTCCTGAAACAGACAGGCCGCAGACGTTGGAAGAACTTCTTCAAAATTTTAATGGTGTAAAAGTGTTGTCTTCCATTGATCTCAGATCCAGCTTTTATCAGATCGAACTTCATCCAGAATGTAGAAAATACACAGCTTTCCTTTGTTTCGGCGTTTGTTATCAGTTTCGGAAACTTCCTTTTGGTTTGAACATTTCTTCAGCCGCATTCATTCGCGGGCTAAATTCCATATTACGTGAGTACTGCAGTAGTTCGAGTAATGAAGATTTTTGTGAGGTAAGTGATTTCTGAAAGGTATAGTTTAATGTTACTCAGAGCCATTCTTTTGCAGGGATTTTTGAAAGTCAGATTGCGTTGCACTAAAAATATTGTGTATCAGTTTAAGCTCAGTCATGTATAATTGTTCAAAGGGGACGTTTCATATGGCGACCCTGCCAGGATACCTCACTGGAATCTTCTGATTTTTTCCTTGTAGTTTGTGTAATTAGCGTAGATTTTGTTTATTGCTAGCGCGTAATTGTAGAGAGAATCTCCTTTGTAGTTGCAGTCTTTCATTGTTGTACAGTAAAACAGTTGTGACATGCATGTAGATTTGCACCAAGTATTTAAGTAGACATTATTTCCATTTCTATGTTAATGTGTTATCTTATTTTGCTCTTCAAATTGTGCTTTTCTGTGTTATCGTGTGAAATATTGTGACAATAATGGCGTGTGAAAAACGTAACACTAGGCTCCAAAGTAAACTGAAATATAATAGTGACGACGAGCGTAGCTTATCAGCACCACTGTGTAATGAAGTAACAGACATTCAAAGTAGTAATTTGGTAACTGTGCATAGGTAAATGGTGCGGGCGTCAAATAATGGTGTAGACAGTGAAACAGGTAGTGAACAGGGAAGCGTTATCGATTGATCGGTCAGCAACAGCTCGTCTCAGGAATCGGGAATGACAGAACACAATATTGCAAATACTGCAGACTCAGGTTTTGGGTTCTCACCGTTTTCTCAAATGAGTCAAGACACATTTTCCGCTTGTCAAAATGTGAATGTTGCCGGTGCAAATTCACCGCCGAAAAACACTGAGGAACATGTTTCAGACACCAGTGCATTGTTATTACAATTAATGCAACAAATAGGACAAAAGCTTCAAAAGTTAGACACAATGGAACAAAATCTTCAAAAGTTAGACACAATGGAACAAAATCTTTAAAAGTTAGACACACTGGAACAATATCAGAGACAAACACAGCAACAGCTTCAAAAGTTAGACTCATTGGAACAAACTGTTGAACAAACGCGTGAAGATTTAACTACTGAGTTACATAACATTGAATCGAAATGTCAAAAAGTCTGTAATGACGTAAAAACTCAAATTTGTGAGCATTTTCAACCTATTTTTTCGCGGCATGAAAATGCGTTACAGAATCACGAAGCAGGCATAAAAGAACTGCAAATTATTGTTCATGAAAATCATGAGACCTTGCAAGCTAAAATTGACTCAGTTGCGTCTACCGATTCGGTTACGCAACTTAAAAAACTCAGGAAAACTTAAAGGACACAGTAGAAAGGCACATGGAGGAAATTAGTACTTTATTGGAGAAAGTAGTTGAACTTTCGGATCAGCTAAATAATTTATCTACGAAGGTAGATGATAATCTGAATGACACAAAACCGGTAGTCTTTAATGACACAGAAGAGTGCGAACAAATTAGGAAATTCAAACAAAATCAGAATCAAATTAATACGCAACACCAAAGAGAAATCCGCGAAGTACAAGATCAGCTGACACAGGTAGTACAAGAATTACTTTTTCTCAGAGGACACTCGCGCCCCAATACGGGAAGAGGGACATAGAAATACGGAACAGCCACAAATTAATAACACAGCGCGTTTCGGAAATTATGAAAGAAATTGGCAAGGTGCACCGAATTTTGAAATGGAACCGCCGAAACGACGTAACAATGACCGATATGCGACTCGCCGACATGATGATTTTGACTATAAGCTGTTTATTACTACACGTAAATTCAAAACGTTTAAGAATTCTGCCAACGACATTCATCCACAAGCATGGCTCCAACAATTCTCTCATTGTTTTCCTCCCAACTGGTCGTTAGAACACAGATTAGAATTTATGTGTGGCTACTTAGAGAATGAACCAGCTGTAAGAATGCGATCGGTCATTCACGATTGCCACAGTGAAGGAGAATTTTATCATGCCTTCCTCCCAGCATATTGGTCTCAAGCCACACAAGACCGAGTAAAACATGGCATCATAATGATGAAACATTTCGAACAATCTGAATTCTCCAGTCTTGTGAAATATTTTGAAGCCATGTTGCACAAGAATCAATACCTGTCAAACCCATACAGCCCCTCAGAACTCATCCGCATTTGCTTAATCAAATTACCTGAACATTTACGACATATTATTTTAGCAGGACGTTGCAAAGAAGACATTGAGACTTTTCAGGAACTGTTACAAGAACTGGAAATTGACACTGACAATCGGGGAATGCGGAAACAGGAGCACAACAATTATAGGTCACATCTGTCACAATTCCGCGATGAAAGAAATAATAACTGGACACGACAAGGCTATTCTCACAACACATATCGTGACCAAAACAGACACCACCCGTATGACAACCGATGGCAGAGTAGTAATAATTACAGGGAAAGATCACCTCTCCGCGGTAGTGACTATCACAGAGACAATCAGAGAAACAGACAATTTGGGAACCAAAATAATTATTATCAAGGCAGACAGAATAACTTTAGACGCAACGGTCCAGCGCACAGTTACGATTCAGGGAGAAATTCTCCACCACTTAACCGACAAGAAAGAAACTACAGGAACTACCGACATGACGACAGACGATGTGATCGTAACGACAGACCTGAATTGCATCAGAACTGGCGGGATTTAAACAGGACAGGGCCCTCTCGTCACGGTGAATTTGTAGAAGTTAGGTCTCCAAATCCCAATAACGATGCGCGCCAACAAAGAGACAATAGGCAATGACTCACACCGCTGGCAGCCACAAAACGTACTTATGAAACTGACGACGCAGCTGCCGTAGCTAGTAATTACGTAAAAATGGAAGACATTAGGGACATCTTACTCCAGGAACACGACATAAAACATAACAACATTGCATATCCTGTGATTCACATTACAGTAAATGATGTAAAATTTACGGCAGTACTTGACTCTGGCAGTCCCATTTCAGTAATTAGTGAAACAGCTTTTAGCAAATGCAACAAATCGAACAATTGTCCCACACTTCCGTTACGTAAGATTAAATTACAAGGTGCAATCTTTGGAAAAAGTGTAGATGTACGCCAACAAACAAACTTAGAATTCTTTTGTCAAAGCCACAGCTTCTCTATGAGCTTTCTTATTGTTCCATTATTGTCGACGGAAATTATATTGGGAGTAGACTTTTTGAATGAATACAAAGCAATCTTACACTTTCATGATGCTGAAATAAGTTTAGAGAAGGAAGGTAAGTCAATAGCTTTGAAATTTGAAGATTGGCTCTCAAACCATGACGAAGAAATTAATCGGCTTTACCTTCTGTTGGACAACAGTTCGGAATTTTCTACGGAACTAGACCCTAACAATCACTCTGCAGGTACTGACAGGGATGATATCGACGGCATATTTGAAATTAATGAGTTAATTCAGAATAAAATTCAAACAATTGAGAATTGTAATGACACTGATAGGCAGGACCTTTTTGAGATTTTACAAGCACATTCCACAGTTTTTACTCACAAAACAGGAGCAATCAAGGGATTTCAATACCAATTTCGTGTTCGTGAGCATACTAAATTTTGTGTTAGACCATACGTAATTCCAGCACATTATAGGGACTGTGTTAGAACAGAAATACAATCTATGCTTGACGAGGGCATTATTGAGCCTGCAGTAAGCTCATACGACAATCCATTACATGTTGTTGAGAAGAAAAATAGATCGATCAGGCTTGTCTTAGATTCGAGACAAATCAATACTATCATTATTCCTGAAACAGACAGGCCGCAGACGTTGGAAGAACTTCTTCAAAATTTTAATGGTGTAAAAGTGTTGTCTTCCATTGATCTCAGATCCAGCTTTTATCAGATCGAACTTCATCCAGAATGTAGAAAATACACAGCTTTCCTTTGTTTCGGCGTTTGTTATCAGTTTCGGAAACTTCCTTTTGGTTTGAACATTTCTTCAGCCGCATTCATTCGCGGGCTAAATTCCATATTACGTGAGTACTGCAGTAGTTCGAGTAATGAAGATTTTTGTGAGGTAAGTGATTTCTGAAAGGTATAGTTTAATGTTACTCAGAGCCATTCTTTTGCAGGGATTTTTGAAAGTCAGATTGCGTTGCACTAAAAATATTGTGTATCAGTTTAAGCTCAGTCATGTATAATTGTTCAAAGGGGACGTTTCATATGGCGACCCTGCCAGGATACCTCACTGGAATCTTCTGATTTTTTCCTTGTAGTTTGTGTAATTAGCGTAGATTTTGTTTATTGCTAGCGCGTAATTGTAGAGAGAATCTCCTTTGTAGTTGCAGTCTTTCATTGTTGTACAGTAAAACAGTTGTGACATGCATGTAGATTTGCACCAAGTATTTAAGTAGACATTATTTCCATTTCTATGTTAATGTGTTATCTTATTTTGCTCTTCAAATTGTGCTTTTCTGTGTTATCGTGTGAAATATTGTGACAATAATGGCGTGTGAAAAACGTAACACTAGGCTCCAAAGTAAACTGAAATATAATAGTGACGACGAGCGTAGCTTATCAGCACCACTGTGTAATGAAGTAACAGACATTCAAAGTAGTAATTTGGTAACTGTGCATAGGTAAATGGTGCGGGCGTCAAATAATGGTGTAGACAGTGAAACAGGTAGTGAACAGGGAAGCGTTATCGATTGATCGGTCAGCAACAGCTCGTCTCAGGAATCGGGAATGACAGAACACAATATTGCAAATACTGCAGACTCAGGTTTTGGGTTCTCACCGTTTTCTCAAATGAGTCAAGACACATTTTCCGCTTGTCAAAATGTGAATGTTGCCGGTGCAAATTCACCGCCGAAAAACACTGAGGAACATGTTTCAGACACCAGTGCATTGTTATTACAATTAATGCAACAAATAGGACAAAAGCTTCAAAAGTTAGACACAATGGAACAAAATCTTCAAAAGTTAGACACAATGGAACAAAATCTTTAAAAGTTAGACACACTGGAACAATATCAGAGACAAACACAGCAACAGCTTCAAAAGTTAGACTCATTGGAACAAACTGTTGAACAAACGCGTGAAGATTTAACTACTGAGTTACATAACATTGAATCGAAATGTCAAAAAGTCTGTAATGACGTAAAAACTCAAATTTGTGAGCATTTTCAACCTATTTTTTCGCGGCATGAAAATGCGTTACAGAATCACGAAGCAGGCATAAAAGAACTGCAAATTATTGTTCATGAAAATCATGAGACCTTGCAAGCTAAAATTGACTCAGTTGCGTCTACCGATTCGGTTACGCAACTTAAAAAACTCAGGAAAACTTAAAGGACACAGTAGAAAGGCACATGGAGGAAATTAGTACTTTATTGGAGAAAGTAGTTGAACTTTCGGATCAGCTAAATAATTTATCTACGAAGGTAGATGATAATCTGAATGACACAAAACAGGTAGTCTTTAATGACACAGAAGAGTGCGAACAAATTAGGAAATTCAAACAAAATCAGAATCAAATTAATACGCAACACCAAAGAGAAATCCGCGAAGTACAAGATCAGCTGACACAGGTAGTACAAGAATTACTTTTTCTCAGAGGACACTCGCGCCCCAATACGGGAAGAGGGACATAGAAATACGGAACAGCCACAAATTAATAACACAGCGCGTTTCGGAAATTATGAAAGAAATTGGCAAGGTGCACCGAATTTTGAAATGGAACCGCCGAAACGACGTAACAATGACCGATATGCGACTCGCCGACATGATGATTTTGACTATAAGCTGTTTATTACTACACGTAAATTCAAAACGTTTAAGAATTCTGCCAACGACATTCATCCACAAGCATGGCTCCAACAATTCTCTCATTGTTTTCCTCCCAACTGGTCGTTAGAACACAGATTAGAATTTATGTGTGGCTACTTAGAGAATGAACCAGCTGTAAGAATGCGATCGGTCATTCACGATTGCCACAGTGAAGGAGAATTTTATCATGCCTTCCTCCCAGCATATTGGTCTCAAGCCACACAAGACCGAGTAAAACATGGCATCATAATGATGAAACATTTCGAACAATCTGAATTCTCCAGTCTTGTGAAATATTTTGAAGCCATGTTGCACAAGAATCAATACCTGTCAAACCCATACAGCCCCTCAGAACTCATCCGCATTTGCTTAATCAAATTACCTGAACATTTACGACATATTATTTTAGCAGGACGTTGCAAAGAAGACATTGAGACTTTTCAGGAACTGTTACAAGAACTGGAAATTGACACTGACAATCGGGGAATGCGGAAACAGGAGCACAACAATTATAGGTCACATCTGTCACAATTCCGCGATGAAAGAAATAATAACTGGACACGACAAGGCTATTCTCACAACACATATCGTGACCAAAACAGACACCACCCGTATGACAACCGATGGCAGAGTAGTAATAATTACAGGGAAAGATCACCTCTCCGCGGTAGTGACTATCACAGAGACAATCAGAGAAACAGACAATTTGGGAACCAAAATAATTATTATCAAGGCAGACAGAATAACTTTAGACGCAACGGTCCAGCGCACAGTTACGATTCAGGGAGAAATTCTCCACCACTTAACCGACAAGAAAGAAACTACAGGAACTACCGACATGACGACAGACGATGTGATCGTAACGACAGACCTGAATTGCATCAGAACTGGCGGGATTTAAACAGGACAGGGCCCTCTCGTCACGGTGAATTTGTAGAAGTTAGGTCTCCAAATCCCAATAACGATGCGCGCCAACAAAGAGACAATAGGCAATGACTCACACCGCTGGCAGCCACAAAACGTACTTATGAAACTGACGACGCAGCTGCCGTAGCTAGTAATTACGTAAAAATGGAAGACATTAGGGACATCTTACTCCAGGAACACGACATAAAACATAACAACATTGCATATCCTGTGATTCACATTACAGTAAATGATGTAAAATTTACGGCAGTACTTGACTCTGGCAGTCCCATTTCAGTAATTAGTGAAACAGCTTTTAGCAAATGCAACAAATCGAACAATTGTCCCACACTTCCGTTACGTAAGATTAAATTACAAGGTGCAATCTTTGGAAAAAGTGTAGATGTACGCCAACAAACAAACTTAGAATTCTTTTGTCAAAGCCACAGCTTCTCTATGAGCTTTCTTATTGTTCCATTATTGTCGACGGAAATTATATTGGGAGTAGACTTTTTGAATGAATACAAAGCAATCTTACACTTTCATGATGCTGAAATAAGTTTAGAGAAGGAAGGTAAGTCAATAGCTTTGAAATTTGAAGATTGGCTCTCAAACCATGACGAAGAAATTAATCGGCTTTACCTTCTGTTGGACAACAGTTCGGAATTTTCTACGGAACTAGACCCTAACAATCACTCTGCAGGTACTGACAGGGATGATATCGACGGCATATTTGAAATTAATGAGTTAATTCAGAATAAAATTCAAACAATTGAGAATTGTAATGACACTGATAGGCAGGACCTTTTTGAGATTTTACAAGCACATTCCACAGTTTTTACTCACAAAACAGGAGCAATCAAGGGATTTCAATACCAATTTCATGTTCGTGAGCATACTAAATTTTGTGTTAGACCATACGTAATTCCAGCACATTATAGGGACTGTGTTAGAACAGAAATACAATCTATGCTTGACGAGGGCATTATTGAGCCTGCAGTAAGCTCATACGACAATCCATTACATGTTGTTGAGAAGAAAAATAGATCGATCAGGCTTGTCTTAGATTCGAGACAAATCAATACTATCATTATTCCTGAAACAGACAGGCCGCAGACGTTGGAAGAACTTCTTCAAAATTTTAATGGTGTAAAAGTGTTGTCTTCCATTGATCTCAGATCCAGCTTTTATCAGATCGAACTTCATCCAGAATGTAGAAAATACACAGCTTTCCTTTGTTTCGGCGTTTGTTATCAGTTTCGGAAACTTCCTTTTGGTTTGAACATTTCTTCAGCCGCATTCATTCGCGGGCTAAATTCCATATTACGTGAGTACTGCAGTAGTTCGAGTAATGAAGATTTTTGTGAGGTAAGTGATTTCTGAAAGGTATAGTTTAATGTTACTCAGAGCCATTCTTTTGCAGGGATTTTTGAAAGTCAGATTGCGTTGCACTAAAAATATTGTGTATCAGTTTAAGCTCAGTCATGTATAATTGTTCAAAGGGGACGTTTCATATGGCGACCCTGCCAGGATACCTCACTGGAATCTTCTGATTTTTTCCTTGTAGTTTGTGTAATTAGCGTAGATTTTGTTTATTGCTAGCGCGTAATTGTAGAGAGAATCTCCTTTGTAGTTGCAGTCTTTCATTGTTGTACAGTAAAACAGTTGTGACATGCATGTAGATTTGCACCAAGTATTTAAGTAGACATTATTTCCATTTCTATGTTAATGTGTTATCTTATTTTGCTCTTCAAATTGTGCTTTTCTGTGTTATCGTGTGAAACATTGTGACAATAATGGCGTGTGAAAAACGTAACACTAGGCTCCAAAGTAAACTGAAATATAATAGTGACGACGAGCGTAGCTTATCAGCACCACTGTGTAATGAAGTAACAGACATTCAAAGTAGTAATTTGGTAACTGTGCATAGGTAAATGGTGCGGGCGTCAAATAATGGTGTAGACAGTGAAACAGGTAGTGAACAGGGAAGCGTTATCGATTGATCGGTCAGCAACAGCTCGTCTCAGGAATCGGGAATGACAGAACACAATATTGCAAATACTGCAGACTCAGGTTTTGGGTTCTCACCGTTTTCTCAAATGAGTCAAGACACATTTTCCGCTTGTCAAAATGTGAATGTTGCCGGTGCAAATTCACCGCCGAAAAACACTGAGGAACATGTTTCAGACACCAGTGCATTGTTATTACAATTAATGCAACAAATAGGACAAAAGCTTCAAAAGTTAGACACAATGGAACAAAATCTTCAAAAGTTAGACACAATGGAACAAAATCTTTAAAAGTTAGACACACTGGAACAATATCAGAGACAAACACAGCAACAGCTTCAAAAGTTAGACTCATTGGAACAAACTGTTGAACAAACGCGTGAAGATTTAACTACTGAGTTACATAACATTGAATCGAAATGTCAAAAAGTCTGTAATGACGTAAAAACTCAAATTTGTGAGCATTTTCAACCTATTTTTTCGCGGCATGAAAATGCGTTACAGAATCACGAAGCAGGCATAAAAGAACTGCAAATTATTGTTCATGAAAATCATGAGACCTTGCAAGCTAAAATTGACTCAGTTGCGTCTACCGATTCGGTTACGCAACTTAAAAAACTCAGGAAAACTTAAAGGACACAGTAGAAAGGCACATGGAGGAAATTAGTACTTTATTGGAGAAAGTAGTTGAACTTTCGGATCAGCTAAATAATTTATCTACGAAGGTAGATGATAATCTGAATGACACAAAACCGGTAGTCTTTAATGACACAGAAGAGTGCGAACAAATTAGGAAATTCAAACAAAATCAGAATCAAATTAATACGCAACACCAAAGAGAAATCCGCGAAGTACAAGATCAGCTGACACAGGTAGTACAAGAATTACTTTTTCTCAGAGGACACTCGCGCCCCAATACGGGAAGAGGGACATAGAAATACGGAACAGCCACAAATTAATAACACAGCGCGTTTCGGAAATTATGAAAGAAATTGGCAAGGTGCACCGAATTTTGAAATGGAACCGCCGAAACGACGTAACAATGACCGATATGCGACTCGCCGACATGATGATTTTGACTATAAGCTGTTTATTACTACACGTAAATTCAAAACGTTTAAGAATTCTGCCAACGACATTCATCCACAAGCATGGCTCCAACAATTCTCTCATTGTTTTCCTCCCAACTGGTCGTTAGAACACAGATTAGAATTTATGTGTGGCTACTTAGAGAATGAACCAGCTG
The DNA here is from genome assembly GCF_023864345.2 of Schistocerca serialis cubense. NCBI lineage: Eukaryota > Metazoa > Arthropoda > Insecta > Orthoptera > Acrididae > Schistocerca > Schistocerca serialis. The sequence continues at coordinate 152,318,936 of NC_064639.1, forward strand.
TAAGAATGCGATCGGTCATTCACGATTGCCACAGTGAAGGAGAATTTTATCATGCCTTCCTCCCAGCATATTGGTCTCAAGCCACACAAGACCGAGTAAAACATGGCATCATAATGATGAAACATTTCGAACAATCTGAATTCTCCAGTCTTGTGAAATATTTTGAAGCCATGTTGCACAAGAATCAATACCTGTCAAACCCATACAGCCCCTCAGAACTCATCCGCATTTGCTTAATCAAATTACCTGAACATTTACGACATATTATTTTAGCAGGACGTTGCAAAGAAGACATTGAGACTTTTCAGGAACTGTTACAAGAACTGGAAATTGACACTGACAATCGGGGAATGCGGAAACAGGAGCACAACAATTATAGGTCACATCTGTCACAATTCCGCGATGAAAGAAATAATAACTGGACACGACAAGGCTATTCTCACAACACATATCGTGACCAAAACAGACACCACCCGTATGACAACCGATGGCAGAGTAGTAATAATTACAGGGAAAGATCACCTCTCCGCGGTAGTGACTATCACAGAGACAATCAGAGAAACAGACAATTTGGGAACCAAAATAATTATTATCAAGGCAGACAGAATAACTTTAGACGCAACGGTCCAGCGCACAGTTACGATTCAGGGAGAAATTCTCCACCACTTAACCGACAAGAAAGAAACTACAGGAACTACCGACATGACGACAGACGATGTGATCGTAACGACAGACCTGAATTGCATCAGAACTGGCGGGATTTAAACAGGACAGGGCCCTCTCGTCACGGTGAATTTGTAGAAGTTAGGTCTCCAAATCCCAATAACGATGCGCGCCAACAAAGAGACAATAGGCAATGACTCACACCGCTGGCAGCCACAAAACGTACTTATGAAACTGACGACGCAGCTGCCGTAGCTAGTAATTACGTAAAAATGGAAGACATTAGGGACATCTTACTCCAGGAACACGACATAAAACATAACAACATTGCATATCCTGTGATTCACATTACAGTAAATGATGTAAAATTTACGGCAGTACTTGACTCTGGCAGTCCCATTTCAGTAATTAGTGAAACAGCTTTTAGCAAATGCAACAAATCGAACAATTGTCCCACACTTCCGTTACGTAAGATTAAATTACAAGGTGCAATCTTTGGAAAAAGTGTAGATGTACGCCAACAAACAAACTTAGAATTCTTTTGTCAAAGCCACAGCTTCTCTATGAGCTTTCTTATTGTTCCATTATTGTCGACGGAAATTATATTGGGAGTAGACTTTTTGAATGAATACAAAGCAATCTTACACTTTCATGATGCTGAAATAAGTTTAGAGAAGGAAGGTAAGTCAATAGCTTTGAAATTTGAAGATTGGCTCTCAAACCATGACGAAGAAATTAATCGGCTTTACCTTCTGTTGGACAACAGTTCGGAATTTTCTACGGAACTAGACCCTAACAATCACTCTGCAGGTACTGACAGGGATGATATCGACGGCATATTTGAAATTAATGAGTTAATTCAGAATAAAATTCAAACAATTGAGAATTGTAATGACACTGATAGGCAGGACCTTTTTGAGATTTTACAAGCACATTCCACAGTTTTTACTCACAAAACAGGAGCAATCAAGGGATTTCAATACCAATTTCGTGTTCGTGAGCATACTAAATTTTGTGTTAGACCATACGTAATTCCAGCACATTATAGGGACTGTGTTAGAACAGAAATACAATCTATGCTTGACGAGGGCATTATTGAGCCTGCAGTAAGCTCATACGACAATCCATTACATGTTGTTGAGAAGAAAAATAGATCGATCAGGCTTGTCTTAGATTCGAGACAAATCAATACTATCATTATTCCTGAAACAGACAGGCCGCAGACGTTGGAAGAACTTCTTCAAAATTTTAATGGTGTAAAAGTGTTGTCTTCCATTGATCTCAGATCCAGCTTTTATCAGATCGAACTTCATCCAGAATGTAGAAAATACACAGCTTTCCTTTGTTTCGGCGTTTGTTATCAGTTTCGGAAACTTCCTTTTGGTTTGAACATTTCTTCAGCCGCATTCATTCGCGGGCTAAATTCCATATTACGTGAGTTCTTAAAACGTCTTATCACCTTATATGTGGACGATATTCTAATAGCAGAAGCTTCATGGGAACAACACAATCGCATCCTCAACAGCGTGTTACGTATTTTTGCAGAATCTGGAATTACAGTTAACTTGGAAAAGTCTGAATTCGGTAGGACAAAGGTGAAGTTTATGGGACATATTATTTCATCTAAAGGGATTCAGCCGGATCCTGAAAAGTTAGAAGCAATCAGAGCCATTCCAGTTCCATCCACAAAAAGACAAGTCAGCAGTTTTCTAGGTCTCGTAAATTTTTACCATCGTTTTCTGAATATGCAAATTCTTGTTACACCAAAACTTTGTTCTCTCACTGGAAAAAATACTATTTGGAACTGGGACGAACAAGCACAATTGGAACTCAATTCTTTGAAAGAAGCGTTACTTAACGCGCCAATACTAGCTCATCCAGATCTGTCACAAGATTTCTGCCTTAGCACGGATTCTTCTAAAGTCGGTCTTGGTGCCCACCTATTTCAAGAAGCCACAGAAAATGGCACTACTGTTCAGAAAACCATTGCTTTTGCTAGCCGAGTGCTAACAAAATCCGAAAAAAATTATTCCGTTACTGAATTAGAAGCTTTAGCTATCGTTTGGGCATTTAACAAATTCCGTTTCTTTCTTTCTGGTAAGCACGCAAAAGTATACAGTGATCATCGTGCATTACAATTTCTTATGTCTTCAAAATTAAATCATGACAGGTTAAAACGTTGGGCATTGTTTCTGCAAGAATTCCGCTTCACAATAGTCTACATTCCCGGCAAGGAGAACATTGTTGCGGACGCACTGTCACGCGCACCGGCTGGGCTTGAGAAAAGTAACACAGAAGGCAACCTCGAGAAAAATTTCAGTATTCTTTACATTCAGAAAGTCGCCTTTGAAAACTTCATCACCACATCTTTAAAGGACATTGCTCATGAACAAGATAAAGATCCAATTTGGAAAGACATCAAGAGCAAATGGCATGAAAAGACACACACACAGATTCGGCATTATTATCTGGTTAGAAACAACATACTGTTCAAACGCTGCACTGTTGATGACAAGCTATGGGTACTTTGCATTCCTGACGATTTTGTTAATAAGCTCATTTGGTACATTCATTTCAGTTATGCACATTTTGGCCCACGAAAATGTTATCATATTCTTCGAGCGACTTGTTATTTTAACAATATGGAAAAGAGAATTCGAAGAGTCTTGTCTATTTGGAAACTTTGTCAAAAGGCGAAACCATCTACTATCTCACATCGTGCTCCGCTGTTTCCTATCATTCCTTCTAAATTAAAAGAATTTGCTGCTGTTGATCTCTTGGGACCGCTTGTCAGAACATCTAATGGATTTTCGTACGTTCTAGTCGCTGTTGAACTTACTTCAAAATTTGTTTCTTTCACACCGTTACGTAAAGCCACTGGACGGTCTGTATCCAACGCCTTTGTTAAAAATTTCTTACGTGAAGTTGGAGACATTAGTAAAGTCATTTCAGATAACGGACCGCAATTCAGATCTGCTGTTTGGTCACGCATGCTTCGCAACCATAAAATCAAACCCGTTTTTATTTCATTGTACTCACCACATTGTAACCCGTCTGAACGGATTATGAAAGAAATCAATAAGTGTTGCAGACTTTATTGTCACAGAAAGCATCAGCATTGGGACAGATATTTACACTTATTTCAAAACGTGCTGAATGAAATGCCTTACGACTCCACTGCTTTACCACCTACTCTTGTACTGAAGAATGAAGAACCACCGAACAGAATCAGAGAGCTTGTACCTTTCCCGAATACACGTAAACTTCGACACAAAGACATAATTGATTTGGCTCTTAAAAATACAAAATCTGCAGCAGACAATAGGAGAAAACTACACGGTAAAGCAAATGCAAAGAAGTTGTATATTGGTCAGAAAGTTCTCATTAAAGCTCATTCATCGTCACATAAGAAGAAACACTTGAGTCACAAATTCTTTCTAGTTTACAATGGACCTTACAGAATCCGACGTATACCACACGATAATTCCGTTGAAGTTGAAACTCTGCATACTAGGAAGAGTAAAGGTTTACACCACATTTCGCATGTAAAACCATTTATTGAGAGATAATCTGCTTTTTAACTTAGTCTTTGGTATAAAACTTTTCACTTTCCATTGCTAGTATGCTTTGTCAGACTTAGAATCTGTTAACACACAACAATGTTTGAAGTTAAATATCCAATCAAGAACCAAGAGAACTTATTTAAACAGAAATTACGAATGCATTGTTATAGTGAACAGACGACGCAATGCTGTTATTTGTACGTTCTTGCTTGTTAGTTGTACGATTACGTAACGACTATAAGGCTTGCATACTTAGAACATTTACCAGTACTGCTAATGAGATTTTAATGCAACATTTTGGTTTACTTGAAGATACATTCTGGATTTAAAGTACTTTCTGTAAGATACCAGATGACACAGTTGTTAGTTTATGTGACAGCTACACGATTTTATCACGACGCTACTAATGAGTGACAATTTACAATGTTGCTTTTGCAGTGTTTCTGTTTTATATCTGCACAGTTTTCTGTTTTATTCTGGAAAGTAAAACATGTTTTAGTAGTAACTTTTGTGGTATAGCTACAATGAGACTGCCTTTTCCATAGCACAACAATACGTTACAGCACAGTACTTTCTTCATCATGGCAATAAGCGTAATAACTAAGATACCTATACATAAAGCATTTCACTTTTGTTTATCATGAGATAAGTACATTGACTTCTGCAGAACTTAGCTTTCGGAGGACGATAATTACGACACTTCCACAGAATTATCTTACAGTAAGACGCACATTTAGCGCTACAGGACACGCATTTGAGTGATTAATTTTGTACTTAAAACATTTATTTTTAAAGATATTTGAACTACAATGATACAAAGGTTTTCAGTGATACATTTCATTTCATTGCTGTAATGTGTAACACCTGAGGGTATAATTACATTAATCCTCAGGGGGGTACACGCTCACTTTGTGTACCATGTGTTTGGCAAGCACAAGGAGCCCTAGCTAATATGGTATTTGCTTATACAACTTTACACATCGGTACCATATTTCTCCAACACAGAATTACACAGCTATCTGATTATTTGACAGAGAAACAAACATTCTTTCTACTACATCAGTGGCACATGTTTACGCAATTACACAGTTGGGTAATTTCACACTTATGAACTGTATTTTGTCTGTACTTTGTGAACTCTTCATATTTTTTCGGACCCATTGTGATATTATGAAAGCTTTGAATGTCGTATTTCTTAAGGGAGCATGATTTTAAAGTACGTTTGAGGTAGATGACACTATTGAAATGAGCAGAGAATATTTTTTAGGGTTTGAAATTATTGCAGAAAGCTACGACGTTTTTGAGATTTGACTGAGGTGTTATGATATTAGTACGACGACGATGTGTATTATGTTGTTGAGGAATGTTTATTATGCTATGTATTTCTCATGATGAAATATTGAAGAAGTGTCGATGAATATGTATATGTATAATAAGGTAAGGAATAAAGAGTAGTGGTTAGGGACTCTGGTTTGTGAAAAAGGTTGTTGGAAAACAAGAATCGTACTTTAAGAGTTATGAAATATATGTAAATGCGTGAATGTATTACAATGCCGACGAAAATTTTTTGGACACTGTTATATCAATAGGATTTTGTTTCTACAGATTTGTACCCAATTTCTTAACCTGTGAAATATTTTTATATGAGACTGCCACTGTAGCGGAAACTGCTGTCGTAAATATTTCAGTAAGAAAGGTAAGTGACCGTGACGTAATTCGTTGTGAGCAGCCAGGTGTGCCAGTCGCCTTGAGAAAAAGCCATTAGGTGGTAGAAAAAAAAAGGGGAGGCCATTATCCTCGTTATCGACATTCCTTTGTAAAAAGCATCATAAATACGACATCCTCAAACTTGAAAACATGATTACACTGTGGAGCTCTTAATTTATGATATTTACTAAAATGCCTAATGAAATGATGAGAAACATTTCACGGCTATTGTCTTGCTAATTGAGAGAAATGCCATATGGCTTGCCTTTATGTATTTATTTACTCATTTTGTTTAATATCTAGTTTCTAGCGGCACTGCAGCAATGGTTAAAATAAAATTTTTTTATGTACTAATATAAATATTTTCTGTCTACAGATCGAGTAAATAATAATTTTTTCAAAAAAATGAGGGAGCACAAAAAAGACATTTACCTTCACAGGAACTGCATTCATAATTTTCTTTTCAAGTACTTGGTAATTTCTTTTGTAGAATAAATTGTGATGCATCACTCTAGTGTTAAGATGTGACATAGATATTAGACATGGCCATTTTTAGTGTAATATTTTTTTCTGCTTGAGTTACGTCATGTTTAGATATATGTTTTTTTTATTTGCTGCTGCTGTTTGCCTGGCATAATGTTACTGAATTTGACTTTGTATTACGCTGTTAAGCCAGTTTACTACGCATTTATTTTTCTTGTCTGCTGCACAGTGCCTTATATTAGTGGTAATATTGCAATTGCTTTGCCAATTTGAATTTTTTGTCATTGATGTTTGTGTTAATTGTTTTGTGCTGCTGCATTGCCTCGTCCCTTAGTTTAGCATCTGAGCTCAGTAGATTTAAGTTAGCTTAAGAGGGGTAGACTATATAAGAAACTGACTATGGAGAATAGGTAAAGAATGCATTGCGAAGTTATATGAAAAAGATTTGGGCCAAAATGAGTATTGTACACTGAGAAATAATTATATTGAAAGAAATATGAATAGAATACAGAAAGCAAGTATAGATAGGACTTTTTGGAAATAATGAAGAACGAAGGGAGATCTCCGAAAAGTAAAGACAGTTTTGTTTGCAAAATACTGCAGTAAAAGACACCCAGTCCTTTCCTTTTGTGTTATCCCCCTATGTGTTTGTGTACCCTTGTGTATTTGTTTTCTTCCTGTCTCTGTGCACTGTTTCATAGAATTTTTTTTCTCTTCTAATTCTAAGCTACATTCACTATGATGAGGAATACTGTTATCCTCAAATATAATTGACATTAATAATATGTTATTCACTTTGTAAAAATGTTTAGACATTATTTATTCTGTTTTGTTTTAATGCTCATGTGTGAAGCTGATGTTTCGAATGTTATTTTATGTATGTAGTCGTGTCATAATTCCTGTAACACTGATGTATATGTTAGTTCGATTCTTTTGTAAAGCCTGTTTTACTACAAATGTTATCTATATTGTTATGTTCTTTAATGATGTATTTTGTACCTTTGTAATTGTATTCTCATGTTATAAAATTGTAATTGACACCAGTTCATCAAATTAAGTAACTTGTAAGTTACATTTCACTGCACACGTTTCTGTTGGTCATAGTATATAGACAATATGTGAGAAGTAGGGACTGATAGTGTTTGCACGTGTGTTAATGATTCAGCACGGGACTGGATAACAGCATTGCTGGTTCTAAGGACAATTCCAGAAACTTTGTGAGTGCACAAGTGGTGGTTTATGGACTTGCTATATTGTCCGCAAGACTCTTCGATGGTGATTGTGCACCTGCACATTTGCAACAGATGGCTGCTGGCCGTCTCTACGAGGACTGCAGGGGGTCTGCGCCTCTGGTGGCCCACCAATATCGTAATCTCTACCAGGACTACAGTGGGTCTGCTCTGTGATGACCTACCAATACTCTTCAAAACTACGATTGGCTCTGCTGTGGGTTTGCTCTGTTATGGCCCGTTACTTGTCTGCATGTCAAGAGTCAGCATTGTCTTTCCATTGGAAGGACAACACTACTTCTTCAAGACTGCATGGAAATCCACTACTTCCATGTGCATTTTCTTTTACTGCTCAGACTTTGAGAAAAACACTACAATTTTACTGTGATGAACAATCTGGACTGTCTTTATGGACTGTGACAAAATTTTAGCTTTTGACCAACAGTGTATCAATAAGTGTGTGCATTTGATATCTTTGTTATTGTAATTATAAAAAAAAAATTTATCAAATCATTATTGGCCACTGCCCAAAATAATTTGTAAAATTTTTTGTGGGGAGCATGGGGGCTATGTAAGTAGGCTGTTTAGGTTTTTTATTGGTAACACCTCCTCTGTATGAAAATCACTGGCTGTGCTGTGTGCAGTCTGTGGCTGCTTTGCATTGTTGTAATATTCGCCATTGTAGTGTTAGGCAGCTGGCTGTGAACAGCGCGTAGCGTTGCGCAGTTGGAAGTGAGCCGCCAGCAGTGGTGGATGTGGGGAGAGAGATGGCGGAGTTTTGTAATTTGTCATGAACTGCTATATATATATATTATGACTATCAAGGTAAATACATTGTTTGTTCTCTATTAATATCTTTCATTTGCTAACTATCCCTACCAGTAGTTAGTGCCTTCTGTAGTTTGAATCTTTTATTTAGCTGGCAGTAGTGGCGCTCGCTGTACTGCAGTAGTTCGAGTAATGAAGATTTTTGTGAGGTAAGTGATTTCTGAAAGGTATAGTTTAATGTTACTCAGGGCCATTCTTTTGCAGGGATTTTTGAAAGTCAGATTGCGTTGCGCTAAAAATATTGTGTATCAGTTTAAGCTCAGTCATGTATAATTGTTCAAAGGGGACGTTTCAACAGGTATTCAGATGCCACCACCATCCAGACAAGTAGTAAGCAGTACTCAACACTCTGTCTTCACGTGCCTTTCGTATCAGTGATGACGACAACTTGGAATCGGAGCTGAATTTTTTTAAGGAGACATTGAAGGCAAATGGTTATGATAGTTATTCAATCGACATGGCTTTTAGGCGGAATATATATAAGAATGACGAGGAATCACCTTCTCACTCCGTCAGGTTACCGTTCGTTTCTGGGGTCACTGACCGCATAAGCAGAATTTTAAAGAAAAATTGTATTCAGAAATCTTTCTTTAGTCAAAGCAAAATAAAAAGGTTTTTCCGACAGAAAACGGATGCACCTGATTACCTCCACAATGGATGCGTCTATCAAGTGTCATGTGGCTGCGGCAATGTGTATATAGGCGAAACGGGAAGAACTGTTAAAGAACGAATTAAGGAACACGAACGGCACATGCGGCTAAAACGAAGTGCAAGATCGGCAGTAGTGGAACATCACGAGAACTGTGCCTCTGACATCGATTTTAATAACGTCCGTGTAGTGGGTAAAGAAACAAACATTTATAGAGGAAAGTTCGAAAAGCGGTAGAAATGTCAAAGAATACATCTAATTTCAATAGAGAGGACGGCTATAGGCTTCCGGCATCGTGGCTCCGCGCCATCAAGGAAGTAAATACGCGGTCGCGGTGTGAGAGAGGCATAACCAACGCGCTGCAGGTCACCACGGCGGACAATAATATTTCGGGTAAACATTCGCCCTCTCTTGCTCTGTCCGTTTCGAATCTAGCCACTGATGACGACCAACCAATAGCGGTAGCAGGCATTTCAACTAATAACCCTTCTCCAGCATAAGTGTAGAATAGTGGCTTTCTATCCAATGACGATGGCCCGCCAATGGTATCCACAGGAGATGAGCTACCAACGCCCCTCCTTCTGCATCAGAGCGGGAATATTAGTCTATGACTATGGCCCACCAATGGTAGCCATATGAACTTCAACCAATACTGTAGTGTCGCAGAATAGTAAAGAGTTGGAAACGTGGAATATTGCCAAAGTTTCGTTGCCTATGCCGAGAGTCAGAGGCAGTAGGTTGGCCAAAAAGTAAGAGGATTGCACATATATCGGAATGTGTCGTCACGCAGGGGCAGTGGCCTGGCTATACACAAAAGGGCGAGAGACAATTGCTTAGCACGCGGGTTTGTGTTAGACGGAGACTTTCGTAGAGTGCAAGACAGAGGTATGGCGTCGGCTGTACTGCATTTCACAACTTCGCGTAAGTCTGCCGCAACAACACGTAACTCTGTCGCAAGAACACCTAAGGGACGAGTACGACAGATGAATCAGCAGTGTAAGTGGAACGAATGCGTTCATTACAAACGAGCATGACGTCAGGATGTCGCTCGTGCTTCCTTTAAATACGCCAGCTTTGATAGCAACATGGCACTCACACTCGCAGTTACACTTACAGTGAGATGTGTACTGGGTCGCTGCGTAGCGCTCAGCTCGGTGATCGACATGTTAATCTTTATTAAGGAGATGTTGCAGTAAGGGCGGCTCATCCAACAGCAGACGTGAGGGGAGAGTACCAGCTCTGGTCCTCTCTGCTGACGCTGTCAATCATCAATCCAGGTTTAGCAGACATCGCGGCAAACTCGCTCGCCCCCAATGCCGGCCACATCAGTGAGCCGTCGTCGAGATCGTGCGGGGCCTAGGCCCTGTGCATCCGCCGTGACAACCGGGTGAGCCGACGACGCTGGGGGACTGCAGCTCGTTCCGCCCGTCCACCGCGGACGAGCCACCAGGAGGAGCAGGGAAGAAGACGGGGTGGGATAGACTACACTCCGCATTACGAGAACGCCTCTCGTGCTGACAGCGTCGGGACTCCAACCCGGAGCCACCTGCTGTCCGCCGTCGAGCCGGCAGGCCAGCCCGCGCAGCAGCCTGCTGTCCGCAGCCGAGCCGCCGCCCAGCCAGACGCCGCCAGCCACGCGCGGCCAAAGTAAGGGCATTCCTCCGCTACGTCACAGCAAGCGGCGCTGCGCTAGCAAGACTGCGCGGCCCGGATCTGGTGTCATCGCTATGAGTCAGCCAGGACTCGAGGAAGGTCGTTGATATCACCAAGCCACATTGTACTCGGCAGGAATAAAGGTGTTACGAATTAATAATGTTTCTTTGGCGTTTCTGACGCTTCTACAGCCATTTCCTAGCATCCTGACAACTGGAGAGGTCACGGCTCGGCCATCCAGTCCACCGTAGGCGACCGGGACCACCGGGGCGCCTACACTTCTCCAGCATGAACGCCAGAAAACTCCCCCTTTATAAGTGGACGCGACACTCGTCTCTGACAATGTTCTACCAGTAGTGGACACCAAAAGATCATGAGGAAGATCCCAGCAGAGGGGTCGAAACGTCGAACATTTTGGAAGAAACATGACGTGGCCTAATAACCCAGAAGATTTTAACTTCAGTGACAACGCCCAAGAAAGCCTGCAGACTTACATATCCCAGATATTTTCGATCTGGTTCGGATCTGGTGAGTTTGGAGGCCAGCACATCAACTGGAACTCGACACTGTGTTCCACGAACCACTCCATCACGCTCTTGCTCTTACGACTTGGTTCTTTATTTTATTGAAAACTATCATGTTGCCGGGAAACACGATCGACATGAAGGCGTGTATGTGGTCTGCACCAGGGTGGTCTGCAGTGGCCATCATGGTGCTTTACAGGAACTCCACTGGACCCGTGGATGCAGCGCGACTGTTCCCTTGAGCATTAAGAAACCGCTGCCAGTTTCTCTCCGTCCCGCCATACAGGTGTCAAGGAGCTATATACGTGAAAGACGAAGGTTACGCACCCTCCTATCAGCGTGATGAAGAAGGTATCGGGATTCACCAGACCATGCAACGCTCAGCCACAGGGCCAACGTCCAGCTCCGATGGTCACATGCCATTTCAGTCGTAGTTGCCCATGTCAAGGTATTAATATTCGCACACGCATCGGTTGTCGACTGTGCAGGCCATCATTTGGAGAGTTCGGTACACTGTATTTTAAGGCACCCCTGTAATACACCTAGCATTAAAGTCTGATTTCACCTCCGCCACATTTCGCCGCCTATCCTGTTTTACCAAGTCTGCCCAGCCTACGACGTCCGACATCTGTAATGAGGAGTGGCCTCCCAACTCCACGATGTCTGGACGTGGTTTCACTTTGGTTTCTCCACATGTTGAAAGCACTCACTACAAAACTGCCCGAACACCCGACAGGTCATGCCGTTTCCGGAATTCTCGTGACAAGTCTCTGGTACATCACAATCTGCCCTCGTTTAAACCGCGCGCCTTCCCCACTCTACACGGACAGCACGCTCACTAACACATACATCGTACGTATGTCTGACTAGCAGACATTCCTCGACAGGTGACGATGCTATCGCCTGCACAGGTTTATATCGATAGTAGGTCGGTTGATCAGTGTAAGTGCATTGTTGCCAGTTTTCTGGATCTGCTGAACACGTTCTTGGCCTCGGTGGTCACAGTGGTAAAGTGGGAGGCTTGAAAAACCTAACGCCGTCGGATCGAATGCCAGTCAAAAAAATGGTTCAAATGGCTCTGAGCACTATGGGACTTAACATCTGTGGTCATCAGTCCCCTAGAACTTAGAACTACTTAAACCTAACTAACCTAAGGACATCACACACATCCACGCCCGAGGCAGGATTCGAACCTGCGACCGTAGCGGTCGCGCGGTTCCGGACTGAGCGCCTAGAACCGCTAGACCACTGCGGCCGGCAATGCCAGTCAGACACCGTAATCTTTCAGTATGGCTCGACGCTAGTCTTCACCTCTCCATGAGATGCGGCCAACAACACGTGGTTCGAATTCCAAGTTTAGCTGTAAGTCCTCTTTCCCCAGACAAGTTGCTGCAGTAGGGAGTGCAACTCCCCGAAGAGTTATCTGAACGAGTTTGAAAATCGGCTGCTGAACACCGCTCTTGAGCGGTTCTGAGTCACTCAAGCCAAGTTATGAGGGGCGTTCAGTAAGTAATGCAACACATTTTTTTTTTAGAATGAAATTTTCACTCTACAGCGGAGTGTGCGCTGATATGAAACTTCGTGGCAGATTAAAACTGTGTACCAGACCGAGACTCGAACTCGGGACCTTCGCCTTTCGCAGGCAAGTGCCCTACCAACTGAGCTACCCAAGCACGACTCACGCCCCGACCTCACAGCTCTAATTCCGCCAGTACCTCGTCTCCTACCTTCCAAACTTCACAGAGGCTCTCCTGCGAACCTTGCAGAACTACCACCCCTGGAAGAAAGGATACTGCGGAGACATGGCTTAGCCAAAGCCTGGGGGATGTTTCTAGAATGAAATTTTCACTCTATAACGGAGTGTGCGCTGATATGAAACCTCCTAGCAGATTAAAACTGTGTGCCGGACCGAGACTCGAACTCGGGGCCTTTGCCCTTCGCGGGCAAGTGCTCTACCGACTGAGCTACCCGACTCACGCCCCGACCTCACAGCTCTAATTCCACCAGCACCTCGTCTCCTACATTCTAAACTTCACAGAGGCTCTCCTGCGCAATATCCTTTCTTCCAGGAGTGCTAGTTCTGCAAGGTTCGCAGGAGAGCCTCTGTGAAGTTTGGAAGGTAGGAGACGAGGTACTGGCGGAATTAGAGCTGTGAGGTAGGGGCGTGAGTCGTGCTTGGGTAGCTCAGTCGGTAGAGCACTTGCCTGCGAAAGGCAAAAGTCCCGAGTTCGAGTCTTGGTCCGGCACACAGTTTTAATCTGCCAGGAAGTTTCACATTTTTCTTTTTCTCTGCACTTTTCCGTTGAAACCATGCGTATTATTCAAGCTTCAGCCTGTAGTGCTTCACAGCCATCGTATTCAGCTAAACGATAACCTTCTTAGAGCAGATGAGAAAGCAGCAGTGGGAAGATGACGTAATGTGATGTGTGGAACCGATGACAGAAGTTTTTTTCGGTATGGGTATCGTGAGAAAGACTGCCTAAATTTTGGTCCGTCTCTGCAATTGGTTGGTGTGTTCGAAAGTAGCGCGTCAAAATGAGAAAGTTCTGTTATCAATATTACAAAAACTAAACGGTGTATCTACTTGCCTTTCATATAAAAGCATCTTTAAATGGCAGGCTATCATTTTGTTATTTCAAAAGTGTTAGTTACCAACAGGATAATAAACAGTTGCTAAACGAAAATGCAAACGAAGCACTTCGGAAAGTTTCGGATCCCACCTGACTTGGACGGCGCGCGAAATAGTTCGGCAGTCTCGAAATACAGAAATTTTGTCTGCCGCGGTCCGTAAAAGTTAAGACTTAATTAGCAATCTCTGTTTTCTTAGAAACGCAGTTGAGCAGCAGTTTGATACTAATTACGCAAACACGCAGTCATTAATTGTTTCTCCTCTGTGAAAGTGTGAAGTATGGAAGTTATTTGTGAATGACAAAGTGGAATAATTGTTCAGTTTCTCGTATTGTGATACTAAAAAGCAACTCGCATTCCGTACAAACAATCTAATTGAAAACTTAATTATTTTACATAACACCAGTTCCTCGCTAAGAGTTTATTGCACCACAAGAGAACGGATTCAGGACACACGTGCTGTTTCCTGCGCAGGGGACAAGAACTATAGAAGATTGCAGTTTGGTGAACATTGTTCAGAACTTCAGCTTTTCACTCAGGACGTGGAAGCACCTAGACATCTCGCGTGTACTGCAGTCTTAGAACATATGAAATCTGTGACACGTGATCTGTGGTAGTACAGGGAAGGTATGAAGGGAGGAAATTTTCAAGGGAGGGGGTTTATAAGACACAAGTAAATCCCTTTCGCCAATCTCTCTCTCTCTCTCTCTCTCTCTCTCTCTCTCTCTCTCTCTCTCTCCCTCTCTCTCTTATTTCGAATGGGTGGCGGCGCTGTATGTAGCTTGTAGTCTGTAGAGGAGGTGCGTTCCAAGCTGAGAGCTCTCATAGAGTTTCTTTTGGCGGAAAATCAGAGCATTGTACATATTCATAGGTTCTTGCAGAATGTCTACGGAGACATGGAAGTGAACAAAAGCGCGTTGAACTGTTGGGAGAGGCGCCTGTCATCACCGCAACAAAATCGCGCAGACCTGTGCGATGTCCCGTATGTCTGCCTGGCAGACACACTCATTTGCGATGATCGATGGATAACAGCCAGACATCTCGCTGGTCAAATGGACATCTCCGTTGATAGCGCTGTCACACTCGTCCACCTGTTGTGGCGCAGAAAAATTTGTGTCTGCTTGGTTGCTCGCCGACTATCAGAAAACCATAAAGCGCAACGAAGGACCGTCTCTGCGGAACTGCTTGCGCGTTACAGGTTGATCGAGCAAAATTTTTCGTCGGACATCGTCAAAGACAACGAAACTTGGATTCATGACTTCGAATTGGAAACAAACGGCAAACAATGCAATGGCGCCACATCCCCTCACCTATGAAGAGGAAGTTCAGAGCCGAACTTCAGCCGGTAACGTCATAGCGACGGTCTTTTGCGATTCTTTTCCATCATGGTGCAACTGTCCACACTCAACTGTATTGCGCTACGCTCAGGAAATTGAGGAAACTTCAGCGTGAGCCTTCACACAAGTCTGCGCACATTATAGGAGCTCACAAAACTTCATTAGTCTGTACGTCTCATCCACGCTATAGCCCGAATCTCGCACCTTCCAGCTGGTTGGCCCAATAAAGGATGCACTCCGGGACAAGCACTACGTGGATGATCAGGAGCTTATGGATGCAGCAAACGTTGGCACCTACGCCAACCAGTACAGAGGTAACATGCGGGCTCACATTTGCATACACTAATGTGCTGTAAGGCCGTCGTAACGGAACAGAGAATATGTTGAAAAGCGGGGTGTTTTAGTCAGCAGAGTGGGGAATCCTGAATAAAACCAACTTAAATTAGAAAAAAAATGTGTTGTGTTACTTCCTGTTGGCCTTTCGTAGTTTGCTTTTACTAAGCTCCTTGCAAGTCGTCCGCTGTTAGACACCTTTCATATAACGTATCCATGCACGTGTCTACAGTGTGAATTAAAACCGACCGACAAACTTTTAGAGCTGGTAGTGTGGACAAGACGAAGAAAAAAATGTCTCCTAAACACAGGCTCTAAAATGCATACCTTAGGACCTATGAACACTTGTTCATCTTCCATACCCTGAAACCCTCCTACTGAGAGCTCTTTGGTTTCCATATTTTGAGAGATGATAGTATTGACGAAAAGAAGAAAACACGTCCCGTAGACGTGGTCTCTGAAGTGCATACCTGAGTTATGAGCACGTACTCATCTTCGCTACTGTGAAACACACCTCCTCTTCTGAACAAGAAAACTTTCAAATGTGTTTAATTCCTAAGGGACCAAACTGCTGAGGTCAGCAGTCCCTAGACTTACACACTACTTAAAGTAACTTAGCTGGCCGGTGTGGCCGAGCGGTTCTAGGCGCTTCAGTCTGGATCTGCGCGACCGCTTCGGTCGCAGGTTCGAATCCTGCCTCGGGCATGGATGTGTATGATGTCCTTAGGTTAGTTAGGTTTAAGTAGTTCTAAGTTCCAGGGGACTGTTGACCTCAGATGTCAAGGCCCATAGTGCTCAGAGCCTTTTGAACCTCTTTTTGACTTCGACTAGGTCTTTCAGGTTACCTAGAACGTGAAACGGGATATCAAGATCAACGTTCACGGTGTCAAAATGTGGCCAGTTCTTCCGGATCTCCACTGGTTTATACTACTGGCGTAAGGGTGCCTGGGAGTAGAAGGACCTGGAAAAATAAAGACTGAACATCTTTCGAACCGAAGTATTTAACTAATACTGCTCAGGAAATTGACTTTATCAGTTAGGTCGAGAGGACTTCGATATATTAAGACAAAACCATGAATTAGATAAATCAATTTAAGAATAATTACTGATAATCGATCAACAACGTTATCAAATATTTTAGTGTGATCAAATAACAAAAAATTATATTGATAATTCAAATATTTGCTGTCAAATCTTCAAAAGTCATTGACGTATGAAAATTTAAATTTCCTGCAAGTGTTATTCTCTTTCCAAGAGTATACAAATTTTGAATGCCACTGGTTACAGTTGTCGAAATATTCACAGCCAGTTTGAATACGAGAAGCAAGATAATATTTCAGCAATTGAAGTTACACAACAATCTCTTCAAATGTCCTGAGAAAACAGCCTTCAAAACAGGTAGGCAACAAACATCTTTAGAATGTCTCTGACTAAAATAAACAAATAATTCAGCTTTACCTAAAAAGGAGTGGGTATAATTAAAAGGAAACAACAACAATTAAGCTTCGCTGTATGAAACCGCCACGAACTGGGGATTGTGATCCGGGCGAAAGGCCTTGAATTTACTTAGGGCAGGTCCGATATGCTTCTTACGACACATCTCCTTGTCTAAGCAACCAGTGGCTTCACTCCCCTTGGCACAAACGGACAACGATAGCCTGAGGAACAGAGAAGTAATTTTTAAGTAAAACGAGTAAAAACGTAAGTCATCAAATTACACGCTGGCAGCATAGAGTAAACAAATGTCAGCAATCGCTGGCCAAAGCAAACACCCTAATTTCAAACTGACAGGAAAGAAGTCAAGGGACCAACCGAGATTCGGCTTCAAATGACACCACGAGGTGGAAACGGTGAATACATAACCGTCGCGATCTAGTGCATAGCGTACCAAGCAAAAAAACAATGACACATTGAACATAAAAGAAACATAATGGACCCCAAAATCTGAAACACACCAATCAAATCACAGCTCTGTCATAATTATAATTATCACAGAGCTGTGATAATTATCAAATGGAAGCTATTATGTTTTGATACTAAAGGTACGCTCCTAAAATCGCCTGGACAGACTAAGGAACATAGAACAACAACAGGAGGCTGAATCGAGTCCTATACAGAAGCAGCAGGACATAAACGGGCAGAATGCGAACCAGTCACAATTGTCACGCTCACAACGAGAGCAAGATCAGTCTCGGCAGCGAAGCAACGAATCCAAAAGCACCTCAACAGCATACAAACATGGTGTGCGATGACAAACAGTGGAAAAACTTGGAACCGCCAGGAGATGTGTGGACGACAACGACACACCTCTTGCATCCAGTTGAAGATATACTGCATTCAGTGTTGTATCAAACATTCCTGTAATTTTTTAGCTTTTTCTCGCAACTGAATGTTGCTTTTGCATAAATAATTTATAAACACTTTGTCTGTTACAAGAATTAGGCGAATATTATTAGTTCTTCAGTTACAGAGTATTATCATGAGAAATTTTGTATGTTTTAAAACTAGCTACATAGCGTGTGAACGGTTAAGCCGTGATTGTAGGTCGTGCGCCAGCTTATACCTTGAAACGGAAGGCCTTCTCCCATGGAAAACGTGATATTTGCAAACGAATTGAGTTACTTTAATGCCTGTACAATTTTGCTTTTCTTGAAAATAGAATCTGTGTTAGTCACTAACAGTGTGGTGTCACCGCCAGACACCACACTTGCTAGGTGGTAGCCTTTAAATCGGCCGCGGTCCGGTAGTATACGTCGGACCCGCGTGTCGCCACTATCAGTGATTGCAGACAGAGCGCCGCCACACGGCAGGTCTAGAGAGACTTCCTAGCACTCGTCTCAGTTGTACAGCCGACTTTGCTAGCGATGGTTCACTGACAAATTACGCTCTCATTTGCCGAGACGATAGTTAACATAGCCTTCAGCTACGTCATTTGCTACGACCTAGGAAGGCGCCATTATCATTTGCTATTTAGCTTGTGATGCATGTACCGTCAGACCGATGTTCACCAATTATGGATTAAAGTTAAGTATTCCAGAAGCTACGTACTTTTTTTACTAGACTCAACTCCTTTAACTGTTCCAGACCTCACGCCAGCCTGCGTGAGCTTAAACGCGTGCCTTTCGGCTACCTCATAGTGGCTTGGCTGTCTTGCCAAGTCACAACAAATAGCTTCTATTTTAAAATTTTTAGCATCTAACTGGTTTCTGGTAACACTTTTTAATTTGAATTCACTTACTGGTTATTGGTGTGTAGTGTAACACACACACCAAAGTGACAAGTCATGAGATAGCGATACGCACTTACATAGATGCCGATAGTATTGCGTACACAAGACTAAAAAAGGAAAACATTGATGGAATTATCGTTTGTACGCAGGTGATTCATGTGAAAAGGTTCCCGAAGTGATTATAGCTGAACGATGGGAATCAACAGACTCTGAATACGGAATGGAAGTTGGAGATAGACGCATGGGACATACCATTTCGAAAATCGTTAGGGAATTCAGCACTCCGAGGTGTACAGTCCCAAGAGCGCTACTTAAACCAAAGTACCCTAAGGACATCACACACATCCATGCCCGAGGCAGGATTCGAACCTGCGACTTTAGCAGCAGCGCGGTTCCGGACTGAAGCGCCTAGAACCGCTGGGCCACAGCTGCCGGCGAGAAGCAACACTGCGTGAAAAACCGCAAAAATCAATGGGGGACATACAACGAACGTATACGTAAGGACAATGCGGTGAAATGTGGCGGTAATGGGTTATGGCAACAAACGATCGACTCGACTACCTCTCCTAACATCACATCATCGGCAGCCCCTTTGCTGTGCTCGTAACCGTATAGGTTGGACCCTAGACGTTTGAGAAACAGTGGTCTCAGTGGATAATTCCCGATTTCTGTTGATAGCAGTTGATGGTAGGATTCGAGTGTGGGGCAGACCCCACGAAGCCAATGACCCACGTTGTCAACAAGGCACTGTGTGAGGTGGTGGTGCCTGCATGATGGTGTGGGCTGCGTTTACTATGAATTGGCTGGGTCCTCTGGTGCAACAGAACCGATCATTGAGTGGAAATGGAGACCATTTTCTTTCATTTTTGTAGATGTCACCGATCTACAGTTGTTCGCGATTGGTTTGAGGAACATTCTGGACAATTCGAGCGAATAATCTGACCACCCAGATCATCCAATATGAATCCGATCGAACGTTTATAGGAGATGTCATTTCGTGCAGAAACTCCTGTACCAGTAACTTCTTTACAATTACGGGCCGCTATAGAGGTATTTCAATAGGGGATTTCGAACAACTTGTTGAGTGCCACGTGAAGTTGCTGCACTACACGGGGCAAAAGGAGATCCGACATGATGTTAGGAAGTGTGCCATGACTTTTGTCACCTCATTGTGGAATATTAAATACGCTACTGATAAGAGTTGATCGACCTCAATATTTTCAAATTTGAACTAGTATTTGTTTCTAGGACATGACAACATAACTTGGAAAATCGTTACTTTTGGCTAGTAGTTTCTGTAGCTTCAGAAAAAGACTACAGTTCGAGAAAAGTAAATTCAATCATTTCAAAATGCAACAAGGACATATATTACATTCCTCGCGGCGCGAGTCTAAATCGTGCTCCAAGGAACAAGACTCGCTCCCCCTTGAATGAAAAAATGTAGCTGGAATTTTGTAATGTTCTTTGTATTCGTAACTTGCTACCTTGCTACCACTTGAAACGAGTCAGAAGACGTCCATCAACTCCTGTGCTGTTATGTCGTATAACATAAGAGAAACACATTTTATTCACCACATGAAAGAGAAGGAAAGCAGTAGAATTGTACGACATATTGAACGCTCCAACGAATTTGCGACGCTTTACAAATTTATAATCGTGTGTATTCGGAACTATATCTCCATGAAAATGGAGGTAATTACCGCGTATCCAGAGAGCGAGTAATCGGCCGGTCGTGAGATCGGCGGCGAGTTTTATCCAAACAGCGAGGGTGCTCCAGACTGAATGTCGATTTCCGCGGGGATCGGCTTGTGCCGCCCCTGTAGCTAGGCACGCCAGCCGTGACAAGAGCTGTGGCAGACGGTCGCGGCCAGGCCGGTATGAGAAGGGCGGCTGGGGTGGGGGAATCCAATTAGTACGTCAGGTGCGAGGCACAGGGCGCAACGTCGACGGCGACAAGTGCGACGCCACTCCGCGGACGGGCGAACTAACGACCCGTCCCAACGGCCGCTGGAAGGGGGCGGCTCACTTGGCGGTACACGTGGAGGCCACGTGTGCTCCTAATGACCTCTTCTTCTAGCCGCGTGGCGGCTACGTGCTCCGCGCCTCTAAAACGTCGACAAGCAACAGTTGGAGCCCTGGCAAGTGGCGCAGCGTTGGAAACTCGAGTGCAGTAACCGTAACCGTACAGACATCGGGTGCTTTCGTTTAACATTAGTGGCTACAACGACAACAAAACACTTCGTCATTTTACAGCTCCGGCATATCTCTCTGTGCTTTACGTTATTATGTCTCTCGTCAAATTTTATTTGGCTGATGGAAGTAGTTGTTGAAACGCTAATCTCTTTGATGGACAGAAACATTTTTTTAAAGGAGGACATGTGATTTGTCAATATTGTAAAACCTCTTAACAAACAAAGGTCGCACGTTCGAATCCTGCCTCGGGCATGGATGTGCGTGATGTCCTTAGGTTAGTTAGGTTTAGGTAGTTCTAAGTTCTAGGGGACTGATGACCTCAGAAGTTAAGTCCCATAGTGCTCAGAGTCATTTGCACCATTTTGAACAAACAAAGCAATCTATTTCAATTCAGTTATATAATATTTTGAGTACTACACCCATTTAAACTGTGGTTACCTCTATTAATCACCACCCATAATAATCACTAGTTATTGATCTGTTGTCAGATTTTGAGAGGTAAAAAGGAAAAATTTTCTTAGGAAATTGTCATGTTGAACAGTCGGTTTTCTGCCTGTTATTCGTGTCTTTCTTGCAAGGTATTTCAACTGTGTTACTCACAGTCTTCTTCAGGTGCTGTTTGATACTGGTTCCAGTGCGAACGAGTCCGATATTTATGCCTACGTTTTGCTAGGCGCTCCGTCTACGGTCCGTGGTATGTGCCGACCAATAGCAGCTACATATGAATATGGCATCTGTTCTTTCTGACATGTCCGAAAGAATAGATACCATCTTCATATACGTAAGGCTAACCGGCCATTGAGCTTGTTCTTCTGTGCTGGATGCACACGCATTGCCCGAACTCTTACGGGGCACGGTAAAATTGTCTGCCGCGAGTAATGAGTGTAATGGGCAGGGGCACTACGAATGTAGTGTGTGGACATCCCTGCAGACGTACTATCATCTGTGCCCTCGGTGGCTCAGATGGACGCCGGCACGGTAGCTCAGGGTGTTCGGTCAGAGGGCTACCTGCCCTCTGTAATAAAAAGACTGAGTTAATCGATCATTGAAGAACTTAAACGAGTGTCTTACGACCTCCGCCCCGAGGAGATGCAACGAACGAAAGCGAACAAAATGAGTAGCAGCAACAGTAGTGTTTCCTTCTAGCCGTAGCTGTTCCGAACGCTGTGCCCGTACGTTGTAGTTATTATCCGTTGTCAGTCTAGCCGTATGAAGTTCTGAAGGACGTCCAAGTCGTGCTAGACATTTTGCCAGATAGCACCTGAGAAAGACTGTGAGTCACGCAGTTAAATATCGTGCGAGAAAGACAGGAATAACAAGTAGAAACTCGACTGTTCAACATGACTACACCTCGCCGGGAAAGCCTGTAAAATTACAACTTTTGTCTTACCTTGGACAAAGACTCACATTACATGTTGAACACGTCCACAATGTTCTAACAGCAACAGCATATACGCTGCATACTGCTTCGCATGTATGTATGTAGGCATGCATGTGGCCTGCTTTGGCTAATGTGCACTTCCTTCCAATCTGACTTGTTTGTTCAAATGTTCCTTATGTTTACCGATAGTTACACTCCTCTGTTTTTCATTTACATCATTCCCGTGGGCAATCACTTCCGCATGCAGTCCTTCGTACACTTCCCTTTGGAAGTTTTTTTTCATGAGTTACTCCATGTAAGTATCTTAGTGGATGATATATACTTTCACTAAGCAAATACCAAGAAAGTGAAAAAAAGCATATGTCACCATTTTCTACTTTTGCATGCACAGTCATGGTCTTCTTACAGACCATCATAATTGTCAACAAAACTCCTACTCGCATTATAATTACTCAGTACACGGAGGCATGCTACTATAATACTTGATCCATATTTTTCGTTCCTACTTACACTTTTGGTGTCACGTGGATCATGCGTTGTAGAGATCAGTTTCACAGCTCACAGATCGTTAGTCCATCATTTGTAAAATCGTACACCATGATTGCTGACTCTGCTGTCAAAGTCCTTTCGTTTCGTCCTTTAGTTTTGGGGGGAATTTCTGCGTAAGGCTCACAGTTTCGAACAGCAGTCATTTTCTGGGCTTTTAGTAGGACGAAGAGATTATACAATACGAACAAATTATGCGTGGAAGGAATACGATTATTATCATAAAGGCCTTCACATAAATCTGTCACTACTAGTGCATCCGGACTTATTTCAGACTTATCTGTAGCTAATTTACCAGTATGCATTTGGAACTACAGATTATACGCAGATTCATCACACATTTTATTTTACAGCAGGGCTTAACAACTGGCCGGTTTTGAGAGCGAGTATTCGCGTCTGCTCAGGCAGGTGCTCGCGAGCAGCTGGAAGGTCGTCGAGTAGGGTGGGTGGGGAGGGAGGGGAAATGCGCGCGCACGTTTGAATGGGGCCGCAGCGTGCCTATTGAATTCGCGCCGACTGTGTAACGTTTAAAGTACTACTATCAGCTCTTAGCAGTCACTTCGCTGGTTAAGAATCATGTGAAGTCGCCGTTGTGTAACCCCAACCATGTTTTCGCAGTTCAACCCCCATTGGGAGGAATTGTATCTGTTCACAGAAAAAGATGGTGTTGCAAAATGTTTAGTATGTCACAAAACGCTGAATTCTCTTACGAAATTTAATTTGCAGCGACATTATATGTCGTACCACGCGAAAGACTACGGACGTGGAAAATGTGATTGACCAGATCGTGCACAGGAAGTTATTAAACTTAAGAGCTATCCGAAGAAGATCTGGACGACGAAGAAAAATCAACTGAGGCAGCTCTCAGAGTGGGTTACAAAATTGCTTTGCTTTTAGCAAAATCCCTGCGCCCCGTAACTGATGGCGATTTGATAAAAGAATGTTTGGTAGTTGCAGCGGAACATTTGTGTCCATCTCAAGTTGAACAGTTTCGGATTGTGCCATTATCTAACATGACCATTATGCGTCGCATACAGGACATGGCAGACGACGTCCAGAGCCAGCTTGCAAATATCTGTAAAGATTTTATGGCGTATTCTCTAGCTCTGGACGAAAGTGTTGATATCACTGGAACAGCGCAGCTTGCCATATTTATTAGAGGTGTTAATAGAGATCTTCAGGTGAGGGAGGAGCTCCTCGATGTAGCAGCCATGAAGAACACTACAATCCGAGGTGATATTTTAAGTAGTGTTGAAGAAAGTGTTGAAAATATAGGATTGTCGTGGAATTCTTTAGTTTCTGTGTCTACAGATGGTAGAGGCATACACTAAGCGAATAAAATTATGTGGCACGTGTACATTCTCCATAATTTGTTTCATTTGTCGCAGTAATAATTCGTGAGTGATACCCCTGCAGGTGGCCGCGGATTTACATCGACTGGCGGCAGCTGTTGTGTACCCCACGTGACTCTCCCCACTCTCCGCTCTGGTCCGGTAGTGGGGGTAGCGTGCTCGCGCTGCTCCGTGCTCGCGCCTTGCTGCTCACAGCTTGCTCCGCAAGCACGTATGTTGTGAAGCCCTGTTTTACAGCCTCTTTTCACGGGCGTGTCCCTCGAGTACAGCTTAATCGAGTTTCTGCCTTTAAATTTCAGTTATCTGTAAATTATGATCTGATTCACTTCTTTCTTTGGAACGTGATAATACAATATTATCACAGTTAGATTCGTATATAGGGTCGCTATCAGAGTCTGATGGAAGGCCCTGGAAACGAAGTTTTCGAATTTCGTCGTCACTAAGACACTTCCTAGTCATACTGTATGAAAGTAGTATCTGAGCTCCGCGTTGGTTAGCAGCGCTAATCAAGGTTAAAGTAAGAAAAGTATTAAATAAATAAATATTGCGTTGAAGTTCGTTAGGATGAAGTAAATTTAGATACGAGCATACTTACTTGAAAATAAAATTAGAATATATGTGCCAAATCTGATCTTCAAAATGTATGCCGTCCGAACCGCGCAAACCTGCTGCAAGCCAACAGACAAACTGTTACGCAGCGTTAACAGGAAAGCGAAATGCGCCATACCCAATGCTGGTCATCTACGGAGAGCTCCCCCAGCCTACTGTGTGTCTCGCTATGGAAACTGCTGTCCTTTCCGCCACATGGCGTCGTAAAGTAAATGGTTAACATCAATAAACACCGCCATTGAACGAGTTGTGTAGTCTTATTTAGCACCAATTTTATGACGTTGCTGTATAACTGCCTCCAATGGAATGCTGAAGTGTATTAATCTTCTTCTTTTTCTTCTTGTTCATTAACTTCTTATTTTGTGACTCTACAACTCATTGTGAGCCTTCATCTCTTCAACGAGTTTCCTCCATTTATCACGATCGTTTGCTAGAGCTCTCGTGTCTGTAACACATTTTCCCGATATCTTCAACGATCCGTCGTCCCATCTGATTCTCTGGCGACCACGCCCTCTCTGTACGCCTGCATTTCCTTGTAACACATTTTTTGTACTTCTGCATCTCTTGTCCGTGCTGCACGCCAAGCCCCCCTCAATCTGGATGATTTTACTATTCGTATGATAGATGAGTCTTTGTAAATCACGTTCAACTCGTTTTTGTATCTCAGCCTCCGTATTCCACTTCCGCAAATTGGGTACATGATACTTCAAAGAATGTTTCTCTCTAATGCATCCAGCATTTCGATGTCTTTCGCTGTTACGCTCCAGGTTTCGGTGGCATGTGTGAGCACTGGTCTTATACGTGTTTTGTAGATAACTACAAGGGGCGATCAAAAAGTTTCCGTACTGTGCAAAATCGGTATGCCAATCCGGCAAAATCGCCATGACGATAGAGACAATCAACCCTCCGATGCACCAGGTTGAACGTGCCCATTTGGTTAAACACTGGGCCCAGCCGTGTGAAGAAGTTCGTACAGTCTGTTGCACATCCTCGTTCGACAGAAGTAATCGATCCTTGAAGCTCCTTTTTAATGCACCAAAGGGGTGATAATAGCATGGAGAATGATCAGAATTGTAAGGCTGGTGCTTGAGTATCTCTGTAATGGATGATGCTCACAGATCCACCTGCATCTTGTGACGCATGACGACCAGCACAGAACTTGGGGCACCGTTTCACTACGATAGTTTTTGACAGATATGCTGCCACTTACACAGTGTTCATTCTCCGAAGGATTTATACCTGCGTTTGTTCTTCGGCAGCCACAACAAGAACAGGAAGTAGGTGATGTTTGGACGCATTCGGTAACAACGTTGCCACAGTTCATGTTTACGCATTTACTACACGCATGTCGGAAGGACAAATAGGCATACATGGCAGTGTTCATATACACGCACGGGAATTGCGTTACGATGCATATGCGCTAAATCAACACTCTCAAAAGGAAACAGTGGTACGGATAAGGAGCTTTGATGATATTAGGGAGAAATAGTCTGTATCGGATGCTGCTAGCATCTGTCTTCATAGGAAGTATCGTCTGAGTACGTGAGTGTGGAAATTACTTACTTAAACTGCTCAACTCCCTCAAAGGTATAGTTTCTAGCTGTTATAGAGGCCGGCATGTCCTCCTTCTTTTGCATTCCGGCAGACATATTTTAGTTTCTGCTGGTTGATTCACATTCCTGCTAGCCTTTCAGCGGAGATAAAAATCTCTTCCACTGTATTTCAGCTTCTTGCCACTGTTTCTAGGTCATTTGCATGAGTGAGTATCTCCACTGACTTTGGGAGGATCATCTTCATGCTCAAAAGCTTTGTACCTCTCACCATCTTCTCCAGAGCAGCATTAAGAAGAAGGCAGGCAAGTCTCTTGCCGTGCCGTACAGTGTTTTCAATTACTAATGCATCAGACATCACTCTTCCCATTCTTATCCTACTTGGTGTTTTGCACGTTGTCTTTCTAATTGCATTACCAATTTTCTAAGGATTCCCGCTTCGGCCAGGGCGCGATATAAGTGGTATATATCTATACTATCACATGCTGCTTTCATGTATATAACGAGCCGATCCATGGTTGTCCCAAATTTTTCTGAAACAAATATACATTCATATGTCCTTGTCTCTCAATAATTTGAAGAAAATGGTGGATAAGTTCGTTGGAGAATAATGTGATCGCCCATTGTTTATCACATTTCATGATTTCCCTCGTTACATGGTGCATCTTCTTTCTATTGCTGGGGAATTTTCATCGCTTCCCATACTAAAGTGGCCATTTTTAAGAATGTATATTTCACTTTGCTACTTTCCTGCACAAGCAGATCTGCCGGAATACAGTCTGTTCCCGCTGCCTTGCTGCTTTTCTGTTTCTTCTTAACAATTCTAATATCTTCTAGATTTAGTGGATCTGTGCTATCAGACTTACGTTCTCTGTGCACCTCTGATAGGTATGTTGATGTTATTATTCTATGGTTGAGGAATTTGTCAAATTGTCGGCGCAGCAATTCTCACATGTGTTCCATTCACATATGTGTTTCCTCTCATCTGAGTTTCTTTCCAATTTCAGCTTTTGTTAGGCTTGTTTAACCACCAAAAGGTTTCGATGCTGCATTTAGTTCCCTGTAAAACTTCCTTGCATCATTCTTATTCCTCAGAAGCTCCGTTTCGTTTTGCTTTCATCTAGTTCGTGTTTCTTCATCTATGGTTCCTCTTTTCAACCCTCCATTTTTCTTTATAATCGTCCACCAACCATCTTGTACACTGTTATGAATATTTATTTACCATTGATGTCTAATGTTACTCATTCTCCAATTTTTTGAAGTACCATGTTATCCGTTAGTGGTACTGGCCTCTGATTTCAACTAAATTATACACTGAACAGACAAAGTACCGGTACACCTGCCTAATATCGTGTAGGGCCCCCGCAAGGACGCAGAAGTGCCTCAACACGGCGTGGCATGGACTCGACTAATGTCTGAAGTACTGCTGGACGGAATTAACACCATGATTTCGGCAGGGCTGTTCACAAATCCGTAAGAGTACTAGGTGGTGGAGCTCTCTTCTGTGTAGCACGTTGGAAGGCATCCCAGATATGCTCAATAATGTTCATGTCTGGGGAGTTTGGTGGCCAATGGAAGTGTTTAAACTTGGAAAAGAGCTACTGGAGCCGCACTGTAGCAACTCTTGACGTGTGGGTTGTCGCATTGTTCTGTTGGACTTTCCCAAGTCCGTCGGAATGCACAGTGGTCATGAATGGATGCTGGTGATCAGACAGGTTGCTTGCGTACGTGTCACCTGTCAGATTCGTATCTAGACGTATTAGGGGTCCCATATCACTCACTCCAACTGAACACGCCCCACACAATTACAGAACCTCCACCAGCTTTAACAGTCTCCCGCCGACATGCAGGGTCCAAGAATTGATATTGATGCAATACAAAACGAGACTCGTCCGACTAGGCAATATGATTGCAGTCATCAACAGTCCAATGTCGGTATTGATGGGCCGATCCGGGTCTTAAACTTCTGTGTCTTGCAGTCATCAAGAGTACAAGAGTGGGCCTTCGGCTCCGAAAGCCCAACTTGATGCCGCGGTGGTCTCGCGGTTCTAGGCGCGCAGTCCGGAACCGTGCGACTGCTACGGTCGCAGGTACGAATCCTGCCTAGGGCATGGATGTGTGTGATGTCCTTAGGTTAGTTAGGTTTAAGTAGTTCTAAGTTCTAGGGGACTGATGACCACAGCTGTTAAGTCCAATAGTGCTCAGAGCCATTTGAACCATTTTGAACCCAACTTGATGATGCTTCGTTGAATGGTTTGCACACTGACACTTGCTGATGGCCCAGCATTGAAATCTGCAGCGATTTGCGGAAGGATTGCATTTCTCTTCAGTCGTCGTTGCTCCCGTCCTTTCAGGATCTTTTCCCGGCCGCAGAGATGTCGGAGATTTGATGTTTTACCCGATTCCTGATACTCACAGAACACTCGTGAAATGGTTGTCCGGAAAAATCCCACTTCATTGCTACCTCGGAGAAGCTTTGTACCATCACTCTTGTGCCGTCTATGACACCACGTTCAGACTCACTTAAATATTGATAACCTGCCATTGTATCTTTAGTAACTGATCTAAGAACTGCGCCAGACACTTGTCTTATAGAGGCGTTGCGACCACCGTGTGGTGTTTTGCCTGTTTACATACCTCTGAATATGCATGCCCATACCAGTTTCTTTGGCGGTTCAGTGTAGTTAGGTAAATTGGGTCGTGTTCTTTGCAGTGCATTATAAACCATAGGTCTTATAAGGGCCCAGACGAGAAAATGATTCGATTCTCTAATAGGGTCTCTAAAGCTCCTCACATGTAGTATACCTGATTTGTGCCTTGGATCTATCCGCCTGTGATTCATCTTATTTATTATGCTTCCATCTGGCGTAGTGCACGCCTCTTTGTATGTGTGTTAATGTAAGACATTAATTCCTCCAGTGAGGTCATGAAGTAACTTGAAGCTTAATATTGTCTGCCATAAATATTATTTGCCAATTTTTAACTACAGAAAACGACCCACCGGGATAGACGCGCCTTTATACGCCGCTTCCGCAATTCTTGGAGACACGCCGGTCGCATATCGACTTTACCCGGTGCTTTTACGACGAGGGCCTGCCTGGATGTGGTTTCTAGGAGGTATCCCGCATACGAGTAGGTGAATACCGGGCTGGTTCTCACGTCCCGCATCAGTTACATGATTCGCAAACATATCGAAAAAGTTGTCATACATTCGCATGGCGTAGCAGTGACAGAGGCAGATGGGAGCACCCAAATTCCAACCCAGGGAGGGGAGGGGAGGAGGGGCGGTGATAACACGAGCGTATGGTCATCCTCCCTCACTAATATCGCCAAATTCAGATTAACACATGCCGGCACCGCGAAGATACAGGATATGGTCAGGAAGAAGACTTCCGAATATCTAGGGGTTACCTTGCACAGGTTTCTGACGTTCACGTGTAAGATAACAGGTGATAATATCGTAATATCAAAACTTTGGTGGCTCTTGTAGTTCAGATGGGCAAGGCAGTCATGGGAAAGGGTGAAACTATGTGCCTAAAACGTAGTAACACAAAAACATTAAGCTATTAGCCTTTGTGAGGGTAATTTGTATTGGTATTTAATTTTCTTTGTTTATGTACTGATAAATTTAGCTATTAATAATAGTAGAGGTCTTAAAGTTTTAAACATGGCTGCATTGTCAGCGACCGTTACAAAGTAAAATAAAACCAATATCAGGCCTCGGTCGGAAAAATGAAGTCTATTTGACCTAGGTTTCGCCCACATTTCAGAGTGCCTTCATCACAAATAAAACATTTAAACTGGTCTATAGCATAAGTAAAAAGTTTTAGGAAAAATGTTTTAAGTGTAAGTACTGATTAGCAGTATAAAAAGAAAAGGCATAATACTTACATGTCATGTATAAAACAAATATCAAGCGATAATGCTTTAGTCACCGCAGCTCGACATGTGTCAACAGCCAATGGTCGCTTGCCTTCTATGTTTTCTATTTTAACGTTTTGTGACTAAAAAGTTATCGCTCGATGTTTATTTTATACGTGGCATGTAAGTTATATGCCTTTTATTTTTATCCTGCTGCCGGCCGTTGTGACCGAGCATTTCTAGGGTCTTCAGTCTGGAAGCGCGCGACCGCTACAGTCGCATGTTCGAATCTTGTCTCGGGCATGGATGTGTGTGATGTCCTTAGGTTATTTAGGTTTAAGTAGTTCTAAGTCTTGGGGACTAATGGCCCCAGATGTTAAGTCCCATAGCGCTCAGAGCCATTTGAACCATTTTTTATACTGCAAGTACTTACACTAAAAAAAATTTCCTAAAACTTTGTACCTATGTTGTAGGCCAGTTTAAATGTTTTATTTCGGATGAAGGCGCTCTCAGTAGCGGCCGCAACGTAGTTCAAAAAGACTTCATCTTTGCGACCGAGGACTGGTATTTCTTTGATTTTAATTATAGAGGTATCTGAACAACATAAAGTGAAACGGACAGGAAAGAATAAGGTAGCTGTTATGATCTGATTTGGGCAACGTGTTAAAAAAATAATAATTGTGACAAAAAATGTAACAGTAAGAGATGAAATGAAATGTCGTGTGGCTGGGCCTTTCATCTGATAGTCCGGTCTCCAAGTCAAGTCTGTCTAGTTGACGACGCCACTTTGACGACTCGCTTGTTGATGGCGATGATATGATGATGATGAAGACAACACAACACACAGTCCTCGAGCTGAGAACTACGACAAAGCCGGGAATCGAACTCACGCCCCTTCGAAGGGCATTCTGCCACTATGGCCACTCTGCTATCGAGACGGACACAGTAAATGATAACAGTAATTCTGTACAGAATTGCCGGCCGGAGTAGCCGAGCGGTTCTAGGCGCTACAGTCTGGAACCGCGCAGCTGCTACGGTCGCAGGTTCGAATCCTGCCTCGGCCATGGCTGTGTGTGATGTCCTTAGGTTAGTTAGGCTTAAGTAGTTCTAAGTTCTAGGGGACTGATGACCTCAGAAGTTAAGTCCCATAGTGCTCAGAGCCATTTGAACCATTTTTTGTGTACAGAATTATGTAACGTATTTGGTTCAAGTATTTGAATATCATAAAAATATTAGTAAACGAATGATGGTCAGTTATACGCGCATGAGTTTGATTAGAGTTGTGTATCACGAGGCATAACTCGGGACAGAGCATGCAAGGTAGAGATGGTGGGCTTTTTCTGCTGGAAATGGACAGCGTAGGTAGTCTAAACGGCCTGGGGACCGCATGTGTTTCATTTCCGAGGTGTAAACATTACTGCAGCCTATAGCAGTATTCAGCAGTTAGCTCTTCTGTGTATCAGTTGGTGAGATGGAAATTTAAAATGTGAACGTAGTGCAACTTACTGCGACTGTGGTATGATGAACTGTTTATTCGTCTATAACTCCGCTGCTGAAAATATTTCAATTCATTCTGTACCATTGTGTATACTATGTGTAGAGCCATCATTAACAGCAAAGTAATGTTTTATGAATAAAGCAACGGTATAATTCAAACTGTGCTAACAGTACATTTATACCCCCAGGGTATTATACCGGTAATTCCATTTTTAGTTACTTTACTCTTGTCATATATATTAATATTTCACTGACATAATAAAACGGTGTGAAACGAAACCACTGTGCAGGCGTGCCATTTAGAAGGTTTTGCTCTCACCCTCTATAGCACTGGTAGCAGTAGAGTTACCGCTAGCAAAAAGGTGAAGTTGCACGTGAAACAGTTTAAGAACCAAGTCTGCATCACCTCACGTGTATGACTGTACCACTACATCGTGTCTCAAGCCAACTACAGCACAGCATCAATATTTCTGTGGAATCATACTATATGGTGTAAAGAAAAACTTCGCTGTGGAGACGGAATCAGTAACAGAGACAAGTTTCATACCGTATTCCTTAGTGTTCAAAGAGCGTTCTATACAATTATTTAGTGACAAAATAACAGCGTCCCAAGATTCGTATCGGATTTGTGACTGAATTCATCGTTATCAATCTCAACTGGAGGAAATCGAGAGATGTGTAGAGAATACGTGGGATGTCCCAGAGGGGTGTTATATCAGCTGACCCTGAAAGCAAGTAAGTCCCAGGAATGAGTAAAAATGGGAAATCAATTATAGTTTGATTACGCTACTGCAAAAAATAACAGGCACAAAATACCTCGGAGTAACAGTACAGAGCGACTTAAAGTAAAACCGTCACATACTATTAGTTGTAGGAAAAGCAGATTCCACGCTGAGAATCGTCGGAAAGATATTTAGGAAATATAATTCATTCATGAAAGATCTGGTTTGTAATGCATTCGTTCGATCTATTCTTGAGTACTACTCATCAGTCTTGGGCCCTTACCAGGTTTAATTACGAGGTGATCCAGGGGAGGACGGCTTGTATCGCCACGGTGTCATGTAAAAAGGGCGAGATTTTAGTACATATTCCGTAAACACCAGTGGCCGCAACTGCGAAACAGGCGTTGAGCGCGCGGAAGGGAAAGTTGGATGTTGAAGTTCCGAGAGCGTACAGTTGAAGAGAGGTGTAGGGTAATATTACAGTTTTTCTCGAACGTTTCGTGACAGCAGTACCACTAAAAAAGATCTGATAAATCAGAACTGAAACTGAATTTACGACAGTCGTTCTTCCCAGACACCTTTCGCGAGTGAAACATGGAATGTGGAGGAAATGGTAGTCGTACCACAAGAACGCACACCCCATATCGTAAGTCAGTACAGATGTAGATGTAGACATAGATGTAGATGTTGTCTGTATGATCATCTACCAGTCAGTAATAGAGGCACACAGAGTATATATTGCAGGAAATGAAGAAGCTAAATGGTTTCACAAACCAGAGCAAAGAAAGCACATATCTGTATCCCACGAAGAAAAGACGTGAATTGGGTCTCGAAATGAAAGGTAAATCTATGATGAAATGTGCGCAGCTCCTGGTCTTGCGGTAGCGTTCTCGCTTCCCGCGCACGGGGTCCTGGGTTCGTTTCCCGTTGGGGCCAGGGATTTTCTCTTCCTCGTGATGACTGGGTGTTGTGTGTCTTTCATCATCATTGACTCGCAAGTCGCCGAAGTGGCGTCAGCTAAAAAAGACTTGCAATTTTGGCGGCCGATCACCCCGCATGGGGTCTCCCGGCTAACAATGCCGTACGATCATTCATACGATGAACTATACATCCTGCAGCATGATATACATGCCGTTGTAATGAGCCACAGGAACACCAACACAACCGACATGTGCAAAAATGGGACAATGCAGTACAGTCGAAGATTTACTGGTAGTAGATGATTCGGCTGTCAGTACTGCCAGGTCTTTTGTGGTCATCATCCAGTCTACATAGAGAAAAATATATAAACACTATGCCTGTGTACTACACTTGGTACCCCTTATAACCATAACATATTATATATTACATCTGGTTATTGTGTTTCACTCTACCGTCGATTTAATACTACTTTCTAGGGATAGTATCTCCCATGGGAAAAGAGACTCAGTACATACAGAAACGTAATAAAGGTAGGGCATCAGAAATGGAACACAACTATACTTGTGCTAGAGAATGTAGGTGACAAGCAGATTACGAGGCATACGGTATTTCGGCAGTGAAGGTACGTAAAAAGCAACTTCCGCTATGATGCAGGATATACGTTGCAGTTCTGCCGCTGCTTTTCAGTTTATTCGCCCGTTCTAATCAGTAATGAGCTTTAACTGACCGTGAAGCTTCAGACGGAGAGGATAGCAATCGCAGGTAGTAGCTGTTTGAAATTTAATGCTGCAATATGTACCTAATAACATGACAATGCGCTTAAGCTACCACACTTATAAATTTATACCAAAACACAATACAGGAGGAATAAACAAGTCATTACACTCACTAATACCTGCACTGTAATAAAGAGGTGACCGGGATGAATCTCATAAATTGGACACCTACCGTCACAATACTGACATACTCAACATACAATATAAAAAAAAAATAAAAAAACACACATTTATGTTCAAGGACGAAAAGTAAATTAATGTTTGAATAACCTGCACTGTACTGAATTTGCAGTGCATCCTGTGGTGGCTGGTTAGCTATGTAATTGCACTATTAACATTCAGGACTAGTAATTATGTGTTTGTCTTTAACACTTTTGAATAGTTATTGTAGTGCACATAAGTTAACAGACACATTTCGCTGCAATGTACAGATTGACCATTGAAAGGTTTAACTTGAGCCCTTGTGTTATGCAGGTTAGATTCTGTTTGCTGATAGCTCAGGCTACTTATCGAGTCCATTATCACTTATAAACATAGGTATATTGGTTGTAGCTACGTTAAATGGTTCAAATGGCTCTGAGCACTATGGGACTCAACTGCTGTGGTTATCAGTCCCCTAGAACTTAGAACTACTTAAATCTAACTAACCTAAGGACATCACACACATCCATGCCCGAGGCAGGATTCGAACCTGCGACCGTAGCTACGTTACACATAGTAGTTGCATATAGGTTACAATAATACAGTGTTTTGTAACAATTGTTGGCAACCGGAAGAAAATAATAATTGGATCCTTTCAGCGACCTCCCAAGTCAGCTGATACAGTTGCTGAAAGGTTCGAAGAAAACTGGAATATTATCTCATACACGTACCTGAGTCATACATTATAGTCGATTATATTTGTACCACTCAAGTGGCTTATTCTTCAGTTGCGTGCTTATGGAATAAAGTCTCAGCTATGTGACTCGATTAGTGATTTCCTGTCAGACGTCACAGTTCGTAGGAACTGATGGAAAGTCATCGAGTAAAACAGAAGTGATTTCTGGCATTCCCCAAGGTAGTGTTACAGGCCCTTTGCTGGTCCTTATCTATATAAACGATTTGGAAAGCAATCTGAGCACCCTTGTTAGGTTGTTTTCAGATGACGCTGTCGTTTATCGACTAGTAAAGTCATCAGAAGACCATAAAAATGGCAAAACGATTTAGAAAAGGTATCTGTATCGTGCGAAAATTGTCAGTTGGCCATAATAATGAAAACTGTGAGGTCATCCACGTGAGTGCGAAACGGAATCCGTTGAACTTCGGTTACACGATGAATCAGTCAAATCTAAAGGCCGTAAATTCAACTAAATACTTAGGGATTACAATCACGAACAACTTAAATTGGAAGGAACACATAGAAAATGTTGTGGGGAAGGCTAATCAAAGACTACGTTTCATTGGCAGGACGCTTTGAAATGTAACAGATCTACCAAACAGTATGCCTACACTACGCTTGTCCGTCCTCTTTTAGAATATTGCAGCGCAGTTTGGGATCCTAACGAGATATAATTGAAGGAGTATTGCAATTTTGTCATATGATGATGTGGTGTCACCGCCAGACACCACACTTGCTAGGTGGTAGCCATTTAAATCGGCCGCGGTCCATTAGTATACGTCGGACCCGCGTGTCGTCAATGTC
Organism: Schistocerca serialis cubense; assembly: GCF_023864345.2. Classification (NCBI taxonomy): domain Eukaryota; kingdom Metazoa; phylum Arthropoda; class Insecta; order Orthoptera; family Acrididae; genus Schistocerca; species Schistocerca serialis. Next base: position 152,354,851 of record NC_064639.1, read on the forward strand.
AGTGATGGCAGACCGAGCGCCACCACACGGCAGGTCTAGAGAGACTGACTAGCACTCGCCCCAGTTGTACAGCCGACGTTGCTAGCCGTGGTTCACTGAGAATTACGCTCTCAATTGCCGAGACGATAGTTAGCATAGCCTTCAGCTACGTCAATTGCTACGACGTAGCAAGGCGCCAATTATCCTTTGCTATGTATCTAATGACGCATATACTGTATCAACAAGACCAATGTTCACCAATTGTGGATTAAAGTTAAGTATTCCAGCAGCTACGTACTTTTCTTTATAGCATTCATTACGTATCCTGTTTCAGACCTCGCGCCAGCCTGCGTGAGTTTAAGCGCGTGCCTTTCGGTTACCCGTCACTGTGGATTGGCTGTTATTTAAAGACAAATGTTGATGGTGTTGGGACAGCAACCAGCCACAAATTTACTTTCAGTTCTTTTATTCAAAGGGTACCGTTGCCGGTTTCGAATCGTCGTGATTCATCTTCAGACGGTTTACACGCTTTCCTTATAACATGTGGTGTGTTTTTTACAGATTAATTGACCTAAAATATAAATAATACATAATTATAAGCACGCCACACACAGATGGTTGCGTTACAGGTTTTCGATGCATGTGACTTACGTGAAATATCGGCTTGGAGTGTTTGTTTTCACAACATTCGTCCAATAGATGTGAATATATTCCCACTACATTCTTACTGTTGCACACGTAAATTTTTCTCACTGAACACTTTAAATTCGTCACTAAGAAGATTTATACCACGCACCACATGTTTTGATACTTACTAAGAGCTTAAAAACATTTAGTGTGTTTGTTTTCATAACATTCGTCCAACAGATGTGAATACATTCCCACTACATTCTTATTGTTGCACATGTAAATTTTTCTCACTGAACACTTTAGATTCGTCACTGAGAAGATTTCTACCACGCACCACATGTTTTGATACATACAAAGAGCTTACAAACATATGTGTATCAAAGACGCTATGATATATCGTAACATTTGAAGATGTCCTATGTTTGGAAAGGATCATATATTCACTTACACAACTGAAATGCCTTTTACACTAGTACAGAGACATTGATTTTTTGAGTTGATACTGTTACATTAATTATAAAGTTGGTTTTTTTACCTATACGGTACAAAAAAATATATCACAGCATCTTTGATACTCATTTGTTTGTAAGCTCTTTGTATGTATCAAAACGTGTGGTGCGTGGAAGAAATCATCTTAGTGACGAATCTAAAGTGTTCAGTGAGAAAAATTTAGTGTGCAACGATAAGAATACAGTGGGAATGTATTAACATCTGTTGCACGCATGTTATGAAAACAAGCACTCCAAATGTTTGTAAGCTCTTAGTATGTATCAAAACATGTGGCGCGTGGTAGAAATCTTCTCGGTGACGAATCTAAAGTGTTCAGTGAGAAAAATTTACGTGTGCAACAATAAGAATGCAGTGGAATGCATTCCCATGTGTTGGACGAGTGTTACGGAAACAAACACTCAAAGCCGATATTTCATGTAAGTCACGTGCAACGAAAATCTGTAAAGCAACCATCTGTGTGTGGCGGGCTTATAATTATGTATTATTTATATTTTAGCACAATTAATCTGTAAAAAGCACACCACATGTCAAAAGGAAAGCGTGTAAACCGTCTGAAGATGAATCACAACGATTCGAAACCGGTAACGGTACCCTTTGAATAAAGGACCAGAAAGTAAATTTGTGGCTGGTTGCTGTCCCAACACCATCAAAATTTGTGTTGAAGGAGTACATCGCAAAAGTTCAAAGAAGGGGAGAACGTTTTGTATTATCGCGAAATAGTAGTGAGGGTGTCACTGAAGTGGTAGAGAATTTGGGGAAGACATCATTAAAGCAAAGGCGTTCTTCGTTGCGGCGGAATCTTCTCACGAAGTTCCAAACTCTACTCCGAATGCGAAAATATTTTGTTGACACCGACCTACGTAGGGAGTAAGGAAAACTATTATAAAATGAGGGAAATCAGAGCTCGTACGATAGGAGGAATGATATAGAATTCGTTTAGTCTTCGCGCTATACGAGTTTGGAATAATAGAGAATTGTGAATGTAGTTAGATGAACCCTCTGCCAGGCACTCAAATGTGATTTACAGAGTATCCATGTAGACGTAGATTAGCACAATAAAAACGCTAGCAGGCGAGTGCGAAACAGACAGTTGAAATAAATGACCTGTCATCGGACAAAATAGCTCCAAAAACAATATCAGTTTCGAGATGCTAAAGATGACTGAACAGTTAAATACCTTAACATCTGCTAGTTATTTATATTACATGTAGGACGTCCGCTCAGATGTAACACATTAGCAACCAGTGACAATAATAATTTCCATGTTAATGACCGCATGACGTTGACAAAAAAGTACGTTGTCCTCAGAGCAGATGCTCAAAGCGACAAACATTTTTGTTTTGCTAGTATATGAGGCATGGTGCTGTGAAGTCAGATTGCTCGAATTTTTCTTCATCCTCTATAGGGTGTACATCGTAAGAGTCGTCAGGCTCATTTCCTCTAGTGTTTCAACAGATATTTGCAGTCAGGTTTTAGCGTAGTGTACGTGGAGTCAGCACAAACTAACAGTGCTCTTCACCTCTTTCAAGCGACGCCCAGCATTGACGGAAAGTATAGATTTGTTTCCCTTTACAAAAAGAAAGAAAAAAACAATGTACACTCCCGGAAATTGAAATAAGAACACCGCGAATTCATTGATCCAGGAAGGGGAAACTTTATTGACACATTCCTGGGGTCAGATACATCAACCACAGGCACATAGACACAGGCAACAGAGCATGCACAATGTCGGCACTAGTACAGTGTATATCCACCTTTCGCAGCAATGCAGGCTGCTATTCTCCCATGGAGACGATCGTAGAGATGCTGGATGTAGTCCTGTGGAACGGCTTGCCATGCCATTTCCACCTGGCGCCTCAGTTGGACCAGCGTTCGTGCTGGACGTGCAGACCGCGTGAGACGACGCTTCATCCTGTCCCAAACATGCTCAATGGGGGACAGATCCGGAGATCTTGCTGGCCAGGGTAGTTGACTTACACCTTCTAGGGCACGTTGGGTGGCACGGGATACATGCGGACATGCATTGTCCTCTTGGAACAGCAGGTTCCCTTGCCGGTCTAGGAATGGTAGAACGATGGGTTCGATGACGGTTTGGATGTACCGTGCACTATTCAGTGTCCCCTCGACGATCACCAGTAGTGTACGACCAGTGTAGGAGATCGCTCCCCGCACCATGATGCCGGGTGTTGGCCCTGTGTGCCTCGGTCGTATGCAGTCCTGATTGTGGCGCTCACCTGCACGGCGCCAAACACGCATACGACCATCATTGGCACCAAGGCAGAAGCGACTCTCATCGCTGAAGACGACACGTCTCCATTCGTCCCTCCATTCACGCCCGTCGCGACACCACTTGAGGCGGGCTGCACGATGTTGGGGCGTGAGCGGAAGACGGCCTAACGGTGTGCGGGACCGTAGCCCAGCTTCATGGAGACGTTTGCGAATGGTCCTCGCCGATACCCCAGGAGCAACAGTGTCCCTAATTTGCTGGGAAGTGGCGGTGCGGTCCCCTACGGCACTGCGTAGGATCGTACGGTCTTGGCGTGCATCCGTGCGTCGCTGCGGTCCGGTCCCAGGTCGACGGGCACGTGCACCTTCCGCCGACCACTGGCGACAACATCGATGTACTGTGGAGACCTCACGCCCCACGTGTTGAGCAATTCGGCGGTACGTCCACCCGGCCTCCCGCATGCCCACTATACGCCCTCGCTCAAAGTCCGTCAACTGCACATACGGTTCACGTCCACGCTGTCGCGGCATGCTACCAGTGTTAAAGACTGCGATGGAGCTCCGTATGCCACGGCAAACTGGCTGACACTGACGGCGGCGGTGCACAAATGCTGCGCAGCTAGCGCCATTCGACGGCCAACACCGCGGTTCCTGGTGTGTCCGCTGTGCCGTGCGTGTGATCATTGCTTGTACAGCCCTCTCGCAGTGTCCGGAGCAAGTATGGTGGGTCTGACACACCGGTGTCAATGTGTTCTTTTTTCCATTTCCAGGAGTGTATATATAAAGTGATATTTTACGTGCCCATTCGATAGAGCGTTCACAGATTAGTCTAACCTGATATTCGTTTCATCGACATATGTTAAGAGAAACCGTAAAACTCGAAGAACAAGCAGTACTGCAGCAGTGACTGCATTGCCGTGGCCCGTGCTGGCTGCTGACGCCAAGCACGCAGCTCTACCGAGTTTGAAACACCAAAAATGCATATAAAAGACCTTTTGCACCATCCAAAATTTTTCGCCGTTTAATATCCGTTGATAATTTGTAATATACTGTTATTCCTAAATCTGTAAGCTACAGTGTAGAAACTATATTTAATACGTGATGGATGTAATAGTGTATTTATTTGTGAATGTGTATAATTTATTGTACGAGTATAACGTAAATATTGTATGTTGCTGGGTAATCGCCAAGAGACCATTGGTTAAATATATCGACAGGAAGTACGAAGTGGCACTAGCTGTGGCGTTATGTATCTTTGTATACGGAGAGTCTCTGTTGCGCTGCGAACAGAGAGGAGACATAACAGCTTGTCTTGAAAGAGTGTGGAAGTATTGCCGGCCGCGGTGGTCTCGCGGTTCTAGGCGCGCAGTCCGGAACCGTGCGACTGCTACGGTCGCAGGTTCGAATCCTGCCTCGGGCATGGATGTGTGTGATGTCCTTAGGTTAGTTAAGTTTAAGTAGTTCTAAGTTCTATGGGACTAATGACCACAGCAGTTGAGTCCCATAGTGCTCAGAGCCATTTGAACCATTTGTGGAAGTATTTGTCGGGCGCTCCCGTAGTGTGTAGCTACCATCGCGGCAGTGCAAGCGCTGCTACTTTGTTAACCCGCGAGTACTGAGAGCACGTTAGGAGTAGATGGTGGAGGAAACTGCGTTTCTAACAATGGCCTATCCCACAATTATTCGTGGCTCTGGAGGCGACTCGTAGTTCTCGTCGTACGCACAGCTGGTAAGCGACAAAATATAATTAGAAGTATATCAACATCACCTGTCGGCAGCCAAGGGTTTCGCTTTAATTACCATTTAATACTAATAAGATTCTGACACACCCTGGCAAACATCCCTGGTGTGGTACTCAAGTTGCCAGGTCCTTCGTTTCTTCTTTCCAACGAATCAGTCTCCCGCATTCGTCGATCGACAGAAATAAACACTCGTCGTGACAGACGATGCCTGTTACGAAATCGTTCTCTGTACAGCATTCCGCAGAGAGAGAGGTTGCAACGTATTTCCCCATACACAAGGGGCATGTCAGTGAGTTCTGTGAAACTGAACCGGCATTGCTCCATCGTATTGTACTGCACGTCTCTGAATAGAACTGAGTAATGAATGCGTCTGTCGTTGGTTCATACCGCGTTCTATCACGGTACGAAGTAAATACGACACAACAGAGGCACCTTATGGACAAGTAAAGTGAAAAAAAAATCTGCATCATGACTTCCCAGTAATTCGTCTCGTCCTCCTTGTTTCCTTGGAGGGAATGAAGAATGTGCATGTAAATAAACAGCACAGTACGTGCAAAGTTGTACGCATGTTAGTTGCAAATAAGCTGGAAAACAATAATACTAGACAAAGCGGTAGACAAGTTTATTTCCATACCACCTTAAGCTGGTTTCTCCAACCCCAGGTTCCCTACCGCAGATTGTTCAGGGGAGCATTCTACATGTCCTGTTACATTTTTGCGCGCTCTTACGGGAACAACCTGTATATATTGCATATATTCACTCGCAACGAGAACTACTGTAGAAGAATAGAACAGTGGATGTAGTGTAACAAGATGCTCTGTGGACAACTATGTGTGACGACGACAAGAAGTTCAATACCTTGCCACTGGTAGTACGCTGCACAACCAGTTTGGGCGCAACGGTATCGTCCGAGTATAAATGGATCCGCTAGACCTAAAGCGGGATGCCTTTCTTTCTGGGCCATCTCCGGTACCTACCCATGGAGGTCGTATATGATGAGGAACTACTCCGTCGACTCCGTTACCGAAGCCTAAGGAGATGGATACCATCGCCGCACTAAAAGAGAGTTTCGACTGGAATGAGGAGAGTAGGTGTGGAGGGACAGTCTTGGCCCTGTACCTTCCCCAACGTGTCGCATCACTGTGAAGTGTAACAGTGCAGCAACAGGCTATGGATCCAAGGGACAGAGATGTTCGTCTAACGTGGATGAGATCTGAAACTAAGGATCAGATCACTAAGAGTACAAATATCTGCACGACTTTTCACGAGTGTGGGAGGCAGGGTCCCATCAAGATAGCAATTTCATGTTACAATATTTCTTGATAGTATATGCTACAGATTTATTACACATATAACAAAGATAAAACATTTAATTACGTTACGTAACGTAAGTTTAGCTTCTATGGCAATATGGCAATTTTTTGCTATCATAGTAACATATCTCCATGAGACACAGAGCTGTAGCTTATTAACTATTAAGGTAACATAGCGAGAATGCAACAATGGACATTGTGGACAACGATGTGTGCCACTATAAGCATGCTACACTCCCAGCTTGGACAACAACGTTGCGGCTCAAGTGTAAATAGAGCTGCTAGATCTAGAGGAAAATGTGTTTATTTCTGTGCTATCTCAGGCACCGATCCGTGATGGTCCTGGAGATATGCAGAAGGATCATTTCAGAAACTCTGTCACCGAAGCGTAAGCGATGGATACCATCGTCCCAGATGGAGAGTTTCGACAGAAATAAGGAGAAGAAGTGTGGAAGGAGAATCTTGGCCCTGTACATTCCCAACCGACCACCTCATATTGGAATACAACAGTGCAACAATGGACACTCGATCCAAGAGTTAGATATGTGGTTCGTGTCACTTAGTTACTTTCTGGAACTAAGGAACAGATGGGTAAAAGTACAAAAATCTGCACATGTTAGGGAAGTATTACAATGATGTAAACGTGTATAACAGAGGATAAACCATTTAATTATATTACGTAACCTATATAGAACTTATATTGTAATTAGTGCTAACATCGTAATATATTCCCATAAGGCACAGAGTCGTCACTTACCGACATATAACATAACTTAACTACATGGTATCCTCACGTCGTTGCTTGGCAATATCAATTTATTTATGATAGAGACTGAATCCAAAGGGTCATGGTGGCTATAAGGGGGCGTTAGAGATAAATGTGGCTTCTGGTTCAAGTAAAGTAATTGGACGTACGTAGAATATATGAAGAAGGGCAGTGTAAATTCTCTAGACGATGCCTCTTTGCTTCGTCAAACATTGTATCACTGAGAAATCGTTTATGACAGACACTCGAAACAGTATACAATATATTTTTTCAAGAAAGTCCAGCAACCGTTGTTCAAGTCGAAGTACACCTATTTCTTCAGATCCTGCGCATGGAGAAATAAGGCTACTAACAACTCACCCAGATGCACCTGTGTATTCATTATTTCCACGTACCGACCGTAAACTGAACTGGAAAAATCCTAAAATACTTCGTACCAATACATAGTCGCAAAGTATAGAATTAGATTAAAACTATCCCCGTTCTTTGTAATGCATCCTTATTTGTACGAAATCAGACTGCGTGTATTTTAGTTTTAATTGAATAAAGATTTACTTGATTGTATACACAATTGGTGACATAACCGAAGTTGCTTGACAGATAAAAAGTCAGAGCAAAGAAAATGCGGTTGAATATACCAGGACGAATGCTTTATTTATTTTGACTGACAGGATTTAAATAAATTTAAACGCTTGTGAATATCAGCCTACCACTGCTGTGAGCGGAAACGTCACTCTTAACTGGAGGCATAAGGCAGGTTTTCAGTATTGTACTCGGCTCCACAAGTCATTCATTTCGTCACACTCGGATCCCCTCTGCTTTCACCAAAGTCCAACTCGTTTACCACTGTGGCTCCTCGTTCGCGTTTAAAAAATAATAGAAAAATGAAGCAGTGAGATTTTTTTTAATACCACGCCCCGAAATGTAATCAGTTTCATCCAGAGAGAGCACGTACGCTTAATATTACGCCAGAATATTTCCGCTGAATGTCATTAGGACAGGAATAAAAAAAAGAGTGTTTATATGGATTGCGCTTTGTCTAGAGACTGTTGTTGGCCAATTCGGCGAGTTATTTCTGACGTAATTTAACGAAAACAATCTCTTTTATTCCGACGAGAGTGAGCCGAGGCGAACTTTGAAGCGGTCAGTGAAGTCGGCTAAGCAAGGGGGAGCGTGAAATGATGGCAGACTGGTGTTTGTTTATTTAACTATTTATTTGCTCCGGCGCTAAGCGGGTACTGGAAGCGGTTCGGCCTGATCAACCGCTCGGCGGGCGAAATTCCGGAATATCTCGCCACTGCGCGAACAATGGCCTGTGCTGATCCCCCTCGGATTATTGCGGGCCCGAAATATTGACAAAGGCGACATTATACCGCTTCATTTAGAATTTGCATAGCCTATTATTCACATATTTGTATTGAATTTCTGTGGATACTTTTCGTCTAAGCGGCTGTCTCTGGATCGCCACGGCAGCATTTGCTTTGCAAGTTCTCGACGCAATACCGTTTTCTTTTGACTGGTATACGTCAGTCGGTGCATTAATTCTATCAGATGGATAAAACACCCGATATCTCTTTCTCCTTTTTTCAACCCACCTATCCCCCATATCAGCTCAGAAAATACATGAAGTATCAGTCGATCACAAAAACTATCTAGCGACAGCATCAACTAAAACAATCGACAACAGTGTGACCTACTAAAACGAAAGGTGGGTAAAACATGGGGATCGTGTTCTTCGAACTTCTTACAGGACGTAGTAAACTAATTTCTTCAACCACCTACTCACTACTTTCGTGGCGCACGGGATAGCGACGTGGTCTAGGGCACCCTGCCACGGTTCACGCGGCTGCCACCGTCGGAGATTCGAGTCCTCCCTCGGGCATGGGTGTGTGTGTTGTCCCTAGTGTAAGTTAGTTTAAATTAGATTAAGCAGTTTGTAAGCGTAGAGACCGATGTGCTCAACTGTTTTGTCCCATAGGAACTTACCACAAATTTCCAACACCCAAAGCAGTAGTAGCTCACACAAAAATAATTGTTATCAGAGAACTTGTTTCCGCCGAAATAGTTCAGATCCCCTACTACATTTAGTTATTCCCTCTATTCGTATCATATTTTCTAGGGAGATGATATATGATTACGTACAGTCAGTTGTAAATGAGGTAAGTAGTATACTTCGATTCATTGGTAGAATACTGAGAAGAGGCCGTCAGTAGACAAAGGAGATTGATTACAAACCCTCGTATAACACACCTCAGTATTGTTGACTTGAATGGCTCCCATACCAAATAAACATAACAAAAGTGTTGCATCACCCCGATATGTCGTGTACGTCTGTTGCCATTGTGGCTGTTTCTGTACCGACCTCAAGGTCAAGACTGATTTCGTTTATAAACATACTCAAAGTTACCATGAGCGCTGCCTACGGGTAGAACGCCGCTCCTGAGTGGATCGCAGCATTTCTGTTGAAAGGAAACCACCAGTACGGACGCGTTAGAGACGGAAACCAGTAGGAACATATTAGAGACGTCTATGCAACAGTGAACATACATCATGCCAGGAAATACTTTAGCGAGCGATGATCGGGTCCGCATCATCACGTCATGCGCAGAATCCGTGACGACTAGGGAAGTGGCTTGAGGTGTGCACTGGAGTCCAAATGATGTGGTGCGGGCGTATAGTTGACAGATCGTCCACGTTCGACAGGTGTATGGGCTGATCGATCTCTAAGACTTTTGATTCAAAGGAACCGTGAACTGTGTGCTACAGGACTGGAATCGGCGTTCGAAGAGGCTACAGGGCGTTATGCATCGCATTAAACTCCTAGGGGATGGTTTCGTGATGCGAATCTCTATTCCCAAAGGCCGTGGCGAACACGACGTCTTACAGAACACCATAAACTAAGATACAAATGGGCAAGAAATCAAGCAGAATCGACGCTACAGGATTATCGGCGAGTGTTGCTTAGGGACGAAACTCGACTCTGATAATCGCAGACAATGTGTTTGGAGACAAGCCTGTAGTTTCGAACGCCTCCGACATACCGTGAGACACCCGTGCTCAAAGTGGCCGTGGAGTGATGTTTTCGAGTGGCATCACGCGAGGTTTCGTACACCTCTCCATTTTTTTTTTTTTTTAGCGAAGTCTCCTTGTTCTATGGCATAGGAACGAGATTCTGCAACCTATAGAATCAACATCTCGATGGATTATAGCTAGCGTGCTCATCGCATTCAAGTCGGCATCGGAGCAGGGGGCGTTGTTCAGGAGAGCTGCGAAACCCACCTTCACATGGGAAACAGACGAGTCTCACTTTGCACAGTTGTCAGTTTTTTGGGTTTAGCGATACGGACACACTGCATATTGATATATGACATGCCTTATAGCTAATTTTTGTTTTCCCTGTCATGAAGTTCGAAAAAAGAGGTGGTAACTTCTGTTGATGTGTGTAGATCACGGAGTATTAAAAGTATACAACACATGGAAAAACTTACGGTTACAACTTTGCCTAAGGACAGTCGTAGGGCCAGATGCTTTCTTGTACTTAACATAAATATATCTCCAGAAATATTACAGCTACAACAGTATAACTTTCGACTACTATGTACAACATAATGTTTCATATTCTGCCCAATTTTTGTTATAAAATGCGCATCGACGTACATTTTATAAAGATTTCAATTTTGAATTACCACTGTTTCTGTAATCTATTGTTTCTCGTAAACTAAGCAAGTAGTGCCAGCCGCTGTGGCCGAGCGGTTCTAGGCGCTTCAGTCCGGAACCACGCTGTTGCTACGGTCGCAGATTTAAATTCTGCCTCGGGCATGGATGTGTGTGATGTCCTTAGATTACTTAGGCTTAAGAAGTTCCACGTCCAGGAGACTGATGACCTCAGATGTTACGTCCCATAGTGCTTAGAGCCATTTGAACCATTTAATCAAGCAGTAAAACTGGAATTTCACAGTTTATATCTGTGTAAGAGGCTAATAAAAGGTGAGGAACAAATTTTGTTTCTCATAGTTGCCTTGAAATTAATTTCTCGGTTCTGTGTTACCCGGGTCTGCTGAGAGAAAAGGTAACGGAAAACTGCTGCACAAGATTACTCAGTTAACAACACTTAAGAACTACGCCAAATTTTAATATGTTATCTTTTATAGTTCCTGAGAAAAGGTAAATTATTGCGTAAAAAAGTCAACAATACTGCTATACATCTTCCTCATCTTCGTGGGGTAACCTCTTCCCAGTCGATTTTACATTTTTTTCTTCTGCTGCTTGAGCTTGGTCCAATCGCATTTCATGGATATTTCTGGGTAACTTCATTGTGAGTGCATTTTGATGGAAGCCTAGGCCCTACAGGCACTTAATCCTACCCACTTTTCCATTACTGAACAGTAGAGACGCATCACATGTAGCTATCTTCACAACAGCTGAAGACACAAATACTGCTTTTGGACAATGCATCCATATAAGGTGATTATAGCTCTCATTTGTATTGTGTGTTTTCCTATGCACACATTTTTTCTACAGTTCAGGATTTTCTAGGTACCTGAAAGTTGGTTTTATAACATATAAAACAGAAAGTGGCAAACCATTGCAAACACGTCATCATGAATTCCTTCACTTATTTTCTTCGTAGATGAACTCAGCCACTTCGTCGAAAATTGTTCTTGACACTTAGGAGCAGGATCTGTAACACTGTTATTTAAATTTCCTGTAACTTTTACCTGTGAAATTCGACACTTCCTCACTTTTTATAAATGAATCTACTGTTACGAGCCATTTCGAGCAAAACAGGTTGATTGACGCAGAACTAAAAACTGAAATATGTTTGTACCACATGCTACTAAAAAGGCAACGTTGTAAACAAAGTAAAAAGCAAAGATAATCTTGCTCGAACAGTCCACGGGTGTACTACTGGTCCATATTGGACGACGGGCACAATATTTCGACGATCAGCCATGTCGCCATCTTCAGGAGCGCTGACGGTTTCAAAGGGCGGGCGGTTGTCTTAAATCCCCTCCTCCAGCGAGGCACTCTCTCCCGGGTTCGCGCGCCCATTGGACATTATCGACCAGCAGTACACCCGTGGATTGTTCGAGCAAGAAATACGGAGAGAAGAGCATGAAGAAATTCGACAAGCTGTGGCGCCGAAGGAGCCGTTTGCTGCATGCGATTGCTATCTGAAGAAATGTCATGCCGATCAGGTTGTGCCAAACTTTGCTAAGGTCACACATCACATCGACTGTGCAGCAGCTAAGAGAATTAAGAAGCATGCTAGCCTCGCCTTGTCTCGTGAGAGGGTGCACTTTACCAGCCACAGCCTTGAATACAACTCCCAGGAGCTACTTAAACTACATCTTCAACTAGCCAATCATTTTAAATCCGGGACCTTGGACTCGACTGGCGGTGTTACCTGGTTGAGCGCCGATTCTGCACATAAGAAGGCCTTGGGACCTCAGATATCTAAATTCTTTCATCTCTCTGACAAACCATCGCTGGAGGCCCCACGCAAGACGGTCATCAATCTCACGGACATTGAGCCGACTGGGGATGCAGTTTCTGTTCTGAAGAAGGGACTTAATTTTGATCCCACACCTAGGATCACGCCGGTAGCGGATTTTGTCCGTTCAGTTGAACAAGCTGATGCGCGACTACCACCTGAAGCAGCTGTAAGTACGCCGGAAAACCTGCTGTGCTCCGACAAGAACTAAACCGATCAAGTCGAATGTTACCAGCAGGGAGAGGACAGCCATTCGAGACCTGAGACAGAGCCCTGAGATTGTCATCTGACAAAGGAAATACTATGTGAGCTATGTGTGGCTCGTTTTCATGCCATCTGTTATTTAACATCCTGTTTTTGCCGTACTGCCAGCTCATTATGTTACTTTCAATTACTTGTGTCATTGAGTTGTTGATTTGCCTGCCTTTGAGCGGCAGCAGAAGCGCTTATCGATATACGCCCTGCCGTATTATATTTCCTGGACTGCCATTACTTCCCGGTCGTCGTGTGTCAACAAGTCACTTGGAACTTGCCAGCAGTTAGTTCGGACCTGGCAGTGTTTGAGTTGGCACGCGGAATAAGTTCAGTCGGGGCACGGCAGCAGTGAGGTCCAGACCGCCATGACTAGCCCGACGGGTGCCAAAACACATGATCGGAGTGGGGACGACTTTGGTTGGTGGTCGGTCGCTCGTCTTCCCGGACGACGTGTATTTGGCCGGCGATCACTTATGGGTTGTCTGTGTGTGCCGACTCGTGATTCGTCCCTGTTATTGTACAGGCACTGCCGTTAGCACTGCCTAGTTCCTCGTGAAAGTGTTCGTGAAACTGTGTGTAGTTTGTGTGATTTTGATGGACAACTTATTTTAAATGTTGTCGGCGTCCTAGTTCTGAGGAATTCGTCGGTTGGCGTGGAGCAGCGAGGAATTCTCGGCGGGGCGTAGTTTGGCCGGGACCCTCTGGCGGTCTCTATGCGGTGTCGGAGTGTGTGGCGCTGCTCCCATTGCTACATGGTCCATGGCTCACCGACTCTGGACACAAAAGTTGAGTTTTTATTTCACCTACCAGCAAGTCATGTCTGTTCACACTGTGTCGTGTGGAGTACATTGTCGGCTGTTGGGATATTCCCGCAAATAACAACGTTGTTTTCAAGCTGCAAAATTTTAGCCACCCTCCGGTGGAGTTTCACTGTATTCGGTTATTTTAATTTAAGTGCACCAACGGAATCTTCTGCCTTACGGCCGTTACCTGCCTTGGCCGTTGACGTAAATTTCAGGCAGTCTGGTTTCCTCATCGTGTTCTTGCTGTCCAGCACGGTGTGTAGTTTGATAGTTCCGTGTATGATTGGTTGTGGGCACCAATATCTTCTATGTTGTTCCAATCAACTCCCTGTTGTGCCCTGGTCGGGTGAAGTGGAAGTTATCGTGTCGGTGGGTCCGCTGATTGTCGGTCGGTTGGTTTGTCATCGGATCGTGAATGGTTGGCCTGACTGCCTGTCTCACCTAGGCGGGCGTTAGTGCTTGAATTGCAGGCCGACCTTTGAATATCTGGGTGCCCTTGTGTAGACTGCCTTTTTAAAAAATTTCTTCTTGTTGTTGGTACTTGTATGGCTTGTAGCCGTTTTGTGTTTTAACTTAGAGTTGCTTTACTCTTAAGGTCTTTAGCCTAATTTAAAGTACTGTTTCACGTAAGCCCTTTGGCATTTTAAAACATTTTTGAAATTTTAAGCCTTTAGCCGTCAGCCGATTTGAATTTAACTTGTTTACTTCAACCTATTGAATTCTTAAGTCTTCAGCCTTCAGCCGATTTGAGTTTCAGTTGTTTGTTCTTAAGGCCTTCAGCCTAAATTAAAGAACTGTTTACAAAAGGACTTTGGTATTTAAAAAAATTGATGTTTTGCCGTTTTAAGTGTAACGTGTAACGGTACTCTGTATATCCTAAACCTTATGCTTCCCTTTGTACCTATTTTTCCTTCCTACATATTAGGCAAGATTGTTAACTGACGCACCATGCTTCGCTATTCTGCCATTCATATTACTATGAATAATCTTTAACGACTATTATATTCACTACTATATTTTCTAGTTATTTCTGACGTGTCACATCGATAGAGGACGCAGTCTTTATGACAACCCTTAATGTCTACATTGATCGCCTTTGCTGTCGATACAGCACCCTGTGCCAGCGTTTCAGAATATCGCATCGATAGAGGAAGCCGTTTCTACGGAAACCTTCAGCGTCTATATAGATTATCTTTGCTAGTAGCTTCTTTCTATCGCCATAGCAACCTTTGACAGCTATTCCATATATCTTTGCCAAAAACACATATTTTACGGAACGGATAACACAGGGCAGCTTAGACTAGTTTATTTTAGGCCATTTACTTACTACAGTTTACGTTTTCTGACGAATAGCTATTTCATAACAACTCTATGATGTATTTTACCTATAACGCTTCTTCAAATCTTAGTAATATAGAATATTGTAATACATTTTATGCTAATAGTAGACACTATAGTTCTGATTGGTTAGCACTGATGTCATACACAGAATGGTGAGCGGGGCTAGTGTTATTTAAGACCACTCCCTGCCTACCCATTTAACAGTCAGTTCATCGTCGTGGGTCAGGGTAGCTTGCTCCATGCAAGTCCACCTGCCGTTTTGGGTATATGTAGTTTGTAATTGCATTTCAGTGTATACACGATACTGTAAGGATCCCTCTATATGTACGTATGTTATTTCAGAATCTAAAGATGATCCTTAAGGACTGAAACCGGTCACTCAATTTAAAAGAAATTGGCTATCAAGATTGTTTATTTTAATTATCATATAAACTTTAGTTTTCATGTAACAAAATTTAGTAAGTGGAACCATGTTTAAAAATATATTTACCCCTTTCTAAGGGATGATTCTGACACACATGTTTTTATAGTATAAATTATACTCAGTCTAACATGATAATACATCTGTTACGGTGCTAGCTTATTTCCAAATCCGTATCGATCTTAGTGCTGAGTTTTCACTCAGATGGCGCTTTGGCGTTAGGCGGTTGTTTCCGTGTGTGATCGCTGGCCGGGGCTTAGCTGGAGGCGTGTGAGGAGCTAAGAGGTGGCTGCCTTGGCGTGAAGACAGTTCGGCTCGGTTGGGGTTGTTTGCGTCTGGACGCCGAGTGGGGCCCGATGGGAAGACAGGACCGTGATTTTACGGTTAATAGTGTGGACAGCGGCGGGATGTCATTTCGTCCGCCTGTCTCTCCGTCGCTGGGATTGCTATCCTCGTTTACCGTCCCATGGATGTATATCTACGGGTTACGCTGCTCTCCGTACTCTACTAGACGCTGGTGATGGAAGTGCGTCGTTCAGCGGCACGTTAGCCTGGGTGTTCTATGTTTGATCTTCAAGTGCATAGTCTTCGAGTGGCACTCCTTAGAGTTTGACTTGCGCGGTTAGATTGGAGCTTATTTTGTCTTATGGTGCTTCCGCTTTCCTTTAATGAAGGTTAAGCTTGATTCGGCACTCCGTACGACGCTTGGCACCTCAGCAGGCGGGTCGGAGCCACTTTCGCCACTAAACGGAAGCCTTTGGATTGAGAGGTCTTGTGTTTTGCATATTGTTCATAAATTGTTGTTTTGGTATTGAGTTGGCTGAGGTTTCTTATGGATTTTCCGGCATTTGGTCTGTTGTCTGGCCCGGGCTAGGTCTCGTTGTTTTAAAAGTCGGTCCTTGTTTTGGCTTAGTACGACTTTGGTTTACTGCCTGGTGGTTCCGGTAGTACGCCGGGTCGCTGTGGTTGTGTTGCATTTTGAATGGGGCTGTGTGCTCGGAGCCGTGGAGTACCATGTGCGTGAACTGCTTCACTGGGGAGTACTGACCGGGCCATTCTTGCTCCTCTTTTGTATGAAATAATTTTATTATTATTTTAAAGCCACATTATCACTTAAATGATTTGTATCTTGTTGCGTTAATTGCAACTTGGGTACTGGGAAATTTAGTAGTGTAATTACGCAATATTTAATGGTGGCACATGCCCCTTTACCTTTCGTAATCTGTTAATTACAGAAAGACCTTAAGTTCATACTCATATGATGTGATTTTCTTAAGTTATCGTATTTTTATGTCATGTTATTGTTTTTTAAATTTGCTGATCACTGGAGTACTCTTCCAAGTATTAAAATGTTTCAGGTAGCTATTACTTGGGTGGAACGTAACATTATCACTTAAATGATTTAATTCTTGTTGCGTTAATTGCAACTTGGGTACTGAGAAATTTAGTAGTGTAATTACGCAAGATTTAATAGTGGCACATGCCCCTTTACCTTTCGTAATCTGTTAATTACCGAAAGACCTTAAGCTCATAGTCATATGATGTGATTTTCTTAAATTATTTTATTTTATGTCATGTTATTGTTTTTTTTTTAATTTGCTGATCACTGGTGTACTGTTTCAAGTATTAAAATGTTTCAGGTAGCTATTACTTGGGTGGAACGTAACATTATCACTTAAATGATTTAGTTCTTGTTGCGTTAATTGCAACTTGGGTACTGAGAAATTTAGTAGTGTAATGACGCAAGATTTAATAGTGGCACATGCCCCTTTACCTTTCGTAATCTGTTAATTACCGAAAGACCTTAAGCTCATAGTCATATGATGTGATTTTCTTAAATTATTTTATTTTATGTCATGTTATTGTTTTTTTTTAATTTGCTGATCACTGGTGTACTGTTTCAAGTATTAAAATGTTTCAGGTAGCTATTACTTGGGTGGAACGTAACATTATCACTTAAATGATTTAGTTCTTGTTGCGTTAATTGCAACTTGGGTACTGAGAAATTTATTAGTGTAATTACGCAAGATTTAATAGTGGCACATGCCCCTTTACCTTTCGTAATCTGTTAATTACCGAAAGACCTTAAGCTCATAGTCATATGATGTGATTTTCTTAAATTATTTTATTTTATGTCATGTTACTGTTTTTTTTTTAATTTGCTGATCACTGGTGTACTGTTTCAAGTATTAAAATGTTTCAGGTAGCTATTACTTGGGTGGAACACGCAGAACAGCAACGGAGAGAGTAGTTGCGTGCCTTACGTGTCCGTTGTTGGCGCGGCCTGGTGTCCGTTGTTTGTTTTGGTGCACCTGAGTTAAGTATTGTGTTGCCTCCTCCCTTGCGGCCCCGTCGTCTTCTTCTCATAAACATTTCCTTCAAGGCACTTTAGTTAATTTTATGCTAGTGTTATTTTAATTTGTTACTTTGGTAAAATTGTGCGCCCTTCATTATGCACACTGTTTGTCATAATGTCTCATATATCATGATGTGCGTTTGTAATGGTACAATAAATGGATGATTGTTATTTCTGTTTTGGCGCCCTTCATGCCTCCTTTCTTGTCCCTATTGGTAAGCTATCCTTATACTTGTGTTGGTAACCCCACATCAACATCTATGAACTGATGAACGTCAACAAAGAACACGTACTACAGCGAGCCTTATGTCATTTGCCAATTAAGGAATATAAGTCAGTGCCAACGAAATTTATGTTTAACGCCTGTACCGATTTCGACTCTTCAGTCATTTTCAATCTGCCGCAATAATTCCTAGCCATTGGCTGTAACCGAAGGAGCGTTTCTTCAAAGGCTCTGCTCGAAAAACGAGCCTTTGAGAAGATAGTCACTTTGAGTAAATTCAGATGCAGCCATCGGCGAACAGGCATTATGGGATAACGGAAATGCTTGAAGAGTCGAATGTGATACAGCCAATAAAAAAATTTCGGTAATGACTGTCTGACATCCTTTACAACTGTATAAAAATCGGCCCGAATGAGATATTCATGCTGTGACGGCTATTTCCGCCACTGACATCAGCAATAAAAATCGCTGTCGGGGATGGCACAGTTTTTCGTGGCGCGAGGGGCCGACGCCACGTTTGAAACTGCCGCTCCGGCCTCCCTACAAGCGTCAAGCATCCGTCTTTCCTTTCTTTTGATACCCAATGCCTGCCCCCACGGGCTACAATGTGTGTACCCCTGGCCTCTGTTAAAAGTGTTCCTCTCTACGGTAATCTCAGATGCCTCCCAATAGTTTAGTGTTTTCAAACTATTTTGTATCCATTTTCCAGACAATGCTCAGTTATTTTCGACTTATCAGCCTCCCCTTGTTCAATGTGTCGCTTGTGCTCGATGCAACGCTCCGCAACCGTGCGAATTGTTTGATCGATGTAGATGCCGCTGCATTCACCAGGGACACCGTACACACCATGCACACGAAGAGCTATGTCGCCTTTAATAGGGCGCAGAGTATCTCGCGTCTTGGGGTGGGCCAGAAGACTGGTCTCCATGTCTCTGCAGCACACTTCCTAACTAGCTGCTCTTTGCCCCACAGTATGGCAGGAGAGCAGCCGGCCTGCCGTCTTCTGATAATTCACACGGATTCCTCCGTCGGGAAACCTAAAACCGATTGCAATGGCAGTCTTGCTATAACAATTCTCTCTAAAATCCTGTCTCAAATACTGAAATTTAGGGTATTGACGGTCTTCATGAGAAACATTTTTTTGCTCCGTGTAGCAACATGTTCAGGACCGCTTTCTCGTGGAAACTACCGGCGTTCAAGTATCTGTAAGTGTGGGTTCGTTTCCTGTACACTGAATGACCAAGCAGGCCATCTGTCCTCCGCTCAACTACAACGGTATCTTGTTATCCTTCTCCATCGCAATGGTAAAGTTAATGCTGGGATGGAACCGTTCATGAGATCAACGAACTGCTGCAGTGAATTTTCACCATGAGACCATAAAAAGAAGGTGTCATTGACGTGCTTTCGTAAACACGAAGGACTTGACACCGTAGTGTTCAGTACTTGCTCCCCGAAGTGCTCCATGCAGAAATTCGCGACCGCCGGAAACACTGTTGATCCCACCGCTGCGCCGTCAGTCATTTCATAGCAACCGTCACGGTACAAGAAGTACGTTGTCGTTAGAACATGATGGAACAACTTAACGATTTCACATGGAAACTGTAGGAACAAAATATCCAGCGTGTCTTGTATTGGCACCCTCGGAATAAGTGACACAGTGTCAAAACTATCCGTTACTTCGCTTCGGCCTGTTTTGATATTCTTGAGAGTTTCAACAAATTTCTGCGAGTTTACAACATGCTGTTCACAATTTCGCAGTTTTCGTGCTAAAAATCCTGCCACATGTTTCGCCAGTCTGTAGGTGGAGAACTGTCTGAATTGACAAAAGGCCTAAGAGGAACAGTTTCATGATGTATCTTCGGCAGTCCATAGAGGCTGGGAGATTTGTTGGAACGAGGCAATAATTTCTTGCCCACTTCCTCTAGTCCTACTCTTTCTGCCGATGATCTGTGTGGGGTCGCGACTACGCTTCCAGTACGAGCCATCTTGTAATAAATGTAACGTGTTCATTCAGATTGTAGTCAGTACCACGGTGACATGGGCGACACGGTGGTTTTCCTTTTGTCAGATGGCTAGATAACCAAGTCATTCCTCCTAGCAGATAGTAGATTTAGATGGCTTACCTTTCACTAGTGGTTGGCTGGTGGTTAGTCTGACGTGCTTAGCTGCGCCGTGCGAGAGTTTCCGAATGCACTGTTCTATTCCACGAATAATATATGATATTGGCAGACGTAGCTGGATTGGAAAAAAACGAAGGCCTTTACTTAGCACTGATATCCCTGTAGTCAAATATAATGACACATCGACATAGGATTTCCGCCAGTTCGAGGTTCGAGTCCCAGTGCATCATGTAATTTTAATCTGCCAGCAAGTTTGAAATTACGCTATATTCTGCTAAAGAATGAAAAATCTTTTGACATGGTTATCACACAGTCAACCTTGTTTTCGAATCTGAATTACAGTTATACCTTATTTCCTACCACGTCTTGTCATACCTAAAGAAGTCTGGCGTCCAACGTTGTCACATGGAATGATGGTTTGAGATGTTGCAGACTTCGTACACCCATAATTAATTCAGCTGGATCTTGTTATTAGTCCCACTAGGTACTCATGTATTAAATACCGATGCTAGGAAAAATAAAAAAGGTACCTATTTATAATCTACCACAAACTAGGACTGTGAAGTACTTAAAGTATCTGAAGTACTAAAATTTTACTAAGGATACAATTAGAATGCTAGAGGATTCCCACAATGAATATGCACTGTCTAAATTCTTAAGATTTTTGAATCAATGGAATCTAGATGTGAATGCAGTGATGAAACTGCATTCTTTTTCTTGTCATCTGAGAAACTTTGGAACAGTATGCGGAAGCTTGATAAGTGATTTAAGTAGATTATTTTCCATTTAGTTCAAAGAAGAGTGTAGCCATTCGTTCTGTCATCATCCACTCTGTGGCAAGGTCTGTCTTGTATTAGGGAAAAAAAGAACAGGTTGTAGATCAGATTGATCATGATATCGCACCTATCCCACCTATCCCTCTGCTTATAGAGACCAGTACAAATTCTTGTGTCTGTTTACGGAGAACCTGTGCAACTGGTATTTTTCTGCACAGCATCCGCGGAAATAATCTGGTTACGAGACAAGGAGACAAGTGGAAGAAAATTCATTTTGTCAGACATCTTTATTGCTGATGTAGGGAAGGAAGGAAGGGATATTGGCGTTTAACGTCCCACCCACATCGACAGTTATAGAGGTGGAGCAGAAGCTTGGATTTTTCAAGGATGGGGAAGGAAATCGGCTGTTACCTTTCAAAGGAACCATCCCGGCGTTTGCCTAGAGCGATCGAGAGACGTGAGCCTGATGATGGGGTTTTTATAATTTTTGTCATTTATTTCTTCAATTCATATTATTTTGAGCTCTGATCATTTTTATTGACACGAATTAGATCTTTTTTTTCAGGAGGGGGGGGGGGGTTGAACTGGGTAATGAGTGACTGCGAGATTCATTTGTGTTTGTTTCTTTAGTTTATCTTATTTCGTTTGATCATGAACACGTTGTGCGTTTGATTTTGGCG
Organism: Schistocerca serialis cubense; assembly: GCF_023864345.2. Taxonomy (NCBI): domain Eukaryota; kingdom Metazoa; phylum Arthropoda; class Insecta; order Orthoptera; family Acrididae; genus Schistocerca; species Schistocerca serialis. The sequence continues at coordinate 152,376,486 of NC_064639.1, forward strand.
ATAGGCGTACATGTTTTCTGGGAAAGATTTCGTCTGCTCAGAACTATCGCTCATTCACATTACAGAGACTGGCTTTTTCTGAGCACTAGAGTGCCGTTATTTTCTCTCCCGTCGTTTGTTTCATCCAAACAGAAAAAATGGTATATCCCGTGATAGCATGTAAACCCAAGCTAATATTCCACATACTTATGTCTAAGTACAGGACACCCCATGGCGGGAGAGAATGTAGCGGCACTCTATTGCTCAGAAAAGGACAGTCTCTGTAATGTGAATGAATGACAGTTGTGAACATGTTTTCTGGGAAGCCCTGTGTGGGACCCTGTGTTACTGGAAAACTTAGTTGTGATATAGAAAACAGCAGAAGTTTCATCCAGAGAACAGATAAAATCTTTCTTGATTTTCATGAGAACGAAGAGCACTCAGGATTATATTTTTTCAGCTTGTGGGGGTGTCAATCGCAATATGGGCACAGAGCCTGGGAACAGATTTGGGCGCTCTTTAGCTGTTTGGGGGAACGTTTCTGATTTGCTTATGCTCAAATGTGTGTGAACTCTTATGGGACTTAACTGCTAAGGTCATCAGTCCCTAAGCTTACACACTACTTAACCTACATTATCCTAAGGACAAAAACACACACCCATGCCCGAAGGAGGACCCGAACCTCCTCCGGGATCAGCCGCACAGTCCATGACTGCAGCGCCTTAGACCGCTCGGCGATTTGCTTTTCCTTACTCTTAGAGTAGGTAGGATTTTAAATGTTGTTGTATAATCTTTTCGCTGATAGTAACTTTTCAGCCAGCTACTAACTTTTGAGACAGTCCTCTGGCTGGCTCTAGGAGTTGTCGGGAAGCACGGCACAGAACTCAAGAGAGAAGCGAGTCTGGTGGACTTTTCCGTGACCGGCGAAGTTGGAGAGAAGCTGGTCTACTCGGTAGCAAGCAGTCTTGGACTTGCCTTGCGTACCGGACTCGGTAATTATCAAGCTATTGACTCTTGGATAGCGATGGTGATGATGTTGGTTTGTGGGGCGCTCTACATCGTGGTCATCAGCGCTTGTACAAGTTCCAAATCTCTCAATTTGAGTCTGGATACTTCCCGAATGATGATGAGAGGATGAGGAGTACACAAACACCCAGTCAACTGGCAGAGAAAATCCCCTACCGGGCCGAGAATCGAACGTGGGATCCCATGATTCAGAGGCAGCAGGCCACTAGACCACGATGTGCGGACTTGACTATTTGAGGAGGAGGGAAACAGCTGAAGATTCGTATCTGGCCTGCTCACGTCTGATAGTGTTGTGTCCTCAGTGATGGCCGTAGTCGGTAGTTCAACGTTGGTAAGATACGTCTTCAGCACTATCTAGTGAGGCAGTAATGAAGTTAAGAGACAATCGATTTACAGTTTAGTTAACGTGATACAGTTAGGTGGTGGGTATGTGTATTTGCGAGACTTATCAGAGCTTACTAGCTTAGCGTCTTGGGCTGTGGGCAATGTTCCGTATTTCACTTGGGATTGAGAAATCGTGTCGATAATCAATCGAGGGGGACGTTGAGACTTACTTTCGTTGTGATGTGACAAAGTTCTTTTCCTTAATCCTTGCCAGTTTGGTCTTATCTCCCAGCAATTGGACTGAATGTTAGTACCATTATTTTTGCTGCCGATGAAGTGTTTTTGCGTACAGTATACTTGTGAAATTTTTTGTAGAGGACTGCGGTTTGAAACAAACTGTAATATCCTGGGCACTTAATTTAATTTCGTAGTTAGACTTCGCAGCTTGCCTATGTCTTGTATGTGGACTCCGTCACAGTAGCTCTGTTATTTGGGCCAAGATTTTCATTACATTAATTTGTTAGCAGTCGGGGTACCTGTTATCCTTCCCGTTGCGTGACATACTCACGCGTAACTGGGATCATGGGAGCAGTCTGTTTCACGAGGGACGATGCGAGGGACGCATATTACTCGCACTTTGCTTCGAAGTTCAGTCGGCGTGTGGCACAATTTGCGGATGTCACAGAGGACATATATCTGGATCGCTACATTCGCATTTGAAAAGTTGTTCGCCCGAATGCTAGTCCAGTTTGCTAACCAATGCGCCACCTCGCTCGATGTTATTAATCTACCAGTCCTCAGCTGCTTTTTAAGCTATATTAATGCCTTTTAATTTAGCACCGCCCATATGCAGCTGAACGAAGGAAATATTTGTCTTGTCGGACGTGTTTCTCCTTAGTTTCTTGAGGCATCGTCAGTAGCGGTTTTTGTTGCTATTTTTCTACATGTACGCTTGCTGTACGGGTAGTGAATGTGCTTCCGGAATGTGGCACTGTATAGGAACTGCACATCATATCAACACACACACACACACACACACACACACACACACACACACAACACACACACACACACAAACACACAGCCACTAATGACGCCTTTAGATGGGTAATGTGCCTTGCAAGACTAATGCTGTCTATATTTACTTTCATGCAGACGGTGCTAACCTAAAAATCATTAATATAACATTCTATCAGAATAAATTTTAATGGTCAGTAGAGTGGAAGGAAATTTCTTCCGCTTCCCACGCCCGGGTTCCTGGGTTCGATTCCCGGCGGGGTCAGGGATTTTCTCTGCCTCGTGATGGCTGGGTGTTGTGTGCTGTCCTTAGGTTAGTTAGGTTTAAGTAGTTCTAAGTTCTAGGGGACTGATGACCATAGATGTTAAGTCCCATAGTGCTCAGAGCCATTTGAACCATTTTTGAAATTTCTTCCCGTATGACATTCACCTACAAGGTCGTCAGTGCAAGCTGACGCATGAAATCGCCGGTCTATAACAGCACCTACTGCTTTAAAATTATTGACGATGCAGTGAGCTAATTTTAAAACTAGCTTTGTGTCATATGCCGGGAAGGGTTGATACCGAAACCCCGAAGTGAAATTCTACTCCATATTGTGGCAAAATAGGCAAAATACGTGCTAGGTGTTGCTGGTGAGGCATTCCAGTCAAGCGGTGCGCAACTCGTGATTGTGGGCAACGCAGCCCAGACTTTGTCGAGGTAACTCTGATTACAGTTCGCCCGGAGCACAACTTCAGGATCCCCTTTTTTTTCGTTTCCGACATCAGTGTCACCGGACCGGTAGCGGCTATTATGATCGTCAGGAGGGCAATCGGACACAGGTCCTCGATGGTTTTTTTTTTTTTTCATTTTTTTCCCCTTCCCTCTGCGACCCATTATCCACAGAGTCGGCGGGCTGTGCGGGCGTTTTGTTTTTCGTTCCGGTGTCCCGTGAGTGCGCCGTTATTTCAATGGGGCCACCGGAAAGGCGGTAATTAGCCAGCCGCGCGCCGTTATTGGTTTGCCGGCATCCTGGGGACAGACGCCAGCCGCCCGCCCTAAAACATTAATGCCCCAGCCCGTAGTGGAACTGCGACGCCCGGCCTCGGCTGGGCCGACCCGCCCAGGAAACGGCATGCACACTCACACACACACACACACACACATACACACGCACACACGCACACACACACACACACACACACACACACACACACGCGAGCTTTTGTGTACGTTCATAGAAATAGACTCTGCGTCTACATCTACACTCATGCTCATAGATTAAGGACAATGCTGATACATAGTGAAACAACTCTCTGGTTGGTGGTTTGCGGGCGTAAAACACCTCGGGGTAAGACCATGCGGTGCATCTGACTTGCGGTCGTCCCACAGTGGCGCTGGCAGCAGTCCACATACGCAGAGGTGTGTTGGTGCATGTCAGAGTACGTTGCAGCGAGTAAGTGTGCAGACGTTTATAGACGTGCTAATGTTGACTGTGAAAATGGGTCAAAGAACACATACTGACGACGCTATGAAGAGTAGAATACTAGGGCGACTGGAGGCTGGTGAAACACAACAGGTCGTAGCACGGGCCCTCCGCGTGCCAAAAAGTGTGATCTCAAGATCGTGGCAACGATTCCAGCAGACAGGAAACTTGTCCAGGCGCTATAGTGCGGGACGTACTCAGTGTACAAAACCACAAGTGCCCGCTGACGGCCACGGAGTACTGCATGTAGCCTTGCTCAGGACCTTACCGCAGCCACTGGAACAGTTGTCTCCAGGCACACGGTCTACAGATGACTGAACAGACATGGTTTATTCGCCCAGAGACCTGGAAGGTGCATTCCACTGATCCCTGCTCACAGGAGAGCCCGTAAAGCCTGGTGTCAAGAACACAGTACATGGTCACTGGAACAGCGGTCCCAGGTTACGTTCACAGACGAGTCCAGGTATAGTCTGAACAGTGATTCTCACCGCATTTTTAACTGGCGTGAACTAGGAACCGAATACCAACCCCTTAATGTCCTTGAAAGGGACCTGAATGGAAGTCGTGGTTTGATGATGTGGGGAGGGATTATGATTGGTGCACGTTCACCGCTGCATGTCTCTGACAGAGGAACTGTAACAGGTCAGGTGTATCGGGATGTCATTTTGCACCAGTACGTCCGCCTTTTCAGGGGTGCAGTGGGTCCCACCTTCCTTCCGATGAATGATAAAGCACGGCCCCACCAAACTGCCGTCGTGGAGGAGTACCTTTAAACAGAAGATAACAGGCGAATGGAGTGGCCTGCTTGTTCTCCTGACCTAAACCCCATCTAGCACGTCTGGGATGCTCCCGGTCGACGTATCGCTGCACGTCTTAAAACCCTTCACGACCTCCGACAGGCACTGGTGCAAAAATTGGAGGCTATACCCCAGCAGATGCTCGACCACCTCATCCAGAGTGTGTCAACCTGTTGTGCGGCCTGTGTACGTGTGCATGGTGATATCCCATATTGATGTCAGGGTACATGCTCAGGAAACAGTGGCGTTTTGTAGCACATGTGTTTCGGGACGGTTTTCTCAACTTATCACCAATACCCTGGACTTACAGATCTGTGTCGTATATGTTCCCTATGTGCTTATGCTTTTAGCGGCAGTTTTGTGTAGTACGACGTTTTGTGGCACCACATTCTGCAATTATCCGTAATTTATGAGCATGAGTGTACATACGTACTTCGCAATCCACCGTATGGTCAATTCCATTCCTGTTACAATCTTAGATAACGGCGAGCGAAAACGACTAGCTACATGCCTCCCCATAAGCCCTAATTTCTCGTCCTTATCTTTGTCGTCCTTACGCGAAATATTAGTTGGCAGCAGCAGGATCGTTCTGCATTTAGCCAGAAATGTCGGTTTTCTGAATTTTCTCAACAGCGTTCCTCGAAAAGGACAATGTCTTCCCTCTAGGGACTTTCATTTGAGTTCCCGGAGCATCTCCGTAACACTAGCGTGTTTCTCGAACTGAACGTTAACAAGTCTAGCAGCCTGACTCTGAATTACTTTGTTTTTTTCTTTTCTCCATTGCTGTTTTCAATGCTCGAGCAGTACTCAAGAATAGGTCGCACTAGCGGTCTACATGCGGTCTCCTTCAAAGGTGAATAACACATTCATAAAATTCTCCCGATAAACCGAAGTGAACCAATCGTCTTCCCTACCACAGTCCTCACAAGCTCCTTCGAATTAATATCGCCATGCAACGCTACGCTTAGATATTTAAACGACACGACTGTGTCAAGCAGGATACCACTAATGTTGCACCCCAACAATGTGGATTTGCTTTTCCTACTCATCCTCATTAATTTAAATTTTCTTTTTTTTTTACGTTTAGAGGTAGATGCCATTCATCACACCAACGAGAAATTTTTTGTAAGTCGTCTTGTATCCGCCAACAGTCACTCATCTTCGACAGCCTCTGCACACCCCAGCATCATCAGCAAACAACAGATTGCTACCCACCTTGGCCGCCATCTCATTTCTGTATGTAGCAAATAATGGTGATATTATCACACTTCCCTAGGGCACACCTGACAGTACCTTTCTCTGTGGTGAATACTCGCCGCCGACAACATACTCCGTTCTATTACGTAAGAAGTCATTGAGCACTCACTCATCTGGGAACTTATTTCGTACGCTGGTACCTTCGTTACCAGTCTGCAGTGGCTGACGAGTCAAATACTTTTCGGAAGTATAGAAATACGGATTATGCATTTTGCCTTCATCTGTAGTTCAAAATGGCTCTGAGCACTATGGGACTTAACATCTGGGGTCATCAGTCCCCTAGAACTTAGAACTACTTAAACCTAACTAACCTAAGGACATCACACACATCCATCACCTGTGACCGTAGCGGTCGCGCGGTTCCAGACTGAAGCGCTTAGAACCGCTCGGCTACACCGGCCGGCCATCTACAGTTCACATCATACCATGTGAGACAAGGGCAAGCTGAGCTTCACATGAACAAATCTTTCTGAAAACGTGCTGATTCCTGGACACAACGTTTTCGGTCTCTAGGAAATTTGTGATACTGAAACTCATAATGTGTTCTACAATTCTGCAGCAAACCGTTGTTAAGGATATTGGTCTGTTATATTGCTGACCCATTCTTTTACCCCGCTAATATACAGGAGATTCTTTACTGCTTCATTTCTGTCCTCTTGTCGCCTTACACGCAATATACGTCCGCACACCACTATTTTCTGTAGTTTCAGGAAATACGAGATACGCTGTTGGATAACGTTTTACACAAGTGCCTCCCTGAAGACTGTTTGGCGCTAATTGGTAATACGTTACAGGTGAACATCTGTGCTGTGCTTAGACACGGATTTTCTTTAGTCTATTTTATTGTCAACAAAGAATATTGTTTCCCCACAAGACACAATTCCGCGACAATTTAGGTGCAGCGCGAACGCCGTATGTGATAGGGATGAGAAAAACCGACCGCTTAAAACCGATACCCGTCTTTTAGTTGTGAATAACCCATATTTTTCAATACTGGAGTCCTACTTTCTATCTTTCGTGCCGATCGTTGTGGTAGGTTAGCCTTGGTAGTGACGCCATTTTCGGCTCTGTAGCCGAAGTTGCTAAACTGTAAGCTTTTCAGGTCGGTGCCAAAAAGTCAACCCGCCGATTTTTCCACAACTGTACCGAGATGTCGTTAGGTTTCAATATGACGACTCATTTGCTTCGACGTTATTTGTTTACATTCATAATTTGTTATTTGGAAAATAGTGAGTGGTTTTAGTTTCGGATTTAGTGATTATCTTTTACTGAAGAATCATCAGGACGCATCCGAGCACAAAGTGCGTTCATAATTGACTGCTTTCCTTTGTTAGAAATATGGTTTGTATTGTTATGACAGTGAGTAATTATAACATCAAATACCTTTATCGGTCAATATTCTAACAAAACACCTGTTATATTTACCTAGTTAATAGTTTAAAATCATTAAATTTCAAGACATTAGCTCTACTGACGTATATTACGTGAGTGATGGCTGAGATTACTAGTGATTTTGCGTACTTATTCCTGCAAATTGTGTAGTTATTAACTACCGAAATGAGTTTACAACTTTTAAGTAATAACGGAAACGAATTTTGTGAATCCCTATAGTGGAAACATTCCAAAATTTCATGCATTTATGGCCTATGGCCACATTGTTCTGCAACGAAGTTAGTCTGCGTCTCTCTCCATTAAATGCAGCAGAAATGAGCATGCATTGTGCATTGCGTGTCGTGGCCAAGTGTATTTCATGATTCCAACACATTGTGAGACTTTATTATTCGTGACAGTGAAGTATTTTTCTGTAATATTCGTTCCTGTTTACATATAAAGGCGCACTTTCTCAGCAATAAGTGCCTTCGATTTCCTGATTGCTGTATGTTTGTAAAACGAAAGATGAAATTGCCGCAGTTGAAATTGTTGTGCATGCAAAAAATTGGTTCAAATGGCTCTGAGCACTATGGGACTTAACTTCTGAGGTCATCATTCCCCTAGAACTTAGAACTTCTTAAACCTAACTAATCTAAGGACATTTCACACATCCATGCCGGAGGCAGGATTCGAACCTGTGACCGTAGCTGTCGCGCGGTTCCAGACTGAAGCGCCTAGAACCGCTCGGCCAGAACGGCCGGTCCTTCGGTTCCACTGTGGTCCAGCGTCCGATGTCTGGATCCTTGCTCGGCGTATATTGGCGTTACTTACAGGTCAACCACCCGCTGAAATCGACATCAGTACACTTTTATTCCTGGAAGCGACTTTTTAACCCACCACCAAAAGTCACTCTGTGAAATGGATCGGTGTCCACACGATCCGTTATCATTTTAATTCAGCGCTAGGATTTTGGAATTATCTCAGGGAACCACGCTGCGTCCTAACAAGCAACCCACGCTATCAGGAATGTATCTCCAATTTATTAGGGAGCACCTTTTGATGATTCGCCTCGCAGCTGGAACTTCCAAGCTATGAGAAGCTGAAAACTGATCTGAACCTTCTCGAACCGGACAGAACCGATAACGGAATCTACGCCAACCCAGCGACAAGACACGTTCTGAGGCGCTAGGCGACAAAGGATCCGCTACTTAAGGCGCTCAAAAAAAAAACTCATATTGTTTAATTTTCATGGCTCCCATGCGATTTCCTTCCTTTTATCTTTTCCCGCCCCCTCGTAGTTATAGGTTAGTCGTAATGGGAGTAGGATTAGATAGAAGCGAACGCTGGAAAAACCCTTTTCTACCCCCCAGGGAAGATTTTTGTTTAAAAATAGCTAAAAAATACAATTAAAAGTGGTAAACAACACGCAGCGTGCCCATGGAGTCGCGATATCGAATTCTGTCGTTTCCATTTTTTTTTAAAATTGCATTTCCGTTGACTGCTAAAGTAGTCACTTAGATGCAAATAAAGAAAAAAAAAATTCTTCACCTTCTAGCCCACCTGTAATACCAGAAACCTCCACAATAATTCCGCCACACACGTCGCGCTTGTGTCAAGAAACAAGTTTACTCTCCGTGATTTCCTCGCTCTTCAGCGGCCCCCGGCAGCCAGCTATCAGTCGCACGCCACACGCCAACCTCGTCAGGCGCCGTACTACCAGGTGAACGTGGTTATCAACCGCCATTTTCTAATTTGAAGTTCTTTTTTTTTTTGCTGTTACATAATGCACTTTGCATGCTCAAAACTTATGAATGTTATTCAAGAGGTGTAAAATAGAGTCGCAGGTCGAAAAGGTCCAATATTTGCTACATGGCCGGCCGCGGTGGTCTAGTGGTTCTAGGCGCGCAGTCCGGAACCGCGGGACAGCTACGGTCGCAGGTTCGAATCCTGCCTCGGGCATGGATGTGTGTGATGTCCTTAGGTTAGTTAGGTTTAAGTAGTTCTAAGTTCTAGGGGACTGATGACCACAGAAGTTAAGTCCCATAGTGCTCAGAGCCATTTGAACCATTTTTGCTACATGTTGTTTGCTCTGGGCTTAACAGAGATGTGAAGGCAGCAAGATAGCAAGACAGCTCGGAACGCTTGCACTGTTTGGAGCGAGTGCCTTTGGGCAAAACACACCAAAACAATTTATTATTTCAAGAAATGTCGTTCGTTCAGTCATGACACATTTTCTACTTTCAGGAAATCTGGATAACTGACATATGTAATGAACTGCGATCATTTAACAGTAGCACACCATTTGCATTCAGTAAGCAAGGTTCAGAAATCAGGTGCAATAGTACTACAAGCTATAACTGAAGGCTACAAAAATCAAATGGATGACTATTACTGCATTTTTAGCTTGGACGTCATCATTTCCCACATTGAGAACTGCAGTGCAGTATTGTTAGTGGTGTCTAGTTATGACGTCTTTACGCTAACTTCTTAAGAGGAAATTTATGGCCGAGACATAAGAAAAGACATCTCCTCGAGCGAAGGGCAGTGGGAACAAATATTTAGCAGCTATTGGCCCAATAGCTACGAAACTACGAAACTCTGCCCAGGATCGTGTTTATCGCAGCTGATGTTTGTTGCCAATAAATAAAAAGTGTAATTCAGCTCACCATGGACGAGGGTCTGTTTTAATAAAACAGAAATTACTTTAACACATGCATGCCTATTACAGCAGGACTGCGCCGGCCGGTGAGGCTGTGCGTTTCTAAGCGCTTCAGTCTGGAACCGCGTGGCCGCTACGGTCGCAGGTTCGAATCCTGCCTCGGGCATGGATGTGTGTGATGTCCTTAGGTTAGTTAGGTTTAAGTAGTTCTAAGTTCTAGGGGACTGATGACCACAGATGTTAAGTCCCATAGTGCTCAGAGCCATTTGAACCATTTTGAGCAGGACTGAGTAAGACATTTCTCATTCCGTACTCCAAAACAATCATAGCCTTAATTTATTTATTAATTTTGGATCTGACTTTCTGTAGCTCTGTCACAAAACGCCTAAAAACACAGTTTTCAAGTCATTCAGACAGCACTCAGTACGTCGATAGGGGATGGACTGAAAATCAGATTAACGTCGCAGTCCGAGTCATATTCATCCAAAAATGGAATAATACTCAAAGCAGTCGTGTGTTCTACTAAATACGGTTAGGTAATTCGCATATATAAATAATTTCATAGCTGAAAGGGCCCATTAGAGTGAAACTGTCGGCAATTTATTCAGATCAAATTCAAGAATCGAGGCACATAAAAAATATGACACACTTTTCACGTTGCTTGGAAAAGCATCAGTAGCACTCAGATTGTACCATCGCTTACAGATGACAGTGACGACTGGTACAGGTGCTTGGAGAATGAGGCGGCGCCATGCTGTCCACCGGCTTTGCATGGCAGTAGTGTTGGTGTACTTAATCTAGCGATGACTACTTAAATAGAGACAGCGTGGTGCTGTGTTCCCTTCTTATGAGCACAAGCTCTTACGAGGCTCTGCGTGTATCATAATGCTCCACAAGATAAACACTGCTGTGTGGTTACGAACACCTTTCCTATTAAAACGCTTCACTTTTACATCAAGAGCAAGCAGAAAATGGAAGAAAAACTCCCTTAATGTTTGAAGTGAAACACTTGTCAATTTGCTCAATCCAATGTATCATTAGCACTAAGCACATAATTAATTCTTATGCTAAATACATTAATTCTGCAGTTAACTGCCAAGCAACTGATATGACAGTATTTACACATATTCCATATGTTATAGTTAGTTAAGCAAGTAGTTTGCCGCAGTATTGCTTCCACTGTTATGGAATATACTGCCTTCAGTTATTTGAATCAATAGACGTTTCACTTCGAGTCACAAGTATTGGACATGTTTCAGCTGTATCACAAGACAATGAATAACGAAAAAATGCCCATTATATGTAATGTCTGAAGAACAGTTACATAAAAATGGCGTCTAAAAATGTTTATCAACATAGTGATAGTCGACCGACTTCCAGGACTCGAACTGAACGACCGTAGTTCACTAGATATCTGTTTGAAATTTTGATTCCTGAACAATTCATGCTTTTTAAGGAATAGAGCGCTGGAAAATTAACGCTTTCGTCTAACCTACAAACTGGTCATGTGACGAGTAATTTACAATGTCTTTCGTAATTCACTGTATGGAAAACTTCCTTCTTTTCTTAATTCATTATTTCCAGCTGAATAAGTTTAAGGACCGCGTCTTTGTGGAATAATTACCTCCGTACCAGTGTCAGATTAAGCATTGCAATATCAGTTAAATTAAATAAATCAAATTACTATCAAATCCACCTTCATCAACAGTATTTCACCATCGAATAGTGTAATGACATAAACCACTCCTCCTGAATTCCGTGGATGCAGATGAAGCGTGTGACGCCAAAAATGCAAATAAATAACTAACTTATAAAATGTGTATCACACTACATGACACCAGAGCTGAAGAAACCTTATTCGCAACCCCCACAGACCCTGATTTCAATAACGACAAACGGCGTGACACAGCTGCATGTTTACAGAAGGCACAGCTGAAAATCGATTCCTGGCCACTCACTGGCACCGCCTCCCCTCAAATACCCGAATCGTCATTCCAGGGGCGAGCAGTGGACAAACCAGTTCTATGCTACGACAAAATTAGCTTGAAGTAACGATCTTCCGTATGTACAAACACGTGATGATGAGCAAAATGATAGAAATGCGTTGCAAAAAGATAAACAATTACAACAGGTAATTTCTGCCTTAGCTTGTACTAAAGCTCTAGCTGGCTGCTGCTCGGATCTACCTGGCGCCAATATGTACCATGTGTGGCGTGCAAGACGACGGTGGCCATGGACTTGGGTACGGCGACTCGAGTAACGTTTGGCTTCTCGTCCACCAGATTCTGGCGTTCATCGCACGCACGACTCCTGACAACATCACCCCACAAATGATTCTCTTCCCGGACATGGACTATTCTCCGCGTGCAAGAAACTACTCAGTGACTTGGATTAGCGGGCAACTACCTGTTTGGTGGTGGTGGCAAACCAGCCCTTTCTGGCAACCAATAATGTCCTCGAACTTTCTGCAGAGTGTTTCCCACATCCCCCCCCCCCCCTTCCCACGCAGCTGGATCAACCATGCAAATAGCAGCTGACCAACGACCCTTCTTCCATTTTGCAGATAGATCTCCTCAACGGTTTGCATACACACTTCCGAGAAGACGTGCATTGACGATCTACCGGTGTGTCGCCGTCACGCGGACTTTTCTTTCCCAATCGCCAGTCTTTATGAGGACGTGTGGTGCGTCGGAGATGGTTTCATTCCTGACAAAGAATACAATAAATGAAATAAATAAATCAAAAGTAAGCAAATATTATTAAAATGAGAACCTTCCTCCAGTCATCCTTCTTTTTTTTTTGGGGGGGGGGGGGGAGTCTTACTGATAGGGGCCAACGTCTGAAGTTTTGGAGCTTTTCTTTTGGAGCTTTCAGGAATGTGAGGAGAAAAAACGCGTCTCAGTGTCGAACGATTAAAAAAAAACTTGCTGCAACTGTAGTAATACATTCAGATTCCACTACAAGCGTATGTTTAAAGCCAGATTTTTCCTCTTCCTCTGTTTTAATTGAAAAGGACCGCAACGAAACCAACTAAACGAATGAAACTAAATACTTGAATTTATAATTGTCAGATAACTGATGGAGTTCGCTACATTTTGCCCGTTACCACCACAATATTGTTTTCAGTCATAAGCGCATTTTTGTCGCTCATTTTTACTACATTTTGAATGAGGGAGCTGGAAGAAAGGCGACACTGTATTTTCACCACAAAAAATTATTATTATTTACCTTACGTCTTCATCTTTAGAGTAAGAGCAGAATAACCACTCGAAATAGATGACAAGAAGAAACCGATAAGGTAAGAATGAAACTGCATCCAGTACCACATTTTAAGAAACATCCAAGATTGTTGTTGTGGCTGGGCGAGGAGGGAGTGGGTGTGAATTTTGGTGCTGTAGACTGTAACAAGTTTCAGCTAGTAATTGCGAATACTCTGGATTGTAAGGCGTACCAAAGAGCAGAGATAGACTCAGATCACAACATGTTAGTGATGAAGAGTACCCTGAAGTTTATGGCGTTAGCCACGAAGAATCAATATGCAAAGAAGTGGGATATAGACGTACAAAGGAATGACGAGGTAGGCTTCAAGTTCTCTCAAAAAAAAAAAAAAAAAAAAAAAAAAAAAAACAAGACACGTTCATAGGATTTGTCGACCTGGAAAAAGCCTTCGACAATGTAAAATGGTGCAAGATGTTGGAAATTCTGAGAAAAATAGAGGTAAACTGTAGGGGCAGACGGGTAATATACAATATGTACAAGAGTCAAAAGGGGATTGTAAGAGTGGACGACGAAGAAGGATTTTCTCGGATTAAAAAGGGTGTAAGAGAGGAACGTAGTCTTTCCCCATACTGTTCAATCTGCACATCGAAGAAGCAGTGATGGAAATAAAAGAAAGGTTCAGGAGTGGAATTAAAATACAAGTTGACAGGATACCAATGATACGATTCGCTGAAGACATTGCTATCCTGAGTACAGAGTATGGATTGAGAGTAAATCGACGAAGATAATGAGAAGTAGTAGAGATGAGAACAGCGAGAAACTTAACATCATGATTGATGGTCACGAAATAGATGAAGGTAAGGCATTCTGCTACCTAGGCATAGTATAACCAATGGCGGAGAGAGCAAGGAGCACATCAAAAGCAGACTAGAATTGGCAAGAAGGGCATTTCTGGCCAAGAGAAGTCTTCTAATATGAAATATAGGCCTTAATTTGAAGAATAAATTACTGGTAGTGAAACATGCACTATGGAAAAACCGGAACAGAATAGAATCGAATCATTTGAGATATAGTGCTACAGACGAATGTTGAAAGTAGGTGGACTGAAAAGGTAAGGAATGAGGAGGTTCTATGCAGAACTGGAGACGAAAGGAGTATATGGAAAACACTGGTAAGGAGAAGGGACAGGTTGATAGGACATCTATTAAGACATGAGCGAATGACTTCCGTAGTACCAGAGGAAGCTTTAGAGGAAGACAGAGACTGGATGAAATACATCCAGGAAATAATACAGGATTTAGGTTGCAAGTGCTTCTCTGGGATGAAGAGGTTAGCACAGGAGAGGAATTCGTGGCGGGCCGCATCAAACCAATCAGAAGGCTAACGGAAAAAAAAAACATTGTGGGGTGGAATCAAGATCGCTAGCCATGGAAAAGATTTCGAGAATCTACTAACTCAAATCGACCTTTGGATCCTAAATAGAGACGCCCCCACTCATTTAAATGTGCCACATGACACATGTTCTGCCATTGATCTGTCTTAGTTCTGGAGTTCTGTCATCTATACACAGGAGAGTTAACGACGACTTGGGGGTTAACAACCACTCTCTGCTCTTCCTCCCCCTCCCACAGCGTCGCTCACCTGGACAGTAGCCAAGATAAGCTCTTACCAAAGGCTGATTGGGACGCTTTCGCCTATGTTACCACAGCTGGATCTCCATTACATGAAGACATCGATGTCGTGATCCATATTGTTACTACGACTATTGTTTCTGCAGCAGAATCGGCAATCCCTTTTTCCTCAGATTGCTCCCAGCGGAAGACATTGCCTTGAAGGTCGCCGGAAATCGCTGCAGCCATTAAAGAGTGTAGGTGGGCCCTACAACGATGAGCAGCATACATCACTGTAGCACATCATTGCCTTCTAATTGCTCTGCGCCCGTGTCTATCAGTTAATCAAAAGATGGAAGCAGGAGTGTTAGAAATGGTACATCCACACCATTGGCAAATGAACCCCTCCTTCCCAGGTTTGAAGTAAGAAGAGGCACCTCTGTGGATATCAGACCCCTGCAGGTATATCTGGGATTTCCATGAATGGAGCTATCTATACCGACTCAGATACAATCGCAGAGCAATTTGCTGAGCACTGTGCTCTAACCTCTGTGGCTGAGAATTACTACCCCGCCTTGTGTACCCACAAACAGCTGGGGGAAGACAACATCCATCTTCTACTATACGCCACCCTGAGCCATATAGCGCTCCATTCAGTGAGTGGGAATTTCGCCGAGCCCTTGCACACTGTCCCGACACAACCTGTTGGCCAGACTCCATCCATTCCAATAAAAATCTATCAGCGGATTACCAACGCCACATCCCTGGCATCTTCAACTGCATCCGTAGCGATGACGAAATCCATTCACATTGGCGAGAAAGTATCATTGTTCCAGTGTTGAGACCCGGTAGGACCCCGCTAAATATGGCTAGCTGTTGTCCTGCTAGCCTCACCAATGTTCTGTGCAAGCTGCTTGAACATAATGGCGAGCCAGAAGTTGTGTTGGCTCCTTCAGTCTGTTGGACTTCAGGCTCTATCTCTGGGTGATTTCCTCCAAGGTCGATCCACCACTGGTAACTTGGTGCCCCTACAGTCTGCCATCCAAACGGGCTTTTACTGCCGTCGTCACGCTACTGCCGTCTTTCGTGACTTGACGAAAGCCTATGACACCACTTTGCGACACCAGATCCTCACTACAAGACACAAGTGGGGCCTCTGGACCGTCCCACTCTATTTAGTGGCGATTAATGGTCTCCCAGGATCTTTCGGTTCTCGGTATCACCCTTCTTATGTGCTGACGACTTCTGCATTTCGTTTTGCTCATATACTATTAAAGTGGGTGAATGTCGACTGCAGGGAGCCATACGAAAGGTGCAGTCGTGGGCCCTCATCCACGGCTTTCAGTGTCATGCTCATCTGTCCCATCGTACAGTCTACCTGCACCCACGACTTTATCTTGCTGACGATATCCGTAATTTAGTGGACTCTCATCGCTCTTTGCGACTCGTTATCGACTACCCTTTTAACTTGGTTCCCCAACTATGTCAGCTTAGGCATAACCTCTAGCAGCACCTTAACATTCTTCGATGCCTGAGGCGCACCAATTGGAATGCAGATCGCCCTATACTGTTGCAGCTGTACAAAGTCCTTGTACAGTCCCGTCTTGACCATGGGAGTCTGGCATATGGTTCAGTAACGCCCTCAGGATTGCAGATATTGGACTATATGAACCACTGTGTGACGAGAGCTTTCTGAACGAGCCCTGTGAACAGCCTACCCATGGAAGCTGGGTTCTCTCCATTGTAGATCAGGCCATCAGGCGACAACAACTGTTTGCCAGTTATAGCGTGCACATTATAAGCTAGCCTAAACATCTCAATTACAGCCTGGTATGTCTACCTCATGCATCTGTGGTGGGTTGCATGCTGCATCCGTCCTGAATCAGTTGACACCTATGTCGACTACTCCAGACAACGCGATAGAAGCTTTCCGTGTTTCTCCTACACTGTCATTGGAGGGAATATCAGCTGACGATGGCCGTTAAGCAGACGTAAGTTATCCGTCCTGACTTCATGGTTACTGATCATGGACAGTAAAATTCTCCACCTTCCTGCAATTTGGCCACGTTCGGACGATAGCCGCCCTCCATCCAACAGGGAACAACATGTTAGGAAGCCAAGGAAATGAAAGAGATAACGCCATACCCCTTATGTTGACTGCCTCCATCGGATAAGTGCACAGGATGACGACCGTCATACTGACGATGTACTGACTCCCTGTTAGTTGGTGACATAACATCTTTCCCTGTCTCTGTCAGTTGGCCAGACCCCTCTACATGTGGCTAGCTGTTTTCCTACTAGCCTCACCATCGTTATGTGCGATCTGCTTGAACATAATGTCCATGACTGCATCTGATGTGGTTGCCTCCCTTTCTGTGTCTGACACTACCTATGGGCGCACCTCTGATAGCGTTCCACTGAACTGGCCCAGTGAGACATCTGTCTCCTAGACAGACTATGTCGATGCTGAGGATTGGCATTCTGGAAGTGTACACAGCGATGAACCCGCCTTCAGGTGTCATGTCCTTCTACGCCAAAGTTATGTGGGATTCCACATGGACCTAACAAGGAGTTCCCTGTTCTTTCCCCGTGTTTGAATCACCCATTCTCCTGGCAATGGCAGCTTTTCAGACCTATTGTGTAGCCACTGTCGATGACAACACCATTTGCATATGCCACAACCTAACTTAGTGACATGGTGTCTGCTGAAGACGTTGACGTTTCCCTCCTTTAGGAGCTGAACATTGCAACCTTTCGTGCTCCGTGGTATTTCAGCACATGCCTCCTAGGCTTCCTCTACTGGTAGCGGTGTGTCAATCCTCCCACCTCACGGTATACTCGATGACAGTTGCCTATCTGCCTGATGGCAGAAGCATGGCTGTCACCTTTAATGGGCTCAGGATCATCAACGTCTATGCGCCGTCTTGTTTGGATCGCCACCGTGAACGTTCCCCTTTCTTCTCCGAGACAGTAACGACTCTATTCTTTGGTCAGTACGATGCATTGATCGTGGGAGGCGATTTCAAATCCATCCATACACCCAAAGACCAATTAACACGTCACTCTCCAATGCATCGCGCTAGAGGCAGTTTTCCAGCACCTCAACATTGTGGGTTCTTGGGAGCATGTTGATGGTAGTCGTTCAGCATTTATGCACTTCGTTAAACATTCTTTAAGCCACGTCGATCTCCCATAATAGTGACAGATGGGTGTAGGCTACAAAGGGCTGCCCCACTGCATTCTCTGACCATGATGCTTGTATCTGTGCCATCAGTCTCTGCCAATAAAAGGTGTGGAGCGGCTGTGGACTAAAGAAACTGAACACGATCTACCTTACTTCACACAACTGCAGGCAGCATCGAGACTACGTGAACAGCTTGTTGTCGACCCCATGATCCATATCAGTCTGCCATGTCATTGTGTTCTGCGCAAAGCCTATCCTCTGTAACGCCTTGATTGGTTATGAAAGGGTGGTCGTGGCATGGCGGTGAGGAATACAGGAATTATATTTCACTATTCTCCAGTAATGTACTATAATGCCGTATTTGCCACAGCACCAGACGATAGTGAATCATGCCAAGGCACAGATCAGATTCCTGTCTCACATTCACCTTGAAGGAGCTATAGAGAGGGTGCGCGGGAATGTCCGTTTATGTATCATTTGATAGCGGAACGGCGCCACCGTCGGAGGACTTCGATTAATGTTCTTATGAGTGACGATGGGCAGTGCTTCGATTCGCAGCGCGACATACGGTCTGCCCTCCGTGCATATTATGTTACGTTGTATGTACACTGAACAACGTCACCATTCTGCCAACATTACAGAGGTCTCCAGACTGTCCTTTCGCTCGGTTCCTGGGGATGCAACGATGGATCTGCTTGCCGTCGTCACGGAGCCCGAAGTCCATGATGCTATCCATGCTGTTTCCACAAAGAAGTCGCCTAGCCCTGACGGCCTCCTAATGAGGTTTTTATCGGACATTTAGTCTCCCTGTGGCGACAGTGTGGACGGAAATTTCACAGGACCTTATATCCAGACGGTTTCCTCGAAGGTCTCCTCATTCACACCCACAAGTCTCCAGATACCTCGTGGATATTCGATTACTACCCCTAATCGTTGCTAAACAGTGACCAAAGATCTTTATGTGACTGTTGGCTGCACAGCTTAAGCTGACGGCCTGGTACGCTGTTACCCTGATCAGACTTCTTCGTAAGGTCCCAATGATATCTGCATTGCACTTCATCGATATTGGGACATAGTCGCTCTGGAATACGCTCGTCGTATGCCTAGACTTTTGACAGCTCTTGACTTCAGCCAGACATACGATCGGGTCGATCGCGACTACCTGAAAGTGGTGCTCCGCAGTATGGGAAACCCTGATACCACCGTTGACGTCATAATGCGTCTCCTTCGTGAAGCTATGTCTAGTGTACTCTACAATGGCCGTCTCCTTCCTTCTACCTTCATCTGACATTCGCTGTGTCAAGGCTGCCAGTTCTCTGCACTGTATGTATGTTTTCACCATTGCTCTGCAGGCTTTGTCAACGCCTATATTTTACGACTCTCGGCGGCATTGTATTCAGCTGCCCTGCTTATGTGGACGATGTCATCATTCTTCGTAGCGGTGCTGCTGAGATCCGGGAGTCATCGGCGTGGGTTACCGCCTACAGAGAGGAATCTGGTTGCTGTCTTAACGTCCGAAGATCAAGAGCGATGGCTATTGGTGGCGGGGGAAGGGGGGGGGGGCTATCTGTGGACAGATCTGCTCCACTGCATGTAGTTCCTGCTATCCGACGCTTAGTACTTGATTTCGCAAGAGATCTGTGGGTCACTGTGGCGTCACGTATTCCCCATGTGGTACAGACACTTCCTACTCCGCCGTCCACTGCTCGCCGCATTGGGATCATGTTTGCCACAGTTTCTGTTCGAGATGATGTACGAGACCCTCACACTCCCACAGTACAGGGGCGGTTTGTGCCCGGATAATGTGCGTGACTGAATGATAGCCTTTTTCATCCGCTCGCATATTGCGCTGTGTTGCCTTTGACCCAAATGCCTTAGCCATCTATTGCTGGGGGCTCTCGCGTCACACTCTCTCTCAGCACCTATCCAGCTTTCGGACGTGCTGCCGCCCTTATTTTACTTCCGCCACCTTTTCCTCGAACTGAGCTACGTCCGTACTACGATATAGCCAACGTGCTTGACATCAACGAAGTCGATTTATGGCTTTCTACAGCAGCATAGGTCACCAGATGTGGTTGAGGGGAAGCGCCTCCATGTCGACTGCCGTGCAGTTTGGCAGTCGGTGTGTGGCCCTTATCTTGACACTGATGTCGAGTCTGCATGGTACCTCACCGTCGGTGAGAAGTATGTACTCGTATGCCGGTCATGCCTTCACGGAATTCACCTCGCAGACACCCCGTTGTTTGTCGCTTATGGTGTTTTGGACACAAACGAGGACTACCTGGTGTGCAGATTGGCAAGACATATCTGGTTCTTGGTGCGACAGATGCTGACCTTAATTATTCATACGATTTCTTACCAGATGCCTACTCACCTGCTCCTCCTTCCGGACGTGGAATACTTCCCGCAAGCGGAGACTAACTCCGTGAAGTAGATTTGTGGACACGCAATTCACTACTATTTTGCTGATGGCGAGAAAATATACTTGATTTTTCGCACTTCCTTAATGAACGCCACTGATCAGTTGTCAGCTGTTCCAAATACAGACAATTTTTCTAAAGTTTCCTTTGAAACGTCTTTCTTATATCAGCCCGGACTTTTGGTTTTACTGCAATGAGGAGTTCACTCACCTCTTTTTCACTCGTAGAATCGGGTATTCTTTTTTCCTCAGTATATTCTTCTCCGCAAAACTTCGGTATTCTCATCGAATGTGGCAACTTAAAGCTATCTGGTGTTCTCGGTAATGGATAAATAAACAAATCATTGATGTTCCTTGTACCTCCACGCCACGTTCCCTACACTTCCCTTGGATCCTGGGCGGACGGAAATGAGGGAAAGGGACTGGTGGTGAGCCCTCAGGTTGCGACCCTTGCCCACTTTTCCTCCACCCCTCCTTTTGGGCGACAGGAAGGAATGATTCTTTTTCTTTTTTGGGGGTGGGGGGTGGGTCACATTTTCAGACTTCGAGACGGCTATATTCCTTAACCATTTCGTGACAGAGCTACAGGCAGTGAGATACAAAATTAATAAATAAATTATAGCTATTAAATGACAATTTTGCATACTGTATTAGTTTGACGTAGGACAGCAAATAAACACAGACCGATCGAAATCCAGAATTCGTGCTGTTTTAAGCGTGTTTGTGTTACAGTACTTTCTGTTTTATTAAAATAGACTTTCCTCGTAAGGTTACCATGGCTCGCTGAATAACAGTTCTTAGAGTTGGCAACAAACACCAGAGCAATAGATACAACGCTGGAGAGGATTTCGTAGTGCATTGACCCAACAGCTGCAAAATATTATGTTTCCACTGTCCTTTTCTCGAGCAGACGTGTTTTCGTACGGCTCAGCCATCAATTTCTTCTTAAAAAGTTATCATGAAGACGTCATAACTAGACACCTGTAACTACACTGCATAGGAATTCCCAATGAGCGAAGTGGCGGCGTTCAAACTAAAACGCAGTATTGGACATTTTTCTTGGTTTCAATTAGAGGCTGTAGTATTCCTGCACCCGACTTATTAATCTTGTCTATTGAATGCAAAAGACGTACTACCATTAAAAGGTCGCGGTTCATCACATATGTTACTTATCGAGACTTCCTGAATGTAAAAAAGTGAGTCATCAGAGAACGAACGACGTTTCTTGAGACTTTCAAATCTTTTGCTGACGTGATTTGCCCAAAATCAGTCACTCCACGCATAGTACAAATGTTCTGACTCGCCTTGCTGCCTTCATGCCTCTGTTAAAATCAAAAGCAAACAATATGTGGCAAATGTTGGACTTTTTCTACTTGCGACTGTGTTTTACAACACTTGAACAACGTTCGTAAGTTTCGAACATAAAAAATCTAATTTGTAACTGCAAGATAAAAGAACTTCAAATCAGAAAAGGGAGTTGAAGAACATAGTCACAATCCCGCATTCACCTGATAGTACGACCCCTGACGAAGTTGGCGAGTGGCGTGCGGCAGGTAGCCGGCTGCCGGGGGCCGCCGTAGGGCGAGGAAACTCGCGGCTGTGGGCCTGGTCTCGACCCAGGCACTGCCTGTGTGGTGGAGTTGTTGTAGAGATATCTGGTATTCAAATAGATTAGAAAGTGAAGGGAATCATTTTTGAACTCCATCGGAGTGCAGAAAACCGAAATGCGATTTTCTTAAAGAAAAATAAAAAAAAAGAATGCAATGGTTCGATCTCGCGACTTCGTCACTACATTGCTCCACATTTACCACCAGACTATGACCAGTTACAACCATCCTCTCGAGGAAAGTACAACACTTCCTTCAGACACTTCCACATTCCACAGTGTTGGTAGATCGTGGACATCGCTGGACTTAGAATCCTGAGGGGCGATAGACTTTATGGGCCACCTTAAGTGAACGACTCGGTCTTAGCCTCTGCAGGCATCCAATTTAGTTGTCTAAAACTGTACATTCTCAGAAATGTCTTACCCGTATTGACGCCTATGTTTGATACCAGCGGCCTTTTCTTGGCCGGGAATAGCCTCTTTGCCTGTGCTAGCGTGCTTTTTATGACCTCTTTGCATCATCCATGATGTGTGATGTTGCTGGTCAATTGTCATATTAAGTTTATCGATGTTTTCGTTTCTGATGCTTCTCATTACTCTCCTCTTTCTTCGATTTACTCTCAATCCGTATTCCATACCCATTAGTCTGTTAATTGCTTTCAACATATCTTGCAACCTTTCTTCACTTTCACTGAGGGTAGAAATTTCATCTGCGAATCTTTCCACTAATATTGTTTCAACTTGAATTCTAATCCTACTCTTGAAGTTTTATTTTATTTCCGTCATTGCCTCTTCAATTTATAAATTGAACAGTATGGGCATAAGACAACATCCATGTCTTACTTTCTTTTTAATCCACGTACTTCGTTCTTGGTCTTCCAGTCTTATTGTTTCATCCTCCATCTTATAGATATTGTATACTGCACCAACAGAAGCTGTCTAGAGCTTTTTCCAAGTCGTCAGATCCTATGAACGTGTCATCATTTTTCTTAAGTCTTGCATCTATTATAAACCAGAACGTCACAACTGCCTCTCTGGTGCCTTTACCTTTTCTGAAGCCAAGCTGATCATCATCTGACAGATCCTCACATTTATTTTCCATTCTTCCGTATAATATTCTCGCCAGCAACTCGAATGCATGATTGTGCAATAATCCCCATGGTTGTCGGCTCTTGCTGTCTCCAGAATTTTGTGGACGATGTTTTATCTGACCCGGGTTCGACTCCCGGCGGGGTCAGGGATTTTCTGTGCCTCGTGATGGCTGGGTGTTGTGTGACGTCCTTAGGTTAGTTAGATTTAAGTAGTTCTAAGTTCTAGGGGACTGATGACCATTGCTGTTAAGTCCCATAGTGCTCAGAGCCATTTGAGCCATTTTATCTGAAGTCTAATGGTAAACTGTCAGTCTCGTAGATTCTATCCACCAACGTGAATAGTCATGTAGAGGCCACTTCCCCTAATGATTTTAGAAATTGTAATGGTATGTTATCTATCCCTTCTGGCTTATTCGATTTTAAGTCTTCAAAGCTCTTTTAAATTCTGATCCCAATTCTGGATACCTTGTCTCTTTTATATTGAGACCTGTTTCTTCTTATATCATCTCGCCAGACAAGTCCTCCGCCTCATAGAGGCATCCAGTGTACTCTTTCCACCTATCCGCTCATTCTTATGCATTTAACAGTGGAATTTCCGGTAGATTAACAGCACGTTACCTGTTACAGTCAAGACAAGGAAGTGGATAAAAATGAAAGTATGGAGGCAAAATCTCCAGGCTTCTTTCGCAATGTTGACAGTATATAACTGAAGTGTGTGAAGTCTTATGGGACTTAACTGCTAAGGTCATCAGTCCCTAAGCTTACACTCAACTTAACATAAAGTATCCTAAGGACAAACACACGCACTCATGCCCGAGGGAGCACACATCCGCCGGGAGCAGCCGCTCAGTCCGTGACTGCAGCGCCCTAGACCGCTCGGCAAATCCCGCGCGGCAGTATGTAATTCAAGGTAGCCAGAACACGCCAATAATTTCAGGTGAGGACGGACGATTTGTTACTGCGGAGGTCCTGAAGCATAAGATGCCTTGCCAGTGTGGTATGGCTTGCGCCGTGAAATAGCCATTGGAAGCCAAATTTGAATTCCCGCCCTATCAGTAAGCCGCGCCAGCGCTGTTCACTTACCGAGGCGTGCCAGAGGCTGCGTGCTTCTACTTGTCGGCGAGCGCAGGCTCTCGGCGAGTCATGAAGCGATGTGCTGGCAGAGTTGAAGGAAATTGGAAGATTGAAGTGGGATCGACCACATCAGCGGCTTGTGGCAGCCGACGCCTGGGGGCTGTGGTGGTCGGCAGATGGATTACGGTGCAACACCGGTGCCGCGTGTTGCGTCTGCCGAGCCGATTTAGCATCAGCATGGCTTGTCCACTGAGTTGCCGCTGAGTGCTTCGCTCACTGGCGTCGAAAGCTGTTGGACATGTGGCCACCATCACCATGTGGTATAGCAGCTGCCGGAGCGGTTTGGCAGTTGGTTTCCGACAGCGAAAGAAAAATTGATCTTGGAGGAAGCCGTTCAGAGCCACCTGGAGTAGGAGGGACACGGTGGAGCAGCAAAGAAGTTATAGTGTGAACTGCCAAAAGTGGGTCTGACCGACTGTGAAGCGAGACATCACTGTTTACCTCCATATATCCAGAGTATATTGCAGCTGGTAGCCAGCAAGTGCTTCCTGAAAGAAGGTTCCCTTACGAAGATTACAAAACATGCTAAGAGTGATCTGTGGCGTTAAGTTACGTTAATCGTTAAATTTTGTGCTGCCATTGATGTGTGAACAAAATTTGAACGGTCAAAATAAAGTAGGTGGCTTATGTAATTGTACATCGTGTGTAATGCATAGCGAGATCGTGTCGTCATCTGATTATATACTAGTGATAGCTCTTAGTGATTCAACGGTCATTCTATGTACCTTGAATGTTGACTGTATATTAGCATGTTGGGTCAGTGTAGATGTGTACGTTCGTACATAGTGTCTGTCCAGTGTTTGATTAAGGTGTTTGCTGTTGTTGGATGTGGTTGTACTGCCTAGCGAGTTAGTGCATGTTGTTACAGGATTATGTCAGTGTCCCCTTTTCTAAAGCTAATTTTGGTGGAACAAAGCAGTTATTACGAATGATATGTATACATCTATCTTACACCAGGATTTCTATTGTCGTGGTGCCACCATTCAGTTTTAATTGCTTCATTACTTCTGGGCGAGTACTTCATTCACCATTGTTATATCAGATAATTACCCTGTAAAATTAAGCAAAAGTTCTTGCCTTCTTTTCTTTATGCTTGCACCCTGGAATTGTTTTTGGCTAGTAAATCAAGGAACTGTTGCGTAAAAGCCTAAGACTGTGCAACCTCCAGCCAAAAGGGACACTCACCGAAATATTTTGACACATGTTCATATAAGTCAACGAAGTTGAACGTGGACGAGCTCTCCAATGAACGTTAACGCTTGACTCGCCTTTTGCAAACCAGCTAACACTGCTATTCGCACCGACTGTTCAATTAAGTACCGTAAAACAATATTTTTTCCACATCGTTATCTTTCTAGAGCTCTGTTATTCCATGGTTGACAGTACGATGATCCATGACAGCGGCTACAGATCGAATAATGCTCTAATCGAAGAGCACGTGGATATCGCCAACCTGAAGATGACTGGCAGGTTCCAACCGAAATATCGAAAAATGTAGTAGATGCCTACCAGTTGCCAGTCCGATTTCTCTTAGATCATTCATGTTATCGGGGGCACTTTAAAATTCACATCAAATACTTAACCGCAAAAGTGGATGTCTCCACCCGTGACTGAAATTCCACCAGACAAAACATTATTCATTGTCTTGAAACGGCACACTAGTCGCTTTGGAGCACTCTAGTTGGTGAGAAGTACCATGCGACCACGTAATAATTTACTGACAAACACTGCTGACCTAAGTGTCATAGAGGAGTGGTGTGTGTGCACATTGAGATGGGTCTACGTAGAAATGTAGCGGAATGGCAGAAACCAACTATCATAGGTGGACATGTTCATTACCAAACCTTGAATGATGTTACCTAACGTGTTGATCTGTAAAACGTAAAGCGCCATAACTTGAAAGCATGTAGAATGGTGGGAGACCAGCAGTCGCAGAAAGGTCCTACAAGTGGGGGACCAGTGTCAAGCCTTCTCATTGACAGTCGATTTCAAATACGACAGAAATTGTTGCTGTCACTGAATACACGTACATATCAACCACATTCCGACCGATTATTGTAAAGGGAACTGCGTGGAATGAAATCTGGAGTCGGGTACCTCGCAAATGGCCAGTTTTCAGAACGGCAGATATATCTGCATGTCTTCAGTAGGCCAAAACAATGCTAAAACTAGGCAGTAGCTGACTGGTGCCATGTAGTGTGGTCTGACGATTCGCAATTGTCTTTTCTGCTGCTGGAAAGTGTCGACTACACCAATGGCGCACTTACTGATGATCGACCTGCATTTGGACACTGCGAACTGTTACAGCAGTGAGTGAAATGCATACAGACATCCGATCTAAATCCCTCCAATCCTCCTTATCGTGGATGGGGAGCAGTCAGGAACTGTCCTGTCGTCTAATGGTTTGGTACAACCCAGCATAGTGTCCTGTGCTGACCCATGTTTTCAGTAGCATTTAAACCCAATGTCACCAATTCTCCCTTAGTACATACCATACCTGTGGTACCACATATCGATACCACCTACCGGAATGTTAAGTTGGCAACGGCACCGCAAGTTTCTGTCAAGTGCCGACAGCGGTCGTATAGAATCCAGCGAACCCAAAGGAGCACGCCTCCAGCCGCTCTCGACTACGAGCTCCCTCTGCCGCCACGATACAGAACGGCCGGCGGCAGCGACTCATCCCACTGGCCCTCTTAGCCACTTCGCCACCTGACGCGATGTGGAGATGTCGTCTAGTTGCGGCTCCAACACCATAGTTCATATTTAGTAGAGCGAGGCTCATGGTAGTTATAGTTGTGATAGTTGGACTCTTATTTCATGCTGCATTATTTGTAACAAGTCTTCTTTCGTTTGGAGAAATGTAAGTTGCACAAAACTTGCGTTAACTTGTTCGCTGATCATTTCTGCTCCTGTCCAGCTTTCCTACGACGACAGTTGCCACACCAATATGTGGCCCACTTCTCCTTGCCATTGTGTATGATGGCGTACACAACATATCTTGCCTTCCCTTCCTGAGGTTAGTGCTTTCCACACACGCGCTGTAGCTGATACATCAGGCAGCTGGTCATAATAACACTTTTAATCAGTGAAAGACCTATGGAAGTACTTGCACGGTTGAAGAACTAAAACGTGTTGAATTGCTGACTGATTAAATGAGAATCTAACGTACTGAATGGGAAAGTGAGGTGAAGGACTTTAAAAAAAGTCACAATATTTCCTGCTTGAAATAGTACCGTAAACTGGCGACTTAAAACTTTTTATCACGATTGAAATACAGAAATCAGGGAGGGGCGATGTGTTATAAAGGGCTAACAGTATCAAATTTCTTATAAATGTTACACACGCTGAAAGGAGCATCACTTGAAGTACGTTAGTAAAGAGTGTACGTTGTTACACAGCTAGGGGAAGGGGAGAGGGGGGGGGGCTGGAGACCAAGAGCTCAGTACTAGCAAACAAACAAATTAATGCGGCGTCCAGCGTAGGTGTGGTTTGAATGTTCACATCTACTCTGCAGTTCAACCAGGTTAATCATTCCTGGGTCTGCATTCTCGCCATGAATAAGGTTCCTTGGCTCTGAAACAATGGGCATAGATCGAATGTCGACTTTGATCAAAAAAATCTCGAAACAGTACTTGGGCAATGATAAAACGTTACTTCACTTCGAATTCTTGATATGTATGCTTTTCTCTGAGCTTACGAAAACTCCACAAAACATTAATTTACAGGATGACTGAAAAGTCCGTTAACATTTGAAATTGCAGTAATTCGCGGAATTGCGTATGTAAGAAAGTAAAACTTGACACACGTGCCTGAAATGACAACGGACTTTATTGAAGCCGAAAACGAATGCTAAAGCCGGCCAACAGATAGAGCTGGACAGCAAGACCTCAGTGACACCGCACGAGGACAGTCAGCGTGATGGGTCAGAGGTTTGCTGATATGTTACGGAATCACGTCATCCTCCGCCTGGCTGATACAGACCTGCTGGAAGGTACCACTTTTATGCAGGAAGGCTCTCCACTCTGTTTTTGCTACACGTGTGAAAAATCTCTTGCGCACATCTTTTGGTGAGGATCGCTTGCTGAGCCGCCACTTCCTCCGTGTTTGGTCTCCCAGGTCCCCAGGCATCAACCTGTATGATTGTTGGTTGTGGAGTCGCAAATTTCCGCGATGGTCCATTCTCATTGGGGATTATAAAAGACAAAATCCAACAGAAATTTCTTACAGTACCTAGTGGTATGATGTACACTGCTATTCACGACATTGACTCTCGACTATAGTACTAAGGAACTGTTGATGAGTGACGCCCGACATGTTGACCGTTTGTTATACGAGTAAGGAATGTCTTCTTTACTAAAAATCAGTTGCTGTATTGATTATTCCCTTCGTATCACATGAAGCCCCAACTGTTGGTCGTTTCGTGAACTTTTTTCGTTTCAGTAAAACCCCATGTAATTTTAAGCTTGTGTGTCAAATTTTACCTCTCTACTGAAATTATTTCCTGACGTACTGATCTTGGAAACGTTATTGGATTTTTGGATCACCCTGTGTAATACTATTGCCCCTTGATCCGAACATCTTAAGAATTTCTTACGTTGCATTTTATGAGGTCTATCACCGTTTCTGTCCCATCCAAAGATTTGTATGGTGTGACAAATTATTTCTCCAGTCTTGAGGGTATCCAACTGTCAACAACTTCCAAATTTTTATAATACTTTCAGCCAAGTCAATATTAACATCTATGGCCCTGTGGAAAATTCGCCACTTGTTAGCAAAGATGCCAAACGAACATTCTACTACACGCCTTGCTCTAATCAGCCTATAATTAAACACTTTCCTCGAGAATGTGAGTGGTTATGGGACAAAGTAATTAGTGATATGTATGATTTCCTAAATTTCCTGTTTTAAGTATGATTCTCTTCGCGGTAACACAGTGATCCCTTGTGCTTTATTAGATCTATACTGAATTGTATTGTTCTGATTTCCACCACGCCTGTCATCTAAATACCTTATTTAGCAAAGTTTGCTATCCGCTTGAATGCACTCTTCATTCAGATGAGAGAAATAGATGGCTCTCGAAGGTGATTCGTGATAAGCACTTGGTTGTAAGTAAAAGCCATGTTAAATAAATTTAATTTTATTGAAGTTTAATATGATACAAGTCAGTAGCTCGAACAGTGTGTCCTGATTAAATATCTGACACGAGTTGAAAATGGCTTATCACATGAAGAAAAATGACTTTCTTTATACACGTTACATAGTAGAAGGAATTACATCATATTCACACTTTACATTATGCATACAATGAAAATAAAATGGAAGAAATTATTTTTTGTAGTTTTGACAGTCTTATCGGAGTTGTCACGAACGACTTCGAGGTACAGCCGAAGCCGTTCGCAAAGTAGACTAGTACAAAGGCAGGTCTCATCAGATTATTGCGAGAGTAAGCGGTTCCATGCTATAAAACTGGCGAGTAGGGCGTAGTTATTGCGAGAAGACGGTTCGGCTGTCGTTGAGCAAGTGGTGGTGGTGGGGCCCCCTAGTTGAGCGCGACGTCCCTCTCCAGGATGGACTGGTTGATGGGCTGGTACTCCTTCCCTGACCGCGGCCGCAGCATCGTCGTCGCCTGCCTTCCCAGCCTGCACACCAAAGGGGACAAGCGACACTGTAGTGGTAAATTAATAAACACCAAAGAAATAAAGATGACACTAACATGTAGCAGCAACACATGAATCACACCCGACTTAATAATCCCAATATACTACTGCTCTAAATCAAGTATACCCTCTTTAAAACAAATGCTTGATTATTTTATTTTGTGTTTCACACAGGGTGGTCCTAAACCGTATGTCAAAAACGTAAACGCAGGTGAAGTGGGCCGAATTAAGCAGATTTTGTATAGTAATGTGGGTGCGGTAATGACACATTGCAGCGCTAGCTTGTACAGCAGTATGAATCACAGAAAACTTAAAACGTGTGTAAAGACATATGACTTCAGAAATTTATTGATAGTATACAAGAAGTGCTCGGAAGAGAGACCACCAACAGCTCTACACGATTCACAGCGGCGGCGCATGGATCGGTGTACATTAGATAAGACGTCAGGCATGTCGATCACATGTTCAGCAGCAAAAAAATGGTTCAAATGGCTCTGAGCACTATGGGACTCAACTGCTGAGGTCATTAGTCCCCTAGAACTTAGAACTAGTTAAACCTAACTAACCTAAGGACATCACAAACATCCATGCCCGAGGCAGGATTCGAACCTGCGACCGTAGCGGTCTTGCGGTTCCAGACTGCAGCGCCTTTAACCGCACGGCCACTTCGGCCGGCTGTTCAGCAGCAACAGACACGAGGGAAGCTAGATCTTCTTCAGATGTGAAGGGACTCTAGGCTTTTCATATGACCCCATAAGAGAAAAAATCCACGCAGGTTAAATCGGGAGAACGCGGTGGCCAGGGAAATGCACCGCTGGCCGTAGACAGCATCCAGGTGATTCCTGACGTTTCGACTGAAGTGAGCTTGGGCTCCGTCGTGCTGGAACCACATTCGTCTGCGGGCAGCTAGAGGAACATCGCCCAGAAGTTCAGGTAAGACCTCCTGTAGGAAGATGTTGTAAGTGTGGCCAGTTACACGACTAGGTAGAACGTACGGTGCTACCAAGTTATCGTGCACAACGAATGGCCAAACATTAATGGGAACCCTTTCTTGGTACGCGTGTGCTGTCGCATCACGAGGGTTACCGTGATACCACAGGTGAGAATTACGGGTGTTCAACGTACCCGACTGCGCAAAGGTTGCCTCATCAGTAAATAAAACACCTGCATGGAAGTTTCCATTGGATGCAGTCTGCTATAGGTACCAACGGGCAAAGTTTAGATTTGGAAGATAATCGTCAGGGGTCATTGCTTGCTCTCGCTGTAAATAATACGGGTTCATGTAAAGTCCTCAAAACACTTTTGTGGCTCATACACAACGCATGCACTACAGCTTTCGAGCTTGTGGAAGGATTTTCCTCTACTGTGTTTAGTATTCTTTCTCCCACTCCAGCAGTCCTGCGACATCTTTCAATGCCAGTTCCACGCCTGGAACCTAAAACAATCCACTCGTGCGTAACTCCCGATGCAGACGCTCGAAAGTTCGGCGATCCGGCTGATTCCTATCCGTGAATCGTTCCCTGTACATCCTTTGAGCATCTAATCCATTTCCTTGTGCAGTCCCGTAGAGAAAATGAATGTCGGCCAGCTCTGCGTTACTGAAATGATGTATGCTGCTTGAGATCCGTGAAGGAAATGATGAATCCAGCTAGCGAAGCGCCTTCTTTCTGCGCAGTCATCAGCGCCCTCTATCGGCTCATGGCGGCATTATCGCAGACTCATTACCATACGGCTTCTGCATATTTCGCTTATCTGCCGTTACATTTTTGTCATATAGTTTAGGACCACCCTGTATAATAGTTGATACTGACTGAATACGATAAAATATAAGAGATAATAAATACTTATTTCAATAAGAGAAGCTAAGGCAACTGTTTATATAGTCCTGCTGGAGATCACGTCGTTGTTGATTTTGGTAAAAGTGGGCAACATTGTTAGCCGTCAAGGTCCGAAGATTAGTGTGCTTTAATCTTTTTCTTCTGAGGATACATTGACTGTATAATAAGAACATAAGCATCATAGTTAAATATAGCATGTAACAGGTAGAAAAGCACACATTTTTATATGTGATATATTGATATATACATACATCAATTTGTTTGTTTCTTTCTTTCTCCGCGTTGAACTGTCTACCCACTCACATAATTCACTACGTGATGTTTCCTGGGTGGTTTCCTGGTAACTGCACCGCTAAGTGTACTGCGACAGTCAGTATAAACTAACCGGTTAGAATCCATGCGTCCTGACCTGCTACCCAGGTGAAAACAAACATTAATAACTTCCTCCTGCCACACATAGTTGGAGGTACTAACCATCCTAAAAAGATACTAGTCCTAATAGCTATAATATTATTAGTCTGCAAATAAAGTAAATAGTAATGTAATGTTGTTTAGTACACATTCCTCAGTCGTCAATAGAAATATCCGCCATTACAGGCGTTACACCCTGCATATACAAATATAAAGCAGCAACAAAAAATCCCAATAATCTCCCTGATGAAGACTGTCCGCAATAGCACCTGAAACATTGGCAATTTTGTTACATGTGACACTGTCATACAACCTAAAGGAGTTCACCGAAATCCAAACGATATCGTTTACGATAATCCTGTACAATCGAAGGTATATCTGATTACAAAGCTCATACGTTATGATTCGCCATACACCAGGTTCTTTTCTGTAACGGCCCTATTAGAAATTACTATGTCGACAAAATGAACATGATGGCCGTCACATAGCTTGATGGCTTGATTATGTGTGTGTGTGTGTGTGTGTGTGTGTGTGTGTGTGTGTGTTTGTATTATGGTTCAGATTGTGATGCCTAAACTATAAATTATACGGAGGATAGTTTTCTTGAAATTTAAGCATTTCTAATGAACAAGTAATTAGTTTTGGGCCAGGTTAAATCTGAAGCAGGAAATCATCCTTTGATAATTATTGTGCCATCTGTACAAGATCGTTCTGCAGCAATAACTGGTTACGAAAGTAAAGATAGATTTCCTACATGAACACAACAAAATACTGAAACATATAAATACTCATCAAATCTCTACTATAACCCTAGTTCATTACTACAGAGAAATCAGACAGGTAAAAGCCCGGAGGTGGCCTCGGTTAGCATTAATGAATATATTTGGCCAGGTAATTTGCCTCCGGAGCCGAGGTTGATAACGCACGCTAAAGCACTGCTGCCTAACTCTTGTTCGACTCCTGCTGCTAGAATAATTTCTTGTCACGAGGTTTCGACACTTACGGTCAGGATAGATCTTCGCACAATGTTCAAAAAATTTTTCATCCATCCTGCTTGTTTACGTCTAAACGTATGGATATCGTATTATGATGGAAATCAGCATCTATTCCAAGAATATCGTCTATGTGGAAACCAACTAGGCCCCTTTGCACACGATACATTCTGTGCCACGAAATAGGGGTAACAAGGTGCAGTTGGTGTTTTTGGCTCATCAGATAGTTTTTGATTCAGTACCCTACTGAGGTATTGTAAAAAAGTAAATCGTTAACTAATATCTTAACGATTTGCTACTGGATGGAAATTTTATTGATTGGTACGGTGCAGGACGTTTCCTTTGATGGAGAATAACTTATGGACATCGAAGTAACATGTAGTTGAGTCCGAGAGGCCAGATACTACAACTATCTTTGTTCTATAAGTGGCGATCAAAATTCTTTCGTTTGACGTCGTTTCTGCAACACAGTGCGACCTCCGATGCTCGTATATAAGCAACGCAATGTAGACAAGGGATTAGTGTGGCATTCGTGTCTTTACAATGTGCTGCGGTAAATATAGAAACGTAACTATGGCAACAGTATTACCAAACATATCCAAACAATACCAACGTATTGTTAATTTTTTCTTGCTACCGAGGGATAAACAACGGTAGACATTCATTGGCGAATGAAGAATGTGTATGGGGAACCACAATTGTGGAAAACTATCGTTGCGGAATGGTGCGCCAAGTTCCGTGCTGGTTGCGACTCGACACAAGACGTAAAACGTTCCTAGAGCGCCCTGTTGCAGGAGACGAATCCTTGTGGGATCCACTCGAGTGCGAGCCCTGCAGTGCTAATATCTCCCCCTGCGATTATCACCCCTTCGGTCCCTTTAAAAGGCCCTGAAGGGTCGACGAGGATATGCAGCAGACACTTACACACTTCTTCCCGCAGAGGCACACAGTATTTTACAAAACGGGTATCTTCAACCAACTGCGTTGATGGAGTGATTGCCTCAATGCCCAAGGCGATTTTCGCTGATTGAAATACCGATTCTGGACCGTGTGTGGACAAATCGACAGTTGTGTTCACGGAATGTAAAAGTGTGGTATCCTCGAGCTACAGCATTGATGAGAAACTGACGTAACAGAGTGTGGTTGTGTGAAGGGAAACGAACAAATAGGGTTACTTGTAGGTAAATTAGAAGTCACGCATCAGTACAGTTGTTGGGCGACGAAAAGCAGCTCGTTGGTAAAATTATTTTCACGTGTAAGGGTTCGTACAGGACAGGTCGTACTATCATGGAGGTGTTAATGACCGCAACGTCGTCTGAATAGCGGTGGTGTAGGATAATTATTGCAAAATCTTAACTGTCAGGCTTCGTGAATCTCGCACCTACCACTTGGGGAACCTCCATGAACCGGCTTTCCAGAGGAAACTTTGAAAATTCTACAGCATCGTGTCTATCGGTTCTGTGTCGAGCTAGGACATAAGCATATATGCAATCCTTGCTTCCATACTCCTTTCATGAATGGAACTGGGAGAAACCTTAGTACTGATTTGCAGTGTGTAGATTGCCAGTAGCCTTGCCACACTGATGTTAAGCAATGTGGCCAAGCGGTTCTGGGCACTACAGTCTGGAACCGCACGACCGCTACGGTCGCAGGTTCGAATCCTGCCTCGGGCATGGATGTGTGTGATGTCCTTAGGTTAGTGAGGTTTAAGTAGTTCTAAGTTCTAGGGGACTGATGACCACTGCAGTTGAGTCCCATAGTGTTCAGAGCCATTTGAACCATTTTGTTAAGCAATGTCGGGCTTGGATGGGTGACTGTCAGGATCCGCTCAGCGCTGTGGGCAAGCGGCATGCACTCAGCCCTTGTGAAGCCAAGGGTGCAGCTACTTGACTGAGTGGTGGCGGGTCTGATCATGAAAACTGACAATGGCCAAGAGAGCGATGTGCTGTCAACATGCTCATCCATTTTTGCATCCAGTAACATCTATCTTCTGAGGATGATATGGCGGTAGGACGGTACCGTTGGAACTTTCGAGGACAAGTTTAGATTTAGATGTAAACATCTCTGCTCCTCCTAGTCTCTGCATTCTTCGCTGCCAGCGCTAGTAGGTGGAAGGTGGTGAGCCCAGTACTCGGGCCTCAGTTCAGCCCCAGGGAGGAACCTCGGTACTCATTTGATAGCAGTCTGGCTGGAGCTGGAGCCATCCTGAAGAGAGTCGAACGAGTAATAATCCCAACTACTATCTGGGATTAGACTCCCTCGGCTGGAGTCTTAGCACTGTACCCACTAGACCAACACGGCCACGGTCGTCAGATGCTGAATGATACAATAAAGTACTTGACACTTTCTCTGGTTGGTGAGAATAATTTTGATGATTTCGTGTCTGTTCTACTGACCTGAAATTGTGCGGTATTGTGACGAAGAAGGACTGTATCGTTGACACATGTATGCCCTTCTTTAGCGTCCGTCAGTGATTTTCATTCCCTGCGGAGCCCGAGAATCGATTCAGAGGACAGATCAGAGATACTTGAACTTCATACTCAAGTAATAGCTTGCTCCCCACGAATAGCGCCATCGAAACCGCAGGGTGGAGCAGCCCGTGAGACTGATTGTAAACACTACGGCCCATGCTTGCCAGACACACTCTCGCTAGAAACTGAAGCCTTCACTAGGTGCCATTTATCAGTAGAGTTTTGACCTTACCTGTATTACGTTTCTGATTCGGATAGCTGCCTGGTCAGTGTGTACACGTTTAAGACGAATTTGCTACGCACTATATTTTGTTTGTCACTAGCTGTTCACCTCGTGAACACCACTTTAATTGACCTCAGGAGCCGGATGTTCGTTCCTCCTGTATCCGCATTCCTCCAATGTTAGTGATCATAAGCTACATAGAGTAGGATATAATTGGAAATGCCATGTGGTTAGGGCCTCCCGCCGGGTAGACCGTTCGCCTGATGCAAATCTTTCAAGATGACGCCACTACGGCGACTTGCGTGTCGATGGGGATGAAATGATGATGAGAAGGACAACACAACACCCAGTCTCTGAGCGGAGAAAATCTCTGACTCAGCCTGGAATCGAGCCCGGACCTTTAGGAATGACATTCCGTCGCGCTGACTACTCAGCTACCAGAGGCGGACGTAGAGTAGGATAAAACGGCTTCAGTACAATAACGCATGTTAAATCAGTACAATTTTTCTCGAGAAGTGACAGTACGTAATCAATGGGAAGTGAGTTAATAGCTTTCCCAGAACCTACGGACCACGTAAATCGTATTCTTTGCTCCGTTCTGTAATTTCGTTAACTGCCAGCAAATGTGTCAACAAATGGGCCAGTTTCACCTGTGCTTTTCTAGAAAGTGAAAGGAACAAGCTGGCCAGTCTCGTATAATTAACTGAACTTCCCTGTTCAGAGATATTAGAAAGTCAAACAGAGGACTTAAAACTTTCATAATTGGCGCAGATTTCGCATCTCGACAACTTCAAAGAACTTTTGATTCACAGGTGGTAATCTTTCTCCTTAAAGGCGCGGCGTGTGCATCATTATGAAGGAGTAGCGACCTGTGGGAAAATAGTAGTGGTATATTGAGAATGTCCATGCCCTCTGAAGACGGATTTTGTAGGCATTTTCTCGCACAAGGCACAAGACACGTAGCCATATTGTTTAGTGAATAGATAAATTTCTTGACATAAACAGTGTCCACTATCCACACTGTGTTGTGATGGGAAATGCCTCTTTAAACAAAAGAAGCAGTATGAACCTTGTAGCACATACCCACGAACCCATGGACCCAAATTGTCAACAAGGCACTGTGCAAGCTGGTGGTGGCTCCACAGTGGTGTGGACTGTGTTTACATGAGAATGGATTCGGTTCTCTGATCCAACGGAATAGATAATAGACGAAATGGTTACGTTCGGCTACTTGGAGACCATTTGCAGCCATTCATGGAAATTAGGTTCCCAAACAACGATGGAATTTTTATGGATGCCAATGCGTCATGTCACAGGTCTACAATAGTTACAGACTGGTTAAGGAACATTCTGGTCTGTTGAAGTGAACGATTTAGCCATCCCGATCGCCCAACATGAATCCTATCGACTATTTATAGATTATAATCTAGGGCCAGTTTGTCCACAAAATCCTGCACCGGCAACACTTCTGCAATTGTGGAACGCTATAGAGGCAGCATCGGTCAATACTTCTGCAGGAGACTTCCAAAGACTTTTGAGTCCACACCTTCTCAAGCTGCTGCAATACGCCAGATGAAAGACGGTCCGACGTGATATTAGAATTTATTCCGTCACTTACGTCACATCAGTGTAGCTGAAACAAAAATTAAAATAGCCAGTGTTTCTATTGGTAAACTACATAGGGTTATGCGGCTCTAAAGAAAAGCTTTCAATCACAGCGTAGTGCCAGTTTATAGTTATACAAGACCACCTATGTTTTCAGGTAGTCTTCAGTATGGAAACCTTTCCCTCATTGTGGCTTGCTCAGCATTTTTGCTTCGGAACTACGTAAGGACTTAAGAAGGCAAGTTACACGTGTCGTCCCATACGAAGACCATGGCATATCGTCAGACGAGAGAGCATGTTCTGTGTTTGCTGCAGACACAGTTTTGCTGTGATGCAGGTAAAAGGTGCACCACAGTGTGACAGCGAAGCGGCGCGGGAAGCGGAAACGTACTCCATAGTTAAAGTACTAAGGACAGTTATACTCTTGTGAGCAAAACACCTAAATTGCAGACCGAGTAAGCGTGAAATTCTGGCGCTGTACAAGGTGTACTAGAAGGAATGGTCAGGATTGAAGTACATGACAAGAACGATCATTCGAAGCAAAACAAGTCCAGCAACCATGAGCTGTAATGTGCATAGCTTAAGAGCTATGAGAATTTGTACTGTAGAAGAGATGCGTTTCACAGCAGTGACGATGTAAAAGTGTTCAAAGCTGTTGAGGTATGGACTTCAGAGACTATGTTCACTAGATAGTTTATTTTACTTTATTTACACCTCATGTTCCGCAGGAAGAAATTGATTAGCAAATCTCCAAGATCATGGAACGCGTCAGTACATGAAATTACAACACGAAAGTAATAACAGATAAAAATAAAATGCTTATGAATCCGAAAGAAGTCAAGCCATATGTTTAAGTAATCGCAATCAACAATACAACAAGAATCAGCTTAATTTTTCAAGGAACTCCTCGACACAACAGGAGTGGCTCATGAGGAAACTCTTCAGTTTCGATTTGAAAGCACGTGGATAACTGCTAAGATTTTTTAATTCCAGTGGTAGCAGTTTTATATAACAACTGTGCTATAGGGTCCAGAAATACGTTTAGGAATTTTAGAGATGTTCTCAAAATCGATCAAATGGCTCTGAGCACTATGGGACTTAACTTCTGAGTTCATCAGTCCCCTAGAACTTAGAACTACTTAAACCTAACCAACCTAAGGACATCACACACACACATGCCCGAGGCAGGATTCGAACCTGCGACCGTAGCAGTCGTGCGGAGATGTTCTCACTTCTGCCAATGACAGACCTGATCTTTTCGACAAGGACTTGTATTTCACACCAGCCTAGTGCCTTTCGACATTTAAATAAGGTTTTGTGCTTGGAAATGGCCTAAGGCAGAAATCTGGGTCGTATAACAATAAAATAAAAATTATTGTAGTGAAGCAGCGGCAGCATCATTCAAACAACTTGCAACTGAAATCAATAACGCATGTAGTATTTTGGAGGTGGCCTTTACCAAGTGTTGACGGTATACTACAGAGTTGAACGGTTTTTAGAAATCTGCTAATTGACATCACAATCTGCATTTAGGATATTGTGTGTGTGTGTGTGTGTGTGTGTGTGTGTGTGTGTGTGTGTGTGTGTGTGTGTGAGTGAGAGAGAGAGAGAGAGAGAGAGAGAAAGCAATCGGCATGCGAGTTGTGTTTCCTTACATGATACAGATGTATAGGTAGAATTTGTTTTTGCAAGGGTGGTAGTCAAGACAAAGCAACAGTGGATATAATATTTCTGTTGCCACCGATGACGCTGCTACATTTCTTCCGAGCAGTTAGCGAAGTGTCCGAAATTATACTGGCGGCTTTGTTGTATTACTGTGACCGGATGCTACATTAACGATGGGTTTTGAACGCATGAAAATTATCTCTCACCTTCAGGCAAAATTCGTCACAAATTTCTTGCGTTTTAATTACTTGTGGGTTGTGTTCCCGAGGCAACGCCAGTGAAGTATACCAGCAGCAGTTGGAGATGCTTGAAACTTACTCCCAGACAATAGGGCACACTTGAACAATTCCCGTTAATGCGGCCCATGGGTTCGACTAATGTATGTGTTGCATCACTGACTCTCGGACAAGCACCCTACTAGTTACTCCATGCTAGTAAGCCAAGTTGCTCTACGCCAACTTCCTTACCTAATGGAGTCCGTGACGTCGGAAGAGCTGTGCGAGGACAAGGAGAGCGTCTCGATGTAGTCGGACATGTCTGAGGTGCCGCTGCTGGTCGAGCGGGAGTCTGGGTACGGCACCACGATGGCGCTGTCTCCACCGGGGCTCTGGAAACCTGCAACACGCGACACATACCAGTCGTGAAAAGTGAGCTGGTGAACCAAGAATCTACACAAAGGAATAGACAGGGTGGTCAAAATGACAGTGGCGCAGAAAATATGTCGTCCACCTTAACTTAGGCACCTCAGATCACATCATCCACATCCGGGACAGATAATGTAAATTTTGTTGCCTGTCTTAAGGTGAACAACATATTTTCCGTGTCTGTCTTCTTGCTCACACTGTACAACAGAAATTCATTCATCGTTATACTAAACTAAAAAAGTGAAATTTCTTCAGTACTCTCTCTCCCACATTTTAGAAAGCAATGGTTCATAACACACTCGTTACACAAAACTAAATAAGTAAAATATTTAGCTTCTTCTTGTCAAGTTCTTCATTACTCTCTTTTCCATATTTTAGAAAGCCATGGTTCATAACACACTTGTACAGCGCCTCATTCTTGATGTATTTCGCGTTAGTAGCGATAACCAGAGGTACCATGACAGCCTTGTGCTTTTCTCCTATGACTTTTAACGTGTCAGTACTTCCTGGAACAAAATTTAACTCTAGTGCCTCTGCAGTGATACCAACCGGTACTCTAAAAATGGACTACGTTATTAGCATCTGCACTTCTTATAGTAAATCTGTTAAGCGAGAAATACATAGTGTTTGGTACGCGATTGATACGTTTCTTTATATTATCGTACACAAATCTTATTAATTCACACTTAAAAACACTACAGAACAAAGTTCTAGCACATAAAACCTGAACGAGCCGTGTCGGCGTTACCCGATAAGTGTGATGGCGGATCACTAATCTCAATCTACATGCTGTCTACAACTACATACCAGAGCATCCGAAAGTTCTTACGAAGTGGTTTTCACCAGAGCAATTACAACTCTGAAAAACGATCTGTAGCCCAATCCAAAACCAGATGCGCGAGTTTCAACAGTGTCTTGCTGTTATTACGCCAACAGTCTTTACTCGTCGAACTATATTTCATTGGAGCTTCCGGCCCCTGCTTGTTGAGGCTTTCTGGCCTACAGATGGAGTGATTGGATGAGCCGCCGGCAGCTACGACTATGTTGGATTGCTGGTCCCGCGACCTCTTTGACTCGATAACGTCGACATCTTCCGTGGCAGAATTGATGTCGTTGCCCGTGCGATATACAAAACTATGCCTTTTCCTATTTCTGTCTGAATTTACAGTAATAACCAACGACAGTCACTTCCTATGAAAATTTTGAACTGATTCGGTTGATGTCATCCGGATAGTAACCTGGTCGAATACTTCAGAAAATTTCCAAATGTTGTGGAAAAATCACACAGAGCTCATTCGTATAAGACACACATTTGGTGGCCGTCTATTTGGTCAAATACTTCAGAAAATTTTCAAATATTGTGGAAAAATCACACAGAGCTCATTCGTACAAGACACACATTTGGTGGCCGTCTATTGGCCGTAACTGTGGTGCACAAAAGTTGAATGCCCTCCAGTTCATAAGTGCGTAATTTTCTCCGAGTGCATCCTGTATCCATTTGTCTTCAGTCTTTGTTTTTTTTCGTTTAGGAGTAGATCTTATGAACTGTTGTGCTTTCCGCGTCAGGAATGGGAGAGTTATATATTTTACGTCACCTTTCTGCAAGTTCCTCTGCTGTATACCGTCTTCGATTACATGAGGCCATCATCTTTTTGTAAGACCTCTTCCTCAGCGACATTCTGGATACACCTTCATTATATTTTTGGACGATTGAGATTCCTTTGACACGCCGAAAATTGTCCATATCCGGGGCTTTTCCTATTTTTTCGGCCCTACTTTTAGTGACTGAA
Source organism: Schistocerca serialis cubense (assembly GCF_023864345.2). Classification (NCBI taxonomy): domain Eukaryota; kingdom Metazoa; phylum Arthropoda; class Insecta; order Orthoptera; family Acrididae; genus Schistocerca; species Schistocerca serialis. The sequence goes on from NC_064639.1 coordinate 152,417,944, forward strand.
TAATATGCGCCGTATTTTGAGAATGGTTCAACCACTGCCTCATATCTCTATACTTTTGCGTTCTTTCTTGTTTCACACATCTGTTACAGATACTCTGAAATGAAAAGTTGGCACGGGAGAGGAATTTGTGGCGTACCACACCAAACCAGTAAGAAGACCGAAAAGAGACAGAGAGAGAGAGAGAGAGAGAGAGAAAGTTGAAGACAGAGCAAGTGCTTACGATGATCTCGTATGATCCGTCCGATACAGCTGTCATCACACATCATGTGATGCCTCTCGCTCTCTGTGAGTATATATATCAAATCATACCCGCTTCCATCTTTTCATTTTAAATAATCTGGACGTGTTCATCCCTAAAATTTTCTATATTCCAAATCCTTGAACATCAAGCACTGTGCCCCATTTTCCATGTCCTATGCAATATGTAACATTAATTTCCATTCCTAGCAAGTTATCCGTACCATCAGTGCAGATTCTCAACAGAAGGTGATGATACATATCTTCGTCCTATAGCCTACACCTGATGTTGTAACATTTAAAATATATCCCGTCATTTAAAATTTATCGTCAATACATTACAATGTCAACCAATTCAAAAAAAGCTCCTTTATCATGATTTTTAACTCCTTACGTAATTTTTCTATTGTGTAGGAAAGCTAAATTGATGCAGTGACGTCATTTTCCTCAATCGTTCCTTCTATATACACGGTTAACACGAATTGAAGAAGAGCATCTTATCATTGAATCTATATTTTATGGATGATAACATGGCCTGTGGCAATAGCTTAGAATCAACACATTCCAACAGTAGCATGAGCTTGTCCACAAAACTAGATGCATAGCATAGTGTGAGAAACAAAATCTGTTGGATGTTTTCGATTGATATTAATCAACCCCAAATCGAATGGCTATATCAACCATTTTCCTCCTAACCACTGTGTCACTGCGCTCACTGTTCTCATATGATTCTGAGCCTCTTTACGTTTCTGGAAGCAGTACTTCAATATTTCACACTAGAGTCAGTCGACTGAGTCTGCCATAGATTCACATATTGACACACTGAAAATAGCTGCTCGATATTAAGGGAAAATTTGTGAGTAGATTTCGACGCACATCGATGAGGATAGTGCCTCGTCGTATGTGTCTGATGCAGTAATTATGTTCAAATGGTTCAAATGGCTCTGAGCACCATGGGACTCAACTGCTGAGGTCATTAGTCCCCTAGAACTAAGAACTAGTTAAACCTAACTAACCGAAGGACATCAAAAACATCCATGCCCGAGGCAGGATTCGAACCTGCGAGCGTAGCGGTCTTGCGGTTCCAGACTGCAGCGCCTTTAACCGCACGGCCACTTCGGCCGGCAGTGATGTTGTATATGCGTTCAGTCTTCTGTTGTTAAGCAATATAATTTAAGTTCTTATCATTGAACTAATAAAATATTTGAACATCCTCCTCCGTTAGTCCTACATCCGATCACTATTAGACACTACCGGGGTGACTCTGTCACGTGTCAAGTAGAGGGATAATGTCCAAATTCTCCAGCTAGAATTTGAAAGGTTACAGTGTTACCCGATGCAGAATTATTCGATAGGTCGGTTGCATATTTTACATCACAAGCGCTGCAGGCGCACATGATGTACAGTAAACTGTAAAATTGAAACTCACCTGGCCACATATGCCACACTTATTAAATTCCCTAGCTATTACGCAGTGGTCGAATGAATTGCTTGGAGCAACTCAACGTTTTGTCCCCATTTTCGGAGCACACTCTAATACCAGTTATTATTGAGCCAGGGAGTGCGTGAATAGTACCTTCACACGAGTTACGATTCCCTTGAATCTGTCCTCGAAACAAAGACGTACAGTAGCTGCAAATAAAACAACACACATCCTACTTAAAGGCAATCTGGAGAGAAATCCCACCTTAAAGTTAGACGTTGTTTCCATTTGAAGAGATACATATATATATTTTTGTGTCATTCAATTCAAAATTCAAATCTCTTACCTCATATTACGAAAAATAGAGAACTACAAAGTTATGCAAAAGATTGTGATACTATTCACAAACGAATACCGGCTACGAATATCGGCGTTTAAAGCATATTACGGTTCCATTATGACAGCCATGGTCAGAATAGCCACAAATGTATGGTGCTTTAAATGTCGTAATTAATATCGCATCCAGAAATAAATATTGCTCTGGCTGATGGGTGTTTTTAGTAGAACACCTGTTGAAGCACTCGTGGTCTTGTTAGGAATTTTCCCCATAGACACCAATGTGAGACATGTAGGAGCTTGTCGGTGGTTGCGCAGAGGTAATATTAAAACGGTACAATAGTGTATGCGCCAGTACATCACTGAATGGAAAATTAAAGGAATGCGTGGCGAATGGGTCGGTGGCTGTGACGTGGGATGTTCGGCACTGCGATTCCACAGGATTTTCCCGAGCATTCGTGACTGACTGCAACTATATTATATAGACCCCTCCAGAGTGATAAAACATCTTTGAACGAGGCAAAGCCCAAATCCTGTGTATTAACGCAGAAGTAACAGGATTAGGACACGGACGAGCAGTTGTGGACTGGTAGCCACATCTGAACAAACTATGTTTGAATGTGATCAGTATACGGGATTTAGATCTGCTAGTGCTCGTGGCACAGTCCGTAAGAAAAGTGGCAGGTGACTGATATTCAAGGGAGTAATATACCCAATGTTAACTAGATGAATATCAACATAAAACAGTTCTCGAGCAAGAAAATGAAGTGTGTAGCAGTCAAAATAGACTGTCAAGTTCTAACGACCGCTGGAATATAGAAGTATCACTAAGAGTTATGATAAGATCAACAGCAAGATGAGGCCTTTCAAGAGTCTACAAAAGATCTCTTACAAAAGAACTTGTACTGGACGGCAGTTTTGTATGACTGAGGGGATCGTTTCTGACTTCCACGTTTTTTGGAACATTTCAGGAGAAATGACGTGCCTCCTGGTAAGTCCAGGGGGAGGTGGCTTTGGACACTGTGAGAGCAACACTCTCAGGGTGTAGAGCCATCATTGTAATACCAGCAAAGCTTACCTGATGAAATGGTGGTCGTCTCGCACTCAGAGACAGAAGACTATTTTGCGTCAGACAGACTTCCAGTAGACTGGATAATGTAACACAGAACAGAGTAAATCTTTAGTATTTTGATGATGGTAACATAGCGTATAGTTACAGTGAGTAGTTGTACTTCCTTTTACTTGAATGTTCTGAATATAAATTCCAAGTTTCGAAATGCCAGTTGCTGCAAGAATATCTGCTCATAATTCCTATATCGTACAGCACATGTCCTCAAAGTGAAATAATACTAGTATTTAGTTGGGTTGGGTTGTTTTTGGGGGGAGAGACCAAACTGCGAGGTCATCGGTCTCATCGGATTAGGGAAAGACGGGGTGGGAAGTCGGCCGTGCCCTTTCCAAGGAACCATTCCGGCATTTGCCTAGAGCGATTTAGGGAAATCACGGAAAACCTAAATCAGGATGGCCGGACGCGGGATTGAACCGTCGTCCTCCCGAATGCGAGTCCAGTGTGCTAGTCACTGCGCACTAGTATTTAGTATTAAGGGGTTAGGTGGTGAGTTCTTAGGATAGATTATTATATCTGTCGTCAGTTTGTTCAACACCAACAAGTAATTGTAGGAATGCATTTGCGCGATTACATCTTGTGTAATACAACGGCTTTAGGTAAGATTAGTTTGTTAGCGGCTATAAATAAATAAACAAGTAAAATGTGCTCCACCGATGGAGTCGAAACGTTGCATTTCTCCAAGAACGTCGTCCGACCACGTCACAATAGAAAGAAATATTTTAATAACTGTGCACTAAATTGTTACAGGTTAATCGCTGAGACTTTGTGTCCCCTAAAAATCCAACAAAAATTACGTCACGTGTTACTTACCCTATGAATTATATAAAACTGCAAAGCAACAGAATTTAAGCTTAGCGGCAAACAAAACTATGTCTATAGCTTTTCCAGAGGTTCACAACCTTTAAGATGTTAATTCATGTTACAAAACAAACCATAGAACAAGTTATCAACTCCGTAATTTCACGAAGTGGATATAAAAAATACGATTCAGAGATTCAGTATGATGTGTGGCCCCAGCAAGGAAAAGCTAATAAAAAATACAGAAGGACACCATATTGAAAATTCATAGGGTAACGGCAGTTTCCTGTGGACTACACCGAAGTGAAAACTGGACTATAAGGTCTAGAACACATAGTTGACTGCAAGTAGTAAAGAAGAGATATCTGAAACAGTTCACGGAGTAAGTATACGACATAGATTAAAAAAGAGACCATCTGGAAGAATCAAGGTACTTACACCTTGAATGAAGTACAGAAAAGAAGGGAAAGAACGTGTAGATACAATGGGCGATGCACTTATGAAAGAAAAACTGCTATAGTACTTTGCTGAAGGAAGAAAAGACATTGTTCGACACATTAGAAGATGGGCGGATCAAGATGATACAACGGGCCATCTACTTTAATCCTCGAGGAAGAAAAGGAAACGATAAGGTCGTAGCTCCATTATAAATACACTGAGCAGACATGGGATACCTGTTACTAACTACCATCCGTAGGGCAGCAAATCGACGTCGCATAGACTGAAGAAATCTTTGGAAGTCCCCAGCAAAAGAATTGATCCATGTTGCCTCTCTAGTCTCCATAACTGCAGAAGTTTTTTCCGGTGCTGGATTTTGTGCACGAATTGATACTCGATTATGTTGCATAAATGTTTGACTGGATTCATGTCGGACGATGTTTATGGCCACATAATTCACTCGAAATGGCCGGAACATTCCTCAAACAAATGGCGAACAACTGTGTACTGGTGATATGGCGCACTGTCATAGGTAAAAATTCTATTGAGAACATGAAGTCCATGAATTGGTGAACGTGGTCTCCAAGTAGCCGAAAAGATAATCGCTACCAACCAAAGATCCTTTGACATGGACCAGATGACCAAGATCATTCCATGTAAACATAGCCTTCACCATTATGGAGCCACCACCGCCTTGCACAGTGCCTTGTTGACAACTTGAGTCCATGACTTCTTGGGGTCGGAACCTCACTCAAACTTACAGTCAGCTCTTAATAACTGAAATCGGAACGTATCTGGCGAGACGACGGTTTTCCAGTCGTCTAAGGGCCAACCGATATGGCCACGAGCCCAGGAGAGGCGCTGCAGATGATGTCGTGCTGTTAGCGCGTCGGTCATCTGCTGCCACAGCTCATTAACGCGAAATTTCGCCGCCCTGTACTAACAGGTAAGTTCATCGTGCGTCCCTCACTGATTTCCGCCGGTATTACATGCAGTGTTGCTTCTGTTAGCTCTGACAACTCTACGCATACGCCGCTGTTCTTGTTCGTTAAGTATTGTCTGTCATGAGACTTAATGCCTGAAATCTGGCACTCTCGTCGAGCTCTTGACACTATGGATCTCGGAATATTTAATTCATTAGCGATTTCCGAAATAGAATGTCAGGTGTCGTCTAGCTCCAACTACCATTCCGCGTTCATAGTCTGTTAACCCCAACCGTGCGGCCTAAATAACGTCGGATACCGTTTCTCATAAATACCTGAGTACAAGTCAGTTTTGCCAAAGCACTGACGTTTTATACATTGTGTCCGCGATACTACCGCCATCTGTATATGTGCGTATGGCTGCCCCATGACTTTTGTCACCTTACTGTGGAGAGGTTCCGCTGTGAGAATGGCGCCTGGGTTGGAGCGTACCTCTGTTCTTGAGGCAGACAGGCACCTCGGCCTCGGCGGAGGTGGACTTGGGGGCGTCCCGGGCCCTGTCCCGGTGGAACTGGAAGGAGATGTCGCGCAGCGGGTCGACCGACTTGGAGCGGCGCGGCAGCGAGGCGTGCAGACACGCCTCGCCGTCCAGCTGGTCGAGCAGGCGCTGCTGCTGGTGCTTGCGGCTCGACAGCGCCGTCGTCAGCGGCAGCTCGAAGTCGCGCGCCGCCGTCGTGGTGGCGGCCGCCGCGGGCCGCACCAGCAGCAGCGACGAGCACGTCGACACCCCGGAGTCGCTCGAGCTCGACGAGTCGCGGTTGCCCGCCGCCTGCGCCAGGCTCGACGAGCGACGTACCCGGGGCGCCAGACCAACCGCCGGCACCGCCACCGCTGCAATTAAAAATGTCAGACTGTAGCGACACGAATACCCTGATTGGCAACCACACAGCAGGATGCCTCGTATGGGGTCGATGTTTCCGCTATTTGAAGCTACAGCAAGCACAGGTTAGCAGCCATTATGACTAAAACTGTTTACGTCATTCGAGGGCTATTCGGAAAGGAAGATCCCAAAGTTCGCTAAATGGAAACGACAATGAAAATGTACGTTAAAAAATGACGTAACTCCTCCAGTCGTATTAAGGTGTTGGTTTCATTGGCAACTAGTTTCGATGTTGTCACAACATCATCTTCAGGCCCTAAATGCAACATAACATGCATAAACAACCAATGCAACAACAGTAATTTATGAGTTATTATGCAAAACAATTCTACACTCCTGGAAATTGAAATAAGAACACCGTGAATTCATTGTCCCAGGAAGGGGAAACTTTATTGACACATTCCTGGGGACAGATACATCACATGATCACACTGACAGAACCACAGGCACATAGACACAGGCAACAGAGCATGCACGATGTCGGCACTAGTACAGTGTATATCCACCTTTCGCAGCAATGCAGGCTGCTATTCTCCCATGGAGACGATCGTAGAGATGCTGGATGTAGTCCTGTGGAACGGCTTGCCATGCCATTTCCACCTGGCGCCTCAGTTGGACCAGCGTTCGTGCTGGACGTGCAGACCGCGTGAGACGACGCTTCATCCAGTCCCAAACATGCTCAATGGGGGACAGATCCGGAGATCTTGCTGGCCAGGGAAGTTGACTTACACCTTCTAGAGCACGTTGGGTGGCACGGGATACATGCGGACGTGCATTGTCCTGTTGGAACAGCAAGTTCCCTTGCCGGTCTAGGAATGGTAGAACGATGGGTTCGATGACGGTTTGGATGTACCGTGCACTATTCAGTGTCCCCTCGACGATCACCAGTGGTGTACGGCCAGTGTAGGAGATCACTCCCCACACCATGATGCCGGGTGTTGGCCCTGTGTGCCTCGGTCGTATGCAGTCCTGATTGTGGCGCTCACCTGCACGGCGCCAAACACGCATACGACCATCATTGGCACCAAGGCAGAAGCGACTCTCATCGCTGAAGACGACACGTCTCCATTCGTCCCTCCATTCACGCCTGTCGCGACACCACTGGAGGCGGGCTGCACGATGTTGGGGCGTGAGCGGAAGACGGCCTAACGGTGTGCGGGACCGTAGCCCAGCTTCATGGAGACGGTTGCGAATGGTCCTCGCCGATACCCCAGGAGCAACAGTGTCCCTAATTTGCTGGGAAGTGGCGGTGCGGTCCCCTACGGCACTGCGTAGGATCCTACGGTCTTGGCGTGCATCCGTACGTCGTTGCGGTCCGGTCCCAGGTCGACGGGCACGTGCACCTTCCGCCGACCACTGGCGACAACATCGATGTACTGTGGAGACCTCACGCCCCACGTGTTGAGCAATTCGGCGGTACGTCCTCCCCACGTCCACGCTGCCGCGGCATGCTACCAGTGTTAAAGACTGCGATGGAGCTCCGTATGCCACGGCAAACTGGCTGACACTGACGGCGGCGGTGCACAAATGCTGCGCAGCTAGCGCCATTCGACGGCCAACACCGCGGTTCCTGGTGTTCAAAAATGGCTCTGAGCACTATGGGACTCAACTGCTGAGGTCATTAGTCCCCTAGAACTTAGAACTAGTTAAACCTAACTAACCTAAGGACATCACAAACATCCATGCCCGAGGCAGGATTCGAACCTGCGACCGTAGCGGTCTTGCGGTTCCAGACTGCAGCGCCTTTAACCGCACGGCCACTTCGGCCGGCGGTTCCTGGTGTGTCCGCTGTGCCGTGCGTGTGATCATTGCTTGTACAGCTCTCTCGCAGTGTCCGTAGCAAGTATGATGGGTCTGACACACCGGTGTCAATGTGTTCTTTTTTCCATTTCCAGGAGTGTATTATAACCATACTACATAATGGATAATTTTAATGAAACTAATTACATTTTTGGTCATTTCCGTTAAAATGCCATCACTCTGGACATTAGCCATTTACGTGGCATCACTAAATACAAATGAAGCTGTATATGCACAATCGTTTTATTATAGGTCAATATCAGCTATTAAAAAATGGGAGTACCGGTATATAACAGCTTAAGCGACATGCAGTTATTCTAATGGATCATAATACAGGCGTGGAACATTGTAAATTATAATTTTTTATTTATTTTTTTAAATAATGGACTATAAAAAGGAGAACATACGCATTGCCAATCAGACATATGTTAGGTAAATTTCATTGTTTACTAGTAGTGAACGGTGGGCAAGGCAGACTAGAGTTACGTTTGCAAACTTCTGTACTGTCGTCATACTAAGGTAACAGTGGCATAATTTACTTAGAAAGAAATGATAAGGGACCAAAAAAATATTGTGAAACCAACTTGATACAAGGCAGTCAAAAGTGTAAAATACAAAGTAATCAATATAAAAAACTATTCATTCCAATAAAAGTATAAGTTAACGATACTGAAATAGTTTCTATGTCGGTGTCTCATCGAAGGCTATGACCAAGGTTAAATTAATCAATTCCAGTACGTTTATATGGTCAAAAGCACGATCCGGTACATGACAATGCTCTAAATAGAAGCAATCTAGCTAATGTCAGTTGAAATAAACGGTCATATATGTAACCTATTTGTTGTTCCTCTAATAAATACACACAAACACAGCCACTCACAAAATACATGATGTGTAACTCATGTATCAAGTATGTGATCTCGTCGAGTGTCAATTCGAGTAAATTACGATCATTGATGCGCTTAATCTCTGCTTACTATGGGCAAATAGTGTACTGGACCAATCAGTTCAAAAATGGCTCTGAGCACTATGGGACTTAACATCTTAGGTCATCAGTCCCCTAGAACTTAGAACTACTTAAACCTAACTAACCTAAGGACATCACACAACACCCAGCCATCACGAGGCAGAGAAAATCCCTGACCCCGCCGGGAATCGAACCCGGGAACCCGGGCGTGGGAAGCGAGAACGCTACCGCACGACCACGAGATGCGGGCTGGACCAATCAGTACTAACATTGGGATTCATTCATTTTACTTATCTTTACAATTCAGTTCTTGTATAGAATTGGTAGTTAAAGCATATCTGCTACACACTGATTTACAAGAAACGAGCATGAAAGTTGGAAGCACAATTATTTTGACTATAAGACCAATATACTGATTAAGACAAACTGACTATAATAACGGGAGGTGATAATGTACCAAGTACAAAGTCTGTCTAAGGAAGGTAAGTTACTCATAGAAATGACAACATATTGAACTCTATACTAGGTATGAGCTGATATAAACACGTGAACTACTATCATATAATCAGTATTAAACAGCAGAATCTCTACAAGCAAGTTGACATTGAATCTACAAAGGAAGCTAAGTCATACTAAAAGTGATGTAACAGTAACACGCGGTAAACGGACGGAGAAACGGTCGTGCTTCGATATTATGACGTGTAGGACGTCTAAGTAGACAACATTTTACAAGTAACTCACCATACTTGTGGATAGCGATCATAAGTGGCTAACACTAGTTAGTCGGTGGTGAGATGGGCGTATTCCATGCGGAAGGAATGTAGTGACTAGTATGAAATCAAAACTAGTCGTTCACAGATCGTAACTAAGATAACTTCAGCACCAAGGATACGGAATAGTGGAAATGTTTCACTTGCAGTATCGAGAACCAGACTATTCGACGCATACATACACTCATTTTGATTATGGATATACGAAGACAATGAAAATCCGTTGAAGCATTGCACAGTGTCTTTAACGTGCGTATTGATCGCGTCACGTCGCTCTTTTCAGTTCTGAATACGTAAAGATACCTAGAATAATAGTGCCCCCTGAGAGGTTTCGCCTGATTTCATGCAACTCTATTTAATGTAACTGTCATGCATTTCGTTTTTCATGACAATTCTCGGTCGCACCCAGCAGGGGCAATGGGGACGTCCCAGCAGCGTTCTAAATGAGGTGTTTGATGAATCACCATACAGCCCGGAATTTAATCTCTCGGATGTTCATCTCTGCTCACATGAATCTCTGGCTCTGAAGACAGCATTGTCACACAGGCAACAAACTGGAGACCAACGTAGAGAAGTCGTGGAAAGCACAGGCCTCTGGCTTCTATGACGAGGGTGTGGTATCAAGTATCGATACTATCCCACAGCGTATCAGCGAATAGCAAGTTTCCATCTGCCACCCATAGTGATCGCGTGAGATCTGCGGACCCAATGTAATACACCCGCTGAGCCACGCTTTCAGCAGCTCTGGACTACGAGCGCTCTCTGCCGCCAGGATATAGAGCGCCTGGCGGCAAACACACGCCCACTCCCACTTGGAGCCTCATCGCGATGACACACTCATTCGTGTAGTAGTACAGCGAGTCTCGTCTGTAACGTTGGATAGCTGGATTCAGTTTCTTGTTGCTTATTTGTAATGAGCCTTCGTAAGCTTGGAGAAATACAAGAAATACAACGACAGTTGACGCATCACTCTGTAGCCCACCAGTGCTTACCATTGTGTACGAAGTACACAACAGAGTGTATCGGAAAGTTGGTATAATGCTACGATAAATGTCTAACCCGAGGCGGCAACTATATTGAGAAGTATGTGGAAGGTGTAGTAAACTCTTGCAAAAACATTTTTTTTTTTTTTTTAAATCATGACTGGTTTCCATATTGTGACTGATCCGACGTTACTTTACGAACAGCCCTCGTAGTTAAAGAGCACTTTGATAACCAAATTTAGTAGTTGATGCTGTCTCAGAACGAGCAAGGCCAATATACACCACTACAGAAACGAACAAGGCCTGTAAATGGAAGGAGAATGAAGCCCTTTAGCACAACTATTGCTTGGTCCAGTAAGGGAAGTGCGAAAGGAGGTGGCTACAGCGTACCTAAGAAAATCGGAAGAAATGGTTCAAATGGCTCTGAGCACCATGGGACTTAACTTCTGAGGTCATCAGTCCCCTAGAACTTGGAACTACTTAAACCTAACTAACCTAAGGACATCACACACATCCATGCCCGAGGCAGGATTCGAACCTGCGGCCGTAGCGGTCGCGCGGTTCCAGACTGAAGCGCCTAGAAGCGCTTGGCCACTCCGGTCGGCAAAATCGGAAGAATCAGCGAAAGATACGTCACGCGCTCTGATCCGTCGCCATACTGTTCTGGATGCAACAAAATATTACTGGACACGTTGGAGAGGCCCATCTAGTACCGAACATTCCACAGTGACATTTTCAATCTGCAGAGCGGTGTGCGCTGATACGAAACTCCCTGGCAGATTAAAACTGTTTGTCGGTTAGAGGCTCGGGATCGACTTACACTTTCGCGGAAAAATGCTCTACCAATGCTTTTTCCGCTTATCGCCAGCGGTCATTTCACCTTTTTTTTTTGTGAATTTGATTGCTCAGCAGCCTACACAGATTTTTTCCAGAATCATTTAGAAAACAAATGGTGAAAAAAGTTTTTGGTTTGATGTGGACGCGGAGCTGCTACGTTTAACTTCACAACTTACAGCTCACGGATCTTTTTCCCCCCTTATGCGGCAGGAAGGAACGGACACAGTCAGGCTGGGAGAACACAAGATGGGCAGGGGTCGAGTCCCGGGGCCTAGCCTCGACATCTCCCTCCCGTCGGTCTCTGTGTTGCTCCCACACAAGACTCTGGGCCTTTTTATTTTTTTATTTTTTGTTAATTAATTTCTATTCTTTTTTTGTTGTAACCTTGCGACTTGCTACTCAAAAAGAATGAAGCTAGATCAGACTTAATTCCTCATTTCCAGTCATGGCCTACAACAGTTTTTGTTTGTTTTTTATTAATTAAACGGAAAAACAGGACAATCGGGGCCACAGGAAGGAAATAAACTGTCCAACAACACGCCTTGAATAGGTATCTTGACGAAAATACCAAGAGGGACGGTTAACACAACACCTTTTTTCCTGCGTTTACCAAAAACAAAGTAACAAGAACAAAACGTACGAACAGGATAGGGAGTACGCACTTTATCCATTCCTTAACGATTAAATACCAAATACAGCACATTCGCAAAAATATAGCGATAGCCTGCCGTTCTTTGCTGTGTCCAATATTACAGTAACCATATACTTGTGAAAGGCACAAGGTCATACCCGCTCTCCACCACGTTATTACGAACATAATACCGGACAAACAACATACTTGTATTATTCGTTCTGAAAAAGAAGGTTGAATCGGGATGCAGGAGAATTTCACTGGAAATTGCCGTTTGTGTCGTTCTGGCAAGGAAGGTCAATTGCCGGCGGAGACAACTCCATCGTCTGTGTCCACAGGTGTCCAACTGATGAGATAATGTATCCGTTTTTTCATGGCAACGACTACTTCGGCATATCTCACGAAGGCCAGTGCGAAAAAGTCGAAAGTTGTTGTGGAGAAGATTATGAACGACTTGGTACCATGATTACGCCATTTCCATCGGCAAAATGCGTAGGCTTACATTGGACCAGACATCTTTCCAATCTCTCTCGCGACAGGGACTCCACAGAGGAAGAGCCATTTTGAAACGTCCAACGACATAACAGCATTTTGACGGAGAGGTGGGCATGAGAAACAATATCAACTGACAAACAACTGACATCAATAAAAAATTTCCCACTATTATTATTTATCCCACCAACGTGTTCCGGAGGGGTTAAGCACGCAGGTCGAAGAGAGTCAAGGAGGCGAGGTGTAAGTGACTGGGGGACGCGAAGAAACATTAAAACAGTGCGCCGAAGAAATAAAACAGAAGCCTTGGCCCGAACATCAGGGAGGCCCAGAGCTACCACCAGCTGGGCTTTCACCATAACTTTATAGCTCACACAGTAAACAGAATTTCACCAGATATACTTGTCCGATAATCGTTGAAACTTCCGTGACACCGTCGCCCCAAGGGGAATAATTTTGGCAGCAAAACAGGGTTTGGTGAAGACCTATGTTCCCAAGGTCCGAACCTTATGAATTAACGAGAGGGAGTGACGTTCGTTTTCAAGGATCGCTCCTTCAATTCTGTCCGGGTCGGACTTCCAGTTCAACGCAGCTATCTTTATCGGACATCGACTAATAATACCACCCTACGATCGATGGCGGGCGACCGCGTCAAATCCCCGCAAATTGAGTAACCGACACTTCCGGTCGTTAACCTGCGTACGGACGAAAGATGAACCTTGCTCCCAATAACGACCAGCCCCCCCCCCCCCCCCAATCGAGCAACTATGGACCTCAATAAATGTTCCAGAAATAGCACGAATAGCGAATTAGATAGGGGATTCCCATGCAGGACACCTCGACACTCCTCTATGGGTGGAGAGTGGGCGGGAAGGGGGGGGGGGGGGTAGTAAGACGACAATTCACGTCAATAGACGCCTGAATACTAGTAATCAGAGACATGAATATCCGTTGTGTAGCATCAGTAAAACAAACAGTCGTCAGCACTAGCAACAGAAAATCACGACTAACTCGGTCAAACACACAATTAAAATCAAAAAGTAAAGCGTCGGAAACAGGAACAGGGAAGTAATCGAGATGAGATCGCGATATTTAGCAACTGGAGACTGTAGAGTGTAGCCCGGGACACAGTTTTGATAACGCGCGATAGTGTCAGCAAGCATATCAGACAAATGACTATTTAAAGCGCGCGCTACGATTTTATAGTCAAAATTTAATAGCTTCATCGTTGGGACCTGATCCACGGACAGACATCCCGCCCTTTTCGAATTAAAACAAATTTTTCGACCTTAAGCGAGGGTGGAGGGTATACCCCTTGACTTCATTCATCATAGATCTTATCGTATCTCCAATCAGAAAAAAAATTCTTTGGGAAACCCATCCAAACACGGAGATTTGAGGGAAGCAGAGCGAAATACAATATCAGTTACCTTGTCAAGGTGGAAAGCTACCAAAAACTTCTCATGGAGAGCTGTCGTGACAACATTATCAAGACGAGAAGTAAAATTAGCAATAAGTATTCCGTCTGATGCCACTAATAACAGGAAGATTCACGTATTATATCAGCTTGCGACGACCACTCACGGACACCTATAGAACGAATGATAGTGAGACAAGTCCTTTGAGATCGTGTTAGAGGCCGAATTAGATGAAAAGAGATGACAATTCATACTGGACTAGGAACTCAAACGAAGACCATCTAACTGTAGTTCTTTTGAGTTGCAGGGGTGTCATCTTCACGCAATGAACTTCCACAACTCTTAAACTGACGTCTCGAGTATTGTCATAAGGCCCACGAAAGACAGCATAGTAAAATTCCTGAATCCTCCACATTCAGTCACTTTACCAGCTCTAAAACTTATAACTGCAGTACAAAGCCGAGGTTTGGCAATGACAGCCCATACTTGGGAATAGCTCGCCCGCACCCACACGGCAGCGATGACATCATGCAGATAGGGGTTCACCGGGTGTAAGATACTTAGATTCCAGGCAGAGCAAGAGTAATGTACCCTCTGCGGGACGCGGTTAAGAGTCATTGAAACAGCACACTGGTCAGTGAAGCTGGAGTGATTTACAGAAGTTGTCTACACAGGGAAGCAGACAAATAAAAAAGATCTAGTCGACTACTAGAAGTAGCCGTGAAATACGTTAAACACGCTAACGTGGGATGATATCTGCAGATCCAAGCATCCTGTAGACTTACCGACGCCAGCATATCATTACGTTCACGACAGTAGTTGTAATTGGTAGTATGATACACAGGACGTAGGTCGCAATAAAAATCTCTGCCCATGAAAATGTTTTCGAGGAGTCTGACGAAGTAAATAAATGACATCTTCCTTGTAGAAGCGCTAGCGGTCATTTGTAGGACCGGATCCAGACGGAGCATAAGGAAAAATCAAGGTGAGATTGTAAACACGCCGGCCGCGGTGGTCTCGCGGTTCTAGGCGCGCAGTCCGGAACCGCGCGACTGCTACGGTCGCAGGTTCGAATCCTGCCTCGGGCATGGATGTGTGTGATGTCCTTAGGTTAGTTAGGTTCAAGTAGTTCTAAGTTCTAGGGGACTGATGACCACAGCTGTTAAGTCCCATAGTGCTCAGAGCCATTTTGTAAACACGACGCTTTGCACCCCGACCGTGGTCCTGTGTTTCAAAGTCCGTCAACGGAATAGCGCCCCTAAAAAGCACGGCCGAGCCAGTAGAACTGGGTGCTCTATTTCAGTGACGGACTTTGAAACAGTAAAAAACAAAGAACACCCAGAGCGCCAAAACACTTGCAACCACAGAACGTCAACTTGAGAATCATAAATAAACTGTCGTAGCGTAGCAAGCCATAATGGAGAGATTATCATGTTAACCATTTAGGGTAGAAACGTACATGCCTGCATTAGCTAATACATTTACGGGATGAAAGTAGACTAGAAAATAATTTACGCATTACGTCCCGCTCTCCACGCACCGGCAGACAGCGGATTTGAATCCTCTCCACCAGAAGGTACAGATTCCATGCTATATTTTTTACGGCCTGACGCTGTACGCTCACGTTGAAAACGGTGTTTCAAATCACTTCGTGACAACATAATCTCTTGACCCACAAGGGTGGGGGCTCATCAAGCTCCGCTGCGGTACGGGAAGGGACGTCCTCACTCCATTCAACGGAAAGCTAGACTCGCAACCGGGAGAGATGAATATCACGAGGTAAAGGAGAGACCGGCAATGCTGCGTCTAAAGCTTTCTGCGTCTTCTGAGTACCCCTAAGAGAATACACAGTGACCTATTTCCTAATCAGATCAGATTAAGGAATGGATGGCATTGGACAAGAACATTGTAAAGACAAAAGATCAGACGATGTCTTCGTTAACTCCTCCGAAACAAACGTTCCTATGGCTAAAGGAGAGGACGAAGATGCAACATCAACAGAATCGGCCCCCTCATCTCTGGCGAAACCAGAAGCGCAATTAACGTCAGTATGGAAAACATCACCACTGGAAGAAGCACCATGCAAAATCACCACCTTCTCAGCGAGGCGAGATTATGGAGGGTGACTTCAAAATCTTTATCATCCAGAGTCCGCCGGCATTCAAACGATGTTACCGGTGCAGTCGCCGTAATGGCAGCGGGAACCGCAACTGAACGTAGCGGTAAGGGCGGAAAGTCGCAAGGAGTGGGGGGAAAATGTCTCACTAATGTCCCCTACAGGTGAAGTACTGACAGCAGATTGCGAAGACACTAATTTAGCTAATGTCAAAGGACGACGTTTTTATTAGGTGACTTTAAAACCGTAACACGGAGCGGACAACTGGATGTTAGGTGGCCCTTTTTATTACAACGGAAGAAAGTTCCTCCTTGCCCTGCACACGTAACATGAATCCGGTGCCCACAAACATTGAGTTGTGAAGTAATATCCCTTTGAACAGACTTCCATTGTTCGGATACCACTGTAATTTACAAGCGATATTGGGCAGACCAGCGTTCTCGCACGAAATGTCGAGCGACTTCGTAAGTAAGCAACTCCTGCATAAGAAATGAATTGTCCACTTCGGTTGAGAGATTGTAAATTCTAAACGGAATATACCCGATCACCGCATTTGAAAGAAGGACTGGATTAATGGAACCATTACGACGTTCAAAAACCACCTGAGAACCAACTCGAGAGAGAAGCCGGTCTACCTGCAAGGGATCTTGAAACTTCACAAAAAATTAAATCAATCTAGAATCAAAATAAGCAGTATCTAACTGATCAGACGTAACGCGGATCGCATCAACCAACCAATCGTCAGCTTCTAGAGAGTCTTGTTGCACATGACGCGTACTCTTTGTCAAAACTGAAACGAACGAACATCGACGAGGAATATTCTTGGGAGTCTTGACACACATCATGACGCGGGCATGGAACGCCGCCACCAGAGAACAAACCAACAATCCGGCCGAAAGCACACACAAGACTGACTACCCAAAGGATCGACACACGCTTCGCTGCCATACAGGCGGAAGTAACAACAACCTCCTTGGCCGACGTGCAAGGCGGACCTGCAACTGGGCTACCCAAGCACTTGTTACGACCCGTCCTCCAGGGGTGGTAATCGTGCAAATTTCGCAGGAGAACAACTGTGAAGTTTGGAAGGTAGGAGACGAGTTACTGGCGGAAGTACACCAGTGAAGACGAGTCGCGAGTCGTGCGTGGATAGCAGTCTGTAGAGCACTTGCCAGCGAATTGGAGGTACCGATTTCGAGTCTCGTCCGGTACACAGTTTCAATCTGCCAGGAAATTTTGTTACATTCTGTTAGTAATAAACTGTTTGTGTGTCATCTCAGACTACACTAGACAGAAATAGTGAAGCTGCACGAGACAGTACGCTATTTAACACTTCTCCGACGGTAAATGACCCTAACTTTATCATATGGAATCGTAGCAAAGCATTAGTAGTAGCATGGGTATTGGTAGCGCAATTTTTAGTAGTAGCTGCTGAAGAAAAAGCAAGGTGGTGGTAGTAGCAATTGGAAGTTTTATGTAATTACAATAGTTATATTGTTTGTTACTGTAACAGCAGTAGTATAGTCTGTTGTAATGGCACTTAGTATGTATCAAGATAACAGTAAAAGTAGTCAAGATCATTTCAAACAATGAAAAACTGTGGCTCTTTCTCTTTAGTAGTAAAGGACAATTCGACTGAGGAGGAAACAGACGCCGCAAAAAATGGTTCAAATGGCTCTGAGCACTATGGGGCTCAACAGCTGTGGTCATAAGTCCCCTAGAACTTAGAACTACTTAAATCTAACTAACCTAAGGACATCACACACATCCATGCCCGAGGCAGGATTCGAACCTGCGACCGTAGCAGTCGCGCGGTTCCTGACTGAGCGCCTAGATCCGCTAGACCACCGCGGCCGGCCAGACGCCGCAGGTAGAGCAGAACATAGGTAGGCATATAAATGTTAAAATGATAGTTGTATACTGAAATAAAGATAAGGGAAAAATACTATAATAGACACTCTAAAATTAACTCAAAGTTAGTATAAGTAAAGATGAAATGACATAAATATAATTGGATCTACGTAAAAGTTCATACACCTGTGAATCTCTGTGAGAAGCTCCAGTGTCGTCGCAAGAAAGTGGACCATGAAAAAATAATAAATAAATAAATAAAGTTGATGTGCATTGCTCTTTGTGAAAATTGAAACGTCTAGAAAGTTAGTTCCCAGTCCAAGCTTGGACCAGAGCAGCGATAATAAGTGATTGAGACTGCAGCGAGATGCTGCATACATAGTCCCAGGAACGCGGTCTTTTATGTTACGTCTCGCAAATTCGTTGGAGAAGCATCAAACTGAATGGGAACGTGGAATCAAGTGTCGTTATACCTCGACGAGACCAAAGCGCGTGGTATCAGCATCTGACAGTTGAGAAAGGGCAGAACAAATTGTCTCCGGCAGTGCGACTTCTACACAGCACGCTGATACGACGGTGACGCGTGTGTGGAACTAGGTGATAGAAGATGGAGTACATAGTGACAAGAGGGTACTATAACACACACTGTTACCAGAGAGCTCGATAACTGCCATCTTGTCGACACAACACCTCCGTCCGCAGATTTGGCTCGATGTTGAGAAACTGCAATGGATTTGGACATGTTGGCGTCGAAAGTTCGACGGCGCCTGCAAAGGGCTGGAGTTATGGCACTCATACCATTGCGTCAGCTTCCACTTACCGGAAACCAGCAACGCTTCAAATTGTAACGCTGTCACTGCCGTTCTTAAAGGCAGGATTTGGTTGTTCTGGATGAGGCCAGCTTCAATTCATACTACGGTGGTTGCAGCGTACATGTTAGATGATGTCGTGGTGAACACAGTCCAGCAACTGCAAAGTGGAGCGACATAGCGGACAGATGCCAAATGTGATGGTTTGAGGCGCCATGAGCTATTACATGCAGCCACACCTTCAACGTAATGGTGGGCAATATTAATACAAGATGCTCTATTAGAGAGGTTTCGAAAACTGAAGCACTCTCCCCCAACCCCCCCCCCCCCCTCCCCAACCCTCTGTAGGCAACTTCATATGCCATACTGTAATAGGACAACGTCTGACCACTTCTAACAAGAAGTATACAAGCCTTCTACGAGGAGCGATGAGTACCACTGCTCCCATGGCCTGCACGTTCCCTGGGATGTCTACCATCAAACATATCTGGGATACGATCGGTCGGTAACGTATTCAAAAAATGGTTCAAATGGCTCCGAGCACTATGGGACTTAACTTCTGAGGTCATCAGTCCCCTAGAACTTAGAACTACTTAAACCTAAGGACATCATACACATCCATGCCCGAAGCAGGTTTCGAACCTGCGACCGTAGCGGTCGCGTGGTTCCACACTGTATCGCCTAGAACCGCTTGGCCACTCCGGCCGGCGGTAACGTATTCCCTCTGGGCCTCCTGCAGCCACTAACGACGCCTTCTGGACGCGCCTACAAAACGTGTGACACTGTGTTCCCCAGAAGCACAGCCTGGTCCTCTCAGGTTCCATACTACGTGTTTGAAGGTAACGATTGTATCACGTGCTAGCTTAACACTAATTGGACTCTCACGGTCAACGTGCATGTACAGTCACGTCATTCCAATCATTTGCCTACTTTCATGTAACAAATCTGTGCACCAAATTTCAACGCAATCACAAGTCTTCTTTCCGGAGTAGCGCCGCGCGTGGTAGCCGCGTGGTCTTGGGCTCCTTGCCGCGGTTCGCGCGGCTCACAAGCTCGCTTGTGAGCTCTGCAACATATATGTACTAGTTTATATTTACATGACAAACCCTATTTTTAGGGCAATATTTTAATTTGGACATATGGATCTATGCAGACATTTGTAAAAACGGCAATGATACATGAGTCCATACTAATGTAAAATTGCCACCTTCTGAAGAAGACAAATTTAAATTTGTTGAAACCTATGCAAAGATTTCTTTACCCATTGCAACTGGTCGGCTGTTTATAATTTTATTACGTGGAACCGTTGCTGTTGTGCAGCTATGTTTAAAATACTGAAATTTAGTTGAACTAAATTAGGGGATTCTGAGGGAATTGGACAAGGAAACGAGGCACTAAAAATAGTACTGTTCTTTGCTATTTCTTCAGCAAAATAACTGATAGAATATAAAATGTAGACATGCAGTTGAAAGAAAAGCGTTTATGGAGAATAGAAATTTGTTAACATCGAAAATACATTTAAGTGTCCGAAACTCTTTTCTGAAGGTATTGCTCTGGAGTATAGCCATGTATGGAAGCAAAATATGAGCGATAAACAGTTTACACAGAAAGAGAATAGAGACTTTTGAAATTTGGATCTACAAATGAATTCTGAGAAGTATAGGTATAGGTAGTGTAACTAATGAGGAAGTACTGAAGAGAACTGGCGAGAAAAGAAATTCGACTAGAAGAAGGGATGGGACACATTCTCAGAACCACTGAATCACCAGTTTCGTAGTGGTGGCAAGTTGGGGGGGGGGGGGGGGGGGGGGAGATCGTAGAGGGACAGCAATACACGAATACATTAAGCAGATTCAGAAGGATTTAGGTTCCTGTAGTTATTCGGCGTCGATAGGCTTGACAGTATAGAGTAGAGTGTAGAGCTGCATTAAACTCGTCTTCGGAGAGAGGGCCACAATAATAACTCATTTGTAAAGGACTCAGATATTTGAATGACGAGAGGGAGGGGTTGGCGGGAGAAGGAGAGGCGAATAGGGACATAGGTAGTTACTATAAGTGCACTTCGAAGTATTGTTCGTACTTCCTTATTCTTTTCACAGAAACGCAAGGAAAGGTTCACGCTACCGCCTATGTCATAAAATACTGTTTCACCGTACTTCGACGTTAACCGGTTTTCTCTTCTGTGACAGAAAACAAACGAGCGGGCACAAGTACTCAGCTTCGAAGCTGCACGGTATCCCTGTCACCCCTTCCATCTGCAGACAAAGGTACGTCAGGCAATTCCCTCTGCACTTCACTGCAAGGGAGCTAGCGTAAAAACATTCCTACACGCTTCCGAATGCGTGCGACTGATCCATATTTTAGCAGCCGTTAAAGATTCATATGTGCTCGTGAGACAGCCCATGGCATTATTTCTTCTGTGCTTTGCTGGCAGGCTTTGAGGACGTGCCTGCTTACATTCTCCTGCGAAGCTTTAACTCACACTTCCATAGCTGCTACTATTTCTTCCAATAAGATGCTTAAACTTTCAGACAGTCTGCAAAACGTATTCTTAATTGATTAAATTTCTGATGTCATTGGCTCCCATACGTAGTACGTCGCTGTTGCAGACTACAGAGGAATTCCAATATTTTGGATACTACTACACCATCCGATCATAAGCATTGGAACAACGATTAATGGACTAATATGGGACGCGTCTACCCTTCGCTTTTACGATGGCTCAAACTCTGCTGGGAGAATATCAGTAAGGTGTCTGAATAGCTGTGGAAGAATGTCAGCTCATTCTTCTCAACCAGAAAACGTAGTGGTGTTGGGTGCTGGGGTCTGGCGTGAAGTCGACGTTGTGAGTGATCGCAAAGGTGTTTTACTGAGTTCAGGTCGGGACTCTTCGCAGGCCAGCCCATTTCAGAAATGTTATTGTCCACTAATCATTATCTCACAGTTCCTGCTTTATGATAGACTGCATTCTCATGCTTATAGAAAAAATGACTGTTTCCGAACAGTTCCTCTCCTTCACATAGTACATATCACTGTAAAATGTGATCATATGCTTCCATTTTAGTTTTTCCCTAAGCACAATGAGGGGATCACACACTGACTACGAGAAGGACCCAGATATCGTTACACTATCACTTTTGTACTTCCCTCCTGGCATTGCACATGACGGCAAGTAAAGTTCTCCAAGTATTAGCCACAGCCAAACTTGCCCACTGTTATCAAGAGAATTCACTAGAAGCGGCTTTCATTTCTTATTCTGATAGTGGCATTATGAATTAATTGAACTCGCCAGTGACGATAAAAACTTTGGATCCAAGTACATGCGCTTCTTTATCCTTTCCGTCTATCTGCGTTACAAAGAAACTTTGCTTGAATTTAGATTTTCCCTTCTGTTAAATCTTATTTGTCAGGTGATTTATTCAAGATATTTATTTGCTTTGTCGCTTCTTCTCGACTTTCTGATAGGACCAAATATTCATCAGGAAATTCGAAGCAGCAGACGTTCATCCATCCGAAGTTTCTTCCTAGTAAGAGAGAGTATATTTCTCATCTTCATGCTTTGAGTTCAAACTCCCTTTATTCGCTGCAGGACACTGCTGAATATGAGTGGCGATGAAGTTTTAGTACCTCCAAAAACCCATAATATCCAACCATTTCGTGTGACATACGGCACCTTGACTTGATCTCTAAGGAATAACATTTTCTTGTTTCACATTAACCAGTTTCTTTCCCTTAATTAGAGGCTGCAGATATCGAGGTTTCCTGTTTTTTCAGAGTATTCACTACTATATACTGTTAATCCAGGCTTTGTCCCTGGTCGGCTGTAGTACAGACACACTGTCATTCCACCGGCACTGCAGCGTTTTGACCTTTTTCTTCGCCGTGTACTCATTTTACGAAATGTCACACACACCCAACATTTAGCTCTTTTGATTTGCAAAGACAGTGTAACAATAGAAAACTAATATGTATACGCATTCAACACACTATTAGATACGCATTCAACACACTCTTACAAAGTTGATTATTTGTTATTCAATACATTAACATATTCTCTATCTTTTTTAGCAGATGTAACGTCAATCATAAAACATGGAAACAGTACGATGAAATGCAGTTGAAGATGAGTATAATTGGCGATACAAACGAAACTGCATTCTTTATTAATTAAATTTTCCCCCATCCCGAAGGTTAGAATGGGCATTACGATGTCCGACCCATTGAAGTGTGTATTAGAGCCATATAAGAGGCGAGCTCTCAATGGGACAGAGGGGAGGCTATCGAAAACCTTAGTAACATCCGGAGTATTAGGGCTATATTTAATTTAGTGCTGCTAAAATATGTTGCAGATAGGAAAACGTGACTGTATACTACGTATCTGAGAGTGTGTGTGAGCAAGTAACAGCTATCCCAGTAGGGAATAACTGAGAGAGGAAGTCCAGTCTCCAGCATTTGTCTTAAATTCAAAGCTAACATTCCTCAGATATTTGTCAGAATAGAAGAATGAATACTATTTTTAATTTGGTTATGTGGCAATATGTCACAGGCAGAAATGTGAAAGCGTAGTGCACGTGTAAGAGTCATTGTTTATTTGCATGCGAGTCGATGACCTGCCCAACGTGGCATGTGTACCCATTTCACAGTCGATTGTAGACAATGCGTTAGACGGGGATTGATGTGTTACATCGACCTTTGTATGGAACTGAGTTACAGTGTGAACAAAAGCAACACAAATGTACAAGAAATGAGAATGGTGCAGTACGTACAGTTCATGGGCAATCGACGTAGGAAGGTGCGGAATATTGCTCATCGCAGTGCTAACCGTCGTTTCCGACCATGAAATGTGTGTAAATGAGCGCCGCAAGGGAAGGTGTGCTTTTATTGGCGTACTTCATGGCACTTACTGAGGTCTTTTGGTGTCGGTTCCGAGCGGCGGTATATCTGAAGCGTTTTCAGCCACGCATAAGAATACACAGTGATTTCAACCCTGTCGTCACCGTTCTCATCTTCATCGCACAGGTGTCAAGAAAAGGGGAGAGATCTTTTTAAATGAGGGGAATGATGGCCTTCACATCGTGTGAAACGTCCACAGTGTCGTCAGGCAGACCTGGTGAAATTTGGTGTCACTGTGGTACCATTAACCCACCTTGCACTTCTGACTCTGACGTTTTTTTCTCATATCTGGACACATTGTTATTTGAAGCGCCGTCGAGTCCAAGGGTGACGTCATGACGTCGTATTGCACCGCGTTTTCACACCATTACAGAAGATGCTTGTAGGCGCCTTGGAGCTAAGTTTCACATTTCTGCTCCGCAATAGGAGAAAATGACAAGGTTTCAAAAAAAGTGGTCCTTGAACTCCTTTGTGCAGTATTTTTACACAGGGAAAAAGGAGACTACGATGTACCACTCAGAATGAAACGGGTAGTAAGTGGCCGTATGGGTGCATTTTCTGCTGGTGGAAGTTTTTAACAAAACACCGGAAGTGCAGTGTATTTCTCACGAAGTCTGATGCATGCAAATCCACGTTGTGGCCCCTGAACAACGGGTACACTTAGAGTGCACTGCTATGTCATGGATGGGCGAAAAAGCCACTTCCTGACCCTTTAAAATGGGGACCCTGCAGCGAAGGGACTCAGTCCGAACAGGTAACATTGACCCTCCAGAACTGAGGGGGGTGGTGTTGGACGAGAACCGAACTTGTCAAAATAAGATATTAAAAAATCTAATGAAGAAACAGCAGGCCTCAGGACTGACATTTTACGGTGAACTGGCAGACCACGAAAGAGCTTGAGATTTGTTTTATGACATGTTCGAACTCTCTAGCAAGCTGCAGCCTTAAGAAAATACATGATCATTTGGATAAGTACGGACTTGATATTAAAGCCGTTCAGAATGTGAAATGTGTAGTACTAGAGAAGAAGGATCACAAGATATTGTGTAGCTGTCAAAATAAACATCACATGTTTCCTACATGTTTCATTGTAAATGAAAGAAAAATATATCAGACTTCCAGACGAAATAACACTGTGCGGACTCAGACTCAGAGGGAAATTCTTTAACTATAGTCTCATTTGTGCTGTTGCACCAATTGAAGAGAAGAGTGAAGAAGAGAAGGATGCTTTATATGATGAGTTAGATGATCTATACAATAAACGTCCAAGAGGAAGCTGTAAAGAAGTTCTTGGAGATGTGAACACTAAAATACGAGAAGAATATGAATGTAAGTGTTGTATTGGAAAATACAGTCTGTGTGACAGCTCAAATGACAGTTAGGTCAGATTTGCTTCCTCGAGAAACATGGTAATGGGTAGTACAACTTTTAACCAAAAAGATGTACATAAAATGGCATGGAACTCCTCAGATGGAAATGCTTTCCACTAAATTGACCATCTCTTTATAGTTTTCTCTGTCCAAGTTTACGGATGTTCGAAACTGTAGGGATGCTGATGACTCTGATCATTAGCTTGTAATAGTAACAATCAGAAGTGAAATACCTGATACAAAGAAGAAACGCGGATCTCATGCAAGAAAAATTCCGAACTAATAAGATAGAGAAGCCCGAGACTGCTCAAAGGTTTTCGAACTCATTCAAGCAAGAGCTGACACTGTTCCCGACAGTGAGAAAATCAAGCAAATATGGAGGAACCTATAGGACACCCGTGCAAAACCTGCAGACGAAGGTCCAGGGAGAGTAGAACTGGCCATAAGCAACGGTTTGTTTGACGAATAGCGTACACACATAACAGCACTTTAAAATGATGCGTACAAGATAGTGCAACAGACTACCCATACGCGTAGATCTGCAGATTATAAAATAGCTGGAAAAGAAGAGGTCACACGAAACGAAAAAGATAGAGCACGAAAGAAAACAATTGGATGAAATGGAAAAGGTTGAAAGCGTGAATGAGGTGACAGCATTTTGTCAAAAGTGAAATAAGAGGGGAAAGGATATCCAGCCTAGAAATTTATGTAGAAATACAGGTGACTGAATTCTCAACAGTGATGAAGCAACACCTATGACGGCCTGCTAAAAAGCAGTGCCTCGGACTTTTTCAGTTGGCAACTCCTCAAGCTTTTTAAACAAAACAAACGTTATCGACACTCTCCGAATTTGAGCCGTGCACAGCTCTTGTTCATGCTATTTACTGCTTGGCATCTTGTAACTGCGGTTATGGCATCTCGTTTCTTATTCAATTTACTAGCGTCACTAAGTTGCTGGCTTGCTTGCCCATGAGTGGCAGCAGCAGCGCTTATCGATACGAGTACTGTCGTGTTATCTTTGGAGCGACCGCTAGTATTTCCAGGTCGCGTTGTGTGGAGCAGGGAGTTGCGAACGGACATTAGTTCAGTTGGGGCGCTGCAGCGAGCAGGTCCATGCAGCGCCCGGGCAAGCCGGGACCGCCGGCGGCGTGCTGCCACTGCCACATGGAGGAGGGCTAGATGCGAGAGCGACGGCTTTGTTGCACACCGAGCCCTGGATGTTTAAGTTGAGTGAAGAGTTAACCGTTAATGCAAACTTGACTATTCTGAGATCTCGCCTTTGGTCGGCGGGTTGTTGCCCCCAGGGCCGCTGAGCCTGGAGGCAACGAGTAAAGTGTTTCGAGGAGGTGAAATATTGCAACCGTGTTTATGTGTTATTCATCATTGAATTAGTATTATTCTTATTATTCAAGTGCAACCAGCGGTATTTCCTGCCTTGCGGCCGCTAACGCCCCAGTTACCTGCCATGGAGCTTAGCGTACGTTTCCGGCAGTGTACCTTTCCTCATCCATGTTGATGGTGGACGACACGGCGTGTAGTTCTACAGCCTCTTATATTGTACTGTGCATATTTTTTGGGAGGTCTATCCTGGTTCTAGTGCTTCCTTCGGCGTTGGTGTTTTCTGAAGACGTAGTGCTGCCTGTCTCTTCGCCCTTGCCTAAAAGTATTCCCATGTTGTACCGGTGATAGGGCGTTAGGCGCGTTGGTTAGTCGATCGGTCGGCGCTTAAGCAGCTCGTAGTTTCAGTTGCCATCCTGTTACGTCAGTACGACTCTTGGCTGCCTGTCGCACCTTACCTTATGTTTGAGTTACCTTTCCAGGACGACCCTTGGAACATTTGCTGAGATCCGCTTGTCCAGATTCCTTTGATTGTGATGTTTGTTTTAAGGATATTTGTAATTTACTAATTACTGTTGGTGTGGCATTCAGCTGAGCAAAAGTTTCACGTCTTTCATAGTAAGGCCTTCATCTGTGTTAGAATAAGTTTTTTTTAAGCAAACTTATTTTTAAAAGCAAAGTATTTGTTGGAATGTGACTATTTGGAATTGTTCTTCTGACTTCTAATTCAGGCCTTTCAGCCGTTTGTTCTTTGAGGTATTTTTGGTGGCCTTGAGCCCCAAAACTGAGGAATATTTTGTGAAAGGCCTTCAGCCGTCATACACTCAATTGTGTTTTTTTTAGAAATTGTTTTAAAATTTTATTTTCGTTAAATAAAGTTTACGTATTTGTTGTGCAACCGAGAGTAACCGATTACGGCCCCGTTCACAATCGTAACCGTATCCTGCACCATCCTGAGAACCCATCTCTCAGAATACTAGCGTGTGACATGGTGGAGTGAAACGTAACTACACTACTGGCCATTAAAATTGCTACACCACGAAGATGAAGTGCTACAGACGCGAAATTTAACCGACAGGAAGAAGATGCTGTGATATGCAAATGATTAGCTTTTCAGAGCATTCACACAAGGTTGGCGCCGGTGGCGACACCAACGTGCTGACATGGGTGAAGTTTCCAATCGATTTCTCATACACAAACTGCAGTTGATCGGCGTTGCCTGGTGAAACGTTGTTGTGATGCCACGTGTAAGGAGGAGAAATGCGTACCATCACGTTTCCGACTTTGATAAAGGTCGTATTGTAGCCTGTAGCGATTGCGGTTTATCACATTGCGACATTGCTGCTCGCGTTGGTCGAGATACAATGACTGTTAGCAGAATATGGAATCCGTGGGTTCCGGAGGGTAATACGGAACGCCGTGCTGGATCCCAACGGCCTCGTATCACTAGCATTCGAGATGACAGGCATCTTATCCGCATGGCTGTAACGGATCATGCAGCCACCGCTCGATCCCTGAGTCAACAGATGGGGACGTTTACAAGACAACAACCATCTGCACGAACAGTTCGACGACATTTGCAGCAGCATGGACTATCAGCTCGGAGACCATGGCTGCGGTTACCCTAGACGCTGCATCAGAGACACGACCGCCTGCGATGGTGTTCTCAACGACGAACCTGGGTGCACGAATGGAAAAACGTCATTTTTTCGGATGAATCCAGGTTCTCTTTACAGCATCATGATGGTCGCATCCGCGTTTGGCGACATCGCGGTGAACGCACATTGGAAGCGTGTATTCGTCATCGCCATACTGGCGTATCATCCGGCGTGATGGTATGGGGTGCCATTAGTTACACGTCTGGGTCACCTAGTCTAGATGACAGGCATCTTATCTGCATTGCTGGAACGGATCGTGCAGCCACGTCTCGATCCCTGAATCAACGTCTCGGTCACCTCTTGATCGCATTTACGTCACTTTGGACAGTGGACGTTACATTTCAGATGTGTTATGAGCCGTGGATCTACCCTTCATTCGATCCCTGCAAAACCCTACATTTCAGCAGGATAATGCACGACCGCATGTTGCAAGTCCTGTACTGGCCTTTCTGGATACAGAAAATGTTCGACTGCTCCCCTGGCTAGCACATTCTCCAGATCTCTCACCAATTGAAAACGTCTGATCAATGGTGGCCGAGGAACTGGCTCGTCACAATACGCCAGTCACTACTTTTGATGAACTGTGGTATCGTATTGAAGCTGCTTGGGCAGCTGTACCTGTGCACGCAATCCAAGCTCTATTTGACTCAATGCCCAGGCGTATCAAGGTCGTTATTACGGCCAGAGGTGGTTGTTCTGGGTACTGATTTCCCAGGATCTATGCACCCAAATTGCCTGAAAATGTCATCACATGTCAGTTCTAGTATAATATATTTGTCCAATGAGTACCCGTTTATCATCTGCATTTCTTCTTGGTGTAGCAATTTTATTGGCCAGTAGTGTATGTCGGTGCGTAAGAAATAGTGTGCTGTAATGGAGTTTCGAGTTCGGAGAGTTCCTCCACATATGGAGCACTTTCTCTTTCATCATGACAGTGTCAGATTACACACGATCGCCGCGACAGCTGCAGAATTTGACGCCTTGGGTTCACTGTCATCGATCGTCTTCAATACATTCTAGACTTGGCCCCTTATAATTTTCATCTCCTTCCAAAACATAAATAACAACTTCAAGAACTTTACTTTACTGGTGATGTAGTGATGCAAGTAGAGGTGAGGTTGTGACACCAACAACAATGTCAGACATTCCACAGTGACGGTATCAACAATCTGGTCTCTCGTTGGGGTAAACGTGTTGGTCGCCGTTGTGACTATGTTGAGAAAGAGACATGTAGACATGAAGAATAAAAATGCAGAATATTAATAACGTTAGTTTCACTTAAAAAACTTTGAGAATTTTCGTGTAAAAAAATCAGAGGCATTACTTTTCAGTACGCCTTCGTAAAAGATAGATGGACTAGCTGGGAACCAAGGAATTTACCCTGTGTAAATTCAAGGAAATCAGAAACAGAGGAACAATTATTGAGTGCTGAGGAAGTGAAGGCAGCCATCATGAAGCTGTAGAACAAAAAGAATGGATGTAACAAATAGATGTCATTAAAAAGCAAGAAAATAATTGGTCAAACATTTCCACTAACTTGTAATTAAGAATCGGATATATAATAGTATCCCTGAGGCATGAAATATAGGGATTATATGCCCAATACACAAGAGAGTCGATGTCATGCTGCGCTCTGACTACATATGATTTTTGCCTATTACCTATAGCATGAAAAAGTTCACCTAAATCCTTTTTAAATGGCTTGTACCCTTTGATAGAGATGCTGTTAGTGACTATCAATGTCGATTTTGTCAAGGAAGACGTGTCGATGTTCAAATCTTCACGATACGGCAAATACTAGAAAAATGTAAGGAATTTGGGGCTAATATAATATCACCTCTTCATAGACTTCAAATCAACGTACGACAGTACTGACAGAAAGAAGCTGTACCTAGCAATGGAGCTCTTAGAGATCACTAACAAACTGATCACTTTATTAAAAGCAACTATGGAAATATCCAGAGGAAAGTTATTATACTGAATATGTCATCAAGTGCTGTGACCACAAAAAAAATTGAGTAAGGTAGGAAGACGCGTTATTGTGCCTTCTATGTAATATAGCCCTGCAAAAAAGATATATGAGATTCAGTATGAGGGAGACCGTTCTGTACAAATCAGTTCTGTTATTGGCATAAGCAGATGATGCTGATATTATTGCAAGAGAGTCAAGAGCAATAATAGCGTCCTTTACAACTCGGGAAAGAGCTGCTAAAAAGATGAACATACAGATAAATCCAGGGAAAGCCAAGTACAAGCCCCTAACTTAAAAAAATAGTCCTAATGAGCTCCCATCCACAGATTTTGGATCATCAGAAGTAAACTGTAAGAACAATGTCAGCTCTGATATCCAAAAACCAATGTTATCAGCCAACAAGAGGAAAACTAAAGATATGATGTAGAAAATACTAGTGTAGCATGTGCTAACGTATGGTAATGAAACATGGACATCAGTAAAAGTCAACGAAAAGGGTGGTCCAGAAAGTAAGATACTATCGGTCGCGAAATGGAAACCACTGGGATAATCCGGTAAAGCTTTCCACAGATGTGTTGGGCAGTGTCTCTAGTATGCCCGTCGATCGTGCCGCGTCGCTCTTTTCAGTTTTGAGTGAACAGTGAACACGTGTAGATGCGTAAGGAATAGCGTCTCCCGCCAGGTATGAGGGCCTGGTTAGAGATTTCACCTGTGTCATAACACAACTGTCGAGCAGTTACTTCTTCAGGCCAATTCTCGGCCGCACACTGCAGGGGCAATGAAGACGCTCCTGCAGCGTTTCCGATGAGAAGTGTTTGATCACCTCAATACAGTCCGTAATTGGCTCCCCCTGAGTCTCATCTCTGCTGACAAGAACCTCTGGCTATGAAGACAAAATTTTTTCCACAGACAACGAGCTGCAGACCAGTGCAGATAACTGGCCGAAAGCACAGGCGGCTGCTTTCTATGACGAGGATACTGGAAAGTTGATGCAACACAGCGACAAAAGTCGAAACTGGAGCGGCGACTATGCAGAGAAGTAGGTGGAAGGTGTACCTAACTGTTGCAGATGAAACGTTTGTGGTTTTCACTGTTGTTTCCATTTCGCGACCGATCGGAACTTACTTTCTTGACAACCCTCGTATCTGGGCGAATGGGAGAAAATGGTGTCTAGATGCAATTGTGAGTTATATTATCTGTATAATCAACGAGAAATTGTGAACTACGCAAGAGGGTCGACTGGTCAGAACACATTTTGAGAGCTGTCGATAGAATGATTAAGAAGATATTCAGCGTAATGCCTGAATGAACAAGAACAGCCGGAAGATTAAGTGTAAGGAGAAAGAAAGGTGTCAGAGGGTGTGTAAGAGAAACTGGTATTACGAATTGGAGGAATTCGTCATTAAACAGGGAAAAAAGGAATATTCTTCTACAGAAGGCCAAGCTCACAAAGCGCTGTCGAGTCATTGAAGATGATGATAATGGTGATGATAATGGCGTTGGCCATCGTGGACGACAATATGCCTCCACACGCAAATTCCCTTGCAAACACTTTGAATGAATACACTCGTATGTCTTACAACTCATAGCTGACAAAATACAGATCTATCAAGATTCGTGGTGCTACCAAGAGCGAGTCGGTTCCTACAGCTGATGAGTGCGATACTTGTCATAAGAACCTTAGACAACGATCAGGATTTATGTAACTTGTTGAATCAAATGACTTACAGAAAGCTACACGATTAGCATAATATGTGAATTTACAAATGGAAGCATTTCCTACTTCGGTAGACATACAAAGAGAATCTAGTTAGTGGCAGGGTATACCTCTTTATCAAGTCGTTGTTATCACAGACTAGTAAAGAAGCATATAATAAAGCCAAAATGTAGAGTCGTGGCTCGAAAATTTACAAACTCATTGTCAAAAACACTGTCGATTTCCGCTACACATTTGTTTGATGGACTCATACAGAGGAGATAATCAGATATGTGGAATAGACCAGAACAACAACTTCACACATATTTTTACCAATGGCCATGAAAGCCATGTGATGCGGAGCGGTCACTATTTCGTGATCTTCCACTGCCACAATATGGGCGCCATATGGATGTGTATGATGTCAGCACACCGTTCTCTCAGCCATTATCTGCTTTCCACACCTGGGAATCGCTTATTCTCATTCAAGTGGCTATACTTTCGGCATCACGAGTATGAGTGAACAGTGTTCGTAACAAGAAATAATCCCTTTGAACACTGGGAACAGGACACTAGTCATACGCTTGTGAGTTAGACACGTTGAGTCCTCAACTATGGAAGCAATCACCAGGACGTATTTTAAAACGAAAACACGATTCTTCTATTGATCGTAAGTGCAATGGTCCTCAAAGGTGCAGAATACGATAAAGATTTGAAACATAATTGAATTTAGCAAGCAAACGAAATTTGAAAATATCATGTACATAAAACTTCGAACTTACTATAAGAATGGTGCAGTTCATGGTACCTATTTAAACAGGTCACATAACTGCGCCGTCGATGTGTGGAGGTCAGATATTATAAAGCACTCACGTGACGTGATATTGTTAATAGTATATTGATTAATTACTTCTACTAAAATAATCATGTATGAAAAGTAGGGGTTCACCTCACATAAATCTTTCAGAAACATCTTGAATATTATTAGTAGTAGCAATTTATTGCAGATAGGTATTCGTTAATAAAGGACAGAATCTAGACGAAAATACAGTCAGTTCTCAAGAAAGTGTACGCTGTTATCTGTATAAAATAAAAGAAGCCATTCAAAACATGTCTTTACATGAAAATACATGTTATTACTAATTGCACCGTTATCTAATTATTAATCCAATCGCCGCCAATATCGATTATACACGACTGGCCATTAAAATTGCCACACCAAGAAGAAATGCCGATGATAAACGGGTATTCATTGGACAAATATATTATACGAGAACTGACATGTGGCCACATTTTCACGCAATTTGAGTGCATGGATCCTGAGAAATCAGTACCCATGACAACCACCTCTGGCCGTAATAACGGCCTTAATACGCCTGGGCATTGAGTCAAACAGATCCTGGATGGAGTGTACTGGTACAGCTGCCCATGCAGCTTCAACACGATACCACAGTTCATCAAGAGTAGTGACTGGCGTATTGTGACGAGCCAGTTGCTCGGCCACCATTGACCAGACGTTTTCAATTGGTGAGAGATCTGGAGAATGTGCTCGCCAGGGCAGCAGTCGTACATTTTCTGTATCCAGAAAGGACCTTAAAGGACCTGCAACGTGCGGTCGTGCGTTATCCTGCTTCGCAGGGATCGAATGAAGGATAGAGCTACGGGTCGTAACACATCTGAAATGTAACGTCCACTGTTCAAAGTGAGTGCCATCAATGCGAACAAGAGGTGACCGAGACATAGACTCAGGGATCGAGACGTGGCTGCACGATCCGTTACAGCCATGCAGATAATATGCCTCTCATCTCGACTGCTAGTGATACGAGGCTGTTAGGATCCAGCACGGCGTTCCGTATTACCCTCCTGATCCCACCGATTGCATACTCTGCTAAGAGTCATTGGATATCGACCAACGCGAGCAGCAATGTCACGATACGATAAACCGCAATCGCGATAGGCCACAATACGACCATTATCAAAGTCGGACACGTGACGGTACGCTTTTGTCCTCCTTACACGAGGCATCGCAACAACGTTTCACCAGGCAACGCCGGTCAACTGCTGTTTGTGTATGAGAAATGGATTGGAAACTTTCCTCATATCAGCACGTTGCAGGTGTCACCACCGGCGCCAACATTGTGTGAATGCTCTGAAAAGCTAATCATTTGCGTATCACAGCATCATCTTCCTGTCGGTTAAATTTCGCGTCTGTAGCACGTCATCTTCGTGGTGTATCAATTTTAATTGCCAGTAGTGTAGCTTGGTACCTTAGCCCTCTCTGTGGTGAATCATCCCCATTTCCAAACCATAAATATCATTTGACCCACTTCGCAACGAATTTCTTTGATTTTATCAGAGTTTTTGCAGCAGCTCCATGTTAAAGCTTTAGTCCCTTTGGATGATTTACAAGGAACACTGCCTCGTGACGCTTTAGATATTTTCCAATCATTTTGAACTGCAACCGACAAAAGAAAACATTCAACTCTCACACTGTTTATCTGCACACTGGGCAAGAGTGCATTGATTACAGATTCGAGGCCACTACCAGAGATATCACTGCGGCCGTTATATTTAAAATTATAGCGTACACAATCTTGCGGTATAGACTGTAAATCGAATTACGAACTTCTGCTCTTCATTCGTATTTCCAGAATCGACTCTGTGGAATGAATTTTTATCAAGAAGAAAGGTATAACACTAAAGACCAGTTTTATCAAGGAATAATCAGATACAGAGGAGATACAATTACTACTTCGAATTCTTTTAACTTTAACTTCTTTTAACAGACATCCGGTGCATTTCATTGAACTCAAAACAAAAATAATGCGACATCAGCCTTCTGGGAGTTGATAATTTTAGAGTGGCTTAATGAATTAACGCTAAATGTGACACTGTATGACGTTACAGAATGAAAGTAGGGAAAGGACGACCGCTCCTTCAATTTAGGCATCGCAAATGGAGAGTACTTCAAGCGCCTAAACAACTCTGTAACATGCTCCTGCCAAACACAAACCTTACGTCAAGGACTGAAACTAAAATCTGTATCAAACGATATTCAAGCTTTCTTGTAAGCTGCAGTATTTTCGCATTGTCTGTAAAAGTGGCTAAAATAGTAACTACAGCACATCACATTCACTGCATCTTACTATAAGTTGTTTGAAGTATACATGCGATTTACTTGAGCAACTGGGAAGCAGAACTACAGAAAAGTACTAAAAATTTCTATTCGATAATCAGACATATGACTCAATGTGGCGCAGACCGATGATGTATACCATGCACTGAGTGGTATTCGTAACGACAAACTTCGATAAGCTTTTAAAACTGATTAGACTTAATCTGGGTACTCGCTAATACGATGTTTTGAAGAGCAGTTATGCACGTCCGTCAGTACCGCTTCCACATGACTCCACGTGGTTGGAAGTGACACGGAGGCCGGTTGACATTATGTGGTATTCAGGGTTCTTTTCGTGGAGTCTGTATAGCGACGTTCTGTAATGAATTTCTGCTAGCAATAGAGACTACAGTGTTCAAAAATCATAGAGGGGGTATACTTGGAAAAGGCCCAGAGATTCGGAAAGAATCACCCTGGACTATATCATGGTCAGATAGATATTTCGGAATCAGATATACATTCTGATCGTAGTTTAGTAATAATGAACAGTAGCTGAAGTTTAAGTGAGTCGTCCAAAAGAACCAATGTGCAAAGACGTGGTATAAAGAAGTACTGAAGAATGATGAGCTACGTTTGATACTCTCTGAAACTGCGGTAAGGAATACCACTAAAGGCAGTTCAGTTGAAGAGTAATAGATATTTCTGAAAAGGACAATCACCTTAGCTGGACATAGGAACAATAAAGATATCCACCAAGAAATTTTGATTAACACAAAAGCAATTTGTTGACGAAAGTAGGAAGTACAAAAATGTTCAGGGAAATTCACTTAGGTATGAAACAATTAGGAAGTGCGGAGAAACCAAGGTTAAATGATTGCCGGAAATATGTGATGAAACGGAAAAAAGGACTTACTTAGTGTACAGAGATGTCAAATCCACGGTGAAATAATTACAAGAAAGGGTGACGGCATTAAGATGGCAATGGGAATTCCACTGATGGCGCAGACCAGAGAGCGTGTAGGTGGACAGATTGCCAAATGCCGACTCACGTAGGCCTGTAGAATCTCTGAGACAGAAGATCTACATCCAGACTTTCGCAAAAAGATCATCCTTGTAATTCCCAAAACAGCATGGATAAAGAAGTAAGAGACCCATCGTACAATCGGCTTAATGGTTCATGCAACCAGATTACTGCAAGAGTAATATACATAAGAATAATACAGAAAATTGAGAGTCTGTTAGATGAAGACCAGTTTGGTTTAAGGAAAGTTAAAGGCACCAGAGAGACAGTTTCAGGTTGCGGTTGATAATGGCGGCGAGACTGAAGAAAAATCAAGACACGTTCATTGGATTTCTCGACCAGGAAAAAGCGTTCGAGAATGTCATATGGTGCAAGATTTTCGAAATTCTGAGCGATATAGAATATGTACAAGAGCCAAGAGGGAACTGTGGGACTGCCGGCCGCGGTGGCCGAGCGGTTCTAGGAGCTTCAGTTCGGAACCGCGCGACTGCTACGGTTATTTTGACATGCTTGTATCAGTCCATTCTCAGATTGATTCAGTGAAGGCTGTTTTACATAATGAAGGTGCCTCTGATAAGATGCTGGGTTATGACCACCATATAACTGGCCAGCTTATAGAATTTCTTAAGCCGTTTAAAGAAGCCACAGTTGATCTAGAGAGTGACAAGGATCCAACCCTACATTTAGTTCTACCGTGGTTTTATGCCTTAAAAACTCACTGTACCGTACGGGATAACGATGAAGAGGTTTGTAATTTTATTCCATCTGAATATTATCGAACCACTTGTGAAATATGTATGTTGAGAAAATGTATTTTCAGGACATGAAACCTTTGAAACAAGCCGCTGATGTCTTCCTAGAACAGAAAATGTGCGTTAGTATGTTGCATAAAATTGCAACGTTTATGGTGGCTAACTACCGCACATTAAGAAAGTTAACCGAGGATGAAAAAATTGAAGTTTACCAAGCAGCACGACAGATGTGTGCTGAAGGTAAGCTCCTAAGATAATGCATATATTCTTCATCTACATGTACATGGTTACTCTGCAAGACACACGCAAGTGCTTAGTTGAGGGTTCATCCAACCACTTTCAACTTATTTGTCTCCTTTTCTCGAATTTCGCGCGGGATAGAACACCTACAGCTCTCCGTCTGAGCGCTGCTTTTTTGTATTTTATTCTGATGATCATTTCTTCCAATGTATATGGGACTCAACAATATCTCTTCGAATTCGGAGGTGTAAGTTGGTGATCGAAATTTCATATATAGATCGCGTCACGTCAAAAAACGCCATTGTTGAAATGATTACCACCCCAACTCTTGTGTAATTTCCGCGACACTCTTTCCCCTGTTTTACGATAATACCAAACCAGCTGCCCTTATTTAGACTCTTTCGACCTCTTCCGTCAATAGTGAGGCTCTCCAACTTCGTAGCAATGCTCCAAAAGAGTGTTTTGTCATTAAAACGCCTACAGCATTTTCTGTGTGTCCATTCCTATTTAAGTAGGTCGTAATTGTAATCAGAGGTATTAAGTAGAATCTACAGCCTTTAGATTTGACTGGTTGATCTTGTAAACGAAGTTTAACGGACTTAGTTTAGTACACACAGGGATAACCTTGCTCTTGTCATTATTTATTGCCAACTGCTAATTTTCACACCAAAAATATATACCTTATTTAAATCGTCCTGCAGTTAGTTTTGATCTTCTGGTGACTTTACAGGACGATAAATGATAGCATCATCTAAAACCTATTATAATTTCAACTATGTGTAGTACGATCTTCACATTATTCTGCAAATATTAATTGGAACCTGTACAGTTTCAGTACAAGTGCCCAATCACAGCAACCAAGAAACAAATCCAGGGCCGTACAAAATGGCGAAATTTGAGGACTGGACAGAAGAGCCTCCTCTCCTACATGATGAAGTCAGCAGATACTTGCAAGAACACTGTGTGAACGAGGGAGATATTCTACAGTGGTGGAAAAATAACTCCCAACGACTTCCTCGACTTGCGTGTGTGGCAAGAAAAATATTAAATATACCAGCCACTAGTGCGTCTAGTGAGAGAATTTTTAGTTGCGCTGGAAACCTAATTAGCGAAAAACGATCACGTCTTAATGCAGACAGACTTAACGATCTCGTCATAATTAATTCAAACACTAATCAGCAGACACATTGAAAATACAGTAGAACATTAAACGGGAAACTATGAGTTTGAGCGCAAATTTACTAATTAAGAGTGCAGATTTCTTTCTTGTGCTTTCTGGGCGTCAATTTCTCAGATAGAAATTTTGTAATGCATACAGTTCATTTTTATTTTGGACTAAAATTTTTGATTTCAGTCCTTCCAAGTGATATTAATTATTGTTTGTAAACCATTTTCTGTTACTTGGATTTGCAAAAGTAGCCAAATATTTTTAGGAGTATCTGGTTTGGCCTAAATAATACTTTCAGGGGAACTGAAGGAAAATTTGTAAAGATTTTATGTTGAAAAGTGTTCTGCAAAATAAAATATTCATTTGTGGAGTAAGGCAATGCACATTATGAGTTTAAATTACAATTTATTTTGTTGAGTTCCACACACATTGCAAAATGTAATTTTATTCTTGTATTTCTATATTAAGGGGAATCCCACATGCAGAGTCAAGATGCTGAAAACCTAGACACTACAAATACTCCTAAAATGAAGAGCGTCTTTTTCCATGAATGTATTGTAGTAGGAATATAATGGAAACTCTGAGCCACTCTCCACAGCGTCTATATCTGCGTCATGAGGATTCAGACTCGTCGTTTACGTCTGTGTTATGAGGGTCTAGAGTCGTCGTTTAGATTTGCATCATGCAAGTAAACACTCGTCGTCTTAGTCTGCATCATGATGGTCCGAAATATGGTCCCTCATGATGCAGACCTAGACTACAAGTGTGGACTCTTATGACGCAAACGTAGGAGCCGCGAAAAATGGCTCAGGGTCGCCATTGTATTCCCAGTACTATAGTTTTTAGACGAACTGGATACGAAACAAGTCCTTCGATTTTGTTAAAATGCATTTTGGCAATTTAGAATGATTTTTCCAACTTCGAATGAATTCACAGAACCAGTAAAATACATCCTGGAAACGTAGTTAAATATTTATATAATTGGTGTCATACTTGGCTGAAACATACTAAAGTTAAAGAATCTAGACTTCCAAAATCTTAATTTGGTTCTCATTGCAGTACAGTGGTTAATAGGGGCGTAGATAATTTATTCTTCTGGGGAGGTGACCAATCTTCTTTTTGGGGGGTGGAGGTTCACTTCTTTAGTACAAATATCCATCCGTTTCGGTGTTGAAAAGTGCAGCACAGACTGCATTGCGTTGCCTGGGCATTTATTTATTCCATACTCTCGTAGTCCATCTTCCCTCCCGTATTTTCTCTCTATCCATTTAGTCCTCTCCCACTATCTCTTTGATCACCTCCATCCCCCCCCCCCCCCCCACTCCCCATCCCTTGGCCGGCCGAAGTCGCCAAGCAGTTCTAGGCGCTACAGTCTGGAACCGCGCGACCGCTACGGTTGCAGGTTCGAATCCTGCCTCGGGCATGGATGTGTGTGATGTCCTTAGGTTAGTTAGGTTTAAGTAGTTCTAAGTTCTAGGGGACTGATGACCTCAGAAGTTAAGTCCCATATTGCTCAGGGCCATTTGAACCATTTTTGAACCCATCCCTTGGCCCATCTCCCCCCCACCCTCTATCCTTCTCCTCGTCCTCTCACTGTTGGATTCCGCCACCTCAGTTCATCTCCTCTTCACCTATCTATGGAAACTCATATATATCTGTCAACTTTCGTGGTGATCAGTGAATCAGTGTCAAAGTTTATTGCTAGGTAGCATTTATTGTAATACTTTTTGATACGCAGCATTGATAGTTTTGTTTTCTGGTGCGTAAACAAATGAAGTTGAAGGTGTCCCGACAGGGCAATATGCGACATACAAATAGCCATGTGAAAAACATGATTTTCAAGATTGATGCCACAAACATATAACAACTGCCCCTGCGATTTATCTATCGACATGGCAAATGTAAGCTGCACTGGAAATTATAACCGTTTAAAGTCGAATGGCATGTCGGTCGGAATCTTAGTGATATTGGAATCAAACTGTCCTCACATTTGTACTTTCCTTTTAAAATTGTGGCTTTGATTACGTTGTTCTTTAACTTCTTCCCCGCAAGCCGGGTGCCATTACAAAGACGTGGCTGGTTTACCTTTCGCAACATGATTGCCGATCCGACTTAATTACAGATTGGGAGGCGGTAATCCGGGGAAATCCAGCGAATTTAAAAATTCCGTAGGATAGTTGACTACATCATCTTGGTTAGTAACAGAATAAACCGACTTGTATGTCAGCAATTCGCCAGGTGTCATATTTTGAATCTGAAAATTCATTTCGTTAACATCAAGGTTTTTTGCAGCCAATATAACACGTTCACTCAACCAAAAATGGTTTGCAACTGTTAAACGACATTTGCTGTGCGCGAATTGTCCAACACGATGACTGTGAATGTGTCAGACAGCTCTCAAATTTCAAAAAGATCATAGACATTTCGTTTAAAAGAAATGTGTATATATATATATATATATATATATATATATATATATATATATATATATGTACATGCACATGTAAATATTCAAAAACCTTCTCCATGGAAACATGCGTACGTAGTGAACTTTCATGGTAACCTGCAAACGATGTCAAAATCTTTTGTAAGGTACTCTCTTCAATGTACTGTCCGAAATATTATGTAGACAGTGATGTTCCTCTTGATGGTCAAGTGTGCAAAATTTCTTCAAGATCGGAATAAAATTGTAGGTTGGTGTAGAAGTGTGTACATAAAGTACCCTCCGCCATGCACCATTCAGAATTTTAAGCAGGCAGCGCCCTTCATCCTGCTTTGAATATCAAGTGTGCCAAATTTCATCAAGATCGGAATAAATACGTACAATTTGTCGAGTTCCGTTATGTAAAGGAACCTCTGCCATGCACCATATGAAATTTTATGTAGACTGTGACCTTCCTCTTGGTTTCAAGGTATAGTGTGCAAAATTTCATCAAGATTGTATGCAATACAAACACACGGACACAATGAAAACGCACTTTCAGTTTTGGCAAATTTTCCAATTTTTCGGTCGATTTTCGAAAAATTTTATTTCATAAAAACCTTGTCCTGAGAATTACGAACACAGCAAAAAAAAATTAGCCGAACTGGTCCAGGCGTTCTCGAGTTTTACGCTTATCAACACATTTGGCAATTAATTTTTATTTATATAGATAAGAAGCCCGAAATATACGCGTAAAGGAAGAATATACAAATAAAACCAATTTTTTTTACCTGAAATTAATACATATATATATAATGTTAGGGTTTGTCTTTTGGTGCTCAGGTAAAATAAAAACATTTGATTAACGTTCATAATACGACAATGACGCGCGCAGACTAAACGGCTGGGTAGCGCAGCTCAGCAGTAATATGGGCAGGCAAGCAAGTTTCCCGCAGCCTGCCCGGGTTGGGTTCTGCTTGGCTTGGCTGGGAGTGAAGCAGCCTGCCCGTTCTGTTGACAACGAGCGGCGGCCTGCCCGCCTGGCCACCGGGCAAGCATGGGCGGGTTAAAGGCGGGACATGTACACCTCTAGTCTGCTAGTATCGGCCTTAATCTGAAGAAGAAATTTCTGAGAATGTATGTTTGAAAACTACATTGTATGGCAGTGATTACGGACTGTGGGAAAACCTAAAAAAAGAGAATCGAAGCGTTCGAGATGTGGTGATATAGAATTTTGAAAATTAGGATTGGTTTGATAAGGAAAGAAAAGGTTAACCGCAAAACGTTGAGGAAAGGAAAATACGGAAAACATTGCCGAGAAGGAGAGACAGAATGATCGGACGTACATACAGGGACGTAAAGGGTCTAGAGGGAGCAGTAAAGAATAAAATCTCTAGGAGAAGACAGATATTGGAATAGATCAAACAAATAGGTTGAAGCCATAGCGTGCAACTGCTGCTCTGAGATGAAGAGGCTAGTGCAAGATAGGAATTCGTTGTGGGCCGCATCGAACAGGTCAGAAGACAAAAAAAATCAAGAGCGCACTATTAACAATGCTTTTTCGCCACCAGGAATGTACAATATGAAATGGAAACCGAGATGTGTACAGACTATGAGATGATTACCTCTCGTAACACTTGAAATATGAATGTAGGCTACGTGACTGCATAGCCCCACGGACGTTCCCACATTTGGAACATGATCGCATAATGACTTAGCATTCTACAAAGTCGAGGCGATGTGTTGAAACAGCGACAGCTATGTCCTCTAACCCAGGTAACACCTTGGAGGCGAAAACGTTAAACAACGGCTTTCTATTGCGTATTCTAGCCACGTGGTTATAACGGTCTCTCACTTGGTGACTAGAACATAAAGATAACACACTGATCATAACTGTGACAACAACCACGAGTATCGACCGTGCACTGTGTTACTGGAAAACTCTGTTCTGAAATGGTCGAAAACCCAAGGAAGATCGGTACTCATGGAAACGACTTGTGTTTCGGACGGACAGAAAAGTCAATTTGCGATTTAGTTCATCAGTCGTAGTAAGTAATCACTGCGTGCATATATCAAATGTACAAAGAAACAGGAATTTTGATAGCAGAGAAACTTTTATTCCACTTGAAACAGGGAAGGCTTAGAAATCCGTTAGAACAGTGGCTTCTGGGAGAGCCGTAAGAGAAATGAGTGCTTTATTTTCTGATTTGTGCCAAACATCTCTTGCGTCTTAGTAGTGTAAAGCTACAACAGTAACGCTAAAGGAACGCTGGAAATCATATAGAAGTTTCTTTTAAATGAACAGACCGCCATTTGACTGTATTGTTGTGGTGGTTGTCACAAACAGTCTGAAAAGGTTATCAGTTCATTGCAGGGAGGGTGTGCTGAGAAATAATTGTTACGAAACAAATTCTACACGTTACGCCGTTTCCGAGTTATTTAGCATTCAAGTTAGCCAGTCAGGTCGTTGGGCGCGCAAATTAAAGCACTAACAGCCATTAAAATGCAATAATGCATTCGTGGGTCCGTGAGTTTCCACTTATTCAAATGCTCATTATCAGTTAAAATCTGCCATTTTTGAAGTGATATATTTAAGCTAGGCGAGCAATAGCTACATTTGTTCAATTTTATGAAATTTTGTGTTACTACGGAATGTAATTCGGTTGGTCACATGGCATAGACATTTTTCGAAAAGTAGTCACATGACAAGGACAGCTCACACACAGCACTACGTCTTTATGTTGCACGTTTACGAAAGTATTTATCAGTGTACGGCGAAGCTCGCAGAGAATGAAATGGTCTTCCACTGTAGGAATAAAATATTTCGTGATGGCTGGCTTCATTTTCTTTCATCCGAAGCAAAATTATTAATATCGAATTCAGTTATATCAGATGTGCATTTCTTCTTCTGTATTACTCACGAAAGACTCTTACTTCCATCTGAATCTGGTACCATGAAAACGTGTAAATTAGAAAGCTTATCTTCCTCTAGCGGCATCTAAGATCGAAAATCTCGTGCTATGGTAAACGTAATGATAAATTTCTCTTTTCATATGCTATTAAAGTTTGTTGTTGAGGCTCTCATCTTTTTTTTACTCAAGTTCAGTCTCTTATGATTTCGTCAGTCATCTCATACCTCATATGTGGGCAACACCTCGAGTGGGTACATATGGATTCAGCATATGGACCCTAATCTAGCGTACAGATCCTCTGGGATTTGCTTTAAAAGAACTGAAAATCTGAGAATTCTCTTTCTGTTCGCCTCGGCAAGAACAGAAAGAAAAAAAAT
Source organism: Schistocerca serialis cubense (assembly GCF_023864345.2). Lineage (NCBI taxonomy): Eukaryota > Metazoa > Arthropoda > Insecta > Orthoptera > Acrididae > Schistocerca > Schistocerca serialis. The sequence goes on from NC_064639.1 coordinate 152,461,776, forward strand.
AACTATGTAAATTTCAAAGCATCTAACAGTTATATTATCATTGCATAAGAACATCTGAAAGATCCAGCTGGGCCATTCGTTGAAGCATCGTATGGGGAATCAGAACTGACTACTCGGTTGGAGCAAGAAAAATATAAACAATTAATCAAACGGAGAAAACCTGAGGTTCACAACCAAGCAATTCGCTCAAACACAAGATGGAACTCTTAAATCTCGAAACAAATTAGGTATTCAGATTTTAAGGAATTATACATTGATGAACCAAAACATTATGCTCACTTCCTACTGTCAGATTTGACTGTCACTTGGTGTCGTTGCGGGCACGTATTGCGGCAATTGAAATATATAATCACATAAGACTGAAAACCACTCCTATTTCGTAAACGGTTGCAGATATCGAAACTAGGTTTTCAGCAAATGATACTGTGCTAACGAGCATGTACTTTGGTATGTGATAAAAAGTCTTCTCCATCAAGATAGTGAAGTAAGTATGATTTTTTAGAATAGAATGGCATACCTTTTAGAGGAACTCGAAAGAGCTTGAAAAGACGAGTAAAGTGATATAACGCTTGTTAATGTTGGGGTTGAAACTCTTCGCAAACGAATCTGAGAAATATTCTTAAACTGAAATGTCAGTCGACCGGGACCGCCACTGCATTGTAAACACTCTCATGCCAGGCTACGTCGTTGAATCCAGTCTCTCGACTGTATACTTGCCTCCACTGCAGAACTAGCAGGAACTGCGCCGTCTACAGACAGGTCATTTCTGCTATAAAATCCCGCGCATGCAGACGCGTACACAGCGAGGAGAAGTCAGACATACAACTTCTATACTGTGAATTGTGCCACAAGCCGTTTTGCCAAGGAATGTGGAACCAGCCAGACGATCGTCATTCGCATTGACGCATGTTCCATCTGCCACTACATCAGGTGATTTCGACAGCTGTATAGAATTTTATTGGCTGCTCTGCACCGCTTGGAAAACGGCACTGAGGTTTTTTTCAGAATGCGTACTTTACTGACGTTGCAACGTTCTTGAACCACAGTAAAGAAACGCAACACACACTACTGGGCAGCTGAAAAGCCACCTTAGCTTCTTCAGGTATACTAAAAACAACCGTGAAGCAAAAACCTATCCTCCGTCATCAGAGGAAATCCCACTGTAGGGCCTTACTTCATTCCAAGGACGTTAAATGGAAATACGTATGCATACTTTCCTACGAACTTTCCATCTGTTCTTCTGGTAGAGGTACCACTGGATAAGCGACTGTGCATGTGGTTCCAGCAAGAGGCGGCCCATCTCACTCTTCCCGTGTAGCAAAGCAAACACTGAATAAAAAATTTCTTGGCCGCTGGGTAGAACGGAATGCTGCAGTACAATGGCTGGCCAGGTCTCTCGATTTGACTCACCCTTGATTTCTATCGAGAGCATTCAGCAATTACGAGACCCCTTCTTCATCCATCTTCCCAAGACCATATACGCCGCAGAATCACCACAGCGAGCAACGGCATATAATCCAATGTTCTTTCATCTGTTACTTTATCTCTTGAACGGCGACAGAAAATATGCCTTTAAGTCGATGGTACACAATCTGAGCACATACTTACATAAAGTTGAAAACTACGTTTCGTTAAGAAAAGTACTTATCTTGTGAGTGACAAGCTTTCAGTCATTATGAATAAAGTGTAGTAGTTTTTTTAAGTAAATTCCTTCTAATTACAATTGCGACTACTATTTCTAGACAAATTTTCCCGAAAGCAGATGGTTTACCTTAAGAAGCATTCAGGCACCTCCACGCGAAGACAGGCCAGGTACCTTTTTTCGAATCTAAGGAAATTTATACAGTAGTTTCCGATTCTCCTTGAATGGGATGCTGTGGCCGAGAGGTTCTAGGCGCTTCAGTCCGGAACCCCGCGGGTGCTGTGGTCGCAGTTTCGAATCCTGCCTCAGGCATGGATGTGCATGATGTCCTTAGGTTAATTAGGTTTAAGTAGTTCTACGTTCTAGGGGACTGATGATCTCAGATGTTAAGTCACATAGTGCTCAGAGCCATTAGAACCATTTGAGGTAAGCTCCATCTGATACGCCTGAAGCTAGCATTGCCGTAGTTCCAAATACAAAAATCATGGCTTACCCTGTATCTAAGTCGTATAGGAAATGAGGTTTATCTTAGCAGCATAGTCCTTTCTTGCTACATATAACGACGAAGCCTCGCATCATAGCTTTGCTTGGCGGTGTTTTCAGCGCAGTAGTTGACTCTGGCCACATTGCTTTCGAGTTTTCATTTCTCGGATTCTTTTGCGAAGAGCTTCAACATTAACATTAACATGTATCATACCACTGTACTCATCCTATTTCAAACTTGAACTTTCTTCAGTATCTCGATGGATACAGGAGTACATGCCCTTTATCGTACTATCATTTGCCGAAAACCTCAGGGACTGACGACCTCAGCAGTTTGGTCCCATAAGACCTTACCACAAATTACCGCAATACCGAAAACCTCGATTCGGTACCTGAAACCGTTGACAAAATAAAAGCGTTAGTCTTATGTGACTCACGGAGAAGAGAAGATACAGGCAAAGATGGCGAAATCTATCGATAAAGAGACTTCGACAAAGGCCAGAATGCTTTGGCACGACGCCTGAGAACTAGCATCTTGGAACGGTGAAGCTGGTCGTTGTTCGCATGCTACACACGTGAGCATCTGTGGAAGCAGGTCCTTGCTCTCATGCTACACAAATGAGCATCTGTGGAAAGTGTTTGAAGGACGTGGAATCATTTCAAGGTCGAAAGCATGCCCTCGAAGGCTTGCCCCGCACTACAATGCATGATTGGCGGCGATTTGTGGCAGATCTGAGTACAGGACCACAGAAACAGGTGTATCGGAGCGCACCATTCAGAGCACATTGTTGATCACTGGTCTCCGCAGCAGACCACCTACTCGTGTTTCAATCTTGACCCAACAACAATGTCAACTACGATTGCCGTAGGGACGGGATCATCGAAATAGGACACTGGATCAATGTAATAGCAATGTCTAACATAACAGTCGCGACACCCCGTTAGTTCCAGCGACACCAGCGACTCAAGCGGTCAGAAAGTGACACTTCTGAATATTATATTGTGTGAATGCGAATACTAATGATTGTATTGATTTGTAACATTGTTTTTACAATAGGGAGTGTTGTGGACTGGCAAGACAGCCAATCCACAGTGACGGGTAACCGAAAGGCACGCGCATAAGCTCACGCAGGATGGCGTGAGGTCTGAAACAGGATACTTAATGAATGCAATAAAGAAAAGTACGTAGCTGCTGGAATACGTAACTTTAATCCACAATTGGTGAACATTGGTCTTGTTACTGTACATGCTTCATTAGATACATAGCAAAGGATAAATGGCGCCTTGCTAGGTCGTAGCAATTGACTTAGCTGAAGGCTATGCTAACTATCGTCTCGGCAAATGAGAGCGTAATTCTCAGTGAACCTTTCATAGCAACGTCGGCTGTACAACTGGGGCGAGTGCTAGTAAGTCTCTCGAGACCTGCCGTGCGGTGGCGCTCGGTCTGCGATCACTGACAGTGGCGACACGCGGGTCCGACATGTACTAATGGACCGCGGCCGATTTAAAGCTACCACCTAGCAAGTGTGGTGTCTGGCGGTGACACCACAGGGAGTGTATGTAGTTCCATAAAAATCGACAGCAACTAAAAAATTACACTACATTTGTGGTTATTTAATTTCCTAAGGCCCCAGGGAGATACGAAACGTTGTCTTACAGGAGATTTTATTTACTATTCTCTTGTAATGTACAGACGTTTACTGACTAATGCCGTTTTCCTTTAGTAACAAAACATTGCTAGCCAACACCAGAAGCCCTGACCTTTTACAGAGAGAGGCCGTATATCTATCCAACAAAGCAGAGTTTTGTTCGCTACAATTTCACCCAAATCAGTGAATGTGCAACGTGTATGGAATGTAATACGTACATTATTTAAAGTATCCAAAAAGCCACCGCAACTGTAGCTTGAGGCAAAACCACACAAACGTGACAGCAAACCGCCAGAAGCATAGAACTGTTTCCCAACATAGGAGACGCTAATTCCACAATTGATTCTAATCTGAGCCACAAACGCTAAGAATCTTCAATAAATTCGCTTTTGAAGCAAAAGTAATTACGTTTCCAAAAATATTCGTGTATTGGAAAATAGAGTGAAGAGTAATAAAGGGCGAATCACTGGACTCTATAAGAAGTTTCAAGTGTCAAGCAACGTGGCTATCATCATAACAATAAAAATATATGCTTCCGATGTCTCAAATTTGTTTATATTCTCTTGCTTGCAGCGAAAAAAGCCAAAAGTATAGATATATTCGAAAATACTTCTTCGTGAATGTGTTATGGTTTGTGTCATTGAATCAGTGCGATTCGGCAGTTTTTACACATATTTCAGCGTAGTTCATGCCTTTTGGTAACTTACTAACGCATGGAACGCAAAAATATTACAATTATTACGTTAATTAAGTAGAAAATAATTACGAAGAAGCATTATCCTTACGACGCATGTGAGCGTCTGCTTTCTCACCGCTTGGAGCGCTGGTATCACTCTAGCTGTCGAACGGTAACAACTTTCGCACCAGAGTGTCTCATCACCGTACTTATTAGACTTTGGTAGTGGTTTCTTGTGACACAATGTCGATTGTCTTGTCGTGACACATCGCCATCGTTGCGAAAGATACTCCGTGCTACGATCAGAAGCTAGTGGAGAGAGTATTATACTTCCACAGGACCTGTTTTAGTAATCTGATGCACCACGGCAGCTGTGGATTTCGTGGACATTACTGGGGACCACCCTCTTTGCTTCATGCTTGATCTCTTCCTTGATGGCGGTGCCACCTACCACGTTGGCGGAATTCACTTGAGTCGGAGCTGATGTCAAACCAGCATCTGGCCATCCTGGTTTCGGTTTTCCGCGATTTCCCTAAATCACTTCAAGGGAATGCCGAGATGTTCCTTTGAAAGGGCACAGCCGACTTCCTTCCCCACCCTTCCCTAATCTGATGGGACCGATGACCTCGCTGTCTTATCCCTCCCCCAGAACCAACCAATTAACCAAACTAAAGCTGATGAAATATCTGGGACGCTATGGGGCGCCGGCTTCGCACCCACACACCACTGGCCCGCAATTTACCGGAACTGCGTTAACCGGGCGTAGATGTCTTGTTCCACATACCTCATGAAACCTGTCAAGTCCTTGACAAATTCATGTCATTCAGAGTCGTCGCCGTGTTGCATTAGGGAGGCGGACCAATACGCTTAATACACATATTTTAAGAAAATGAAACGCCTAATGCCGTCCTTATGATATTTTTTATAGAGTAGCTAACAGTTTCGGCGCTTCAATATGACATCTTTAGGCCTTAGTTTATGCTGAAGGGGTTATCACGAACCATATATACGTTGCATTAGTGACCAACATAACTGGTTTACGCAGACTATCTGTAACCCTGATGCCGGCCGAAGTGGCCGTGCGGTTAAAGGCGCTGCAGTCTGGAACCGCAGGACCGCTACGGTCGCAGGTTCGAATCCTGCCTCGGGCATGGATATTTGTGATGTCCTTAGGTTAGTTAGGTTTAACTAGTTCTAAGTTCTAGGGGACTAATGACCTCAGCAGTTGAGTCCCATAGTGCTCAGAGCCATTTGAACCATTTTGTAACCCTGATGTCAGCACAGCAATCATCATGTGTTCTGACATCACGGTTACAAATGGTTCAGATGGCTCTGAGCACTATGGGACTTAACTTCTAAGGTCGTCAGTCCCCTAGAACTTAGAACTACTTAAACCTAACTAAGCTAAGGACATCACAGACATCCATGCCCGAGGCAGGATTCGAACCTGCGACCGTAGCGGTCGCGCGGTTCCAGAGTGTAGCACCTAGAACCGCTCGGCCACCCCGGCCGCCCTTCACGGTTACTGATAGTCAGCATAGACCAGTTGTGTTGGCCACTGTTGGAGCGTATATAGGTTCGCGATAGTTCCTTCAGCATCAGACAAGGCTTGAAGATGGCGCACTGAAGTACCGAAACTGGTAGCTACACAGTAAAAAAGATCATAAAGACGGCTGTAGACGTTTCATTTTCATGCAATAGTGAACGGCCGTGGTCCCCAAGACCTCCAGATAAATGGATAGAGTTACAAAACCTGTATACACAAGTGGTCACAATGTTTGCACTCATCAGTGTATATATTTTCTCACCTTTTTCCTTTTTAGAAAGGAAAAGTGAATCTAGTATTTATAATAAGTTTCCTTTAATTTACGTCTGTGATCAAAAACTTTTTTTTGTTAACAGATTACCGGTTTCGGTCTATAATGACCATCATCAGATCTGTTTTATAAAAACAAAGTTCTATTGTACTGCACCCATAGTGGCATCGTCATATGTTAAGTGGAACATCAGCACCAGCATCGTCAAATATATATTTATAACTTCGCACGTCCACGCATGCAGTGTAGACTTTGTAGAGCAAGACAATGCAATAAATGCAGGAAACATACCTGGTGCGTCCGAATCCGCTGCTGGGCTGTCTGTAGACTCCATTGTGCTGCACTCCGTAACCTCGACAGCCGGTTCCACAACAACCCGGGACTCGCGCTTCGCACTGTGCACTTTAGGTAACACTTCCTGCTCACTTGTCACGTTCACTATGCCACTCAACGGCGACACTACGCCCTCCGCTTTAGAGCCGTCACCACACACCACACTCGCGGTCTGCTTCGACAGCGCACTGCTCTTCGGCGGGACGGGCGGCGTCTGCGACGGCTCGTCCTGGGCTGTCGGGATGCAGAAGTTGGACTGCGACGTGGAGATGGGCCGGTCGTGCTCGCCGCCGTCGCGCTCTTCGAACTCGTCCAGGTACCTCGACGAGTCCGCCGAGCTGGAGCGCTTCCTGTAGGCGAAGCTGCCGCGGTGGCGCGCCTCCTCGCTGGGCGTCAGCAGGTGCCGCCGCAGACTGTCGCCGTTGTAGTGGTGGTGCTGGTGGAACACCTGTTGGTGGTGGACCACCGTCACCGTAGAGCCGCACACCACCCGCTGGCACGAGAAGTCGCACCTCCTGACGCACCGCTCCATTTCACCGGTCAGCAGGCTGGGGACACTCACAGACTTCTCAACCGACGGGCAGTTTAAGGAATTGTGGTCCACCTGCAGTTTCAGTGTCTCTATCTTGTTGCTGGACGAGTTGACACTCGTGATAGGGGACATGGGGAGGTAGCCTGGGAAGCTGCCATTCGTCGTACCGCTGACGGCCTCCAAGGTGTTTCCACTTTCTCCCGCACGCCCATTCTTCGTCGGTTCCATCATCAAATAATCGTCTTCGACGTCGGGTTTCGCAACTTTTCCTTCACACGTAGCTAGAGAAGCACTGGGATTCACTTTGCTACCGTTCTGATTGTCAGGGTGGTCGGCAATAGTGTCGGGGCACTCGTGACCACATTTCGCACAGACCGTCACCGCTCCTTCACCTGAGGAAGTCAAACCATTTCGAATACCGTCATCAAGGGCACTGTCACTGGAATTCTGGTCGCCGCTCTGAGCAACCAATGAAACCTTCGACAGGATATCCCGAGAATTCTCGTAGTACTCAAGTGAATGGGCGAAGTCGATGTTCTCGTAGTTAGTCGCGTCAAAACTGGGAAGCGTACTGTTGCCATCGGTAGTGTCTTCTTGACAAACGCCCCCGTCTACGTTGACGTAATTGTTGACATCAGAGTCGGCCTTTGAAGCCTGTTGTTCCGCCGTCGGTAATGCAGCAGGTGCGACTCCATCTTGCGTCGTCGAGCTGACGGCCGCTTCTCGGAGGCGCTTATTCGTCTTTTTAGACTTGTCGACCGTTGCGTAGATCGCTATTTCCCCTCGTTGATTGACGACTGGCATCTTTCCCTGACCGCTGAGTGGTACCCTGGTGATGGGTACCTGCGAAGAAATAATTTTTTTTTTCATTAGATGCTATTATCAAATGAAATGTGGAAATTAATGGCTGAAAAATATCTGAATTGTGTTCAGATATGGACACGACAAATAGATTACAGTTCCATTATTTCACAATAGTCTAATACTATACAATATTTTTACGTTCAGATTGGCATTGACAGCAGGACATTACAATAAATGCAAAACACAGTTAACTTATTTCAATTTGTGTGAATACTTTTAAGGAGAAACCAGCGCTTGAATCCACATATATTTATTCATCCTCCAAAGTTTAGTACACTCATGAATCAACTTTACATCGAAGACTATTTATATCTGTTTCTACCTCCATCACTGTTAACTTGACATTGATATCAACATCGCGATTTTCTGTGTGTTTCTGGGCTTTTATGAACAGCGTTTAATGAAAGACACTTAACATTTGCCATAGCTGACATACTGACATATCCCCGTGTGCAGAGAGACACAAAAGGTACAGTTGATTTACGAGGATTCCGAATACGTCGGCATAATTATCAGTACAAACGCCCATAAGCCGTGCTGAAATTAGCTGGAATGATTTTTACGTATGGCCAAGACGTCGAGGACATCAGATAGCAAGTTTCCAAGTTTCACCGTTAAGTAATAGTTATGTAATGCGTTTTATACCTCCCCCACCCCCAACCGTTACCCCAGATCATGAGCTATTAGATGTCAGTGAAGCATCCAGTATTATTTCATTCTCATTTTCGACGTATTTCACCTGGAAAGATTACGGTCTTTAGGCCTCCTCTTACCACAGATAGTGAGTGGGAGTGGCCCCATTATCCCTTTGTCCGACCATGTATGGAGGAGAGCGTTGGGTCGTCGTCACCCACACGTCTCCTGGTGGCTTCAAGTTTTTCTACTATTTGTCATTCCACAGCAGTTTTGTACGCTCGGCGAGCTACATGTAGTTGGTTGCTTCGGTGCTGAGATCACGCGGTATTCGTAAAGACTGACCCTTCCACCCGTGATAATTGTGACTGGTTTGCTTCCTTCGCGTGTTTTGTCCTTCTATACTAGATGCGGTTCAGTGCACTGCTATAGTTCTTCGTCTTTCCTGCGTCTGGCCAAGCAACTTGAGGAGCGTGTCGCACGTATCAAACATAATAGCTTCCATTTGGTAGCTGTTGTAGACTTAGAACTTGACTGCGTGTTGGAAATTATTGGGGTTTTTATAAGTTTCTTCGGTGTCCAGTGTCATTAGTTTTGACCTCCAAACATATTTCTTGGCTAGCACCTTCTGTACTAAATTGCCAAGTCGCTTTCTTCAGTTATTCGGAGCCCGGAAGCTTATGCTCCTCACTGGGGCTAGTCTTGTTGCTTGTATTTTGGTGGGTTACACTCCTAGGTCTAGCTTGTGTTTACGTAGGTGAGGTTCATCAGCCAACCGTTCGCGTCTTTATTCCATCTATGATTACCGTCCCGCAGGGCAGTTGAGTAATTATTTGAAGCTGAATCTCGGTTAGCCACTGGAGGTCTTTACTATCAGGTGCTAGTGGAAGTGGTTGCCTTGGCCATTTTGCTTATTATCTTTTAGCGATTTGTCATAAATGTGGTCTACGCTGGCAGCGTCTAATCTGATGACTGAAGTTTCGCTGGTTTCACTTACATATTGCTTCTCTCTTCATGAGGCTATACCTGTATGTTTGTGCCTTGGGGCGTGTTCCCACTGCATGCTTAGAACAGGAGGAGTGTGGTGACCAACGTATCGGCCCTAGCCTAAGTAATTTCTGGCCTATTCACCCGGGTCACATTGCCGGATGTGTGCCAGTATCACATCGAGCAACTTTAATTGTTTTTTTTTCGTTTTAATGAGCTTTTTTTTAGGTAAACCTGAATTATTTGTTGCATTTTAATCGAACACGTTCTAAAGATGCTTGTGCTCTACCTATATGAAGGCAAATTTCTCATAAACTTTGGAGACAGTTATGTAACTTTAACTGATGAAATATTGTCATGTCTCTCTTATTAAAATCTGCTGTAGATATTTTTGCACTAGTAACCAGTGGCACACAAGATTTGCATAGTTCTGAAAAGAGAACATTTCTTGTACATTTAAATTTTCATACTTCATGTTCCTATGAATGGTTTTTGGAGAGTTTAGAGTAAGTATTTGAATTAACGCTATAACCTTTCTTGATCTCACTGAATTTTCTGTATGAATTGTTGATCGATTATCCGTAACTGTTCTTACGTAATTTTATTTAATTTAATAGTGTTGCCTTAACATGTCAAGTTCCTAATTGGCTAATTAATAAAAGTCATTCTGCTGGCAAGTGTTAAGAAAAATCTTCGTACGAATAATGTTCAGCCCGTATTTGGCCCGGTCCCTCCACTATCAGGCAACCTTACGAAAATAATGTGTACCAATAACACTATGTCTATATAGTACATGATTACAATCTAAGGAAAAAAAATACTCATCACGAAGGCTGAGCTCTGAGCACTATGGGACTTAACTTCTGAGGTCATCAGTCCCCTAGAACTTAGAACTACTTAGACATAACTAACTTAAGGACATCACATACATCCATAGGCAGGATTCGAACCTGCGACCGTAGCCGTAGCGTGGTTCCAGACTGTAGCGCCTAGAACCGCTCGGCCACCCCGGCCGGCCATCACGAAGGAGTTATGCAAATTGGTCACCAACTGCTGTCCACACAGGCGTCGACGGAAAATCGAAAACTATAAGTTTTGGTGGACGAAGCACGATTGTGTGACGCTACAGAGGAGTTTCATGGCGCAGCTGGCAAGAATAGTAAACAGGGAGAATGTCGATACCAGGACATAAATTCTTTGGTCAGTAACTGTGCCTCGCAGATATGCGCGTGAACAACGTACGCAGATGTCAACATTTGCCGCCCGCGGTGGCGAAGCGGTTCTAGGCGCTTCAGTCCGGAACCGCGCGATTGCTACGGTCGCAGGTTCGAATCCTGCCTCGGGCATGGATGTGTGTGACGTTCTTAGGTTAGTTAGGTTTAAGTATATCTAAGTTCTAGGGGACTGATGACCTCAGATGATAAGTCCCATAGTGCTCAGAGCCATTTTAACCATTTTTGTCAACATTTTAGAGAGGACGTGTATTTGGGCTCAAAGAAGCTGGTGGGGAGTAATCGGTGAATCGCTCGACATTTGAATAGGAGCGAAAGAGGGTAGAGTGAACCATGACCGAACACAGCATCAAGAAGGAAGTGGTCGCCATGGAGAGACGGCTAAACGTGAGGACTAATCAGTCATCACAGAGGTACTCAGACCTCCGGATCCATGATTATCGTCGATCAGAAGTGCACCTGATGCTTTAATGACCAGAAGGACCATTTATATGCAGCTCACAGAAAGAGGCTGAGCTGACGGCGCCGCTTACGCCGACTCCTGTAGACCCCTGTATACCATCAAGCCAGTTTGTAGCGGTGTCGGACACATTCGGCCTGAAATCTCATTGGCGGAAGTATAATTGTAGTCACTGTTAAGTCCCGCTTCGCGCTGAGATCCGATGCCGATTAAAGACCTGTCTTTGGACGCCGCGCACAGCCACAAGGTTCCGCAACCTGGACAATTGGTCTCGAATACGATTTAATTACATAGCATGACATCTTTGGTTGGAATACGCGGCACCCTTGCAGCAGAGGGGTACGCCCACGATATTTTCCGGTCGTTTTCTAGCCCCTCGTGGAAATCCGCCCTGGGCTTACATTTCAGCAAGATAATGCCCACCCCCACACGGCGAGTGTTTCTATTACCCTTCTTCGTGTTTGCGAAACCCCACCATGGTCAGCAAGCTCGCCCGATCTCTCCCCAACTGAGAACGTTTGGAGCATTATGGGCAGGCTCCCCCTACCAGCTCGGGAACCGAGCAGTGGTGAGCACACGGACTGGCTTTGAGATGATTGGTTCAAACACGCGTCCGGCCATCGCTTCAGGAAAATGCCGGGGTGGTCCATTTGAAAGGGCACGGCCGACTTCATTCCACATCCTTCCCTAATCTGACAGGAACGATGGCCTCCATGTTCGATCCACTTCCCCGAATCAACTAACCAACCAGTTCAGAAATTTGCGACCTAACAAGCCAGTTGGACAGAGTTTAGCATAATATCCTCCCCTCCCCCCCCCCCCCTCCCCGCACCCCAAGGAGGACATCCAACAACGCCATCAATCAGTGCCGAGTCGAATACCTGCTTACATAAGAGCCGGAGGTGGACCAGCTGGTTGCTGACCCGTCATTTTTTGGCTTAAAGTGTAGTAATGATAAGTAGGTGCAAGAGGACATTTACAAATGGGGGAGACAGTGGAAGGAGACAAGAATGCGTTGACACGTGAATTACGACCAAGCAACACGTCTTATGGAAATCAACTACAGAAAGCTTTTCAAATTACACCGAACAACGAATAAGTTCCAAAATGCTGCACTCTAGTGTCGAATTGGCAGCCTGAGTGTAACCGTAACGCACTGTACGGGCAGTTTTTGGAGAAGATCGAAGGCAAAATAGATGAAAAAAAGACACTACCTTGTCTGACCAACGGAATCCTAAAGAAGGAAATATTGGTACAGAAGGACAACGCCTTCAGTGCCAGGATAAAGAAACCGGCAGAAGACACAAAGGGCAGATTCTGCAAAGAATTTGAGGAAACTATGAACTATATCTGGAACTGTTGTGAAACTATCGCTGAGGTTGAGCTGACAAATGTAAGCAGAATGCTGTGTCACGGATAATCTATTGGAATGGGTGGAAAAATGACCGTCCGCTGGTGGCGAGTAAGTAGTAGGGCCAAAAACCAGAGGAAATTGTCGAAACCGAACATGCATGTAACTGTGGGACTTTCGACTTCAGTCACATCGAACGCTGGGCCATAATATACCAGAGATGTGGAGAAAAATGAAGAGTGGATAGTTAATATTGTCATCTCATGTGACAGCAGAATCGATGAGAAACAACCAGAAACCTGTCGGATACGATGATTTGAAAATCGAACTACAGCGACTCTGGCATCAACCAGTGAAAGTGGTCCCACTGGTTCGCCGTACACAGCGAGCAGCGTCGAAAGGTCTCAGTGGGAACATGAAAGCATCTATCTGCCTACTGCCGCTTTAGCTGGGGTCTAACGAATTATTCACCGATGAATCGCAAACTGGGAGTCGCTTGCAACGTGTCTGACTAGAGAAACGCGAAATCCATTATAGTGTCCTCATTTGTTATGTTTACTCTTCTAATAGTAATAATAAATATAGTAGTCATCATACGGTATTTCGGATGCGGTAACATGTGTTCTGAAACTCTTTAAAACATTCACATCGTTCTTTTTTCTGTTAAATCCCTCCATAGCACTGCTGTATCCGAAGGACACATTTCGTCACCTCCACAGTGGTTTTGAAGCTAACGATACCTTGCTCCAAGCCTTTCAGTTGAGTTAAGAGGAAAGCAAATTCATGTCGTGAAACATGAATTCGCATGGTCAGCAGGCGTACTGTATACTTGGAGGTACACTTGTATTTCGTCTTGACACCTTCATTAGACGTAACATTACGTCACAGTTTCAAAAACTATTCTTATAATTTGTCTTCTAAAGTAGAAATTGTATGACGTTGTTTCGTTCTGGCGGAAGGACTTCCTGTTGTCTAACCCAAAACTCTCATTGGGTGCCTTTCTCGCTCTCTCTCTCTCTCTCTCTCTCTCTCTCTCTCTCTCTCTCTCTCTTAAGCCTGTGACATCTTACAAATGAGGTCGCCCGAAACGGTTTCATACACTTTGCTGACCACAGAATTCATCGGAGGACCAACGTCGAAATCATAGCCCTGACTATCACACTTCACATTTAGAAGACGACAGTATCGGTAGCACACACCTCTTACTGCAGTCAGTATGTAAACACGATCTTGAGTGAACCACGGAAATGAGATTCGTGGACCACGTAAGTCTTTTGCTGGTTTAATAACTATCTTGCACTTCATTTCAGAGCATAATTTGTACCCTACGTCGTCAATGATTTGTATGTATTCCAATACAGGATAATTAACGAAGATATACAAATATTTTAATATGTTATTCTGCAAGTAAATCTAAAGAAAAGAGTTCATATAAAGAAATGTCCGCAAATGTTCAGTTACGGAGTTACTGCTAATGAAAGATTTTGCCCGAAATTCAGCAACTTCTCTAATATGAAGCCATCGCAAACCTAGACGAGGTTAAAGTAAAGCACGATTTCCATTTATTTTGATGTTATTCGACTGCTGAATCTAATGAAACATGTCCCAGACGTATATCTGCAGCAGGTTTCCAGAAAATCCAGAGAAGCAAAGAAGTAATTTAGTAAAATTTTTAATTTATTGGTGACTTGGCCCAATTTGTTTTTTAAATTCCAGACAATTGCACGAAGTTTTCACCAGAAGTTGTAGAGAATTTAATTGTGGAAAAATGATGGTAATAACATTAGCTCAAAGTGTGTGAATGTGTCAGATAATCTGCTTTTATTAATACCATAGCACATGTGAATTCAAGTTAAAGCGGAAAAAACCAAACTCAAGTGTTAAGGAAGTTATACAGCGTACATACAATTTCACAATACATTTATCATAAACGTTCAAAAAAGTCTCCATCGAGTTCAATGCAATTATTTGCACGTGTATGAATAGATTTTGTTGATTTTGTTGCTCGTTTCAGTTCCACAGTCTTGTTCTTAAATTAGTCAATTGCATTCACAATGCGAGCAAGTAATGCCTCACGTGTACTGACTTTATCCTCACAAATTATGTATTTTATCCATTCCCATACATAAAAATCTATTGCTGCTTTTAATGGCGGTAATTCCTATGGGGCCAAACTGCTGAGGTAATCGGTCCCTAGGCTTACACACTACTTAACCTAACTTAAGCTAACTTACGCTAAGGGCAACACACACACTCATGCCCGAAGGAGGACTCGAACCTCCGACGGGGGCAACTGCTCGAACCGTGACAAGGCGCCCAAGACAGCGTGGCTACACCGCTCGCCAATCCATTGGTGTTAAATCAGGCGATCAGGGTGGCCACAGACGTGTAGCGCCACGAGAAACCCATTTCTGGGGAAAATCTTCATTTAAATTTGTAGTAACGGTAGTGGTGAAATCTGGAGGCGCGTTGTCATCTTGAAAATATATTTGCAATCGTGTAGCAAGTGGAACATCTTCGAGCAAGCGGGGCATTTCTTCTTGAAGGAATTGTAAGTACGTCTCGCCAGTTAGATGTCCTGGGAAAATGAATAGTCCAATAAAGTGTGTGTTGATTTATCACACCTCACATTTATGCTAAATCGTTGCTGGAAATTGCGTTGCACTGTTGAATGTGGGTTTGCTTCAGACCATATGTGCTCTTTATGTAAACTGTTTATACCATCTCGAGTAATCAGTGACTCATCAGTAAATAAAATTTATTTTTGTAACTGCTAATTAGTACTTAACCAGATGCCCTATTCCAAGGGTAGTGCAGGATCTACCGGATGTAAATAATGAATTGTTTGTTTATGGTAAGGATAGAGATTGTTGTACTTCAGTGTACGCCATACCTTAGTTTGTGAAATGCCTAATCGTTGGGAGATCCGTCGTGTATCGGTTCCCGGGCTGCATTGAACAGCATCCATAATATCCTCATCATCGCCTTTATCTATCGAGGACTAGTACAAAACATGTCTCCTGTAACATTCGAAATACTCCACTAATGGTTCGCGAATTCGGAATCCACCGAGATGGATAACGCACGCGATATTCGCTAACTGCAGCTGTAGTATATTTGAAAGGCATCCCTATTTCATAAATAATCTCCAAACTACAAGACTTGCTATGTGGTTTCACTTAAACTCACTGTTAGTATTATGTTCTGTCATTGAACAATACACAAAACTAACTCGTTTCAAGGTTAGGAAACGACTGAAACAACTCACTAAGGGGTTGCCAACAATGACGTAAACGTTTCTACATTCATAATGGAAAGTAAACAAATTTACTTGAATAATAATCTTTGCTTCTCTGGATGTTCTGGAAAACTGCTTTGGATACACGTCTGGGACCGTTTCATTAGAGTCACCAGACCAATAACAACAAAATAAATGGAAATCGTGCTTTACTTTCTACGGCGTCCGGATTTTATGAACCTTACATCAGCTTGATCCATAACGACAGAATGATACGGTATGAGATCTTCAGAAGGCAATAACTACATCATATCAACAAAAGGCAACTGCAGTTAATCGCATGTACCGAAAACTAACAAAACAATATCTACCAATTTGGGCATTGGCAGGGAACAAACGAGTTGGAGACGAACCGAGAAGGTGGTTAATGATATCGTAAAACTCCCATCTAGCAAGAGAACGGCGAGCTTCGGCACTGAAAGAGATACGGTCATAACTATGCATTATTCCTTTTAACGTAAATAAAGCTGGGACCGAGGGTAAGTGGCCGCACGTCTTTAAAGTGCTAGGCTGCGACCCAGCAAGGAAAATAAAAATGTTTATTGCTCTCTAGCGAGACGGTGATTGGCTGAAGCCATACTTGGCTACGCAGACGCGACACGGTGGGAAGATCCCCATTATATAAAAGCATTTTGAGACCTTAAGGCTCTCTCTCTCTCTCTCTCTCTTTCTCTCTCTCTCTCTCTCTCTCCCTCTCATCTCGTGGCAGACCGCCCAAGTGTGTGGAAATAAGCGAGGGCATTGAGAGCTTTGCTTTCTGCGAAGTGAGGACGATACGCTTCACGTATCGTGGCGACAGATAGCAAAGCAGTAGTTAATTGAAAGTTCCTGGCAGATTAAAACGATGTGCCGGACCGAGACTCCAACTCGGGACCTTTGCCTTTCGCGGGCAAGTGCTCTACCAACTGAGCTACCCAAGCACGACACACGCGCCGTTCTCACAGCTTTAATTCCGCCAGTACCTCGTCTCCTAAGTTCCAAACTTCACAGAAGCTCTCCTGCGAACCTTGCAGAACTAGCACTCCTGGAAGAGAGGATATTGCGGAGACATGGCTTAGCCACAGCCTGGGGGACGTTTCTAAAATGAAATTTTCACTCTACAGCGGAGTGTGCGCTGATATGAAACTCCCTGGTAGATTAAAAAGCTGTGAGGAAGGGGCGTGAGTCGTGCTTGGGTAGCTCAGTTGGTAGAGCACTTGCCCGCGAAAGGCAAAGGTCCCGAGTTAGAGTCTCTGTCGCGCACACAGCTTTAATCTGCCAGGAAGTTTCACATCAGCGCACACTCCGCTGTAGAGTGAAAATTTCATTCCAGTAGTTAATTATTTCTGCGGGAATTTTTGTGAGCAATGAAACTGTGCATGTTGCTCGAACCCATAGCGGGTGTGCGACAGCCATTATTTCGTCTAGGGAAAGATTAACGTTCTACGGACCTTAGGGAAGTTGTGACTGATAAATTCAATCAAGGCCAGAGTAGGTAATTAGCATTTCAGATCCAGCACGGATACAACGTCGTTGCAGATGCCACTTGGTAAATTGCCATCGCACATTAGGCCACATTAAATGCTGTGTATAGATTTTGCTCACTTCGACCTGCGTACACTTTGACCATTGAATATCGAAAGCTAGGATAGTAACGTAGCCTCACATTGAGTACATGAGAGTTTTTTCATTGGTTCAAAAAGTAAATTTATTCTCCATCAACTCAGTGCATTGACCAGCTACGACAACGTAGATTTAAATGAGTTGATGAGGATTTTTAATAATCATTCTTTCGTGTGATAAAAAGTTTTCTTGTGTAGAGATAACGATTTTAATAATCGCCATTTCAATATGTCCAAGAATTAATTATTTCGTTATTGAGTGTCAAAAGAAAAATGAACATGATTGTTGTTTAACACTTGACCCATGAAAACAAAAGTTGATAAATTATGCATAGAATAAAAGAAAAAATCGAATAGCTGCGTTGTCTTCCTAGAAGAACCCAAACTTTCACTTTTATTAAGTCATGCATTCTAGGTACGTGATAGCAGCATTTATAATGATTTTTGTTGTGATCCACACCTGATATTAGCTGCCTTACAGGGCCAGGGTCATATTTATTTAGAATATCTATTTAACACCCTGGGCTTGAGAAGACAGTTCAGATGTTTTGTCCATTTGCGCGCTAAGTGGTAAGCTAATTTTGCACACATTAGTACACTCACTGTGCAGTTATAAAGGTTGGACATACAACAACTTTAACCTCGTCCAGTTTTGCAATGGCTTGACATTAGCGTAGTGCTAAATTTCAGACAAAATCTTTTATTAGCCGTAGCTCCGTAACTAAACATTTGCGGACCTATGTTTATCTGAACTTTTTTCTTTAGTTTTACTTGCAGAATAACGTATTAAAATACTGGCAATCTTCGTGAATAGCCCTGTATCTGTCATCCCCCATAGTCTTTAGAATGTACAGCTCCATCGGGTACCAACCGAACCTATTGCTTGCCGGCCTGAGTGGCCGTGCGGTTCTGGGCGTTACAGTCTGGAACCGGGCGACCGCTACGGTCGCGGGTTCGAACCCTGCCTCGGGCATGGATGTGTGTGATGTCCTTAGGTTAGTTAGGTTTAAGTAATTCTAAGTTCTAGGCGACTGATGACCTCAGAAGTTAAGTCGCATAGTGCTCAGAGCCATTTTTGAAGCTATTGCTTGGTGTCTTAACACATATCCTGTCATCCTGTCGGTTCCTCTTGTCAGAGTTTCCCATATGAGTTTCCTTTTCTGATCCTGTACAGAAACTCTTCATTCGTTATCAGTCTGCCTAATATACAACGACCTACCTTAGCATCACATGTAAACCGGTTCGATTCTCGTCTTTTCCAAATTTTCCAGCAGTCCGTAATTCACTTCCACACAATACTCTGCTCTATAAGTATATTCTCAGTAATTTCTCCTCCAAATTAATGACGATATTTGGCAAAGGTAGGCTTGTCTTGGCGAAAAATGGCTTTTGCACCTGTGCCAGTCTTCATGTCTTCCTTGTTTCCTTTGTCTTATGTCATTTTGCTTCCGAGGTTGGAGAATTTCTTCGCGTCGCCTTATTCGGGCTCCCCTACTAAGTTTACCACTAATCTCGTTTGTGCTGTTCGATACTGCTTTCGTCACTTTTCGTTTTTTATTTTCCAATCCACATTTAGTGCTGAGAGTGTTAATTCCAATCAGCAGGTCCTGTAATTCTGCCTCATTTTCACTGATGAGAATAATGTTATCCGTGAATGTTATCATGGATATCCTTTCACCCATCTTAATAGCATTGCTAAATTATGTTTTAATTTCATCGTTGCTTCTTCGACGTATACATGATCAGTAGGACACTATTTTCAATCCGAGCAGCTTTCCTGGTTTCCCATTTTTTTTAAATTGTTTCCTCGAGGTTTTTGTACGTATTACACTGTGGATACTCCTAGCAAAGTGGGGAATCTGTCTTTGCAAAATGGAAGGAAGATTTGAGACCATCAACACCACATCAGGATGATCACAAGCGTGCGTGTGGTTCGGAATATACTCAGAGATATCACGTTAAAAGAGTAAAAGGAAATCCCAAACCAGAGTTGAGTCATGTACTGGCTCGTATCGATAAGCTGCGGAAGCACCCTACACTTTCGTTACTCACAAGGGAACCTCTCCATCGCACCCCCGCTCAGATTTAGTCGTAAGATGACTCAGTAGATAGACGCTCAAAATCTAAACACAGTTCAAGCATGAGACAGGAAGAAGGCGTTCTGAGCTATGAAAATACATCACAATAGAAACAGTGGATGGTCCAAGCTTAACAAGTGCGAGATGGAACAGAGTGTAGCAGCCATAGCGTCGTGCTTAAGCAGGCACGCTGCGGGACTGTGGAGCGGGCGAAAAGAGCTCTAAACTCCCTCGTAATATTAATTTTTTCCACAACTTTGTGAACTGTCCGTCCAGTCATTGAAATGTTTCTTCTCTTTCTGTAGTCTTGGCAATTGTCATACTATACATTGGTTGTAGAATATAAGTCATGTGGTAAGAATACATTACCGTCTCAAGTAAATATGATGAATAGTGTGACGGCAGGCGAGATATCACATAGACGTCTCATAGAAATGAAAACAACAAGGAGACGGTTGTGAAAGTCATGTGGTAAGAATACATTATCGTTGTAAGTAAATGTGATGAATAGTGACAGCATGCGAGATATCACATAGACGTCTCATAGAAATGAAAACAACAAGGAGACGGTTGTGGACTACGTTAGAAAAAAGGAATTCAAGAGTAAAAGCTTCCAAAAGGGATTGCAACTTCCAAAACATTGACAGAGCACAGAGAAACTGTGTGATTGTGAAACTGTTGCGTTCATTTGTTGCAGCTTATGTGACAATCTATTATGTTTTCGACATTTCCTTGGGAGTGATCACATTCACATTCATACGAAATCGGGCAAGGAATCACATCTCACTCATTCACCAGACGTACAAATTAGGTCCAGTCATATGACACATGTACTGTCACTAATGGCGTGTATGCCAAGAGAGACTTGTTTTCCGGTTTAGGATTCGGTCTCAAATCTTCGGCTTCGAGATTCGGAGGCATGCATATGCTTGCTCGCTGTACAATGCGGCGACTAGTGGTGAACATTTACACTGATCAGCCAGAAAATTACGCCCACCGACCAACTATCGATACAAAGCCGTTCAGACGATAGCAGCGTCACCTGGCGAGGAATGACTGCTAGTCAGACATACGAACGGTGCACGTAATATTAATGAGAGTGCTGTTCGTGTGCAGAATGGGGAAGGTGTGCGAGGTGGAGCCGCCGAACTACAGATATCGGACGTCGTAGGCCGGGTAGACTGGTAAAATAGGACAGGCGGCGAACTGTGGCAGAACTAACATTAGACTTTAATGCTGGCAAAACTGCAAGTGCTTCTAAACACACAGACCGAACACTCCTACCGCCGGGCCTCCTCAGCCGACGACCCATGCATGTGCCAACGTTAACACCGCGACATCGGCAACTACGACTGAAATGGGCGCGTGACCATCGACACTGAACGTCGGCGCAGTGTTGCAAGGTCAGATGAATCCCGACTCCTTGCTCATCAGCCGACGAGAGGGCGTGAATCCTCGTCTTCCAGAGGAACAGCTCCCTGACACCTGTACTGCGGGACACAGACAAGCTTGCAGTGGCTCCATTATGCTCTGGGGAACATTTACGAGCGCATCCAAGGGTCCAATGGAGCACGTGAAAGGCACTGTGACGGCCAAGGAGTATCGTACACTTGTTGCAGACCACGTACACACATTCATGACGATCATGTTCCCCGATGATAGCGTCATTTTTCAACAAGATAATGCACACCGATGAAAGCGTCATTTTTAACAAGATAATGCACAATGTCACAAGGCCAAGAGTATGAGGGAGTGGTTCGAAGAACATAGTGGTGAGTTCCGGTTGGTGTCCTGACCTCTTAAATTACCAGATCTGAACCTGATCAAACACATCTGGGATGCCATTGGCGTCAGAGCTCATCACACCATTCCCGGAATTGGCGGGGTTTAGGTGATCTGTGTGTGCAGATGTGGGGCCCAATTCCTCCAGCGACCTACGAAGGCCCCATCGCTTCCATGAAACAACGCGTCACCTCTGTTATCAATGCCAAAGGTGGACATACCAGCTATTAGATATTTGGTCACGATGTTCTAGCTCCTCAGTGTATTTTCACCGAAGAGCGTGTGGGAATTCCACCAAAACGTCGGAGTCCTATTCAATTTGGTGAGCTGGAATTTTATTAAACTTGTGCTAGGTTTGAGTGACTCGCTAATACGCCCATTTTTTTGTACAGCTCCTGGTGGCCCTGCGGTGAAATTAAAAATAAAATTAAGTGAGTGGTAAAACACTGAACAGGTGTGACGCGTTTTTTGTAAAGCCCCTGATGGGGCTTCGGTGAAGTTGAAAGTAAAATTAGGTTCGTGATGAAACGTTTAAAAGCTGTGTCTCGTAAGCCAAATTGACGACTTTCCAGTTAAATTTAGTTTGTGGGAGTAACGACACTAGAGACCATTAACATAATTTCAAATCGATATCTGATGTGGCGAGAGTACTATTGTTACTTTATGTAAGCTGCTATAAGGCCAAAAAATGTCACTGTTGTTTTAAGTGTGTCTTAGTTTTACGTGACATGAATCATTTCGAAGAAACATGTGTTTTGCTGTGTTACCACAGATATTGTACAAGAGTCAGTGTGGGAAGCGACTCACACTAGACTCCTGCAACGAACACCGCTCAATTCTATCTTACCCTAAATTTAGTCTGTTAATGTCAATAGGTACAGCCCCATTTAAAAAGTGTATGTTTGCAGAAAAATACGCTTTCTAAGTATTATTACAATCTGTTCGTTGGCTAACAGTACGAACCGATGACTACCCATCCATTCTGTGAAAATCACACATCAGTAGCACTTTCCATTTCTACAATATTTTCGGTGTTAGTTTTTTTGGTGCTTCACCCATATTTTGTAAAAATTACAAACATCAAAAGAAGTTTTGCATCACCCCTCTTCCCAGAACTCCTGAAGATAGGCGTTGACTGTCGACATTCTATCATAGACACAATTCCTTTTACTGTTCAGAGATGTCACCAAAACCCGCCCAAAGATGTAATCAACCATGCATGAGCAGCACCTATTAGGCAGAGGGGGTCCGACAGCCCATCAGTTGCATTCATTCCACAATGAAGGAGGTACACGGCTCGTGCTGTCTGTAGTTCAGTGGTGCCTAGGCGATCAATACGGCGGTTCGAACGCATCCGCAATGTTACTTTGTGCCAGGAACTGCTCTCAACAAGGGAACTGTCAACGCGTCTCGGAGTGATCTAAAGCGATATTGTTCGGACATAGAGGAGATACGAAGAGACAGGAACTGTCGATGACATGCCTCGCTCAGGACCCCCAAGGACTACTACTGCAGTGGATGACCTCTAACTACGGATAATGTCTCGGAGGTACGCTGACAGCAACGCCACCATGTTGAATAATGCTTTTCGTGCAGCCAGAGAACATTGTGTTACGACTCAAACTGCGCGCAATAGGCTGGATGGTGTGCAACTTCTCTGCCGACGTCCATGGCGAGGTCCATCTTTGCAACCACAAAACCATGCGCTGCGGTACAGATTGGCCCAACAAATGCCGAATGGATCGCTCACGATTAGCATCACGTTCTCTTCACTGATGAGCGTCGCATACGCCTTCAACCAGACAATCGTCGGAGACGTGTTTAGAGGCAATCTGGTCAGGCTTAACGCATTGGACACACTTTCCGGCGAGTGCAGCAATGTGGAGGTTCCCTGCTATTTTGGGGTGGCATTATATGGGGCCGACGTGCGCCGCTGGTGGTCATGGAAGGCGCCGTAACGGCTGTACGATACCTGAATGCCATCCTCTGAGCGATAGTGCAACCGTATCGGCAGGATATTGGCGAGGTATTCGTTTTCATGAACGACAATTCGTGTCCCCATCGTGCACATGTTGTGAATGACTTCCATCGGGATAAGGACATGGCTCTATTAGAGTGGCCAGCATGTTCTCCAGACATGAACCCTATCGAACATACCTGGAAGTGACTGAAAAGGGCTGATGTGACCCACCAATCACTCTGAGGGATCTACGTCGAATCGCCGTTGAGAAGTGGAACAATCTGGAGCAACAGTGCCTTGATGAAAATGTGGCTAGTATGCCAAGACGAATACAGGCATGCATCAATGCAAGAGGACTTGCTACTGGGTATTAGAGTAACCCACCGCCTCTGAAGGTCTCACTGTATGGTGGTACAACATGCAATGTGTCGTTTTTATAAGCAACAATAAGGTCTAAAATGATGTTTATGTTTATGTCTATTCCAGTTTTCTTTACAGGTTCCAGAACTCTCGGAATCGAGGGGATGCAAAACTTTTTTGACGTGTGTATAAATTTATGATTTCAAATTATCGTCACGAAATTTCTTCACTGTTAAATATTGATGTTGATATTATTTAAGCTGATACTGATTATTAACTTCTCATAGTCGGGGCTCACAGATACGTAGAATTTTTTGAAGGACACCATATCCGCCGTTTACTATGGAAATTATTTATTTCACAATTGCAATTTCGGCCTTTGAGCCACGTTTACTGGTAAGTGGTATTGCAAAAGATTTTGGTTCGGTATGTGTCAGACTTTAAAATCCTGGCGGTGACATTTATACGTGTCGGAGGATTTAAATGTCTGATATTTGCTGAAGCAAAGTTTTTTGCAGTACCACTTGAAAAATGGCCAAAAGGCAACTGTGAAATAAAAAAAAATTCTGCAGTCAACAGCCAATGGGATGTCTTTCAAAAAACGTATTGATTCTTGATTGCTAACTGTTTGATGTACCGGATGATCAAAAAGTCAGTATAAATTTGAAAACTGAATAAATCACGGAATAATGTAGATATAATGGTACAAATTGACACACACGCTTGGAATGACATGCGGTTTTATTAGAACCGAAAAAGTACAAAATTCAAAAAATGTCCGACAGATGGCGCTTCATCTGTTCAGAATAGCAATAATTAGCATAACAAAGTAAGACAAAGCAAAGATGATTTTCTTTACAGGAAATGCTCAATATGTCCACCATCATTCCTCAACAACAGCTGTAGTCAAGGAAAAATGTTGTGAACAGCACTGTAAACCATGTCCGTAGTTATGGTGAGGCATTGGCGTCGGATGTTGTCTTTCAGCATCCCTAGATATGTCGGTCGATCACGATACACTTGCGACTTCAGGTAACCCCAAAGCCAATAATCGCACGGACTGGGGTCTCGGGACCTGGAAGGCCAAGCATGACGAAAGTGGCAGCTGCGCACACGATCATCACCAAACGACGCGCACATTAGATCTTTCACGCGTCTAGCAATATGGGGTGGAGCGCTATCCTGCATAAACCTCGTACGTTCCAGCAGGTGTTTATCAGACAGGCAGGTGACGCGATTCTGTAACATATCGGCGTACCTCTCACCCGTCACGGTAGCAGTTACAAAACCAGAATCACGCGTTTCCTCGAAGAAAAAAGGCCCAATAACGGTAGATGTGGTAAATCCAACTCATACCGTGACTTTGTCGTCATGCAATGGAGTTTGCACGACAGTTCTACGATTTTCGGTAGCCCAAATTCTGCATTGTGGGCGTTGACAGACCCTCGGAGCATGAAATGAGCTTCGTCGGTCTACAACACGTTACTCAAACAATCGTCATCTTCCGCCCACACCGCAAATGCCCTCCACTTCACTAAATCGCCAGGTAACTGTTCATGATGCCGGCGGATTTTGTACGGATAGCATCGGAGAGTACGCCTCAGTGCCAACCAAACAGTAGTGTATGGAATGCTGGTGCGACGTGCGACTGCACAAGCGCTGACTTTCCGGTGCATAGACGAACCCGCTACAGTCTCCACTTTTTTCTGACCTGTCACAGCAGCATTACGCCATGTGCTCGGTCAGCCACTACGGGGTCTATCGTCAAAACAACCCATGGCTTCGAACTTCGAAATCATTCTCGGCCACAGCTGCATTTGTCAACGGACCTTTACCCGTTCGAATCCCCTTCCTACGGCGATAGGATCGTAACGCTGAACTGGCACATTCCCCATTCTGATAACACAACTTCACTAAAGGCGCCTTCTCATATAACGTCAACATGCTGCTACTCCTGGCGCATCCGATTCTCTCTCTCATTACAGCTCCTTTTATACACCATTGTCATGCGCAGTCACTGACTTATTGCTGTCCAGTGATATCTGTCGGACATTTTGTGGACTTAGTTTTTTTTTTTTTTTTGGTTCTAATAAAACCCTATGTCATTCCAACAATGTGTGTCAATTTTTACCTCTCTATCTACATTATTCCGTGGTTTACTAAGTTTTCAAATTTATACTCACTTTTTCATCAACTTGTACATTTCTTTTAAGATTTGATTAACTTGACAAGACTATACGTCTGGGAAATTTGTGAAAAAACTTTCTGGCCCAGCACCTGACTGCTCCCTCCTCCATGTACTGCTACTGTTATTTCAAGAGCATTCGAACAGTGAAGATGGAATACAGGCTGAAATGATCCTGGCAGGAGGAGAGAAACTTGCAGAAAAAATACACCGACTGGTACAGGCAATATGGACCAAAGAAGAACTACCAGGAGAATGGGAAACAGCTCAGATTTGTCCAATACGTAACAAGGGCGACAAACTGAAATGTGACAAGTATCGAGGAATCGCCCTGCATAACGTCTGCTATATGATCCTGTCCAATTGCTTCATACATAGAATTCAGTCAGTGGCAGAATCGGTGATTGGGGAGTACCAGGGAGGTTCCCGGCCAGGACGGTCAACTGTAGATCACATCTTCAGTCTCCGGCAGCTCACTGAGGAACTGGGTGAATATGGTAAAGATTTGCATATTTTATTCGTTGATTTTAATAAGGCCTATGATTGCATACATCGCAAGAGCCTGCTCAACTGTTTAAGAGAGTTTGGCATAGCAGAGAAACTCATCAATCTGATAAAGATCTGTCTGAACGAAACACGTGCGAAGGTGAAGATGGGAAATCGCGTAACTGAGGAGTTTGAAATTGTGACAGGACTCAGGCAAGGAGATGGGTTGTGCCCTATCCTGTTCACGTTTGCCCTCGAGAAGATCGTACGCGAGACCTTCCAAGATATCGAAGGGATTGAAATCTAAGGAAAGAGACTGGCATACTTAGCCTATGCAGACGACATCTGTTTACTCTCTAGGTCGGAAGAGGAGTTGGAGCAAATGGCCAAAGCACTAAAGGAGGCTGCCAGCAAATTTGGGCTAAACATAATCGAAGCCAAGACAGAGTACCTCGTTATGCCGCGTGGTCATTGTCAGACTGCTGATCATCTACAATCACTGCAGGTTGGGGACGATTCCTTTAAGAGAGTGCAAGAATTCAAATACCTAGGGGCACTTTTCTCTGAGAACTCGTCGTGTGAAGTAGAGATCAATGCCAGAATACAAGCAGGAAACCGATCTTACCACAGCCTAGCACAACTGCTTCCGTCCAAATCTCTCTCCAGACAGTTCAAGATTCGACTGTACAAAACCCTAATTCAGCCTGCTGTTCTATATGGCTGTGAGACATGGAGCATCCGGAAACAGGACTTCCATAAGCTCCTTGTTTTTGAGAGAAAAGTGCTTCCGAAGATCTTCGGTCCGGTTCTTGATGCAGATACAGGGGAATGGAGGTTCAGATACAACCAAGAGCTTGAGGAACTACACCAGCAGCCCAACATAGCACGTACTGTCAAAGCCAAACGAATGCAGTGGGCCGGCCATGTGGCCCGGATGGAAGATCATAGATGGCCTCGGAAGCTCCTGGATTTCACACCTACAGGAAAGAGACCGCCATGGAGACGCAAGAAGCATTGGAGGGATGGACTCCGTGAAGATTTAAACCAAGTGTCAATAGATGTGGACGAATGGCGGATAGCAGCAATGGACAGAATACAGTGGAGGAGGAAACTTGTAGATGCGTGCGGTCCACTGGGCCTAATCACTTAGTAGTAGTAGTATTGAAACAGTGACTGACTACAAGTCACAGCATTGAGGTGTTGCGACAGAGGGGGTGCAGGCTACGTACCTGGGTTGCCGAGTGGTCGACGCCGCTGCCCCTGCGGCAGTAGGGCAGCCGCACCCAGGACAGCACGCGGTGGCAGGGGCAGCTGGCGGGCCGCGCCGACGCCGGCACGTCGTAGTGGTCCGCCATGGCGAGGCGCTCGCGCACCTGTCGCGGCGTGTCGTACGTCTCCCCTGCGTCGTCCTGCAAGACAACGGAGGTACGGCCTTACCTAAAGCAACGTGACTCTCTCTGAATTCTAATGACGCTGCTTGTTCGGCTGGATGTACACTACTGGCCATTAAAATTGCCACATCACGAAGATGACGTGCTACAGACGCGAAATTTAACCGACAGCGAGAAGATGCTGTGATATGCAAATGATTAGCTCCTCAGAGCATCCACACAAGGTTGGCGCCGGTGGCGACACCTACAACGTGCTGACACGAGCAAAGTTTCCAGCCGATTTCTCATACACAAACAGCAGTTTACCGGCGTTGCCTGGTGAAACGTTGTTGTGATGCCTCGTGTAAGGAGGAGAAATGCGTACCATCACGTCTCAGACTTTGATCAAGGTCGGATTGTAGCCTATCGCGATAGTCAAGGAGCCAATTGGAATACGCTTGATCTCGAATTTAATTAATAGAGATAGTGGTTTCAACCTTGATAAATCATGGAATCCGGCACTTGCTGTAATAAACTCACAAAGGTGCCGTTACAGTGCAGCTCATAATGATATATCGACATGCCAATACAGATCGACTGCGGAGTCATAGATGTAACTCGCGCATTGTGCACGTCTCTGGCGCCGACTAACGTCTCTGGCGCATTTGCATTTGTTGGCGCATGCGCAGTTGCACGGTACACGACTGTAAAGGGACGAAGCGAGCACTGGAGTGGCAGTCTTGCGGCTCACTCTGAAGATGGCTGAACGTTATACGGCCGAAATACTAGAAGAAGAAGACGGAGAATTATTGCGGATGCACACCCGAAACTTGATGGAACAGTCTCTGGCCCGCCAAAACCTGAAGATTTATAGGAAAGTGAATGACCACCAGTGGTACAAGGTAGCCGCCACCAAGGAGCATATGACAGCGTGCGGAGAGTGCAGAAACAGACACAGAGGGACGTAAAAGCTGATGTATAGTTGTTGGAATATTAATGCACTATCGTCAGGTTACTGACGTAAGGTAGTATGGACGCACCCTGAGCGGCGGCCCGGGCAGCAGCGCTTTGGGCGTGTCGTAGAGCGCCGAGGGGTCTGCGGCGGCGGAGTGGTGCTCGATGACGGCGACGGTGGTCCGCAGGACGGAGCAGCTGCACTGGCGGCGCGCCGGCTGCTGCGGCAGGTGCGTCGCCACCAGGGGCAGAGGCCGCAGGCGCGCCTTGCAGCCGCCGGGCGGAGAGTCCGCGCGGTCGCCGCCCTCCGTCGTCTTCGGAGGGCAGCACTGGCAGCACCTGCACACCGTTCCCATCCTCTTACCGTCGCTCGTCCCAACCGTATGGCGCTCTTTGAAAATTATACACTGCTTCCCTTTACAACGGCGACACAACGACGGATAGCAAATAGCGAAATTTTACTTGTTGTGTATGTACAGTAAAGTAGCAAGAATACATGATTAGGTGATTTCGGGATATATATGGCAAAATACGTACATTTGGCTCTAACCTGGATGTAGCCTCGGATGGCAGATACGGGATCATAACTGCATTTCACCTCTATGTCAGAGTGCATCAGTCGCAGCGGCTGTCGAGCGTTGATGTGCCAGTGTTGCGACACCCCACGACCATATATTTTCAGTGGGTGGGAGGTCTCAACAACGTGCTCTTGTGTATCGAGTTAAGTCAGTACAGAAAGGTCAACATTTAGTCTTGCGATACCTTTTGAACGGTGATACATTAGTTGTATGAGGGACAACCGCAGACATAAGCAGTTATAACACGAAGCTGTCCAGTATTTATTTATTTCAGTCTTCCATCTCCACCTCGCACCTCTTTCTGCCCAACTCCTCCTTCCCTCTACCTCTGACCGTCTGTCCAGCTCCTCCTTCCTCCTCTCTTTGTCCACCTACTCCTCCCCCTGTCTCTACCTAATCCCTTTCTCTTTATCCACCGCTCTTCCCTCCTCTCTTTATCCATCCCCCCTATTTCTGTCCACCTCATCCGTCCCACACTCTCCTCCTCACCCCACTAATCCCATTTTCTTGTCCACCATTCTTGGTCAGTCTCCTCCTCTCTCTGTCCATCTCCTCCTTCGCCCCTGCCCATCTCCTGCTCTCCCCTCTGTCCAGCACTTCCTCTTTCCTCTGTCTGTCCACCTCCTCCTCCTCTCCCTTCTCCCTCTCCATTTCGCTCTCCATATCTCTGCCCATCTCCTCCTCTGCGCTCTCTCTGTCCGAGACTTCCTCTTCCCTCCCCCTGTCCATCTCACCCTTCCCTTCTCCCTCCCCATCACCCCCTCCCAATCTCTGTCCATCTGCTCCTTCCCACTCACCTCCACTTCCTCTTCGTCCCTTCCTTCTCCACGTTATCACACTCACCCCAGTAGGAGGCTCCAGGTTCTTACCCTGTACTGCATTTCTTTCTAAATTGTAAGTAAGGTGTGTACCAATCTAGGTCCCAGTGGTTTATCATGAGCTTCTTACCCATTGAGTTACTCGTATACGCACATATCAAATATATTTCACACACATTTAACATATTTCAAACGTAATTGCAGAGCAGCAAGTCGAGGGAATTTCGCCCTGTAGTTTCATTTTCACGCAGCTCTATATTTATGGCGTCGTATATCCTGAATTATGTGCTGTACAATGATAGAGTTTTGCAGGTACACTCTGTGGTACATGTGCCTACCGCCTGTGAAATATCTTGAGAATAAAATTAGTAGCAAATAAGTCATAAATTAAAACGTCGTGCATGATGCGACAGTTTCTAACGCATCTCAATGTTCATGACGTCATATGTCGTAAACTGTCGTAATGTGATATATTTTTCTAGGATCAATCAGCTGTATGTGTGGATGTTGTCTGCGAAATGTGTTGCGATTAGAGATAGTAGAAAAGAAGTAATATATTACAATGACGTGCATGAAGTGACAGTTTTTCCCGCTTCTCAGAGTCTTATAATGGTATTTTTATTGCTACGTTCAGCGGCATATGTGGATACTGTATGGGGAAAGTATTGCGAAAAGAGTTAGTAGCAACGACGTAATAAGTTTAAACGTCTTACATGGCGAGGTACTTTTTCACATATTCAGCGTTTATGGCGAATATCTCCTAAACTGAACGTCGTACAATGAAGTAATTTTTCTGGTACATTCAGTGGCATATGTGAATAATGTCTGTAAAAGATGCCACGAATATTATTAGTAGTAAGAAAGAAATACACTAAAACGTCATGCTACTTGTGGTAGTTTTACTGCGTAAACGCTGAGAAGAGAGTAACAAAACAATTTTTTCCTTTCATCATTTCCTGTGGGTTGTCAGCGAGAAAAAATTTCGTAAATGTTTGAAATTACGTGTAAAGGATGTTGCAAGTCTCTGAGTACTCTCATTCTCAAATAATGTTTGACTAAAGTATGGGTATTACCACGCTATGTACTTTTTCAGTCCCACCACCACCACTTTGATAGGTGGCTGGTTCTTATTCCCACAGTAACTTTTTCCTGAGAGTAAATGATAGGTGTACCAAGTTTGGTGGATATCGGACTAGCGGTTTAGGAGACGATGTGGAACATACATGTGTATGTATGTATGTGTACTTATGTAGTTTATATGGATATGGATTTATTTAACGACCGATTTCGTAGCGTAGAAGTCATGTTATCAGGTTACATGTGTTAAACCCCGACATTAAACTTGCGACTTGGATGGGACCGAATATTCCTTGCCTATTAATAAACGATTCAATAAGTGGGCACTGAACAGATTTTGCGATGGTGGTTGCATTTGAAACAGTATCGTCTGCAGGACGTGCAAAATTAAAAACACCGAGCGAGGTGGCGCAGTGGTTAGACACTGGACTCGCATTCGGGAGGACGACGGTTCAATCCCGCGTTCGGCCATCCTGATTCAGGTTTTCCGTGATTCCCCCTAAATCGCTCCAGGCAAATTCCGGGATGGTTCCTTTCAAAGGATGCGGCCGACTTCCTTCCCCGTCCTTCCCTAAACCGATGAGACCGATGACCTCGCTGTCTGGTCTCCTTCCCTCCCCACCACTCACCCCCCCAAAAAAAAAGAAAAAAAAAACTAAAAACGGATGTTTATAGTCGGCGTCTTCAAGTTTGCGTCACAACGCAGGAGGCGAAGAGAATGAACATTTGGCCTCCAAGCCGATGTTCAGCGACGAAGCAACCTTCAGTTTATCTGGAAAGCTTGATCGCCACAATGTGAGATCGTGAGAGTGTGAGGAAAGTGTAGCACATGAACGACATTCGCCGCAGGTTAATTTTCTTTCGTGCAGACGAAGCTGTATAGCCGTTTTTATTGTATGAAAAGGCTTTGCTGGTATCTCTTACCTTCGTACTCGTATGTTGCCATCATGGCGTTCTACACAACTGACTGCCGATTCCGATAATTTTATCTTGCAAGAAGTCGGGGCACTCCACAACGGAGCTTCGATGCTCGTTGCTATCTGGGCGACGAACCTCCACGTCTCTGGACTGGGAGTATTTATCAAGATGTGGCTCTGTTTCCTTGGCCCCTCAGGTCGCCTGACCTCACGCATTGTGACGTTTTCCTTTGGGTGTAGATTGAGGACCGTCTTTATGTACTCTCAATGCCAAGAACATTTAAAATGCTGAGGTAACGCATCAGTGCCGCTGTGATGACCATCGACAGGATGTTGCTACACAGTGTATGGAAATAGCTTGATAACTGCTTGGACGTGTGTCTTGTGACCAGACGGGCATTCGTAGAACATTTGTGGAGTGAAGAAGCAGACATGGCGAGCTCAAGCTTCTATTTCTGCATCAGTCATACACTCCTGGAAATTGAAATAAGAACACCGTGAATTCATTGTCCCAGGAAGGGGAAACTTTATTGACACATTCCTGGGGTCAGATACATCACATGATCACACTGACAGAACCACAGGCACATAGACACAGGCAACAGAGCATGCACAATGTCGGCACTAGTACAGTGTATATCCACCTTTCGCAGCAATGCAGGCTGCTATTCTCCCATGGAGATGATCGTAGAGATGCTGGATGTAGTCCTGTGGAATGGCTTGCCATGCCATTTCCACCTGGCGCCTCAGTTGGACCAGCGTTCGTGCTGGACGTGCAGACCGCATGAGACGACGCTTCATCCAGTCCCAAACATGCTCAATGGGAGACAGATCCGGAGATCTTGCTGGCCAGGGTAGTTGACTTACACCTTCTAGAGCACGTTGGGTGGCACGGGATACATGCGGACGTGCATTGTCCTGTTGGAACAGCAAGTTCCCTTGCCGGTCTAGGAATGGTAGAACGATGGGTTCGATGACGGTTTGGATGTACCGTGCACTATCCAGTGTACCCTCGACGATCACCAGTGGTGTACGGCCAGTGTAGGAGATCGCTCCCCACACCATGATGCCGGGTGTTGGCCCTGTGTGCCTCGGTCGTATGCAGTCCTGATTGTGGCGCTCACCTGCACGGCGCCAAACACGCATACGACCATCATTGGCACCAAGGCAGAAGCGACTCTCATCGCTGAAGACGACACGTCTCCATTCGTCCCTCCATTCACGCCTGTCGCGACACCACTGGAGGCGGGCTGCACGATGTTGGGGCGTGAGCGGAAGACGACCTAATGGTGTGCGGGACCGTAGCCCAGCTTCATGGAGACGGTTGCGAATGGTCCTCGCCGATACCCCAGGAGCAACAGTGTCCCTAATTTGCTGGGAAGTGGCGGTGCGGTCCCCTACGGCACTGCGTAGGATCCTACGGTCTTGGCGTGCATCCGTGCGTCGCTGCGGTCCGGTCCCAGGTCGACGGGCACGTGCACCTTCCGCCGACCACTGGCGACAACATCGATGTACTGTGGAGACCTCACGCCCCACGTGTTGATCAATTCGGCGGTACGTCCACCCGGCCTCCCGGCCTCCCGCATGCCCACTATACGCCCTCGCTCAAAGTCCGTCAACTGCACATACGGTTCACGTCCACGCTGTCGCGGCATGCTACCAGTGTTAAAGACTGCGATGGAGCTCCGTATGCCACGGCAAACTGGCTGACACTGACGGCGGCGGTGCACAAATGCTGCGCAGCTAGCGCCATTCGACGGCCAACACCGCCGTTCCTGGTGTGTCCGCTGTGCCGTGCGTGTGATCATTGCTTGTACAGCCCTCTCGCAGTGTCCGGAGCAAGTATGGTGGGTCTGACACACCGGTGTCAATGTGTTCTTTTTTCCATTTCCAGGAGTGTATTTGTACATCTAGCATAATGAAAAATTTGTAACTCAGAAAACGAGTGATTCATTTATGGCAGCACTGTACTTCTTTATTAAAATTATTTTCTCTTTTGACGTACTCCACTCGTCTTTTCTGAGAAACAAAGGCAAGGAGGCAATTAACGCGTCAAAACAAAGGGTTCCTCCATGAAGAGATATTTGGTTTTCTTATGTTAAAGGATTGCATGAAAATGAACAAACAGAGAAAAACCGCAAGACCAAGAAGGAGATGTGCGATACACACGAAAGATGGTGGGCGAATATGTACAGCTGAAAGATGATATCTGGTCAAATTTCGGCCGCATAAGAGTGGTGCTAGTAGCAACTCGATGAGGATGCTCGCTATAACGATCGTGAGCGTTAGTTGCGTTTCACATTGGGCGTGGTGAGTTGATGTAAGTAAAAAATGCCTTTAACGCCACAGAGACGCCGTTATGAACACCTCATTGAGTTTTCATTTGATCGCGCGATAGGGCTACGAGAATCTGGATTATCCTTCTGCAGTATTGCAGAAAGACTTGGGAAGAATGTAGCCACTGTAGATGACTGCTGGCACCGGTGTTTACGAGTATGTGCAGTCGCAGGAGGATCGGGCTCCACAGGGCCACGTGGCTCTGCCGACAGGGGACACCATCGCATGTCCCCGGCACATAGTACCGCCTATGCAGCAGCAGCAATTTCAGGAGCAGTAGGCACCACAGTGAGGAAACGAACTGTTACAAATTGATTACTGCAAGGACAGCTCCGAGCGAGACG
Organism: Schistocerca serialis cubense; assembly: GCF_023864345.2. Taxonomy (NCBI): domain Eukaryota; kingdom Metazoa; phylum Arthropoda; class Insecta; order Orthoptera; family Acrididae; genus Schistocerca; species Schistocerca serialis. Next base: position 152,496,580 of record NC_064639.1, read on the forward strand.
CCTTGTAGTGTGCATTTCACTGACTCCAAATCATCGCCATCTGCGACTTCAGTGGTGTCAAGCAAGAGCTCATTGGAGAGCAAGGTAGAGATCTACTGTGTTTTCTGATGAGTGCTGGTTTTGCCTCGGCGTCAATGGTAGCCGTGTGTTGGTTAGAAGCAGGCGAATTGATCGCCTGCAACCAACTAGTTGTGGACCGAAACCTGTTGTTATAGTCTGGGGTGCGGAAACGTATGACATCAGGAGGATTACTGCATCCTGACTGCAATTTTGTGGGTCAGTCTGGTGATTCGGCCTTTTGTGCCCCCATCCACGAACGCCATTCCAGGGGGTGGTTTCCAGCAGAGTAACGCTCGCCCACATACCGCTGTCTCAGCCCAACACACTCTACAGAGTGTCGACGTGTACCTTGGCCCACTCGATCATCAGATCTGTCTCCAGTCGAGCACATATGGGATATCATCAGACGACAGCTCCACCATCATCCACAAACATAATTAAACGTCGCTGTGCTGACCGACCAAGTGCAACAGGCATGGAACTCCAGCCCACAAACTAACATCCAGCACCTTTACAACACAATGCATTCACGTTTGTATGCTTACGTTTAGCATGGCGTCTCTTATACCGGTTATTAAAGTACCTGCGTTTAATGTCTGCAACGACTTATCTCGAGAATCTATAATCTTGCGATGTTAACCACTTACCTATGTTACCTAGACAGACATATCTCTGAAATTTCATTCTTTCTTTCTTTCACTTGTGCCTTGTTCCTGCAATGACGCAGGGTAGGCATGGTTAATCGGAATTGGCAAGGTTAATTTAAGGGGTGGCTGGATGCCGTTCCTGCCGCTACCCCATACCCCCGGGATAGAATTAGTATAGCCCAACTGTCTGTGTCTATCGTAATCCGTGGAATAGTGCGAATGTGTTCAGATGTCTGCGAGCTGTGTAACTGAGGCGGAACGTGGGGACCAGCCCGGTATTCACTTAGTGGAATGTGGAAAACTGCCTAAAAACCACATCCAGGCTGGCCGGCACACAGGCATCCGTCGTTAAGCCGCCGGACGGATTCGATCCGGGGCCGGGGCGCCTACCCGAGTCCAGGAAGCAGTGCATTAGCGCTCTCGGCTAACCTGGCGGGTAAATTTCTGAATTTTCATTATTGTACATTTATTTCTTTTCTTTGGTGTTGCATTTCCATTTCGTCAGTGTAGCTTTATGAAGGTTCGGTATTTTTACGTTACAGTTTGGAATGGCCGCGTATAATTGGTCCCAGCGTGATATGCACATACCTGCAAGGGGGCTGGGGAGGGTGGCCTCCGGCGTTGGCTTGACCGCTGGCAGGAGGCGCAGCCGCAGAGGTGGGGGCTGTACTGGAGGAGGATGTGGGGCTGAGCAGGCGTGGCCGCGGCACGCAGTACTCGGACTGGCTGCTGCCCGGAGGCGGCGGGGGCGGCTGCTGCTGCGGCGGCAGCGGCTCCTCCAGCTCGGCGGGCGGCTCCATGGTCCAGGCGGGGCTGAAGGGCTGCGCCGGCGTGTTGGGGTACGTGGTCGCCGTCGACGAGCGAGACATGGCGCCCAGCTTGCTCATGCAGCTCACGCACCGGTCCAGGCCCATAGCTGTAAGCACCGAAAAGCCACTAAGCAGTTGCACGCCACTCAGCAACATAGGTAGCCCTCAAAATTTCTGGTATGTCTACTGGAAATTCTTTTCAAATATCACTTAAAAGGAAGATTTTCCTTCTTGTTGTTGTTGTTACTGTTGAGGTCTTCAGTCCGAAGACTGATTTAATTCAGCTCTCCATGCTACTCTGTTCTGTTCGAGCCTCTTCTTCTCCCACTAACTATTGCAACCTACATCTTTTCTGAATCTGCTTACTGCATTCATCTCAACGTCTACGCTACAATTTTTACTCCCCCACACTTACCTCCAGTGTTAAGTTGGTGATCCCTTGATGTCTCAGAATGAGACGTCTCAACCGATCCATTCTTTCCGGCAAAGTTTTGCCACAAATTCCTCCCCCCAATTCCATTCAGTACTTCCTCGTTAGTTGCGTGATCGACCCACCTAATCTTCTACATTCTTCTGTAGCACCAACTTTCGAAAGCTTCTATTCTCTTTTCGTCGAAACCGTTTATCCTGCATCTTTCACTTCCATACATTGCCACTCTCCAGACAAATGCCTTCAGAAAAGCCTTCCTAACACTTAAATTTATATTCCATGTTAAGAAATGTTTCTTGTTCAGAAACTCTTTCCCTGCCATTGTCAGTCTACATTTTATATCTTCTCAACTTCAGCTATTATCAGTTATTTTTTTGCCCAAATAGCAAAACTCTTTTACTACTTTAAGTGTCTCGGTTCCAAATCTAATTCCCTTACCATCTCTCGATTTAGTTCGACTACGTTCCATTACCTTTGTTTTGCTTTTGTTGATGTTTATGTGGTATCCTCCTTTCAGCATACTGTTCATTCCCTTCAACAGGCTTTCAAAGTCATTTGTTGCCTCTGACAGAATTAGAAATCCATTGACAAACCTCGAACTTTGTATTTCTTTTCCCTGAACTTAAAAATTCCTACTTCAAATTTCTGTTTGGTTTACTTTACTGATTGCTCAATGTATATTTTGAATAACATCGGAGAAAGGCTACAACCGTGTCTCACTCCCTTTTCAGCCACTGCCTCCCTTTCATGCGCCTCTACTCTTATAATTGCCGTCTGGTTTCTGTACAAGTTGTAAATAGCCTTTCGTTCCCCTTATTTTACACCTGATGCCTTCAGAATTTCAAAGAAAGTATTCCAATTACCATTGTCAAAAGCTTTCTCTAGGCCCACAAATGCTGTAAATGTAAGTTTGCCTTTTCTTAACCCATCTTCTAAGAAAATTCTTAGGGTCAGTATTGTCTCGCGTGTTCCTACATTTCTCTGAAATCCAAACTGATCTTCCCGAGATAGGCTTCTACCTGTCTTTCCATTCTCTCTAAAAGAGAACGCGATATGAATTGTGTAGAGTTTGTTTGTGATATTCCTCTAAAGTCACACTGGAACGCTAAATCTGTCTTAGCGACATCTACGTACACTTCTACCACTAACAGCGACATCCTTTACCATTCTCCAAGCAAACAGAGCGGGGCAGAAACAACTGTTTATATTCCTCCGTACCAGCCTTAACTGGTCTTACCGTATGTTCGTGGTCCTTGGCTGCAATAGCACCGGTCTGGAGTCAGCAGAATCCCAGTTCTCTAAATTTTCTTAATAGCGTTCCTCTAAAAGAACGTCACCTTACCTCTGGGGATTCCCATTTGGCTTCCCAAAGCAGCTACAAATACTTGTGTGTCGGTCGAACCTACAGTTAAAAAATATAGCAGTCCGCTTCTGAATTGCTTCGATGTCTTCCTTTAATCCCACCTTCTGGGGATTCCAAACACTTGTGCAATATTCAAGAACTGGACACACTAGTGTTCTATGTGCGGTCTCCTTCACAGATGAAGCACACTCTCTCAGAATTATCTCAATAAAATGAATTCGACCATTCGCCTTTCCTACCACAATCCTCACATTCTCATTCCATTTTAAATCACTCTGAAACGTTATCCTTAGGTATTTAATCGCTCTGAACGTGTCATGTTGCACACTACTAACGCTGTATTCCAACATTAAGGCATTGTTTTTTCTACTCATCTGCATTAAGTTACTTTATTCTACATTAGACTTTGTTTCCGTTCAGCACATCAGCCACAAATCTTGTCTAAGTCATCTTATATCGTTCTACAGTCACTCAAAGGCGACAGTTTGCCGTTTACACCACAGCATAATCAGCAGTTCAGTAATCAAAATTTTTTTTGGTATGATTTTTTTTTATTTTGCTTCCGGAGAAAAGCAAATTTTGGGTGGTCAGCTACTAACATCCTGCATAGCACTGAATGCCAAAGTATAACGGACTGTAAGGGACAGCAATGCACCGGCTTTACGCGATCTGTGGAAATCTTTCGCACTAAGAGAGGTGTTAGCTAATGTGAACATACCAAGAAAATCACTGTTTCGCAATGGAGAGACCTTACGGTGAAAGGCTTATAATCGACTGAGGCGATTCGTCGCAACCGGCTGTTTGCACTGGGACTATGAATTCTTCCGTTTTAATCTGGTTCAAATGGCTCTGAGCACTATGGGACTTAACATCTGTGGTCATCAGTCCGCTAGAACTTAGAACTACTTAAACCTAACTAACCTAAGGACATCACAAACATCCATGCCCGAGGCAGGATTCGAACCTGCGACCGTAGCAGTCGCTCGGTTCCAGACTGTAGCGCCTTGAACCGCTCGGCCACCACGGCCGGCCCGCTTTAACCTGTACCTCCTTGAGAAATATAACGAGGGAGCTAACATTTCTGTAGGTGTGCGACCACCCTGAAACCATCTGGAGACTCCTCAAGGTGGTAAGCCTGTTTGCGATACACCTGGCGGACGAGGCCGTGAGATCGCTGGCAGGTCGCATGCACGTTAAGGTTCATCCATAAAAGCTGAATGTTGACAACCTAGAACGAGGATTAGAGAAGACAGGAACTGGTCAGGAGGAATCGTCATCCAATGATAAGATTTGTCGATAAACTGCCAGCGCTCTGGAAGCGCTAGAAAGGGAGACTGGATGAAAACCGGCGAGGTGGAGAGCGTGGAGTGATGAGATTCTGATATCACATTCGGTGGTCTTTTCGATGTAGGCAGTGATGGCAGAGAATTCATTATGATCTTTTCGAGAAGCTTCGTCTTGGGATTCGTTGTCAGCACTTGGTCTGCACTTACCCTTCCATTTTATGCAAAGCTGCGTGGATTGGCCGCGCGGTTTCATTCGTCATGTCACGGACTGTGCGGCCGCTCCCACCGGAGGTTCGAGTCCTCCCTCGGGCATGGGTGTGTGCGTTGTTCTTAGCATAAGTTAAATTAAGTAATGTGTAAGTCTAGGGACCGATGACGTAAGCAGTTTGATCCCTTAGAAATTCACAGACATTTGAATATTTTTTGTTATCCAGTGATATCTAGTCATTAGGTATTTCATTCGAATCCATCTGATTAACTCATGAGATTTCAGCTTTGTTTTCCTTCCTCTCGCCTGTCACTACTCATTACATCATGTTGTTTTTACTTCTTATTCCAACAGTGATCTGAGTTTTGACTCTTCTGACATATAGTCATTCTGATAATCACTGTGCTGCCTCTGTAATCCAGGCGCATCCAAAATTCACGCTGATCCAAGGGACTACCCCTCGTATTGCTGCTACCCTAAAAGTAAACGCGCCAGTCGTGCGACCCTCGCCAGCGGACCCTTGCATTAATTTTCTCGACCTGTACAAATGGGCCGGCTGTGTGGCCGTGCGGTTCTAGGCACTGCAGTCTGGAGCCGAGCGGCCGCTGCGATCGCAGGCTCGAATCCTGCCTCGGGCATGGATGTGTGTGATGTCCTTAGGTTAGTTAGGTTTAATTAGTTCTAAGTTCTAGGCGACTGATGACCTCAGAAGTTAATTCGCACAGCGCTCAGAGCCATTTTGTACAAATGGAACAGGACATTCCACTCGCACAAATGAAGGAAAGACAGCAGCCCAAGACACCTGCCACCGCCGATCGACGTTGACCGACAGCCGACAACCAATTCAAGACTTCAGGGCAGTGTAACTGTCAAGGTAGCTCCACAGTGCAACCAATTGTACTGCGTTTACCTAGTCCAAGATCCCTGTGATATTGTACACTATATGATGAAAAGTATGAAGGCACCCCTACGTAATGCAGAATTGACTACTAGATGTCACGAGACGCGGACCCGCCAATGTAAAAGGAGGCGGAGAGTATTATCTGGTCAGCAGAGAAGCAATTACAGCATAATGGGTGAGTCAGGAGAACTGTGTGCTTTCGAAAGTCGACTAGTCATCAAGGAAATTTAAATCCTTCAAAAGCTGCTCAAATTGACTGTTGGAGAGGTGACTACCAAGTCGAAACTCGAAAGAACAAACACAGCTACACCAAAATCACACAGACGTCACGTGCTGACGAACAGGAAGGGCCCACTATCGGGGTAAGTGGTTGTAACAAATCGCATGAAACCGGTGGAAAGAACAATTCGTTTTATCCAAGAATCACACCGTTTGGCAATGTGATAGAAGGGTTTGAATTAGGGAGATGCTAAAGAACGTTATCTGCCATCATCTGTAGGTCGGACAGTGAAGTATGGGATAGATGGTGTTAAGGTAAGGAGGTGTTTAGGATGTGATTCATTACTGTGCATAGGAAAACTCTAAGTGTGACAGGATTTGAAGAAATCACGGACAACCTAAATCTGGATCGTGGGACGCTGACATTAACCGTCGTCCCCTTAACACGAGTCCAGAATCGTCATAACGAAGGTTCCGTGAGGAAATGGTTTGTGCACAATAATATTCCTGAAATTAACTGTCCCGCCCAGAGCCCCAAAGGGAACGCTGTTGAACTCCTTTGGGATCAGTGAGAACATCGATTTCACCACAGAATCCAATGTAATTACCGTCTCCAGTTTCTGCTCTTGAAGAAGACTATGCTTCCATTCCTCAACAGATGTACAGCCAATGAAAGCGTCGACAGCAACATTCAAGCCCTCATGAAGGGGAAGCGCTGAACACACCTGACAGTGATTCAGACTAATAGGTGTGCGGAGTTTATGATCAATTTGTTCATTTGATGTTTCTTGTTTTCTTTTTGTACTTTTAATAAATAGTTTTGGTATTACTCTCAGTCATTCTTACGTTTTAGACGCATCCTGTGAAGTGGTGACTTTTGGTTTGATTAACGTTAATCGAGTCTGGAGCCCAATAAATCAATTAATGGTTCCCTATATTTACAGAAGAGTTCCCATTCAATACATTTTAGTACCCACAGTGGGCTCAGTACTATACAAATTACCAATTTTTTGGCGGCCAGCATGAAGCTTGATGATGCGTGAATTTGGAATTGGTATAAAGAGGAGAGTTGGGAAGGAAACTGGGTAACTCCAGAGATCTGTGACTGGTGCTGGCATTGGTCTGCTAATGCTCGGAGCTACTAGCAGGCCTCAAGTCGCAGAATTTTAGGTAGTCGTTATTAGTGGATGTCTATTTCTTTCCCTTCAACACCTTTTCAATATTCTTGCTAAAATGGGGACATGACGTCAGGCGCACTGTTTGGGGTTGCCAGAACTTCCGGTGCGCCATCGTCATCCTATGTGTCACCAAAGCTTTTAATGCCTCATCCCAAGGTTGAATTGGTAGAAAGTGCAAAGGCAATCACGAACATGGAAAAGGGCAAATCAGTAATATTTTCTCTCACTCCATGCAAAAATTATCTGGAAGCTGAAGAGAAGGCAGGAGAGACAAAGAACATAAGAGAAACTCAAAACAAAAAACTGTTTATGGTGAAGAACAGAAACGGCCAAGCCATACGTAAGTTCCTGTAGCCGAGCAGTTCTAGGCGCTTCAGTCCGGAATCGCACTGCTGATACGGTTGCAGGTTCTAATCCTGTCTTGGGCATTAAGTCCCATAGTGCTTTATGCCATTTAAAAAAAAAGGTCAGAAGTTATTTCAAGTTGCAGGAAATGATTAATGGAACGGGTACACCAACTGGAAAAAAATTAAATACAATATTCTTCAGCTTCTTTAGGCGAAGAAGGCGCAGACGAAGCATTCATATTTTGTAGTAAGCTGTAATCAGGCCCATTATCGTTGAAGGGATGGATCCAGTGGTTCAGAATGCTCTGAGAACTATGGGACTTAACATTTGAGGTCATCAGTCCCATAGAACGTAGAACTACTTAAACCTAACTAACCTAAGGACATCACACACATCTATGCCCAAGGCAGGATTCGAACCTGTGACTGTAGCGGTCGCGCGGTTCCAGACTGCAGCACATAGAACCGCTGGACCACACCGCCCAGCGATGGATCCAGTGCTTATCTTGTTGTGCCTGGGCTGATGAACTACGTTCCAGTGCTGACGAAGTAGGCAAATGCTTCGTCTTCCATTTCTGTTCTTAATAACGTCTTTCTATTTTTTACTACGGACGATTACAGAGAACAATGTCTGTATTGGTGTAATAATTGGAAAATTCGAGGTTCTTCGTCAATAATCTGTATTGGTAATTACAGTAGATTTATGGGTCTCTTCTCAGTATTTTTAACGGTCTCTATAGAGGAGACAGGCAAAGTAATGTGAACATCTGTACTTATTTGGGAATGGTTTATTAATAAGGATTTGGGAATGTTTTATTAATAAGGAGTTGGACTCCCATTTGCTCCAATACAGCTGGAATACTTCTTGGAATAATGGCACATAATGATTGTGTAGTTTCCAGTGGAACGTTATCCAATTCTTCGATCGGAACATCTTCTAATTCCTGTAGTGGCCAGTCTGCTCTGCAGTCTGCGCTCGAATACCGCCCATAAGGGTTCGACAGTGTTCAAGTCTGCGGACTGTGCTGCCCAGAGAAGAAGCTGCACGCTCCTCACACCACGATTGTACTATCCTGCTGTGGGAATGGGTGCATTATGGTCCTGAAATATGGCAGCATTGTTGTGAAAAAAATTTGAATCACAGGGTGCATCTGATCAACTAAAATGTTCATATAATCGTTGGCTGTAACACGGCCTTTGAGAGTAATGATGGGACCAGCAGAATACTATGATATGGCTGACCACACCATCACACTTCCACATCCATGATTAACCGCTGGAATCAAGCAATCAGGGTTGTAGGCTTCTTTTGGCCTTCTCTAGACGTAAAGCCAACCCGATGGTGGAAATAGCGAAAACGTTGATTCGTCGAACCCTATGACTTGTTTCCACTGATCAGGCATCCACGATTTATGCTCCTGACACTATGTTTTACGCTACTTTGCGTTGCTTGTCGTCACTAATGTTTTCGGTATAGCAGCTCATCCACGAACGATCGCTTTATGGAGTTCTCAGCGGACAGTGTCGATGGATACGGGGTCTCGAAGATGGCTGTTGAGCAGTGTATCACTTAAGCCACGGTAGTTTTGTGCTGTTTTGACACAATTCGTGTTAGCACACGACGATCTATGTCATTTAGTTTTGATTTGTGCCAACTATTACGTCTACACGACGATATCTTTCCATGTTTTGTGTAGACTGTCATGACTGTTGAAACACGTGCTCTTGAAAAGTTCAATAAGTTGGCTGTGTTGGTTACTGACGCTCCAGCTGATCGGTCCCCCGCAATCTGCCCTCTTTGGAATTCTGTTAGGTCTTTCATTGCACGTCGACCTCAGCCTCTGAATGCGAATACAAAGCGTCCACTACTCGTAAACAACATGCATTGATGCCTAGTCCGTACTGAACACTCACAGTCCAGCGCGACACGTGCCTCACCTGCGTAGTTGACTATCAAATACAACCATCTCATTACTACCACTGTTCACATTATTTTGCCTATCCCCTGTATGTTCTGATTTACCTTTTTGCAGCAGAATAAAAATTTATCTTATTTTCAAGTTATTTCATTCATTTAAATGGGTATCTTAGTTCTTCACTTAACAAAGTGAATACTGTGATTCTTTAACTTCTCCCGGTGTATTTCTTGCTCGAACAGTCCACGGGTGTACTGCCGGTCCATAGTGTCCAACGGGCACAATATTTCGGCGATCAGACATGTCGCCATCGGTAGGTGCCCTGACGAACTGAGCTCCTGAGGGCGGGCGGCCGTCGTAAATCCCCTCCCCCCTCCCCCCGCGAGGCGTTCTCTCCGCGGTCCGCGCCCGCGGCCGCGCGTCGGCGGTCGCTGAGAGGATGGTGTCGGCGTCTGTGGTGGTGTTCCTACTCGGTGTTTCCTCAATATTCGTCCTATTTGCCCCGATATTGCGCCAGTATACGGTATACAGGCGGTGACTATCTCTTCCTCCGTGACTTCGTCCATCTCCACACTCTGTACTGTAGAGGTGGGGCGGAGAGCGCGTCTGATCTGCCATTCCGAGTACCCGTTTTCCGAAATACAGTTTTGAGGTGTTCCGGCTCATGGGGCAGATTCTCTGCTTCCGAGATGGTGCGAGCTCTGTGCACCAGTGTTTTTAGTAGCCCATTCCTCTGCGAAGGGTGGTTACAGCTATTTGCTTGCAAATACAGGTCGGTGTGGGTTTTATTCCTGTATACCCCATGGCCCAGGGTGCAATCACCGAGCGAGGTGGCGCAGTGGTTAGCACACTGGACTCGCATTCGGGAGGACGACGGTTCAATCCCGTCTCCGGCCATCCTGATTTAGGTTTTCCGTGATTTCCCTAAATCGCTTCAGGCAAATGCCGGGATGGTTCCTTTGAAAGGGCACGACCGACTTCCTTCCCCATCCTTCCCTCATCCGAGCTTGCGCTCCGTCTCTAATGACCTCGTTGTCGACGGGACGTTAAACACTAATCTCCTCCTCCTCCTCCTCCTCCAGGGTGCAATCCGCTCTTCTTTTGACCATGACGTCCAGGAATGGTAAACTTCCTTCTGCTTCGGTCTCCACAGTGAATTTCATGTTCGGGTGTACGGAGTTCAGGTGTGTAAGGAAGTCTAGGAGCTTGTCCCTTCCATGGGGCCATATCACGATCGTGTCATCAACATAACGTAGAAAACAAGTAGGTTTCCATTTGGATGACGTCAAAGCTTCCTCCTCGAAATACTCCATATACAAATTCGCGGCTACAGGCTAAAGTGGGCTCCCCATTGCGACTCCTTCTGTTTGCCCATAGTATTCCCCATAAGGACGACATTGAGAAGATGCAGAGCCTGCTGAGTGACGAATCTTACTGGAAGACCCCACAAAGGTGAATACTTTTTACGCTGATGAAGGTTATTCTACACTGACGGCGGGCATGTTATCGAATACGTAAGAGACCTACCTGATTAACCTTAATCTGCAAACTTATTGTCTACTGAATGTAACTTATATGAATTAAAAGTTATGCCCTGCTTTCCCCTCCTACTGGAACGCCCACACTGCAGGCAGGTTAAAGGTGAGCAGGAGCAGAGCGGCTAGCACAGTGGCACAGTGGCACAGTGCGGCACCCACCGGGCGTGATCGCGCCGTGCCCCGCGGCGGGCGGCCAGCAGTAGTGCTGGTCGGAGGAGAGGTCGCTGACGGAGCCCGCGTCGCCGCAGCCGTAGTTGCTGTCCAGCTCCAGCTGCAGCTGGCCGCCGCCGCCGCAGCCCACAGGCGTCGTCTCCGTCGACATCCACATGGGCGGCTCGCCCTCTCCTGTCCCGTGCAACCTGCGCAACATCCGTTTCATTCAATCAGTGCCGTGGTGCAGCAGCATGCTTCGGTACAAGGATACCTTAATGAGCTACTAAAGTGTCGTTCTGTGCAGGGAGTAGACCCCCCCTCCCCCCCAAGAGGGATCACTACCGATAAAATTTTATTAAATAATTTTACCATTCATAATGTACGGCAGTAGCGGGATTGGGCATACTGTAGTGGAAGGTGCTGGACGGAAGACCATGGTCGGCACATTCCTGCCACGTGCTCCTCGGTCAGGCTCTAGTCCCACGGGTTGGTTGCGCTGACGAGGGTACGCACATCTTTCTCATTTGTCCAAATATACGAGGCCATTTTTATAAGTACCTTTTTTATTACATAAACACAACTGTATTTTTGAACTTATTTGTTACTTCATCAAAATATGTGTCTTAATCAACACATCAGCACAATTTCTGTACATATTACAGCATTCACCATCACAAACAAACATTTTCTGAACTTCATATTGAGCAGACTTCACCTTTCCCAACCACTACTGAACGGTCGTTTTAACGTCATAGTTATTAATCAGGTTACCTTCCATTCAGATATTGACTTGTAAACAATAGATTTCAGCTATCAGTCGTCCTTTTTAAAATTTATTGGCAGATCCAGATTTCAGCTAGAATCTAGCCATTCTCAATGCACTGTCCTTTTTTATCAATGCATGTTCATTGAACTGTGGATGAAGCCCGACCAACAGGCATTACATGCATTGATCAAAAATGATAGTGCATTGAGAATGGCTAGTTTCTAGCTGAAATCTAGATCTGCCAATAAAATTTAATTTAAAAAGGACGACTGATAGTAAATCTGTTATTTACAACTCATAGTTATTTCCATGGCGCTCACCACTTAAGAACATTTGAAACCTGAGCAAGTTCGCTAGAAATGTCAACAATACAATCTTTAAACCACTCGGGACATTGCCTTTTGTATATACTCATCATCGCTGAGGACAGAAACTTGAAATTTTGAGAAGGTGTGGATCTTATACTGTATACGTCGTTTAAGAAGGGATTTTTCGAACTTCCTAACGTAGGCGGGTGAATAGTGGATAAAAGCCTTTTTTGAAAAATGTCGCTATTAGGGAAAATTCGAAGCTAGATCTATGAAAGTAGGTATTTGCGTTCCCGGTCAGAAATAAAGAAATACGTGTCACAGCAATTTTGAAATTTTACATCGTGGGGCTAAACAGCAAGTGAGGGCCTTTTTTTAAAAAAAAATATGTCATTATTAAAGAATTACTTAAGTATTTAAAGCTACATCTATGAATACTGGTATCTGACTTATCGGTTACAAATTAAAATATTCTTTTTCAGTTGGTTTTGGAAACTGTACCCTAAGGGGGTGAAATAGCAGATGAGATTTTTATGAAAATATTATGTAATCGAAGTATTTTTAAAGCTAAATCTATGAAAATTTAAATTTAGATTCTCATTTAGGAATAAAAAATACGTGTTTCCTTGTTTCTGGAGACTCAATCCCTACTTGGGTGAAATGGGGGAAGTAAGTTTTTATGGAAATATTTCATTCTGCAAACAGTTTTGAAGCTAAATCTTTGGAAACTGGTGTTTCACTTTTCGGTTGTAGACGAAATAATACATGTTTCACTGTTCATGGAAATTCAACACATAAAGGGGTGAATATCGTCAGACTGATTCACTGACTCATCAACGCCCAGCCCAAACAACTAATGATATAAATTTGAAATTTGGAGAAAGTGTGGATCTTACATTGTAGGCATGTTTAAGAAGCGATTGTCCGAAACTCCACTCCTAAGGCGGTAAAATAGGGCTTTTGGAAAGTATATCGCTATTAAGGGGATTTAGAAGCTAGAACTACGAAAACTGGTCTCACGTTTCTCAGTCAGAAAATTAAAAAATACATGTTCAGCATTTTTGGAAATTCAACCACTAAAGGTGTAAAACAGTGAATGAAAATTCTTTTGAAAATAAATAATTATTTAAATACTAAAGGATTTTTAAAGCTACATCTATGGCAAATGATATTTGACTTCTCGTTTAGAAAAAAATACTTGTTTCAGTGTTCTGGAAATTCAGCCCCTAAGCGAGTGTAACAGGGGATGAAAATTTTTAAGAAAATATTTCGTTACATTAAAAAATTTAAAGCTAAAATCATGAAAATTGGTATATCACTTCTCGGCTAAATATAAAGAAATATTTGTTAGTAGATGAAAGGTGCTATGGAAATGTCTCCACAAGAACAGAAAAGGCATGATTAACAAAACCTTTGGACTCCAGCTGTCGAATCGCTGTTCGGAACAGACCATGTATACATGGTCATAATTAGTGTGAAAATCGTAGAAGAAGTTGCAGTTTGTGAACAACACATAAAATTCGATTAAATAAATTTTCTGCAGGCCATACAGTCTATGTTTTAAATATCAGTACAGTTGCTCATTCCTTCAGGACGAATATTGAACAGTTTTCACAGATTTATTGCCAATGAAAGGATATATAAAGAGATGGCCAAGGTACCAATCATTACCCATGATGCGCAGTTTGACTGAAGCTAGTGCAATGGTTTGAGGTAGTCTTGTTCTGTAACACATCTCGATTATAGCTTTCTGTTTTGCACCAAGTTGAACGTGCAGATCATTTGATAGGACTAAGAAGATTAGAGAGTGTCTCCGATCGACGGAGGACAAACAGAATTCAGTCGGCGTGTCGGTAGTATAACACATACCATGTACACGTCAAAAATTCTATGTAGCAATGACTGGACGATCTATCAGTATCAGAATGATCCAACATAAGCTGCATTAGAAGTTGAGACATGGAGAAATAAGCCGTGGTAAAGCACGCATATAGTCGCACCAACAACAGCGTAAATTTAGCCGTCAGTCATGTTTTGGCTATGAAGAAGAACCCGTTCTCAGAAGACATAAAAATTCACAAGTACGACAGTAGTATCAACAGCGGAAAAAGGAAGAAGCCCTGATTTCCCCGCTGTAGAGAAGGACTCTTGCAGGTCACAAGGGGAAAACTACAATGGTAATCTACAGGAATGTACATATGACCTCTGGCCGCGTGACGGACTTCAGTCCACCAGCTGCAGTGGAGGGTGAAGATTTGACCACAGGAGCCACTCCTACTGCTGAAATCGCTAAAGGACAGCTAGTCGAAAATTCTGAGACGAACACGAACTTTCGCCACATCAGAAAATAGAAACCCTCTGTGAACCGTAGACCAAGAGATGATATTTGTATGGAAGAAATTTTTGTGTCTCGTAGACTGGTTTAGTAGACGGTATAAGTCACACAGAGACTATTTAATGAACAAAACATATCATCAACAAGTAAATATACTGGACAACGGAAAGTTCACAGAAGAAAGTTAAACATATAATTGTTTTAGACAGAATTCTTTCTCCTTGGATGAAGACGAAATTAAGACGATGTAAAGCATGAATCAGAAGGTTATCATGGAAACTTGCTCTGGTCACTTTAGCATATACACAGACATCGTGTGTCTTGCTAGAAGTGCAAAAACTTCAGATTTCTCTAAACTGATGTTTTTGTCAAAAGTCAAATTGCAATCTGTTTTATTTGCACAACGAACTATCGTGCGGTAGCCCTCTTTATCTTCAAGCTTTGCCGTAGAGACTACTTACCACTAACACCTATTTCACTTTTATCCCATTTGAAACGTAATAGCTATTTGAAAGTGTTAAAATCTTAATAAATGGTTCAAATGGCTCTGAGCACTAAGGGACTTAAAATCTGAGGTCATCAGTCCCCTAGAACTTAGAACTACTTAAATCTAACTAACCTACGGACATCACACACATCCATGCCCGAGGCAGGATTCGAGCCTGCTACCATAGCAGTCACGCGGTTCCGGACTGAAGCGCCTAGAACCGCTCGGCCACAACGGCCGGCTAAAATCTTAATAAAGATGGACTAAAAAGTGTAAAATACTTTTATCAATATCGTGCGTGATAACTTTCCACTGCCAGTGAATGAGTAACCTCTCCTGTTGAGAATACATTGGTGGATCAATGGGTATGTGGTAAACACATCGGCAGATACCTGATACGAATTATTCACGAAGGTTTCAAAGAAAACTGGAAGTGAATTTTACATAGATTGCACCAGTGAAATTTGGTTGTGTGGGCAACGAATACTAAATCTGTAAAGTTCGTCACATCGTATGCCCTATGAGATACATACAGACATAAAGTGTGATTCATTCATAACTATTTCTGGGGTTTTTGGGACGACTGTGCAAAAGCTGCCAGACAGAGAAATATCACCCACGTCAGTGGACAGAGAGTAACATTATAAGTTTGAGTACATAATGTGCGCAGGGGCGGAGTTGCAGAGCTTGCCATTAGGGTGCACGTTTGTCTGAACATCTAGACAAATCATCTGCTTCGTATTTACATATCGAATTAGTGTGTGCCAGCACATAGGCAACCCTATAACCACCTTTCCAAAATGGGTAGCTGCATTGCGCCTTCCTCGGCAGAAGGAGCTACGACTTCAGTGAACCGTTTGATGTGTTACAAATGGTGCTCATAATGAGCACCTGTTATATGAGTTGCAAACCTGGGAGAAGCTCTGTCCATTGATACGTATAACTTTCTGTACGTTTCATATAAAGTGTCCGAGTAAAGTATGCAAAAGTATAAATCGTAGTAACTTGAAAAGTACTTGAGATATTTGTCGATGGTACGCTAACGCAAATTTGTTTTTACACGCAAAATACACATGGACATGGGCACAATTAGGGGCACGAGAGATATCTGATTTGTATTCCACTACTCTCCAAGCGTTTTGAAGGCGTATTTGGGATAGCTGCACGAATGCGATAGTGCAGATCTGGTAGATCACGAACTGGTGTCTGCTACACTTAACCCTTGATAAGCCCCCAAAGAAAAAAGTGTTGCGTAACGTCTGTGCCTCTAGATGGCCAAGCAATAGATGGACTCCCTCTTCCCATCCAGGGACCTGTGCAAACATGATCCAAGAAATCCCTCACAATGTTCTCAAAGTTGTATGGCGCGCCATCTTCTTGAAAGATCACGTCACGAGGAAGTGTGGCAAAGCATCTCCAAATTGTCTGTGTACGTTGTTGTCTCCGAAGTGTCTACGTACCATGTGCGTTTACCGGAGGCTCCAGGAGGAAGAATGCGCAAGTAACCCTGAGTCATGTTCTAAAATGGTTCAAATGGCTCTGAGCACTATTGGACTTAACAGCTGTGGTCATCAGTCCCCTAGAACTTAGAACTACTTAAAACTAACTAACCTAAGGACATCACACACAGCCATGCCCGAGGCAGGATTCGAACCTGGGACCGCAGCGGTCGCGCGGTTCCAGACTGTAGCGCCTAGAACCGCTCGGCCACCCGGCCGGCCCGTAACTATATATATATATATATATATATATATATATATATATATATATATATATATATATATATATATATATATAAAACATGTCCGAAAGAACAGACACCATCTTCAAATATAAATATCTCAATTATGTCTCAAGTTCTTAGATTTTATATTAAGATGTGTTTAACTCGGGCACCATGTAATTTGTGCCCAGTAAGTTGTCTTCTGACATGGGTGGAGGCTCTTATGAATAACACTGTACAGGGTGAATCAAAAAAGAGCTTTATAACTTTAGAATGATATAGAAATTTGTTGAGATGACTTGCAGAGTAGTTAGGTATGTTATAATGTAGCAAATAAACTCAGTTGTTATTCACGTAGTACATTAGTACCCAATTCAGTCACTAGAAGCACCAGCGTTGTGTATATTTAAAATGGCTCCTTTCACTGGTACGGAGCATGTCCGCTGCGTGTTTTGGTTTCACGGAACGAACTGTTCAACGCAGATCGCTGAAGAGTACCGAGGTGGGATGGTTTGCTACCGGCAAAACGGTGCACCATCTCATTTCTTCGCGGGAGTTCTATGTTTCCTCGATAATCGCTTCCCAGGCCGGTGAAGGACCAGTCGCACTGCCACCTCGCTCCCCAGACTTGACACCCCTGGAATTCTTTCTCTCGGCCAGAGGTTGAAAATACCACTACAGTTGTAAGGTTGTTTTATTCAGAGCGCGACCGGTTTGGGGCTCTTATAAGCCCGACTTCAGGTGTCGTAACTTTGTGCTGTGACCCCAAGCGACCGGGTGGACGAGTACTAGACACGTTGTACTACCAGCCAGCACAGTGAAGACCTTGTGTATGTTCCTCCCATAACAAATAATTTAGCTGACATGAAAAGCTGAGTTTACGCTGCCTTTGTGTAAGTTACGCCCGATCTGCTGCAAGGAATGTGGGAAGCGACTGTTTATCAGTGGCATGTCTTTCGCATCACAAGTAGTAGTCGCATCGAAACAAAATGACAGTTGACACTTTTACGTGAAGCTTGGCGTCCTTTGCTACAGTACGTCACATCTCCCGATTCTGTAAATTATCTCAATAAATTTCTGTATCATTCAAAAGTCGTAATGCCCTTTTCAACTCACCCAGTAGATTTAGGTACATCCACTATTACGTCGATCGCCACTCTCCTACTGTACGTTCTGTTATCGGGTTCCCCTACATGGCAGGCAGCACCGAAAAACAGCTACGCTATGAGGGAAACAAACCAACAACCCAACAGGCGAAGACATCAGGTAAGCACACCGAAGCTTCCAGTCGATTGATAGGAACCTTTCCTTGCAGAGGTCCCCACGATACATCCGGCCACGGATTCCTACGCCGGGTTTCTATTGGCTCCAGGTCTCTATATAGGCCCGGTAGGTGGAAGGCAGACCAGTCTTCGTCCGCTGCTAATGGCAACCGCTATAGCAGAGTCTCCGAGAAGACATCACCGAAGACGCTGTACTGCACCGCCGATCGAAGTACCAGCCGACCGAGAGGAACCACATCTCCGGCTAGATCGACGGACATCTATTGTACAGCCAGCTATTACACTTGCCTGTTACACTAAAAGCTCACCCTGGACGTAATGAATAACTACTGTGCGCTGTGGTACCTGCAGTGGCAGACGAGGTTCTCGGTGCTGGGCTGGCGGGAGAGAGCGCAGACGTCGTGCTGGCAGAGGCCGCAGCAGGCGGCGCTGCCGTTGGGCGGCGCGGCGGCGCCCTCTGCAGCCAGCAGGCGCTGCTGCAGCGCCTCGGCGCTGATGACGTCGGTGGGATGGCGGTGGCGGCGCGGACTGCTCGCCGCTGCGACACAACCAGACAGAGAGTCGCGCTTAGCGTGCCCGCCGCAGCGGCAGCCGCAGCCGGCCAGGCGTCAGTCGCTGCCGTCCGTGCCCACGTAACAGCTGAACCGCGACCGCTCCTTGGGTGCTAAGGGACAAGCGGCGCTGCCTAAGTCACCGACAGCGGATCTGTCCGTGTAACCACCCGTCTGCAGGGCTCTAGTGGTATACACGACGAGACAAAGCTAAAGGACCACCGCCCACCGCCTGGTAGCTTTGCGTGCACGTCACGCGATAAATGTACAAGTGGCTCAGAGACGAAAGGGAGATCATTCTAGCGACAACACGGATCGGATAAGGTGAATATGTATATTGAGCAAGCAGTAAAGGAAATAAAATAAAAATTTGGAGTAGTAATTAAAATTCATGGAGAAGAAATAAAAACTTGGGGGTTTGCCGACGACATTATAGTTTTGTCAGAGGCAGCGAAAGACCTCGAGGAGCAGTTGAGTGGAATGGACAGTGTGTTAAAAGGAGGATATAAGAAGAACATCAACAAGTGGAAAACGAGGATAATGAAATGTGTCGAAACAAATCAGGTGATGCTGAGGGAATTAGATTAGGAAATGAGACACTTCAGGTAGCAGACGAGTAGCACTATTTGTGGAAAAAAATAAATGACGATGGTCGAAGTAGAGAGGATACAAAATATAGGATGACTACGGCAAGGAAAGCGTTTCTGAAGAAGAGAAATTTCCTAACATCGAGTATAGGTTTAATTGTCAGGTAGCCTTTTCTGGAAGTATTTGTATGGAGTGTAGCAATGCATGGAAGTGAAAAATGGACAATAAGCAGTTTAGACAACAAGAGAATAGAAGCTTTCGAAATGATGTGCTACAGAAGAATGCTGAAGATTAGGCTGGTAGATCACGGAACTAATGGGGACGTAGTAAATAGATCTGGGGAGAAGAGGGAATTGTGGCACAACTTGTCTAGAAGAAGGGATCAGCTGGCAGAACACATTCTGAGGATTCAAGGGATGAAAAATTTATTATTGGAGGGAAGAGTGGAAGGTAAAAATCGTAGAGGGAGACCAAGAGATTAATAGACTGAGCAGATTCTGGATGATGTACGAGTGCTATTAGAAAAGTAAAGAACGATAGGTCGCGAAATGGAAACCACAGTGGAAATCAAAACTGTTTTATTTCCAACAGGTAGCTACAACTTCCAGCTACTTATCTCTATAGTCGCCGGTCCGACTTAGACGTTTGTCGTAGCATTGTACCAAATTTCCAATACCCTCGTTATAGAAGGCAGCCGCCAGTGCTCTCCGCCAATTCTCTACGCTGGCCTACAGCTCATTGTCTTCATAGCCAGCGGTTCATGCAAGCAGAGATGAAACTCAAAGGGAGACAATTGCGGGCTGTATTGTGGGTCATCAAACACTTCCACTTGAAAGCGATGCAGGAGCATCTTCACTGCCCCTGCAGAATGCGGCTGAGTGTTGTCTTGAAGAAGAAACAGCACGACACTTACGTAATGTTGGCTGCATAGCTTCAGGCGAAGTTTCTCACCAGGCCCTCGTACTTGGCGGGAGATACTATTGTTCTAGGTATCTTTATGTGCTCTCTGTGTGCTCAGAACTAAAAAGAACATCGGATTTTCAGTGTGGTTTCCATTTCGCGAATAACCCTCCTAGATTCCAGTAGTTAGTCGGAGATGAAGAATCTTGCACAGGGCAGAGTAGCATGGAGAGCTGTATCAAACCAGTCTCTGGACTGAAGACCAGAACAACAAGACGAAATCCACTGACAAATGCGACTTTGAAAAATCGCAGATTGTTTTGGCTGTGCGTCAGTGGAACGAAAACCTCAGGAACGGCGAAGCTAACTGGCAATCCTCTGCTGAAGGAATTTGTAGCCATGAATATGCAACATACCAGGTGGATATAATTAAACTTTACCTATTTAACAAGGAAACTAATCACCGCACGAGTGCAAAATGTGGTAGAATTAATGTCACTGACATGGGGAAGAGAAATAGTGCAGAATCACTTCACTTTTAATATTTTGTCACGGTACATCATACCATTATATTCCGTTACCATTACTGCAACAAAAGGAGCACAATATGGCGCCCATCAATATCCAGAAGAGTCTGAAAACGCTGGATTGCACTCTGCACATCAGAACGAAGCATCTCCGTAGGTATGCTGGCTACCTCTCTTGATATGCTGCGCTTCAGATCAGCACATGTGTGAATGTTGCCCTGACAAACCCTGTCCGTCAGGTAGCCCCACAACCAGAAATAAAGTGATCGTGTCCGCCAACCATTTGGAAACGATCGGTTGATAATTCTATCGTTTCTAAAAGTGTTTTGGAGAAGCAGGTAAACTCCACGAGTGATGTGCAGTGGGGCGCCATCGTGCATGGAAACCGTAGAGTTCAATGCGTCTCTCTCCTGTATGGCGGGTATGGCATGCTGGCGAAGCATATCGCAGTAACGCTTGCCAGATACACTGAACGTCATTGGTCCTGGAGCGACAACCTGTTCAAAAAAGAATGTACCAATGATAAATGTAGCCGTGAAGCCACACCATACCGTGACACGTTTAGCATCCAGTCGAACTTCATGCACAGTGACTGGAGGTGAAGATTCCCACACTCGGCAATTCTGTGTGTTCACTCAGCCGTCAGAGAAAAATGAGCTTCGTCTGTCCATAGGATGTTCCACGGATAACCCTCGTCAACGTCAACCCTGCCAGATAGTGGAGAGCTAAGTCAATACGACCTTGTGGGTCCTATGGTGCAATCTGCTGTGCGATATGGATCTTGCACTGGTACCATTTGAGAATGCTTCGAAGCACCTTCCGTACAGTGGACCGTGGGATGTTCAATTGTCGTGACACAGCATGCGCACTGCCTGACGATCGGGAACTGCACCCAGCGTTGTCTGCCATACCAACAGATATCTCATCAACCATCTGTGGTGCAACCGGTCGGCGGACCATTTCCGGAGCGACGCTCAGTTCCTCAGTTGATTCTGACTTCTTCATCATATTCCGCGCAGCATGTGGAGAAAGAAGATCCTTCCGTAATCCATTCAGCAGGCGATATTCTCGAAGTGCGGCTGCAGCATTACTATTGTTTTGATAATAGAACTTACAAATAATGCCCTGCTCCTTTTGTCCTTGTTCATGTTGAAACATCAACAAGTACGCTGCGACTGGTCAGGGGCGTGAGACTATGAATCACGATAACCGATCACGGCACCAGGTGCCCACAGTTAGGATTGGACTGTGGCGCTGTGACGCATGGAAATAATACACCCCATACTCTTGACTTTAATGCTACCAAGTTTGGTACTCGTACGGCAATTAGTTTTCGTTTTATAACGTGTTGAACGTGAAATGTTTAATTATAATCATCCGTGTTAGAACACATAACGTGAAGGTCGAGACATACTCGTTCTGTAAAGCAGGATAGGCCAGATCTGACGACAGGGTACAATGTTGGTGCAGGCGCAAGTGTTTCGGGGCACACCGCTCAATGTACGTTGTTGAACATGGCACTCTGCAGTGGACGACCCTACATATTCCCCTAGTATCTCAACTATATCGTCAATTAGCATTTTAGTGGGAATGGGTTCATTGAGGTTTGGCTGTGGATTCGTGGAAAAGTGTTTCCTGTTCGAATGAATAACTTGGGCTCCCACGATACTTGTGGTAAGGAAAATCAGAGCTCGTACGGAAAGATACAGGTGTTCATTTTTCCCGCGCGCTATATTAGATTGGAATAATAGAGAATTGTGAGGGTGGTTCGATGAACCGTCTACCAAGCACTTAAATGTGATTTGCAGAGTATCCATGTAGATGTAGATAGATGTAGATACATTTCTTCTTATTGCAGAAGTTTATTCACCCAGATCTCACAAACATACACAGTGATTACTAGTTTCAGCGAAATCAAATCACCATCTTCAGGCCGGCCACGGTGACAGAGCGGTTCTAGGCGCTGTAGTCCGGAACCGCGCGACTGCTACAGTCGCAGGTTCGAATCCTGCCTCGGGCATGGATGTGTGAGATGTCCTTAGGTTAGTTAGGTTTAAGTAGTTCTAAGTTCTAGGGGACTGATGGCCTCAGATGTTAAGTCCCATAGTGCTCAGAGCCATTTTTGAACCATCTTCAGATCATTTGCATCAAAAATTATATCTATGCAATGATTTTAAGACGGAGATTTGTTTAGCTGAAACTAGTAATCATTGTGTACGTTTATGTGACCTGGTTGAGTAAACTGCTGTAATAAGAGTAAAAACTGTGTTTAGCTTCTGAGAGCTTGTCTAGTACAGGTGAAAATGTTAGTCAATCATCGTACATTTGGTAGTAACTGAAGCTGCCATGAAAGCTGTACGTGTGGTAGTAACTGAAGCTGCCATTACAGTTGTTGAGTACGTGAATATTGTTGTTTACCACCTGCATCCATTCCGGCTTCATGTCTTCTCCGACGGCGATGGCATCTTCTAGCTGGATAACTGTCCTCACCACAAGTAGTTTAAGGAAAATGATAGTGAACTAAAACTGATGTGTCGGTAACCCAGTTAGCTTGACCTGAAATAGATGGACTACATCTGGGACGCTATCGGCTACCAAAAAACCCCTGCCGGTAATTTACCTGAATTGTATGACTTGTAGGCACAACCATCTACAACCACATACCTCCAAAAACCTATGAAGGACTTCTCTAAAACATGCCACGCAGCATCGATGTTCGACTGCCTCCCCACCATGGACCAAAACGCTATTAAGTAGGTCGTCATATTATTTTGGCTCATCAGTGTATGTTCAGTGGACAAAATAATTAGACAAGAGAACACTGACCGTTGTGGAGCGTTCTATACGGTGTAGAACCGATATTTGGAGTTCAATCGCTAACGTAAGTCACAGCAGTGAAATGGTGTGTATATTCCAAGCGATTGTAGGAAACTGGGGCAGTAATATGAATCGACGTGGGCACATGGTAAAATGACGGGGAAGAGCTGTTGACAAGGTTCCTGTGGATTAAAACTGTATTCTGGAACAGGACTCAAACCTAAGACCTTTGATTTTCGTGGGTAAGGGCTCTACCGACTGAGGTATCCATGCACCACACGCGACGTGCCCTTACAGCTGTACCTCTGCCAATACCTCAGTTGTATACATTTCTAATATTCTGGAGTCTATTCTGGGACTATAGAGGACGGGTCGTTTTGTAGAAAGGGGAAGTGAAGAAAGGTTAATAATGAGTCAATCGAGTGGAAATGGTGAAACGAAATCAGAACTTCGTGTGTAAGTAAAACAAATACAGAGAAATTGACGTATCTGTGTACGTCCTTCTGGCTTCCTCCAGAAGTACTTGGCGCTACTCACCGGAGACGTTCCGCGGCCTCCTCCTGGTGGCCACCTTGCCCTGGGCCGCCATCTGGAAGGTCCTGGTGATCTCGTCGCCCTGATCCGTGACGCACACGTGCACTCCCTCGCCTTTCCCGCAGCGGGAGCCACCCTCAAACACGAACCTGCCCTCCACCACGCCATAGCGCCTGGAACAGTCGTGCAGATTGCTGTCTCTCTCTCTCCTGTTGCTGACCGGAGGATGAAATTTCGTACACTGATTACATCATACACACAGGCACAGACACACACAAAAACACACACACACATACACACATGAAATACGCGTACGTACATACACACACACACGTACTCAATTTTACATTTTGTGTGGGACACCGGACATCATTGTCCACGAAATAAATTGAAATACTTTCTGCCCCCCTTCCAAGGGTACCTTCAGTACCGGGCGGGAGGGTTTGTGTGCTCCATCGAAGCTGAGGGCTATGCCGACGATAGCGTAGCTACTGGCAGGGTAACCCAAGCTGGACACGCCTCAACGGTGGAGCCAGACGAAATGTCTCCCACCTCACCTAGGACAGGGTGGCCTCTATAGGCGTGGTGAAGCCAACCTTACTAGAGGAGTAAATCCTGACATCAAACCCTGGTCCTCTAACCTGGGGGTTGCGTCAATCGGTCAGCACCCCATTTTCCACAAAAAACTTCTACAAGCTCGAAAATCTAAAGCGCAGCCTTGGCAGGGTGGAGGATAACAGGAATACAACAAGATGTTATTAATTAATCTTTGTATGGATTAATCCTGTAATAATAATAACACTTCCCATCCCTCAAATTTCAACCCAGAATTTTAGGGAGGTTTCCGTATCTTAACAGGGGTTGCTGGAACGGGAAATCCTATCCCAAATATTCCCTATTGGGAACTCGTTTCGTAGTTTGATGTTGGTCAAACGTAAAGGCCGATGATATATGACTGTATCGCCTCCACTTTTACTGCACATTTAAAGGCCTCCATCTAGAAAGTACTTAGTATTAGTGAAAAGTTGAAGGTATCGCGTAATGTTTATATCTGATCAAAAGTATCCGAACACCCCTGTGTAACGGAGAATTGCTCAACATACGTTACGAGAGGCGAACCCACCATATAAGAGAAGACCTAGAACAGTGTGTTGTCAATAAACAAGCAGCAGCAGCAAAATGAATCGGTCTGGAGAGCTGACGTTGACAAGTCATTAGATGTCACCAGACTATCATATCCACTAGGGACATTTCTGCCCTTCTAAAGCTCTCCGAGACGACTGTTGCCGAAGCGTGTGTGAAACAAAAAGACGACCGAGAAACTCAGCTAAACCAGGACCAGGTAGATGTCATGTACTGACAGTCAGGATCGTAAAAAAAAATCACATGAAATCAGCAGAAGAAATCACTCGTAAATTCAAAAGTACTATCAGGAGTCCGGTTAAGACAAAGACTATGAGTCGAGAGTTAACGGCCGAGCAGCTTATCATAAGCCACACATTTCTATAGTCAATGCTAAGCGACGCTTCTGGTGATGTAAAGAGAAACGCCAGTGGACAGTGAATGATTAGAAACGAGTGACTTAGAGTAATAAATCACAATAACCCTGGGGCAATTCGCGATGGAAGGGTTTGGGTTTGGCGAATACCTGAAGACAGTTACTCGCCGTTGTGTGCAAGGCCAGCATTCAAATACGAGAGCCGCGCGGGATTAGCCGAGTGGTCTAGGGCGCTGCAGTCATGGACTGGGCGGCTGGTCCCAGCGGAGGTTCGAGTCCTCCGCCGGACATGGATTTGTGTTTGTCCTTAAGATATTTTGGGTTAAGTAGTGTGTAAGCTTAGGGACTGATGACCTTAGCAGTTAAGTCCCATAAGATTTCACACACATTTGAACACTTTTTTTGAAATACGAGAGAAGTAGTGCTACGATGTGGGGGTGTTTCTCGTCGTTATTGCTCTAAATACGGAAGGATATGAACGCATATATGAGTAAAAACAGTCTTGATTACAAATTCCTTTTGAGTGACCGGCAACCCTCAACGTCTACATAGATCGTTTATGCTGTCGTTACAGCACTTTGTGACAGATTTTCAGAATGTCGCATCGATAGATGACGCCGTTTCTACGGCAACCTTCAACGTCTGTATAGCTTATCTTTGCTAGTAGCTTCTCTCTATCGCTATAGCAACCTTTGACAGCTATTCCACATATCTTTGCCAAAAGCACGTATTTTAAGGAACGGATAACAGAGGGCAACCTAAACCAGTTTATTTTAAGCTAATTATTCACTACAGTTTATACTTTTGACGAATAGCTATTTCATAGCAACTTTACGATGTATTTTAACTGTAACTCTTCTTCAAATCTTAGTAATATAGACTATTGTAATACATTTTATGCTAATAGTGCACATTATACTTCTGATTTGTTTGCACCGATGTCATACACAGAACGGTGAGAGGGACTAGTGCTACTTAAGATCACTCCCTGCCTATCCATTTAGTAGTCAGTTCAGCGTCGTGGGTCGGCGCAGCTTGTTCCATGGAAGTCCACCTGCCGTTCTGAGTGTATGTAGTTTGTACGTATGTTATTTCAGAGTCTGAGGATTGAAACCGGTCAATGCAATTAAAAAAAAATTTGAGATAAAGACTGTTTATAATTATATATTTTTCATTATATTATATCAGATAGCTGATAATGTTTTCAAAAATTTTACATATATGTGTGGAGTCTGTGCTTTTGGACATCGTCGCTGCTGATTCCGCATAAAGCGCCGATGCAACGGATATCACCACTTCCTTTCCTTCCCCCTCCCCCCCCCCCCCCCACTTAACCTTCAGTTTATATTATAAGAACATATTTTGCAGCTTCACCTACTGTGTAAGTAGAGTAACGTCTCTTTATGAGAATGAGAATACACCCTATCATAACGCAGTGACCTTGAGTCATGGTTTGTGGACAGTCACATTCCTGAAATGCACTGCCCTGGCCGAATCCTCTAACAGGGTAAAAATTTTGGAAATTTCTGGTAAGATCTTACGGGACCAAACTGCTGAGGTCATTGGCCACTAAACTTACGCATTACTTAGTCTAACTCAAACAAACTTACGCTAAGGTCAACACACACATACACACACACACACATACACACACACACACACACACACACACACACACACACCCGTGTCCGAGGCAGGACTCGAACCTCCGACGGGGGAGTGCCGCGCGACCAGCGACAAGGCGCCCTAGACCACGAAGCGACACCGCGCGGCAACTGAGTCCAATAGAACGCCTTTGGGATGAGTTACTGTGTTGACATCCGGGCCCCGGAGTCCAACACTACTACCCACTCGACTCTCAGTGGGAGTGGGCTGTCATTCTACCATAGACATTGAGATACCTCATTGAATGTACTCTCAGCAGAGTGCAAGCCGTCATAAAGGCGAAGGATGGACACACCCCATATTAATGTCCGCTAACAGGTGTATGGATTCTTTTGATCCGATAGTGGAGACAGAAATGTGTAGCCATCTAAGGGAACAACGTGAGGGGACCATAGAGTCAATCATAAATTTTGGAGGTTTTGTTTTATAACGCAGCTGTGGGGGTAACCATTTAATGTATTTTATTTCGCTCGACTGGTAAATTGTTCACCTTCATCATTTTATTTATTCGATCGTATCATTCCTAACACTCCATTGGGAAGTTCACAGACAAACTACTAATAACAGCTGTGGCAATTACCGCTTTATGTTGAGTACATCTTCTCTATATGTCAACCATAGTGTTTAGCATAAGCTGTTTTTAACACCATTTATAAAACGAAATAGCCACGTTAAGCTTTGGGTGGTCGTAACGTGTAGGTCAATTACTATAGCACGTGAAAATACATGTTATTAATGATCTGTGACGTGCACCCGTACTTACATTACTAGCAATACTGGCTTTGTGACAACTACCATATTTCCACTCATAGGCACAATGGCAGTGGCGGCCAAAACTTCATTATTGGCTCTCTTTATGAAGTATAAATTTTCCTGTTATCATTTAACCAACTTTCGCATTTTCTCTAAAGTCTGACCAATTTCCATATTGTGCTATTTTAATATCTTTGTATATTGGTTTTATGTTTTATTTGGAACGAAATTTTTAAGCATCCGCGTCTTTTCCATATTTTAATTTTTACGAAGATTAATTTGGTTTTTCTTGTTTCATGGGTGGATAATTTTTCTGTCGCCCTATATGGGCAGGAAGGCGTGACGCCCGTGGCTAAAGGATATGTAACAAACACAAAAAAGAAAAACGATAATCCAAAAGGTTAGACTAATGAACAAGGTATCTAAAAGTGATTTTAAAATGTGTAAAAATGAATTAATGGAAGATTTCCACAGCTTTTAAATTAAAACAGCAATATGAAAAAGTATAACTAAAACGGTGAGAATACATTTAAAACACTTAAAACAAGATGCAAAACGCCGTGATCTTCAAAATGGAGGACTGCACTGTGACCAAAAGCAGAAGGAACTTCCCTGAGAGGTAGTCTGTTGTTGTAGGGGAAAAGTTACCTGTTTAATTGGGAAGAACACTGTGGGTATAAGGGTGGAGCGTTGATGGGTAGTATCGATGGAGAAAGAGAGGATGTTGGTGAGACAGGAAGAGAGGAAAAGTTGCAGGTATTGGTAAGACCAAAGCGTGATGCGGAAAAAGTGGTATGGAAAGAGGGAGAGGAAGGGAATCTAAATTCGACTCTACTAGATGCCCGCGCGCACAGCGTCCTTTGAGTATCCGTATTTAAAGAACAATAGCAGTCAGTTGCAAAAATCCATAATTTATTGCACATCTAGATCTCGGCTATAACATCTTCATCATCGGTCATTTACTAATAGAGCCATAAACCTACCAGCATGTCAGAGCATAAATTTGTGACAAATTACACTAGACTTTGCATGGAAGAAAAAAACAATTTTGTACTGTGACAAGTTGGTACTTTGATGACTCTTCTGGTGATGAACAGATGATGACTTCAGTATAGTGGAAATATAGATTTTCAACAACTTGCGTATTTTTGCGACTGACTGAGGTCCTTCTATAAATCTAAGGAGAACGGAAAGCTGAGGAAGGAAAGAAAGAAGGCGGCATCAGGAGACGGGGTGGGTAGGTTGGAATTATAGTTGGTAGGATGGGTAAATCTGGAGACAGATTTGGTTGTCTGGGAGAGACAACTGGTTGAAATTTCTTTTGGGAGAAGATTCAGGTTTGGAACATTTTTACGAGAGCTATATGCAAATCTATAAAAGATTCCCTAAGGTTATGTTATGCAGGGATTCATCTGCCCCGAACGATGTTGTTTTATGCAGCCCCGAATGACAGAACAATGTTGTTGGCCATTTCGTTCTGGAAATGCGAAGAATATTATCAAAATGGCACAGAATAACTACTAAAGTATATGAATATATCTTAGACTTATTGTACAAATTTTGTTTATGGAATTATTTTAGCATTTAGCATGGCGAGTCAAATACTAATCTTTTCGTTGGGTTCTACACCAGAAAGTTGTTACTTCCATGCTTCTCAGGTTTATTTCTTCTGTTAATTTCGTTGTTTTAGATGGTGAAACACACTTCATAATGCAACATTTCAGAACTATTTACGAACGATTAAGTACTGTAAACGGAATAAACTTACAGAGACATCCAAAACCTGTATAACCACCCCGATAAGTACACAAGGAAAAATTAGAGACACTCGGATCATTACGATAGTACGTTACATTTTGGCCCAAAAATACCGTGTAACCCACAGCAAAACCGCACTTTTATGTGTTACACTATGATTTCACTTTCCAACAGACGCCAGAAGCTCTGAGAGGGAATTTATATAGATTATGTGGCTGTCGTCAGTCTGGAAACCATTCGTGCCACAAACATAGTGCCGGTTTGCACAAAACGACGTCGGTGGGGACAGCTGAATCGTCCTATATAATGTTTACTGACGTATGGCAACACAAATGTAAAAATAGAGATTTGTATCGAATGCATATTGTGCTTCAGCCTCTCACACTTCTATTACAGTGCAGTGTGGTAATGATGTGATACAAGTGCCAGTTTGTGATTGGTGTATAATTTATCTCTCACTTCACACTTATGCATGGTATGATCAAGTGCTACTATATGTAGTACAATATACTGATTACGTTTATGTATATGTTTTCTCTATTTCTACACTGTGTTTTTCCCTTATGAAGTGTTATACAAATATTATTTATGGTAACACGGCAAGTAGATGTATTTCATGATTATTACTTTTTTCCCTTACGAGAGATCCGGTGGAGGTAATGCTCCGACAGCCGTAATCTGTCAGAAAAACCAATGATCCATAAAGATTTATATCAGTATATCTTGCTCGCTGATCTCTATAAAGACTTCCTCTATTCCGTCAAGTGCCGTCGTTTAACCCCTCTTTAAGAAAGATAATAAGAGAGACGTCAATAACTACTGACCTGTTTAACTGCCGACATCGTTCTCCAAAATTTTTCAGAAGGTGATGTATTCTAGAATTGTATCTCACCTTAACAACAACAGTATTCTTAGCAAATCACAGTTTGGGTTCAAAAGGTTGTTCTAGTGAGAATGTCACTTTCACGTTCACTCGCCATATTTTACAAGCATTAAATAATAAAACAGCGTCGGCTGGTATTTCCTGCGACCTCTCTAAGGCATTTGACGGTGTGAATCACAGTATTATCGTAGACAAATAAACGTTTTATGGGATTGATGGTACAGCCTACCAATGGATAATGTCATATCCAAACAAAAGAATGAAGAAACCTGTACTTATTGTTCAAGCGGTATACTGCAGGGATATATTCTTGACTGGGGAGAAATCACGTATGGGGTTCCCTGAAGTTCAGTCATAGGTTCATTATTGTTCCTAATATATGCAAACGAACTTCCACTTAACATATAACAACCATAATTAGTTCTTTTTGCTGATGTCATTAGTATTGTTATCAGTGGAAGCGTACATGCAGAAACAGAAGAACTGGCAAACAAAATTCTTAAAAGAATCATTGATTTTCTGCGAATGATCTCATGCTCAATTTTGAAACAGCACAACATATTCAGTAATGCACATCTAGAGGCACTACACCAACGATAAATGTAACACATGGTGAGGAAATAACAAAAAGGGTGAAAACTTTACAATTCTTAGGGATGGAAAAAAACGGCTCTGAGCACTATGGGACTTAATTTCTGAGGTCATCAGTCCCATAGACGCTAGAACTACTTAAACCTAACTAACCTAAGGAAATCACACACATCCATGCCCGAGGCAGGATTCGAACCTGCGACCGTAGTGATCCCACGGTTCCAGACTGCAGCGCCTAGAACCGCTCGTCCATCCCGGCCGGCTTAGGGATGGATATTTATAAGAATTTAGATTGGAAAAACACATTTTGGGGCTCCTAAAAGAACTTAGTTCAGCCACATTTGCGCTTCGAATCATTCCAAATCAAGGGGGGAGAGAAATCAGTAAGTTGTATTTTGCATATTTGCATCGAGTAACATCATATTGAATAATATTCTGGGGTACCTGATCTTCAAGAAATAAAGTCTTCATTGTGCAAAACCGTACTCTAAGAATAATATGTGGTGTTCTACTATGGCCATCTCGTGGACATCTGTTTCAGGTGTTAGGCATTCTGACTACTGCTTATTTGTTCCCTCATGAAGCCTTTTGTCTTTAACACAAAAAGTGGTGCAAAATGATGCAACAAAACTTTCTTATCACTTCTCTGTCTCAGAGACAACAAAATAAAATTTGGAAGGAAACTGAGAAAGTTTCTCCTTGACAGCTCCTTCCATTCAGTAGAAGAATTTCTATTACTATAATATGTAAAAGGTTGTGGGTAAGAATTTCTAACTCACATACATCCTGTATTTTTTTATTTTTGTAATAAAATGCAAAATGATTCAAGGAGCATGTAACCAGATAAACCTAAACTAAAACTTAATCCTAAATTATCCTTTCAGAGCATTTCTGTGCAATAAATAGTGTCTGACTGTGGAATATCCCCAGAGAGCTACTGAATAATGTGTGAGCCTCACCTGAGCTGGCTGATGTCCCAGAAGCCGAGTAGCCTGGGTGGTACGCCAGAAGTCAGGCAGAAGCGCTGCTCCTGGACGTGAAGGCGTGCGGGTCCAGCGGCGATCTTGGCTCGTGGAGGCGCCGACGACATCTGGATGAGGAACTGAACGTCTGTGGGACAGAGGGCTCTTCACACTAGCGAAAATCACGTACACATATACATGGCTACAAGAGGATACGGAAGTCTACGAGACGCGAGTGTACGCAAAGCGACGTGTACTGCCAACTTATTCTCATCTGATAACCCTTAGGAAATGGAATACATGGTGTCTTGAAAAGACAGTATAAAACGAACATCAACAAAAATGAAAAGAGGGCAATGAACGCAGTCGAATTAAATCTGAGATCTTGAGATGACCAGATGAAATTAGATTAGGTAAAGAGACACGAATAGTGTCACCCAAACTCATCGAACATTATTCGTGTCCGATGAGTTTGGGTGACAAAATAACTGATGAGAGAAGAAGTGGGATGGATATAAAACGCAGATTGGCGATAGCAAGAAAATCAATTATGATACAGAGACATCTACTTACAATGAATATAAATTTAAGTTCCATAAGGACAGAAACTGAAGTAATGAATTAAAATTTGTGCCAATGTCTGGATCTCCAGCTTACTTGGTAGATGCGTTAACCACTACACTACCACGGCAGTGTGGCCACCGCAGCTGTACAGAGTACTCTGGTCCAGTACCCTCCATAACACAAACTTCAATTCACACCTTCAGCCCTTTTTCTCCTTCTTCAATTGCCAATGTTACCGAGGGTCTCCAATGATGGAAAAGCACTCCAGATTTGCACGTAATGGGGAAATCTTGTCTGTATATGAGGCGCAGGTGGTCTATTGAGCTGATGGAATTACCTTTTCCTGCAAATTTTTTGATGATTGAAGAAGCGGAAAATGGACTGAAGGTCCGAAGTTTATGTTAGGGAGGACAATGGGCTACGGTAGTCCACACAGCAGTGTGGACTACAATGCCATAGTTGTGTAGTGATTAGCACATCTACCTTATAAGCAGGAGACATGGGTTCAAGTCCTGGCTTTGGCACAAATTTTAAGTCATTACTTCAGCTTCTGTCCGTATCGAAGATAAAGTTAAGACTCGTATGTCACTAGGAAAGTAAATGCCATAAATTTAAATGTTAAGAATTCGTTTCTGAACTTATTTGTGTGCGGTGTAGCCTTGTATGGAAGTGAAACGTGGGCGCTAGGGTGGTATGAAGAGAAAAGAAGCTTTTGAAATGTGATGCTACAGAAGAACGCTGATTATTAGTTGGGTAGACTGAAGAACTAATGAAAGAAATTTAAGCACAAGTTAACTGAAAGAACGGATCGGTTGATAGGACTCATTCTGAGGCACAAATGTAAAGACAACTATTAACAGTGGGCAGTTCCACGGGTAAAGGCTGTAGAGAGACACACATGAATGCAGTAAACAGGTTCAAATGAATGTAGGTTGCTGTTATTATTCGGAGATGAAGGGAATTGCACGAGATAGATCAGTGTGAAAAGCTGCATCAAACCAGCCTTTGGGCTGTAAATCACAATAAACTACCACATTAAAATAAGAATAGGACTGTGCTGTTGACTACTTAGGATGCCGAAACAGGACGATATATTGGTGAACCACCAGAGACTTTAGCTTTATGAATGTTATTAGCATTCATGCTGCTACTTCGTGGGAGTAGTAATGGTTCCTGGTGATAATATCAGTAACTGTAGGTCACAGCCCTGCATAACAGTGTTCTGAATAAAACTTGTAGTGGAACACTTCTCAGGGAATATTTTTCATGCAGGTGGGGAGAATATGCTGCTAAATAATCGCCGAAATTTTCAGTGAAAATCTTCAAATGTCTTTTATTTTGGATAGAGCGACTAGTTTGCGTTATAGACCTTAATATTCCCACTATTTAAATCTGCAATGCTTGAAAATGGCCTACGCCCGAAACTAATAACACTGCGCAATATAAAAGACAGCTAAATGTTTTCCCCATGAATATCTACATAAAAAAAAATAATAATTCGATAATCCGTTATGTCAAAACACGTACAAGAATGATTAGGTATTCTATTTATTTCAATTGCAATACGAATTTTCTCTTGATCTAACATTGTGTATTTACACTGAAGAGCCAAAGAAACTGGTACACCGGCCTCAGATCGTGTAGGGACCCCGAGAACAAGCAGAAATGTCACAACATGACGTGGCATGGACTCGACCAATGTCTGAAGTAGTGCTGGAGGGAATTGGCACCATGAATCCTGCAAGGCTGACCATAAATCCGTATGAGTACGAGGGGATGATGATCTCTTCTGAATATCACATTACAAGGTATCCCAGATTTGCTCAATAGTTTTCATATCTGGGGAGTTTGGTAGCCAGAGGAAGTGTTTAAACTCAGAAGAGTATTTCTGGAGCCACTCTGTAGCAATTTTGGACGTGCGGGGGGTGTCACGTTGTCCTGCTGGAATTGCTCATGTCCGTCGGAATGCACAATGGACGTGAATCGATGCAGGTGATCGGAAAGGATGCTTACTTGCGTGTCACCTGTCAGAGTTGTATCTAGATGTATCATGGATCACGTATTACTCCAACTGAACACGCCCCACACCATTACCGGGTCTCCACCAGCCTGTACAGCCCCCGCTGATATGCAGGTCCATGGATTCATGAGGCTGTCTCCAAATGCGTACACATCCATCCTCTCGATACACTCTGAAATGAGACTCGTCCGACCAGGAAACATGTTTCCAGTCAACAACAGACCAGTGTCGGTGTTGATGGACCAAGAAGAGACGTAAAGCTTTGTGCTGTGAAGTCATTAAACGTACACTAGTGGGGCTTCGGCTCCGAAAGCCTGTACCGATGGTGATTCGTTGAATGGTTCGCACGCTGACACTTGTTGAAGGCCCAGCATTGAAGTGTGCAGCAATTTGCGGAAGGGTTGCACTTCTGTCACGTTGCATGATTCTCTTCAGTCGTCGTTGGTCCCGTTCTTGCAGGATCTTTTTCTGGCCTCAGCGATGTCGGAGACTAGATGTTGTACCGGATTCGTGACATTCACGGTACACTCGTGAAATGGTGAAACGGAAAAATTCCCACTTCATGGCTACCTCGGAGATGCTGTGTTCCACTGCTCGTGCGCCGACTATTACACGACGTTCAAACTCACTTAAATCTTGATAAGTTGTCATTGTAGCAGCAGTAACAGGTCTAATAACTTTGCCAGACACTTTTTGTTTTATATAGGGGTTGCAGACCATAGTGCCGTATTCTGCCAGTTTACATATCTCTGTAATTGAATATGCGTGCCTATACCAGTTTATTTGACGTTTCACTGTACACAACAATATTATCGAAATCCCTAATCCCCTGTGTTACAAAGTGCTGCCTTCTACAACGGTAGAATCAGTCAAAAATTGAGTGAAAAAACACGCTTGGTGCTTGCCGAAACCTAACATTTTTGGCCTGGATTACCTCTCTGCGGGAGCATTGTTGCATTTCTATGGCTAAACCCACTCTATAAAGGTTACTTTGAATGAGCGTCACACCTATACCTTTCAATAGCATTATGTCTTATATGACCACGAGCTGAAGAGTTTTTCCGAGAAACATGGCTGACCGACAGTACGCCTGCCATACACAACTGTCGATACCAACGGCTGTTAGGTCTACAGCCAATGAAATTACAAAGGATGTAACCATGCAACGCGTCACATTCACTAGTTCCACTGCAAAGCTATGAAATTTACGTAGGGATAAAATTACGGTGCTGATACTTACAGGTCTTGTGAAGTTCAGTTATATTAAAAAGAGACGTACTTATTATTATTTGTACGAGAATTACCTTCATACATTTTCTATAGTGAGATGTTTCAAATGTAAATTATATTTAAATAATGAAATTTTTCGACGTGTAAGGTGTATTACGTCGTGCTAGCGATTATGGAAGTGAATAGACATGTGTATGCTAACTTACCTTCTCCTAAGTTGCTGGATATCTTCACCTGCCATTGCATTAACCTCTCTCTTGTATCGAACGCCAGAATTACAGTTACGTCTTGACAAATTATTGCTATTGTATTCGATTCTTTGTCTAAAGTGAAGCCTGAAAAAAAAGAGAGATATAGTATCAGATCCTCACACATTACTGGCTCGTGAATAACATCAAACATTCTAATTTAAGACACAGAAGAAGAAGGCGGAAATGTCTGCAAATCATCAGAGTTTCTACAATGAACATAACACTTCAAAATTCGTCTTTACGTTTTCTTTTTGCGCGTATTTATACAAAAAATAAACGATTTTGTAGACTGTATCATGCTTATGACCAGTAAATTTATATATCTAACATAGCTCTCTGATCATTCGGAACAGGTATATGTTGACAATTCTGGTCAAATAGATAATAAATAATTAGTACTCAGAGAGATTCGTATTTCCTCATCAGTTTCATATTTTTAAGCATTCGAGCTCAATAAAGATATTATTTTTTCATTGACTAAAAGAAAATTTTGTATTACAAACATACGCATAATACAAATACATAATATATATAGCGCTAAACGCCTGTTGCATGGTCGTAAGCTACACTCTATTAAAGTAAGAAATTCCAAATAATTGTAATTTCTGGTAGCTGGCTGCATAATGATAATTGCTTTATCAGCATATGTAGTCATGAGGAGGCTACAGTGGAATACAGTCAAGGAATTTGGAGAGCTGATGAAATTTTCCGGGTATCGAAGAATTACAAACCATAAACGCACAGAATAATAAATGATTTATAGTTTTTTCAAAATAAGAGTAGGAAATAGAGGGGCAACTTGCCAGTAAGTTACACCCTGCAAACGTTGTTCATAAGACTGTAATATTTCGTTAAACAACCTGTTTGATACGTGTATCGAATAAGTAGTGAGCCAAGTGAAAATATGAAGGGATAAGGTCTAGTAATGTCGAGATCAAGAAGTTGAATTGTGATGCAAGCGAAGAGAATCTGTAACATACTTACTTTAATAAACAAATTGTTCACAACAAAGACTAATAAATAAAAGTAATAAGGAACACCATGCATGATATTAGAAGTGACAGAACGATAGAGCAGGAGAAATGACAAAATTTGGCTGAGTGAAAAGAAAATTTACACTACGCCCTACATGAAAATATGTCTATGCGACTGAAAAAACGCTTATTTACAATTTTAGAAAACCGATTTTGTTACTTTATGAGTTTCAAAATAGTCACTATTAATTTCGGTGTAGATTTAGAGCAAGTGTGTAACATGAGGCGATAAGTGGTTCGGTAAAAACTGTGTAAAATAAACTCACAGTACCTCGTCCGTATCTGTAATTGTTTACCTTTGTGTTCAAGCCCTAGTAAATTGTGAATTTTATAGAATTCTATAAACCAAAATTCATGTTACAGTCATAGTGGAGTACATTACCCTCAAAGTATACTGGTGAAAAGTACAGGATTAATGGGAGCAGCGGCATTTTTATTTAGTGGTATCATTCAGAGATCGCTGAGAAAAGGATATTGTTATACTCTCATTTTAAGAGAGAATCTGAGAGAAGGAGAGGCGGAGGAGAGGGAATCCTAAAACTTACAGCATATAATGATTGTGTAAGGATCACGAAAATGTGTGGAGGTAATACTGAAATCAGCAGAACTAGTATTTAAAAATTATTCAGGTAATTATTATTAGACCTGAACGTTGATGTTATTTTTACTCCGAATAATCCTGAAAATTAGTTCATTTCCTATCAAATATTTACTGACCACAACCCTTTTATATGAAGGACAAAAGAACTGAACTCGTAAATAAATCAAAATTACCCTGGTTTCGTCTAAGGTAAGGTCTAAGAGTGCATTCTAGGTATGGAGATGAAGTAATTCCTTGAGGAGGAATAGCATTTGTCTAAGAGTCAGCTCCGTTTAAGGTTACTTCACTGATGTTAAATACAACATTATGCACACAGGAAAATCTACTGTGTAGGAACTTCCATTTTTACATAAATACGAAAGAAGATCACTCTTAAAGCACTGTTGATTTCGAGATAAGTTGCGGTAATACATATTATCCTCAACAATATATAACTAACTGCAAACATTTCTACTGACAGGATACAGTGCATTGAAGCGAGTAGTAGAACAAAGGGGGCATCACCCCACTCCCCATTGTTGCAATATGTATCCGAGATGGCGATGATGATGTCACCCTAGATGGCAGTCTGTAGACTTAGCATCAGTGCATGACATCATCCAAGATGGCGATAGAGACGTCAGCTGACGGCATAAGTACCATTACCGAACATGGTTCCATTTGGCAGGAAAGTGCCACACCACCCCTGTTGGAAGTTTGAATTTGGTGTGAAATTAAATTATGTGCTTCTAGGAGTTCCCGCAGTCCCCTGACCCCCCCCCCCCCCTCCCTTCCGCATTTTTTTATTGATGATGAGTCATCTTCTTGGAAAATAGGTGGGAATTGCGAATATTGCTATAGGAGCTTCCTTCCTTCTGC
This sequence comes from Schistocerca serialis cubense, assembly GCF_023864345.2. NCBI lineage: Eukaryota > Metazoa > Arthropoda > Insecta > Orthoptera > Acrididae > Schistocerca > Schistocerca serialis. The sequence continues at coordinate 152,535,122 of NC_064639.1, forward strand.
AGCTGATGGGAGTTAGCATGGTGTGGCCCCCACTAGAGTCTGCTCATGATGTCATTCAATTCGAATATAATTTTTTAAAATATGCCTAGATTTGTATACATTTGTTTAGATTTGTTGAATTTTTTTACATTTATTATCTACCTACAGCAAGAGTGGCTTAGTGTGGTGTTACCGCCACAAGAGTCGGAGATATCAGTACTTGTTATGCTCTCAGTGCGGAAAGAGCATGTGTTCAATTAGCGAGATGTCAGTGCCACATGGTGGGAGTTTTAATAACTGTATTACATGCACTCTTTCTGCCGAGGAGTGCACCCACAGCTCACTGCATGAAGAATGGAAGCGAGCATTAATGCTTGAACATATGAAGAGGAAGATTACAGTGCTGCAAATTAATACTTTGCATTGAGATGCATTAATAATGCATTACACAACGCATGGAAACATCTGTCTCAGCTCCCACACCACTAGGGAGAACTGCCACCAATCCAGCAGACCAAAGAACTGAGTTAGTTCGCGAGTTTACCGAGATAGATCACGTGATCATGCAGTTCAGTCAATAGAAGCACAGTATCATGATGATGTGTGTTTTCCCAGATGCACATGTGCCCCAGCCTTCACTATTAGCGACAGTTTCAAATTTTGGCGCGAATTTCTTTGTCCTAGGGCTGTGCTGATATGCCCACCTCACCTGGGGATTGGTGGGAAAAGGAATCAGCTGGTTCTGGGCTGCTGGAGAGAGGAAGGAGTGTACTTTATTTATTTTTGGAACAATTTATTTAGGGATGGATTTCACATAGTTTATGTATTACACTGATATGAAACACACCCCGATGCGCTTGGGGTCACAATACATAGTTTACAGACCTGGAAACTATTCGCAAATAATGCAGTACACTAATGTGCAGAGACGCAAAACAACTCATAGATTACCGAAACAATCCACTATACAGCGTAGAGACATGCAAACTACTCATAGATCACCGAAATAATGCATGTGCAACGCTATACAAACACGCTCACAAAACAAAAACACCCAAAAATAGTGCAGGGCACACAAAGAGCACATGAAAAATTCAACGTGTCAACCACTCGAACTCTGATTCTACTGGATGGTGTGATAAACCTTTTGCATTTCTTTTATGTTTTCGTCTTCCTAAAAGGCAAACAGAAAAGATGAAACGGTAGCCCATCATACAACCTATTTTTGATTTTCAGTTGTTAAAAAAAGAGAGCAGATTTTCTTGTACCAGTATGAGGAAGGGAGGATTCGCGCTCAGCTAGTGAACGAGTGAGAAGCACACCATTTTAAGTGAGTAATTGTAGACCGCCATTTTGGGGTCGCTATAAATAAGTGAGGAGTGTGTATTTCGTATGAGCTCCGTTTAGAAAAATACAGTATTGTTTTATTAATAGAAAGATCGTGTGAGTTGTTATTTCAAATACTACGATAATTACAAGAACAGAAGCCCACCTGTGTACTTTGGAAAATTACGAAGATCCGATAAGCTTAATGGGAACACGGTCAAGACTTTAAAGGTGAACAAGGTGACCAAACGTAGCATTATAAAGAATGGTAAGCACAAATCTACAGCGGAGAAAGAAACTACTTCGCCCTGCAAAATAAAATGAACTAATACGAACTTATTTCCAGGCATAGCTCAGCTTATTGGGCTTGTAATTCATGCCGAAAAATTAATCTCATTTTTTCAATACATTTTAAAAAGTCACGCATTTCAACATTTTATTATCATCTATTCCATTATTTTATTGTATTATGATGGAAAGTTCTAGTGCACCGCCTAACTCATGGAAACTGCCAGATGCGAGAGAGGAAGGTTAGGTTAGTGTACTTTTTTATTTTAGTCGAGATCTGACGCAAATATCGATCCTAATTGCGTAATTAATCACAAAGACAGGTCATAATTACACAACTATATGCATACCACAGCACAAGGACAGCATAAAATCGCAATACAGCTCAAAAAACTAACGATACCATACAACTGGACTTATCCTGTTGAGAAACAATTTCGCAGTACCACGTCAGACTGACGGAAATATAGATCATAATTACGTAATTAATCAGAAATATTGGTTATAATTACACAATTATATGCATAGCGCTGCACTGGGACTGCCTAAAATCGCAATATAGCGCAAAAACGAACGATACCATAAAACTGGTGTTACCCTGCTGGGAAAAAATTTTGCAGTACCACTCGAAACCACGGACAGGAACACTCAAACTCTACCCTACACCTACAAGCTGGATTTTAAGGTACTATCTTTATTCTTCCTGGTGGGAAATGGTTTCAACTGACTAGATGGTGGTGTTTGAGATAGAGGAGTTTAATTAGTATATTACCTATCGCTGTTTGACGTCAGAGTTCACTACACACACTTACTAAAAATCACACTACAGCCCAGCTAACTGCAGCCAATACATGTTGTCACAGCTGATGAAATAAAGGTGGCACAGCTCTAATGACACTTCGAAATTGTTGTGAAAAAAATAACAGCACTCTTAGGGAACAGGTCACAATGCAGCAAAGGCACTGGGGAAAATCGTCGCCGCAAGTGACTGCAGAGAGGTGGGAGTTGGATGTGCTTTCTCCTCCGTGTACAAACTGCCGAAAATCGACGTCCTCTCACCACTTGGAGGGTACATGGAACGAGGGAGGGATCTACTCCACCAACGACAGCCTCGCGGCTCTTGATGGCCACTGCCCGTCTTGAAGCGATGGTTCTTTGCCAAACCCAAAAGCAGGTATAGTTAACTAAACAATAGGTGATGAAAGAGTGGCTTTCTTGGTCGTCTATAGCTACACAGCCGCCCCTAATGGTTAGAGGGCGCAGCTGCAGCGATGAGCTGCCACAGACTAGACAGGTCCCCAACGCCTCTAATAGGCCTCTCGTTCTGGGATGGAAAACACTTTTGTTTAATGCCACGTAGGACTCTCCAGCTGGGACTGGGCGAGAGCCACGGTCTAGTGGAGAGATCACCCGCCCTTCTGCATTGGATTATTGAACATCAACTCGACCGATATCATGAAGCAACTATTTAAAAAAAAGCGGGAAAAAATCATATGCGACAGCAACAAATGTCCTCATTCCACGAAAATAGGAAAATCCCATTTTCATTTAGTTTTGTGAGCAGAATCGGTATAGATTTTTACGTTCGGCTAAGACCTTTACAGGAAAACGAAAAAAAATAGAGGAAACTGATATTTCCACTCGCGAATACTGGTGTCGGTGATACAACAGGTTAAAAATCATAGTTATAATTTACAAAGTCAACTAAGGTGTTCCTCCACCCGTCTTTAACCTGCTAGATGCACTCAACTCACACCACAATCGATCTTCTCTCAACCAAATAAAGACAGGAAATGTGAAGATGCAATAAGTCGAACAACTTACATGCGAGGGAATAATGGTCTACGGCAAACACACGTCCATATTGAATTTTCTCAAATTTCCACGCCATCACGAAAGCTGTCCAACACACACTAAGTATCAGTCCGCTAATCGACCGTCTAGAGGACGAGATAGTTAAGTCAACTACGTTCCTGCAATGCAACAGGCTTCCCCATTTCGATGGCTCCTGACGTTAGGGGGAAACGTGAATCATTCCCGACACAGACCACCACCGGCGCCGCGCAAAGCATGCATAGACTGAATCATCCTTCGAAATCGGTAACATATATATTTGATTGCTATAAATACAATTACATGTTAGGATTGTGGTCTCAGTTGAACGACAATCGACAATGAGTGAAATACTGGAAATGCACCTAGCTGATGGCTGTGGGTCTGGAAATAGAAATACCTGTACAATTCTTATGACTTGACATACTCTTCACCTTGCTATCACAGTATTCCACGTCAAATCCATACCATCCTTATGACTGCACATAGTCATCTCCTTTGCACATTTTGGAACACAAACACATACTTTATAAGCCTGATGCTCAAGCTTAACCTATCATATATCCCCTACTACGATGTATAATACATCATCAATAACTAATTGGTGCCGATACGAAATAATACTGACCGAAAATCAACAATGGGGGGACATGTCTCATAAGGTTTCTTGCGAGTGGTACCACTGTGTCCTAGAAAGAGAGATGTAATTGTGTTACAAACAGCCAGATGTTAAAAAACACAACCATGTCACCATCACAAGCGGTATTGGTTCTACAGGTGTATACAAGTACCCATGTTGAAAACTATACTCGCTTTATAAATCTTAGGATGGCATTACCTCTGGATGAAGTGGTTCTTCCAGACAAATACCGTGACACTGAATATAGATGGTGATCACCGGTGTGTATAGTAACAGACCAACAGTTACAAGTCGCCGATGGTGCAACCTCATAATAAAATTACCGAATTTTGAAAGTGATTCGGCTACGGAGCGTGGTATGAAACAGGTATTAGCAACTCCCTCACGCCGTCGCCGCTAGATATTTCTCCAGTATTTGTAACACATTCTGTCCCTGTGCCATGTCAGAGGTTCAATTATATATCGACTTGATATAGGCAATGGTTGATTGGGAAGGACCAAAAATAGTAGTAGATGATGAGACGATTGAGGTCGTAAGATATGTACACTAGCGTTTCGGATCTCTAGTGCTACGCTTTCAGTAGAAATGCTGTCTGGGATTTGGAATCAAGTCTCTCCATTCTACCACATATCTGCGTTGTATACTATGGAGAAGTCCTTTAATGATTACAGCCACTAGCGAATCACATTTCTGTCACACTCATTTCTCAAAACGAATCACCTTTCCCGAACCTATCTGGTACTGTAAAAGTCCAACGTGGCTTTAGGTATCCCTATGCATCTTGCAAGTGCCCCTTACATTCTGCGGTACAATCCCTGCAGTTTTGCAAATGTGATCGCTCCAATGTAAGTCGGAACTGAATAGAAGTCAGAGAAAGCTGTACTTACTACCTTCTGCTACCCGTGTAGAAACAGGCTAAGCTGAGTTACTGCGACAGGACGTGTGCAAACGAAATGTCTATGTCCATTCGTAACGATGGTATGGATTTGACGTGAAATACTGTGATAGCAAAGTGAAGAGTATGTCAAGTCATAAGAATGGTACAGATATTTCTATTCGCAGACCCACAGCCATCTTCACGGTGTATTTCCGGTACTTCACTCTTTGTCAAATGTCGTTCAACTTAAACCGCAATCCTAACAATTTATTGTAATGATAACGATAAAATACATATCTGACCCATTTCATAGGATAATTCAGTATATGCATGGTTTGCGCTGCGGGGGTGGTGGTCTGTGGCGGGAATGATTCACGTTTCCCCCTAACGTCAGGAGCCGTCTGAATGGAGAGGCCTGTTGCGTTTCAGGAACGTACTTGACTTAACCATCTCGTCCTCTAGACGGCCGAATAGCGGACTAATACTTAGTATGTGTTGGACAGCTTTCGTGATCGCGTGTAAATCTGAGAAGAATCAAATGGACATGAGTTTGCGGTAGACCATTATTCCCTCCCATCTAATTTGTCCTATTGACTGCTTCTTCACATTTCCCGTCTTCATTTGGTTGGGAGAAGATCGATTGTGGTCTGTGTTGAGTGCATCTAGATGGTTAAAGACGGGTAGAGGAATGTTTGCTGGTACTCTACATATGAGAAACACCTTAGTTGACTTTGTAAATTATAAGTATGATTTGGAATCTGTTACATCACCGACATAGGCATTTGCGAGTGGAAATATCAGTTTCATCTAATTTTTTCGAGTTTCCACGTAAAGTTCTTCGCAGTCGGGATAAGTTTTAAAGGTCGATCGTAAAAAACTATAACGATTTTGCTCATAAAACTAAATGAAAATGGACTTCGTCTATTTTTGTATAAGGAGGACATTTAGTATCGTTGTGAATGTTCTTTTTCATTTTCTAAAAAATAGAGGCTTTATTATAGGAGTCGAGTTGATGGTAAATAATTCAGCGCAGAATAGCGGGTGATTTTTCTACGAGACCATGGCTCTCGTCTGGTCCCAACTGGAGAGTCCTACGTGATGTTAAACAAAAGTGTTTTCCATCCCAGAACGAGAGGGCTATTGGAGGCGTTTGGGACCTGTCTAGTTTGTGACACCTCGTCGCTGCTGCTGCGTCCCGCAACCATTAGGGGTGGCTGTGTAGCAACACTTTAGACGATGAAGATGCACTTGTTTAGTTAACTATACCTACTTTATGTTGGCAAAGGACCATCACTTCAAGGTGGGCAGTGGCCATCACGAGCCGTGAGGCTGTTGTTGGAGGAGTATCTCCCTCCCTCAGTCCATCCACCCTGTAGGGTGGTGAGAGGGCGTCGATTTTTGGCAGTTCGTGATTGTACATGGAGGAGAAAGCATGTTCAACTACCACCCCACTGCAGTTTTTAGGGCGACGATTTTCCCCAGTGCCTGTGCTGCATTGTGACCTGTTCGATAATAGTGCTGTTATGTTTTTCACAACAATTTCGAAGTGTAATTAGAACTGTGACGACTTTATTCCTTCAGCTGTGATAGCATGCATTGGCTGCAGTTAGCTGGGCTGTAGGATGATTTTTAGTAGGCGTGTGTAGTGAACTCTGACATCAAACATTGATAGGTAATATACTTTTCAAACTCCTCTCTGTCCAACACCATCATCTAGTCAGTTGAACAGATTTCCCACCAAGAAGAATAAAGACAGTATCTTCAACCGCAGCGTTTTTCCCCTTAGCATCTAGGTGTGGGGTAGAGTTTGAGTGTTTCTGTTTTGGTTTCGAGTGGTATTGCGAAATTTTTTCCCAGCAGGATAACACCAGTTGTATGGAATCGTCAGTTTTTGAGCTGTATTGTGATTTTATGCCATCCTTGTGTAATGCTATGCATACAGTTGTGTAATTAAGACAGTTCTTTGTGATTAATTACATAATTAGGATCGATATTTGCGTCAGATCCCGCCAAAAATAAAAAAGTTCACTAACCTTCCTCTCTGGCATCTGGACAGTTTCCATTTGTTAGGCGGTGCACTTGAACTTTCCATCCAGTAGAATTAGTGGTCGAGTGGTTGATGTGTTGCATTTTTTTACTTGCAATGCGTGTTAGTGCACTGCAATATTTTCGTATGTTTATGCGTTGTCATCGTGTCTTCATAGTGTCACACATGCATTATTTCTGTGATCTATGAGTAGTTTGCACGTCTGTATGCTGCGTAGTGGATTATTTCGGTAATTTACTAGTTGTTTGCGTCTCTGCATGTCAGTGTATTGCGTTATTTAGGAGTAGTTTCCAGGTCTGTAAACTGTATATTGTGACCCAAAGCATGTCAGGATGAGAGTTATGTATCAGTGTGATAAATAAAGTATGTGAAATCCTTCCATAAATAAACTGTTCCAAAAATAAATTAAGTACACTTCTTCCTCTCTCCAGCAACCCGGAACAGGCTGATCTCTTTTCCGGCCAATTCCCACGTGAGGTAGGCACATCAGCACAGCCATAGGACAAAGAAATTCGCGCCAAAATTCGACATTCCTACCAAAATTTGAAATTCTCGTCAATAGGGTAGTCTGGGGCACACAGGAAGCAGGGAAAATACGCAACATCATCATGATGCTGTGCTCCTACTGACTGAACTGCATGCGGTGAACTTGCGAAATGCATGATTACGTGATATATCTCGGCAAACTCACGAACTAACACAGTTCTTTGGTCTGCTGGATCGGAGGCAATTGTCTCTTGTGGGGTGGGAGCTGAGACAGATATTTCCGTGGTAATTTTAACGCATAATTAATGCATCTCAATGCAAAGCATTTATCTGCAGGACCGTATTCTTCCTCTTCATATGTTCAAGCATCAATGCTCGCTTCCATTCTTCGTGCAGTGAGCTGTGGATGCACTCCTCGGCTGAATGAGTGTGTGTAATACAGCTATTAATACTCCCCTTGTCTGGTAACAACATCTCATTAATTGAACACAAGCTCCTTCCACACCGACAGCTCAACAAGCACTGATATCTCAGACTCTTGTGGCGGTAACACAACAGTTAAGTGGCTACTACTGTAGGTACATAGTAAATCTAAACAAATTTCAAAGAATTTAAACAAATTTAAACAAACTGATTCACACCTAAACAAATTTATACGAATTTATACAAATTTAAAGAAATTATATTCGAATTAATTGACATCATATCTCTAGTGGAGGCAACACCATACTAGTTCCCCTCAGCTGCAGGGGTAAGCTCTAAGAGCAAAATTCGTAAATCCTGCCCATTTTCCAAGAGAATGTCACACCATCATGCAAAGAAGTCGGAAGGGAGGGGCGGAGGATTGCCAGGTGGCCCATAGAAGCACATAATTCAATTTTCCACCAAAATTCAAACTTCCTACAAGAAGGGGGGGGGGCAAGGCAGGGGGGCGTGGCACTTTTCAACCAAAAGCCCCCATTTTGGATAACAGTGCTCATTCCCTCAGGTGATGTCAGTACTGCCATCTTGAATGACGTCATCACCGCCATCTTGGATACATCTGGCAACAATGAAGAGTGGGTTGATGCCCCCTTGTTCTACTACTGTAGAGGACTGCCAACGTTCAATAGTAGTGTTTCTAACATCGGCTGTGCCTCAAGAAATTGCATAATGACCACTTGTATACTCAAAGTAAATAATTATTTATCATACGTGGGAGGCCCTCCCCAATATTTTTCGGCCATGCGTAGGTACTCTACAGCAACATATCATTAGTTGTTTGTTGTAAGGAAATTCAATATAACGTATATCTACTTTGTGCAGTAAACTGCAATTGCCCTTAAATAGGACCAAAGCTAGATAACGGCCATAAACCTTCCGCTGTAAATCGCATTAGTTAATTACCTAGGTGTAATGCTACGATGTGATATGAAATAGAAGCTATACATGATATCAGAAACGTTTTAACGACGTCGTGTTAAGTGGGGTGAATCTGTTATACAATTTCATAGCTTCCATCCCCATTGCTCCAATCTCTTATGGAGCTACACCTATTTGAACAAAAAGTAGTACTGTGTCGCTGGCGATTACTGGAATTTCTTGAAGACAGTGTTAATGCAATGAAATTTTGTATGGGAATGAAGAAAATATTCAAACTTCTGAGGTAACCATACTTCTCCTTAATCAAAAGTAATCATCAGTCAACTGAAGATGACCTCGACCAGCAAATCCCTCGCCCACAAACGGGGACACTCACGTTAACGACACAAAGATCCCTAGCATTCATCTACGATCGTCCGTCGAATATCTTCCAGAGGATGTATGACTTTCAAGTTGTTCATGTTTCGTGACCTTAACCAAAAACTTACGATACATCGAGTTACAACAATACCAAGTACAGGAATCAGTGTAGTGTATCAAGAAGTAACGTAATTCTGGCTCAAATAGAAGCTCGTTGGGCAAGCCACTAATTAACAAACTGCGAAGAGAGGACAATCAAGTCAACATCACCATAAGGGAAAATGAGCATCTTTGATTGACGAGTCATGTACATTCAGAGCTCTCAAAAGGATAAGAAGAGTTTACTTGCGTAATGACAGTTAATCAAGGCAATATTATATCTTAAATAAGTAAATTAGGCTATTGTAAATTATCTATTGAAGGTTACACTTTTACTTGCATATTTCTCGGAAAAAGAAAAAAATTCATAAGTGCGAATTTTGGCATATATTTTGTTTGTGTTATCGTATACCATAAGTTCAGCGTTCATTATAATAAATCATAGATTTGTTGTTATCGTATACTTACACGCTATCCATTTGACTCTCTAGTAAGTAGTCAACGTGAAAAAATTCAGAAATAAGGGAAAAGTTCATATAGTATAGGCTCAGTTCTCTGTTTACTTTTGTTTCGTCTCATAAGCAATAAGGATTTATTCGCTCCTATTTCTCCATAAGTTTTTAATTAGTATTCAGAGTTTAAGCCCAGACTTTCTAAGAAATTTAATACTATAATTGAGTGTTCTAGGAAGTTATTGTTCTTTAATTTAGACCAAAGCTAATTTTTTGCCATGAGTGAGATGTGTATGACATGCCCTTGGATCGTTAGTACAGGAGTGTTGCAGTTTCTTTCATATGGATGACTACAATTGCGCGCGAATTGCGGAAATAATCAAAGCTCATTGGTTTTGTAGGATTTGCTGTAGAGATGTGGAGACAGTGGAACACAGCGAGAAGATTGCTGCTCTTCAGGCGGAACTAGAGACGGTAAAACAAGATCTACATGCGTTAAGGGGGGAGATGGGAAAAAGAGAGGTGGATAGTGATAACAAGTTATGGAACAAAAACAGGAATAGTGCCTTCTCAGAGAGGTTTGTTGTTATTGTGGAAAACACGTTTGATCTGCTGTCACAGTTGGAAAGTGATGAGCCACAACAAGATTTCGGAGTAGATAGGAAACAACAAATTTTCAAAAAGTGTTTGAGATATAAGAAATCAGAAAAAATTGTGAAGAAGAACGTTTTGTTGTTAGGTAGGTCACATGGTAGAGGTGCTGGCCAATTGTTGCAGTGACTAAATTCAGATTACCAAGTCAAAAGTTTTTAAACCTCGAGCAAGTCCATCTCAGATGATAGAGGATGTCGGTTCACTTTCCAAGACTTCGCAAAGGAAGACGCAGTGGAAGCAGTGGGTGGGACTGGCAACAGCATAGAACGGGACCGTAATCGATCAGCTGAGGGTGATCAGGTAAAGATAGCTTCAGCAACGAGGGCTTGTATTTGTTCTGAGGCGCCATGACCAGCTCCATTTAAACTCTTCTGTTAGAAAAGTTAATTTAGAGGAGGAATTGCTACTTGGATCAGGTATGGGGTCTCGTATTGCTGTGGTTCCTGTTGTTAGACTTATCATGCCCTTCACCTCAACAGGAAAGGGAAAAAAAGTGTCTGGGCTAATAGCAAATTACTTAAGAGGAAGGTGAGCGACTGTTACATGACTTAAAGTGTCAAGGTTACGACTGACCCAACATCAGTGTTTTAGGGTAGGGAGGGCAGAAACAAAAGAAGTTCAGAAACAAGTTGGAAATGAATTCACATTGAAACGCAGGCAGACAGAATGCAAATTTTAATGTACACATTTCATACAAACACCCCTAGCTGAAACTGGAAATACACAGAAATTGAAAGAAGAATTATTTCCATCCACTTGTGATCCAGCCAGTGCACAGAATCAATTATTCTTATCGAATCAGAATATTCGATTACTGAGGGATAAACTTAATGAGTTGCTTATTTGTGTTGCAGAATCAGAGTTGAGCAAATCCAGTTGATACAATCTGACTCTCTGAACATCATATGACCACTGGTACAGATATGTCAAATTTTATAGGATTCAAGTTAGCCTCTTACTTCTATAGAGAAACTGTAGAGGAAGGAGAAGTTGCCACATTTGGCAGAAACTATTTTAATTTCAAGAATACTGATACCAAAAAAAAAATTGCTCACACTGTATTTAGAAGTTTATGCAACAAAAGTAGTGTTTCATAATAAGTCGTTTATAATCGTAAGTATATACAGAGCGTCCTCAGGAAACTAATCCCTCCATAAAAAATCTGGAAGCTCACTTGTCCCATATCGCACTAAAAAACAAGGAAGTAGTGATTGCTGGTGATTTTAATGTGGATTTATTGAAAAGACCTGTCAGTGAACAATTTTTCTAATCAGTGATACTGTCATTCAGTTTAATTCCTTTTGAGACCATCGCAACAAGAGTATGTAAATGCTCTGACGCTGCTATTGATAACATCTTTGTAGACAAATCTACGTAAAAAGTGTTATCACGAAACGATTAATAAGTTGATTTTATGATCATGACACTCAGCATCTTAAGCTGATTGTTTAAACTTGTCAGGATATAAAATCCATTAAATCTGAATACACGAGGGTAATAAATCACTCAAAAACAGCATTTTAGGAGATTGCTCAAAGACATGAACTGGATATATGCTTACAATTTTTCTGGCTCGTTAATAAAGTTACTTCCTTATTTGAAAATTGTTTTCCCCAAAAGGTAACTCAAATCAAACGAAAGTCAACAAACAGAACATCGATTGCACAAGGAGTAAAGGTATCACGTGGGATAAAAAGGAAGCCTTATCTACTATCTAGGAACAGTTCTTATGTTGGCAGGAGTGATGTCTTACAAAGAATACTACGAAATATTGAAGCAAGTAATCGATACATCTAATCAACGGTATTATAAGGAAAAGATAATTACATCAGGCAACAAAAAAAACTACGTGGAAAATGGTGAACACAGAGACAGGTTGAGCCACAAAGGAGAAGGAACACATACTTCTAAAAATAAATGAGGCATTGGTAACAAGTGCATGTAGTGTTGCGAGCATCTTAAACAAGTACTTTTTTTGTTACTGACAGTTTGGGGTTATCAGGTTCAACGAAAAATGCAATGGGAAATTTGAGACCAGTCTCTGCAAATAACATCAGTAAAATGGAAATAACACACTTCTCTGAAAGAAGTAGCATCCATCCTAAAATCGAAGTATTCTAGTGGTTATGATGACATATCAATGAAGTCAATCAAAGAGTGATCATGTGAGTTGGGGTCTGTCTTACATTATTTGTGTAATCAAGCCCTTATCAGTGGAATCATATTCAGACTGGCTAAAACATGCTCAAGTAAAGCCTCTTTATAAGAAGGCGAATAAAGAGATACCAGCAAGCTATTTACAAATTTCACTTTGGCTAGCTTTTTCAAAATATTAGAAAGGTTGTGTTCAAAGAACTTCTTACGCATCATAACACAAATAATATGTTGTCCAAGTAACAGTGTGGGTTCTTTGAGGTTTTCTTCACAGATTTCATTAGATAACAAATTACAGTCTACTGTCAGTTTCTGTGGCCTGTCAGAAGCCTTTGACTGTGTGAATCACAGTGTTCTCTTCAGTAAACTAGAATGTCATGACTTCACTGGCAGTGTTGCAAAATGGTTCGAGTCTTACCTAACTAACACGAAACAACGGGTGTCATTTCAAAATGCACACAGAGTAAGTAATTAGTCTTGGGAATTATTCAGATGTAGTGTTCGTCAAGCTTTCATGTTGTGTCTGATGCTTTTGCTTGTGTACATTAATTACCTCTCTTCTGTTACATAGCCAGATGCTAAATTTATTTAGTTTTCAGATAGTATAAACATTGCAATAAATAACAACTCAAGTACAGATTTAGGAATGGCTGCTAATCAATTTTTCACTTACATTAATAAAGGGTTTAAAGCAGTATGTGACTGCTGGCTTTCTCAGCGTATTTCATCTATGAAATCTTATTAGGTTATCACGATTTAAATCTAATTCATTGTCATTAAGCTTTGAGAAGACCCACAATACAAAGTTCAGGTCCTGAGAAAGACTTCCTTCCATCACGTATGTAACACCTAAAGACATGCAGACAGAACATGTTAGCAGTGATAAATTTTTGGGATTACAGCTCGATAATAAATTCAGTCATGCCACAGAATTGCCGAAGCGCCTGATCTAGTATGTATTTGCAATGTAAATTATGTCAGATGTCAGAGATACAAATGTATAAATACTTGGCTATTTTGCGTATTTGTATTCTATTATGTCAATTGGGATCATGTTCTGGGCTAACTCGTCAAACAGAGCAAAAGTTTTTAGAGCGCAACAGCGTGCGCTACGACGTATTTTTGGCACAAATTTAAGAACTTCATGTAAAGACAAGATTGTTAAGGTATTTAGTGGTAGAGGAAGTAGTGAACTTCAGGATGTTTTGGAACAAAGACAGTATTTAGCGATAGGGAAAACTCTATATGGAGAAAGAAATATTACTGACAGAAACATTCGGCTTACAGTGAAGGAGAAGATAAAAGCAGGAAAACGCATTCAGCAGTACTGCAGAAGAAAAGATAGATGTTTAATTACTTGAAATGAAATGGACAATGCTGCAGAGATATTATGACATCAGACTATTATTTACCTTGAAACAAACGAGAGATTGTATTTAATTGATTTTTCGCAGTGTTCGGAATGTGATACATAAAAAGATATGAGATTTTACTGCCAATAATTTTTTATTTAATTTAAGTTTGTATGGTTAAGAATAATTTGACTCTTAAATGTGTGTCCTCAACTATCCAAGATATTCATTTTCTCTCTGAAATAAGGAAAGCCTTAATTAAAAGTAATGATGTGCGAGATTTTGCATGATTATTTATCTACACTAGAAGCAACTGCTGCTGAAGGAATTGTACTTAAATACAACCTCTCTCTCTCTCTCTCTCTCTCTCTCTCTCTCTCTATATATATATATATATATATATATATATATATATATATATATTACTGTTTTAAACGAGTAATAAGCTTTATGCAGAATGTATATTTACAGCCACATCTTTTTAGTAAGTATGTTATTTCGTTACTAGGATGCGTACTTAGTAATTGAAATACTGCCATTATAAAAATAACTTCGTTTGAACTGCATGGTCAAACTGTTGATTAACTTTTCCAGTGTCTTGTCTAAAGTGAATCTGTTTCCCAGCAACGATTTTACTTTAAGAAATTATTTGCAGATAACATCTATTTTTCAGGAAGTTCCTCCTACTATTCAGAGTAGAATAATGGTTGCGTATGTAACATTATAAAATACCTTGTGCCTCCTAGTATTGAAAGTAGATTTACTGTAATATCTTGTATTAGCTTGCTGCAGTGACAAGTGAAACATCGTAGTCTTATGTGAAGTTGGTATATGACAGAGGTCATTCATGCACAAGGTTGTAGCAAGTACCATGATATCATTCCACTGTTTGCATGGTTCCTTCTATCTTTAAGCTCATATTTACTTACATTTACAAATTAATATTTAGCTGCGTATCAGCATACAGGGAGATTTAGCTGCCGCTGCCGATGTCGTTTTATGCAACCAACAATGTCATATGTGGCCTTCAAACCCACGCAAGAGATCATCATATTCTCTCCTTCGCTACGTGTTAACTATTAATGTCGCAGAAAAAATGAACAGGACCATTTTGTAGCAAATTTAACGTAGTTAAATTGTCTTCTGGGATTGGTTTTCGCTCTAGGCCACGGTTTTCTAATTAATCAAGAAAACCTACAAAAGTTACTTTCAGAAGCACCTACGTCCCCACATTCATCCTTCACCAGTCAGGATTTTTTGTCTCGCCTTGTGGCACTCCCTCGTATTACTTACGAAAATTTCCAACTACACAAACTATTCCCGATATCGAGCTTTTCGACCTCTGTTCATTAGGTTATTACGCCACCAGCATAGTCGTCTGTTTCATTAACATTATTAATTTAAACGTGTGGTGAGGTTAGTGAAAGAAAAACAACGTTTGTAAACGTTGCGCTGAAACTAACATTACGCTAAAAGTAACTTAACAGTTCAGTCCAACCTCGACACATGCAAAAACACTCTTTCGTAGCCAGAAGACCTGACGAACAACGATATAATTATTTGTCTTATGCTGTACAAACTCACAAAACTTTTAGGTAAAAAGTACATAAATGTCTATTTTACAATTCGTAAGTGCTCGACTAAGCCGTTGACCTGATAAAGCCAGTCAATGAAGACCGAAAATCGTCGAACATGGGAAATAATTCGTGCAGTCACAAATTTTTGTACAATGTTAGAAAAGAGAGCCGTGAACAACGTACTATAAATCTTGACCGGCGGGGGCTTAGTCTGGGAGTGTTGGTGTGTTTAAACGCCACTTTCACACTATGGCCTCAAAGCGAAAACGTAGGGTAGTCCGTTACAAAATTTAACTACGTTAAATTTCCTATAAAAAAGTTACGTTCATTTTTTCCGTGGGATTAATAGTTGGTGGGTAGCGAGTGAAAGAGTATGAAAATCTCGCATACGCTTCTTGAGGGCCAAATTAATATTGCGGGTTGCTCAAAACGACATTGGTAGGGGCCTATATATTTTCTGAGCTAAGAAACCTCATCATTTCAGGAGTGCTATGGATCTGTAACAAGACCACAATTTATTCGTCCAGTTCGGCTACCTTCCCATGTAATTAAGAGAAAACTGTAAAAGGGAAACTTTCGTGTATTTGTAAGTTTTTAGTGTGGGGAGGAGCAAAGGAAGATGCATCCAGTGAACATCCGATATGAACTCTTTGAATAAGGCGATAACAACGAAACTGCTATGGAAAAGATCATTACAAAAACTGAATTTCGAGTTTCTATGGTAACGATTTTGAGACAAAAGTGTATTCATCACAATGAGTTGGAAAGAAAAGTCGCCGTGTCAGATAAACCTACTCTCAGCGAATCGTTCGATGCAAATGGCGGAACTGAGACTTTCGAATTTTGTCCTCGAAATTACTCATTCACCCATCAATTCTATTGATGTGTTTTGACGACAAGGTTTCGCGAGTTAAGCCGCTATAAGATACCGCAGTTGCGGCAAAACAATTCATAGTTCATTCAGCATGTAGCGTAGCAACTACGTGTTTTATCATATAAATGTCTCCTGTTTCAGAAGTATATCTGATATGTATATCTAATAATTCTATTTTACCCGCCTGTTGTCGAAATAAAGACATTTAAAGGCACAACATTAAATTAAAACAAACAATAGTGCTCCTTTCATAAGGCGACGTGATTCAATTATCTGTATGTAAATGACTACATACATGCATACTATTTTAATTCAACTATTTATATGCAAGCGAATACCTTTCTTTTTTAAAAAAATTGAGTCAGATTAAAATTGTTAGACATACTTCTGGAATAGGGGACATTTGTGTAATACTTAATGTAGTTGCTGCTCCCCTCCCTCGCTTCCACTAAAACCCTTACAACATACCTGTCCACTCTCTTTTGTGAGATTTTGTTTGCCAAAAGTCAGATAACCTTATGCTCCCAGCCTACGTTTTCTCAGTATTTCTTACGTGACTTGTTTTCCTCATCATTACCAGCTGGAATGTTTGTCAAAGGCACGGAAGGACAATCCAGGTCACAACAATGAAGAAAACCACAGGTGGGAGTATTGTACATACAGGGAATGGGAATGTTTCGAATGAGACAAAAGCTAACATCAGTGGGTTTCATGAAAGATTTATTAAATTACAGCTCAGTTACAAGTCGAGGTGATGTCGTTGGTACGGTTAATGGAAGTTAACATTTGCTCAGCGGATTGAGACAAATTGTGTTTGATCTAGCAAGCAAAAGGAATACATCGTTCTCTTTCGAATACAGCTAGGATACCGTTCAAAGAATTGAAAATATTATCAAACATGAGTTACGGAAGACGTCGAAGGCTGTCGCTGAAGCCCTATTAGAATCTGAGTGGCTTTATAGTGCCTGATAGACTGGTAAATGAAACAGGATTCGCTGGCATGAAGGCGAATTTGCTCTCCTTAGACATTATTGAATAAATGTGGAGAACTGTAATTATAGGTTGGTTGTGCAATAGTTCTTATTCTCTTCACCAATAGCTATTTTAATGGCTAACAGTAGTCTGAGTTCTCCGATACAACAAACGGGTACGTATTTTTAAACGCGCTACATACCGTAGATATAAGTAGTTGTTGCCAATTTGCGGCAAGTGTCACAGACGCACTAACTTACAGGGCTCAGCAAATATATTCTTGTGTTCAGGTCATCTACTCACGCTAATGTAATACTCTACGACACGCGTAGCGGCGCACACAAACCTCCCACAGATGTTCAGGAGGAAGTCGGAAAATTTTCCGAAATATATTTTATACCAAGATGTTACTATGACTGTCTAATTCTTCTGGAACTGAGTGGAAGACATTGGAGCAGCCTCGAAATAAGCTTACTAGATTACTGATGGCAAACGTGGAACTAAAATCTGTATTGGTAGAGTAGATAGGGCACGGAGAACAAATACCTGTCTCAATAGCGAGGAAATGTTGCAGCGACAGAGAGGCCTTCGTCTGACCCTGTTTGTATCTCTCCTTGCTGTCGCGGTACAGCTGCAGGTGCAGACAGTCTGGAACAAAAATAAAAGGATCATTTGGAGCAGTTAGGACAACAGCAAAGTGAACAAGATGCCGCAAATGAGAGATGTTACAATTACATAAATCTGTACTGATACACAGCAAGGGCATGTCTATATAATATTAGTTGGAAACAGTCTTGGTTGCAATTTTAGTTTTTTTATTTATCAACTACGCGTTTTACCCTATTTAGGCATCTTCAGGCTGATCTTAATTTGGTATTTCTTAGGACGATCCTTTAAACAGTGTAGCTAAAGGGCATCGTCGAGTACATCAGGCCAACATCGCCTTCGTTAACCTCAGTAAATACTTTTAAGATCAGTCTGAAGATGCCTAAATAAGGTGAAACGCGTAATTGATGAATAAAAAAATTTAAATTGCAACCAAGATTGTTTTCAACTAATACTACTAAACACTGGTTTGCTGATTCATGCCACAGGTGCATTGAAAAAATTTCATGTCTATTTACATTAAAGGAATGTTTCAGTTTATTAGGGATGGGAAGAGCACCACCAATTTCTGGAGCTTTCAGTTTCTAGTTACAGCTCCAGGGCAGCACTGAGACATTATTTGCATCACGTGCCGCTTTTTAACGATGGTATAGGACTCATAGCCTTTTGACACTACAGTGAATACTTTGCGCACTCAGAACTTCGTAGTTTCCAGTTTTATATACAGGGTGTTACAAAAAGGTACGGCCAAACTTTCAGGAAACATTCCTCACACACAAAGAAAGAAAATGTTATGTGGACATGTGTCCGGAAACGCTTACTTTCCATGTGAGAGCTCATTTTATTACTTCTTTTCAAATCACATTAATCATGGAATGGAAACACACAGCAACAGAACGTACCAGCGTGACTTCAAACACTTTGTTACACGAAATGTTCAAAATGTCCTCCGTTAGCGAGGATACATGCATCCACCCTCCGTCGCATGGAATCCTTGATGCGCTGATGCAGCCCTGGAGAATGGCGTATTGTATCACAGCCGTCCATAATACTAGCACGAAGAGTTTCTATATTTGGTACCGGGGTTGCGTAGACAAGAGCTTTCAAATGCCCCCATAAATGAAAATCAAGAGGGTTGACGTCAGGAGAGCGTGGAGGCCATGGAATTGATCCGCCTCTACCAATCCATCGGTCACCGAAACTGTTGTCGAGAAGCGTACGAACACTTTGACTGAAATGTGCAGGAGCTCCATCGTGCATGAACAACATGTTGTGTCGTAATTGTAAAGGCACATGTTCTAGCAGCACAGGTAGAGTATCCCGTATGAAATCGTGACAACGTGCTGCATTGAGCGTAGGTGGAAGAAAAATTAAAATGAGCTCTAACTTGGAAATTAAGCGTTACCGGACACATGTCCACGTAACGTCTTTTCTTTATTTGTGTGTGAGGAATGTTTCCTGAAAGTTGGACCGTACCTTTTTGTAACACCCTGTATATATACAGGGTGTTTCAAAAATGACCGGTATATTTGAAACGGCAATAAAAACTAAACGAGCAGCGATAGAAATACACCGTTTGTTGCAATATGCTTGGGACAACAGTACATTTTCAGGCGGACAAACTTTCGAAATTACAGTAGTTACACATTTCAACAACAGATGGCGCTGCAAGTGATGTGAAAGATACAGAAGACAACACAGTCTGTGGGTGCGCCATTCTGTACGTCGTCTTTCTGCTGTAAGCGTGTGCTGTTCACAACGTGCAAGTGTGCTGTGGACAACATGGTTTATTCCTTAGAACAGAGGATTTTTCTGGTGTTGGAATTCCACCGCCTAGAACACAGTGTTGTTGCAACAAGACGAAGTTTTCAACGGAGGTTTAATGTAACCAAAGGACCGAAAAGCGATACAATAAAGGATCTGTTTGAAAAATTTCAACGGACTGGGAACGTGACGGATGAACGTGCTGGAAAGGTAGGGCGACCGCGTACGGCAACCACAGAGGGCAACGCGCAGCTAGTGCAGCAGGTGATCCAACAGCGGCCTCGGGTTTCCGTTCGCCGTGTTGCAGCTGCGGTCAAAATGACGCCAACGTCCACGTATCGTCTCATGCGCCAGAGTTTACACCTCTATCCATACAAAATTCAAACGCGGCAACCCCTCAGCGCCGCTACCATTGCTGCACGAGAGACATTCGCTAACGATATAGTGCACAGGATTGATGACGGCGATATGCATGTAGGCAGCATTTGGTTTACTGACGAAGCGCCGGTCGCGGTGGCCGTGCGGTTCTAGGCGCTCCAGTCCGGAGCCGTGCTGCTGCTACGGTCGCAGGTTCGAATCCTGCCTCGGGCATGGGTGTGTGTGATGTCCTTAGGTTAGTTAGATTTAAGTAGTTCTAAGTTCTAGGGGACTGATGACCACAGCAGTTGAGTCCCATAGTGCTCAGAGCCATTTGAACTGACGAAGCTTATTTTTACCTGGACGGCTTCGTCAATAAACAGAACTGGCGCATATGGGGAACCGAAAAGCCCCATGTTGCAGTCCCATCGTCCCTGCATCTTCAAAAAGTACTGGTCTGGGCCGCCATTTCTTCCAAAGGAATCATTGGCCCATTTTTCAGATCGGAAACGATTATTGCATCACGCTATCTGGACATTCTTCGTGAATTTGTGGCGGTACAAACTGCCTTAGACGACACTGCGAACACCTCGTGGTTTATGCAAGATGGTGCCCGGCCACATCGCACGGCCGACGTCTTTAATTTCCTGAATGAATATTTCGATGATCGTGTGATTGCTTTGGGCTATCCGAAACATACAGGAGGCGGCGTGGATTGGCCTCCCTATACGCCAGACATGAACCACTGTGATTTCTTTCTGTGGGGACACTTGAAAGACCAGGTGTACCGCCAGAATCCAGAAACAATTGAACAGCTGAAGCAGTACATCTCATCTGCATGTGAAGCCATTCCGCCAGACACGTTGTCAAAGGTTTCGGGTAATTTCATTCAGAGACTACGCCACATTATTGCTACGCATGGTGGATATGTGGAAAATATCGTACTATAGAGTTTCCCAGACCGCAGCGCCATCTGCTGTTGACAATTGTAACTACTGTAATTTCGAAAGTTTGTCTGCCTGAAAATGTACTGTTGTCCCAAGCATATTGCAACAAACGGTGCATTTCTATCGCTGCTCGTTTAGTTTGTATTGCCATTTCAAATATACCGGTCATTTTTGAAACACCCTGTAGGGACTTGCTTGAAAACTTCATTATTGTGAAGTGTAGCTCGCCTGCTTAACTGAGTGGTGACGTGTTTGCCTACCATGCAGCGGACACGGATTCGATTCCCGGTCTGGTAGGAGATTCTCTCCTCTCGTGGACTGGATGTTACGTTGTCATGATCATTTCATCATCAACGACGTGCAAGTTGCCAAGTGTGGCGTCACCTGAAATAAGATTTGCAAGCCGGCGGCCGTGCTTCCCCGGATGGCGTCCCTGTCCAACAATGCCACACGATATTTTATTTTTTATTTTTTCTGTAATTTGTTGATGAAGCTGGCCAAAACAAACACTGCGCATAAAGGCTTTCACGCGCCCCCCAGTGTCGACTGTAAGAGTCAGTTTGTTCACCGTATCATATATATATATATATATATATATATATATATATATATATATATATATATATTAAAGTGGAATTTTACGTGCCCAGTTGACAGAGCAGTCGCAAAGTAACTTAGTACTACAGTTGTGTTATCGGTATATGTTATCAGGGACAGTAAAACACAAAGAATAGCCAGTTGCCCAGGAGCGACAGCACCGTCTACCCGTGCTGAGTTACCGTCCTGCAGCAGCGCTGCTGCCTGGTCGCTGCTAGAGTACTGGCTATTTTTCATGGTTTACCGTCCCTGTTAATAAGTATTGATAACACGAATATCATACTAGACTAATACGGGGCCACTGTATGGAATGGCCACTTAAAATTAGGCTTTAAAAAATAATTTTGTTTGCACTGGGAAACAAACAGACGCTTTCAACCGATATTGGGGGTCTTACGGAAGACGTGGCGAGCAGTGTTAGTTTGCGCTCACTCCAGTGACACGTTGCAAAACCTAAATTGCAAATATCTGCGGAAACACCAGAGAAAAAGCGCCTAACGGCTCCTAGGAGAGACGTTCGGTATATATAAAAAGGTGAGCAGTAATAAATCAGACAAACTGAAGGGACGGATTCCTGACTGGAAATGGGTGGAAAAGGGTCCTGTGAAAGTGTTTCTGGAAATGGTCGGTGTGTGTGCAACAGTTAATCGTCCCGGAAGACAGTACAGAGCTACATCGCATCCACTTCACAACAGATGTTCAAAGTGGCCTTCATGGGATTGCAGGTGATAACAGCGGTTGTCATGCAGGATACACATAACCGTACGTTGGCTTACACCGTGTTGGCGGGCCACTTGGCTTGAGCTTATACTATGGTTCGTCTCAACCTCCTATAGAAACCGGTCCTCCAAATCCAGTGTACGTACAGTTCGCCGCCTCCCAGCACGTTCGTCTGTCTGGAAGGACCCATGACAAAATAAACGCTCAAAAATTGCTTGAAATGTCGTGTGATGTGGTTGGTGCCTGTGAGAATATTTGTCTTGCTATAGCCGTGCTGCCTCTGGACCGTTTCCGTCTGCTTGGCCATACACGAACACCATTGCGGCTTGTTCCTGACCTTTTCCTGTTTTCGACAACTGTGAGATCTTTGGTGGAAATTGTGAAAAAAAAGCGCAGTATCCCACAAATGGCTTCCGTTGACAACTACCATCAAGCAATTCCACTGTTATCTAGTGAATCCGATCTTCTGTTACGAAGCTGCTTTTTGTGAAATGGAATAGTCCACTACCGGTACGTATTGACTCTTCAAGTACGTGCTATCCTGACTGCCTCGTGGTCGGCACTCCGGTCTGGAGACCAACAGCGAGAAAAGAGGGGGATGACGACGTACAACGAAATCATTTCAAAGCTTGGACAGTTATACAAACTGTAAGTTAAAGCATTTAAATTTTATCCCTTATTCTGGGTCCTGTAGTTCAGAATTACATGTGTCCACCTTACTATAATTCCTTTTTGTAACAAATTGTAGACTGAGAAGTACACTGAAGCACCAAAGAAACTGGTCTAGGCCTGTATATTCAAATACAGAGATATGTAAGTAGTCAGAATAAGGCGCTGCGTTCGGCAACCCCTATATAAGGCAACAAGTATCTGGCGCAGTTCTTAGAACGGTTATTGCTGCTACAATGGCAGGTTATCAAGATTTAAGTGAGTTTGAATGTGGTGTTACAGTCGGCACAAGAGCGATGGGATACAGCATCTCCGAAGTTGCGATGCCGTGGGGACTTTCCCGTACGACCATTTAACGAGTGTACCGTGAACATCATGAATCCGGTAAAACATCAACTCTCCGACATCGCTGCGGCCGAAAAACGACCCTGCAAGAAAGGAACCAACGACGACTGAAGTGAATCGTTCAACGTGACACAAGTACAACACTTCCGCAAATTGCTGCAGATTTCAATCAACAAGTGTCACGTGCGAACCATTCAACGAAATATCATCGATATGGGCTTTCAGAGCGGAAGCCCCATTCGTGTACCCTTGAGGGCCCGTCAGCACCGACATTGGACTTTTGATGACTGGAAACATGTAGCCTGGGCGGATGAGTCTCGTTTCAAATTGTATCGAACGTCTGGACGTATACGGGTATGGAGTCAACCTCATGAATCCATGGAACCTGCATGTCAGCAGGGGTGTGTTCAAGCTGGTGGAGGCTCTGTAATTGTGTGGGACGTGTGCAGTTGGAATAACACGGGACCCCTGATACATTTAGAAACGGCTCTGACAGGTAACACGTACGTAAGAATCCTGTCTGATCAGTTGCATCCATTCATGCCCATTGTGTATTCCGACGGACTCGAGCAATTCGAGCAAGACAATGCGACAGTTCACACGTCCAGAATGATTACAGAGTGGCTCCAGGAACACTCTTCTGAGCTTCAACACTTCCGCTGGCCACGTAACTCCCCAGACATGAAAATTATTGAACATACCTGGAATGCCTTGGAATGTGCCGTTCAGAAGAGATGTTCACCCCCTCGTACTCTTACGGATTTATGGACAGCCCTATACAATTCATGGTGTCATTTCCCTCCAGCACTACTTCAGACATTGGTCGAGTCCATGGCACTTCGTGTTGCCGCACTTCTGCGTGCTCGCGGGCCCGACACGATATTAGGCAGGTGTACCAGTTATTTGCCTCTTCAGTCTAGTATTCAACTTAATTAACAAAGTATGCAATAAAAGATTGTTGGTGGACAGAAGTGCCACTACAAACGTTGTATTAACACTTTCAAAACGTTAAAAAAATTTTAAAGTAACATTTAAAAAGTCTAAATCTCAAAAACGTCAGCGAGAGAGCCCCAGTACCTGAACCTCTCTTTTTAACAAATCAAGCAATAAAAATGTGGTGCCTATAATTAAACTTTCGCTACTTGGTACGCAATTAAGAAATATTACCCTCTCATGTGTAAATTCAAATGAGTTCCTTTCCATGGTTTACTAGCTATTTCTCTTCCGCATGTCCTTACACATTTTCCACAACGACCAAGCGTTTTTCATTGGGGACGTCTCAAACTACAGAAAGTTTAATTCTAACCGCCCCATACTTATAAGTAATTTTCTCCTTAATTTAAAACAAATATTGATCATTTATTTCTTTTACAGAGAGTCAGAGCAATGGGTAATAATTTTTTAAAAATAGGATTATGTTTTTTTCTATTCTAACTAATGTATTCAAATGGACTATGTACAAATCAAATTTATATTATTTTTAATTACGTAGCTAAAAACCTTCAGATTTAAGGAGTTGGATGGCACATGCTGTGTTCCGACATGTTATGTTGGCAAAATGTTCATTTAAGCATAGTGTTCAGATTCAAATTTTCCTGAACGCACAACTCATTGCGCCTTCTAAACAACTTGCGCACAAGATGTAAAGCTGACGCTGTCAAGAAGCGACCAGCTTCGTCTATGCGCTGTTTTAAGTCATATTTAGTGTTATTGTACATTGTATCCTTACGCTGTCGTAAACAAACAGGACGGCAATGCACAAGAAAACGAGGATCCATCTGCCAAGGCTACTGACGTGGAATAAGCAACCAGAGATGACTTCAGACTGTGTGTCGGGAAACATTGTTGCTCAGTGACTCCACAAACTTCACATCTCGACCGCAGATCTTTAAGAAAACTTACTGAGTTGTGCTTTCAGGGTAAAAGGCACTGTTCTCAACACATCATTTCAGTGAATATTCTGCCAGCAGAAACTCCGTATGAATAGAGCCAGTCATGTAAAACATGCAGCGTCTACAACAATAATTCAGAATGTTCCTAGTTCCCAAAATAAAACTGGCAGAAATTCGATTTAAATTTATTTGAACTCATTTAGTTCAAATACTTCAGCTACATGATGGAAAAATGTTATGTTTAAAAAATTATAAATCGTTATTAAAAATTTGTTACATTTTAATAACTACAAAAAGTAATGAGCATCAAGATTTGAGGAAATAATTCTGGAATTGCAATATATAGCCAGTGGAAAAACTGAAGTCATACATAGATTCGTCTGGAATTTCTTTGAATCGTCACCATTGCAAACATTTCGCTACAGGCCATGTTGTCATCACGAAAACTGTCGTCATGTTTCCACAGAGGCCACAAATTACCTAATTATCTATATTTCCGTTTCCACTGTCCACCTCGCGCAATACGGGCACCTCAGCTGCTGAAGCACAGATAGAGACATCTAGTGGTTTTCAGGTGAACTTTCACGGAGTGCTCTTTCGAGTGGTGCGATCTACGTAGTCCATACGCGGAGAGTACTTCCGAGTAGTACAAACAACGTAGTCCATACACGAGTTCTCATACTCTCTAAAGACTCCTGCACTATTTCCCACACTTCAAGTTATTTTTTCGACATTAATAGCCAAATTCTGTCCCAGTGATATACAAAGTTGTACCATAAAGTCTGATTTGGAAAATATGATCGGAACTGTGATTTCCTCAAGAGACAGTGATCTGCTTAAATAATTAAACACACAATACTCTCTCCTATACGACATTCGAGAACAGAATACTCGCTTCAAAAACCACTACCTATGGGTTGTTATCAGCAAAGGTTATGATTTATATTCTTGTACCTGGATTTTAATGCTACTGCTGAATGTTTCTTTTATGTCCGTCACATTTGTCGACATACAGGTTGGCAATAGAAACGCTGCATAACCCTTTTAAATCCGAACACACCTCTCTTGGGCAATCAGTGGATCATAATCAGTTTTTTTTTTCCTTTGCTTTGTAAACATTTTCTCGTAACTCAAACATCTTGCACTATTTTACATTGTCGAAAGGTTTTCAATGGTCGACAAATACTATAAAAGTATCTTCATTTTTCTTACGTTTGATTCCATTACCAACGCAACGTCAGAACTCTCTCAGATGCTTTTACCTCTAAGGTTAGAAAAACGTACTGCACTAGTTACAATTTCTTATGCATAGCATGAAGCGTTTGGAGAATTTATTCTCATTATCAAATGCACTCACTTACTCTGGTTGATTATGTGATGTCTGCATGTGTGCTGTTGTGCCTATCTCGTCCGCAGTCGTAAGGTACTCCGTCTCCTTCATTGCCCCGAAATTCACACAATAGTAATACATATATTTATACTGGATAATGAGAATAAATATTCGAAACGTGTTGTGCTATACGCAACAAAACGTATCGGGTCCAGTTCTTCATTTAAATCATGAACAACATTGTTACATATTTTCCAAAAATATCGACTATGATGACTGAAACTGAACCTTCACTTGTACTAAAACCAAACTGATGATCATTGAACAGCAAATCAGTTTACTTTCCTACTGTTTTGTATGTTATTCTTGGCAGATTTTCGGATGTATGAGCTGTCAAATTGATCGTGTGACTCTTCTCACATCTATTTTTCGTTTCTTATTTTTAGGATTCCGTGGATTATGTTCTTTCAAAAGTCTGAAGTTACATCCTCAGTGTTGTAGATTCAGCAAACTAGCTTGAATAATAGTACACTTGTTACTTGTGGCAATGATGATAGACATTCTGTCGTGTTGGAACATGAAGTGAGGAGTCTAGATATTTGACTTTTATTACATTTCTGTTTGTGTGTTGATACACTGCATCTAAATACTTTACAAAAGAAAACATGATCCGCAATAGGCTCTATGTACATAATTTTTACTTAAATCGTGCAATTAGTTAACATTGACTATTTGTCATTTTGAAGGACATGTGTGATGTCATGTAGTACGTATTGTACTTATCAAATTATATTTTATATAAAATTAGAAAAATAATTGAATAATCACAGTACATAATAAGTAATACCACAGATGTGCTTGAAAATGAAACATGGTATAAATGAGCTAATTGCACGATCGAATAAAGATCTTCCATATAGCCTACGACGGGCTACGTTTTCTTTTATTACGTCTGTTATTACTTTGTTAACAATCTAGACTTTGTTTTCTGTCATTGTTATTGATTTCCGTTTTGAACCATTATTAGTTTCGTTCTTCTACTGTATCTCTTCACAGTGCTGCTACGTACACATTGTAATTGTGAATACTAGCCATACATGCATTGACTCAAAATGCGAAACTGTAATGCAACTAAGGTCTGGTAAATAAATAAGACACCACATTTATTTGAATCTGTTTTTGAGCGACTCCAGGTGAGTAAACAATGGAGGTTATGTCAAGTGTTTGGGTTTCAGTAACTACCAAATTTTATTATGAATGTTTAGGGGAGGGTTTTGCACATTGAAACACATTCAAGAATTCCGCCTGTACCCGGCCCTGAAATAGAAGCTTGATTTGTTTTCTTATTCCATTTCTAAATGATCCACTTTATGTTTGCGTAGCCTTTTGCTGAAATTACAAAAATTACTCAATAAAAGTAAGGTATTTCCAAATGTGAAAAATTGTTACAAGGTACAACATGTCGTGTAATTGGGAAAATAGATTTTTCCGATTTAAAATAGTTGTAACTGAGGAAATATTGTCAGACCTGTATTTAACAGGTCATGTGTTACATTACTACTATACTACGCACTAATAATGTGGAATTGAAATCAAATTAGCAAGTCTTATCGAAGACCAGTTACAAGTTAAAAAAAACCCAACAGGAGCAATTTTATATATATATATATATATACATATATATATATATATATATGTGTGTGTGTGTGTGTGTGTGTGTGTGTGTGTGTGTGTCGTTACAAACAGAACGTAACACTACATGTAATATGGAAGTTGTGACTGTCTTATCTGTACCAAATTCGTTACACCTTTATTTAAAGCTTGTTCAGTGGTCAGGTTGTTTGGCTCCTACACTGTTTCCAGGCGTTCTTCGACACACAATATACTGCAGTGACAAACAAAATTTTTCGTTTTTAACTTTTTATTACTGAGACTATCTCACGCGCCGTGTTTCGAGCGATGTCGTAAACTTGATATATTTCGAGCGATCGAAATAAAATACACATCGTGAATGTGGATTTATAAAAGCATGTAAACGGTACAATGTTGAGTCTAAGTGCAGCAGACTGTGCTAAAAATGGAACGGCTGTGAGTGAAGAACTCACTAAAATAATGTAGGAGCGAACGTATCTGACCACTGAAGATGCTTTCAGTAAAGTTAAACTCGTAGTAAAGTTAAACTCGTCCGGTCCAAAATTTTTATTTTTGGCACAGTCTCTTTTTTATGAGACAATAATAACCAATCATAGCCTACAGACTTTTCGATTTTACAATAAAAGGTGATTGTGTCAAAAATTGTACTAAGTCAGTCACCATATCCATAAACGGAATGTCGTTTTTTCCGAAAGACTTTTACTGCAGTCGCAAAAGACCGCTACTGCGTAAGAGATTCCTCAAACACAAAAGGACGAAATGTAGAATGTAAAATATGTGGAACGCCTTCTTAAATGTAAGAGAGGGCCTGATGGCCCTGTTTGTGCCAGGATAAATAAATAAATAAATAAAATTTAATTTTAGGCTCACCCGTAGATCAGAAAGAAAGAAACTGCAGTGGGTCTCCCGTGTCTCCGATCATACAGTGAAAGTTTTCACGATCGGTTGTCTCAGCTGCTGGTGAGTCTTTCAGGTTGTACGGTCGTAGTTCATAAAACTTTTCCACTCCCAATGGTTCGTCCAGAGGTGCGCTGGACGTCTTTACTGGAGCCCTGGGTTCCTTTTTGTTTGCCTAATGCTGGGTCAAACGCCTGAGTATTGTGAATAAGCGGTGTACTAGAAGCTTACACGTGATCGGCAGAGGCAATCCTTGTCAAATGTAAAACTTAACTATTGACTTGCGTTTTGTCAAAGGTAAGACCTATCGATTCTGTAGAGCTACTGTCGATATATCACTAAGTTTCACGGCTTCTATTTATCTGTTAAAATCATTCCCATGTTTACATATTTCGATGTCATCCCTATACCACTGTAGCTAATGGTCCGTCATTTCAGATAAAATTTTGTTTCTGGAAAACTTCTCCTCATGATTTCCTGAGAAGATCAGACACTACTACGGATGGTTTTTCTATTTCCCCGTAGGCAGCAAAGATTTTTTATGCTTCTGCATCCGTGTACACACTTCCCTTGGGCCGAGAGGAGATAGGCCACGCCGTTGGGAGAGATATAATCCCCTGGAACTTGTACACGTAAAGAGAAGACCAGTGTTGATGCCAAAGTGACACCATCTGTCGACAGATGGCAACACGAAGATCATCCGAACGAATGGAAGAGCTAGCAGGCCGAGGTAGAAGGACTGCAGCCTTGGTAGCAGCGTCAGCAGCCTCATTTCCCGTCAGACCAACGTAACCAGGAACCTACATGAACATCAAGGTTACTCCCTCGTCAGCGAGCAAGTGGGCGCTCTCTTGGACCCGTTGAACTTGGGATGGGCTGTGTACAGCACACAGAGGCTCTAGTGGGTACTGAGAGAATCAGAGTATATGATAGAAAAGCCTGTGTCACCCGACGTTCTGGGTGCCCTGACTGAGGGCGAATAGCCCTGTTGTACAAATTGTGCTGTTTTGTGGAAGCCGATAGCGCAGAAGGTCGTTCTCAGTGACGGAAGCACACCTCAGAGCACGGTCAGTCTTAAAGCCATCAGTATACACGAATGTGCTGTCGCTATATTGCCGGCGAAGGCTGGGAAACTTACAGCGAATGAAGTCTAAGATGAACAGGGGCCGCCGCAAGAAGCCCAGGCAGTGAAGTTTTCACACCCATCAGGAACGTGGCAGGTATCGTGAAGTTAAACTGCTGGTACAGTAGCTGGAAGCGAGCTCCAGGAGATAATAGAGATGAAGGGCGCGCCCCTTAATGGCGGTCAAGAGAGTCAATGAAAAAGGAGGTACAGTATGAGTGGCCAGGCATGACAGACTAATGGCAGACGTTCCCACTGAGGAGGACATCACGCCAATATGACAGTGGTAATACTTCATCTCCTGCATAGAGACTCTCAAACGTGTCAGTCTAAAAGGCGCCAGTGACTAAACATATTCCATGATGGTGGATTGTTTCACGATGGTAAAAGATGGACGGACGAGCAGAGGAGTAAACAGAACATCCATAGTCTACTTTCTAACGGCCAAGGGATCTGTATAAACGGAGGAGGATGGTCCAATCCGCTCCCCAGGAAGTGCCACTTAGGACACATAGGAAACTGAGGGACTAGATATATCGCGTAGCCATGTAGCACCAACAAAACTTACTATCAAGCATGGGCCCCAGCAATTTCGTAGTTCCAGCGAACGGAAGAGCAACAGACCCAAGATGAAAGGACAGTGTAAAAGCCCATTGCACCGCCAGAAATTCGTAAAAACGGTTTTGTCCGTGGAAAAGCAAAAGCCACTGTCGATGCTCCAGGAGTAAAGATGATCAAGACATTGTTAAAGACGCCGCTGGAAGAGACAAATCCGTAGGGAACTTTAGCAGATCGCGAAGTCGTCGACGAAATCGGGACTGGAACTCCTGTCTTAAGGCAGTTCAAAACAGAGTTAATGGGTATAGTAAAGAGGGCGAAGCTCAGGATTAAGCCTTGAGGAACCCCATTCTCCTGGATAAAGGTGTCCGTCGAAGCCGATCCAAGACATACGTTGAAAACTGGGTGTTTTAAAAATCCCTGAAGGGAGTAGGACAGGCGGCCTCGGAAGCTCCACATGTATAGAGTACAGAGGATACCATTCCTCCAGCAGGTGTCGAAGGCTTTTTCCAAACAAATAAAACACCGCCACAGTCTGGTATTTCTCAGAAGACCGTTCGTCTCAGGGGTTGACAAAGAGACTAGATGGTCAACTGCTGAACGGTGTGCACAAAATCCACTTGTGCAGTGCTTAGTAGATTGAAAGACTCGAGCCACCGCACCAGCAAGCCATCACATTACAAACACAGCTGATGAGGGAAATGGGACGATAGCTAGAAGGCAGCTGTTTGTCCTTACCAGGCTTAGGTATGGATGTGACAGCGGCTTCACGCCAGCATCTGGGAAACCTGCCTTCTGCCCAAACATGGTTGTATGTGCAAAGAAGAAAGCGCTTGCCCACAAGTGAAAGGTGCTGCAAATCTGAATGTGAACACTGTCCAGTCCTTGGGCGGAAGACTGGGGTGAGGTGAGAGCATGGTCAAGCTTCCTCATAGTAAAGGCAGCTTTGTAGCATTCACGATTTTGAGAAGGATATCAGCTGACCTTCCTCAACTCGTTTCCGAGGGAGGAGGCGGAGTAATCATGGGTGAAGCTCGGAAGCTCCTCAAAATAGCGGTCCAAGGTGTTGGCGATAGTAATAGGGTCTACCATCTGCTATGGTCGGAGAATGAACCTCGGTTCCAGAGGTTTTCCAGAGGTTGCCCCGCTTGACAGACAAGGGAGCGAAACTGTAAAAAGAAGTTGTACCGTTAATCCAACTTTTTTGTTATCCCGAAGAATACGGCGACTCTGTTCACGAAACTGTTTATAATGATTACTGTTCGCCATCGTAGGATGACGGTTAAAAAGGTGGAGAGCATGTCTGTGTGCGTGAATCATGTCGCGGCATGGCTGAGTCCACAATGGAAACTGGACACAGTACAGCAAAGAGCAGGTATGAGGTAAGAATAAGTTTCGTAAGGTAATCTACCTAATCATCATAAACGGGGAAATGTTGTTCGTGAAAGGCCACCAAGGATGTGTAAAGCCTCCAGTCAGCCTTAGAACGCCGCCGATTGGGTTTATTCGCACGTAGGGCAGGAGTCAGCAAATGGATAGTGCAAGGAAAATTGACGCTCGAGCATGTGACAGAGAGAAAGGCCCAACTCGAGACGACGGGCAAGCAGGGCAGTGCAAAACGAGAGGTCCAAATGGGAACAGATGTGAGTGGAGTCTGGAAGGAACATGGCTACTACAATGTTAAGACAGATAAGGTTGAGCTGATTGAGAAGGTCGGCCAAGAGGGAACCTTTTGGACGGTTTCTCCATGGTCCCCAAAGGAGATGATGGGCGTTGAAGTCGCAAAGCGGCAGAAAGGGGTGAGGCAGCTGACCAAAGAGCTGGAGTGAGTCTGCTCTGGTGACAGCAAATCATGAAGTGATGTAGATGTTTCAAAGAGAAAAGGCGAAACGTGGAAGGATTGTATGGACTGCCACAAGTTGCATCTGGGTGTTCGATAAGATAGTTTGGCTGTGGACTTCATCCTGAATGAGTAAGCGCATAACTCCCCTTTGAGATGGAAACCCGGTCTTGGAGGGCGGGGAGGGGGGGGGGCTCAAAGTGAACCAGAGCAAACGCGAGTGGTCGAAGTGGTCACGAAGACACAGTTTCGTTTCGTTTCTTGGAGGCAGAAAACAACTGGAAGCCTCTATTCTCAGAGTAGTCATAATTCCTCGTTGTTGGATCTAATGTCACGGACGTTCCATTGGAGAAGGGTCACTATGGGGAATGGAATGCAGGGAACAAACGAAGGGCCCTCACCTCGGCTGTTGCTGAGTGACGTTCTTCAAAGACTCACTGCTACAGTGCGCAATGGCTGGAGGAGCCTGTTCCATGAAATCTACGGAGCCTTCGGCATTCTTCCTGGGTCGGCGCGAGGACACCAGGGCAGAAAAATGGTAGGAGGTGCGCACTGGCAAAATGGAGGTGTGTCGGGTGCGGGTATCAGCCGGCGACTCTGTTAAAGAGGATCTGCAAGGCAGGGAAGGAGAAAACCGTTTGCCTCTGTTCGATTTCTTAGAGTCTTAATGGTTGGCAGACGAAGACTCAGACGTTTTTTTGCTGGATGGACATAAAAAGTTTTCACAGGATTGTTTATTTGTCTTTTGTAGCTTGTTTGTGTAGCAGGTGATTTCGCTGCAGGGGAAGAAGATTTGATGGGTGTTGTGCAGCTGTAGGAGAAGCAGACGGGAATGCTACCGTGATACTGGGTGGTTTCACAAATACAGTACTGAACGGGAGGTCATAAGACTGCACGGCCGTATTCTTCAGGGAGCGAGGCGTAGCAGGAATGGTACTATGAGTGCCGAGGTGTAAAATACAGGGCTTTCGACTAACCAACAACTTGTGAGCGGCAGGGTAGGATACTTTTCCTTCATCTGGTTTTCCTGGATGGCCTCCTCATGGAGATGCAATGGACACTCACGGAATGAGGAGGCATGGTCGCTATTACAATTGATAGAGCGGGGACGCGAGTGTGGTTGTAATGTTGACAGTGGTAACAACGCAACGGGTTTGGAGTGTATCGTTGGACCATGATGACTTCATAGTCTGGCTTAATCTTCGATGGTAGCGCTACTCGATCAAAAATGTGAGAAAAAGAGTGGGTGTAGGCACTAAGTTTGCAGCGATCGTTTTCAGAGAGAGAATTTTATATTTCCCTAATCGAGCAGCCGTGTGTAAATAACTAAGAATTCAGCACACAACTGCCCGTGACACAAACGGGATAGTCCTGGAGGATTGAAGCTGTAAGGAGTTGTTTGGCTTGAGAATCACAGTTGGTCACCAGAAGCAGAGGTCTGTTACATAAGCGAAAGCCAGATTTCACATGGCCTGCAGTAGCATCAACATCTTTCTGAATAATAACTGTATTGAAGCCTGATCTTCGGTATGTGACACCACGACGAAATGAGGTGCAGCCTGCAGAGCCGTAGAATCTTTGGCCTCGTGCTGTTTGCTTTTGGCAGAGTTAGACTGAGATGGAGATGATTGGCTCACTGCAAAAAAATCCCCCCTGAAAGCGAGCGCCTCCGAAGGCGCACTCCTTCCAATTGGTGCTCCTCTCAGAGGG
Source organism: Schistocerca serialis cubense (assembly GCF_023864345.2). Classification (NCBI taxonomy): domain Eukaryota; kingdom Metazoa; phylum Arthropoda; class Insecta; order Orthoptera; family Acrididae; genus Schistocerca; species Schistocerca serialis. The sequence goes on from NC_064639.1 coordinate 152,569,463, forward strand.
CAGCTCACCCGCCTTAGGTGGCTGTTCACACCTCAGTTCACAGCTCTCGTACTCCAGACAGAGGGACTAATTGGCAGGTGGAGAGGAAATAGCTCAGACAATAATCTCTCTCTGGGCCTGGCCTGCACCAGGGGGTATGCGCGAACCCTGCCTATCGACCCAGGGCTGGGAATTACGCCCTACCCAATCACCTTGGTACGTAATTAACAAATACTATCCTATGAAGAGGAAATTAATATGCATTTCTTGCAATAGCTTGTTCGTTATTTCTCTTCCGCATGTCCTTACAAAAAGATCAGTGAACGTGACAGACAGGCAGATGCATTCTTACGATGTGCTACGATCCGGGCAAGGAACGAAGATGTCCGACAAAAAAGCTAACCAATATGAATATTTAAGTTACCCCAATAGTGACCTACGCATCTGCAACATTGATAATGTTTAATGGTTAAAAGAGATATGATCAGATTACAGACGTGTGAAATGAGGTTGCTTAGAAGTAAGATAGGAGTAGCAAGGGGACATAGGATGAGGAATGAAAGGGTAAGGGGAACCTTTGCAAAGCAGTATAGAAACATCATGGTTAAGACAATAAGGCTACTTAAAAAGAATGGAAAACAAAGAGTTTCTCAAGAAGGTACATGAAATGGGAATGCGTAACAAACGACCAAGAGAAAGAATGAGGGATAGATCTCTATTCACCCACTGTGGACATGGGACAGCCTCTCGTCAAATATTTAACAATGAAATTCGCCAAACATCCGTGCTATTGAGATGTTATTTTATTTTATTTTCGCTACCATTTTCGACATCACGAATTGCCGAAACTGATGGCGAAAATAAAATAACATCTTCACAGAACGGCTGTTTGGCGAATTTAATTCTCAAATAAAAGGGATTGATGACTGAAAGGTCTGGAGGAATGTGCTAAAAAAAGAGGCAAGGACTGGACCAGAATGAACACAAAAAGATGGTCGGGAGATAGGACGAGATGGCGAAGCTTATCTTCCCAACAGATATACCCTGGGTTTGGAAACTGTTCAAGATGATGATGATGACGATGATGATATCCTTACAGAAGTTTCCACAAAGTTTCATTTTCCCACGATCACTCACTCTTCTTGGGGGCCTTCCAACTAGCGAAAGGTTAATTGTATGTACCCTGTACATGCACTCCAAAAATTTCTACCATTTACACAGATATTCGACGAAACGTTCAAGCAATCTTACATCAACTGATACGTAAATGTTATATAGGTTTGCGTAAACATTTATGGAAAAAATGACATGTTTATTTTTATGATAAGTATAATAAACAAATATTACGAAACTTCCTGGCAGATTAAAACTGTGTGCCGGACCGAGACTCGAACTTTGCTTTTCTCATTCTGGAAATATCCCCCAGGCTGTGGCTAAGCCATGTCTCCACAATATCCTTTCTTTCAGGAGTGCTAGTTCTGCAAGGTACGCCGGAGAGCTTCTGTAAAGATGGAAGGTAGGAGACGAGGTACTGGCAGAACTAAAACTGTGAGGACGGGGCGTGAGTCGTGCGTGGTAGCTTAGGTGGTAGAGCACATGTCCGCGAAAGGCAAAAGTCCCGAATTCGAGTCTCTGTCCGGCACACAGTTTTAATCTGCCAGGAAGTTTCATATAAGCGCACATTCTGCTGCAGAGTGAAAATCTAATTCTGGGAACCAATATTATATTTGTATTCAATAAAATAATTGTTCGTAAGGTATATCTATCGATTTTTTACTAAAGACCGGTTTTTTAATATATGATGTGATGGTCGATATCAAGTGGTTACGGTGATTTTATATTAGGTACGATGCTTGATTACATCACTATGTGTGTGTGTGTGTGTGTGTGTGTGTGTGTGTGTGTTCGCGAGCGCGCTCTGTGTAAGAGGAGTGTTCTGTAAGGACGACGATGAAAATGAGACGTCAAAACGCAAGAAAACAAAAGAAAAGAGACCGTGCAGAGTGGAGGGCGTAACGAAACGGTTACGTGCACTCCCTCGTCTCTCCTTTCTCCTCGCGTAACGGGAAAGAGTACAAAAAGCAGCAGGAAGAGGAGATTTCCTTTTGCGGGCCGGCACGCGATGCCGGAGTGTGGGACAATTTGCCGGCTACGTGGGCGGCGGCGCGCCCGGGGCCGGGCGCGTGCTCTGCCGGCTGCCCGCCTCAAAGGGGCGGCCCGCGCCTCTGATCTGGCTAACGCGTGAAGTGCGTGCAGAGCGGCCAGACGTCACAGGGCGGGCGGCCGGCGGCCCGGCACGCGGAACGGAGCGCAGCTGCGCCACCTGCCAATACCACCTGCTCACCAGAGCCGCGCAACCGCCACTGCGCTAATTCTCTGTTAATAACCGCACGTCCGCGACAGATCAAATAGTACCACAACACAGCAGCTCTCAAGTGCAGTCAAGTGAATCGTGCTAAGGGAACGTTATTTTCGCAAGTCTTGTTACCCGGGCCCCCTGATGTCTCGTAATTGCCCGGCAGCCCGTCGTAAACTGCTCGTCAGGGAATTTTCAAACTGTACCAGCAAACAAATTGAACGTTTCGTTTGCTAATGGAAGCGAGAATTAAAAAAAAAATCAAGACACCTTCATACGACCTCGACAATGCAGACGGAGCACGATGAATGAAATTCTGAGAAAAATTGGAGTAAGCTACATGGAAAGATCGATAACATACAACATGTATAACAACCAAGAGGAAACAATGGAGTGGCCGTGCGGTTCTAGGCGCTACAGTCTGGAACCGCGTGACCGCTACGGTCGCAGGTTCGAATCCGGCCTCGGGCATGGATGTGTGTGATGTCCTTAGGTTAGTTAGGTTTAAGTATTAAAGACGAGAGCAATGTTTCTAGCATTTGTAGACTTAGAGAAATCTTTTGACAATGTTGACTGGAATACTCTCTTTCAAATTCTAAAGATGGCACGGGTAAATTACAGAGAGCGAAAGGCTATTTACAATTTGTACAGAAACCAGATGGCAGTTATAAGAGTCGAGGGACATGAAACGGTGGCACTGGTTGGGAAGGGAGTGAGACAAGGTCGTAGTCTATCCCCGATGTTATTCAATCTCTATACTGAGCAAGCAGAAAAGGAAACAAAAGAAAAATTCGGGGTAGGTATTAAAATCCATGGAGAAGAAATAAAAACTTTGAGGTTTGCAGATGACATTGTAATTCTGTCAGAGACAGCAAAGGACTTTGAAGAGCAGTTGAACGGAATGTACAGTGTCTTGAAAGGAGGATATAAGATGAACATCAACAAAAGCAAAACCAGCATCATGGAATGTAGTCGAATTAAGTCGGGTGATGCTGAGGGAATTAGATTAGGAAATGAGACACTTAAAGTAGTAAAGGAGTTTTGCTATTCGTGGAGCAAAATAACTGATGATGGTCGAAGTAGAGAGGATATAAAATGCAGACTGGCAATGGCAAGGAAAGCCTTTCTGAAGAAGAGGAATTTGTTAACAACGAGTATAGATTTAAGTGCCAGGAAGTCGTTTCTGAAAGTATTTATATGGAGTGTAGCCATGTATGGAAGTGAAACATGGACGATAAATAGTTTGGACAAGAAGAGAATAGAAGCTTTCGAAATGTGGTGCTACAGAAGAATGCTGAAGATTAGATGGGTAGATCACGTAGCTAATGATGAGGTATTGAATAGAATAGGGGAGAAGAGGAGTTTGTGGCACAACTTGATAAGAAGAATGGACCGGTTGGTAGGGCATGTTCTGAGGCATCAAGGAATCACAAATTTAGCACTGGACGGCAGCGTGGAGGGTAAAAATCGTAGAGGGAGACCAAGAGATGAATAAACTAAGCAGATTCAGAAGGATGTAGGTTGCAGTAAGTACTGGGAGATGAAGAAGCTTGCACAGGATAGAGTAGCATGGAGAGCTGCATCAAACCAGTCTCAGGACTGAAGACCACAACAACAACAACAACAACAGTTCTAAGTTCTACGGGACTGATGACCATAGCAGTTAGATCCCATAGTGCTCAGAGCCATTTTTTGAAACAATAAGAACGGCGCTGGACAATGTAAAATAGTGCAAGATGACCGAAATTATGGGAAAAAATAGAAGTAAGCTAAAGGTAAGGCAGATAACGTATGACATGTACAAGAACCAAGTGGGAATAATAAGAATGAAAGATTAAGAACGAAACGCTGGAATTAAAAAATTTGTAAGACAGGAATTCAATCTTTCGTCCCTACTGTTCAGCCTATACTTTGAGTAACAAATAACTGAAATATATCCTATCTTCCAGGCCAGGATTAAAATTCACGGCCAAAGTAAATCAACGATAAGGTTCGCTGATGACATTGCTGTTTTCATTGAAAGTGAAGAAGAACTACGGGGCCTGTTGAATGGAGTTAACAGTGTAACAAGACCTCAATATAGCTTGACAGTACACCGAAGAAAGACGAAAGTAATGAGAGGTACCATAAATGAATTTACAGATAAACTTAACATCATAATCGGTAGATAAAATGCTACTTCTCTGTATAAATATAAATAATAAGCTGAATATTGTGAACTATAGCTACACTGAACTGAACTGCTACCCTATCTTTAACTTCGTGTGTGTGTCTGTGTTGTAATCCCTAACAATGCAGGCACAGTGTATTCATGGAGATGCTCTCTGCTAAAATGAGTCGCCAAACTATCGGAAATTGTGTAACTATATAACTGTTGTCGTTATTTTCAAATAAATTCATTAGGAAAGCAAAACGGTAAATTAAAGAAAGGATCATGTGGATTTCTGTATTGTACAGAACGGTATAGACTGATACTGTGCCTGACGTCACGATGCGTGTCTTACAATTCCAACGCACAAAACCACAGAATAAAAATGCTATATAAAATTACAAATCTTATTTTGAAAGCATAGATAACCAAAAATGCTTCTTAAAATATTCCCTCTGATTCTACACAAGCGGCTGACAAGATAACTCAGTGCAGTGCTGGGATATGCACTTTCAGACAACAAAATTCGTGTAGGGGCGGTGGTAGATCTACCATTTACTATACGCTGTAGAAGAGACTAGGATTTAAAAGCCATATTGAACCTCTCATTTCTTAACAATTGCAATCATCTCTACAAAAATCACCTTTTCATAAAAAGTACGAGTCTGCCATGAAATTAATTAGTAGAAACGATAAATCTGTAATTTATGAGTGCAACCCACGTTAACAAACAATAATCGAACTAACTGACACGGACCATTTCCACTTTCCATGCATGTCCTGAATTAAGCACAGGCACGCGTGCAGCAACAAAATTACGTGTAAATCTTCACACTTCTCACATTGATCTTCAGCAAATCATACACTACTGGCCATTAAAATTGCTACACCAAGAAGAAATCCAGATGGTGAACGGGTATTCATTGGACAGATATATTATACTAGAACTGACATGTGATCACATTTTCCCGTCATTTGGGTGCATATAGCCCGAAAAATCAGTACCCAGAAAAACGACCCCTGGCCGTAATAACGGCCTTGATACGTCTGGGCATTGATGGGGTGTACAGGTACAGCTGCCCAAGCAGCTTCAACACGTTACCACAGTCCATCAAGAGTAGTCACTGGCGTATTGTGATGAGCCAGTTGCTCGGCCACCATTGACCAGACGTTTACAATTGGTGAGAGATCTGGAGAATGTGCTGGCCACGGCAGCAGTCGAACATTTTCTGTATCCAGAAATGCCCATACAAGATCCGCAACATACGATCGCCAATGATCCTGCTAAAATGTAGGGTTTCACAGGAATCGAATGAAGGGTAGAGTCACGGGTCGTAACACATCTGAAAAGTAACGTCCGCTGTTCAAAGTGCCGTCAATGCGAACAAGAGGTGATCGAGACGTGTTACCAATGGCACCCCATACCACCACGCCTGGTGATACCCTAGTATGGCAATGACGAATACACGCTTCCAATGTGCGTTAACTGAGATGTCGCCAAACAAGGATGCACCATCACGATGCTGTAAGCAGAACCTGAATTCATCCAAATAAATGACTTTTTGCCATTCGTGCACCAAGGTTCGTCCTTGAGTACACCGTCAAAGGCGCTCCTGTCTGTGATGCGGCGTCTAGGGTAAACGCAGACATGGTTTCCGAGCTGATAGTCCATGCTGCTGCAAACGTCGTCGAACTGTTCGTGCAGATGGTTGTTGTCTTGCAAACGTCCCCATCTGTTGAATTTGGGATCGAGACGTGAGTGCACGATCCGTTACAGCCATGCGGATAAGATGCCTGTCATCTCGACTATTAGTGATACGAGGCCGTTGGGATCCAGCACGGCGTTCCATATTACCCTCCTGAACCCACCGATTCCATATTCTGCTAACAGTCATTGGATCCCGACCAACGCGAGCAGCAATGTACGATACGATAAACCGCAATCGCGATAGGCTACAATCCGACCTTTATCAAACGTGATGGTACGCATTTCTCCTCCTTACACGAGGCATCACAACAACGTTTCACCAGGCAAGGCCGGTCAGCTGCTGTTTGTGTATGAGAAATCGGTTAGAAACTTTCCTCATGTCAGCACGTTGTAGGTGTCGCCACCGGCGCCTACCTTGTGTGAATGCTTTGAAAAGCTAATCATTTGCATATCACAGCATCTTCTTCCTGTCGGTTAAATTTCGCGTCTGTAGCACGTCATCTTCGTGGTGCAGCAATTTTACTGGCCAGTAGTGTATTTCCAAAATTAAAGGACCTCAGATCTTTATGCTCTGCAATCTGTTTGCTCTCTGTATGGTGACCATCAGCCTACTCACTCACTTAATTCTCATAGAAAACTACTGGCAACGACAATGCCTGTTTTTTGGGTCATCAGTCTTCTGACTGGTTTGATACGTCCCGCCACGAATTCCTCTCCTGTGCCAACCTCTTCATCTCAGAGTAGCACTTGCGACCTACGTCCTCGATGATCTGCTGGATGTATTTCAATCTCTGTCAGCCTCTACAGTTTTGCCCTCTACAGTTTCGTGTAGTACCATGGAAGTCATTCCCTCATGTCCTGACAGATATCCTATCATCCTGCTCCTTCTTCATGTTCGTGTTTTTAGTATATTCCTTTATTCTCTTATTCTATGCTGAACCTCCTCATTCTTCACCTCATCAGTCCACCAAATTTTCAACTTTAGTCTGTACCACACCTCAAATTCTTCAACGTTCTTCTGTTTCGGTTTTCGCGCAGTCCATGTTCCACTACCATACAATACCGAGCTCCAAACGCATATTCTCAGAAATTTCTTCTTTAAATTAAAGCATTTCTCATGGCCAGGAATGACCTTTTCGACAGTGCTAGTCTGCTTTTGATGCCCTCCTTGCTCCGTCTGTCGTGGGTTACTTTGCTTCCTAGGTAGCAGAATTCCTTAACGTCATCTACTTCGTGACCATGTGCTGATGTTAAGTTTCTCGTTGTTCTCATTTCTGCTACTTCTAGTTACTTTCGTCTTTGTTCGATTTACTCTCAATCCACATTCAGGACTCATTAGACTGTTCATTCCATTTATCAGATAGTGCAATCTTCTTCGTTTTCGCTGAGGACAGCATTGTCATTAGCGGAACTTACGTAAGTAGGCTGTTAATGTTTTTGTATGTTGGTAGCGTTATGTAGCGCTCTGTATTAAATCACTGACTGCATTGTGCACAGTTGTGAGAGACTTTCTGTGGCTGGTCGGACTTGCAGTGGGAGGTTAACAGCCAGCAATGATGGAAGTTGGATGTGAGTAGTCAGCAATGATGGAGGTTAGAGGTTGATATTTAGGAGTGTTGGAGGTTTGCAGTATTAGCGCGAGCGGACGATCTGCACGTGTCCGACTTGGAGATTGAATGTTATTCATGATTATATAATTTTTGGAATTGGATGTCACGGACCATTATATATTTTTTGAACTGGGTGTCACATTATTAAGGTAAAAAATACAATGTTTGCTTTGCAACAAAATCTGTCCTTTGCTAACCACATCCCTGTCAGTAGTTAGAGCCTTCAGTAGTTAGAATATTTTACACTCCTGGAAATGGAAAAAAGAACACATTGACACCGGTGTGTCAGACCCACCATACTTGCTCCGGACACTGCGAGAGGGTTGTACAAGCAATGATCACACGCACGGCACAGCGGACACACCAGAAACCGCGGTGTTGGCCGTCGAATGGCGCTAGCTGCGCAGCATTTGTGCACCGCCGCCGTCAGTGTCAGCCAGTTTGCCGTGGCATACGGAGCTCCATCGCAGTCTTTAACACTGGTAGCATGCCGCGACAGCGTGGACGTGAACCGTATGTGCAGTTGACGGACTTTGAGCGAGGGCGTGTAGTGGGCATGCGGGAGGCCGGGTGGACGTACCGCCGAATTGCTCAACACGTGGGGCGTGAGGTCTCCACAGTACATCGATGTTGTCGCCAGTGGTCGGCGGAAGGTGCACGTGCCCGTCGACCTTTGACCGGACCGCAGCGACGCACGGATGTACGCCAAGACCGTAGGATCCTACGCAGTGCCGTAGGGGACCGCACCGCCACTTCCCAGCAAATTAGGGACACTGTTGCTCCTGGGGTATTGGCGAGGACCATTCGCAACCGTCTCCATGAAGCTGGGCTACGGTCCTGCACACCGTTAGGCCGTCTTCCGCTCACGCCCCAACATCGTGCAGCCCGCCTCCAGTGGTGTCGCGACAGGCGTGAATGGAGGGACGAATGGAGACGTGTCGTCTTCAGCGATGAGAGTCGCTTCTGCCTTGGTGCCAATGATGGTCGTATGCGTGTTTGGCGCCGTGCAGGTGAGCGCCATAATCAGGACTGCATACGACCGAGGCACACAGGGCCAACACCCGGCATCATGGTGTGGGGAGCGATCTCCTACACTGGCCGTACACCACTGGTGATCGTCGAGGGGACACTGAATAGTGCACGGTACATCCAAACCGTCATCGAACCCATCGTTCTACCATTCCTAGACCGGCAAGGGAACTTGCTGTTCCAACAGGACAATGCACGTCCGCATGTATCCCGTGCCACCCAACGTGCTCTAGAAGGTGTAAGTCAACTACCCTGGCCAGCAAGATCTCCGGACCTGTCCCCCATTGAGCATGTTTGGGACTGGATGAAGCGTCGTCTCACGCGGTCTGCACGTCCAGCACGAACGCTGGTCCAACTGAGGCGCCAGGTGGAAATGGCATGGCAAGCCGTTCCACAGGACTACATCCAGCATCTCTACGATCGTCTCCATGGGAGAATAGCAGCCTGCATTGCTGCGAAAGGTGGATATACACTGTACTAGTGCCGACATTGTGCATGCTCTGTTGCCTGTGTCTATGTGCCTGTGGTTCTGTCAGCGTGATCATGTGATGTATCTGACCCCAGGAATGTGTTAATAAAGTTTCCCCTTCCTGGGACAATGAATTCACGGTGTTCTTATTTCAATTTCCAGGAGTGTATTTATCTGGCAGTTTTGGTGCTTGCGGCATTACTGTAGTTCGTGTAATGAAAATTTTTGTGAGGTACGTGACTTATGAAGTCTATCGTTAGGTTTTCTACTAATTCAGGGCAATTCTTATGTATTAATTACTTGAAGACAGGTTATCATTTTTGAGCAGCCACATTGCTTTGGGCTAGAATATTGTAGGTCAGTGTTGAGATGACAAAGAATAGTAAAGAGACAGTATAGTCAATTTCACTCAGCAATATAAGCAGGAAATTTAAATAAAGAAGGTTCACTTATCACTGCAATCTTTTCAACTTGAATTTTAATTCCATTCTTGAACTTTTCTTTTATTTCCGTCACTGCTTACTCGATGTATAGCTTGATCAGTAGAGGCGAAAGACTACATCCCCGTCTTACGCCCTTTTATTCCGAGCACTTCGTTCTTGGTCTTCCATTCTCATCATTCTCTCTTGGCTCTTACACATGTTGTATATTACCCGTCTCTCCCTACAGCGTACCCCAAATTTCCTCAGAATTTCGAACATCTTGCACCATTTGACGCTTTTTCTAGGTCGGCAACTCTTATGTTAGTGGTAACCAAAAATGACAGTTCTTGTAGTCAGAGCATCTGTCGCTTATTATAGCGTCCATTAAAAATTACTGTTTTAAAAATATCCAGAAAATGTGAAGCATGACACACTGAATGAAAATAGAGCTCGCATCATGAAAATTAAACTAGAAACCTTACAGAAGTTAAGAAATCCTGGAATGTAGAAAGAAAAGTTATAATTGACGGGAGAAGGATGGACGACATAAGAAGCAGAATATCACAGGTGAAGACCGCATTACTTGCCAAGGTACGTCTACTAATCAGACATAAGCGTTAGTATGGTGGAAAAATTTTCCGAGAATTTATACTTGGAGCACAGCCATGTGTATTACAGTATCATCAACTCTGGGAAAACTGGAAAAGAGAATCGATACGTTTAATATGTAACACCATAGAATGATGTTGATATTAGGTGGGGAAGGTTCATATGGTGAACACTGAGAAGAAGGGACAGGTCGACAGAAAATAAGTTAAGACAGTAGGGACTAACCTCCATGCTACTATTTGGAGCTGTACAGCCTAAAACTGTAGGAGGCACAGAAAATTTAATATGTCCAATAATTTGGGACGCAGATTGTTACTTTGAGATGCGGAGGTCGGCACAGGAGAGGAATTCGTCGCGGGTCGCTTCTAACCACTAAGAAGGTTGATGATCCGAAAACAAAAGAGGGAGAGAAAGCAACCGAATCTTCCTTATGGGTTGGAAATTTGAAAAATGTCAGATATTTAAAGGAGATTACCTCGAGCACAGGAGAAGACAATCAATATCGTCCCTGTACGCAGGGTATCCCAATTAATTAAGAACTTGGGAAAGTGAAATGGCAATTAAACGCTAATTACAACTCGGTAAAGATGTTTTGTACATCAGTTGAAGCATATTGGTGTAGATTCCGCAACTGTAGTAACGGTTCTGATGAAAGCACAAGCACCAGTATTTTTTAATTTGTATATTATTAAGGCGTAATTTATATATTATTCCAAACTGCTTCCAAAAGTGGGTGTCATTTTTCATAATAAATGAGATATATAATTCTAAATTTGATGTTCTTCCAAACAGAGGCATTGGTGTTAGGGACTATGCTGCAGAAAATAAAACTTCATGTCGATTTTCCTTGAAGGGACCGTTTCGTATAGACGCAGTGCTTTGTTCCGCAGGTGTGATGTTAGAATTGTCTTCAAAACCGATAACACACTACATTAGCGACTTGCGCACAATATTAAAATTAAACACAAGAGTTTTATAGTTGCAAGCATATATAAAACCTGCTGCAATAATTGGAATACTTTTTTATTGGCCAGACAAAATGGTCATACTGTGTCTAATAATTGTCTGCTGTGCTTTCTCGTTTCGTAATAATTCATACGAGTCTCTTTATTACGCAACCCTGCTAGTCATAGAATTCCAGTACGGTTTGATCTATTTAACTTTTAAGGCATTTTTCAGCTTTTATCTCATGACTTGCCTCTGCCTGCATACCCACCTGTTCCCTACAGGCCCTCCTTGGGACTTGCCTCTTTCCCATTGTCAGTGCTGCTAATGCCATGCCTCAGCAGTCGTTCTGTACCCTCTCAGGATATCTTACATTTACGCTCAGGAGACATATGTCGATTTCCTTGACTGTAATCGATTTTGTTCTACACCTATGTCATTATGGCGTTTTTACGATGTTTCTTGACATGATGATATTCAGCGTTATTTAGTTAACGTAACATGTATCCATTTTAATACACATCAAAAAAAGTTTTGCATCACCTTTATTCCGAGAGTTCAGAAACCTGTACAGAAAATTGGAATAGAGATCAACATAAACATCATTTCTGCCCTTTTTACTTCTGATGAAATCCTCACATTGAATGTTGTTCCGCCATGCAGCGAGACCTACAGGGGTGGTGATCCAGATTTCTGCGCACACCGGTACCTCTAATACCCAGTATCACGTTCTCTTGCATTGCTGCATGCCCGTATTCGTCGTGGCATACTATCCAGAAGTTCGTCAGGGCACTGTTGGTCCAGACTGTCCCACTCCACAACGGCGATTTGGCGTGGATCCCTCAGATTCGTTGGTGGGTCACGTCGCCCATAAGCAGCCCTTTTCAATCTGTCCCAGGCATGTTGGATAGGGCTAATGCCTAGAGAACTTGCTGACAACTCTAGTCGATCGATGTCGTTATCCTAAAGGATATCATTCACAAATTGTGCACGATGGCGGCGCGAATTGTCGTCCATGAAGACGAATGCCTCGCCAGTAAGCTGCGATATGCTTACACTATCGGTCGGAGGATGGCATTCACTTATCGTACAACCTCTACGGCGCCTTCCATGACAACTGGGGGTGTACGTCGGCCCCACATAATGCCACCCCAAAACAGCAGGGAACCTCGACCTTGCTGCACTCACTGGACAGTGTGTCTAAGGCGTTCAGCCTGAGCGGGTTGACTCAAAACACGTCTCTGACGATTGTCTGGTTGAAGGCATATGCGACACTCATCGGTAAAGAGACCGTGATGCCAATCCTGAGCGGTCCATTCGGAATGTTGTTGAGCTCATCTGTACCGCACTGCATGGTGTCGTGGTTGCAAAGAGTCCCTCGCCATGGACGTCGGGAGTGAAGTAACGCATCATGCAGCCTTATTGCGCACAGTTTGAGTTGTAACACGACGTCCTCTGGCTGCACGAAAAGCATAATTCAAGATGATGGCGTTGCTGTCAAGGTTCCTCTGAGCATAATCCGCAGGTAGCGGTTATTCACTGCAGTAGGAGCCTTGTGTGGCCTGAGCGAGGCATATCATTGACAGTTCCTGTCTCTCTGTATATCTATGTCCGAACAACATTACTTTGGTTCACTCCGAGAAGCCTGGACACTTCCCTCGCTGAGAGCCAATCCCGGCACAAAGTGACAATGCGGACGCGAACGAACCGAGGAACTGACTGTCTAGGCGTTGTTGAACTACAGACAACACGAGCCTTGTACATCCTTCGTAGTGGAATGACTAGAACTGATCGGCTGTCGGACCGCCTCAGTCTAATAGGCACTGTTCATGCATGGTTTTTACTTCTTTGGGTGGGTTTAGTGACATCTCTGAACAGTCAAAGGGACTATGTCTGCGATACAGTATCCAAAGTCAACTTCTATCTCCAGGACTTCTGGAAACTGGGGTGATGCAAAACTTTTTGGATGTGTGTAGTAGACGAGTCCACACTACATTATTTATTAATTTGTTATATTTATGAAGTGTTAGCTTCATATCCAAAGCCGGAAAACTTTCACCATTGGGCTGCTTCACTGGGTGCATGGAGCAGAATCGATAGTTCCTCCCGCAGGCGCGTCAGTGCTTTAAGGCTTATAAAATAGGCATCATTCACGTGAAAATTATACCTACGACGTCAATTATTATTATTTCTTCATGATTGTTCTTTACTTGCACGAAGTGGTAGGGGGGCTTAGAAGCCTCTCGTGCACTCATACAAGTCACTATTATTAGCACTTGGTATCATCATTACCTCTTCGCCGGCCGTTGTGGTCGAGTGGCTTTAGGTGCCTCAGCCTTGAACCGCGCGACAGCTACGGTCGCAGGTTCGAATCCTGTATCGGGTATGGATGTGTTTGATGTCCTTAGGTTCGTGAGGTTTAAGTAGTTCTAAGTTGTAGGGGACTGCTGACCTCAGATGTCAAGTCCCATAGTGCTCAGAGCCCTTTGACAGTTCCTGTCTCTCTGTATCTCCTCCATGTCCGAATAACATCGCTTTGGTTCACTACGAGACGTCTGGACACTTCCCTTCTTGAGAGCCCTTCCTGGCACAAAGTTGTTATGTAATGGGAATGTGGAAAGAGACTTTTTAATATTTCAAGTGTTCAAATGTTTTGTCTTAGTGGCGCAAAGTTATGTTAATACTGTTCCTTTATTTTTTCGATCAATCAGCATTCATAAAGTTTCATGTGTATAATTTAGTTTTCTCAGCAATAGAAATTTAATTGACAATTATCATCGCAGTAATGAGATTTATTAACACAAAAATTTCTTGGATGCCTCTATAATTTAAAGCACGCATTGCACTTGGCGTTGTTAGTAGCTTTGATTTTTATTTTTTACCTAGAACAGCAGCAGCAGCCCCAGTAGTTTGGAGATACATGCAGCGCAGCATTTATGCATTGCGCAAGCAGGTAGACCATTTGTAATTTACATGTGATACAATCAACATTTCAACAGCGACGGACAGAGCATTTTTGGTGGCTATTTATATTTCTGTTTCTCTCGCAGTCAGATTCTTGTGTAACTTCTAACAGGACAGTTATCTCAAATGTAACAGAACCGACGGTGCCCTTGCCACGAGCGTTGCAATACATTTGCAAATGGGGCAGTTCTGATTAACTTTTGTGTTGGTGATGACTTTTCAAGAATTACGAGATTACTTACGAACTTAGTTCATACATACAAGACCGTCATATTACCAGGCCGTCAAAATACAATTAAATATAACCATACATTACAATACAACAAAAACTAATTAGCCACGTTCAGAATAAACTAGAGAAAAAACACAAAAAAAATGAAATTGTTACCTTCAGACACGAGAACTTTACAAGAAATAAAAATCATCCCCAGAAGATGTAAAAATTAGGTTTTAGGGGCAAGAAATAACACCTGAAACGAAAGCTAGGTATCATGGAAGCCTCACATAGACATCATCACAGAAAAAGTTAGAAGACAACTAGGGCTCTTAAAACTGATTAAAGGACACATACGGGGCATCAAAAGAAACATTAGTGCATACATACAAGAATGTCGTTGTACTAGTTTTTAAATTCGTGGCTCTTGTCGGGATGGCTAAGAAAAAGCAAACACAAAGATGATTCAGCACAGAAAGAATATTCTAAAAGATTAGCAACAAGATACCGAGTCATCGAACCTGCTGGTAAAATCGTACAAGGTAAATAATGTACTAATACACTGACGATGGAACTAATTAAAGATAAAATCTTAATTTTGATTTTCCAAGATTTCTGTACAGTTATCCGCCACATACAATTGCCCTGCATAAAGACTACAACGATATACTCGTAGAACTGTACGCAGGACTAGTCTACAGTATCAACCATCTGTTATAAGCAAGCCAATCCCAGGCAAAAGCCTGGATTATAACTGACCCTTCAAACAAAAATCAATCTCATATCACAAAAAAGAAAAAAAATTGTCATGTGCGAGAAGGACTCACGTTCTGAGGGTTCCATACAAACTTAATAATCCGTACAGACAGTTCATCCATGCAGGGAATTGAGAATCTTGACAATCGTTGACTGTTATCGACATTGATACTGATAAGATATCGGTCACAGAGATCTTACGTTTTTCGAGAATATTTTAATTTCAATAATAGAAATGTGATAAAGTCATGCGGGAGGCTGGCGACTGTTATTCTAACAGAGAGTAGTTCTCCATTCGGGTTTACTGCGTCGGAATGGTAAAGTCAAACCTCAGGTAAAGGATGACTTTGCTGCCCATATGGCGCGTTTCGGCTTTTATCCATCATCAGAAATCCAGGAGCGGTTATGGCGTTTCAAGTTGTGCGTGAAATAAACATTCGCAGACGTCGCTCCTGGACGTCTGATGGTGGATAAATTCCGAAAGTCGTCATATCAGCAATAAAGTCATTCCTTGCCTGGGGTTTGACTCTTACCATTGCGACCCAGTCAACCTCAAAGCAGAACTACTGATTGTTTTAATATCAAGTTCGATGTTGGATGACAAACGACAAAAGACTCTCTTTTTCGTGTGCTACAGTTACAAATTGAGAATTGTCGGTTTTTTACTTTGCTTCCTTTGCTTGTACAGTGAAACCTTGCTTCTCACCAACTTTCATGATACTAGACCAACAGGAAGTAGCCTATAGGTTTTGATTGAATTTGCTGGTATCAAAATATGTGACGTAAATAGCCGAAGCTTTTAGTTGCATTGACACAGGAGCTCACATTTATTATGCACATAGGCTTTAGAATGTGACATGAATTTCAAACTGATACGTCTACTTCCTGAGAGAAAGAGGTCTTAACAGACGGACGTAGAGACAAAGAGGCAGAAAAGAAATGGTAAAGAAATGTATTCTCAGGTGATAAAATAACAGATTTACAGTTTCCGGAACATTCATTTAGCTGTTATGTGAATCCTCCTTTTTTTTGCCAAATTTTATGATGCTAGGCCATCGGGAAATACTGTATAGGTTTCGACGAGTGAGGTTGCAAGTCTCAAAATATGACATAAATGACACTATCTTTTGATTCCATTGACTTAGAAACTTCGGTTTTTTTTACCCCGACAAGAACCATACACGTTAGTAGCTGACATAAATTTCAACGAGATACATTCCTGAGAAACATGGTTTCCAATAGTCGGACCGACGGACAACAAATTGATCCTAGAAGGATTTCGTTTTTACCGATTGAGGACGAAAGACTAAAAAGACAATAAATTAAAAATTTTCCGTCTCCCCACCTACAAATAAGCTATAGCTGGGAGGAGGAAATGCTCTCTTATGATCCCACTCACTAACGCGAAGCGTAAGAATAAAAAAAAGAAAAAAAAACATAAGGAAAACTTAATTGCAGCCGGACGGCCTGTTGAAGTAATGTGTGGAGACGATTGTGCTACATACATGACGAGATACATTGAAGAGCCAAGGAAACTGCTACATCTGCCTAATATCGAGCAGGGCCCCCGCGAGCACGCAGAAGTGCCTCAACACGATGTGGCAGGCACCTGACTAAAGTCTGAAGTAATGCTGGAGGGAACTGACACCATGAATCCTGCACAGCTGCTCATAAATCCATAAGAGTATGAGGGTGTCGAGATCTCTTATGAACAACACGTTGTATGGCATCCCATATACACTCCTGGAAATGGAAAAAAGAACACATTGAAACCGGTGTGTCAGACCCACCATACTTGCTCCGGACACTGCGAGAGGGCTGTACAAGCAATGATCACACGCACGGCACAGCGGACACACCAGGAACCGCGGTGTTGGCCGTCGAATGGCGCTAGCTGCGCAGCATTTGTGCACCGCCGCCGTCAGTGTCAGCCA
The DNA here is from genome assembly GCF_023864345.2 of Schistocerca serialis cubense. Lineage (NCBI taxonomy): Eukaryota > Metazoa > Arthropoda > Insecta > Orthoptera > Acrididae > Schistocerca > Schistocerca serialis. The sequence goes on from NC_064639.1 coordinate 152,586,607, forward strand.
GTTTGCCGTGGCATGCGGAGCTCCATCGCAGTCTTTAACACTGGTAGCATGCCGCGACAGCGTGGACGTGAACCGTATGTGCAGTTGACGGACTTTGAGCGAGGGCGTATAGTGGGCATGCGGGAGGCCGGGTGGACGTACCGCCGAATTGCTCAACACGTGGGGCGTGAGGTCTCCACAGTACATCGATGTTGTCGCCAGTGGTCGGCGGAAGGTGCACGTGCCCGTCGACCTGGGACCGGACCGCAGCGACGCACGGATGCACGCCAAGACCGTAGGATCCTACGCAGTGCCGTAGGGGACCGCACCGCCACTTCCCAGCAAATTAGGGACACTGTTGCTCCTGGGGTATCGGCGAGGACCATTCGCAACCGTCTCCATGAAGCTGGGCTACGGTCCCGCACACCGTTAGGCCGTCTTCCGTTCACGCCCCAACATCGTGCAGCCCGCCCCCAGTGGTGTCGCGACAGGCGTGAATGGAGGGACGAATGGAGACGTGTCGTCTTCAGCCACGAGAGTCGCTTCTGCCTTGGTGCCAATGATGGTCGTATGCGTGTTTGGCGCCGTGCAGGTGAGCGCCACAATCAGGACTGCATACGACCGAGGCACACAAGGCCAACACCCGGCATCATGGTGTGGGGAGCGATCTCCTACACTGGCCGTACACCACTGGTGATCGTCGAGGGGACACTGAATAGTGCACGGTACATCCAAACCGTCATCGAACCCATCGTTCTACCATTCCTAGACCGGCAAGGGAACTTGCTGTTCCAACAGGACAATGCACGTCCGCATGTATCCCGTGCCACCCAACGTGCTCTAGAAGGTGTAAGTCAACTACCCTGGCCAGCAAGATCTCCGGATCTGTCCCCCATTGAGCATATTTGGGACTGGATGAAGCGTCGTCTCACGCGGTCTGCACGTCCAGCACGAACGCTGGTCCAACTGAGGCGCCAGGTGGAAATGGCATGGCAAGCCGTTCCACAGGACTACATCCAGCATCTCTACGATCGTCTCCATGGGAGAATAGCAGCCTGCATTGCTGCGAAAGGTGGATATACACTGTGCTAGTGCCGACATTGTGCATGCTCTGTTGCCTGTGTCTATGTGCCTGTGGTTCTGTCAGTGTGATCATGTGATGTATCTGACCCCAGGAATGTGTCAATAAAGTTTCCCCTTCCTGGGACAATGAATTCACGGTGTTCTTATTTCAATTTCCAGGAGTGTATGTTCAATAATGTTGATGTCTGGGGAGTTTGGGGCCGCGGAAGTGTTTAAGCACAGAAACGTGTTCCTGGGGCCAATCTGTAGCAATTAAGGCCGTGTGGGGTGTCGCACTGTCCTGCTGGAATTACCCAAGTCCATCGGAATGCACAATGGACATGAATGGCGTATCTAGACGTATCAGCGTCCCCATATCACTCCAAATGCACATGCCAACACCATTACAGAGCCTGCACGAGCTTGAACAGTCCCCTGCTGACATGCAGGGTCCACGGAGTCATGAGGTTGACTCCACACCCGTACACGTCTATCAGCTAGATACAATATGGAACGAGACTCGTTCGACCAGTATACGTGTTTCTAGTCGTCAACAGTCATCAACGGGCCCAGGCGAGGCGTAAAGTTTTGTGTCGCGCAGTCATCAAGAGTACACGAGTTGGCCTTCGGCTCCGAAAGCCCATATCGATGATGTTTCGTTGAATAGTTCGCACGCAGACACCTGCTGATGGCCCATCATTGATATCTACAGCAATTTGCGGAAGGATTGCTCTTCTTTCACGCTGAACGATTCTCTTCAGTCGTCGTTGGTCCCATTTTTGCAGGATATTTTTCTGGTCGCAGCGATGTTGTAGATTTGATGTTTTACCAGATTCACGGTACACTCGTGAACTCTCTTAAATCATGATAACCTGTTATTGAAGCAGCAGTAACCGATGTAACAACTGCGCCAGACACTTGTCTTATGCAGGCGTCGCCAACCGCAGCGCCGTATTCTGCCTCTTTATGTATCTCTGTATTTGAATACGCTTGCCTATACCACTTGCTTTGGCGTTTCAGTGCATAATCAATCAATACACCGGGAATGTTTAAGTAACTACACTCTTTCTAAGATGCACTCACTGTCCTATGTAGTGTTATTTTCAGTCAGTTTGCGAAAGAACTTCGCTGTATTATCCCACTTATTATTGTAACGTAGCCCCCTCTCTGACCTGGATACGTGCAGTGATTAAGCTGGGAAGGATGTCATAAAGACATTATACTCTCTTTGTAGCCTAGCTTGTCCACAGATGTTGTGACTGGTCCTAGATATCCTACAGACTGATATTGGAGCGAACCTGACGTCCCAGCTGGTCCACACATGTCCAATAGGAGAGAGATCAGGGGATGTTGCTGGCCACGGAAGTCCACCAGCATCATGCAGTTAGTTCAAAGAGATGCGTGGCATGTGTGGGCGAGCATTGTCGTCTTGAAAAATAGCACCGCCATACCCGCTGACGATGGTCATTGGGTAGTGCAGTATCGCAATTCATCGCTGAAGACAATGCGACGCCATTCATAAGCTGCTGAGTTTTCCCGGTCACAGCACCACTTCTAACCCAGCAGTTTTTGTTGTGATGTCTTACAACAGCCTACGCATGGGACTGTAATTCCCTACTCCGGCCGCTACTAGCTTCCAACCCATGGTGCAGGATGACGCAGAATGTCCGGTTCTTGTTCTCGGATGACTCATGCGCATGTAAAGAGACTACGATGTGCTTGGTGGACAATACGACGATCTCTCCTTGTGATGGCCAGATGTGATCTATCGAAACCTTGACAACGAGTATGCTTGCCCCCACCTACCCATGTAGTTCAGCATCTGACGGCTGCCACATCCGAATGTCAGACATTTGACCATCTGGCCAAACGGAAACTCACAACGAATCCCGTTTCAAACACTGACAAGCGCTGATACGGCTGTCTCACACGGGTATACCGCGTCTCCATGTCCTGCACAGTGGTCACTGACCGTCTAACGCTGATGATGACCCTTGCAGCAGGAGAAGCGATTAATCTGCATCTCCATCTACGTACATAATCCGCAAACAGCCCTACAGTGCGTCGCGGAGGGTACCACTAATAGTCGTTTCCTTTCCTGTTCCACTCGCAGATAGAGCGAGGTAAAAACGAGTGTCTATACGCCTCCGCATAAGCCCTAATTTCTGGTATCTTATCTTCGGGGTCCTTCAGCGAAATGTATGTTGGCGGCAGTAACAACGTTCTGCAATCAGCTTCAGATGCCAGTTCTCTATAAACTTCCCAGTTGCGTTCTTCGAACTGAATGTCTTCTTCCCTCCAGGGATTCCCATTTGAGCTCCTGAAGCTTACCCGTAACACTTGCATGCTCATCTTACGTGAAGATTATTGTGCAAGCATTGAGTATGTGCGCTCTATAAAGAATGAAGCGTGACGGGATTGTGGACGAATGGCTTGAAGCTCCATCTTGTAATGTGTAGACCGTCGTTCGATGCCAGTTAATGCGAATTGCTGTTTTTCATTTTGTTTTATTTCTCGTAATGTTAAACTATTAATTATAAATTTAAAAACAACTGTTCAGTTTATTTATGTAAAATCAATACATTCGATTTAGTTATGATTACTGGCCTTGTAAGCTAAAAGGCTATTTATTGACTTGGTCGTGGTAAAAGAAGCGAGTATACCAGGAAATGTATAAAAGTGATTTCTGCAGGTGATCTGCTAAAGAGTCTCTTTTCAAGTAGACCTTTGGGGAAGAAAGTGAGATTTAACGATTTATGTGGATGTGCTTAAATGTAAACCTAACACTGGAGGAGCCTGAGACGAAGCTCGCTGTTCTCGCTTACGTAGTACTGAAAATTTCGAAATACTTGCAAAATATTTTGATCAGTTTCTTATTTCTCCATAATCAACCGACAACCTCGAATACTCGTGAAAATCTAGAACATTTACCTCCAATTATCAAAGAAACCTTATAAATAGGAGAAGACCCTATTACAGGACAACTTTTGAAATGATCTGTACCAAAAATTACTAAAAAAATGAGTTAAAATTAATCTTTTACAAACTCGTAAAACAGAAAAACTCCCAAGAATGTGGACTGTGGCCTTGATACATTCTCTATATTAGAAAGCAAATGAACAAAATGTTAACAACAATGGAGGAATTTCTTCGCAACCGATTGCATGTACATATTTTCCAAAATTATACTAAACAGAGTAGAAGCAACACCAGAGAGTAAGGTGTTCAGAAAAGGAACAGATCATGTTCTGAACAAATACTTAATCTGAAGCCAATGATCTGCCACAGATTACTTAATTGAAAAGGTCAGTATTTTTTTTTTTTTTTTTGTAACTTTGTGTAGCGTGTTGTGCAAGTGTAGAGAGTGAGGGATTTTAATTACTCTTGTACATCCACTGTAAGTGAGTCTCTAAAGCATAGACTGGTCATTTATGGAACCGTGTTGGATTCCTGCCAGTACCAACACTTTTTTTCATTTTATTTCTTGCAGTGTAGACTTAATGCGTATAAAATATAAATACACTGAGGTGACAAAAATCATTGGATACCTGCTAATACGGTGTCGGACCTGCTTTTGTCCTCCGTAGTGCAGTAGCTCGGCGTGACGTGGACTCAACAAGTCTCTGGAATTCCCTTGCAGAAATACTGTGCCATGCTGTGTCTAAAGCCATCCATAGCTGTGAAAGTGTTACATATGCACGAACTGACATTTCGATTACGTCCCATAAATGTTCGACGGGACTCACGTCCGGTGACGTGGATGACCAGATCATTCGCTTGAATTGTCCAGAATGTTCTCCAATCCAGTCGCGAACAACTACGGCGTGGTTTCGTGGAGCATTGCCATCCATAATAATTCCATCGTTGTAAGGGAACGTGAAGTCCATGAATGGCTGCAAATGTTCTTAGTTGGTTCAGCTGGACAAGAGGACCCAATCCATTCCATGTAAACACAGCTCGTATCATTATGGAGCATCCACCAGCCTGCACAGTGCCTTGTTGACAGCTGAGGTCCATGGCTTCGTGGGGTTTGCACCACACTCTAACCCTGCCATCAGCTCTTACCAACTGAAGTCGCGACACATTTGACCAGGTCATGATTTTACAGTCGTCGAGGGTCCAACCGATAGTGTCACGAGCGCAGAAGACGTGCTGCAGGCGATGTCATGTTACTAGCAATGGCGCTCACGTAGGTCGTCTGCTGCCATAGCCCATTAAGACCTAATTTCGCAGCCATGTCCTAATGTGGACATCGAACATTGATTTCTGCAGTCATTTCACGTAGTGTTGCTTGTCTGTTAACACTGACAACACTACATAAACGCTACCGCTCTCAGTGAAGGCCGTCGGCCACTGCAATGTCCGTGGTGAGAAGTAATCCCTGAAATTTAGTATTCTCCGCATACTCTAGAGACTGTGGATCTCTGAGTACTGAAATCCGTAACGATTACCGAAGTGGAATATCCTATGCGTTTACCTCCAACTACCATTGCGCGTTCAATGTATGTTAATTCCTGTCAAGCGGTTATAATCACGGCGGATACCTTTTGAAATGATTCACCTGAGTGCAAATAACAACTTCGCCACTGCAGTGCCCTTTTACATATTGTGTACGCAATTCTACCGCCGTCTGCATCGGTGCGTATCGCTGTCACATGACTTTCATCACCTCGCTGTATACGAGGGTCACTCCAAACGAAATACACACTATTTTTGTAAAAATACAGTTTCCATTCTGCATGTGTGAAAGTTTTGCAGTGTGTAGATACATCCTTCCCGCTTGGTTTCAAACTTAGTTCAACCTGTTCCCGTGAATGGCGCCGTCACAGCATGTCTTCAAGGTGGCTGCTACATTTGACGTTGGTCAGAAGCAACGTGCTATCATAGAATTCCTGTGCTCTGAAAACGAGACTGTAGGAAAAATCCTCAAGAGGTTGAAAAACGTGTATGGAGATGCTGCTGTCGATCGCAGTACAGTTAGTCGGTGGGTAAGCAGGTTACGTGATGCAAGCGGGCACGGCAATATTGAGGATTGTCCTCGCAGTGGCAGGCCTCGTACTGCACACACTGCAGACAATGTGCAGAGAGTTAACGAATTGGTGACTGCTGACAGACGCGTCACAGTGAACGAATTGTCACGCTACGTTGGGATAGGGGAAGGAAGTGTTTGCGGAATACTGAAAGTGTTGGCGTTAAAAAGGTTTGTGCCACGTGGGTTCCCAGGATGTTGACAGTGGCTCACAAAGAAAAAAGAAAAACGGTATGCAGCGAACTTTTGGAACAGTACGAGAATGGTGGAGATGAATTTATTCGAAGAATTGAGACAGATGATGAAACATGGCTTCATCATTTTTCACCAGAGACGAAGAGGCAATCAATGGAGTGGCATCATGCAAATTCACCCAAGAAAAAAAAAGTTCAAAACCACACCTTCTGCTGGAAAAGTTATCGCTACGGTGTTTTTCGATTCCGAAGGATTCTTGCTTGTGGACATCATGCCAAGTGGAACCACCATAAATTCTGGTGTATATGTGACGACAATGAAGAAACTTGAATCCCGACTGAGTCCTGTTCGACCACATCGGCAAAAGCAGGATGCTTTGCTTTTGCACGACACTGCACGGCCACAGTCAGTCAGAAGACTATGGAAGCGATCACAAAACTCGGATGGACAACACTGAAACACCCGCCTTACAGTCCTGACCTGGCTCCATGTGTCTATCATCTCCTTGGGAAACTGAAAGACTCTCTTCGTGGAACAAGATTTGAAGATGATGACTCCCTTGTGCACGCTGCCAAACAGTGGCTCCAACAGGTTGGTCCAGAATTTTACCGTGCCGGTATACAGGCGCTGGTTCCAAGATGACGTAAGGCAGTTGAGAGGGATGGAAATTATGTGGAGAAATGAAAACATTGTTCCTAAAGGATGTATCTACACACTGTAAAACTTTCAAATATGTAGAATAATAGATGTATTTAAAAAATAGTGTGTATTTCTTTTGGAGTGACCCTCCTATTATAACAGTTCAGTATACATAAGTAAAAGTAATATGTTCACTTTGGTTACGATTATTGTTACGACTATTTCCATAGTAAGTCAAAAAGTTACAGGCCACCACATTGTAGCACACTGCTATAGTTTTGCATGAGCTGCCATTTGGAAGGTGGACTGGACGCGTAATTTTCAGCAAGAGGAAAAGCACACACAAAAGTTACAGCTTGATGGAGGAGGGAAAATCACAAACTCAGGCCCGGTTAGCGGAAGTTAGTATGGCTGCGCGAGATACCTACGAGCCGCTAGACAGTGGCCGGGCGCTTGTTTTGGTGTGGTCGCGGTGCGCGCCTCGAGAGGGCACACTTTGATGCGGCAAGGGCCGAGCCACCTCCACCTGCCAGCCAGCGGCAGCCGGGCCGCGCCTTTGCTGCGGTCGGCCGAAGGGCCGAGGGCGAAGGGCGGGCCGATGCCTCGAGGGCGGAGGAGCAGCGGAGCCAGCCCGCAGTGCGCTCGGCTCTTCGGAGGTAGCCGGCGCGAACGCCATAAAAAATCTCGCATCGCCGTCCTTTCCAAAGGCCGCCGCTTCTTTGATGCCGCAGTTGTGGTTAGGCGACTACCATCCAATATCGTGAACAAGGAAACCCTTGGTAACGTAAGCGGTCGAGGCGTACACGATACCGACGTGAAACGAGAGGAAAGAGGCAGAGACAGGCGTCTGGGATGTTCAAACATTTTCGTAAGGGTCCAAACTAAGCATCCTAGCACACTACCATGTATGATTTCGAGGTATTACTGGAGATATTGTCGTATATACTGTACTAAATGTATTACATTAACACGAATTATTTACAGAAGAATGGACAAACTGGTAGAAGCCAGGGAAGATCAGCTTGCATTTCAGAGAAATGTAGGAACACGCGAGGCAATACTGGACCTATGACAGATCTTAGAAGATCGGTTACGGAAAGGCAAACCTACGTTTAAAGAATGCGTAGACTTTAGAGACAGCTTCTGACAATGTTGACTGGAGTACTCTCTTTGAAATCCTGAAGGCATAAGGTAAAAAGAAATACAGGAAACGAAAGACCATTTACAACTTGTAAAAAAACCAGAAGTAAGAGTCGAGGGGCGTGGAAGGAAAGCAGTGGTCGAGAAGGGAGGGAGACAGTGTTGTAACCTATCCCCGATGTTATTCATTCTGTATATTGAGAAAGTCGTAAAGGAAACAAAGGAAAAATTTGTAGTAGGAGTTAAAGTTCAGGGAGAAGAAATAAAAACTTTGACTTTTGCCTATGACTTTGTAATTTTATCAGAGGAAACGAAGGATTTGGAATAATAGTTGAAGAGAATGGACAGTGACTTGAAAGAAGGATATTAGATGAACATCAACAAAACCAGAACAAAAATAACTGAGTGTAATCAAATCAGGTGATGCTGAGTGAATTAGATGAGAAACTAGATACTTAAAGTAGTAGATGAATTTTGATATTTTGGCAGCCAATATCTGATAAAAACCGAAGTAGAGAGGCTGTAAAATGTAGACTGGCAACGACAAGAAATGTGTTTCTAGAGAAGAGAAATTTGTTAACCACGAATATTGATTTAAGGGTTAGTAAATCTTCTCTGAAAGTATTTGTATGGAGTGTAGCCATGTATGGAAGAGAAACATTGACGACAAACGGTTTAGACATGAAGAGAATAGAAGCTTTTGAAATGTGGTGCAACAGAAGAATGCTGAAGATTAGATGGGTTTATCACGTAACTAATGAGGAAATACTGAATAGAATTGGGAAGGCAAGAAATTAGTGGAACAACTTGACTAGGAGAATGGATCGGTTGGTAGGACACATTCAGAGACATCAAGGGTTCAAAAACTTAGTGTTTGATGTTAGCGTGTGGGGTAAAAATCGTTCAGGGAGACCAAAAGATGAATGCCGTAAGCAGATTCAGATGGATATAAGTTAGCACAGTTTTTAGGATACGAAGAGGCTTGCACAGGATAGAATATCACGGAGAACTGCATCGGACCAGTCTTCGGACTGAAGTCTATAACAACAACATACTGATCGACTGTTGCAGTAATGTCACGATCTGACTTGCTGGTAGGGGCGTCCGTCATGATCCAAATCTACATCTGTATACATAGTCCGTAAGCCACAGCACGGTGCATGGTGGAGGGTACCCTCTACCATTACTAGCAGTTTTCTTTCATGTAATTCTCGCAGATAAAACGACTATGTATGTGCCTCCATTCGTCATCTTCTTTGGCCTGCGTCTCTGTCTGAAGTTTCCGCAGGGTCGGCGTGGTTACTTTCACGTTTGGCATTGTCAATTTCAGGGGTGGCCGGATACCCTTCCTGCTCCCTCCCCCTCCCCCCAGGACAGAACCAGTGTAACACAGCTGTCGGCGGCAAGCGTAAACAATGAAATAGTGCAAGGATGTTGCAAATGTCTGCAAGCTGTGGCCTCATACCAGGCCGGTATGAGGAAAACCGCCTAAAAACCACATCGAGGCTGGCCAGCATATCGGCCCTTGTCATTAATCCGCGTGGCGGAGTCGATCCGGAGTCGGTATGTGCCTCCATATGAACATTAATTTCTCATGTCTTACGCTGGTGGTCCTTACACAAGATGTATGTTGGCGGCAGTAGAATCGTTCTGCAGTCAGCTTCAAATGACATTTTTCTCAATAGTGTTCCTTGAAAAGATCCGCGCCTTCTCTCCAGAGATTCCCATTTGAATTACCGAAGCATCTCCGTAACACTGGCATGTTGTTCAAACCTGCCTGTAGCAAATCTAGCAACCTGCCACTGTATTGTATTCATTCGTGAGGAAAGACGTGCGACTGATTTTCAAACAGCTGTATGTCAGATACCGTTAAGAAATGGGCATACGTTCATTGCAAGTTTTTTGTTGAGAGTTACCAATACTGTCACCCCTCAAAAATGTAGCTACCCTCCTGAGTCACCCTGTATGTTTTATGTTAAGCAGTCTACTTCCTCTCCTCATGACATATTCAAAGACTGCACCATTGATGTAAACGCTGTCTTATGAAAAACGTAACACGAAATTTGAATCTCCTGTGCTACCACACAGTGCCGGTATCCGTGGCTAACGTAACTCGTCCACTTGCTGGAGTGCACAGTAAAAAAATGGAAGCACAAGTAAAATGCATACCGGTCATTCAGTCAACTGTCTTGGGTCTAAGGTTTGTGTGAGTACACCGTACACTAACGAAGAGAAAGTAGAAATGGGACAGATTAGAAAGCATACAGTGTTGACGATTAAAACTGCAACACGAGGAGGAAATCAAGTAAGGAGATATTACTTACTAGCGGAGACACTCGGCCCTGTCGTAGTATTCATGCATAGATGTGTGTCCACAATCGTACTACACATCGTCTGGTTTTGCGCTTAGTGTTTATCATGTAATATCTTCTGAACTATGTGTCGTACAATTATATAATATTGTAGGAAAATTTAGCGCCATATGTGGATTTTCTATGTGAAATTTGTTGTGGATACAGCTAGTAGCAAACAAGTAATAAATTTAAACATCATGCATAATACGGCAGCTTTTCATGCGCCTCTTTGTTTATGATGTCATACCCCTAAACTAAGTGTCGTACAGTGATATAATTTTGCTGTTACATTCCATGGTATATGTGCATGCTGCCTGTAAAATGTGTCGCGAACACAGTGTGTAATAAATAAGGAATAATAAACAACGTCATGCCTCATGCAGTACTTTTACTACATGAGCAGCAGAAAAGTGCCTGGTTGCTGAGTGGTCAGTAGCCAGCGGACGGCGTGGAGGTAGGACGTAATGTAGTGTGCGCTGCGTCGTCTGTGCTTCCGCGGGGTAAGTGTTGAGCATGCTGCAGCTTAAAGCTCTGTTTATAGAACACTTCGAGAAGGAATGAGTAGTATGCAGTGATGGCCCAACCAAGTCGAAAAGATACATTGAAACATACTTTTGATACTCGATATGCTCGAATCAAGTCGTTTGAAGTAGAGAATTGGTTAGAAGAAGATGTGAAGCTCTCCTTTCATGATATAACAGTGATCCACCTGCCGATTGTAGCTTCTGTTGTGTTTGTAAAACTGCGTAGTGCCGAGTTGTGTGAGAAAATAGTTGAGTCTTCCGGCGGTGTCATAAAATTTAAGCATTCTGATGGTGAAGTCACCGTTGCACATGCTGGTTTCGGGCATTCGCACAGTTCGAATCTTCGAGTTGCCTTTTGAGATTACAACAGAACAAATTAGTGCCGTAATTTCACCTTTCGGGAAAGCACTCAGAAACTTTGCCGAGAAATGGTCAAGCGCGCCTAAATTGCCAGTACTAAATGGAGTACGGCAGCTTCGAGTAGGGTTACAAAAGCACATCCCGTCGTACATCAATGTCTGCGAGTATCGAGGGATTGTAATATACGACGACCAACAGCGAACCTGTGCCACCTGTAACAAGCCTGGGCACGTTGGCGCAGAATGTATACAGCGGCGCGTTGCACAGCTGCCGGCCGGAGAGGCCGCCAGGCCACCTGCGATGACAACACTGCCTGGAACTTACGTCGCCGTGGCACGCGAACGGCCGACTGCTTCCTCAGCCCCTGAATCGTGTGCAAATACACTGCTGGCCACCGTAAATGCAACACCCTGAAGGAAGCATCCGAATCAAGTGAAATTTACACCATGAGTTTGCAGCGATGAGATATGCAACTGATTAGAATTTCAGCGCAGACGCACATCACGCGCGCCTGTGGCGCCACCTCATAGCGCCATTTAAGGCTTGGCGATTTCGACGAGTGTACGTTCGGCACGTGTGTTTACCTTGTGGTTGTTTCACAAGACGATCAGTTATGCCTCGTAGACAACAGCGGACATCTTTTGATCAAGTATCCGAGTTCGACAGAGGAAGGATAGTGGCTTACCGAGATTGTGGATTATCATACAGAGAAATCGCTAGTCGTGTTGGACGAAACCAAACAACTGTAATGCGGATATGTGACCGTTGGATGCAGGAGGGTACGACGGACCGACGTGGTCGATCGCATTCACCTCGGTGCACCACTGCACGTGCTGATAGGCAAATTGTGCGCATGGCAGTAAACGGATCGCTCAGTGACATCCCGAACCATAGCACAGCACATTGCGTCTGTAACGCATCATCCAGTGTCTGCGCGTACCATTCGACGCCGTTTACAGCAGAGTGGTCTGTCCGCAAGGCGTCCATTGCTTCGTCTACCATTGACGCAGAACCACAGACGTCTCCATCGCCAATGGTGTGATCACAGACGGATGTGGACGGCAGATTGGAATGACGTTGTCTTTACTGACGAGGCACGCTTCTGTCTGCAGCACCACGATGGTCGGATTCGAGTGTGGAGACACCGTGGAGAGAGGATGCTGGACAGCTGCATTATGCACCGCCACACTGGTCTTGCACCGGGTATTATGGTATGGGGCGGTATTGGATATTACTCTCGCACGCCTCTAGTACGCATTGCCGGTACTTTAAATCGCCGGCGCTACATATCCGAGGTGCTGGAGCCAGTTGTCCTTCCTTACCTTCATGGCTCGGCCACAGCCATATTTCAACAGGATAATGCGCGACCACACGTGGCACGCATTGTCCAAAGGTTCTTCGTCAATAACCAGATTGAATTGCTTCCCTGGCCGGATCGCTCTCCGGATCTTTCGCCGATAGAAAACATGTGGTCCATGGTTCCTCAACGAGTGACCCAGATTACATCCCCAGCTGCCACACCAGATGATCTTCGGCAACGTGTGGAAGCTGCTTGGGCTGCTGTACCCCAGGAACACATCCAACGTCTCTTTGACTCAATGCCGAGACGTGTGGCAGCGGTGATCTCCAACAATGGCGGCTACTCTGGCTACTAATTCTGGCAGGAACCACATGTCACAGACGTCTGTAAACGTAATCATTTGATACTTGGTCAACATGTTATCTACAAAATAAATTTTGTTGTGCTACCTCTTGTCTTTCTTGGTGTTGCATTTACGGTGGCCAGCAGTGTACAAGTATTCCAGACACTGAAATTCCGATGGACGTCAGTGCCATCACAGCTGACGACTTACAAGAGTCCCGCCCATCTACAAAAACAGTTGAAGTTCCACCGAAACAGGCACTTGCAACTGTAAAGGAAGCAGATCGGGCCCGCATCTCGTGGTCGTGCGGTAGCGTTCTCGCTTCCCACGCCCGGGTTCCCGGGTTCGATTCCCGGCGGGGTCAGGGATTTTCTCTGCCTCGTGATGGCTGGGTGTTGTGTGCTGTCCTTAGGTTAGTTAGGTTTAAGTAGTTCTAAGTTCTAGGGGACTGATGACCATAGCTGTTAAGTCCCATAGTGCTCAGAGCCATTTTTTTTTTAAGCAGATCGGCAGGAAGTTTAAGACCGACACACCTTGCAGGAAAGCGACACTAACTTGGATACTGAAGGAAGTTCGTCGAGAGGCAATTCGTCAAAGAAAAATAAGAAATGCCGGCTGGCGCGCGAAGGTGTAGAAGAGACAGCTCCCATACTCCGGCAAAAAGCGAAGGAAATAGGTAGTAGCTTAAGCAAACAGATCTATAGCAACACGAAAGCGACACCAGTTTCTGAGGAGCGTTCCCCTTCTGCGCTGGAAAAAAAAGACGTCCAAGGAAAGTTAACAAAGAAAGCATCCACCCACCCCCAAGAAACAAGTCACTCTCCTGAAGATTGACTCGTCCCACCCACGACGACAATGTCAACCAGCAGGGCAGACGAAAGCGACCATAACAATGCGGATGAAGAAATGACACAAGTTTCAGAAACTAAAACAGACTGTACGATAGCCCTTAAGGTGGCTGATTTCTTCAACGAAGACGTCTCTGTGAACGAACTTTCTAAAGAACAAGGACACACCGCTGAAACGTTTGCTACCGGTGAATATTTTTAAAATGCGTTTTAAAGCTGACGCTTGCGAGAGAAAACGGAAGAATTTTTTTTAAAGTTTGATCAAGTAGAACGAACAATATCTGACATACAAGCATACAAGATCGCTACAGTAAACCTCAATAAGATCAATAGTTCCTTTAAATTACAGAACTTAAAAGATTTTATATACGCTTCTGACTGTGACATTATCCTTTTACAAGAAGTGACAGACATTGAGCTTGGTAAAGTACCCGGCTTCAACGCCATTACAAACCAAGGGCATGGAACGGAAATGGGCACAGCTCTGCTCACAAAGGAGGGCATAGTAGTCCAAGATGTGGTAAAACTATCAAATAGTAAAGGCTTAGCGGCCACAATAAACAAAATACGACTAATTAACGTGTATGCCCCTTCAGGATCCAGCAACAAGCACCGCAGAACAGAGTTCTTTATAGACGAAATGGTCCCTCTATTTGGAACGATATGAACACTTTATCATGGGAGGAGATTTTAAGTGTGTTTTGCATGCCAAAGACCAAACTCCCAATTTCAATAAGTGTACTGAACTGGAACGTATAGTTAATGACTTAAGACTAATAGGCTTATTGGAGCATATGCACGGTGCAGCCCTTGGCTTCACCCACACCACAAGTCACTTGGGGAGCCGTCTCGACAGGTTATACGCAACGCACAATTTCAAACACCTTATTTTGCAGTCCGATGTATGGCCTGCAGTTTTTTCGGATCATGCTGCGTACGTTTGCACAATCAATCTGATAAAACAAGGGACCTACTGAGGTAGAGGCACACAGAAGTTCCACGAGTCACATCTGGAATATCATGCTTGTCAGGAATCATTTTACAAAGTATGAAGAGACTGTGAAAGTAAATTTAGCTCGTACAACTCTGGCACTGACTGGTGGCTGAAACATACCGAACCTAAAATACGGAGGTTATTCATAAATTACTCAAAAGACAAAACCTTTTAGTACAAATCACCTATAGAATTCTATTTTCAGTGTGTGAGGGATTTGAACAAGTCCGATGCAACAGTTGTGGACAACTACGAAAGAATTAACAAAATTAAAGAAAAGATTTTGGCACTTTGGTGTAAACAACGGCAAAACTACCAAATATGGTCGCGTGCCCAGAATATAGCACAGCACGAGGTCACTTCCATTTATCATGTCATTCGTGAAAGCAAAAGGGCGTCTCGCAAGATATTTTCTCAAATAACAACTGATGATGGAAGGAAGCTGACGAATCAGAGAGAGATTAAAGAGGCAATCGTACAGCATTTTGAATCCTTAATGTCTAGTCAACCAGTTGATGAGCAGCTTCAAGACGAGTTAATGATCAACCTTCAAGGCAATGTATGCCACGCGGAAGCACAGCCTCTCATCTCGGACGTGACTGAAGAATACGTCGAAGAAGCTATATATGGTAGCATGAAAAATGAGGCTCCAGGGGTAGACGGAATTCCGGCAGAATTTTATTGTAAATTCAGTGGCCTCGTAAAAACCAAGTTTACTCTCATCTGCAACGAACTACTAAACCCAGAAAATGACATCGTGAGAGACTCGTAGTGTTAGTGCTAAAAACTAGCAAGACGAAAACTGTAAGCGCTCTGAGGCCAATTACGCTTTTAAACAGCGATTGCAAAATCTATGGCCGCATCCTCGCTCGCAGGCTGAAAACCACAATGTCCAGTGTCACTGGCCCTTATCAAACAAATGTTGGCAAAGATAGGAAAATTCTCCAGACCTTCTGTGATTACAGGGACCTAATTTCACCGGCCGACGTCTACAAAATAAAAAGTGCACTCATCTCACGTGACTTTGATAAAGCCTTCGACAGGGTTAATCATAGTTTTCTCGTTCGGACCATGGGCGCAATGGGCTTCCCACCTAGATTCATTGCAGTAGTAAGAAATACATTAACAAACAACTCAGCCAGATTTGTCATCAATGGACACATTGACGTCACCAGCTCCATTAGGCAAGGGAGTCCATTGTCAATGGCACTCTTCGCCATCACCATCGAACCCCTGCTTACCTCCCTTATGAAACATCTACAGGGACTACAATTACATGGAGAAAAGATCGTGTGCAATGCGTACGCTAATGATGTTGGCTTTCTAGTCGCGAATGGCACTGAAGCAGAGAGCGCACTACAAAAGGTAACAAAATATGAACAGGCATCTAGTGCAAAACTTAATAGAACGAAGTCGGGAATTTTCAACATCGGCCCTGGAATTGGGACGCAAACGCAGGATATGTTACGCGAGCTTGTAACCATGAAATCTCTCGGCATAGCTTTTAAAAGAAATATCAAGCTTACTATTGCTACGAATTATCGAAAATTACTTAACAGCATACGTGCCTCTGTACAAGCACATAGTATTAGGAAACTCGATTTACTTCAGGAAGTAACAGTGGAAAATGTATACATCACTTCCAAAGTTAATTACGTATCACAAGTTCTGCCACCACCTGCGACTTTGTCTAAAAGCATAGCATCTGCACTACGACATTTTGTGAGCTGCTGACGCATTTTCAAAGTCATATATGACATTCTAACGCTCCCAACTAAATGTGGTGGATTAAATCTCACCGATGTCAGCAAAAAAAGCAAAAGCATTATACCATTCTGACACATATAAACAATGGAAAGAACCAAGTGGTACCCTTGCTGCACATTTGTTAAACGAAATAGCTCCTGCTGACATCAGTGCACCTATAAATGTCCAATACATACCAAAAGGACTATACCACTTGAAATACTTTTTAGTGGAATACAGTTACAGGCAGGCAAGGATCCCCGAAAAAGACATCACGAAAGTGAAAGAACTTTACAATAACTTGATGAAAGACAAACCCAGAAGCGATGTAGAACAAAAGTATCCTTGTTACAACTCGGAAGCAATATGGGAAAATATTCACTGCCGGAACCTGCCAAAGTATGTCAAATCGAGCTGGTACTTTGCTGTCAACAGGAAAATTACGACGAACTCTAAACTTCACTCTAATCGAATGGCCGAGTTACCGCTGAGTACATTACGTAATATACCAGATGCCGAAGAACATAGATTGTTGTGTAACAAGGAAAAAGACATATGGCTCTACATAAGACAAGAGATAGCGAGCGTCAGCAGAACCACGCCCAACGCCGTTACGCCTGCTGAATTTTTGAACCCTGACACTGTAACTTACCCTAAAACAAAACGAGACGCAATCAACTGGTTGAAAGGCCAAACGGTGCATTACATTCTAACAAATGAATCAAGCAATAGGGAGGACTTCTGGGCACACCTTACAACTGAACACCACAAGTTGATGTGTACTATAAATACAAAGAAAATTACGCAAATTTTTTTAACTAAAACAATACAACAATTCTGTAAACAAAAGAAATGAGTTATTTACATTATACTACCAAACATATCGTATATTGGACGAATGATTTTTGGTTAAAGTTTGTACTTCACCAGCAGGAGGAGGTTTTCCAACAGCAAGTAAACAGAGAAGATCATCAGTATAGACCAGTTAAGCCTATGTGTATATATTACTTTGTTTTGAGGGAAGTGATGAAACTGGCAGATACCCTTTATATAGTTTCTTTCTTTGTTTCATTTTCTTTTCACAAGAAGACATATTTATGATAATTATGTGTAAAATCAAGCAGCAGAAGCCTACTTTACTTCATTACCGTTCTGAAGAACAAAATTCTACATATTAGCAACAATGAGTTAGCGCCTTTCCGTTTTTCCACGCACGGAGAAAGAAATTTATAGATGCAGTTACGTTTCCATAATAATTATGTGAATGCCTTCTCAATCGAATTCACATTTATTTTCGTTCAAGCCATGTTGCAAACGAAATTCAACAGAAGGGGCATACTTAGTTTGCCGCTCAGAAGAAGCGAGTTTCCACATCATTAGGTTACATTCTCTGTTTAAAGGCGGAGAATCCGGGCCGAGATGGCAAAAATTGGCGAGCGTAAAGGACGGGTTGAAGGGGAGGAAGGAGACCCGAACAAAAAAAACAAAAGAAAGAAAAGTTGGTGATCGCGACGGTATGTTATACCTACCGGCCTGGGTCCGATTCCCGGTTTGGTCGGATATTTTCTCCGCTGAGGGAGTGGGTGTTGTGTTGTCCTTATAATCATCATTCCAACCCTATCGACACGCAAGTCGCCGATTGGCGTTAACTCGAAAGACTTGCACCAGCCGAACGGTTTACCAGACGGGAGGCCCTAGCCACACGACAGCAGAAAAACAGCAACCGATAAACGAAATATCCACGGGTGTGCTGCCGGTCAGTAGTGTCCAACGGGCACAATATTTCGGCGATCACACATGTCGCCATCATCAGGTGAACTGACGGACTGAGCTCCTGTGAACGTGCCAGCACGGAGATCCGTACGCTATGGCTGCTCAGAGGGAACTGGGTTCGGTCGCGGCGGCGGCCGATTTAAATACCCTCATCCCGCGGCGCGCTCCCTCCGCCGTCCGCGCCCCGCGCCACGGTCGTGCGGGGGAACAGATTGCGTCTGACCAATGTACGACTTGCCACATTGACACGTGCTCTCCGCCCAACCACTGCAGCACAACCTGTTGAGATGGATGAATTTACGAGGGAGGAGGTAGGCACTGCATTTACTCCCTCTTCCCGGATGTCCGCGATCGAACTGACACCTCTTCCCCTCCCCTCGCTCCTGGCTTCCAGTACTTGGACAACATTACACACACGGAACTCAATGCCCCTATCACTACACAGGATCTCATTGCTACCCTCCGCACAAAACGCAACACCGCTCCTGGTCACGATCGTGCCACCTACCGTCACCTTCGTGAAGCTCCTGTCTCTTTCCTCTCCACCCTGGCGAGGCTCTACAATGTAGTCCTGTCCACCGGTTACTACCCCGACCTGTGGAAAACCTCCCGTATCCTCATGTTCCTTAAACCTGGCAAACCGCCGTCCGCCGTCTCCTCCTACCGTCCCATCAGCCTTACCTCGGTCTTCAGCAAGGTCCTAGAATCTATCCTCACCCGCC
This sequence comes from Schistocerca serialis cubense, assembly GCF_023864345.2. NCBI lineage: Eukaryota > Metazoa > Arthropoda > Insecta > Orthoptera > Acrididae > Schistocerca > Schistocerca serialis. The sequence goes on from NC_064639.1 coordinate 152,605,615, forward strand.
GCATCCACCAGCATCTCCGCCAGCACCGCCTCCTTCCCGTCACCCAATGTGGCTTTCGGCCATCCTTCTCTTCCGACGATCTTCTCCTTCACCTCACTCATCTCCTTTCCGAACAGCTTAATTCCCGTCGCTCCGCCATCTTCCTCTCACTTGACCTCGAACGCGCTTATGACCGCGTCTGGCATTCCGGTCTCCTCTTCAAGCTCCAAACCTTTGCCCTTCCCATTAACTACGTCCGTCTGATCGGTTCCTTTCTCTCCCGCCGTCCTTCCTATGTCACCATCCATAACACCGATTCCTACACCTTTTTCCCCTCCGCCGGTGTGCCCCAAGGCTCCGTCCTCTCCCCCCTTCTGTACCTTTTGTACACGGCGGACATGCCGCCGCCGTCGCCCCCCGTCCACCTCCTCCAGTTTGCCGATGACACCGCCTTCCTCGCCCTTGCCCCCACCCTGCAACGCTCCCAACGCCTTCTCCAATCCCATCTTGACCGGTTCACCGCTTGGTGCAACCAGTGGTTACTCAAGGTCAATCCCTCCAAAACCCAGGCGATCATTGTAGGCAAAACCACCCCTTCCTTCCGCCTCCTTGATTTCTATCTCACCGTCTATGGCCGTCCTATCGCCCTCACTCCCACCCTTAAGTACCTTGGCGTCACCCTCGACCATCGCCTCTCCTGGACTCCCCATCTCCAGACAATCCAAGCCAAGGCACGTTCCCGACTCCGTCTCCTCAAGCTCCTTTCCGGCCGCACGTGGGGTCTGGACCCCTCCACAATCCTCCACACCTATAAATCCCTCATCCGCCCTATCCTTTGTTACGCCCATCCAGCCTGGCTCTCCGCCCCCCCTACCTTCTATAAATCCCTCCAAATCCTTGAACGCCATGCTCTCCGCCTTGCCTATCGCATCCGTCTCCCCTCCCCCACGCGGATCCTGTATGATCTCATCCCCTTCCCCCACCTCCTCCTTTTCCTTGAAAGGATACGTATCCTGTACACCTCACGTAAACTTGATCCTCCTCATCCGCTCATTTCCCCGATCCTCTCCCACCCCCGCCCGCTGCCGCGCCTGTATTCTCACGTCCCACCCGGTCTCCATCTCTCCACCCTCCATACCCTCTCCCAAGGTGGCTTCCGCCAGCTCCCTCTCCCTGATGATGTCCTCGTCCCCTCCATCTACCCCTCCTATCAACTTTGACCCTGCACTGCCCCCCACTTCCCGTGTCCTTTCCTTTCGGCACCCTCCCTCCCTTCTCTTCTCTTCCCTTCTTTTTCCGTCTCCCTGTCCCCTCCCTTCCCCCTCTTCCCCCGGGCTTCCTCTCCCCCTTCCTCCCTCCCCCCTATCTCCCCTGCCCGTGGCATCTCTGCTCTCCCCTCTCGCTCTCCCACTCCCCTTACTCCTCCTCCTCTCTTGGCAGGTCCCCGCACTCGCACACGTATAGTGAACATTCTGTATAGTGAACATTCGCGCGCCGGAGATCGTCGCCTTTTGTGTCTCGTGTGTGTGACGTCGTATAGTGTTTTTGGTGTCCGCCGTCCCACTCCTACGTTCACTTGTGCCGTCGGACTCATCAGTGTTTTGTGCGCCGTGCCGACGTGTTTTCCGTGTTGTTATCTTCACATGTGAACGACTCCGTGTTTTTTATGTCTATGTGACCTCTCTCTTTTGCCCGTCACTTTGTTCTTTGTCATTCACCATGTTTTATACTCTTGTAAAACGCTATGGCTGAAGAGCGGCGTAGTGTGCCGCTGCCAGCCTACCTGAGTTGTACAGGTTTTAAAATAACAATAAAGTAAAAAAAAAAAAAAAAAAAAGGCACTGCATTTATTCCATACACAGGCGCACTCTCGGGGAAAATCGCCCGCATTCTGAAGAAACACCGGGTCGGAACTGTGTTTTGTCCTCCAAATAAAACTCGTGCACTGGTGGGGAGCGCCAAAGATGACCTCGGTTTGAGGAAGGCCGGCGTGTACTAGATTCCGTGTCAATGTGGCAAATCGTATATTAGTCAGACGATGCGTACCGTCGAGAATCGATGCCGTGAACACCAGAGGCACACTCGACTGATGTATCCGAGCAAGTCGGCGGTCGCTGAACATTGCTTGTCGGAAAATCACGCCATGGAGTATGACCGCACGAGGATTCTGGTACAGACGTCGAGATACTGGGACAGCGTTGTTAGAGAGGCCATCGAAATTCGCACCAATGACGACCTCATAATCCGTGACTGTGGCTATAGTCTTAGCAAGGCTTGGGAACCAGCGATTGGGTTAATCAAGAGTAAATCGAGCAAACGTACAGTTGTGACGACAACGGCGGACAGAGCCATCACAGCGACGTCATCTCAGACGCCGTCGCAATCTGTTCCACCGCGCGAACGTGGCGCGGGGCGCGGACGGCGGAGGGAGCGCGCCGCGGGCAGAGGGTATTTAAATCGGCCGCCGCCGCGACCGAACCCAGTTCCCTCTGAGCAGCCTTAGCGTACGGATCTCCGTGCCGGCACGTTCTCAGGAGCTCAGTCCGTCAGTTCACCTGATGATGGCGACATGTATGATCGCCGAAATATTGTGCCCGTTGGACACTATTGACCGGCAGCACACCCGTAGATATTTTGATTATCAAATACGCCGGGAGAAACTCAAGAATCACAACCGATAAACGTTTTACCATTTTGTAGAGGATGTCAGTGAGAAAAAAATTTCGTAAAGGTTTCAGATTATTTGGAAACATTGTGACAAGCCGCTAAGTCCTCTCATTCACAAATACTTGATAGATAAATACTGGAAATTCACTAGTAGTAGTCAATGCTCCTGGTGGTTCTTAACACCACACACTCTATAGCTGCCTGTCAGTGAGGCATATGTGTTTGGTTGAAATCGGTCCAGTGTTTTAGGGGCGATGCGAAACGCACACACACATTTTTATAACACGTGTGGTTCGCTAGTATATAGCATTGCAGAAGGTATAAATCATAGCAGTAGTAGGTGCAATACTTCGAAAGGCACACTGCAACATGTAGTAGCAATAACGGCTCTAACAGGGTTCAGCGTCGAGTCGAACTGAAATGGATGACGGACACGGGTATGTCATTCCTTGCTACTTCAATCATATAGCAGAATTTATCAAACGTAATGATTGGCGAGAGGTAACATGAATGTCTCTCGCCATCCCGCGAGCAAATGTTTCCAGTTAGTGTAGAGATCTGGAGAACGTGCTGGCCACGGATGCTGTGGATCTTCCTCTGTAGCGAGGTGAGTCATTACAGCAAGGACAACATGCGATCTTGCGTTATGTTGCTGAAAATAGCATTGCGGAAACATCGACAAATGGGCAAAGCTACAGGCCTTAAGTCGTCGGTAATGTAAACTCTACTGTCCAAAGTAACGGCTGTACGAACATGAGATGGTCGCGTTGCGTACTCCATGGCACCCCCTATCATCTGGCCAGGTACTGGGCATAGAGAACAATTACGCATGCTATCTGAGAACAATGACGTATGCAATCTGGTAACGTTCGTTCTCCTCGGAGACTGCACACGCGGATACGTCTACTGCGATGTTGTACGATGAACCGCGACTCGTCTGGGTCAAACGACGTGTTGCCACTCCTCTGTCCAAAGTGATCGATGGGTGTGTCTTACAGTCCTTCCGAGAGTCTTCTTACACCGTAACGGAATGTGCCACCTGTCGAGTACGAGGTGCTACTGAGGGAATACGTGATTCTAAAATGTAAACTTTCACGGCCGGAAATATCATGTCCATTATAATTATCCGGGCTGTTATGCCGTGGTCGGTTGATGAATTCTGTGGTGATTCCCAACGTTTCGTCTTCGACTCTGGAAGACATCTTCAAGGGGGTCCGTAGCTTGATGGAAGGTCCAAAGTACCGAGCCAGTGTGTGTGTTGGACCTTCCATCAAGCTACGGACCCCCTTGAAGATGTCTCCCGCAGTCGGAGACGAAACGTTGGGAATCACCACAGAATTCATCAACCGACCACGGCATAACAGCCCGGATAATTATAATGGACATAATACGTGATTCGTAACACAGACTCACACTGCTGTATCGTTCCGAAAATAATATTTAATTAGATCGTAGGTTCTATCTTTATGGTCGGTTATCGGAAGTTTAAGATTTTTATAATGAGGAGGAGATTTAATACTTAGTATTGGAAAATCGCCTTGTCACAGTCTTGTTTATATCGTTGATATAGTAACTCACAGATATTAACATCATGTGATTTCGGAGCCATTTTTGTATCTCTGGTACGTTAATAATCAGTTTTCAAATAGTATGTATTTAACTGATGAAGTACAAACTCAATTAATCTGCATTTTAAGTTTTAAGGAATGTTCTGGCTTTAAGATATTATCATAGTTGTTGGACGAATAAGATGAAATTCCACGTTAATACTGCATTTGTCGTTATTTACAACGTCCAGCGATTTTGCTGCTTAAGCTCTGATTCAGTAACGGAGAATATCTCTGCTTGGTCATTTACGAACTATCACCTCAACGTTTATTTCACCGTAAACTTCATATTTCTTCATTTCAGAAGGGATATAAAATTCGTTTCTCCCTGAAATATCTTCTACATATCGCTTTCACTGAACTATCGAGAAATAAAGTTAACACGATCTCAAGAGCGTATCCTTCATAAACTAGAGGTACTGCGCCGTATCAATTCTTGCGTTACGTGTTAAATGACTAACTCTGCAAAACTTTCACTTCATTTCAAAGAACTTTTGCTTTCAGACTAATAACTCATAAAATTAATCTTCCAATAGTCTTCCAGATTATTCAAAATATTTTTGATCATTTTGTAAAATTTTATTGCAGAGGTATTATACATATTTGTAATAGAGCCACGTCTCAAACATAATCGACGTATATTAACAGGTTACAAATGATCGTGGCCACATCTGAACTAGAACTGCATACGTATTTTTATCGATTACAATTCAGATTACAAACTTCATTTGTCATCATTGTTAGTTTAGGGGTGGAGAAGTCGCTTCAGGATGTCTCATTTGGAAAACGGGTGTAGACCCGACATCACTGCAGCCCAAAGATGATGGCTGCGTCATGACAGGTAGACCCTCACCTCACGCTCGTATCATAAAACAGAAGAAAGGTCATATATTTTTACAGTGTTATATCACAATAAAAAGTACACCATTTTTTTCAATTTTATTATTATGATATTTATAACTACTTACATGCCATGTAACGTGTGGCGCAGGAAGATCGTTGGTACAGTCTATAAACCACTGTATCATCACAACTTCTGCCAACACAACTGTCTCCTCTGCCCAGTGAAAGACAGCAGTAATAATGATCGCGTTGCTGTCTGTCCGTACTTCCTCACAGATCGTCGCACTGGGTCTATGTCCTTGTCTTATGGCTCAAATTACGTGCCGTACTAATAACATAGTAGTCCTCTCGGACCCAGGTCCCGCGGGCCCGTGCAGAACTCGCATGTCGCTTACACACAGAATCTGTTCTATACTGACAAGACAGTCTTGGGATTAGGACCAACGCAGTATCACAGAACAGTACACAGCAGTCTTGACAGGCCACGATCCGCTGTGTTCTAGTACACATTTTTTGTTCTTACAAGAAGGCACAGACGACCTTTTCACCATCAAAGAACATACAAATGCATTTTCTGAATGAAAAACCCGTAACACAATCTTTCTTTATACACAGCATGTAGACGGTTTCACTCCCACTTGCAGTGTGAGGTTCCCAATCACTCGCATAAGCAAGAATGTAGTACACATCGTGCCAGTTTGAAGTCTACTGCATGCGTCTCCCATGGTGTAAAACTGTCGAAGGCTGGTCTCAATTAACGCCACCGCAGATCCTGCACACAGGTGCAGTTCGTGTGTGCTACGGACGTAGGAACGGGTGGTGGCAAAGCAAAACGGTGTTTAGTCCGCGATGCAGGACGGATTTCGTAGCCTTACGTCGGAGGAAGGGGAAGTGGGTGCGGTACGGGCGGCGATTGGCGGAGCTCCGCCGACACGTGCTGTCGGACCGGGGATGCCCCGATATTTATTATGCATGCTCGCTGCGCCGGTAGCGGGCGGGGATGCGGCCTAGCTAGGCCGGAGGTGGCGGTCTAATCCCGTATGCATTTATGCAGCTTCTGCGCGCGCGGGCTGCATAATCCTTGGGCGAGCAAGTGCAAGATGAAGTGGTAGGCAGCGGACACATACATCAGCCATCGGCGAACGGCCACGCCTTCCTGCGCGCCGTCCCCCACTCAGCGCGCAGATTCACTGTTATCCCAAGGCTGCGGTCTTCGGGTGGGAATGTTTCAGGCGGATTCTTCTCCTTAGGTTAGTTGCCGGGATCGTGTCTCGAATTGTTATCCAGCCGTGAACAACATCTGTTCGAGACAGCCCTGTCGATGTGCTGTTGCACGTACACCTCTGGCCATTACAATTGCTACACCAAGAAGAAACGCAGATGATAAACGGGTATTCATTGGACAAATATATTGTACTAGAACTGACATGTCATTACATTTTCACGAAATTTGAGTGCATAGAGCCTGAAAAATCAGTACCCAGAACAACAACCTCTGGCCGTAATAACGGCCTTGATACGCCTGGGCATTGAGTCAAACAGAGCTTGGATGGCGTGTACAGGTACAGCTGCCAACGCAGCTTGAACACGATACCACAGTTCATCAACAGTAGTGACTGGCGTATTGTGACGAGCCAGTTGCTCGGCCACCATTGACGAGACATTTACAATTGGTGAGAGATCTGGTGAATGTGCTGGGCAGGGCAACAGTCGAACATCGTCTGTATCCAGAAAGACCCGTACAGGACCTGCAACATAGGGTCGAGGGTTACCCTGCTGAAATGTAGGATTTCGCATCGATAGAATGAAGGGTAGAGCCACAGGTCGTAACACATCTCAAATGTAACTTCCACTGTTCAAAGTGCCGTTAATGCGAACAAGAGGTGACCGAGACGTGTAACCAGTGGCACCCCATACCATCACGCCAGCTGATACGCCAGTATGGCGATGATGAATACACGCTTCCAATTTGCGTTCACCGCGATGTCGCCAAACACGGATGCGAACATCATGATGCTGTAAACAGAACCTGGATTCATCCGAAAAAATGACGTTTTGCCTTTCGTGCACCCAGGTTCGTCGTTGAGTACACCATCGCAGGCGCTCCTGTCTGTGATCCAACGTCACGGGTAACCGCAGCCATGGTCTCCGAGCTGATAGTCCATGCTGCTGCAAACGTCGTCCAACTGTTCGTGCAGATGGTTGTTGTCTTGCAAATGTCCCCATCTGTTGAGTCAGGGATCGAGACGTAGCTGCACGATCCGTTACAGCCATGCGGATAAGATGCCTGTCATCACGACTGCTAGTGATACGAGGCCGTTGGGATCCAGCACGGCGTTCCGTATTACCCTCCTGGACCCACCGATTCCATATTCTGCTACCAGTCATCGGATCTCGACCAACGCGAGCAGCAATGTCGCGATACGGTAAAACGCAATCGCGATAGGCTACAATCCGACGTTTATCAAAGTCGGAAACGTGATGGTACGGATTCCTTCTCCTTACACGAGGCATCACAACAACGTTTCATCAGGCTACGACGGTCAACTGCTGTTTGTGTATGAAAAATCGGTTAGAAACTTTCCTCGCGTCAGCACGTTGTAGGTGCCGCCACCGGCGCCAACCGTGCGTGGATGCTCTGAAAAGCTAATCATTTGCATATCACAGCATCTTCTTCCTGTGGCTTAAATTTCGCGTCTGTAGCATGTCATCTTCGTGGTGTAGCAGTTTTTATGGCCAGTAGTGTACCTTTTTATTCACACACATCTTGCAGACTAGAGATGTGGGTCGAAAGTTGCCTGCTATATTTTTCAGCTTCAATTTCCCCATGTTTTACGTGTCTGCTAATTCGCTATCAGGTTTGCATAATCGGTTGATACATGTGATGTAGTTAGTTGTTGCCCACATCTGCCATAACGACGCACTTTGGTAAGCTGTATGGCTCAGCCAATAGGAATTCATAGAAGTCAATGCAATTCGGGAGCAGCATGGTCTGTATGTGGATAAGGAACAACAAATATTAGCTCTACTCCACCCGGTGATGGAAGTCGGAATTGTGGTTGTTTTGAGGCATAATGAGAGAGAGTGAAAGTGGTCGTTACGACTTGCGTTTTTATTTGAAATATTGTAATGAGAATTGCGATCTGTACCATCTTTTCATGAGAGACGGGTAATAAAGTAATATACAGGGTGTTTCCGTATGAGCGTGCAAAACTGTAACTGACATATAGGGTGCTCCACTGAACAAAATGAGGTAGGGAACCTCAGGCCGGTGAAGCCAGCTTAAGAAGATCAAGGGAATAAGGTCACATTATTGTGTCTTTTTTTATTTACATTACTTATGGTTAACTCCACTGAGACCATCTGTACAACTTTTCTAGAATCAAAGCGATCATAAATTATTGAGTAACGGAGTTCCTACTGAAATCATTTGCTTTCAAGAAGAGAATTCATTCATTGAGAATTGTTTTCAGTGTGCTGCACGCATTTAGTTAGCATAAGATTGCTAGGGGTACTTATCATCCGATTCTTCCAGATTACAGAAGATGGGTTATCGTCACGATCTTCGCAACAGTTTTCAGTATCTTTGGAGAAAAGTACATTACAATTACAAGTCAAACATGCTCGTTCTCCGAGTTTTGCTTAGAAGATGGAACATACGACACATTTCGTATGTCCAGTAATAGTTCTTTTCGTACGAAACCCCATCATTCTTTAAGCCCTAATTAAAGCACTCCGTCTTCCGGGACCATCCGACCGCCGTGTCATCCTCCGTGGAGGATGCGGATAGGAGGGGCATGGGGTCAACTCACCGCCCTCTCGGTCGTTACGATCGTATTCTTGAGCGAAACCGCTACTATTCGGTCGAGTAGCTCCTCAATTGGCGTCAAGAGGATGAGTACACCCCGAAAAATGGCAAGAGCGCATGGCGGCCTGAATGGTCTCCCATCCAAGTGCCGACCACGCCCGACAGCGCTTAACTTCGGTGATCTCACGGGAACCGGTGTAACACTGTGGCAAGGCCGTTACCTTAAGCCCTAATTAGCCTTTCCGCAAAGTAGGTCATATCGTGTTCACCTGTTCTTGAAATGACGTCAGATCGTGTTACAATAGAACCTTCATGGGTCAATACTTACTGACTAATAGGGCATTTTGACCAAGGGAATTTTCTGTTGTCATTCATAACTGTCCACTCACTTTATTGTGACCATCTGTCAAAAGTCTGAATAAAACCGTTTGCGGTGCAGACCGCTGCAAGACGTGCAAGAAGAGAGTTAATGAGGGTATGGAAGGCACCGACTCCAGTACTGGGCCAGCTGTGCCGAGATTCTCCGTTGAGAATCCATGATCCATGAACAATGGCGCGAACAGTTCGACAGAGGTGACCCCTTGGGTTCTCGACTGGTTTAAATCCAGGGAGTTCGGTGGCTGGGGTAGTAAGGCAATCTCATCTACCTGCTCTTTAGACCACGCACGTACATTGTGAGCTGTGAGACACGTTGTATTGTTCTACTGGTAGATACCATTGTGCCAAGGAAATAAAAAACTACACGCAGAATGCATATCATAAAACTTTCTCGATTTGCGTTGGTGCCATTGCGGCTTCACACATCGTTACAATCTTTCTTAACATGACACTATCCATACACGGCAATTAAAAACAAATTTTCATCGTTCGTGGCCATATTAATTGAATGATAATCATAAAGCTGGAAATATACATTAATATAGAGAAACGGAAGTGAAAATAAAAGATTTATGCATAAGGAACTAACCGCGAAAAGGACTAAATACGAATGATATCTTCCTGCCAAAGGTGTTATGCCGGTACAACTTAGTATCTGACACATTCAGCATTTACATCATTTTGTATCAGAGATCATCATGTTTGTGTGTCTGTGTGTGTGTGTGTGTGTTTCTTTAACGTGGTACAATCAGGATTTACATACGTTTGTAACAGAGATCAACATATATATGTTTCTTTAATATGGTACATGTGAATAGCATGGCAGCTGATACCTCTTACGACTTTCAAGAAACACAACATTCGGCATATACATAGTACACGCATGTGTGGCATGTACTGTGGTGAAATGGGAACAGTCTGTAGTTAACCAAAACTAGTAATCAATCAGCAGTAATTCCTATGGCAAGCAGCATTTATTTTACATACGCTTTGGTTTGCTATTATTCAGTGTGTTGTTATTAGAGCAATATTTTAGTTATTATTTTACTACAATTTTATTCCTATTACTGTTAATGATAATAGTATCTGAATTTTGTCAGAGAAGGGTGTGGATATGCCAATAAAAAAGTAATTGTAATTATTTTGGTATGAATTTCTTTTGATTTCAGTTTTCAAGTGTAAGAAAAGTAGCCAGCATTAATTTTATCTTTGATGCGTAATGGAATTAAGGTGTAGATTAACATTTCTCTCGCTAAACGTATTAGCCGACAAACAATCAAGTAAATAATTTCTGTTTTTGAAAAACTGGGAAATCGGGGAGGTACTAATTAACATTGGCATCAGAATATTCTAATTAGTCAGAAATGAGCAATCCCTGCCGAAATCGGATTGTACATCTACGATGGGCCGGCAACAGAACGAGCCAATTCGTTTCGACGGCAACACTTTGGCGTTGCAATTAGTAAATACCACCGTTGCAAAACGAATTACAGCACGTAAACATCAATTTGTTTGCAGGGCACATCACTCTGCGTGATTGAGACGGGGCAATAAAATTGATCGCCGCTGATGGATTTCCATAATTCATTCATTACGATTAATCGCGTCTGTGACGCTTTTACGGGGGCATAATCTTGTCGTGATTTATGGCTGCTCGCCTGCAGGCCGCGTCGGCATTACGAATCCAGGCGGTTCTTGCGACAGACGGGAAATACACAGACTCGTAATAAAAGATATTGACTCTCCTGGAAGTAATCAAAAGTGAAAATTAAGATATTAATTTTCTTTAAACCTTGTTATTTGTCACAAATAACAAATATAATCAATATATAGTGTGATTCAAAAACACTGCAAACTTTTGGGAGAGGTTCCTTTCACCAAAACAAAAAAAAATCATATAAACATATGCCCAAATGTCCATAGTTTTTTCGGTAAAACTTACAGAAATTTTAATGAAGTTTTAAGGGCAAGGAATCTGTTACACATTGCGAGGCTGAAAGTTCCATCAACTCGTTATAAATGTTTTCCTCTAGATAAGCATGCGGAAAGGACGGTCGTAAGATTTAAAGTACTCTCTGACGATGTCGCATGGTTCTCAGCCTTCCTTGATATGCCGATAAAGAGTTTCTGATTGGTCGAAGAAGTGTTTCAGCATCTGGGTTGCCCGCTGCATAAAATAATTGTTGAAGATGGTTCTAGAGATAAAAATCTATAGAAATGAAATCTGAAGAACGTGCAGCCAATCGAACTTGTCCATCTCTATATATCAATCCGTCACGGTAAATATCAGCAAGTGCAACCCGAACAATGAGATTCACAGGTTTTGGAGTCCCGTCATGCATAAACTACATTTTCTTTCTTGTTTCTTAATAATTCTTAGAGAATGTTCTTAATAGCGCTCACTAAAGGGAACAGCTGTGATACATGCTGGTATAATGTATGGCATACGAGGCAGTGATCTATAGTTCTGGGCCACACATTAATTGTAAATTAATGCTGATGTCTAACCTGAATAGAGTGAGTCAAATCTTTCTTTGAATGAGTGCACTGAAGTGGTAGCAATACAACTGGAAAGTCGTTGGACGTAGAATTTCATTAATAACCCGAAAACGGTAGACTTTCCGATACATGTCTATACGAATCTTTTTCTGGTTTTGATGTGCCATGAAACTGTCTGCAGAGATTGTAACAGTAATTTTGAATCACCCTATACAACATAAAACGACTTCAGTAGGTGAGTTTTCAATTTCGCTTCCAGCCTTCCATAATTAGGATTTCAGTGGATCCCCAATGACTACTGAACGTTAACGTTTATATGATTTGTTTGCATAAGCCATATATGTCTTTTCAACCTTTCTCTAAACAAACTGTTGCAATCAATTAAATACAGAATAAGCATGTTTAAAAAGGTAAACAAGACAAACGTGAAATATGGGCAGTGTGTCAATAATAACGCCATCCGGCTTGGAAACAAAGGTCTACAGTATGACTTTTCAGGCCGGTCGGAGTAGCCGAGCGGTTCTAGGCGCTACAATCAGGAACCGCGCTGCCGCTACGGTCGCAGGTTCGAATCCTGCCTCGGGTATGTATGTGTGTGATGTCCTTAGGTTAGTTAGGTTTAAATAGTACGTTCTAGGGGACTGTGACCTCAGAAGTTAAGTCCAATAGTGCTCAGTGCTATTTGAACCATTTTTTTATGACTTTGCAGTTATTAACGTCCCTAAACGAACAGTAATGTGAAGCGACAATGTTAATTTTTTTCGAAGTCTTAGATACAGTAAAATTGCTAGTTTGTTCGCATAAGAAAACGAAAGAAAAATGGATTATTACAAAGTGAACTTGTTTTCTAAATGGAACTGGTTCACATTCTGATTTACTCACATTGACGTACGCTTACAGTGGTGTTGCTAAATTTTCCTGAGCAAATGGTAGGAAGATTTCCTGAGCAAGATTAAATTCCAGTAAATCCCTGCAGTACGTCAAAACGAAACAGCTGCTCCAATGTTGTAGATTGTTGTTATTGCTGTAATCTTCGGTTCGAAAGTTGGGTAGGTACATCTGCCTAGGTTGTGTAAATTTCTCGATTTCTGTCTAACTACATCTGTTAGAAACTTCACACTGTTGCCACACCTTTCTCTTCCTTATAATTTTCTCTCGCACACTTTCCTATATTGCAAATTATCTATTTCTCGATACATCATGATATGCCATATCCTTCGTTAGTGAAGTTGTACAATAAAGATTTAATCTTCCCTGCTTTAATCGAAACCTCCTCATTCACTATCCAACTTACTAATCTAATTTTCACCTTTCTTGTTGTTTGTATTCTTCATCGTTCACAAATAATTGCATAACATAGATTATAGTAAAATTTGTATTATATATTAACATATTCCAGACCTGCAGAACAGCTTTTCATGCTACTGACAGCCTGTATTTTTTATCTGTTTTACTTCCATGATTGTCAGCTATTTTGCTGTCCAAATAGCAAACTTCGTCTATTTTAGTACTTATTTCCTAATTTAATCCCATCAGCATCGCCGGATTAAATTTGGCTACTCACCATTATTTTTGTTTTACTTTTTTATGGTTGTCGTAAAACCTGTTTTCAATACACTTCTATTCCGTACGACTGATCTTCCAAGATCTTTACCATCTCTGACGGGATTGTAATATCATCGACAAATCTTAATATTTACATTGAATATCCAATAAATTTTATTCCTTTTGCTAATTTCTCTTTGGTTTCCTCTACTGCTTGCGTTTTGTTCAGATTGAATAACTCGTAGGACTGGCTACAAATCTCTTCTCAAATCCTACATCCCTTTCATATAGTTCGAGCCTTATAAATGCAATCTGGTATCTGTACAAGTACCTGTTGCTCACTGAATTGCATCCATTCTATGTCCACGCCATAGCCGTAGGTTCATCCTTGTTGGGCATACGTTCAGTGATAAGATGTAGGCTCGTATTGTCCATATTGTATCACGTGGCCCTCCAGTTCTGTTGAATCAAAAATGAGCTTCTCCATAACTTTATTACCAGTGGTTTCGGCCTTTTGTAATTAACTTGTTTAACCGTTTTTCACCAATGACTTAATATGATGATGGTTGTTTAATGAATGTCGTCATTTGTGTTCTTTGCTAAAGGGGTTATTTCAACGTTCTAGAATTCTGAAGGTTCTTCGCCTGACTGCGTACAAGGTGGAAAAATTTTATCACTGTTGAGTTTCTCAACGATTTTAATAATTGCAAGGAAATGTCGGTCATTACAGATGCCTTGCTTCAGTTGCCTGTCAAAATATTTCTCGCATTATCGCATCCCGTATCTCATTTTCATTTTCTTCCCTTGCCGTAATATGTTCTGAAGTGCCTTTCCTCTAGTTAGTACTTCTGTATAATCTTCCCACATTCCAGCCTTACCAACTTGACGTTGTACTGGACTGTCAGCTTAGCTCATTACGTTCTTAGAGATGCTCTCTTTCCTCTGTTAATCATTCTCGTGTCTTTCATACGTAAACAGTTTTTCATTGCTCCTCCAGCGATTGCAATATGCCATCCGAACTTGCTGTCAATCTAATTTTGTACACGTCCGTGTTCCCTTCCGCTTGATTCATTTGCATATTTTTCGATTCATGAATTAAATTTGCCATCCTCAGCATTTGGCTTTGAAGCTCTACCAATAACCGTGTTTTCAAACTGAATTATGGGAATGCAGATCCGCTTATTATGCAAACAACTGATCATAAAACTGTCCAGAAACATTTCTGCACCTACTCACTTGGTACTATTACTCAGTTCAGTGAAATGTAAATATGTTTTAAGTAAAACTTATTCTAGCGAATTTAAGTCAAAAATAAGTGATGTCTGTTGTGGTTATACCTTATTTTTTTACATTGTTTGGCTGTTCCACACCTGTAGGTTTCTCCTTGTTGAGTCTATCTTCTAACACAAGACGTAGGGTCGTACTATCTTATGTAGCACTATACACTGGTAGCTTGACACCTTCAGCTAAATGATGATGCTGTGGGTTAGGTAGGCGAGTTAGCAAATCACTTTATCCTTATAACTTATTTTGTAGCGCCAAAATATTTCGCGACCGTATTTTGCGATTATTTACAGTTAGTTTCGAAGTGTATGTTCGCATTTGAATGGTTATCTGTCGCGGAAATGGTCACACACAACAGGATAAATGTTTTTGACGAACGCTACTCTCAAAATACACTACATCACTCCTCAAAACGCAATGTAAACGTTGCTGCCAAGTGTCCAATCCCTGATGGTGATCACTTGTTTTCTTATCAGTTTGGGGACAAACTTGAACTTCATTAATATCTCTGTCCCACTTTGTACGTGTGTGTGTGTGTGTGTGTGTGTGTGTGTGTGTGTGTTTGTGTGTGTGCGTGCGTGCGTGCGTGTGTGTTTTATACAGTTTGAGGATGCTGATTATTTCATCTATTTCAATGCAAGTAAAAGTTCACAGGACAAAAAATTAGTTAAAGCAGTGTGCACACTCAGATGAATCGAAAGCCTTCACAGATGTCGTAGCGATCGAGCCACGTGCTACGCGAACTACATGTGCGCAAAACAGCAGTGATTAGTGAGACATTTATGTTTCTAGCGGATATTATAGGTAAACATGGGTAAAAGTAAGGACGTGATATGGTGGCAAAAAGGAGCAATCGTGTTTGGCCGTGCCCATGGCCACACGGCGTGTGAAGTTTCTGTGTCTGTTGGTATTTTGTGGCGGACTGATAAACGTGTCTACAGCCAGTAGTGTAACACACGTGGCCACAGAACACGACGTCAGAATTTTGGTTGGAGAAAAATTCTGACTGAGAAGGACCAATGAAGCGTTTCAAGGATTTTGAATCAGAATCGCCTCCACACCCGACAGGAATTGCTACAGGCAGGCTGGTCCCCACCAACCTGTTAGCAAGTGAAAATTGCGGCAAGAATTGTATGTAATGAATATTGGAAGTCGGTCAACTCGCGAGAGTCCATTGCTCACACAGGCACATAAAGATGACACCACCAAAGTTCACCGGGCTCGAAGAGTATGTGGCTGGTTTTCTGAACACTCCCCCCCCCCTCCCCTTTCAATTACATCCCTATTGGCCTGAGAAATCATCTAGCTCGAACCCTACAGAAGATCTGTAGGACATTTTGGCACCGCTGGTAAAACGCCAACATCAGAATCCCCGACGTTTGGTGGGATTTCTCGAACAAATCCTCAGCAGGGGCTGAATCTGGATTCCACGTACCTACACAACCTTGTGGACTCACTTTCTAACCAAATCCAGGCATTAAATAATTCTTATAATAATTTCTCTAAGGGTGAGTAATTTTTCTCTGGTTAGTTTACAATGATGTTAACTCAGCAACCAAGCTCAAAGTAACGCCAATTACTTGCAGATGACAAGCTACAGTATTGTAAAGAGAGACCTCCAGAGAACAGCACTGTATAAAAATAAAATAATATGCACAAGCGACATCAGTTTTTGGACCTAATTTCGTTTGAATAATATTGTTACTTAAAACATATTTGCATTTCAGAGAATTGAATAACACTGCCCACTGATGATGGCACAAAGGGACTGAAATATATTTGGGCATTTGTAAACAACTGTCTTTTGCATAACAGGCGGACATGAATTCACAAAAAACATAATATCTCTTGTGTTATCCACGGGACGTGTGTTGTTGCCTAGTTTTTCTATGCTGACTTCGCAGTTTTATCCGTCAAAACTGTCTGTTCATCACCTGTATAACTTTTTGTTTATAGCTCAGTTATAAAAACCGTAAATCCGAACGCAAACTTGACGACCCTTGTCTAAACCATGTACGAATCAATCACGTCATCTCAATACGCATTCGGCTTATGAAAGATATAAATGCACAATCGTACGTCTGGTCCTAAATAAAATCCTGATTTCGTGATTTTCAACACAGTCGTTCTCCGTCCAGGTCACATACAGGTATTTACATCAGGTGATGGCCAGTTTAGTTTCCCACAACCCGCTTCCGATCTGATGATCTAAATTTCACAAATGTCACAGGTGTCGTATCAACTGTAGAGTGTCTTTGTATTTGAATCAGACGTGCAGAATGCGGAAGACTCTACCCAACACAGTCACAAGTGACGCGAGCTGAGTGCTATTTCTTGACGACTTTTAAAAGTCGAAATCTGTAATGTACACATTCATGCAGTGTGTGAAGAGGATTTTAATAAACAAGACATTATTTAGCTGTCACACACTGTTGCTCCTGGAAATCCAAGGCCAGCGTGCAATAAGAGGGAGGCGCCTTCCGTTCTCCTGGTGGAGTTCTCGTATACATTTAAACGCGTCGGCCCGTTATACCTTGTTGCGCGTACCCCTCCCTCAGTGTTATTCCTGAGCGCATTCCACTCCAGAAGATGCCCTTATTTCTCCATTCAGGCCACATTGTGCTGCCCACGACCCAATCCGGATCCAATCTCTGAAGCTACCACCCCTTCCGCATCCCCTCCCTTCCACTTCCCCCATCTCCTCCCCCAACAGCCACCCCAGTCGCTACTCCTTCTCCGACAACCCTGCCCGCAGCCAACCCGCCAGCGACAGACGGCAAGAATAGACTTTTTTTCTGCGCCTCTGTCTCCGGCGGTGATTTCTCCGCGCCAATATTATTTGCTCTCGACAACTTGTCTGAGTAGTTCCGCGCCGCCAGGGCATTGAACTGACAATTCAATCACCGCTGGAGCAGCCAATACGTGTGCTGTCGTGGTCGCCGTTTCCGACGTCGTTTTGGTGGCCTGCAAATGATAACGCTCACAACAGCAGAGGGCGGATCGCTACCAGCTAGATACACCAAACGTCGTCCTGCTTCTTTTCAATTTCAATCTTTGTGTGTTGGAATCTTCTCAACGCTTTGGCACAGGATACAAGAAGCATCTTCCTGTTTCCGAAACAGCTGAATAGCTAGTACCGATGTCCATTAATAAATACATGTTTGCTTGTGAGCTTTACAACAGGCGTTAAATTACGTGAAATCAGCTACGGGACTGAGCTACGGAAAATCAAGACACGCCAAGGTTTCCAGTGGGTTTTCCAATTCACTGATGGAAATCTCTAAACGGATATTTCAACGAGGGCAAGGACAGTCAGATCTTTCATCGTTATACACTCAAGCAAGTGATTTCTGTCACCAATTTCTTGCAAATATCAGACAAAATAGATTACGTAAGTCTTGGTAGAGTTGCGAAAGTTGTTCGATACTGTGCTACATGGTGGTCTCTGTAAGATAGCCCTTATTTGCAGATATGAGCGGGTTTTACTTTATTTATAGTTTTGCTATTTCACATACTCGAAGTGAATGTGTCAGCACTGCAGTACGTACGGAATGAGAAACGAGCGGTAGTTTCCCACGCTGGCTAGCAGAGGCAGTTGGCCATCAGGCGCTATCAGAGCCAGTGGGGTGAGGTGCCGATGCATAAATCGCTCGTGACGTCAGCAGCGAGATACGTAGGGAACGTACATTTATTCTGGCCCGTATTAAGTAACTGTTATTAATAAATATTTGCTAATAAAGCTACCTTTTGCCACTCAGACATTAGGCGTATCATACGGGTCATAAATAGTATCTTTCAGTAATTTTATAATGCTCGGTAATGTTGATAGTAATAAATAAATGAAAATCATTGGCATAATCGAAGATGTACGGTCATACCGACTATATGTTCAAGTTATAGACTGTGCGCAATAGTCGGGAGTCATCGATAGGATGCCTTTCGATTTTGTCATGCAGTAGACCATGCTCCCTTACTGCTAATAGTTAGCTTACAATCAATGTGAACAAATTCATTTTCTGGTGTTTCCTAAATCAACGCACGTTAAAGGCTTCCCGTGTACAATTTATTTACACAAAAACTTCTTTCCGCTTCATATACAATAGTACAGCGCCTCTGCAGGAGGACACATACTACGAGGGCATTTCCATATTACAGATAGGAAGAATTTCTACGAGCCGGCTCAACAAGTCAGTTCAAGGACGGTCTGACTTAATTGTCACAAAACTCGGGTGGGAAAGAGTGACCAGCTATATTGTACGCCCCTTACACCACCATCTACGGACTAACTGGCGAAATTGAGGCATTTCTGGAAGTTTAGTACGAGTGGGGGTTCCTTCGACTCGTAACTAAGATCGATCATATTTGTTATCTTTTCAAATACGTGACAGGTTCGAAAAAGGCAGACTATCGAAAGCTGTTGGGCTACACTGGATGCCTAATTTCTATAGTAACTAAAATGACAGCGAGCTTAATGGGACCTCCAACATTCACAGTAAACTTAAAATGTGAGACTGGTTCACGGTGCTCTCATATTACTCTGATACCACGCGAGTGTCTACATGCACGTGTCGTCGATGGAACACGGGAAGGAGCCGCTGAGGTGCTAAGAATTTCCACTAACTGGCACATGTGTGGGTTGTGGCTCATAAACAGGAGAAAATTATCGAACGGGCGGATTAGAGATCTTCAAATTTTCCTTGCTATCAAGTTGGTAGATCCCAAATTTTCTTTAAATGTCTGCTACAGTGAGCTATTCGTTGTAGTGAATTGGCGTCACGACCTCTTCGAACAAGCCTTCCATAGACGGGATAGAAATTCCGCTGGACACCATCTTAATAGCACCAAGGTTGTTGATTAGTGAAACCTGTTACACGCAAATCAGCGAAGTGGCGTCTAATTGAAAGATACGCGCCAAGCCATTCAGCCACATTGAACCCCACGAAATTATTAATATTATTGTTATTAGGTAGTTACAATTAGGGAATGAGTGGTAAACTACTGCAGCCTATTAAATTGTTATCAGCAATGATGGATGCAGGATTTTGGTTTGGAAGCGGCTTGATCCAACTGAGGACAGGTTTCATGAACGTAAACACTAAAAATTCACACAACATTTTATTTTGCTCATTCATTTACCTTGTCGCAAGTCTCCTCGGATAACTTTTTGCAAATGACTTCGACACGTTGTAGGCTGCCAGATATATATCGGTGATTATAAATGGCAACTAAACCATTCAACCTGCCTTCAGTCACTGTCGTTTGTTTAAGCAAAGAGAAGCTGTGCTCAGCATTACAAGTGAATACTAGTAATGTAGCAAGAATTTATAAGCGACTTTTTCTATTTGGGAAAAACTTATTTGTTTCATATATGCCTCTGCTGCTCTCCAGAAATCCTTCCAAAGACTTATTTCTGCTGATAATGAGAGCGGATGAAGTACGTCTCTGCTATAAACACATGCTGTTTCCACTACCGAGTTCAGACGCTTTGTTTTTACTATGCCGATTGGTGAACAAATAAACAGGTAGTGGACTGAAGAATGGTATGCTCTCTCAAAGTTACACTTCAACTGCCCCAATACAAAGTCGATGAAAGGAAGTAACCCGTTATATCTGAAACAGTACACGACATGACATTATTATGGGGCTCACAGGAACATAACATAAAAGAAAGAGATGCTGCAACAAGCAAAAAGGTATGCGTAAGTTTTAAATGTTTAATTTACTTGTAATATTCCTTGGCATCAGGTGCTTCTGTATTTTGGTGATCAACTGAATATTTGGCGGTTCTGAGTGCATCCGTTGGCTTGTCCAAAGGTTCTACACTATGACATGCCTCTTGGAAAATTTCTTCATATTTACTTTCTTAGAACCCTTCCAGTGTTCTTGTTACACTGTCCACCATCGCATAGCAGTCCGGTACAGTCCGGTCTACACCTACGTGCTGGCTACCAGTGCTTTCAAACATCTGGCCACCAGACCTCCGTCGAATGACTGCTCTTTACAACCTCTGTCAGCAAGTTTCTGAAAACAACTCGATCCCTCTTCATGACGATTTGCTTTCACTGCCCAGGAAACGCCTCAAATATAGAAGACCAGCATATGAAACGGGAGTCCAAATGCTATCAACAGGATTCGACTAGAACGCAGAGTGGAAACGTGAGTGGCAAGCTACAAGAACCCGAAACCACGAACTTGTAGACAATCCAACAGTTTCAGTGGCAGGCTTCCACTAACCAAACCAAGGGAGGTGTGGGTGCAGTTAAACAGATATCGGACTGAAGAGGGTAGGTCCAAGTACAACATGCACAAGTGGGGCTTTTCAAGTGACAGTGTGTGTGACTGTGGTGACACCAAACAATGAGCCACATTGTGAATGACTGTCCAATCAGACGCTTCCCCGGTGGCATTGAGAAGCTCCATTAAGCATCCCACGAGGCACTCCGCTGGATCGAGTCCATCAACATCCGAGTGTAGTCTGAGCCGTTTTAAAACTTTTGTACTCTATATAATTTCACATGTTCATTTTTATACATAGTTCTTTGTTTTGCGAAATGTGTATTACTGTAATTGATGCATACGATAATAATAATCGTATAGCAATGGTTGAGATCTATTGTCACAGCCTGAAGTTGTTGTGAAAGCCAAAAAGTGATTTCAAATAGAATGGTGGCTACCGTCAAAGGTAAGAGAGAGTCTAATCGTTGAATAGAAACCAGAAGACTTGCACTTCCCGATGAGGGAGGAGTTCTGCTCGTTTCTTCAAGGTACTGTACGATAAAGTGAAAGATCCCTTTGATCTCAAGGAGTTCAGCATGCTTTTCACGCCAGCGTGAATCACTAAGACTTTGCAACTTAACTCGTTTGGCCTCTGGGTGCTTTTTCAAGGATACCTCGCTTCATACTTTTTTGCTGACTGAAGCCCAAACTTGGTAACACTACTTACACCTCTCGTCGTATTTCCAACAGTAGGCAAGCTGCAGACCTTCACGGTAATTAGGTTTAGTTTATGTGCTGTACGATGCGCATAAGTCGCCAGTGGTTGGAGCTGCTTTATTCGGGAATGGGAGCCGCTAAAACTTTCCAGACATACACTTCATCATAACCTTGACCTCTGAAATTCTCAACTTGTAGGCCGACTTAATTTAACTGTTGAACGATTTGATCGCTTAAATCAAGTCAGCTGCAAACAGAAAGCATGTGAACTCTTCGGGTACTGTGCTCTTTTGTACATCCACGTACCTGATACATACACTGAATTGTACCACTGGCATCAGCTGTTTTGTCGCCAAAGACAGAACATCATTTTGCTTCTGTGAATTTGTTGAGTTCCTTTCTCATTATGACAGAATGGCAACAATCATTCAGCTAACTCTAAGTTGTTTTACTCGGATATGTTGCATTTTTTAGAGCTGTACCTCTTTTTGGAGAGATGAGTCACCCGAGTCAAAGTGAAATTTTAAAATTGCTCGAAATTTTCCTTGGCCGATTTCATCACTTAATGTACCATCATCTCAGTGGGATCTCAACGGCATATTTTCTCTATCAGATAGTATGATCGTCTTTACTTGATTTAATTATTTCCTGTTTGTCCATTTCGATTATAATATTGGCCCATTTATCACGGTTGTCATACGAACTTCTGAAATGTGTACTTTTTAACATCGTCATATTGTGATAGTCGGTAGCGCAATGGTTTCTGAAGGTTTGTAGTGATTGTTTATACACTCTTAAACAAGACAACGACTCAGCACGAAGTAGTTATGCGAACTGATCACAAATTCGTATCCATACAGTTATCGACGGAAAATGCAAATGATACTACACTGTCTGTGTTGTTAAGAAGAACGATGCGTTTCCGAAGAAGAATTGCATGCCTAACTGAAAAAATATTGCATAATTCTTCTTGGCAACAAAGGCACTGTGATACCGTATTTATCCGCCGAAATTAGGCAGTGACTTTCAATCAAAATGTCCTCCCCTGTACCGGAATCACATAATGTGTTTAGTAATACCGGTTATGTCGCAGCAACGACGACATATGGAACTCTGGGTCTGGCCGTGAGTCGTCCACGGATAGCCAAAGCGCTTAGGACGACCGTTGACGTAATGTGAGAAATTCGGGCTCGAGTCCAGGGCCGTCACAAATTTTCACTGTCGTCAATCCGTTATACAGCCTACGATTGTTCGTATTCAAGTACACTACACTTCATGAAAATGCAAAATTACAAACTTTGGCTACCGTTAGATGAATCTGTGACGCAGCAGCACTAGTTCACCGTATAGCTGGCAAGGATAGCAAACAGGTTAGATGTCGATACCGGTGCATAAAGTCTTTGCGAACTTCATTCCGTGTACTCAAATGGACAGTAACTATGCCTCGCAGACAGGTGCGTGAATAGTATACAGGGATGTGTGGCTGATGTCAAAGAAGCCAGTTGGAATAATCGACGAATGGCTCGACATTTGAATAGGAGCGATATGACTATTCGATGATGTTGGCAGGAATGAGTGAACCATGGCCGAACACAGAGTCGTGAGGGAAGCGGTGGACTTGGACAGACGACAGGACGTGTGGGCCGAGCAGTCGTCAGAGAGACATTCAGAGCCCCGGATTCATCATCATCATCGATCCGATGTGCTTCACTGATCACACGGACCATTAATAGGTGGCTCACAGAAATGGGGCTGAGCTCACGGCACTGCCTGCACTGACTGCCAGAGACCTCTGTAAACCAAGAAGCCCATTTCCAGTGCTGTCGGGCACATCCGGCCTGGAATCTCATTGACTGGAGCAGAATTGAGTTCAGTTATGGGAGCCGCTTCGAATTGAGCCCCAATGACTAGTGTAGACGTGTGTGGAAACGCTCCGAACAGCGGTGGGATATCAACGTGATTATCGCCCCCCACAAGGTCCGACAACCAAGGGGGGAGGGGCATGGCATTTCATTTCATATTAGGATACCCTTGGTTCTCAACCGCTGCGCCCTTAACAGCAAAGCAAAGCGATACGTCGATGATATTCTACGGGCCGTTTTGCTGTCCTTCGGGCCGGCCACGGCGCACGAAGAAAGCTAGTTTAAAAACTATTAAAACTGATCAGACGAGATGATTGATTTTATATGATTTGAAATATTGCGGCACGGTATCCCTTGTAGGGCAGGCAGGGAAGATCGAGTGACAAGAGTCCAGACCACAGGCACCCACACCAAACCGACCGACTCAACTCAATAAAAAGTCACAAACTGGACTGATAGTGTTTATATGAATCTCATTTAAGTGCCTTAAAATAATCAGAAATACTTAACTGCTGAACTATGAGTCGACAATGGTAAGTCGGCCGGAGTGGCCGAGCGGTTCTAGGCGCTACAGTCTGGATCCGCGCGACCGCTACGTCGCAGGTTCGAATCCTGCCTCGGGCATGTATGTGTGTGATGTCCTTAGGTTAGTTAGGTTTAAGTAGTTCTAAGTTCTAGGGGACTGATGACCTCGGATGTTGGGTCCCATAGTGCTCAGAGCCATTTGAACCATTTTTGTGACAATGGTAAGCCGCCGACATTGTTTTTGCCGCGCAGGACAATGCTCAAGCACGCACAGTGCAAGCTGTTACCGATTTGTTTAACTGATGGGCCTGCTAAGTGCTATACCACCTACTGCACTCTCCTGAATTCAGCTCTTGTAAGTTCAATTCGATTTCTAAACTGAAGGAAACACTTCACGGCCGCGCGGGATTAGCCGAGCGGTCTGAGGCGCTGCAGTCATGGACTGTGCGGCTAGTCCCGGTGGAGGTTCGAGTCCTCCCTCGGGCATGAGTGTGTGTGTTTGTCCTTAGGATAATTTAGGTTAAGTAGTGTGTAAGCTTAGGGACTGATGACCTTAGCAGTTAAGTCCCGTAAGATTTTACACACATGTCAACGTGTTTCATCTTTTTTTTGACATTATTTTTTCCAAGTATTATTCGTCCATTTTCACTCAACTCGCCCTCTTCTTTCTTTCTTTTCGGTATAAATACGAACAAAGATCTCCTTGTCTACGTTTAGATGTTATTTTTTATCAAAATTTGGCAAAAACAAACAACATAATGCAGCAATAACGATTAAAAACACTTGACAGCTTATTCTATTGTGATCGATTCAACAAACCGTACATCAAAGGCCCACGTGTACAGCATTGCGGCGCGCACTCGCAAACTGCAAACCCATGCCTCGAACACGCGTTACTCCGTCGCGGTCAGGTGGGTGACGGTGGTGGAGTGGCGTGGGTTCAGCTACATCTCGAATGAGTGGCTGCCGGCCGTTCTGGCAGAGCGGTTCCAGGCGCTTCAGTCTGGAACCGCTCGACCACTGCGGTCGCAGGCACGAATCCAGCCTCGGGCAAGAATGTGTGTGATGTCCTTAGGTGAGTTAGGTTTAGGTAGTTCTAAGTTCTAGGGGACTGATGACCTCAGATGTTAAGTACCATAGTGCTCAGAGTCATTTGAACCATCGAAGTGTGGGTCTGTTCCTTTTAGTAACAGGAGGCGTCCGGCTATCCACGTCTTAGGATCGATGTCTACATTGCCTCTTGCATGATATGCACGATCTATTGCGCACAGAAAGAGTTCATCATGTTTTTGCCTCTACTCATGACTTCTCTTTCAGTTGATCTCTTTCTCCATTAGTTAAAATATATTTTAAATGTTTTTGTCGATTGTAACTACCGTTACAATCTCACACATGTACTATATGAAGTTTTTAAAATCATACAAACGCTGTTTTACGTTTCTGAACATTATTCGTCGTTTAGCTGTTCACTCGCCGATCGATGAGCGGAGCTCTCTTACTTTATGGCCCGTAGCATCCCTATGCTAATCAGGAGTTCAGACCAGGTGCCTCTTAGCACGGGCAACGGTTCTGTGTATCGACTCCACGCAGCACCAGTAGGTAAATACACGACACATTTTTGTTTTGTGACTACGATGTTTATTTAATGTTACGTAAGATGAACAGACGTAATATTCCTGGCCTGCTTTATTACTTAATTTCAGAGACACATGCTGGTCTGAAGATGGTCTGCTATTTCGCTTTAAAAAAATAATACTGCTAGAGTAAATATTCAAAAAAATAAAAGTTAAAACATAAATCTTAAAATTAGAATTGTATCAACCTTGAATGTAACCAAATTAAATAAACAAATAATCTGCATAAACCCTGAAGATAGTTTCTCGAAGAGTGAATGTGGTTACGAGATAAATAAACACAATTTGCGATCTAGACCGATTGCCTGTTGTTAAAATATCTGTAAAATGGTAGTAAATAAAGAACGGCATTACTTTGTTTCTTCTTCCATAGTACCAACTCTGAAAGTTTCTTTCCCTATCATTTGGCAACGAGTGTACCGGTACCTTTATTTCACCTTCAATTGTATGATCTAACACAATCTAAGGACGGCTTCTGGTAGTTCGTTCACGTTATCATTACGTCACGCTGCCACAGATGGTGTCAAAGTTTGCGCAGTTGGCACACCGCCGCTCACATAGGAGCGTAAATAATTCGGCAAGTATCTCTGTTTTACCTAAGCGTCGTGTGCCTCGCTTTCCTGCACCACTTACGACGACACCACCCCGCACTCGGTATTTTACGAGTGAAGTTCGAAACTCAAGTATCACAGTCCCAAAACAAGTAGATGCATCTCTTAAAGATTTATGATAAATTTGACTCTAAAGTTTCCTGAGAGACTTTAAAACCATAAAATAAGGTAAGCTTTTTAACAGGCAGAGTGGCTATGTGGTACAGTGTTCGCCTGCCACATGGGTGTCCTTGGATCGATTCCTGGCCGATATGGTTCAAAAAAATGGTTCAAATGGCTCTCAGCACTATGGGACTTAACATCTGTGATCATCAGTCCCCTAGAACTTAGAACTACTTAAACCTAACTAACCTAAGGACATCACACACATCCATGCCCGAGGCGGGATTCGAACCTGCGACCGTAGCGGTCACGCGGATCCTGACTGAAGTGCCTAGAACGGCACGGCCACACCGGTCGGCTTGGCCGATATGAAATTTCAACCAAGAGTCCACGTTCTACCTGTATTTCTGTCAAGTGTGAAATGTATAAAGATGAAGAAAAAAAAAGATCTGTAGTGCTCGAGACTCGTAAGTGCTGGTTCGAGTGTAGTTTTGGTCAATTCTTTTTTTCCTTTTTTCCCATCCATTTCGAGTACCCACATCATTTAAATATAAAAATCATCAAATATATGGTATTTAATATTTAACTAATTGTCATTTCTATTGAAAACGTACCACACACAAAAATCCAATTTTAGTTGCAGATATAAATTCATAGTTACCGATCTTTTATAAGAGATTGTTGATGACGGACGTAAAAATAATAATAATAATAATAATAATAATAATAATTCATATTAATGTAATGTACTCCACGCCGAAATGAACATTTATCAGGATCGCCAACAAGTCAGGTGATTTTTCTGGCACAGAGCCACGCGACCTAGAAAAAGAAAGAAAGAAAGAATAAAATGATGATATTGAAGGCGTTAGGAAAACTTCAAGTCGAATTTCCAGACTTTTTTAAGGGCTGCATCTAACGTCTTTGGAGGACTGATATTTGAGTATGAACTTCATACACCGTAAGCATGAAAAAAATAGTAAGATACGATTGTCATACGGTCTCACTGACAGATTACATCTGCTCTCTCGGTTGAAGACGATCTCGCATATTCTAATTTCTTGAAGCACTCATTGCAATCTCAGTTTACAGATATACCAATATATACCAGATGATTCTAAAAGAAATAACAGAGTTCAGTTGTTTATTACAGACAAATTATAAAACAAGGAAAATATTGTGCATGTCGCTGGATTGGGAAAAGTCTAAAGGTTTGACAGATCTGCTGTGTTGTTTGTGGCAACATGGCGACTATACCACAAGAGAAATTATTTTTGTGTTGGGATTCGCGCGAAGTCAATCCATCCTTCAAGCACAACGCGCAGTTTGCAAGAAGCCGCCTCTCCACAACCAGATTTATGACTGCCACACAAAATCCTTGGAAGTCACTTGCATAAGCGAAGGGAAGAGCACTGGCCGGTTCCGTACGTCTGATGAAAATGAGCGTATGCGAGATGGGTTCACACGGAGCCCTCGGAAGTCCAAAAGGCGGGAAGACTAGGAACTTCAAATTCCTGAAACAACGCTGTGGCGTGTTCTGAAATGACGCCTGCATATAAAGCCTCAGAAGTTGCAGTTCCTGCAGCAATTGCGTGCCGACGACCATAACAGAAGGTAGAAATTTTGGATTTCACTGCTCGAAAGAGACTAGTCTAAACTGAAGGCATTGTAGTCTTCTCTTAAAAAACAACTTATTTGCTAATATCGCTGTGTAAACACGATTACTGAACTACTTCACTACTGGCCATTAAAATTGCTACACCACTGTTCAAAGTGCCGTCAATGCGAACAAGAGGTGACCGAAACGTGAAACCAATGGCATCCCATTCCATCACGCCGGGTGATACGCCAACATGGCGACGACGAATACACGCTTCCAATGTGCGTTCACCACGATGTCGCCAAACACGGGTGCGGCCATCATGATTCTGTAAATAGAACCTGGTTTCATCCGAAAAAATGACGTTTTTCCATTCGAGCACCCACGTTCGTCGTTGAGTACATCATCTCAGGCGCTCCTGTCTGTGATGCAGCGTCAGGGGTAACCGCAGCCATGATCTCCGAGCTGATAGTCCGTGCTGCTGCAAACGTCGTCGAACTGTTCGTGCAGATGGTTGTTGTCTTGCAAACGTCTCCATCTGTTGTCTCAGGGATCGAGACGTGGCTGCACGATCCGTTACAGCCATGCGGATAAGATACCTGTCATTTCGACTGCTAGTGATACGAGGCCGTTGGGATCCAGGACGGCGTTCCGTATTACCCTCCTGAACACACCGATTCCATATTCTGGTAACAGTCATTGGATCTCGACCAACGTGAGCAGCAATGTCGCGATACGATAAACCGCAATCGCGATAGGCTACAATCCGACCTTTATCAAAGTCGGAAACGCGATGGTACGCATTTCTCCTCCTTACACGAGGCACGACAACAATGTTTCACCAGGCAGCGCCGGTCAACTGCTGTTAGTGTATGAAAATCGGCTGGAAACTTTGCTCGTGTCAGCACGTTGTAGGTGTCGCCACCGGCGCCAAACTTGTGTGAATGCTCTAAAAAGCTAATCATTTGCATATCACAGCATCTTCTTCCTGTCGGTTAAATTTCGCGTCTGTAGCACGTCATCTTCGTGGTGTAGCAATTTTAATGGCCAGTTGTATAGTTTCGGCAATATGTAATACCATCCTCAGATCCATAAATCCAGGAAGTGATTGGTACATCATACAATGCGTACACCACTCTGTAGCTACTATTATCCGGTTTGATGTATCTGAGGATGTAATAAGTATTGCTGAAACTAGTAATCTTGTAATTGTGTTTACAAAGCAGTCTTGGTATAAGGTTTTCAAAAGAATACAATACGAAATTATGTTCGTCAAGTAACCGAAAATGAATGTGTTTCGAGCCGTTTCTATTCACAAAGTTTATCGAGGAAACTGACAGTAACGTCACATCTGCAAAACTGTTTCCTCAACTTCACGAAGATTTTCAATGATTTAATTTTGGTTCTTGACGGGGCCCCGCCTGACTTTCACTTAGCGGTGCGGCTTTATTTTACGGAGGCAACGGCCTTGCTGCAGTGGATACACCGGTTTCCGTGAGCTCAACGAAGTTAAGCACTGTCGGGCGTGGCCGACACTTGGACGGGTGGCCATCCAGCCGCCATGTACTGTTGCCATTTTTCGGGGTGCACTCAGCCTCGGGATGCCAATTGAGGAGCTACTCGACCGAATAGCAGCGGCTCCGGTCAAAGAAAACCATTATAACGACTTGGAGAGCGGTGTGCTGACCACACGCCTCTCCTATCCGCACCCTCAACTGAGGATGACACGGCGGTCGATGGTCCCGATGGGCCACTTGTGGCCTGAAGACGGAGTGCTTTTTTTTTATCTTACGAGCACCATCCCACGACCTTAGATGGGAAGAGGTCGACAATAAGATCTTGTAGACTGTTCTTGGCCTCCTCGGTCACAGACCTCACACCTCACGATTTCTTTTTCTGTAGTGGTACGTAAAAAACACAGGCCTTGTACTACCTGTGGCAGTTTCTCTTCAGGAGCACAGAAATCGAAATGTTTCAGCTGTCGATTCAATAAAGCTGTCGGTTCGTGTGTGGAATGAAACGAACAACCATGTCGATGTTCCTCGAGCAACGCATGGTGTTCATGTTGACTGTATGGTATGTCTTCTGTGCGAATATAAAACTTTGAATCTTTCTGTATCCAGTGACAGGCTCAATATGTTTCTTTCTGTCAAAGTTTATCTGTAATAAACAACTGAAATCCTTTTCTTTTTGAATCACCCGGTACAACAACAATACTCAAGTGTCATCCTCGTCAGACGTTTGCAGAAAGCTTTCGCGAGACGTCCGTCGCCGGATGCACCTGGCGCGCGCGAGTACAGCTTGAAGATGGCTGAGGAAGCTGGGAGACTAACAGCGGAAATCACGCACGCCCGCAGGTACGTCGCTCACGCGCGTGAGGACGGCCCGCCTTTCTCAAACAGCGTCATCCGCGCTTCCGCGGGATCCATTAGGAGATTCCGTAAGAACTCCATTACGCAGCGCGGTCTCCTCGCGCGCTTTAATTATAAGCGTGCGCCATTAGAGCGCGGCGCGTGTCGTGAGCGGAGCGCGACCCGTGATGAGGGAGGCGAGGCGTGGGTGGCGCGGAAACATTAGGCCCGCGCACGCAGGGCGTGGGAGGGCAGCCGCTCTGCCTTCCGGCTCTTCCTTTCTATAAGCTGCCGGTACGGCACGTGCGTGCGTCAGGGGGCGGCTTGTACGGAAATGACCTCCTCCACCTCCTTACGCTCAGGGTACAGCTGTCATTTATTTATTAATCGAATGGTGTTCTAAACACATCACATACACATTATAAAAAAACATTATGTACAGGGCTATCACAAATGATTGAAGCGATTTCATAAATTCACTGTAGCTCCATTCATTGACATATGGTCACGACACACTACAGATACGTAGAAAAACTCATAAAGTTTTGTTCGGCTGAAGCCGCACTTCAGGTTTCTGCCGCCAGGGCGCTCGAGAGCGCAGTGAGACAAAATGGCGGCAGGAGCCGAGAAAGCGTATGTCGTGCTTGAAATGCACTCACATCAGTCAGTCATAACAGTGCAACGACACTTTAGGACGAAGTTCAACAAAGATCCACCAACTGCTAAGTCCATTCGGCGATGGTATGCGCAGTTTAAAGCTTCTGGATGCCTCTGTAAGTGGAAATCAATGGGTCGGCCTGCAGTGAGCGAAGAAACGGTTGAACGCGTGCGGGCAAGTTTCACGCGTAGCCCGCGGAAGTCGACGAATAAAGCAAGCAAGGAGCTAAACGTACCACAGCCGACGGTTTGGAAAATCTTATGGGAAAGGCTAAAGCAGAAGCCTTACCGTTTACAATTGCTACAAGCCCTGACACCCGATGACAAAGTCAAACGCTTTGAAATTTCGGCGCGGTTGCAACAGCTCATGGAAGAGGATGCGTTCAGTGCGAAACTTGTTTTCAGTGATGAAGCAAGATTTTTTCTTAATGGTGAAGTGAACAGACACAACGTGCGAATCTGGGCGGTAGAGAATCCTCACGCATTCGTGCAGCAAATGCGCAATTCACCAAAAATTAACGTGTTTTGTGCAATCTCACGGTTTAAAGTTTACGGCCCCTTTTTCTTCTGCGAAAAAAACTTTACAGGACACGTGTATCTGGACATACTGGAAAATTGGCTCATGCCACAACTGGAGACCGACAGCGCCGACTTCATCTTTCAACAGGATGGTGCACCACCGCACTTCCATCATGATGTTCGGCATTTCTTAAACAGGAGATTGGAAAACCGATGGATCGGTCTTGGTGATCATGATCAGCAATTCATGTCATGGCCTCCACACTCTCCCGACTTAACCCCATGCGATTTCTTTCTGTGGGGTTATGTGAAAGATTCAGTGTTTAAACCTCCTCTACCAAGAAACGTGCCAGAACTGCGAGCTCGCATCAACGATGCTTTCGAACTCATTGATGGGGACATGCTGCGCCGACTTGATTATCGGCTTGATGTCTGCCGAATCACTAAAGGGGCACATATCGAACATTTGTGAATGCCTGACAAACTATTTGAGTTTTTGTATGTGTGTGCAAAGCATTGTGAAAATATCTCAAATAATAAAGTTATTGTAGAGCTGTGAAATCGCTTCAATCATTTGTAATAACCCTGTATGTACGAGGGACGTTCTGTCAGTAATGCAACACATTTTTTTGCGGAAGCAGGTTGTTTTTATTCAGGATTCCATTCCATCATATTATTCCCTACTGCGAGGGTTGGAACTTTAACAGTGGCAACTATTTATTTACAGATCGTACAAAGTAGATACCTGTTTCAAAGTTTTACTGACCCTCAAAGTAAGTCACCAGCGTTGTGTATAACCCGTTGCCAGCGATGTGGAAATCGTAGGATACTCTTAGCAGTGCCAGTTGTATTGACAGTTCGAGCGGTCTATTGCCCGACGAATTTGTAGGAGTTCTGAAGCGAATGCCGTGAAGTGTTAGAAATCGAGCTGAACTCATGAGGGCTTTAGTCAGGGGAGTGCAGTAGGTGGTATAGCACTTAGCAGCCACATCAGTCAAACAAATGGTTCAAATGGCTCTGAGCACTATGGGACTTAACATCTTAGGTCATCAGTCCCCTAGACCTAGAACTACTTAAACCTATCGAAACTAAAGACATCATACACATCCATGCCCGAGGCAGCATTCGAAAATTCAAATGGCTCTATGCACTATGGGACTTAACATCTGTGGTAATCAGTCCCCTAGACTTATAACTACTTAAACCCAACTAACCCAAGGACATCATACACATCCATGCCCGCGGCAGGATTCGAACCTGCGACCGTAGCAGCAGCGCGGCTCCGGACTGAAGCGCCTAGCACCGCTGGGCCATTATTCATATCACTTGTGGATTTGCGTTACTGCATTACTGTGGGGAGGGAGGGGGTACTCGTATTAACACCTTCCCGAGTAAACTTAGGTAGATACCAATACCCCATTCGCTTCTAAATAACTATCAGCTTGGTACGTTCGCTGAAGACACAATACTTTCCATTTTCCGGATCATCGTAGGACCAAAGTTTCTTCATTTTCTTGTTAAAGTTAGGTTTACTGTCCTTCTGTTCACCCCATGCAGCCTTCTCAGCAGTGGAAAGATGATACAACCATGCGTTTGAGACGAATTTCTTCTCACAAGGGAACCTCCCCATCGCACGCCCCTCAGATTTAGTTATAAGTTGGCACAGTGGATAGGCCTTGAAAAACTGAACACAGATCAATCGAGAAAACAGGAAGAAGTTGTGTGGAACTATGAAAAAATAAGCAAAATATACAAACTGAGTAGTCCATGTGTAAGATGGGTAACAACCAGGGAGGTGTAAATCCATGAGCGCCGTGGTCCCGTGGTTAGCGTGTGCAGCTACGGAACGATAGGTCCTCGGTTCAAGTATTCCCTCGGGAGAAAGTTTTAATTTTTTATTTTCAGACAATTATCAAAGTTCAGGCACTCACATATAATCAACTTCGCTCTCCAAAATTCCAGGACATGTTCAGTTTTGCTTGGACATATGCAGGATTTGACGGTCTACACACGGAAAAATTTGAAAAAGTTAAAAACATATGTTTTGACAGAGCACAGACAAAACTGTGCGACTGTGAAACTGTAGCATTCATTTGTTGCAGCTTATGTGACAAACTCTTATGTTTTCACAATTTTTTGGGAGTGATTATCACATTCACAAGAAAACCTAAATTGGGCAAGGTAGAAGAATCTTTTTACCCATTCACCAAGTGTAGAAGTTAGGTGGGTCGACAATATATTCCTGTCATGTGACGCACATGCCGTCACCAGTGTCGTATAGAATATATAAGACGTGTTTTCCTGTGGAGGAATCGGTTGACCTATGACCTTGCAATCAGATGTTTTCGGTTTCCATTGGACAGGCACGTCCTTACGTCTACTAATCGCATGGTTTTGCGGTGCGCTCGCAAAACAGACACTAAACTTATTACAGTGAACAAAGACGTCAATGAACGAACGGACAGATCATAACTTTGCAAAAGTAAAGAAAGTAAATTTTTCACTCTAGGGAAGATTTTAACCAAGAACCTCTCGTTCCACAGTTGCTCACGCTAACCACCTCACCTCACCTCACCTCACACTATCCTTGATGTTGCCTATCTTGCACATGGACTACTCAGTTTGTATATTTTGCTTAGTTTTTTCATAGTTCCACGCAACTTCTTCCTGTTTTCTCGATTGATCTGTGTTCAGTTTTTCAAGGCCTATCCACTGTGCCAACTTATAACTAAATCTGAGGGGGGTGCGATGGGGAGGTTCCCTTGTCAGTAAGGACGACACGAATGTAAGAACAACACAACACCCAGACCCTTACCGGAGAAAGTCTCCAACCGGCGCCAGAATCGAACCCGTGCTCCTTTGATTAACAATATGCCACGCTTACACAGCAGCCACCGAGGCAGACTTCCGACTGATTGGAAAAACCGTTTATCTTCGTAGCACCAATTTGAGGATAAATCTAGTCTAACAGTAAGCAATGGAACTTCAGTACCGAGTGATTTATCATCTTCTGCTGTAAACGTCAACTTTGGATCGTTAACACCAAGTGATTTCTCGTATTCTCACTGGCTGACCACAATGAGTAAGTTATCACTCCAAAATTTATCATGAGAAGAAACAACTTTTAGATTTACTCTGGGAAAAACTGTTAGTCTTGTTTATTGACTGCTTTCAAATCCTCGTTAATGTACAAAGGTATTACATCAGCGATACTGCCATACGGTGTCAATCTGTCGGAAGGGACAAGTGAGTAAGTGA
The DNA here is from genome assembly GCF_023864345.2 of Schistocerca serialis cubense. Classification (NCBI taxonomy): domain Eukaryota; kingdom Metazoa; phylum Arthropoda; class Insecta; order Orthoptera; family Acrididae; genus Schistocerca; species Schistocerca serialis. The sequence continues at coordinate 152,640,277 of NC_064639.1, forward strand.
TGGCGCCCAGAATCCGCCGGTAATCCGAGCGGAATATACTTCAGATTATTATTTTATGAGCCGGGCGGGAGCAGATTATACGAGCCCCGACAAGGCAGCCGCCATCGACACCCATCCGGCAGTCAATTTGTGCGCCAGCGGGTGCGCCACTTGGACCAATATGTCATTACGTCGCGGCGCACGGCTCACCGGAATTAATCGTCATATAATTGGCCGATTGTGCGGCGACCCGCCTTCCTATTGTTGACGCATAATTCCGGCCGCCGTGTCACGATGGTCGACCGCGCAGCGCGTAAACATACGCGCGCCTGCAAACACACGCGCACGCCGGCACCCATACATATGCGCGCGCATAGCACAACCCCATTACATTACTACTGCGCTGCATTCACGACGCCTGTTGTCTGGCGTGACTGCCACTGTGGCCACACCTACTAACAAGATGTACTGACGTCATTTATGAAACATACAGAGCGAGGTGAAAGCAAGGCCATGGGCTATTAGTATCAGGCTGAGGACTGACATATATCTAAAGGGACCGAAAGATTATATGTACTTGGAATTTGAAACTAACAGCTGTGTCGTAATTCAAACGTTATTAATTTGAAACATGCCACCAGTTTCGACTCGAGAAAGGATCAGCCTCTGGCGCCAAGCGTATTCTGCCGTCAGGATGCAAACCACAATAACAAAGACTAACGGTGTCTTCAAATGGAAACAGTACTACTTATTAAGCATGTTACGCCAGCACGTGCAACCAACAAAGTCGAGTGCAATAAAGCCAAAATCAGCGGGATTACATAACTGATAGTAAGAAGCCCACCAGTGGTCACAGCATTGTTTTCGTTTGAAGACTCCATTGTGATTCGTACGTCGATGACAGATTATGCTTTCTCGCGTCGAAACTGTTAGCATGTTTTGAATAAACAACGTTTCAATTACAGTACATCTGTTGGTTTCAGTTTTGTTATTAAAGTTCGTCACGTCCGGCTAGCGTCGCACCGTCCTCGATGGATTACCAGTGAAGGATTACAAATGGTTCGAATGGCTCTGAACACTGTGGGACTTAACTTCTGAGGTCATCAGTCCCCTAGACCTTAGAACTACTTAAACCTAACTAACCTAAGGACGTCACACACATCCATGGCCGAAGCAGGATTCGAACCTGCGACCGTAGCGGTCGCGCGGTTCCAGACTGTAGCGCCTAGAACCGCTCGGCCACTCCGGCCGGCAAAGATTACAGATCTGAATGTTAGTCAGTACAACGAGACATGAGGCTGTTAAGCGTTACAGCGACTATTAACGTTATTTTGATTTTCTGTAATGATGTGTGAAAATTCATAGCAAATAGTATATCAGCTCTTCACATTATTCAGTTTACGGAGTCTGCCTAATCTGTCGCAACAGTCATGTTGTGAAGGGTAATTTGGAAATGAGGTGAATATTTTAGTCAGTCACAATTTCCACATCGACAATTTCCAGCTAAGAAACTCCATTAAACGTCTGTATGATTTTCAGAGTACAGTATCAGTTGTTTAAATGTTATGTATAAATGAAGCCTCACGAAACAGGCCAGCGTAGCTGTTCATATTCTCGTGCAAGATTAATGCCTATAAGTAATTATAAGATCTCCAAAGCTCAGTGTGTTTAGGACCACTGACCTAACCATGTACGTTTGTAGGTTTTCGCAGCCAAACTTAATGTCCATAACACACACCTGGGGGGTAGGCGGTGGCATGTTGTAAAATTGTATATTAACGTTTGGAGTGGGAAATTGCCCCTAAGAGGCAGAAGAATCGGCAACGATCGACGGCAGGAGGTTGGAGAAGGCATATGGAAATCACTGCATTTAACATACATAATGTGTATCTACAGGTCATGTGGCCAGTAGCTAAAAACTATCATGAAGATCTCTCCGTTGGCGAAATATTCCGGACTAGTCTCCCATTCGGAACTCCAGGAGGGTACTGCCAATGGGTTGTGACCACGAGAAAAAGATTAAATAATCAGGGATGTGTAACATTCTACGAGTCGGGGTGTGGTGTCAGAAACTTGAACGTGGTAGGGAAGATAGAAAATCTGAAAAGGGAAATGCTTAGACTCAATCTAGACACAGTGGGGATCAGTGAAGTGATATGGAAAGAAGAGAAGGATTTCTGGTCAGAGGAGTATAGGGTAATGTAGACAGCAGCAGAAAATGGAATAACGGGAGTAGCATTCGTTATGAATAGGAAGGCAGGTCAGAGAGTGAGTCACTGTAAACAGATCAGTGACAGTGTTGCTCTCTCCAGAATCGACAGCAAACCAACACAGACAACGATAGTTCAGGTATACATGCCGTCGTCGCAAGCAGAAAGTGAAGAAATTGAGAAAGTATATGTGGATATTGAACGGATAATTGATAAAGTAAAGGGAGATGAAAATCTGATACCCATTGGGGTTTGGAATGGGGTTGTAGGTGAAGAAGAAAGGGTTATGGAAGAATATGGGCTTAGTAGGAGGAGAAAGACTAATTGAGTTCTGCAATAAATTTCAGCTCGTACTAGCGAATACTCTGTTCAAGAACCACAAGAGGAGGAGGTATGCTTAGAAAAGACCGGTTGATAAGGGAAGATTTCAATTACATTACTTCATGATCAGGCAGACATCCAGAAATTAGATACTGGGTTGTAAGGCGTACCCAGGAATAGACAGAGATTCAAATCACAACGCACTAGTGATGAAGAGGAGACTGCAGAATCAATGCGCAAGGACGTGGGATTCTGAAATGCTAAGTGTGGTGTCTTTGCACTATCGATACCACGTCTGCAGTAGTAGTTCCAATTATCGCCAGTTACTCCCAAGTTACTCTTCGGGACCCAGCCTGTCTTTTGTGCGACGATGTCAGCGGAGCCACTTGGCAGTACAGTGATGTACGTCGCTATTCAGTTCTTACATCGCCTCCGAGGCGTTGACTCACGGCTAGGACTAGAAGTTAAACTTCAGTCAGGTGCAGTGGTACAGAGACTTACAAGGGTGCATGTCAGCACCACTGCACCACATGCAGATCCTCAATGTATATGTTGAGTATCCAAAGTACAACTATTTTACAGCGATGTTCGTTTATTCATTCCATGATTGATTTATGCTTCAGCTCCCATGCAACTTTCTCAACAGAACCGTATTCTGCATGTCTGTCCACCACACGGAAACATAATGTTTGGCACCCTCGCTAAGCGCCATGACAATAAGGAAGGAAGAGATACGCTTGAAGTTCTCTGAGGCTACAGATACTAGGATAATAACTAGCTCAGTAGGCATTTCAGTTGAAGAAGAATAAACAGCTTTAAAAACAGCCGTCACAGAAGTCGGAAAGAGAAATATAATTACAAGAATGGTAACTGCAAAGAAACGTGGGTGACAGATGAAATACTTCAGCTGATCGATGAATGAGTGAGGTACACAAATTTTCACATATCTTCAGGAATACAGAAATAAAAGTCACTTAGGAATGAAATAAATAGACAGTGCAGGAAAGCTAGCGTGCATGGCTGCTTGTAACTTTAAAGATGTCCAAACAGAAATGACTGTCGGAAGAACTCACTCAACACACAGAAAAAGTCAAAACAAACTTCGGTGAAATTAGAAGCAAGGAAGTTAACATTAAGACTGCAATGGGATTTCCACTGTTAAGTACAAAAAACAATGGCTCTGAGCACTATGGGACTCAACTGCTAAGGTCATTAGTCCCCTAGAACTTAGAACTAGTTAAACCTAACTAACCTAAGGACATCACAAACATCCATGCCCGAGGCAGGATTCGAACCTGCGACCGTAGCGTGTTAAGTACAGAGGAGAGAGTGGATAGGTGCAAAGAGTACAGTGAATGTACCTATGAATGGGAGGAATTGTCTGATGACGTACTGGAAGAAGAAACAGGATGCGATAGGGAAGAGATGGAGAATCCCATTTAGAATCAGAATTTAACAGGTCTTTCGATGACTTAAGATCAAATAATGCAGAAGGGATAGATAACATTCCGTAGGAATTTCTAAAATCATCGGACGAAGCGGCAACAAAATGACTACTCACGTTGTTGCCTAGAATTTATGAGAGGGATAAAACACCATCAAACTATCGGAAAAAGTGATCCACACAATTGTGAAGATAGCTAGAACCTACAAGTGCGAGAATTATCGCATAATCAGTTTAGCAGTCACTCACTGAAGTTGCTGATAAAAATAATACATAGAAGAATATAAAAGGATATTGAGGATCTGCTAGACGACGATCAGTTAGGAAATCTAAACGCACCAGAGCTGCAGTGCTGACGATGGGGGTCACAATGGAAGAAAGACTTTATTATTGAATGCTGCCAGAATTGTGCTCATTGTATGCTGTAAGTGTTTCGTAATACTATAGAATCGGACTACACTGGGAAAAGATGGTGTAGAAAATAAATCTTATCTCACTTTTTTGATATGTAATTCATTTATCATTTACTGTGTCACAAATTACTGTATCTAGCAGCAATGAAAGGTAGGTAGTGTTGTGTCTAGACAAGACAGCCTAGACAAAATGAGAGGAAGCCGAAAGGCACGCGCTTAAACTCACGCAGGCTGGCGTGAGGTCTGAAACAGGATACGTAATGAATGCTATAAAGAAAAGTACGTAGCTGCTGGAATACTTAACTTTAATCCACAATTGGTGAACATTGGTCTTGTTGATACAGTATTATCATCTCAATATAACTTGGTGATGGCGCCTTGCTAGGTCGTAGCAATTGACTTAGCTGAAGGCTATGCTATCTATCGTCTCGGCAAATGAGAGCGTATTTGTCAGTGCGGTGTCGCTAGCAAAGTCGGCTGTACAACTGGGGCGAGTGCCAGGACGTCTCTCTAGACCTGCCGTGTGGTGGCGCTGGGTCTGCTATCACTGACAGTGGCGACACGCGGGTCCGACGTATACTACCGGACCGCGGCCGATTTAAAAGCTACCACCTAGCAAGTGTGGTGTCTGGCAGTGACACCACAGGTAGGATATTAAAAACCAGATGATACTGTTCTGTAAGTTTGGGATGTTTATCGCGACAGAAAAATATTTCGCATTAATAAGCCCTATTGCTATTTTTCACGCTATTTAACTGAATTTCAGGAACAGATGATTACGACTGCAGAGAGACAGTGTGCACGTAGGAATAGCAACACACTTTCTTGTGCCGCGAGAAGGATTTATGTGAGGTAAATCTCAGTGAATGAAATCTGCCAGTTATGATGATGAGGTCCCATACTCCGAGGAGCGTAGAAAACGAAGCGGGAAATCCGCACCGCCGAACTAGGCAAGATCCTAGCGGTGGTGGTTTGCCATTGCCTTCCTCCGACCGTAATTGGGATGAATGATGATAATCAAGACAACACAAGAACACCCAGTCATCTCGAGGCAGGAAAAATCCCTGACTCCGCCGGCAATCGAAACCGGGAGCCCGTGCGTGGGAAGCGAGAACGCTACTGCAAGACCACGAGCGGCGGACAATCTGCCAAATGAAGCCAAAATTTGCAAGCAAGTACAGTGTGCCAAGTCGATGTGGAAGGGAACAGCAGAAGCATGGAAGTACCAAGGAAGAAAAATGAACGACCGCATCGCGTCCTACTGGTATTTCCACAGTTTTAGCTCAAGGCTGGAACTCTGCAATGGATGTGAACCCATCTGCGTCGACGGTTCAACATCGTCCGCTGATGATTCGCATCCTGCCCTTCACGGCATCTACTGTCCCGAATACACAAAGGCCCTGCAAAACCTGGCAAACTGAATTACCATTTACTCTGTTTGCAACGCCATTTATCTTTGCTCCCGTGAAAACACTAGGGGCGTTCAAAAAGTAATGCAACACATCCTTTTCTCGGTTGAAAAAATTTGGAATTTGCTGTGGTATACTGTGGATTATTCTCGCTTCAGGCCCTATAGCGTCACGGAGTTCCAAATAGGTGGCGGCTCTATGCGCAGCCTTCAAAATGGCAACTGTAGTAGGGGCGCGTCCCAAGCAGAGACCTCTCAGTTACCTTTGGTGGAAAACGAAAGCAGAATGTCTACGGTGACCTGGCAGTAAACAAAAGCTCGGAAAGTCATCGAGCGTTGAGTCGTGATCATCGCTACAAGGTCACGCGTTCCGGTCGGCCGCAATGTAGGAACGTGTGGGCACTCTCATTCTAGGTGATCGATGGATCACGATCATACACCTCACTGCTCAGCTATACGTCTCTGTTGCTAGTGCTGACACATTCTTCCACCAATTGGGGTACTCAGTGTTCCCATTGGGTTCCTCGCCGCCTAACGGAAGACGATAAAGAGCAACGGAGGACCATCTGTGCCGAGTTGACTGCGCGATACGAGGCTGATCACGTCATTTCTCTGTCGAAAATCATCACAGGTGGCAAAACATGAGTTCATCACTTCGAGCCGAAAACAAACAACAGTCTGTGGAGCAGCACCACACCAAAGTAGATGTTCAAAATGAGATTTTCACTCTGCAGCGGAGTTTGCGCTGATATGAAACTTCCTGGCAGATTAAAACCGTGTGCCCGACCGAGACTCGAACTCGGGACCTTCAGGAGTGCTAGTTCTGCAAGGAGAGCTTCTGTAAAGTCTGGAAGGTAGGAGACGAGATACTGGCAGAAGTAAAGCTGTGAGGACCGGGCGTGAGTCGTGCTTCGGTAGCTCAGATGGTAGAGCACTTGCCCGCGAAGGGCAAAGGTCCCGAGTTCGAGTCTCGGTCGGGCACACAGTTTTAATCTGCCAGAAAGTTTCAGAAAGTTCAAAGCTTCAATATCGTCCGCTGATGATTCGCATCCTACCCTTCATGGCATCCACTGTCCCGAATACACAAAGGCCCTGCAAAACCATTTATCTTGTGTTCTGCATCATGGTGCAACGGTCCACTCTGGAGTTCTTGTAATACCCTCATTGAAATGGAAGAAACAATTTCAGAGTGATTGTCACCACAAACATGCAGACGAACGTCTCCAATTGCATGACAATGCGAGGCCTCGCTCAAGTCAGCGCACCCGAGAGGTGCTCGATAAACTTAATTGGACAGTTCTCCCTCATCCACCAAAAAACCCGGCTCTCGCACCTTCCAACTTTCATATGTCTGGTGCAGTGGAGGACGATATCTTCGGGAAGCAGTACGTGGATTATGAGGAGGTTATTGATGCAGCAAGATGTTGTCTCCGGCGTCGACCACTAGAGTGGCACCGTGCGAACATACAGGTCGTCCCAGTAAGGTGACGTAAATCCGTCGAATTGAACGGAGATTCTCTCGAACAATAGGGTCATGTTGCCAAATGATTGGGAAATAATACGGTGTATTGGAATCCTGCATAAAACCAACTTCCTTTAAGAAAAAACCAATCGTTGCACTGCTTCTTGAACCTTCTTCGTTGCTTCACAACAGCGAAAAAGCCTATAGTATGCAACCACCAAAAGAGATTAGTATGTTGCAGGTGTCTATGTGCAGTAGGGATGCAGACGTACCATGATGTAGCTTATACTGCGGCGGGAACAGCTCAGCATAGCGCATTTATGCCACTCTTCCATTGTAGTCAGTGAATGGATACGCAAGACATATTTCGACAGTTCCCTGCCAGGAGGCCGCCCGCACTGCTTTGACCAGAATAAGTTTATTCTTGCCATTTGTACTGCTGTGGAGATATTTTCAGAACAGCATAGGTACACGGTGGGCAAACTGATCCAGAAAATATTTCATGCACCGTAAGTTACTCAAACCAACTTCCATCATCCGCTCCTGTGGCAGCTCATGTACGCTGGGCGTTCAATATGTAATGCAACACATTTTTCTGAAAGCAACTTGGTTTTGTTAAGGATTGCAATACACGTAATTAGTACCCACTATTTCGGCAGGAAACCCTATTTTTCAGCAGAATCACCGTTCAATGCAACGGACTCACGCCCCCTTACTGTGAGTGCTGGTAAGCCCACATGGCTCCACTCTCCTGGTAGGCGTCGGAGCCAACGTTTTGCTGCATCAATAACCACCCCGTCATCAACGTACTGCTTCTCGCGCAGTGCACCCTTCGTTGGCCCAAACAGGGAAGTTGCTCTTTATGGTCTTCTGGTAGGTGGTGAGGAACCAAGCTGGCGCGTACCTTTGAGTACTCCAACTAGTGGCCGACTGTGTCAGCGGTACCAACAGAGATATCCAGTTTAGCAGCGGGGTGTTTGATTGTGTTCCGTCGATTTTGTAGAGGGAAAGTGTCCGCACGTTCCAACACTGCATAGCTGTGTGCGGCTGGCTGGCACGCGGGAGATCGGATAGGTTTGGACGACCTTGTTGCGATGGTGACAGACGCTTCGCCCAACGTCTCACAGTAATTTTGTTTTTGCTAGGTCTCCACAGACATTCTTCAAACGCCTATGAGTATCTGCGATGCTCTGGTTTCCTTCGAAAAGAAAATCAATGACAGCTCTCTGCTTGCAACGCACCTACATTACAGACGCCATTTTGAAGGCTACGTATAGCCCTGCCACCAGTCGGAACTAGGTAAAACTATGGGGGATGAAGCAGGAATATTCCGCGATATCAGACAAGAAATTCCGTATTTTTTTCCACCGAAACTTGACGAGAAAAAACAGTATTGTGGTGGTAGCCTTTAAATCGGCCGCGGTCCGGCAGTATACGTCGGACCCGCGTGTCGCCACTATCAGTGATTGCAGACCGAGCGTCGCCACACGGCAGGTCTAGAGAGACTTCCTAGCACTCGTCCCAGTTGTACAGCCGACTTTGCTAGCGATGGTTCACTGACAAATTACGCTCTCATTTGCCGAGACGATAGTTAGCATAGCCTTCAGCTACGTCATTTGCTACGACCTAGCAAGGCGCCATTATCATTTGCTATTTATCTTGTGATGCATGTACCGTCAGACCGATGTTCACCAATTATGGATTAAAGTTAAGTATTCCAGAAGCTACGTACCCTATTTTGCTAGTCTCAACTCCTTGTCATTTTCCAGATCTCACGCCAGCCTGCGTGAGCTAAAACGCGTGCCTTTCGGCTTCCTGTCATAGTGGATTGGCTGTCTTGCCAGTCCACAACAAGTATTGCACTACTTATTGAACGCCTCTCGTAACTTTTGTTGCTTAGCTTAAGGTGCGTTACATACGAAGGCTGCTTCTTTTGGTTTTTTTTTTTTTTTCATTTTTGTTTCCAAATTCCGATAAGTTGTGAAATAGTAGGCACAACGAAAATCAAAAACTGACTAATCATGAAAAACGCTCACTTCACGTCTGCGCTTTCAAAGGAAATATTATTCAAGACCTTCATTGCCTGGCATTACAACACACGCCATCCACAATATTGAACCGAATACTTCGTAAGCACTGTGTATTGGTTGACTCTTCCCCTGCTTTGTTTTACTCTTAGAGGTGTAAAGTTTTTATCTGTCACTGAATCTCTTGTTACTAACAGTGTTATCTATAACTCTTGCATGTTTACCCCACAGGGTGAAGTGCTTTACAAATTTAACAATCGTCTCACCTTGAGAATGCCTGGAATGTTGTCAGGTGAAACACCGGTACAAGAATTAATAATATTGAGCAGGAACTACAAAAAAGTATAGAAAAGCGATATTTTGTTTCATCATTTAGCTACACTTTCCAAATATTTCTGTACATAGGAACCGCTCCGTCTTAGACATCTGTCGTAGCATGGTACCAACTTTAAAATACTGCATAGATACGACTCGATTGTTATATTACTATTTCAATGCGGATGAATACCATCGTTCATCCCCTTAAAGGAACACAGTCAGGCTGCGAGCAACAGCGAAACTGATTGGGGTCAAAATATCAGTGGTGAGCAGCAGTTTGGAATTTGAGTCAGATGGGAACTGTGTCTGGATGATCGAGGCGGTCAAGACGTTCGTTCGCGAGAGCTTGGGAAATGGACGGGATAGCAACATCATTCGTAAGCAGCACCTGCGAAATTGAGTCGGAGGGAACACTCTTCGGATGGCTGAGGTGGTCACGGGGACCATTCGCGAGAAGCAGAGGAGACGGGTTCGAATACCGGTCTGGTGATAAATTTTCAAATGCAGCTGTTGTATTATTTCAGCGTCAAAAACACCTATGTTTAGTTTCCGTTTAGTTAACTTTCCAATACCGTCGTCGTAGAAGGCCTGTAACATTCACCAAATCCGTGCGCTGTTCTGCTACTCGTCTGTGCCAAAATTCTGTCATAGCCAGTGGTTCATTTGAACAGAGAGATGAAAATCAGAGGAAGCCAAGTCCTGGCTGCATAGTGGGTGATCAAACATTTCCCACCGGAAATACGAAACGCGCAAGATATCTTCGTTGCTGCTGTAGTATGTGGTTGAGAACTATTATGAAGGGGGAGACGCATGACAGTTACGCAACGGCGGCTGCATGAAAACTGACGCAACACCTCAGCAGGACTTCACACTTGGCGGAGCTACCATTTTTTTGGTGTCTTTACATGCTCACTATGGGCTTTGAACTGAAAAGCGCAACGTGTCACGATAGGCGGACATAGTAGAGCCACTGTCGAACACATCTGTGCAAAGCTTCACTAGATTGTCACTGCGGCTTTAATTTCGCTACGGATCGTAGTTTGAAGAAAAAATAGCCATCATGGTTTCAGGGCCTGTTACATTTTGCCCGTTGTGTACGACGATAAATGGGGTTAAGAAAACATTGAGAGTGGTTCTAGGCGCTTCAGTCTGGAACCGCGCGACCGCTACGGTCGTAGGTTCGAATCCTGCCTCGGGCATGGATGTATGTGATGTCCTTAGGTTAGTTAGGTTTAAGTAGTTCTAAGTTCTAGGGGACTGATGACCTCAGATGTTATGTCCCATAGGGCTCAGAGCCATTTGAACCATTTTTGAAAACAATGAAATGCAGTAACTGTGTAACTAGCAGCCGTAGAACATCGGTCTCTAATATAAAAAAAAATGGCCTGGGACGACTAGGACTCGTTCACAGAGAGTTCTGTACGGAGAAAATTATCTATACAGGCAGTTCATCCATTTCGAGGATCGAAAATGTCGACCACTTTTCCGTGTTGTTGACACTGATACTGGCGGAATATCGCTCCCAGAGAATCCAAGATTTTCGAGAATGTTATGGTTTCAATAATAAAAATATGATATAAAGTCAGGCAAGAGGCAGGCGACCATTATTATAATAATCAGTAGCTCTCCATTTATTGTGAGAGGATCGTAATGGTTTTTTTTTTTTTTTTTGGTCATCGGTCTACTGACTGGTTTGATGCGGCCCGCCACGAATTCCTTTCTGTGCTAACCTCTTCACCTCACAGTAGCACTTGCAACCTACGTCCTCAATTATTTGCTTGACGTATTCCAATCTCTGTCTTCCTCTACAGTTTTTGCCCTCTACAGCTCCCTCTAGTACTATGGAAGTCATTCCCTCATGACTTAGCAGATGTCCTATCATCCTGTCCCTTCTCCTTATCAGTGTTTTCCACATATTCCTTTCCTCTCCGATTCTGCGTAGAACCTCCTCATTCCTTACCTTATCAGTCCACCTAATTTTCAACATTCGTCTATAGCACCACATCTCAAATGCTTCGATTCTCTTCTGTTCCGGTTTCCCCACAGTCCATGTTTCACTACCATACAATGCTGTACTCCAGACGCACATCCTCAGAAATTTCTTCCTCAAATTACGGCCGGTACTTGATATTAGTAGACTTCTCTTGGCCAGAAATGCCTTTTTTGCCATAGCGAGTCTGCTTTTGATGTCCTCCTTGCTCCGTCCGTCATTAGTTATTTTACTGCCTAGGTAGCAGAATTCCTCAACTTCATTGACTTCGTGACCATCAATCCTGATGTTAATTTTCTCGCTGTTCTCATTTCTAATAACTTCTCATTACCTTCGTCTTTCTCCGATTTACTCTCAAACCATACTGTGTACTCATTAGACTGTTCATTCCGTTCAGTAGATCATTTAATTCTTCTTCACTTTCACTCAGGATAGCATTGTCATCAGCGAATCGTATCATTGATATCCTTTCACCTCGTATTTTAATTCCACTCCTGAACCTTTCTTTTATTTCCATCATTGCTTCCTCGATGTACAGATTGAAGAGTATGGGCGAAAGGCTACAGCCTTGTCTTACACCCTTCTTAATACGAGCACTTCGTTCTTGATCGTCCACTCTTATTATTCCCTCTTGGTTGTTGTACATATTGTATATGACCCGTCTCTCCCTGTAGCTTACCCCTACTTTTTTCAGAATCTCGAACAGCTTGCACCATTTTATATTGTCGAACGCTTTTGCAGGTCGACAAATCCTATGAAAGTGTCTTGAGTTTTCTTTAGCCTTGCTTCCATTATTAGCCGTAACGTCAGGATTGCCTCTCTCGTCCCTTTACATTTCCTAAAGCCAAACTGATCGTCACCTAGCGCATTCTCAATTTTCTTTTCCATTCTTCTGTATAATATTCTTGTGGGCAGCTTCGATGCATGAGCTGTTAAGCTGATTGTGCGATAATTCTCGCACTTGTCAGCTCTTGCCGTCTTCGGAATTGTGTGGATGATGCTCTTCCGAAAGTCAGATGGTATGTCGCTAGACTCATATATTCTACACACCAACGTGAATAATCGTTTTGTTGCCACTTCCCCCAATGATTTTAGAAATTCTGATGGAATGTTATCTATCCCTTCTGCCTTATTTGACCGTAAGTCCTCCAAAGCTCTTTTAAATTCCGATTCTAATACTGGATCCCCTATCTCCTCTAAATCGCCTCCTGTTTCTTCTTCTATCACATCAGACAAATCTTCACCCTCATAGATGCTTTCAATGTATTCTTTCCACCTATCTGCTCTCTCCTCTGCATTTAACTGTGGAATTTCCGTTGCACTGTTAATGTTACCACCGTTGCTTTTAATGTCACCAAAGGTTGTTTTGACTTTCCTGTATGCTGAGTCTGTCATTCCGACAATCATGTCTTTCTCGATGTCTTCACATTTTTCCTGTAGCCATTTCGTCTTAGCTTCCCTGCACTTCCTATTTATTGCATTCCTCAGCGACTTGTATTTCTGAATTCCTGATTTTCCCGGAACATGTTTGTACTTCCTCCTTTCATCAATCAACTGAAGTATTTCCTCTGTTACCCATGGTTTCTTCGCAGCTACCTTCTTTGTACCTATGTTTTCCTTCCCAACTTCTGTGATGGCCCTTTTTAGAGATGTCCACTCCTCTTCAACTATACTGCCTACTGCGCTATTCCTTATTGCTGTGTCTACAGCGTTAGAGAACTTCAAACGTATCTCGTCATTCCTTAATACTTCCGTATCCCACTTCTTTGCGTATTGATTCTTCCTGACTAATGTCTTGAACTTCAGCCTACTCTTCATCACTACTATATTGTGATCTGAGTCTATATCTGCTCCTGGGTACGCCTTACACTCTAGTTTCTGATTTCGGAATCTCTGTCTGACCATGATGTAATCTAACTGAAATCTTACCTTATCTCCCGGCCTTTTCCAAGTATACCTCCTCCTCTTGTGATTCTTGAACAGGATATTCACTATTACTAGCTGAAACTTGTTACAGAACTCAATTAGTCTTTCTCCTCTTTCATTCCTTGTCCCAAGCCCATATTCTCCTGTAACCTTTTCTTCTACTCCTTCCCCTACAACTGCATTCCAGTCACCCATGACTATTAGATTTTCTTCCCCCTTTACATACTGCATTACCCTTTCAATATCCTCAAACACTTTCTCTATGTGTTCATCTTCAGCTTGCGACGTCGGCATGTTTACCTGAACTATCGTTGTCGGTGTTGGTCTGCTGTCGATTCTGATTAGAACAACCCTGTCACTGAACTGTTCACAGTAACACACCCTCTGCCCTACCTTCCTATTCATAACGAATCCTACACCTGTTATACCAGTTTCTGCTGCTGTTGATATTACCCGATACTCATCTGACCAGAAATCCTTGTCTTCCTTCCACTTCACTTCACTGACCCCTACCATATCTAGATTGCCCCTTTGCATTTCCCTTTTCAGATTTTCTAGTTTCCCTAACACGTTCAAGCTTCTGACATTCCACGCCCCGACTCGTAGAACGTTATCCTTTCGTTGATTATTCAATCTTTTTCTCATGGTAACCTCCCCCTTGGCAGTCCCCTCCCGGAGATCCGAATGGGGGACTAATCCGGAATCTTTTGCCAATGGAGAGATCATCATGACACTTCTTCAAATACAGGCCACAAGTGCTGTGGATACACGTTACGTGTCTTTAATGCAGCGGTTTCCATTGCCTTCCGCATCCTCATGTAGTTGATCATTGCTGATTCTTCCGCCTTTAGGGGCAATTTCCCACCCCTATGACAAGAGAGTGCCCTGAACCTTTATCCGCTCCTCCGCCCTCTTTGACAAGGCCGTTGGCGGAATGAGGCTGACTTCTTATGCCGGAAGTCTTTGGCCGCCAATGCTGATTATTTATCAAAATTTAGGCAGTGGCGGGGATCGAACCCGGGACCGAAGATGTTTTGGTTATTTTTTTATATTTTTTATTTTTTTTGAAAACCCGTGTTAAAATGGAACTAAAGAAACAAGTGCCACCGCCACTTTTCATCCTATAACAAAAAAATCTGGGCCACTTCAGGCGTTGGCTCCTGACTAAACCTGCCCCTGAGAGCTGCCTATATACCAGGGGAAATATGGGAAATCAAGGTTAGGGCTATCCTTACAAACAAAACAAAATCTTCCTTTTTCTAGTGATCAGAGGCCTTATGCGCCCCGCTGGTAATATGTTGAGTCACGTCTTCTCGAAATTGATGTGTTCCGTTCAGTTGTTCAGAAATGTTCATTGTTCAAACAGGAAACCTTCTTCTCTCTTGGCTTAACACATTCCAGCTGCGAGGCGGCTCGTGGAAAGCACTCCCAAGGAAGTTCGAGAAAAATTGTCTCTATTTTGGGTGACGGACAACGACATAATGACGGTCATTGAGGTATGTCCAAAATCGAGTACAGAGTCTACAGTTTGTCCAAATATGTAGTGAATGGCATGTCAGCGAATCCAATTCACAGCATTGGTCTTTGTCCGAGGAAAATAGTCACGTTCCGGAAATAATAATGAAAGGGGAGTAATCCGATCCGGAATGTCCCGCGTTATAAAAGCCACAATACGTCGAACCAAGTGCCAAACCTCCGCCGCCCGTCCGCAAATAAACCGATGTTCATCATTGTCTGGCACTCCACACGTGGAGCATAGAGGTGATTGGGCGAGGTGGATACGATGAAGGCGAAATTGGTTGATTTGCTTACCATTGACAGTTAGGTACCAGACAGATTGTACATTCGTGTCAAGGTAACAGGCGAACACCGCGCGCCATACATGTCGCCAGTCAACCTGGGGGAACTTTTGTTCAATCGGGTTAGGTGGACGACCTAATTGGAGGACAATGTATACTGCCTTTGTCTTGAGTAAAAGCTGTCTTGGTAAGGTGAGGCGTAGATAACTGAGTTCCAGAAAGAAGTACCGTATATAATGGAACTGGGCCGGAACATCCGAGATCATCACTGGGGCTGACAGTGAGACCGGCGAATATGCCGACAGGAGGAGACCAGTGAGGCTCGTTGGGCAACGTGTCCATACCGTCATCTGGGAGCTGACAAATAGGGCGCGAGCTCTATCCTGCTCGTGAAACAGACCTATCCCTCCTCGTTCACGGGGAAGAGTAAGGGTTGCATAGTTAACTTTGAACAACATCCCAGAGCTGACGAAAGATGCCATCGCTGCCAACATGCGACGTGCCACGGTAAGCGGGAAAGGTAGAACTTGTGCTACATGGGGAACTCGGGATGCGACATATGTATTGACATATCGAGCTCGTTGGAGAATATCTAGGGATCGAAGGCGATGGTCCATAAGACCTGCTCTGATCATTAAAAGGAGTCGTCGGCAGTTGATGGTGGCTGAACGCCGGAGATCAGATGAACAATCGATTCCCAAACAACGAATGGTATCAACGGTGGTGAGAGGTGTAACGCACTCCACGGGAAGTCCCGTGCCAATGAGCATAACTTGTGACTTACGTACGTTTAAAGAGCTACCCGACGCCTCACCATAAGTCGCTACCCACGTCAAAACAGCTCGAACCTCGTCGGCATTACGTAAACAGATGACGACATCGTCAGCATAGGCCGTGCAACAGAATCGGTAGCGATCTATGGACAACCCTACCAAACGTAGTCTTAGTCCACATAGCAAGGATTCCAAGGAAAAGGCGTACAAAATTGCTGATAGAGGGCAACCTTGACGTACGGATCGACCTATTATTATCGGTGGAGTGAGTCTGCCATTGTACAGGCACCCCGCAGAAGGCGCATCACTACCGTGATAACGGCGACTGGGAAACCCATATGGTGGAGAACGGCCGTAAGGAACGAATGGTCAACCCTATCAAAAGCTTGACTAAAGTCCAAAGACGCAAGTGCCCCAGAGAGGCTTTGTGCCTGGGTAACGGCGATCATATCCCTGTAGCGGCATAAAGCCGTGCGAATATTATTATTTCCTCCCAAAGATGCTTGGTCTGGCGACACAACGTATCGGGCAACGTTTTTAAGTCGTGCTGCCAAAAGGCGAGTGAAGATTTTTATATCACTGTTAAGGAGGGTGAGGGGCCGATAATCACTGATATTGTCGCCACCGTGCGGTTTATGTACAGGAATAATAATTCCTTCCAAGAAAGCGTCCGGCACAGGTACTTCCGGAGACATCAGTTCCCGACAGATGGAGGTGAAGGTGGACTCTAACAAATCACGGAAGGTGCGATAAAATTCGAGGGGAAGACCGTCGGGTCCTGGGGAGCGATTGATGGTTCCTGCCCGGATCGCATCGCGGACTTCCTTATCAGTCACCTCTGACATCAAGTCAATCGCCGCATCTCCTGGGATACCACCGAAGATGAGCTGTGAGACTTCCTCGATCAACTCTGGGGAATGTGGAATTGCGGCGTAGAGCTGCCGGTAGTGGGCGTGAAGCACATTCCCTATTGCAGATTGGGTTACGTAGCGACGCCCTTCTTGATCCGTTAGGACGTGAATCAATTTTCGGCGTCGATTTTGTCGTTCTTGGATGATATGGTACATCGACGGATGTTCATGAGGCATGCGATCAGCAGTACGAGATCGTACTATCGCTCCTTCCAAATGCCGTCGCATGAGATTGGAGATTTGGGCCTTAGCTTGGTTCATCCTTGTATGGCGCTCATGGTAGGCTGGCATCGTGGAGCATTCTCGTAGGATCCTGTAGTAAAAGTCCATAGTGCTCTTCCTCCAAGCGACAACATCTTTGCCATACCGGATTAAAGTTTTTCGAAGAGCAGGTTTTGCACACTGGATCCACCAGGATATGGTAGACGGATACGTGGGTCGGCGTCTATTACATGTGATACAAGTGTCTTCTATTAGAAGTCGACAGTCAGGTGAATTAAGAAGTGCCGTGTTCAGTTTCCATAAACCACGTCCGTGCCATACTGCCTGTCTTGTGAGAACAACATCACAGAAGTAAGCCTCATGGTCTGAGAAAGCAACAGGCCAGATTTCAGCCTGTCGAGTGTGTTGAATTAGGGATCGCGAGATGTAGATGCGATCTAGTCGGCTAGAGGAGTGGGCAGTGTAGTACGTAAAGCCCAAAAGATCACCGTGAACATGTCTCCATGTGTCGACAAATTGTAGCCGCGTGACGACAGTTTCCAGAGCTGCGCATGGTGAGTGACGCGGCAATTGATCCTGAGGTCGCTGGGTGTAGTTGAAGTCTCCACCCATGACCCAGTCATCGTGTGGTCCCATAAAAAGGGGTGTAACTTCATTCGCGAAGAAGGCATTGCGTTCACGACGGTAGCTGGAGCCCGACGGTGCATAAATGTTGATGATGCGTACACCAAAGAGAGTAAGGGCCATACCTCTGCCACTGGGGAGGTATAGGACATCTTCGGCAGGAAGACCTTCGCGTAAGATGATGGCAACACCACTACCGGTGTCCGAAGCGGGAGAAAGATGCACCGTGAAGCCATGTGGTGGTGAAAAATCGGCGACATGCACTTCCTGAAAAAGCACAATATCTATGTCCGCATCATAAATCATATCGCGGAGCAGCGCCAGTTTGTGGGGCGCACGAATGGTCGCGAGGTTAATCGTTGCGACACGATAATGCTGGTGTTGGAGTCCCACAGGCACAGGTGAGGCTTCTTCTTCAGGAGCGAGAGGTCGTCGATCTTGCCGGTCCGCTGAAGAGGCTGCTATTGTGGAGAGTTTGCGGGCGCGGGCGCAACCGATGGGGGTGCCCCATCATCAGCAGCGTCCACCCCAGTCCCTTCGATCTCCACATCGTCCGCCCAGGAGACTGATACTGCGGTAGGGCATCGGCTGTGCACATCATCCACGTGGAGAGGAGACGTAGTTTTCGTCTCATCGGATTGGCTCTCTTCAACGTCGACCTGTGGGGGCGACGGCGCCAGTAAGGAGGGGTGTTCGTTGCCAATGGTCGCCTGTGGCGGGTCTTTCGCATCAGACTTTTCGTCATCAAAGAGCGGTTTGTCGTCCATCTTCGGGTCTGCATCCCTGGTATCCATCCGTAGAATGGATTCATCAGGGGGTGTACGGCTACGTTTCTTTCTCTTTCGTGTCGACCCTTGTTTTCGAACAGGTCGTTCAGAGTCCGATTGCGGGTGGCTTTCGTCTGACTCCGGACCAGTCTGAAGGAAAGCAGAAGTAGGTACCACTCCCGGATCAACGTCCATCTCAGTAGCATTTTCAGTCACAGTGCTGCGATGATTCGGCAGGTCAGGATCTGGCGTCTGGGGCACCTCAGAAGGAATCTCAGGAGCGGTTGCATCTACCTGATCAGACGTCGTCAACGGAGCAGGAAGACTCTGTGTAGACGTGCTACCTTCCTGGGCAACCTTGGCGTATGTGACAGGGCGTCTGGATCAGGCGGCGTCGTATGCAGGCGGATATGACGTGGCCTTCTTGTCCACAACCCGCACATGTTCGGGGTTGGCCGTCGTACATGACAATGGCTCGCACCCTGCCAATGGTCAGGTATGATGGTATATGTTTTTTCAGTTCAATTTTGACCTGACGCACACCATTAGGTCGTGAAGGTTTGCCATTTTTCCTCTACGTAACCGATGACGTTACCGTATGGTTGTAACGCAGAGACAACATCGTCCTTCGGCACTTCAAAAGATAGTTCAAACACCCTAATCATGCGTTGACCGTACTCTGCGAGTTCAAGTGTTACAGCTCCGACGTGACCATCAGAGTATTTGAACTGAAGTCCATTGGCATGGCGGCGAATAACATCTTCACACACCTCGGTGTTTGTCATTTTAATATGAACGAGACTACTCGTGATCGAAAAATGGATTCCGATAACGTGGTTAGGATCTAAACGAACTTCTTCACGTATGAACGATTCAACTTCATGTGCACGAGGTCGCGCATGTTCAGCTGGGAAGGAAACTTTAAGGGTCGCACGGCGGTAAGCGCTCGACATGTTGTTCACAGTGGACGGACACAAGCCTTAAAGCTACGACGCGGAAGTAAACAACGCCTGCAGCGGAGCACTGGTGGGCGCGCGGGGCCGTCCGCACGCTGCCACGGCTGAGAGCCGACTGTGTTTTATGAATCAAAGGCGTTACCCCTAGACCACGGGTAATGGCAAAAGTCAAATATGAGGCAAGGAATGGCTTTATTGTTCATATGAAGGGTTTCGGAATTTGTCCATCATCAAGTATCCAGCAGAGATTATTGCACGTCGATTTCACTTTCCAAGTTTTATATGAAACAAACATTCGCAGACTAGTCGCTGCTGGATATCTGATAACGGATATATTCCGAAATGCGTCATATGAGCAATAAAAACATTCCTTGGCTTCTACCGTTGATTCCCAGTCACCATGTATGGAGAGACAGATTGCTTTAATTTCAGGTCTGACGTCGGATAAAAAATGGCAAAAGAAATATTATTTTTCGGGTGATATATTAAAA
The DNA here is from genome assembly GCF_023864345.2 of Schistocerca serialis cubense. NCBI lineage: Eukaryota > Metazoa > Arthropoda > Insecta > Orthoptera > Acrididae > Schistocerca > Schistocerca serialis. Next base: position 152,660,318 of record NC_064639.1, read on the forward strand.
GTTAACAATTTGCGGATTTTTTCCTTTATTGTTACTGTGAAACCTTGCTTCTTCCCAAATTTCATGACTCTAAGCCAACGGGAAGTACCCTATTGGTTTTCATGAGTGAGTTTGTGAGTTTCAAAATACGTTGCAATGACTTAGAAGCTTAAATTTGTTATACCGCGAGGGACCTAATTAGTTTAGTATTTGTTTTAAACTTGAACTTGATACGCCTACATGTTACCGACATAAAGTGGTCTTAATAGACGGCTGGACAGGCAGACGGACGCAACAGAGGTCCTATACGGGCTTCGCTTTTACAGACTGAGGCACGAAAACCTAAAAATCAGAAATTTAGACAACATTGTCTATGGAGTACAGCAACATGACACTACATTTAGGTTCAAAAAAATGAGCAAATGTGTGTGAATTCCTAAGGAACCAAACTGCAGAGGTCATCGGTCCCGCCGGCCAGGGTGGCCGAGCGGTTCTAGGCGCTACAGTCTGGAACCGCGCGACCACTACGGTCGCAGGTTCGAATCCTGCCTCGGGCATGGATGTGTGTGATGTCCTTAGGTTAGTTAAGTTTAAGTAGATGTAAGTTCTAGGGGACTGATGACCTCAGAAGCTAAGTCCCACAGTGCTCAGAGCCATTTGAACCATTTCATCGGTCCGTAGACTTACACTGTACTTAAATTAACTTATGCTGAGAGCAACATACACACACCGATGCCCGAGGGAGGACTCGAACCTCCGGGGGGAGTGGCCGAGCAATCCTCGACATTTAGGTTAAAACCACCAGTCGAGATCGCAATAATGTTAGTTTATTTACGTTTCGTCTTACCTTAAAGCCATCTTCCGAATTCTTGGCCCCCTGTGGCTGGTGATGGTGGCTTCACGGTTTTGTCGTAATACCACGATCGTACACTGGCATTGTGCGATCGTGGTATCACGACAAAACCGAGGAACCGACATCAGTAGCCACAGGGGGTCAAAAATACTGAAGATGGTTTTAACATAAACCGAAACCGCTAAATAAATATTATTGGGATCTCGACTGTTGGTTTGAACCTGAACTGAAAATATCCCTCAACGACGCTCGTTGATATTGACAGTTCACTCTGGGATCGCCTGTTATTAGGAAAAATCGGGGTCGCAGTTTTATAAGAATTTATCCCTCAGGGAGCACACCTCGATGCCCCGTTCACTAGCTAACCATTAGTAGTTACTGCTGCAAGTGTGCGCAGGCTGTTCGAGGCCTGCGTGGAGCTGCAGGCGGTGAGAGTTAATTATTGAGCTAGGGGCCACGTGGAGCAGAGCGCGTGTGCCGACACTTGTCGCGTTTTCCCCACACCGTGTCGCAATATAGCTGCGCGCCCCCCGTGCAGGAGGTCTTTGTTCCATATTCATGCGCGCCCCGCCGCCGTGCTCAAGGTGGCGCTCGCCTCCGCCTCCGCCCGCGCCTCCGCCCCCGCCGCCGCCACAGCCCCGGCCGCCTCCACAGTCGTCTAATTAGCGACTGCGCGCCCCGAGTGCTCGGCAAACACTGGCGGCCGATACAAACAGACAAACTGCCACCGAGACGAGGCGCCGGACTACGCCCCTCGGCGTCAAGACGACGCCGTTCGCCGTCTGCTGCCGCCGCCCGCGTGGCTCAGCGCCGCTCTGCTAGAGGGTGGGGCAAGTAAGAGGGGCGCGGGCGATTGGACACGGCTCGACGTCAATTTGTGACAGCATTAACGGAGGGGGAAAAGACCTACAGTTACTTCCTACAGAATGGAGCAAGTGCACGTACAGCCGGCCGAACCGTGGAGCACATTCATACGAGGATTGCCTAGAAAGTACCAATACACCGCATTTTTTTCTTCAACAGTTCTTTATTGAACATAATAGCGTTCTATCTGCACACCCTATTCTTCACGTAACCTCCATCCCATTCTATGGTCTTCCTTCAGTGTGAAATAAGGGCATATACGACGTGTGACAATAAACTAATGAGACTGATGAGAAAAAAGTGTTGCTTACCGTTTTAGTCACGATTAGTGTTGTCTCCTTAAAAGTAAAATGATTCAAATGGCTCTGAGCACTATGGGACTCAACATCGGAGGTCATCAGTCCCCTAGAACTTAGAATTCCTTAAACCTAACTAACCCAAGGACATCAGACACATCCATGCCCGAGGCAGGATTCGAACCTGCGACCGCAGCAGTCGCGCGGCTCCGGACCGTAGCACCTAGAACTGCTCGGCTACCGCGACCGGCCCTTCAAAGTAGTTAACTTCTGATTGCACACTCTTTTTCCAGCGCTTCTGCCACTGATGGTAACATTTCTGGAACTCATATTCTGTAATGTCCTCCAACACCCTCGTCACAGCTTTTTGGACACCTTGTGTTGTTTGAAAATTGTGTCCCTTGATCGCCGTTTTGACTCTTGGAAATAGAAAAAAGGTCGCACGGAGCGATATCTGGTGAATACGGTGGTGGTGGTGGTTAGTGTTTAACGTCCCGTCAACAACGAGGTCATTAGAGACGGAGCGCAAGCTCGGGTTAGGGAAGGATTGGGAAGGAAATCGGCCGTGCCCTTTCAAAGGAACCATCCCGGCATTCGCCTGAAACGATTTAGGGAAATCACGGAAAACCTAAATCAGGATGGCCGGAGACGGGATGGTGAATACGGTGGCTGTGGTAGTATTGAAATTTGTTTTGAGGTTAAATATTGCTGTACTGACACAGCTGAATGAGATGTCGCATTATCGTGGTGAAGATCTTCAGTTATCATTAGACGAACCGTTTCTCGAGTGATGTTCAGTTCTTCTGCAATCATTTTCATGGATTATCTTCGATCACATCGTACGAGTTGGCGCACCCTGTTCAAAGTTGACATCCGTTCGTGATGCTGATAGTCGTCCACGGCGGTCTTCATCTTCAACATTCGTTCTGCCTTCACTAAACATTTTATGCCATCGAAAAACTTGAGCTCTTGACATAAACTCCTCTCCAAACGCATTCTGAGGCTTACCGTAAGTTGTCGTCGAGTTTTCACCCAGTTTAACGCAAAAAGAAAACCCATACCGTTGCGCAATATTATGCGGTTCCACTTCCGTGACGAGAGACACAAACACGTGTTAACTTATTACAGCACATCTCACGAGTGAGCAGTTGCATCGATGTGCCGCTTGGACTAGAAGCAGCTGATAGACCAAGGTCAAAGTTTTATGCCTACGCAAGCGTGCAGGGTTGCCACATCTTGCAAAGAAAATTAGTCTCATTACTTTATTATCGCACCTCGTATGCCCAGTCGGTACCAATCCTTGTCGTATTGACAAGGCCAGTGCTTCACTGTGTCAATCACCTCCTCATCGTACTCGAAATGTCTTCCACGAATGGCATCCTTTAATTGCCCAAAAAATTGGAATTCCGATGGGGCTAGGTTAGGGCTGTAGGGTGGAGAGGGTATCACTGTGCTTCCCTATCTTGCAATGTGTTCAACAATACTAAGACTTGTGTGGGGCCGAGGTTATCGTGTTGCAGCACATCTCCAGGGTTGCTGTGACGCCAAAATCGCCGAAGCGCTTCTTGAGTTTTGTTAATGTGTTGACATATGTTTCTGAATTAATGGTGCTGGCCCTTGGCATCACATCAAGGAGAGTCTCACCTTCACAGTCCCAGAAGACGGTGATCATGACCTTACCGACGGAAGCTGCTGCTTCGAATTTTTTCTTCTGTAGGAAGTGGAACTGGCGCCATTCCATCGACTGCCGTTTTGTTTCGGGCTCAAAACTGTGAACCCAGGTTTCATCACCTATGAAAATCCGGGACAAGGAGGCCACCCTTTCAGGTTCAAAACCTTGCAACAAATCGAGACAGTTGTTTTTTCCGTGCGATTTGTGATCCGCCGTTAACACCGCGGGACGCATCTTGCACACACTTTTGAGTATCCAAGAGTGCGGATAATTGCATACACACTTCCTCTGCTGATTGACAGGTGCAGTCCAACTGCCGAGTCGTAATCCGTCTGTCCCCGCGAATGACATCAGCTCGCTGCAACATGTCAGGTGTGACAGCCGTGGATGGTCTCCCCGACCGCTGCAAATGGTGGAGCTCCGCCGAACCGCCTTATGATGACATCAGTCTCCGTACCCAGCGGCTAATTGTACTTCTGGCGACAGAAAATGCTCCATAGACTTTGCACAAGCATTTGTGAATATTCCCCACAGTTTCTTTCTCTGCAGTGAGAAATTCAATGACGGCACGTTGCTTGTAATGTACGAGGCCTGTTCAGAAAGTAAGCTCCGATTGATTGCCAAATTGAAACCACAGTGAACATCAGAAATGTTTTACTTGTAACAATTAGCTACACCTTTCAGCTACTTCTCTACGTAGTCGCCGTTCTGACTTAGACTTTTGTCATAGCGTTGTACCAACTTTTCAATAGCCTCATCATAGAAGGCAGCCGCCAGTGCTTTCCGCCAATTCTCCACGCTGGCCTACACCTCGTTGTCTGTGTCAAAATGTTGTCTTCAAAGACAGCGGTTCATGTGACCAGAGATGAAACTTAGGGGGAGACAACTGCGGACTGTATTGTGGGTAATCTCACATTTCCATTTGAAAACGATGGAGGAGCATCTTTATTGCCCCTGCAGAATGCGGCTGAGAATTGTCTTGAAGAAGAAACAGCACCACAGTTATGTAATGTTAGCTGCATAGCTTCAGGCGAAATTTCTCACCAGGCCCTCGTATTTGGCGGCAGACACTATTTTCTAGACATCTTTACGCACTCACTACGAGCTCAGAAATGAGAAGAGCGACGTGATGCTAACTGGGGTTATACTAGAGACACTACCCAACACATCTATGCAAAGCTTTATCGGATTTTCATAGTCGTTTCCATTTCGCGACCGATCGGAGCTTACTTTCTGAACGCCCCTCGTACATCACCTACAGACGCCATTTTGAAACTATCCTGCAGCTACGCTATCTATCGGAAATGACGGAAACTTGACGCGCTCACTCAAGAGACTTCAAATAATACGTACGTAACGTTTCGCATTAGTAGCATTCCTAAAGAATGGGAAAAAAAGTGCGGTGGATTACTTTCTGGGCAACCCTCGTACAATCTTCAAGCCTCACAGATTTGGTAGCAGGGGTCAGTCTGGTCGTGGTCCTAGCTGGTCATCCAGGTCACCTCATCCCTAAATGTGCGATTACTCTGTGTGGGGAACATTCAAGTCTAAGGTGCATCGTAACATCCCTCATAGCTTTAAAGAACTGTAGCAGAATATTTTGAATGAAACTGCACCAATTCCAGCGGTCCAGCTTCGATCCGCTTTCAGCTACTTGCTAACCACGTCCGAAAAGTGCCAAACGCTGAAAAGCGGTCACTTTCAACGTCTGCTATTGTAAGGTTACTAATGTATTTCTTTTCCTCTGCTGCCTTTCTTTGTACCATGGAACTCTGTTCTCCGGGCCAATTTTATGTGCACCACCCTGCATTGCTCTAGTCGCCTGACAACCGACTGAGCTGACGCCATTCCATGGGGACGTATAATCGCTCAACAGCACCAGCTATAAGGAAAAATGTCTGGCTGCAGTTATGCTGTTCTATGCGACACAGAATAGTATACTGCTGTGTCTTCCATAACTGGTGGATTTTGATGCTAAACAATATAAATGGGACGCTGCTCTGCTATTACACCAGACGTCTGGTAACCTATTAAGCTGACGTCATTTCATGGGGAAGGATGGTAGCTCACCAGCATCAGCTTCAAGGACAATGTCTATCTACGGTTGTACTGCACTAGAATCTGTCATACGTGTCACAGGATACTACGTACACTGCAGTGTCTTCCACAAGTTAGTTTATGTGTTGATGGATTTCTATGTGTATAGTGCAAGTGGGACAAATATCAACTTCTCTCCCTCAGCAAGGAGTCCAGGACTAATAACAAATGAAAATCTAAACTTGACTGACCAACAAAGACATAAAGAGTTCTTACTTCTTGGCAGTCTTGGCAGTCTGTACAAACACTGATATTTCCAATTATTGATTAAAGCACTCTCATCCTGCAACTCCATCCTCAGGAAGGTACGTAGTGCCCAGAACTAGTTATGAACGCCTGTGTTTGTTTCATCTCTGACGTTCGACTTTCCGATAATATTTCGACGTTATATGCACAGCTGACCTGGCTGCGTGCAAACAAGCGCAGCGTTTTCCATACACTCTGTCTCGTCTGCTGTCGCTCACATTTCACTCCAACATGAACGCTCTTCTGTCAACAATATAACAGAAACGCCCGTTCCCATCAGAGTAAACTCCTTTCCATCCCACTCCATCACTCAGCCACTTTCGCAATGAACTTTTCAGTAATAACTTCCTTCATTATACAAATCAAAAAAAGTTTTGCATGACCCCGGTACCCAGAACTCTTGAAGTTAGACGTTGACTGCGGTTATTGTATCACGGACACAGTCCATTTTACTGTACAGAGATGTCAGTGAACCCGAAGAAGTCCGATAGCTGATCAGTTCCAGTCATTCCACCAGTAAGTAGGTACACGGCTCGTGTTGTCTGTAGTTCAACCATGCCTAGACGGTCAATACCGCGGTTCGATCGCGTCCACATCGTTACTTTGTGCCATGGAAGGCTCTCAACAAGGGAAGTGTCCAGGCGTCTCGGAGTGAACCAAAGCGATGTTGTTCGGACACGCTGAATATACAGAGATACAGGAACTGTCGATGACGTGCCTCGCTCTGGCCGCCCAAGGGCTTCTACTACAGTGGATGACCGCTACCTACGGATTATGGCCCGGAGGAACCTTGACAGCAAAGCCGCCATGTTGAATAATGCTTTCCGTGCAGCCACAGGACGTCGTGTTACGATTCAAACTGTTCACAGTAGGCTGCATGATGAGTAACTTCGCTTCCGACGCCCATCTTTGCAATCACGACACCACGCAGCGCTGTACAGATGGGCCCATCAACATGCCGAATGGACCGCTCAGGATTGGCATCACGTTCTCTTCACCGATGAGTGTGACATATGCCTTCAACCAGACAACCGTCGGAGACGTATTTGGAGGCAACCCGGTGAGGCTGAACAGCGAGTGCAACATGGTGGAGGTTCCCTGCTGATTTGAGGTGGCATTATGTGGGGCCGATATACGCCGCTGGTGGTCACGGAAGGCGCCACAACGGCTGTACGATATGTGAATGCTATCCTCCGAACGATAGTGCAACCATATCGGCAGCATATTGGCTAGGCATTCGTCTTCATGGACGACAATTTGCGCGCCCATCGTGCAAATCTTGTGAATGACTTCCTTCACTATAACGACATCGCTCGACAAGAGTGGCCAGCATGTTCTCCAGACATAAACCATATCGAACATGCCTGAGATAGATTGAAAAGGGCTGTTTATGGACTATGTGACCCACCAACCACTCTGAGGGTTCTACACCGAATAGCCGTTGAGGAGTGGGACAATCTTGACCTATAGTGCCTTGATGAACTTGTGGATAGTATGCCACTACGAATACAGGCATGCATCAATGCAAGAGGATGTGAAACTGGGTATTTGAGGTACCGGTGTGTACAGAAATCTGGACCACCATCTCTGAAGGTCTCGCTGTGTGGTGGTACACCATGAAAAATGTGGTTTTCATAAGCGTAAATTGCGGAAATGATATTTGTGTTGATCTCTGTTCCAATTTTCTGTACAGGTTCCTGAACTCTCAGAACCGAGGTGATGCAAAAGGTTTTTTGGTTTGCATATTAGAGAACATCTCCAGTTTCAAAAGACAGTTAAAGACAGATCAGCTGTAGCTGCAATAACGATATCATTATCCCTGTATGCACTCGTTGCCCCTTTACACCCTCTTTTCAGTCCGCCCTCGGTAGCTGAGTGGTCAGCGCGACAGAAAGTCAATTCTAAGGGCTCGGGTTCGATTCCCCGCTGAGTCGGAGAGGTTCTCCGCTCAGGGATTGGGTGTTGTTTTGTTCTCATCATCATTATTTCATCCTCAACGACGCGCAAGTCGTCGAAGTGGCATCAAATCGAAACACTTTCACCCGGCGAACGGTCTACCCGACGGGAGGCCTTAACCACACGACATTTACATTTATTTACCCTTCTTTCAAACCAAGTCTTCCTCACAACCCAGTGAGCTTGGCTGGTGCAGTCTTCTTAAATTTACCTTCCACAGAACTCTCTTTTATCCTCTTCAATCAAGGAACATCATATACGGTACCTCCAGGTTTTATTTTTTTCTCGAGCACATAAACAACTAAATCTTTTCTGACCTCTGATATCATGTACGTTACACATCGGACTTACGCAGCTCACTTGTTCATCCTTCTGCCGAGCACCATGAGATGTCAGCACTAACAGCAAACTTCGGATACTGAAATTGCACAGCGTCTTTCGGCGAAATAAAGGTAAAGAGATATTAAAAAAAACTACAAGTATTTTTACAAGTGTTACTAATTTATCAAATCTGCACAGACATTTATCAGTTAATAGCTAACTACGATGGCTATTCGGAAAGTAAAGTCGAAATACCGCGAAGTGGAAACCACAGTGAAAGTCCCATATATGGGTTGGATAGTGTCTCCAGTATGCTTGTCGATTGTGTCACGTCGTTCTTTTCAATTCTAAGCGTGCAGTGAGCACGTAGCGAAGCCTGCAAAATAGTGTCTCCCGCAGGGTATGAGTGCGTATGAGAGGTTTCGCTTGATTTCACGCAGCCCACATAACGTAACTTCATGACAGTTCTTGGCCGCGCAGTTCAAAGGCCATGAGGACTCTCCTGCAGCGTTTTCGATGCGAAGTCTTTCATCACCCAACATACAGCCCGAACATCGCTCCCTCTCATCTTCATCTCTGCTCATATGAAACGCTGGCAATGAAGATAACATTTTGGCACAGACAACAAGCTGCCGATCAGCGTAGAGAAAGGGCACAAAGCGCAGGTGCTGCCTTATATGAAGACGTATTGGAAAGTTGGTGTAATGTTACGACACATGTCTCAATAGGAGCGGCGATTATGTAGATAAGTAGCTGGAATAAGTAGCTAATTGTTACAAATAAAACTTTTTTGACTGTCATTGTGCTTTCCCTTTCGCGAGCAATTGCACCGTATTTCCCGAATAACCCTGATATGTACTAATTTTATCACGGATTTATAAGCTTTCAACGTCTGAATATCATATGTGATACTACGGAGTTCAATGCAAAGTTTGTTTACGTCAGTGAAAGTGGGGTTATATTTTCTTAGCTTTATTATTAAGCATGACTGCGATGTTTAGAAGACCGGCCAAACTGCTGGGCAGAAGCCTGCGGAGGCATTACAGTTGTACAGTGTGAGCAGTGAAAAGTGATCTATTGCTTCACCACTGATAGGAATTACTTAACACATTCCACAATAAATAAAATTAAATTAGTACGAATAATGTTAACTAATACCAGTCCACGTGGTAATATAACCAGAATCAAAAATACTTCTTAAAATTTTTTGTGGCACTTCTGTTTAAGTATTTCGACCTGTTTACTTACATCTGTTTTGATATCAAGTGTGTATTTTGATCTATCTTGAAATCTGCAGGTAATAGGAGTAATATGTGTAATGTATATGACTTTTTTTTTGTAAGAAAGCAATAAGAAACTGCAAAATTGTGTGTAGAAATGTCCTACTTAAGACCTGATTTATCTTACATGCTACCATATATAAACAATTCACTACGGCTTGAAAAAATGTTTGATGGTCTTTCACTGTTAACTAGCATTAACACTAAGTAATTACAATAGCAGTAGATCAACCTACTTTTAATATCAGTCTGAGACTGAAGAGGATACCAGAAAACATCTATTTTGCACGTATATAAATTCTCTTCGTATCTTTCAGTATTATTAGTATTATTATTTTATTATTACCGTTATTACTAATGGCAGCAGCAGTAGTAGCAATACTGGCAGTATTAGGTATATTTGTTCATAGTCAGTACTGTTTCTTCATACTGACTCTACAGACATTCAAAGCATTTTGGTACTACTTGTCATATTAAAATTATTGTTATATCTTAGGTAACTATGATGTACAAAAAGGTACTGTATGTGTGAGACCCTGGCCCAAAGTAAGAGAGAGCTTGAAGGTCCTCTTCTTCTCAAGTCAATTAATAAATAAAATAAATAAATATGACAAGCTAACATTAAATATACTTATTAATCAGAGATGGTGCACTTCAGTGTGATAATCTAAATCAATAAAACCGGTACGAATTAGGAGTCCCAGAAGAAGGAATGCAATTGAAGTGCGTTGTAATTTCTTTAAATTCGACAAAATGTATTGTGCAGTAAATTGCTAATTCATGGCACAGTTGAATTCCGACAGTTCCTACGTTGGGGGTACATGGGCATGTCGAGGCGAAGTGCTGCTGAAGGAGGCAGTGACTGGCAGTCTGGCTGCCAGAACTGAAGTGACAAAAACTTAAAACCAGTGGCAAGGGGCCATGGACAGTAGTGGACGAGTTGTGAGTGCGGTTCCAGGGCCATGCATGGCACGCCGGTCGTTCTTGGTTTTGTATCAGTGTGGCTGCCCCATGTAGCTGCCAGTGTCAGTATTTTTCCACGTAGAGGGAGGATATGATGGTCACTGTAGCTATCGGACACGAAGCCGCTGTGGAACGGAAGCAGTCGGAAACGGCCATCAAAGGTGAACACCACTTGCAACATGGTGTACGACGACAGTAACCTGGAGAGATGAAGCACGAAGCGTGGAGCAGAGCACCAAGGCAGCCACGTGGATGAATGACTGAGGCTGTCAACATGTCATTCTGGTCACAGCAGCTGAAAGTGAATGGCTCTGAGAAACCAGGGAACACAGTGCAGCTCAGAGCGAAGAGTTGGTTGCAATAGCATGTTTTCGCGTATGGCAGGGGAAACCGTGTTTGGTGTGGACAATGCTAGTTTGTAGTTCGCGTGACTGAGTTTGGGGTGGTCTGCTTAGATCACGTATAAATTACGTTCGTGAAACCCAATGAGGCCACTGTTAGGCATTCTGTTTTCACTTGAAATGTTTCTACTTTGTCGAAGTGTGCCTAGCGACATGTTATTTGCCTTTGCGGTTGGTTTTCATTGTTTTACTGTTCTTCTGTGTGCTGTGAAGTGTACATATGGTTGATTACTGTGGATTTTGCCACTCTAGCGTTAAGTCTAGCAACGAAAAATAAAACTGAAGATGTGTTATGTGGAGTCACCGCCAGACACCACACTTGCTAGGTGGTAGCTTAAATCGGCCGCGGTCCATTTAGTACATGTCGGACCCGCGTGTCGCCACTGTGTGATCGCAGACCGAGCGCCACCACAAGGCAGGTCTCGAGATACGGACTAGCACTCGCCCCAGTTGTACGAAGACTTTGCTAGCGACTACACTGACGATGCCTTTCTCTCATTTGCTGAGAGACAGTTGGAATAGCCTTCAGCTAAGTCCATGACTACGACCTAGCACGGCGCCATTAACCGTATCTGAAGATAGTCTTATTTGTATTATCAAGAGCGATGTACCACAAGGATCGAATAAAGTTAAGTATTCGAGGAGCTGCATACTTTTCTTATTAGCATTCACTAATTATCCTGTTCCAGAATTCACGCCCGTCTGCGTTAGATAGCGTGCATTTTAAGCTTCCTCTATCTACAAGGTGTTGGCAGATTTACCAACACATCATGTTAGATGGCGCCCAGTTTGGCTTTAGGAAAAGTAAAGGCACCAGATAGTCAATTCTGACGTTGCCGTTGATAATGGATGCAAGACTAAAGAAAAATCAAGCCTTGTTCATAGCATGTATCGACCTGGAAAAAGCATTCGACAGTGTCAAATGGTGCAAGGTGTTTGAAATTCTAAGAAAAATAGGGGTAAGCTATAGGGAGAGACAGGTAATATACAACATGTACAAGAGCCGTGAGGGAATAATAAGAGTGGAGAATCAAGAACGAAGTGCTCGGATTAAAACGGATGTAACCCAGGGATGCAGTCTTTCGCCCTTCCTGTTCAATCTGTAAATCGAAGAAGCAATGGCCGAAATAAAAGAAAGGTTCAGGACTGGGACTAACATTCAAGGTAAAAGAATATCAATGCCACGATTCGCTGATGACTGCTATCCTGAGTGAAAGTGAAGAAGAATTATGTGTTGTACTGAATGAATGAACTGTGTAATAAGTACAGAATGTGGACTGAAAGTAAATCGAAGAAAGACGAAAGTAATGAGAAGTAGCAGAAATGACAACAGTGAGAAACTTAACATTAGGACTGATGGTCACGAAGTAGATGAAGTTAAGAAAATACACTACATAGGCAGAAAAATAACGAATGACGAACGGCGCAAGGAGGACATAAAAAGTAGGTTAGCACTGGCAAAATGGGCATTCCTGGACAAAAGAAGTCTACTAGTACCAAACATAGGCCCTAATTCCAGACAATGTACTTTTCGAGCACAGCATTGTCTGGTAGTGAAACGTGGACTGTGGGAAAACTGGAACAGAAGCGAATCGAGGCATTTGAGATCTGGTGCTACAGACGAATGTTGAATATTAGGTGGACTGATAAGGTAAGGAGTGAGAAGGTTCTGAGCGGAATCAGAAAGGAAAGGAACATATGGAAGATACTGACACGTAGGAGCTGCAGGAGGATAGGACATCTGTCAAGACATGAGAGAATGACTTCCATGGCACTAGAGGGAGCTGTAGAGGGCAAAAACTGTAGAGGAAGGCAGAGATTGGAATATATCCAGCAAATAACTGAGGACATAAAAACATCTCCCAGGCTGTGGCTAAGCCATGTCTCCGCAACATCCTTTCTTCCAGGAGTGCTAGTTCTGCATGGTTCGCAGAAGAGCTTCTATGAAGTTTGGCAGGTAGGAGACGAGGTACTGGTGGAATGAAAGCTGTGAGGACAGGAGTGAGTTGTGCTTGGGTAGCTCAGTCGGTAGAGCACTTGCCGGCGAAAGACAAAGGTCGCGAGTTCGAGTCTCGGTCCGGCACTCAGTTTTAATTTGCCAGGAAGTTACATATCAGCGCATACTCCGCTGTAGAGTGAAAATTTCAATTGAGAACATAGATTAAAAGTGAGATGAAGAGGTTGGTGGAGGAAAGGAAGTTGTGGCGACTGCATCAAACTAGTCAGAAGACTGATGACTCAAAAAAGAAAAGCATCAAGTAAATGTCAGCTGTGCTTGGATGTATTTTAGGATTTGATTCTGAGTAAGGTCTCTTACTGTATATTCAGATATTCACATTTTACTGTCTATTGGAAACTGTGTATATTACTGAAAGGCTAAATGAATTCAGATGGGTTGGTTTGTTCTATTCAGTGAGGTATTCGTATAAAGTTATTTTGGCATATCAGTGTGTGCCCCCCTCCTCCTTGATGAAGTTGACTGATTCCAGTAGGGCAAGTTACGTAAATTTCGGTAATAAGTGATATTTTCTTGTTATTATGAGTGCTGAGGTCTTCGGTTGTTTTTTATTCTGTGTTGGTTCTATTTATTAACAAACTGAATGACGTTTGCTTTGGAGTTTACACCCGCACAACACCCAGCCACATTCCAGTTCCACAGCTTACTGTGCCACAGTATGGGCCGGCCGAAGTGGCCGAGGGGTTCTAGGCGCTACAGTCTGGAACCACGCGACCACTATAGTCGCAGATTCGAATCCTGCCTCGGGCATGGATGTATGTGTTGTCCTTAGGTTAGTTAGGTTTAAGTAGTCCCATAGTGCTCAGAGCCATTTGAACCATTTTTGAACCACAGTATGGATGTTGGACCACATGCGTGTTCGTTATTATTTTGAGACAAATGGAACATTGGCAGGCAGATCGACTCGTATGCACGAGGCAGTTTGTGAATGACGTGCTGGCATTGGGAAACTCACACTATGGGCATAGGTTTGCAACGTATGTGGGCGCTGGGTGTTACCTGTGTTTGGTGGCAGTTTGGTAGATTTAGACCACGCAGTTAGTTCAATGAATGGTTCAAATGGCTCTGAGCACTATGGGACTTAACATCTGAGGTCATCAGTCCCCTAAAACTTAGAACTACTTAAACCTATCTTAAAGACGTCAAACACATCCATGCCCGAGGCAGGATTCGAGCCTGCGACCGTAGAGGTCACGCGGTTCCAGACCGTAGCGCCTAGAACCCCTCGGCCCCTTAGGTCGGCGGCGCAGTTAGTACCAACGACTTCGTCATTGCTTACGCTCATACCCAAATTTTTCTCTACAGTACAGCAGTGCATCACTTCTGTCTTAGCAGCAAAGTATTTCGAAATAAATCAGAAATCTGCCGTTTTCCTTCCTGCGTTTCAGCAAAATTCAATTTTGGAATTTCCATAGGTCTTGCTGATCATTTCAGATTATATTTCCCACCAACTGAATTATCTGCCAGAAGCCTTTATTTCTTTCAAGTAACGCCGTCTTTTTTAATAATAAAAAAGACAGAAAAATGTTTTAGTCCATATTTCTGTTTCAGGTGTCAACAGAAGGCGTAATTACTTGTCACCCAAAGAAGAGTGAAACATGGACGATAAACTGTTTAACGAAGAAGAGTATAGAAGCTTTTTAAATGTTGTGCTACAGAGTGATGCTGAAAATTAGATGGACAGAACACGTACGTAATGTGGGAGTAATGAAAAGAATTAGGGAGAAAAGAAATTTGTGGCACAACCTGACTAGAAGAAGATTCAGAATGGTTCAAACGGCTCTGAGCACTATGGGACTTAACTTCTGAGGTCATCAGCCCCTAGAACATAGAACTACTTTAGTCTAACTATCCTACAGACATCACACAGATCCATGCCAGAGGCAGGATTCGAACTTGCAACTGTAGCGGTCGCGCGGTCCCATACAGTAGCGCCTAGATACGCTCGGCCACCCTGCCTGGCCTAGAAGAAGGGACCGGCTAATAAGACACATTCTGAGACATCATTGGATTACCTATTTAGTATTTGAAAGAAGTGTCGGGGTCAAAACTCGTATAGGGGAGACCAAGAGATGAATACAGTAAGCAGATTCTTAAGGATGTTGGTTGCAGTAGTTATTTGGAAATGAACAGGCTTGCATAGGATAGATTAGCATGGAGAGCTGCGTCAAACCGGTCTTTGGACCACAACAGCGACAGATGAAAGGGGCAAGGAACGTAGGTCGGCCCAGGAAACAATGGAGCTAACAAACTGAAGCTTCCTCGAACCTAGTCCACCAAATTAGATGATTCGCATAGAAAATCAGACGTTTGGATACAGACGTATGTTTTTGAAACACCCTTCCAGGAAGCGACTACGTTCCTGGCCAGTAGAAGAACTGCGAGCACTCGCGTGTGCTAGGGGCTTGGAGAGTTGGGGGAGGGTTGGCAGGAGGTGCTGAGTTGGCGGTAGTTTGATATGCAGCGTTATATCTGACGCGTTTCTTCATTGTGTCAGTCACGGACGCGGTGCCTCGGTACCGGACACTCTTCCGCAGGCGCCGCTGGAAGCCGGAGGTAAACAAGAGGAGTGCCGGGATTCGGAGTGACGGACGGCGCGCTACTCTGCGGGCCCATCCATCACTCAGCCCGCCGGCTGCGCTGTCGGCGCTGCGACGCGGCTCCGCGCCGCCGGCCTGCTTAACTTGCGCCCGGGACGCTGGCAGCAGCTGAGGCCGCGCCTCCGGGGTGTGCGTGCGTGGCTCCATTACCGGGGCGGTAATTAGACAGCAGCCGCCAAGTACGCTGTGACGCCAGCAGTGGAGGCATTTACTGCTGTTCATCCCAAAAGATTCCAGCGAAGCAACTACACTGCGCAGCAGAATTACAGCATCACTTGCTTTCGATACTCCGCAGCTGCCTCCCACTGCTATGCGTACGGTTGAAATTTGGCTCAAAGGCGCCTACAACCCTCCTCTGCAACGCTGCAAAAAAGTGGCGACCCCCTAACAAGGAGACGGAACGACCGTGGGGTCGGGGATTTGTCCGCAATTTTGTGTGCTGAAAGAGGACCCCTAACACCTCACGTGGTTAAAATATTTAGGACGCACTACTCGGAAAATCCAGAGAAAAATCGATCCAAAGTTTCTTGCGTGCCTTATGAGCATAAAATGTTAATCCATTGTCGTATCGTCGTCTGGCCTCGGTGTTTAGCGCTCGAACCATTACGCCAGAGGTCTCGGGTTCGATTCCTTCTCCGGCACTTTTTTTTCTTCTGTTGCTTGCAAAATCGCAGCGCATTGATACAGAAGAATCGTGAAATTAATTCCCGGGAAGATTGTATAATAAATCATTCTATAATTCACCATCAATTATCGTCACGAATATTCTGAGACATGATTTAATAGGCCTGGTTTGCCTCAAAATTGTCAGAAACTCAAAACATTATCGTAAATGTTAATGAGGCATGTTTTTGTACAGATTTATTGCAAACGCCCTGTGATTGTAAAAAATCCGCTTTTATATGTTGCGCAAGACGTCACAAAAATTATTGATTTGTTTGTTTTTACGATAATTACCACTGCAGTTCTTCTTTATAATTATTATATGTATAAAAATTGAATGTTTCCCAATCGACTTTGTTATTCTGATTAAAAAGGCAATATTTTTGCTCATATGCTTTACAATGAAAACTGGAAAACCCACCGCCATGAATTGTGCTGTTGGACAAAAAGAAAATAATTTTTATTCAATAATGTATGTAATTTGTTAAAGATAATGTAGGTTTGGGAAACTTTCTGAATAATTGGTGGAATAACCCAAGAAAATGAAACAGAAGGGAAAAAAGTGCCAGAGTAGGAATCGAACACGAGACCTCTAGCGTAAGAATCCCAGCACTAAACACCGAGGCCATGTACTGACATTTTGTACTCATACAGCACCTAAGAAACTTTGGATCAATTTTTCCCGGGATTTTCCGGGTAGTGCATCCCAATATTTTAACCACGTGAGGTGGTAGGGGTCCTCTTTCACCACACAAAATTTCGGACAAATCCCCGACCTCACGTTCGTGCCGTCTCCTTGTAAGTTATTCCCGTGGTGTCCGCCCCAGTAGCTGAGTGGTCAGCGTGACAGACTGTCAATCCTAAGGGCCCTGGTTTGATTCCTGGCTGGGTCCGAAATTTTCTCCGCTCAGGGACTGGGTGTTGTGTTGTCCGAATCATCATCATTTCATCCCCATCGACGCGCAGGTCGCCGAAGTGGCGTCAAATCGAAAGACCTGCACCAGGCGAACGGTCTACCCGACGGGAGGCTCTAGCCACACGACATTTCCATCCCCGTGGTCGGCGACACTTCAAACAGCAACGCGTCGCTGTGTGAGTAAGTTAGGCATCAGAAGTTCGAGTACGCAAACGGTGGGTTACGGACATCACATTGGCACTAAAGTTCAGAAAAACTGCCGCGCGGGATTAGCCGAGCGGTCTAGGACGCTGCAGTCATGGACTGTGTGGCTGGTCCCGGCGGAGGTTCGAGTACTCCATCGGGCATGGGTGTGTGTATTTGTCCTTAGGATAATTTAGGTTACGTAGTGTGTAAGCTTGGGGACTGATGACCTTAGTCAGACGATGTGGCCGAGCGATTCTAGGAGCTTCACTCTGGAACCGCGCGACCACTACAGTCGCAGGTTCGAATCCTGCCTCGGCAATGGATGTGTGTGATGTCCTTATGTTAGGTTTAAGTAGTTCTAAGTTCTCGGGACTGATGACCTCTGATGTTAAGTCCCAGAGTGCTCAGAGCCACCTTAGCATTTAAGTCTCTTAAGATTTCACACATATTTCAACATCATCACAACTTTGTCCAACACCACCGTGGACGTGTCAGATGAGCAGAATGTCGCCATAGCCCCTCTTACCCACATTTTACCTCTTTTTTGAAGTCTCTGCGATGGAGGTCAGAATCGCGACACCCAGCTTTGAAATCAAGCGGTTTTTTTTTTTTTTTTTTTTTTTTTTTGGTAAGCCGAGGAGAACATTTCGGATACAACGCCGCTCATAATAGACACGAAGAGGCCCTAAGTGGCTGTATCAAGGTCAGCAATGTAGCTATCTGTTTTGCTAGGATACTAATTCCCGCACATTTCATGATTAAAAACCGCAGCTCGCTGGGCGTCGAGCAGCACAAATATGATCTTGACAACCTTCGAAACTGCTGGCACCATCGGACGTTTAATCACTTACCTAAGGACATTTTGGGTCTCAATTCCCACTGAATGTGGTCGCACCACTTTGGAGTGCAGCCTGACCGCAATTTTTGTTCTTGTGTACAGGCTGGAACCAGTACGGACTGTTCAAAACAATCCGAAATTTGGAAGTGATCGGAAGCGGCAAAGGGTTCTTTCGCTTTTTCGACCCCTCTGCTTTCCACCCCCCCCCCCCCCCCCCCCCCCCCCCCCCTCTGGCGTGATCAAGTGGGAGTCCAACATTAACATGTGCGTCAATAAAATGGCAAGGAGTCCCTCTAAGACTCCCCTCCAGTTTGGCAACACCCTCGGTGCCAACCACGCACGTTTGTTGAGCACTTTATATACTTAACTTCAGAAATTTCGTCACCATATCAACCTGGCCGACTCTTCAGCGCTTGAGGGTTAGGCCACCTCTTCGATAATCCTTGGGTGAGAATGCCTACCTTCAGTTGCTAGAGTGGCCACCAGGGAAAATTGGGGCCGAAATTTATGACAGGTATATATGTAACGAGCTCAACAAATCCGCGAGAATGTTGCCAAACTGTTAACGCTGCACTACCGCATCATCACGCCATAAGCGGTCAGAAAACAGTTGATATGAACCTGTGAGCCGGGGCCCATTTTTCGCTTGTGTCGACGCCATGCCGTTTGAAGCGTCGCCCGAGGGTGGTGTTACAGGGCACTACGATTTTATAAAACTTCAGAGGAAGTTTGTAGGTACCATGGAGCCAAATTTCAAACTTATGGTCGCAGTGGGAGCCAATTCGGAGTTTCAGAAAAGTGATTCTTTAATTTTGTTGCACAGCGCATTAGTGTGCCAGTTCTACTATTTGCTGCGATTACAGCATATTTCCATCAAGAATACCGTTGGGTTAGACCGAGGACGACACAGTTTTTTACTCTTCCCGAAGAATGGGTTTTGGCAAAATGAAGTGACCCTCAAGTGATGATACTCAAGTTGTGGATGAGGAGATTTAGTTTCGATTATTCGAATAGGTCTTCTTATCCTGTATGAATAATGATCAACTTGCTCGTTATTTCCAAGCGCCATTATTTCCATTAGTTAATAAAAAAATCGAGGAACATCTTATATACCATGGTATAGAGCGAAACAGTTTAGAAGGATACAGTAATACAATGAGTAGCAGTTAGAACGAGGTTACGTCTGCAGGATACAATACGTCAATATTTAAGCTCCATTCTGGTCACTCAGTTACATTACGTTAGAAATCAATTCTGGTCAAATAACAATATTAGCATTCGCTAAGACCGTGGGTTCTAATTCTTATGGAACTAACTTGTGCCTGTGGCTATTAACTTACCTCCAGCCCCATCTCTGATATGGATATTACAACTGAGGCCTAACACGAAGTTAGCTCTTTGAATACATGAACATATCCACCAACCGTAATCCGTAAAATAATTATTATATACAGGAGAGTATGCCATAAAACAAAACTTACTAATATCAGGGCTAAGCATTAACAACCACATCAACAAAATAACTTAAAATTACATTGCATTAGGTTACTATCATGAGGAGCCCCACTTACATTCTAAAACCCCTAAGGCAACTTCACAGATATAAAATAACTTATAACATCATACTACTAGCCACTACAAAACATTTCTTAAAAATTCAATATATAAAATTTCTATAGCAAGCACCAGAGTAAACCTTATCCCACGACATCACTTCTAACAATTGGATGGTACAATCTTAAAGCCCACCACCCACAGTGATAATAAGTTCATAAATACAAGCTTAGGGCCTCTCTAGTTACAGTTACGTCAGTAATGGCCAATCGCTCCCTGCGAGGTGTGTTCAAATTTCCTTATTTAGACCGAACCACACGAGTTCGGAAACGAAACCTCACACGGCCAGTATGATATCCAGAATACTGGAGAGGAATCCCCGTTTGTATTTCACATTTCTTGGAATGCCGTCTATTCATTCACAAAAGATTTTCCCATCCTGGAAGTTCAGCTGTAATTGCTACAATACTGCAAGGTATCGTAAATAATTACAATTCATACAGCAACCGTGGTCTAGGGGAGTAGTGTCTTTGGTTCATAGTCAAAACGTCCTCGGTCCCGCGGTCGAAACCAGCCACTACTTAAATTAGGAATAAAAATCATCAGCAATGGCCGCCGAGGTTGTCCGGCATAAGAAATCACCCTCATTCAGCCAACAGCCTGGTCAAAGCGGGCAGAGGAGCGGATGAGGCTCCGGGCATTCTCTTGCCCTTGGGATGGGAAACTGCCTCTAAAGGAAGGAGAATCAGCAATTATCAACAGCATGAGCCTGCAGACACAATGTGTATCCACTGGACATGTAGCCAGTAACTGAAAAAGTGACGATCTCTCCACTGGAAAAGAATTGCCTCCATTTGTATCTCCGCGCGGGGACTGCCAAGGGGAATTGAATAAGAAACCAGAGGATAAGGTTCTTCGAGTTAGGGCCAGGAATGTCACAAGCTTGAACGTGGTAGGGAAGCTAGAAAATCTAATAAGGAAAATGCAAAGGCTCAATCTAGATATAATTGGGGACAGTGAAGTGAAATGGAAGGAAGACAAGGTTATTTGGTCACGTAAGTATAGGGCAATATCAGCAGCTTCTGAAAATGTTATAACAGAAGTAGGAATCGTTACGAATCGAAAGGTAGGAGAGAGAGTGTGAATTACAGTGAACTGTTCAGAATCGACAGCAAACCAACACTGACAACAATAGTACAGTATACATGCCGACATCGCAAGCAGAAGATGCAGAGATAGAGAAAGGGTGTGAGGATATTGAAAGGGTAATACAGTATGTAAAGGGGGATGAAAATCACGATGGATAGGAATGCGGTTGTATGGGAGAGCGCACAATAAAGGGTTACGGGAGAATAAGGGCTTGTAAGTGGAAACGAGAGAGGAAGAAGACTAATTGACTTCTGAATAAATTTCAGATGGTAATAGCGAATACTCTGTTCAAGAATCACAAGAGGATGAGGTATGCTTGGGAAAGGCAGTGATGTACGTGACTATTTCAGTTAGATTACATCATAGTCAGGCAGAGATTCAGTTATCAGATACTGGAATGTGAAGCGTACCCAGAAGCAGATATAAACTTAGAACAAAACCTAGTACTGATGAAGAGTTGGCTGGAGTTTAGGAGATTAGTCAGGAAGAATCAGTGCACAAAAAAGTGGGATACCGAAATACTAAGGAAAGACGAGATAAGCTTGATGTTCTCTAAGGCTATAGATACAGCAGTAAGGAATAGTTCAGTAGGCAGTACAGTTGAAGAGGAATGCACATCTCTAAATAGCGCAATCGCAGAAGTTTAAAAAAAAAACGGTTGGTGCAAGGAAGACAGCTGCGAAGAAACCATGTATATTACATGAAATACTTCTACTGATTGACGAGGGAAGGAAATACAAAAATGTTCTGGGAAACTCAGGAAGACAGAAATACAAGTCAGTTAGATACGAAATAAGTAGGAAGTGCGGGGACCCTAAGAAAAACAGCTGCATGAAAAAATGTGAAGACATCGAAAAATCTATTTTCGTAACGACGGATTCATGGTGCAGGAGAGTCAAAACAGCTTTAGGCGAAACTGAAAGCAAGGGTGGTAACATTAAAAGCTCAATGGAAATTCCACTGTTAAATCCAGAGGAGAGGGCAGAGAGGTGGAAGAGTACATTGAAGAACTCTAAAAGAGAGAAGACTTGTCTGATGATGTGATAGAAGGAGAAACAGGACTCGACAGGGAAGAGGAAGGAGATCCGGTATGAGAATCAAAATTTAAAAGAGCTTTCGACGACTTAAGGTCAAATAAGGTAAAAGGGATAGATAACATTACATCGGAGTTTCTACAACTATTGGGGAAGTGCCAACAAAACGACTATTCACGTTGTCTGAATGTGTGAGTGAGACGACGTACCGTCAGACCTCCGAAAGAACACCATCCACACAATTCCAAAGATACCAAGAGCCAAGAAGTGCGAGAATTATCGCACAATCAGGTTAACAGCACATGAATTCAAGCTATTAACAAGAATAGCGTTTAGAAGAATTGAAAAGAAAATGGAGGATTTGTTGGATGGCGATTAGTTTCATTTTAGGGAAGGTAAAGGCACACAGAGAGGCAGTTCTGACTTAGCGGTTGATAGCGGAAGCAAGACCGAAGAAAAATCAAAACATGTTCATTGGATTCGTAGACCGGAAAAAAGCGTTCGACTATGTAAAATGGTGCAAAATGTCCGAAGTTATAAGAAAAATAGGATAAGCAATAGGGAAAGGCGAGGTATACAATATGTTCAAGAACCAAGATGGAACAATGAGACTGGAAGACTAAGAACGAATTGCTCGGCGTAAAACGGGTGTAAGAAAATGATGTAGTCTTCCACCCCTACAGTTCGATCTATACATCGAAGAAGCAATGACAGAAATAAAAGAAAGTTTCAGGAGGGGATTAAAATTCAGAGTAAGATTCTCTTATAACATGTAAGTAGGCTGTTTATGTTTTCTTATTGGCAACGTTACGTAGCACTCTGTGTGAGAATCACTGGCTGTGCTGTGTGCAGTCTGTGGCTAGTTTGCATTGTTGTCTGCCATTGTAGTGTTGCGCAACGGCAGCTGGATGTGAACAGCGCGTAGCGTTGCGCAGTTGGAGGTGAGCCGCCAGCAGTGGTGGATGTGGGGAGAGAGATGGCGGAGTTTTGTAATTTGTCATGAACTGCTATATATATTATGACTATTAAGGTAAATACATTGTTTGTTCTCTATTAAAATCTTTCATTTGCTAACTATGCCTTCTGTAGTTTGAATCTTTTATTTAGCTGGCAGTAGTGGCGCCCACTGTACTGCAGTAGTTCGAGTAACCAAGATTTTTGTGAGGTAAGCGATTTGTGAAATGCATAGGTTAATGTTAGTCAGGGCCATTCTTTTGTAGGGATTTCTGAAAGTCAGATTGCGTTGCGCAAAACATATTGTGTGTCAGGATAAGCACAGTCATTATGTATAAATAGTTCAAAGGGGACGTTTCATATGGCGACCCTGCCAGGATACCTCACTGGAATCTTCTGATATTTTCTTGTAGTTTGCGTAATTAGTGTAGCTTTTGTTTATTGCTAGCGCGTAATTATAGAGAGAATTTCCATTGTAGTTGTAGTTTTTCATTGTTGTAAACAGTTGTGGCATGCATTTAGATTTGCACCAAGTATTTCGCAGCTGCGCTTGCAATTAACTAGATATTATTTTCAGTGCTATGTTAATGTGTTCTCTTATTTATGCTCTTCAAATTGTGCTTTTCTGTGTTATTGTGTGAAATATTGTGACAATAATGGCGTGTGAAAAACGTAACACTAGGCTCCAAAGTAAACTGAGAAATAATAGTGACGACGAGCGTAGCTTATCAGCACCACTGTGTAATGAAGTAACAGACATTCAAAGTAGTAATTTGGTAATAGTGCACAGGGAAATGGAGCGGGCGGCAATTAATGGTGTAGACAGTGAAACAAGTAGTGAACAGGGAAGCATTATTGGTCGATCGGTTGGCAATAGCTCGCCTCAGGAATCCGAAATGACAGAACACAATATTGCAACTACTGTAGACACAGGTTTTGGGTCCTCACTGTTTTCTCAAAATAGTCAAGACACATTTTCTGATCGTCAAAATGTAAATGTTGCCGGTGCAAATGCACTGCCAAAAAGCATTGAGGAACAGATTCCAGATGCTAATACATTACTATTGCAATTAATGCAGCAAATGAAACAAAATCAGAGACAAACACAGCAACAGGTAGACACAATGGAACAAAATCAGAGACAAACACAGCAAAAGCTTCAAAAGTTAGACACAATGGAACAAAATCAGAGACAAACACAACAAAAGCTTCAAAAGTTAGACACGATGGAACAAAATCAGAGACAAACACAGGAACAGCTTCAAAAGTTAGACTCATTGGAACAAACACTTGAACAAACACGTGAAGATTTAACTACTGAGTTACATATCATTGAATCGAAATGTCAAAAAGTCTGTAATGTAAAAACTCAAATTTGTGAGCATTTTAACCTATTTTTTTGCGGCATGAAAATGCATTACAGAATCACGAAGCAGCCATAAAAGAACTGCAAACTATTGTTCATGAAAATCATGAGACTTTGCAAGCTAAATTTGACTCAGTTGCATCTACCGATTTGGTTACGCAACTTGCAAAATCTCAGGAAAACTTAAAGGACACAGTAGATACTCTGAAACTTGGTTCAGAAAAACACACTGAAGAAATAAGTACACTATCGGAGAAAGTAGCCGAACTTTCGGATCAGTTCACTAATTTATCTACGAAGGTAGATGATAATCTGATTGACGCAAGACTGATAGTCTTTAATGACACAGAAGAGTACGAACAAATTAGGAAATTCAAACAAAATCAGAATCAAATTAATACACAACACAAAAGAGAAATCCGGGAAGTACAAGATCAGTTGGCACAAGTAATACAAAAATTACAAATTTCAGAGGACACTCACGCTCCAACACGGGAAGAGGGACTTAGAAATACAGAAAAGCCGCAAAATAATAACACAGGGCATTTCGGAAATTATGAAAGAAATTGGCAAGGTGCACCGAATTTTGAGATGGAACCGCCAACACGACGTAACAATGGCCGATATGCTACTCGCCGACACGATGATTTTGACTATAAGCTGTTCATTACTACACGCAAATTCAAAACATTTCAGAATTCTGACAACGACATTCATCCACAAGCATGGCTGCATCAATTCTCTCATTGTTTTCCTCCCAACTGGTCGTTAGAACACAGATTAGAATTTATGTGTGGCTATTTAGAGAATGAACCAGCTGTAAGAATGCGATCGGTCATTCACGATTGTCACAGTGAAGGAGAATTTTGCCATGCCTTCCTCTCAGCATATTTGTCTCAAGCTACACAAGACCGAGTAAAACGTAGCATATCTGAATTCTCCAGTCTTGTGAAATATTTTGAAGACATGCTGCGCAAGAATCAGTATCTTTCAAACCCATACAGTCCCTCAGAACTCATCCGCATTTGCTTACTCAAATTGCCTGAACATTTACGACATATTATTTTAGCAGGACGTTGCAAAGACGAAATTGAAGCTTTTCAGGGACTGTTACAAGAATTAGAAATTGACACAGACAGTCGCGGGATGTGAAAACAGGAAAACAATCACTGCAGGTCACATCCGTCACAATTCCGTGATGACAGAAACAATAACTGGACACGACAAGTCTATTCTTGCAATGCAAATCGTGACCAAAACAGACACCACCCATATGACAACCACTGGCAGAGTAATAATAGTTACAGAGAAAGATCGCATTTCCGTAGTAATGACTATCACAGAGACAATCAGAGAAACAGACAATATGGGAACCAAAACAATTATTATCAAGGGAGGCAGAATAACTTCAGACGCAACAGTTCGGCGCGCAGTTACGATTCAGGGAGAAATTCTCCACCACGTGACGGACAAGGAAGAAACTACGGAATCTACCGACATGACGACAGACGATATATTCGTAACGACAGACCTGAATTGCATCAGAACTGGCGGGATTCAAACAGGGCAGGGCCTTCTCGTCAGAGTGAATTTGTAGAAGTTAGGTCTCCTAACCCCAACAACGGCGCGCGCCAACAAAGAGACAGACAATGACTCGCACCGCAGGCAGCCGCATGCGCCGGCTGGCTCAGAGAAAAATAACGTAGATGCAAACCTTGAGAAAAATTCCAGTATTCTTTACCGACATATACCACACGATGATTCCGTTGAAGCTAAAACTCTGCGTACTAGGAAGAGTAAGGGTTTACACCACATTTCACATGTAAAACGGTTTATTGAAAGATAATCTGCTTTTTAACTTTGCCATAAAACGTCTCACTTCACGTTACTAGTATGCTTTAGAAACTGTTACCATGCACCAATGTTTGAAGTTAAATATCCAGTCAAGAACCAAGAGAACTTATTTAAACATAAATTACGAATGCATTGTTATTGCGAACAGACGACACAGTGTTATTGTGTGTGTAGATTCTTGCTTGTTAGTTGCACGATTACGTAACGACTATAAGGCTTACATACTTAGAACATTTACCAGTACTGCTAATGAAATTTTAATGCAACATTTTGGTTTACTTGAAAATACATTCTGGATTTAAAGTACTTTCTGTGGAATTAATGATGACTTAGCATTTGGTTTCTTTGACAGCTACATGATTATATCACGACGCTACTAATGAGTGACAATTTATAATGTTGTTTTTGCGGTGTATCTGTTTTATATCCGCACAGTTTTTCTGAATTCTTCTGGAAAGCAAAACATGTTTTAGTAGTAAGCTACAATGTGAGGGTCTTTTTCGTAGCACAACAATACCTTACAGTATAGTACTTTCTTGATCACAGTAATGTACGTAATAACTACGATATCTATACACAAAGCATTTCACTTTCGTTTATGATGGGGTAAGTACATTGACTTCTGCAAAACTTAGCTTTCGGAGGACGATAATTACGACACTTCCACAGAATTATCTTACAGCAAGACGCACATTTAGCGCTACAGGACACGCATTTGAGTGATTAATTTTGTACTTAAAACATTTATTTTTAAAGATATTTGAAGTACAATAATATACATTTCATTCCATTGTTGTAATCTGTAACAGCTGAGGGTGTAAGTACATTAATCCTCAGGGGGTACACGCTTACTTTGTGTACCATGTGTTTGGCAATCACAAGGAGCCCTAGCTAATATGGTATTTGCCTATACAACTTTACACATCGGTACCATATTTCTCTAACACACAAATTACACAGCTATCTGATCATTTAACTGAGAGAGACAAACAGTGACAGATGTTTACGTAATTACACAGTTGGATAACTTCACACTTATGAAATTGTATTTTGTCTGTACTTTGTGAACTGTTCATATTTTTTCGGAACCATTGTGATGCTATGAGATCTTTGAATGATGTATTTGGTATGGGATCATGATTTTTGAAGTCTGTTTGAGGCAGATGACACTTTTGACATGAGCAGAGAATTTATTTTAGGTTTTGAAATTATTGCAGAAAGCTATGACGTTTTAGAGATTTGACTGAGGTGTTATGATGTTATTTTTACGACAACGATGTGTATTATGCTGCTGATGTATGTTTATGATCAATAAGCTGATGCTATATGAGGAATTTGATTATGCTATGTATTTGCTATGATGAAATATTGAAGAAGTGTCGACGAATATGTATATGTGTAATAAGGTAAGGAATAATGAGTGGTGGTTAGGGACTCTGGTTTGTGAAAAAGGTTGTTAGAAACCGAGAATCGTACTTTAAGAGTTATAAAATGTATGTAAATGCGTGAATGTATTACAATGCCGACAAAGATTTTTTGGACACTGTTATATCAATAGGATTTTGTTTCTACAGATTTGTAACCCAAATTCTTGACCTGTGAAATATGTTTGTATGAGACTGTCACTGTAGCGGAAACTGCCGTCGTAAATATATCAGCAAGGAAGGTAAGTGACCTTGGCGTAATGCGTTTTGGGCGCCCAGCTGAGAGGTAGACGTCTGACAAAAGAAAGCCATTAGGTGCAAAAAAAAAAAAGAGCCCATTATCCTCGCTATTGACATTCCTTTGTAGAAAGCATCGCAAATACGACACGCTCAAACTTGAAAACATATGATTACACTGTGGAGCTCTTAATTTATGATATTTACTAAAATGCCTAATGAAATGATGAGAAACATTTTACATCTATTGTCTTTCTAGTTGAGAGAATTTTTTTGCCTTTGGAGACGCCATTTGCCTAGTGAATGATGTTTCATATGTTGCTTTATATATATATAATTACTCATTTTGTTTAACATCTAGTTTCTAGCTGCACTGCAGCATTGGTTACAATAAAATTTTATAGATGTATTAATATAGATATTTTATGCCTACAGATCCGGTAAAAAAATAACTTTATGATTGATGTACTCCCAAAAAATTAGGGAGCACAAAAAGACATTTCCACTTCACAGGAATTGCATACATAATTTTTGTCAGTGACTTGGTAACTTGTCTGCTAGAGCAAGTTCCAGTGATGCATCACTATAGTGTTAAGATGTGACATAGGTATTAGCCATGGCCATTTTTAAGTTTAATATTCTTTCTGCTTGAGCTTTGTCATGTTTAGGTATAAGTTATTTCATTTTCTGCTGCTGGTTGCCAGGCATAGTGCTACTAAATTTCACTTTACATTACTCTGTTAAGCCAGTTTTACTACTGATTTATTTTTCTTGTTTGCTGCTCATTGCGTAATATTAGTTCTAATATTGCTGCTTGCTTGGCCAATTTGAATATTTTTTCATTGCTGTTTGTATTAATTGTTTTATGCTGCTGCATTGCCTCGTCCCTTAGTTTAGCATCTGAGCTCAGTAGATTTAAGTTAGCTTGACAGGGGTAGACTATATAAGAGAATGAGTTGCGATGAAATGCATTGAGAAGTCATACGAAAAAAGTACAGAAAGCAGGTATAGATAGGACTTTTTGGAAATAATGAAGAACGAAGGGAGATCTCCGAGAAGTAAAGAAAGTTTTGTTTGCAAAATACTACAGTAAAAGAAGCCCTGTCCTTTCCTTGTGTTATCCCACTATGTGTTTGTGTACTCTTGTATAATTGTGTTTTTCCTGTCTTTATGTGTTTAGCTGATGTTGTTCTGTTGCAGAATTTTTCTAATACTGTGTTATTTACTTTGTAAAGACGTTTAGACATTATTAATTCTGTTTTGTTTTAATGCACATGTGTGAAGCCGATGTTTCAATAAATATTCTGATCTTTTATGTATGTACTCATGTCATAATTCCTGTAACACTGATGTATATGTTATTTCGATTCTTTTGTAAAGCCCATATTACTACAAATGTTATCTGTACTATTATGTTCTTTAATGATGTATTTTGTACCTTTGTAATTGTATTTTCATGTTGTAAATTTATAATTGTATAGACACCAGTTCTTCAAATTAAGTTACATTTCACTGCACACGTTTCTGTTGGTCATAGTATATGGACAATATGTGAGAAGTACGGACTGATAGTGTTTGCACGTGTGTTAATAATTCAGCAAGGGACTGGATAACAGCATTGCTGGTTCTAAGGACATTCCAAAAAACTTCGTGAGTGTACAAGTGGTGGTTTATGGACTTGCTATATTGTCTGCAAGACTTCTAAGGACAATTCCAAAACCTTTGTGCGTGCACAAGTGGTGGTTTATGGACTTGCTATCTTCTCTACAAGACTCTTCGATGGTGATTGTGCACCTGCACAGTCGCAGCAGATGGCTGCTGGCCATCTCTACAAGGACTACATTGGGGCTGCATCTTTGATGGCCCACAAATACCATTATTTCTACAAGGACTACAGTGGGTCTGCACCTCTGGTGGCCCACCAATATCGTAATCTCTACCAGGACTACAATGGGTATGCTCTGTGATGACCTACCTACCAATATTTTTCAAAAGTTCGACTGACTATGCTGTGGGTTTGCTCTGTTGTGGCCCATTACCTGTCAGCATGTCAAGAGTCAGCACTGTCTTTCCGTTGGAAGGACAACACTACTTCTTCAAGACTGCATGGAAATCCTCTACTTCCGTGTGCATTTTTCTTTTACTGCTCAGACTTTGAGAAAAACACTGCTATTTTACTGTGATGAACGATTAGGACTGTATTTATGGACTGTGAGAAAGTTTAGCTTTTGACCAATATTGTATCAATAAGTGTGTGCATTTGATATCTTTGTTATTGTAATTACGAAAAATTTTATCAAATCATTATTGGCCACTGCCCAAAAAATTTATAAAATTTTTTGTGGGGAGCATGGGGGCTATGTAAGTAAGCTGTTTATGTTTTCTTACTGGCAACGTTACGTAGCGCTCTGTGTGAGAATCACTGGCTGTGCTGTGTGCAGTCTGTGGCTAGTTTGCATTGTTGTCTGCCATTGTAGTGTTGGGCAGTGGCTGCTGTATGTGAACAGCGCGTAGCGTTGCGCAGTTGGAGGTGAGCCGCCAGCAGTGGTGGATGTGGGGAGAGAGATGGCGGAGTTTTGTAATTTGTCATGAACTGCTATATATATTATAACTATTAAGGTAAATACATTGTTTGTTCTCTATTAAAATCTTTCATTTGCTAACTGTGCCTATCAGTAGTTAGTGCCTTCCGTAGATTGAATCTTTTATTTAGCTGGCAGTAGTGGCGCTCGCTGTATTCCAGTAGTTCGAGTAACCAAGATTTTTGTGAGGTAAGCGATTTGTGAAATGCATAGGTTAATGTTAGTCAGGGCCATTCTTTTGTAGGGATTTCTGAAAGTCAGAATGCGTTGCGCTAAAAATATTGTGTGTCAGGATAAGCACAGTCATTATGTATAAATAGTTCAAAGGGGACGTTTCATAAACATTGCTATCCTCAGTTAAAGTAAAGAAGAACTGCAAGAAGTGTTGAGTGGGATGAATTCTAATGAGTACAGAGTACGGATTGAGACTAAATCGACGAATGACCAAGGTAATGAGAAGCAGTAGAAATGAAAACAACGAGAAACTTATCACAATTGGGGTTCACGAAGTAGACGAATTTTACTACCTAGGCAGCAAAATAACCTATGACGAACGGAGCAAGGAGGACACAAAAAAGCAGACTAGCACTGGCGAAAAAGGCATTCCTGCCCTAGGGTCGTTCACTAATGTAAAACGTAAGCCTTAGTTTGAGGCAGAAATTTGTGAGAACGTACGTTTTGAGCACAGCTTTGTACGATATCGTGACACGGGGTGTGGGAAAATCGGAACAGAAGAGAATCGAAGCATTTGAGATGTGGTGCTATAGACGAATGTTGAAAATTAGGCGGACTGATAAGGTAAGGGATGAGGAGGTTCTGCACAGCATCGGAGAGGAAAGGAACATGTGGAAAACACCGACAAGGAGAAGGAACGGGATGTTAGGACAACTGTTAAGACATCAGTGAATGACTTCCGTGGTACTAAAGGGAGCAGTAGAGCGTAAAAACTGTAGAAGAAGACAGAGATTTGAATACACCTAGCAAATAATTGAGGACGTGCAATTGCACGTCGTGGGCCACCCGTGCCAACCTTTTCAGCCCAATGTAGGAAGTGCACGTCCTCGATTATCTGATGGGTGTATTCAAATCTCTGTTTTCAAATGTTCAAATGTGTGTGAAATCTTATGGGACTTAACTGCTAAGGTCATCAGTCCCTAAGCTTACACACTACTTAACCTAAATTATCCTAAGGACAAACACACACACCCATGCCTCCACCGGGATCAGCCGCACAGTCCATGACTGCAGCGCCCAAGACCGCTCGGCTAATCCCGCGCGGCTCTCTGTTTTCTTCTACAGTTTTTACCTTCTACTACTCCCGTTGGTACCATGGAAGTTATTCGCTGACGTCTTAACTGAATAGATACTCATAACAAATCGAATGTGTCGCCAAGCTTGGGTTGCCAAGTCTGCAGAAGGGTGTCGGAACCCTTCTAATGTGGGGTGATATTTCTGTGTGGAGACATTTCTGCGGAGACTGGGGCTCCTCCTGAGATGTTTTTCGCAGGTAGTTCTGATGGCAGTCTTATCTGAAGCATAGTTCGAGATCTAGGTTAGGTTGGAATACGTGAGTGAGTTTGTGAGTTGCCGAAAGCAACGAAAGTGAAAGCGAGAAACGTGGTTGTGGTGACAGTTAGGTTGGTAGACGACACTTTGAATGAATGTGATGGCAAAAAAACTATCTGGAAGGCCGTGGACTCCGCAGTAACATCAATACATTCCATCTCGACGAAAGTGTCACTCCGCGCAACTATCATAAACTCCCTGGCAAGCACCAAATGCAATTTCAAACAAATACAGCTCGCCCAGTTATTTTTCTAGAGAATTGTCTACAAGTACGACGATAAAGAAATAGACTTTCAGATTGGAATCTGTAATTGTGAATCTTTGTGATTAAGGGCGTGGCGCTATTTTATCTCTTTTTAAAACAAATAAAGCTCAAATACAACTATTTATAAATATTATGAGGTCTACTAAACTGCATGAGTTTAGCTATGTTGACAGTTTTATTTGCTAGACTTTGCCAGCAATTAGTATCCTGGCCACACTGCGTCCAGGAGTATCCCATCGACATTCAGACGAGCACTCCCTCCAGGGACATAGCGCCACCACGCCCTTTGGGTGCGGTGTTTCGCTTCGCACGAAACATAAACAGCGCTGCACGAAACATGAGTAGGCCTACAATGAACGAGTCCAGCTTCCAACTAGTCGTTACGTATTCTTTCAGCTGCTCTGAAATCTCGCTCCCGCTCTTGTACTGGATCTAACCTGCAATACTTAGGTTTCTGGTCTGTCCTCGCTTGCACTGCATTTACATCGCCGTCTTCGACAGACTTGCTTGGTATACATTTCTGACCTTAGCGATGACCGCCCAAACGGCGAAGCAAGTATCGCGAACCACCCGCTTCCTTCGTTAGTTTTTATCATTCCCATTTATCAGCTGTAATTTTAAATTAAGAAGTAGATACGTAGGTACTACAGGAAATATGCCATTATCTAACATGCTGACATTGCGTGTACACATTATGCACGGCAGAACATATGTAGGCCTGTGGAAGGCCTCCCTGAAACTCTATTATCAACTGTATAAGGGTTCATTATTTCGTCCTAAACTTCATGAAAGTTGTATTTTTTTTCGAAATGTGATACGTCAGAGCTGCTTCCAATTACAGCAAGAAACTGCAGCTCAGTAGGAAGAGAGTACACCCCAATGGAATATTTCTTCTATTAGTTGAATACGCGGTGTTAATCACTCACATTTCTCAGTTGTGCTCGGAGCCTTTGGGAAATGGAATGAAGCGTGCGCGGTGTTGGTGTGCCTCTACAGAGCACCGTGAGTAAAAGGTGTCCTAACATGAACACATTGAAGACTACAGGGGCCTAACGTTTAAGACGTTGTGCAATACCACACAATCTTTGATCACAAATTTTTGTTTCATTTAATGACCGGTTTCAATCTGTTAGAACGTCACGTTCATCTTTATCCTTGAACTCGGTCGCAGGTTCGAATCCTGCCTCGGGCATGGATGTGTGTGATGTCCTTAGGTTAGTTAGGTTTATGAAGTTCTAAATTCTAGGGGACTGATGACCTCAGGTGTGAAGTCCCATAGGGCTCATAGCCATTTGAACGATTTATCCTTGAACTAGTAAACAACAGAAACAAAACTTGTGAGCCGCCCACACTACATGTTTCTTTTTCTGAACGAAACCTGTCATTAAGAAATGTAAAAATTCGCGATCAATACTGTCTTCGATTCCATATGTCTGAAACGTTTTGATTATTATCCATCACTGCAAGCAATCCAAAGACATGCGCAGAGGCAGTACCAAGTTTAAACAGATACGATCCGAGGGTATAATCCAGGTAATCTGGCCCAGCGAGTTCGGACGCCTGCCAGAACGCACGGATCTAGACGACAGCCGCTAAGGGTCGCTGGTAATATTTGCGAGCTCTGCTGTCGCCGCCTCAGAGCCAGGCGCAGACCACATCCCACGCGCCAGCATACTGGCGCCGCCACGACCTCCATCAAACCCGACTCTTCGAGTGTTACATCAAGCTGATTGATAGCTTTCTGTAGGACAGGTGTCTATTTGGACAAATTGAGGGGAAGATGTCGTCACTGAAAACTGTCTCAGCTTGCATTCCAAAGGGAGTGGTGATCACGCCATGCCTGTTTAATTTGTATATTAACGACATTCCCACCATTCAACACGTCACCATCAGTCTGTACGGCAATGGCAAGGCCTTCCTAACCTCTGGAAGGAACGTCGAACAACTTATCAACAGGATGCAGCGATAACTTGGCTTCACCTAACCGAGGGCGGATAGCAATAAAGTCACTCTAAACCGTACGAAAACTGCAGCAATACTGTTTACGAAGAAACTGGCAGAACTGAGGATGCGGCTTGCCATCAATGGACAGGCAATACCCTGGTCTACGACGACGAAATATCTGGGAGTGATATTGGATAGAGGGATGAATTTTATTGCACAGGTACAAGATAGAATATTGAACGCTATGAAGATGATCCGCGCACTCACATCGTTTCTCCAGAGCAGAAATCTAAATCCTTCAACGAAATTAAAACTTGATAGAGCAACGGTGCAACCCTCCACGCTGTATGGCTCAACGGCTTGGTGAACAACATTTGGCTCTAATATACGCAGTTTCCAACCACTACAAAACTGGTGTTTGGAGTGAAGCTTAGGCACCCCAAGGTGGGCCAGGACGAGAGAAATACACGAGCTGACTGGAGAAAAATACGCCGCTCAGAAGATAAAATACCAGGCAACTTGTCTTTTTCACAAATTAGATGAGTATCTGGGAAATTTTCGCCAACCTTAGAATGTATGCCAGGCTCTGCCACGACACTCACACAAAGTGCCTAGAGCCATTATTGCACCCCCACAGGACTGTCAAAGGTGATGCAATGTTCAGTTATTCGGTATCTTACGTGTACACAGTTACTTTTAATAGCTCGTACGACTACCGAACCCACACTCTGAAAGGACTCAAGGACCCACAGGGAGCCCATGTCCCTTTGCAAGAGAATACACAATTAAGTGAAACTATTTCCATACCTTGCCACTCCAGAAGAGAAAATTGCCAAAGGCGATCATTCTTCGGACACAAAGTGTCAAAAGAGAGAGAGAGAGAGAGAGAGAGAGAGAGAGAGAGAGAAGGCCAGGATCTCAGTCGTGTTCCGACTGTACTATCCTCTGTTAATTAGATACTGAGCGTAGTTTGGGTCATGATATTGCTGTGACTAAGGCTCCTGATTTGGTTTCCACCGTGAACTTTTCGTTCAGTCGAGTTGTGTTGTTGTTCGACCATCGTTGTTGTTGTCTTTCGTCGACGCCCTAGGCCGGTCGGCCAGCATCTCCTGACCATGCTACAGTACCGGTTGCTGTAAAAATATTTATCTGGACAGTAATCAATGAGTGGAGGCTGCAGTACCATCTGTATGGGTCCACAGTCAGTGCGAGCCATGGGGCCGTCTGGCTCGAGTTTATCAGCTCCGAGCTCACATACTGAACTGAAAATTAGACTGATAATCGCTCTAGCTTTGCGAATAATCGATCCGTTTCAGGAAAGACTCTGGGCAGAGAAGTGTCGCTGCAAGTTCTGTTGTGGCTGAGGACTCTCTCTGGTCAATAAGGAGAAGGACGTGACGTCTTCTGCAGCTAGAGAGAGCAATGAGTTCAAATGTGCTCTGAGCACTATGGGACTTAACATCTATGGTCATCAGTCCCCTAGAACTTAGAACTGCTTAAACCTAACTAACCTAGGTACATCACACAACACCCAGCCGTCACGAGGCAGAGAAAATCCCTGACCCCGCCGGGAATCGAACTCGGGAACCCGGGCGCTGGAAGCGAGAACGCTACCGCACGACCACGAGCGGAGCAATGAGCAATGAGTCTGCCGCCGAAAGTGAACGACGGCAGTCCAATCTCGGAGCGCTGTGGGCAAGCACTAGGAGTAGTTGAGGTGAAATTTCAACTCGCTCGAACAAAAACCCCCAGGGGCTGAAACCTGTTTCACAAAATATATTAGCACGCTGAATTAAGTGAGTAAGTCCAATTTCCTAGATGACATTTTTTTCAACAGTTCTGAAATTTTAAGTTCTGAAGGGGGCCGGTGTAAAGTACAGGGACTGAAAGGCTGTCTACAATTTGTAAAGAAACCGGATGGCAGTTATAAGAGTCGAGGGGCATGAAAGGGAAGCAGGGGTTGGGAAGGGAGTGAGACAGGGTTGTAGCCCATCCCCAATGTTATTCAACCTGTATACTGAGCAAACAGTAAAGGAAACATAAGAAATACTTGAAGTAGGAATTAAAATCCATAGAAATAGAAATAAAAACTTTGAGGTTCGCCGAGGACCTTGTAATTCTGTCACAGACAGCAAAGGGCCCGGAAGAGCAGATGAACGGAATGGGCAGTGATTTGAAAGGAGGATATAAGATGAATATCAACAAAAGCAAAACGAGAATAATGGAATGTAGTCGAATTAAATCGGGTGATGCTGCGAGAATTAGATCAGGAAATGAGACGCTTAAAGTAGTAAATGAGTTTTGCTATTTGGGGGGCAAAGTAACTGATGATGGTCGCAGCAGAGAAAATGTAAAATGTAGAGTGGCTATGGCAAGGAAAGCGTTTCTGAAGAGGAGAAATTTGTTGGCATCGAGTATAGATTTAAGCGTCAGAAAATCTTTTCTGAAAGTAATTGTATGTAGTGTAGCCATGTATGGAAGTGAAACGTGGACGATAATCAGTGTAGACAAGACGAGAATAGAAGCTTTCGAAATGTGATGCTACTGAACAATCCTGAAGATTAGGTGGGTAGATCACGTAACTAATGAGGAGGTACTGAATAAAATTTGGAAGAAGAGGAATTTGTGGCACAAGTTGACTAGATCAAGGGATCGGTTGATAGGACGCGTTCTGGGGCATCAAGTGATCACCTGTTTAGTATTGAAGAGAAGCATGAAGGGTAAAAATCGTGCAGGGAAACCAATAAAAAATGGTTCAAATGGGTCTGAGCACTATGGCACTTAACATCTTAGGTCAATAGTCCCCTAGAACTTAGAACTACTTAAACCTAACTGACCTAAGGACAACACACACATCCATGCCCGAGGCAGGATTCGAACCTGCGACCGTAGCAGTCCCGCGGTTCCGGACAGTAGCGCCTAGAACCGCACGGCCACCGCGGCCGGCTGCAGACCAATACATGAATACATTAAGCAGGTTCAGTAGATTATTCGGAGATGAAGAGGCTTGCACAGGATAGAGTAGCATGGAGAGCTGCATCAAACAAGTCTCTGGACTGGAGACCACAACAACAAGAACAAGTTTTGCAGAAAGTCATTATATTTTCAAACCCTTATGTGGAGATGTTGGTTATTACGTGGTCTATTCGAAAAAAAGATTGGGCCAAAAGTCTTTAAAATTGAAAGAGGATTAGCATTTTTTCGTTTCAGCCATACTGATTCTTTCAAAAAGTTGAAGTAATGCTGGTTCTCTATGTATAGGTAGATATGTACGGTCCACAAATTTAACTGAAAGATTACTTTTACATGAATACATCTGTATATATGCATAAACTGTACGTATATCCGTAATTCTCTATGTATATGTGCCTGATGCATCTACATTCTAAATCAACGTAAATAAATAAGGGTAATTATAATTTAAATTTTTTTCCCAATTTTCACACCTGCGGATTTACGCAGACTGAGTTTACTAGTCCAAGATAGGAGGTGGCGTGGTGTGACATTCTTAGGTCGAACAGGTTATCAACATTTGAAGCTATTCCGATTACTTTACATAACTTTATTCTTAACCACGATACATACATACAAATTAGCGATCTGCCAACTCTAACGCTGCGCGGAAGCCCTGCGATTGATGAGAACGTGACGGCTGGCGGTCAGAATCGACCCACATTCAAAGCGTGTGACCAGCTATGCCCGCAGCCGATGACCCATCCATGCGGGCGCAGCGGAG
Organism: Schistocerca serialis cubense; assembly: GCF_023864345.2. NCBI lineage: Eukaryota > Metazoa > Arthropoda > Insecta > Orthoptera > Acrididae > Schistocerca > Schistocerca serialis. The sequence goes on from NC_064639.1 coordinate 152,698,131, forward strand.
ACGGAAATGAGTGATGTAATATGTACACTCAAAATAAAGAATATACTTTTCAGACTATCATGTCGTCTGTTTTTTTCCTTCATACTGGCCCAAACAGTGTATAATATCTTACTTCTGGTAATTTTTTCTTACGTTAAATTACGTATTATTCATATAGGATTTTTATAATTTATTTACACTTTTAGTACCCATAGTGGTAAAAAGATATATACACCTCAATTCCGTTGAGAGAACGAAAATGGCCGAAACGGAAAAATGCTACTCATTTGCCAATTTTAAAAATTTTGGGCTCAAATCATTTTTGTGAATACATTACATGATAACCAGCAACTCTGAATTTGAAAAAATAATGATTTTTTTCAAAACTCATGAGTTCAAAAGCGATGAAAACAATTTTATGTAGAAAATTGTATTCACCCGTTTCTCTGTCTCCTTCGTTTCCCTCTCTATTTACTTTCTCATCCTCTCTCTCTCTCTCTCTCTCTCTCTCTCCTTCCATCTGATCCTCCCAATATCAGTATCTAGCCCTCCTTCCCTGACGTTATTTGCTGAACTCCTCCTCCACGTTATCATGCTCACCCCAATAGGTCGCTGGTTGTTCTTACTCCCACAATATTTCTTTCCAGATCGTAATTAAGAAGTGTACAAAAATTGACCGAAGTCGTTCCAGGGGCTTAGGAAGACCACTTTATCCGTGGCTTTGCCCACGTACGCACATACCAAAGGTAGTACTCATACACTTAAAGTATTTCACACGTATTTGTCGACATGTTTCGCCTGTATCTCCAGCGAATTTCGCCTTGCAATTTCAGTTTCACAGGGCCTAATGCTTATGACGTTGTATCTCCTGAATTGTTTGCTGTGCAACGATATAATTTTGCAGGTACATCCTGTCGTATATCTTTCTAGTGTCTACTAAACTTGTTGTAAACGGAGTTGATAGTAAAAATAGTAATAAATTAAAACGTCACATATGATCCGTCAGTTTTTCATTCATCCTGGTTTTGAAACATCTTTCCTGAATGTGTAGTGGAACGATATATGTTTCCAGGCACATTCAGCGACGTACCTTAGATATCTTCACAATCGATCGGGAAACGTTCTCAATGACCAAAGAGGTCGTCATGTTGTGACGCTTGTGAGAAAATGTTAGAAGGAAACGGTCAGAAATGTGGCGCGACAATTCATAGCTCTTGCATCACGATAATGCATCCACACATTCATCCCTGCTGGTGCATAACTACTGCACAAAAAACTAAATCACTGTGCTGTCTCATCCTCTGTAATCTCCAGACTGGCTCCTGATGATTTCTTTGATTTCCAAAGTTGGGAACGTTGTCGAAAGGACGAAGATCAGCGACGATAGACGAGATAAAATAAAATTCACAGACGGACAGAAGTTATAGACGGCCCTAGTTCAGGACGCCCTTCAACGTCTACCGACTTCTTTTTTTTTTTTTTTTTTTTTTTAACGGACGTCGTACATGAATTCTGAGAAGTCGAGTGCCATCACGGTCTGTTGACATGAGATTTGCAGGTAGGAATTCGTTTACCTGCTTACAGGGTATTTACAACAGTCAGGACACATGACTAGATACTTTATTTGCATCTGTTGAGCAAGAAGCAGCATCGCTAGAGGATAGCTTGTTATAGAGGTGGAAGGCCGCAAATAGGCAGGAGCTTGCGAATGTACAGGGTGTACATAAAGTCTGGGAACACTTTTATTATCTATTGCACAAGAACGAAATATTGTACAGATATCATACATAGGTCATTTTGAAGAGAAACCCTGAAAGATTTTTTTCAAGTATACCGCCTCAGCGTAGTTTGGTAATTTGCCGATAGTCAGCGCTAGCCGCAAACACGCAAGTCCAGTTGCGTAGCGAGCTTTCTGTGTGTTGGAGTTTGACAGAAACAGGTGTGCTACAGCTGTTCAACGGATGTTTAGAACCAAGTACGGTAAGAAGCCACCAACAAGGAAGGTCATTTACCACTGGCAAGACAAATTCGTTACGACGGGTTGCTTGTGCCGGCAAAGAGAAGCGGACGTCCCAGTGCGAGTGAAGTGAATGTGGACCACGTACGAGAGACTTTCACTAGGAGTGCAAAGAAATCGGTGCGTCATGCACCCCGTGAACTCGAAATGGCTGCAATGACAGCGTGGAAAGTTCTGCGAGATAAGATGTCTATGAATCCATTCAAATTGAAGATAGCGCAGAAGCTCAATAACGACGACATAGACAAGTGTTTTGAGTTTTGTTCGCAGTTGCAGCAATTGAATGATGATAGGGATGGCTTATTTTTTAGCGACGAAGCCACTTTTCACCTAATGGGAAAGTGAAGAGGCATAATTAACGAACCTAGGGTACAAACCATCCACACGAATGCACTGAATTTCAGCGTGATTCCCCAAAGGTAATTATTTTTTGCGCCTTGTTACGTCGAAAACTTTACGGGCCATTCTTCTTCGCCGAGAGCACTGTCACTGGATATTCCTACTTGTAATGGTACTAGAATTACGTAACCATTAAGGCAGCTCACCTTAACCTCTCGATACCAGCAATATTCTACTGTGTTTCTATAAAGTAGTTGACATGTTTCTGAGACAACATTCAGATTTGATATCATTAATGTAGAGATACTTTGATACATCGATGTGTTTATATTGCAATGATATTATTCTTGTGTGTATTTTTTCTTTTGTCACCATAATCTTTGACGTACTGGTAACTCTTGATTTTTGGACGCGTAAGCGGTTAATTTGTTAGAGAGTCGGACCTTGAAAAAAGTCAAGTCTTGGACGTCATGTTGGAAAGACGCATATTGTAGTCAGTTTATAAAATGTGAACGTTAACAGTGAGGAAGATGTTTTCAAGTATGTTTTGTATTGTGAAGTGATGTTTTGTGTGTTACGTGATATTGCAGCAAAAGTAATAAAAAGTAAGTGTAACTTAAATTCGGAGTGCTGATTACTTTTTTACATCACCATGTAAAAGGTTTAGTCTTCAAGAATGGTTTGTGAAACACATCTATAAAACTTTTGAATATAGCAGAATAAAACCTACGCCTTTTTGCATCCAAGCTTGTGATCATCACCACCTAGATTTTCGACGATTGAGCCATGATTTTACAACGAGACCAGCGTGGGAAACACGAAAAGATGAGTGCCTAGTTTATTCATTATTACATGAACTGACTTTATTAACTGTGCTCTAGTGACACCTGCCACATAATAACTTGTGTTGTTGCCCGAAAATGCAGTATTTAGCAGCGTGAGCAACACCACAACCTTTATTAAATTTTGACCTTTGTTGTGGTAGCGTTGTTAGAACGTGTTGCAGCAATGGCGGATACCTCAAATGCAATTGGCTCTCCGTTCAACTTTCAGCAGGCTGGTCCTCCACCCCATGTTCATCGTGAAGTTCGTGGGTACCTGAACACGGAGCTGTCGCATCGGTGGATCGGCAGTGCTACAGACGGGGACAGCTGTTTCATGAAATACAACACCAGATCTCACTCCGTGTGACTTTTTGTGGGGGACACACTCTGGTGTATGTATTGCACCACGTGGTTTGGCAGAGCTCCGGGAGCGAATTCGGGAAGCGGCTGCCACAGTCGACGATGCCATGCTGGGACGGGTATGGCAAGAGTTCGATTACCATTTTGACGTCTGCCGAGTCACTCATGGTTCGCATATCGAATGTTTGTAAAAAAAAAAAATAACCTTTCAGAGTTTCTCTTCAAAATGTAATATGTATGACATCTCTACAATGTGCAATAAACAACTGAAAGTGTTCTCGGGCACTATGTACACCCTGTATTTCCCTTGCGGATGGACCACAGTACCGCCGATGGCAAGTGACTTCTAGCTAGCACCGAGCCGGTCCACGTGCGACGTGAGCCGCAGACGCAGACATCTGGGGCGAGCAGCAGAACGCCAGCGCCGAGCGCTTCGGCCCTTCGTCTCTCCGGCCGGCGGATCTGGCAGCACCAAACGGCCGTTCATCTGCCAATTTGCAATGCTGATGCATATCTGCCGCGCGGACCGCGCCGCGCCGCGCACCGCCTCCCTGCTCGCATGTGATCCACTGCGTAATAACGCAATTTCCCGTCGCCGAGAACCCGCCGGCTGCGAATAACGTAAAATAATACGACCGCTGTCCCAAATGGAGATAGCCGCTCTAATGATCCCAGTTCAAACGTCGATGAACGGCCGGCCACTCCGGTCCTGTTCGGTGCAAAGTGCCGACACCGCCACACGATACCAGGGAAAAAAAAAAAAAAAGATACGGCAGGTTAAACCCTGCGATAGGTGTCCCGAGTTCTCTCTGCATTACTTCTACATCTACATTTATATTCTGCTGTTGATAGGAACGGAAATTGTGTAGTGTAGCACTGAACTGCCACATCTTTTTCATTCTAGGACGATTTACATGACAATACATCATTTGCACAGTACATGCACGACTTCCATTTACCTCAACTTCCCTTTCGAACACTTTGTACACAATTGTTTATTGCAGGCCTTTGGTTGTGGCAATTGCATATTTAGTTTTTGGGTGCATTGTGCGAGAGATCTCGCTGCCTTTCTCTTATTTTCATTCGAACAGTGAAGCAAAGAAGAGTGTATTTCATTTAAAAATCACATTTATCGACATCCAGGCCGTACAGAGTATCTACACCGATCACCACCGTGCTCCCGAGCTACCAGTGCATGTCCGCTCACCGTGGAGGCTTCAAACCGCCTGAAGGCCTTGAACAAATGGACCGGCTGCCCAGAAAGGAACCCATACATATTGCTACAATCTATGACATTGCATTCCCAAGTTCTGAATCTTTCTGACGTTAGCTGCACTAAGGCCAGGTTCTCGTTCAAATGAGCAAAAAATAGGTAATGTTTGGAATTTCGAGACAATGAAAAGACATACGATGGATCTGTTTGTCGATTATGACTGATCATAATTTGAACTTTATTTTAGATTTCCGATACAAATAAAATAGCTTCTGTAATAATGGTTTTATGAAGGGCCTGCGAATTTGAAGCACGCTGACTGCGTGCAATGTAGTCCCTCAGGAGTTATCTGATATCAAAAATGGATAACGTCAGTAGATACATATTAAACTTACGTGAGCTTAAACCTAAACACAATGAAATAACGTAAAATTTAACGATATGGATCTAACACAAACTTTGAGCTCGATTCGTGCTTTTTTTACTCTTTATGGCTTTACAAAAAATAGTTAATATTAACAATTTTCGTATACCATAGGTGTAAGCCAAATCGTTTCTCGAGAAAAACCTATTTAAATTTTAGGGAAAACTTTTATATCTATTATTAGTTAAATTTCCATACAAACTACTTTTTATTATATATATTTTGCTGTCGCTGAACGCAAACATTAAGTTATACTTTCAAGATTCAAACTGACTAATCCAATATAGCATACCAAAAGTAATCTTTAGACCAGTTTTGACCAAAATAAATGTTTCCGTTACTTATGTTTAGTCTGCAATTCCAGTACCGCATATCAACCCTTACTTTACCTCGAATTGTTCCTGGAGAGCAATTTCCTAGTTCCTCTTGACGAGAATAGTTGATCTCGCTGAGCTGGATATGCTGGTTACGGCAGCCTGAACACGTTGTTCGTCAGCTTTTTCGGCAAATGTGTCGGCTTGCATACTGCAATGTAATTCATTTTGTAAACGTGTCTCACTACACAAGTTTTCTACATGAGTCAGGCGTCTCTGGCTAAGAGCGTCCCACGGGAGACGTGACACTGCTTTGAACAGTGGGCTGTAGAAACTTTTATAACGTACTGATTAAATACCCTTTTCGTCCCGACATTCTAAACACGTATACCTCTCAACAAATGCAATAAAAAATCGAATTTTCTCCCATTTTGAATGAGAACTTGCTGTATATTACAAAGAAATTTGCCTGTTGGAGTCGTAGACAGAATGACATGTGGAAGTTTGGGGCAATCTTCAAACCTTGCTCACACAGCCAAAGTGTTTCTAGCGACTGCTACCGAGAAGTAGGAAATCCGAATTCGAGTCCTAGTCTCGCACAAATTTTCAAGTGTGACCAATAGGTAACGTTTTCTTCCAAAATGCAGGTAATGTCAGAAAGATTCTGTAGTTGCAAACAACATTTCGTAAATTTAGTACAGTTGCAGGTTTGTCACCAATGCCTTTTCCTTCAATCATTGACAAAAATTAGTAACCTCTGGTAGTTACACCGGACAGAATGACCTATGCAATTGCAGGGACTACCCTGCAGACCACTATGACTGCCAACAGTGACTCTTCCTCCTATCGCATAGTGTAAGCTATCATATCTACACTGAACAGCCAAAGAAACAGGTACACCCGTCTAATATCCTGTAGGGCCCCGCTACCAGGCAGAAGTGCCGCAACACGACGTGGTATGGATTCGACTAACGTCTGAAGTAGTGCTAGAGGCAACTGACCCACGAATACTGCAGGGCTGTCCTTAAATCCGTAAGACATCCCAGATATGCTCAATAATGTTCACGTCTGGGGAGTTTGGTGGCTAGCGTGTTTAAACTCAGAAGAGTGTTCCTGGAGGCACTCTGCAGCAATTCCGGACGGGTGGGGTGTCGCATGGTCCTGCTGGAATTGCCCATGTCCGTCGGAATGTACAGTGGACATGAATATATGCAGGTGACTACACGGGATGCTTACGTGTGTGTCACCTGTCGGAGTCGTGTCTATAAGTATCAGAGGTCCCATATCACTCCATCTGCACACGCCCCACACCATTACAGAGCCTCCATGAGCTTGAACGTCCCCTGCTGACAGGCAGGGTCCATGGATTCATGAGGTTGGCTCCATACCTGTACACGTCCATCACTCGATACAATTTGAAACGCAGCTCGTCCGACCAGGCAACATGTTCCCAGTCCAAAATCGGTGGTAATGGGCCCAGGCGAGCTGTAAAGCTTTGTGTCGTGCAGTCATCAAGGGTCCACGAGAGGACCGTTGGCACCGATAGCCCATATCGATGATGTTTCGTTGAATGTTTAGCACGCTGACATTATTGATGGCCCAGCATTGAAATCTGCAGTAATTTTAGGAAGGCCTGCAATTCTGTCGTGCTGAATCATTCTCTTCAGTCGTCGTTGCTCCAGTTCTTGCAGGACCTTTTGCCGGCCACAGCGATGCCGAAGATTTTACCTTTTACCGGATTCTTGATATTCACGGTACACTCGTGAAATGGTCGTACAAGAAAATCCCCACTTCATCGCTACCTTGGTGATTCTATGTCTCATCGCTCGTGCGCCGACTATAACACCATATTCAAACTCACTTAAATCTTGATAACTAGCCATTGTAATAGCAGTAACCAATCTAACAACTGCGTCAGACTCTTGTTGTCTTATATAGAGTTGCGGACCGCAACGCCTATTCTGCCTTTCTACATATGTCTGTATTTGAATACACATGCCTGTACCAGTTTCTTTGGCGCTTCAGTGTCGGTTAATAGTTACAGCTACAGCCCAATTGACTATGGTGTCGTAGGAAATACGAACATCCTGTAATTGTAGTAATTTCCGTAGTTAAAAATTTGTTATTATTATTTATTTTGATCATACTACACTGCGAAACAAATTAAAGGCTCACTTCTCGTTGATGCCTACAATCTTCCTCTGTAATCGTACAAAAGCGCGGAGCCCTGTGGCGTCACCCTTGTGATCCGCGACGCTTCATACGGCAAGGTGTCGACACGTGCCAAAAAAAGACCACAGATCGTAATATGTTGACGTACATTCTAAGGTGGGTTAATAATGTTACATTCGCACCAGATTTCACAAAAGTTCTGTCCAGCACCACCTTGGACATGTCACACGATGAGAGACTCGTCATAGCCCCTCTTACCAACAATTCACTCCTATCACAAATTCCGAAGCCAGTTTAGCACGGTAGCTCCTCTAGCGCCTGAAGGTAGTCAAACCATGCCCAAGGGGTTCAAAATGGTTCAAATGGCACTGAGCACTATGGGACTCAACTTCTGAGGTCATTAGTCCCCTAGAACTTAGAACTACTTAAACCTAACTAACCTAAGGACATCACACACATCCACGCCCGAGGCAGGATTCGAACCTGCGACGGTACGGGCTCGCGGTTCCAGACTGCAGCGCCTAGAACCGCACGGCCACTTCGGCCGGCTTGCCCAAGGGATGTCGAAGGTGTTGCCTAAGCCTTAGGCGCTAGAACAGCCTCCAGGCTGATTTGGTGTCGAAACACTGGGAAGTATATTTCCAACGTGCTCAGCAAAGATGGGTGAGTGACACTGAGTCTGTTGATGAACTGTGAGCTCCTAAAGGGACCCTTTGACGATTTATTTACGCACCGGTTAATGTTGCGATCCCGCGTGATCACACCACAGGAGGGGGGAAAACAGGATGCCTGAAAAATCATACGTATGCTTTGCTGCTTCGGATCACGTTCTAATTTCGTTGAATTGTTCTGACCGGTCCCCAGCGGTTCCAGCCTGTACACTAGAACAGAAGCTGTGGTCGCGCTGTGCCCTAGAAAGGTCAAATTACGTTCAGTGAATATGCAGCATCACAACGTCCTTCGAGAAGGACTGAAACGTTTGAGAGAGCCAGCAGTGTCAAAAGTTGTCAAGATTATCTTCCTGTTGATCATCGCACAGCGAAGCGTCGTTTACGACCTCGGATTGTCTGGGAATCAACGTCCCAAGGAAAGGGGCGGTTCCACTGACGCCCTTTATACTACACTCCCAGGTCTTTCCGTGTTGATTGTGGGCGGCGACGTGTGTGAAGTGTTTTCCTCGGCCCCTCATAAGAAAACGGTGTTATTTGAAAAGTGGGTGTCGTAGTTCTGACCTCTATCGCAGAGACTTCAAAAGAAGGTTGGCTGGTTGGTTGATTGATTTGGGGAAGGGGAATAAACAGCGCGGTCATCGATCCCATCGGTTTAGGGAAAGATGGGGAAGGAAGTCGCCCGTGCTCTTTCAAAGAAACAATTCCGGCATTTGCTTAAAGAGATTTACGGAAAAACTAAATCAGGATAGCTGGCAGTAGGTTTGAGCCTCCATCCTCAAAAAGGAGGGGTGCAATGTGGGTACGAGGGACTGTGACGCCCTTCCCATCGTGTAATACGTCACCTGGTGGACTTGGGCTAGATTGTGGTGAATTTGGTCCTAGTGTGACGTGATTAACCCATCTGACAGCACATTGCACTTCTGAACTGTGGTGAAGTCACAGGGAGGACTGTGGTGACGCCACAGAGAGGCTGTTGGCTTCTTTGACTTAAATTTCAGACTTATACGTCGCAATGGGAAACATTTATGGGGTTTCAAAAAAATGATCTTGTAATTCAGTGTAATAATACTTTGGCTGAGTGTAGATAGGTAAGAAAATACTCTCCGATGACATTAGTACACTTGGCCTCCAGTGGCTGTTGTCGCAAACACGTGGTCACCTCACAATAGACAAGTACAGAGGTGACTACGGAGAACGCATGGCACTGCCTATACTATCAAATGTCTCAGTGTATTGTCGTGTAATATTATAACAAAAACTCGCGATATGCTGACGAATAATCCTTACTCCCAGATGCAATAATATAGGGGCCGACTAATAATAGCTTATAATGTACACAAATCTTGCCAGACAATTTACAGATACATTTTTTTCTGACTTCCATTTCGACAAACTGTTATGCGAACACAACACCTTTAACTTTTTCGTGGCGAGTTGCTTATCTGAATTCGCAGACGCTATCTTTCTCTCGCCAGCAGGCCGCCACGGCGTGCAATAAGTAAAAAAGTGGAAAACGAAAAGGGAAATTATTCATCTGAAAACTGAACTCGTACGCTGTTGGTGGGTGGGTACACGCAGATCCCGGCGCAGGGAGACGGGAAAGGAATGCAAATAGGCCGCCTCCGTAATGGAGGCGCTATCTGACGAGTTTAAGCGACCGGAAACACGCAGTAACAAAGTGCTTCTCCCGGCCGCCGCCAGAGCGCAGCGGTGCGCGCGCGCTCGCGCCCAGCACAAAAGGCCTTTGTTGCGGGCGCTTCTGTTATGCGCGAGTCTGCGAGATAGTTTCCCGTTCCTACCGCCGGGCCGTTCCTCTCATCTTTTTGCATAAATTGCGCATGCATATTTCCTCCGAAAGGCCTTTTAAATGTGAGTTACTTATTCAAGAAGATAAAAAACTAATGTGTGATGCTGTATTGCAAGAGGTAATACGAAACTCTGGTGCTCTATTCAGTCATCTATAAACGGGCAAATGTGTATTCCTTTCAGTCGGTCATTATTGAAGGTAACAGAAGAATTTCCTTTCTCTCGTTTTACTCCAGTAATACCGTATGAAAACTCCTTCTCCTCTACCCTTCTGTTTCATTCATTCAAGACAAACTCCAGGATTTGTAATATCACCGAAGACGTCGGACGTCCGTTTGGCTACACAGTAGTCAGTAAGATAAAAATCAGTCTTTTAATATCACTAGCTGAAAATTACACGAAAAAGTCAAGAGACGAGGGCTATTCGGAAAGTGAGGAACGATCGGTCTCGAAATGGAAACCACTGTGAAAATCCGATGAGGCTTTCCACAAACGTTTTGGGCAGTGTCTCTAGTATGCCCGTCGATCGCATCAAGACGCTCTTTTCAGTAGTGAGCGTACTGTGAGCGAGTAAAGGTGCCTAGAACATCGATGTCTCCCGCCAAGTAGCAGGGTCCACTGAGAGGCTTCGCCTTACTGAATACAGCCCACCTAACACAACTGCCACGCACTTCCTTCTTCTCAGCTGCACTCTGCAAGGGCAGCGAAGACGCTCCAGCAGCCTTTTAGACGGGAAGTGTTGGATCACCCACAACACAGCCCTAATTGGCTCGTTCTGAGTATCATCTCTGTTCACCTGAAACGCTGGATACGAAGAAAACACTTGGGCTCAGGCTAAGCGCTATAGACCAGCATAGAGAATTATCAGAAACCACAGGCGGCTGCCTTTTATGACGATGGTGTTGGAAATTTGGTATGACACTCCGACAAATGTTTGCGTTGCGGCGACGACTATGTAGAGAAGTACCTGGAAGTTGTAGCTGAAAGTGCAAAGAAAACAGTTTTGATTTTGATTGTGGTTTTCATTCGCGACAGATCGTTCCTTACTTTCCGAACAACCCTCGTACAGCAGTAATCAGTTGTACGTCTGTAAATGTTAAGGAACCCAGCAAAGTTTCATGTAACGCCATTTGTAGGTATGGCGATTGTGGGCTTGTCATTTCAAAGTAAATTTGTACAACACACAAAGAATTAATGCCATTACTGTCTTTCTTTCTGTGTCTGAGCCTTGTCCCGCAGTTACACAGGGTCGGCCATGGTTAATCGGATGTGGCATGGTAAGTTTAAGGGGTGGTCGGATGCCCTTCCTGCTGCCACCCAATACCCCCGGGAAGGAAGTAGTGTACCCCAGCTGTCTGTGTCTAATGTAAGCCATGGAATGGTGTGAATGTGTTGCAAATGCCTGCGAGTCGTGTAACTGAAGCAGAACGTGGGGACCAGCCCGGTATTCACCTAGGGGATGTGGAAAACCGCCTAAAAACCACATCCAGGCTGGCCGGCACACCGGCCGTACATCGTTAATCCGCCGGGCGGATTCGATCCGGGGCCAGCGCGCCTACCCGAGTCCAGGAAGCAACGCATTAGCGCTCTCGGCTACCATGGCAGGTCAATGCCATTACTGTCTATGGGCATCGATTTCAATCAAAGGGGAACACTAAAAAATTTTGCCGGACCACTATTCAAATCTGGGTCTCCTGGTCATTAGGCAGACGTGATGGCCACTGGATAAGTTGAAAATCTAGGTCTGACAGGAGGTGTGCTAGGGTAGTCCATGTATGTAGTTCCACGGACTGCCATGGCTGGATTGTGCACTGTCAGCACATGTGCCTAGTATGCACATGAGCCAGGTTGAAATCTCGATCTGGCACAAATTTTCTACTTTTTCCATTGATTTAAATCAGTGCCCACAGATAGTTGCTGTCATTAGTTCCTTTGTGTCTTGATTCACAAAGGCTGTGAGATCAAAACCAGAACGTGCTTGAACCACAGGTTTTTGATGTAACTTTCAAACTTTTATCACACCTTTCTGAGCTTCTAAACATTTTTGAAATTTCTGATTCAGATAACCTAAGTGCAGTAGAATTCCACTGATGGTTCAAGGTGATACAAAGGCGTCACATTTCCAGGCTCAACATAATGGAGCCATATATACCACTTGTAGAAACTCCATGTCTTTTCAACGTGCATGGCACCAGCAACCAGAGAACTTTGTAGTATTTCGACTCACCATGTACGAAAAAGAAAGCCGATCTAAACAGAGGAATTTTGTTGTTTACTCATCAGTATCAAGTTCATAGTCAGTTATACTACAGACAAGATATCTACAACCAACTCTGTAATGTTGTTGATGATCCTCACAGTCTCCAATGCAGAATGCTCATCATGAGTGACATTCGCTTTACTAAATTTTAATTTTATCACTTGAACTTCTGTAGTCGAAACAAAGAAAAGAACATTATCTGCAAGTAAGAAATAATTTCATTATAACCCTCTTATGTGTATTTTTTATTTCTTTCGTTTCAATGATTTAAACAACAACTCGACTGGTGAGGATGTTTCTCCTTAAAGGACATCAGCTTCGATAAATCTCGAATGCAATAATTTATACTTACTTGTTTCAGCTTGATGGACGCGTTTGAATTAGAGAGATATTGCTTAATAAATTGTGAACTGTCAGTACAAATTTGGTTGAGAACTAGTGAAAAGTTTGTAGTGGTCCAACCATCAGTGCCCCTTTGGAAGTTAATTTATGTAGTGGTAAATTTATTACACTATTCAACTTCATTCTCTGTTTCAGGTCCAGTGGTCTAGAGGTAATGTGAGTGTATGGAAAAACCGAGTGGCATCGAATCCCGGTCGGACGATGGGAATTTTAAAGCTGCCTTTAACTAGCCCCTCAACTCTCAACGATATGAGGAGTCGCTAAAAATGACATGGATTCCACGTTAAACCGTAGGACCCCTTTCACCGGTTGGATAGTTGGAGTAGATTAGTGACAGACAAGTCACCAAAGTGGTGTCAATTTGAAAGACTACCAGTTGGCCTCTGAGCCACTCTCTAACTTATGTAAATTACGTTTAATAATAACAAGAATAACACTTGAGTGCTGCATTTGAAAATAACATACTATTAAAGGATTAAGTGGACCAGGTACAAGAACATAATTACAAAAATGTTGTAATAACTTCTTTTTCACAAAGTACAACTATTGTGAATCACACCTTCATTGCCTGTCTTTCCCAAATCACATTCCAAAACAACCATCCGTCTACCAGTGTAACAGTAAGAATGAAGGTATAGGATATAACGTGCGTTGAAAGGTTGCTTTTTGTTTTCCTTGAATAACATGGAAATGTCGTTTTTATTGAACATGTTTCTTGCCAAGAATAAAATGTAAACAGAAACTCCTATTCACTTTTCTCTATATAACTAATAGTTCCACCTTTGCTGGGGATCCAAAAATGGGATATTATTGAAAATAGTGTTTTAATAGTTTAAAAGAACTTTTTAGTCCTAAATGAGGTGGGTTAAGATCAAATGTTAAATCTCTGTTCCATATCTAGGTGCAGTGGAGCCTTGTTAAGGGATAAATTGTGTTCTGGAGGTGTAAAAGGCAAGATGGCGGGGATGGACTGTAGAAGCTCGAGAAGTAGATGGTCAGTTTCTGGTCATACATTTCCCTCTTTCGTAAGTCTAGAAAATAGAGATCGAGCAGGCAATTCCTCACTATGCTTATCCCACTACATCACCAGATGTAACTATAGGATGTTTCACAAAGCTATACCGACTTTCTCCAGCGCGCCTTATGAATTAGCTTTCCACATAGTGCATTAGCACTAGATGAAATACAGATATGAGTTAATAACAATACTAGCGCGCGTAAAGCATATGGCCAAAGGCTACGTAAATCTGCGCACACCGTTCTACGCTAAAAGAGGCGAATTTGAATTTTAGACATCCCGTATGGCAGCTGCAGCGTATCTCCAGCAAAGGCAATTTTCCCCTTCGAGCTCCGCTCGCTTTTCGGTTTACAGATAGGTTATAACTTCACATCATTTCCTCTTAAGTTCTCTTTTGTGAGTCCACAAAATGACTTCACTGAACTCGTATTTATATTGATTATTATGTGAGTACTTTCACTGTGTCATCAATAGTATCCGGACACCTCGAAAAACATACTTATTTCATGTTAGGTGCATTGTGCTGCGACATACGGTCAGGTACTCCATTTCGAAGACCTCAGTCGTCATTAGACATTGTGAGAGGGCAGAATGGGGCACTCCGCGGAACTCACAGACATCCGAACGTGGTCAGGTGATTGGGTAAAATTTGTGTCATAGGTCTGTACGAGAAATTTCCACACTCTTAGACATCCCTAGGTCCACTGTTTCCAATGTGATTGTGAACTGGAAACGTGAAACGACACGTACAGCTCAAAAGCGTACAGGCTGACCTCGTCTGTTGACTTACAGAGACCACCGACAGTTAAAGAGGGTCGGAATGTGTAATACGCAGACATCTGTCCAGACTATCACACAGGAATTCCAAACTGCATCAGGATCGACTGCAAGTACTGTGACAGTTGGGCGGGAGGTGACAAAACTTGGATTTCAAGGTCGAGCGGCAACTCATAAGCCACACATCTCGCCGGTAAATGCCAAACGACGCCTCGCTTAGTGTAAGGAACCTAAACACTGGACGATTGAACGGTGAAAAAACGTTGTGTAGAGTGACGAATCACGGTACACAATGTGGCGATTCGATGGCAGGGTGTGGGTATGGCGAATGCCCAGTGAACGTCATGTGCCAGCGTGTGTAATGCCAACACTAAAATTAGAAAAATGCAGAGGTGGTGGTGTTATAGTGTGGTCATGATTTTCATTGGGGGGGGCTTGCACCCCTTGTTGTTTTGAGTGGAACTTGTGGTGTCACCGCCAGACACCACACTTGCTAGGTGGTAGCCTTTAAATCGGCCGCGGTCCGTTAGTATACGTCGGACCCGCGTGTCGCCACTGTCAGTGATTGCAGACCGAGCGCCGCCACACGGCAGGTCTAGAGAGACTTCCTAGCACTCGCCCCAGTTGTACAGCCAAATTTGCTAGCGATGGTTCACTGACAAATTACGCTCTCATTTGCCAAGACGATAGTTAGCATAGCCTTCAGCTACGTCATTTTCTACGACCTAGCAAGGCGCCATTATCATTTGCTATTTATCTTGTGATGCATGTACCGTCAGACCGATGTTCACCAATTATGGATTAAAGTTAAGTATTCCAGAAGCTACGTACCTTTTTTTTGCTCGTCTCAATTCGTTGTCATTTTCCAGACCTCACGCCAGACTGCGTGAGCTTAAACGCGTGCCTTTCGGCTTCCTCTCATAGTGGATTGGCGCTCTTGCCAGTCCACAACAGAACTATCACAGCACAGGCCTACATTGATATTTTAAGCACCTTCCTTCTTCCCACTCTTGAACTGCAATTAGGGGATGGCGATTGCATCTTTCAACACGATCGAATACCGTTCGTAATGCACTGCCTGTGGCGGATTGGTTACACAACAATAACATCTCTGTAATGGACTGGCCTGCACAGAGTCGTGACCTGAATCCTACAAAACACCTTTGGGATGTTTTGGAACGCCAACTTCGTGCCAGGCCTTACCGACAGTCATCGATACCTCTCCTCAGTGCAGCTGTCCGTGAAGAAGGGGCTGTCATTCTCCACGAAACCTTCCACGCACCTGACTGAACGTATGCCTGCGAGAGTGGAAGCTGTCATCAAGGCTAAGGGTCGGCCAGCATGATATTGAATTCCAGCATTACCGATGCTGGGCACCACGAACTTGTAATTCATTTTCAGTCAGGTGTTCGTATACTTTTGATCACATACGGTATTTGCAGTTGTTAAACTGGAATATGAAATATGTTGCAGTGAACAGCAGAATTTGTAAGTGTGATACTGTCGATGATCTTCGTGCTGTTGAGGGAAAGGGATTGGATAGCTGAATGTGGCACCTTGCAGTTGCTGACAGCGTATCGTAAGGCCGCGCAGTTGCGTTGTAGTTACTTGTAAATAAATTAATGATCTACCGGAAAACTACTGAACTACTTTCGCTATTATTCGCTTATAATTACGCTACGGTAGACTCAATATATCTCTTCCGCTCATGAATTGGTGGCACTTGTAGAGAAGGCTGCACTGAGTGGAGCCATGTACCACACATACACAGATGGGTATGACTATGTCTGGTGGAATAGAACTGATCATGTTCAAGACTAGAACATTAATCTGCTGTAATGCATAAGTTGACTTATGTTGAAGTAAGTAGCGTTGCATAACACGTACTTGGATTAATTGAATTCCAGAGGGAGATGGCTCAAACGGCTCTAAAAACTATGGGACTTAACATCGGAGGTCATTAGTATCCTAGACTTAGGACTACTTAGACCTAACTAACCTAAGGACAACACACACATCCATGCCCGAGACAAGATTCGAACCTGCGACCGTAGCAGCAGCGCGATTCCGGACTGAAGCGCCTAGAACCACCCGGTCACAGCGGCCGGCCCAAAGGGAGATGATGAAGATGTTTGGTTTGTGAGGCGCTCACTGTGCGGTTATCAACGCCCGTACAAAGTCCCAATTTTTACGCAGCTAAATTTTTTACACGGTCCAAAGTAGCCACTGCCACGAATAATAATGAGGATGATGAAATGATGAGGATAACAAAAAAAAAAACAGTCCGCTCACAGAGAAAATCCCCAATCCGGCCGAGAATCGAACTACTAGACCGCGAGCCTCGGACGCAGAGGGAGACAATTTAAATGGCTGGGCGTCTTCAGATTTTGGGCGACGCGCTTGATACCCATCATGCTGTGCAAAGTACTGCAGCTAATGATAGCGGGGACGATGAAATCGACATTGTCGAATACATATTTCCAACATGCTACCCTTTGGACAGGCTCGTAAGTGTGGTAGGTGTCTGCAAGTTCCGCATGTTGAACATTTTCACAGAAAAGCTCATTCATCAGCTGCTCACCGTATAAAAATGAGCTAAGTGAAGACATTTTGTCTACTCACAAAAGAGAACTGGACAGGAAATACTGGGGATGTATAATCTCTCCGCAAAAAGAAAAGCGAGCATCGCTCAAGTTGCCTTTCCGGAAAACTGCTACAGCCACCGCACAGGATGACTAAGAATCAGTTTCTCCTCTACCAGTCAAGAATTGTGTGCACAGATTTATATAGTTTCTATACATATGCCTATCTCGTGTCAGTATTATTAGTAACTCATATCAGTACGCAATGTAGTGGTAAAACTGCACAATTCGCTGCCAGTGATTAAGAAGTGCGCTGTTGAGGTGCTCTGACTTTTCTTCTTGTGACGTAGTGGGGAAGAGAGAGTGGGGAAGTACCTTCAGGTTGCAGACCTATGAGGGAAGTGGATCCCGCAGAACGCATCATTCATTGGGCCGAATAGGTGCTACATCCGGGCTGAACGGTGGATGAGGAACAGCAGTCCTATGAATTTTTACGATGTCCTCTCGAGTGCTCAAACGTGTGTGAGGCAATACGTGGTCATGGAGAAGGAGAAGCTCATTTCCATGTCTGTGTGGCGACGATCTCACTGTAGTTGCTTCTTCAGCTTCCTGAGGGCAACACAGTACACTTCAGAATTTATTGTTACACCATGGGGAAGGACATCAAATAGAATAACCCCTACAATTTTTGTAGTCCTGTCTTCCTCACTTGCGTGTAATATTACGGTATATTGATAATTTTTACTTATGGACGGTCTGACAGCAACTGAATAAAACGCAATTTTAGTGCCATACGCGTTTCGCCTTCATTTTCTGCAAGGCATCATCAGTGGCCTGGAATATGTACATATGCTAGCTATTTAATTTCCATTTTTCTCACAGTGCCTATAGGTTATAAACAGTTCTGGTGGTTGGTATTTCTTATTAAATAGTAATGTTTTGAACTTTACTTACAGGTTGCGTGGACAATTTCTTACATATTACGCTCCTGTTGCATTTTTGGTGTTGTTCTTCTTATTATGAATGCCAATTTGCTGTATTGTTCTCGCATTCCACAGCACTATGAACTGAACGCTTGTTTCAATGCAATGTTTTGGTTTCTGTTACCAACTGTCGAATGTTTTTGCCAAAGATCGAATGTTACTGCCAAACTTTCGAGTGTAATTGTTGAAGTATGTGTGATCTGTTCGTGTATGCATTTCTGTGTGTGTGTGTATTGGTGTGTGTTTTTTTTTTTGTTTTTTTTTCTGGCTCTGCTCCTGTCTGTCTCTCTCTCTGTGTGTGTGTGTGTGTGTGTGTGTGTGTGTGTGTGTGTTTGTGTGTGTGTGTGTATGTTGGTGTTATATACATATATAAATATATTTTTGTGGGCTGTGTGTGTGTGTGTGTGTGTGTGTGTGTGTGTGTGTGTGTGTGTGTGTCCAGATGGTGTGGGGAAGAGTTTTTTTTTTATTTTATGTTATCATTTCCTTTATTAAGTGTAGTAGGGAGCCTGTGCTGATGTGCGTTTGTTCATTTATCACATGTTTGTTTTCTGCTATGGCTTTCTGCATGTGGAAGTTTTCTAGCGTTTGTATAAGATGTTTGTCATGGTTGCTTATTCTCATTATTTTCATTTCTTGTTCCATGTATGCAGGATGATGGTTATAGTTTTTTAAATGCTCTGCAAATGTGGAATGGTTTTTTTCATACTTCCAACATCTGATATGTTCTTTGTATCTTGTTTCAAAATTTCTGCATGTCATGCCTATGTATACTGCGTCACAACTTTCACATTCAAGTTTATATATTCCTGATTGTTGGAATTTATCCCTCTTGGTAGCTGGCTGGCTTAGGTCTGATTGGAGGGTTTGCCCAGGCTTATATACTATTTTGAAGCCCTCTCTCTTTAGGATGTTTGCAACTCTGTGTGTTAGTTTATGTGTGTAGGACATGGTGTACCGTCTGTATCTTTTCTGCGTGGTGTTGTCATTGTGTGTGTTTGTTGAGTGTGTTTGTAAGTTTTCAGCTTGTGAATTATTTTGTGTTCTGGAAATGTTTTGTTTGTTTTGTATTTGTGTTTTTATTTTTTTATTGAGCCTGTGTACCACACGTGTGTCATACCCGTTGTTCCTAGCTATTTGTATGATTGTACTCATTTCTTGTTCATAGTTTCTCTTTCAGAGTGGGATTCTGTTTAATCTATGTAACATGTGTCTTAGTGCTGCAAGTTTCTGGCTGTGGGGGTGGTTGGATTTGGAATGTATTATTGTGTCTGAGGGCTGTTGGTTTTCTAAAGATGTTAAATGTATGGTTGCCATTTTCGTTTTTTATTGTAATGTCAAGAAAATTTATTTGGTTTTCCTTTTCTTTTTCAAGTATGAATTTTATGTTCTGATGAGCTTTGTTTATTTCTGAATGGAGTTCATCTATTTTTTCACTTGGCTCATCTATCAGACAAATAATGTCATCCACGTGTCTGTACTACTATATGATTTTGAAACTTTCATTAGTGGTTATCTTTTCAAATATCTGATATTCTAGGTGACTGATGAAAATGTTTGCTATTGTTCCTGATATTGGGGATCCCATGGGCAGTCCATCACTTTGTAGATAATATTCATTCTCAAACTGAAAGTAGTTTTGTTCAGTTGTTAGTCTGAGCATATCTGTTATTTCTTTTATTGTGTCTGTGGTGAGGTTGCTGTGGGATGAAAGATTTTGTTCTATGATTTCTATTGTTTCTGTGATAGGGATGAAGGTATACATATTTTCTAAATCGAATGAAATCAGTGATGCTGTGTGGGGTACCCGTATGTTCTGTATGTTTTCTATTAGGTCTGCTGTGTTTATCACTGTTCTGCTGTTTTCTACGTTATAGTGTTTTGTAACTAAATTTTGGAGGTGTTTGGCTATGTGGTATGTAGGGGCTTTCTTGAAGTTGATAACAGATCTCATTGGCATTCCGTCTTTATCTATTTTCGGTTGACTGCGGAGGGTTGGTGCTTGTGGGTTTTCCTGTGTTATGTAATATTTCTGTTTGTCTGTGACTGTGTGTTCAATGTTTTTCAGTGTTCGTTTCACATTTGCCTGGAATAGTGTAGTTGGATCTGACTTCAGTTTTTGTATGGCAGTGGTGTTTATGTATTCCTTGGTTTTTGTGATGTATTGCTCTTTATCCATGAGTACTGTTACATTTCCCTTGTCTGCTCTTGTTATTAATATGTTGTTGTTTGTTAACTTTTGTTTTAACTTTTTCATAGTGGCTCCTTCTGTTTGGTTGTTCTTATTGTGTGTCTGTTGTGTTTGTTTTATTATGCCTCTTATTTCTTCTTTTACTAGTTCTCTTGTTAGTCCTATGTTTATTTCACAATCATTTTGTTGTTCTTCACGTGTAAGGATGTGTTCAGTTTCTACTATGAGATTTTCTATGTATTGATTGTTCATTTTGCTATTGGTGCAGTGTTTCAAACCTTTTTCCAAGAGCATTTTTTTCATTTTCGTGTAGTTCTGTCTCTGTTAGGTTACCTAAACGTGGATTGAATATGTGTTGCTGTTCATGTGGTTTCACATTTAAAATGTAAATGTATTTTTGCGTCTTTTTTTCATTATCTTCTGTTTATGTTTGTTTTGTAAATGTTTCATTGCTGTGTATGTGTTGTGTTCAGTTTTTTCACTAGTGCCATGAAAACTGTGGAGTTTCCTACGTTTTTTGCCAATTCTAGATGAGTTTCATAGAGCATCATAGAGCATCTTGGAATAGAGCATCTTAATTTCCTGTAGTAACCAATATCGTTCTGCAAATGATTTCGACTTTTGTGCCACTGTAGAACTGTTTTTAACCTTTACATTAATGTAACTTAGAATTAAATCGTTCTTTTTGCATGTTTTGTTGAATTTTATGTGCTGTATCGTCTTGTGGAGTCTCAGATGTATTTTCTTGAACCTGTTGACAGGGAATGGTTGACATAGATGTATTGACATCTTCAACTTTTGTAGTCCTGTCATCCTCAGTTGCGTGTAATATTACGGTATATTGATAATTTTTATTTATGGACCGTCTGACAAACACACACAATGACAACACCACACAGAAAAGAACCAGATGGTACACCATGACCTACACACATAAAGTAACGCACATCCTAAAGGGACAGTGCTTCAAAATAGTATATAAGCCTGGGCTAACACTCCAATAACACCTATGCCAGCCAGCTACCAAGAGGGATAAATTCCAACAATCACGAATATATAATCTTGAATGTCAAAGTTGTGATGCAGTATACATAGACATGACATGCAGAAATTTTGAAACAAGATACAAAGAACATATCAGATGTTGGAAGTATAAAACAAACCATTCCACATTTGCAGAGCATTTAAAAAACCATAATCACCATCCTACGAACATGAAACAAGGAATGAAAATAATGAGAATAAGCAACCATGACAAACATCTAATACAAACGCAAGAAATCTTCCACATCCAGAAAGCCATAGCAGAAAACAAACATGCGATGAATGAACAAACACACATCAACACAGGCTCCCTACTACACTTAATAAAGGAAATGATAACATAACATAAAAAAAACTCTTCCCCACACACACACACGCACAGCATAAAAAATTATATCACACCAATACACACACACACACACACACACACACACACAAACGCACACTCAAATGCATACACGAACAGATCACAGGTACTTCAACAATTACACTCAAAAGTTTGGCAATAACATTCGATCATTGGCAAAACATTTGACAGTCGGCTACAGAAACCAAGCCGGCCGGTGTGGCCGAGCGTTTCTAGGCGCTTCAGTCTGGAACCGCGCGACCGCTACGGTCGCAGATTCGAATCCTGCCTCGGGCATGGATGTGTGTGATGTCCTTAGGTTAGTTAGGTTTAAGTAGTTCTAAGTTCAAGGGGACTTATGACCTTAGATGTCGAGTCCCATAGTGCTCAGAGCCATTTGAACAGAAACCAAAACATTGCATCGAAACAAGAGTTCAGTTCATAGTGCTGTGGAATGCGAGAACAAAACCGCAAACTGGCATTCATAATAATAAGAACAACATCAAAAATGGATCAGGAGCGTAATATGTAAGAAGTTGTCCACGCAACCTGTAAGTACAGTTCAAAACATTACTACTTAATAGGAAATACCAACCACCAGAACTGTTTATAACCTATAGGCACTGTGACAAAAATGGAAATTAAATAGCAAACATATGTACGTATTCCAGGCCACTGATGATTCCTTGCAGAAAATAAAGGTGAAACGCGTATGGCACTAAAATTATGTTTTATTCAGTTGCTGTCAGACGGTTCATAAGTAAAACTTATCAGTATGCCGTAATAACCCCTACAATGTCTCAGAAGTCCATCGCCATGACTACACAGGATGAGGGGGCAGCTTTGAACCTTTTATTAGGAAGAGAGGCGATGCGGCTTCACTCCATGGGCAGTTGTTGTCTTTTCGGTTCCAACTGACAAACCCATGTCACCTGTGACGATGTTCGACAAAAGACTGTCACGATCAGCATTGTAACGTGCAAGCAATTCCTCACACATGCTCCTTTGTTGCTCTTTATCGTCTTCTCTGAAGCGGCGAAGAATCCAGCGGGTACAAACCTTTGAGTACACTAACTGATGGACGAGAGTATCAGCATTACCAACAGAGACGTAAAGCTGAGTAGCGAGGCATTTGACTGCTATCCATCGACCACCTCAGATGAGAGTGTCCGGACGTTCCAACATTATAGGAGCCACAGCTGTGTGCGGCCGGCCAGCAAGTGAGAGATCGGACAAGTTGGCGCGACCTTGTTGCGATGATCACGGACGTCTCGGTCAACAACTCACCGTAATTTTGTTGAATGACAGATCTCCGAAGACATCCTGCAAGCGCCTATAGATATCTGCGATGATCTGGTTTTCCGCCAACAGTAACTCAGTGACAGCTCTCTGCATGGAACCCACCTCCGTCACAGAAGTTTCTTTGAAGGCTACGTGTAGCGCTACCATCTATCGGAACTTCAGGAAACTATAGGGACTGAAGCGGGAATTTCGCATTTTTTAACCGAAATCGGTCGAGGAAAAAATGTGATCAATTACTTATTCAACGCTCCTCGTATAACAGCCAGGGTGCCAAATGGAATTGTTCTTCAACAAATACACTACTGGCCATTAAAATTGCTACACCAAGAAGAAATGCAGGTGATTAGCGGGTATTCATTGGACAAGTATATTATACAAGAACTGATATGTGATTACATTTTCACGCAATTTGGGTGCATAGACCCTGACAAATCGGTACCCAGAACAACCACCTCTGGCCGTAATAACGGCATTGAGTCAAACAGAGCTTGGATGGCGTGTACAGGTACAGCTGTCCATGCAACTGCAACACGATACCACAGTTCATCAAGAATAGTGACTGGCGTATTGTGACGAGCCAGTTGCTCGGCCACCATTGACCAGACGTTTTCAGTTGGTGAGAGATCTGGAGAATGTGCTGTCCAGGGCAGCAGTCGAACATTTTCTGTATCCAGAAAGGCCCATACAGGACCTGCAACATGCGGTCGTGCATTATCCTGCTGAAATGTAGGGTTTCACAGGGATCGAATGAAGGGTAGAGCCATGGGTCGTAATGTAACGTCTACTGTTCAAAGTGCCATCAATGCTAACAATAGGTGACCGAGACATATAAGCAATGGCACCCCATACCATCACCCCGGGTAATACGCCAGTATGGCGATGGCGAATACACGCTTCCAATGTGCGTTCAGCGCCAAGTCGCCAAACACGGATGCGACCATCATGATGCTGTAAACAGAAACTGGATTCATCCGAAAAAATGACATTTTGCCATTCGTGCACCTAGGTTCGTCGTTGAGTAAACCATCACAGGCATTCCGGTCTGTGATGCAGCGTCAAGGGTAACCGCAGCCATGGTCTCCGAGTCGACAGTCCATGCTGCTGCAAACGTCGTCGAACTGTTCGTGCAGATGGTTGTTGTCTTGCAAACGTCAGAATCTATTGACTCAGGGATCGAGACGTGGCTGCACGAATCCGTTACAGCCATGCGGATAAGATGCCTGTGATCTCGACTGCTAGTGATACGAGGCCGTTGGGATTCAGCAAGTCGTTCCGTATTACCCTCCTGAAGCCACCGATTCCATATTCTGCTGACAGTCATTAGATATCCACCAACGCGAGCAGCAATGTCGCGATACGATAAACCGCAATCGCGATAGGGTACAATCCGACCTTTATCAAAGTCGGAAACGCGAAGGTACACATTTCTCCTCCTTACACGAGGCATCACAACAACGTTTCACCAGGCAACGCTGGTCAACTGCTGTTTGTGTGTGAGAAATCGGTTGGAAACTTTCCTCATGTCAGCACGTTGTAGGTGTCGCCAGAGGCGCCAACCTTGTGTGGATGCTCTGAAAAGATAATCATTTGCATATCACAGCATCTTCTCCCTGTCGGTTAAATTTCTCGTCTGTAGCACGTCATCCTCGTGGTGTAGCAATTTTAATGGCCAGTAGTGTATGTGGCATTGGCATCTGAAACGAAAAAAAACCTTACTTAACAAATTGTCCTGGATCTTAAAACTAAAAATTTTGAATGAATTTGGTGTCTCATCATTTCTAATGAGGTACTTTTAACACTAGCTATTCGAGATACCGATTGGTCAATATGCTGCGCATGGCGTATGGCGCGCGTATCACGCAAACGCGAATTCTGATTTGAACGAGTGTTCAGCAGGTCAGTATTACAATTATTTTTCTCTGTGCCCATCGCTGAAACAACAATAATGTTGTTATGAAGATGGCGAAATACGGCAGAAATTTTTTTCCCCACAGCAGCCACGGGGATATTATTTAGCGAGGCTTGATAGATCACGTCCGCTTATATGGCTCGCTATCCGTCATTACTGCTGTAAATTGGAGTGGACGCCGTGGTCAGCCGAGCGCTAGAGATAAATCGTAGTTTTTAATCATGCGGGCTGTGGCTTTCAGCGAAAACGTTCATCGCTTTTAATCGCAAAAGCCGTGTCGCCGCACGCCTATGTGACCGCAGGGAAATCAGTCTCCGCAAAAGATACACGGTGGAGACAGTACGTTTGCCTGTGCGTGGTGCGGTATGACCTGAATTGCTTTCTGGGGTCACTACTCGTATTGTGTGAATCGAACGTTTAACTTACAGTTCGTTTTTAGTCACACAGTGGAATGTTACGAAATAACTTCACGTATCGTTCTACAGCTCCAGCCACGCAATGTTTCCTTCAACAGAGTAGCGTCTTTGAAATGTTTGTAGTTATCGATTAGAAAAAAAATAGATAAATGACAATTACGTACTTTTTGTAAGCACATGTAGAACTTTATCATTACGCTGAAGTGAGCACAGTTTCAGGTATTAATCTCATCGAGGCATTATGTCTAATTCCAATGCGTTATCCCAAACAAGAACCGAGTGATATTGAGTAACTTCACTCGTCATGTCCAACTAATCTGATGCCTTTCTGTATCACTTGCTCTCTGCTATTACTATTTCCCTCTCTCCATACGTAATGTTGCAGTGTGAATTCTCTGTAGAGAGGGGGACACATTATATTTTCCACATCGCTGGATACCGCTCTAGGCAAGTTTAATTAATTATTCAAAAAACTTTACAAAAATATTGAGGCCAACTGCGTTGTAGCAAGTGGCATTGAACAGCGAGAACCCCAGGGAAGAGCGGATAGGAGTGAATATTTAATGTCAAACCGAATAAGATTTCTCATTTCTTCCGTACTTCAGAACAACCCTTTACCGTGCAGCCGCGAACAGAGATTTTGCTTTATAAAAGAAGTGTGCTGGTCATCTCCTACTTCATCTTTCATTCTTTCATTCCCCACGGAAATTTCCGAGCATACAGTCTAGGAGCTTTTGCTTTTTCTCAGGGTAATCCAAGCCCGTAGGGTATACTGCAAGAGGTTACTAATTGGGAATGTATAGTATGTGATCAAAAGTATCCGGACACCCCCAAAAATTTGCGTTTTTCATATTATGTGCATTGTGCTGCCAGGTACTCCATATCAGTGACCTCAGTAGCCATATGACATCGTGAGAGAGCAGAATGGAGCTGTCCCGGAACTCACGGATTTCGAACGTGGTCAGGTGACTGGGTGTCACTTCTGTCATAAGTCTGTAAAAGAGATTTCCACACTTCTAAACATCCCTAGGCCCACTGTTTCCGATGTGATAGTGAAGTGGAAAGGTGAAAGGACACGTACAGCACAAAAGCGTACAGGTCGACTTTGTCTGTTGACTGATAGATACGGCCGACAGTTGAAGAGGCAGACATCTACCCAGACCATCACACAGGAATTCCAAACTGCATTAGGATCCACTTCAGGTACTATGACAGTTAGGCGGGAGGTGAGAAAACTTGGATTTTATGGTCGAGCGGCTGCTCATAAGCCACACATCACGCCAGTAGATAACAAACGACACCTCGCTTGGTGTAAGGAGCGTAAACATTGGACGAATGAACAGTGGAAAAACGTTGTGTGGATTGACGAATCGCTGTACAGAATCTGGCGATCCGATGGCTGGGTGGGGGTATGACGAATGCACGGTGAACGTCATCTGCCAGCGCGTATAGCGTCAATAGTAAAATTCGGAGGTGGTGGTGTTACGGTGTGGTCATGTTATTCATGGAAGGGGCTTGCACCTCTTGTTGTTTTGCGTAGAACTATCACAGCACAGGCCTACACTGATATTCTAAGCACCTTCTTGCTCCACACGGTGTCAAGAGCAGTTCGGGGATGGCGGTTGCGTCTTTCAACACGATCGAACACATGTTCATAACACACGGCCTGTGGCGGATTGGGTACACAACAATAACATCCCTGTAATGGATGGCCTGCACAGAGTCCTGACCTGAGTCCTCTAGAACAGCCTTGGGATGTTTTGGAACGCTGAGTTCGTGTCAGGCCTCACCGACCTACATCGATACCTCTTCTCAGTGTAGCACTACGTGAAGAATGGGCTGCCATTCCCCAAGAAACCTTCCAGCACCAGGTTGAACTTATGGCTGCGAAGAATGGAAGCTGTCATCAAGGCTACGGGTGAGCCAACCCCATATTGAATTCCATCATTAACGATGGAGGGCGCAACGAACTTGTAAGTCATTTTCATTCAGGTGTCCGGATACCTTTGATCACTTAGTGTACAAGAGGATATTACCAGAACCGGCGTATGTCTGATAACGAAGAGAATAGTAACTTCTCGAAAACCTAGGTCGGATCCAGAGTTGGAAGCTACTTTTAGCTTGTACAGGGATTGGATAAAGCAATGACACGCTGTGAGAGATGTTTGCTTGAACATAAACGCACATAGTGGTCAAGCCTGCAGACTGCGCTGCAGTACTGTACTACGAACGTCATCCGTGTATTGTCCTCAATGGTTGCAAGTGCTAGTCCTGTTCGGAACAGTGTTCTGTGTAGTTGTGAGTGAATTATGTAGGAGCTAAGTGAATCCGAATGTGGGCAAATGTTTGGAGCCCGTGCGTTGGGTGCCTCTGTAACCAAGGCAGTTGAACCGTTTCGCGTTTCAAGAAGCACTGTATCGAAGATTTAAACTGCATACTGCGAAAGTGGAGAAACACCGTCCGCTAAGTCACAAAGTGGACGAGAGTGTGTGTGTTGAGAGATCGCGGCCGGGGGTCATTGAAGACAATTGTGAATAATATTAAGAGGACGACAGCTACAGAAGTCACAGCTGAATGTCGAACCCTGTTAGCTCCAACATACCACGAAGGGAACACCGTAAGCCTGGAATTGCAGAGACGCTGGAATTCCAAAACCACACATAAATGATGTAACAGCGTAACGCCAAGCAATGAAACGCGGACTACGGAGGGGAGGGAGAAACTCAATTAGGTCGGATGGTCTTGTTTCACACTCCTTCCAATGTCTGGCCGACTCTACGTGCCAATAGTGAAACGTGGCGGGCGTTCGGTGATGATCTGGCCACCCATATCGTTGTATTCCATGAGCACCATGGTCACTCTGCAAGATCGCATTACTTCCAAAGATTACGTGGCTGTTTTCCTTACCAGGTCCATCCCCTTGTACAATGTTTGTTCCCCAATAGTGACGCTGTGTTCCAAGACGACAGGGCTCCTGATCTTGCAACATTCAGGAATACTTTTGTGAGCACGAGCATGAATTGTGGCATTTCCCCTGGTCACCAGATTCACCAGATGTGAATATTACACGGCCTTCATGCTCTACCAAGGAGAGAAGGGTGCATCGTGACTATCCATCTCCTTCATTCTCACCTGAATTTTGCCCCGTTTTGCAGAAAGGATGTTATAAAATTAACTTGAAATCATACAAGTCCTGTATGAACGAGATTTTCACTGTGCAGCGGAGAGTGTGCAGATATGAAACTTCCTGCAGATTAAAACTTTAGACGAGGTACCGGCGGATGTACAGCTGTGAAGACGGGGTGTGAGTCGTGCTTCGGTAGCTCAGGTGGTAGAGCACTGGCCCGCAAAAGGCAAAGGTCCCGAGTTCGAGTCTCGGTCCAGCACTCAGTTTTAATCTGTCAGAAGTTTCATACAGATCCTGTGTTTTGAAATCCGAGACCTCTCGAAGTTCTTTTGAATACCAACGGTTTTCCTGCAGCGCTCTAGGCATGGTTATGGTAATGAACTGAGCGATGTTTCCATATTTTTGTCCATCTCCTGTACCATCGTTAACTAAATAAGCCATACCGTTTTCAGCATAGAAACGTGGAGCTGTTACGATGTATGCCAATTTGCAATTATGAATGAACTTCGTCTCTGACATATCATACCACTCCCACGTCGACTGTAAAGGAGCAATTCAAATAGAACTTCGAGACAAAGAACATGCCACAGTGTCGTATTACAATAATGTGGTAAAACGGATAAACCTACGAGAGCGGTTACACCTGTTACAAAAATGCGAATAGTACACGGTCAGTCACATGCTAAACACGCTATGAATTCTCATTTGCCTCAATGGAAGCCTCTCATATATGAAATTTTCCCCTTTGCCAAGTGTCATTTCATGTGCTTCCGTCTTCCTCTTGCCTTGGTTTCGAACATAAAAGTCCTTCACTCATTACGACAGGAATGAAGTTAATGGTGTCCAGTAAAAGAGATTAATTTAGAGCTATTGCTTGTGACCCCAGAAAGCGTTAAACTGCAGTTAGTTGTTACGTATACGCTTCAGAGTAATGGACTACTACGTGCTGCTGCATCGTGAAAGACGGACCGCCTCTACGGAGACATGCGTGTAATAACTGAAGTGCTCATCCGCCACTAACTTGTGAACGAGTGGTGTCACCTCCATCATTTTTCCGCAAGTTTGTTCCGTGTAACCGAACCGCATCCCAGAGAGGATAAGGCTTTCTACTAATCACCTATAACCCGAAAGTGGTGACATAATAGAAACAAACTCGGCTACAGAAAATATTTTTCTCCTGTTGAAGCACCTCTCAGAATAGTACATTTAATAAGTCAACAGCAATATGAATTTAATATCGAAGCCCATTTTTTTCACCACCACGAAATTATTTGTTAGACGAATTACAGTCTCTGTGTTCTTCTTCGGTTTTAACCTCTGTAGCTCCCTGTAGTACATGGTTTCCAAACTCACCCTCTGATGGAACACTCTGTGTATCCTGATACTTCGATCGGAAAGAGCTTTTATTTTGAAGTTTACAACTTTTTTCCAAAATTAAAAAAGCTTGTTTTGACGTAAAAGTTTTCTGAATATGGTTCCGCGTCATAATGTGAAAAACTATACTGGACGAACACAATTACACAAAGCTGTTTGATTCAGTGATTAACTCAGTTGTAATACATACACTATGTGATCAAAAGTGTCCGGACACTCACAAAAACATACTTATTTCATGTTAGGTGCACTGTGCTGCCAGCTACTGCCAGGTACTCCATTTCAGCGACTTCAGTAGTTAGACATCGTGAGAGAGCAGAATGGGGCGCTCCGCGGAACTCACGGACTTCGAACGTAGTCAGGTGATTGGGTGTCACTTGTGTCATACGTCACTAAGTGAGATTTCCACACTCCTGAACATCTCTAGGTCCATGGTTTCCGATGTGATTATGAAGTAGTAACGTGAAGGGACACTTACAGCACAATAGCGTACAGGTCGACCTCGTCTGTTGGCTTACAGAGACGCCCGAGAGTGGAAGAGGGTCATAAAGGAATTCCAAACTGCATCAGGATCCACTGCAAGTACTATGACACTTAGATGGGAGATGAGAAAATTTGATTTTCAAGGTCGAGCTGTTGCTCATAAGCTACACATCACGCCGGTAAATGCCAAACCACGCCTAACTTGGTGTAAGGAGCGTAAACATTGGACGACTGAACAGTGGAAAAAAGTTGCGTGGTGTGACTAATCATGGCACACAATGTGGCGATCCGATGACAAGGTGTGGGTATGGTGAATGTCTAGTGTACTTCATCTAGCAGTATGTGTAGTACCAACAGTAAAATTCGGAGGCGATGGTCTTCTAGTGTGGTCGTATTTTTCATGGAGGGGGCTTGCACCCCCTGTTGTTTCGCTGTTTCGCGTGGTACTGTCACAGTACATGCCTACATTGATGTTTTAAGCACCTCTTGCTTCCCACTGTTGAAGAGTGATTAGGGAGTGGCGATTGCATCTTTCAACAAAGATCGAGATGCACGGGCTGTGGTGGAGTGGTTACACAACAGTAACATCTCTGTAATGGGCTGGCCTGCACAGGGTCCTGACCTGAGTCCTATAGAACACCTTTGTAATGTTTTCGATCGCCGACTTCGTGCCAGGTCTCACCGACCAACATCGATACCTCTCATCAGTACAGCACCCCGTGAAGAATGGTCTGCCATTCCCCAAGAATGGTGGGCCAACCCCATATTGAATCCCATCCTTACCGATGGAGGGCGCCACGTCTTTTTCAGATAGATATCCGGATACTTTTGATGACATTCGCTCCGTGTCGCAGAAGGGACTACATCGTCGCTGTTTTACTGTGTAAACATGTCCTACTCGGCTTGTGCTGGTGCAGTGGAAATAGTGCTTTTTTGCCGGTATTTGCTATACGTCCATAGGCTCCGTCACGTCGTTAACACTTGTGATATGCAGAAATCACAACATGGATGGTAGCGATTGCAGCCTCCATGCTCCACAAACATCGCCAAACCAGCCATACAGTGTAGCAATGGATACTGATGCACATCAAGCATGCATGTGGTGAGCGACGTATTAATCGCGTCCCACAACGCAGACACACACTCACGTTTCGATGTACCTACAACTGCACCGTGGAGGGAGGGCAGGAGGGCACGAGGGCCAAGGGGACAAAATGGAGAAAGTGTTACGTGTCGACGGCACCCATGAAGGAACCAACACCCACCAATATGTAAGTGGCACTGCTACCTTATACGCAACCACCGACAATGTATCTTTCATCTTATTTGTTGAAAGTAGAGACAAAAACATAAGCAGGCTCAACACTATGGCACTAGGCAAACTTATTACACGGGAATGTAAGTCAGTATTCAGGCACATTAACGATGTTACGGCTGCAGGAAATTTGGAGGTTTATATTCTGAAAATTTTCACTACTAAACACGCCAACATAAATCTCGTTGAAACAATCCTTACAGCAAACAAATTGCTAATGAAAATTACGTGTAGCTGTGAAGTTATTGCTATCAGGCGATTTAGTAAAATTATAAATCGGAACGGGAGATGGTAACAAAACCGTCGCCATTTTGTGTTGTGACATTTAGATCACAGCGGCTCGCACAGTTTGTTTATATTCATACAGTTCGTTGCGCAGTGGACGTTTATGTGCCCTCTGTCCTACTGAACTATAATTGTTTGCGATTTGGACAGAAGATGTGCTTACTGAGAAAGCCCGTAGAGAAGGGATGTCGATGGGAAGGCCAATATTTACTGCACCTGTCGTCACAGTGCCCTATCTGGAACTTGTCCAATGCATATATAACATAAGCATACTAACAAAATTATATTTCTCAATAATATTTCTTTTCGAAGAGCAGTAAATGTGTTAGAAAACAGACCTTAGGCGATGGCAGGTACTTCTCCCCCTGAACATCCCGAGACAGTGTGCAGAATTCCCATCGCTTCCGAGTCAACAGCGGCTAAATACAAATATCTACCGCTACCAAAGACATGCAGCAACCAACCCATTTTATGACGACAGTGCAGCAAACGTCAGGAACGGTGGCTCTAGTGAATTCACCGTCTTTTCCACCAGCCCATCCTCTCTTACAACACACCCAGCTACACCATCAGCAACACGTAAGTTCTGTAGAACATAGAGGGCCCTACCAAACCATGATTTCCCGGGATCAGTTGTACCTACCAGAACTCTTCCTTCCTCTTGTTTCAATGGGTTCCTACCCCCACCCACCACATTTCGGATTTAACAGACAGAGTGATATTGGGAACCACTTCGATAAAAATATTTAATGTAAAATTACGGCTGTGATGAATGATAAATCGTACCAGCAGGCTAATAATGGGTCCACTTCAGTGCTATAAACAGATTCTATCTGGATGTCAACCCAAAATATGTTGACCTCACTCCTTGTACCCCAAAATGGTCTAAAAAGTCATCCAATGGAATGTAAGATCCCTATGGCAGAGACAGCGTTCGACATTTTCTGCTCGAGGCAAAAGAGGACATCCTTGTCATCACATGGGAATGGCTGAAACCGAAAGACTCGTTTGCCCTCCCGAGCTATTCCATCATTAGAGAAGATAGAGATAATAGCTACGGTGGCGCAGCGATGTTGGTAAAGCAAGAGATATACTTTTCCCTTGTCGGTAATGGCACTCGGCACTATGCATTGCAAATGGTGGATATCCGTCTGTGAATCAAGGACCTCCATCTGCATTTGTTCGCAGCATACAAAGCACCTAACGACAGACTTTCCAAACAACTGTTAACAATGACAATTCACCCCTTCCTGAAATACCTTCTGCTACTACGTGATGCCGGCCGCTGTGAGCGAACGGAGGGAGGAAGAGGTGGAATTATAGGGGAAGCAGGATATGGACAATAGGGGCAGGAGCAGCAGGAAAGAGGGGGGAAGAGTTGATTGGCAGAGAGGAAAGGAGAAATTGGACAGAGAAAGGGACAGGAGTAGATGGTGAGAGAGTGAGGGGTGGAGAAGGTTGACAAAGTGAATGGGTGGGAAGAGATGAAGAGAAACAGGGTGAAGGAGGAGATGAACTAATACAAGACTGGAGGAACTTACTTGAGCAACACTGCGTACTCAGTATAACTACACTCCTGGAAATGGAAAAAAGAACACATTGACACCGGTGTGTCAGACCCACCATACTTGCTCCGGACACTGCGAGAGGGCTGTACAAACAATGATCACACGCACGGCACAGCGGACACACCAGGAACCGCGGTATTGGCCGCCGAATGGCGCTAGCTGCGCAGCATTTGTGCACCGCCGCCGTCAGTGTCAGCCAGTTTGCCGTGGCATACGGAGCTCCATCGCAGTCTTTAACACTGGTAGCATGCCGCGACAGCGTGGACGTGAACCGTATGTGCAGTTGACGGACTTTGAGCGAGGGCGTATAGTGGGCATGCGGGAGGCCGGGTGGACGTACCGCCGAATTGCTCAACACGTGGGGCGTGAGGTCTCCACAGTACATCGATGTTGTCGCCAGTGGTCGGCGGAAGGTGCACGTGCCCGTCGACCTTTGACCGGACCGCAGCGACGCACGGATGCACGCCAAGACCGTAGGATCCTACGCAGTGCCGTAGGGGACCGCACCGCCACTTCCCAGCAAATTAGGGACACTGTTGTTCCTGGGGTATCGGCGAGGACCATTCGCAACCGTCTCCATGAAGCTGGGCTACGGTCCCGCACACCGTTAGGCCGTCTTCCGCTCACGCCCCAACATTGTGCAGCCCGCCTCCAGTGGTGTCGCGACAGGCGTGAATGGAGGGACGAATGGAGACGTGTCGTCTTCAGCGATGAGAGTCGCTTCTGCCTTGGTGCCAATGATGGTCGTATGCGTGTTTGGCGCCGTGCAGGTGAGCGCCACAATCAGGACTGCATACGACCGAGGCACACAGGGCCAACACCCGGCATCACGGTGTGGGGAGCGATCTCCTACACTGGCCGTACACCACTGGTGATCGTCGAGGGGACACTGAATAGTGCACGGTACATCCAAACCGTCATCGAACCCATCGTTCTACCATTCCTAGACCGGCAAGGGAACTTGCTGCTCCAACAG
This sequence comes from Schistocerca serialis cubense, assembly GCF_023864345.2. Taxonomy (NCBI): domain Eukaryota; kingdom Metazoa; phylum Arthropoda; class Insecta; order Orthoptera; family Acrididae; genus Schistocerca; species Schistocerca serialis. The sequence goes on from NC_064639.1 coordinate 152,732,608, forward strand.
GACAATGCACGTCCGCATGTATCCCGTGCCACCCAACGTGCTCTAGAAGGTGTAAGTCAACTACCCTGGCCAGCAAGATCTCCGGATCTGTCCCCCATTGAGCATGTTTGGGACTGGATGAAGCGTCGTCTCACGCGGTCTGCACGTCCAGCACGAACGCTGGTCCAACTGAGGCGCCAGGTGGAAATGGCATGGCAAGCCGTTCCACAGGACTACATCCAGCATCTCTACGATCGTCTCCATGGGAGAATAGCAGCCTGCATTGCTGCGAAAGGTGGATATACACTGTACTAGTGCCGACATTGTGCATGCTCTGTTGCCTGTGTCTATGTGCCTGTGGTTCTGTCAGTGTGATCATGTGATGTATCTGACCCCAGGAATGTGTCAATAAAGTTTCCCCTTCCTGGGACAATGAATTCACGGTGTTCTTATTTCAATTTCCAGGAGTGTATAAAACGAGTTGTAACATGGAAATAAAGCGTTTTTGGAGCAACCTCCGTATAACACATACGTATGGCGAATGTTTACAAGAAATTTAGTCACACGTTTTCGTTACGCGTTTTAAACCGTCCCATCATGAGTTTCCCTCTAAGAAATCGCTGAGTTCATTACTCCGCACCCCAAATAACGTCTGCAAGGAGTAGTTCAGTGGGAAAGCAGCTGCAGCAGTCAAGAAGGAACTAAACCTTTTGCATCAGCAGTAAATCGATACTGGCAGGGCATCGTGCCCATTTATGTGCCAGCGGAATGAAGTACTACTACTCCGCCGCCGCTGCACGCCTTGGGCGCATTTTCATCGGGCGCTGCGCGTCCTCGGGGCCAGCGCAGTGTGCTGGAAGCGGCCAGTGTGGGGCAGCAGGCGGCTGAATAGCGGGCGGCCTGAAATGGAGAGGAGAGTAGGGGACAGACAGGACAGGTCAGCAGGGCCAGCGCTGACGCCCACGCGCTGCTGTTGTGAATAGGCCGGCCGGCGGCCGCCCAGGCCCCAGGTCGGCCGCTGTGTAAACCTCACGGTGAGCTGGCGGAGTTCCTGCATCCGAGCTGGATAAACAGCCGCAGCCGCCGTAAGCCCGGACAAGACTCCGCAGATTACTCCAATCCCGACCGTCGCAGCCCGCTGGCCTACTGAAAAACTGCTTCACTGTGCCGGGGAAGTCAGCACTTCCGTGAGGACGAATAACAGTGAGGCCAAATATATCCGTAACTCTAAATATTATTTCTCCTCGGTTCTGACAGTGATTAACTCTGCAAATTACACTGTTTTCTTTCACGTATATTCCGTAAGGCGTGTACTAACATCACGAAATTGCGGAACGAAGTACAAAGCACAGGTCATCCCCGTTTTCAAGAAGGGACGTCGAACAGATGTGCAGAACTATAGACCTATATCTCTAACGTCTGTCAGTTGTAGAATTTTGGAACACGTATTATGTTCGAGTATAATGACTTTTCTGGAGACTAAAAATCTACTCTGTAGGAATCTGCATGGGTTTCGAAAAAGACGATCGTGTGAAACCCAGCTCGCACTATTCATCCACGAGACTCAGAGGGCCATAGACACGGGTTCCCAGGTAGATGAAGTGTTTCTTGACTTCCGCAAGGCGTTCGATACAGTTCCCCACAGTCGTTTAACGAACAAAGTAAGAGCGTACGGACTATCAGACCAATTGTGTGATTGGACTGAACAGTTCCTAGATAACAGAACGCAGCATGTCATTCTCAATGGAGAGAAGTCTTCCGAAGTAAGAGTGATTTCAGGTATGCCGCAGGGGAGTGTCGTAGGACCGTTGCTATTCACAATATACATAAATGACCTTGTGGATGACATAGGAAGTTAACTGAGGTTTTTTTCGGATGATGCTGTGGTAAATCGAGAGGTCGTAACAATGGAAAATAGTACTGAAATGCAGGAGGATCTGCAGCGAATTGACGCATGGTGCAGGGAATGGCAATTGAATCTCAATGTAGACAAGTGTAATGTGCTGCGAATACATAGAAAGAAAGATCCCTTATCATTTAGCTACAATATAGCAGGTCAGCAACTGGAAGCAGTTAATTCCATAAATTATCTGGGAGTACGCAGTAGGAGTGATTTAAAATGTAATGACCATATAAAGTTCATCGTCGGTAAAGCAGATGCCAGACAGATTCATTGGAAGAATCCTAAGGAAATGCAATCCCAAAACAAAGGAAGTACGTTACAGTAGGTTTGTTCGCCCACTGCTTGAATACTGCTCAGCAGTGTGGGATCCGTACCAGATAGGGTTGATAGAAGAGATAGAGAAGATCCAACGGAGAACAGCGCGCTTCGTTACAGAATCATTTAGCAATCGCGAAAGCGTTACGGAGATGATAGATAAACTCAAGTGGAAGACTCTGCAGGAGGGACGCTCAGTAGCTCGGTACGGGCTTTTGTTGAAGTTACGAGAACATACCGAGGAGTCAAGCAGTATATTGCTCCCTCCTACGTATATCTCGCGAAGAGACTATGAGGATAAAATCAGAGAGATTAGAGCCCACACAGAGGCATACCGGTATTCCTTCTTTCCACGAACAATTCGAGACTGGAATAGAAGGGAGAACCGATAGAGGTACTCAAGGTACCCTCCGCCACACACCGTCAGGTGGCTTGCGGAGTATGGATGTAGATGTAGATGTAGAACGATGCGTCAGACTGAAGCGTCACTGGATGCGGACATGGAGGGGCATGTGGTCAGCATACTACTCTCCAGACTGTATGTCAGTTTACGTGACCAGAGCCTTAACTTCTCAATCAAGTAGCTCCTCATTTGGTCTCACAAGACCTCAGTGCACCCTGCTTGCCAACAGCGCTCGCAGACCGAATGGTCACCCATCCAAGTGCTAGCCCAGCCTGGCAGCCCTTAACTTCGGTGATCTGACAGAGAATGGTGTCACCACCACGGAAAGGCCGTTGGCATATTAAATTTACAATACGCTGGAAAACTGAGAAACTTTAAATACAAGCAACGTAAGGCACAGTATCAAGAAACATGTGGGCAGTAAAAACGCTCCAAATCTATTGTCTCATTTATCGAATATTCATTTTGTATAATTAGTCAACACTAACAATCTGCCTCCGCAGCTAATTCGTCAGCGTAGACCCGTGGTCTAGGGGTAGCGTCTTTGATTCATAATCAAAAGGTCTTCGATCCCGGGTTCGATCTCCGCCACTGCCTAAATTTTGATAAATAATCAGCATTGGCGGCCGAAGACTTCCGGCGTAAGAAGTCAGCCTCATTCTGCCAACGGCCTTGTCAAAAACTGCGGAGGAGCGGATACTGGTTCATGGCACTCTGTTGCCCTAGGGGTGGGAAATTGCCCCTAAAGGAGGAAGAATCAGCAATGATCAACGACATGAGGATGCAGAAGCCAGTGGAAACCACTGCATTAAAGACACGTAACGTGTATCCACAGGACATGTGGCCTGTAATTGAATAGGTGTCATGATGATCTCTCCATTGGCAAAAGATTCCGGAATAGTCCCCCATTCGGATCTCCGGGAGGGGACTGCCAAGGGAGAGGTTACCATGAGAAAAAGATTGAATAATCAACGAAAGGGTAACGTTCTACGAGTCGGGGCGTGGAATGTCAGAAGCTTGAACGTGGTAGGGAAACTAGAAAATCTGAAAAGGGAAATGCAAAGGCTCAATCTAGATACAGTAGGGGTCAGTGAAGTGAAGTGGAAGGAAGACAAGGATTTATGGTCAGATGGGTATCGGGTAATATCAATGGCAGCAGAAAATGGTATAACAGGTGTAGGACTCGTTATGAATAGGAAGGTAGGGCAGAGGGTGTGTTACTGTGAACAGTTCAGTGACCAGGTTGTTCTAATCAGAATCGACAGCAGACCAACACCGACAACGTAGTTCAGGTATACATGCCGACGTCGCAAGCTGAAGATGAACAGATAGAGAAAGTGTATGAGGATATTGAAAGGGTAATGCAGTATGTAAAGGGGGACGAAAATCTAATAGTCATGGGCGACTGGAATGCGGTTGTAGGGGAAGGACTAGAAGAAAAGGTTACTGGAGAATATGGGCTTGGGACAAGGAATGAGAGAGGAGAAAGACTAATTGAGTTCTGTAACAAGTTTCAGCTAGTAATAGCGAATACCCTGTGCAAGAATCACAAGAGGAGGAAGTATACTTGGAAAAGGCCGGGAGATACGGGAAGATTGCAATTAGATTACATCGTGGTCAGACAGAGATTCCGAAATCAGGTACTGGATTGTAAGGCGTACCCAGGAGCAGATATAGACTCAAATCACAATATAGTAGTGATGAAGAGTAGGCTGAAGTTCAAGACATTAGTCAGGAAGAATCAATACGCAAAGAAGTGGGATACGGAAGTACTAAGGAATGACGAGATACGTTTGAAGTTCTCTAACGCTATAGATACAGCAATAAGGAATAGCGCAGTAGGCAGTACAGTTGAAGAGGATTGGACATCTCTTGTAACCGGAAAAGGGAAATGTATCTGACAGCAAGAAAGAGTAGTGACCCAGAAACTATCAAAAATTATAAAAACTACTGTGTTATATTAAGAAAAGTTATTAAAAAATCCAGGAGTATGTGTATCATGTCTGAAATCAGCAACTCTGATAATAAAATTAAAACAATTTGGAATATTATTAAAAGAGAAACAGGTCAACCAAGAGCAGAGGAAGACAGTATTACCATCAAATTGAATGAAAACTTTACGAACAAAAAGTCAGAAGTTGAAAATATTTTTAATAATCATTTTCTAAATGTTGTGGATATAGTAGGATCCAGGTGTTCATTAGAAGATGCTAGGCTGTTAATGGAAGAGGCCATACCTATGCAATTTGATACAATTGAAATCTCACCCACTTCTCCCTCTGAAATTAGGAAAATAATAATCTTGCTTAAAAGCAAAAACTCACATGGAATTGATGGCATTACCAGCAAAATACTAAAAGCTTGTTCTCTACAGATAAGTAAGATTCTCAGCCACCTGTGTAATAGCTCTCTGGAACAGGGCATTTTCCCTGATAGACTGAAATATGCTATTGTTATACCTTTGCATAAAAAGGGGGATAGATCTGATGTCAACAATTACCGTCCAATCTCCCTTCTAACAGCTTTATCCAAAATTTTTGAGAAAGTAATGTATTCAAGAGTAGCTTCACATACCTGTAAAAATGAAGTACTAACAAAATGTCAGTTTGGTTTCCAGAAAGGTTTTTCAACAGAAAATGCCATATATGCTTTCACCAGTCAAATTTTGAATGATCTGAATAACCGAACACCACCCATTGGGATTTTTTGTGATCTCTCAAAGGCTTTTGATTGTGTAAATCATGAAATTCTGCTAGACAAGCTCAAGTATTGTGGCATGAGTGGGACAGTGCACAAATGGTTTAATTCGTACCTAACTGGAAGAGTGCAGAAAGTTGAAATAAGTAGTTCTCGTAACATGCAAAGATCAGCACATTCCTCAAACTGGGGAACTATCAAGAATGGGGTTCCACAAGGGTCAGTCTTGGGTCCTTTGTTGTTCTTATTATATATTAATGACTTGCCATTCTATATTCATGAAGAGGCAAAGTTAGTTCTCTTCGCTGATGATACAAGTATAGTAATCACACCTGAGAAACAAGAATTAACTGATGAAATTGTCAATACTGTCTTTCAGAAAATTACTAAGTGGTTCCTTGTAAACGGACTCTCACTGAATTTTGATAAGACACAGTACATACAGTTCCGTACAGTGAATGGTATGATGCCATTAATAAATATAGACCTTAATCAGAAGCATATAGCTAAGGTAGAATATTCCAAATTTTTAGGTATGTCCATTGATGAGAGATTAAATTGGAAGAAACACATTGATGATCTGCTGAAACGCTTGAGTTCAGCTACTTATGCAATAAGGGTAATTGCAAATTTTGGTGATAAACATCTTAGTAAATTAGCTTACTACGCCTATTTTCACTCATTGCTTTCATATGGCATCATATTTTGGGGTAATTCATCACTGAGGAATAAAGTATTTATTGCACAAAAGCGTGTAATCAGAATAATAGCTGAAGTCCACCCAAGATCATCCTGCAGACATTTATTTAAGGATATAGGGATATTCACAGTAGCTTCTCAGTATATATACTCTCTTATGAAATTTGTTATTAACAACCAAACCCAATTCAAAAGTAATAGCAGTGTGCATAATTACAATACTAGGAGAAAGGACGATCTTCACTATTCAAGATTAAATCTAACTTTGGCACAGAAAGGGGTGAATTATACTGGCACTAAAGTCTTTGGTCACTTACCAAATAGTATCAAAAGTCTGACAGATAACCAACAAGTATTTAAGAAGAAATTAAAAGAATTTCTGAATGACAACTCCTTCTACTCCATAGAGGAATTTTTAGATATAAATTAATAAAAAAAAGAAAAAAACAAAAATATTAAAAAAATTAAAAAAATAAAAATAAAAAATAAAGAAAAACAAAAAACAAAAAAAAATGTTTTATTAACTTAAGTATGTTGTTAAATTAACCTAATTATGTCATGTATTGGAAAATTCGACTCGTTCCACATCATTACGAAATATCGTATTCATGATCCATGGAACTAGTATTAATCTAATCTAATCTAATCTAAAAAGGGCCATCACAAACGTTGGGAAGGAAAACATAGGTACAAAGAAGGTAGCTGCGAAGGAACCATGGGTAACAGAAGAAATACTTCAGTTGATTGATGAAAGGAGGATGTACAAACATGTTCAGGGAAAATCAGGAATACAGAAATACAAGTCGCTGAGGAATGAAATAAATAGGAAGTGCAGGGAAGCTAAGACGAAATGGCTGCAGGAAAAATGTGAAGACATCGAAAAAGATATGATTGTCGGAAGGACAGACTCAGCATACAGGAAAGTCAAAACAACCTTTGGTGACATTAATCGCAACGGCGGTAACATTAAGAGTGCAACGGGAATTCCACTGTTAAATGCAGAGGAGAGAGCAGATAGGTGGAAAGAATACATTGAAAGCCTCTATGAGAGTGAAGATTTGTCTGATGTGATAGAAGAAGAAATAGGAGTCGATTTAGAAGAGATAGGGGATCCAGTATTAGAATCGGAATTTAAAAGAGCTTTGGAGGACTTACGGTCAAATAAGGCAGAAAGGATAGATATCATTCCACCAGAATTTCTAAAATCATTGGGGGAAGTGGCAACAAAACGACTATTCACGTTGGTGTGTAGAATATATGAGTCTGGCGATATACCATCTGACTTTCGGAAAAGCATCATCCACACAATTCCGAAGACGGCAAGAGCTGACATGTGCGAGAATTATCGCACAGCCAGCTTAACAGCTCATGCATCGAAGCTGCTTACAAGAATAATATACAGAAGAATGGAAAAGATAATTGAGAATGCGCTAGGTCACGATCAGTTTGGCTTTAGGAAAAGCAAAGCGACGAGAGAGGCAATTCTGACGTTACGGCTAAAAATTGAAGCAAGGCTAAAGAAAAATCAGGACATTTTCATAGGATTTGTCGACCTGGAAAAAGCGTTCGACAATATACAATGTTGCAAGCTGTTCGAGATTCTGAAAAAAGTAGGGGTAAGCTATAGGGAGCGACGGGTCATATACAATATGTACAACAACCAAGAGGGAATAATAAGAGTGAACGATCAAGAACGAAGTGCTCGTATTAAGAAGGGTGTAAGACAAGGCTGTAGCCTTTCGCCCCTACTCTTTAATCTGTACATCGAGGAAGCAATGAAGGAAATAAAAGAAAGGTTCAGGAGTGGAATTAAAATACAAGGTGAAAGGATATCAATGATACGATTCGCTGATGACATTGCTATCCTGAGTGAAAGTGAAGAAGAATTAAATGATCTGCTGAACGGAATGAACAGTCTAATGAGTACACAGTATGGTTTGAGAGTAAATCGAAGGTAGACGAAGGTAATGAGAAGTAGTAGAAATGAGAACAGCGAGAAACTTAATATCAGGATTGATGGTCACGAAGTCAATGAAGTTAAGGAATTCTGCTACCTGGGCAGTAAAATAACCGATGACGGACGGAGCAAGGAGGACATCAAAAGCAGGCTCGCTATGGCAAAAAAGGCAATTGTGGCCAAGAGAAGTCTACTAATATCAAATACCGGCCTTAATTTGAGGAAGAAATTTCTGAGGATGTACGTCTGGAGTACAGCATTGTATGGTAGTGAAACATGGACTGTGGGAAAACTGGAACAGAAGAGAATCGAAGCATTTGAGATGTGGTGCTATAGACGAATGTTGAAAATTAGTTGGACTGATAAAGTAAGGAATGAGGAGGTTCTACGCAGAATCGGAGAGGAAAGAAATATGTGGAAAACACTGATAAGGAGAAGGGACAGGATGATAGGACATCTGCTAAGACATGAGGGAATGACTTCCATCGTACTAGAGGGAGCTGTAGAAGGCAAAAATTGTAGAGGAAGACAGAGACTGGAATACGTCAAGCAAATAATTGAGGACGTAGGTCGCAAGTGCTACTCTGAGATGAAGAGGTTAGCACAGGAAAGGAATTCGTGGCGGGTCGCATCAAACCAGTCCGTTTAGTCACGTTGATAGATTCGAAGAACGTCGCTATGTTTCAAAAATTGATCTGTATATTGCACTATGGTATAGAGTAACCCAGTGGACTTTTTTTTCTTTTAAAGCATCAGTCTTTTGACTGGTTCAACAGACCGAACTCCTGTCTTGTGGCAATCTCTTCATCACAGAGTTGCACCTACACCGTATTTCCAGAATTATTTGTTGGATGAATTCCAGTCTCTGTCTTACCCTGCAGTTTTTACTCACTACAGATCCCTCAACACGGTGAAAGTTATGCTTTGCTGTCTTAACATATATCCCGTCATCCTGTCCCTTCTTCTTGTCACCGTATTCCACCACTTACTTTCTTCGACAATTTTGCAGAGAAACTTCTCAGTTCTTATCCGTCCACTTAATTTCCAACTTCCTTCTCCAACTCTTCGGTGCTCTACTTTTCGAGCCCATATTCCGTGATGCACGCCATGCAACGCTGTGCTTCGAATGTACGTTCTCAGAAATTTATCAAAGATATTATGACCTACGCTTGACACTGGGGTGCGTGGGGTAGCCCAGCGGTCTCGGGTGCCTCGCCACGGTTCAAGGAGCTCCCTCCGCCCGAGGTTCGAGTCCTCCCTCGGGCATGGCTGTGTGTGTTGTCCTTTGCGTAAGTTAGCTTAAGTTAGATTAAGTAGTACGTAAGCCTAGACGATGGCCTCAGCAGTTTGGTCCCATAGCCACTTACCACTACCAGAATGACCCTGGCAGATTGTTCTTCACCGGTAATGTCGCCTTCATTTGCGCTAATCCGCTTTTTGTTTCCTCTTTGCTTTTTCCATCATCTGTTACGTTTTTACAGAGTAACATAAATACTTAGCAGTCTATTTCTTCAGGATCGGGGGTATTAATGTTAAGTTCATCACTAATCTCTTCGAGCTGTGTGTGCGTTAGAATCTGCTTTTGCCACGCATTAAATCTCTCTGCCTTTCCTATCCTAGGGTCAGGTCCTCGGCCGACCCGCGAGAGGCCTCCCGCCAGGCTGGTTTAACCACACGCGCGACCCCTCGTGGCTTTAGTACTTGCTCGCTGTTCGGAATAGTAACTGCAGTTGCTCACAGAGCACACAGGTCCGGTTCTTAGAGTAACGTACGGCTGCGGAAAGTGTGCTTACCGTATTTGAAGAAGTACTCCTCCCCCCTGCCTTCGTGAACGTATGTTCAAGTATTATGAGTCATCTTTTCTCCTTTTTCTACTGCTTTGGAATTTGGGTTCTGAGCTGCCTGTACTTACCATACAGCCAAGAACCGGAATTTAAAAAAAAGAAATGGTGACCACATTTTGTTACGTGTGGGTAAAGTAGTGGTTATCATTCGCAAAAAGTCTTGTTCTCAGACCGAGGCTTTGCTATGGAGGTTAAATTTAGCTTCTCGCATGTAACGCCGTCCAGCAAAAAGTCTTGTTCTCAGACCGAGGCTTTGCTATGGAGGTTAAATTTAGCTTCTCGCATGTAACGCCGTCCAGCTTTGAGTAACGGTTAACGGCTGTTATTTTTGTCTTAGTCCCCCCCCCCTCCCCAATGTGAATCAGCTATCTGGGATGCCACCACAAGACCAAGATATTTAAGCCCAATTGTATAAAGCAAACTGAATCTAGATTTCAATGTTGATTCCTTATGGAAATTTTATATTTGTATTCGTTTATTAACAAGAAATAAATATTTTAAACTGTGCACTTCTTTTAAAGGCCCATGAATTGAAATTAGAAACAGGTTAACCTACAAAAGAGCTGATTCTCTTTCAAATACTTGTGTGTTAAATTACCATTCTCATTCCTGATTCACAGTTAAAACCTGAAAGGAACACTTATTCATTTCTGTTGATGCTATGGGGTCAAGTTTTACCCTTTGGGTGTTTCAGAGCACCTAATTTTAGGGACAGAGCAATGTCTGTGTTAAGCTCAGGCTGGTCACCGTATGTCAGTGCCACATACAGTATCAAATGTATGTTCCATGTCCTTGACATGAAATTTAATATTGTCGGTGTTATCACCGTTTATTTATTTAACTAATTCCCGTATTTCCAGAATGAAATTTTCACTCTGCAACGGAGTGTACGCTGATATGAAACTTCATGGCAAATTAAAGCTGTGTGCCGGACCGAGACTTTCGCAGGCAAGTGCTCTACCATCTGAGCTACCCACGCGCGACTCACGACCCGTCCTCAAAGCTTTACTTCCGCCTTCGGAACTTCACAGAAGCTCTCCTGCGAAACTTGCTGAACTAGCACTCCTGGAAGAGAGGATTTTGCGGAGACAAGGCGTTGCCACAGCCTGGGTGATGTTTCCAGAACGAAATTTTCACACTGCAGCGGAGTGTGCGCTGATATGAAACTTCCTGGCAGGTTAAAACTGTCTGCCGGACCGAGACTGTAACTCGGGACCTTTACCTTTCGCGTGCACGTGCAAAGGTCCCGAGTTCGAATCTCTGTCCGGCACACAATTTTAATCTGCCGGGAAGTTTCAATTCCCTTTATTGTTTACCGTGTTCAAGAACTTGTGTGCTGAAATTTGAAAATTTATTTAAATACCGATACTTACATATTTGGACTTTCCCTCGTATTGTGACCTCCATGAAATATTTTATGATGGGCCTTATTGTGCGCCCACGGTAGCTGAGTGGTCAGCGCGATAGAATGTCAATCATAAGGGCCCGGGTTCGATTCCCGGCTGGGTTTTCTCCGCTCAGGGACTGGGTGTTGTATTATCATCATCATTTCATACCCATCGACACGTAAGTCGCCGAAGTGGCGTCAAATCGAAAGACTTGCTCCCGGCAAACGGTCTACCAGACGGGAGGCCCTAGTCACATGACATTTATTTTTTTTATGGTTCTTATTGTTCATTTGTTCATTTTGTCTATGCTAAAATGCCACAGAGTCAAATAAATGTTATTAAAGGTTTTTTTAAATGTGTTGCAACACTTTACCATTCACAGCTCCCTTCTCTCTATCATTTCAATCTTTTCCGCTACTCCTTATTATTCTGTTTCTCTGGCTCACTGTCAATCCCCTTTCTATATTCATTAGACCATTCTATTTAACTCTTTATGCATCCCACTTCGTACATGAGAGAATTGTTCTTTACGTGTCCGATAACCGAGTCCTACCATGCAGCTTTCGCAGGAAATTTCAGTCAGGTGAGGACCACGTTCACAAACGGTACAAGCTGGAAGACCGCGACGCGCGATGTCATCTAGAAGGTTGCAGGCCGAATAATTCCAGGTTGCAGACCGAATAATTCTAGATCTGATGTAAAATCCATCGTAAGAGAAAAACAGATGGTCCCAGTTGTATCCAAATAGAAATCAATGCCCACAATGAGGTAACTGACACGATACTAGAGACTGGGCTAAATGAAACTGGGTTGGAAAACATTCCATGCACCTTAACACAAGCTATCGCACTTTAATCATTCATTCCCAGCAAGGAGATAGCTGTACGATAGGCCTGTTCTACTCTGGTGGCTGATTAGAAGGAAAGTCTAGAAGGTCATTGGCAGGAAATAGCGGATCGGCAGGATATTGTCAGTGCCCTCTAGTATGTGACTAGTAGGCACCCTCGTTGGTGATAGTCAGGCAATAGCAAATCTTCAGCATTTATCCATGGGCAGTGCTTTCCCGGAGGGAAGTGTTAAGTTGTTAAAGGCGCACGGCAGTTCTTTTGTGGACAATGAGCCGGCCGGAGTGGCCGAGCGGTTAAAGGCGCTACAGTCTGGAACCGCACGACCGCTACGGTCGCAGGTTCGAATCCTGCCTCGGGCATGGATGTGTGTGATGTTCTTAGGTTACTTAGGTTTAAGTAGTTCTAAGTTCTAGGGGACTTATGACCACAGCAGTTGAGTCCCATAGTGCTCAGAGCCATTTGAACCCATTTGTGGACAATGTTTTTGCTGTTTATACCTGCCGATTCGCTATATCTTACCAGTCATCTACTAGAGTTGTCTTCCTGTCAGTTGCCAGAGTAACTCCATAGCAGCCTCTCTTCAAATTTTTGATAAAATAATTTTGAGTACTGGGCCGCGTCATTGTAAATCCTAAAAAACCTAAGTTGTCGACGTTTCGAACGGCCCTGAAGAGCACAGCAGCAAGTCGATCGAAACATCACCGGTTTAGCTGTTTTAGTAGTTACAATGCCGCACCTCATTATCCAGAATTATTTTATTCAAAATGACAACAGCAGCGGAAGTCTACGGACTTGTATCTCTTCAGCTTGTCCAATGACATCCCAAATATGTAACGTCGGTATCCACTAGATAACCTAAATGGACAGAATACTGAGTATACACAGAATACTGTGTATACAGAGTATACACAGTATTCATCAGTACCCAGTAGTTAACCGTCCTGAAGATGATGGAAGCAAATTGTTCGAAACGACGGCAATTTAACTGCTTTAGCGTTTTATAATGACTCGGTCTAGTACCAAAGTTTTTTTATTCAAATTGAAAGCCTAATTACCTAAATATGTGTGTAAAAAGAGCAATAATTCCTTCAGAGAGGCTGTAAAGTTTTCAAGTCCAGATTAACTCAATTTTTGGAGTACAGTTCGACAGAATAAAGTGTATGAAATTAACAAATCTGAGTGTTGAGTTGGTGGCCACTTGAAAGTTTGAATCTCGGTCCTATGAATAGTATTATCACATGTAGTTTTTGTTATGTCTCTTGGTAGAAGGAGGCAGCAGCAAGGCCCATTAATGCATGTTACTCACAGGACTCAGTGCGCTATGGGACAAATGTGTTGCGATAAACTCTGGTTTAATAAATTAATGCATGCTATATATCATGTTCGCTAGGCTACTTCCTTCACAACACAGTAAACTAAAGACACCACCGCATTTTAGAGCAAATAATATTTAGAGTATACTTTTTAAGTTGTAGTCTTAGCGGATTAAGGATTCCTTATTAACATACAGGGTGAACTGAGTATTGTAAAATATAGAACTGAAGGCCTAATATGATAACTCACTTTTTTACTGAGTTACACAACTTACATGTTATCACAGCAACATACGCTCTCAGCTCATAGTACGTGCCGAATCTCAGCATTATATCGACACCTAGCATGCCCCATTGCTTTCATATTTTATTGATGACCGGGGTATCGCTCCTGCTATACCAGTACTCTACTCTACATTCTTCACAGTGTGAATCACAAGGGTAAACTGACGGGTGCTTATTCTTAAATCTCTGTCATGATCCTACACAACATGTCAAATCTACTACGCGAACAACTGTTAGTCGAGACGAATTTCCACGTCTCTGTGGTACGAGTGGCCTAGCTTCAGATAATGTCTTCCGAATTGAAAGCGCCTGTTACGAAACTTTTCTTTCCGCATTCATTAAGCTTTCAGAGCTCTATAGGGTGTTGCGTCGTAATTTAGACGCATGTTTCCAAATTCCTGTAATAAGTTACGCACAGTCCGAGACAATCAGTCTTGAACTGCAAACCGTGGTACAACACTGTGGACGCATCACAGGCTATAGTGTACTATTTTTCAAGTTAATGCCATCATGGACATGGCTGGCAATTGTTTCACACATAATAAAATATTCCGTGTAATAATGCGCTGTTATAATTAATTTCCTGGAGCAACCTAACGTTTCGTCCCTATCTCCGGAGGTAATTTTCGAGGAAGATTATAACTTGTATGAAGAAGGATATTCAAAGAAGCTAAAACCCTACCTGAAAGTGTGCTCCATAGATAAGGAGGAAACGTCTTAAAGGTCGTAGTTCGTAGTGAGTAACGGAAAGCCATCGAGTGAAACAGAAGTGATATCTACCGTTCCTCAACGACGGGTAGTAGGCTCCATACTATTACCAATACACATAAAAAATTTAGGAGACCATCTGAGCAGCCATCTTAGACTGTTTTCAGATGATGCTGTCGTTTACCCTCCAGTGGAGTCATCGGAGGATGAAAAACCATTGCTAAGAGATTGAGACAAAATATCTGTATCGTGTGAAATGTAGCAATCGCCAGCAAACAATGAAAAGTATGAGGTCATTCACTTGACTGTTGAAAGAAAGTCATTGAATTTCGGTTACACGAGAAATCATACAAATTTAAAGACTAGAAATTCAACTATCAATAGTTAGGGACGAAAATTACGAAGAACTGAAATTTGAAAAATTGCATAGAAAATGTTGTAGCGGAGGCGAACCAAAGACTACGTTTTATTGGAAGAGTACTTAGCATATGCATAGATCTACTAAGGAGCCTGCATAAATAAGGCTTTTCCGCCCTCCTCTGGAACGCGGCGTGGTATCAGTACCACATGGAACTGACGGACGAAATTGAAAGAGTTCGACAAAGGGCAGTTAGTTTTGCATTTTCGAAGAAAAGGAGAGTGTCACGGATATGATACTTGGGGTGCAATCATTAAAAACAGTGCGTTTCTCGTTGTGGACTGATCTTTTCACGAAATTTCAACCTACCGGGGTGGGCGAGCGGTTCTAGGCGCTACAGTTTGGAACCGCGCGTCCGCTACGGTAGCAGGTTCGAATCCTGCCTCGGGCATGGATGTGTTTGATGTCCTTAGGTTAGTTAGGTTTAAGTAGTTCTAAGTTCTAGGGGACTGATGACCTGAGAAGTTAATTCCCATAACGCTCAGAGTCATTTGAACCTTTTTTTTTCCACGAAATTTCAATCATCAAGTTTCTCCGCCGAAACAGAAAATATTTTGTTGACTCCTACTTACACAGGGGGACCACGGTAGTAGAGAAATCTGAGCTCGAATGGAAAGATTTGAAGTGTAGGTCATTCTTACATACTATTCGAAAGTGCAACGGTAGAGAAATAGTCTGAATGTGACTCTCTGAATCCTTTGCCAAATATTTAAGAGTAAATTGCAGAGTAGTCATGTAGTTGTAGACGTAGGAAGTTGGGCTCCTGTAAGTAATTCATTCAACAATGGCGTTACAGCCTGGAATATTTTAATAAATGTGACATGTTCCAGCGTGAAAATTTACATTTTACAAATTCTGTGATGTTAATCGTATTTTCGCCGGAATATTTTTGCGCGATAGTGCTGCACAGGTGTATTAAGTTTACTGGCAGGTATTTTATGTCTCTCACATAAGTATGTCTTTAATTAATAAGCAGCCTCGCTTGATTTCCTCACTCATGACTTTGTATCACCAGAAACATTAACCTAAAATCATAATTCCCTGATCCTACAATAGTTCAGCCACTCTACCTCCAACTAAATCTGACCCTAAAGATTTGGGATACCTCCTGTGTCCGGAAATGTCTGTCTGGGTGTTACAAAGAAGATGTTTTAATCCCGATCTAACATTGCCGTTTCCTACATAGTATATACATAGAGCTGTTTACTATTAGGACAATTATTTTCGTTCCCCAAATAGCGACTGCCCTGTAACTTGTTATACATTTGATTAAAAATACCTACGACACTCTGATACCGTGCAGCCAAGTCTTCCTCTGATAATACAACACACGGAGAGTGGCTCCATTTTAATGTCTAAGGATATCGTTTGCGGGGGCGGGGAAGGGCGGGGGAGGGAGACGAGTCATCACGATCAGCCATGAAGCTCGACAGATTCGTTCGCGCAATTTTAAAGGAGCAGAAAATTTAGCTGCTCTCATTTCCAGAAGGAAACCCAGCAATGCACTCAAGCAACACAAGTTCGTACTTTAAGTAATTCAGTTAACTTCCACGCTTCCAGACCTACACTTTACCTATTAGGAACTCTTACTTTTATTATTCTATAACCTGCAGCTTCGGTTTTTACATCTACTAGTATATAGCATAGCACACACGTATTTTTAGGGTGACTGTTGCAGCAATTCAGCGCAGCATTCGCCATGTGGGCCACTTAATTGTTTGTTTATACTGAAAATGCGTTCCGAAACTACTTCTGAAGTCAGGTGATCTTCAAAACTTAACAGTGCGGATCTTAAGACTTCATACTCGTCTGTGTATGAACGAAATATGAATGGTGATGTTTTCCTTCCGTAAGACACAGGTGTTTCCGTAAGAGCGCGCAAAAATTTAACAGGGCATAGAGAATGCTCCACTGAACAATTTGAGGTGGGGAACCTGGGTGCGGAGAGGCCAGCTTATGGAGATATTGAGGTAAACTTCTCTGCCGCTTTGTCTAGCATCACTGTTTTCCATGTTATTCGCATCTAATATTACAAGTTTACACGTTCTGTGCTGTCATTTACGTGTACATACTTTATTTCCTGCAAATATACAAAAAGAAGCAGCGTGACTACCAGGAAGTCAAGATGCAAGGTTTGTTTACTTCACTTATCCCTAAGGTGGCTCGTTGTATCGTATTTACATTCTCCCATGAGAGAAAGTGCTATGAATTCAATGACAGACCCATTCATTACTCAGTGCTATTCAAAGACATGCAATACAATACGATGGAACAGTACCGGTACAGTATTTCCTGGTCGCTGGATTGGAAGGAAAGGTCTTATCCATGGCCTGCGAGGTCACCAGACCTGAATCCCCTGGATTATTGACCGGCAGGGGTGGCCGGGCGGTTCTAGGCGCTACAATCTGGAACCGCGCGACCGCTACGGTCGCAGGTTCGAATCCTGTCTCGCGCATGGGTGTATGTGATACCCTTAGGTTAGTTACGTTTAAGTAGTTCTAACTTCTAGGGGACTGATGATCTCAGAAGTTAAGTCTCATAGTGCTCAGAGCTATTTGAACCATTTTTGAACCCTTGATTATTTCCTATAGGGATACCTAAAGACAGTTATGTATGAGACCCCAGTGGATAAAAAATGGTTCAATTGGCTCTGAGCACTATGGCACTTAACATCTGAGGTCGTCAGTCCCCTAGAACTTAGAACTACTTAAACCTAACTAACATAAGGACATCACACACATCGATGCCCGAGGCAGGATTCGAACCTGCGACCGTAGCAGTCGCGTGGTTCCGGACTGGAGCGCCTAGAACAGCACGACCACCGCAGCAGGCCCCAGTGGATACGTAGATGGAATTAGTTGCCAGAATTATAGTTGCCTGTGAGGTGATACGGGGATATTTATCAAGGTGAATCAGAATCTTGTTCGCCGAAGTCATGCTTACATTGAGGCCGTCAGTTTCAGCACATTTTGTAAGGTAAAACACAAATATTACGTTCATTGTGTCAGTGACGATATTTCAAGTTAACTGTAACTAATGTAAATAAAAAAGTACACAGTAATGTGATTTTATTCTTATTGTCTCCTCAAGCTGGCTTCTTCGACCCCAGGTTCCCTATCTCAAATTGTTCAGTGGAGCATCCTCTATCTCCTGTTAAATTTTTGCACACTCTTACGGAAACACCCTGTATAAGTTATGTACTGGAATGAGTCCTATTCAAACCGTAAAGCAGTTAACGATACACGTACACACATCAAAAACGATTTTGCATCAGCCCGGTTCACAGAACTCCTGAAGATAGACATTGACTATGGATACTGTATCACAGACACAGTCCTTTTGACTCTTCAGAGAGTGTAGCGATGTTGTTCGGACATGGAGGAGATACAGAGAGACAGGAACTGTCGATGACATGCCTTTGTCATGCCGCCCACGAGCTACTACTGGGGTGGATGTCCTCTACCTACGGGCTACGGCTCGGAGGAACCATGACAGCAACGCCACCATGTTGAATAATGCTTATAGTGCAACCACTGGACGTCGTTTTACGACTCAAACTGTGTGCAATAGGCTGCACGATGCGCAACTTCATTCCCGACGTCCATGGCGATGTCCATCTTTGCAACCACGACATCATGCAGCGCGGTACAGATGGGCCTAACAACATACCGAATGGACCGCTCAGTCTCCAGACATGAATCCTATCGAACGTGCCAGGGATAGATTGAAAAGGGCTGTTTATGAACGACGTGACCCACTAACCATTCTGAGGGATGTACAACGAATTACCGTAGATCAGTAGGACAACCTGGACCAACAGTGCCTTGATGAACTTGTGAATAGTATGCCACGACGTACGCAAGCGTGCATAAACGCTAGAGGACGTACTACTGGGTATTAGAGGTACCGGTTTGTACAGCAATCTGGACCACAACCTCTGAAGGTCTCGCTGTATGGTGGTACAGCATTCAATGTGTGGTTTTCATGAGCAATTAAAAGTGCGGAAATGATGTTTATGTTAATCACTATTCCGATTTTTTGTACAGGTTCCGGAACTCTTGGAGCCGAGGTGATGCAAAACTTTTTTTGATGTGTGTATAAGAAAAAGACCGGCACGGGGCGAATACTGTGCTGCATCGGTGCATCAGTGAAATTAAAATTGAGCGTGCTATTTATATAAAAACGAGAAATGTAGACGCAATTTACAGAATGAAAGTAAGTGCGCCAAAATATTAAGTAAATATACAGCGTTATTCGTAAATAAATAAGTAGAAGATAACAGCGTTTAAATATGAGTACTGCTTGCGGCGCTGCTAACGTCAGTGAGGGTGGAAGAGCACAGGCGTTCAGGCACTCGAAGTTACTACAGCAGGCTTCGGTGGAAATCTAGTCATCGGGTTGCCTACAGGCACGGACGAACTACTTGGGTCCGCATCTCGTGGTCGTGCGGTAGCGTTCTCGCTTCCCGCGCCCGCGTTCCCGGGTTCGATTCCCGCGGGGGTCAGGGATTTTCTCTGCCTCGTGATGACTGGGTGTTGTGTGATGTCCTTAGGTTAGTTCGGTTTAAGCAGTTCTAAGTTCGAGGTGACTGATAACCGTAGCTCAGAGCCATTTGAACCATTTTTTTGAAATACTTGGATGCGAAGGTATTTAGGAAATCGTTCGCCTACATGTTCTGAGAGGCCTCTACAACTACGCCACGGAACGTATTACCAATCGAAACTAGGAGAGGTGCTCTCTCCACTAATCTTCTTCTCGGTATTATTCTGTATCTTCGGCGTGATAGTCAGTATTTCATATTGTTAGTAGTAGGGGATGGCAGGATGCAATTCCTGTAGCCGCCCATCCCGCTCTCCCCCCCCCCCCCCCCCACCCGACTTCTGGAACAGGGTTGTGTGCCCTCGTTTGGGTCTGGTTTTAACCAAGTGAAAAGTGTGAGGAAGTTTTGGAAATGCTTGCAATTCTTGTAACTTAGTTGGGAAGGGAGTTCTAGCCCAGTATTCACCTAATCACATGTGGGAAACAGCCTATGAACCACATCCAGGCTGGCCAGCCCACAGGCGCTCGTCGTTAACCCGCCGAGCGGATTCGATTCGGAGCCGGCTCGCGTCCCCGAATATCGGAAGCGGCGTGCTAACGCTTGTGACTAACCGGCCGCGTCCCTGTCGACCAATATGTTTCATTTTTCTGTATGTTGTATCGTTTTTCGAGCAGTCCTCTTGTGAAACCCTTGAGGTACTTTTGAATAACCCTGTAAACGATTTGTTCAAATGGTTCAAATGGCTCTGAGCACTATGGGACTTAACATCTGCGGTCATCAGTCCCCTAGAACTTAGAACTGCTTAAACCTAACTAACCTAAGGACATCACACACATCCATGCCCGAGGCAGGATTCGAATCTGCGACCGTAGCAGTCGCGCGGTTCCGGACTGGCAACGTGCGACGCAGCCCTATGGGATTCGCGCACAGGATTGCCTCGCTGCGATGTCTATGGCTGGTCTTCGTGTTTTACGTCGCGGTTGGAGCAGATCTCCACTTTGGCTCCTCCGGAGACACAAACTTATTTTAGATTTGACTCGTTTTAAGAAGGATGGCACGCCAGATTTTACATTCCAGTCACTGTTTTTTAACATTTTAGATGTGCATCACGGTTTCACTGTCGTTTACACTGATGGCTCCAGACAGGAGAATTTCCTTGGCTGTTCTGTGGTGTTCCCCGATCATGTTACCCGGATTCGCCTCCCTGCTGAATATACCGTTTTCACAGCGGAGCTCCACGCGATCCTGAAGGCACTGGAGCTGATGCATCGTGTTCGGGGCGATCGATTTCTTCTCTGCTCCGATTCTCTCAGTGCCTTACAATCACTGCAGAACCTATACCCGACTGAGGAGACGGTCCAGCTGATATATGACCAACTGTACTTGCTCCAACGGCGGGCTAAAGAGGTATCCTTCTGCTGGGTGCCTGGTCATGTCGCCATATGGGGCAATGAACAGGCTGATCGGGCTGCCAAGGAGGCCTGCACAGAGCAGGATGTGGTCCAGTGTCCTATCCCCTTGCAGTCGGTCATTGCTGCACTCCACAGGAAGTGCATGGAGTTGTGGGAGGACGAATGGCTGGCGGTGACGGCCAATAAACTGCGGTTGGTAAAGTCAACCACTCGGACGTGGCGTTCCTCCTGCCAGTTGCTCAGGCGGGAAGAGGTAGCCCTCACACGTCTTCGGATCGGGCACTGTCCTCTCACACATAGCTTTTTATTACGGCGGGAGGATCCTCCGTTTTGTGATGCTTGTGGTGTGCACATCTCTGTCCGGCACATTTTAAAAGACTGCATTTTATACCGTGATGCACGGGCAGAAGCACAAGTTGATGGGGATCTGCCTTCTGTTTTAGCTAATGATGAGACGTGTGTGTCTAGGGTTTTTAAGTTTTGTGACGTGTCTGGACTCTGGCCTAAACTTTTAGGCTGGAGGTTTTAGTGTATTGCAGAGTGGCTGACTCCTCCCCTTTTTACCTTGTGGTCAGCCAGCCACTTCCATCTGCTACATTGTTTTAGCTCCCTCTATCATTTTCTTCCTGTGTTGTCCATGTTTTACTGTTGACACCCTGCTTCATCCCACGCTTCGGTGTGGATGAGCACATATTTTTCAACGATTGTTACCCGTGTTTTATGTTCCGTTTTATATTCCTGTTCTGGAATTTTTCTTGACACCCGTCTCCCTATGTTACTGAACGGGCGATGAAGACCTTGCTGTCGTGCGCCCAAAAACCCCTCTACTACTACCACTACTGAGCGCCTGGAACCGCTAGACCACCGCGGCCGGCAAACGATTTGTTACTTTGCACGGAGCTGCTGCAGTATTCAAAGTGCAGCAGGTACCGGATGGTCATGATTAAAGTCTAGTTTCTCGCAGGGGTCCAGTGTGACTGCAATTATCATTTGGCAGTGAAACTTGGTAAATACGCTAATGCGTTAAGGCGGAACCGATTTACGCCAGAAAAAAAATTCTTCCAATTTTGGTCACCAAATGCAAACATGATGCTGTACACCATTTGTATGTCGGTATGACATCCCTGTCATTTAACAGCAGTGAGTCAACAGCACGGCTGTAGAGAAGACAGAGCGTGTGCTGTTGACTGTTTTATGTTAATGGCTCTGAGCACTATGCGACTTAACTTCCGAGGTCATCAGTCGCCTAGAACTTAGAACTAATTAAACCTAACTAACCTAAGGACATCACACACATCCATTCCCGAGGCAGGATTCGAACCTGCGACCGTAGCTGTCCCGTGGTTCCGGACTGAGCGCCTAGAACCGCTAGACCACCGCGGCCGGCTTTTATGTTACACTGAGAGAGTATCACCCACTAAAACGTGGAAGGAGACGCCCAAAATCGTTGAATGGTTTAAAGAAGGCGATAAATAATTCGAAAAGGTGGGTGAGTTTGGCGCGGAACCTTACAGAGGAACGCGTACTGCCCTGGTGTACCATGCTAGTGGTAGCGCTCGTGCAGTGTCACAAGAGCTGTCCATCCCAGGGTCACCAGTATGGAAAGTTTTGCGCTCTATGCTACACTGATACCAGAACAAGGTTCAGATAGTTCAGCAACTGAAACATCGTGATCCACAACAACGTTCTGAATTTGCTGTAGGGCTTCCGACATGGATCGAAGTTGACGACACGTGTCCTGGCAATATTCTATGGGGTGATGAGGCACATTTTGCACAACAGGGTGCTGTGATTACACAGAAATTCCAAATTTGGAGTACTGTTAAACCGCGTATTGATCACAAAGAGCCGTTACACTCACTGTATGTAACTATGTTGTGTGGATTTGTAAGCACTTTCATTCTCGATCCGTTCTGTTTCGAAGAGATTATACCAGAGTACCTTCCATGTGTACTATGCCATCTGCACATATCGAGAACTCATTGCACAGCATGTGAGTCCGGCTTTGGAAGAACGCAGCTGTGTGAAAACTATATATTTTCATATCAGATGGGCCAACACCTCATGTCGCTCGCCCATGAACGTGTTATCTCCAGAGGATTCCCAAATGCATGGTCGGCAACATCGCCAGATTTGAATCCATGTAACTTTTGGCTCTGGGGACGTCTAAAAGAACTCGTTTACCATTTCAGTCGCTACCTGAGCTGGACGCCAGTACGCAGGGAAACGTTGGTCGAATTGACTGGAACTGCTGCGAGTAACTGTTGATCACATCCTCTTACGGATGTACCATTTCGTCGACATCTCAGGTACTCAAATTGAAACAAACTGCGTAAGCAGCAGTTACTAACAAAATCAGCACTTGTTTGACCTTTCCTGCCCAAGTCCCGCTCCTAATGCATTGCATATGAAAATATTTCTATACCTCTTTCTTGCGTTCACTGAGCCAAATTTGCACCTGGTGGTCAGAATTGGAACTAATTTTTTTTCCCAGCATTCCACTTAATCGCATTAGCGTGCCTACCAAGTTCCACCGCCGTGCGCTATTTAGAGCCCTCACCGGACTTCTGTGAGAAGCTGCACTTAAATTTCAACAACGTGGTATAACTGTTGCGTTAATGAAGTTGCGAATGTTTTATGCCAACTGAAGATGGGTGAAAGTTGGAAACGCATCTATACAGAACGCCAGTTTTCGCTGCGATTCATCAAGTCTGTTAAATGTTCATCGAAATGTAAGGAAAACACACTTGTTATCTGCCCAATTCGGTGTTTGCCGCAGAAGTAGTTTTTGTCTCCTAATCAGCTAAATTAAGAAATTAAGAGTTGTTGTATGTACAGTATTGGGTTCAGAGGTGAACACAATTCGCAGTTAATTGAAAACTTTTCATTTAAGGCGAGCTCTGAAGAGAGCTGCCAGAGCAACAGAAAGAAGCACCTGCGCAAGCCACTGACCGATGGACTAGCGGGAAGTTGGTCTGGGAATCAAACACAGCCGGCGCGGCGCTGGCTCTTCTCCTCACACTCCGGCCCCGCTAATCCAACAACTTTCTCAATCAGGACTTGAAGGCGAGAAAGGGGTGGAGTAGGACGTGTGTGTGTGTGTGTGTGTGTGTGTGCGGGGCCCGACTGGTGTCGCCCTGTATCGGTGGCAACCGACCTGCTGCCGGCTGAATGGAGAGAGTGGAGGAGCGGCCACGGCCAGCTGCGCCCATTCACAGGCCGGGGGCGGCGAGCTGGGGGCGGTCCGGTGCGGGGGCGGCGAGACGCGGTGGTGGGGGCGGCGGCGTTCCACCCCGACCCAGCGGCTTCCTTCGACCCACTCTCGGGTATCCAACCGGTTGCCAAACTTTCGGTCCCGGCCGTGCTGTTTTAATTAGCGGCGAAAGCCTTTCTGCGGCAGCTGTCTCGTCGGCCCATACTTCCCTGTCATCCGCAAAGACCCTGATCCCACTGCAGGATTTTCCGTTATTTAATTCTATCTCTCCATTTTTTTTTTTTTTTTGAAAGTGGCAGAAATCTGAGTGATAATATAGGGAAATCTGTCGGACTACCGACAGGAGAAAAGGTCAAAGGGCTTACTAGTGCAGCTAAAAATATATATATTGGGTAAGTAATAGTGAAATCATCTAAAGAAACATACGACTGAGAAACTTCTCAATTTTACTTACATCTAGTGACTCTATAGTAGGATGGACCGAACATATCCAAAGTCTTTGTTTTCAAATCGTTATACTGCGGAAAGCCTACCAACCAGAGATACGAAAAAAACCGTGCCAGTAAATCAGATCGTTTCATATCTTCTGGTAACGGATAAGCTCTAAATTAAATGGAAATTTGCAAAAATACAAGTTTTTACGATGTTGTTGTTGTTGCGGTCTTCAGTCCTCAGATTGGTTTGATGCAGCTCTCCATGCTACTCTATCCTGTGCAAGCTTCTTCATCTCCCAGTACCTACTGGAGCCTACATCCTTCTGAATCTGCTTAGTGTATTCATCTCTTGGTCTCCCTCTACGATTTTTACCCTCCACGCTGCCCTCCAGTACTAAATTGGTGATCTCTTGATGCCTCAGAACATGTCCTACCAACCGATCCCTTCTTCTGGTCAAGTTGTGCCACAAACTCCTCTTCTCCCCAATTCTATTCAATACCTCCTCATTAGTTATGTGATCTACCCATCTAATTTTCAGCATTCTTCTGTAGCACCACATTTCGAAAGCTTCTATTCTCTTCTTGTCTAAACTATTTATCGTCCCTGTTTCACTTCCATACAGGGCTACACCCCATACAAATACTTTCAGAAACGACATCCTGACACTTAAATCTATACTCGATGTTAACAAATTTCTCTTCTTCTGAAACGCTTTCCTTGCCATTGCTGGTCTACATTTTATATCCTCTCTACTTCTTCCATCACCAGTTAATTTGCTCCCCAAATAGCAAAACCCCTTTACTACTTTAAATGTCTCATTTCCTAACTTCTTCTGAAATGCTTTCCTTGCCATTGCTAGTCTACATTTTATATCCTCTCTACTTCTTCCATCATCAGTTAATTTGCTCCCCAAATAGCAAAACCCCTTTACTACTTTAAATGTCTCATTTCCTAATCTAATTCCCTCAGCATCACCCGACTTAATTCCACTACATTCCGTTATACTTGTTTTGCTTTTGCTGATGTTCATCTTATACCCTCCTTTCAAGACATTGTCCATTCTGTTCAACTGCTCTTCCAAGTCCTTTGCTGTCTCTGACAGAATTACAATGTCATCAGCGAACCTTAAAGTTTTAATTTCTTCTCCATTGATTTTAATACCTAATCCGAACTTTTCTTTTGTTTCCTTAACTGCTTGCTCAATATACAGATTGAATAGCATCGGGGAGAGGCTACAACCCTGTCTCACTCCCTTCCCAGCCACTGCTCCCCTTTCATGCCCCTCAACTCTTATAACTGCCATCTGGTTTGTGTACAAATTGTAAATAGCGTTTCGCTCCCTGTATTTTACCCCTGCCACCTTCAGAATTTGAAAGAGACTATTCCAGTCAACATTGTCAAATGCGTTCTCCAAGTCTAAAAATGGTAGAAACGTAGGTTTGCCTTTCCTTAACCTTTCTTCTAAGATAAGTCGTAGGGTCAGTATTGCCTCACGTGTTCCAACATTTCTAGTTTGGATTGCGTAGAAATGTTTTTTACGATAATTTGTATTATTTTTCAACTTGACACCATCGAATCTATTAAAACCACAGAAAATAGAGTTGAAATGTAAACTGAATTCGCCATCGTCTTTAGGTCGCTTATTGTCATCAAATTTTATATAAAATAGAAAATATTGTATTAAAAAAAGGTAGATCACTGTTCACTTCAATTACAAAAGTTAAAATATTT
Organism: Schistocerca serialis cubense; assembly: GCF_023864345.2. NCBI lineage: Eukaryota > Metazoa > Arthropoda > Insecta > Orthoptera > Acrididae > Schistocerca > Schistocerca serialis. Next base: position 152,758,697 of record NC_064639.1, read on the forward strand.
CAAAGCAAATTATTTTAGTAACTCAGTAATGTTGTTAATCAAAATTTATTTTTAGTTGAAACACTGAAAAAACTGTGATCTTTTTTTTTTCAAAGAAAAGTCCAGATAGATATCTGGAACGTAGATTTCTTATTGAAGCTAGATAGGGCAGATCTTGATAGTAAAACAGTAGAGCCTTCCTAATGAAGCTGTCCCTATACTCAGCTACGCAGACTTCTCCCCAAGCATCCGCCACGAGTTTCATGCATCGTTCAACTGCCTGTCTGTGGTCCGGGAATTCCTTGGTTAATGTAGGCCTGTTACTAGCTGAACCACATTAAATATCTGCTTTAATCTCACAGTCACATATTTTTTGTCAGTAATGGCGAAGAAGATAAGTCACATCAGTCTAGTTAACCATACATATCTGAGTAGTCTTGAGCCTGGAAATTGAGGTTTGAAGGCATGATTGTTCTGATAGTTTTCGTCCTGCGATTTTTCTTTAAAATTCACAGCTAAACGAGCTCTCTAATATGATTTCTTTTATCTCGAGTCATGGCCACGGCCATCATCAACGTTTTCAGTAGGCAAAAAGCTGTAACGTTTGCCGGTCTGTGTGGCCTTGCGGTTCTAGGCGCTACAGTCTGGAACCGCGTGACCGCTACGGTCGCAGGTTCGAATCCTGCCTCGGGCATGGATGTCTGTGACGTCCTTAGGTTAATTAGGTTTAGATAGTTCTACGTTCTAGGGGACTGATGACCTCAGATGTTAAGTCCCATAGTGATCAGAGCCATTTTCTGCAACGTTTCATCACAATGTCAGTAGTACCAAGTCAATATACTGGCAGGTATAGTGCGGATTTTACTGACTGATACACTAGCTATCGGCCACCTGTCTAGACAGATGACATGTAACAGAGTAATAATGTTACAGACAGTCGATTAAAAAATATATTTACAATATTTTCTATAGTACAACGGTTTTAAATTTCAGTAAAATATTTGTTTCTCGGTACATTACGATGTTGTACCTAGGAACATCTTTTCACAGCTGGACAAAACTTAATTTTTCGGAGTAACTTTTGTAATTTGAGAAAACCAATTGTATCATTTATAAGTGGACTAAGAAAGTATACTGAATTTCTGTTTCAGGGCTGGCTGGAGTGAAAGCCTGGAATGTGTGCAAGGGCTCAAGATCCCCCCCCCCTCCCCCCCCCCCCCCCCATTCCTGAAGCCAATTACCTGCCATTTCTTGCAGTCTCTTAACTTTTCACCTGTTCGCTCTCTCACAATTTTCGGACTTGTTGAAGCTGGTTCACCGTTTAGCCACCGGATTCCATAACTTTAGCCGCGCGGGATTAGCCAAGCGGTCTGTGGCGCTGCAGTCATGGACTGTGCGGCTGGCCCCAGCGGAGGTTCGAGTCCTCCCTCGGGCATGGGTGTGTGGGTTTGTCCTTAGGATAATTTAGGTTAAGTAGAGTGTAAGCTTAGGGACTGATGACCTTAGCATTTAAGTCCCATAAGATTTCACACACATTTGAACATTTTGAACTTTAGCCGCCTGTGAGTACGTGTGCGTGGCATTTTGACGTTATTTTGTTAACCTTGCTGCCTGCTTCACGAACGAAAACCTTGAAGGATTTAAACATCTTGTTTCTAATTTAAATCATCTAATATTTCATCGGTTCGAATAAGAATCAAAGAGCCGTATTGCATTTAAATTTCTCAGATTAAGTGATACAGGCAATTATCTAACGAAAATCTTGATTTTGTGCAAATTTTCGACAACTTCGAGCGACTGTACTCTCGGAATATATGAATCGATACTATGTATTTTTTTCCAATTTGTTTCCCTAATTACCACCTTTCCGCAGTATTATGATTTCAAAAAGAAAGAATCCCAAATTTTTTCAGTCATCCCTAGTATACATAGCGAATTCCTGAACAACTAAGCAGTTACAACTAGAAAATGTGTGAATAATGTGTTGCATACTTAATATGCGTACTTTATCTTCAAATGCAAACGCCTAATCTTGTTTTAGAACGACTTTGAAATAGAGAAACTGCTGCTGTAATCAATAAAAAATATTCCGGGTGATAGATGTTGCAATTAAAATCGAAATTACTTATCTGGCTCCAGAATATTTTCGTTAAACTCATTTTAGGTTTAATGTATGACTTTCAGATTGTCACCTGACAGACACCAGTTGTCTGTAAATAAATATTATTGTAACAGCTTTTGGAAGTTCCACGAAATCGTACTTTAACTATATTGAAAATGTACATCACCTTCCATAGAAAATAATTTGCACTGTTTTTAACAGAATCTGAGAGCGTTTGATCTGAGGGACATAATCACACAACAGATACTGTATGTATGAATACTGTCGCAAATAATAGCAAAATGAGACCAACATCTCCAGGAACGCGTAGACTAACAATATAGTTTCGCAGTCGACCCCTGACCTGACGGTTAGGTAGCCGAAGATATCATATTCCTATTGAATCTCACATTTATATAACTTTTCGCTTCTCTTGATAACTAAAAATCAAAGCATAACACTCATTGTTTAAGGCTTCGGAATGTCGAAAACGAAGCGCCTAGCTCATTTTAAAAACTTCGATGCTTAAATGTGTATGAAGGGTAAATGCATTGACTACATAGCACAATTACTTGTCTTTTTCTATTGGCATTCCTGTTATCGTCACTGCGTCATCTTAAATATATCAGGAAGTTTTCAGGTAACTGACTTACTCTCTGTAAGCAATATAAAATGAAGATTCCCCTTTAAATAACTTTGTTTACTTGTTTTTACACCAAGTACGTCGCTGCGATTTCTTGGCATAGGCGTCAGTATTATACGATATCATTCTCAATACAGAAATTCCGTCACTTTGCAGTACTGTACCTTCCATTATCGCTAGGATGATGATTAACAGACGGCTGTTACCCTGAACACAAACGATCGACCTGTACTTGCTATATTTTTCGTGCAGCTTGGGGGCCATGGAACCAAATGCTGTCACGTGCAGTCGCCATGTAGGGGGAAGCATTGTTGTGCAGACGTAAACAGCGGAAACGTACTAGCGAAGGCCCCAAATATCATGTTAAGCCTCTTCAACACCATCATCTGATTTCATACGAGAAAGAGCCGAGACCGAAGATGGAAACTGGAACAAGTAAGTACTATTGGCTCCGAAATCTTGGAGGCATTTCAGCCGACGCTTTTGATAGAACTGTGAAAGGAAGAATCCATAAATCCGCGATGAGTGTGTGCACTTTTCGAAACTGTGCAGAAAAAAAGCTAGTGGCAGCACTGAAGTGTGTGGGCAGGTTGCGAATCGTTCTTGGATGGCTCGGTCAGTCAGAGGGGAAGACAAGATTCCTATTCTGTACACAGTTTTAATCCACCAGGAAACTGGTCGCAACGAAAGGTGGAAGATGGATACCGAAGAAAGAAAGTCAGTATTAATGGCTCCGAAAATAAAAGAAGAAAGTCGATCGAAAACGCAGCTGTAAAAGTTACGAAGGGCTGACGAAGAGCCGGCCGAAGTGTCCGTACGGTTAAAGGCGCTGCAGTCTGGAACCGCAAGACCGCTATGGTCGCAGGTTCGACTCCTGCCTCGGGCATGGATGTTTGTGATGTCCTTAGGTTAGTTAGTTTTAACTAGTTCTAAGTTCTAGGGGACTAATGACCTCAGCAGTTGAATCCCATAGTGCTCAGAGCCATTTGAACCTTTTGAGCTGACGAAGAGTAATCCATAGTATGGAGATAGGTAGTCCTCTGGTGTGGAGAATTCGAGGCGCTGCTTGTGACTGTATGGAAATTTTGTTAAAAACTTCGCTGAGTTAGAAATTGCAATCATAGTTTTACTTTTGCATGTTTTGACGAGAGGAAAGGCATCTGAAATGAAGTATAAAACTTTTGAGACGTATCAGTTCTTAAATATACTTAGGAACAAGAAGATATTAGGTGTGATGATCAATCATTGTGCATCACCACCTCCCATCCTATTTGTGTGAAAACCTACTTTCATATCCTTATATTATTAAACTTGTAGCTCCGTATATCTAATGCCATCAGTATGCGGCCAGTAGGCCTCAATCACATTAATGTGACCACAGCCTTTGTTCGACTTCAACAGCGTGTTGGGGTATGTGGAAAACACTGCAGTCGTTATCATAACGCGGATGCGGCTCGGTTTATCTGACATCCAAAAAAGAATTTCGGGCCAAAATTAGATGCATTTCCGAAACGGATAAGTTTCTAAACTGCGTACTTGACGCCGTGACTGCAAAATACCGTGCAAGGTAAAATGGCGCCACGAATAAGCGGCGTCGAGGCAACTGTGGTGAATCCCGGGCCATAGATGATGACAGGAGGGATCACCAGCTGTGGAGACGTGTACATTGGATCTGTTGAGCAACTGACCGCGTAGGTGGACCAAAGGGCTACTAACACTGACTCCTCAACTACTGTTCATGGAACGTTGCTGCCAATGGGCCTCTGCAACAGGCCTTGCTTTCTGTACCCATGCTGCTCATCGGCGTCGAAGCCTGGAATTTGCAACCTGACATCCACTAAGTGGGACAGGTTGACATTTCACACGAATCGTGTTTTATGCTCCATCGGGCGTGTAGCGTCTGAAAGTAAATACCTTGCAACAATCATCGAAAGCATCCAGGCCGGAAGAGAAAGCGTTATGGTCTTTAGGATATTTCCGTGGCGTTCCCTGGGTAACGTCGTCATTACGGAAAGTGCAGTGGATAAGTACAGGTATGTTTCTATCCTTGGGGACCATGTTCTCCAGTACATGCAGTTTGTTTTTCTCGTCACTATACCAACTACTGGCAGAATAGTGTAACGTGTCACACATCTCGAAGTGTACCTGCGTGGTTCGGAGAGCACCAAGATGGGTTTATGTCACTCTCATGACCATCAAACTTCCCCGACTGAAACCAAGTCGAGAATCTATAGGACATTCTCAGTCGGCCTGTTCGCACCATGTTTCCTTACCCACGGCACTAGAGTTGTCACCGATCCAAGTACCTGCCTGCATCTTCTAGAACATCGCTGACTCTCCTCCTGTACCTCTTGCAGCGATCCGTGCTCCAATATGAGGTTCGTTATTTAGGCCTTTGACAGGTGGTCACAGTAATGGGACTGGACAATGCTGATCCACATACGTACAGACAAAGAAGAGGTATCAAACGGTTTCAGTATAAGCACCTCAACATTAAAGGCAGATGTATCTCAAGGTTGTATGTGCAGTAATAAATATGGATAATGCAAAACCTCATACCTAGAATTGTTTACAGGGTGGTCCATTGATCGTGACCGGGCTAAATATCTCACGGAATAAGCGTCAAACGAAAAAACTACAAAGAACGAAACTTGTCTACCTTGAAGGGGGAAACCAGATGGCGCTATGGTTGGCCCGCTAGATGGCACCGCCATACGTCAAACGGATATCAACTGCATTTTTTTTTAAATGGGAACCCCCATTTTTTGTTACATATTCGTGTAGTACGTAAAGAAATATGAATGTTTTAGTTGGACCACATTTTTCGCTTTGTGATAGATAGGGCTTTAATAGTCACAAACATATGGCTCACAATTTTAGACGAACAGTTGGTAACAGGTAGGTTTTTTAAATTAAAGTACAGAACGTGGGTACGTTTGAACATTTTATTTCGGTTGTTCCAATGTGATACATGTACCTTTGTGAACTTATCATTGCTGAGAACGAATGCTGTTACAGCGTGATTACCTGTAAATACCACAGTAATGCAGTAAATGCTCAAAATGATGTCCGGCAACCTCAATGCATTTGGCAATACGTGTAACGACATTCCTCTCCCAGAGAGTAGTTCGCCTTCCGTAATGTTCGCACATGCATTGACAATGCGCTGACGCATGTCGTCAGGCGTTGTCGGTGGATCACGATAGCAAATATCCTTCAACTTTCCCCACGTCAGATCTGGTGAACGTGCGGGCCATGGTATGGTGTTTCGACGACCAATTCACCTGTCATGAAATATGCTATTCAATACCGCTTCAACCGCACGCGAGCTATGTGCCGGACATTCATCATGTTGCAAGTACATCGCCATTCTGTCCACTTGTCGCAGCCATCGTGGATTTTACGTTGCCCAATAGTGCATATTATGCCGCTTTACGTTACCGCTCTTGGTGAATGACGCTTCGTCGCTAAACAGAACGCGTGCAAAAAATCTGTCATCGTCTCGTAATTTCTCTTTTGCCCAGTGGCAGAACTGTACACGACGTTCAAATTCATCACCATGGAATTCCTGGTGCCTATAAATATGGTACGGGTGCAATCGATGTTGATGTAACATTCTCAACACCGACGTTTTTGAGATTCCCGATTCTCGCGCAGTTTGTCTGCTACTGATGTGCGGATTAGCCGCGACAGCAGCTAAGACACCTACTTGGGCATCATCATTTGTTGCAGGTCGTGGTTGACGTTTCACATGTGGCTGTACACTTCCTGTTTCCTTAAATAACGTAACTATCCAGCTAACGGTCCGGACACTTGTGTGATGTCGTCCAGGATACCGAGCAGCATACGTAGCACACGCCCGTTGGCCATTTTGATCACAATAGCCATAAATCATCACGATATTGACCTTTTCCGCAAATGGTAAACGGTCCATTTTAACACGGGTAATGTATCACTAAGAAAATACCGTCCGCACTGGCAGAATGTTACGTGATACCACGTACTTATACGTTTGTGATTATTACAGCGCCATCTATCACAAAGCGAAAAAAGAGGTCCAACTAAAACATTCATATATCTTTACGTACTACACGAATATGTAATAAAAATGGGGGTTCCTATTTTAAAAAAACGCAGTTGATATCCGTTTGACCTATGGCGGTGACATCCCGCGGGCCAACCATAGCACCATCTGGTTTCCCCCTTCAAGCTAGACGAGTTTCCTTCTTTGTAGTTTTTTCGTTTGATGATTATTTCGTGAGATATTTGGACCCGTCACTATCAATGGAGCACCCTGTATATTAAGTTCACCGACAACAGGACTGGGAGTGGCACAAGCGATAGGATGTTAAGAGGAATGAATCTTTACTAGAAACGCTATATAAGCTCTTTGAGAAACCACTACACAATACTGCAGAGATTCGCCATCGCACGGATTTGAAATGTAGGTTCACGGAGATATTTAGCGCCAGATGCCTATGCACAAGACACACAACCCCATACGTTAGGGACAATTGGCTTGTGAATCTGGAGCTAGCGCCCGGTAGTGTTTCAGATGCATTCCATTCTGTTCAGAACTGGATAATGTGGATCAGGCGAACTTTGTGGCCAAGACATCAAGGTAAGTTCGCTACCACCATTCGCAAACCATTGTAGCACTATTATGACCTCGTGACACAGACAACTGTCCTGGTGGAAAATACCATCACCATTCGCTAACACATCTATCAGGAAGAGATGCAAGGTTCCTACATAATATTCACGCTGTCCACTGTTGTTACTAAGACCTCTATTGGTACTACAGATCCCATGCAGCCCAGGAGAACTTCCCCCGTCGCGTAATACAGATCCCAATGGACTGTATCCGCGTATGATCCTTTCGAGCAGGGGTTCGCCTGAGCGACGATGAATCCTGACACGATCATCGACCTGATCTAATAATAAACGTGCTTCATACGATGAGATAATGCGTTTGCGTCGATCCACTGTTCAAAAATTGTTCAAATAGGTCTGTGCACTGTGGGACTTAACATCTGAGGTCAGCAGTCCCATATAACTTAGAACTACTTAAAGCTAACTAACCTAAGGACATCACACACATCCATGCCCGAGGCAGGATTCGAACCTGCGACCGTAGCGGTCGCTCGGTTCCAGACTGAAGCGCCTAGAACCGCTTGGCCACCACGGCCGGCGATCCACTGTTCAGTGACGATGATCTTGTGTCCCCTGCATATATGATTGTCAATCTCAATGGGTGAACGTGGGAACACGTAGGGGTCGACTACGGGAAGGCCAACATGGTCAACAGTCTAACGGTGTCTTGCGAAACACTTGGGCCTGAACCAGCATTGTACCTCCGATCTCCACGTTCTGGACCGGTTTTCCATTAAGTAGACAAAGACCTTCGGAATTAGCATACGGAGAAACCAATAATATGCCCACATCTCGTGCCACCGCTGTGGATTGGAAAAAGCTCAGTCAGGTAGCTCCTCAAGTCGTATCGCGAGACTAATTGTACCCTGGTAGGTCAACAGCTATTGGTCGGCCAGATGGTCACCTATCCAAGTGTTCACCACAACGCCGGGTGCTTAACTTTTATGATCTGAAGGGAACATGTGTATCCACAGAGGCATGGCCATTGACAGTAATAAAGTATAACAACCTCAAGAATAAATCTATGATTCAGGACTATATAAACGTAATTTTAGCAAGCACTTAACTACAGCAAGTAAACAGTGTTAAAGATGCCCCTTAACATTTTTACCACTACCCCGTCATGTATTTCACTTACCCTATGATAGGGGAGTCATCTTACTTATATAAATATTCATATTAATGTGATTAGCAACAATGTTTGAAGCTTATTTGCGTTCGAGACCATATGTAGGACTTTTATCTGACTCGCAGTTGCTCATACTAGCCTCACATTCGTAAAAATCTGCCATGGAAAGCATTTTCCTGGCATAAACACCGGAAGATGACTACCTCTTGGAACTCTGTTTCTGGCACATATCAATATTTACATGCACACTTAATGACAAATTTGGCATTAGCCAGAAACTAAAATTAGAGACAAGAGTTGCCATTTCTCGGGTTATCGCGCGACTATCAACTTATATGAATAAAGCACATCACGTACTACATTATGAGTGCTACAACTCTGTTTCTAATCGACCGTCTATTTCCACTGCTTACAATCGAGTTCTTCAAATCTAACCTCGAGCTGTGTGTCTCAGAGTGTCACAGAAAAGTGTGAGGTATTAAAATTTTTTACCACTTACACAAAGATGTGAATAATTTAATAGGTAACAGAATCAACTGAAAAACAGTCCGCCTCGATAGCTGAATGGTCAGTCTGCCGCCGGCAGTGCTGCGAGGCGGTCACGCGCCAGAGCGCTGCAGGCGAGGCACGCACGGTGTGTTTGTGTTCACTTCGGCCGCTGTAAGTGCCGTTTTCCCTTCTAGACCACCATGGCGCACAACTATCGACAGAAGACATTACGTTTCAACTTTTGTTCCAACTTCGCCCGACCCAAGGCCCTGGAGGTAGAACGATTTATTCGCGATGAAGTTAAAATACCACCAACGGATCTAATTGGTATCCACTTGTCCATAGTTAGAAGTACCGTCTACGTCAAAATGATCAACGATGCGGCGTGCGACAAGGTGCTTCAAGAGGCAAAACGTGGACTGCGCTTCTGTCATTCCGACGGCAACGTCGGACCCGTTACCGTCGATCACGCAGATCTCGGCACACGGACGATAAGGATCTTCGAACTGCCGTTCGAACTACCTGCAGACGTCGTCATCGAGGCGCTCCGTCCCTATGGCAACGTTCTGGAACATGTTGCAGAACGATGGGTACAATTTCAAACCTATCCCGTTTTGAACGGTGTTCGACAGGTCCGCATCGAGTTGCAGGAACACGTGCCTTCCTATTTACGTATCGGAGGCTGCCATGCCATTATAATGTACGACGGCCAACCTCGGATCTGTTCCGGTTGAAGAAGGTCACCTACGGCCTGAATGCATTCAACGACGTGTCGCGCAGCTCCCGCTGTCGGAAGCGTCCGTCACTCCCACGATGACCGCCCTACCGGTCACTTACGCAGCAGCTCTTGCCACGTCTACAGTTTCGTCCAGTCCGTCGCCCGGTCCTTCCGATCGGCACGTCCCACCGTCCCAGTCACCTACGGACGGTGCGGACGTCCCACCTGACAACCTTGCCGCCGAACAGGCTCCCGCACCGGACGCTGATGAGACCAGTACATCTTCACAACACCTGTTTGACAATTTCATTGTAACCACCGACGCCTTCGAACCAGGTCGACGCTCCTCCTTGCCGTCGCCCGACACTGAGGAACATGTGCGCAAACAACGCTCGCCACGTAGGCGCAAACGCCGTCGCCGTTCACCCACGGGCTCTCAAAGCGTCGCCACCCGCGACGACGAAGACGACACCCAACCAGCCGACATTTCCACACAAAGGTCGGCGGACAACTTTCACGATGAACAAGAGGTTTCGCAGGACGGGACAACTATGGAGGTCGCCACGCACAATGTAACGATCGGTGCGCCGGTTGAGACGCCTGTCTCCCCGCCGACAACTCCAGATCTCTCTCACCACGACGCAATTCCCATGGACATCGGACAGACCCACGGCACAGGAGCATCGGCCGACGACATTGACGAAGATACGCCCCCTCCTCCGGATGAGTTGCCTCCGCCGGACAACGCTGCCTGTTAACACTAAAAGCGAGGCATTGCAGCTGATGGGACGGGACTTCCTGTCGGTGCCCTCCTCTTACTTCCCTTGGTGATGGTAGATGCGCGTCCACCACCACTGAAACAAACGTACCGGTTTGCCACACTGAACATCAGCATGATCGGCACTGCACCCAAGCTGCAACTCCTATGTGACATGCTTCGGGCCTCTGACGTCGACGTCGCCCTTCTTCAGGAAGTACGCGTTGCCACACTACCACCAGTCTACGGCTACGACTCATACACGTCCACATGTGATCAATCAGGGCGTGGAGTGGCTTTCTACATACGCGAAGGAATCCCACTCAAGGACACGACAATCCTTCCCTGTGGAAGAGGCATGGCTGTTACCATCTTCGACACGCGCGTCATCAATATCTACGCTCCGTCTGGCTCCACGAATCGTCGGCAGCGGTCCACTTTCTTCGGACATGACGTGGCGCCCCCTTTTTCCTCGACGCTATGATCGCCTTATCATGGGAGGCGATTTCAACTGTGTCCTCCATCCGCAGGACCAAATGCCTGGTTATTCGCCATGCCCGGCGCTGCTCACCTTAATCGAAAATTTTCATCTAGTGGACGTTTGGGAGAAAATTCATGGCAATACCCCCGGTTTTACCCATTATACAGCACATTCTGCGAGCAGACTGGACCGGTTTTATGTCTCTGCCCACCTTGGCAATTAAGTCGCCCCAGCTGAACGATGGCCCAATGTATTTTCGGGCCACTGCGCCGTCATTTGCTCCCTGGCTCTGCCACCTCAGTCAGTGTGGCGCAGCAGAGGTTCCTGGAAGCATAATACCTCCCTCCTTAATGATCCACACTGTCGACAATGTATTGCCACTACATGGGCATCTTGCGAAAGACGCCTTCCGCAGTACACATCCACGTTCCATTGGTGGCTCAAATCTGCCAAACGTGCAATCAGAAAGGCCTTCATGCAATGTGACAAGGAAGCAGCAGCATGGCATCGAGACACCACAAATTTTCACTACGCCGTCCTCCGTGAGCTCGATGCGCTCCCTCCGTCACCTGACACCCATAGGGAACGACAACGTACTAAAGCTCGTCTCCTCTCTCTTCAACGTGCACGACTGCATGGTGTCGTGGTGCGTTCCCGACGACAAGACCTCCTCCACGACGAAACCCCATCCACAATCCATGCCATAGTCGTCGACGTCGACTTTTCGTCCCCAACACCACGACCTCCAATGGTGTTCACCGCTCAACACAGGCGGCAGTGGTGTCTGCCTTTGCTGAACATTATCGCCAATTTTATGATGATGAACCGATGGCGACGCCCATTCCTGATGATCTCCGTCCTTCCCCTGATCGGACCCTCACCGTAGCGGAGTCAACGTCCATGATGTCTGCAATCACCGCAGAAGAGGTGGTAGATGCGATCAACAAAGGGGCCAAGAACAAATCACCCGGACCAGATGGTCTCCCAGTGGAGTTTTACCGGGCGTTCACCACGTTAATGCTTCCTCGCTGGACGGAAATGATTCAGGAACTCTTTACTCCGTCCTTCCCAATTCCACCTGAATTCGTCACTGGCATTTTTCTACCTGTGCCTAAACCGAAGGGAGGGTCTCATGTCCCTGCATATCGCCCCCTTCCACTACTGAATGCAGACTATAAAATCTATGTACGCCACTTAGCAGCGCGCATACGCACCGTCTTACTTACGGTCCTTTCACCTGAGCAGACTGCACGTGGTTGTGGGGCCACCTTACAAACAGCCCTAGGAGAATGCCGTGACCTCATTGCACTGGCGTCGGTTTGTCGCCTTCGCGCAGCACTTGTATCCGTCGATTTCACGAGTGCCTTTGATCGCGTTCGACACCCATTCCTCCTCATGGTGGCGACACTATGGGGTTCCCATTACTTTTTGTTGATGCCATTCGCCGGTTACTACTTCCCGCGGTCTCGATGGTACAAGTAAATGGGAGGCTTGTAGGACCGATTCCTATGCGCCGCTCTGTGCGTCAAGGATTCCCGATGTCTACTTTATTATATGCCATTGCAATTGAGCCCCTCATCACTGGACTTACCTCTAGACTGCAGGGCCTCACTTTGCGTGACTACACCTTTCACTGTAGGGCTTATGCGGACGATCTCCTCTTTCTCACCTGCTCCTCCACGGAACTCAATGACGCCATTCAATGGATCCACCAGTATGGACGTCTTTCTGGTAGCATTCTTAATGTCCGTAAATCGACTATGATGCACATTGGGCGCGTCATCCCGGCTATGGTGCCGACCCCACTCCCAGTCAGTGCCACCCTTCGTTACTTGGGTATCGAATTTACGAGCTCCACACACCGCACAGTGGCCCTGGCTTACCGGAGGCTTTTGCAGTGGATTCGGCACCATGTCCGCGGTCAAGTGCACCGTAACTTAAACCAACTCCAACGTGTGTCCTATGTCAACATGTATGTCGCCCCTAAACTGGTACACCTCGCCCAGATCCTCCCAATGCCGTTACTCCTTGGCCGCCGCATCCAATCTGCCTTTGGATATTTCGTGTCAGCAGGGGCACTTTTCAAAGTCCGCTGCAACACACTAACACTGCCTCCCGCAAAAGGTGGCCTCGGACTCGACAACGTGCGGGCACGATCTTCTGCACTCTTTGTCCACACTCTGTTGCGGCACTGGCAGGGGCCGGTCCCGTCCTTAACACGCAGTCTCTTAGATATCCTCCGACCAGCTTCTCTCGATCCACCGATCAATGTGGCACCTATTTCTCCATTATTGTACTACGTCGCCAATTGTTTCATAGAACTCAGCTACGTTGGGGCCGATCTTCCAGTCACCCGTCCTCCCCGTACAAAAGATTACTATCGTTTGTTTATGCTGTCCAACCCTTGCGACCCCATGGTGCTACAGCATCCTGACATTAACTGACGCACGGTTTGGGGGTGTGTGCATGCACCCTTTTTACCGTCGTCTGTGTCTGCACTCTGGTATGTTTTAGTCTATGGGAAATTCCCAAATAATAGTCGACTTTATCATAGGACTGGCCACCTCCCCACTCTGCCCTGACTGTCAGTTCGAAGACACCGACGAGCACCATCTTACGTGCTCCCTGAAACAAAACGTATGGCTCCTCATCCAACGAATTGTGGGCTTTTACCTCCGTGCCCCGCCGACGACGGTAACCCCGGATTTCCTGTTGTTGCCCCAGACATTTCACTACCCTCTTGCTAAGCACCATGCCCTAATCTGGTTTCGAGGACAGGCTTTAGAATACCTCTTTCAGAGTGGTCCGCATACAGTCCTTGACTTCTGGTACAAAATTGTGATCGCGCATAGCACCCTCACCCGAAAACCATCTTACCGACAAACTTTTGCCGGTTATCTCCGCAGCGTCTTCCTTGACCCCCTCAAAGTTGGGGTGTACCATGCCTACCTGTCACATGATGCAACACCCTTATCCACGTTCTCATGCATCGACAAAAAAAAAAAAAAATTTTTTTGTAAAAAGAAGAAGACAGAATATGTTATATTTTGTTGTATTTAATGTTTTTCTTTTTAATATTTTTTTTGTTTAAGTAACAGTCATTTGTATATGTTTAAATGGTATCTTAAAGAACTCTTGCATAGTGAATATATATGTACTTTTAGTTTGTTCAATACAAATTATTAAAAAAAAAGAACAAAACAAAGAAAACAGGATGTGTTATATTTTGTTGTATTTAATGTTATTCTAATAATTTGTTTACCTAACACTCATTTGTATATGTTTAACTGGTACCTTGAAGAACTGTTGCTTTGTGTGTATATATATGTACTCTCCGTTTGTTCAATAAAAAAAATGTCGGTAGAGAGCTTGTACAAAAAAAAAATGGATAGAGCGTCTACCATGTAAGCAGAAAAAAAAAGGTCAGCGTGACGGACTACCGTCCTAAGGGGCCCGGGTTCGATTCCCGGCAAGGGTTGGGGATTATCTCCGCTCAGGGACTGGGTGTTGTCTTCATCATCATTTCATCCGCATCCGGCGCGCAGATCGCCCAATATGGCGTCGAATGTTAAAAGACCTGCACGAAGGCGGCCGGACCTACCCCGTAAGGGCCCTCCCGGCCAACGACGCCAAACGCTCATTTCCATTTTACTGAAAAACAAATTGAAGTCATATATGCTTGGCAACTCCTCCTTAACCATAACAGAACTTCTGAATGTGTAATACTGTAATATATGCCTCAGAGAGAGAGAGAGTGGACAAAGAGGTGAACATATATCACGATACATAACAAGAAAAATGTAAACCTTCAGCTTAGTGTAAGAGACAATCACGTAAACCGTCAGCAAGTTGTCATATGTTTTACCACGAAAATATAATTCTGAACTAACTCACTCGTCCCACATCAAAGCTGGGTATAGCAATTACGATCCACTGAACAGGCAAATAGCAAAACTAAATCATACTTCCAAGTAAATTAAATTGAGTGACTTTCACAGAATAGAATATTAGCTTGTTTGAGCGAGTGCACACACACACACACACACACACACACACACACACACACACACACACACACACACGTCGCCGACCAAACACTACGTTGTTACTTATATAGACCAATACAGTATGACCACTACAAATCTTACAGCTTTTGTAAATACCATTGCCTGTGATAATGATGGCCTTAGATGTGGATACCTGAGGCAACAGTGAATCTGTACATCGCGTTGAAAAGTTTGTGATCCCGCGTTCCTAACAATGCCGTCACACAAGTCGACAACGGGCAAGTAAGCTCGAAAAGTTCTCAAACGATTATAGCACTTTCATGTGGTCTGGCCACCCAAAGAAAAGATTATCTGCGTTCCCTCCTTCCCCACAAGAGCAGAAAGGTGCTTTACTGTGTGTGTGTGTGTGTGTGTGTGTGTGTGTGTGTGTATATGTGTCTGTGTGTCCTGTGAAGATGATTACAGAAAAATCCGTAGTTAAATTTTAGTCTGGTTGTTGGAGATGCGAGGTGCATAGACACTGAATGTGAACGGGATTTCATGGTATAGGAGCCTCTGCTTCTTGTTTTTTCGTCCCATTCCCGTTGCCAATCTTTTATCACACCTCTGAACAGTACATATCAGTAAACCATAGTTGGAATGCTGCTCTTGAATTTTTGATTTCTATTAGCTGACACCAGTTACTAACCGGACTAGTACGGCAACTGAAAAGAGGATGATTAATCAACAGCCAAATCCCAACAGATCAGGTAATTGTCTCGATGAAGATTTACAAACTAAACCAACGTGAGATTCTAGGAAGAGATAGAGTTCTTTCTCAAGCGGGAATTATACACAATGTAGAATCTTTATCTACTGCGTACTAATGAAAAAACTGTAGAGTTGCTCTCACAAGGGAACCTCCCCATCGAACCCCCCTCAGATTCAATTATAAGTTGGCACAGTGGATAGGCCTTGAAAAACTGAACACAGATCAATCGGGAAAACAGGAAGAAGTCGTGTGGAACTATGAAAAAAATAAGCAAAATATACAAACTGAGTAGTCCGTGCGCAAGTTAGACAACATCAAGGATAGCGTGAGCTCAGGGGCGCCGTGGTCCCGTTGTTAGCGTGAGCAGCTGCGCAACGAGTGGTCATTGGTTCAAGTCCTTCCACGAGTGAAAAGTTTACTTTCTTTATTTTGGCAAAGTTATGATCTGTCCGTTCGTTCATTGACGTCTTTGTTCACTGTAATAAGTTTAGTGTCTGCGTTTTGCGACCGCACCGCAGAACCGTGCGATTAGTAGACGAGAGGACGTGCCTCTCCAATGGGAACCGAAAACATTTGATCGCAAGGTCATAGATCAACCGATTCCTCCCCAGGAAAACACGTCTGATATATTCTATACGACACTGGTGACGGCATGTGCGTCACATGACAGGAATATATTGTCTACCCACCTAACTTGTACAGTTGGCGAATGGGTAAAAAGATTCTCCTACCTTGCCCAATTTAGGTTTTCTTGTGGATGTGATTATCGCTCCCAAAATAGTGATGAAAACATAAGAGTTTGCCACATAAACTGCAACAAATGAATGCAACAGATTCACAGTCGCACATTTTTCCCTGTGCTCTGTCAAAACATATGTTTTTAACGTTTTCAAATTTTTCTGTGTGTAGACCGTCAAATCCTGCGTATGTCCAAGCAAATCTGAACATGTCATGGAATTTTGGAGAGCGAAGTTGATTATGTGTGAGTGCCTGAACTTCGATAGTTGTCTGAAAAGAAAAAAAAAAATTTTCACTTAAGGGAAGACTTGAACCCAGGACCTCTCGCCCTGCACCTGCTCACGCTAACCATGGGATCACGGCACTCCTGAGCTCAAGTTATCCTTGATGTTGCCTATCTTGCGAATGGACTACTCAGTTTGTATATTTTGCTTGTTTTTTTCATAATTCCACACAACTTCTTCCTGTTTTCTCGATTGATCTACGTTCAGTTTTTCAAGGCCCATCCACTGTGCCTACTTATAACTAAATCTGAGGGGGGTGCAATGGGAGGGGGGGGGGGTTCCCGTGTCAGTGTCATGTTTGGGTACGTCAACTCCGCTAATTTCTAAAACTCTTTATGCATTGTTGACGTAGTCACGTACCTTAGAAGAAATACCATTATCAAAATACACTATACTTCTGAACTCAAGAACCAGGTGTGTATCACAGCGAACGCACAAAAGTAAGCCAACGTTAATGTCGTGGTATCAGTGTGTCTCCTTTCAGTTTTTATATTCCCATACTACCTTGAAGTGTTGTCGAGAATCACGAGCACTGAAGAAGTGGAGAAGTACTCGTAACTTATTCTGTGGAGATAATTCACTTGCGACTTAATGATTCACGGAATTCGCACAGGATTTAAATCATGTGGGTTGCTGTTTTTGGGTCTGTGTACACAGCTCCAGTATTCCGCACTGCAAAACGTCTGCTGAAAGCGCCGTATGCCCAACGTGCGATGCATTCGTTCGAACGAGGCGGTAACGAAGTGAGGAAACCGGCGCCGCCAATGCCATCTGGCGCCGGCAGCGGAAACAAGCAGCATACACGACGCGAGCTCGGCTTGTGGGTGAAAATTCCGATAGCGGGCGGCGAGGGGGAGCGACGGGTTCGGATCGACAGCCAACGACATCACAGCTGTCACCAACCCAACGGCGCCATGGTCGATATTTAACACCAACTTGTTTTAGCTGTTAATTTTCCTTTGCACTAATTGTAGGTCACCACTTTAGGAAAACGTTAAGAATGACTGATATACTTTTGCCAACACCTGCGTGAGACTGTTGATTACCAGGAAAAAAATACAAAAATCCCGCATCAGTCCACTAAGTCTTTATTTCATCCAATACGCGTTTAGACGATCGTTTTCAGATTGAAGCCATGTTTTACACATTCGTTTGTTGTGGAAAGCATCTGCGATTTCTTGCATCAACACGTTACGTAGCAAAGTATCCGCCTTGTAATACTAATAATTAAATGAATTAGCATCAGCGCCCGTGGAAGTAAAGAATTTGTGTTTGACCAAATTTTATATTTTTTTCCGCAGCAATGTTTCTGCTGTATGGTAGACTTCACACAGTTCGTTTTTGTAGTAAGAAACCGCCAGGTAAATTCTTAAACGTCATAAACTAAAGGACGAACAACGTGACTAGACAGAACTTAATAATTCGGGCATCCATAGCCCTTAAACTTCATAATGGACGGTGTTAAAATGAACCGCAAGATTGGTGATTTCTTTACTGTCAAACCGGATTCGCTGCATTAAACCAGCATCCTCAGTTGAAAACATTATCACATTAGCGTACTATGACTCCCCGGGTTCGATGTCAAAAATCAAACGACTGAGAGGTGAAGACGTCAAAGTAAATAAAATAGAAAATCGGGGCGAAGAGTGTGGTGGCGTCCCTGTGGTAGCTGCAAGTGTACAGCTCCGAAGGCGGGTCATTTTCTTCCACTCATTATAACGTAATCATGGTCATTTACAAAGAACATCGACAAACTTTAACTTATGTTCCCGGACATAAATAATCAATTTGACCATAAATCTTTACTTATAGACCAAATCAACATGGCTAATGAAGTGCTTCGGGTTTTGTTTTGTTAAAAACAAATAACAGACGACGCAGCAAGATTAGCGTTCAACGCAACTCGCCAGAAAGGAAATATTTAGCGATCGAAGACTGTTGTGGATTCCACAAGTTCTAAAGCAATGGGTTGCCGAATTCTTCGGTGTGGTTGTTTCAGACTTCGGCAAGATTAGCCTTCATCTACATCTACATCTACATCTACATTGATACTCCGCAAGCCACCCAACGGTGTGTAGCGGAGGGCACTTTACGTGCCACTGTCATTACCTCCCTTTCCTGTTCCAGTCGCGTATGGTTCGCGGGAAGAACGACTGTCTGAAAGCCTCCGTGCGCGCTCTAATCTCTCTAATTTTACATTCGTGATCTCCTCGGGAAGTATAAGTAGGGGGAAGCAATATATTCGATACCTCATCCAGAAACGCACCCTCTCGAAACCTGGCGAGCAAGCTACACCGCGATGCAGAGCGCCTCTCTTGCAGAGTCTGCCACTTGAGTTTATTAAACATCTCCGTAACGCTATCACGGTTACCAAATAACCCAGTGACGAAACGCGCCGCTCTTCTTTGGATCTTCTCTATCTCCTCCGTCAACCCGACCTGGTACGGATCCCACACTGATGAGCAATACTCAAGTATAGGTCGAACGAGTGTTTTGTAAGCCACCTCCTTTGTTGATGGACTACATTTTCTAAGCACTCTCCCAATGAATCTCAACCTGGTACCCGCCTTACCAACAATTAATTTTATACGATCATTCCACTTCAAATCGTTCCGTACGCATACTCCCAGATATTTTACAGAAGTAACTGCTACCAGTGTTTGTTCCGCTATCATATAATCATACAATAAAGGATCCTTCTTTCTATGTATTCGCAATACATTACATTTGTCTATGTTAAGGGTCAGTTGCCACTCCCTGCACCAAGTGCCTATCCGCTGCAGATCTTCCTGTATTTCGCTACAATTTTCTAATGCAGCAACTTCTCTGTATACTACAGCATCATCCGCGAAAAGCCGCATGGAACTTCCGACACTATCTACTAAGTCATTTATATATATTGTGAAAAGCAATGGTCCCATAACACTCCCCTGTGGCACGCCAGAGGCTACTTTAACGTCTGTAGACGTCTCTCAATTGATGACAACATGCTGTGTTCTGTTTGCTAAAAACTCTTCAATCCAGCCACACAGCTGGTCTGATATTCCGTAGGCTCTTACTTTGTTTATCAGGCGACAGTGCGGAACTGTATCGAACGCCTTCCGGAAGTCAAGAAAAATAGCATCTACCTGGGAGCCTGTATCTAATATTTTCTGGGTCTCATGAACAAATAAGGCGAGTTGGGTCTCACACGATCGCTGTTTCCGGAATCCATGTTGATTCCTACATAGTAGATTCTGGGTTTCCGGAAATGACATGATACGCGAGCAAAAAACATGTTCTAAAATTCTACAAGAGATCGACGTAAGAGATATAAGTCTATAGTTTTGCGCATCTGCTCGACGACCCTTCTTGAAGACTGGGACTATCTGTGCTCTTTTCCAATCATTTGGAACCCTCCGTTCCTCTAGAGACTTGCGGTACACGGCTGTTAGAAGGGGGGCAAGTTCTTTCGCGTACTCTGTGTAGAATCGAATTGGTATCCCGTCAGGTCCAGTGGACTTTCCTCTATTGAGTGATTCCAGTTGCTTTTCTATTCCTTGGACACTTATTTCGATGTCAGCCATTTTTTTTTGTCAATGTTACAGAGACGAAGAGAACATTTTGATAGGGCAAAAGATCGTATTATACAAGAATGGGCAATGTAATTGCTCACTACCTTTTCAGAGGAAGTAGCTTGGAATTTAATTAGGCGTGGAAATTGTAGAACGGAAATTTAATAGAAATTACAGTGAAATTCCCGCATAAAATTACTCTAAATGTTGAATTATTAGAATGTATTACATATTTTTATTTCCTCCGATATGATCTCTATGATGATGTCAATAATTAATTACGTACAACGTAAAGTAATGTTACGTTCTTATTCGCAAATCATTGTTCTAATTGTTGAATTATTAGACTGTATTACACATTTTAATTTCCTCTGATGTGACCTCTATGATGATGTTAATAAGTCATTACGGTCAACGTTAAGTAATGTTACGTTCTTATTCGCAAATCATTGTTCTGCGCGTATCATGCGTATATGTAGGAAAATTCCCTACTGATAATGCCGTTATTGGCGAATTCACCAAAAGAAAAAAACAAAAAGGCTCCGTATTTAACTTACCGGCAGCAGAGACGTTGTTGCAGTGATCTCCATTATAAAAGAACATGCAAGAGGCGTAGTACACTTTTATAACAGGATTAATGCGTCACGTTTTAAGTCATACAAGCCACGCAAATAACTTAGAGGAGCAATGATATGTAACGACCACGCAGGCTGAACAGTAGGCAAAGAAAATGGCAATCTGCAATTCGTTAGTTAGATGCTGGGGAGAAGCGTTTTTGGGGGAAGAAACTACGAATACTCTTCAGCTCATTATCTGTGTAGATATGATGCTAATAGAAATTATTTATTTACTTATTTTTATTTATTTGACTTCGTCTGATTAGGGCCTTCGAACCATGTATTCATACTCGTACTTACAGTACCTTCTTTACGTCTTAGTAACCTAATAAATAACAACTATATGTTAAATACTGGAAGCGTTTGAGTGTCTACAGTGACAAGCACGTAAATAGTACTGAATATGAACTAATACTGGTACACTTCTGCTACTACCGTTGCTGTCACTAATAATGACAATAAGGATAGTGGCAGATATAAAAAGAATTCATAACCGTATAAAGTAGTTGCTTTCTTACATAGCGAGTTTTGGGGAAGGGAAATTTAAGGAGACTGCACCAGCTAAGAATGCTGGGAAATGAGGAAAATCGCCGGCCGTTGTGGCCGAGCGGTTCTAGGCGCTACAGCCATTTGAACCATTTTGAGGAAAATCTGGTTCAGAGAAGGAAGTATACGGATAACGAATAGGTACAGGGACAATGGCAATCCTTATTGTTGCTTTCGTAGATACTTCATTACCATCTTCAGCCGACTAACTTTCCATTTATTATTTCAGCGATCAGTTTCAGCTCTACATTACGCCATCTTCAGGCCCCTGACCGACGTGTCGGTAAGTGATGTTCGAAGGGATCGCTGTGCTAAGAAGAAGTCTACGGATACCAGTCAATGAATGCTGCGCCTAATTATCGCTGAACCAGAGGTGGGATTCCTCCAACACGGCCGTCAGGGGGCCTGAAGATGTAATGTAGCAAAAAACCGGTTGCTCATGTAAAATAGAAATTTTGATGGCTGAAGATCTTTTGATTCTACATTTTATTTTGAACAGCCGAGGTCTCACAACTATCTGTATAAAGATGAACTTACAGGATGTTATTAACTATACTCTGAAGTTGGAGATGTCATTCAACTCTTTGACATAATGCAGGAGATAATTCCAGCGTCGGGTTCCTGCTACTGAGAAGGACATAAAGTGGCTGAACGATGGAGTGGGACGGAAAGGATTTTGCTCAGATGGGAGCAGTTGTTTCTGCCGAGTTGTTTAGACAAGAGCGTTTAGTTCGAGAAAAGGTATGTGGGGGTGGGGGGGGGGGGGGGAGCAGTGTACGTTGCTAAGGCAGAAGAGAAGACAGTATGTATGGAAATCCCTGCCCTTGTCGGCACGCTGTCACAATAGCTGTGTGCATGTTGGTGAAATGTGATTAAAGAATCTAAAATCAGATGAGATATGTTGATATCCTATATAACATCGTAGTTACGCCCTCAGACCAATATAGATTTTTATCTGTTATTACTCCCCGACTCTTTTCTGATGGACAGAAGTTGATAATTGTCCCATTTAGGGTTAAAGAGGGTAGCGATTCCCAGTATTTAAGGCTACTGTGTGTAGAATGACTAACGATCACCGCTTGGGTTTTAAATGGGTTGAGCTTTAATTATACGTCTTGCACCAGTTCTAATATTACTCAGAGCTCGGCATTGAGATTCGCGATAGATGTCTTCAGGAATCTTGTTTCAGCACTTAGATACAAATGGAGGTCATCAGCTTACATGTGGTATTTGCAATAGGATAAAACTAAAGACACATCTACATCTACGTGATTACTCTGCTATTCACAATAAAGTGCCTGGCAGAGGGTTCGATGAAACGCCTTCAAGCTGTCTCCCTGCCGTTCCGCTCTCGAATGGCACGAGGGAAAAACGAGCACTTAAGTTTTTCTGTGCGAGCCCTGATTTCTCTTATTTCATTTCTATATCATCCTCCAGTCCCATCTGATACGGATCCCACACCGCACAGCAATACTCCAGAATAAGGTGGACAAGTGTAGTGTAAGCAGTCTCTTTAGTACATCTGTTGCATCTTCTAAGTGTTTTGCCAATGATTCGCTGTCTTCGGTTAACTCTGCCCACGACATTATCTTTGTGATTGTTCCGATTTAGGTTATTTGTAATTGTAATCCTAAGTACTTAGTTGAATTTACAGCTTCAGATTTGTGTGACTTATCGCGTAATCGAAATTTAGTGGATTTCTTTTAGTACTCATGTGAATAATTTTCTTTATTCAGGGTCTATTGCCACTTTTCGCACCACACGGATATCTTATATAAATCATTTTGCAATTCGTTTTGGTCATCTGAGGACCCAATACGGAACCCTGGGAGACGCCAGATACTACCTGCCTCCACTGTGAATCTAGGCCGGCCGCTGTGACCCTGCGGTTCTAGGCGCTTCAGTCCGGAACCGTGCTGCTGCTACGGTCGCAGGTTAGAACCCTACCTCGCGCATGGCTGTGCGTGATGTCCTTAGGTTAGTTAGTTTGTAAGTAGTTCTAAGTCTAGGGGACTGATGACCTCAGATGTTAAGTCCAATAGTGCTTAGCGTCATTTGAACCTTTTTTTGTGACTATACGATGAGCGCCATGACGCACTGCTGGCAAGATGCCAGCAAGGTATGAGCGAAATCACTGCACTGCACTTTGCGAGAGAATCACGCTGCTAAATTACGCAATTAATAGCTCTCGCAGAGAAGCAAAAATATTCCTCCAAAATATGTCTTAGAGTTCAATCGGAAGAAGTCTTAAAACGTTGTAGAATAAAAAGTACGTCCTGTCACAAAAGTAGTAATATAAGTGTAGACGCACTGTTATTTTTCAGCAGCTCCAACCTTGAAACAAACAAACTCAAATAGGTAACGGAAATTTCTGCAGTAAATCAAAATAAATGATGCAGTACAGTATTCAGAAAGAGTGATGTATAAATACGAGTACATCCATGCAAATACGTGTTTCCCACGGTTTCCCTATATTCTTTGCAGAAACATTCCTTAACGAAAAGACAACAGACGAATTTAACTCGAAACCTTCCGAGGTTCGTGCCTCTCCTTCGCATGTAATGACCTAGGTGTCGATTTCAGGGAGAACTTCAGCATTCGTTTCCTCTTCATCGCCTTTAAGCGCAGTCCGCATTATACGCGTCAAAAGAGCTTCAGTCAGCACGATCAACATCGGCAGTGAGAGTTATTTGAGGAAAAAATCTAATTCTCATAGGGCTTCGGCGCAGGACTAAATTCGGCTGAATTCTGATTACCGTAATCCTATTAAAACTGCGTCAGAGCTAATTACGTGTCCAAATGTGTCCATGAAAATCAAATAACGCTAGATTTTTTATTTATTTAAATGAAAGCGCCGCCAGGAATTTTGTTATTTATATTTAATTAAAATGTCCGCATCAGCGTGCCGTTAAATGTTATGAATAGCGAGTATTATGCAGACGCGGGACAAAAACAACTATTAATTTGTGCGAAATAACAAATCTTCACGTAAAAGCGCAGCGGTCCGCGCATAGTTTCGCGTAACGACCGTTCGCAATTATGTCGACATTAAGCTGAAAATTATACCGATGCAAATAGCTGTTTCTATGACGTAGGGTGTACAGCTTATCGGTGAGGTTATATGTGGCGTTATGTTACAGAGACCGGCGTTAGCTATTCAGCTCTGTTACCCACGGTAATAAGCGAAAGCGACGTTTAAAAGTCGACTACGGTACGTCACGTAATCGTACAGATCTACAATGTTGGAATGTTCTCCAGTAACCCTGTATAGTGCATGAAAAAGGGTACTTCGATAGTCAAATGACTGCATGCCTCTATGCTATATTTGTGTGATGGTCTCAATGCATGTTACAGGATTAAAGCAGCAGAACTGGTCCTTATTCTTCCTTGATTTTCGATTCCCTGAATTTGCAGTAGTGCTAACAGACGTGTTGCGATAGCAGCAGACGTCTGTCAATTCACTTAATGAATTCGAGAGGATAAAGACTACAGATACTGAATCAGTATTCGAAAATAGGTCACATCGATGTCTCGTATGCAGAATATTCGCAACCAGATTCCCACTCTCGTTCCTCATTGTTGCTTTCGCGTGTGTCTTCCATTTCACTTCAGCACCTCTACGTATATAAACGAGATGACTGCTCCCAGAACGTTACCACCTATCTTATACCCATATACTGTCGCATTCTGTGTCAAATGCATACATTACATCTATCGACTCTTAAAGGCAACTAGTATTTAAAATACTATGTGTAACTGAGGTTTAGCACACTCTGCATATCCTGAAAATCACCTAAAAATATCACTTCCCTATAAACAATAGAAACATCCTGTACACAATGGAAATGCGATTGCTGGTTTCGTTACTGTTGAATATTCCCGTTTCAGTATGAAGTACTGGTTTCAATTATTAGAAAGTTCTTCCAGTTAATCACATATTTCTGAATACAGTAGATTCTTACCTTTGTTATTGGCCTAGAGTGCGGGGCAATGTCAGAAATCTTTTCGCCTGTGCCTACAGAGACGTGTCTTTTTGTTTATGAATAAAAAAAGTAGTAAAACGGTTTTTGAGTTGGATAAATGGATGCAATGTTAAGAAGAAAAAAGCAAATGGCAAAGTAATGTCTGTGGTACTACGATTAGGTATAGCGAACAGCCCCCAGTTTCGAACAGCCTCCAGTTTCCAAAGCCTGCTATCGATATAGCGGAAAATGCATAAGGCCTGCCAGGCATAACATATGCCACACGGCTTTCGATGTAATATGACTGTCTGTTGCCGAAGTTTCGGTCTTACCTCGAAGGAACACCACCGTCTCAAAAATATGCTGCTGTTTAAATTTAATGAAGGCCTACACCTCTAAAATAAAGGATCAAAACCACCCTGGGAAGTATGTCTGAAGTAAACAAAATAAGAGTTAAGATATCACCGGACTTGTGACCGTTCTGTTAGGTCATTATTTCTGTCTTGTTCTTGTCAGTTGTCTTTCTATAATGTGTAGATGGTGACATCTGCTATGGTTTAGGTACAGTGCAAAATGCCCTCAGTCTACCGCTTTTACTCTTATACACATAAGAAACCTCCTTGCGCAAATAACAGATCGTAACTTTTTGTTTGGAACCTATTGTCCCCGAATTAAATAAAATTGCTACCCATTCTGCAGTTACGACTAAGACTTTCTAGGGAACTGTTTGTAAGACAACCGATGGAAACGAAATCTCCCCCAAAAATATTCTTCACTGGGACTCCGTCTGCCACACAATCTGTCCGCTGCTGTTTGCCTACAAACACCCTGACCTTGCAGCAGGTCATAATTCGAGCAGCACGCTCTCCCTTTCGAAGTAGGAAGAAAAAAATGCCCGCCTGATATTTCATTCAACGTGAAGCGTCAACGAGAAACTTCGGTTTAGTTTTTACTTACTTTTACAGACTCAGTATCTAGCGTACAATTTGCTCGATGGAAATGCTGTGATCTCAAAAGGCAACTGAGTCTGCTAATCAACGCCGACTTCGTCGATGTCGTCCAAATGTGTGGTATAAACAGGCCTTGGCAGAAATGAAAGTAACAGAAGAAGGAGCTCTACATAGCCAAACGTTAAGGTAGAGAAAAAAAGGCTTCTCGAAGCGAGCCGTGTGAAGCGTAAGCATATTTAAGTCGGCGTATTCTACACGCAGCGCTTTGTGCAGCGGAAAGAGAACAGAACGAGTCCATATATGAAACCTTATTTTTTTTCAGTTTTAGCAATATGTTGTTTTTAATAAGATGAAACCGTATATGCAGTAAAACAAATTTCTCGTGTTAATTGACTAGCGGGGACGACAAACAAATCACTAATTATGTGATGAGATTTTTCACGATGAATAAGGATTGTCATCGTGCAGTACTAGATTCCTCCAAAATGCAATCAACTTGTGAAACCCTGTGACATTTACTTTTACCGTCAGCTTAAGAATATAGCCAAACAGCTTCAAAACTGCTGTTATCACGTCGAGGGAGGGAAAGGAATCACGTCCCAAGAAGACTGCATCAAAATACCGTATGTTCCGTTAAACATCACCAGTTATGCTAGCCAGTATTTGACGGCATGATACGTTGCGATTCGCTTCCTACTACACTGTGCGATGGGAGAGAACCTTTTCATGAACGTAATCCAAGTTTTTGTACAGAGACTTTAAAACAACTGTTTAATTGTAAAAATGCGGCGTTTATAGCGTGTGCAAGGTGCCGCGAAAATTACTGCTTCCCTGTTTCTACGACGAATATTATCCCTGCACCTGTAAATAATCAACTGTGAAATAATGAAAGTACATAATTTGATACACGAAGTTCTCGATAGGCCTTACAACCATTTACTGTGTATTTTACTTGAATCCTAAAATTTCCTTTGCCTTCCCTCGTCATGGCGTTTATGGAAATATTAAAAGATACAATATACTTAGAATTACTTCGTTTTGTTTGAAGGAAACGTAAAAATAAAAAATAAAAAAAGGAATCTCACTTAGGGACTCGGTCTACTGACCCTTGGATTATCGTTCTACAGTCTTTTCACTGCACCAACCGCTGCCTCTATACTGTGCCAGCATAAATGACACACACCTCGCCCGACGTGTGCCTATTGTACTATTTATTTCTAAGCGCTTTGCCATCTGGAGCTCACAATTTTGTCACTTTTATTTCTGGCCAATCCCTCCATGTGCCACAAATTTCGACGAAATTGGTGATGACGACTAGGCACGATCCCCTTGTCAGTTTAAGTTCACCTAATGACGGAAACAACAAAACACGGATAATTTCCGCTTCATTGATCAGAGGTCGAGCAAATTTTGTGCAGACAAAAATGGTTCAAATGGCTCTGAGCACTATGGGACTCAACTGCTGAGGTCATTAGTCCCCTAGAACTTAGAACTAGTTAAACCTAACTAACCTAAGGACATCACAAACATCCATGCCCGAGGCAGGATTCGAACCTGCGACCGTAGCGGTCTTGCGGTTCCAGACTGCAGCGCCTTTAACCACACGGCCACTTCGGCCGGCTTTTGTGCAGACAGCGTGGGCCTCACGCACTGCACATAAGGCAGACTTACAGGAAAATGGTGCAGTCTGTTCGAAAATTTTATGATAAGTGATCAAGGAAGAGCGAAACATATCTGATTTTAAGCGCGAAATTTTCCGTTTATCCGTATGTCTTGAACCATTTTGAGTGATAATTGAAACACGTATTCAACTACATAAAAATATGACTGACTCGAAGTACTTCAGCTGATGTAATCCAGAACGTTAAAACTAGGTGGAGGAAGCTCCACAGAAAGGTACGTAATACGATATATACCCCTTTCAAATGTAATTGGAACGGTTATGGTTCCCTTAATGCTCCGTCTCTTAAGAGTATTCCCTGACGATGAGTTTACGTAGTCTCTCACTAAAGGAATGTAATGACAATATAACGCCAATATCATAGAGAGAGAAACCTATAAAATCCGATTAGATGATTATCGGTAAATTTCTGCGAAACTAAATGAATGCGACAAGCTCTGAAATCAGTGGCAGAGAAAGGCGACTGGAGACCTAGGTACTATGTTAAGCAGGTTTTACAAATGTGAAGAGCATATCTAAAGAAAATAACTGCAGCAGTGTGATCAGTTCCAAAATACAGCTTCGGTGTTTCGAGACCCATCAGGTATATACTACAGCAGACATCGAACGAATTTAAAGACGTGTTGCTTAAATTGTAACAAACTGATGCAGCACAAACAAAAGTGCAACGGGAAAGTTCAGGGAACGTAAATGAAATTTTGGGATGAAGCATAACGTTGCTCTTGGGAACATAACTTCGCGAGAGCGAAATTCTGTTCGTATATTTAAAGTCGAGGTAGACCAATAGTTTAACAGCTTTCTTCCGTACAGCTAGCGTAGGAACTGTGAAAGTAATGTAAGCCAGATTGCAGTGTACACCAAGGAGTATACGGTGTCTATCTTAATTAATAGTGAAACTGATTCGGATGAAAGTATTCGATAATGGGAGCTAAAGCGTTCGGAGATAATGGCGAATGTGTGGTTACGAACCTATACTGAATTCTGTATGGAATATTGTCCTGTACAGTACAAACATATTTGAACTTAACACCATTCGATGAAGGCCCAGTCTAACTGAACGCAGATTTAATCCATGGTCTACTTTAACAAGAAATACAGTATTGCTACAACACATTGTAAGTCATAACTAGCGTTTTCAGCTTAGCTTCGTTTGCGTACGTATTCAATACATGCTGCGCATATTTCCTCCTCCTACCTCTTCCCGTCCATCTTCTCCCCTCCCCTTCAATATTCAGCACCGCCTCCCATCTTTGTGACAAACTACTCAGTTCGCCTCTCTCTGATCATCCTCAACATCACTATCTCTTTCTCTCCCTTCTCCCAGTCGATCTCCTCCTTCCTCTTTCCCTCAGTTCCTTCCCCTCTCTCCACGGCAGCTTATATGCTGCCTCCACTCAATCTGAGCAACTCCTCTGTCCCTTTGTCTCTGACCATCTCTTACCCCCATCACTGTTCATCTCCAACTCCCAATTCTTCTAGTTCATCTCCTGCTTCCCTCTCCTTCGGTTCTTCCCCCCCCCCCCTCCCTCCCTCTTTCTCTCCAGCCGGGGCCGGCCGGAGTGGCCGAGCGGTTCTAGGCACTACATTCTGGAATCCCGCAACCGCTACGGTCGCAGGTTCGAATCCTGCATCGGGCATGTATGTGTGTGATGTCCTTAGGTTAGTTAGGTTTAAGTAGTTCTAAGTTCTAGGGGACTGATGACCTCAGAAGTAAAGTCCCATAGCGCTCAGAGCCATTTGAACCATTTTTCTCTCCAGCCGAAACGCAAGTGGCAGGGAAACCGATGTGTGCTCCTAGTGTGAAGCGTTCACTGCAAAATAAGGCAAAGGCAGGTTGATACTATTTCCATAGAATTCACCTGCCAAGCTGGGCAACCTATACAGAGTGAGTCAGGAGGAAAGGTACATGCTTTGAGGGGTGATAGCATTAGTGGTTCTGAACAAAAAAATTCATACGGACGTATGTCCTATTCGGAATGGCTTCCGAGATAGAACATATTTAATATCACTTCTGTACGTTTTTCTTGAATAGCTCGTAGTTTTCTGACTTAATAGAACACAAGCGGCCATTATCAAACTGATCCTCTCAACCTGCTCTACACTATTGTGGCACATTGTAAACCTCAAATTGACCTACAAAAACTACGTCAGATACAGTGCATGCGCATCGAGTGAGTTTTTCAACATTCTCACGCTCTCTTCGCAGAAACAATTAGATCTAGAGAAAAAAATGAATAGGACCTTTTTTGCAGGAAATTTAATACAGTTTAATTTTGTACTGCGAGACGTTTTCGCTGCAGGGTGCGGTTTTCGAGTTAGTCAAGAAAAACGTACAAAAGTGACTTTAAAGGTGTTTCAAGCCTGACAACCTGTCATGAACAATCACTGTGTACTCCTCGTCA
This sequence comes from Schistocerca serialis cubense, assembly GCF_023864345.2. Lineage (NCBI taxonomy): Eukaryota > Metazoa > Arthropoda > Insecta > Orthoptera > Acrididae > Schistocerca > Schistocerca serialis. Next base: position 152,789,139 of record NC_064639.1, read on the forward strand.
TGACAAATGCAACGCATAAACATTTTATAGTGATGAAGGAGAGTGCCGTCAAAGGACAGACTCAGCCTAGTGAAACGACTTCTGTATACATTTGCATGCGATCGTCTACTCCCTTTAGATTACGAACTTTTCTGTACATCCAGCAACGAAAGCAACAGCTCTTTTCGCAAAACACTTTGTGAAACGATGATGGAGCAAGATCTGTTGACGCTTGACACCGCTGTTGCCGTCATGTTCAGCGTTTGGAGATTTGTTATAATACATCATCAAAACCTTTATCTCAGTTGGGATCATCTTTCTGTAAGCAGACATTGAAATTTTTCATTCTGAAGTGTCCTAACACAAGGGTCGTGTAGAGATGAGTACTACACGCAGCGCTCTGAACAGAATTTTCAACGTGTTTCGTATTCTGAGTGACTGTTAAATATCCCATTTCATATCAGATATTTTGGTTTTACTTTGTTTGCCTCCCAGACTATTGCAACCACTTTTGTCTAGAAGCAAACTGGTACTGCAAAAATTGAAATTAATCGTATATTGAGGTCTTCGTTAAGAAATGTCCTTGAAGAGCATACTACATAACGCTACTGCACTGCATGGATTGGGCTCACAACGCCACATTATAAAATACTTTTGTACGCAATGACAAACAAAACGATGTTTTCCTTCGATAGTGGGTTCAAATAGTTCAAATGGCTCTAAGCACTATGAGACTTAACACCTGAGGTCATCAGTCCCCTAGAACTTAGAACTACTTGAACCTAACTAACCTAAGGACATCACATACATCTATGCCCGAGTAAGGATTAGAACCGGCGACCGTAGCAGCAGCGCGGTTCCAGACTGAAGCGCGTAGAACCGCTCGACCACAACGGCCGGCATCAATAGTGGGCCACCAAAGAAACTGATGACCAGTGTTTGCTTGGGATAACTCTATTTGTACATGAAATTCACAGTATTTTCGCTAATTTGAAGGTCAGTTCTTAGGATAGACAGCCGGTTATTATCTTAATGCTAAAGAAACGAACGTGATCACTTGTGACATATTACTGTGTGTCCTTACGACGTGCCAAGTTTCGTCAATATCGATCAGCTCAGTGACACAATCACAGGATACAAAAAGTAGAAATCTTTCGATCAATTGAGGTAACGCAAGCAGGCGTTTGTTTGTGTGTGTGTGTGTGTGTGTGTGTGTGTGTGTGTGTGTGTGTGTGTGTGTGTATGTGCGTGTGTGTGCGTTTATTGTGGGGACCTGGAAACGGCGGAAAGGCTTCGTCCCGCCGTAGCCCTCAGTGGTTCACAACCCCGCAACAGGCCACAGCAGTCAATCCACCCCACCGCCGCCCCACACCGAACCCAGGGTTACTGTACGGTTTGGACCCTAGTGCACCCCACCGGGAATGTCTCATACCAGACAAGTGTAGCCCCAAATGTTTGCGTGGTAAAGTAATTATGGTGTACGCGTACGTGGAGACAGTGTTAGCTCGTCAATCGCCGACGTAGTGTAACTGAGACGATATAAGGGGAACCAGCCCGCCTTCGTCGAGGCAGATGGAAAACCGTATTAAAAACCATCCACAGGGAGGCCGGCACACCGGACCTCGACGCTAATCTGCCGGGCGGATTCGCGCCGGGGACCGGCACGCCTTTCTACTCGGGAAGCCGCGCGTTACCCCGCGCGGCCAGCCGAGCGGGCTAGGCATTTGTTGACTCACTTATGGTCCCACTCTTATGGCGACTGTCACTAATTGAGCAAACGTGATAAGCACACAGATCTGCAGCATCGTCTCATTCTTTCGTGCCAGACCTCGCAGACGCCATTTTCCGGCGAATTGCAAGCATGATGCCCATGCAAACTCATTGTCCTCTGCCACTGAGTTGATCGATTTTGATGAAACATGCAACAGCGTGTGGAAAAAGTCAATCATTGCACTAATACGCTGAGACCAGGGTTCCTTAATAGCCTCATTTCCTTTGCGTCGAGCTGGTGTAGTGTTCCAATTTGATTGTCAAGCAACAACCAACGCCATTTATGTAAAACAATCCTGCAAAGTCAACAGGGAGAACGTATGGGTAGGCATACAAAAGACCATATCTGTCAATAAACAGATGATCGACAGCCAGCAACGAATCATAATCTTGCATTAGGAGTGGCTTTTCAAAGACCGCCAGCAATGAGACTGCCAACTGAGATGGTTCAAGTTACACGCAAATATTTCACAGAATTCTGCCAGAAAGGAGATCGTTCGAATTCACAACAGCCACGAAAGCTGACACTTCTATTAAAGCGTATACTGCGCTACATCGTTAGTTATATCCAGGCAATTAGTATTCCGCCTACATGAAACAGACTGTCCGTAGTGAATACTAATGAAAAGCATGATCACAATCTATTACGTATTTTATATTCCGGCCATCTGTAGTTCACGGGCTTGACGGTGAGTAAAATTCCGCTGACAGCTGGTAAAATTGTTGTTTTATTGATACACATCAGGTTTCGCTGCCTGCAGCTGTATAGCCAAATGTTGAAACGTCATAGACGTACCCACCGCCACTAATCAAAGAATATTATTCAGTGAATATTGTCAACATCACATTGGCGGCAAAGGATTACAAAGACGTGATCCATTAATTTCGTTAAAATTGCTGGTGGTTGGATCATTTAGTTGTAGTTTCTTGTTTTACAATTTGCTTGCATCGGTGTGACGACAGCGTATTGGGAAGAGCAGAAGCGGCCCACACAAGAGGGCTGCAGGGGTAAGTAAGCTCCCTATCTCCTTAACGCGTGTAAGACGTCCAAAACGACATCACCGATACGATTACATGAAGAACGGACTAAATGGTTCAAATGACTCTGAGCACTATGGAACGTAACATCTGAGGTCATCAGTCCCCTAGACTTAGAAGTACTTAAACCTAACTAACCTAAGAACATCACACACATCCATGTCCGAGGCAGGATTCGAACCTGCGACCGCAGCAGCAGTGCGGTTCCGGACTGAAGCGCCTAGAACCGCTCGCCATCACGACCGGCAAGAACGGACTAAATTCAGTCCCATGGGCACATAGAGTGTTACCCTATAATTTATATATATTCATGTTAAATCTGACTTGTAAGTAGGTTATGAAGTAACAACGCTTGTTATCTGCTTAGCTAAAGTGATATGAACAAAAAAAGTAAACAGTGCATAATTGGAAAATTATTTGCATATTCGGTGTTTCTCCTTTCTTAGTATCCCAGTAAGCAAAGCAGACCGCTCTCAGAGTTATTTGAATTATTAATCCAACTTATCCACTACTGTAGTTGTTGCATGTGTCAAATTAATGAGACTTATCTACAAAAGGTAAGACATCCTTTTCAGTTTTTACACTTTTTATCATATGATTTTGGTTGTGATATTTCTAGTGTCTGCATTTCAAACGTTATTTGTCCTGTAATAGAGCTCTTATCTACAAATCATTACTTTAAAGAAAGGCTTCATGAAGTGTCTGCTGACACAGACAGCATGTATGCTAAGAAAAAATGAGACAGCAGTGGCCTAATAAGCCACAGTCGGAACCGGTGAACTCACACAAAACATGGGAGTAACGACATGTAGTAGTATGAAATGGAGTGAGCACATACGCTCAATCGTAGCAAAAGTAGGTGGTACCCTTAAGTTTACTAGTAGGATACAGCAAAAATACTATCAGTCTGCAATAACGATTGCTCCTGCGACCAATTCTAGAATATTACTGAAGTGTCTTGGACCCTTACCGAGTATGATTAGGAAGGGCTACAGATCAAAGAAGGTTCACACGAATCGTCACAGGAGAGCTTAATTAAGAAAGTCAAAGTCATGAGTGGCAGACCTTGAACGTAGACGCCAAATATTCCACAAAAGCATATTTGCAAAACTTCAAGTACCAGTATTAGGTGAAGGATAGACTAGACAGAGCCCCGTTCGTATCCCTCTCGTAGGAACCGCGAAGACAGCGGTAAACTATTTACTGCGAGCACTGTCGCCTTTAAGGAATCAGTCTTCCGTCGCTCCATACGCGACTAAAAGGAGACGAAATCTTTACAGTGGTATGTACCCATTTCCATACTGTTCACAGTGTTCGCCAGAGTATATATCTAGATTAGCGAGCTCGGCAATGCTTCGTAATTGCAAAAATGTATAGGAATTATGTGTATGTCCTAATATCCTTTTCTCTTCTGTCTCTGTCCATGTCTTCCTCCCCCTCTCTTTGTCCAGCCCCTCATCGCGCTTCTGTCCATCAGCTCCTCTTCCCCCTCTCTGGTCAGCTCCTCCTCCACCTCCTCCTCTCTCTAACCGCACCCCTCCTCCTCTCTGTGTACATTTCCTGCCCCCTTTCTCTGATCATCTACTCCTCCCACTCCCCCCCCCCCCTCTCTCTCTCTCTCTGATCCTGAGCCTTGTTTATTGCCATTGAAAATTCAAGTTCCGTAGTGTTATCAGTCTTATGCTGTTAAGCCAAAAAAAATACACAAATACAACTTTTGTTATTTCTGTGAAAATCATCTGTGTGGAACCAAAACAGCACATTGTGCATGTATGTGAGAAACAACTTTTCTAGTTGTTTAAATATCCGACTATCGTTGTTAAAACTGACTTCCAGAATGAAAACGATACTGCACGTATTCACAGCAGAGCAAAGCACAGAACTTTCTTTTTCTCAGTCGGTTTTAACAGAAAACCTGCATTTTTTTCAAAAAATATTACTGGAGTTCTATGCAAGAACCTGAACTAAATTTTTCAAGAACTTTTCGAGACTAGCAACGATTCCTTATTTTATATTGTATATAAATTTATATATAACCTACATTAAAAATTCTTATACACTGCAACAAGTAGATTCCTAACCTGTTTTCTGGGTACCGTGCCCCAATTGTCCCAACGAAATTATTTGCGAAGCACGTTGCTAGCTCTACTGGTGACGTAAGACTCTAACGGATTGTAATGACCTGAAAGTGACAAGAATAATAGTTGGTATTAATCGATGGGACAATTGCGGGAGGGTACCAACAAAACAGGTTTGGAATATGAAAGATCCAGTGGTGCGAAACAATTCGCGTCCACGATATCCAAAAGGTTTCTTTAAAAACTGATCAATGAAAACGATTGTATTTCCATTTCTGAGTTCGTAACACGTAACTGCAAATGCTTTGTGCAAATCCAATGTAACCATTGTATTAAGTTTAAGACGACAGATACCGTATCACGCAGACTACTTTTAGCAAATAAAAAGAATCTACGACCCAGGATCGAACCCTCGGCCTCCTGCATGCTAACCCAAAATCCTATCCACTATACCAACTGCATAACTCTAATGCGGGCAGAGGTAGTTACCGTACACGTGATTACAGCGTTGCCAGTCTTTTAAGTCCATTTACTGCCTGAAATACGCGCAGGCCGAAATTTTGTGACAGACACTTTTATATTGTCAATATGTGAGGAATCCCGAAGCGAAGTCCGACTATGCGAACTTTTCTTCACCCTGTATGTTACCCATGTTCTTCTGAACGTTTATTAGAGTAATGTATAAAAATTTGAAGTATTTCGATGAAGAACTTTTTGCGATTTTTGGTAACAAGATTTCCACTTCATATATTAAATACATATTTATATAATATGTATATTTAGTAATATAGGCTGTGTTGTCGGAATGTTTGTTAGAGTATTTAGTACTAATCCGGAATAAAGCGGTCAAGCACTTTTGGGGAAATTTTTGGTAATATCATTTCCACCTTCCATATTATATATGTATTCATATGTTGTAAGATGGCGGGAATCCAAATAAAGAAAAATACAGCCCACGTACTTTAGAATACTAATTACAGTATCACATAAAAATAAGAAGTAATATCGTTCAAGTATTTCTCGAGATTTCTGGTAAAACGTTTCCCTGTTTTATACTAAATATGTATTTATATAAAATGGTGCTCCAGTAAGTATATGAAAACACGCCCTTATTCGAATACAATGTTGTGACGAAATTTCGAAGCAATCGCCAGGAACTTTAGGAAATATCAGGATTGAACAAACGAAGATTTATATTTTTATTTACATAGATAAAGACGCAATAAGTTCAAAGTTTACTAGCATGTTCTTATGAAACCATCAGTAGAGTCGAAATAAATACCAATCAAAACTGTTCTTCGAGAATTAAAATAGTGCGTTTCTCATTAACAAGAACTGGAATTTTGTGTCTCATCATCATTTGGCTCGAATTTATGAGATCTTTACGTGCAGCAACAGAAAAACTCTTCTAGTTATGTATTAAATGAATGAATATTGTCGCTTAAAAATGATGAAGCTGATAAACCACCGAATTTTGTTGTATGCTGCGCTTGTAAGCTATATATCATCAATACTGTCATAGTAGCTTCTCCGAAGTACTGCTACACAGGCAATCCGACAGAGGCAATGTCTTAAAGGAATCGAGCTTCTTGCGTGTGGCGGGCAGCATAGCTAGCAGGCTCCGCCGGCGTGGCTGGGAGGAACCGTGCGTGCGCTTACATACAGTACATACCTGCGACTGGGGACAGCTTTCTCATCACACACCAGCGGGACTTCCACTAGAACAACAGAAAAAGTCCACTGTACTACGCTACCACCTTTTGTCCTAGCTGTCATTTACTGGCAGGCCATGTAGGTTACGAACTCTCAGTCCAATCGGGGTCCAAAAGCCTTGATTCTGGACCTTCATACATTCGGCCAAGCGTTTAGATCAGGGGCGTCCAGCGTTTCAGCTACTGCGGGCCACGGTGGAGGGAGACAAACATTTATGCTCCGCACGTAATATACTTTACACTAATAATAAAAAAAGGAAAAAGAAAGAAAGTTAAAGGAAAAATAAACGGGATGGAACAATGAGAAATAGCATCATGTGGTGGGACATAACATTACGTAATCGGAATTTTATGAAACTTTTTTCTATCGAACGTGTGATAAATGTTTATTTCTTGGGGCGCATTGATACTTGCCTTAGGCCGCATGCGGCCCGCGGGTCGCGGGTTGGACACCCACTGCTTAAATCGTCTGATAATTACCACCATGAGCAATATTACACCCCAAGAAGCATATCTGTAGCGAAAGTATTTCCTCGAAGAAAGCCATAAAATTTTAAGTGCCCAAGTTGAGACGGAGTGAGTGGCGTCCTGTCTAGATTAAACAGCACGACATTCTTATCCTCCTTTATCGTACAGTGGTGCAAATAAGTGGCAAACATACACAGCATACAGGGCTACTGCTACCAAAACAGTAGCAAGCATTTAGATAGGTCTGCTGCGGTTAACAAGCTGCTGTCGTGATCCATTAACGTTCATAAAACTTAATGTAAACGTGTGCAATGTATGTCTTCGGCTGTGAGTCAGTAGTTTTAAGCGTGCTTAGATGATAGGACTGCGCAATTTTTTCTCTCTTAGTATAACGCTTAAACGAATATATATGGAGAAGGCAATGCTTGCGTAAGCAAGTGAGCGTTGTATACGTATACTATTCGGGATACGTGGAGCGTAATTCAGAAATTTTCCGAACAGAATACGGGCTAAGGGTCTTGAATATTAGCCATTAGTTCCATTTCCACAGTTACCAGCCCGGAGAAGCGCGAGCGCTAGCGCGCCGCTTCCGGGATTCGAGGAGATGCGTCGGCCCCGGATCGAATCCGCCAGGAGGATTAACGACGAGGATCGGTGAACCGGCCAGCATGGATTCGGTTTTTAGGCCGTTTTCTACATCCGAACAGGAGAATAACGGGCTGCTACCATGTATCGCCTCAGTTACAGCATCCGCGAACATTTAGAAAATATTGTCTCACACTTTCACATCGAAACACTGGACACAAACACAAGGGGTATATAATTTACCGTCTTTGTGAGGGTTGGGAGAGGGGGGGGGGGGCAGTGGCGAGAGGAAGAGCATCCGGTCGCCCTATACCATTAAAATTATCTAATACAGATTAACATGTCTGCTTCGGTGGGTGCGCAGTCACCACTGCGGATTGCTAAGCGAAGGGGCCCGGTTTCAATTCCCGGGCGGGTCGGGGATTTCCTCCGCTAGGGGACTGGCTGTAGTGTTGTCCTTTGCTTCGTAGCGTCAGAAAGCACATTCCCCTGTTGAGATGGCTATGTGGGCACGTACTAAAAACCAATAAAAAATAAACATACTGATTAGCCCGCCGACTCCGTGAGGATACCGGATAAAAGCCAGGAAAAAGAAGTTCAGGCCTCGGTTTGGAAGAAATATGTGAGGAACTTTCAGATCCAAGGGGTAGTCGGAAAGTAAGTTCCAATCGACCGCGAAATGGAAACCACAGTGAAAATCATAAATATTTTATGAGAAACAGTTAGCTACAACTTCCAGCTACTTATCTACATAGTCGTACATCTGACTTAACACCTGTCGTAGCGTTCTACCAACTTTCCAATACCCTCGTCATAGAAGGCAGCCGTCAGCGTTTCCTGCCAATTCTTTACGCTGGCCTACAGCTCCATGTCTATGCCAAAATGTTGTCTTCTTCGTCAGGGTTTCATGTGAGCAGAGATGAAACTCAGAAGGAGCCAGCTAGGGCTGTATTGTGGGTGATGAAACACTTTCCATCGAAAACGCTGCAGAAGTATCTTCATTGCCCCAGAAGAATTCGGCTCAGAATTGTCTTAAAGAAGGAAACGAATGACGGTTATGTTACGTGTGCTGCATAGCTTCTGGCGAAATTTCTCACCAGGCCCTCGAACTTGGTGGGAGACGCATGCTCTAGGCATCTTCACGTGTTAACTGTACGTTCAGAACTGAAAAGAGCGGCGTGACGCAATCAACGGTCGTACTAGAAACACTGCCCAACACACCTGCGCAAAGCTTCATAGGTTTTTCACAGTGGTTTCCATTTCGCGACCTATCGGAACTTACTTTCTGAAGTACCCTCGTAGATTCACGTGAAGGTACGAAGTACTCGTTTGGACGTAATCATTAAGTTGAAGAGCATTGATTTGAATAACAGCACAGTTTAAGGTACAACAGATGATAAGTCTAATCAAGGAAGATTTAATAAACTACATCCATCCGATACGTTATGACGGTCAGGGACTTTGCCTGGTCAATAACCATATGAGAAGAAGCCGAAGATAATTGTCTGGTTATAAGACGGGTCATAATACGTTGAATGAACTTTAAGTTTCAATTACTGGAAAGCTTTTCGCCTGACTTTCTGTCGTCATTATTCTCTCACTGTTTTTCTTTTGCCTCCCGACACTTTTACTACATTGTTTTACGTGTAGTAACATTTTGCCAGACCTAGCAAATCCACCGCTCTGTACCATATTATTTAGTTACTGCGTGAATTGGTCGTCGCCTTAGTACATGCTTGATTAGCCACGGAAATGTGGTTACGGTGTAGAGTATGGTGACTTTTTTTAGTTCTTTTGTACTGCGTTGTAGCCCTAACATTAATGAATATGGTCTTTCTAAATTCCGTTGAGATAATCTTCAGAAAGGTACAGGTCCATGATCAGATACCAGTTTTAATCAGAACTGCAGTTCAGAGATGAAGCGACTGTGTCACACACGAACTATGTTCTCCACTCTTCGCTACGTGAAAGATGGATAGTTATTACCTGAGACCACGTTAATTATTACATTTGCAAACAACTGCCAGATGTGTTACCAATTTGGTATCAATGCTTATTGATAACCGCTATCTAGATGGTTCAGAGAGGTGAAAGTTGTCGACATCCTGTCTGCAATTATATAGCTGAACACGGTGTGCAACTCTGGAGTGAACATGGATGAGGTAGGAAATTGTCAGTGGCACTTTCCGGAGGAAAGTGCTATAAACGTGAAGCAAACTAGGGAAACTACAGTGAACGTAAATGTGATCGACTGATAGGTATTAGAGCCCCCATTCATCCCGAATACGAGTCTTGCATCTTCAACATTGAGCAGCTCACCTCAGGTTGAGTGTGTTGCGGATAATTGATGGAAAGAGAAACTTCTAGTGTGTAGTATGACGAAAATATTGTTTGCCATGTACATTACTACTGTCCATTACTACCGCATTAGTTGTTTACAAATATCACAGTCAATTAGCACCTTTCTCCACATAATATGCTCAACAGCGTGGGACACATCGTTTTTCTAGTTTGTTTCTGTATTGCGGAAACGGTTCGGCACTGATCACGGGTTTCCAGGCACATCATTTGTCACCGGTGCTCTCCACACCTCCTAAAAAAGAAATTTGCACTCAAGCTGTATCAATCAAATACTTCGGTTTCGCGACGAGATCTCTCTGTCTGACAGTGAGAGTTTCCGGCCTTCCAGTAATATAAGGGTGTAAGCAATAGAAAATCCTGTACTTGTAAGACCGCTCAGCCGTTGCACGAATTCCCTACAGTAGATCAGGCAGCCAGTGGTCCCTTATTAATGGACGATTATAACATTTAACAATTGACAGTATCACTGTTTACACCAAATCACGGTATTCAGTTTCATAGCGGCAGTCATAATGACGTCTTAAAACTTCGTCATGAATAATTTGACATTTCCCTACAATTTTGCATTTAGATCGTCACATGATCTAGTCAGGGGCTGTTGTCCCACATGTACGGTATTAAATAGTAACCATTTATTCATATCACTTTCTCCTGTCGACACTACATTGCTTGCCAGTAAATGTGTTACCAATGTATATTCCATTTCCGTTTATGTTTATACGTCCCGATTCGAAATAGTTATAAATTAAAAGTTTTACAGATTTTTATGGGCTTTGGAACGCTGTAAGAGCTACTAAAATTAGATGCAGTCCGCATCCTCAGCTGATGGTACTACCGTATACGCAAGTGATAAAATTGAAAATGATTTCCGTTGAGGGAGAACGTGACGAACTAATCACCTTTTTGCCATCTCGAAACTTGACGGTGCCTTCGATGACGGTGTTGCTGTCGACCATGCCGAGCGCTCGCGGCACGTGCTCTCCGACTACGACGTGGCGTCCCACGCGCGTCACACACGCACCGACGCACAATGGCTAGTTTCGGCATGCACTGCGCGGCTGTCGGCCACCTACTGCCGCCACAAAACGCGCGCCACTGCTCGCCGGCTCCCAGGCGCCCGCGCGCGCGACACGCCGGCGCTGCCATCTATCGAACCAGTGTTGAACTCGCTCTTCGGTGCCGCTTCCTCGCCGAAATCGGTCGGTAACGCAGAGTTCTTTCTTAACCAACGCTTTAAACTATTTGCGAATCAGAAAGCTGCCGATTACTCATATTAATATGCACCCAAGACTGCACGAATAACTGTAAAACACGTATTATCCAAAACACACGTTTCCCTGGAAACCTAATTATTGTATCTGTAAAACGTGGCACGATTCATATTTTAAAGATCCCTGTTTTATTTAGACGCTCCTCGCAGGAAACAGACAAACTATTTGTAAAATAACGTTTACAACACACAGTATTTCGTATTCAAATGTGTTCAATTCATTTTAGGGATATGATGGTCGATACTTTAATCCATTTTCAGGCGTCCGTGCCTCAATCGGCAGAAACTGAAGCTTTATAATAACGATCGTAATACCGACCATGTATTTGTGGGGCCAACGATTCTCATCAGGCGATGCCATTTTGCAGATGTTATGGTGTATTAATTTAGACCTGCGACTGATTTTGCTTGGCAAGTAAAGGACGCACAAAATGCATGCGTACCGACTACGTGGGTGCATCGCGGTTGCGACACCGCATCCACAGAATTTTCAGTCTGATAACATCAAAATAAAATAAATATTTCTCACTTGCCTTTGTCCAAAAGTAATGAACTATTAAAGCACTGAGATGGAAGTTAAAATATCTGTTTGTTCCAGATGTCTTTGTGCAAAGGCAACAAAGCAACGTACTTCGCGGTTCCTTGCCTTTGTCTGGCCAAGTCCAAGGGACACCCCAGAATAATGGTCGTACTATATTGTGAACGAAATCTAGTCTTTTCGGCTTGCTTCCATGTTTCCTAGCAACTGACAAGATACAATACGCCCTCCCCATCCGTTAACATTTGTTGTACATGTACATCTACACCTACATGGATACTCTGCAAATCACATTTAACTGTCTGGCAGAAGGTTCATCAAACCACCTTCACAATTCTCAATTATTCCAATCTCGTAAAGCGCACGGAAAGAGCGAACACCTACATCTTTTCGTAAGAGCTCTGATTTCCCTTATTTTATCATGGTGATTGTTTCTCCTTATGTAGGTCGGTGTCAACAAAATATTTTCGGATTTGGAGGAGAATGTTGGCAATTTGAGTTCCGTGAGATTGCTCCGAGGCGAAAAACGCCTTTGTTTTAATGGTGTCCACCCAAAATCCAATATCATTTCAGTGACACACTCTCCATGGACAAGAAGACTTGCTTTTATTGAGTGATTTAAGCTGCTTCACTACTCCTACGTTACTCACAGTTGGCAGCTGTTCTTGATCCGAATTCTGAAATATTTACTTCGTATTCTTTTGTGAAGGCATTTCGGAAGACTGTGTTTAGTAACTTTGCTTTGGCAGCACTGCCTTCGATAGGACCGCCATCGCTATCGCGCAGAAGAGGCACTGATTGTGTCTTGCCGCTAGCATACGTAACATACGACCAGAATCTCTTTGGATTTTCTGGCAGGTTTCGAGACAAAGTTTCGTTGTGGAAACTATTATAAGCATCTCGCATTGACGTCCGCGCTAAAATTCGAGCTTCTGTAAAAGATCGCCAATCTAGGAGATTTTGCGTCTGTTTAAATCTGGCATGTTTTTTTCGTTGTTTCTGTAACGGTGTTCTGACCTGTTTTGAGTACCAAGGAGGAACAGCTCCGTTACTTATCAAATTATTTAGCATAAATCCCTCAATTGTTGCCGACACTATTTCTTTGCATTCAAGCTACATCAGGTCTACATTTATACTGTTAATTTGGAAGGAGTGGAGATTGTCTCTCAGGAAGGCGTCAAGTGAATTTTTATGTGCTTATTTGAATAGGTATATTTTTCATTTACGTCTGCAGGATTTGAGGAAGTGGATAAAATGGTCAATAGATTGCAGTACAATAAAGCAGCTGGGGTGGATGAAGTTAAGTCGGAACTCATCAAATACATTGGAATGTCAGGTCTTAAATGGCTACACAGGATAATTGAAGTGGCCTGGGAGTCGGAACAGGTTCCATCAGACGACAAAAGCAGTAATCACAGCAATCTTTAAACATGGAAACAGAAAAGATTGTAACAACTACAGAGGTATCTCTTTAATCAGCGTTGTGGGTAAAATCTTCTCAGGTATTGTTGAAAGGAAAGTGCGAGTATTAGTTGAGGACCAATTGGATGAAAATCAGTGTGCGTTTAGACCTCTTAGAGGTTGTCAGGACCAGATCTTTAGCTTACGACAAATAATGGAGAAGTGTTATGAGTGGAACAGGGAATTGTATCTATGCTTTATAGATCTAGAAAAGGCATATGACCGGATTCCTAGGAGGAAGTTATTGTCTGTGCTACGAGATTATGGAATAGGAGGCAAACTTTTGCAAGCAATTAAAGGTCTTTACATAGATAGTCAAATGGTTCAAATGGCTCTGAGCACTATGGGACTCAACATCTTAGGTCATAAGTCCCCTAGAACTTAGAACTACTTAAACCTAACTAACCTAAGGACATCACACACACCCATGCCCAAGGCAGGATTCGAACCTGCGACCGTAGCAGTCCCGCGGTTCCGGACTGCAGTGCCAGAACCGCACGGCCACCGCGGCCGGCCATGGATAGTCAGGCAGCAGTTAGAGTTGACGGTAAATTGAGTTCACGGTTCAGAGTAGTTTCAGGAGTAAGACAAGGCTGCAACCTGTCTCCACTGTTGTTCATATTATTTATGGATCACATGTTGTAAACAATAGACTGGCTGGGTGAGATTAAGATATGTGAACACAAAACAATCAGTCTTGCATATGCGGATGACTTAGTTGTGATGGCAGATTCGATTGAAAGTTTGCAAAGTAATATTTCAGAGCTAGATCAGAAATGTAAGGACTATGATATGAAGATTAGCATCTCCAAAACAAAAGTAATGGCAGTGGCAAAGAGATATAAACGGATTGAATGCCAAATAGGAGGAACAAAGTTAGAACAGGTGGACGGTTTCAAGTACTTAGGATGCATATTCTCACGGGATGGCAACATAGTGAAAGAACTGGAAGCGAGGTGTAGCAAAGCTAATGCAGTGAGCGCTCAGCTACGATCTACTCTCTTCCGCAAGAAGGAAGTCAGTACCAAGACTAAGTTATCTGTGCACCGTTCAATCTTTCGACCAACTTTATTGTATGGGAGCGAAAGCTGGGTGGATTCAGGTTACCTTATCAACAAGGTTGAGGTTACGGATATGAAAGTAGCTAGGATGATTGCAGGTACTAGTAGATGGGAACAATGAGGAAATCAAAGAAAAACTGGGAATGAACTATATAGATGTAGCAGTCAGGGCGAACAGGCTTAGATGGTGGGGTCATGTTACACGCATGGGAGAAGCAAGGTTACCCAACAGACTCATGGGTTCAGCAGTAGAGGCAGGAGGAGTCGGGGCAGACCAAGGAGAAGGAACCTGGATTCGGTTAAGAATGATTTTGAAGTAATAGGTTTAACATCAGAAGAGGCACCAATGTTAGCACTGAATAGGGGATCATGGAGGAATTTTATAAGGGTGCTATGCTCCAGACTGAACGCTGAAAGGCATAATCAGTCTTAAATGATGATGATGATGATGATAATGATGTCTGCATGATTTGGGGGTTACAATACTAAATCTCGCTACGACAACCCTGTGTTCACTAATCCCTGTATCCGTTCTGATGCTCGTTATTAACTCAGTATTATTTGTTGCTAAGAGTTCAAGTGTGTTTTCACAACAATTTGCTATTCGCGGGGGCTTATGAATTAACTGCTCGAAAAATTTTGCAGAGAATGCGTTTTGCACAATTTCGGATGATGTTTTGTGCGTACTTCCGAAATTAAACCTGTATTTTCGCCAACATATCGAGGGTAAGTTAAAGTCACCACCAACTAAAATCGTATGAGTCAGGTATGTGTTAGATACGTAACTCAGATTTTCTTTGAACCTTTCAGCAATTGTATGAACTGAATTTGAAGGTCGGTAGAAGGATCGAATTATTTTATTAACATTTCAGTGAAATTATTTTCTCGTAATCTGGATTGTCATCATTTTGTTTGTTGAGACAATGGCTTCGGAGGACGCGAGAGCCCGATATTGTAGACTGAAGCGGTGTTATCGCATTTATAGCTAGTACAAAGAAGAGGTCTACTGTCGGGATTCGTGGAGCAAGGTAATCATTCAAAAAATATCGAGATTCCCCAAAAACGTATACTACATTCCGCCACTGATATGCACCCACAGAAATTTTGGAAACTCGGCGCCTTTGCAAGATGTACTCGTAAACAAAAACAGAGTACAACTACAAAAACCAGTGCAGCATATTTCACAACCTAAATAAAATCTTTACGCTTGTATTTCAGGAAAAAATGCCCCTGAGAATGAAACACGTTTAGGCATTAAAGCAAAACATAACTAAGTACTTGTAAAATGGACGACCATCTTTAATTCATTTTTACAAGCATATTTACAGTCATTAATCAGTTAATACTCCGGTCGCACATCCGAGCGAGGTGGCGCAGTGGTTAACTCACTGGTCTCGAATTCGGGAGGACGACAGTTCAAACCGATCCTGATTTAGGTTTTCCGTGATTTCCCCAAACTGCTTCAAGCAAATCCCGGGATGGTTCCTTAGAAAGGGCACGGCCGACTTCCTTCCCCATCCTTCCCTAAACTGATGAGACGGATGACCTCGATGTTTGGTCCTCTCCCCCAAATCAACCAACCAACCAAACGGTCACACAGACAACGAAACACTTTGTCAGGTACTTATTTGCGAATTTCGGGCATGCTGCAGGTGAAAATTAGGTCTGTAACGTATCTCATAATTGAAATAAATGGTTTTAGTTTCGTTGTAGTTTCGTCAGAAGCGGCATTGAGAAGTACCTTTTTTTTAATTTCTTGCTGGTGAGTAGTTTCGGACACTTGAGTCCATTTTCGAAAGATCCGTAAGTGTGACAAATACGGCCGACAGCTCATGTACAAAAAACTGCCCCTGCAGCGATCAGAACAGTGCTATGCGACCACAGTACCGTTCTGATCACAATATTTTACTGTTGTTGAGCCGGCCTTAGCACCACTTTGGTCACTGCAGGGGCAGGTTCTCGTACATGAGCTATCGCCTGTATTTGTTAGACTTACAGATGGTTTGAAAATGGACACATGTGTCTGAAACTCATCACCATCGAGAAATAAAAAAAATGATTCTTCTTAATATAACTTATGACAGACCTACAACAACCATTTGTCACACTTTATGTGGCATTTGGAATATCACAAATTTAGGGTTGCTGACGGAGGTGTGGAGAGGGGGACCGGGGTGTGGGGGAGGGGGCGGGGGAAGCAATCTTGAACACAGAACAGTCGACAGGAAATATTCCGAATGGTGCCGACTTCTGACGATCAGTACTTAGGGGCCGGAGGCCAACTTATTGCGCCTTGCTAGATCGTCTGTTGCAGGGGGGGGGGGGGGGGTTGATAACATACTCATTTACTTTACTTAGGTCACCAGTCAAGAAAAAGGTCAATACATATGCGCCCCGATGTGCCGTTTCGTGATGTCAGTATTGGTTCCTGAGCAATAAGTTTGACAACCACTGACTTAGAGGACACTTTGTTGTCCGTCTGTCTCTCTGTCTGTTCGATTGTTAAGACCCCTTTTCTCAGGAGTAAGTAGACGTAACAAACTGAAATTGATGTCGCATAGTAAGGTCTGCAGTCCATTGGAAGTGTAAAGAAAATTATGTTCTCAGTCAGCACAATCAAAAGATACGGCCATTTACGTGACTTATTTTGATACTCGCAAATTCACTCATTGGAGCAGATAGTCACTTCCCGTTGACCTTGAATCATGAAATGTGACACGAAATACAAGAATAAACAAAGGTTTTTACCACCCAGGTCCCCAGAGCTCCTGAAGATAGACGTTGACTGTGGATATTGTATCAAACACAGTTCCTTTTATTGTACAGAGGCATCACTAAACCCGCCCGAAGATGTAAACAATCATGCATGAGCAACGCCTATTAGACAGAGGAGGCCCTACAGCAGATCAGTTCCAGACATTCCACTACGAAGGATGTAAATGGCTCGTGTTGTTCAACAACGCCTGGACGACCAATACCGCGGTTCGATCGCGACCGCATCGTTACTTTGTTCCAGGAAGGCTCTGAGCACTATGGGACTTAACATCTGAGGTCATCAGTCCCCTAGAACTTACAACTACTTAAAACTAACTAACCTAAGGACATCACACACATCCATGCCCGAGGCAGGATTCGAACCTGCGACCGTAGCGGTCGCCTGGTTCCAGACTGAAACGCCTAGAGCCGCTCGGCCACTGCTGCCGGCCCCATTAGTAGGAAGAGCATTCAAAGAAGAAAACATTCAATGGGAGCAGCTGTTTCTAAGAACACACTCGCTGGTCTAATTTGATGTATTCCACGCTGGTACCGGGTGGTTATAACTGAAGTGCAGCGACTCACATAGATCCAGAGTGTACTGTAATTACCTTATGGCAACAAAAATTGGTATATATTCTAAAGCGTTAATGCGAAACCGATTAACGCTGGAAAACAATAGCTCCAATTTTCCAGAATGAGATTTTTCACTCTGAAGCGGAGTGTGCGCTGATATGAAACTCACTGGCAGATTAAAACTGTGTGCCTTTTTACGTGCAACTGCTCTACCAACTGAGCTACTTAAGGAGGACTCACGCCCCGTCCTCACAGCTTTACTTTCGCCAGTACCTCGTCTCTTACTTTCCAAACTTCACAGAAGCTCTCCAGCGAACCTTGCAGAAATAGCACTCCTGGAAGAAATGATATTGCGGAGACATGGCTTAGCCACAGCCTGGGGGATGTTTATAGAATGAGAAATTCTGGAAACATCCCCCAGGCTGTGGCTAAGCCATGTCTCCGCAATATTCTTTGTTCCAGGAGTGATAGTTCTGCAAGGATCGCAGGAGAGCTTCTGTGAAGTTTGGAAAGTAAGAGACGAGGTACTGCCTGATCTAAAGCTGTGAGGTCGGCGCGTGAGTTGTGTTTGGGTAGCTCAGTTGGTAGAGCACTTGCCCGCGAAAGGCAAGGGTCCCGAGTTAGAGTCTCGGTCCGGCACACAGTTTTAATCTGCCAGGTAGTTTCAGCTCCAATTTTGCCTACCAGGTACAAATTAGGCGCTATGAATAAAAGAATGGCCTTTTGATCAGGTAGAGACTGAACGTGTTCCTGGTGGACACTTTCTTTTAGATATGCCCAGCTCACTGGTATTTTCTAATTTTAGTATCATCTTCTTTAAACCATTTAATGCCATCGCGCTTCTCCTCAGAGCTTTCAGTGTGCGACACTCTCTTAATGCAGTAGTGTAATTGCTGCCGTTCACATGGAACAGTTTCACTAACAGCGCACGGTCTCTCTTCTCGATAGCTATAGTGTTTACTCACATTATTGCTTGTCAAATGACAGCGTGGATGTTATACGTCATATAAAGTGTATAGCGCCATATTTGCACCTGGTGGCCACAATTGGAACTAATTAGTTTTCCAGCGTAAATCGGTTCTCCATTAACGCATTGGCATATCAGCCAGGTTTCGCTGCCATACGATAATTACAGGCCACACTGGACCAGCGTGAGTAGCTGCACTTTAATTATAGCCTCCCGGAGTAACGTAGATTATCTGTACTGATAACACTACTGGAATTAGTTCACCAAATTCCAGAACAGGAAATGGTACACTGAGATTACAAGAGGGTGACATGCCCCTGTGTTTGGGTGTTTACAATGCTCAATCTGCGACGTATCTACACGATCCAGGCACATTAATGCGACCACAGCCTGTGTTCGACGTTACCGGTCAACCACCACACATAAATGGCAGATGGAAGCACTGTACCTGGAGGGTATATAAAACGTGCCCGTGGAAAATGAAGGGGGGTGGGAGGTGGGAGGAGACGCAGACAACACTGTAGTCGTTGTCGTAATGCGAAAACTGAGCGCGATGTATCTGACATTCAAAAGGCTATGGTCCCTGGCCGAGGGTGGAAGCATATCCGAAACTGATAAGTCTGTAACCGGATGGCGTGCCGCCGTAGTTAAAACATACCGTGCACGGAAAAATAATGCATTTCAAAACCGGCGCCGAAGCATCTGTGATGCACCACGGGCAGTAGACGAGAGGGGTGAACGATGGTAGCTGAGACGTGCACGGACTAATAGACGTGGAACGCTTGAGCAATTAACCACCCAGATGACCCAAGTGACTACTAACAATATTTCCTCAACTACTGTTCAGCAAATGTTGCTGCTTGCGTGTAGACCACTCCTGCAGGTGCCTGCTTCATGCACCCATGCTGACTGCTGAACATTGGCGAAGAATTATTTATTTAAAGTTTCTGCTACCAGTCACGTTTAAAAAGTGACTGGTACCAGAAACTTGAAATTAATGATTATCCCACACAGTCACGGTGCACAAACATAGCCATTGCGGCTGAAAATAATCATAATTGGCGAAGAAGACTGGCATTTGCAAGACAGTACCGAAAGTGGACTTCCAGTGAGTGGTGACATGTGGCCTTTTAAGACGTAGTCTTGTAGACAATCGGTACTGCCACTCCTTCTGCACAGGTAAAATAAATCATCACACTTACGCTATCATTAACTGCGATCTGGTAACGCTGAAGGCCGCGCTTAGAAAAGTCACGTGAGAATATTGGTGGGAATTACGTGCAGAGACAACCATAAGCCTTTATAATGATCATTTATGTTCATAAAAACTGATACTAACATCTAAGAAGGAATATCCCACTATTAGGAGTTGCTGGTGCCTGATTAATTCATGAAGAAGCACTAATCCGAAATCGCTATAGATGATAAAAGACTTCTCTTGTTTAACTCAAATACGAAATTCAAGGAAAGGAAAGGAAAGGATAGAATAAAACACTCGCTACTGGATCCACATGGCAGAATTTAAAGGTAGCAGAAACTAGACCATCACCAGTCATTCACAATTATGGCGGAGGAGTTCGTAAAGTCTGACTTCAGATGAAAACTGAATGAAATAAGCTGGAGTAATGAATACACTAAATGATCCGAAGAATATGCACACACGAATACAAAGTAAAAATTTCACGTGATTGAGTATTCTAACAAAAGTAGCAAACACGTGAATTACCACAACTGTTGAAAACTGAATGAGTAACTAACACAAGGATTCAGGCCGGCCGTAGTGGCCGAGCGGTTCTAGGCGCTACAGTCTGGAACCCTGCGACCGCTACGGTCGCAGGTTCGAATCCTGCCTCGGGCATGAATGTTTGTGATGTCCTTAGGTTAGTTAGGTTTAAGTAGTTCTAAGTTCTAGGGGTCTGATGACCTCTGAATTTAAGTCCCATAGTGCTCAGAGCAATTTGAACAAGGATTAAGAGAAATGCAGTGTGCCGTTTAAGTTGTGAATCGTAGAAGTTAAGTCCTCGACTTGCTAGTAGCAACACGTCCTGCATATGAGCAAAGCAAGTTTCGATAACACAAAAATGCACCGAATACGGTATCTAAAATAACGAAAGTATAAACATTAAATCATAAACAGCTGGAGCTGAAGACTCACTGAATGAAACGTGAACACGTGAAGCAAATGGGACAATACACACAGGTAAAGGGTACAATTAGACCCAAATAAATATTGTAATGATAACGAGAGAAGGAGTTACACACACACGAATTTACAATTACACACGCATTCACTCTACAGAAAGAACTGTCCTCACATAACTGAGTGTCACTTGGTATCTCACAGTTCCGGATCTCAGAGTTTCAATGGTACAAAGCAACTCCCTCAATAAGTTACTAAATAACGGAAATACTATGCATGGGGGCTTAATTAAATATATATGATTGAAAATGTTTTTTTTTTTTCGTTGCTGTATGTCCGATTACGCAGTGTCTCGTAATCGGTTGGCCCTGACTAGTATTATTACGCTATCTGAGTGCAACAAACAATGTAAGAAAATTTTCGTAAATACAGTTAATTAATTAAGTCCCCAGCAACTATAAAACCTACAAAATCCAAGCACAAATGTAACTGTTCTGTATGTGGGAGTGTGACTCAACGTCCACATCTGGCACGGTTCTTTTCCAACAAGACAAGAATTTTTTTAAATACCAACTATGCTGACGTGACAAAAGAAATTTAGAAAAACTGTAATTGCGTAAGAAAACCAGAATTCACTCTAATACAAGAACACAAGCCAGATGCTTTGTTGACTGAACCTGTAGTGACGCATTATTTCAGATACACAATTAATAAAAGAGCATTGTAAGTTTTACCTTCATATATATTGACGAAATGCACACAATAACATCTGCTATCTCTCCCATCAAATAACTGCATAAAACATGGAACAACACTCTTTACTACAACATCTTACTCCAACTTCACGACAACCACCAGCTCTTAACACACACTGTCCTCTACGAACTCTCAACAACCACTGACTGCCATGAGATCTTAACACGCACTGTGGAGGCGGCTTAATAGTACTCTTTGGCGCAATCTCTGGCGCAGTGGCACAGTGTAGCCACCTTTCATATGCCCCTCCTCCACAGGCCAGAATTTGATGGTATTTTTGCCAGCATTGGTGGTGAAAATACCACCAAATTCGTCCAGAAAAATACAGACAAAAATAAAAGATAATATTAATACCTAAATATCACATAATTAGTTAAAATTTTGGCTTTGCACTGACCTTTTACTAACCTAATATATGAAATACAGTAAGCAATACAACTTCTTTTCATGCATGTGGCTTTACATAATAGTTTACACAATATACAAAAAATCAGTTTATACAAATGTTCACATAAAATGCTCTCAATGATTAATTATACAAAAAAAAGATACTAACAGGTGACATCTTTTCAGTAGAAGCAGTCCATCAGTTGCACCCAGTAAAGTTTAGCAGGTACACCCAGCAACAAGTCACATTAGTTCAGTAGAAGCAGTTCATCAGTGGCACCCAGCAATGTTGAGTTGGTGCAGACAGCAACAAGTGACATCATTTCAGTAGGAGCAGTCCATCAGTTGCACCCAGCAATGTTGAGAGCAGGTGCAGACACCAACAAGTGACACAATTTCAGTAAAAGCAGTCCATCAGTGGCACCCAGCAATGTAAAGCAGGTGCAGACACCAACAAGTGACATCATTTCAGTAGAAGCAGTCCATCAGTTGCACCCAGTAATGTTGAGCAGGTGCAGACACCAACAAGTGACATCATTTCAGTAGAAACAGCTCATCAGTTGCACCCAGCAATGTTGAGTGCAGGTGCAGACAGCAACAAGTGACATCATTTCAGTAAAAACAGTCCATCAGTTGCACCCAGCAATGTTGAGTAGGTGCAGACAGCAACAAGTGACACCATTTCAGTAAAAACAGTCCATTAGTGGCATCAGCAATGTTGATCAGGTGCACACAGCAACAGGGGACATCTTTTCAGTAGAAGCAGTCCATCAGTGGCACCCAGCAATGTTGAGTGCAGGTGCAGACACCAAAAAGTCACATTTCTCAGCAGAAGCAGTTCCATAAAATTCGCTAGCACTGATCACACAGTTCATCAGAGTTTATGAGCACAAATTAAACATGTCCTAGTGTCACACATCATATTGAAAAGTGCAGGTAACAGTTCAGAATATTTATCTTCACTAATGAGACAGTTCAGGCATGAACAATAGTTTGAATACACATACAAATGCTTTTACAGTAAGATACAAATCATAACAAACACACAAATGATATCAGATAATTGTCCTATTAACTATTACAATACACAAATACCAGCAAACCTATAATATTCATGGGTGTCAGTGCAAGCCACTACAAACAAATAAAATAATATTTAGGAGATAGGTGGGTAGGATTAGGAAAGGAAAACACACAGAACACACTCACTCATCTCTCATCCACATTAAGTACTACTGTGTAACTGAATAGTGTTAATTGTGTAAATGTAATTCTGTCAAAATCTGATGTTCATCATGTGTATCAAGTAGTACTGGCAGCAATGTATAATAGTCAATGATAGTTAGTCAACGTCATAGTCATCATGTCAAGACCAATGTTTGCCAAGCCAGATCAAATGTACTGTTGCTGAACAACTGTCAGTGAGCCAAGATATGCAATTACTTCCTCTCTCCAAAAAAAAGTATATACTGCTTAGTTATTTAACAAAGTGTGTGTATAGACTATCTTCCTTCTATTTTAGTGTTCTAGTCTGCTATTTTCATCCTCTTTGTTCCATAAGACCAACAAAAAAAATATGCTCCTCACTTACTTTACCTCTTATACACCAAAACTCCAATAATCATCAGCATCACATAATCTCAATACGTCACTAATACTTCTTCAATACGTCGATACATATAACTCTTATCATCAACATCATTTACCTTACCTCTCGTTCACAAAAACTCCAATAATCATCAACTTCATATAATCTCTATACCTCAATAATACGTCGATAAATATAAACCTCAGCACCAACATCATTTCACTTCCAACACAACTCTTTCCTCTAGTCAGTCTCCTCGAACAAGTACAGATAAAATCATAGTGCAACTTCAATTCAGCATCCCATACAATCCGAAGACACAGTGTCCACACACAACCTCTGTGTAATCCATCTGACCCAAATTTTCTACTCATTATAAATTATAAGATACATTTTGGTTCCTTGTCCATCATTAAATAAAAGAAATGCATACCTGACCTCTAACAGACTTAATTCGAATAACTCTCAGTAATTAAGTACGATTACGGAGTGTGAATGATCATAATATTTCACAGTGTGTACACCACTTCAAGAATTATGGCAAACAGAAGCAAACATGTGGAGTATTTTTGTGTCAAGTGTCACTTCCTATTTCAATTGCTTACGAAAAATGCAGTCTAATAATTGTTAATGGTCTAAACCTAGTTTCGGTCTGTCATGTCGTTAGCCTCCTTCCTATTTGCATAAATTTATACAGCTTCCATAAAACCTCAGCTCATGTGACTTCTATGACTTTCTTGTACTAATGTCGTTCGTCGAATAATAGCAGTTAATTTTTTTATCTTAAAAATATAAGGCACTGAGCGTAAGCAAAACAAGCAATAGCGAGTAAATATACCAGTAGAGAACACAATGTCAACAAGTGGATGCAGCTCAAATCCTACAACGAGGCTCTGCCAAGTGAACAATCTATAATTAATACCATAGTGTGACCTAAACTCTATGTTTGTACACCTTATATCAGCATTTCTATATACCAAATTAAAGAGCAGTTATGGCAACAAAACAGAAATGTGTAAATATATAATCCATACAAAAAGCAGCAAACATATATCTTACGTAATAAACAGGTCATTAGCATCATATCAGCATAAGCAAATAAATGTTCATATGTCATCTTAACAAGTAAACATGGAGGCGCAAGCAGATAAATCACAAAGTATAACTTACATACATAATCAGCACAACTAATCAGGTGACAATTATAATTTAAATAAATAAGCACAGCAGGCACATAATTAAAAAAAAATATGACATCAGCGAAAAAGCAGTGCAGCCAAGCGATGCATAATATATACAAATAACAACCCTGTTCATTAATCAATAATTGTCAAAATCAGTAAATGTACGCAAGCACGTCGCTTCACAAGTAAATTCATAGAACATGAAAGTAGCACATCACGTAATCGCGAGCAGCAAATTACGTCTAAAGTACGTACCTAAGTGGAAATATGTTACCTGAAAAATAAACTCCATTAATAATTACCTTTTTAGTTTATTAGTTTCTTCTTCGAAATTACATTCTTCCTGAAATTTTCTCGATAGCAAGTCGTCTTAACGTCGGACACGCACAGAATTTACCTGAAGTTCTTAAATACTTTATACAACCGTATCCTGCAAAATACTGAATGTTAATAACACAATTCAACAAGTCCTTATAGCTTTATACTGAATTTAATCGGAGAAATTAGACTGTGTATTTGTTTACGGCTGTCAGTGCATTCGCACTGAGCGCTCGATCAGCTGTAGGCGCGTGACGTAGGAAGCTATTGTTTGCGGTCAACGACTGCCTTGTGCGGCGCGCAGACTTGACTGTTGCTTTGAGTATGTGCCGCCGCCAAAACACAGCGCGGTATCCTTGTGCTCTCTGCGTGTTTACATGTAGTTGTTAGTTTCTCTAAAGTATGTCACTCTACAAAAATTTTAACGTTTGATATATGATGTATTCCTTTAGAGCGTCGAGATTTAAGAGTTTCTACTTCGACAGTGTTATCATGTATAATTTTACGAATTCTATATGGACCGTTATAAAGCAGAAAAAATTTGCGACACAAGCCTTTTCCTTTGTGAGACAAACGGTGGGACTTAATTAATACCTTCTGACCAACTGACAAGAATTTTGAACGACCAGGACGCTTAGCTGATTTCTCTCTTCTAGCAGCCGCAGATGCAATATTTCGTAGAGCCAGGTTGACAACTTCAGAATGCCGCAGTTTCCGTGAAGGCGGAAAAGGAACTATTTCAGAAATGCGATTTGTCGGTGCTTTATTTTTTAATATCAATAGAGGCGGTAAAGAAGTTGAGTCATTAGGAAGTTCATTCAGAATGTTTTGAAAAATATGAAGATACTGATCCCAAGTTCTGTGATTCTGATGACAATAAAGGCGGCACAATTTATTGATTTCCTTCATCCATCTCTCTGAAGCATTAGATTGAGGGTGAAAAAGTGAAATGAAAATTGGTTTAATTTTACGACGGTGTAGAGTACGAAGCCAAATTTTAGAACGAAACTGTGATCCATTATCTGATATAACCTTGTTAACATGACCAACTTCTTTAAGAAAATGTTTGATAAAAGCGTTAGATACTGAACGAGCTGTTGCTTTGCGTAAAGGTGTAAAACACACATATTTTGATGTCAACTCCACTGCTACGAAAATGTACGCAAAACCATTAGTAGAACGAACCACTGGACCGAACAAATCGACTGCAGCCATCTCCTTTAATTTCGCTGGAATGATGGGAAACAACGGTGCTCTGTGAGAAATCGTTGGAGGCTTAGCCATTTGACATAATTTACATTTGGCAAGAACAGATCGAATACGTTTTTCCATATTACCGAAGTAACAATTTTCTCGTAATTTGTGAAAGCATTTTCGGGGACCAAAGTGTGCATAACTGAGATGCGTATACCAAATCAGCTTATTAACCCACTCATCAGGAATACAAACTAACCAAACAGAGTTGTCGACCGATTTTCGTTTAAAAAGAATGTTATTGCGAACTAAATAATGCTGTCTAATCTTCACGCTTTCCTTTCTCCTCCACTTCTCCTTAATGTCCTTCCAGATTGGATCCTTATTTTGCTCCTTAGCGATGTCCTGGAGCGAAGACGAAATAAAGTTCTCAAACGCAACACCTTGAATATACATCAAACAAAAATTGTTTTCCTTGCAGTCCTCTTCAGCACTTCGTTTCAAACCCATAGGTGCACGTGATAAAGCATCGGCAACAATATTAGAAGAACCCTGTATGTAAACAATACTAAAGTCAAATTCCTGTAGGTACAACGCCCATCGTGACAATCTGCCATGAGTTAATTTTGTTGACATAAGAAATTCCAGAGCTCGATGATCGGTGTAAACCTTAGTATGTCTGCCAAACAAAAATGTGCGAAATTTTGTAAAAGCCCAAACAACAGCCAAAGCTTCAAGTTCCGTAATCGAATAATTCTTTTCTGATTTAGAAAGAACACGACTTCCAAATGCAATAGTTTTCTGTACTACAACGCCGTTTTCTTCTATCTCTTGAAATAAATGTGCACCTAGGCCTTTGTATGATGAGTCCGTCGCCAAACAAAATTCTTTAGATAAATCCGGATGTGAAAGAAGTGGAGCAGCAACTAAAGCATCACGAAGTTGTTCAAATTCTGACTGAGCTTCCTCATCCCAACACCAATTAGATTTCTTTCCGGATAGTTCACATAAACGAGGTGTGGCCAAATCGTCCAATCTAACAAAACGTCTAAGAAAATTACAGACACCAAGGAAACTACGAACATCACGTTTTGTGGTAGGAACAGCATAATTACGAATAGCATCTAGTTTCTCTGGATCAGGAAGAATACCTTCTGTAGATATAATGTGACCGAGAAATTTCACCTGAGAACGACCAAATTCAGATTTTTCCAAGTTCACTGTCATGCCAACTTTTGCAAAGATACGTAATAATGAGTCCAAAATTTTGTTGTGTTCACTCCAAGAACGTTTAGCGATAAGAATGTCGTCAACATAAGAAGTAATATTGTCACGGAGACAAACAGGTAAAATTTCATTTAAGCTACGAATGAATGCTGCTGAAGATACTGTAAGTCCAAACGGTAATTTCCGAAATTGGTAACAGTTACCAAAGGCTAAAAAGGCGGTGTATTTTCTACAGTCGGGGTGGAGTTCTATTTGCCAAAAACTTGCGCGCATATCAATCGCAGATAAAACTTTAATTCCATGGAAATGTTGAAGAAGTTCATCTAAATTTTGTGGGCGGTCAGTTTCAGGAATGATGATGTTATTTATCTGTCTGGAATCCAGAACCAGACGAATTGATCCATCCTTTTTAAGAACAACGTGTAATGGGCTAGTATAAGGACTGACTGCAGGCTCAATAATGCCCTGATCTAACATGTACTGAAGTTCATTCTTAACCTTGTCTCTGTAAGCCAAAGGAATAGCGTACGTTTTCCCGCGAAATGGTGTGTGTTCTTTTACTTTAAATGAATATTGTAAGCCTTTTATAGTTCCTGTGTGATGACTAAACACTGTAGCATGTGAAGTCAAAATGTGGTGCAGCTCTTCTCTTGCAACGTCATCTGGCACTTCAGCTTTCTTAACCTTTTCATTAATTAATTCTTCGCTATTAATTATATCATCCATCGCGTCTCTGTATCTATTGTCATTATCATGAATAAACACATTGTCGTCATAATGCTCAACGAAAACATCAGAAGTAAGAAACCTTAAACATTTTGCATCTGGTTCAGATCTTGTTAAACACTCGAAAAATTTTAAACATTTCGGCATTCCAGCAACAGTCAAATTTACACTTCCTTCTTTAAAGTTCAAAATTGCCTTATGTGCGTTAAGAAACTCCATACCTAATATAATTTGTGTACTGAGTAATGGAACAATAATAAAATTAGCAGAAAATTCGTATCCTTGACAAATGAAATTTAAGTTGGTCTGTTGTTTGACTTCCACACTTTTTCCAGAAATAGCACCTCGAATTGTAGTTTTAGAAATAGGTAACACAGGACAGGCAATAGTTCTTTCACATATACGAAAAACTGATTCACTAATGACATTCAATGGGCTCCCAGAATCTAAAACTGCAGTGAACTTATTCTTACCCACACATACTTCAATAACAGGATGTAAAAATGCGTCTACATTATTTTCCTTTTCGTCTAATAAAATGTCTCTCATGTCTTCCAGGCGTACGTAGTGTAAAGTCGTAGTGTCATTACTTTCTGAGCCGTCTATATTGCTGCCAGAAGCCGAAGCTGCAAGTCATTGTCGATTGTTTGCGTCACGTCTTTGAGTATTCGCTTCATTTCGCGGATCAATTTCTACGATTTGCACTTGTCTCTCTGAAGTTCTGTCACGTGGAGGATGCCAATTAGGTCCCTCCTGTCTGTTGGATGCAAATTCTTGGCTGTGTCTGTTATTAAAATTTCTGTTCTCCTGTCTGTCTGCATAACTACTCCTTGTGTAATTTCGACCGACACTTCTGAAATTATTGTTGTATCTACTACCCTGATTGTTTCTGTAGAAAGAATTTCTATTACTGTATGAATAATTTCTGTCCTGATGATACCGATTACTGTTTCCGTATGATTGATCATTCCGGTACGAATTACCGCTATTGTCTGTGTAATTTCTGTTAGAACGTCTGTTATTGTCATAGGGCTGGTATCTATTGTCGTGTCTGCTACGTCTGTCATTCTCAAAATTACCCATATAACGCCCGTTCCGATCACTATCTCTTTTCTCTGGAAATCTATTGTAAATACTGTTACTGAAAAAGTTACAAGAGGTCCCGTCGTCGTTGTCATACTCAAGTTCTTGCAACAAAGTCTTAAAAGTCTCAATGTCGTCTTTACATCTTCCGGCCAAAGCAATTTGTCTTATGGATTGTGGCAGCTTAGTTAAACAAATGCGAATTAATTCAGTCGGGCTATAAGGGTTGGACAGGAACTGATTCTTTCGAATCATGTCTTCAAAGTACTCTGCCGGCGTGCGGAACTCAGACTGTTTGAAATTACGCTGCATAATAAGACTGTGTTTAACTCTGTCCTGCGTGTTTTCGGACCAATGTGCCGATAGAAATGCATGATAAAAATCATTTAAATTATTGCAATCTCTAATGAGTGCGCGCATCCGCGTCGCCGGTTCGTTTTCTAAATATCCACACATGAATTCTAGTTTGTGACTTAGTGGCCAATTTGGTGGAAGTGCGTACATAAATTGATCTAGCCATGCACATGGATGTATGTCATTCTTAGAATTGCGGAAGATCTTAAATTTCCGGACGGTCAAAAAGTGTTTATAATCAAAGTTTTCGCCTCGTGGCGACAAAGACCTACCGCGTCTGTCTCGGTCCGAATGTCGATTATTGTAAAGTTCGCGCGCCTGGCGCTCTCTTGTTGCATCCCGTAAATGAAACAAATTATTTTCTTCAAACCCCTCTGCTACCTGTGATTCTAAATTTCTTCTGCTATCTTTTCCTACAATTTCGCCTTCGATCTGCTTGACTTGCTTCCGTAATGCCTCAAATTCCCTTTTCACGCGTTCATTAAATTTTCCCTGATTCTCAACATGCTTATTTATGTTCTGATACTCTTCGGTTTCTGCAAATGGTAATGGGGCTGTATCATCCGAATCTCTGTCCCCATGTAAACTAAGATTTGTCAATTTATCTGAAATTTCCTCAACTCTTTCCGATAAGTCACCTATTTTTTCTTTCTGTTTGTTTACATCTTCCGTAAGTGTCGCGACTCGGGTTTCAGTATTGACACATTTGGTAGTTAACTGTTCATATTGTCGTGTTAGATTATTTATTCTGTCATTTGGTACGGATTCCTCGATTCTTTCAAATATTTCTTCCTTATCCTTTGCACGTTGTAAATTTAACTCTGAAAAATTCTGTACTATCACGCGATCTCTTTCTTCCTGTTCTCTATCCTGTTCCCTTTGTCTGATTTCCACTGCAATTAATCTATTATTGTGAGAATTCAGAATCGGTTGTACTTCTTCCCTGATTTCTTTCTTTAATTCATCTTTCATATTTTTGAAACATGTCCCTATTTGTGAATCTATCCGCGTTTCCAAAGTTCCCATCTCTGTTTTAAATTCAGATCCTAACCGAGTTTCCATTGTTCCCATATCAGTTTTTAATTCAGCCCGTAAAGTTCCCATCTCAGTTTTAATTGTTCCCATCTGTGATCCCAGTGAGTCTAACTTTGTTCCCATATCAGTTTTTAATTCAGATTGAAAATTTAATAGTACACTCATCAACTGCTCCATATTAAATTGTTCAGAATTCTTTTCGCCCCTAACATCTCCCGCAAAACTAACTTCCTTCGTCACAGCTGTAAGGCTATCTGTGTTCGATACTATTTCAGAATCTTCTGTCGTTAATCTCAGATTCTGCGAATTTTCTGATTGAGAAAAATTTTGAAATGGTTCCGGACTATTTTCCCGACTTATTACATTGTTTTCCACCTCATTATCCACCATACTGTTTTCCTCTATTGGAGAGTTCGCCATGTCAACAATTTCGTCCTCACTATTCATCATTTTTCCCTTTTTCATCGATCGCGTAATCATTTACAAAATATACGAAAGATTCGTCACTGTACGAAAATTACACACCGTGACTCTTTATCTCCAACAACACTATTCACACTAGATGTTTCCCTCAAACACGATCAATCGAACAATTGAAATAATTGCACTAAATTGTCAAACCGTTGACAAGACAACAAATTTAATTCTGAGAGAAAAAAAATACCATTAGAAGAATGACAATTACCAAATCTACACATGCAAAATAGACTACAATTACTAACTACAAATTACTACAACAATACTACAGTCTACAATTTTCACAATCAGAAGAATCCAAGGGACGATCCGAAGCAGCGGTCGCCACGTGCATGGGGGCTTAATTAAATATAAATGATTGAAAATGTTTTTTTTTTTTCGTTGCTGTATGTCCGATTACGCAGTGTTTCGTAATCGGTTGGCCCTGACTAGTATTATTACGCTATCTGACTGCAACAAACAATGTAAGAAAATTTTCGTAAATACAGTTAATTAATTAAGTCCCCAGCAACTATAAAACCTACAAAATCCAAGCACAAATGTAACTGTTCTGTATGTGGGAGTGTGACTCAACGTCCACATCTGGCACGGTTCTTTTCCAACAAGACAAGAATTTTTTTAAATACCAACTATGCTGACGTGACAAAAGAAATTTAGAAAAACTGTAATTGCGTAAGAAAACCAGAATTCACTCTAATACAAGAACACAAGCCAGATGCTTTGTTGACTGAACCTGTAGTGACGCATTATTTCAGATACACAATTAATAAAAGAGCATTGTAAGTTTTACCTTCATATATATTGACGAAATGCACACAATAACATCTGCTATCTCTCCCATCAAATAACTGCATAAAACATGGAACAACACTCTTTACTACAACATCTTACTCCAACTTCACGACAACCACCAGCTCTTAACACACACTGTCCTCTACGAACTCTCAACAACCACTGACTGCCATGAGATCTTAACACGCACTGTGGAGGCGGCTTAATAGTACTCTCTGGCGCAATCTCTGGCGCAGTGGCACAGTGTAGCCACCTTTCAACTATCATTCCCGATTATAAATAAACCATGGAACATGAACAGAGAAAAAGAAGCATACAAAACATAGCTATTATTGTATTACAAGTAATACCATTCCCATTTAAAGTTGCTTTCCCAGGTTCTATCTCTGAGCTCCAACTTATTTTCATAAGATGCGTCCCACATTTCATTGCTTTTCCTGGAGCTCATGGGTAATACATTACAATACCTCTTGCTAGCAAGAGTGGATCTTAAAGTATCATTTAGAGCTTGACGTGATAGAAAATAGAAGGTCACGGGGCTACATTCATCGACTCCTGATTTACGTTCAGGTTGTCACATTCAAACACAGTGACAGCTCATTCTGTCTCGTGTCACCGTATGCAGATGTCATGCCTACTGACTTTTCTGGATGATTGAAATCTCTCTACAGCACGCTTAATGACCACTGAATGACAAACACTGATCACGCTCAACAATGGACTTTAGCCTCCGAGATAACTTCTTTATTTGGTAGTATACATGTACCACTGCAGTTCATGGAAGTACTATATCCATTGTAGTTAATTTAAGTAACTACCACCACTAAAAAGAGTAACACAACATGTTCTTGTTTCTTAATTATGACCCTTTCCACAAGCAGGCGTCCAGGACAGATATTTTGAGTAATACAATGTATCTGTTACAGTTGTTACAGTGCAAAAATTAATTCCGGACTTTATTCGAAAAATTAAAATTTAAAATTTTGTAAATTGTAGTGAACGACGGAGTATGGAAGCCAGCCAGTTTCCCCCTTCCGTTATTCAGCTTGTCAGTAGTTTGTCTTTCTATGTTTGAGTTACTACAACCCCATAACACATGGTCTAAAGTGTCACTAACTCCTGTGCATACACACATGGCGTCGTTGAGTGCTCTGAAACGATGACAGACTCTTCAGTTTTTTTGTGTCCCGTTGGCATCAGTCTAAAGTTAAAAGGTACAAGTGAATTAGCTGACATGTTCTTCGCTGCCATGAATACATGTCTGTATTATTATCATAGTCTTTCACCAGTTTTGTTCCCATTGTGTCGTAACTGCAATTTGCAACAATTATGTCTTGAAAAACAAGGGGGTTTCTGTTCTTTAATGTCCTCTTTGTGCAGCTATTCTACCAGTTCATCACGGTATAGATGCTGTCCAAAACTTTGGAAACACCACAAGAGAAGAGTGCTTGAACATAAAATACAGGTGTTAGCCAAGTCTGCAGGTTGCGCTGTCGTATTTTATCACGAAACGCAGACGTGCAGTGTCCTCAGTACGTTTCAAGTAGCAGCCATGATCACAGTTCTGTTCTGTGTACAAAAGGGTTCAAATGGCTCTAAGCACTACGCGATTTAACATCTGAGGTCATCAGTCCCCTAGAACTACTTAAACCTAACTAACCTAAGGACATTACACTCATCCAATTCCGAGACAAGATTTGAACCTGTGCCCGTAGCAGCAGCGCGGTTCCGGACTGAAGCGCCTAGAACCGCTCGGCCACAGCGGCCGGCTTCTGTGTACATGTGAGTGCACTATGTCGGAGAAAAGTTAATTTGAACGTAGGGAGATTTTTGGTGCTCGTATTGTAGGTGCTTCCGTAACCATGGGAGCTGAAGTGTTTGGTGTTTCAAGAAGCACCATATCGAAGATATAAATCGCATACTGGGAAGCGAAAAGCATCAACCGCTAAGTCACAACGCGGACGTAAGTGTTTGATGAATTATCGTGACGGACGTTAACTGACGAGGATTGTGACGAAAAATAAGCGGACGGCAGCTGCAAAATCACTGCAGAACTGAATGTCAGACTCGCGAACCCTGTCATCGCCAGAGCAACACGAGAAGGGAATTGCAGGGTGAGCTCCTGCAAATTCCCGTAACAGAAAAGCATGGTGCCGAAGCCATAATACACGGACGATGGAGCTATGAATGAATATCATTTGGTGGGATAAGTCTTGTTCCACACAGATTCCAAAATCTCGCTAAGTTTACTTCCCAATAATGAAACATTAGGGGAGGGGGCCTGTTGGTGATGATTTTGACCCCATGGTTATCTTGCCGCATTACTGCCAACCATTTTGGCTTTTCAGGTCCATCCCACGGCTCAATGAGTATTCCCAAATGGAGCTGCTTTCCAAGACGACAGGATCCCTGTCCACACACCTCGAATCGTCCAGGACTGGTTTTTTGAGCAATATTGAGCCTTTTTGGTCTACTTTGGAGAGAAGGATGCGTGGTCGGTATCCTTCTCATCATCGTCATTTGATCTTGCCACTATTTTGCAGCAATAATGATGTAAGATTCCCTTGAAATCATACAGGACTTATATATATATATATATATATATATATATATACACACATTCCCAGCCAACTGGAATGCTACAGTTTCCTTTACATCGTATTAGGCACGATAATGTGTTTATTTTTTCTTTGTCGTGCTTCCATATTTTTGTTCTATCCCTTGTATTTAACTCCCAGCGCAGCTTTAGCTAATGATAAGGCCAATTAATCACTAGCCACATTCAAATGTACATCTTATTTCCTCGGTTGGACCATTATGATTTGTTACTCTGACAATATAATGCCGCAACTGCTAAACAAGACCATTGCACCTCTTAATCAGCAGACCAATGTCTTAATATTTTAGATCATTCAGGTTGATTTTATAAGGGAGACTTGTTTTTCCTCCCGCCAGTCATTTATTTTTGTAATCACTTTACTTAAAAGTTAAGTTAATAGTAGTTTAACCTCAATCTATTAAACACATCAAAAAAAGTTTTGCATCACCTCCTTACCGAACGTACCCGGACCTGTACAGAAAATTGGAATAGAGATCAAAATAAACATAAATTCCGCCCTTTTTATTGCACATGAAAACCACGCATTGCATGTTGTACCACCATACAGCGAGACCTTCAGAGGTGGTGGTCCAGGTTGTTGTACACATTGGTACCTCTAATGCCCAAAAGCACGTCCTCTTGCATTGATGCATGCCTGTATTCGCCTTGGCATACTACCCACAAGTTCATCAAGGCACTGTTAGTCCAGATTGTCCCACCCCTCAGGGGGGATTCGGCGTACATCCCTCAAAATCGTTGGTGGGTCAAATCGTCCATAAACATCCCTTTTCAGCCATTGATAACATTTTTATAGACAAATCAAAGGAACAAAATCATATCATAAAACCTGTAATAAATGGACTATCAGATCATGACATGCAGCTCCTTGTTTTAGATGTAAATTCTAAGCAGATTATCAAGACTGCTAAATCTGAATACAGGAGAGTATTCAATCAACCAAAAATTGAGTGTTTTAGAAAACTGCTCAAAGATATGAACTGGAAAGATGTTTATAGTGCTCATGACATGAATGAAAAATATAACACATTCATGAACAATGTCAGTACCATGTTTGAAAACTGTTTTCCTCTAAAAGTTACTCAAATTAAACAGAAGTCTATAATAAAACCATGGATCACACAAGGAATAAAGATTTCCTGTAAGACAAAAAGGAAAATGTATCTGTCGACCAAGAATAGCTCCAATGCTGATGATTTAGCTAAATGCAAGGAATACTGTAAAATATTGAAAAAAGTAATTCAGACATCTAAACAAATACAATACGAGAAGAAGATAGCAATGTCAGGGAACCAAATAAAAACAATATGGGATATAGTGAAAGAGGAGACTGGTAGAACCCAAAAGGAACAGGAGCAAATAGCACTAAGGGTAGATGACACATTAGTAACCGATGGGCATAATGTGGCAAATCTATTTAACAAGTACTTTATATCTGTTACTGATAGAATGGGATTGTCAGGATCAGTAAATAATGCCCTTGAATATCTGAAACTAGCCTTTACAAATAGCTTCAGGTACATGAATATGTCACTCACTTCACCAAAAGAAATAACTTCCATAATAAAATCTTTAAAAACAAAGCATTCTAGTGGTTACGATGAAATACCAACAAAGTTAATAAAGGCATGTTCTTGTGAGTTTAGTACAATTCTAAGTTACTTGTGTAACCAGTCAATTATAACTGGGACATTTCCTGATTGGCTAAAATATGCAGATGTTAAGCCTCTATTCAAGAAAGGGTATAAAGAGATGACATCAAACTACAGGCCGATTTCACATTTGCCAGCATTCTCAAAAATTTTTGAAAAAGTAATGTACACGCACCTTCTCAAACATCTGACCACAAATAAAATATATTATCAAGAACACAGTTTGGATTTCTGAAGGGTTCTGATATCGAAAAGGCTATTTATACCTATAGTGAAAATGTACTTAATTCATTAAATAACAAGTTACAAGCAGCAGGTATTTCCTGTGATTTCTCAAAGGCATTCGATTGTGTAAACCACAACATCCTTTTAAATAAATTAGAATTCTATTGTGTCACAGGCAGTGCTGCAAAATGGTTCAAGTCATACCTCGCTAACAGGAAACAAAGGTTTTCAGTGCAAGGGACTAGTAAATTAAGTCATCAGTCATCATAAGAATGGGAAGAAATTACATGTGGTGTCCCACAAGGATCCATCTTAGGGCCATTGCTTTTTCTTGTGTACATTAATGATCTCTCATCAGTTACACTGCCAGAAGCGGAGTTCGTTTTGTTTGCAGATGACACAAGTATTGCAATAAATAGTATGTCGAGTGTAGTTCTAGAAAGATCTGCTAATGATATTTTCATGGATATTAATAAATGGTTTAAAGCCAACTCACTGATATTAAACTTCGAAAAGACTCACTATATGCAATTCAGAACCTGTAAGAGGTTTCCACCCAACATATGCATAAAGTACGAAGAACAGCAGATAGAAGAGGATGACAGTCTTAAATTCCTGGGATTACAACTTGATAATAAATTCAGTTCGGAAGAGCACACCACTGAACTGCAGAAACGCCTTAACAAATCTGTATTTGCAATTCGAGTATTAGCAGACATAGGCGACATAAAAGTGAAAAAGCTTGCATACTTTGCCTACTTTCATTCCATAATGTCATATGGTATAATATTTTGGGGTAACTCTTCAAGTCAAACAAAAGTTTTCAGAGTCCCAAAGCGCGTAATACGTATTATTTGTGGAGTAAACTCACGGACGTCTTGTAGAAACCTCTTCAAAGAACTGGGTATACTAACTACTGCCTCTCAGTATATTTACTCCTTAATGAAATTTGTCCTAAATAATATATCTCTTTTTCCAACAAACAGCTCAGTTCATACATACAATAGCAGGAACAAAAATGATCTGCACAAGGACTTAAAAGCACTTACTTTAGTTCAAAAGGGGGTCCACTACTCAGGAACATTCATCTTCAATAATTTGCCAACAAACATAAAAAATTTAGTTACAAATAAAGATCAGTTTAAAAGGAGCCTGAAAGACTTACTAGTGGCCAACTCCTTCTACTCCATTGACGAATTTTTTAATAGAAACAAATTATGTGTTGTATGTATTCATAGTATTAGTATTGTTATTTAAGCTTTAAAAAAAAGTGACATGTTCCACATCCACGAGGATCTCCTCAACACGGATCTATGGAACGAAAAACTAATCTAATCTAATCCCAGGCATGTGCGATAGAGTTCACGGCTGGAGAAGATGCTGGCCACTCTAGTCGAGCTATGTCGCTATCCTGAAGGAAGTCATTCACAAGATGTGCACGATGGGGGCGCGATTTGTCGTCCATGATGAAGAATGCCTCGCCAATATGCCGATATGGTTACACTATGGGTCGGAGGATGCCATTCACATAGCGTACAGCCATTAGGGCGCTTTCCATGACCGCCAGCGCCATACGTGTGCTCCACACAATGAAACCCCAGAACAGCTGGGAACCTCCAGCTTGCTGCACTCGCTGGACAGTGTGTCTAAGGCGTTCAGCCTCACCGGGTTGCCTCCAAACACGTCTCCAACGATTGTCTAGTTGAAGGCATGTGCGACAGTGAAGAGAACATGATGCCACTCCTGAGCGATCCATTCGGTATGTTGTTGGGCCCATCTGTACTGCACTGTATGGTGTCGTAGTTGCAAAGATCGGCATTGGCGTCGGGAGTGAAGTTGCGCATGGCACATAGTTTGAGTCATAACACGACGTACTGTGGTTGCACAAAAAGCATTACTCAACTTGGTGGCATTCCTGTCAGGGTTCCTCCGAGACATAAACCGTAGATAGCCGTGGTCCACGCCCTTGGGCTGTCTGAGCGAGGTGTAGCGGCACCACCCTTACACGCAACAGCAGTTGCGAAGGCAAATAGAGGCCACAGTTGAGTAGAACTGCCAGAGAAGTGACACACAACAGTTTCCATGGCCTAAGTCACAGGCCGAAGGGGGCCACTGGCCAACCTAAGTGTTCCGCATATGTGACGCGAAGTGGCGTGCTTGGCAAAACAGAGGCGCACAACCAAATAGAAATAGGTGCCGTTTCCTTACGAGATTCATGCAAGTGTGGCAGCTCTCCTGGACGGCTGGGCACGTCACACCTCCAGCTACACGCACTAGCAGATGGGGCGCAGCGTCCCAGTCCACGGCAGGTCGTTGGTTCGACGCTCTGAGGCTGACGCGGGATCCACAGCCAACCAGCGGCAGTTATTTGGCTTGCTACTGCAGGCAGTCGTCCTGGCGTCCAACACACGCCGGAGGCATTCCGAGGCTAGAGCCGCAGATTCGGACGCCAGATCACAGGCGCTTGTTGGCACTGCAACTCGGGCCATGCTGGCAAGGAGGACGCGTGGCGTGGGCATTTTGTGGTTGTCAGCCGGCCGCGCTGTGGCTCCCAACGAAGCAGCGCTGAGACAACAATGATGGTGGCCGCTGAGTTGGCTGCTGGCACGGCCATCCTGACGTCACCGGAACTCTGCGGGCCACCAAGGAAGGCTTGACACAGCACTGAGTTGCACAGGTCGCTGGGGTGCTTTCTCGGGGTTGCGGGGCCCAGTGATCCAACCGAGGTGTACAAGGACACTGTAGTTGAAAACAATAAATCATTTGGAAACCTTGGACGACATTTAATAAGGCAACTCCCTGGCTAACCCCCCACTACATTTGGTGTCTTCCCATTACATTTGGTCAGCCTGATACATTTGGTGTCAGAACCAGCCACTACATTTGGTATCACTCACTGCAGAGGCATATCGTCGACAGTTCCTGTCCCTCTGTATCTCCTCCATGTCCGAACAACATCCCTTTGCTTCACTCCGAGATGCCTGGACACTTACCTTGTTGAGAGCCCTTCCTGGCACAAAGTAACAATGCGGACGTGATCGAACCGCGATACTGACCGTCCAGGCGTGGTTGAAGTACAGACAACAAGAGCCATGTACTTCCTTCCAGGTGGAATGAGTGGAACTGATCGGCTGTCGGATCCCCTCCGTCTAATAGGCGCTGCTCATGCATGATTGTTTACATCTATAGGTGGGATTAGTGACATCTCTAAAAAGTGAAGGGGACTGTGTCTGTGATACAATATCCACACTCAATGTCTATCTTAAAGAGTTGTGGGAATTGGGGTGATGAAAAACTTTTTTTGATGTGTGTATTAACAATTATATCAATATCATTTTTTCGTCCAGCTCCCTACAATATCTATTTTGCAAGAAGATATTACCTTCCCTTCATTCTAATTATTCTGTAGTACTTTCTCACTGCCAAAGTTAACAACTATTTGTCCATACTGATTTCTCTAGGTCCCATAAGAAACTTCCATCTAATGGTCCATGGACTTTCTTCTAGATGTAGTTCAAGGGCGTCCTTTCATTTGATTACAGACACGGGTCTATCCCGAAACTGTTCCTGACAGTAAGACCATCGCTGGTGCTCAATGGAGCTACCCCATCGGCTAAACGCCATTATTCAAGTAAGTGGGGTACAAGATCATCTTATAACAAGACAAAGTAATCTTCAGACTGGGATATGTACCTCACTAAATACATATTAACGTACATACTACGAAGTTTATTGCACAGTGACACATGTAGATTGATTAGGTGGAAAATATCAAGAACACGTCTTCTCAAACGTGTGTCATGGCTTGTTGTTAAGGTTATCAGTTATCTGCCCGATTCAGCAAATAAGAAATTTTTGACCTTGTGCAACTGAATTTATTTGTGTGAACGAAACATATTTCTGCTGTTCAAACTAGCCATCTTCAATGGTATATTATTTGATTATGCATATTTTGGTATTATGTCTATCATGAATCTCAGCAGCTCTTTTAAATCTGTTCCTGTTTACAATCATATAGTTGTGTTTGCCTTTCTCTTTTCCAAGTTAGGCTACACTCATTTTATATTCTACCCATGCATAAATTTGTTGTTCTGTTGTACTAAATGCACATGGTATGGGTTTCTTCCAATTGATGTGTCAGATTTAAACATTCCAGAATGACAATTTCACTCTGCAGCAGAGTGTGCGCTGATATGAAACTTCCTGGCAGATTAAAACTGTGTGCTGGGTAGAGCACTTGCCTGCGAAAGGCAAAGGTCCCGAGTTCGAGTCTCGGCCCGGCACAAAGTTTTAATCTGCCAGGAAGTTTCAGATTAAAAGATTGATTGGCACATTTCACGATTACATGCTCCAGGACTTAGTAAGGGATCATGGTAGCTGTAGAGGATGCGGCGTGGAGTGTTGGGGAGGTGACAGAGGAGGGATGGGAGTGGGGCATTTTCTATGTGTGTGTCTCAGCTTTTTTATGGTAAACTCTGAATTAGTGTGCATAATTGTATTCTGCTATTGCTCTTATGGTCATTTAATTTTCATATTTCCGTTTTTATTTACGGCTTTCTTCATGAAATATTATTCCTTTGCAGTCAGCACTTCCCTTCTTTTATTGCGATGGCTTAAGATTGCCATAACTATTTTAATCCCAGTAAATGTCCCGGATATGTGGAGAAGGTACAATCACTCTTCAGCTCCTTTAGATGCTCATTGTACCTGTCACTAAAATCTCTTGTAGTCATCCACTGGGATAAAACAGTCGTACCGCACAACAACAAAAGACAGGATGTGCTGACTGTAATGGAAGAGTATTTCATATAGTTGGCCTTAAATAAAAATGAAAATATGCTCAGTAAATAAAAGAGCAATAACAGAAGAACAATACTAAAACTTATTGTCAGTTTACCATAAAAAACAAATTGACACACACACTACCACACAAATAGTGACGCACCAGACGCCCTCATTCCTGGTTGACATTGGAGTGGCATTAGCGTAGACGATGATTCAAATCCGCATCCAGCGCTCCAGATTTATGTTTCCTGTGATTTCCTTAAGTCAGTTCATGGACATACCAGGATGGTCCTTAAAAGTGTGTAACATGAATCACATGCTGTCGTTCAGTACTACCATTCCATAAGCCACATTATCAATGAATATACACGTGGAGGATCCTGTATAAAACAAATTTCGGCCTAGTGGACTGCTGATAAAATTTCGTATGTTATTGACATATTTCACTGAGAAATTTAGAAGAGCATACATAAGTACCTTAACCAATGAAATTTACAACTCGGCAATTCTTTTGACGCAAAGATTGCATTTAACACTTATATAACACACTGACTGAACAGTATCTGTAATAAGTTCTTTCAATGAACAAAGAAAAATAATTTATTAACATTTCCCAAATATAAATAAATGCTATACCCTGAAATATCTGAACTGTTTAAACTTAGAAATAAAATTTCTATGTAATAAAAATATTCAGCAAATTGTATTTTATCTAATGGACTGTTAAAAGTGTGTTTCTTGTGTAGTTTTGATATATTTCCCTCCTACTTGCAAATTTTCGTATTTCTTAACCATCGTAACATAAAATTTTCTTTGACACAAAACTACATTATGGTACTGGATTAAATATTATATGAAATAATGTTCTCTGTAATGTAAGCTATGTAACAATTAATTGTATTTAGTAAAATTCGAGAATAATTACACCTGCCAACATGTTGAGCGTTATGGTATATTTCACCAATGGTATACTTACTAGGAAACATTTGGCATACGTAACACAAATGTAAGATATCATTTACATAGTAGCTGTAACCATTAATGGAATGGACGGCCAGAAGAACATGGTATGTCGCATTTAGTGATTTTACAGGAAGTGTGTTTGTTCCGTGTACACTCAGCTTAAGCAGGGAAGTGCTGCATTGGCTACATACCATGTTATTCCACTGCACTTGCCATTTGTAGTAATGAGTAAAGAATTATACAATAACACAAAATCATTCCAGAATCAGACATGTATTATTACGAATGTAGTGTACAGCATTTAACAATACACACTAATCAACATATTTGACACAGCACACTTTAAAACAGAGCACACAACAGATAGAAAATTTTTGTGAATGTGGTGGTATCTTATTTGTACGTCAACAGAGTAATATTCAACACAACTAATGACATCAAATTTGCTGCTCGCCATTACCAAAATTGACATTTCATCTGCTATCCACACATTGAACCAGAACATGTAGCAGATTTATTCTGAGGACAGGTTCTGGCAGAAGTCCCGATGTTCTTATTTACCCATAAACTGAATCATGTCTACCAGATCGACGTTTTTTTCTCTTTGCTGAACAGAAGCAACATCAGGTACACGAACTGCATCCGATCGGGGTCAAATAACTCGAAAGTAGGTGGAAACACTGGATGACAACTCCACAATTGCAGAGGATTGTGTGATAACCTTGAATGAAGTGAAAAAGGGTCATCCTGTGACATTCTGAGCCACATAAAATGTATTATTTTTACGTTGCCTTTTTTAGTCCATCCAACATTCACTGACTTTTTTTTAAGTCGTTGTGGCTCATTTCGGTCACGGAGAATGGTTTATCCATCCGACATATGGCAATGACATGTTTCCAGTTTGCAGAAACCATAGGTTTAAATACGTTTTTGTGACGTTCAATGAGGGCAAAGTCCTGGTCATATGGTAAGAAGCTATGGCCAAAGACAAATTTCTGCTCTAGTTCTATAAAATATCTACTACAAATCAAATACATATTTAAGTAAACAATGCAGCATTTGTCCTCGCCAACGAAACAGTTGCTTAGTTTCTGAAAATTTGTCACGGTATGTTTTAATATGGATAACCTATCTTTTTTCGAGCCCTGGGGTACACTAATTTCGTCCCAGGGGGTACGGCGTGACGCCAGGAAGGGGATCTGGCCTCCCTCTGACACTAACATCGCCACATCAATAGTAACAAGGCCGACCCCTCGGTGAAGTGGGCAAAGGCACTAGAGAATGACGATGATGATGTTGGCTGAACTTGCTGAAAAAAAGTTAAACTGAAATCATGGTCAAATACTCATTAATACAATGTCAAAATGGCCGTGATCTGATTAATGAATGGTGTGTACATTTCTGTAACAGATATATCAGGGCTTAAGTGGTCCTTAACCGACGGATTCCAATTGCAGTAACTTGGAATTTCCGCGAAACTCTTTATATGTGCTCGTATTAAATCGTGAATATCATTATCAACTGCATGAGACCTATTTGTGTGTAATCCTCTTCTGTCTTGGCAGGTATGTCTCCATTCTTAATTTTCTATTGGAGAGTTTCTATTCGCCATGGTTTACAAAAAAATAGGAGGTCCCTCCTCCACAGAAAGGTTAGAGTAGAAATAGAAAAGGTGGATAGGCGTCAATTAGCACGCCAAGCCTTTATGTGTGTGTGGGAGGGGGGGGGGGGGGGGGGAAGGGGGCAAGGTGTTGTGGCTGACCAAGGAAGTGTGAACATCTAAAGAGCTCAGTACTAAAAGGCATGATAACGACCAGAAGCAGAAATAATACTTTGCATCAAGTGCCATGACTGCGTAATTCTGTGTTGCTCCATGGCCAGAGAAGACCACACACACTTTCAGGCAAAGTAATGTTTAGTTTTGCACGATGATACATAAAACAGTATTTCCTGAAGTTTGCGCTTCTTATGTGTTAATGTGAAGCTTATGCCACTTAACCTGATGTATCCTAATCGTTAACCTCGTTAGGTTTATATTCTAATTCAATGAAGAGTCCGAGCTTCAAACCAAAGCGAAAATACTGAGATAAAAAGCTGAAATCGTATTAAATAAGTGTAGAATACCTGAAACAAGTGTTACAGGTTTGAAAGTACACCTTTGTTTAAAGAGGTCCAAGTGGTGGTCAAAGTTCCTAAATTCATTTTAAAGTAAAATACTGTTTAATTTTATACGTGAGTTGGCCTCAGTGACAGTAATCATATTTGTGTGTGTGTGTGTGTGTGTGTGTGTGTGTGTGTGTGTGTGTGTGTGTGTGTGTGTATATATGTGTGTGTATGTGTGTGTGTGTGTGTGTGTGTGTGTGTTT
The DNA here is from genome assembly GCF_023864345.2 of Schistocerca serialis cubense. Taxonomy (NCBI): domain Eukaryota; kingdom Metazoa; phylum Arthropoda; class Insecta; order Orthoptera; family Acrididae; genus Schistocerca; species Schistocerca serialis. Next base: position 152,833,626 of record NC_064639.1, read on the forward strand.
TGCGTTTGCATTGATTTGTGTGCGTATGCTGTCTAATAATATGGAAGACGCCTTTAGGCGGAAAGCTTACTTATTTTTATAGTCTATTTGTTGTGATTATCTGCAACTCAGCATCTCCGCTATATGGTGAGTAGCAACTTATCCTGTTCATTATATATGTTTACAAATAATAATAATTAAAATCATTTAATCGTTTCAATAAGTATAAAGATTTTGAGTAGAGACAGAGTTTAATAAACTGACTACAAGGCATAACAGATCAAAAGGCTGCACCGTGTGTATATGATAATCGGTTGGCACCCAGTCTGTTCATTTATGTTTGTTCAGATATTTTGCTAGTATCCATTCTTGTTTCTGTTTGTCAAATAAAAATATTTAATAGGAGAGTTTAACAGTTCTCACATGTTGTAGTTATGACATCATAAAATTGTCAAAGGTAGTTTATTGAATTTCTGAGAACACTGTGCTTTAAATGTGTGTACAGCTGAATCTTTACTCTGAAATACCTGGTATCAATAAAAAAATAATAACAGTTGCGGGGTCGCCATTAGTATATCACGATCTGTGAAATTCTGAGGCTCATCAATAGGAACATAAATCAATAGGAATGCAAATGGTGTTCATGGTAGTAAAATAAAATACTTTATTTCAAACGTACTCTTTAAGTACAATTTCAAGGCTACTCCATTGCCTAATTATCAGTAATTTTCCCTGTTAGGTGGTCTAGTGGAGGAATCAGTTTTCATTACTTGCAGAAAGTGAACGGGATACGTTAGTGTGAAGCAGTTTGTTGCACAATATTTGCCAGAAAGTAGCATACTTTATGAATGTCTACTTTGCTAGGCATGCTACTGCATTTGTATCCAATTACGAACATTTTCTGCAGTTCTTTAACATCGGAAAATCCCTACTATAACTCAGCAACTTCGCTCATTCTTTGCTGGCGACCATTCTTATTTTGCCTTTCCATGCACTTGTGCTCTGTGACTACAGATAATTTGTTTGATTTCGATTGTAATCGCTTTTCACGCTTTCAGTACTTTGCTCATGCAGAAGACGAAACAGTCCGATTAACTTTTCAAATAGTATCCCATCACGGTCATCTCGAGACCCTTTAAAAGGGTGCGTTGAAATTACTATATTTGTGTCCTCTTATAGTGTTATAAGTATGCTAATATATATTTACAGAATTCTGATTTAAATTTCTAAACATCGTTTCGAAATATCTTGTCTAAGTCAGAAACCAACGGAAGTAACTGCTTTTATACACACCATCATCCTCAAGTATGTTTATTGACAACTAGATGTTACCAGGGTTGTGCTCGGATATAAATAGTTTTCTTTTCATGAGTGGTGGTGAATAAATAGTCTACTGTAAGTGCAATAAAATCAGCTGCCCGCACATGCCTGCCTGTCTGGGTAAGCATAGCTTGTGATGTGCAAAATGGTTCAAATGGCTCTGAGTACTATGGGACTTAACTTCTGAGGTCATCAGTCCCATACAACTTAGAACTACTTAAACCTAACTAACCTGAGGACATCACACACATCCATACCCGAGGCAGGATTCGAACCTGCGACCGTAGCGGTCGCGCGGTTCCAGACTGTAGCGTCTAGAACCGCTCGGCCACTCCCGTCGGCTGTGCTGTGCACCCCCACACTCTCCCCTCAACCAAACTCTCCCAATGCACTTTACACCAGCATGTGAAGCATTGCAGCCAAGCTGTGCACACAAATGGGCATGGACACGAGCATGCATCTATGCATAGTGCTATTGAAGTAGCTATACATTATACATAGTGTACATTAGGCAACAGATAGTGTGGAAATATGGATTAAACACATCAAAGGTTGTATTTTCTTGTACGCATTAGTCTGAATCGTGGCGTGTAGCATATATCAACCAATAAAACCATTTTCACAGCTGTGGTAAACATATAAAGTCAAAGAGTAAATAACTTTTTCAAAGATTAAATATTTTTCAGTGATTCGCGTAATAGTCTTCGAATCAGTAAACATCTTGTACTACATAGGTTCTAAAGCAACCTGGGCTCTCCCTCAGGGTTCAAGCCATCTCCATACCAAACTTCATTGAAATTGGTTCAGCGGTTTAGTCGTGAAAACATAGGAGACATAGTTACTTCCGCATTTTAACGATAGTATGTATAAAACTCTCAGTTATGATATCTTTTTTCCCGTGATCCTATTTTGGTTAAATAAGACCTACACGGCGCCTGACGCTATACTCAAATTACATGCGAAAACCCGATGAAAATTCGTCTAGTAGTTTTGGAGAAACGTGTTCAAGTAGACAAACAGTTTTACAGATTAATTGTTGGTATACACATATGTTGTATGCTATGACATTTTATTTTATTTTATTTTACGTACTTTAGTTTTGAAGTAATATGTTTTAACTTATTTGCCAAGTAGGTCGGAGGATGGCCGTTGCCGACCGAAACTGTTCATTTCGATTGGTATTATTGTGATTGTGTGGGACAATTAATTATTTTCAAAACAATCAACCACTGAGCGTCTCCAGCTCGACTAAAATATCGGCCTTTCCAGGAAGTGGTGTGTCGCCTTGCTTCGCGACGCCACTTTATTTAGCACACTACGCAGCAAAACGACCGGTGAAAACAGAGGTAGCCTCTGTCGGTCCATCGGGCACCCCTTTGTACATTGTTCTCCGGGCGAACGACCAGACAGTCGGGGTGAAATGAGGCGAGACCAAAACTTTCCCCCGAGTCGCGGACCGCCTAGGGATCTGCCGCAGTGACAGCACACTTTTTATAATGAGAGAGAGCTACCCTCTGTGTGCCGCCAAGCGCCTACAAATATAATGGCCTCGTGCCATTGTCCGAAGAGCTCGTTTCCGGAAGACGCAATTATAAGTCGCGATCCCTCTTACGCAAAGTCTTGCCGACCGTAATTAACTATGGACCGACGTCCTCTGCCGCAAGTTCGTTACCCCCGCAGATCCAACGCTTTGTGGTGAACAGGAGGGGTACCTATCATGTTTCCAGAGACAGAAAACGCTTACATTTTACCTTACCCGATTGTGGGTACACTTACAGCGTCAGAATGGATAAAAGTTTTAGAGGTAGGCGACTTATCTAAAATATTTACGGAAAGGAAGTAGAAAAATTAAAACTGGATCGTCGCAAAAGGCAAGTCGTATAACTTATATAAAGAGTAATTACGAAGACAGGCCGCTTGAGTAACTTATCGACGTTGAATGATACGATGAATTACACTCCTGGAAATGGAAAAAAGAACACATTGACACCGATGTGTCAGACCCACCATACTTGCTTCGGACACTGCGAGAGGGCTGTACAAGCAATGATCACACGCACGGCACAGCGGACACACCAGGAACCGCGGTGTTGGCCGTCGAATGGCGTTAGCTGCGCAGCATTTGTGCACCGCCGCCGTCAGTGTCAGCCAGTTTGCCGTGGCATACGGAGCTCCATCGCACTCTTTAACACTGGTAGCATGCCGCGACAGCGTGGACGTGAACCGTATGTGCAGTTGACGGACTTTGAGCGAGGGCGTATAGTGGGCATGCGGGAGGCCGGGTGGACGTACCGCCGAATTGTTCAACACGTGGGGCGTGAGGTCTCCACAGTACATCAATGTTGTCGCCAGTGGTCGGCGGAAGGTGCACGTGCCCGTCGACCTGGGACCGGACCGCAGCGACGCACGGATGCACGCCAAGACCGTAGGATCCTACGCAGTGCCGTAGGGGACCGCACCGCCACTTCCCAGCAAATTAGGGACACTGTTGCTCCTGGGGTATCGGCGAGGACCATTCGCAACCGTCTCCATGAAGCTGGGCTACGGTCCCGCACACCGTTAGGCCATCTTCCGCTCACGCCCCAACATCGTGCAGCCCGCCTCCAGTGGTGTCGCGACAGGCGTGAATGGAGGGACGAATGGAGACGTGTCGTCTTTAGCGATGAGAGTCGCTTCTGCCTTGGTGCCAATGATGGCCGTATGCGTGTTTGGCGCCGTGCAGGTGAGCGCCACAATCAGGACTGCATACGACCGAGGCACACAGGGCCAACACCCGGCATCATGGTGTGGGGAGCGATCTCCTACACTGGCCGTACACCACTGGTGATCATCGAGGGGACACTGAATAGTGCACGGTACATCCAAACCGTCATCGAACCCATCGTTCTGCCATTCCTAGACCGGCAAGGGAACTTGCTGTTCCAACAGGACAATGCACGGCCGCATGTATCCCGTGCCACCCAATGTGCTCTAGAAGGTGTAAGTCAACTACCCTGGCCAGCAAGATCTCCGGGACTGTCCCCCATTGAGCATGTTTGGGACTGGATGAAGCGTCGTCTCACGCGGTCTGCACGTCCAGCACGAACGCTGGTCCAACTGAGGCGCCAGGTGGAAATGGCATGGCAAGCCGTTCCACAGGACTACATCCAGCATCTCTACGATCGTCTCCATGGGAGAATAGCAGCCTGCATTGCTGCGAAAGGTGGATATACACTGTACTAGTGCCGACATTGTGCATGCTCTGTTGCCTGTGTCTATGTGCCTGTGGTTCTGTCAGTGTGATCATGTGATGTATCTGACCCCAGGAATGTGTCAATAAAGTTTCCCCTTCCTGGGACAATGAATTCACGGTGTTCTTATTTCAATTTCCAGGAGTGTATTTCCTCAAAAGCTGCTTGGCTTGAAAGGGGACAGAGCGTGATGTTCAAAGCTAATACGGTTTTTATTTACGGCAAATGTCGCCCAGATATGAGAGCAGCAGTGCATATGCATACTAAGTGATATCCTAATCATGCAACACCGGCGTAATCTACCTGTACAAAGAGAACGCAAACATTTCAGGAAACAGGTTCAAAAAAAAATGGCTCTGAGCACTATGGGACTAAACTGCGGAGGTCATTAGTCCCCTAGAACTTAGAACTAGTTAAACCTAACTAACCTAAGGACATCACAAACATCCATGCCCGAGGCAGGATTCGAACCTGCGACCGTAGCGGTCTTGCGGTTCCAGACTGCAGCGCCTTTAACCGCACGGCCACTTCGGCCGCCAAACAGGAAAAGTCTATAATAAAAAACGTAAACGGCTCTGATTAGCAACCATGAGTGACATGCAGCAGACATCTTAGAGCTGTAGCACACAACCCGCATGTTTACAGGAAAGGAGGGTAGAAGGAAAGGGAAGGAATCTTAGAGTTTAACGTCCATCGACATCGAGGTCATTAGAGATGGGGTCACTCAACGAAGTGATCTGCGAATCCTGCATTCCGACAACTTTTGCCTATACCATATCATTTGATCAGGAGCTCCGTAGCGGTGGCTGTCGACGAAGGATGTAATTCTCCGAATGGGGGCTATGGAAACTGCAAATGACATGTTCTTCATCCAAGTTTTATTTGCAGATCAACAATCATTTACAAACCTTGGGAGCGATAACATTCGCAACATGCTCTACAGGTCCACTTAAAGCCCACAGTGACTCAGGAAAGTGAACCAGCAAAGATGTTACCATGGTTGCGCTCGGATATAAATAGTTTTCTTTTCATGAGTGGTGGTGAATAAATAATCTACTGTAAGTGCAATAAAATCAGCTGCCCGCACATGCCTGCCTGTCTGGGTAAGCATAGCTTGTGTTGTGCAAAACGGTTCAAATGGCTCTGAGCACTATGGGACTTAACTTCTGAGGTCATCAGTCACCTAGAGCTTAGAACTACTTAAACCTAACTAACCTAAGGACATCACACACGTCCATGCCCGAGGCAGGATTCGAACCTGCGAACGTAGCGGTCACGCGGTTCCAGACTGTAGCGCCAAGAACCGCTCAGCCACCCAGACCGGCCCCTTGGTTAGTCAACTTGTGGTACCATCGTCCCATTCTGATCATTCTTTTTGAGTGTGTTAAAGAGGAAATGGGTAGACTACAACTTTGCTTCAGGTCTTTGGTGATTTTAAAGCTTTCCTTTATTCTGTTTCCCTTCTTTACTTTTGCTTCTGTCTCCTTGTACAGTCTCGTAATTATATTAATCCGTTTTCCCCGTAGTTTCAGTCTCTGCATGACAGATACAGTCTCAGATCTTAGGATGATGTCATATCCTTTGTACAAATTCACAGCAGTCACGTGCATTTCTCTGTCACTCCGTACTTTCAGTTGTTATTGTATGTCTGTGGATGTTATCTAAACATGATCTACCTGACCTAAAGCCACTTTCTTGCTCTTAGGGGTTTGTCACACTCTGTGCAACCTTTTTCTTATGGATAGTAGAGAAAAGGTTTGCTACAAGAGACCGCACTAATTGCCCTGTAATTTGAAAAATAATTCTCGTTCCCTTTTTATAGATGCTAGTAGTAAAAGACGTGTTCCACTCTGTAGGTATATCCTCTCATTGATGTATTTTATCAATAACTGCACACAAATATTCTTTTAAATTTTCAGTTTCATATTTTAACAGTTTCAGTGTAACATTTCCTGGACCAGCAGCCTTGTTATTTTTTTCCATTTTTAACGTTTTCTTCATATTTTCCCTTTTTATTTCCTCCTCTACCTTCTCGAATTCTAAAACAATCTTCTACGTCATATACTGCTACCTGTCTTCTTGTAACAGTTCAGCGTAATCTGCTATCCACCGATCAGGTGATATTACCTGTATCGTACCCTGGCTCTTGTACTAGTTCTCATATTCTCTATGGTCTTCCATGCCTCAGTGGATTTATTGTATCCATTGATATTGTAAATTTATATTCGCACCGTTTCCACAGTGGTGTTCTTTCCCCTGACTATCGCTTTGACCGTATTTCTTAAAGTATCGTATTGTTCTGTAGACTGAACAGTCTTATCTGGTACCTATTTGAAGTAGGCTTCTTTGTTTTCCATAATCCAGTGTTACAAATTTATCACATATGTGTTCCTTCTTGTCTCAAACCCTAAATATTCTGTAGCCGCTTGGAAGACACTGCTTTTCAAGTGATCATACAATTCTTCTGGTGTACACATTGTACAGAAAGTTTTCTTTCTGCCTAATTTGGTACAGGATCTTAATACTATATTGTCTGAGTAAGCCTATTTTAAATATGGGTTCCCGCATTATTGTTTCATTTCTGTGGTTTCTAACAGTAGAACTCATTGTTTTGAAGCGATAAATAATTTTCCCTGTTACCATATGGTGGTTACTTACTCATTGAGGTTGTCTAAAAAGTCTTAAACTCTCATCCTGAATTTTTTGTTTCTACAGGCTATCATCAAGTCCGTGATAAATGTAATACCTTGCGCTGGGTGAGAATACAAGTACGCAAACAGAGCTTTAATATTTTAGCTAGCAGAAATTAGTCACCATTTTTTTTTTTTTTTTTTTGCAAAGGATTATCCGAATTAAAGTCGTGAAAACAGTTCTGCACTCCTCGTTCTTGCACAACTCCATTCTTGGGATCAGCTGTTGCTATTTTGCTATTTAAACGATCTGTGCTTTTGGGGAGTAAACGTCAACAACATCAACAGGTCTTTTTTTTTGCAACTGATAAACATGGATTGTCTTTCAGAGGAAGTTCAGTATGGCGTACGCCTGCCAAGGTATTTCTGCTATTGAATACATTGACATCTTCCATTATTCAGTTTTAGGGTAAGAATTTTTAGTAGCTGTTTGAGATGGATGAGTGTGAGAAACTTTTATGATCAACATTTGGTGATCTTACACGTCTGAATTGAAAACAATGTTTCGCAACATCTTTAAAAACCAGAGAAATCGGTTGTATACATAATAACTATACACAATGGGTTCATAGCGTACTGACGCATCCCCTGAAGCACTGATGGCACAAAGACATGAATCATGTAACGAATGCTTGAAACATTTTCTCCATGATTTGACACAGGCAACAAGTTGAGGGACATGCAATTAATTACCGAGAACACAGTATCCCAGAAAAAGTTATTTTGTAAGAAATAGCACACAGAACTTTTTCCATTTTCACTGTTCAAACGTTATCAACTAAACAAAGCTTCTTTTAAGAGTTCGTGTCACACACGTACGTTTTTATATTTACGAGGTCGTTCCGTTTGTCTATTGTTGTTTCTCGAAAAAACAGACGTGACCAACAAGTGTCATAAACAGAGTGTATAAATTTCTCGTGGAGTTGCTGAACCTTTTGTGTTTCCGTCTAATGAAAGTTTCAAGGCCACACAACGGTAGACTGTAAGAATTTTTTTTTCTTTAATCCAACTTTTAGGAAATCAATGACAGAGTCAGTGAGAAGAGGATTAACTACCCCCTATAGACACAATCATGTCACTACAGTTTTCTGCTATGGCATTATCTGGTACTGTTACAACACGTAACCACTGAAAGGCACTGTGGCACAGTATTCGCGCTCTGGATGGGTACAGGTCTGCACGTCTAGTCTTTATTGTTTGGTTTTCCGTGGGTTCCTAAAATCAACTGAGTCCCGTTATGCGATAGTGCCTTTCAGACGATTATGGCCAATTTTCTTCCGATTTCTCATAATATCCGACTCTTTGTCGTTTCTCTATCACCTCGAAGGGGATTATAAATGAATTCTTTCGTATCAGTCTTTTGGGAAGATCTTTCGGTGAAACTGATGAGGACCAGATGCCCACATTTGTAGCCGAGATGATACTGTCAGATTTTCGTGATATTTGTTCAACTTCTCTAGCTGACTTTGTCTGGTATGTAGGCCGAATATCTCGTTTGCCCACTGGTTCGATTCAGGCCGAACTATGGAACTTCCTAGCTATGTTTCGATTTCTAATAACATTACGTTTCCTGACGTCCTTAATCATATCGGATATCTGTAGATTACTCTGCTCAAGTTTCCCTATACTGAAAGCTGAACAACAATATACTAAATTATGTGTAGAGCATATTCCAATTTCTGAATTCCCCTCTAGTGTTTACTCTCTATTTCACCACCAGGCACCATTTATGTCCTAACATCCTTACTGTTCTTCTTGTCAATGTTTTCCACATTCTGCCGTCCATGCCACTTCTGCGAAAGACCTCCTACTTTCTTATCAGTTCACTTAATTTTCAACATCCTTCTAGAGAACCACATCCCAAATGCTACAATAAGTCAGAGGGGTATCAAATATGATTGAGAGTTGACTCGCAGTGACTGCAATGGAATAATATCTCTGATCGCTACCATAAACATTTCTAAATAATTGCGAAACAGACCCGTCCAAGTTACTCAGTGTGGAATGCAAGAACGTTTCCATACTAGACTTTAAATAGAAAGTGACTTATTTCAGAAATGTGACATTAGCTAATTAGTTAGCGAAATGACGCACGCTCTACCAATACCAACTTTATTAACACACGTAAATGTGTGCAGTGAACAGGAAAGCAAACGACTTAGTTTTCTCACTCAGATTATAAATTGGTCCCCTACGCAGAAGAAATCATTATTTATTTAACAAACTGAGCCCCTTCCTGCTGAAATAATTGATATAAATTACGGCCCCGACATCGCAGTGGAGAAACAAACGTTACATTCACTTAGCCAAGCAAGGAGCGGTTTAAGTGAAATTAATGCTGATTTGCCGAACTTCTGCAAAATATTACGAAAGTGTTGACCCAATTGGATTGCAATTTATTGATTTCAAGATGTGATGCACATGTACAGACAAACAGATGATCACAATTTCAGAAAAATTGAATGATTTAGTGAGGAGGAGGAGCTTCCCAAATTGAGCAATTCAGTAATACGTTGGTTCACCTCTGACCTTTCTGTAAGCAGTTATTCAGCCTGGCATGGAGTGGTAGAGTAACTGTATGTCCTCATGAGGGATGTCGTCCTGATTGACACACTAGATCATCAAAATCCCCATTTAGTTGGAGGCCTCTGCCAATAATGCTCCTAATATTGTCAATTGGCCAGAGATCCAGCGACCTTGCTGGCTAAGGTAGTGTTTTACAAGAACGAATACAAGTAGTAGAAGCTTTCGTTGTGTGTGTGCGGGTATTAGCTTGATGATGTATAAGCCCAGAGCGTAGAATATCGTCGACGTTCCGTTGTGCTTTAAGGGTACTGCGAATGACGACCAAGCGGGTCCTGCTATGAAATGAAATGCATCCCCAGACTGCATCCCCAAACTCCTGTTTGTGGACCGATGTCGGGCGGCAGTCAGGTTGGTACACCACAGCTGCTTGGGGAGTCTTCGGAATGGAATCTCATTGACTGGAGCAGAATTTTCTTCAGCGACTCCAAACAATCAACTGCCTGCGACGGGCGCGACAGTCTCCTCCGGCAGCACACAAGCGTTTCCCACAGGTATAGTCCGCAGCAACACTGCCTTGTTCCCACCCTAAGAAACGGTCTGGTAGATTTACATTGTCCGAGTGGGGTGCTCAGTCTCCCATGCGTTTTACTCAGCACTTTGCGGTCTTTTACGTAGCTTGGAAAACGTAGCTTTATTCTTTCCCTCTCGTATTATTTCGCTTCCAAAGTAGCATACCTCCTTCGATTTGTCTGCTCCGTGTTTCACAAAATTGCTACTCCTTATTACTTTCGCCTTTCTTCGATTTACAAAATTGTTAAGGCTTTCGTGGCCACTTGTTGACAAACTGCTTATTGGCTTCTGTCTCCGGTTCTTCGGCCGACATTCATCTGATGATTTTACTGACGTTTCGCCAGCAAGAGTGGCTGTCATTGTCAAGGCTTCACCCTCCATTGCCGGTGGTGAACTGGAGCCGAGCTCGCGGCCGAAGACTATATGGCGCGCCAACGTCCGAAGGCTTCTCCTCGGTCATTTCCGGTGCCGTTCTCCTCTTGGTACCTGCGACGCTCGTACTGCAGCGAACGACCGTAGCAGGTGGCAAGAGGAGAAACGCACCGGAAATGACCGCGGAGAAGCCTTCGCACGTTGGCGCGCCAAGTACATATAGTCTGGGACCGCGAGCTCGGCTCCAGTTCACCATCGGCAATGGAGGGTGAAACCTTGACAATACCAGCCACTCGTGCTGGCGAAACGTCAGTAATCATCAGATAAACGTCGGCTGAAGAACCCGAGACAGAAGCCAATAGGACGTTTTCGTCGGTTAACTCTCAAGCCATATTATAAACTTATTTGACTGTTCATTTCATTCAAGAGCTCCTGTAATTCTTTCTCACTGGAGCTGAGGATGGCAGTGTCGGTAGTAAATATTATCACTGATACCATTTCACGCTGAATTTTAACTGAACTCGTGACTCTTTCGTATGTTTTCGTCATTACTTCTTAGATGTATCGGCTGAACAGTAGAGGGGAAAGATTGCATCCCTCTCCTACCCCACGTCTTTAATCTGAGTACTTGGTTCTTGCTGCTCCATCCTTATTGACCCTTCTTGGTTCTCTACAGATTGTTTTTTACCTGTACTTACCTACAGATGAAACCTATTTTTCTGAGAATCCAGACATCTTGTAGCATTTTACAGTGTCGAACGGTTTCTCTAGGTCGACAAATGTATGAATGTGTCTTGATGTTCCTTAAATGTTGCTTACACTATTAAGACAACGCAATAAATGCTGCTTTGCTTCCTTTACCTTTTCTAAGGCGAAACTAAGCTTTGAGGAATGTTAAGTCACACGAACACGATCATTTTTTATCGGTGAGGATATAGTCTTAAGTGTGACCTTACGATTATAATAATGAATAACTACAATTCCACAAAAATTACCATTTATTGTTATTAGAGATGATCTACAGTAATTTACATGAATGGTTCAAACAGTCCGCCCTGTGCATCAATACAGGCTGCACATCTTATTAACGCCCGTCCAGCACTGGGGACTGCGTCAGGCTCCTGTCTGATTTGGAGTAATGCATCAGTGATTTGGGCTATCAGTACAGCTCTTGGGGCACTGACGTGTGCTGGCACTCCATCGTTCTGCATCCATAGGCCTCTGCGCGCAGTAAGCGGTAGATTGTCCAGCAAATCCGGAAGCGTTGTCTGAAGAAAATACAAGTACCCTGCTCCATTTGGCATAGGTGACAGTACTAGAAGATGATTAACTACAGTTCCCTCCCATATGTTTACCAAGAACCTTCGTTGGTGCGATCTAACGATATCTGCAAGTGAGTTCTCATAGTCCAAGACGTGTCAGGTCCCGGTGTTAAAATACATCAGCCGCAAAGAAGACCTCATCTGTAAGTAAAGCACTGGAAAGTAACATCATTCACTCTTTTGAGTACGAACCACAGCACAAACTGCATACTGTTTCAGTTATCAGGTAGTCCTAAAACCTGCACCCTTTGAAGATGGTGCATATCTAGGCTGTATCCCTGCGATATGTGACCAGTTCCCATACCTCGTGATGCTTGAATGTTCAGAATCTGGTGTTCTCGCGTTGCACCCACACCAAGAACAGACTTAGGACGCAAACTCTCTGTTTCTCGTAAACGTCCATGAACTTTCTTAGATACAAAGGGCTGCTCTTCCATTTCCCCTCGTCTCACTGTAAGACATAAGCATCTCAGTGAGATCGTCAGATCCATATCTCGTGTTTAATTGAATAATAACAATAAGGAAATCTAAGTTGAGGACTAGTAAGATGCTTGACAATGAAGATACAGTATTACAACAACACAAGCTGAACGGAGCACTGGTAAGATGCAGTATTATAAGGGGCAGTCAAATGAAAACCAACACCCGCCATGATGGGACCATGGAATTGTTCCATTGAAAACTAATCACCACACGCGTTAAGAAATTTATTCCATTGCTGACGGATTCACAACAGCACCCACTCTTCCACTTCCTCGTCCAACTGAAACCGACGTCTAAGCATGTCTTTCTTCAGGTCGACAAATATGTGGCAATCACGGCGTGAAGGATCCGGGCTGTACATAGGATGTTGAACTGTTGCCCAATCCAAATGCTCAAGCGTTGCCTGCTTACCGTGCAACAGGATGGTTCTGCCGGACAGCATTCCTGGGCGTTTACGCTTCGTGGTGCGTCGCAGTTCCTGTAAAGCATCTTCACAGCACTGCTCAATGAGTGTGGTCCCACGCGCTAGGAACTCGACAGTCGGAAAACTCCTGCAGTTGAAGAAGAAGGTCAACATTACTTCACCAAAACAGCTTCTGATTTCTTTGGAGCGAGGGGGGGGGGGGGGATATTTCCATTGCTGGCTTTGTCGTTTGCCCTCGTGCTGTCGGAATGACATCGAACAGAGTCACCATATTGCACGATAACGCCCGCCCACACACTGCCATTCGTTGGAAGGCTACCGTTCAGCGATTTGTTTGGGAGGCACCGTAGCATCTGTGGGAGGTCTCACCGAGTGATCGTCGCATATTTGATGGCCTGGAGAAAGACACAGACGGACGGCGGTTTCAGACGGACGAGGAAATGAAAGTGTGGGTGCGGATTTCAGCCTCTCAGTGGCCGAGTACGTTCTACGAAACAGGAATTGATAATCTCGCCTGCCAGTGGGATGAGTGTCTTAACGTGTATGGCTTTTAGTTCTGAATGGAACCATACCATGGTCCCGTTCTGGTGGCTGTTCAGTTTTCCTTTTACTGCCCCTCAGACAGTACACACTGGGCCGGCCGGTGTGGCCAAGCGCTTCTAGGCGCTTCAGTCTGTAACCGCGCAACCGCTACGGTCGCAGGTTCGAATCCTGCCTCGGACATGGTTGTGTGTGATGTCCTTAGGTTAGTTAGGTTTAAGTAGTTCTGAGTTCTAGGGGACTGATGACCTCAGATGTTAAGTCCCATAGCGCTCAGAGCCATTTGAACCATTTTTGAACACACGCTGACTGACACGACTGGCTCGACTCCGCAGAATGATAACCTTGCTAGCTGTTCCACAGCAGGTGACGGTGCCCATCATGTTCAAGTGCGTAAGCCATAAATGGCGGACCAAAATTTATATGTCTTTCCCTTCTTCTACACATCGTGTATTAGGCAACTTACCTGTTACGATACCCATCTCTTGCATAGTCTTCCCGTGTTTCTTCTTTCAGCGCACTTGTAACGTAAAGTCTTTAATAGAAATCTTTCTTCATTAATGCAGTCTACTTGTTCTTTCCATTTTGTCCTATTTTGCTTTATTTTGTCGTTCACGTTGTATATTTGTAAATTTTTCCTTATTATTCATTTCTTTTTCGATCTTTCCTTATACATCCTTCAACGCTTCTTAGAAATCTAGTTTCTTCAGACTGTATTCTACTTTCTTGGCCTCTTGTAGTTACCCAAGCTTCACTTCCGTAAGTAAGGATTGGTGCTGGAATTCTTTTGCTGTGCAAAACTTCAGCTGGGTTTCTTTCCTGGCTTAATTCTGCAAACTTTTTGCGATGGTTCCACACCTGGAAGTAAATTCGTTTAAATTTTGGCAACGTCGTGGTTATGTTCGTGATGTCGCATTCTAGATATTTAAAATGTTTTTCTTGCTCTAAAATCTTATTGCACTACTGCCCATTAAAATTGCTGCACCACGAAGATGACGTCCTACAGACGCGAAATTTAACCGACAGGAAGAATATGCTGTGATATGCAAATGATTTGCTTTTCAGAGCATTCACACAAGGTTCGCGCCGGTGGCGACACCTACAACGTACAGGCATGAGGAAAGTTTCCAACCCATTTCTCATACACAAAATGCAGTTGACCGGCGATGCCTGGTGAAACGTTGTTGTGATGCCTCGTGTAAGTAGGAGAAATGCGTACCGTCACGTTTCCGTCTTTGATAAAGGTCGGATTGTAGCCTATGGCGATTGCGGTTTATCGTATCGCGACATTGCTGCTCGCGTTGGTCGAGATCCAATGACTGTTTGCAGAATATGGAATCGGTGGCTTCAGGACGATAATACGGAACGCCGTACTGGTTCCCAACGGCCTCGTATCACTAGCAGCCGCCATGGCAGGCATCTTATCCTCATGGCTATAACGGATCGTGCAGCCACGTCTCGATCCCTGAGTCAACAGTTGGGGACGTTTGCAAGACAACAACCATCTTCACGAACAGTTCGATGACGTTTGCAGCAGCATGGACTATCAGCTCGTAGTCCACGGCTGCGGTTACCCTTGACGCTGCATCACAGACAGGAGCGAATGCGATGGTGTACTTAACGACGAACCTGGGTGCATGAAAGGCGAAACGTCATTTTTTCGGATGAATCCAGGTTCTGTTTACAACAATATGATGGCCGCATTCGTGTTTGGCAACATCACGGTGAACGCACATTGGAAGCGTGTATTCGTTATCGCCATACTGGCGTATCACCCGGCGTGATGGTGTGACGTGCCATTGGTTACACGTCTCGGTCACCTCTTGTTTGCATTGACGGCACTTTGAACAGTGGACTTTACATTTCAGATGTGTTACGACCCGTGGCTCTACCCTTCATTCGATCCCTGCGAAACCCTACATTTCAGCAGGATAGTGCACGACCGCATGTTGCAGGTCCTGTACGGGCCTTTCTGGATATAGAAAATGTTCGTCTTCTGCCCTGGCCAGCACATTCTCCAGATGTCTCACCAATTGAAAACGTCTGGTCAATGGTGGCTAAGCAACTGGCTAGTCACAATACGCCAGTCACTACTCTTGATGAAATGTGGTATCGTGTTGAAGCTGCATGGGCAGCTGTACCTGTACGCGCCATCCAAGTTCTGTTCGACTCAACGCCCAGGCGTATCAAGGCCATTATTACGTTCAGAGGTGATTGTTCTGGGTATTGATTTCTCAGGATCTATTCACTCAAATTGCGTGAGAATGTAATCACATGTCAGTTCTAGTATAATATATGTGTCCAATGAATACGCGTATATCATCTGCATTTCTTCTTGGTGTAGCAATTTTAATGGCCAGTAGTGTACTCAAGACTGTATTAGATCTTACTGGTTGTCAGCCGTGAAAAGCCATCACTTTCGTTTCATGTGCTGGCAATGCTTGGATGTAATTTGAGTCTATCTGATGTAGATTATAGACTCACACATGAAGGTCATCTTTAATGTCTGTAATTAGAGCTAGGTCTTCTGGATATAAAATTTCATTTAGTGTAGTGTCACGATGTAAAAGAACTCTACTTACGTCCAACATTTGGCATTTACTGGTAACTTCCAACTGCATATGAAAGAGGTGTTGGGGACTTACAGCATCAGCGTCGTTTTCCTTTGTTTGTGTTCATTGGCTCTGTTGTTATATTTCTGGTGTCTATAACAATTTTGGTTTTTGTGTATGGACTACATTTAACGTGTGAGATGGATATCCTCGTTCAGCCGTGATGTTCCATAGCATTTCTCTATTCACTTTATCGAGAGATTTCTCAAAATCCACAAAAGCGATATCGATTTCCCTACTAAAACCTCGTCTCTTTTCTACAGCTTGTTGCAGTGTATAAACATTGTCAATAGTTGATCGTCCTTTCCTAAAACCTTTTTGTTTTCAGATATTATCTTTTCCATAGCATTTTTAAGTTTTTCATTCAATATTTCGACATATACACTCGTAATCCTAAACATTATGACCACTGTCTACCGCGAAGTTACGCGCCGTTTGGTGGCGTTGCGAGCACGTGACACGGTAACAAAAATATGCAAGCGGAGCATACACGAACAGGGCATGACCGTAGCAAAGATATGGGCTGCAAATGGGGAAATCGATTTAGATAAGATGCTTTGACAGAGGGCAGGTTATTATTACACAGAGCATGTGAAGGACTATCTCGAAAATGGCGAAGCTGGTCGAGTGATCACATGACACTGTTTTGAGCAAGTACGGAAAGAGGCAGAAGGACAGTGGAACCACCACTAGGCGATAAATGGTTGGGAATCCACGACTGTTTACAGAAAGTGGTGTTCGGAGGCCTGTCTGCTCTGTAAAGTAAGATCTCTGCCGAAAGAGCACAATGCTGATGCACGCAGAAATGATTCGGAGCACACCGTTCATCGTACATTTTTGAACACGGAACTCCGCAGTTGACCACCTTACGTGTTCACATGGTGACCCAACGACATCGTCAGTTACGAATGCAGTGGACACTGGACCACAGGAATTCGACGATCGATCAATGGAAATGTGTGTGCTTTTCGGGTGAATCACAGTTTTGCTATACTAGATGGCTAGTCGCATCCATAAACGCCGTCATCGAAGTGAACTGAGGCTCGAAACGTGCAGCGCGCCACGGACCCAGTCTGGTGGGAGCAGTATTATATTTTGGGAGACGTTCTCCTGTGCTTGCATGGGACCGTTGATGGTAATCGAAGATATTCTGACAGCTACGAACCACCTGCATCCATTCACGCTTGATGTTTTCCCCCATGTCGAAGTTATCTTTCAGCGGTATAATTGGCCTCGTCTCTGAGTCACAAGAGTGATATCGTGGTTTGAGGAGCACTACAGCGCACTCAACGTTGATGTCTCGGCGACCAGATTCACTTGATGTAAATCCTATGTGACCCGTGTGGATCACTATCAGGTACGCAGAACAGCGGCCCGTTATTTACGCGAACTAGATGACCTGTGCGTAAACATATAAGCCACACACCTGCACTAATCTACCAACTAACTAACAGGTCCCTGATACGCAGAATCAGTGATTTGTTTCGTTCCGACGACGAACCTGGGTGCATGAAAGGCGAAACGTCATTTTTTCGGATGAATCCAGGTTCTGTTTACAACGGTGTGGCCGAGTGGTTCCAGGCGCTTCAGTCTGGAACCGCGTGACCGTTACGGTCGCCGTTTCGAATCCTGCCTTGAGCATGCATGTGTGTGATGTCCTTAGTTTAGTTAGGTTGAAGTAGTTCTAGATTCTAGGGGACTGATGACCTCAGATGTTAAGTCCCATAGTGCTCAAAGCCATTTGAAGACGCAGAAACAAAAACGGTTCAAATGGCTCTGAGCACTATGGGACTCAACATCTTAGGTAGTAAGTCCCCTAGAACTTAGAACTACTTAAACCTAACTAACCTAAGGACATCACACACAACCCATGCCCGAGGCAGGATTCGAACCAGCGACCGTAGCAGTCCCGCGGTTCCGGACTGCAGTGCCAGAACCGCACGGCCACCGCGGCCGACACGCAGAAACAAGCTTTTAAAGAGATGATCTTAATTTTATGCTTATGCATTACGGATATTTTAGAACCGCGACTGTATACTGAATGGAAATACGTTATACAGAACTGCGACCAGTCACTTTTTTGAATAATAAAGTTTTATTCCATGAGCCGGTTTTCGAACCTTTTCAGGTTCATTTTCAGATGGTTTCAGTAAAGCATAATCCTGGGTGCTGGCTTGCGACAGTATAGGTGGCTTTTTTCGGTTAGTGTTCATCTGTCTGTCTACATTTTGGTGTCCAGTAGTTATATCAGCACACACAGTTCCACGCAAACTATATTAATTTACACTTTGACAGCGAGACTTTTCCAGCATCCACCAAAAGTTGTAAAGCGCATGCTGGATGCTGTAAAAGTCTCGCTGTCAAAGTGTAAATTAATATAGTTTGTGTCCAAGTGTGTGTACTGATATAACTACTGGGTACCAAAATGGAGGCAGACAGATGGACGCTAACTGAAAAAAGCCGCCTATACTGTCGCAGGCCAGTACCCAGCATTATGCTACCAGCAATGATGTAACTTCCTGGTACCATCTGAAGATGAACCTGAAAACGTTCGAAAACCGGCTCATGGAATAAAACATTATTATTCAAAAAAGTGAGTGCTTACAGTTCTGGTGATCTTAATGTTCTGGCTCCTTAGAGTGATCTATAGGATGAATCCAGAAGACTTATGCATCGATACGTACTAATTTATTTTTTATTGCCCATTTTAAAGATGTATACCGGGTGATCAAAAAATCAGTATAAATTTGAAAACTCCGGACGCGCTTTACAGTGCTGTTCACAACATTATTCCTCGACTACAGCGATTGTTGAGTAATGATGGTGGACATATTGAGCATTTCCTGTAAAGAACATCACCTTTGCTTTGTCTTACTTTGTTATGCTAATTATTGCTATTCTGATCAGATGAAGCGCCATCTGTCTGACATTTTTTGAACTTTTGTATTTTTTTTTGGTTGTAATAGAACCCCATGTCATTCCAAGCATCTGTGTCAATAATATACATTATTCCGTGGTTTATTAAGTTTTCAAATTTATACTTATTTTTTGATCACCCGGTATATTACTTTGTCTCTCAGCCAGTCTTTTGGTACGTTCTTATTTCTCCGACATTATTGT
This sequence comes from Schistocerca serialis cubense, assembly GCF_023864345.2. Taxonomy (NCBI): domain Eukaryota; kingdom Metazoa; phylum Arthropoda; class Insecta; order Orthoptera; family Acrididae; genus Schistocerca; species Schistocerca serialis. The sequence goes on from NC_064639.1 coordinate 152,852,814, forward strand.
TCCTTAAGGAAAAATGATCGTCTTCGAGTGATCTATCGTCCTGAAACCCCCTGTACAAAAGTGCTGGGTCTCCAATGCTTGCATCTGGATCAGTCGCACCCCCGCTCTGTCGTATAAAGACCGGCGGAATAAAGTCAGTGCTCCCTCTCGCACGGAACATTTCGGACGCAGTGAAGCGAGTCGTGCAGCCGCAGGAGCGCGTTACACCCGCTCGCACTGATGACTCACACGTCAGGGGTCGCCGACAACTAAACAGCGACCTCTCTCACCCCGTGCGCTCCCAGCACGGCGCACAAGGCGCAAGGGCTGTGAGCCACTGTGCGGCCGCGGCGCGCTCGCGGTCGGCGCAGGCGACGCTGATTCATGCGCCAGCAGCGCCCCCGCGGCTCGGCACCAGATTAATGGCGCTGCCGCAGCCGCTCGTCCAGATCCGTCCCCGACGGCAATTAGGACCCGCAGACCATTGTTCCCCGTCCCAGGGCCCGTCTGATCGCTCGAGTGGCGCCCGTACTGTTGGCGACGCCGCAGCGGCGCCTTACCCCTGCGTACGGTTGTTGTCGGAGCCGTGTTGCTACCATTGCCACAGCGATAGCGTGGCAGCTGTCGAATTCACTTCCAAACAAGGGGCAGCAATACGTCTCTGTACTCTGTTTATGGTGTGTGAGCAAAACACAAGATACAGTTGCTGCGTCAAATTCCAACCTTTCGATGATATCCTTTCAGCGTCGTCAGAGACTAAACCTGATCCCAAGCTTACGATGATACCCTCCGTCATTGTCTTCAGGAACAAAGCCTGGTTACAAGCTTTCGGCTGACTATCAGTTTCAGTCCCTGACGACGATGATGGAGGGTACCATCGAAAGCTTGGAGTTTTAGCCGAGTCTGACACGGCAAGTGAATCGAGAACTTTTTATGCTTCGACTCCGTCGTGAAAATCTTCGTAGCCAAAACACAAGGTTCGTTAGAAACTAAATCTAAATCTACACTGTGCAATAGCATTAAAGAATCACTTTTTGGAACCGTGTAATTCCCAGTCATTGCGAGGCTTCAGTTACAAATTTGGCTCAAATGTGCGTAAAAACTTGCTCTGTAATGATGCAATAGGATGGCGCCCTGCGACATCACCTTGTGGTCGACGACGCTTAAATTGGCAACGTATCAACACTTCCGACACAATAGACAACAGCTCAGAAGTTCGTGCGACGTGTCAGCTGTGTTTATGATTCCACATGGCACCAAATTTTACCACAATTTTTTGAGTGTGCATATGTACGTAGTACCCTCATATAACATTATTACTGGTTCTGGATTCAGATAGTCAATAAGCCAGTAAACACTTCCTACATGATTAAAGAAATTGGATCTACTTATGTAGCAAGGAAAATAGAACGTTAATACTTTTAAGGGGGGTGGACGTCAAACGGACTGACTTGGAGCAGGAGAGTCACCAGAGGACGTTTTAATTTCCACTGTCTATACTTTTACAATTTAATTCATAAAACTTTGTCACCATGACCAGGATGGATTCAGGATTCACACTCGTAGCAGCGGAAGTTCAAGAACATAGCAAAATAATTTCTTTTACATGTGAAATTTCATCATTTTTTCACTTAGTATTGGCTGCATTTGTTGCTATAGGTACACTTTTCTTCATAAGTAAGAGAGACTGTTCGATGAATTTTGCACAGCTCACAAACCATACTTACAAGTGTCTGAAACTCTATAAACTATTTAATTTATGAAAAAATGAATAAGCTGTTACGTTCTAAACCTTATGTTTAGAAAAAAATCAAATTTTGTAGTTAATTATCTCAATTTTTACCACAGTTTTTAATAGATTTGGAAAATTCTTGAGTTTCGTACACCTGTAAGTATGGTTTGTATGCTGTGCAAAATTCATCAAAGAATCTCTCTTACTTGTGAAGAAAAATATACCTATCGCAACAAATGCAGCCAACAGTAAGTGAAAAAATGATGAAACTTCATTTCTAAAAAAAATTATTTTGTTATGTTTTTGCACTTCCACTGCTATGAGTGTGAATCCCGAATTCTTCCTGGTCATGCTGACAAAGTTTTATGAATTTATTTGTAAAAGTATAGACAGTAGAAAATAAAACGTCCTGTCGTGCCTCTCCTGCTCCAAGTCGGCCCGTTTGACGTCCTACCCCCATTAAAGTAATTTTTCGCCATTTGACTGTTAATTGTTGATTTATTGCACACAATAATGATTTAGATTTTGTAGCCATTCTCAAGGGGACAATGAAATGCTGTGATATGTCATCCTCGAAAATACGTGTTTGTCGCCTTTTAGACCGTTGTGTTACAAAAGCACTCTCTCTTCAGGCCACAAGTGGCCCATCGGGACCATCCGACCGCTGTGTCATCCTCAGTCGAGGATGCGGATAGGAGGGGCGTGTGGCCAGCACACTGCTTTCCCGATCATTGTGATGGTTTACTGTTCTGTCGAGTAGCTCCTTAATTGGCATCACGAGGCTGAGTGCACCCCGAAAAATGGCAACAGCGCATTGCTGCCCGGATGGTCACCCATCCAAGTGCCGGCCACGCCCGATAGCGCTTAACTTCAGCGATCTCACGGGAACCGGTGTATCCACTGTGACAAGGCCGTTGCCTGTCGTGTTAGAAGAAGATTAAAAATTGACCTGTAGAGACAGAACCCATAACGAAGTACTAGTCACCTGCAGACAGGGACCCCTTCGGCACTCTGCGGTATCGGACGGCATACTATAAGCAGCAGTGTAGCAGCGGAAGACCGGGAGCCTGTCTTGGTTTCTCTCTGTACACGTACAACTTCAAGTAGATCAACAAAGGCGGGTGAGTGGCACCGAGAGTTTTCCCGAGCCGGGGGGTTCTTAGAAGGACCCTATTCCGTTTTATTCACGCCTGTTTCAGTGTCACACATCAGTCGTCACGCCACAGAACAACGCGAAATAGTAGAGATGAAAACGCATAAGCACCCTTAGGGGCTTCGGATCACGATCATGTTTCGTGGAGTGATGGTGAAAGGTCCCTAGTGTTTCGAACCCATAAACTGGTTCAAATCTGCGGTCATGCTGCGCACCAAAGGAATCAGCTAACGTTTAATGAAGAAGCAGCCCCACAATGTCCTCAGGAAATGGTTGAAACGAGCGAGGGCATCAGAAGTGTCAAAGGTTGTCAAGACTGTCTCCTTGTTGCTCATCGCTCTGTCAACTGTCGCTTCCGACGCCGAAATGTGTAGGAATCTACGCCCCATTTCACTGAAATCATTTTGCCACCATCTGACGGCTTTTAGTGCCGATTCTGAGCGGCGGTGTGTCTGGAACATTTTCCTCGTCCACTCATAAGAAAACCGTGTGACTTCATCGTTGTGCCTCGAAGTTCTAACCTCCGTCGCAGAAGCAATGAAAGAAGGAGTAAAATGGGGGAAGAAGGCTACGACGACCTTCCCGTGGTGTTACAAGCCCACTGTGGCTTTGGGAATAATTTTGCTGAAGCTTGGTGCCAATTTGATACCACTAGCCCACTTTATACCTCACACGAACTTCTGAGCTGTTGCCTTTCCTGTTTGCAGCAACGTCGAGCCCAAGACTGACGTCGAAAGACGCCACGCTTTTGCATCATTACAGAGGAAGTTTGTATGCGCCTTTGAGCCGAACTTGAAACTGAAGCCTCGCAATTTGTGTCGCGAAGCTTACATATAAAGTTGAGTAAAACAAAACCGGTACGGAAAATATTTATAAGACTCCTCGTTCATGAACTGCCCAGTACAGAAAATGATGGAACCTATGATTCCAGTGCACCAGTCGGTTTCTGTGGCACATTAGCCCATGGCTTCTGAGTGAACTGGAATCAGGTCATTTGAGTCCTCTGTTCATATTTCTTCAGATCAGTGCCTGTTCACCCCGTCAGGGCATGGGATTTCACATAATATACGCGTTTAAGCCTCAAACAATCTCCAATAGCACTTCTAAGTGACATTGCCTAACCTCTGGATTACAGTCCGGTATGCAACGTGTGTGGTGTCCACATTGTAACACGATCAGTTCAACAAACCGTTTACGCTACCCAAAATCAGCACTGAGATTCTCGATAGTTGTCTTCAGGCTTATTGGTTTTGCACTTAGGCACAACTGGGAGTCAGCAGCATACATGTGGTATTTGCAGTAGGACAAAATTGATGACACATCACTGACAACCATTGAAAAGAATGCAGGACCTAATACCGAACCCTGGGGGACGCCGGATACTACTTGTCTCTTTTTTGACGGTGCCGCATATAATACTGCACAAATAGTAGAAAAAAATTCACATAGATCGAAGTCTTCTACAATGTCTGGAAGAACGTGAGTGGGAATGGCGTCTTAATTGCAAAAATACTTTATAGGCTGGCATTTATGAAAATTTATCTGTAAGAAAGATATTATTGAGAGCTTGGGTTACTAATGTATACTCTGAGATGGCCATTATGGGGCGACTCTATTAGCTCGATAATGTTCCTTTATATGCATTCACAATCGTAGGGGAGGCAACAGAGTACGACTGTGGTCTCAAAATTGTCCCTTGAACATCTATGAAGTCACTTCGATTGCCACATCCATGACAAAAATTTTCCACACAAATATGCGAGATAGGCGTCAGTTAGGTATGATTATAATGTCGGTGTTTGCAGAAACAGCTACAAACAAGATTAATATCTGAAATTGGTTCTTTAGTGGTCCAACAGACGTTCACTACAGTGTGAAACGCATGATAGTGAAATCAAAATAAGATGTGGAACACAGTTTTGGTGAAGCATTCGATTTATGTAACGACATGTGTGGTAGGACTTCATTTAATTAGAACCATAAACTACATGAATCACAAGACGACTCAAACGTTATGAGGACTACTTAAAAGTGGTATATGGAAAATGTCACTGGGTTGAAAGTGACATATTAAGGGATCAGATGAATTTATATACCAAATGGTGGGTATTCTACTACTTTGTCGAGTCTTTAGTCTTTAGCCTCATTTACTGACGTCCTCTATTTTCATCCATTTTGTGCAAAACTTTCCATCTCTGCACACCAAATGCACCCAAAATACTCATGTATCTGTTTTGAACTTTCAAATATTTGTCTGCCCCCGCTGAAGGATAGCTATTTATACAAGCCTTAGTACTGAGCCAATAATCTGTGTCCCGTTGATCTCTTTCTCCTCCATCATTTCTACTACTTTTTCATTTCTAGCTTTTTCTGTGAAATTCATTTTTAACATTACCCTTAGCAAAACAATTCATTTACTTCTAGTATGTTCTTCTTCTTCATCATCATCTTCTTCGCTTACCTGAGAGTCCACATTTCACATACAGATCTTACTGCTCCACACGAACTGTCAGTTACTTCTTACCTCATCTTACTTTAGTATTTGATGCCAATGGTTTTCTTGCAAACAAGGTCCTCGTGTATCAATGAGTTTCTGATACCCCGTTTGTAGGTTTCTCCTAATGTTGTCTGTTAGGAGGAGGCGTTCACTCCTTATGCTAGAGTGTCTCACGATTTTGACATTCGGGAAATCTCTAAAATCATTACTTCTGCTACATACAAATTTATGTAAAAATGGCGATACGCTGCAACGCAGCCTTACACGTCCCTAGACACAAAAGTGTCTTATTTGATACTCAAAGGTGCTTAGGAATTGTTTTACCGTTATGTGTCTTTGGATTTACAAATGTTCTCGAATTTCTAAATAAACAACGTTACCTCTTAACGTTTCGTTCTGTTCTGTTCTGTTCTGTTCTGTAACGTTTCGTTAAAATTGAAAGAAAAGACATGAAAGCGATAAAATGCTGGAAAAGTTACATTAGTTGCCTTTTCCTGCAGATTAAGTTTCAGCTTAGTTTTGTACAGTTATGATTTAGCTTCATGAGTTACTTAAATCACATCCTTAGACAACACATATGACCTCCAATATTCTTAGTTGTATCATTCGTTCCTCTCACATCTCTTCTTTTCATCTATGAATAATGCAAATAGCAACCAGTATAAGTAATAATTGACTGACTACACGGAATATGGCACGTTTTCGTCCATTATTCAGGAGCACATACTTTCAATAACTTTCCAGCAGTCCTAAAACGTTTAACTACCAACGAAGTTCATTTTAAGAATAGCTTGAAGGATTTATTTGCGACCAGCTCTTTCTCCTCCACTGATGAATTTCTCAAGCAGAACTGATGTGTATATGTTAGTAACAAAATTACATGATATGAGTACTAAGTACAATCTGACTTCTGTACAAATTGAATGCAGTAGCACAATCATTGTAAATAAATGTTGTAAAATGGTTCTTCTATTTGATGATGCGTGGCTATAATAGCTTAAGACTGTAGAACAATTACATATTTTGTGACAAGTGTTATTACCTGTTAAATGAATACATGTTTAACATTTTTTGACCTGCTCCAAAGCCACGATGAGTATTTCGTTGGGATCTTTGGAAGGCGCATGAACATACCTATTGTCTTTGTAAATATTTATTGTGTATTATTGTTTATTAACATGTTCTAAATTCTGGAGAATCTCCTCACCATGAATCAATTGGAACGGAAAGTGCATCTAATGTCATCCAATCTCAACAGACGGACAACACATTTGCTACTGATGGCATAAGTAGCATGGGTGTCAGTCGAGTACAGTAGGTCTTTCCCTTGATAAACCTGAATAATGTATCTATTATTCTTACAGCGCTGCACATCTGGATGGTTCACTCGTGAGCATGAAGCTATACTTTACTTGAGTGATGGTGGACTTTTTTCTCTTTTAGTGTTTTTGACATTTTTCGTACCTTACATTATGAAATGGTGCTCTTCTGCCACCAATGTCAGTTTTGCAGTGAACATATAGTGCGTAGTGGGGCGATCATCCTGTTGTAGAAATAATTCTGAAGCCAAGATCGCTTAAATACTGTTTACTGGATAACCGATTTCAGCACACTAAAAGTGCCATCATTCAGATCCGATGATGACACCTTTAGTGTGTTGAACCCGGTTATCCAGTAAACAGTATTTAAGCGATCTTGGCTTCAGAATTATTTGTAATGTCAGTTTTCGCTGCATTTTTACGCATATGATTTGCGAATTTAACGAGTATTACAACGTTTGTTTCCACTGATATTTTTGACAGAGCTGTGTGACTAAATATGAGAAGGATTGAAAAATGATGCGGGAGGGACTTTGGGCGAAAGAGGAATAGGAAACCAGAGAGAAATAGCAAGCGATAAATTCTTGCTTTCGAGCCGCTCGTAAAAATCTCGACCGCCCAACGCCAGTTGTCTCCCCAGTAACAGCTCGGCTGCATCCTGCGCTCCTCGAAGCGGTGAACGAAGGGCTTTGTCGCTGTGAAACGGGGCTTTTCCTGGGAGCGTCCGTTCGGCCGGGGCAATAACACCAAACGAATCACGCGGGTATCAAAAGAGGGAAGCGGCAGTAACTGGAGGTGGAAATGGAAGCGAGAGAAAGGCGACTGAATCGGGCAGATAGCGGGCAGTCCGTCAGGATATTCCAGGACCGACACCCCTCATGCCGATTATTGTGCGAGAAAAGCGCCATGTCGGACGGACTCGGTGACGTCTACGCTCTTCCGCAGGTACACTTGTTTGTGTGCTCACACGTGTTCCACAGCCCCATACACGGGCCACGCATCGATGGCGATATCGCGTGCAATCGATCGCTCGCTTCGCCTCCGCCACAGTTGAGCAATCTACCAACCAATTCCATACAGTATCTCGAACGCCACTATATCGGGAGGTTCTCCTACGGAAAATGAACAGCTAAGTTTAGCAGCTTGGCAGTGGATCTCTGTTTGTCCACTAACACGCTGAAAAACACAACCAAAGGATCACGTTTTCGAAAACACGTAATTGTTTCCCACAACGACGCAGAAGTTTTAATTTTGGCTCAAAGGTACCTACAATCGTCTTCTGCTATGGTGCAAAAGTGTGAGGTCCTCGAGATCGGCCCAGAGCACACAAGTTCATGTGAGTTGTAAGGTGGGCTAAAGATGTCACATTGGCACCAAATTTCACCACAATTCGCATAACGCCACAGTGGACCTGTTGGATTACGGAAAGATTGCCACATCCCATCATAACCACATTTACCTTGACACCTCTATAATGGAGGTCAGAACAGCGACACCCAGCTCTGAAATCATGCGGTATTCGAATGGCTCGCCATGGAAACATTTCGGACAAACCACCACTGAGAATAGACACAAAAAGGTCTTAGGAGGTGGCATAAGGGGCGTCAATAAAACCAAGCTTTCCTTTGGGGCGTTGACTCCCACATGTTGAGGTCGAAAACGAATACTGATGAACACCCTCCCCCCCCCTCCCCCCCTTCCAAGACGATTCAACTCTTCTGTAAGGACATCTTGAGACTTCATTCACACTGAACGTTGTTTGACTCCTTTGGAGCGTAGCGTGACCGCTTCCTTTGCTCTAATGCACAGGGTGGAGCCTCTAAGGACCGTTCAAAAAAGATACGACGAAATCTGAATGCTACCCGAAGCAGCAAAGGATCCCTATGCTTTTTCAAGCCTACTGTTTCACGTCTTCCCGTGGCGTGATCACGGGACCGTACGACAGTGACACAAGAGTGAATAGAATGACAAACGGCTCCTCCTCCTCCCTCACAGTTAGAGCACGCCCTCGGCGCCGCCCACACACCTTTGTTACGCACTTGAAAGATGTTCCTGGACACAAAGAGCCAATCACTATATCCCAGGCGCCGGTGTCACAGACAACCATTTCGACACACCGCGAACTGTCGTTTTCGATCGAAATGTGTGGGAATCAACGCCTCAAGGAAATGGTTGGTTTCAATGACGCCCTTTTAACGCCACATCCCTAGGTCTTCTCTCGTCAATTCTGAAACGTGGTTGCCTGATACGCGACACATAAGTAAATCACGTGACTTCAACGGTGGACGTCACGGTTCTGAACCCAATCCCAGAAATGTGCACGGCGGCGTTGAGCAAAATTATGGTCAAATTTGCTGTTAATGTGAAATCATTAAATCATCTTACATTAGCTTTTCTTTCGAAGGGTCGCCGAACCAGAGCGTGACATCGCAAAGTGAATGCTCTTTCCCATTATAGAAGAAGATTGTAGACGCCCTTAAGCCAAATTTCAAACTCCTGCGTAGCAATGGAAGACAATAAATGGTTTAAAAAACTGACCTTTTAAATGAGCTGAGCAGCATACTTCCAAAAAAAACTGGAATTTTATTAATTTATTTCTTCAAAATTATTATTAACTTCAAAATTAACTTATTTTGAAATCCTTTACTAGGGAGTTGTAGGCTATGTTACATAATCTATTCTATTTCTTGACGTCTTTCCTGTCTGTATTCTGTACTTTTTAAAGCCGTCAATTTATTTTTACACTGAAGAGCCAAAGACACTGCCACACTGGCCTAATATCGTGTAGGGACCCCGCAGCACGCAGAAGTGCCGCAACACGACGTGGAATGGACTCATCTAATGCCTAGAGTAGTGCTGGAGGGAACTGACACCTTGAATCCAGCAAGGCTGCCCGTAAATCCCTAAGAGTACGAGGGGATGGAGATCTCTACTGAATTGCACGTTGCAAGGTATCCCAGATATTCTCAATAATGTGGGGAGTTTGGTGGCCAGCGAAAGTGTTTAAGCTCAGAAGAGTGTTCCTGGAGCCAGTCTGTAGCAATTGTTGACGTGTGGGGTGACGTATAGTCCTGCTGGAATTGCCCAAGTCCGTCGGAATGGTGGCAGGTGATCAGACAGAATGCTTATGAACGTGTCACCTGCCATAGTCGTATCAAGACGTATCAGGGATCCCACATCACTCCAACTACACAAGCCCCACAGCATCACAGAGCCTCACCAACATGAAAAGTCTCCTGCTGACATGCAGGGCTCATGGATTCATGAGCTTGTCTCCATACCCGTAAACGGCCATCCACTCGATACAATTTGAAACGAGACTCGGCCGACCAGACGACATGTTTCCAGTCATCAACAGTCCCATGTAGGTGTTGACGGGTCCAGACGAGGCGTAAAGCTTTGTATGGTGCAGTCATCAACGGTACACAAGTGGGCCTTAGTCTCCGAAAGCCCACATCGACGATGTTCCGTTGAATGTTTCGCACGCTGACACTTGTTAATGGTCCAGCACTGAAATCTGCAGCAATTTGTGGAAAGAATGCACTTCTGTCATGTTGAACGATTCTCTTCAGCCGTCGTTCGTCCCGTTCTTTTTCCGGCCGCAGCGATGTCGGAAAGTTAATGTTTTACCGGATTCCTGATATTCACGATACACTCGTGAAATTGTCGTACAGAGGACTTGAAAAGAAAGTTAACGATGACATCCCACGCTAAAGCCTTTGCGCAACAAGCCTGGCGCATTGACAGCAAGGAGTTCATGCTCTATGCTCTGCATTTTTTGCAGACGAGGTTCAGTTGCGGTACGGATGACAGGTGCATCACAGTGTGGGGGTTAAAGGCGCAGCTGCTGGGAACGTACTCTGTAGTTGAAGTACGCGGACCACCACGATTCTAGTGTGCAAAACTCCCCAATTACATACAAACTCACCGTGAATTTCTATTGGCACGTGGAACAAACGCAATGTCGCGTTCAGCGTTAGTGAAACGCTGACAACAGTTTGACCAAGGCAGCACAGGCGTGGGCAATGTTGATCGGAAAGGGATTCCATCGACATAGTCCACGGACGACGACGTTCAGGCAGTGTAAAAACTGATTCGCAGGAAACGCAGATTTTGCAACAGTGAGGACATCCACGTAACGGATCCACCATGGCTCCGTGATCCAAGGACAGATTTCTGTCATAAAGGAACTGAACTATTAGTTCAACGTTTTGTCCGTCGTTTACAGAGATTTAGTATCATGCACATGTGTCACTTTGAAGTGTGGTCCAGCATTCAATAAATGCTACTTGCCTGCCATAATAATGTGTAACCTACCTTTCGAAGTCTGCTGCTGCTGCTCTTGATTACGTGTTACAAGGAGACAAAACAGCTAACGTCATCAACCTCGTATTGAGCCCACCATGACAGAACGATGTTTCCTTTCCGCCTGTGTCTGGAGTAAATTCTACATGCAAATGTGAGAAAGTTTTCTAAATGTTTTTGTAGAGTGTGTATGAGGCGGGAAGTGGCTACGGGCCTGGTACTCAGCTAGTCGGATGTGGGAAACCATCTAAAAACCGCGTCCAATTTGGTCGACAACCCCGTCCTTCTCATTGATCAGTCAGCCGTAACCGAGCGGAGGCCGGGGTACCTCCCTGCCTCGGACGCCGGCTCTTTAACGCTCACGTCCATAAGCGCGGTTACATATTTTAAGTCCCCTCGTCCATAACCACGAGTAATATATAAACAAACCTGTCGCAGCCAATTAGTCCTATTGTCCTAGAGATTGGAAATGAGCTCCATTTAATTCCTATTTAATTCCTATAAACCTACCAATGAATCTATGAAGTCATCTCCGAGCACGCCGTCTCCGTATGACGATACACTCGACTCGTGAGTCTCTGTCTTTGCTCAGTTGTCCGTTAAGTCTGTTTTCGGGTACAACTGAACACGTGTTACTCAGAAAGGAGACGGAGTAGCTGAGTTTCAAGCATAACCGCCTTTCCCATTACAAACCCAAGTTTTTTGAAAGAAATTACTGCAATCAGACTGTAAATTTATTTCAAATAGTCGTGATTACGGCTTTATAGCCATTCTCTAGTGACAGCTGAAATGCCACAAACTGCCTAAGTGACATAACCAACCACTGGGTATGGCGATTATTATATATGTATAAATTGACTACTTGGTTAGCAGGCAATATTGTTTTTTTTTACGAACACTCACACACATATATATATGTGTGTGTGTGTGTGTGTGTGTGTGTGGGTGGGTGTGGGTGTGTGTGTTTGTGTGTATGTGTAGCCTTACTCTTTGGCATACTTCACTAAGATAAAACGAGTCGATGAGTATGAAGCAAACGTAGTGCTACCGTTCTCAGGCTCTTAACAAACACATAATAACACACAAACACTCACGCATATATATATATATATATATATATATATATATATATATATATACACTCCTGGAAATGGAAAAAAGAACACATTGACACCGGTGTGTCAGACCCACCATACTTGCTCCGGACACTGCGAGAGGGCTGTACAAGCAATGATCACACGCACGGCACAGCGGACACACCAGGAACCGCGGTGTTGGCCGTCGAATGGCGTTAGCTGCGCAGCATTTGTGCACCGCCGCCGTCAGTGTCAGCCAGTTTGTCGTGGCATACGGAGCTCCATCGCAGTCTTTAACACTGGTAGCATGCCGCGACAGCGTGGACGTGAACCGTATGTGCAGTTGACGGACTTTGAGCGAGGGCGTATAGTGGGCATGCGGGAGGCCGGGTGGACGTACCGCCGAATTGTTCAACACGTGGGGCGTGAGGTCTCCACAATACATCGATGTTGTCGCCAGTGGTCGGCGGAAGGTGCACGTGCCCATCGACCTGGGACCGGACCGCAGCGACGCACGGATGCACGCCAAGACCGTAGGATCCTACGCAGTGCCGTAGGGGACCGCACCGCCACTTCCCAGCAAATTAGGGACACTGTTGCTCCTGGGGTATCGGCGAGGACCATTCGCAACCGTCTCCATGAAGCTGGGCTACGGTCCCGCACACCGTTAGGCCGTCTTCCGTTCACGCCCCAACATCGTGCAGCCCGCCTCCAGTGGTGTCGCGACAGGCGTGAATGGAGGGACGAATGGAGACGTGTCGTCTTTAGCGATGAGAGTCGCTTCTGCCTTGGTGCCAATGATGGCCGTATGCGTGTTTGGCGCCGTGCAGGTGAGCGCCACAATCAGGACTGCATACGACCGAGGCACACAGGGCCAACACCCGGCATCATGGTGTGGGGAGCGATCTCCTACACTGGCCGTACACCACTGGTGATCATCGAGGGGACACTGAATAGTGCACGGTACATCCAAACCGTCATCGAACCCATCGTTCTACCATTCCTAGACCGGCAAGGGAACTTGCTGTTCCAACAGGACAATGCACGGCCGCATGTATCGCGTGCCACCCAATGTGCTCTAGAAGGTGTAAGTCAACTACCCTGGCCAGCAAGATCTCCGGGACTGTCCCCCATTGAGCATGTTTGGGACTGGATGAAGCGTCGTCTCACGCAGTCTGCACGTCCAGCACGAACGCTGGTCCAACTGAGGCGCCAGGTGGAAATGGCATGGCAAGCCATTCCACAGGACTACATCCAGCATCTCTACGATCGTCTCCATGGGAGAATAGCAGCCTGCATTGCTGCGAAAGGTGGATATACACTGTACTAGTGCCGACATTGTGCATGCTCTGTTGCCTGTGTCTATGTGCCTGTGGTTCTGTCAGTGTGATCATGTGATGTATCTGATCCCAGGAATGTGTCAATAAAGTTTCCCCTTCCTTGGACAATGAATTCACGGTGTTCTTATTTCAATTTCCAGGAGTATATATATATATATATATATATATATATATATATATATATGTGTGTGTGTGTGTGTGTGTGTGTGTGTGTGTGTGTGTGTGTGTGTGTCCCACGCCCGGGTTCCCGGGTTCGATTCCCGGCAGGGTCGGGGATTTTCTCTGCCTCGTGATGGCTGGGTGTTATGTGCTGTCCTTAGCTTAGTTAGGTTTAAGTAGTTCTAAGTTCTAGGGGACTGATGACCTACGATGTTAAGTCCCATAGTGTTCAGAGCCATTTTGTGTGTGTGTGTGTGTGTGTGTGTGTGTGTGTGTGTGTATGTGTGTGTGTGTGTGTGTGTGTGTGTGTATGTGTATGTGTTTGTAAAGAGGGTAATATTGCCTGCTAACCAAGTAGTCATATATATTCAGATAATGTCTAACAATCGCGTTCACATATATTCAATTCATAGGCGTTACCGAATCTGTAGCGACAGTACCGGAAAACATAACATGAGGATAAGGTGTACTTCTACAAAGTGATTAATTATTAAAATAAATTTATAACAGGTTTCCAAAAAACTACTGAAACGACTGATAGGCTACAGAACTGGCTGTTAGGCTACGTATATGCAAGTTGACATGATCAAAAGAATACGGAAACAGCATGCTTTCTGATATAGGGTGGTAACAGTGACGCTCCTCTGTGCCCAGTTTTCGTCTGACGTTCCACCTCATGGTGAAGTTGGAATAAACAGGAATACAACGACTCTGTCTGCATTGCACGAAATTAGTATGGTTTTCATCTCAAGCGTATACTATAGCATAGAACTTAATCCACACGTCGCTCCATCGCTAATGAAACACGTATGCAACTGTATACTATGTCTCAATTAATTTTCGTTTTACACTCTTGAGAGGTGGCATGAGCCACCTCTCATATTTCTATCTTACGATTTTCCTCTCTAATTGCATGCAGTGAAAAGTCGCTATTCCTTCACATGCGGACTTCCCACGCAGCGTCTCTCGTCACCCGGGTGGTCCGGTGACAGGCGGGCCCTGCTGATCTGGAAAGGGTTAAGCCGACGGGTGTGAGGAAGTCGAGTGAATGCTTTGCAGACGCCGACAGTGTCAAAAGACACGCCCGGAGGGGTCTGAAGTAGCGGGTGGGCTAGAGGTTCCGTTACTTCACAGAAACTTAGCGAAAACACTTTCTGGCGCGCTACCAGCGAGGCGTGGGAATGACTTGTGTACCCAGGCTGTTGTGGCGGGAAAATTCCCGCGCTTTCTGCAAAATAGTAACTGTGATTGGCTTGCTCAGGGCATAGCTCCATGACGTAGCAAAATAAGCGCAGAAATTGGTGCCAAGAATCTCCATTGGTGGAATGGTAGTGCTCCGGCAATAGAGTGGAATTTTCCGCCGGTTTTCGAGTTGCTGGTTGGAACGTTTAACCACGGCCACTGTCGTGGGGGCGGGAATGTTGTGTGTTCGGCCTGTACGGGTGCTCTAGGTAGTCGGCTCTCGCCTTTCGGTCGAGGACGTCGAAGCAACCAGCCATCGCCTCCGGTACGCCAAATCGTGTTCTGGCAGTTAAGAAGACAGTTTGGTAATGTATGTCCGCAGCACCGGCAGATAGGGATTTTCCTAGGTGATAATCAGAGCTCAGCAGAGCGCGCCTGTTCGTCTTTTTCCAACTTTGTTCTGTCTTGAGTAGCGGCAATTAATGTTGGGTTTGCTGTGTGTCTCTCTTAAGATTTGAGTGGCAAGGAATTGGCTCCACATACCACTTCGTCTTAAACCTCACAATCTAGTTTAGGGACAACTTCACCTTCACAGCGTTTGTTTGAGTATCCAATTTGAGCCAATTTGATGTATTATAAATGTCTCATGTGTTTGTGTTTATTATTTTGTGTTTAGTCTTAATAAATCATATTGTTATTTTGGACAGAACTTTCATTCTGTTAATCGGTAGAGCAACCCATCATTTCTCACTACGTTAATGAAACCTTCCTTTATTTAACTTTTTTATCAAATTAAATTATTGCAGGTGCCAAACTCTTTCCTACTCCACTTCCAGGGTTGACTACAGTCAGTTCGCGTATATTTTTTTAATCCATGTGCAACAGCAAAAGTCGGAGTTAGAATAGGGGGGGGGGGGCTTAGAGCATCATTTACATATGTAGATTCTAGAAGAATTTAGTGTTAAATTCACTGCTTGCCCCGGCACCTCGCACATTCCACAGTCTCACAAAACACGGCTTACTTAAAGCCATCTGATCCCGACGACCGGTCTTTACTCCTTGGCAGTGCTTTTTTTACAACAGCAACTCCTGTACTCTCTCCCTTACTAATAATAAGCCAAGACTAGCCTTGCACTCTGGCATACTTCAACTCGTGTACTCTCTTCCTTGCTAAAAATAAGTCACGACTAGTCTTGCACTCTGGCATACTTCACTAAGATAAAACGAGTCGATGAGTATGAAGCAAGCATAGCGCTACCGTTCTCAGACTTGTCATACTCACGAAACTAAATCAAGAAGAAGGATGTCCGTTAGCCCTTATGTAACATGGTGCCTTGATGTGTGAAGTGTGCAACACGCAACATTCGACTCGTACTCCGTCCACTTCTGATCTCTTACTGTCGTACGTCGCACGCGACTCACCATATTGCGTGGGAATTCCAAGCTATCACCGATTGATCGGTAGAGTCTGCGATTTACCCGCGCACGTGCCATCTGCCGACAGATCGCGCGACCTGCCGACGTGTTGCTGCGATACGCCGCTCGTATGCTGCACCACCCCTGCGTGACAGTCCGCCCCGTCAACAAACACACGGAACGCCGCCTGATTCGTCGTATTGTTAGCTATGCACTCCTTCGGCACTTCCAGCGTTCACTTGCAACATAGCTGTGCGTCACCTCCGAAAGCACCGCCACCGTGCACCACCCCACTTCGCCCTGAATTACAGACAGCCAGCGGGATGGGTACCGTACCTGCTGTGCCCCCGCGCCTCTGTTCCTCCGGTAGAGGGATGGTGCCTCCCACACAGGCGCCGACCACGGCGTGTTTCCCCCCCGCGCTGCCGCACCCGTCCCTGGAACCTGTCGGCCCTGGAGTTATCGCCTGGCGCAGGTGCGGGCCTACAAGCTTCAGTTATTGGCCCACCTAGACGCACGACGCTGTGCGGTCAGTGGCGGCAACCGAGCAGGCTTTTGCCGCGTCCGCGCTGATATCTTCCGCGCGGTTGTAAAACTGACGTAAAAGAGGGAGTGACTCCTGACAGAGGTATAAAAGGACACCTACCTATAGAGATCACTGCCCTACGACCCATTAAAGCGACGGCAGCCAATAACTCGTGCACTGGGATCGGCATATCATACATCAAATGAAGATACTGAATTGATTCTAAAATTTTTATTATTGTGTGTATAAGGAAAATGGACTCATTACACATATAGCTCTCATACAGGAAGTACAGGTGTCGATGACAATGAGATCAGAGTATGCTGAAACAATAGTACAACCGCTCGTTAGATGAGAAAACACGCACCTACTAACTGCGAAGTTGCATAGGTCACACCAATACCTAGGAAAGGAAATAGGAGTAATCTGCTAAATTACAGACCACTAGCACGTAGATTTGCGGTAGAATTTTGAACCGTGTACTGTATTTGAGCATTATGAATTTCCTCGATCAAAACGGCGTATTGACAAGTAGTTGTCACGGAGTTAAAAAATATCTTTCTTTGAAACACAGCTACACGAAGTAATGAGTATCACCGACAGGCGATCTCATATTGACTTCATATTTCTAGATTTCCAGAACGCTTTCAGCACCGTTCCTCACAGGCGATTTCTAATCAAATTGCCTCCCTATGGAGTACGACTGGATTCGTGATTTCCTGTGAGGAAGGTCACAAGCTGTAGTAGCTGAGGGAAAGTCATCGAGTACCACAGAAGTGATTCTTGTTCAAGGTACTGTTCTAGACCGTCTGCTGGTCCTAATCTACATAAACGGTTTATGAGACTATCTAAGCAGACCACTTAGAGACTGTTTGAAGATGATGCTGTCATTTACCGTCCAGCAAAGTCATCATAAAATCAAAATCAATTGCAAAATCATTTAGACAACATGCCTGTATGGCACCAAAGTGGAACTGAGTCGAAATAATGAAAAGTGTCGGGTGGTCTATAAGAGTAGGAAACGGAACCCGTTTAGTTTGGATTGCACGATAAATCACACAAAACGAATGATAGTAAAAGCAACTGAATACTTACGGATTATATTTACGAATAACTTAAATTTGAACGATCACGTCTATGATTTGTGGGGCAAGCGAACCAAAGCTTGCGTTTTTCTGGCAGAACACTTGACTGATGCAACAGGTCTACAAAAAAGACGGTTTACATTAGGCTTGTCCAACCTCTTCTTGAGTACTACTGTGTTGTATGGGATCTGTACAGATAGGACTGACGATGACATCGAAATAGTTCAAAGAAAGGCAGCATGTTTTATATTATTATCAAATAAAGGTGAGAGTGTCACGGAGGGACCGATGGCCTTTGAAGTCTGGCCCCTTCAAGCCCCACAAACCACCACCAGTGTCATGGATATGATACGGAAGCTAGAGTGGCAATCATTAAAACAGTAGGCGTTTTTCGTAACGGTGAGATCTTTTCACGAAATTTCAATCATCAACTTTGTCTTCCGGATGTGAAAATTGTTTTTTGGTGTCCGACTATGTATGGAGAAATGATCATCGTAATAACATAAGAGAATTCTGAGCACACACGTAAATACACGGTCCAGTCACATTAATGTGACATACGCCTTAGTTCTACGTTTACGCGCAATAACCACTCACAGAAGGCCGGTGACAGCACTAGCAATCCAGATGTTGTCGTAATGTGGTTATGGGGCGATTTGTCTGACGCCCGAAAAGGTATTGCCATTGATTGGATGTCGGGCCAAGGGTGGAAGCATTTCCTAAACCGCTAAGTTTGTAAACTGTTCGGGTGCCGTCGTTAAAATAGGCTTCTACAGTGCTTGGTGCTATACAAAAACGGTTCCGAACCAACTGTGCTTACCCACGGGATACATATTACAGCGCTGAGCGCCACCTGTTGAGATCTGCATGGACGAATAGACATGTAGCTCTTGAGCAACTGATCGCCGAGGTGAACAAAGGGGATACCGACAGAGTTACCCCGACAACCGTGCGGCGAACACTGCAGACACCCTGCAACTGTCGGAAGGATCGTGGCCGGAGGAGAGATCGGTATGTTCTGGTGAATGTTTTCATGTAATTACCTGGGGAAGCACCTATCCTTGGGGACTGTGTCCCCTCACATACACCAGCAGGACAATGCAACGTGTCACACAGCTCGCACAGCGGGCTCGCGGTTCTAAGGGCACGAGGAAGAGTTTACCGTACTCCCTTGGGCACCAAACCCCTGAATTTAAACCTAATTGAGAATCTGTGAGACCACCTCGGTCGAGCTGTTCGCGTCTTGGATAATCAGCCTGCCACGGCACGTGTCCGAAGGAACAGGCACCACAAATATAATTAAGGCGATGACGGCAATTGATACCTCCATTGCAGATGCGCACCAAGCTCGAACTCCGGGAATCAGCGAGTTGCCGTAAGTAATGGGGCTAATGAGGAGAGGCACACATCAGTAGTATGTTGTTTTAACTAAAGTTCAGTCTTGATCACAACACTTATGTCTCAATAACATAGGTGACCGGTTTCAACTTCGTAGCAGCTGAGGAGAGCTCCGCCTATCATCCTCCAAGGAAGCCATGGGTATAATAAGTTTTATCTTATCTTGTTAAAGTTTTGTCGTCATTAGACACTTTTCATTTTACTTGAAGATTGGTTTCTAGTATTTTCTAAAATTAATTCACAGGTCTGAAGATGGTTATATAAATATAACCGAAACCGGTCACCTATGTTATTGACACATAAGTGTTGTGATCAAGGCTGAACTTCAGTTAAAATATAATACTCTATTGATCACTGTATTCCAAAAATGTTATGTGGTATCATTTGAGAATTTGAGTCAGACGAGAGGCGTGCTAGGGTAGACCGCGCAGTTTTGTTCACCACTTTGTTCGGATGTCGTAGTGGTCAGCGCATCTACCTAGTAAGGAGATGGCCCGGGTTTTAAACCCAGTCTTGCACAAACTTTCAGCCTGCCCACAGGCAGCTAATATCTTTAATTCCTTTGTGTCTTAACGTCGACACCTGGAGAGTTCCTCTATCTGAATATTATTAAGCCCATCGGCAGCCACAATAAAAGAAAAATCAATGACTATTCAGTTGTTATTAAAGGATTGACATTAATGCACACAACAATCGTTTAAAAGTACTACAATATCATGCTACATTTAAATAACAAATTTTATTAGAGTTGCTGTTCTTCTGACTCACATTCTCCACAGATGAATTCATCTTTGTGCTTGGTACACCTTCCACTATAACAGATCTTCAATGGATGATGGTTGACTGAATGTCCAGTGTGCATTTCTCTTGTCTTTCTATTTGTTTACTGTCAACTCCTGCAAGTATACAAGTTACGTTAACCTGGTACGTGGACGGTTTCCTAGTACAAGCGAGTCCAAATCAATTTTGTGTTTCGACTATAATAACTTCATGTTTTTTGAGTAGTACAGTGTGGTACGTTTCTGAATAGGACTTTAGGACAGGAAGTGTATTGCCGAAAAAAAATACAGCGTATAATTAAAAAAAAAGACAACGTTTCGGTAAAGATGCTGGTTAATGATACCCTGGCAGATAAACGCATATAAAGAACACACGCTTCATATATTAGTTATTTAGCTTCTGGTGAAATATATATTTGGGGTAATTAAAGTAAATGGGACTCTGTGTGTATAAAACGTCAGGCATATTGTATAGGGTGAACCCCAACTCTATCGACAAAATTTCGAACCTGTTTGAGAGATATTGACCAAGAATTTTAGTATGAGGCGCTTATGGTCTCCGGTGACTTGTAATTCTATTTGTATAATTTCTTTTCCCTAATTTTATTGGTATCTTTATTTCACTTAAAAAATCTTCACAACATTACAAACGTCGACAGCATGCGCTTGCAGTGACCGAATCATGAAAGGTTGCCAGAAAAGAGATAAATGTCATCTATGTACGAATATTAGGTGGAAGCTTTACAACTTAGGAAGAGACATACTGTACAAGACACTTCCATCAGTCCATTTAGAGATCACACTCATTGGGAAACTGCTAATTTCATCAGTGATTGCGAACTGGAGGTAAGAATCACATTACTAAAGTTTTATCTTAATGTGAGGCATGTGAAGTGTTACTTATATACGGCGATGATGCAGACAATGTAATGTTTTTCCATGTTGGGTTTACAGGTGCTTGACAACGACAGGTACTCGAAATTAGCTAATCACACGATTAAATAAAAATTACATTACAGCCTACTAAGGGCCATGTTTTCGTTTATTAAAGGTCAGACTATGGCTGTAAGTTATTACAGCCGTCACAACCCACGGATCTCAAGTTTAGATTAACTTTGCGAAAGCACTATTTATAGCTTGTCTTACCATTATTTGCACAAAAAAGTTAGGTGACGAATTGATATCGAATAGGGTGGTAAGATCTTATGGCACGAAACTGCTAAGGTCATCGGTCTCTAAGCTTACGCACTTCTTAATCTAACTTAAAGTAACTTACGCTATGGACAACACACACACCCATAATGCCCGAGGGGGAGGACTGGAACCTCCGACGGAGGGGGGGGGGGGGCGGGGGGTGAGAGCCGCGCGGACCGTGACAAGGCGCCGCAGACCGATCGGCTACCCCGCGCCCCGCGAGCAGGGAAATAAACACCAGTAGAGCAAGTTCTCACCATTGTTGCGCAGTGCCACTGTAAAAGCCTATTGTGCAGGTCGTGAATGTCTCGTGCACCCGCAGCTCTCGAGAGCCCAGGTTGAAGTACTTCCTGCTTTCAGGAGTTTGCTGAGTGAAACCTTAGGCCAGTCGATCAGGGCGTTTTACCTCGTTCCATTTTACTACGAAACAAGTTAATCATCACGAATGAGTTGGTATGTAACGGACACAATTTATTCCACCGATCAGGGACATGGCACTACATCATTAGCATTACAGACCAGTATGTGTACTACGACTGTCGAAATTTGGCACGAAGTAGCGCCACCACGTGCTGGAATCTGAACCGCTACACATCGAGGCACGGAATCGAAGAGCGCCTGAATGTGCCGCTGGGGAATACCCTGCCACGCGGATTGTGAGTGCGTCCACAAAGCACCAACCGTGGCTGCAGGAGGATCTGAACGAACAAGTTACCGACTGACCGCATCCCAGACATGCTAGATGGGCGACATGTCAGCCGAACGGGTAACCTAGGGATGCAGTGGTACGCTTCGTTCTTCGAAGAAGGCTTGCACATTTCTCGCAAATTGCTGCCGGGAGCTGTCCTGCTGAAATATGACATGTAGAACTGCCTGCAGGTGGGGCAGTGCCTCGGGATGTACAACCTGTTTTGATGTAGCGGCAGCCGCGCATATTCCCTTCACACCGCAGGAGATGAGATCGGCTGTTACAGGCAAAGGCTTCCCAAACTATCACTTCCCAAACTATCACACTTGGCATTTGTCTGCTGTGCCGCTCAACAATACAGTCTGCCCGACAGCATTCACCATAGCGTCCTCGAACGCTCATCACTGTAGAACGAGTTGAAGCAGAACTCGTCCGAGTAAACTACATTTTCCCGCTCAGCTCGACAGTGTTGGCGTCTACTTGCCCACTGCAGTCTGCGACAATGGTGCGTTCTGGAAAATGGAAGCCGAAGCAATGGCATACGTGCTACCCGTCCAGCCCACAGAAGACAGTGTCGAACCGTCAACGCAGAGACGTGCACAACCGTTGCACGTCTCCAACGTCTCACCAACACTGTGCACGAAGCTGTTCTGTCTGTTAACACGAAGCGGTCACCTCGCACTGTGTTGACGTTGTGTCGTCCAGCACCCTGTCGGCGCAGTGTGCGGACCTTTTCTCTCCACTGGTTCCAAAAACGCCTCACTGCTGCAGCAGCGTGCCCTGTACGAGCCGCAGTGTCGCGGAATGACAGACCCGCCTCCCGGAGACCAATCATTAAGTACCATTCGAACGCACTCACACGGCCATATTCCACCCTGCGATGTCGGCGAGGCATAGTGATCTTCGGTCCCACGTTTCCACTTTGTATGACGGCTCCGCAACGACTGAGCGTTGCGTAACGTGACCTGTCCATCGCAGAAGAAAGTGCGCTGTTGGACCTAAGTCGATGCCTCACTTCTTACGTAGTTTGGAACTTAAATAGTGGCAACACTGCTGCGGAGACACTATGCAATGGAATCTACTATTGTCGCTGATATCACACGTTGTTGACATATCCACCTCCGAGGAACTGGACTCGCCCGTCCCACGTCACCAGCAATCGAGGGAAACACAGTCACTTGTGAGCGAGCGGTCTAACGTAACTGTGTCACTATGTTTTAGGAAAAGGAGCAACGGAGTTGGATCAAGAATGAATGTGCCAGAAGGTCGTACATCACGACAGTGTCATCAATGTTTTCAAGAGGCGTGCGGGGAATCGGCATTGCAGTACAGAACAGGGGCACGTTGGATAAAAGCCGTCGACGAAGGTCGGCAAACTGAGGCAGACACGCATTGGGCAGGTTGTCCTATCATCTCTGAAGAAGAAGTGCATGCTGTTGCCGCGTTAGTGGACAGTCCTCGACGCTATACGATTCGTGAGCTCGCCCACGAAACGAGATTAGCGCATACTACCGTGAAACGCATCATGAAGGAACGCCTGGGCATGCGAAAGATTGCATCACGGTGGGTTCCGCATGACTTGACGGAAATGCAGAATTGGATGCGTTACGACGCTGCTCAGACGCAATTGGAGCGCTATGAGCACGAGGGAGGGGCTTTCTTGCGCCATATCGTAACACTGGATGAGACATGGGCCACATCGTACGGTACGAGCCTAAACTGAAACGCTAATCCAACGAATGCCGTCATTATGGGTCGCCGCGGAAGTCGAAAGTGCTTCAGAGCCCCAGTATTGCGAAAGTTATGGTGATTCTCGTGTACGACTGTGATGGTGTTATCGTAACGCATTACGTTCCTCCACGGCTGACAGTCAATGCACAGTATTACTGTTCGTTTTTGGAGCATCACCTGCGACCAGCTTTACGAAAGAAGCGGCGACACTTTCTGCACAACCCACCCATCACTTTACACGACAATGCGCGGGCGGCTACAGCGCTGCTCTGATCGGTCGATGGGACTGGAAAGTACTGTACCATCCACCATACTCCCCGGACGTAAGTCCTTGTGACTTTGATTTGATTCCGAAGATGAGGGAACCACTTCGTGGCATTCGTTGTAGAACTATTCCAGAGGTTCGACAGGCAGTAGACCGCTCCATTCGCACCAACAGAACAGGCTCTGTTAATGCTTTATTACGCCCTCCACATCGCTGGCAACGGGTTCTACACAACGCTGGTGACTACTTTACAGGACAGTAACAGGTGCATACATGTAACGCATTTGTATGACTTGTGAATAAATTACTGCCACTATTTAAGTTCCAAACCTCGTATGTATCCACTGTTCTATAGGTCTTCTTACGTGGCATGGTGCAGACCGTTCCTTCTGAGTGGTCAATTTCATAGAAACAGTAGTGCATTAAATGGTACAGATCTTAAATGCAGGGCTGTGATTCGTCCTCTCCTTTATCTACAGGCGCACAAGGGCGTCTGGACCACTGGCTCCCACTCTGTGGTGATGAACGATTTTGCCGGGCGCCATTTCGTCGCCAACCACTGTCTGGGCAGCAGTCGACAGGCTCATGTACAAAGGGCTACTCTGCCTCTCCATACATTTTGTCAGTACTCGTATCTTCTTGCCTCCTTGCTGTTTTCCACGTCTACACTTGCACTCTCATTAAACTTGTTGTCTCCTTAGGTACATGTTTTACTCCATTACAGCTTTCAGCAACTACTACAAAACAACGCACGACTGTACTAAGTCTGTCACTACAGCTAAGAAGCCGTCTAGTGCGACGCTTCTCCTCAGACGCGGATGTCTAAGGACAAAGGTGTGCCGTAGGCGGTCGAGATGCTTCGGATCTAGCTGGGGCTTAGAGGACTCAGGTACCCGACGTCAAATGCGGATGAGAAGAGCGGCGGTTGTGTGTGAGGTTTCGAGACAAATGTACTGTAAAAATAACAGGCTCCTACGCACTGGCTTCTCCGACTTCCGTCGGCGGTTCGCGCACATAAACGCAAGAGGGCGCACCAAATTGCATCGGCACTGAGGGTGCAACAGCCGTCTGTTGTTGTAAGACGAAGGACCTGCGAATCACCCAGCACCTGCTATGGTGGTCGTATTAGCCTTCATATTATTAATGAGTGGTGGTGGTGGTTAGTGTTTAACGTCCCGTCGACAACGAGGTCATTAGAGACGGAGCGCAAGCTCGGGTTAGGGAAGGATGGGGAAGGAAATCGGCCGTGCCCTTTCAAAGGAACCATCTCGGCATTCGCCTGAAACGATTTAGGGAAATCACGGAAAACCTAAATCAGGATGGCCGGAGACGGGATTGAACCGTCGTCCTCCCGAAAGCGAGTCCAGTGTGCTAACCACTGCGCCACCTCGCTCGGTATATTATTAATGATAATTACCCACTAGCCAGTGCAATATCCTCACTGGATCAATGTGTTACCTTGCAGTTCTCCAATATCAAGTTCACGCCACACACACACACACACACACACACACACACACACATTGAAACGTATCAGATCAATGATTCTACTGTACCTGTGTAAGTCGTAAAATCGTTTCAGCAGAGCGCTTAGACAACAGACGGTAGAACTTCTCATAACAAGTAATACTTAAACAGATTGTAATTTAATTTGGTGCTTTTAATTCAAGGGAACACTCCTTTTTCATTTTAAGAGCCATCGTTATTGAGTGCTTCAACTAAAACATTTCCTTTTAGGTATTTCCTGACCCGTCCGAGATATAACTCTATTTTCAGCCAGATCAATTGTGACGAAGTCCTCGCTAAATGACGTATAGTCACTTTACGTAAAAAATATTAATTATAGAAATGTTGTCATCAACTTTGCTTTTTCGAATGAAAATGTAATTGTTTTCTGCTACTATGATATTTCTAAAACAGATGGCTGCAACTGTGTATCATTCTCTAAAATCCGATAGCTAATTACGCGGTTATTTAAATATATAGAGCTTAAGACCTGTCTGCTATAAACATAAATACTGACAGCTATGTCACGTCGGATAATGAGGAAACAGACTCTGAACGCCTAGACAAAGGAACAAAAGGGGTAAAGAAGAAATTTACCTTTAATTCTGTCTGTGTCGATCACGGATGGAATTTTAAGTAAGTGTCTGTGGTTACATTTATTTGCGATTTCCCTTTCAGCCCTGTAGCTGATTTCACTTAGCGATGTAGGTGTATATCTTGAAAGTAAGTTCATCAATCTTTATGTCTGAGGTTCCCTGTTTCAAGAAGCTACTCAACTTCGTGCCTCTTTCTTTCAAGTCCGGCAGAAGCAGGAGAAGCACCGTTACCAAAGTTAACTGGTGAATCATCCGTAGATATTACGAAGTTTGATATCCATCCGATGTGTCGGTCGAATCACAAGTAGCGCGGTGTTATCAGTGCCATTTTTAAATCAAACTCACCTCCACTGTTCAGCTTTTGTTACTAGACTCTCTCAGGTGCGTCAAGCTGAGGTGCCCCATTATGTCAACCGGAGAGTTCCGTGTAACAACGACAACTTCAGTACAAGGCAGCAGTCGGTTTCTTACGCGAAGCCGGTAAATCCTAAGTTCTGAGTGTTGAGGCTACTTCGAAACTAGGGGGCGAATTTTGACGAGTTACATGCCGTTGAACTCGTCTCTTTCAGAAATACAGCTCATTTGGAAAAAGACTGTACCAATATGTGTGTATTTAATACAGTTCTGGATATGTTTTCACTAAATTATTCAAGAACTTTACATAATTCATTTAAGTGAGAATAGAATAACGATATCTTGAATAGTTTAGAAAATATCTAAATGTCATGTAAAGTGCTTGGTTGTAACACATTGTATATCAAGTGTAACATACGATACACGTAGGACACAAATGTAACCATTGTTAGAGTGCACGTACCTCCTCAAAGATTTTGCGAAAGGTTTGCTACCATCGGTGTTACTTTTTTTAACTTTCATGGAATTTTTGTATACAAATACATTAGTGAGGTACAGGGGGCGGACATAAATATGGAAACACGAAAAACCCAACACATTACCGTGCCTAATACGGTGTAGTTCCAAACAAAACAGCTTCCAGTCATCTCTGAATAGATAAATACAGGTCCTGTACTGTGTACAACGAAATTTTATACTATTAATCCTGCAAAACAGTGGCAAGTTCAGTTAACGATGATGCAGATGGACTTTGTTCACACACAGTTGTCTCCAAAGTAGATCACAAAGACTGAATGATACACATATCTGGCGACTGTGGCGGCCGGGCGAGAAGCGACAATTGATTCTCGTGCTCGCAAAACCAGTCCTGCGAGATGCGAGCTGTACAGAGAGAGGCTTTGTCGTCTGGAAACTCAGCGTTATCATTCAGGGATGAACTTGATCAACCAAAATGGTCGCATAATCTTTGGAAATAATGCGACCTTGCAGAATAACCATAGGAACCATAGAACATCGTGGTATGGCTACCAAAATCATCACCGAAACCCCCTCCCCCCACCCTTGCTTCACACGTGTACGTAAATCCGACCAGAGGTTGAAACATTTTTCAACGACACATCTGACCAAATGACTTTCTTCTACCGGTAAATAGTCCAGGTCTTATAGCGATTTCGTTGTACGGGCATTTGCATCACCGCAACGTGGATACTGGAGATCCATCTTGCCTTACTACTCTCTGCCTCTGGGGCTCCCTGCATGCTGTTTTGGAGCTGACAGGGTTCGCCGATGCGACACTGTTCTGATTTTTGTAGCTGTTGTCCTCTTAATTTTCGTCAGTATTCTCTTCGAGACCGTCAGTCAATCACTCAACGCACCTTCGCCCGAGCAGTGACTTAGCGGAAGATATTTTACCTCTCTCCCCGGGTAATTCGTAAATTTTCGATGCGGTGCCTCTCGAAACACTATGCGCTTCCGCTATCTTAGTTACAGATGCACCCATCATACGAGCAGCAACAATCTGTCCACATTCGAATTCATGTAGCTCCGATGTAATGTGCTCACAATTACACTGAACACTTTTCAGAATGAGATTTTCACTCTGCAGCGGAGTGTGCGCTGATATGAAACTTCCTGGCAGATTAAAACTGTGTGCCCGACCGAGACTCGAACTCGGGACCTTTGCCTTTCGCGGGCAAGTGCTCTACCAACTGAGCTACCGAAGCACGACTCACGTCCGGTACTCACAGCTTTACTTCTGCCAGTACCTCGTCTCCTACCTTCCAAACTTTACAGAAGCTCTCCTGCGAACCTTGCAGAACTAGCACTCCTGAAAGAAAGGATATTGCGGAGACATGGCTTAGCCACAGCCTGGGGGATGTTTCCAGAATGAGATTTTCACTCTGCAGCGGAGTGTGCGCTGATATGAAACTTCCTGGCAGATTAAAACTGCGTGCCCGACCGAGACTCGAACTCGGGACCTTTGCCTTTCGCGGGCAAGTGCTCTACCAACTGAGCTACCGAAGCACGACTCACGCCCGGTACTCACAGCTTTACTTCTGCCAGTACCTCGTCTCCTACCTTCCAAACTTTACAGAAGCTCTCCTGCGAACCTTGCAGAACTAGCACTCCTGAAAGAAAGGCAAAGGACCCGAAATCGAGTCTCGGTCGGGCACACAGTTTTAATCTGCCAGGAAGTTTCATACTGAACACTTTTGTTGTGATATCGGTAGGCGAGAGTGAAATTAAATACGAGCAGACATCTACAAAAAGGTAACACATAAACTTATTTACACTGTGTACGCTTAAAGATTTATACATAACATTGAATGCTGTAGGTCTTTTATGTGCTGCTAAGCTATACACAACTGATAAGAATGTTCTCTGATTGCAGTAAATAGTTTTGAATGCCGATACTCTTTTATAAGACTGTCAATATTAGTAATGCTTAGCAGCTTCGTGCAACGTTGATGTATTCAGTAGTTCCTCACTGCAGTCTTCCACGCTGGTGTTTTTTAAGACTGTAGATGCATTCTATCTGACTGGTGGAGGAGGGAGGGGGGAGATTTGATTTGTAGCTGATTAAAAGGATGGCCGACCAATCAGAGCAGCTTGCATTGAGGTCGTGACAGTTGCGCGTCCTCTTGTGGCGTGTATGCGTGGTGGTACTTGAGATCAGAAGCGTACAGAGTACGAGTGTCATGTTCCGGTTGCATCCTTCACAAATCAAGGCGCCGCTGTTACATCAGTGCTAACGAGCTCCCTTTGTTCCCACTGTAGTTCCGCGAATATGTCAAGTCTGAGAACTGTGGCGCTGCTGTCGCGTCATACTCGTCCACTCGTCCTCTCTTAGTGAAGGAAGCCTTTAGGAGTGAGAGGCTGGTAGTGACTTCTTGTTATTACCGAAGATGCGCACGCCATCTGGCTGTTCTAACGTAGCACTAACAAGGCGAAACGACCGATTGTCAGGAACAGATGACCTTCAACGAAACTCTGTTTTATGAGACGGTGGAGGGCGTAAGACAAAAGTTATATGATGCAAAGTACGCATCTGCAAATGCGTTCCACTACAGTGGGGGTGGGGGTGGGGGGATGATATCTGGAATAAGTTTCACGCTGCAGTCCACGCTTCACACCGAAAGCATAGAAATTTCGTCCAATGTTAAAAAAATTTTCGTATTGTTGCTCATTCCAGGTCCAGCATGAGAAAACATTTGTGCTGCATGTCCTGTTTCCGACTGTAGTTACAGATTTGGTAACTGCAACAAAGTGTATTTATGGCAAAGTAATTGTTAGACATTCTCTGAATAGATATCAAATATTGAAATAAATATTGAAATACATAGTCTTCGTATGTGTAAGCAGGACATTGTTTACTGTTAACCGATTTGCCATTCTATAGGTATAAATCTTACTTGTGACACTCATGCTGGTCGAACATTTGGTGTCATTTCAAATTGCACCTGAGAATGCCTATAAAGCCGAAATCATGATTGTGTGAAATAAATAAACAGTAATCTACAGTTCAATGGCGGAATTGTCTTTCAGAGTGGTTGTATATGTTGTGTATGTGATAATATTCTCTTATTTTTGGGCCAAGGCGGTGTAATAATGTTTTAATGAATTTACGTCATTTGATTGTACATACTTCTTTGTTTTATATTACTACTTCTTTGATTTATATTACTGCGATGATTTCGGCCTTAAGCCATTATCAAGCACAACAACGTTGGGTATAATTAGATTTCGTTAAGTGAAGTCACCGCCAAGATCTATTAAATTTAGTTCCCAGCATGTTAATCACAAAATCACACAGAAGTATTGTAGACAGGTAGCGGACGTTTTTCCAACAACAGAACAATTTAGCCACAAACTGATCGTCACTACAGTCTTTGTATGCGCAGTGAACGTGAGCTGAAAATATGTAAGTAGCTTGTTTAGGTTTTTATGTTGCTAACGCCACGTAGCGCTCTGTATGAAAATCACTGACTGTGCTGTGTGCAGTCTGCGGCTGATTGAACTCATTGTTGGAATATTCGCTTGTGTAGTGTTGGGCAGTTGGATGTGAACAGTGCGTAGCGTTGTGCAGTTGGAGGTGTGCCGCCAGCAGTGGTAAATGTGGAGAGAGAGAGAGAGATGCCAAAGTTTTGAGCGGACGATCTGGACGTGTGTCCGTCAGAAAAAGGAAATTTGTTTAATTGGATGTCACAAAATCATATATACAGGGTTATTACAAATGATTGAAGCGATTTCACAGCTCTACAATAACTTTATTATTTGAGATATTTTCACAATACTTTGCACACACATACAAAAACTCAAAAAGTTTTTTTAGGCATTCACAAATGTTCGATATGTGCCCCTTTAGTAATTCGGCAGACATCAAGCCGATAATCAAGTTCCTCCCACACTCGGCCCAGCATGTCCCCATCAATGAGTTCGAAAGCATCGTTGATGCGAGCTCGCAGTTCTGGCACGTTTCTTGGTAGAGGAGGTTTAAACACTGAATCTTTCACATAACCCCACGGAAAGAAATCGCATGGGGTTAAGTCGGGAGAGCGTGGCGGCCATGACGTGAGTTGCTGATCATGATCTCCACCACGACCGATCCATCGGTATTCCAATCTCCTGTTTAAGAAATGCCGAACATCATGATGTAAGTGCGGTGGAGCACCATCCTGTTGAAAGATGAAGTCGGCGCTGTCGGTCTCCAGTTGTGGCATGAGCCAATTTTCCAGCATCTCCAGATACACGTGTCCTGTACCGTTTTTTTCGCTGAAGAAAAAGGGGCCGTAAACTTTAAACCGTGAGATTGCACAAAACACGTTAACTTTTGGTGAATTGCGAACTTGCTGCACGAATGCGTGAGGATTCTCTACCGCCCAGATTCGCACATTGTGTCTGTTCACTTCACCATTAAGAAAAAATGTTGCTTCATCACTGAAAACAAGTTTCGCACTGAACGCATCCTCTTCCATGAGCTGTTGCAACCGCGCCGAAAATTCAAAGCGTTTGACTTTGTCATCGGGTGTCAGGGCTTGTAGCAATTGTAAACGGTAAGGCTTCTGCTTTAGCCTTTTCCGTAAGATTTTCCAAACCGTCATCTGTGATACGTTTAGCTCCCTGCTTGCTTTATTCGTCGACTTCTGCGGGCTACGCGTGAAACTTGCCCGCACGCGCTCAACCGTTTCTTCGCTCACTGCAGGCCGACCCGTTGATTTCCCCTTACAGAGGCATCCAGAAGCTTTAAACTGCGCATACCATCGCCGAATGGAGTTAGCAGTTGGTGGATCTTTGTTGAACTTCGTCCTGAAGTGTCGTTGCACTGTTATGACTGACTGATGTGAGTGCATTTCAAGCACGACATACACTTTCTCGGCTCCTGTCGCCATTTTGTCTCACTGCGCTCTCGAGCGCTCTGACGGCAGAAACCTGAAGTGCGGCTTCAGCCGAACAGAACTTTATGAGTTTTTCTACGTATCTGTAGTGTGTCGTGACCATATGTCAATGAATGGAGCTACAGTGAATTTATGAAATCGCTTCAATCATTTGTAATATCCCTGTATATATATTATTGGCGTTTTGCCTTTAAAGAGCGCATTTGGACTAAACTACTTGGCCAGTTCCTTTTGCTGCCTTCCTTGCTGCCCAAACTTCCCTCATTCGCTCGCTGTGTTTCTGTTTCCGGTCCTCTGTCCATGCTTCTTGTCGGTTTTGTGTCTTCGGCTTCATCTTGATTGCCTTTTTGGTTGCCCATATTTCTTTCATCTTCCAGCTGTGATCTTGCTTGCTTTCTTCGGTCCATTTTACGCCTGTTCCTTTGTCACATTGTATCTCATGTAGTTTGCTTTTCTTAGTGATGTATCTGAGTTTTATTCTGTCGTTTAGTGTGTCTGCTGTTATGTTGAGTTGGTTTAGGTAGTTTTTTACCTCTGCCTCCTATTTGTTGTTTGTAGTAACGCAGTCAAAGATCTGTTTGGTCAGTCTGTGTGTTGCCATTCTGTATAGGTGTCCATAGAATTGTAGTCTGCGTTTTCTAATCTTTTCTGTGTTTGTCTCTGTATGTTTGTGTAGTTCCTCTGTAGGTTTCTTGATTCTTATTCCATTGTTGTTAGTTGAACCAAATATTTTCCTAAGTATTTTCCGTTCTACTTTTTCTAGTTGTCTGATACTTGTATGCCCTAGGACTAGTGTGGTCTCTGCTGCATATAGTGCGTCAGGGAGCACCACGGTGTCGTAGTGGCGTAATTTGGCGTTTTTGTAAGATAGACTTCTTTTTGTAATGATTCCACACTACTTTGTATGCCTTGTCCAGTTTATATTTTCTTTCTTCGTTTGAGTCTCTGTTATGTACACTCATTTGCAGTGGTTCACCGAAGTATTTGATGTTTGCCGTTTTGTAAATCGTGCCATACTTTGTGTTCAGAGATGAGAGTTTCTTTGTGCTCATAAACTGTGTCTTTTTATAACAGATCTGTAGTCCAGTTTTGGAAGCGATTTCGTGTAGTTTTTCAATAGAGCCTTTTGTTTCTTTACCTTTCGTGACAATCGCCAAATCGTCTGCAAAAGCCAGGCATTTAATCTGTGGATTGTGATGTTTCCCATTCTTTTCTTATCTTATCAAACACCAGAATGAAAAGGAGAGGTGAGAGGCCATCGCCTTGTCGGACACCTGTGCGAATTTCAAAGGGCTCGGATAGTTCCCCACAGAACTTTACTTTCGAGGTTGTGTTGGTTAAAGTTTGCTCTACGATAGCCCGTGTTTTGTATTCTGCTTGAATTTTGAAGAGAGTTTTCCGGTCGATAGAGTCATACGCTAGTCGACAAAGGTAATGATCAGGTTCTGTTTGTGTTGTAAAATCATTTTCAGGTTCCAAATTTGTTCCGCACAAGACCGCCCTTTACGAAAGCCTGCTTGGTACTCCCCAATCAAGTGGTTGGTCTGGCATTCTAGTCTGTTTAGTAAAGCTTTAGAGAGGATGTTGTATGTGACCGGCAGTAGGGATATTCCTCTGTAGTTGCTCGGGTCAGTCTTGTCACCTTTTTTGTGTAGTGGGTGATCAGGGCAGTTTTCCAGTCGTCAGGAATTTTCATGGTCTTCCAGATATCTTCCAAGATCCTGTGGATGTCTTTGGTGAGTTCTGGGTCTTGTAACTTCCAAATTTCCGCGATGATGCCGTCTTCTCCTGGTGCTCTACGATTCTTGAGTGACTTGATTATTTCTTTAACTTCTACTAGAGTTGGAGGTTCACTATCTGGATTGTACGTGCTCGTTTCTGTCATCATTTCTTCCATAGGGGGGTCCGTGTTGAGCAGTTTTTCAAAGTACTTTGCCAGAATGTCACAATTGTTTTTGTTATTGGTTTATAGAGTTCCATCCGGTCTTCTGAAGCACAAGTTGGGTGGTTGATATCCAGTCATATTTTCTCTGAACGTTCTGTAGAAGTTTCTTGTATTGTTCTTCATGAAGTCCGATTCTATCTCCGTCAATCGCCGTTGATCATACTGTCGTTTTTCACTGCGAATGATTTTGCTTGATTGCTTTTGTGTTTTCAGGAAGTTCATACAATTCTCTTGGGATTTATGGCTACTAAATTTTTTCCATGCACTGATTTGTTGGTCAATAGCTTGGTCACATGTGTTGTTCCACCAACGGTGTTTCCTTGTGCGTGGTGCTTGTGCTAGTTTCATGGCCTCCCGGATTCTTCCTGAAAGTTGTGTCCAGTCTATCGTTTTCTCCATTTTAATTTTGTCTAATATTTGTGTCTGGATTAAAGTAAGGTATTCTGGATCTGGTGTAACAATTTTGTTCTTCTGGAGCTTTTTCTTGGGCAAAAGACGAATCCTGATCTGTAGTAGGTGGTGGTCTGAGTCGAAGTAGCCTTTACGTGTGTCTATGTTCAAAATTTCTTTTTCTGAGTCTTTCTGGACTATTACGTGGTCGATTTGTAGATCTTGCTTTCCGCTGGGGAATTTCCATGTGGTAAGTTTCCGTGTTGGCTTCTTGAATTTTGTTGACATAACGCCGAGGTCGTGGCATTTGCTAAAGTCTATCAGGTGTTTTCCGTTTTTGTTTGTGTCCTTGTGTGGAGTATGTTTTCCTGTGGTATGTCTGTATATATTTTCTTTTCCGAGTTTAGCGTTGAAGTCTCCCAGTATTATTTTGACTCTATGTGCAGGAATTTTTCTGATAGTTTCTTCCATTGTCGTCCAGAAGTCATCAATTTCGCCCAGGTTTTTCCTGTTGTAGTCATTATTCGGTGCATGTGCGTTGATTATTATGTAGTATTTGTTGGCTGATTTGACTGTGACGGTGCTGATTCTTTCGTTTGGTGACGAAAAGTCGACTATGCTGTCCGTGATGGACCTGTGTACTGCAAATCCTGTGCCAAAAAGCCTTAGGTTTTTCAGTTGTCTCGATGGTTTTCCTTTGTATATTCTGAAATTCTCCGTGTTGAAATTGTCTTCGTCTGCGAATCGTGTTTCTTGCAGTGAACATATTTTGATTTGAAATTTTTCGAGAGTGTCTGTCTGTTGTTTCATCTTTTCTGTCTTCATCAGTGTGTTCACGTTGAGTGTGCCGATGTAGTGTTTGCGTTTGGCCTTGAGGGAGTTTGAGAAGCTCCAATTCTTCTCATGATGTCCGTGAGCCCCCGGAATCCGATGCTCACGACGATCCCAGTCTATTGACTGGGTCCCGGGATAATGAGATTTTTCTCGTTGTACCATCATGATGTTTAGTAGTTGGATGTATGGCATGCTGCCGAGTACAACCTGACATTCCAGATCAGGAGGTTTGTTGAGGCCGCCACTGACGTGTGGAGCAGACGCCTTTTGTAGCCACCCACTGTTGGAACAGACGCTACTAGTAGTTTTGGTCCGCCCCGAGTATTTCATTTCCTCGGTACCACATATATCTAGGAGGCATTGCCCTATCCGCCACATGGGGAGGCGCTCGGTTGCGGGTCTACTAACCGATCTATATATATATATATATATATATATATATATATATATATATATATATATATATATATACTCTTGAACGCTATTAAGGTAAATACATTGTTTGTTCTCTATCAAAATCTTTCATTTACTAACTATGCCCATCAGTAGTTAGTGCTTTCAGTAGTTAGAATCTTTTATTTAGCTGGCAGTACTGGCGCTCGCAGTATTGCAGTAGTTCGAGTAACGAAGATTTTTGTGATGTAAGTCTTTTGTAGGGATTTTTGAAAGTCAGATTGCGTTGCTCTAAAAATATTGTGTGTCAGTTTAGTGATGATCAGAATAAGTAAAGAGAGAACTATCTGAGTACCAGTACGTTCAGTTTTACTCAGCTGTCTTTGTATCAAATAACGTAGAAGTTTACCAGCACAGTAATTCATAATTTTGCTAACGGGACGCTTCAAATATAAAAGGGAAGTTACTAATCGATTTATGTAGCGGGAACGGCGCGAGTCCGAATACTTGCTAATTCGCGTATTCGCTCTCTCTTCTGAGCGAGCTGAGTCCATTTGTACCCGACAACGCATTCAAGTGACAAGTGGGCAGCGACGGGACCTCACGAGTCGAGTGTACGTGCAAACGGAGACGGCAAGTTCAGTGATGAAGTCTCAAGACTCGCTGGCGAGTTTCTCATTTCTGATACCCAGGCACCACTCCACGGACAACAGTGAGCGACCGATAGCGAGCTCACCCCGATGCCGCTCTGGTGGTGAAGTGTTGGCAGAAGAGCCAACACCGTGTTGCTAGAGGACGCCGAAATGCACGCTGTTAAGCTCACGCAGATTGGCGTGAGGTCTGGAACAAGGTAAACCAATTATCCTATAAAGAATAGAACGTAGTTCTTGGAATACTTAACTTTAATCCACAATTGGAGAACATCTCTCTTGACTGTACATGCTTCAAGATAAATATCAAGTGCTATGGCGCCTTGCTAGGTCGTAGCAAATGACGTAGCTGAAGGCTATGCTAACTATCGTCTCGGCAAATGAGAGCGTAGTTGTCAGTGTAGCATCGCTAGCAAAGTCGTCTGTACAACTGGGGCGAGTGCCAGGACGTCTCTCTAGACCTGCCGTGTGGTGGCGCTCGGTCTGCAATCACTGACAGTGGCGATATGCGGGTCCGACGTATACTAGCGGACAGCGGCCGATTTAGAGGCTACCACCTAGCAAGTGTGGTGTCTGGCGGTGATACCACAGGTGGGAGGTTCTAAAGTGCGGTGGACGGCGACGCTATCGATAGGCAGTTTTGACCACGGTTGACACTTACAACTTATCGAGGATATTGGCGAAATACAACAGCCCAAACTGCAGGCTTGGCTAGCATCTGCATTAATCTTCAAGCTTGCTTCTGTATTGCTGTTTCCATATTTTTGTCCAAGCTGAACATACTTCTTTCTTTTGTATTATTATGATGATATCGGCTTTAAGCCATTATCAAGTACTACAATGTTGACTATACGTAGACTCTGTATATGTAAGGACTTATATAGCACGTGATAGCTGATGATATACTGCCACACGTCATGACAATTGTCAGCACGTATAATTCTTTTAGGTTACTGAGTAAAGAAAAAAGGTGTTCTCATTTCTTGATTCGTTCTCCACTTTCACTGGATTATACAAAACACGAGACATGTTAATAAGGTACCATCCAAATAACCACTAATAATGCAAATACCGTATATTATTGCTGACAAAGAGGTCCACCACAATGGCTGAATAATGCACTGCACGTGTTCTCTTAAGCTCTGCCGGAAGGCAAAACTGGCTATGACCGTGAACACCCTCACGGGAAATTACACGAGGGGACGCTTCGAGTAATGCATGTCAAGTCACATTGGCTCTGCTGAAAGGTAACCATTATCCATCAACATATTTGTCAAGAGAAATATAACAAACACATTATGAACCTCTTAATTTTGTGGCAGGTTTCGTTCATTAGCACTTAGATTTTCAATAAACCGCCATAGCGTAGGGATGAATTTCTAGGTGGATGAACTGATGCATGTTTCTCATTACATTATTTCATACAAGTAACTGGCAAGCTATGAGACCAATAGCTGGTCACAAAATCTCTATTTTGTTGAAGCTTCCTTGTAGATTAAAGTTGCGTGCCGAACCGAGAATCGAACTCGGGACCTTTGCCTTTCTTGCGCAAGTGCCCTATCAACTGGTCTATCCGAGCACGACTCACAACCCGTCCTCACAGCTTTACTTCCACCAATAGGGCTTTAGTTCCACTAATAACTCATCGCTTACCTTCCAAACTTCACAGAAGTTCTCCTGCGAAACTTGCAAGACTAGCACTCCTGGAAGAAAGAATATTGCGGCGAAAATGTTTAGCCAGAGCCTGGACGATGTTTCCACAATGAATTTTCGGTCTGCAGTGGAGTATGCGCTGGTATGAAACTTTCTGGAAGGTTAAAACTGTGTGCTGGACCGAGAGTCGAACTTGAGGCCTTTGCCTTTCGTGGGAAAATGCTGCACCAACCGAGCTAGCCAAATTCGACTCACGACCTCTTCCTCACACCTTTACTTTCACCAACATCTTGTGTCCTACATTCCAAATCTTATTTTCTTACTTTTATAATTTAATCCAAAGGCAATAACTGATGGCAAGACAAGATGCCAACGCCGCAAGTTTGCTGTCTGCTGACCGAGCTGTAGATAGTACGGTTTGTTCCCTAACAGGTCCGGATTTTTTCTGATCTTAGTTAAAGGCAACTGCATCAATCGCCAGCATGGATCTCCTATGTAGAGGATGTAAATTTTAAGTTGACGAACCAGAATAAATCGAAAAATAAGCTTCACACGAAAAAATGTGTAAAATCAAAAGTTGATTATTTTCGAGGGGGACATCTGTTGGTGCTAAAATTAGTCCGACAGCCCCCTGGGGGTGGGGCAGAAGGCAACTTTAAAATTTCAAATGGGAACCCCCCATTTTTTATTGCAGAATCAGATTCTACATAAAAAACTATGTACATTTTGTCTTAAACATTTGTTTTGATTCTAGGTGGTTGGTTCAAGAAACTCCGTGTTCTCATTTTTGCGTGGAAAATGGTTATGGATAAATACAAAATACTTATTTACTTCATAAGTTTTGATTCGCTAAAACTAAAACTCTCCCTCTCTCCCCATAGGGTGGGGTTTGAGAGGGAGTAATTAGAGTTTTACAAATGTTGACCCCAATATTAATTTTTTCCACAGATATCTGGGTAACCGACTGCAGTAAGCTGCTTCAAATAGATGTTGGTTGCGGTTATTTACGACGTTGTTTAACAATACCAGCACTCACACGTATGTCATCAACAGAATTTTCTTCCATCTTCAGATAATCTGGATTATATCTGTTTATAGTAAGTCTCCGCTTCGTGTATTCGTTTTTTAACTTGTGGAGCTTGTAATTAGCATCTACCTCTACCCCAGCTAATATCACTTGCTCCAAGATTTCAAGGCCTCTTCCATTTACGTCCTAAGCAGTGTAGGGACGAGCGTGCATCCCTGGCATAGACCTTATTTTACCTCAAACTCTTGAGATAGCAGATTTCTCATTTTTAACATTGCCGTAGAACAATCTGGCACCTTTCACAATGCTTTATGACACTCCATTACCGATCGGACTTGTCCACAACGTGTCTGGGAGCGCGTTATAAGCTTCTGGGAGGTCCACAATGATAATGTGGGAGATAGGCCCACTTGCTGTCATTTTATCAACTGTGTTTTTAAGGATAAATACTCCATCAGTTTAGCAGTGGCCAGATCAGATCAGATTCCATTCTTTCTTCTTCTACCCTCTGTTTTAGGATAAGACTCCTCTGGATCTTGTAACCTGTAGCGCAATTGTCAAAAAGTTCCGACGGTGCTCAGTGCTACTTAATTTTGTATTGACTACTCTTGGACATGGTTTCCTTTCGTTTTTCATTGACTTAGTTGGATATTTGACTTCCTTAGGGGTTATAGGTGGGATGCTATGACTGATAAATTTCAATATCCGATTTGTTATCAGTGAATGCCGCTCTTTGTAAGCTAGTAGTCATTGGTAGTGTTTCTGTTCTTGCAGTCTAATGAGGTATATGTTTGCTTGATCCTTATCTTGTGTCCTCATTGCTTTTAATACCATCTAGGTTTTATTTTCAATCTCTTCCCAAGTTTACTGCAAAGTTTCGTTAATTACCTTAATCAGTGTTATTTGTGTAACACCTTCTCTCTGTATTATTGTCAATAACTGTCTGATTTTTATATAAACCATTTATTACATGCTTACTTCTTGTTTTCTACTTGCTTTTGCATTGTGTCGTTTGACCACTCATCGGAGTTTCTATTTCTCTTTTGCATTACTCTTTCCTTAAGTGCTTCGTAAGGTGGCTTGTGGATTTCTTCTTTAACCGTTTCATATATCTTCTCGCAGAAGTTTCTTCAAAAGCGGCAGGTTTTCCTGCTAGCCTTGGTTACTACAAAAAATGGGTAGTCTCAAACTGTGAGTTTGGGAGTTTTATTAAATATCAGTGGCTTCCTGTGATTCTGTGTTCAGTTCAATCTCTGTGTCTTTGATAATCTTAAATAAGATCTCACACATTAGCAAAAAAGGTTCTGATCCGTGTTCTGTACTACTCATAGCCTTCGCATCTTGTACACTACCTATCTTATTTGCTTGGTTATGACATACTCTGTGAAGGATTTAAGATCAAGGCTTGTTTTCATTGATATATTGATACATTTACGGATATCGTTTTGTTTGAACAGCCGTTTAGAATTAATGAGTCATTTTGCATACAAAATGCTGTCAGCTTCCACGATATTGTCCCACTATAAATTCGTTGGCTTTACACCCCGTTTTTCCCTTTAAGTCTCCTAGTAAAACTATCTCTTTGCGATTTCCTATATTTTCAAGAGAGCTTGTCAGTTGGCTGCAGTAACAGTCGTAATTGGTGAATAAGTGATAATCTTTAGCTTCCAGTGTAGTTGAAGAATTGTGTTGCTGATGTATTAAGTGTTGCTGAGGTATTCCAACACGATTAGAACATTTTTGCGTTGTTTCTTTACGGCAATGACGACTACGCTTTCGGTACGGTTTCCTTGTATATCCCATGCTACAATTCTCATTGTTCTTTTCGTGCCTGTTGTCGCCTTCGCTTTGATCTATCCGTTCCAACGTCAAACTGGGAAATTTTGAATGTGGTTTCATTTACTAGGGTGGAGTACAGGTGCAGATTCTAAACTCCAGACTTGGAGGGCCAGGTTTGTGGCTTCCTACCATTAGACGATTGCTTTAATGGGCTCAGGAAATGTCCTCCCGTGGGTTCCTCTGGGAATGAGGTGCCACTTACCCAAAGTTCGCTGTAACAAAGTCCATCTTCTCCACATTCCTTGCCGATGTGGTTTTGGCCCAT
The DNA here is from genome assembly GCF_023864345.2 of Schistocerca serialis cubense. Taxonomy (NCBI): domain Eukaryota; kingdom Metazoa; phylum Arthropoda; class Insecta; order Orthoptera; family Acrididae; genus Schistocerca; species Schistocerca serialis. The sequence goes on from NC_064639.1 coordinate 152,893,486, forward strand.
ATCTCTGGGCATGTGTGCCGGGTTTTTTTTCTTCGTTTTTTTTTTTTTTTGAGAAATCTGTCTTCTGACTGGTCTGACGCAGTCCGCGACGAATGCCTCCCCTATGCTGTGCCGACCTCTTCATCCCAGAGTAGCACTTGCAGCCTACTCCCTCAATTATTTTCTGCATGTATTCCAATCTCTGCCTTACTCTGCAGTTTTTGCTTTCTGCAGCTCCCTCTAGGACAATGGAAGTCATTCCCTGATATCTTTTTAGATGTCCCATCATCTTCCCCTTCTCCTTGTCAGTGTTTTCCACATATTCCTTTCCTCTCCGATTCTGTGCAGAACCTCCTCATTCCTCACCTTAATAGTTCACCTAATTTTTAACATTCGTTTGTAGCACCACATCTCAAATGCTTCGATTCTCTATCGTTCCGGTTTCCCCACAGTCCATGTTTCACTACCATATAGTACTGTGCTCCAGACGCGCATTCTCAGAAATTTGTTCCCCAAATTAAGGCCTATGTTCGCTACTAGTAGACTTCTCTTCGCTAGGAATGCCCTTTTTGCCAGAGCTATTGTGCTTTTGATGTCCTCCTTGCTCCATCCGTCACTGGTTACTTTGTTGCCTAGGTAGTAGAATTCCTTAACTTCATCTACTTCGTGACCATCAATCCTGATATTAGGTTTCTCGCTGTTCTCATTTCTACTACTTCTCATTACTTTCGTCTTTCTTTGATTTACTTTCAATCCTTATTCTGTACTTATTATACTGTTTATTCCATTCAGCAGATCATGTAATTATTCTTCACTTTCACTCGGGATAGCAATGTCATCAGCTCTTGCAGTCTTCTGAATTGTGTGGGTGATATTTTTCCGAAAGACAGATGGTGTGTCGCCAGACTCTTACATTCTACACACCAACATGAATAATTTATAATTCTTCTGATTTGATCTTAAGGCCTTCAAAGATCTCGTAAATTCGAATTCTAATACTGGATCCCCTATCACTTCTTCTATCACATCAGACAAATCTTCCCCGTCATAGTGGCCTTCAGTATACTCTCTCCACCTATTCGCTCTCTCCTCTGCATTTAACAGTGGAATTCCCGCTGCACTCTTAATGCTACCTTGTTTTTAATTTCACAGAAGGTTGTTTCGACTATCTTACATGCTGAATCAGTTCTTCCGACAAACATTTCATTTCCGACTTCTTCACATTTTTCATCCAGCGATTTCCTCTTACCTTCCCTGCGCTACCTGTTTATTTCTTTCCTCAACAACTTGTACTTCTGTATTCTGTAAATTTCCAGAACAGTTTTTTTACTTCCTTCTTTCATCGATCAACTGAAGTATTTATTTAGTTACCCATGATTTCTTCGCAGTTACGTTCTTTGTACCTATGTTTTTCTTTCCAACTTCTATGTTGCCCATTCCTCTTCAACTCTACTGCCTACTGGGCTATTCTATAATGCTGTATCTACAGCCTTAGAGAACTTCAAGCGTAACTCGTCTTTCCTTGGTACTTCCGTATCCCACTTATTTGCGTATTGATTCTTCCTAACTAATCTCTTAAACTCCAGCCACGTTATACGGCGCAGTGATCGGTTCCCATAACTTCGCCACTCCTCGAAATCTGGGCTCATCCTCTTGACTAGGACGCGCCCCCTCAAAATTACCCAACTGCGCTTAGGGACGGTGACTGTAAACACCTTGGGCCATTAATTTGGACGAATTATTATGATTATTATTATTGTTGTTAAATTATTATTATTGTTATTATTATACACGGAACTTTGGCTAAGCACGTTTTTAAGTCAGGAAGATGTACATCTTCCTGTCTAAGAAAGCACCTGAGAGCACTTGACTGTGAAATAAACGTATAAGTAAATAAAATAAATTCTCCTAACCGTTTACTGGTAATATCTTAGAATGTAGCGAACCAACTAAAAGATGCATTTTAGACAGTCATATATTACATATTATTGTTGCTTCGTTGACTGTTGTTAATTTTTACTTCAGTTGTAAATTATTTTATCTTGGAGCACATATGTATTTTCATACTTGTTTTCCACTCAACTGTGTCTGTAGCCTATTTATCAATTTAGAGGCTCTCTATGGCTCCACCCTCAGACACTCTTGAGTCTTTTACAGCATCTATTACATTAGGGAATGTTGTGTACAGAAACAAGAAATACTGCGGGTATATCTCGTTTCGATAACTGGGCCTGAGAATGAAGTAATAAAGAATTCGAAAGCAAATGAAAGTAAAGTAAACAACTAACACTGCTGAGTGGAAGAATAATCGTAGTACGAATGCAGCAGTGCGTTAAAACAATGAAATACTCTCTTCCACATCGGTTTTTCTCGAAGATACTGTGAACCGAAATGGGAAACTCGTGTGTCGTGCTGATGACTCGTTTTTGGTCACTGAATGGCAGCACCGGACGATGAATTAAAACTATTCACGGGTTAGTATCGAAAGATGGACAGGGAGAATGGACTATCGGGCTAGTACATGAAAGACATGCATGTGGGGATTCAGGAGTGTGATTTGATGTGGTATTGTGTCATGACTTGGCTTTTCATGTGATTATGTTTTAGAAGGAAGTAAATTGGAACAAAATTTAACTTTTAAACACTACATACAGTCTTCATATTTAATTACCAACAAAAATATTCAGATGAAAATCATTCTTACTATAATAATAATTGTCATTTCCTTCTTTTTATCATAATGGCTGTTGAACAAAAAAGAGTGTTAATTCTTATGTTATTTTAATTTTTCAACCACTTGCTTATAAACAAATAAATTCCCCTCACATTATTCATAACATGCAGTTAATGATAAACGATTTAAGAAATTAATGACTGTTTAATACTTTATGAATCTCCAAAAGGACCTAGTAATTTAAGAAAATAGAAATATACAAGGAAATGGGATGTTACTGAGAAGTTTGTGAATTGTGGTGGTTATTATTTGTATTTGGATCATAATGAGTAACATCGTATGGAATTTTTGCTACAAGCTTCTTTGAATTTTCGTATATTTCTCTATTTTCATTATAGAATAAATGCTAGGTTATTTGTTATAAATGGACCAGCGTACGTTCATTTCCGGGCTGGGATGTCATATAAATCAATGTAATTCTTTTATTGCCACCTACCGGAGCCTAATAGCCAGTTATAACACCCTCGTAAATATAGATCTAGGATGCTGAAATTTGCTCAAAGTGTCTGACGCCAGGCGCAATTTCGTCTATTAAGAACGGTGTCGCGATCCCGGGGAGAACGATACTCCAGGGAGTGTCTGCCCGCGTCACATTTCGGGTGCTCGGAGAGACGCGTGCGGAGGATTACCCTCCTCGAGCCACAATTGTCTCTGTAATTGAAATCCTTGAACGACTCTTTTTATTCGGTCCCGCCGCTGCGGAACTCCTCGATAATTCGCGGAAATCTGGCTCTCCGGTGCTGCGCCGAGCGAGCGCTGAGTGGATCACTATCGGCGTAATTGGAGACCAATCAGCGCGATTGAATTAAAGAACCGCTGCTCGCGGAAATGGAACTAACTCTGTTAAAACTTGGGAAGAAGTTCCCGAGGATAAATATGGAGTCGTAAGAAACGCAAGCCGGCTGATTCGTGTTCCGTTCCGGCCGCCCGCCCAGTCAGGTAATTTTTTGTGCAAGTGCGGGAAAAGGGCGCCTGATGGCAATTACGGAGGGAAATGTCTTAGCGGGAGTCAAAGTTATCGCTGAGAGCGTCTGTGGGGAACCTCTCAGGCGAAAGCAGAATCTTGTTTCCTTGCGTAAAGGAACTTGTTAAAGGCACTCGAGGAACCTATCTTTCAGTCTTTCGTTCGTGTAATTGTGGAATCATCGATGTATGATAATATTGTTCTGTCATTTGTGGCACATTATGGTTATTTCGTTCTACTATTAAAATGGTAATGCCTGTATGTAGTCATGTAATGATAATTTGTTAGTGTTTGGCGTAATTGTGTGACATCGTGAAACTAGAAGCAAGACGATAGAGCTGTGGTTTTGTGATGCAGAAGGTAGGACTATGTTTTACATATAATGAACTAGAGTAACGAGGAGTAGAAAGAAATGGTTTTAACAGAAGTATAGACTGTGTATTTGGTTGCAGCAAAATTGTGGATGCTTAGTGAGATTAAAATATTTACTGGAAACATGGAAACGACCAGCAATGACGGAGCAAATACCCTGTGTAGCGTCAGAGACGTATCAAGTAGGCTTTCGCAGCCATAGAAATTTTGTGAAGAAGAGTGTATGGACGACAAACGTCCACGAAATTTTACGAGACATAATTATCCCTTTTTACTATGCGTGGGAAAAAAAATTAGAGGTAAATATCAACAAGGTGTTTACTAAACAACTCGTTCTTTCCAAACATAGGAATAATACCTGTCTATTACTCCAGTTATCAATGCTAGCACCTCGGCAGTTCACTTATTGACCTCGTAAATCACAATTTTACAACTTTGTGGACACGATTCCACTATCAACACTTACTGTATTTTTAGTTTAGGTCATTTTACTGAGGCTGTACAGCTAACAACATATGCTTCACAGGTCTAAGCCTTTACCTACCTAACCATTCAGATAAAGATCTGGAAATCTCTTTCCACGATTAAAAACGAACATGGATGCAGTGTATGTTGCGTTTTAGAAGTCAGATTTTTTTCTATTTCTTACTTCTTTTGTTTTATTCGTCAGACTTTCGACTTATTTGATGTGGACCGTTCCTGCACTAGTCCCTTCATCTCAGAATAGCACTGCATTCCCCTACACGTTCCTATCCTGACCGTCCATGTGGAAAACTTAATCATTTCTAATTTTCAACTCACATCTACAGAAACCTATATCAAATTCTTCAAAGTTTTTCTTTTCCCGTTTTTCACGGTCTGTTATTCATTTCCATATAATTCTGTGTTCCCAATGTACATTCTCAGCAATGTCTTCTTCAAATGAAGGACAACATTTGATACTAGTAGATTTATTTTAATGAGGAATGCCGTCTCTGCCTGATCTAGTCTCCTTTTTATATGTTCCTTGTTTCATCCGTTCTGTATTACTTTGTGCAAACTTCGTGGCCTCCAATTTTGATTTTTAAGCTTGTCGCTTGCATAGGATTGGATATAATGTCAATCTGAGGAAAAATATTGCTCGCGGGTAGAGAGAGAGAGAGTGAGAGAGAGAGAGAGAGAGAGAGAGAGAGAGAGAGAACTTTTCCACCTGAAATTGCTTTTGACCTGTTAAAAGAGATTTGTTGCCCGTTACACCCAGACTAAGAATGACTATGGTCTCATAAACAAACAGAAACTATATTAACGGTTGAAGGTAAAAGTATCAACTATTTTCAGAGGTACTATACTATTTTCAGCCACCAGAATTGCATATCTTGATGAGAAAAATTCGTTGATGTAAGTCTTTCGTACGTTTAATAAAAAATCGTTTATAATACATTTAATATAGTGAATTTGGTGAAGTTATTGCGAACATTCAATGGCCGACGAGAAAGGGATATGTTGTCAGTTATATGTTGCCCCTCCGAGGGATTAAAGTCTAGTGAAAGCAGTGTTACGTAGATAAGGTTTGTCACGAGAAATGCTACGCTTCATTTATAGAGTGTTGTTTGTAAGACATCCACATAGTCAAGTCATTAGTAGATCATAAACGGTTTCCAGAGTAATATGGCTATTCTTAATGAAGAATTTTTGACATGCTCTTTCTTGTGGCAAATGAATCAAGAGCAGCGGAAATGTACACAGAAAATTTCCCAAATTGATGCCGTCCAATTTGTCTGGCCATTGTTAACACCACCAAAATACTTCACGAAACTGATACCAATATAAAGCATGCACAGAAGGGCTGCTACCAACGCAGCTACAGAAGTAATTACAATAAATCCACATGCCAGTTCTCGTAAAACACAAAGAGAGATGTGTATCGATTAAAGAAGCGTTCCTCATAGCCATAAGTATCACCCGTTCCGTATTTCTCTACGTCAAGAGCAATGTATATGGTAGGGATTTTCAATATCATTTTGAATGCTGTCAATAGGTAACAGTCTTACTGAGAAAACATTGGATGTTTCAAAAGGACGTTACAATTTTGAAAATTCATATAAATTAATTCGTAGTACCTACAGAGGTGATTATAATGTCAGTTTGTTTGTCAAGTTTTGTTTCGCGTAGTTCGCTATGGCCGAATCGCACCGTAAGGAGCGCTAGCGGCAGTTGCATTATATATGGCTGCCTTCACTAGTTCCAAGTGTGCTATCAGTGTGTTTTGGTTTGAAGAATCGAAGTCGGCGACAACAGTTCAGCGTAGTTTCCGTATCAAGTACACTGAAGGTCCTCCTAGTAGGCCTATAATTTATGAGTGGCATAAATGTTTTGTAGAAACAGGGTGCTCGGTAAGACATGGGAAATCATGATGTCGTCCAAGAACGTGTAACGTCGCCGTTGAGCAAGTGACACAACGTTTTGTCTACAGACCTACGAAATCGACCCAGCGTGCATCTCGCGAACTTATTTATTTAGCGTATGGCTATACATGCAACATTAATACATCAAGTGTTAGACATTAAAATCTTATAACTATCATAAATATAATTTATGTTTATATTGGTCAGTTAAAAAGTTATATCGAGGTATGAGATCCATTCTAGCGCCGATGGGGATGCCTCCAGGAAGTCGGACCAGTTCCCTGCATATGCTCGCAAGGAGCATTCACCATGGATGTGTTGGATCGTCTGTCTAGGGGCACCGCAGTCGCATTCTGGTGACATCGCTCTTCCCCATTTGTGTAGTGAATCCGCACACCTGCCATGTCCAGTACGTACTCGATTTAATGCGGACCATGTTTTCCGTGTTAGTTCCATTCCAGAGATGTTGCAGTTATAGCTCTCAAACCAGGTCTGTAGTTGGTCATTTGTCTTTTGGTTCCAATCTAGTCTCCATTGATTCATGTGGTCATAGTTATTATTTTGAAGCTGCTCAGCTGTGCGTATGGGTGGCTTTCTTGATTTCAATCGAGTGTGTCGCAGTTGTGAGAATTCTTCTTTAATTAATTTTGTCTCAATCTTTCTGAATTCGTGCAGTAGGGCCGCTTTTCTACGCAGGTCCGGGGGCAGGATATTACATAGCACCGGTAACCAGTACGTGGGCGTTGATTTAACAGTTCCAGAAATCAACCTCATTGTGTTATTTAATTGCCTGTCAATAAGTTTGATGTGACAGCTATTAATCCAGGCTGGAGCGCAGTACTGAGCCACAGAGAACACTAAGGCGATAGATGAGGTGCGTAATGTTTTTGCGTTAGCTCCCCAAGTAGTACCGCTAAGCTTTTGGATGATGTTATTCCGTGTTCCAATTTTGGCAGTGGTATTCTCCAGATGTTTTCGGTAAGAAAGAGTGCGATCCAATGTTATACCTAAGTACTTTGGAAACTTATTATGTTTGAGGTTGGTGTTTCCGAGTTTTATGTTAGCAATTTCATTTGCCATTTTGTTATTAAGATGGAATGTAGATACTTCAGTTTTGTTAGGGTTTGGCTTGAGTCTACATTTCTTGAAATAATTGTATAGTATTTCAACGTCATTATTAAGGACTTCCTCTGTATTGAAGAGATACTTGTCTCTGGTAGCCAGTGCTATGTCATCCGCATAGCAAAATTTTCTTGACTTTGTATTTGGGAGATCTGCTATATAGAGGTTAAACAGAAGAGGGGCCAATACGGAGCCTTGCGGAAGCCCATTGTTAATAAGTTTTGTTTTTCTTGTCTTTCCGTTTAGGGTGACCTGGAAGGTTCTGTTACTCAGCATATTATGTATTAAGGATGTTAGAATCTGGCAGGGAATCACTTTTAAGAGCTTGTAAATTATTCCAGCTCTCCGAACAGTATCATATGCAGATGTTAAGTCTAGAAATACAGCACTTGCTTTCAATTTCTGTTGAAAGCCAGCCTCTATGTAGGATGTTAATGCCAGAATTTGGTCACAGCAACTACGGCCAGGTCTGAAGCCTGCCTGTTCTATAGGTAAGTTCTCCATAATAATGCCGCTAATTCGATTATGGACAAGTCGTTCAAGAAGTTTGTATGTACAGCTAAGAAGTGCTATTGGTCTGTAGCTTAGCGGTTGGTCTGCTGGTTTCCCTGGTTTCAGCAAAGCTATTATTCTTGCCTTTTTGAATTCTCTAGGGAGATGGTTTGTAGTCAAAATGTTCGAAAAGAAATTTGCCAGCCATTTGACTACGTTCTTTCCAGCGTAGGTTAGAAATTCTGGATGTATGTTGTCAAAACCTGGGGCTTTGCCCGGTTTCATATCCTTGAGGGCAGTAATGACATCATCCTCAGTGAATGGTCTGGAAAGCTCTGATATATTTGGAGTATTCTCTTTAGTGTTCTGAGTTCGCGCTTAACTATCCTGGTATGTGGTTTGTCTCTCGGAGCTCTTGACATTTCGACAATGTTATTTGCAATTTTCTCTGGTGTTATGGTTGGATTTTTCTGGGCTGGTCTTGTCGTATCTCCGAGTTTACGTAACAAACTCCATGCCTTCCTACTTGATTGAGTGAAATTCATTCTTTCAGTTGCTTCAGTCCATCGTTGTCATCTTGCGGAATCTAGATTGTGGAGGAGGTCATCAGCTATTTCTTGGTCACCACTAATAGTAAAATCCTCATATAGCTGATGACATTTTGCATCCCATCCTGGGATGTATTCTTTTCGAAACCCCCTAGGGATGTGTTTTTTAGCTGTGGTAATTATAGCTTTCCTGAAACGATCGTAGCATTTAGGTAGTGACGGTATAAACCGGATGCATTTATCAAGGTCCGCTGAATACTTCTCCCAGTCAGCTTTTTGGAAATTCCATCTAGGTCGAGGGAAGGACCGTATCAGGGGTATAGTGACACCGATGTCTAAAATAACAGGCCTATGCTGGCTGTGTGGGAAATCTGTGGCAACCCTTCTATGTATAGGCACTGGTTTTCCCTCGTTATCGGTAGTTACAAAGCAGAGGTCCGGATTGTAGTCCCTGCGCCAGGCGGCCGAGTGGAATGTGCCCCTCACCTTGGCATCGAATATAAGATGTAGATTGTTCTCGTCGGCCCATTCCACCAGCGCTTCTCCATGTTCATTATTTTGGGTGTATCGCCACATTTCATGATGGCTATTAAAATCACCGGCATATATCGTTGGGTGTTCATGTGCAGGTAGTACAATACTTGGCCAGATTTGGTTTGGTGGTTTGTAGACATTTATAAGTCTTATGTTGTCTACTTTTATATCAACAACATGGATGTTGTTTTCTGTGCTTGTGGACAGCAGGTGTGCATGTTCAATATCGGATCGGGCATATGTGGCGGTGCCATAGGCGTGGTGATATGTTGCGCCTATTTGTTGGAAGCCTTGAATGCGTCCTCTTCTTTGTAAGTCTTCCTGCGAGTCGGTATGTGTTTCCTGAAGGAGTACCACATCGATGCTATTGTCCAATAGAAACTTTGAAAGATATTCAGATTTGGATCGACTAATTCCCTCAATATTTAGCTGGCAGATCCGGACTGATGGTCCCAATCTTCTAGTTGGATGGTTTCCAAAAGAATCGTTTGTTTGGTCACTTCGTTGCATGTTTGAATTACCAGGAGATCCCAAAGGATAGTCTGGTAGCCAAGTTTGTAGACTATTTAGCCGCGATATAATCACGTTGCCCGGGGTGCACCACGTGGAGGCTAGTCTACTACGCACCAGCGTGCATCTCGCGAACTGCTAGTCCCACATACGACTGTTTGGCGTGTGTTGAGAAACCGTTTGCATTTGAAACCGTACAGATTCACAATTATACAAACAACAAAAGTCACCAATAAAATTGCTTGCAAGAACTTCTGTGCGGATATGTTAAATAGATTACACGAGGATGAACATTCATTGAACAAAATCACCTTTTCTTACGAGTCGACTTTTCACTTAAGTGGCAAGGTTAACATACATAACTGTAGAATTTGGAGCAGTGGAAATCCACATACAACATTGCACCATGTGATAGCCCTAAACTGAACATTTTTTGTGCATTGAGCAAGAACAAAGTGTATGGCCCCTTTTTTCCATGAGAGAACCATCAACAACATGTTGCAACAATTTTTGATACCACCGATCGATGAGGATGACCAAGAACGAAATGTTTACTTCATGCAAGATGGTGCACCACCCCAAATACCAGGCTGACGTCCGGGGCTCAGTGACGGCTTTCCAGGTCAGTGGATTGGCCGTGATGCGCCAATTGCATGGTCCCCACGTTCCCCACACCTGATACCAATCGATTTTTTTAATGGAGATTCATTAAGGATATCGTGTTTGTACCTCCTGTGCAGGCTTCTTTACCTGAACTTAGAGCAAGAATTTACTCCGTCACTAAGCAAGTTAACCTGCAATGCTACAGGGAGCTTGGGAAGAAACTGACTTCCGATGGGATGTGAGCAGGATAACCAACGGAAGGTACATACAGCATCTTTAGTTTAATTTTAAAAAAAACTGATGTGTTTCCCTACAAAATAACACTAAACCCAACTCTATATCTTCTGTCAATAAATGTATATGAATTTTTAAATTTGTCGAGTCCTTTTTGAAACACCCTGTATTGTTTCCTCTTGACACTTTCGGAAAGCGACAACGGCCAACGGAAACCGTATGTTCGCTTCATCAGACCTTCGGACGACAATGAACGGTGAGTGTGTGGTATAATACACTCAGACAGTCGTTTTTCATGAGTCTTTAGTATACGATGTTCAGATAAGTTACGGGAATGCAGATGGGTGACGTCGTCGACAACCGCCAATTTCTCGCCTGGAGCACACCCTGCCATTTTCAAAGCAAAACTGCAGCAAATAAGCGCTGTACATGGGAATTTAATACCACAGTTTTCAGAGAAATTCCGGAAGGACAGTACACACAATGTAAACCCTAGCGCCATTACAAACGAAAGACGACCGACGTCAGAGGTTATCGATAGCAATGTTAATAATCAGCGTCTTCTTTTTTTTTCAGGAAAGGGCAGGATTCCGTGCAGAATTTAGACAAAACCTACCATCACCGTTCATAAGTTAACTTGCTAATTTAATTTCAACAGCTTCCTTTAATAACACTATCCCAATAACTGTAAGCGCTTGCCACAATCACCGTATTGTCATATTCCTTAAGATGACCGGTGCCAAGACAATATTCTGCAATGACCGATTTGCTCGGCTGTTGTAAGCCTGTGTGCCGCTTATGTTCTGTTTACCCGTCTTCAACAGTCCCGGTTGTCTGACCAATTTATGGCATGCAGGAATCACAGTAGACACCCGCCTTACGCAAACCAATGTCATGGAACCTCAAAGAGTCCTGATCTCAGATGGTAATCGAAAACCACACTTCACATCATATTTCCACAGAAGAGAACCAGTACTGTTCTAAATGCTCTCTGTGTATGGCTGTAGACTTTGGTGCTACCTTGGTACTGTCATCACTCACTTGGTACACAGTTTGTCGATAGAGTAACGCACGTCTGATCTGCCTTTCACTACAACCGTTCTGATGAAAGGTGAGTTGGAGATGGGCTATCTCAGTTGACAAACTTCCAGGGTATGAGATGACAGGGCCCATGCGAACCAAGGTACGAAGTACCTCTTCATATCGAGCTGGATGGTGGCAATTATCAGCCAGCAGATACAAGAACGCGTGAAAAGACGTCCTATAAACGGCGTGTCCCATCGTTCAAATTATCACTGCCATGAGGCTAAACAAGGAAAGTATTGATTACCCGTCTGAAAAAACGTGCAGGTTTCGAAGCCGTTGACTCCAAGGCCCGTTCCTCGAAATCTTCCATAAAGAAATTGGGAATAATGGGTGACAACGAGCTTCCCAACGCAACAACATCTGTCTGCTCGTAGTACTGGTCATTGAACCTTTTATTTTAAGGTACTGATTTTTATCTGTGTTCAAACAACAAAGTATGGATAAAATAACGAAAGAAATCATTTTATTTTCATTTTAAATAGTACATTTTATCCTGCAAATTCTAAAACGTTTCTCACTAGCTAACATTCGTTTGCGACTATCAGATGTTCTAATGGATATCTCACCAATTGTGGAACATTATGGGACATTCTTTTAATTATCTCATGACAGCTCAATGACGATTTGGTACGAAACAAGTTTAAACCTCTGTAAAGCCGAAGTCACAAACGTAAGTTGCGCGTTAACAACATGGTGCAAGTTTCATTGGAGAGTAGCTTAAATGTCCTGCTGGTGGGCCATTCAACTGCCACAGCAGCATATAATCTACCTATATTCCATATATTTTTACTGTGTGATTTCTTTCTCTATCAACACTGCCTTTGTGTCATCGAGACCCACCATTCTGAAGGGAAAATATCATAAGCCCCTACAAAAACAAAGATGCCCCCTGTATGTCGGATATTAATGAAGTGATCGCAATTTTTCTTTGTCATCATTCATGTAACTTCTTACTAGTGTCTTTAGCGGTACAACAAAAAGTTGAGGTGAAAAGTTAGGTGCTCCCCAATATACAGGATGTAAAGGATATAAGTATGATATTTATACTGGTGACTGAAGACTGTGTACTGAATAGCATTACAAAAGTATTAAAGTCATTTGCAGAGTAATAATATTAGCCAATACAAGTTGTATGCGCTTAGGCTGGTTGTTACCTCCAGGTACTTCGAGTCACCCGCTTCACGGGGCGGTAAATGATCGTAGAGCTTCTGAAGGTATGTATCGAGCACATTTTCCGGATGAACTCAGCCCCTTCGAGACCACGAGCAAATATCAAATCATTATTTTTACCCTGGGCAGCTGGTCAGATGTTGAAGTGTTGACGCATGGTTTCAAAACGTTTAGTCTATACTCACTCAGTGATTCACTATGACCAAGCAGAAAACATCAAGTCATAAAGCTTGTGACATGTTTGTGGGAAGATTTGTCTGTACATATTAGGAACCACACGTAAAAATAGCTGCCCTTATATTCGTTACATCCTGCCGCGCGTAGTGGCCGTGCGGTTTGAGGCGCCATGTCACGGATTGTGCGGCGCCTCCAGCTAGAGGTTCAAGTCCTCCCTCGGGCATGCGTGTGTGTGTTGTTCTTAACATAAGTTAGTTTAAGTAGTGTGTTAGTCTAGGGACGCATGACGTCAGCAGTTTGGTCCCTTAGGAATTCACACACATTTGAACATTTGTCACATCCTGTGCACGTAGGGCGCTTTACAATTCCTGTTACAGGGTGAAGGGGGTTGTAGAGGGGACATAGTAGATAAAATTATGATAACGAAACAATTTAAGTATGTGCCGTTTGGTTTTAAAATAAATTTGAAGATCTAGTCACTTTAACGTCTCCCACTTCAGAGTACGCATACAGCATAGACAATAAGCAGTAGCTGTGTGATCTACAGGAGTTCCTAAACATGGTGACGCTGTTGTTCATTCTGTAACGTATGTCTGCGAGACGTGTTTTCATACACTCGGTCCACAAACCCTGCTCGTTGAATAAATGCCAGTTTTTCGCTGTCGTTGTTGTAGTGTACGGTACTGAGTTGATCCGGAAAATGTGCTCGATACATACCTACATACCTTCAGAATCTCTTCGATTATTTACGGCCCCGTGAAGCGGTTGACTCGAAGTGATTAGTTAATACAACTTATTGCATCTCCAAACGGTAGATATAAAGTCATGGATTCCTTACTAAAACTTTATCCTTAAGCCACGTTTACAACCGGTAGAGGTCTGGAACTGAATTGTAATCTGCGTTATTACGAAATACTTTCAGACACTGGTGGCTGGCCTCTAAAAAAGCACTTCAGAACGACCCTCAGCAAACCTGGACGGTCCCTGTCCTTGCCACAGTTCACGCGGCTCCCGCCCCCCCATCGGAGGTTCGAGTCCTTCCTCGGGCATGGGTGTGTGTGTTGTCCTTAACCTAAGATAGCATAAGTTAGATTAAGTAGTGAGTAAGTCTACGGATCGATGACCTCAGCAGTTTGGTCCCATAGGAACTTACCATAAATTTCAAAAATGTGCTTAAGGTTCCCACGGCACGTCGTTATTGTTCTCTTCCAGAGGAACAAGGGATCGCATCAGATCATGATCATGATATACACATACCTTTTCTGAAAGCAATATCCCTTTTTTTTTCAATACATAGTAATCGCGCAGGGATGAATGAGGTAGCAAGGCTTTCCAACGGGCTTCTGACGCTGCCTACCAATTTTGTGCTGAAAGGTACTATTTGTGGAAAATTTCAACATGAAAGAGACTTAATTATCGTAGTCTTAAGGGCATCATGGATGCCCAGTTTCAAGCACAAATTTTATAAAGTTACCTGATTAACTGTCAATAAGGGACTCCCTTTTCATAATGTCTTGTTACAGATGCCATTTTATTTTACTTATTAACTGAATTACTTGTGTACACCATTGCCGTAGATAATAACTGTGACCACTGCGGTAGGCCATTATTTCTGCCCGTCGTACAAGGTGACCTTTCTAAACGAATATACTTTCCGGATCGACAAACATATTTATTATAGTCGCCTTCAACTGCAATTTATCTCTTGCTATTACGGCGTAATGTGGATACCGCAAACTGTGCTCACTGTAATTTGAAATGCTTGACGACTGGTTGGTTGGTTGATTTTGGGGAGGGGACCAAACAGCGAGATGGTGATGTTTGGTTTGTGGGGCGCTCAACTGCGTGGTCATCAGCGCCCATAGAAAGTCCCAATTTTTGAACAGTCCAGTATTTACACAGTCCAATCTAGACACTGTCACGAATGATGATGATGATGATGATGAAATGATGGGGACGATACAAACACCCAGTCCCCGGACAGAGAAAATCCCCAACCTGAACGGGAATTGAATCCAGGACCCCGTGATGCAGAGGCAGCAACGCTAGCAACTAGACCATTAGCTGCGGAGCCAAACAGCTCCCCAGGTATGGGGAAGGAAGTCATCCGTGGCCTTTGAAAGGAGCTATCCCGGTCTTTGCCTGAAGTGATTTAGGGAAATCACAATGTCTGTCGAGTTAAAGTTCTCGGTCATGTGGCCCTACTTACAGACCCTGATCTCTGCCCGCCATACAAGCCAGGACGAACATCACGAATGCAAAACACTTTTTTGGATGGATGTAAATGTATATACACATCGATATACAGGGCTATTACAAATGATTGAAGCGATTTCGTAAATTCACTGTAGCTCCATTCATTGACATATGGTCGCGACACACTACAGACACGTAGAAAAAGCCATAAAGTTTTGTTCGGCTGAAGCCGCACTTCAGGTTTCTGCCGCCAGAGCGCTCGAGAGCGCAGTGAGACTAAATGGCGACAGGAGCCGAGAAAGCGTATGTCGTGCTTGAAACGCACTCACATCAGTCAGTCATAACAGTGCAACGACACTTCAGGACGAAGTTCAACAAAGATACACCAGCTGTTAACTCCATTCGGCGATGGTATGCGCAGTTTAAAGCTTCTGGATGCCTCTGTAAGGGGAAATCAACGGGTCGGCCTGCAGTGAGCGAAGAAACGGTTGAACGCGTGCGGCCAAGTTTCACGCGTAGCCCGCGCAAGTCGACGAATGAAGCAAGCAGGGAGCTAAACGTATCACACCCGACAGTTTGGAAAATCTTACGGAAAAGGCTAAAGCAGAAGCCTTACCGTTTACAATTGCTACAAGCCCTGACACCCGATGACAAAGTCAAACGCTTTGAATTTTCGGCACGGTTGCAACAGCTCATGGAAGAGGGTGCGTTCAGTGCGAAACTTGTTTTCAGTGATGAAGCAACATTTATGGTGAAGTGAACAGACACAATGTGCGAATGTGGGCGGTAGAGAATCCTCACGCATTCGTGCAGCAAATTCGCAATTCACCAAAAGTTGACGCGTTTTGTGCAATCTCACGGTTTAAAGTTTACGGCCCCTTTTTCTTCTGCGAGAAAAACGTTACAGGACACGTGTATCTGGACATGCTGGAAAATTGGCTCATGCCACAACTGGAGACCGACAGCGCCGACTTCATCTTTCAACAGGATGGTACTCCAGCGCACTTCCATCATGATGTTCGGCATTTCTTAAACAGGAGATTGGAAAACCGATGGATCGGTCGTGGTGGAGATCATGATCAGCAATTCATGTCATGGCCTCCACGTTCTCCCGACTTAACCCCATGCGATTTCTTTCTGTGGGGTTATGTGAAAGATTCAGTGTTTAAGCCTCCTCTACCAAGAAACGTGCCAGAACTGCGGGCTCGCATCAACGATGCTTTCCAACTCATTGATGGGGACATGCTGCGCCGAGTGTGGGAGGAATTTGATTATCGGCTTGATGCCTGCCGAATCACTAAAGGGGCACATATCGAACATTTGTGAATGCCTAAAAAAACTTTTTGAGTTTTTGTATGTGTCTGTAAAGCATTGTGAAAATATCTCAAATAATAAAGTTATTGTAGAGCTGTGAAATCGCTTCAATCATTTGTAATAGCCCTGTATTAGAAGTTCATGATTTTGTTTTTTGTCTTTCTGTTCATTTTTAAAGACCTTTTGTCTTCATTGCCACAACTACCCTTATCCCATGCCCGAGTCACCTGGGCTACGATAAACTGCTCGTCTATTTACTTGGAGATGCTTGGTTTCTGCGAAAATATAGCAGAGCATATTATGCACTTCACGATGTAAAAACTACCAGTCTGTGTCGACTGGCCACCAAGAGCTGTTGCATAGCGACTTGATTCACGGATCCAGTTATATGGCTCCTCCCGTGTATAGCGATATTACGGCTATGACGTGTGGGGCCTGAAGATGGCACCAATGTAATGCCAAAACTGGTAGCATATAAGAAGTTCATAAAATTTAAAAAAATGGTTCAAATGGCACTGAGCACTATGAGATGTAACTTCTGAGGTCATCAGTCCCCTAGAACTTAGAACTACTTAAACCTAACTAACCTAAGGACATCGCAAACATCCACGCCCGAGGCAGGATTCGAATCTGCGATCGTAGCAGTCGCGCGGTTCCAGACTGCAGCGCCTAGAACCGCTCGGCTACTCCGGCCGGCTCATAAAATAAATTTCTGCAATACATACGGCCGTTGATAAATTATTGCATCAAAGAAGTACATGCCAGCCGTTGTCCCACAGTCCATAATGGATTAATAAGTTTTTCTCATCAGAGTATTCTCTTTTTTCTTAGATGGTATTTTAGATGCACTGCCTTTGAAACAACGTATCAGTAACGAAAAATGGCACACAATTTAATGGCTAGCGTTGATTTTTCGCCTTCAGCATTAGTTTAGTCCGTAAATTATTATTAATAATAATAATAATAATAATAGGAGCTTACCCATTCTTTGCTGTGTAAGCTAGTTTCTTCCCATATAAGTCATCATTCTAAAGCAGTTGTTTCTCCGCACACCTCTCTGTCAACACAACCATCGAAACACTCATCTCGTTAAACAGCCTGGACTCCACACATCGCGACACATATCTCCTCGACGTTACTACAAAAATAGTGAGGCAAACAAGGTAACGGGAGAAGCAACGGTGCACCTGGTTAACTGGCAGTCTAGCGGGCTTTGTCAAAGCGCCCTCCGCTCGTAGTGAGGAGGCGTATTCTTACGCGAGCAAGGGGAGAAGCGCAGTACGTTTCCGTCGAGTGCCCCAGTTGCAGGAACAGACGGCAAAGCGCCGGAACGAGCACACACAGGATAATTTGCGACGATTCTGCGAGCCGCGCTCGTTTCTCGGAACGCGCGTGTGGGCATGGAACGTATGTGGGGAGCCTCCGTGGCTCTGGCTCAAAGCGGGACGCCTCTCGAAAAGAATCCCTGCAGGCCGTAATGAAGTTACAGACAGAAGCTGGCACGGCCGGCTCGTTAGCGCAGAAGAATTGAAAAGCCTGGCTTACACTGGGCTTAAATCGCCGGCAGTGCCTCGTCACACAGGAAAAGACAAGTTCAGACACTGGCGCGTAACACCTGCCATATTACGCCGCATGCCATACTTAAATACATTATAGGATGAAAA
Organism: Schistocerca serialis cubense; assembly: GCF_023864345.2. Lineage (NCBI taxonomy): Eukaryota > Metazoa > Arthropoda > Insecta > Orthoptera > Acrididae > Schistocerca > Schistocerca serialis. The sequence goes on from NC_064639.1 coordinate 152,911,569, forward strand.
GTATCCAAACACCTGTATGCAATGCATAATTTACAACTAGATGCCACAAGAGGCGGAGCCGACACTATAAAAAGAGTCTGGGAGTTTTGAGTTGTCCGCATAGAACAGTAACAACAGAATGAGTCGGTCGGTAGTGTTTAGTGCTTTCGAATGTGGACTAATCGTTCGATATCACCTGAGTACGAGATCCATCACGAACATTTGAACCCTACTAAAGCTGTTCAGGACAGTTCTTGGTTATGTGACGGTGTTCAAAGCTAAATCACGACCAGGCAGCCCTCGTGCACCTTCGGAGAGCAACAATCTAGCTTTGCTGAGGGTGGTTGCAACAAATCGCGAGGAATTAAGGATAAGAATCACTCGTGAGTGCTAGTAACACTCCAGCTAATACATTGATTGTGCGCAGAGTGTCAAGAAGAAGAGTGTGCAATGCTCAAGGATCTCCCCATAAGCCATAAATATCTGAAGACAGTCCTAAGCGACGGCTGATGTGGTGTAAAAATCGACGTTACTGGATGACTGGAAACAAGTGATCTGAAGCGATGAATCACTCTTTACCTTGTGACAATCCGAAGGAAATTTTTGGCTTTGGAAAATACCGTACAGTTTAATCACCGAGCGAGTGGTTAGCACACTGGACCCGAATTCGGGAGGACGATGGTTCAAACCCGCGTCCGACCATCCTGATAAAAGTTTCCCGTGGTTTCCCTAAATCGCTTCTGACAAATGCCAGAATCGTTCCTTTGAAAGGGCAGGGCTGACTTACTTCCCCATCCTTCCCTAATCCGATGGAACTGATGACCTCGCTGATTGGTCCCGTGCCACGAATCAACAAATGTGTAACGCCAAAGTGAAGTACGGAGAGTTCGTGTGACCGTATCAGGGTGGTTTTTATTGTGGTGTTTTCCATGCTTACGGAGTGGCCCCACAACTACGCTTTAAAAAAAGCACTGCAGGCCGCTGTGGCCGACCGATTCTAGGCGCTTCAGTCTGGAACCGCACGACTGTTACGGTCACAGGTTCGAATCCTGCCTCAGGCATGGATGTGTGTTATGTCGTTAGGTTAGTTAGGTTTAAGTAGTTCGAAGTTCTAGGGGACTGATGACTTCGGATGTTAAGTCCCATAGTGCTCAGGGCCATTTGAACCATTTTTAAAAAAGCGCTAAATTCGGAAGGATGTGAGTACATTACACAGCTTTGCGTACTGCGTACCGTGTTAGAAAGGTCGTAGACGATGCTTGTTTGAATTTGCATGGTAGTGCATCCTGTTGTAAAACAACATTTGTGAGGTAATAGTTCGTGCCCAGTGACATTGCTGAAGTTGAGTGCCCTGACCAGGACGCAACCTGGACCCAAAGGAACATATCTGGGAAGAGTTAGAACGTCGACTTCGCTCCAGACCACAGCATTCAACTTCACTACTTTTTTAGTTTCGCTCTTGAGGAGGAATGGGCTGTCATTCCTCCACATTCAGACGCCTCAGTAAAGTCATCATAATGGCAAAGCATGGACACACTATTACTGTACATTAATGTCTGCAAATAAGTGTCCACATAATTTTGATCAAATAGCATAGGATGCTCCAATCCGAACACGTTTCGTAAGGATTAGTAATAATTTGCATCCTACCAGGAAATTCTCAGAACACTACAGAATCCATGACAATTGAAAGCAATGAGTACAAATAACGAAACAAATGTAAATCGGATCTTTTCCTTTTTATCAAAAGTTAAAGTGAAAAATAGGGACAATAAATTAAATGCAGAACAAAAATCGGAAATAGGGATTTTACAAGTTAAAAAGTACGAGACAGACACGATACAGAATTCAAAGGGTTTACCAGTAGTTACAGTGTTCCTTGATACTTTATTTCCTCGTGCCACTTTAATACCGATTTCTTTCGATACTTTCTCCATGCAATTTGTCCCATATGAATTAAACAGCTATGTACCAGGTAGCATCTTACTTGGGGCTAGGAATACGATAACAACAAGTTATTTTGTCGACCCTCTGTGTGTACTGCTTTGGCAACATAAAATTCTTTTTCATTAATGCCGGCCGGTGTAGCCGAGCGGTTCTAGGCGCTTTAGTCTGGAACCACGCGGCCGCTATGGTCGCAGGTTCGACTCGTACCTAGGGCATGGATGTGTGTGATGTCCTTAGGTTAGTTAGGTGTAAGTAGTTCTAAGTTCTAGGGCACTGATGACCTCAGATGTTAAGCAGCATAGTGCTCACAACCATTTGAACCTTTTTTTTGCATGATAATACATAGAAGATACAGGAATGACTCTCAGAATTACCTTAATGCTTTTGTTTTCCTTGGCGCACAGAACTGTTCCTACTATATGCGAGTGCTTGCAATACTACATATTGGATTTATTCTGTCGTAATAATGTTAAGCACGCCACATCATAGTAAAACTAAGAACGCCCAAGTGTAATGGCGGCTACCTGATAATGGCGGACCAGTCTACAAAAATCGTTTTCCAGCTTTCAATGACGAAACAAAATTAACTTCTGTCGTATCGATTCAATCTTCGAAAGAAGGAGACGAAAGAATTTGTAGACATTATTGCAAATCTTTGCCCTACATTATTTCAGATCGTAAAATGTCTTTAATATGTAGTTATCGATACGACTTGTTGCTAAGCTGGAGGCAGAAAAAAAGATAGTACACAGTCATAACGTTTCGGGTAGCTTCTCGATAAAATAGTTACGTAATTTCCGTTTTGTATGTTTACAGGCACACGCCTGAAGGTATGGAATACACTGAAGACCCCACACCACAGTACCGCAGCACGGCGCTATCGAAGCCAAACCAAATGGCGTAACCCAGCGAAAGAAGTGGAGATGGGCCGCTCCATTTGGTTTGGGCTTCGACAACAACCTGCTGCGGTACTGAAGTATGAGACTCCAGTGTCTACCATATCTTCAGGCATGTATCTGCAAACAAACAAAATAAGTATTTTATCGAGGTGATAATTAAAATATCAAGATTACGTTTAGGAAGTTCCAACACAACCGTTACAGATTACAAACAGGTGGAAATTCGTAGTTTGGAGAAAGTCACGAACAAGAAAACTGTACGTAAAAACTGTATGTACTGCAGCATGACTGTCACTTAACGTGACGTTAGCCTCTGACAATGCAATTCCAGAGAAAAGTCCATAGTTCGCTTGTTGTGAAACTTTCTTTTTAGCCTGCTGGTCTCCGTCGCAACTATCTCGATGCACTAGATTCATCGACCACCAGGCCTTCATCTGCACTGTGACCCTGTCATGAAAACAGACGAGACTGACGTGAAGGGAAGAGGCTTCGCATCTAGCCGTCACTGATACCTGGCGCAAATGTGAACGTCGAGGTCATTCCTATGATTCCGCGATACGGCGGTGGACATTGCACCAAGCCATGGTGTATGGACGAGACATGGAGCTTTGGCTACTATCGATCTCCGACTTTTACTGCACGATCTTGATGGAAAGTGCGTCTCAACAATCTTTGGCAGAACGCCGAGAGGACGTCAACTGGACACAAAAAAATGGTTCAAATGGCTCTGAGCACTATGGGGCTTAACAGCTGTGGTCATCAGTCCCCTAGAACTTAGAACTACTTAAACTTAAGTAACCTAAGGACATCACACACATCCATGCCCGAGGCAGGATTCTAACCTGCGACCGTAGCAGTCGCGCGGTTCCGGACTGCGCACCTAGAACCGCGAGACCACCGCGGCCGGCCAACTGGACACAAGCACGACTCCTGCAGAGCACCGCTGCCAGACTGGAAGGCACGCGGGTCCGAGCGAGACTGCAAGACTCCATCCCAGAAGAACGTGCTTCTCTTTACCGCATCGTCAGACAACGGAGACGTGGTAAGTGACGCCTCATCCACGGCAGTTCCTGCGGCGGACGATCAGTGTGCAGAGAGACACCGACATCGCTCGTGCCTTCACAGATTGTTACCGCACTCTATATCTCGCAGGTCAACGGCCTGACAATGACGTTGCGGACGTCCTGCTCGATCTGCCGCCTTCGAGTAGGGCGCAACGAGACGACACATTGTTGGAGGCCCTTACGTCGGAAGAAATGCGCACGACGCTGTCGCTCGGCGCGAGAAACAAATCCCCTTGAATTTTATAGCACATTTTCTGACCCGCTGTATGAGTCTGGGAATATACCATCTGACTTTCGGGAAAACATCACCCACATAGTTCCGAAGATTGCAAGAGCCTGTAATGTCCCCACAGAAAATACCCTCTACCACGCACCAATTAATCATTTTCAATCAAACCATCCACATTCATTCACTTTGGAAAAGTTATCTGATCTGATTTTCGCGTAATATATGCGGCGACAGCTCGACGACGCCAAAGCATTTTCTAGTGCGTTTATTCCTTAAAATAACAGAGATGCATATATGCATTCTCCATGGTTGTTAGAGTGGTAACTAGGACAGCTTCTGGAGTATCTGTTGAGGGATTGACGTGTTCCTAAGAGATACATATTCTGCTTTTCTTCTCGCTAAAGCGAGCCAATTAACATTTGTGCCGCTAGCGGTTTGTTTGAAGAGAAAGAGACTGTAAACGGAAAATAATTAAGGCGTGGAATCACCGGAGATCTGGACATGTAATAGAGATGGATTTAATACACAATTTCATTCATAAATAAGGTTTGTGACTTTTTTGTTCTGGAGTGAATGAACGAATGAGTTTTTTCTGAATCATTTGATGATCACGTTGGCCCTGTAATTAGTGGGGAAGTTTCAGCTGTGTCGAAGACAGCCTGCAATCACTGAGTCTGTATTAAATCGTCCAAAAAGGCTTCGTACACATCTGGAATTCGCAATCTTTCGTAAAAGGAACAAATTGTCCAAACGATTGATTCTCCCGACTGAATGCAGTGTTTAACAGTAATAATAAATGTAAAGATCTCTTACAGCAAGCCAGCCGCTGATTACCAAGACGAAGGACTCCACCAAAGATTCTATTTGGCTGATTTCACGTAGTGAAATTATATATTAAAAACTGTACATAGATAAAGGAGAGTAAGAGAGAGAGCGAATGAAAATAGAGATAATACTAATAATCCTCCATTAGTCTAACTTTTCGCCTGTCTTACCACGGATCAGCCAAGAAATGGAGGCCCTTACTTTACTGCATAGATTTATGTGTGAAGGTGAAGGGATCTTATAGGCAACAGATACACGTCTATACATACAAGATATTACACAGAGTTAGCGCCTAGCTGCATTCATCATCTATTCTTAGATGAAGAGACGGCAACTTGTTATCCGAACATTAAAAAATGTTAAAAGCCGACACATGCGAGAATTATCACTCCATCAGCGCAAGCTGCTGAGAAGAATAATATGCAGAAGAATAATCAAGAAGAGTAATCAAGAAACATTCTTACGATTTGTCAACTTGTAAAAAGCGTTCTGCAATGTCCACTGGTGCAAGATGTTCCAAATTTTGAGAAAAATAGGCCTAAAATTTAGGGAAAGGCGGGTAACAAACAATGCGTGCAAGAACCAAGAGGGAACAATAAGACTGGAAGTCCAACAACGTAGTGCTCTGATTTAAAAGAGTGTGTCGCAGGTATGCAGTCGTTCGCCCCTACTATTCAATCTGTACATCGAAGAAGTAATGCCGGAAATAAAATAAAAGTTCGAGACAAAATGGTATCAGTGATGAGATTTGCCGATATTGCTGTCCTCGGTGAAAGTGAAGAAGAATTTCAGGATCTGTTGAATGCAATGATCACCCTTAAGCAGTTATCGTGAAACTTTTTGCTTAACAGCCCACTCTGTGGGGGTTACCTCTGACCGCATAGGAAAAGTGAGGGAGGGGTGTGAAGTGGCCACTCAAAGAGCAATTCAATTTCACTGATACAAACTTACAACTTACACATTTTGAATCTACATATTATAACGTATCACATCAAATATTTTTAAGTGAAAAAGGAGAAATATGTTGTTTCTGAAGGCTTACATAGTGACCAATTTTCAGTACCAAAGTGGATACAGTAACCAGTGTCATCGCTGCAAGACACCATCTTTCTTTTTTTGGATATCCGGCAAATTTTGTAGTCATCTTCACGCCGTAATATTTTAAAAGAATATCAAGCGGATACAGCAGACGGTGTTTTCGTCAGAGTTTAGTATTATGCCAGATATAACACGACAGACGATGTTGGAAATACCTAACTCTTGTTGGTGTGAACACCGCGGACACCTTCCCTGACGACATTAGTCAAACTGAAATAAATAACAAGGAACTAGATTCGCATGCAAAAATGCGTTGTTTAAGTACTGATATAGTAAAATATTGTTATTCTTCATGTAAGTGACTTAACAAGATAAAATAAATAACCTATTTCACAACTCAAAAATAAAAGAAACGTTTGTACTAAATGATAGTGCAACAAGGTTCCTCTGTCAATCTCACTGACAACAATGACGTTGTGTGTTAGAACTTGTCGGACCACTTCTCGGCAAGTAGCAACGCTGTTCATGCCAAAAAACACGCAATGGCGATTTTTACCCACCCCTTCCCCCATAATCCTACTATTATTCGGTAACGTACATTAGTTAGTAAATTATATTAATTAATAATGGTAACTGCAATGTGTGACAAGATGGCAAGTGTTTACTAAATGTTTTGAGTGTCATTTTTGCATTGGATTACAGCAGCCTTAATCTGATTCCATATTATCTGCTACCAACATGCACCAAATCTAGAGACGACCGTCTCTATAATGCGCATTTACGAATCCATGTCAGTTCCGAATAACATTTATACTATAGCAGCTGAACGGTACCAGCTGCAAATGATCGTGAGTTGTCAGCATTGGGAAACAAGTGGTAAAATATTATCCTTCTCACTTTTATTAATCCCGCAGTGGGTGCTATGTACTGCTTTGGCCCTGACGTAAGCGGCAAACTTAACATACCTCACGGTGGAATTCATCATTGTAAATTAAAATTAAGCACATCTTAAAGTATCACAGCATCTGTAAGCATTTTTTTTTTTCGTTACTGAGCATTCTTAAAAATCTGTTACCGTTCTTGGATCCTGCTGTTAGTTCCTAGAAGTATTTTGTTGTAGAATACTGCTGAGGTCCGCGGAGCCCACGAGCACTTGATTCGGACCGCTTGCGACCCGTGTGACGAAGTTTGACCACCACTCGTCTAAAGAGTGCAGACTATAAATTCGGAGTAAATCTAAAATAGATGAAAGTACTGAGGAGTAGGAGAAATGAAAACTGCGGGAAACATAACGTCAGGACTGATGATCACGAAGTAGATGAATTTAAGGTACTCTGCTACCTAGGCAGCAAAATAACCTGTCACGGACGGACCAAGAACGACAATAAAAGCAGACTCCCACTGGCAAAAAAAGGGTCTTCCAGCCCCTGGGAACTCTACTATCATTAACGAACAGGCCTTAAATTCAAGAAGAAATTTGTGAGATTCTACAGCATTGTACGGTAGTTAAACATGGGATGTGGGAAAACCGGAACAAAAGAGAATCGAAGCATTTGAGATGTGTTGAAAATGAGGTGAAGAATGAGAAGGTTCTACGCAGAATAGGAGAGGAAAGGAATATGTGGAAAATACTGACATGAAAAAGGGACAGGATGATAGGTCATCTGCTGAAATGGTTGGTTCAAATGGCTCTGAGCACTATGGGACTTAACTTCTAAGGTCATCAGTCACCTAGAACTTAGAACTACTTAAACCTAACTAACCTAAGGACATCACATACATCCATGCCCGAGGCAGGATTCTAACCTGCGACTGTAGCGGTCGCGCGGTTCCAGACTGTAGCGCCTAGAACCACTCGGCCACCCCGGCCGGCCATCTTTTAAAATATCAGGCAATAACTTATACGGTACTATGGAGCCGTAGAGGGAAAAAAACTTTAGAGAAATCCAGAAACTGGAATACATCCAGCTGAGTACGTAGACTGGGCTTGCTAATCTGAGATGAAGAGGTTGGCACAGGAGTTAGTGACGGGCCACATCCAACCAGTCCGAAAACTACGATTCAAAAAAAAAGTAAGTACTAGGTGGTCTTACAAAAAATAAACTATCGTGGTGGAATTTTTAATGACATTCACACAATTTCAACTACTTACCTTAGTGTAATGAGTAATGTCTCAGCAGGAGAAACAGCAAGTAAAATATTTGTATCCTGTTTTATCACAGTAGCTGATTCTAGTTGCTCCAAGAAATGGAAACTAAATTCATTCCGTAGAATTTGTGGAATTTGTGATTGTGTTGACAGAGCTAAAGAGGAATCATAGCTAAACTATGTTAGAATTGTACGGATGCACCCTGTACTATCCCTTGTTTTCCAGTTTCTTGAAATTTATGTGGACTGAAGAGGTAGGGAATGAAGAGGTTCTCCGCAGAATCGGAGAGGAAAGTAATATGTGGAAAACCGTAACAAGAAGAAGGGACAGGATCATAGGGCATGTGTTAAGAGATCAGGGAATAGATTCCATGGTACTAAAGCAGCTGTAGAGGGTAAAAACTTTAGTAGAAGAAAGAGATTGGAATATATATCCAGCAAATAATTGAGGTCGTAGTTGCAAGCGCTACTATGACATGAAGGAGCTGTCACAGGAGCGGAATTCGGGACGGCAGCCTCAAACCAATCAGAACAGTGATGACTAAAAAGAATCTAATGAATACTGTAATCTCAGACCCAACGAAAAATGGTTTCGACAAGTGCTCAAATCAGAACACAAACATGCAATAAATTTTACAATGATAAGAATTTTTTTGGAAAGCAAAAGCTCTCATGAGGGCTTAGGTATTTCACACAGAATTTCAAAACCACTTATCAAAAAAATAAGTAATGCAACTTCTACTTCAGTTACCATCATATGGAAGACAATGGAACTATGTTAATACTAAACCGATCTTAAAGAAGTAAGTTAAGTTCATCCTTAATAATAACAGACCAGTGTCACGTTTATATTGCTTTCGAAAGATTTAACTAATATGTGGCGAACCATAGAAAAGAAGAAAGGGCCCTATGTAAGTTTATAAGAGCTTGCCGAAGGAACGTACCTTGTTTCATTTCACCAAACACTTAAGAAAATATCTAGGTAGCGAAGTATCTCCAAACGCCCTGAAGTCTTTTACTTTTCAGTCTCATTCTCTGAGATAAAATGAATTTTATTGCAATGAAGGTAAAATTCGCAACTTTCATCAGACAGGGAATCATTTCAAGCAGCTTCAACAATGTGGAACTAAGGTTAGCTTCAGATTTTCTCCGTTTCTTTTATTAGTGTACCACAGTATTTGATATTATAACACTTATCTTCTTGCAGTGCGCAAGAGATGTACCATTTAAATTCATGGAAGCAATCGTGCTTGCTGGTGGTTCGGCATCATATCTGTCGCTTACGTTGATCGAAAGATAAATGAAATTGTATCAAAAATTATTGTTCGGTTTTCTGTAAATAGAACAACTTCCAACGTAGAAAACAAATTGAAATTATTTTAATTGTATTTACTTTTCGTTTCCACGCATTAAGATTTAAACAGATAAAATACGTGTTTCGTTTTTTTACTTGTGTGTATTTCTGCATTCATTAGAATGATTGGGGAGATTAATTAAAAGTGGTCGCAACGCCGACAGTGGCACAATTGATTTAAACTGTTTGATTACTCTGTTATTTTATATTTCACAGAAAGGCTTCACTGCATGTTCCAGGAAAACTACATTTGTCGATTAAATACTAAATACTATGTTATTTTGTGAACTTGAGACACAAATAAAATAGAAAGTTTAACGCTAAATGCTAGCTGAAGAATTAATTTCTTTAAACAGGAGGGAATACTCTTTCTTTTCCGGAAACAAATAATCTTGAACGCCGATCAAATACGATTTCTAGTATAATACTATTTCTAGTATAATATATTTCATTTTATCGTACCTTCTGGTGTTCTGTTACCATACATCAACAGGCTAAGCCGGCGAATTGCAGTTGTTATCCTTGTTTGTTTACACACATGTCATAGTATACTGGAGCCAACGTGGCATCGTCAAATGCTCCAGTATGTTAGGACATGTCCGCCCCTAGTAGGTGAGTGGTGACGATACGCAACAACTCAATGCGAGTCTTTGACATGATCCGTGTGGCATACACCAACGTTCACATAGCGTCACGACTGCCCCATTTAGCGCAGATCCTACCAATACCGAAGGGTATTGCAGACCGCCTCATGGCTGCCTTTGGTTATTATGTTAGTACTGGGACGTTATTTAAGATCAAATATGACACGTCAACCCTACAGTTCCGGAACGGTGGCCTCAACCTCACAAACGTGCGAAACAAAGCTTTGTCGCTTTACATGCGACCGATGACACGAAATTGGCAACAACGAAAGCATACCGTAACATCAGCTCTGATAGAAGTACTTGTTCTGCCTTCGTACGAACCCCTGATAGCGGTGGGGAAAATTTCGCCTTCTCTTGCATACATTGCCTCATTTCTTGTTGATTACAGTTATGTTCGTCTGAAAATACCTTCGACGAGAATACCCACGACTCGGGAGATCTATAGATGCTTGATGGATCACCATGGCCGCAACATAATGGAATTCAAATACCCAACGAGAACTTGGAACCACATTTGGTGTGCAATGCATACTCCATTACTGTCAACAGCAGCGAGATCGATGTGGTATATTCTTACAAACCGCAAACTTGTGACCAGTAGTCGATTACATACAATTCATATGGTCGATTCTCCTCTTTGCACAAACTGTGGACTGTTAGCAACGGAAGAACATGGTTTAGTGTGTGGCGCAGCGCTGGACGTCTGGATGCTGACGCGTCGAATACTGATCTTCTTCCGGCGCACTAACTACGCAGAAATCACATCGGATGTACTTTTCCTACCGGACAAGACGTTTTTTCCCAAACAGAAGACGTATGCTATCAATTGGATCGCTGGACATGCTACGAAGTATTTGTATTCGTACGATATTAAGTCCGTGATGGATTATTGGATGCCTTTACAAGAACAACACGAGTCCATACGGAGTCATGCGAAATACAGGACTTACTTATCGAGTTTTTTAGGAAGTGCTTTTCGCAACTCGTCCGACAGCTGGGTTGTCCCAGAAATGAGAAGACTCCTGCAGCAGAACGACTAGGGACAGTACTGCGCAGTTCAAATATATTGGTATATTGCACACTGAGAAGACAACTGGCCTCTGCCTGTTGGCGCCAGTTATGACTGGATTATGTTAACGTGGAACAAAAGCAAAAGACGACTGTAAACACCGAAACCGCCTCAGATAATGATCCTTCGAATGGTCGACGCAGGAGACATACATGCCGTCCACCAAGGCAGATATGGTGAAGATTATATGGCTTCCTTTCAGATTTATGATGCGACACCGCACGCTACAGGGATTATGATGCAGATGATAACTTCTTTTTCACTCACGCCCGTGACTAGGATTGTCATTTACTTTATTCATGTACGAAAAAAAAAAGTGGGCGGCCATTAAGTTGATTTTATGGTTTCCAAATTGTTTTTGTTGTCTCGATACTTTTCTTATTCCTAGGACAGCACAACTGTACGAATAAAGATTGTTTGTTTACTCTGCCTTCCTATTTAAAAAAAGCATAATTGTACGAATACAGATTGTTTGATTACTCTTCCTTCCTGTTCCAAAAGAAAAAAAAAAAGGAAAAAGGCTTGAAAGTGTAAGGTCGTAGGTTCGGCACTTGCCCAGTGCAATTTTTTTTTCTTTTTTGTACATTACATTGCGTGGAACAAAGTACGATTTATTTTTGGGAGCATCGTAAACATAAGTTTAAACCATACTGGACAGTCAATCAGATCAAAATTTTGTCCATTCATGATAACTGAAAAAAAGTGGTCAATCCTAAGGACCCGGGTTCGATTCCCGGCTCGGTCGGAAACTTTCTCCGCTCAGGGACAGGGTGTTGTATTGTCCTACTCAGTATCATTTTCATCCCCATCGACGCGTAAGTCGCCGAAGTGGCGTCAGGTCGATACACTTGCACCCGGCGAACAGTCTACCCGACGGGAGGGCTATAGTCACTCTACACACATTAGAACATTTTTTTAAACAAATTTGAAGATTGTCATTGCTGACCGAAACCAGCAGTCTGACGACCTACATTTTTGTGACCACAGATGTAAATTAAAAGAAATATATTATACATTTTTTGGTCACTGTTCCATTCGCAGCATGTGAAACATCTGGTAGCAATCTATGTAATGTGTTTGCTGGAAGACTATTAGATGCAGCCGGCCGGTGTGGCCGAGCGGTTCTAGGCGCTTCAGTCTGGAACAGCGCGACCGCTACGGTCGCAGGTTCGAGTCCTGCCACGGGCATGGATGTGTGTGATGTCCTTAGGTTGGTTAGGTTTAGGTAGTTCTAGGAGACTGATGACCTCAGATGTTAAGTCCCATAGTGCTCAGAGCCATTTCAATGATTTTATTAGATGCAGACAAAAACCAACCAACACTATGAAGTGGGTTCATATTACGGTAACGATTATCACAACATCTGCACCTATTCCACTAACAAGCTGTAGGAAAGAGCGCTGAGAATAAAAGCACTAGTGCCCGTGGTACGTCTCTCCGTCCCCAGTCAAGGAAATCCGATTTTCGTGAATTTTTCCGGAATACTAAACGTCCAACAGCTGAGCAGCAGCCGAAATCTCTCGAGAAACTGGTGAGTCGGGGCATGGCACTTCCAGCCGCTTCTCGGCGAGATAAAGGCACTTGCCGCGGAGCCGTGCATTATGCCGCGCGGAGGTCTCTCATTCGTCTTGCTGCGACGCGACGCCATGTCTACGCCAGCAACAGCGGGCGAGTCCTCAAACGCTGAGTTACGCCAGAGCTGAACGGGCCGACCCGCTCCACTCGGCGAACTTGGGCGCCCAACACTCCCCAGTAGCTGGAGACCGGTGGAGCTGTAGAGCGCAGCACGCTCGCGCCGGCCCCTGGGGGGTGACGTCGGCTCTCGACAGCCACCCTACAGTGGAACGGGCCCGGAGAGGGCTGGCAGTCCCGAAGAACTGTCGGGGGGAGGGCGCCGCGAACAATGCGAGCCACACATGGCCCACCGCTTTTCATTAACATTTCTGCAAATGAGGCCCCGTGGGTGGGGTCGCCTCGCGCGGGCATTGTTTCTGAGGAGAGGGGGGCGGGAACCTGGCGCCAACTGCCAGGCGGCGGCCGAGCTGCGGGGGAGGTGGGGGCGGCCGGCGTTGTTAGCGGCTCTCGCACTCGTTACCGCTTATCTGCTCGTTAATTCGCGTCCCCCTGCCGTTAAAGGCGCGGCTTTGAGGCTGCGCTTGTGCGACCACACCGGTGAGGTCTGAACGTCGAAGACAGAGGTAGTCAGCACTTGCCAGAATTGCTTGCCCCGTTTACGGGAGGGTGCCAACTTTCTGTTGGTACCAGCGTCGTGCAGCTGTTACTACCAGTCCAGCAGTCGTTGAAAAAAACATTACTTTATGGCGTTTGTGTACTCAATTTCATATTTCTCCCATCCTACAGCAAGTAAATGAAAGGCTGTATTAAACGTTTCCTGTGCACGTGTCGCGTTAATTCTGGAGGAGTAATACCAAACATTACACTGGCGAACTGATGAAACGTCACTGCAATCTCTTATCGGAGAGGGCACCGTTACACCAGTTCTATGAGAGGCGTTCAATAGGTAACACGGTACCATTTTTTCTCGGCTAATTCGATTGATAAAATGCGAAATTTGCTGTGGGAAATCGTGGAATATTGCCTCTTCAGCCTCTATAGTTTCATACAGTTCCGATAGCGAGCGGCGGTATACGTAGACTTGAAAATCACGTCTGTATCGGAGCTGCACTCCAAGCAGAGATCTGTCACTGACTTTCTTTCGGCGGAAAACCAGACTATCGCAGATATTCATTGGCGCTTGCAGACCTGGCAATGAAAAAAAGCACGGTGAGTCGTTGGACGAGGCGTCTGCCATCATCGCAACAAGATCGCGCAAACTTGTCCTGTCTCCTGCGTCGCAGCCAGCCGCTCTCAGTTGTGACTCCTCCAATGTTGGAACGTGCGGACACTCTCTTTCCAGATGATCACAATCGAACACCTCGCTGTTCAACTAGACGTCTCTGTTGGTAGCGATGACACATTCGTCCACCATTGGGGCACTCAAGAGTTTATGCCCGCTGGGTACCTCGCCGCCTAACAGAAGACCATAAAGAGCAACGAAGGACCATCCTCCGCATTACGAGGTTGATCGTACCAATTTCTTGTGGAACATCATCACAGGGACTGAAACATGGTTACGTCACTTCGGACCGGAAACAAAATTGCACTTCATGGAATGACATCACACAACCCCTCCTTTGAAGAAAAAGCTCAAAGCCGAATACTCAGCCGGTAAATTCATGGCAGCGATATTTTGGCCATCTCAAGGCGTTATTATGCTTGACTTCCTCCCTCGTGGTGCAATGATCAGCCCTGAAGTGTATTGTGATGCCCATAGGAAATTTAAGAAGCGATTTCAACGTGTTCGTCGTCACAAAAATGCAAGCGAACTTATTCTTCTCCATGGCAACGCAAGACCTCACACAAGTGTGCTCACCCGAGAGGAGCTGACAAAACTTCATTGTACAGTTCTTCCTCATCCACCCTAAGCCCGGATCTCGCACCTTCCAACTGTTTGGCCCAGCGAAGGATTCGATCCGTCACAAGGAGTAAATGGATGATTGGGAGGTTACCACACGTTCGCTCCGACGTCGACCAGTAGAGTGGTTCCAAGCAGTCATATAGGTCCTTCCAGTAAGGTGGAGTAAGGCCGTCGCACGAAACGGAGATAATGTTCAAAGATAAGGTTCTGTAGCCAATAGAGTGGGGGATAGCATGGTTTCTTGAATAAAATGAACCTGTTTTGAGAAGAGAAGTGTGGCATTACTTACTGAACGCTCTCCTATGTACGAGGGTGGTTTGAAAAGTTCTCGGAATCACCACGAAAGGTCAGCCCTAGCGCACCGACTTGTTCACGTGATACTCATTGGACTGTTCCCTGTAAACACGTGCCACGTCGGTGCTCTTGGAAGAGAGCTGTGGCGGTGACGTGGCTCTGTAGTTGTTCCCGCGTAGTAAATTGCGAAGATGGACAAAATCAAGAGTCGAGCGCTAATTAAGTACTTAGTAAAGAAAGGTATGGAAGCAAAAGACATTCTCGCCGATTTTCAGACTACACTGTGGGACTCTGCTACTTCAAATTCCACTGTTGCCAAGTGGATCAATAAATTTCAATTTGGTCGGCAGAGCTTAGATGACCATCCGCGCAGTGGTCGGCTAAGATGTGTCACAACTCCAGAAAACATTGCAAAAGTGCACAAAGCGGTAATGGAGGATCACCGATTGAAAGAGCGTGAAATTGCTCGCGCTTGCCAGATGTCATCTGAAAAGATGTATCACATTTTCAGTGAAGAATTAGAACTGGAAAAATTATCTGCATGATGGGTGCAGCCATTAAGACAATGCGCGCCCGCACACATGTGCCGTCGCCATGGCAAAATTGCACGAACTAAACCATGAATTGTTGCCATACCCGCCTTATTCACCTGATACGGCTCCATCATACGTACATCACTTCCCAAAAATGAAAATTTTACTTGGTGGACGAAGATTCACTTCAAACGCAGTCTGATAGCCGGAGTTGACAACTATTTCGCAGGCCTGGAGGAAACGCATTTCCGAGATGGGATCAAGGCACTGGAACATCGTTGGACCAAGTGCATTAATCTACAAGGAGGCTACACTGAAAAATGAAAGAAGTCTTAGTGATGTAAGTACTTTTTTTCTATTCCTTTACGAGAACTTTTCAAACCACGCTTGTAGTTCTCTGCGTAATTTCCCAAGGTATTGGAGGTTACATACAGCCGCACTTCCTGTCTAAATGATTACAGCCGACGATCCGTATTAGTAACTTCATATATATGCAAAGTGGTTTTTCAGCATTTTATTTATTTATTTATTTATTTACTACTATTAGCCACTACCTATGTAAGAGTTTGTGGACAGTTTGTTATTAATACATTTCTACTAACAAAATTACCACTATGACAGTGTGTTAACAATCACAGTTTCTTTTTAATTCTTTGTTAAAGCAAATGCTGGTTATAAAATAAAATACAGAGGTTGAGAAACATAAATAAATAATGATTAAAGAGAACAGAAGCAGTAAAGAAAGGTGTGAGGGAAGTTAGTGAAAGAAAATTTGTCCCGGAAATGTAGCTGTTTCGGCGACGAGAGCTCGGGAAAACTTCAAAAAAATGGTTCAAATGGCTCTGAACACTATGGGACTTAACATCTGTGGTCATCAGTCCCCTAGAACTTAGAACTACTTAAACCTAACCAACCTAAGGACATCACACACATCCACGCCCGAGGCAGGATTCGAACCTGTGACCGTAGCAGCCTCGCGCCTAGAACCGCTAGACCACCGCGGCCGGCGGGAAAACTTCGAGCCTGTCGTTACTGAAACAGCTTTATTGATATTTGGTTTCGAAACTGATACCTTTTGCTTTACATAATAGTTCTGCATCATTAATTGTGTTACGAATTAATCCTTACCTAATGTTAATTACACAGTATTTATACTACTCTGTTTGTTCCGTTGTTAGGTTACGTTATTTCTTAATTGGTCTTTAGACCTTGTATGCATAATTACTTTAATATTTGAGCGTCACGTTCACTTCTTGTATCTGTTGTTTCACCCGATTCGGTGTCAGTGTCTGTCTGTTTCGTGCCACGTGTTTTTTTGTCGCGCTTATGTTACGTTTTGTAGTCTTCTTAGGGATGGACTATTTTATCTGTAAGCTTAACAAATGTTTTGAGATACGTCATCTGCTAGTCTTTTCAGAATGTGCCATTTGTTCTGATCCCTTATTGTTTTTCATAGGTCTTGTAATTCTACATTCGGTCTTAGGGATGTTAACTTGTTGCAGTGGAGACCTACCTGTTGAACGGTGCCATATTCACCACATTCACAGGTGACAGTTTCTTTTAGACTTACAATATGGAGATGCGCAGCATATTGGCCATGTCCCAGGGAATGGGTCATTCCTCTTGTGGGGTCAGTGTATATTAGTCTTATGCGTTCTCGTATGTTAGGGAAAGAAGAGTAGATACGACGTCCGTTGTCTGTCTGGTCCCATTCCTCCTGTCTTGTCTCAGTCCGCATTTGTTATGCTTTCGATCTGTCATGATGCGTCCAATTATATCTTGTATTTTTTCTGGTCTACCTTTCTTTAACCAGTATGTCGCTGCTCGGTGCCTCTGTGCATGGTGTTCTGAAAACTCCGGATATTCTGAGGAGAACACTCTTTGGTCGGCGTCTTCCGAGTACAACGTTTTGTATGTGGTCAGTCTAAGGCGATGTGGCCAATTGCTTGAAGCAAAACAAACTATTGACTCAAAGAGTACCATGTGATAGACCCGCACAGTCTGTAGTGGAAGTCTAAATTGGGTAGTGTTAAGTGCAGCGAATTTACGCATTATTGTCATTGCTTTGTCAGTAGTTCTGCGTGTTTACTGATCTTCAGTTCAGTGTCCAGATGTATCCCAAGATATCTAGCTACTTCCCTGTTCTTAACTGAGATAGTGTTTAGTTTTGTTACAGGCTTCTTTTTAAGAGTCCCCTTTAATAACAGGTATACTGTCTTGTTAGCTGCTAAAGACAGTTTATTGTTTGTACATTAGTTGTTAATACTTACATGAATCGTGTGGCCTTTGTTTCTTATTCTAGTCCTGAATTTGCTGACACTACCAGCAAACAGGTCGTCGGCGTATGTCATCACCGCGTTTGCTCTGTTATCCTCATTGATTTTATTCAATAGAGATTCGATGACAATGTCCCAGAATATTGGCCCGCAAATGTACCTTCGCGGACTGCCTTTGGTAATCTTTTTGACAACTATACTGTCAACGTGTGCAACGTTCATCTCGTATATGTCTGTCTCTTTATTTCACATCGACAGTGCAAATGACGCAGCTTGTCGACGACTGGATCATTCCCGCCACTGTCAGAGAAGCTGGGTCGACTGTTGACGTCACTGTCATTGAGAATAATGTATTGTAGTAACAAAATAAATATACAAAATGGATGTATCTGCAGTGTGTATGTCGTGTTGTGATAATCGCTTAATCTACATCTATATCTACATGTCTACTATAAAATTCACACCTGGCAGAACGTTCATTCTCTACCATTCCATTCTCGATTAGAGCGAGGAGAATCACACCGTGCGATCCCTTATTTCTCTTTTTTTTAAAACGATTATCGTTTCTTCCCATGTATGTTTGCGTCAACAAAATATTTTCGCGTTGATTGAAATTTCGAGAAAAGATCTCGTCACAACGGAAAATGCCTTTGTTTTAATGATTTCCACCCTAACTCGCGTATCATATCAGTGTTACTCTCTCCCCTTTTTTGCGATAATGCAAAACGAGCTGCCCTTCCTTGATATTTTTCGAAATCCCCTGTCAGTCCTATCTGGTACGGGTCCCACATCGTGCAGCAATACTCCAAAAGAGGTAGAACAAGCGCAGCGAAAACAGTCTCTCTTTTTCCGGATCACAATAACAAAGTGATTGACGTCTAACTGTTCACATTTCTGTTACCATAGAAACAGCCAATCAGAGAACGCGCTTGACCGCACCTCCTTTTCCGTTGACCGCTCTCACACATCTCTGCTACTGCAGGCAGCAGCTACTGTAGCCAGTTGCAGACGGCGCTCGCGCTGGGTAACTTAAACAGTTGTGGATTGTAAACGAACATCCTCCTCTAGCACTACTTATCCTCATCAGCAATTTTGGTAAGGTCAGTATTGTCTCATCTGTTTTTCTGAAAAATTTCGTATAATTTTACACACAATATGTTATAATTCAAGCCAAAATTTATGAAAAGAATTTACTTTATTTTCGATATTAATATTAATAAGTACTAGCTCTGAATGTACAGTAAAAATAATTTTTTATAAACATTTGAATTACGAAATACTTTGCACACTTAAAATTTCTATTATTAATTACGCAATCTAATACTTTTTATTATATTTATTTCTGGATTCATTTATGAAATAATAATCGAGCTTAACAGAAATGCATTTATCAAGAAAAGTAGTAAACCCTTTGGATTATTGTTATTACCGCTGAGAGAAGTAGTAGTAAGCATACTTCTGATGTGATTGGACGTATCTTTGTATTTTGGGCGACTAATGTAATTTCGGCTTTGTTGATGTGAAAATTCAAAAGGATGTGTGATACAGTAAAAAGTGACACAATAAATTAACGTAAAAACAAAAATTCTGCAACGACATTCTTCAAAATTATTTAGATCACTTGAACCATGAGAACCCAAAATGTGAGAATTTCAGCTAAACTTGAAGACCGGAGTCAACGCTACAAGAAAAAATAAGTTAACTAAAAAATTTATTCTAATCTTAGTCCCGTAAAATCTTCAGGAAAGATTTTGCGCTTTGGAGAACAATAGCAGCAGCGGGGAAGCGGGAGGGGGGAGGTAGATTCCATGGTTCGTTTCGTTGTGTGCTTTGTTTCTCTGTGTGGCAAGTTTATTTTGTGCTGCAGTGAAAGTGAGCAAAAAGTGTAGCTGCTAAACGGAAAGTTCAGATATCTATTCATGTTTTGCGTAATCAGACACGTGAGTTTGTAAGCTCGGTTCGGGAATAATTCGAGAAAGAGAGAGACAATGGTGCTTCTCTATTGCCTCTAACGAAGTTACTTGATAGAACTACAGACGTCTTGAAGATACACAAAAATCCTTTTGTAAATCTACATCTTCATGGGTACTCGGCAAACCATATTTAACTGGCTGGCAGAGGGTTCATCGAATCATCTTCGTAACAATTTTCTATTGTCCCACTCTTGAACTGTGCACGGAGAGAAACGAACACCTCTGTCTTCCCGTGCGACCTGTGATTTCTCCTATTTTATTATGATGATCGTTTCTCCCTACGTAGGTCGACATCAACAAAATACCTTCACATTTGGAGGAGGAAGCAGGAGATGGAAATTTAGTAATAAGATTCCGCCGCAATGAGAAACGCATTTGTTTTAATAATTTCCATCCCAAATCCTGCAACATGTCCGTAACACTGAGTTGGCCACCCTTCGCTCACAGCTCCAGGCTGTGTTGGCTTCTGTCACACAGCTTGACGCTGCTGCCAATGGGCATCACTGTGAGGGTCGGATGCGGGGATGCGAGAGACGTCGAGCATGTCCCACACGTCACCCGGTCGGTCCACTGATGTGGCCGCCCTGGGTACTGCCTGCACTGAGGTTGACCCCTCAACCATGGTCAAGTGGAGATCACTCCAAAGTCTGGTAGGCAGTGAAAAACTTTCCAAGGGACCGATCGTAGGGCCTCCCTGGTTCGTTTGACAAACAGGTTTCGGGCGTTATATGTGGCTGACGATGTCTCTGAGCAGGATACAGTCGTCCACTCTGTTCCAGGGGAAGCTTCTCGGCCTGCAAGGACTGGGCATTCACAGGGGGTGGGTTTGCTAGTAGTTGGGAGCTCCTACATTGGGCGCGTAATCGGGGCCCCTTAGGAACACGGCTGCCAAGGAAGGGAAAGGAAGCCAGTGTGCACTCCGTGTGCATACCGGGGGAGTCATTCCGGATGTGGAATGGGTGCTTCCGGATGCCATGAAGAGTGCAGGGTGCCTCCAACTGCAGGTGGTGGCTCATGTCGGTACCAATGACGTGTGTCACTTTTGATCGGAGGAGATTCTCTCTGGTCTGGAGGGCTGGCGCAAATGGTAAAGACTGCCAGTCTTGCTTGCTAGATTAAGGCGGAGCTCACCATCAGCAGCATCGTCGATAGAACTGCCTGTGATCCTTTGGTGTACAGCCGAGTGGAGGGTCTGAATCAGACGCTCGCGAGGTTCTGTGATTGTGTAGGCTGCAGATTTCTTGACTTGCGCCATCGAATGGTGGGCTTCCGGGTTCCACTTAATAGGTCAGAAGTGCATTACACACAGGAAGCGGCTACACGGGTAGCGGGGCTGTGTGAAAGGGACTGGGCGGCTTTTTAGGTTACAGGGTCTCAGGGAACCACAGAAAGGGCGTCCGTTTAAAAGGTGACAGGTAAAACACAATAAGTTATTTGTAGAAACGATCGGTATTGTAGTTGCATATTGTCGTAGCTGTGTTGGGAAAGAACGAGAGCTCAAAGACCTAACAGAAAGCACGGAAGCTCAAATAGTTATAGGTACAGAAAGCTGGCTAAAGCCGGAAATAAGTTCAGCCGAAATTTTTTCTGACAATCTAACAGGATAGATTACATAGATTACATACAGTTGGTGGTGAAGTATTTATTGCCGATCTTTGCCTTGTAGTGAAATTGAGGTAGATAGTTCCTGCGAAATAGCAAGGGTAGAGGTTATACTTGACAATCGGATTAAACTATTAACAGCATCCTTTCACAAACCCTCCGATTCAGAAGATACAGTTGCTGAAGTCTCATTTCAAATCGGTACCTCACTCACGCAGTTATAGTCGTTGGTAACTTCAGTCTTCCCTCCATATGCTGGAAAAATCATTCGTTTAAAGCCTGCGGCAGACATAAAACGTCATCTGAAATTGAACTGAATGCTTTCTCAGAAAATTAGTTTGAGAAATTAATTCATGAGCCCACTCGAAGCGTAAATCGTCGCGAAAGCGTACTTGACCTATTAGCAACAAATAATTCTGGACAAATAGTGCGTATAGCGACGAACACAGGGATTAGTGACCACAAGGCAGTTGATGAGTTGATGATAGGCTGAATGCTGTAACACCTACAACCATCAAAAACAAACGCAAAGTATATCTATTTAAAAAAAAAAGCTCATAACGCTTATAAAAATGCTCTTAACGCCGTTTGAAGAGGCAGCCTTCGCTCCTACCGATCTGGTCATGTAAGCGTATATAAGTTATGGAATGATATGAGAGAGACAGTATCGACAACAATTGAGAGACATATACCACATAAATTAATAAGTGATGGTACTGATCTCTCATGGTACACAAAACGGGTCATATCGCTGTTGCAGAAGCTGCGAAGAAAACATGTCACAATTAAAAGAACGCAAAATCCCCAAGACTTTTAATGTTTTACAGAAGTTCGAAATGAAGCTCGTACTTCAATGCGAGATGTTTTTAATAATTTCCATAACGAAACCCCGTCTCTAAATCTGGCAGAAAGTGCAAAGAGATTCTGGTCATATATAAAGCACACCAGTGGCAAGACGCAATCACTGCGCGATAACAACGGTGAAGTAACTAATGACAGTGCTACTATAGCAGAGTTATTAAACACGGTCTTCCGAAACTCCTTCGCGGGCCGCTGTGGCCGAGCGGTTCTAGGCGGTTCAGTCTGGAACCACGCGACCGCTACGGTCGCAGGTTCGAATCCTGCCTCGGGCATGATTGTGTGTGATGTCCTTAGGATAATTAGGTTTAAGTAGTTCTAGGTTCTAGGGGACTGATGACCTCAGATGTTAGGTCCCATAGAGGTCAGAGCAATTTTAACCATTTTGAAACTCCTTCACCAAAGAAAACGAAGTAAATATACTTGAATTCCAAACAAGAACAACGGCCAGGATGAGAAACATACAAGTAGATATCCTCAGTGTCGCAGTGCAGCTTAAATCAATAAAGGTAAGATTTCTGGGCCAGACTGTATACCACTCAGGTTCCTCTCTTAGTATGCTGATACAATAGTTACATATTTAGCAGTTATATACAATCGCTCGCTCACAGAAAGGTCCTTACGTAAAAACTGGAAAATTGCTCAAGTCACACCAATACCCAAAAAGGGAAGTAGGAGTAATCTGTTGAATTACAGGCCCATATCACTTACGCCGATTTGCAGTAGGGTTTTGGAACATATACTCTATTCGGACATTATGAAGTACCTCGAAGAAAACGATTTATTGAAACATAGTCAGCAGATATTCAGAAAATATCGTTGTTGCGAAACACAACTAGCTCTTTACGCTCATGCAGTAATGAGTGCTATCGATAGGGGACGTCAAATTGATTCCATATTTTTAGATTTCCAGAAGGCTTTCGACACCGTTCCTCACAAGCGTCTTCTAAACAAACTGCGCGCCTATGGAATATGGTCTCAGTTGTGCGACTGGATTCGTGATTTCCTGTCAGGAAGGTCACAGTTCGTAAAAGACGGAAAGTCATTGAGGAAAACCAGAAGTAATATCCGGCGTTCCCCAAGGAAGTGTTGTAGGCCCTCTATTGTTCCTGATTCATATTAACGATATAGTACACAGTCTTAGCAGCCGTCTTAGATTTTTTGCAGATGATGCCGCCATTACCGTCTTGTAAAGTCGTCAGATGTTCAAAACGACTTGCAAAATGATTTAGATAAGATGTAAGTATGGTGCGAAAAGTGGCAATTGACCCTGAATAAAGAAAAGTGCGAAGTTATTCACATGAGTACTGAAAGAAATCAGCTAAATTTCGATTAATCGATAAGTCACACAAATCTGAAGACTGTAAATTCAACTAAATACTTAGGGATTACAATCACAAATAACGTAAATTGGAACGAACACGTAGACAATGTTGTGAGTCGAGCAAATCAAAGACTGCGATTGATTGGCAGAACACTTAGAAGGTGCAACAGGTCTACTAAATAGAGTGCTTACACCACGCTTATCCGCCCTATTCTGGAGTGCAGCTGTGTGGTGTGGGATCCGCATCAGGTAGGACTGACGGATGACATCGACGAAGTACAATGAAGGCTCGTTTTGTATTATCGCGGAATAGGGGGGATAGTGACATAGACATGATACTTGAATTGGAGTGGCAATTACTAAAACAAAACGTTTTTCGTTGCGACGGGATCTTCTCATGAAATTTCTATCACCAGTTTTCTCCTTTGATTGCGAAAACTTTCTGTTGGCACCAACCTACGTAGGGAGAAATGATTATCACGATGAAATTAGTGAAATTAGGTCTTGCACAGAAAAATTAAGTGCTCGTTTCTCCCTACGACGTTCCAGAGTGAAACGGTAGACAGACAGCTTGAAGGTGGTTCGTTGAACACTCTGCCAGGCACTTTACTGTGAATAGCAGAGTAATCATGTAGATGTAAACTAGATCCGGATACGACCGGGAGAGCGGTGTGCTGCCCCTCCATATCCGGCTCTAGTGACGCCTGTGGGCTGAAGATGACACAGCAGCCAGTCGAACCGTTCGGCTTTCATGGCCTGCTCGGACGGAGTTTAGTGTTAGTAATAATACTGTACGAGGGTTGTTTTTTAAGTCAGGGCCGTTCACGCGTATAGTCCCGTAGTTCGCGCGGACGCCGCAACAAGCCACCGCGCCACTTGCCGGCATCCTTCTCGTTCACACTGATGCAAGTTGCAGCTCTGTAGCTGACGTGTACGCATCGCTGTGCTACTTTATAGTGTTTACGATTATTGAATCGCCCGCCGCGTGTGAGATACGGTCAGTGATACGTTTTTTGACCGCGAGAAGCCTATCAGCTGCAGAGATTCATCGTCAGTTAACAGAAGTTTATGGCTTGAATGCAATGAGTGAAGGTAAAGTGCGTCAATGGGTTAGAGAGTTTAAAAATGGCCGTCAAAACGTCCATGACGAAGAACGCTCAGGCCGGCCCTCTGTGATCACTGAAGATTTGGTTGCTGCAGTCGAAACAAAGATTCGTGAGGACAGAAGATTCACAATTTCCACTCTTTCTTTGGAATTTCCACAAGTTTCAAGATCGGTTATGTACAAAATTGTGTCTGGAAACCTAAACTTTAAGAAACCGTGCTCTCGGTGGGTACCCAGACTCCTCACACAGGACCACAAAGGGAGGAGATTTGCCACTTCATTGGACTTTTTGATTCGTTACGAGGAAGAAGGGGATGACATGTTGAGTCAAATTGTCACTGGAGATGAAACATGGGTATCCCATATCACTTCCCAAAGCAAGCCACAATCGATGGAATGGCGACACACAACCTCACCCGTCAAGGTCAAAGTCAAACAGACCCTGTCAAAGCGCAAGATTATGGCAACTGTGTTCTGGGACAGGCGAGGTGTTTTGCTAGTGGACTTCACGCCACGAGGAACGACAATCAACTCAGATGCCTACTGTGCAACTCTAAAGAAGCTCCGCAGGTCAATTCAAAACAAAAGGCGTGGCATGCTGACAAAAGGAGTTTTGCTCCTGCACGATAACGCTAGGCCTCACACCTCTCAAAAGACTCGGGATTTGCTTGATTCTTTTGGCTGGGGAGTTTTGGACCATGCACCATACAGCCCCGACCTTGCTCCTAGCGATTTTCACCTTTTCCGGTACCTTGGCGGGCAGCGCTTCAATGACGACGATGAAGTGAAAGCGGCCGTGAACTCTTGGCTGTCGGAGCACGCGGCCGAACTCTTTGAAGAGGGAATTAAAAACTTTGTTGTACGGTATGACAAGTGCTTAAATAAACAAGGCAACTATGTAGAAAAATAGGTAAAAGTGTGTAGAATCAGAAAATAAAAGTTTCTTACAAAAGTATTTGTATCTTTTTTAAAAAATAAAAACGGCCCTTACTTATAAAACGACCCTCGTAAGTAGGCTGTTTAGGCTGTTTAGGCTTTTATTTTGGTAATGCCACGTAGCGCTCTGTATGAAAATCACTGACTGTCCTGTGTGCACTCTGTGGCTGGTTGACATTGTTGGAATATCTGCGATTTTAGTGTAGGGCAGTTGGATGCGAACAACGCATAGCGTTGCGCATTTGGAGGTGAGCCGCCATCAGTGGTGGAATTGGGGAGAGAGATGGCGGAGTTTTGAGAGCGGATGATCTGGACGTGTGTCCATCAGAGACAGTAAATTTGTAAGAATGGATGTCATGAACTGATATATATATTATGACTTTTGAACACTATTAAGGTAAATACATTGTTTGTTCTCTATCAAAATCTTTCATTTGCTAACTATGCCTATCAGTAGGTAGTGCCTTCAGTAGAAAAATGGCTCTGAGCACTATGGGACTTAACATCTGAGGTCATCAGTCCCCTAGAACTTAGAACTACTTAAACCTAACTAACCTAAGGACATCACACACATCCATGCCCGAAGCAGGACTCGAACCTGCGACAGTAGCAGTCCCGCGGCTCCGGACCGAGCGCCTAGAACCGCTAGACCACCGCGGCCGGCGCCTTCAGTAGTTAGGATCTTTTACTAAGCTGGCAGTATTGGCGCTCGCTGTATTGCAGTAGTTCGAGTAACGAAGGTTTTTGTGAGGTAAGTGATTCATGAAAGGTGTAGGTTATTGTCAGTCAGGACCATTCTTTTGCAAGGATTATTGATAGATTGCGTTGCGCTAAAAATACTGTGTGTCAGTTTATTGATGATCAGGGTAAGTAAAGAGAGAAATGTCTGAGCACGTTCAGTTTTGCTCAGCTGTTTGAAAATCAAATAACGTAAAGGGTTTACCAGTACAGTCACTCATAATTTTTTCTAAGGGGACGTTTCACAATTAGCGACATAATGGCCGCCAGATAGCGCGCTCTTTTCGCGCGTTGCTCGTTCACTTCATCGGCAACCAGTGTGGTATGGAGCTAACTGCGAGATGGGGTCACTACAATTCTATTTGTGGGCAAACAGTCTGATCTGACACTCAAACTTAAGGCCATCATCAAGAAGAATTAAGCATTATGTCGGATAGTAATGATTTATGCTACCCCGGGGTTGATAAGGGGAAGATTTGAGTTTTGTCAGACAAACGATGCTCGATAAGAAAAGTTAGAGTAAAAGTTTGCAAGTCAAAACAATATTACTCCCGAAAATGTTCTGTTTTTCTTTGTCATATTTATGCTGTGTAACTGGAAACGAAGCGTGTTTTCTGTGGACAACGGTGGTCGCGGCCGATGTGTCGCTCACACCAACACAGTGAAAAAGTTGATCAAATTTTATCGTGTCGTATCGCACGTTGCAACTCGGAGTGCTGATAGCTGCACGAACTTGTGTCGGACGATACGCGGAGAGGCATATATTAAGTCATCCGATGTGTCTCAAAAAACATTATTTTATGAAGACTTCGCAAATCTACATCGGTCGCTGTAGTTAATTTCCCAGTAAAACTTTTACTTTTCGCATAAAAATTGAAAATCCATGTTTCGACATACTCACGTTTCCTCCGCTGTGCCGTTTCTCTCATTCTATTTTGAAGAAAATGCTCAGAAGACATTGATTTTTCCGCATCTTGTAGAGATACAACTCAGAGTGATAATGAACTACTTTTCTGTTCGTTATTGCCCATGGTAATTGCGATACTTCGAAATAAAGTAAAACACTGCACAAATTTTGAAAAGTTTGTGGCGAAGAATGGAAACGCCGGCAAGTTTACTTTTTATGCGTTTAAGGTCGTATATTTCTGCGTATGGAATATATCTAATGTATAGGAAATGATTTTAACAATGGAAGGTGAACGATACCATTTTTCTTTCTAGAAAATACGTGAGATACATTGGAGTTTGTCTGCGACGAGGTCTGCAGCTACGCACCCGAAGGGACGCACTTGCCGCCTGTTATGGTCTGCTAGACGGAGTGTGGACCATCCTCGTGTTTCCCATTTTCGTTTGCTATCGATATATACCGAAGCTGAAAATGAACGTGCGGTAGCGTTCTCGCTTCCCACGCCCGGGTTCCCGGGTTCGATTCCTGGCGGGGTCAGGGATTTTCTCTGCCTCGTGATGGCTGGGTGTTGTGTGATGTCCTTAGGTTAGTTAGGTTTAAGTAGTTCTAAGTTCTAGGGGACTGATGACCATAGATGTTAAGTCCCATAGTGCTCAGAGCCATTTTTTTTTTTTTTTTGAAAATGAACAACTTACTCCAATGAGAAGACGACATAGAGATCACCTCCCACTGCTCCACCAGCTATGGCAGTTGATCTCACTTCAAATGCAGTAAAGTGTCTTCTGAACACTTCTCGGACTGAACCACATACTTCTCTGTGAAAATGAACACTTGCAGATATACTGTCCTAGCTTTGCCAGTTTGTAATTATTCTTTGAGTCAAAGAAGAGGGATACGGAGGGATACGGAACTACTAAGGAATGAAGAGATACGCTTGAAGTTCTCTAAGGCTGTGAGAACTACAATAAGGAATAGCTTAGTAGGCAGTCCAGTTGAAGAGGAATGGTCATCTCATAAAAGGGCTATCACGGAAAGAAAAACATAGGTACAAACAAGGTTCAAATGGCTCTGAGCGCTATGGGACTTAACTTCTAAGGTCATCAGTCCCCTAGAACTTAGAACTACTTAAACCTAACTAACCTAAGGACATCACACACATCCATGCCCGAGGCAGGATTCGAACCTGCGACCGTAGCGGCCGCGCGGTTCCAGACTGTAGCGCCTTTAACCGCTTGGCCACCGAGGCCGACTACAAACAAGGTAACTGCGAAGAAATCAAGGGTAACAGAATAAATCCATGATAGAAGGAAGTACAAAAATTTCCCGGAAAATTCAGGAATATAGAAATACAAGTCTCTAAGAAATGAAATATATAGGAAGCGCGGGGAAGCTAAGACGAATTGGCTGCATGAAGAATGTGAATAAATCGAAAAATAAATGGTTGTCGGATAAACTGACCCAGCATACAGGAAAGTCAAAACGACCTACGGTGAAATTAAAAGCAAGGGTTGTAACATTAAGAGTGCAACGGGAAATCCACTGTTTGATGGAGACGTGAGAGCGGATAGGTTGAAAGAGTACAGTGAAAGCCTCTATGAGGGAAAAGATTTGTCTGATGTGATAGAAGAAGAAACAGGAGTAGATTTAGAAGAGAAACAGAATTTAAAGGAGTTTTGGAAAACTTAATATTAAATAAGGCAGAACAGATAGATAACTTTCCATCATAATTTCTAAAGCCATTGGGGGAAGTGGTAACAAAACTACTGCTCACGTTGTGTCTATAACGTGTGAGTCTGTCGATATAACATCAGACTTTCTGAAATCGCACGGTCAGCGTAACATCTCAAGCATCCAAGTTGCTGATAAGAATAATATACAGGTGAATGCGGAAGAAAATTGAGGATCTGTTAGATGACGATCAGTTTGGCTTCAGGTTCAAATGGTTCAAATGACTCTGAGCACTATGGGACTCAACTGCTGAGGTCATCAGTCCCCTAGAACTTAGAACTAGTTAAACCTAACTAACCTAAGGACATCACAAACATCCATGCCCGAGGCAGGATTCGAACCTGCGACCGTAGCAGTCTTGCGGTTCCAGACTGCAGCGCCTTTAACCGCACGGCCACTTCGGCCGGCCTTGGCTTCAGGAAAGGTAAAGGCACTAGAGATGCAATTCTAACATTACAATAGTTAATGGAAGCAAGGCTAAAGAAAAATCAAAACACATTCACAGGATTTGTCGACCAGGAAAAAGCGTTCGACAGTGTCACATGGTGATAGAGGTTCGAAATTCTGAGAAATATAGGGATAAGCTATAAGGAGACACTGGTAATATACAACATGTACAAGAGCCAAAGGGAAATAATAATAGTGGAAGACCAACAATGAAGTGCTCGGATTGAAAAGGGTGTAAGACAGGGATGTAGTCTTTCACCTCTAGTGTTCAATCTGTACATCGAAACACCAATCATGGAACTATAAGAAAGGTTCCCGAGTGGAATTAAAATTCAAGGTGAAAGGATATCAATGATAAGATTCTCTGATGACATGGCTATCCTGACAAAGAATTACATGATCTGCTGAATGGAATGAACAGTTTCATGAGTACAGAATAGGGACTAAGCCTAAATCGAAGAAAGACGAAAATAATGAGAAGTAGCAGAAGTGATAACAGCGAGAAACTTAACATCAGGATTGATGATCAAGAATTAGATGCAGCTAAGCAATTCTGCTGCCTTGGGAGCAAAATAACCAGTGGCGGACGAAGGATTGAGGACATCAAAAGCAGAGTAGCGCTGCAAAAAAGGACATTCCTGGCCAAAAGAAGTGTACTAGATACAAACATAGACCTAAAATTGAGGAAGAAATTTGTGAGAATGTACGTCTGGAGTGCAGTGGGAAAACCTGAAAAGAAGAGAACGGAAGCATTTGAGATGTGGCGCTCCAGACGAATGTTGAAAATGAGGTCGACTGATAAGGTAAGGAATGAAAAGGTTCAATCCAGAATCGGAGAGGAAAGAAATATGCGGAAAATACTAAAGGACATGATGATAGGACAACTGTTAAAATATCAGGGAATAACTTCTATAGTACTAAACCGACCTGTAGAGGGAAAAAACTTTAAAGAAAGACAGAGACTGGAATGCATCCAGCAGATAACTGAGGACGTAGATTACAATTCCTGCTCTGAGATGAAGAGCTTGGCACAGAAGAAGAATTTGTGGCAGGCCGCATCCAACCAGTCAGAAGACTAACGACTCAAAAAAAAAGTGCTACGTGGTCTTACAAAATCTGAACTTTCGTGGTGGAATTTTTAAGGTATTTCACACAATTTCAACTATTTACCTTATTGGAATGAGTAGCGTCTGAGCAGGAGAAATAGCAGGTAGAATATTTGTGTCCTGCTTTGTCCGAGTAGATGATACTAGTTGCTCCAAGAAATGGAAACTGTCTGGATTCATTCAGTATAATTCGTGGAATTTGTGTTCCTGTTGACAGAGTTAACAAGGAATCACAGCTAAACTACGTTTGATATTTATAGAACTATACTGGTGTACCCAGTGCTTCACTTTCTTTTTCAGTTTCTTGACCTTTTAATAATGTCAACGGCCTTGCCGCAGTGCTAACACCGGTTATCGTCAAATCACCGAAGTTAAACGCTGTCGAGCTTGGCTAACATTTGGTTTCAGTGACCGTACTTTTTGCCGAGCGCTGTTAGTTAGCGGGGTGCATTCAGCCCTTGTAAGGAGCTGTCTGACCGAGAAGTGGCGTCTCCAGTCACGAAAACTGACAACGGCGGGAAGAGCGGTGTGCTGACCTTGTGCCCCTCCATATCCGCATCCAGTGACCCCTATAGTCTGAGGATAACACGGCGGCCGGTCGGTACCTTTTGGTCTTCCGAGACCTATTAGAACTGAGTCGGAGTGACCTTTAAATAATAATAAGCCACAATAACATCCTCTCGGAACAGTTCATGATTGTAAACGAAGCAGAAACGTGATTCGTCCGGAACACGAGCGTCGCACCGTTAAGTGTCGCATCTCGTGATCTTTACTGCAACCTGTAGTATCGTGTATCGTTTCGTCAGAGTGTGAACACATCCGTAGAAGACACAAATTTTTCTGATAGTGTCACACCGTGTTACACGAGTTTTAGAAACAGATAAGGAAGAGACGAGGATGTGATGGACATGAATGTTTAGAAGCAGTTTGGCAACGCCTAGTATTGTACACTGTAGTCTACATTAATATTCACAACAGAAAACGATGCGGTTTATTACCGAGATTCGATCTTTCGATTCATGCAGTAAAGGATTTTGCTGCAGAAAATTTCAGGTGACGAATTTCGGCCCAACAGAACTGACACAGAATCTAAGATAGCAAGAATATGATTAAGTTAGTGATGACTTCCGAAATACAAAATGTAAGCACTGTACAAGACCGTGTTTTTCTTTTCTTTTCTTTTTGGATTTATGTTAAGGATGTTAAAGTTGATGTACGGCTCAAATACGACAAAGATATATCTTAATTTTTATGTCGGAGGAGATTTTAACGTTTGACTTGTGCTCTAGCACAGTCGTTTGCAGTACAACGCTTCGTAATGCTTTAAGGTGGAAGTTGCACATGATCAACGTAAATACCATCCACAGTAAGTTTTAAAAAGAGCTACATGACCACAAGAAGTTAATCACTCCTGTTACATGCACCGTGCAGCACAGTCCACTCTCTGTCTACCTACAAGCAATTCCCACCATCTGTAGTCTATATTCAACGAGTAGTCACTTTCCCCACTCACCAGCCACACATCACATGGTAATAGAATGCACTAAATCATTTCAATAAAAGTCAGGATGCTTATGTTACGTTTTTTCTTAATGTGATAACCAATATTATAGAAAGTTGTTTCAAGATTTACATTGGCAGAATTGACATATTAGTGTTATCTTATTTTTTATTTTCTTTTTTTTTCGTGTGGCAAGGGACTCCCGTCGCGTAGATCGTTCGCCGTGTGCAAGTCTTTCGATTTGACGCCACTTCGGCGACTTGCGCGTCGATGTGGATGAAATGATGATGATCAGGACAACACAACACCAAGTCCCTGAGCGGAGAAAATCTCCGACCCAGCCGGGAATCGAACCCGGGCCCCTAGGATTGACAGTCTGTCGCGCTGGCCACCCAGCTACCGGGGTTAGCGTATGACAGAACGATGTGAACTGTTTTAGAATGCGTAACGAAGCACCTCTGTAGTGTTGCAATTACAGTCAGTTTGGCTATTGATTAAAGCAGACAAATTTTGTGGAAATGAAAGAAATAATGTATTTTAATTATACTCGTACAATCCATTTTTACTGATTTAAATATAGCACTTAACGCGTTTCTGTAATTAACATACGCAGTTATCCTAAATTAGCTTTTGAATCTAAGAAGCATAAAATCCAGTGCCATATAAATTAGCTTCCAAGCGCTGATCTAATAAAAGACTCATTAAAATTTTTATGGCATATAACTAGCTGTCTAGGAGAAACAACATTAATCTTCATCTGAAAACTCTGCTGTTTGCGTGAGATGCATTATTTTTTATCGTAAGTGACAAACAATACAGTGTCTGCGTACATTACTTCTTTCTATGTCCAAGATGATTTTCGCAGATGGTAGCGCACGCAGTGTTTTTTTCTTTTTTTTTAGTTAAGCATTTTTTAACATCTCTGATTAAAAGCCGAAAAGATTGTTGAAAACAATTTATTATAAAATAAACTAACTGTGAATCAGTTAATTACATTGTTAGTAGTGTTTCAGAGTGCTTAAACAGACGCCCGCTGGATGTTCGTATGTGTAAATCCGGTTCTAATTACTATGATTCATTAAATGAAATTACAATGAAATCCAGACCATTAGCTGTTTATAGGCTTTGATAAATATCAACGGGGACAGTTGGAAATGTGTGGCCCGACCGGGACTCGTACCCAGAATCTCCTGCTTACATGGCAGACGCTCTATTCGTCTCTGACCGGTATTGGTCGTTGAATTTGGTCTCGGCGGACGTCACAGGACATCTGTTCAAGTTGATCGTTGATTCCTTTACCCAGTTTTTTTTTTATTTCAGAGGCCTGCCACGAGTCTGACCGAACACTAGTGTCAGTGTCGTCGTAACTGCCGTCTGCTTCACGTCTGCTGTGCAGCGAGCTACGTTAAATTAAGTATTAACTGTATTTTTCGTACTTGTCACTTCTTCTTCCGTGTGTTTTTGCTTTTAGGAAGCTTTAATTGTCGCGTGCTAGTAATAGTGTTCCATAGATTTCGTGTTTGTTTTGAATTCAGTCAGAGAGAGTCACTTTAGTCAACCATAGTGCCAGTAGTGCTAGTGTTTGTTTTCAATACAGTCCAGAGACAGGTAGTGCTATTTTCATTGTTTTCTACAAGAAGTGTCTAGTAACCACAGTTTAGTCAACTATCAGTCGCCTTTAGTGAATTAGCAGTCTAGATAAAAGTTGATTAACTCTCTGCAGTAAATTGATTTCTTAGGATGTATAGGATGTGTGACTGCTGTGTACGGACGCAGGAGGAGCTGACCACTGTTCGCGAACAGCTGAACGTGTTGATGGCCGCGGTTAGCCGTCTTCAGGCTGCTGCCTCGGAGTGTGGCGGCAGTGGGGAGTCTGGTGCGTCGCAAGGTACACCCCAGGTGTTTTACATGCTTCACCCACTGTCCCTGCTGTCGAGACATCTTCGCGGGTACTGGGCGCGGTTGGGCCACCGTCTCCCCAAGGGGAGTGGCGGGTTCAGTGGCGTTCGCGGCGCACGAGGTGGAGGGTCAATGTGGAGGCTGGCCGTGTGGCATCGCCCGCTCTGTCTGTGAGTGGACATGTGGCCTCTCCTTCAGCAAGGTCCGAGCAGGCACACGGGGGGAGGGGTTTATTAGTTATTGGGAGATCCAACGTTAGGCGGGTGATGGAGCCCCTTAGGGAAATAGCAGAAAGGTCGGGGAAGAAGGTCAGTGTTCACTCTGACTGCTTGCCGGGGGGTCTCATCCGAGATGTGGAGGAGGCCCTGCCAGCGGCGATAGAGAGCACTGGGTAAACCCGACTGCAAATATTTGCTCATGTCGGCACCAATGACTCCTGCCGTCTGGGTTCAGAGGTCATCCTCAGTTCGTACAGGCGGTTGGCGGAGTTGGTGAAGGCGGAAAGCCTCGCTCGCGGGGTGGAATCTGAGCTAACTATTTGTAGTATCGTTCCCAGAACCGATCGCGGTCCTCTGGTTTGGAGCCGAGTAGAAAGCTTAAACCAGAGGCTCAGACAATTCTGCGGAGATCTGGGGTGCAAATTTCTCGACCTCCGCTATCGGGTGGAGAAATGTAGGGTCCCCCTGAATAGGTCAGGCGTGCACTACACGCAGGAAGCGGCTACAAGGGTGGCGGAGTATGTGTGGAGTGCACATGTGGGTTTTTTAGGTTAGAGAATTCCCTCCCTAGGCCCGACAAGACGCCTCCTGAGACGCGGCAAAATGCAACGGGGTATAACAATATTAATGTGCTAATAGTAAACTGCAGGAGCGTCTATAGAAAGGTCCCAGAACTGCTCTCGTTAAACCAGACTGAAACCAGACGTAAACAGTAATGAAATCCTAAACTCAGGTTGGAATGTATACCGCAGAGACAGGCTGGACAGTGAAAGGGGAGGCGTGTTTATAGCGATAAGAAGTGCAATAGTTTCGAAGGAAATTGACGGAGATCCGAAATGTGAAATAATTTGGGTGAAGGTCACGGTTAAAGCGGGCTCAGACATGGTAATTGGATGTATTTACAGGCCCCCTAGCTCAGCAGCTGTTGTGGCTGAGCACCTAGCACCTGAAGGATAATTTGGAAAATATTTCGAGTAGATTTCCCCACCATGTTATAGTTCTGGGTGGAGATTTTAATTTGCCAGATATAGACTGGGAGACTCAAACGTTCATAACGGGTGGCAGAGACAAAGAATCCAGTGAAACTTTTTTAAGTGCTTTATCTGAAAACTACCTTGAGCAGTTAAACAGAGAAAGGACTCGTGGCGATAACATATTAGACCTTCTTGTGACAAACAGACCCGAACTATTTGAAACAGTTAACGCAGAACAGGGAATCAGCGATCATAAAGCGGTTACTGCATCGATAAATAGAAATATTAAAAAAGGTAGGAAGATTTTTCTGTTTAGCAAAAGTGCGAAAAAGCAGATTTCAGAGTTCCTGACGGCTCAACACAAAAGTTTTGTCTCAAGTACAGATAGTGTTGAGGATCAGTGGACAACAAAACCATCGTACAATATGCGTTAGATGAGTATGTGCCAAGCAAGATCGTAAGAGATGGAAAAGAGCCACCGTGGTACAACAACCGAGTTTGAAAACTGCTGCAGAAGCAAAGGGAACTTCACAACAAACATAAACATAGCCAAAGCCTTGCAGACAAACAAAAATTATGCGAAGCGAAATGTAGTATGAGGACGGCTATGCGAGAGGCGTTCAATGAATTCGAAAGTAAAGTTCTATGTACTGACTTGGCAGAAAATCCTAAGAAATTTTGCTCTTATGTCAAAGCGGTAGGTGGAAAAAACAAAATGTCCAGACACTCTGTGACCAAAATGGTACTGAAACAGAGGATGACAGACTAAAGGCCGAAGTACTAAATGTCTTTTTCGAAAGCTGTTTCACAGAGGAAGACTGCACTGTAGTTCCTTCTTTAGATTGCCGCAAAGATGACAAAATGGTTGATATCGAAATAGACGACAGAGGGATAGAGAAACAATTAAAATCGCTCAAAAGAGGAAGGGCCGCTGGACCTGATGGGATACCAGTTCGATTTTACACAGAGTACGCGAAGGAACTTGCCCCCCTTCTTGCAGAGGTGTACCGTAGGTCTCTAGAAGAGCGTAGCGTTCCAAAGGATTGGAAAAGGGCACAGGTCATCCCCGTTTTCAAGAAGGGACGTCGAACAGATGTGCAGAACTATAGACCTATATCTCTAACGTCGATCAGTTGTAGAATTTTGGAACACGTATTATGTTCGAGTATAATGACTTTTCTGGAGACTAGAAATCTACTCTGTAGGAATCAACATTAGTTTCGAAAAAGATGATCGTGTGAAACCTAGCTCGCGCTATTCGTCCACGAGACTCAGAGGGCCATAGACACGGGTTCACAGGTAGATACCGTGTTTGTTGACTTTCGCAAGGCGTTCGATACAGTTTCCCACAATCGTTTAATGAACAAAGTAAGAGCATATAGACTATCACAACAATTGTTGATTGGATTGAAGAGTTCCTAGACAACAGAACGCAGCATGTCATTCTCAATGGAGAGAAGTCTTCCGAAGTAAGAGTGATTTCAGGTGTGCCGCAGGGGAGTGTCGTAGGACCGTTGCTGTTCACAATATACATAAATATATAATAATATGGTGGATGACACAGGAAGTTCACTGAGGCTTTTTGCAGATGATGCTGTGGTATATCGAGAGGTTGTAACAATGGACAATGGTACTGAAATACAGGAGGATCTGCAGCGAACTGACGCATGGTGCAGGGAATGGCAATTGAATCTCAATGTAGACAAGTGCAATGCGCTGCGAATATATAGAAAGAAAGATCCCTTATCATTTAGCTACAATACAGCAGGTCAGCAACTGGAAGCAGTTAATTCCATAAATTATGTGGGAGTACGCATTATGAGTGATTTTAAGTGGATTGATCATATAAAGTTGATCGTCGGTAAAGCAGAGGCTAGACTGAGATTCATTGGAACAATCCTAAGGAAATGCAATCCGAAAACAAAGGAAGTAGGTTACAGTACGCTTGTTCGCCCGCTGCTTGAATACTGCTCAGCAGTGTGGGATCCGTACCAGATAGGGTTGATAGAAGAGATAGAGAAGATCCAACGGAGAGCAGCGCGCTTCGTTATAGGATCATTTAGTAATCGCGAAAGCGTTACGGAGATGACAGATAAACTCTGCAGGAGAGACGCTCAGTAGCTCGGTGCGAGCTTTTGTTAAAGTTTCGAGAACATACCTTCACCGAAGTGTCAAGCAGTATATTGCTCCCTCCTACGTATATCTCGCGAAGAGACTATGAGGATAAATTCAGAGATGTTAGAGCCCACACAGAGGTATACCGATAATCCTTCTTTCCACGAACAATACGAGACTGGAATAGAAGGGAGAACCGATAGAGGTACTGAAGGTACCCTCCGCCACACACCGTCAGGTGGCTTGCGGGGTATGGATGTAGTTGTAGATGTAGAGGAACACGCTGAGCTACCGTGCCGACGTCTGAGCCATCCAGGACACAGAGAATAGAGCGACTGCAGGGACTTATCTCTGGCACGCCCCCCGTAAGACCTATTTCTCCAACTTAATGTCCACACACTACATTTGTAGTGCCCCTGCCCACTATACTCATTACACGAGGTAGTCATTCCACCGATTTCCATAAGAGTTTGAGCAATGAGAGTGCATCCGCACTGAAGAAGATCACTGCCGGTTATCCTTATCTATATGAAGATGTTATCTGTTCTTTCGGGCATGTCCGAAAGAACAGATACCACTGGTGATCTTGTGGCTCTCGAAGAATGAAAGCACAATGAAATCCAGACTATTAGCCGGCCGAGGTGGCCGAGCAGTTGAGCGGCGCTACAGTCTGGGACCGCGCGACCGCTACGGTCGCAGGTTCGAATGCTGCCTCGGGCATGGATGTCCTTAGGTTAGTTAGGTTTAAGTAGCTCTACGTTCTAGGGGACTGATGACCTCAGAAGTTTAGTCCCATAGTGCTCAGAGCCATTTGAACCATTTTGAACCAGACTATTAGCTGCTTACAGGCGTTGATAAAAATCGTGCGGATGACGATTGTCAACCAGAGCACACAATGTGCATAAACTCATTCTTATACTCCATGATAATAACCACGTTCAAACGCCAGTGGTGAAATACTAAACTTTGAATCGAACTCGAAGCTACACAAATTCACGTGAGTGGACTACCAGTACAAGCGACAACATAATAAAAAAAAAAATGTCCCTGGGTGAAATTTTTCACGCACGCGACAGTTGAAGGGTGGAGGAACTACATATATGCTTACTACCTTCTTTTGGGGATGTGAACATCGTCATATGCACAATGGATTTAAAAGGTCATGTAACTTCCACTTCACACAACTTATGAGAATGACGATGTACATGCATAAGAACGGGCACATACTAGAAAATAGCTATCAGCGTTTAATAAACTTAAGAGCATGGTGAGAAAGATGCCATTTATCGATGCTGTGGCGACCACCGGAGAGAAGTCATTCAACTTAAAAATTTGCACACAAATTGATTTACTTACTTTTGAGTTGTAGTTGTCTAATTGCTCATCTAAGACCATGAACTGCTGTGGAAATCCTTGGCTGTTAATCTGACGTTAAAAAGGATTTATTTGTCACAGCATGATGAAACATTACATGTAAAATTTTAAATATTGCGCCTAAGGCGCTGCAGTCATGGACTGTGCGGTTGATCCCGGCGGAGATTCGAGTCCTCCCTCGGGCATGTGTGTGTGTGTTTGTCCTCAGGATAGTAGTATGTAAGCTTAGGGACTTAGCAGTCCCATAAGATTTCACACACATTTGAACATTTTTTGAAAATATTGCGAAATAACAATCAAAATACAGATATGACTACCAGCTTAATTATTAATTCACTTGTTTCACTGTTAATTTACTGGGCATATTTAATCACCAGCGTCATTGTTGCTGCGTAAATGATCACGTTATGTGACTGCCAATAGCACAAGACGCGCAAGTCAGGCGCGACCCGCCGGTGGCGGCTTGGCTGTCTATACGCACCGTGGAGGCGCTATCCGCCAACGGACAAAGGGTGGGCCATCCTCCCAGGCGGCTTCAATAAACCGACATCAAAGCGGAAACTTTGCCCCGCCCTGAAGAATGGCGCCGATATTTAACAAGTTTGGCGCAAGTTGAACTACGGACCTCGCGTTATGAAGTACTTGCTCCGGCGGGGCTGATGTGTCCGCATAAAGAGCCGGTGGGCGGCCCCCACGTGCGGGCCCAGTTCAAACGGGGCTTCGCAATCTAAAAGCAGCGCAACGGCGCGCCCTGGCCAGAGGCTGGCGCCGCGCTGCAGGGCCGCCAACCTACCCCCACTCACCACACTGGCCGCTTCTTTCCAATAGTTTTTGAGGGCCGCCGCCAACTATGCAGTGCTAAATTCCTGCCGAACACGGTGATTAACCTGAAACTTAACACCGCTACTATGCGGCTACATCCTAACATATTAAATCACTTCCTAGGTTATTTTATTTCACGCTTTTATAAATATTTTGCACTGTTTTAAATTACTTGAATACTACTTTCTTGTTATTATCAGGCGATAGAATTTTAATCTTTAAACTTACACATGCAATGTTAGCATAAGAGATTCGTTCGTTTTCAAAGCTCCATATGAATCTTTTATAAATTTAGTTAAAACTGTCTCCCGTAGGCACATTCATCGGGGATGCAGAACAAGTTACATACTAGGACTGAATAAAGATACAAAGATCATTGTGAACAAAAAAAAATGGCTCTGAGCACTATGGGACTTAACATCTATGGTCACCAGTCCCCTAGAACTTAGAACTACTTAAACCTAACTAACCTAAGGACATCACATTGTGTACAAATAAGATTGCTTTTTCGAAGAAGATCCCTTTTCTGATGAAACAATACAAACAGGAGAAGATATTATGTCAGTCATATCAGCAACAAGAAAAGAAAAATGATGCAGTCTTATGACAGAACTTAATTTGAAACAAAATAGCAGAAAGGCATGGCAACTGTTGAAGAACCTTAACAATGACCCATCGACCTCTCCCACAGTTATTTCTGACGTAACGCCCAATCAGATAGCGCACCAATTATTGTTGAATGGGAAAATAAAGGAAAGGTATGTAAATCATAGACATCAAAGATCTTCTGAAGAGAACGACTATAATGGCACACGTTTCTCTCTGGGGGAATTAGAAACCACAATACACGCAATGAAGAATAACAAAGCCGCTGGCTTAGATGACCTAACAATGGAACAAGTAAAAATGTTTGGGCCAGCGACTAAGAAGTGGATTCTAGACATGATGAACATAATGGGTCTCAAGACTTCAAATAACAAAGATCTGGAGGAAAACCAAAATTGTTTCTCTTGAAAACACCCCACAGAAGCTAAAAAGTTCCGACCGATATCATTTCTGTGTCCTCTTTATAAAGTCCTAGAAAGTATCAACTTAATCGCATCTCAGCACATATTGACCAAACACTGATAACAGGCGGGCTTTTGTCCAGGGAAGTCTTGTTGTGGACGGATCCTGAATTTGACAGAATATGTAGAAGACGGTTACGAACGCAAACAGATAACTGGCGTTGCATTCGTCGATCTCACTGCCAACTATGACACAATCAACCGTAAGTAATTATTAGGAAAGACCTATGCTGTTACGAAAGACTATCATCTGGCACAATTTATGAGATGCCTATTACAAAATAGACGCTTCTTTGTTACTCTACAAAACAAAAGAAGTCGATGGAGGATACACACTAATGGCATTCCACAAGGAAGTGTGTTAGCCCCAATGTTATATAATATCTATACCAACGACCAACCAATTGAACCTGTCTTTTCATCTATGCAGATGAGACAGCAGTTGCTGTCCAAGGAAGAACCTTTGAGGAAGTGGAAGAAAAACTACAGGTCTTCAAACACTGTCTGCCTATTATGATCACAATTACCTGAAACCAAATCCCTCTGAAACACAAGTGTGTGCTTTCCATTTACGGAACAGAGAGACTAGAAGGAACCTAAACATAACCTGGAATGAAACAAGTGATAAAAAGAGATGAAGATAGAATTGTAGGCACTGAATTTTTAGCGAAGGGTTCTGCTAAAAATATATTTATTTGACACAAATATCGCAGATCGTCCAATCCTCTTCCAACGATGGCCAATGGTACTATTTTTCCGTATGCTAGACATTAGTGGGGTGAATGCGTTTGTCCTTCACAATTCCTACAAAGACAGTACTCTGGTATACCGTTTTAATCTTTTGAAGAAGCTCGCAAACTCATAGGTGACACAACAAACAAAAAGGTAATCAACAGCTACCGAACAGTCGGTGAACTTCGTGCATCCATTAACCGTGTTTTAGGAGCAGCAGAACCAAGAGTAGAAGTTGTAGAGCGATTGGAAAAATGCAAAACTTGCACTACCCGTGACCCAAAAAAGAAGAGAAAGACGTCTCACGTTTGTCATTGTTGCAAGAAGCCCATTTAGCTCGAGTTCTTTGTAAAAATTTCCAGCGAATGTAAAGACAACTTTTAGAACGAAACAAAAAACTTAAAAATTACTAGTGTAATGGTTTATGATGGTTTTTATGTTTTTATTATTAAATTCAC
Source organism: Schistocerca serialis cubense (assembly GCF_023864345.2). Taxonomy (NCBI): domain Eukaryota; kingdom Metazoa; phylum Arthropoda; class Insecta; order Orthoptera; family Acrididae; genus Schistocerca; species Schistocerca serialis. The sequence goes on from NC_064639.1 coordinate 152,953,233, forward strand.
AATAAACAATAAAAATAAAGCAAAAAGGAAAATTAGTAGAGCAAGGTATTTGATTTTCACCATTATTAACATTATCATGTAATATCATGGTCATTTTGTGCAGTTTTTGTTTAAAGGCCTTCCTTTCGAAAAAATAAACTTCAAAATTAATTGTAATATACTTTTGTGTAGAATTAATGTAACATTTTACATAAAAAAACTGAACTGTTTCGCTGAAACTGCTGAATGCAATTTTTGTGACTATTTAAAAACTGCGGTCTGTCAGACCGCACATGACACAGAGTGTGACACAAGAATGACCAGGAAAGCTAAAGGTGTGCCCCCAAAGGAAAACGTCGCAAAATGATAAGTCAGACGACCTGGGACGCCAAGGAAAAGAGATCCACATCATATTCACACCCATCCCCGGTCATTATGGTAGCGACGAAGATCGATGTTCCAACATAGCGTGACCTGTCTTGTTGCTAGGTGAAATTCTCGGAATTAGCAATACGTTGTAGAAACAGCCACGACTGCAATGCATCAAGGTGAGAGGTTACTGTCGCAGACTGCTCACAGAATAAAAACGGTCATACAGCTTTGTCTATGACATAGCAGGGAAAACAATATGCTTCGGCGAAATCGTTCATAGGTCAGAATTTCGTAAGGATTTTCAGAGCCCCACGCGCTTATATTGTGACAATTGACCTTCCGTGATAAATGGAAGGCTGCTTCGTCGCTGAGCAGCAGCTTGGAGCCGAAATGTACATACTCACGTGGTACCTGCAAATTTGTAATTGTTGCACTAGTTGCAGACGGTACTGTCTGAAATGTCTCAGGCGCAACAAAATCGGTCACACAGTTTGCTACGGTATTCAAGTTCGTGGTTCGCGCGTACCGTTGACATTTTTCGTCTGCTGTACGAATCTTCCCTCACCTCCTCCACGTGCATCTGGCGCACTTGGTCCCTCTGTACTTTACTGATTAGAGACAACTAGTTTCCTTAAACTGTATATACCAATGCACAATACTTTGTTTACATGGCGGTTCTTTTACCTAATGTCTTCTGAATGTATTCAGCACTATTGCAGCAAGTAAATATCTAGCAGTAGTGTCTGTGTTGAAATCAACACACAAAAGCTTTCCTCTTGTTCTCGGGATAATGAAACTAGAATGACTTACCAGTACCGGTCGGATTTTGGATGGGTTGAGGTTTAACCCTATACCCATTTTTATAGTGAACACGGGTCCGTACTGAGATTCTCAATAGCTCTCTTCAGGCTTATTGTTTTGCGCTTATTGTTAGATACAACTGGGTATTACGAGCGTACATTTGGTATTTGCAGTAGGTAAAAGCTGATGACATACAATAAAAACAGTACAGGACCTAATATCGAACTCAGATACTACGACTGCCTGCCTCCATTGTGACTTTATGAAGCCGGCCTTGACACATGCCTGGTGAGATGTCAGGTATGAGCGAAACCGTAGCAGTGCACTTTGCGAGAAATGTAGGCTGCTAAGTTTGGCAAATAAAATGTCGGAGTCGACAGTGTCAGAGGCCATGCTGAAGTCTGGCAGTCGCCTCTTGTGCATCCACGGCCAGCTTCAAGTCAGGTAACCTCTTATATTTATTAACGCAGACATTGGACTGCGATGTTTACGGAAAGCGGATTACGATAGATCAATAAGAGCCTGTGTAGAGTTCTCGAAAGAATTTGCTCCTCTTTTAGTAGGCTCTTTGCATGAGCAAAACGTTCCCAATGACAAGAAAATCGCACAGGACGTTGTCGTGACGTCAGTGTATTGAGGGATTTTGCAACATGTTTTATGCTTGCGTGTTATGACATTCCTGCATACCTCCAATCTGCTCTGTGGGAATCAACATGGGTTCCGAAAACAGCGATCTGTGAATCCCTGCTCGCTCTTATCAGTCACGAGAGTCAGACAGACCTAGCAGTAGATGCCGTGCTCCTTGAGTTCCGAAAGGCGTTCTGTACAGTTCCACACTGCCACCTAATGAACAAAATACGAGCCGACGGAATATGAGAGATTGTGCCAAGCAGAACACAGCATGTCATTCTGAACAGAGAGAATTCTTCAGACGCAAAGCTAACTCCATGCGTGCCGCAAATGAGTGTTACTATTAAGTTTCACAATATACGAGTACATTCATAACGTGTATATAAATGATCCAGTACATAACACCAGAAGTTACGTGAGTCTTTTCGAGATTAACGCTGTTGTATACAGAGAAGTCGTAAGACTAGAAAGTGGAAGCGAAATGCAGGATGACTTGCAACTGTCAGTTGATGCACGATAGTGGCAATAAACCCCTACATAATCAAATACAACGTGTTCCGTATACGCAGGTAGAAAGACGCGTTGTCGTATGATTACGTGATTGCAGAACAGGCACTGGGTGCATTTACTTCCATAAAAAGCCCAGTAGTATGCTTACGGAGCGATCTGAAGTGGAATGACCATGTAAAATTAACCGCAGGTAAGGCACATGACAGACTGAAGTTCACTGGAAGAATAGTCAGTAAATGTAGTCAAAGTATTCCCACAAAGTTGAAAACCACTCGTTCGACCAATACTTCAGTATTGCGTGTCAGCATGGGACCCGCACCGGACAGGGTTCATAAAGGAAATAGAGAATATCCAAAGAAGATCAGCACGTTTCGTTACAGATTCATTGAGTAGCAGGAAAGAGTCACGAACATTCTCAGTCACCTCTAGTGGCAGATGCTGCCAGAGAGGTGTTCTGCATAGCTCGCGAAAACATTACGAAGATAAAATTGTACTCTGATTATAAAACAGGCTCGAGCCCACACGAGATCTTGCAAACAGTCGTTCTTCCCGCCAACCGAGCGCGACTGAAACAGGAAAAGTGTCAGTTGGCAGTTGATGGTTGGAGTGCTGACACAATATCTGCGTATATAGTTATGGTGCCAACTGATGTGATATATGTAGGGATCACATCAACCCGTACCGCACCAACAACAGCCTCAAGATTGCGCATTGAAGTGTTGAGACTGGGTGCAGCAATATGAAATAGAAATCATAAGGACGGCAGTAGGTGTTTTGTTTTGTCACAATAGTAAACAGCCGTCGTCCCAAAGACCTCCTGCCAAAAGGATGGACATACAAAAAAAAAAAAAAAAAAGGAAATGGGGAAGTGACACTGGTGCACAAAGTATTCTCTGCCACACACCGCAAGGTGTACTGCGGAGTATAAGTGTAGATGTAAAGACATTTCTCTGTTGAACAGCTATGTTTTTCACCGACAAGCGTTGTTTGCGGCAAAGCAGAATACAATTACAAGTTTCATATCATATACAAAACAAGAATACTTCGCGCAAAAATTTTTACTATATGAGCAAATATCAGTTTGTTCGTTTTTGACTTTTGTGTAATCTAACATTTCTCTTGACTCAAACAATGAGTTGGTGTCACCATTTCGTATGAATCAGTTGCACAACGTTGCCGCTATATGATAAGCTTGTTGATACGAAAAAAGCGTATGGGGCCTGAAGACGGCAAAATGAATTGCCGAAACTCGTAGCGTTCGAAATAAAATAACCTAAAGTATACGGCTGTTGGTACAGTTTATTGAGTTAAGCAGTAGATACCAGTCGATGTCCCCTGGCCATAATGGACCGACAGAAATGCACACGTGGTTGAAATACACATAAGTGGAGGAACTAATTGAGTACCTAACTTCGATAATGACCAATATGAAGTTCTGTGATTAATAGCAAGCAATTAACATTGCCAGGTGTCCTAATCTATTTCCCTCAGCAATGCCTGATTTATTTATTTTTATTGGCATTTGGCTATAGCCACACAGCTATCCATCACATTTACAAAGTATCTTCCTTATTTTACTATACACTTCGTGAACTGCTATTTACAAAAATGTTTGGGTATTATTAAACTACTGATACATGCCACCACAGCGCAGTACTCATATAGTGAACATTTGATTTAATTCGGCTACATTCCATCATGTCATAACAGAATAAAAGTATAACGGTCTTCAGTCCATGTATGCCAAATCTGCATCCAACGTCGTGAAATATTTTTCATTTCTCGACTTTCTCATGTTACTTTTGGGCCACATTTCGCGTGAATTGTTCCCACTTTTGCTTATGGAGGGGACACGAGGAATAGCTACGAATTCCGTTCATTACTCGTGAGACATTATTACAGAACCATTTTACAAAATGTTGTGTACCTCTAACTGGCGCTCTCGAGGAGGACACGGTACCCCATTTCATAGAAAACTGCTCTCAGTGAAAGTGGACCCAAAATAAGCGAACACGTGTCGCGGGTTATGCGTAGATACTCGGCCGTTTGTGGAATAACGACGGTCAGAGTTGCCACTGTAAGTTAAATGTTTTTTAGCACACGATAAACTCGGGCTCACTGGTGGCATATTTGGTAGCGCCATGGCCTCTCATTTTGTCCCCCGTGTTCCAAACCAGATTATTGTTCTCATCTATTTTATGTTGGTTGGAACTTAAATAGTGGCAACACTGCTGTCGAGGCGGTATGCAATGTAATTACTATTGTTGCTGATAGCACACGTTGTTCACATACCTACCTTACCTCCCAGCAAATGGACTCGCCCGTCCCACGTCACCGGAGTGCGCACAATCGAGGGAAACACAGCCACTTGTGAGCGAGCGGTCTAACGTAATGGTGTCACTATGTTTCTGAAACAGGAACAACGGAGTTGGATCAAGATTGATTATGCCAGAGGTCGTACAACACGACAGTGTCATCAAGGTCTTCAAGAGGCGTGCGGCGTATCGGCATTGCCGTACAGACCAGTGGTAAAAGCCATCAACGAAGGTCGGCAAACAGTGGCAGACATGCATCGGCCAGGTCGTCCTAGCATCTCTGAAGAAGAAGTGCATGCCGTTGCGCGTTAGTGGACAGTGATCGACACCAATTCGTGAGCTCGCCCACGAAAGCGGATTAGCGCATACGACTGTGCTTCGCATCCTGAAGGAACGCCTGGGCATGCGAAAAATTGCATCACGATTGATTCCGCATGACGTGACGGAAATGCAGAAATGGACGCGTTACGACGCTGCTCAGACGCACATGGAGCGCTATGAGCGCGAAGGATAGGCTTTCGTTCGCCGTATCGTAACACTGGATGAGACATGAGCCACATCGTACGAGCCAAAACTGAAACGCCAATGCAACGAACGGCGTCATTGAGGGTCGCCACGAAAGTTGAAAGTGCGTCAGAGCCCAAGTATGGTGAAAGCTATGGTGATTCTCGTGTACGACTGTGATGGTGTTATACTAACGCATTACGTTCCTCCACGGCAGACCGTCAGTGCACAGTATTGTTGTTCGTTTTTGGAGCATCATCTGCGACCTGCTTTGCGAAAGAAGCGCCGACACTTTCTGGGCAACCCACCCATCATTTAGCACGACAATGCGAGGGCGCATACAGCGCATGCTGTGGCTGCTCTCTTCGGTCGATGGGACTGGGAAATACTGTACCATCCACTATACTCACCAGACTTAAGTTCTTGAGACTTTGATTTGATTCCGAAGATGAAGAAACCACTTCGTGGCATTCGCTTCAGAACTGTTCCAGAGCTCGGGAGGCAGTAGGCAGCACCATTCACACCGTCAACAAAAGAGGCTCTACTAACGGTATACTCCACCTTCCACATCGCTGGCAACGGGTTCTACACAACACTGATGGCTACTTTAAAGGACAGTAACAGGTGCAAACACGTAACTCTTTTGTATCACTTGCGAATAAATAGTTGCCACTATTTAAGATCCAACCCTCGTAATTTTTCATCTGTCCCCCATGTCTGTAGAGGGTTATTACACAGATGTTTCTTATCTGGTTAGGGGATACAAGGACTAACTGAAAAATTTAAACTGGGTTTCACAACAAATGTCATACATTCATTACATAATATGTGTGTATGGTATTGTCAAGGACTGCCATCTTTTTTAATTCTGATGTACTTAGATTTCTTTCTGATAGCAGTTCCTGATTGTTATATTTCATTCTTATGTTTTTTCTTAAAAAAGATTTTATGCATTCCCTTGGTTAATCCCGACCCAAAAAACATTGGCAACGTAGAAGCTCCGAACACCACGAGCATCGCGCGAAGGCAGGTTTGCCACTGCGATATTTGTTCGTATGTATCTCACGCGTTGGCAATAATTCCACGGCAAACCGTCAACGGATCGCTTTTCCGAAATTTTGGCGCCTGCAACGGATTATTCAAATAGTTTTTCCATTCATTTTTTCTTTTTTTTCTTTTTATTTGATTCAACATACACACAATTAGTAGATGAATAATTGCAAGGTTATTTCAATCTGCATCGGAAATACTCGTGCGAACATGGAGAGCTAAATGAGAAACAAAAAGAAAAATAATAATCACGGGCCTCAAAAATGTGAAACTCTTGACACTAGCCACTGTGCCATCGCTTCGATTACACTGTTCACTCCCTAAAAGCACAAAGATTTTTTCGAACAATTTGACCGTCGTTTTCTCAGATAGGGTTGAATATCTACACATAAGGAGAGACACGTGTTCGTTTATTTTTACCCTTCTTATACAGAGAAAAGTTTCTGGAAAATAGGGGTATGGCATTTGTCGTGTTCTCCTCGTCATTAGGAAAGAGGCAGCCATTCTATGGGTTAAGTGAGACAGTCATACGATTTCTAACTGTGTGGTCGCTGTCGGATCGTTTACCTCGCCGCCACAGGCGGCGATCGGAGAGCCGGGATGGGAAGGAAGAAGCTACGTGAAACGGAGAACTCCATCCATCAATTATTGAGATAAAGAGAGCACGGGCCAGCGCTGGCAGAACTTGGTGGGCTTCCTCGCCAAGTTTTAAGTGTCTGCGGACACTCAATGGATCGAGGCGCTCACCATTCCCCGCAAGCAGACATGGGTCGTTCCTGTATTAAATCTCAGCCGCAACCGAATGGCTACTCATTTATTCCGCAGTACATCTCCTGCAATAGCCTGGTTGATGCTTGAAACACAGTTCGCTTATAGTTTCATTGATACCTGGGAATTCCAAGTTGCAGAATTACGTACTGCGCAAATGAAACTTTTAAAGACAAAACTGCGGTAGAAATGATGGAATATACCCGGTGGGAAAAAAGGACACAAACAAAAAATTAATGAAATATCTTGAATACACTTGTCTAGGTAACATATTTAAGCGATTAACATTGCATAATCACAGGTTAATGTAAGCGCGAGGTAAGCCATTACAAATGTGAATTTCTGGTACATTAATAAATGGTGTCAACATCAGACTGTTCAAGCCAAGCCTGAAAACATGCTATCATTGTGTTGCACAGGTGCCGGATGTCAGTTTGTGGGGCTGGATGCCATGCCTGTTGCACTTGGTCGGTCAATACAGGGACGGTTAATGCTGTTTGTGGAAGACGTTGGACTTCTCGTCTCAGATGATGTCCCGTATGTGCTCAACTGGAAACAGATCTTGTGATCGAGCAGGTAAGGCAACATGTCGACACTCTGTAGAACATTTTGGATTACAACAGCGGTATTTGGGTGAGCGTTATCCTGTTGGAAAATACCCCTTGGAATGGCAGCCCAACAGGTTGAATCACTAGATCGACGGATAGATTTGCAGTCAGGATGCGTGGGAGAACCACGAGAGTGCTCTTGCTGTCATATTGCACTCCAGAAACTCCAGATGTAGATCCAGGTGTCTAGCAAGCATCCAGGTTGTTTGCAGGCCCTCAGCTGTCCTTCTGACGTACGGCTGACACTGGCACAGAGACATAACCAGGCTTTATCAAAAAACGCAACTGTCCTCCGATCAGCTCTCGCTTGACACAGCTGAAGTCGCAAATGGCGGCAGTTTAGGGTGGGTTGAGTGCACGTTACGGTGTGGCTGGCTTGGAGATGCTCTAGAAGTAACAGATTTATAATAGTTCGTTGTGTCATTATGGTGCGAACTGCTACCAGTTGCTATCAGATTGCTGCTGCATATGCGTTACGATGAGACAGAGCCATACGCCGAACACGATGGTCTTTCCTCTCGATAGTGCCACATGAGAGCATGGACTTCTTGCGACGATACATTGTCGTGATCACCGCTTCCAGCAATAATGTACAGTGGATACATTCTGGGAAAGTCTTCCTGCAATATCGCAGAAGGAACATCCAGCTTCTCGTAGCCCAATTGCACGACGTAGTTCAAATGCAGTGAGGCTCAAATATTCGAGTTTTTTTCCCTGTTGTTTTTCTGCTTAAAGGCATTCTTGACTTTAATCAAACCACGTCCAATCTCAATGGTAACTAACATTCACGACCGTTATGGCGTGTATTAAAAGCGAACCTGATTTGCGATCTCATAGTGGTGCTACTACCACTATTCTTAAGCAAGTGGCATGTAATTTGAATAGACATCTTTCAGGTGTAAAAATACGCCTGTCAACTTTCGTTTATATCGCACAACTCCTTCTTCGTGTTGTAATTCTTTTCCGTCAGTGTAATTCTGCTGCGATGTCTCTGTACGTAGCGCTTTGGATCTGCCTTTATAGACTTCTACGACAGGCGAGGATTATTATCTGGTAGTAAAAAAAAAAAAAATGGCTCTGAGCACTATGGGACTTAACTTCTGAGGTCATCAGCCCCCTAGAACTTAGAACTACTTAAACCTAACTAACCTAAGGACACCACACACATCCATGCCCTAGGCAGGATTCGAAAGAACCTGCGATCGTCGCGGTCGCGCTGTTCCAGACTGTAGCGCCTAGAACCGCTCGGTCACTCAGGCCGGCTGGTACTTACAGTATACCTCGGATGTGATGTTTCCAGAATCAATGTTTCTTCTCCAACAGCCTTTATCGGTCCCTGCAAGCTTTGCTGTGTCCATAATGCCAATTCGCATGCTCAAAGCTGTTATCGTAACTGTGAATGACGCGTCGTTTTACTATGAATGATACAGCGAACATTATGAAGAAACTGGTGTAATTGGCATAAAATGACGCTAATGACTCTCAAATGGCGTTGCCCTTTAGGTAGCGTTTGCCGATATTTTTCTTTGTACCCCGGTTGCCTCGTTCCGAAAAGGTAGAAGTCGTTACAAGCTGGAACAATTGGTGTTACCTCGGTTCTGTCTCCTAACGCAGTTAGCCGGGACCATACAGAGGGCATGGCGTGACAGGCTCTCGTCAAGGGCGCAGGCACAGAGGGGGGGGGGGGGGGGAGCAAGAACTGATCGGAAAAACATTGTCCAGCTGCGAGTATGACTCTTGCGTTGAAGGGTCGGTACAAGCTTCATTATGTATATTGACTGTTCATCAATTTCGGAAACCGAGAAGCTCGACCATTTTGGTTGTTATCGACACTGATACTGGCAAAATATCGATATTATCGGCAGACAGGAGCGTATTTTACTTTATTTCCAGTTTCGCAATTTCACATACGTGCAGTGGATGTATCAGCCAGCGCTGCACCTACAGTAGGTTCCCACGCTGGCTAGCAGAGGCGGTTGGCCTTCTGGTGCTTTCAGAGCCAGTTGGATGAGGTGCCGATGCAGAAATGGCTCGTGGTGTCAGCAAAGAAATACATAGGGAAACTACGTTTTTTCTGCCGCGAATCAAGTAATTGTTGTAAATAAATATTTGATAAAAAGAGCTGCCTTTTGACACGCAGATATTAGGAGTAGTCTACGGGTCATAAATACTATCTCTCAGTAATTTTACAATGACATGAAAAGTTGATTTTGATTAAAAAAATAACTTTGCCATAACCGTAAACGTACGATTTTATACCAGCTATATTGATTGTACGCTCAAGTTACAGACTGTGCGTCATAGTTGGCAGTCGTCGATAAGAAGCCTTTCGCTCTAGTCATGCGGCAGGCCACGCTCTTGAAAAGGTGCGTTTACACTGCAGTTTACAACTAAACAGTTTGCATCTATTAGCTTTGCTCGCAACAATTTTGATTCAGATATTTTGGTATGAAACAAAAAAGTTGTAAACAAGCTATGTTAGCACTTTTGTACATTTTAAAGTTGCAAACTTTAAGTTTCATTGGTAGTGTTCAGTGACGATTGAGGATGAGGAGAGTAGAGAAGGTAATGATTGCTACTTGTGTTTGTTACATTTTGGCTACTCAAAGAACACCCAGAATATAAAACCGTCGCTATGAGCAAGAGCTAGGTATAGTGGCAATGCAGTATTAGAAGATCTAAACAAGGATAGTGTGGATCCACTGTCAGGAGAACTGAGGACAGATGGGAGTTTTCAGAACTTTTTGAGAATGGCAAACAGTGACTTTGAACATTTGATGGTTCAAGTAGGACCGAAAAGTGCTAAGGCTGATACCAATTGGCGACTGGCCCTACCCGTGAAAGAGAAACTGGCTTTGACTCTACAGTTTTTAGCCAGTGGCGATTCTTATACAAGCCTTAGTTATTTATTTAAAATCTCAAAAAGTGTCATTTCAAAGTTTGTCCCAGAAGAGTATCAGGCGTTGATAGACGTGCTCAAGGCCAACATAAGAGTAAGTACGATAGTTTGCTTATAATTTATTAAGGTAGTAATTACAAAAGAACAATTTTGTTCTGTTGAATTACGAGATTTACTGTACATAATTACAACATTGTATATTGAACGTTTTGTTCGGTATCCTCAATATTTTCCTGAAGTAAAGTGTCCAGGACAGTTAGTGAATTATTGTCAGTTTCATCTAGTGCACTTGTAGGAATATGGCTGCTTGAGATATCAGTCGGAATTGTCCGAAACGAGGGAAAATTTGACATTTCCAGGTCAAACAGCGCCGCATTAATCCTTTGTTTTGCTCGAGCCACTTGCTGGGCATTTGTACTTTTGTGTAGCTCAGTTGCGACGTATCCAACAAAGACTTCAAACGCATCTTTTGGTTTGATGTTCTCCCCTAAATTGCTGATGACAGTAAGGGATTATTGGGCGACAGAGTTAGCTTATAAATCTACATCTACACTGTTACTCTGCAATTCACACTTAAGTGCCTGGCAGGGTGTTCATCAAATCATTTTCACACTACTTCTCTACCATTCCACTCTCGAATGGGGCGTGGGAAAAAGGAACACCTAAATCTTTCCGTTCGAGCTCTGATTTATTTTATTACGATAATCATTTCTTCCCACGTAGGTGGGTGTCAACAAAATATTTTCGCATTCGGAAGAAAAAGTTGGTGCCTGAAATTTTCGTAAATGGATCTCTCCGCAAAGAAGACCGCCTTTGTTTCAGTGACTGCCACCCCAACTCGCATATCATGTCAGTGACACTCTCACCCCTATTGCGCGATAACACGAAACGAGCTGCCCTTCTTTGCACTTTTTCGATGTCATCCGTCAATCCTACCTGGTAAGGATCCCACACCGAGCAGCAATATTCCATCAGAGGACGAACAAGGGTAATGTGGACTGTCTCTTTAGTGGGTTTGTCGCATCTTCTAAGTGTTCTGCCAACAAAGCGCAGTCTTTGTTTCCCCTTCCTCACAATATTATTTATGTGGTCTTTCCAATTTAAGTTGCTCGTAATTGTAATTCCAAGGTATTTAGTCGGACTGACAGCCATTAGATTTGTGCAATTTATTGTATATCCAAAATTTATCGGGTTTCTTTTAGTACCCATGTAGACGACCTCGCACTTTTCCTTGTTTAGTGCTAACTGCCACTTTTCGCACCATACAGAAATTCTCTCTTGATCATTTTGTAATTGGAATTGATCGTCTGCTGATTTTACTAGATGGTAAGTTACAACGTCATCTGCAAACAATCTAAGAGGGCTGCTCAGTTTATCACCTAGAACATTTATATAAATCAGAAACAGCAGAGGGCCTATGAGACTACCTTGACGGACGCCAGATATCACTTCTGTTCTACTCGATGATTTACCGTCTATTACTACAAACTCTGACCTCTCTCAGAAGAAACATGAATCCAGTCACACAAATGAGACGATACTCCATATGCACTCAATTTGATTAATAGTCGCTTGTGAGGAACGGTATCAAAATCGTTCTAGAAATCTAGGAATATGGAATCGATGTGAGATCCCTTGTCGAAAGCACTCATTACTTTATGGGAATAACGAGCTAGCTGCGTTGTACAAGAACGACATTTTCTAAATCCGTGTTGGTTATGTAACAATGAGTCATTGTCTTCAATGTGATTCATAAAGTTCGAGTACAATATATGCTCCAAAATCCTACTGCAAATTGAGGTCAGTGATATGGGTCTGCAATTCAGTGGGTTACTTTTATTTCTTTTCTTGGATATTGGTGTGACCTGTGCTACTTTGTAATCCTTAGGAACAGTCCTTTCGTCAAGTGAGCGGTTTTATATGATTGCTAAGAAAGGCGCTATTGTGTCTGCATACTCTGAAAGAAACCTGATTGGTATATCATCTTGACCGGAAGACTTGCCTTTCTTAAGTGATTTCGCAACGCCCAAGAAATCTACTTCTATGTCACTCAGGCTCACTGCTGTTCTGGTTTCGAATTCTGGAATATTTACTCCGTCTTTTGTCTTCTTTCGTGAAACTGTATTTAGTAACACCGCTTTAGTGGCACCATCCCGCAGTGACGGTATTGACTGTTTTTTGCCACTTGTGTACTTTACATACGACCAGAATCTCTTTGGGTTTTCTACGATATTTTGGGACAAATACTTTTGTTTCCTTCCTGTTTTGATTGACTCGGACCATGTCGCTTTGCTCATGTGCTAGGTCGACTCACGATTTTCATATTAGTATCGCTTTTGTCAGCAGAGACATCTTAATTCCATTATCATCTACATTCAGGTTTATTTCATTTATCGAGTCTCTAACTCCAATATCTTGTAACCAAGACGGTTAACATAGCATAGTTGGTACATCAGGAAAAACTTTTTGTTTTTTTTACCAACATTTAGACACATTGTAATGTTTTAAATAATTATAAATAGATTTTAAAGCTATAAATAAATAAGATTTAAATGCGTAGCTTTTTAGGGATTTATAGAGTTGAAAAGTACATTTTTTTCGGATACAGTCGTCAGAGCCAGAGTGGATACACATATCAAATCTGTTCACCAACAATGGAACTTCCCGATATGCATTGGTGGCATGGATGGAAAACACGTCATTATACAAGCGATTACTTTAATTACAAGGGATCTTTTAGCATTGTTTTATTTGCTGTTGTGGACGAACAGCACTGTTTTACGTACGTTTCTGTTGGGTGCCAAGAACGGTGGTCTGCTGGTGGAGTGTTTGAACACACTAACCGCAATAAACTTCTTACTGAACCCAAAATAGGCATTCCAAATTCTACTCCATTGCCTGGCAAATCAGTGCTTGTACTGTACGTGCTATAAGCGGTTGACGCGTTGCCCTTGAGACCAAACATAATGAAACCATTTCCAGGGTTACACAACAAGGGCAGTCCCAAAATAGTTTACAACTACCGCCATTGCCGTGTGCGGTGGGTAGTAGAAAATGTGTTCAGTATAATATCTGTAGTGTTCAGAGTAATAAGAAAGTCACTTTTGTTACAACCAGAAAGTGCCGAAAAAGTTGTATTAACATGCACACACTTACATATTTTTTTACGAAATAGCGAGAAATCTCATAAATCCTTTACTCCACCTGGATCATTTGACCGACAGCAACTTTAGTATTGGGGCAATTGAGGGTTGATGGAATGTCCACTGGTTCGCTGCTGCGATTGAAGTGGATTCCAAAGAAGTCGTCTGACTCATCAAATGGGATTCGTGGACAATTTAAGGCTTATTTCAACAGTGCAGGAGGTGAATCAAATGGCAGAATGATCAATGAGGAGGCCTACGCTAAAGTAACTACAAGGCCATAATATTGTGTGCCTTTTTTAAAATATTTTCAATAATTTAATGTGAAGCATAATAAAATAAATAAATAACCATTTTGTATATTTTCTTACGTCAGGAATATTATCACAAGTATTTGGGCCTGCACTTTCACTACAACGACGAGGAGTTGTAGTATTCTTCAAAAGCATCAAGTAATCGAGAGCAAACCATTTCTTTTTATATGGATCATTTCCAAAGTCACTCTTTGGCTTCACCTCTCGCATAAACTGAATCGTTAAGCTACGAATCTTCCTCTTAACTTCCAGTTTGGAAGTATTCATGTAATCAGCTATCTTTTGCCAAGCAAATGTTTGTTATTCTTACATCGGGCATGGATGTGTGTGATGTCCTTAGGTTAGTTAGGTTTAAGTGGTTCTAAGTTCTAGGGGACTGATGACCTAAGTCCCATAGTGCTCAGAGCCATTTGAACCATAAGTGTTCCGTTTTTACCGATTGAGATTCAGGACCCTAAAAAGAAGAAAAAAGGGGGTTTAACCCAACAGTTCTCAGCGTTACATCCGTGGTACATGGGACATGACTAGAGTTTTACTGATTATACTGAATTACTATCTTGTTGTGAGAAGCATTCCACTACTGGGAACAACTGGCAACTGTATTTGTGTAAAGATTTTTTCTACAGCCTGAAATTCATCACACAATGGATTTAGAATAAGTATAACAATTGCGGTATTTTGTTACTCAGGTTCAAAAGCTGCTAATATGCCAACAATCACTTGCCATTTTTTAAAATTCATACAACATTATTTCTATCACAAGTACACATGACACCTTGGCAAGGTTACATAATGTAGAGCTTCAATAATTACAGCGCCTTATTCTACTGTGACAGTTGTTGCTGTAATTCTGTGTTATATATGGCGCACTGCCACTGCGAGAGGAAATCATATGCCTCAACATTTTCCCCTTCGAACCACGAAATAAATACGCAAAGATGAAAGAGGTACTTATTCACTTCGCCATACAAACGGAAAATGGCTTGTTTCTCTGGAAATGGCATCACAGTCCGATGCTTCTGCACCATAAAATACAGTAGGTGAGAACCCAGTAATTAAAGTTAAAAAGATATACCCAGCGATCAAGGAAACTCAACGTTGGTCCTCCGAAAGAGGAAATGATCGAATGGATCAAAACGTGAATCACTACGGGATAAATATCTGTCACAGGAAATGGTAGTGGGCTTCTTTCGTCATATTATTGAGTGTCCCTGCACGGAATGCCTGGTCACTCTACCGCGAAAATGAAATTACAGTCTCTCTTGTACCTTTTCTGAAAAAACATTATGCAGACATATGTCACCAGAAGGACCTAGACGAACCCCGCATTCCTGTACTGTAGCGTATCAGATTCACTTTGATGTAATGAAGCACGTGATAGCAAAAATATAGAATTTCGGAACATGACTGTGTTGGAATAAACTGTAAGACATGAGCATGTACCCAGTCCAAGAAATACAATGTGAGACTGTGTGTTGAATGTTTTGCCGCATATTACGAAGTAATCTATTGTTTTTTATTTATCATTTGTACTCATGTTTAATCTTTCGCTCTCCGTAAAAAAATGTGTATCCTTTTCGCATTAATGTAAGTTTCGCTCTCAGTGGTGCTAAGCATTACGTCTGTGGTACGGTAAACTATATTAAAACTAGAAAGATAAAAACGACATTTTCACTTTCAGTACTTCTTTTCCGAAGTATTAAAAAACGTAAAAGTAACAATTGCGAAAGTAAGAAAAAATAATTAGTCGTAAATGGTTTAACAATTAATCGGAAGGGGTACGTGACTTATCCCAGCCCGCGTGTTCCGATCTTCCGCGTAAGAGAAGAAGCCTTTCCCTCTGCCCGTGACCATAAACGCACTCCTTTGTCAAAGTGCCATTTCCACATAATCATTCCATACAAGTATCATAACAAATAAACGACTACCATCGATCTAGCGCTAGCATAGTTTATGTGGCAACAGTGCGCTTTGTTCACACAGCTGCCGCCTACGCAGTCCGCTCGTATTGAACAACGGAGCTCTTGTGGTTTTAGGGATGGGAAAAACAGACCGGTTAAAAGTGATACCGGTATTTTAGTTCTGATTAACAGTTCTTTTTCGATACTTGTTTGGTCTCGGTTTTAACAGGGTTTTTCATTATGTTGCCTATAAGCAGGTGATAAGACCGATAGCAATTTGCTAAAGCTAGAGTGCCAAAATTTTTGTTTTTTTAATAAAAGCTTTTTCTTAAAAAGTAATATTCGCTCGTAAAAGTTCCGTTGATTTTAAATATTGGATTCTTATCAAAAACGGGAAAAGCGAACAATGCTACGTCGAACGTTAGAATCTAGCAACAAAAACATGACATAGGAATCCATACACCATTGTGCGACAGTAATATATCTTTTGCGATTACGGTTACATGCAGCTCTCACAACTTGCACCCACCTGGCCTGTACGTTAATTGCTCACTATCGTCCCCAAACATCGGTTGCACGATGGTACCATCCCCAGTTTGGAAACATTTTAGAAAGTATAGCAGCAATGAAGTACAATGTTCCATTTGCTTTAAAAGATTAAAAACAGACGCAGAAAATTTATTTCTAAAAGTTTTGTACATTGTATGTGTTGAATATTTGTATATATACACTGCATATTGAAGAGCAAAGGTTCGCTCATTTGACTATCTGAATCTTCATTTGGTGTGACTGAAGTACCTGCACTTGGAGGAGATTGTAAGGGCACGTTTGAATTTGGGCATTGTTAAAACTGATTCTGAAAAAAATGAACTTGTGGTTGTTGCTGATCCACTAATCCTGGCTCAGACATTGTTTTCTGTTGTACAGGGTGTTGCTCCATAGGCTGTAGCATTGATGGTGGTGGCAGAGGAGTGAAGGCTCCAGTATAATCTATCTGCTGCCATGCTTGCTGTACAGGTTTTTGGGGAGCAGCGACGAGAGAAATCAGGTCTGCCCGGAGTTTTAATTTGTATTCAGCATGTACAGTAGTGGACAAAACGAGTGAGACCCCTCGCCTTTTCGTTATGCTGATCCGCACAGCTTTAAAGTCTGCTACACAGCATAACAGGCAAGGCGACGAAGTGCTACCGACATTCTATGCACAGGCGTGAAATTGACAAACTATTCGAACTTTGTCAGCCTGTTCTCAATCATGTGTAAGGCTATATTAATGCCGATAAGTGTGTTAAACACAACACGTAAATATAAGACATAAATGAAAGAAGAAACGCTAATTAGTATGAACTGTACTAATAAAAATGAATTTCAGCTTATCGAGATTACACAACTGTTCTAGTAAGATAAAGCACCCCAGATCGTTACGAATTAGCAAAATATTATGCGCATTCGGCCGCGAGACGTTTTGCGTCAATTTTCAGACCAATCATAGTGGATTACCGTTGTTGACCTACCATGAAAGTGTACAAATTTAGCCATGCGTGAGTATTCATAACGAAATTCAGTTAAAAATCATTCAGTGCCACATGTAAATCAATTCGATTACTGACAGAAGCGGAAAAAGGAAGGCAGTAACAAGTATGAAATTCTACAAGAGTTTCATATTGAAATCCACAGGGCGCCAATACAGAATAAATATAGCATTAAAACGTATTGGGGGCGCGAGAATTTCTTGAAATTGCTTTACTGAATGTCTATCTGCCTCCATCGAGATTAGAATCGAAAACAAACTAGACCTCCCTTGCGATAGCAAACACCTTCCACTACACTAGCAGACAACCCAGGAAAACAGCCCTATATTATTACCCCAGACATGAATAAACCGGCAATTGAGCAATGAAAATGGCAAAATGATCTGCAGTTTCTGTTGCATAGAGCTTTATGGGCTCTAAAACATGAATTTTCTACCTTTATGTCACCGCTTATGTGACAATCATTCGGGATGTTTATCGAATTAACAAAATACTGTTATTAGTGAGCAATGGCAACGGGTTGTACCCAATGCTGGTGACTACTTTGAAGGACAATAACATGTGCAAACATGTAACTCTTTTGTATCAGTTGTGAATAAATAGTTGCCACTATTTGAGTTCCAACCCTCGTATAGTCTTACATATGATTGAAAACAGTCTGAAAAAGATTAGATAGTTCGTCAATTTCACGCCTGTGCATAGTATGTTGGTAGCACTTCGTCGCCTTACCTGTTATACTGTATAGCAGACTTTAAAGCTGTTCGGATCAGCATAACGAAAAGGCGAGGGGTCTCGCACGTTTTGTCCACGACTGTACTTCATGAATCTCAGTTACCATAGAGAGGAGAAACATCTTATCCTCATCTGTTTCATCGAAAGTGCGCGATTTCTCTTCCGATGCAGTCTTAGACTTTAGAACTTCAATTAGCTCATCGTAGTTGCTGGTTATTTTTTTAGTTTTGTGCTGAGAGATCTTACGTGTAGGTCCATTATCAAACTAAATAGAAGTTTCATTTTCTTCTTCATTCACAATGTCTTCTTCGTCCAGGTTTGTTGCAGATTTTTTCACCGCTGTTTCTAGAAAACGTAGTTGTTCAAATTAGGCGTACTGTTTTTTTCCTGGTTGCAGCCGAAGCACTTTTGACACCCTTTACCCGAAGAAGATCTCTCGTGTAACATGAGCGGATGGATTTCCACTTCTTCTGAATGAGTGTCACTGAAAAAAAGTACATTAGTAGGTGAGAGAGAGAATAGTTGCTAAGTGCTCTCATTCTCAAATATTGGGTGCATAAATCTGGGTATTTTTGCCCAGTGGCATCTCATTGTTTATGACGTCATATTTGCTCAACGATGTGCCGTATTTCTCTTTTTTGGTTAGGAACCTTCGCGGGCGTACGGAGAACAAATGGCTTTGAGCACCATGGGACTTAACATCTGAGGTCATCAGTTCCCTAGAACTTAGAACTACTTAAACCTAACTAGCCTAAGGACATCAAACACATCCATGCCCGAGGCAGGATTCGAACCTGCTACCGTAGCGGTCGCGCAGTTGCAGACTGAAGCGCCTAGAATCGCTCGGCCACATTGGCCGGCGTACGGAGAACAACTGACCAAAATTTCATCGCGATCGAATAAATGTTTTAGGAAAGCATAGAGGACAAACATACATACATTCATTTTTATATATAAGGATGTTAAAGTGATTGAACTGCTTTTTTAATTCTGTTTAAAATATATGGCAACGGGATATTCGATGCAAGGTTTACATTACCAGTACAGAATAAGTCATCCTACAATCTCAGTGTTTGTAAGACAAGTTTTGGATGCCATCTGTAAAAACGTTAGACGAGAATGCTTTCCAGACCTCATTACAGATTTGTAGCTGAAGACAGCTGTTTTTTTTTTTTTTTTTACGAAAAAACTAATTTCCCACATTGCAATGGAGCCAATGGCGGAAAAAATGTGCGAGTGATCAAACCAACTGAAAGTGATTTAATGGATTATAACTACAAAAACTTTTTCTCAGGCGTGCTACACGCTATGTGTGATGCCAACTACAAATTCATTTTCGTGCATGTGTGTGCATATGATAGGTCTGCTGCTTCCATGATATTTAAGGACACTGTTTTCAAGGAAAAAACCTGATGAGGGCTCCTTAAATATTCTTGAAGCTCCATCTTTTTTCCAGGATTTCGAAGAACCTATGCCGGTTGTGATTGTTGGGGTGATGGTTTCGGTTTGACATCAAAGCTACCTAGACCTTATGCAGGTAAATGTTTGAGTGTAAAAGAACGTGTTTATAACTGCCGACTTAGCAGAGCACGAAGGAATACAGAGGTACGTTTGGAATCTTGCCCAATAAATGGAGGATTTTCCATCGACCATTGAATGTTGACCTTCATTTGGGTGAATCCATGATACGAAGTTGCTGTGTTTTGCATAATTTTGTCAGAGAACGTGATGGTTTCAAAGTCCAGGTTACCTTGTCAGTCGAAGGTTTATATGAATGTAGTGAAGACCGTCAATCCCCAACAAAAAAAGCAACACATCTCAGAGACAAGTTATATAGTCAGTGAAGCAGGAACTGTACCTTGGAAAATGGATAGAATCTAAATGAATGAAATGAACGGCACGACCGCTGAAAAGAGAACATTTACCAACTATCCATCATAATTATAGTTCAGTGGATATAGTCTGAAACACGTATGTATTCAGTGTATTCAGTAGCAGCGATGGCGAGGCATGACAGAATCTCTGACCAGAGAGTTATTTATCGTTGCTAGTCTGCGCTTGACCGCGCGTGAGTGCAGTTGTTGTACGTAGCGAGTCGCGAGAGCATGTAGTTCAGTTCCGCTGTTGGACGCTGTTGTGTGTTGGACTCAGTTACGAGTCGGAGATGTGTGTGAGGAATCGGCGGGCGTCGACATGGGTCTCTGGTCAAGGTTCGGGACGAGGTATATTGTTAAATAAGGTAATGAAGTAGCATTGCGCACATCTGATAATGTAATGTATGTCAATTGTAATTAATTTGTTCAAGAAATGCCCCAATAATAATTTGTTTTCAAAGCAATCTTTTTTAAGAAAAGCATCATTCCAATTGAGACAATGTTTCCTATGCTTTTCATCCCTTCAATTTATCAGATTAATTATTGCACAGGGCCTAAGGTCAGCGATGCTGCCCTATTATTGTGGGTTTAATGATTATATTTCATTTCTCAATTTTCGTGTCGAGTTTACATTGGGCGATTATTTTTCAATATTTTTGTAGCGAAGTTACAGTCACTTTTATTTAAATTTAACGATGTTTTGTGGGAGCTCAACATCATTTGCCTCTATTCCCATTAACTTTTAAATTATTGTCATTTTCATATTTTTACGGGGAGGTTACACTTAGCCCGATGTCCAATTCACATTTGGGTCATTATTATTCTATAATTTTTGTGGGGAGCAAACATTTGGCTCGTTTTCATTATCATAGAATTTTCTTTATTTCTGCTGGGAGGTTACGTTTATATTTTCATAAATTTTTGTGGGAAGGTTACAAGTCTGTTTGGTGTTTTAATACCCATGTGAATATTAGTAAATAAACAAATAAACAGCAGATATTTTAAAAATTCGTAACCTTTCGAATTTTTTTCCTATTATAGAGAAAAACGAAGGATATCCTCCAAAGCATAAGGTAGAAGGATAAGGGTATGACTTCAAAAAGTAGAAGTACAAAAATTCAGTTTTCTCTGTAGGCATAATTATAACATTATACTTGTGAGGATTTACCAACAAATACTTACAAAGGTTATTCCCCTCTCAACCAAGGACCGCTGTTCAAAATCCGGTAGGAGCGAACAAATAATTTTATTCCAAGCATTTAGCGTTAACTGCTTATTACTGTAAGCTTCAGAAATGGTGACCCAAATTGCGGGATGTTGTTCAACTGCACAAATAAAATCTTCTCTATTCACTTGTGTGTCCAATAACTTCCGGCATTCTTTCAGTGCTTCTTCCAGCTTCACATTTTTCCCTTTTGTCGTGTCTACACCTTCACTGCTTGCCACAGTGACACTCTGCAGTTCACTAGACATACTGAAACAAACGAAATAGGGCGCAGAAAAGTGTGCGAGGAAAACAGACTGCTCGACTAACGAGAACTGCCGAAGTGCGGTAGCCTGAATAACAAGTGACTGCTACGCCGCCGGTGGTGCAGTTGGCTGCGCCGCTGACTGCCTAGTGTAGTAAGGCCCTTAGTGTTGTTAGTGCTTAGTGTCGGCCCCAGGCCTGGTAGGTTATACAATATGTGATCAAAAGTATCCGGACACCTGGCTGAAAATGACTTACCAGTTTGTGGCGCCCTCCATCGGCAATGCTGGAGTTCAGTATGGTGCTGACCCACCCTTAGCCTTGACGACAGCTTATACTCTCGCAGGAATACATTCAATCAGGTGGCGGAAGGTTTCTTTGGGAATGGCAGCCCATTCTTCACGGAGTGCTGCATTGAGCAGAGGTATCGATGTCAGTCGGTGAGGCCTGGCACGAAGTCAGCGTTCGAAAACATCCCAAAGGTGTTCTGTAGGATTCAGGTCAGCACTCTGTGCAGGCCAGTCCATCACAGGGAGGTTATTGTCGTGTAACCACTCTGCCACAGGCCTTGCAGGTGCTTGTTCGTGTTGAAAGATGCAGTCGCCATCCCTGAACTGCTCTTCAACAGTGGGAAGCAAGAAGGTGCTTAAAACATCAATGTACGCCTGTTGTGTGATAGTGCCACGCAAAACAACAAGGGGTGCAAGCCCACTCCATGAAAAACACGGCCACATCATAACACCACCGCCTCCGAATTTTACTGTTGGCACTACACACGCTGGCGGATGACGTTCACCCAGAATTCCCCACATCCACACCTGCCATCGGATCGCCACGTTGTGTACCGCGATTCGTCACTCCACACAATGTTTTTCCACTGTTCAATCGTCCAATGTTCACGCTCCTTACACCAAGCGAGGCGTCGTTAGGCATTTACCGGCGTGATGATTGGCTTATGGACAGCCGCTCGACCATGAAATCCACGTTTTCTCACCTCCCACCTGTCATAGTACTTGCAGTGGATCCTGATGCAGTCTGGAATTCCTGTGTGACGGTCTGGAGAGATATCTGCCTATTACACATTACGACCCTCTTCAAGTGTCGGCGGCCTCTGTCAGTCAACAGACGAGGTCTGCCTGTACACTTTTGTCCTGTACGTATCCCTTCACGTTTTCACTTCACTATCACATCGGAAACTGTGGACTTAGGGATGTGGAAATCTCACGTACAGACATATAACACAAGTGACATTCAATCACCTGACCACGTCCGAAGTCGGTGAATTCCGCGGACCGTCCCATTCAGCTCTCTCACGGTGTCTAATGACTACTGAGATCGCTGATATGGAGTACCTGGCACTAGGTGGAAGAGCAATGCACATACTATGAAGAACGTATGTTTTTGTGGCTGTCCGCATACTTTTGATCACATAGCGTATAACGGGCGAGAAGAGCCTCAGCTGTTGAGTGAACACTGTGAGGCACAGAAAGATGCCTCGTACACGTGTGTGACAGCGTTATCAGCACCTGACCGTGTTAGGCACCAAGCACGTCGTAGCCCCTCCACATTTGCTCCTTCCAACGGAGAACAAGTTATGAACACCCTGCAACATTCTCTGTGACCCCGCACCACTATTTGGAGACTAGCGACAGCCGAACTACGGAACTGCCGCCCCACGCATAGGATATTGTTAACACCGCAACCCAAGCAGTTGCGTTTTGAGTGTTGCTCGGACTCGGAAGCACGGGCTGCTGATGAATGGAGTCGCTTTGTTCTCAGCGACGAATCGGGGTGCTGCAATACTCCGAGTGATCATCAATGGCGAGTAGGGCGGCAACCAATACAGCGTTATTACAAATGATTGGAGCGATTTCACAGCTCTACAATAACTTTATTATTTGAGATATTTTCACAATGCTTTGCACACACATACAAAAACTCAAAAAGTTTTTTTAGGCATTCACAAATGTTCGATATGTGCCCCTTTAGTGATTCGGCAGACATCAAGCCGATAATCAAGTTCCTCCCACACTCGGCGCAGCATGTCCCCATCAATGAGTTGATGCGAGCTCGCAGTTGTGGCACGTTTCTTGGTAGAGGAGGTTTAAACACTGAATCTTTCACATAACCCCACAGAAAGAAATCGCATGGGGTTAAGTCGGGAGAGCATGGAGGCCACGACATGAATTGCTGATCATGATATCCACCACGACCGATCCATCAGTTTTCCAATCTCCTGTTTAAGAAATGCCGAACATCATGATGGAAGTGCGGTGGAGCACCATCCTGTTGAAAGATGAAGTCGGCGCTGTCGGTCTCCAGTTGTGGCATTAGCCAATTTTCCAGCATGTCCAGATACACGTGTCCTGCAACGTCTTTTTCGCAAAAGAAAAAGGGGCCGTAAACTTTAAACCGTGAGATTGCACAAAACACGTTAACTTTTGATGAATTGCGAATTTGCTGCACGAATGCGTGAGGATTCTCTACCGCCCAGATTCGCACATTGTGTCTGTTCACTTCAACATTAAGAAAAAATGTTGCTTCATCACTGAAAACAAGTTTCGCTCTGAACGCATCCTCTTCCATGAGCTGTTGCAACCGTGCCGAAAATTCAAAGCGTTTGACTTTGTCATCGGGTGTCAGGGCTTGTAGCTATTGTAAACGGTAAGGCTTCTGCTTTATCCTTTTCCGTAAGATTTTCCAAATCGTCGGCTGTGGTACGTTTAGCTCCCTGCTTGCTTTATTCGTCAACTTCCACGGGCTACGCGTAAAACTTGCCCGCACGCGTTCAACCGTTTCTTCGCTCACTGCATGCCGACCCGTTGATTTCCCCTTATAGAGGCATCCAGAAGCTTTAAACTGCGCATACCATCGCCGAATGGAGTTAGCAGTTGGTGGATGTTTGTTGAACTTCGTCCTGAAGTGTCGTTGCACTGTTATGACTGACTGATGTGAGTGCATTTCAAGCACGACATACGCTTTCTCGGCTCCTGTCGCCATTTTGTCTCACTTCGCTCTCGAGCGCTCTGGCGGCAGAAACCTGAAGTGCGGCTTCAGCCGAACAAAACTTTATGAGTTTTTCTACGTATCTGTAGTGTGTCGTGACCATATGTCAATGAATGGAGCTACAGTGAATTTATGAAATCGCTTCAATCATTTGTAATAGCCCTGTATTTAGATGAGTTACAGCGGTATTTCTCCTAGCGCTGTGTGGGGAGCAATCGGGTATGACTTCAAGTCACGGCTGATTGAGACTGAGGGAACTCGGGCGGCACAACGGTACTTCACGAACATATTGCAGCCTTACGTGTTATTTCTCAAGCGACAGTACTGTGGTGCCATTTCTCAACTCGTGCACACACCGCATGTACCTCATAAACTGTGTGTGCGATGTTGAAATATCGCCATGACCAGCAAGATCCACACATGTGTCCCCAATAGAACATGTGTGGCACTAGCACGGACGTGAACTCCGTCCCACTGACTCTATCCAGGATACGTTTCTTTTTTTCACGTCTACGATCGCAAATATTGTAGATCTCAGACTACGGGTTTCGGTCAGCAAAACACAAATGCAACTAGTGGATGTCTATAGCTTAAAACACAAAATAGCCCATGAATAAAAGTATTACTCGCATATATGTGAAAATTATGCGCTTTAAATATGACAAGGCTTACCTGTTTCATAAAAACATATCCTTATACAGTGGAGCCATAGCGGCATCGTCAAATTATACACACAAAATCAGCGCCAGGATCGTCACACAAATATAAAATGTGATATATACTAGAGTCGTCTTGTTAACAATGCTACTACCCGAAACAAACTGCCGTACAGTAGCCCAAAATGTTTGTGTCGCAAGCTGATGTCGCTTCTGTAGGCGTACGCATATTATTCAAAGGTATAATTATACAGTGTAAAAGAGAAAGTCGGCAGTGGCCTTGCCGGATGGTCATTACAGTAATAAAATGCAGTAAATTAAGACAAGACAAAAGCTAGATTATTAAAAAGTAAAAGTAAAGTTACAATTATTCTGAAATGCTCTATTGAAGAATAAAATATTGTCACAATATTTGTGATCATGGGCTCGAAATAAAGAAATTCATTCTACATTTTCCGGTCACAGTTCCATTCGCGACCTCGTAGCAGCTTGTGGGTATCCAAGATGTCAATGACCAGCTACAACTGCAGTGAGCCAGCGCAGCTCGGATTGGGTACAAGGACTTTATGACACCCTTCTAGAACGAGACACAAAGCGTGCATCCAGGCCAGCAGGAAGGCCACATCATACTGATAAGCCGGTTCGTACTGCCAACTACTTTGTAAATTTGGATTTTGCAGTCACTGAAATAACATCACATACCCTCGTAACCCGTGAAGTTTTATTACGTATCCTTCTCTCCTTCTGAGTGCTTCATGTTTTCTGTCAGCCAGTGCAAACGACTGAAAAGTAATTCCTCGCCATTTACATTAACCCACAATTTACATAGTTATTTTAATGTCCACTCATAAATCAAAATGACATGATCCACTTTACCAGGCTAACAAGCTATCTTAGTAGACGAACCGATTGAGTTATACAGGATCAAAGTTGCAAAAGATTATTTTCTGCGGTAGAGACTTGCTGGCGACGAAAATGTGTAATTTTCTAAAGCTTCGATATTTATTAAGCAGGTGGTCATAGAGTTCGCAATATCACCATGAAAGGAGATACTCCTGGTAATAGTCTCGGCATTGAAAAGAACGGCCCCAGTTCTTCAGGCATCTCGAAAGAGAAACAAGAACGGGACGAATTTCCACGACCCAAACAAGCCGCAGAAGTCACTGATTGTTATGGGGAACGATCCCGTGTCTTTTACCGTGCACCAAACAAGCTGCTTAGACCGCATCCATATTAGTTGCAGCGATTTCTTTGGACATGTCTCCATTACACTCATTTAAAGAAAAAAAATACTGGACTAGGAAAATATTGTTTACACGCATTTCAAAAAATGGTTCAAATGGCTCTAAGCACTATGGGACGTAACATCTGAAATCATCAGTCCGCTACACTTAGAACTACTTAAACCTAACTAACCTAAGGACATCACACGCATCCATGCCCGAGGCAGGATTCGAACCTGCGACCGTAGCAGCTGCGTGGTTCCGGACTGAAGTGCCTAGAACCGTTCCGTCACAGCGGCCGGCTTACACGCATTTGCAGGATGGGTCGCGATTCCCTTACTTCCTGAAGGCTGAACGCCTAACGTCTCGCAGAGTCAATTACAAAACTTACCACCAGTAGAGATGTTTCAGGCGGTAAATACGAACCTAACCTAACTGACTGATAACCGTTTTCTCCTATCTGAATGTTCAGTACTGTGACTGACGTTAATTTTATGATTTTAATTTGGAGTAAAATCGAAAATTATAATCCAGTAACATAGGTCTTCCCTTCGTTGAAGGAAAAGGGAGAGAGAATACAACGTGAGGTGAAACGAATATTTTCGACCGATTATCAATAGTCGTAAAGAAATATCAAATAGTGAAACTCCATTCATATATCAGTGATTCGTCGGGCAGACTTCTGCTCAGGTTTACATTTGTACCCTGCAATATATGTGGATAAACCATTACCTGACAACACTTCAGAAGTATGAACCAAAAATTTAATTGTTAAATTTCGCTATTAGTGAGACGCAATTTGTTTCCTTTTTGACGAAAGTTTTAGACTTCTTTACATTTTCTTGAAACACATTCAATGTTTGAATAATAAATTACTTCACGGGCGCACTATAATGTATTCATAATGGTTTATTCCGGAAAGCAGGGCAAAAGTCTGTACATACAGGAGCACAAGTAATCTGTGTTGCTGATGGTACATGCGTCCACAAATATGCAGTCAGCATAAATCCAAACCGACATTTTCATGTGTATTCCATACATTAAAATAATGAACAAAAAGTGAAAAAGTAGGAATTCGTGAAGAGGAGGACAACCATAAAAAAAAAAAAGAGTTTACCCTTAAGATGCGAACTTTTATGCGCTGATAGCGTATTTCAGTGGCAGAAAGCCGGGGTTCTGACAATCAACTCTTGATAACGAATTAGCTTTTAGTTATAATCTAATTACTTACATGCTCCGTTGCCATTTTCTTTCACGAAACGAAAACAGTTAACTGGCACCAAAAAATACTGCGAAGCGCGGGGCTGTGATCACCTCGAGAGTGCAAGGAATGACAGCTGTTGCTCTCTAGCGGAGCGCACCTGAACTGCAGCGGTGAGCTTCCGCTTTGCCTCGCCAGATGGCAGGCGCGTTGCCTACAGGATTCGAGCGCCAATTGCCTACACTTTAAATTGCGTTCGTGAAACAGTTTAGCTGTCAGCGAACTCGTCTATCATGTTCAGTAGTTCTGTGAAAGTAGGTGTCAAGCAGTTGTATTGTATAAGTGCTGTAGTATCTGTATAAAGCAAAATTGAAAGTATATAGAGAGATTAAAGGAACCTAATGTAAAGGTTGTAAAAATTACAATACTGTGCCTATAAGGTAGTAAAAAATTAAAACGGGTGAAATTTCTAGCGATTTTTATTGGGACTGTGTACATGTTACATAGTTGGTGTACTGTTAAAAAGGTGGCCTTCCGTTAGTAAAGAAGTTACAGAAATTACTCTCTACGTGGTATCGTAAGTACAAAATGGTGCTCTGAGTTATTAATTACAGTGAAATATCGAGTAACTTCGAGGTAATTTATTTCATAGTTCAGCGGAGAGATGGTACAAGATAATCCGGTTATCACACTGAAACGCCACGGAGTAAGACCACATACCTACAGGCAGAATTAATCGTCAGGATTCATTTATCTCCTTCCTATATCGTTGCCAAAAACTGATGAAATTTAATAGCGAAATCGGATAAACCAAAAGAAAAATTTTGAAATTGTATTTTTGCTAAACAAAAATGGTTCAAATGGCTCTGAGCACTATGCGACTTAACTTCTGAGGTCATCAGTCGCCTAGAACTTAGAACTAATTAAACCTAACTAACCTAAGGACATCACACACATCCATGCCCGAGGCAGGATTCGAACCTGCGACTGTAGCGGTCGCTTGGCTCCGGACTGTAGCGCCTAGAACCCCACGGCCACTCCGGCCGGGTATTTTTGTTAATATTTTTTCTTTTCTCCGACGTAGGTTGGAAAACGTTATTGTGAGAAAAATGTGATGAACGACTCCGACGAAAAATGAAATGTAGAATTAGCTCCATACCTACTAGATCGTTAGTATGATTGGCTCATCCCACTGTGGAAGACCATTCTCGTTAACAGTTGATTATCCGGCATCGACACATGTCGTAGAGTTACTTCTTAAGCAAAGAACTGGAAATAACGAACTTGTTTGTGCACGCCTGTTAATCAAGACGTTCTTTATTAATTTTCTACTGATCGACTCCATTAATATGGTAATTTTTTGACGTTCTCCTTAAAGTATGTAGATGTGTGTTGTTGCTTACTACAATCAGTTCTTAGTGCTGACCTAAGCAGTTTGGTCCCTTAGGAATCCACACACATTAACACAATCTTAATGCTGATGTATACCCGTTGCCACTGTAACCTATCATAACTGTGAATTGTCTCACGTGTACAGAAGCAGATTTGAACTTCGAATTAGACAACCAAACTATTGTCATGTGTTGGGTAGGCTACACCTGAGCACTATATGGGTCTTTTAAATTCGCTAATAAACTGGCAGTGACTCTTCTATAAAAAATTTACTATAACTTTTAGCCTTAGGTTACCTGTTTGAGAAACATTTGTATTCAGCGGAGTAAGGCGTATTACAAACATTGTGTTATAATTGACATCTCCTTCTGTACGTTTTTACCGAACAATTAAATTCATATGTTGTTGTGATCGTCAGTCCGTAGACTGTTTTGATGCAGCTCTCCATGCTACTGTATCCTGTTCAGGCCTCTTCATCTCTGAATAACGAATGCAACTTATATGATTCTGAATCTCCTTATTTCACCCATCTCTTGGTCCCCTATACGATTTTTATCCCCCACCCCACACTTCCCTCCAGTATTAAATTAGTGATCCCCTTGATATCTCAGAATCTGTCTATCAACCAATCCCTTCTTTTAGTCAGATTGTGCGCCAGATTTTGCCGTTTATCGTCCGTGCTTCACTTCCGCAAATGGGTACTGTTAATACGAATACTTTCAGAAAAGACTTCCTAACACTTACGTCTATATTCAAAATTAACAAATTTCGCTTCTTCGGAAACGCATTTCTTGCCATTTCCTGTCTGTATTTCCTATCCCCTCTACTGCGGCCATCATCAGTTATTTTTCTGCCCAAATAGAAAAACTCATCTACTATTTTAAGTGTCTCGTTTCCTAATCTATTTCATCAGCACCATTTGGTTTAATTCGACTACTTTGCATCTTCAGTGATTTGCTTTTGTTGACGTTCATCTTATTTCCTCCTTTCACGACACTGTTCATTCCGTTAAACTGCTCTTCCAAGTTCTTTGCTGTTTTTGCCAGAATTACAATGTCACTGCCAGTCTTCAAAGTTTTTGTGTCTTCTCCCTGAACTTTAATTCCAACACCAGATTTTCTCACTGTTTCCTTTACTGTTTGCTCAGTGTACAGATTGAATTACATTGGGGATAGGCTACAACCCTTTATCACTCCCTTCTCAACCACTATTTCCTTTTCATGTCCTTCGACTCATACAACTGCCTTCTGGTTTCTGTACAAGTTGTCAATAGTCTTTCGCTCCCTACTATCTTCAGAATTTCAATGAGAGTATTTCAGGCGACATGGCCAAAAGCTTTCTTCTAACGTAATGTAAGTCGTAGGGTCAGTATTGCCTTGGGTATTCCTTCATTTCTCCAGAACGCAAACTGGTTGGTCTTGCTTGAGGCCGGCTTCTACAAGTTTTCCCATTTTTCTGTATAGAAAGGTTGGTAGTATTTTGAAACCGTGACTTATTAAACTACTAGTTCAGTAAAATTCACACCTGTCAGTAACTAGTATCTTTGGAATGGTAAATATTACATTCTTGTTTAAGTGTGAGGCGTGTCGCTTGTCTCGAAGATCTAGCACACGACAAGGAAGAGTTTTGTCAAGTCTGGCTCTCCAACGGCCATCAGTTGCTCTGACTGAATGTCGTCTATATCCAGATTCTAGTTTAGACTTATATCTTCTACTGCTCTGTCAAATTCTTCGTGCAGTACCATATCTCCCATCTCATCTACATCTACGTCCTCTTCCATTTCTATCATATTGCCTTCATCTCCCTTGTATAGGCACTCTATGCACTGAACTGCAGTTGTGATTATAGTAAACTCTATCTCAGCAATGGTGTGTATGCATGTTATACTAAATATGAATAATCATTTATATGTTTGTGATCTATTTTCCGATCATGACACAGAAGCGTCTCGATACAATTAATTTACTTATGGCTGCAGTAGGACCTCATCGGCAACGTTTTGCGGTTCAAACAGGAGCTGAAATGTTGTTCTCCTAGCCGTTAGCAGATGGCAGGGGCTTATTATTGTTTCTAGAAAACAGATAAGAAAGCGTTTATGTTGATGTATGAAACACTGGACGCTTTCTTTTGTTCATGTGCCGGCGTACTGTTGATGTTAAGGCCATTGTTGTTCGCTTTCTTGTCCGGAATATGTACTGTAAGCAGTGTTGCGAAATCCGAAATTGACCGTCATCAATAATACCGTTTGAGTTATACCGTTCTACAAGAGCCGATTTTCTGTCATTCTGCGGCAATTAGTGGTCGTCGGTTGTTGTCAGCTACGTTTCTTCTGTTGTCGTCGTTTACGTACATTTGTTTCCAAAATTGTAATGTTCAACTTGTATTACAGTTATGTTTGCGATAAGATGTTCTGTTCACGTAATGTGGGCATTAATGTGCGCATTTTCTGTGCTCCGTTACGTGGTAGCACATACTACATAATTCCTCGTTTGGTTTCGCTTGATATCGTGGCTCGAACGATTTGTTTCCAAGTTGTGCTTTTTCGTAATGTGTCTGTCATAGTGGCATGCAAAAAAAGGAGCATTCCTTGACTTTTATAGTATCATTTTCGATAAAGGGTAACATTAGCATCATTTATTTTGTAGTGAAATGGTTAGGCAGGGACTGCACTCGGCAGAGATCCTGCAGGTCCTGTAATATACCTGATCTAATTCTGATTCACATACTCCTTAGCATGTGGGTGATGCAGATGAGAAAAATACTCGGATTAATCCGTGACCCAATGGCTGCTAGTGCCTGTGATTGCCTGCAGAACGATGGTACTTCGAATCGTTGTATCTTAGCGTACAACTACTAATACTAGGAACTCAGTCCACATTATTAACGCCTGTCGAGAATCAAGCTCCCATCATATGGTTGTCTAAGTTAACACTTACAGGGTAGTGTGTGCCTGAGGGACAGGCATGCATTTTTATTATGACAGACTAACAATACTGTTTACGCTATAGGCGAGAAAACCGCACTAGCTACACAAAATTTCATTTGTCTTGTTTTGTGAGAAACTGCAGCCTCTATCTTTAGCAGAACAACAGCAATATTGTATGTACAGTAAGTGTGTGTATTGTACTAGATCTGAATGACTGGACTGTTCCATAAAGTGCTGCGGTTACACTTGAAGTAAGAGTTGTTTTCTGAAATACTAATGTATCTGTGGGACACATATTTCCAATAACGCCTTTTGTTTCTTGCCTATTCGACACGAATTTCTAAAGGTGTTACTTATATTTTGGTTATATAGAGTTAGATGCAGCTAACTGGATTTCCTTCTAGACATCCTTTCCAGTAAAAACGCCTAGCTCTTTTGTAAAATATGTTAGAGGTGGGAAAAATGCAACAGGTTCCATCTGCGTTCCGAAAATGGAGACGAACCAAAGGATAGCGAAACTTGCTAGTATGCGGGGAGAAGTGTATGGAGAGGAAATAGGTGTTGAGGATTTATTTTCCGACGCTTTCAGTTGTGATCCTTAATTTTTTCCTGAAAAAGCCACCTCTCGACCTTCCTCTGATGAACAAGACTTTGTTGCAAGTACTGACTTTTCCTGTACAAATGATCAAGCAAGTAAAGATGTTTATTTATTTATTTATTTATTTTTTAGAAGGGGGAAAATGGATTGTGTTGGGAATCAAAAGAGACAAATAAAGCTAGATGGGTATCTCATGTTAACATAATCCAGGGACTACTGGGTATAATCCTAAGATAGAAGATATTTGGTCTTTGATGTTTGATGAATTCATGGAATTATCTATGAAATAGGCAAATCTCAAATTGCAACAACACAGAAACAGGACCGAAATAACATCAGTAAAGGAAATACAAATCTTCCGACACGTATGAAATAGGAACAGCAAGCTTTGTAATCGCCAGAACAACAGGAATCTTGGGTATAAGTGTGTGAATAGTGCTAGATCTGTATGTCTGAGCTCTTCCAGAAAAATGTTTGTTGAGTGTTTAATAGATTAATTATTTAAAATATTTGTGAATTTGAAACTTAACCCTGACATTTATCTACACAATACACGATGTTTTGTAGAATTTCATTATATGAGGTTTAATGAAAGTAATTCATAGGGGAAATCTTACATGATGGGCATGTTTAGCGAATTATTGTTCAGTTTCTTCATTGTACTGATACATACTAAGAAAAAGAAAGAAAAGAAGAAAAGAACGACGCACCACGAAGTAGTTATGCAAATTGGTCACAAATTGATATTCATGCAGGTATCGAGGGAAAATGCAAAACTGTAAACTTTGACGGTCAGTGGATGAATTTATGACGCAGCAGCGCAGTTTCACGGAGCATTTCGTAAGGATAGTAAACAAGGGAAATGTCGATACCAGCACAAAAAGTTTTTGCGAATTTCATTCCATGTACTCGGTTTGAAAGTAAATACGAATATGGGTTGCAGAAAGGCACGTGATCAATATACGCTGATGTCAGCATCTGAGAGAGGACTTGTAGTTGGGCTCCAAGAAACCGGTTGGAGTAGCCGGCGAATCGCCAGACATTTGAACGGGAGCGATGCCACTCTTGGGTGCGACGTTGTTGACATGATTGGATTAACTTTGGCTGAACACAGCACGAAGAAGGAAGCAGTCGACCTGGAGAGGCGACACAACGGGAGGACCGAGGATTCTTGCGCCGACTGCCTCTGACCTTTGTACACCAACAAGCCCGTTTGCAGTAATGTCGGGCATATTCGACCTGGAATCTCTTTGAAGTAGAATTGTCCTCAGTGATGAGCTGAATCTAATATTGCCGACAGTTTTAAGCAGTTTCCGTTTAAAGTTCTTGTATTTATACACAAACCATAATAAAAAAAATAATTGGTAACTACGACAAGTAGTACGTAATATGACACATGTGCTTGAAAATGGCACGATTTAAATAAAGACCCTCTACAGATGACTGCGGAGGAAGTTTTCTTTTATTAAGCGTTTTGAGGCTATCCATATTGCCACCCTTGCTGCAAGTACTCTAATATGGTCCATCTTGAGAACCGGAGATAGTATTTGTCAAGATAATCGTTGTATTTTAACATACAGCCACTAAGACAGGGTGATTCTAAAGTCACTGTAAATTTCATGATATGGTAAGTCATTATACATTTCAGTGATACAGTAACGGAATATTTGTTTCTTGCAGGTACTACGACAGAATGCTAACCAAAGAAGAACGAATCACTGTTGTTTCTGCTCGTCTTTGTGCAATGACGTATGAACAGGTGCGGACAGACTTTGCCCGTCGATTCCGGAAAACAGGCCCCACCAGGCTTGCTATCAAGACCCTCTCCAGTAAATTCCAGTGTACTGGTAGTGTTGCAGATGAAGAACGTCCAGGGAAGCCGGCCATAACGCCAGACACCGTGCAAAGTGTGCAGGATGCGATAACACGTAGCACTTCCGCATCTACCAGGAGACTTAGTAGGGAGCTTGATATTCCTCAAACCACTGTATGGAGAGCTCTTCGTTACAAGCTGACAAACATGCGTACCATATCGAGGTCGTACGTAAGCTTGAAGCGGAGGATTACGCAGCCAGACAAGCAATGTGTCATGACCTGCTACAAACTGTGCAAAATGATAATTTCATGCAAAATGTCTTGTTCAGTGATGAAGCTACATTTCATACCTGTGGACATGTGAACAGACACAACTGCAATATATGGGCAGACGAACAACCAAATGTGCTGTGGGAGTGCCAACGGGACATAGCAAAAAATGTGTGGTTCGGGATAACGAGGTCAACAGTGTACAGACCCTTCTTCCTCGCAGAACAAACCGTTACTGGAACCACATACCTAAATATGTTGGAACAGTTTTTGGAGCCCCAGTTGATGGGATTACGGATACTGTTGTTTTTCAACAGGATGGTGCACCACCCCATTTTGCCCTTGTCGTTCGGGATTATCTGAATCAAGCATTTCCCTGCAGATGGATTGGTCGGCCGTGTCTCTCCACGGATGTGGGTACCCCACTCTCCTGACTTGACACGCTTAGACTTTTTTGCATCAAGTCTAACAAGGAGACGGCACGACCGTGGGGTCGGGCATCTGTCCGCAATTTTGTGTGGTGAAAGAGGACCCCTAACACCACACGTGGTTAAAATATTAGGACGCACTACTCGGAAAATACCGAGAAAAATCGATCCAATGAGTCTTAGGTGCCTTGTGAGTACAGAATGTTAATACACTGCCGAGCCGCCGTCTGGCCTAGAGCCGGCACGGTAGCTCAGCGTGTTCGGTCATAGGATTAGCGGCCCTCTGTAATAAAAAAAACTGAGTTAACCGATCAAAGACGAACTTAAACGGATGTCTTACGACGTCCGCCCCGAGCACAAAAAAAAGGCTCGGTTTCTTACACCAGAGGTCTCGTGTTCGATTCCTCATCTGGCCCCTTTTTTTCCTTCTGTTTCATTTTCTTTGGTTATTCCACCAATTATTCAGAAAGTTTCCCAAACCTACATTATCTTTAACAAATTAGTTTCATTGTTGAATACAAATTTTTTCTTTTTGTCCAACAAAATTCATGGCGGTGGGTTTTCCATTTTTCATTGTAAAGTATATGAGAAACATTGCCTTCTTAATCAGAATAACAAAGTCGATTGGAAAACATTCAATTTTTATACATATAATAATTATAAACAAGAACTGCAGTGATAATTATCGTAAAAACAAACAAAGCAATAATTTTTGCGACATCTTGCGCAACTTATAAAAGCGGATTTTTTTGCAATCACAGGGTGTTTGCAATAAATCTGTACAAAAACATGCCCCATTAACATTTACGGAAATGTTTCGAGTTTCTGACAATTTTTAGGCGAACCAGGCATATTGAATCATGTCTCGGAATATTGGTGACGATAATTGATGGTGAATTATAGAATGAATTTTTATACAAACTTCCCGGGAATTAATTTCACGATTCTTCTGTAGCAATGCACTGCAACTTTGCAAGCAACAGAAGAAAAAAAAAAGTGCCAGAAGAGGAATCGAACCCCAGACCTTTGCCGTAAGGGTCCGAGCGCTAACCATGTAGGCCAGATGGCGGCTCGACAGCGGAGTTTTTTATACTCATAAGGAACCTAAGAAACTTTGGATCGTTTTTACTCGGGATTTTCCGAGTAGTGTGTCCTAATATTTTAACCACGTGAGGTGTTAGGGGTCCTCTTTCACCACACAAAATTGCGGACAAATCCCCGACCCCACGGTCGTGCCGTCTCCTTGTAAGGCATACCAGGCGAAGATCCGCAGCACTGAACACTTAACACAGCGGATTCGAGCCGCAGCTGCTGAGATTACACCAGATTTGCTTGGGAAGGTTTTTCGGTCTACAGTGGAGCGCTGGGGGGTGTACCCAAACATGCAAGGTGGTCATATTGAAATGTACTGAAATTATGTCCCATTGCAACATAAGTTGCAGTGCCATTGCATATAGGTTAATAAAATTTGTTTAAGTACAAAATAATAGTGACTTTACAAATACCCTGTATTAAAAATATAATCCACAGTAACGCTTTTCAGTAGTCAAGCTCCCATCATCTGGCTGCCTCAGTTAATCATACATAAAATGCACTTCAATAGAACTCGAGATCAGATACAAAAAAAATCTACCAGACAAGTACGAAGTAGTGGTTCACGGAGAAGCAGCTGATGTGCTTATCACCTTACGGAGAGAACGCTTTGGAGAATGTGAGGTAGCGTGGATAAGTGGAGCTGGGAGCCTGGTGTTGTCACATTAAAATTAAGACGAGGTCTACTAGTCCAGATAATTTTATTTGATTTCTTAGCATGATCGTGAGTGATTTTGAAGTGCATTTTATGTGGAATTAACTGGGGGCAGACAGCTGATGGGAGCCTGACTCCAGAAACGCGTTGTTGTGGATTATTTTCTAATATTACTGGCTATATGCTAAAACATTTATAGGGATTGCGTTAACAACGGCTACCTCCTGTCCTGAACATGGACAATAAATACCAAAGTACTACATGTGAATTCTATACCAATGGAATCATAATCTTGCATTAGGAGTGGCTTTTGCCGGCCGTTGTGACCGAGCAGTTGTAGGCGCTTTAGTCTGGAACCGCGCAATCGCTACGGTCGCAGGTTCGAATCCTGCCTCGGGCATGGATGTGTGTGATGTCCTTAGGTTAGTTAAGTTTAAGTAGTTCTGTTCTAGGGGACTGATGACCTCAGAAGTTAACTCCCATTGTGCTCAGATCCATTTGAACCATTTGATCGAACCAATGGAATATCTGGCGATGAACTTTATGATCAGTAGTTGATAATAAATCTCCACATTCTTTTTATTGTTCTGGTAGAGTATCAGACAGTGATCCAAGGTCTGACAGCATAGTAACATACAGGGACAATATCATTGTAATACATTTGGAAGGGAAGTGAAACGGTTCAGGTATTGTACTCAGAGCGAATCGCTACAGCAAAATGGTTCTAAATATTAATTTTGTTGCTACACCTTCCTGAACAGATCACTAGTTCTTTATGCATGAATTTAATGATTATGGTTGAAATATTAACTACCAAACATTCAATTAAATGAAATGGATCGTTAGTGCTTTTTTACGAAGCAAAAGTATTCGTTGAAATTTATATTTCGTATATTGATGTAAAAAATATACATATTTTACTGTTTCCAAGCATTATTAAAAATGTACTAATGTGTGAGTGTCCTGCTTTTAACAAAGAAAGTAGGTATGCCCCATAAAGGATTAACAGCTGCGAATATTCTCTTAGGGAACAGTGAGTTACGATTTTATCGTCTGGACAGTGGTTCTTTTGGGACTACATAGTGCGGGGATGAGGTTTAATGGCAGGAAGAAGAGTACATTTAAGCACAAGACGCTTGTTATGAATTTCGTTTAAACTTCTATTAATATCTTTATTGCTCTCGGAAAATTGGGGAACTTCGCAGTGGCCTCAAGAGCACGAAAGAGAACCTCGAACTTCCTCAAGAGTTATCGCTCGGATAATTTCCAATAACAAAGTTCCGCATATTTCGCGGCAGCTCCATTATTAATGGCAATCAGTTAGGAAGAATAGCCGGGTTTTTCGGCAAGTGAAATTTTCATAGTCTCCGTGCACTGAACGAGGAAAGAAAAACAACAAATCAGTTCAGCCACAATGATACGTTGATTCCTGGCGAGTGTAAGAAAGATTAAAAGTGATATGTCTTAGGACCACAGTAATGAATAGGAAAACTGTCGTTAGATATGACGCATTCCCATCGGCAGTGATGCCAATCATTCGCTTAAAACAGTAAACATACTTGCTTCTCCTGACACCGTTTCTTTGACATATTCTGTGCTCGTTTACATTTGATTTTAAATCCCATAGAAGGAACAAGACGAAGAAGAAGAAGAAGAAGACGAGAGAGACAGAGAGAGAGAGAGGGGGGGGGGGGGGGAGGGAGAGGGAGACAGAGATAGAGAGAAAGTATTCGAGATATTAGATTTCAGAAAATAGGCAGTTTCCGACAAACAGTACATATTTACAACGTGATAAACGGTCGAAGAGTACGAAACGAAATACTCGTATAGGTTATATTCATTACCCCTTAAAGCAGTAGACAAAGCAAAGGGAAAAGCAGACGGAATGAATAAAAAATGAAGGGAAAAACTACAAAAATGCCTAAAATATTCTTACATGAAAAAGAGGCAGGTTTGAAAGGCATACGAACAATATGTTACGCAATTTGTAGAAAGCGCTTAGTTCGGCCACTATATCTACTTTGATTCTTGCGAAGTATTATTGGTCTTTGGGGTTACGGTTCACTACAGAAACTGGGGAGTGGGTACTGTGTATTAGACTTGGTGTCCAAAACATATAGTTCGTTGGAAGGATAACCGACTGCAGAAGCTGTAAAGTTATTAATCAGTGAAAAGAAAGAAAAAAATTAGAAACAAGCATGAGTGAACGCTAATATCTTAAGGAGAAGGTGTGCACCTCAAATACTTTCATAGAGGGAGTGCGTGCTCTTCAACAGAAATTAGAGATGATGTGGGACATCTCACCAGCAGACACGTAACCTGCAAATAAAGAAAGAAAAGTAAAGAGGGTGGGGGGATGCTAGGGCAATCAACATTTAGTCGGAGAGCTACGAGTCTATTTTATCCTATGTAGCTGCGGAATTGAGGAATATACAAATACAAGTACCTTAGAAATAAAATAAACAGGAAGGGCAGGGAAGCTAAAAAATGGTTCAAATGGCTCTGAGCACTATGGGACTTAACTTCTAAGGTCATCGCCGGCCGAAGTGGCCGTGCGGTTAAAGGCGCTGCAGTCTGGAACCGCAAGACCGCTACGGTCGCAGGTTCGAATCCTGCCTCGGGCATGGATGTTTGTGATGTCCTTAGGTTAGTTAGGTTTAACTAGTTCTAAGTTCTAGGGGACTAATGACCTCAGCAGTTGAGTCCCATAGTGCTCAGAGCCATTTGAACCATTTTCTAAGGTCATCAGACCCCTAGAACTCAGTACAACTTAAACCTAACTAACCTAAGGAAATCACACACATCCATGCCCGAGGCGGGATTCGAACGTGCGACCGTAGCGGTCGCGCGGTTCCAGACTGTAGCGCCTAGAACAGCGCGGCCACCCCGGCCGGCAGGGAAGCTAAGGCGAAATGGAAAATGTGAAGAAATCGAAAAAGAGATGGTTATCAAAAGAATTGAGTCAGTATGCAGATAAGTCACAGTAACCTTCTGTGAAATTAAAAAAGGGCGGCAACATTAAGAGTCTAATGGGAATTCCAATGTTAAATGCAGACGAGATAGATGATAGGTGGAATGAGTGTACACTGAAGGCCTCTTTGAGGGGGAACAGCTGTCTGATGACTTGATGGAAGAAGAAACAGGAGTCGACGTCGAAGAGACAGGGGAGCCAGTATTAGAACCTGAATTTAAATGAGCTTTGGAAGAGTTAGGATCGAATACGCCAGAAGGGACAGACAAAACTCCTTCAGAATTTCTAAAATCATAGTGGGATGGGGCAAGAAGACGATTATTCACATCGTTGTGTGGTACGTATGAATCTGGCGACATACTATCAGATTTTCGGAAGAACACCGTCGACGCGATTCCATGGATAGCAAGAGCTGACAATTACCCACAATCAGCGTAACATCTCATGCATCCAAGTTGCTGACAAGAGAGATATACAGAAGAAAGGAACAGATAACTGAGTTTCTGGTAGATGACCACCAGTTTGGGTTTAGGAAAGATAAAGGCACCACAGATGCAGTTATGACGTTGCGGCTGATAGTGAAAGCGAGAGTTAAGAACAGTCAAGACACGATATGATTCTAATTTCAAGATTTATCTTATCACTTTTATTTTTTGAATATTTATTTTAGTGATATTATTTTTCGTGTACTTAAATAGCTTATAGTTAGAGCGTGACACTGGAGATGTTAAGGAAGTTCATGAAATTTATCGACTCGGAAAAAATTCTGAAAATTATAGGGATAATCTATAGGGAAAGACGAGCAATACACTATATGTACAAGAACCAATAAGGAGCAGTCTCTCGCAACTGCTACTCAATCTATACATCGAAGAAGCAATGACGGAAATAAAATCTCAAGAGTGAGATTAAAATTCAAGCTGATACGATATCAATGACAAGATTCGCTGATTATGTTTGTGTCCGCAGTGGAAGGAGGAGAGTTGCAGGATCTGTTGAATAAAGTGAACAATCTAACGAATACAGAATATGGATTGAAAATAAACTGAAAAAAGACGAAAGTGATGAGGAGCATCAAAAATGAGACAGCGAGAAAATTTGAAACGGAGATCAGGAAATAGACTAATTTAAGAAGTGTGCTACCAAGGAAGCGAAATAACTCGTGGTGGACAGAACACGGAGGACATGAGAAGCAGACTGACACTCTTCCTGGCGATGTCTACCAGCATAAAATAGGCTTTAATTTAAGAAAGATATTCCTGAAAATGTACGATTGCAGCTCAGCATTGTGCGGTAGTCGGACTGTGGGAAAAGCTGAACAGAAGGGAATCGAAGCAGTTGAGATGTGGTGCTACAGAAGTATGTTGAAAATTAGGTGGTCTGATAGGGTGAGGAATGAGGACGTTCTCCGCAGTACTGGCGAGGAGAGGAATATATGGAAAATAGTGTCACGGACAGGATGATAGGACATCTGTAAAACATCAGGAAATTACCGGAATGGCACTTGTGGGCTCTGTAGAGGGTGACAACTGTTGAGGAAGACGGAGATTGGAATACATCCAGTAATTAATTGAGGACATGAGCTGCAATTGATATTCTGAGATGAAGAAGCTTGCTGGTCGCATCAAACCAGTCACAAGACTGATGAAAAAAATCAGTTAGATTAAGTGTCTTATTTCCTAATGTAATTCCGTCAGCACCACTCGATTTAATTCAGCTCTCTTCCATTGCGTACTATTTTAATTTTGATGAGTTTCATCTTATAAAGTCTCTTCAAGACCCTGTACATTCTGTTCAACGGTTCTTCTAAGTCCTTTCCTGCCTGTAACTGAATTACAGTGCCAATGCCAAACAACTGGGTGTTTACTTCTTCTCTCTAAAATTGAATTCCCATATCAAATTTCTCCTTCGTTTCCCTCACTGTTGTACAGATTCAGTAAACTCAGGGACAGGCTAAAAACCTATCTCACTCCTCACTCAACTACTGCTTCACTTTCACTCCTAACTGCATTCTGGTTTCTGTACAACTTGTAAATAAGCGTTCGCTTACTATATTTTATCCCTGCTACCTCCTGACTTTCAAAGGGAATTTTCCAGTCCTTGTCAAAAACGTTCTCTGAATTTACAAATGGTTTAAACACGGATTCACCATTCTTTAACCTGTCTTATAAGATAAGTGGCAACGTCAGTATTGCCTCACGTGCGTATCCTAAAGAAAGTGAATAAAAACAGAGCACTAGCACAGCTGGGCAAAATCTAGAAGGAAATCCGTCGTAGCATTGTTGAAGGAACATTCCCAGTATTCCTCTGAATAATCGGGATAGCCGGATGAAAATTCGAAATCCTCTTATACGTACGCTAATTGAGTTGGTTAAACACTCATAAACCTGCGAAATGCAAACGTCATTATGGTAGTGAGTACTTTAAAGACTGGGAATGTAATGCAGAGAGTAGCTGATAAAAAAAATCTGCAGTGACAGAATGTACATTAAATGGCGATGATTATGTTACCCCATTCATTTGT
Source organism: Schistocerca serialis cubense (assembly GCF_023864345.2). NCBI lineage: Eukaryota > Metazoa > Arthropoda > Insecta > Orthoptera > Acrididae > Schistocerca > Schistocerca serialis. The sequence continues at coordinate 152,995,387 of NC_064639.1, forward strand.
CACAAAACAATTCTTACAACATAAATAATTTAGGAAGGCGGTAGTCTTTCATACGTAAAATATTCTGGTATCATCGCCCTTTGGCTGCACGAAAAGCATTATTCAGCATGGTGGCGTTGCTGTCACCGCGGTATTGACAGTCAAGGCATGTTTGAACTACAGGCAACACGAGCCATGTACCTCCTTCCTGGTGGAATGACTAGAATTGATGGCTGTTGGACCCCCTCCGTCTAATAGGCGATGGTCATACCTCGAAGAAAACGATTTATTGCCAAAAATCGAACATGGATTGAGAAAATATCGTTCTTGTGAAACACGACTAGCCCTTTACTCTCACGAAGTAGTGTGTGCTGTCGACAGCAGATGTCACACTGACTCTATTTTTTAAACTTCCAGAAGGCTTTTGACACCATTCCTCTCAAGCGAACTCTAATCAAATGGTGTGCCTATGGAAAATCGTCTCAGTTGTACGACTGGATTCCTCATTTCCTGTCAGAAAGGTCACAATTCGTAGTAACTGACGGCAAGTCATCGAGTAAAGCAATAGTAATATCTGGAGTTCCCCAAAGAAGTGTAGGACGCGATCTGTTGTTCCTGATATATATAAACGATTTAGGAGGCAAGCTGAACAGCCATCTTAGATTGTTTGCTGATGATGCTGTCATTTACCGTCTTGTCAAGTCATCAGATGATCAAATCCAATTCCAAAGTGATTTAGACAAGATCTCTACGATAAATCACACAAATGTAAGGCTGTAAATTCAACTCAGGGTTTAGGGATTAAAATTACGAATACCTTAAACTGGAACGACCGCATAATGTTGCATGGAAGCCAAACCAAAGATTGTGATTTATTGGCAGAACCCTAAAAAACGCAACAGACTACTAAACAGATTGCTTACACTACGCTTGCTTGCCTTCTTTTGGAGTACTGCTGCTCGGTTCAGGATCCAAGTCAGACAGGATTGACGGAGGACATGGAAAAAGCTCAAAGGACAGCTCCTTTTGTATTATCGCGAAATAAGTGGGAGAGTGCCACGCATATGATACGCGATTCGGGGTAGCAGTCATTACAACAAAGGTGTTTTTAGTTGCGACAGGATCTTCTCACTAAATTTGAATCACCAACTTTGTCCTCCGAGTTCAAAAATATTTTGTTGGAGCCCACCTACACAGAGAGAAATAATTGAAATCGGAGCTTTCACGGACAGTTTTAAGCGTTGGTTTTTCCCGCGCGCTGTTCGACAGTGGAACGACAGAGAAATACTTGCAGGCTGATCGATGGACCCCCTGCGAGGCACTTGATTGTGAACCAGAGAGTAATCATGTGGATGTGCGTGTGGATAATGTGTCATTATTTGAGCCAATCGAGCCGGACTCATGGAGGAAACCAAAGATCCATTTTATCTCATTTTCATTCATTCTAAGTGAAATAGAAGCTCATCCATGATGCATAAGACATTCAGCGGTTTTCTTGGTTTAGAAAAGGAGGCTGATGTTGTCGTATACAGTTGGTGAATGTAAGGCGTTCGTACAAGTTTTCCACCTGCGTGAGTTATATATCTCTTTTTTATCTTGAAGCAAGTGTTAAAACAAGAAAATATTTTGTAACTAGATACAGCAGAGACAGCAGAGATACGACACTTGCCCAGTTATCTTATTTCTTAAACACTGTTTCCATACCTCCTTCTTTAGCGTCCATTAGGCTGCAAAACTTTGGAGTCTGTTGTGGCCGCTTGTTGACGTATTTTCTACAGCTTGTGTCTCAGGATGTCTTACGTAACATACCGAGAGAAAAAAACAACAGGTAGTATTTTCTTTAGACTCTAATGCACGTCGAGCATCTTTGGTATACTCAAGCATACATATACAAGTAACACCCTCTACTTCGTATTACTTCTTCAGACGTATCACATTCTGCAGGGACCCTCACTTCCTACGAAAGTTAGACAAAGTAATCGAAGCTGTAATCATGCACTAATAAATTAAACACGGGACTACCTCTTTCATTTACTCAAGCTCTTTTAAACAAACACAAAAATTGTTCAAATGGCTCTAAGCACTATGGGACTTAACATCTGCGGTCATCAGTCCCCTAGACTTAGAAGTAATTAAACCTAACTAAAATAAGGACATCACACACATCCATGCCCGAGGGAGGATTCGAACCTGCGACCGTTGCAGCTGTGCAGTTGTGGACTGAAGCGCGTACAACCGCTCGGCCACAGCGGCCGGCAAACAAATACAAATCCTCAATATTCTCAAGGGGAATGTAATATAGAATGAATTATGCCTTCAGGCTGTCTCGATAAACGTAATGGCGAGAACGGAAGGGGGCGACCAATCTTTGAGCTGACTCCTCATACAGAAATTATGTAAGAGACGACACCATTCTTTCTCTTCAAGTGGTTACATGAGCATTAGAGTAACTTAGTTTCTCCGTAGGGGCCACGTATTCCTTCAGTAAGTAAGCACACACAGCAAAATAAAATACGAAGTGTTCGTCGGAATTAATTTCACTCTAGAGCGGAATGCGCGGTGGTCTGACACTTCCTTGTATATGAAAGCTCTGTGCCAGATCGATACTCGAACCTGGCACCCGTACCTTGTGTGGGCCATTGCTCCCAGATGGGGCTATCCAGGCAGGTCTAATAGTTTTAATTCATATCCTTCAAACCTGCACAGAATCTCTCCGCCATATCTTGTCGTAATTCAGGAAGAGTACTTGGTTGTCCGCCGGCCGCGGTGGTCTCGCGGTTCAGGCGCTCAGTCCGGAACCGCGCGACTGCTACGGTCGCAGGTTCGAATCCTGCCTCGGGCATGGATGTGTGTGATGTCCTTAGGTTAGTTAGGTTTAAGTAGTTCTAAGTTCTAGGGGACTGATGACCACAGAAGTTAAGTCCCATAGTGCTCAGAGCCATTTTGAACTTGGTTGTCCACATTGTGGCACCGGTATCGGGAGATTCCGCCGACGACTGATATCGGCTGGCGATGGCCGATCGTTTCAGTTTAGTACCCCGGTGCTTGCGCGGTCTCACTGCAACCCATCTCATCGCCCGAAGATACGGATTTTGCACGACGGTAGCTGGAATTCACATCAATTCTTTTCTGCAATTGAATAGAGCGATGCACCCACACGCAAAATATGGGTCGTGGGGAATTGACGAAAGAGTTTGTGGCATTTTGGGGATGAGAAATATCTTAACAGGTATTTATTTCGGAATCTACTTTTCGGGAAACAACAAATTCAAAATTCTGTTTCATACGGTGTATCACGTCTTTTGATTTAACCGGATGAGGAACGCCTGTTTTTTACATTGCGATATCATTTGTAAAATATTATTCGATATTTTTTTAACAAAATCGTTTCCATTCCATTGTCATTTCAAATCTGCACCGTTATTTCGTTATTAACCATGTAGTATGCCAAACAGAGGCAAATTATAATTGTATTGATTGGTGACTCCATGAAGTGTTCTGTGCACCACGGCCAAATAGTGGATAGAATTGGAAGCTGAATCAGCATTGGTCGTATTTTTTTGTTTTATTATCCGCAAAATCGATTTTCGGTAACTTAATGACCATCCTCAGTGTTAGAAGTTAAAAATTTCCCATAACGATCAGTGAGTATAAAACAGAAAATCACAACCACTGCGTATGAACATAACAGTTGGTAGGAACATACCTGTAATATACAATTAAAATTGGTAGGCACTGGTATCAACAAGCTTAGAGCGATCACATAAACTGAGGCCGCTGTTCACATGCACCTGTTCAGCAGACCTCGGTGTGACAGGGATTGGAACGCTCTCTATGTGACATGTGTCACGTGAAGACTTAATATTACTGGTTTTGCAAGATATTAACACAATAACTCTTGTGCATTTGTGAATAATGAAGTAATTCAAATTTAAAATGTACGTAAAACACATAGCAGACGAAGGAGGAAGGAAACATCTAAAATACATTGGCGTATTGTTTAAAAAAAAAAACTTACATAACATAAAACAGATCGATAATGAGTTGTCAGAGTGCAGGACAAGTAAAACAGAAAAAGACAATGAAAAAGAATAATATATGAATAACATGAAATGAGGTATAACACAGGTTTTTAAAATACATAATACCCAACATCTGGCGTGGGAAGTTAGAAGTACAACGTTCGTGATTCACGTAAAATATTACGTTAAGACTAAGGACTCAAATATATAAAAAATAGTAATAGTACGAAAATGCCATTACGTAATTATTAAAATCCCGTTAAATGTTCATTACAAAAAAGTTTGCAGATGTGGATAAACAATTTTGTTATATTTAACCGACAAGATGATGTACCTCTCGTTTGTCCCTTTGGACAAGCTAGCATTATTATAACAATGGTTATACGCTTCCGCATAAGAACTGGGTCAGAACCCATACATATATGACATCAAATATACACGGTTGCTTACCGTAAAACATAGCACCCACCATTTGGCGTGGGAAGTTAGAAGTATATCGTTATTGATTTACGTAAATATTACGTTTTATATATTTGACTCCTTCGTCTTAACGTAATATTTTACGTAAATCACGAACGTGGTACTACTAACTTCCCACGCCCGATGGTGGGTATTATGTATTTTAAAAACCAGTGTTATACCTCATTTCATGTTATTAATATATTATTCTTTTTCATTGTCTTTTTCTGTTTTACTTGTCCTGCTCTCTGACAACTTGTTATCGATCTGTTCTATGTTTTGTAAGTTTCTTTTTTTAAAAATAATACCCCAATGTATTTTAGATGTTTCCTTCCCCCTTCGTCTGTTATTTGTTTTACGTACATTTTAAATTTGAATTACTTATTTATTCACAAATGCACAAGAGTTATTGTGTTAATATCTTGCAAAACCAGTAATATTAAGTCTTCACGTGACACACGTCACATAGAGAGCGTTCCAAGCCCTGTCACACCGAGGTCTGCTGAACAGGTGCATGTAAACAGCGGCCTCAGTTTATGTGATCGCTCTAAGCTTGTTGATACCAGTGACTATCAATTTAAATTGTATATTACAGGTATGTTCCTACCAACTGTTATGTACATACGCAGGTGTAGTTGTGATTTTCTATTTTATACTCTATGATCGTTATGTGAAATTTTTAACTTCTAACACTGAGGATGGTCACTGAGTGACCGAAAATCGATTTTGCGGATAATAAAACAAAAAAATACGACCAATGCTGATTCAGCTTTCAATTAAAACTGTGCTCTTGTAGTTAGCTGAGTGCATTAATTGGAAGTAGCAGATGATCTCGTCGCCAGTTCAGTCAAAAATATTGTGTTCTGTTTACAATATTACGTTATCAAGCTTAGTGCGCGTTGCCCTACTGAGTAGTAATAACAGACATTACTCTATGATTACGACTAGGCTCTCTTCCACTGAAATGCATTTTCAGCACTTGGATTGCATTTTAATGACGCATCGAATCATTTCGAGTGTGTGTTAGAACGTTTCTCTCTTCATGATCCAATATTCGGGAAACGAGGCATGTTGTTCCAATAACTGAGGTATGGTATTCGCCTCAGTCTTCTCGAGACAGATATAGGTCATCCACATGCATTCGGCACTGTTTTAAAAGCAAAGCTGCAATACAGGACTCCTTTTCTAAGCGAAAATGCGTCCAACCCTCCAAAAACTGACGAAGGAGGTCGGACGCATTGTGACCAAACTGTCGGCCGATGTTATCTGGCGACCGCCGGATGCCGTCTAGCGACCGTTGACGGTGACAAAAATGGTTCAAATGGCTCGGAGCACTATGGGACTCAACTGCTGTGGTCATCAGTCCCCTAGAACTTAGAACTACTTAAACCTAACCAACCTAAGGACATCACACACATCCATGCCCTGGGCAGGATTCGAACCTGCGACCGTAGCAGTCGCACGGTTCCGGACTGCGCGCCTAGAACCGCGAGACCACGTTGACGGTGACACTTCGACCACAGCCTGAAGGACCTCGTCCGACTGACGGATCACAATCAACAGTTTCACGTGACCTCACTCCAAAACAGCCTGCTGAGAGAGTTGGAGATCAATCCAAGTAATTGTTTGAAATTACGGTGTTTAGGACTCGGAGCACTATGGGACTCAACTGCTGTGGTCATCAGTCCCCTAGAACTTAGAACTACTTAAACCTAACCAACCTAAGGACATCACACACATCCATGCCCTGGGCAGGATTCGAACCTGCGACCGTAGCAGTCGCACGGTTCCGGACTGCGCGCCTAGAACCGCGAGACCACGTTGACGGTGACACTTCGACCACAGCCTGAAGGACCTCGTCCGACTGACGGATCACAATCAACAGTTTCACGTGACCTCACTCCAAAACAGCCTGCTGAGAGAGTTGGAGATCAATCCAAGTAATTGTTTGAAATTACGGTGTTTAGGACATTTATGCCTACACTTCTCCCCCTTCTCTGGTCCTGATTATTTCTTCGACCATTTGGATTAGAAGTAACTACCTCCAAGTTGAATGTAACAGCACTGGCGTTCTTAGCGAACATAACTGTAGTGAGAGTCAGTGATGATGGTGAACACAAAGAACAGTTGTCTGTGTCAGCCCCGAATTTCACCCACTCTCACCATAAACAGCAATAAAAACATGACATTGACATTGCACTACCTGGCAGTCACTGACAAGATAAAGTAACAGGTACCTGACATCCGAGGCGACCATTCAGAATGGCAGCAGATCGTGAGTAACAAGAAAAAATGTTGTTGTTGTTGTTGTGGTCTTTAGTCCAAAGCCTGGTTTGATGCAACTGTCCATAGTACACTACCCAGTACAAGCCTTTTCATCTCATAACTACTGCAACATACAAACTTCTGAATCTCCATATTGTACTCATCTCTTGGTCTCCCTCTTAGATTTTAACCCTCCAGCCTTCCCCACACTCCCCTCCAATACTAAATTAGTGACCCCTTGATATCGCAGAATGTGTCCTATCAACCAATCCCTTCATTTACATTGTGTCACAAATTTCTTCTCTTCTCAGTTCTTTTCAGTACCTCCTCATTAATTGATTTACCTATCTAATCTTCAGCATTCTTCTGTAACAGCACATTTCAAAAGCTTCTAATGTCTTCTTATCTAAGCTGTTTATCGTCCCTGTCTCACTTCCCTACGTGACTACACTCCATGCAAATACCTTCCGAAAAGACTTCCTAACACTTACATTTATGTTCGATGCTAACAAATTTTCTTCTTCAGAAACGCTTTCATTGCCAGTCTGCAATTCATATCCTCTCTCCTCCGGCCATCATCAGTTATTTTGCTACCGAAATAACAAAACTCATCTACTACTTTAAACGTTTCGTTTCCTAATTTAATTCCCTCAGCATCACCTGATTTATTAGGCTACTTTCCATTATCCTTGTTTTGCTTTTGTTGATGTTCACCTTATATTTTCTTTTCAACACACTGTCCATTCCGTTCAGTTGTCCTTCCAAGTTATTTGCTGTCTGTCACAGAGTTACCACGTCATCGGCAAACCGGAAAGTTTTTATTTCCCTGGACTGTAATTCCTAATACAAGTTTTACTTTTGTTTAGTGCCCTGCTCGCACAATGTTTTTTTTTTTTTTTTTTTGGTCATCAGTCTACTGACTGGTTTGATGCGGGCCGCCACGAATTCCTTTCCTGTGCTAACCTCTTCATCTCAGAGTACCACTTGCAACCTACGTCCTCAACTATTTGCTTGACGTATTCCAATCGCTGTCTTCCTCTACAGTTTTTGCGCTCTACAGCTCCCTCTAGTACCATGGAAGTCATTCTCTCACGTCTTAGCAGATGTTCTATCATCCTGTCCCTTCCTCTTATCAGTGTTTTCCACATATTCCTTTCCTCTCAGATTCTGCGTAGAACCTCCTCATTCCTTACCTTATCAGTCCACCTAATTTTCAACATTCGTCTATAGCACCACATCTCAAATGCTTCAATTCTCTTCTGTTCCGGTTTTCCTACAGTCCATGTTTCACTACCATACAATGCTGTACTCCAGACGTACATCCTCAGAAATTTCTTCCTCAAATTAAGACCGGTATTTGATATTAGTAGACTTCTCTTGGCCAGAAACGCCTTTTTTGCCATAGCGAGTCTGCTTTTGATGTCCTCCTTGCTCCGTCCGTCATTGGTTATTTTACTGCCTAGGTAGCAGAATTCCTTAACTTCATTGACTTCGTGACCATCAATCCTGATGTTAAGTTTCTCGCTGTTCTCATTTCTACTACTTCTCATTGCCTTCGTCTTTCTCCGATTTACTCTCAAACCATACTCTCTCTGTTCAATCCGTTCAGCAGATCATTTAATTCTTCTTCACTTTCACTCAGGATAGCAATGTCATCAGCGAATCATATCATTGATATCCTTTCACCTTGTATTTTAGTTCCACTCCTGAACCTTTCTTTAATTTCCATCTTTGCTTCCTCGATGTACAGATTGAAGAGTGGGGGCGAAAGGCTACAGCCTTGTCTTACACCCTTCTTAATACGAGCACTTCGTTCTTGATCGTCCACTCTTATTATTCCCTCTTGGTTGTTGTACATATTGTATATGACCCGTCTCTCCCTATATCTTACCCCTACTTTTTTCAGAATCTCGAACAGCTTGCACCATTTTATATTGTCGAACGCTTTTTCCAGGTCGACAAATCCTATGAAAGTGCCTTGAGTTTGCTTTAGCCTTGCTTCCATTATTAGCCGTAACGTCAGGATTGCCTCTGTCGTCCCTTTACATTTCCTAAAGCCAAACTGATCGTCACCTAGCGCATTCTCAATTTTCTTTTCCGTTGTTCTGTATAATATTCTTGTGAGCAGCTTCGATGCATGAGCTGTTAAGCTGATTGTGCGATAATTCCCGCATTTGTCAGCTCTTGCTGTCTTCGGAATTGTGTGGATGATACTTTTCCGAAAGTCAGATGGTATATCGCCAGACTCATATATTCTACACACCAACGTCAATAGTCGTTTTGTTGCCACTTCCCTCAATGATTTTAGAAATTCTGATGGAATGTTATCTATCTCTTCTGCCTTATTTGACCGTAAGTCCTCCAAAGCTCTTTTAAATTCCGATTCTAATACTGGATCCCCTATTTCTTCTAAATCGACTCCTGTTTCTTCTTCTATCACATCAGACAAATCTTCACCCTCATAGACGCTTTCAATGTATTCTTTCCACCTCTCTGCTCTCTCCTCTGCATTTAACAGTGGAATTCCCGTTGCACTCTTAATATTACCACCGTTGCTGTTAATGTCACCAAACGTTGTTTTGACTTTCCTGTATGCTGAGTCTGTCCTTCCGACAATCATATCTTTTTCGATGTCTTCAGATTTTTCCTGCAGCCATTTCGTCTTAGCTTCCCTGCAATTCCTATTTATTTCATTCCTCTGCGACTTGTATTGATGTATTCCTGATTTTCCCGGAACATGTTTGTACTTCCTCCTTTCATCAATCAACTGAAGTATTTCTTCTGTTACCCATAGTTTCTTCGCAGCTACCTTCTTTGTACCTATGTTTTCCTTCCCAACTTCTGTGATGGCCCTTTTTAGAGATGTCCACTCCTCTTCAACTGTATTGCCTACGGCGCTATTCCTTATTGCTGTATCTATAGCGTTAGAGAACTTCAAACGTATCTCGTCATTCCTTAGTACTTCCGTATCCCACTTCTTTGCGTATTGATTCTTCCTGACTAATGTCTTGAACTTCAGCCTACTCTTCATCACTACTCTATTGTGATCTGAGTCTATATTCTCCTGTAACCTTTTCTTCTACTCCTTCCCCTACAACTGCATTTCAGTCGCCCATGACTATTAGATTTTCGTCCCCCTTTACATACTGCATTACCCTTTCAATATCCTCATACACTTCCTCTATCTGTTCATCTTCAGCTTACGACGTCGGCATGTATACCTGAACTATCGTTGTCGGTGTTGGTCTGCTGTCGATTCTGATTAGAACAACCCGGTCACTGAACTGTTCACAGTAACACACCCTCTGCCCTACCTTCCTATTCATAACGAATCCTACACCTGTTATACCATTTTCTGCTGCTGTTGATATGACCCGATACTCATCTGACCAGAAATCCTTGTCTTCCTTCCACTTCACTTCACTGACCCCTACTATATCTAGATTGAGCCTTTGCATTTCCCTTTTCAGATTTTCTAGTTTCCCTACCACGTTCAAGCTTCTGACATTCCACGCCCCGACTCGTAGAACGTTATCCTTTCGTTGATTATTCAATCTTTTTCTCATGGTAACCTCCCCCTTGGCAGTCCCCTCCCGGAGATCCGAATGGGGGACTATTCCGGAATCTTTTGCCAATGGAGAGATCATCATGACACTTCTTCAATTACAGGCCACATGTCCTGTGGATACACGTTACGTGTCTTTAATGCAGTGGTTTCCATTGCCTTCTGAATCCTCATGTCGTTGATCATTGCTGATTCTTTCGCCGTTAGGGGCAATTTCCCACCCCTAGGACAAGAGAGTGCCCTGAACCTCTATCCGCTCCTCCGCCCTCTTTGACAAGGCCGTTGGCAGAATGAGGCTGACTTCTTATGCCGGAAGTCTTCGGCGGCCAATGCTGATTATTTATCAAAATTGTGGCAGTGGCGGGGATCGAAACCGGGACCGAAGACGTTTTGATTATGAACCAAAGACGCTACCTCTAGACCATAATGCACAGGTAGAATAACATTGGGGATAGGCTACACCCCTGTCTCACTTCCTTCTCAAACACTGCTTCCCTTTCATACTCCTTGACTCACGTAAGTGCCGTTTGGTACCTTTGCAAGCCGAAAATAGCTTTTCTTTCGCTGTATTTTATCCCTTCTAGCATCAGAATTACCAAGAGAGTATTATAATCAATATCTTCAAAACTTTTTATAATCAATATCTTCAAAACTTTTTTTCGAAGGCAGGTTTGCCTTTCCTAAGTCTTTCTTCTTAGAGAACTCGTAGTGTCAGTATTACCTCTCGTGATCCTAGATTTCTCCGGCATCCAAAATGACCTCCCCTCCTCCCACCCCCTCCCCCAGGCCCGATTCTACCTGTTTCTACATTCTTCTGTAGGGAAGTCGTGTTAGAATTTTGCAGCCGTGAATTATGAATCTGTTAGTTCGGTAATGTTCACACGTGTCAGCATCTGCATTCTTTGGGATTTGAATTATTACACTCTTCTTGGAAGTGTGAGGGTATTTCACCTATCTCATAAATACTGAAGAATGTAAATAACCATATTTTGTTTTCAAAGCAAACATTCTCTTTTAAGGTACAAATTTCGCTTGGTGTTTCTATAGGTCTTCCAAGCGCGTATCAGTACACATACGTTGCCGAAATAGTTTTCGGTGATCGCAATCTGTGGCAAGCTATAGCAGACGCTGATTGGTATTGTCAGACGCAGAGCTATCGACACACTGACCAGATGTGGACACATTAATCACAAGCGTCGACCCAGAAAAGCCAGCGAGAAGCACGCTCCAACTCTCCTTGGCCCCGTGTCGATATCCAATAGCAACCTGCAATCTTGTGTATACGCTTCATTTGCTGAGATCCAGTAGGCACGTTGTGACTCGTGAAGACGCTGTAGATCACAACGAGAAGTGATTATAAGGAGACTGAACTTTATAAACTTTTGGACTGAGACCATTTCAATTTTAACAGTTTTTAGTGTTCATGTAAACACACAGGCTATTAATAAATTTCGTAAAATTAACAAGAATCCATCCACATTTTTGGCTGTAAAATGTAAGTTACCTACTGTATCGCTCAAAATACTATACACAAATTAATTAGTGGCAATACCTGGTGTTCCTTGATATTGGTTTTGTGATGATATTGCTCTTAGAGGGAAGAGTGAGTGACAAGTTAATGCTTTGAGTAGATCCATAAAGCTGCGTCCATAAAGCTGCCCGGTCGGCGCTGATGTTGCGCTACGTGGTTGCAATAAGGATTCGAGTCCTGGTGCGGCACAGAAAGATGTCGCATATACGCGTTGAGATATTGTATGCACACTTATACGGTTAAATATTCTTCTGAAGCTCTCAAAGTTTTCAAGTAACTTACAGCACGACTAAATTATTCCGGTTTTCATCGGTGATCGATCATTTACTCTCCACACAGATTCAGTGACTAGAAGGACCAATTTCTAACCAGCTCTTTTTCTTTAACACTATAATTTACGGCTTACGCTGTAGCACATTGTCGACGCATCAAGAGCGCGTTAGCCAAATGGCACGGAAACACAAAACAGACAAATAAATGATTACAATTTCGAGAAAGGACTTCACAAATCGAGCAAGGCAATAACGCGTTGGCCCACCTCTGGCCCTTATGCAAGCAGTTATTCGGCTTGACATCGTGTAAAAGAGTCCTTGACTGTCCTCCAGAGAGACACTGTGCCAAATTCGACCCAACTGGGGCCTTAGATGGTAAAAATCCGATTGGAGGAGCCTGCCAATAATGCTCCATTTTGGGAGAGATCCCATCACCTTACTCGCAAAGCTACGGTTTGGCAAGCAAAAAGACAAGCAGTGTGCGGGCGGGCTTATTTTGCTGATGCAAAGGATTTCTCGCCAGGCAGGGCAACAAAACGGGTAGACGAATATCGTCGAAGTACCACTATCCTATAAGAAAGTGGCGGATGACAGCCAAAGGAGTTCTCCTATGAAAAGAAGTGGAACCCCAGACCATCACTCTTGGTTTTTGGGCCGCATTGCAGGCTACAGTCATGTTGGTGTCTTATCACTGCCCGACGCGTCTCGAGACACGTCTCTACATCTACATCCATACTCCGCAAGCCACCTGACGGTGTGTGGCGGAGGGTACCTTGAGTACCTCTATCGGTTCTCCCTTCTATTCCAGTCTCGTATTGTTCGTGGAAAGAAGGATTGTCGGTATGCCTCTGTGTGGGCTCTAATCTCTCTGATTTAATCCTCATGGTCTCTTCGCGAGATATACGTAGGAGGGAGCAACATACTGCTTGACTCCTCGATGAAGCTATGTTCTCGAAACTTCAACAAAAGCCCGTACCGAGCTACTGAGCGTCTCTCCTGCAGAGTTTACCACTGGAGTTTATCTATCATCTCCGTAACGCTTTCGCGATTACTAAATGATCCTGTAACGAAGCGCGCTGCTCTCCGTTGGATCTTCTCTATCTCTTCTATCAGCGCTATCTGGTACGTATCCCACACTGCTGAGCAGTATTCAAGCAGTGGGCGAACAAGCGTACTGTAACCTACTTCCTTTGTTTTCGGATTGCATTTCCTTAGGATTGTTCCAATGAATCTCAGTCCAGCATCTGCTTTACCGACGATCAACTTTATTTGGTCATTCCATTTTAAATCACTCCTAATGCGTACTCCCAGATAATTTATGGAATTAACTGCTTCCAGTTGCTGACCTGCTATATTGTAGCTAAATGATTAGACATCTTTCTTTCTATTTATTCGCAGCACATTACACTTGTCTACATTGAGTTTCAATTGCCATTCCCTGCACCATGCGTCAATTCGCTGCAGATCCTCCTGCATTTCAGTACTATTTTCCATTGTTACAACCTCTCGATATACCACAGCATCATCCGCAAAAAACCTTACTGAACTTCCGATGTCATCCACAAGATCATTTATGTATATTGTGAACAGCAACGGTCCTACGACACTCCACTGCGGCACACCTGAAATCGCTCTTACTTCGGAAGACTTCTCTCCATTGAGAATGACATGCTGCGTTCCGTTATCTAGGAACTCTTCAATCCATTCACACAATTGATCTGATAGTCCATGTGCTCTTACTTTGTTCATTAAACGACTGCGGGGAACTGTATCGAACGCCTTTTGTAAGTCAAGAAACACGGCATCTACATGGGAACCCGTGTCTATGGCCCTCTGAGTCTCGTGGACGAATAGCGCGGGCTGGGTTTCACACGATAGTCTTTTTCGAAACCCATGCTGATTCCTACAGAGTAGATTTCTAGTCTCCAGAAAAGTCTCAGGCCTGGAGTCTCACTGACTGGAGTAGAATTGTCTTCAACGATGAGTCCCATTTCGAACTGTGCCCCGAGGATCAGCGAAGACGTGTCTCGAGACACCCCAGTGAGCAGTGGGATACCAAGCAGACTGTCGCCCGCCATAAGGCCTGACAACCAGGGGTAATGGTCTGGGGCGCCATTTCTTTGAACAGGAGCCCTTTGGTTGTCATCCGAAGTGTTACGTCGACGATATTCTACGCCCACTTTTGTTGCCCGTCGTGGCAAAACCTTCTGGGCTCACGCTTCACCAAGATAATACCCTCCCACTCACAGTGCGAGTTTCTACCGCTTGTCTTCGTGCTTGCCAAACCCCACCTTGGCGAGCGAGGTCTCTGGATCTCTCCTCAATTGAGAATATGGGCAGGGGCCTACAACAGGCTTGGGATTTTGACGATTTAACGAGCCAACTGAACAGAATTTGGCACGATATGCATATGGGGAGGATACCCAGCAATAATCAGCGCTGAGCCAAACGTGTTGTTGACTTCCTGAGTTTGTGAAGCTCTTTCTCTTGAACACATCACCAAGGTTGTCTGAAACAGTACTCATTTGTTTGTCTACACACGTACATCCCATCTACCAATTTCCGTCCTATTCGAATAATTCTATCGTGGTGTCTTTCTTTATTAAAGTTTACGTAAAGGTTCGAATAATTTTTGAGAAATACAGTGTATAATTTCATACTGAACGACGTACGCTCAACAGGAAGGAAAATAACTTGGGGTTAATTAACTCACTATATATAAACAAGTTAGTTTCACAAACGCCCTATAATTATTCATAACCTTGTCAAGATAAAATACAGAAAAACAAGAGCTCATGTGGTGTTGATGGATTCTCTAACAGAGTTTTGAAGTGCTGTTCTAATTTAATAAGTGGAGTCCTTAGTGAAACATCTAATGCTACTCCGGTAAAGGGAATTTTTCCAGGCAGATTGAAATACGCATTTGTCAAACCTCTTTATAAGAAAGGGGACAAGAATGATTTAAATAATTATAGACCAGTCTCATTGCTGACTTCATTTTCTAAAATATTCGAAAAAAGTTATGTATTCGAGAGTGGTCTCACATTTAAGTGAAAATAATTTACTCAGCATATCACAGTTCGGATTCTGGAAGGGTTACTTGACTGAGAATGCTATCTACACATTTACCCATCAAATAGTACAAACCCTAAATAACAAATTATCGCCAGTTGGTATTTTTTGTGATCTTTCCAAGGCATTTGACTGTGTGGATCATGTCACACTCTTAGAAAAACTCAGGTTTTATGGAATTGAAGGTTATACACACAGCTGGTTTGAATCATACTTAACGAACAGAAAGCAAAAAGTTGTGCTGAATAACACAAATAATATTGGTAGGGTGGTAAATTCTAGTGAGTTACCACAAAGGGATTCTCACAGGGCTCAATTTTGGGTCCTCTACTGTTCCTTATTCATGTGAATGACCTCTCACATAACGTTCAGCAAGCAGAACTAGTACTCTTTGCAGATGACGTAAGTGTTATAATAAATCCCAGTCCAGAAAAAACAGCTGAAGATATTGTTAAGGATTTCTTTCAAAGAATTATTAAGTGGTTCTCATAAAACGGACTCCCCCTTAATTTTGAAAAAACTC
Organism: Schistocerca serialis cubense; assembly: GCF_023864345.2. NCBI lineage: Eukaryota > Metazoa > Arthropoda > Insecta > Orthoptera > Acrididae > Schistocerca > Schistocerca serialis. The sequence goes on from NC_064639.1 coordinate 153,011,075, forward strand.
AGTGTAGTCAGTTCTGTACAACGAATATAGTCACACCAACAATTGATGTAGCATATGAACAGGGCTCAGTTTACAGGGTAGATATCTCCAAATTTTTGGGTATTCACATTGATGACAACTTCAACTGGAAGATGCATATTACCGAGAATCTCAAACAATTAAGTTCGCCTTCTTTCGTTCTTCGTATAATCGCTAGCCTTCGTAATAAACAGATCACCTTCCTGACGTACTTTGCATATTTCCACTCAATAATGTGTTATGGAATAGTTTTCTGGGGTAACTCACCACTTACACATAAAGTATTCATTGCACAAAAGAGTGCAACGAGAATAATTTGTGGTGTTCATCGAAGGACGTCATGTAGGCACCTATTCAAGGAGTCAGGTATTTTAACTTCACCATCAGAGTATGAAATATATTAGCTAATGAAATTCGTTACAAATAATCCATCTCAATTCGCGAAGAACATTGATGTTCATACGTACAACACTAGAGAAAAAAATGACCTTCCCTATCCGTCACTGAAGCTGTCAGTTTCTCAAAAAGGAGTAAATTATTCAGCAACAAAAATCTTTGATCATTTGCCCAACAACATAAAGTTTCTGGCAGGTAGTAGATCAAGTTTTAAATTTAGCTTAAAATCATTTCTTTTGGACAAATCCTTCTATTCTATGGACGAGTTTCTGCTTCAGAATTGGTACAAAAAATTGTATCTCTAAATGTAGTTGCGCGTGTAGAACTAAAAATTTCAGTAATATTAATATTAGCACTATTCGAGTGTGTATATATATCTTGTATTCTGACTTGTTCCACATCATATCGATAAAATAATCGTGAAAAATGATCTACGGAACATGTTATAATTAAACTAAACTATTCCTGGCAGCTCGTAAAATAGACGCTGCGTCTTAGACCATAAAATAGTCATCACAAAACCACTATGTAACACTGATAAGAGTCTTATTTTTGGAGTCGGGTAATATCAGTTATGAAAACAATACTGTTATTTATTACAGACGCAACAGAAAAGTGATACTTTATAGGGTGCCGTTATTTCATTTCCACTCCTTGTCGTAGGTTGCTCACTGCTGATCACTTTGTAATTCTTACACTATCTTCTCACTGAGAATGTCATCAAATACAGATTCCATGGCTGAGAAGATGATTCGACCACTACCTGGGAATGTTTCCATACTATGACCATACAAAATTGTCCCTTTTAGTACGAAAACTAACTTACGTCACAAAAAATAATATGAAGAGTTTTCAGCCCTTACTGTGAACAACATATAACCACAGACAAGAAATACGTTATACACAAATGATGAAAGGTGGCTACACTGAGCCACTGCGCCAGAGATTGCGCCAAAGAGTATTATTAAGCCGCCTCCACAGTGCTTGTCGAGAGCTCGTAGAAGTCAGTGCCTGTTAAGAACTCGTAGCAGTCAGTGCCTGTCGAGGTCTCGTGGTAGTCTGTGCTGAGATGTTGTAGCAGAGAGTGTTTGTTGAGATGTGCTATTAGGCAGTGCTTGCTGAGATGTGATATTGGAGAGTTCTGGTTGAGATATAATGTAAGGATTAGAATGATTTTCATCAATATAAATGAGGTAATTAACTCAGTTTGTTTTTATTTTAGTGTCCTAAATAATGCGTCATTACAGGTTCAGTCAACAAAGCATCTGGCGTGTGTTCTTGTATTAGAGTGTAATTCTACTTTCCTTGAGCAATTATAGTATTTCTAATTTTCTTTTATCACGTCAGTATAATTGGCATTTAAAAATTCTTGTCTTGTTGGAGAAGAACCGTGCCAGATGTGTACGTTGAGTCACACTCCCACATACAGAACAATTATACTTATGCTTGGGTTTTGTAGGTTTTATAGTTGCTGGGGACTTAATTAATTAATTGTGTTAACGAAAAATTTCATTTCATTCTTCTTATTGTTCTTTGCAGTCAGATAGCGTAATAATACTAGTCAGGGCCAACCGATTACGAGACACAGCGTAATCGGACATACAGCTACTAAAAACTAAAAATATTTTCAATCTTATATTTAATTAAGCCCCCATGCAATGAAACCACAAGAAGTATCAGCTATGGCGGTAACCTCAGGGGCAGAAAAGGTGGGGAATGTGTGCTTTTAACAACAGAGTTCTGGTTGACGTTCGGAGAGCAGTCGCTGGAATTAGCTGTAGTCGCCAACTATCCAGGCGTGTTTGTCCAGGGCGCTTTGAGCTGGAATGACCACATAAATGCAGTCCTGGCAAATGTCGATACTAGAATGTGATTCATAAGAACATCAGAAAACGTGTATCTCACACATGTAGGGGACTGCATACAAAACTCTTTCTCAAAAAAATGTAATGTTCGTCGCTTGGGTTTCAAGCCAGGCAGGAACAACAGATGGTCTTGAGAAGAGGTAAAGAAAGCTTTGACGTTGTCACGGGTTGTCTGCAACTTCCGCGAGAGCGTCACAGGAATTCTCACAAACACAGAGGAAGACATTACACTGATGAGCCAAAATAATTATGCCCACCTGCTTAATAACTTGTTAATCCGTCTTTGAAACATCACTGATTCTGTGTATCGGGGATCCGACAGTTTATTGGTAAGTTTCTGGAGGTACGAGGCATTAGATGTCTACGCACAGGTCATGAAATTCGCGTAAATAACGGGCCACTGATTTGAGTACTCGGTGATGGCGCCCGATATCAACCCGGACAGATTTCGTAGGATTTACATCAGGCGAATTTGTTAGCCAAGACATTAATGTAAGTTCACTATATTGCTCCTCAAACCACTGTAGGACGGTTGTGGCTCCGAAAAGTGGACCATTATACTGCTGAGAGGTGACATCGCAGTCGGGAAAGATATCAAACGTGAAGAGATGCAGGTGGTTCTCGGCTGTCAGCGTATCCTCTATTACTACCACAAGTCCTGTACAAGCGCAGGCGAAAGTCTCCCATTGCATAATACTGTTCCCACCGGTCAGCTTTCATGTCACGCTGCACATTTCGAGCCGCCGTTCACCTCGATGACAGCGTCTGTGGGGACGGCCATCGACCTAGTGTAGCAAGCAAAACTGTGCCTCATGCGAAGATCCGACACGTTACCATCGATCGATGATCGAGTCCCGACGGTCCCATGCCCACTGCAGTCCTAACTGACCATGTCACTGGGTCAGCATGTGATCTGCTGCAGAGCTCCATGTTCAACAATGTACGATGAACAGTGTGTTCCGAAGCACTTGTGCGTGTACCAGCACTGTGCTCTTTCGGCACAGCAGACAAGCATGCAAACCCCACGTTCTGTGAAGAGTCGTGGAGGTGCAACTATTTCGCGCCTAACAGCTGTTTCACTGTCGCTCTACCTCTTTTCATAGAGATGCTCACGATAGTAGCGCGTGATTATGTGAGCAGCCTCCGTCTTCGAGATAGTCGCTCACAGACTCTGCTTGATAATAATCTGGGTTTGCCAAAATCGCTTATCTCAATGGATTTCCCCAATTGCTGACTCTATCTTCGCTAGGGTGATCCCCCATCCGTGTCTGATCCGCATACAAACTTTCGTTACCGCGTCACGTTTCAGCAACGCTCCAAGGTTGAATGGGATTTTCACTCTGCAGCAGAGTGTGCGCTGATATGAAACTTCCTGGCAGATTAAAACTGTGTACCCGACTGAGACTCGAACTCGGGACCTTTCCCTTTCGCGGGCAAGTGCTGTACCATCTGAGCTACCGAAGCACGACTCACGTCCGGTCTTCACAGTTTTACTTCTGCCAGTATCTCGTCTCCTATCTTCCAAACTTTACAGAAGCTCTCCTGCGAAACTTGCAGAAGTTGCAACGCTACCAGGTGGCATCCAACGTCGGGGTGGACAATGTTTATAATGTTTTGACTAATCAGCGTATATCATTCTTCGGGCCCAGAAGAATGTAAACAAATGGAGACGATGTGAGAAAGGCGATGTGGATCGCATAGAGCTTTAGACACAAAAATCGGAAGTCAACGTTCCAATGCAAGAAACATTACTTCCTCCGATGTAAGGTCAGAAAAGAGCTCTCTCCCTCCTCCCTCCCCCCCCCCCCCCTCTCTCTCTCTCTTTCTTTCCCAGCGCTTATATCGTTGTATGAGGTCAGCTGTCTTCATGATTTGGCAAATTCTATTACAATTTGAGATTTACGCTCGGATGCTCTTCCTGTCCCCGAAGTTGCTACATGCCCGCGAATCGCGTAAACTTAACTCTGTTCCAAGCACTATGAGACTTAACATCTGAGATCATCAGTCCCCTAGACATAGAACTACTTAAACCTAACTAACCTAAGGACATCACACATATCCATACCCGACGCAGGATTCGAACCTGCGACCGTAGCAGAAGCGCGGTTCCGGACTAAATCGCCTAGAACCGCTTGGCCACAGCGGCCGCCAACTTAACTCTGCGTGTTATTCTATTTCGTTTTTATGTATCGTATTTTCGGAAGCCAAATACTGACGACCAGACCAGGGGTTGCCTAAGTGACTGTGGAAAACCATCTATAAAAACTCTCAGGCTGCTGTGTCCCAGAAAAACGACTGTTATCCAACGCGAGAAACCAGGCCTGGTCCAACCCTCCGTCTCAGAAGCGATGAGTGACAAGCTACACTATCTCGTCATGTATTACATAACGACTACGAGCACTAAGACAGAGAAAACTGGGTGTGTAGCAGAGATGTACCAACATCATGGCTTCTTGTTTGCAGTCATAGTACAACTCGTACAAAATGGTAAGTGAGGTAGCGATTCGGTAATTCTTGTACTCTCCACTAGGCATCGTGACGTGACTAGCAGAGAACTGATGTAGTGTTGAAGAGACTCAAGCTACGGTCTGCTCATCTGTCAAAAAGTGTGCCAACCTTGAAAAACAATACATCATCACTGTCCTGTGAAAACTGTGTCAGCCGGCCGCGGTGGTCTAGCGGTTCTAGGCGCGCAGTCCGGAACCGCGCGACTGCTACGGTCGCAGGTTCGAATCCTGCCTCGGGCATGGATGTGTGTGATGTCCTTAGGTCAGTTAGGTTTAAGTAGTTCTAAGTTCTAGGGGACTGATGACCACAGTAGTTAAGTCCCATAGTGCTCAGAGCCATTTTGAACCAAAACTGTGTCAAGTGAATGTGCAGACACGACCACGACTTCTCAGTCTGTCCGTATGATACACGAAAGTCTTCTTCGTCTATATCTACATCGCTACTCTGCAATTCACACGTAAGCTCCTGGTAGAGCTTTCACCGAACGTTTTCAGAATATCTCTCTCTACTTTCGGATAGCACGTGGGAAAGTAAACACCTAGATCCTTTTGTTTCAGCTATGATTGATCTTACTTATTTACGATAGTAATTTATCACTCTTTAAGTGGGAGTCAACAAAATATTTTCGAATTTATTTGAAGTCGGTGTTTGAAATTTTGTGGTAAGATCTCGCTGTAATGAAGACGCCTATGTTCGATTTATAGCCACTGCTAGTTGCGTGTCGTATCTGTGACGATCTTTCTTCTACAAAATGAGTCGCCCTTCTTTGGAGCCGCTCCGGGTAGCTGTGTGGTCTCAGGCGCCTTGTCACCGTACGCGTGATTGCCCCCCGTCGAGGGTTCGATTCCTCCCTCGGGCATGGGTGTGTGTGCTGTCCTTAGCGAAAGTTAGTTTAAGTCCGAGTAAGTAGTGCGTAAGGCTAGGGACAGATGACCTCAGCAATTTGGTCCCATAGGAACTTACGACAACTTTCCAAGTTTCCTCCTTTGAGCTTTTTGATGTCCTCCGGCAGTCCTATGTGATAAGGATCCCATATCATGCAGCAGTACTCCAGAAGAGGTAGGAAAGGGGTAGTGTAGAGAGTCTGTTTAGTGGATTTATTGCATTTTCTAAGTGGTCTACCAATAACAAGCTGTCTCTGGTTCGCCATCCGTAGAACACACTCTATGCTCTACGTGATGGTTCCAATTTTAGTTGTCTGTAAGTGTAACCCGTAGGTATTGAAACACCGACTTCTAAATTTATGTGATTTATTGCGAAACCGAAATTTAACGGTGTGGTGTCATCGCCAGACACCACACTTGCTAGGTGGTAGCCTTTAAATCGGCCGTGGTCCGTTAGTATACGTCGGACCTGCGTGTCGCCACTATCAGTGATTGCAGACCGAGCGCCGCTACACGGCAGGTCTAGAGAGACTTCCTAGCACTCGCCCCAGTTGTACAACCGACTTTGCTAGCGATGGTTCACTGACAAAATACGCTCTCATTTGCCGAGACGATAGTTAGCATAGCCTTCAGCTACGTCATTTGCTACGACCTAGCAAGGCGCCAGTACCAGTTACTATTGATACTGTAATAATTTACCGTCAAGAGCGACGTTCACCATTAATGGATTAAAGTTAAGTATTCCACCAGCTACGTCCGTTTTTTCTAAATTCTAATTTCCTTGTCCTGTTCCAGACCTCACGCCAGCCTGCGTGAGCTAAAACGCATGCCTTTCGGCTTCCTCTATTAACCCGGTGTTGGCTCTCCTGCCAACCCACAACAAACGGATTGTAGATATCTTGTCTAAATCATTTTGCAATTGGTTTTGATCTTCCGATGACTGAAGTAGACAGTAAACGGCTTGTGAGAAATGTAGTATTAAGACTTCTTGGAATGGAATCAATTTGATATCCCCTGTTGACAGTACTCAATACCTCGTGTGGATAAAGGGCCGCTTGTGTTTCACAAGAACGATACATTTTGAATCCGTTCTGGTTATGTGTCGATAGATCATTCTCTTCATAGTACTCGAACACATTACATGTTCAGAAATCCTACATCTTCATTTGAACTGATCGGGGAGTTCCTTCAACACAGACATTGTGCTTCACAAACCAAATCGATAAAGAGGAATGGAGATTTGGACAGTGTACATCAGTTACCTAGTATTCCACTGACAGCCGTTGTAAAAGTTAGTAATAACGACTACTGGTGGTAGGGACTATATTACAGCCCATTGACAGTTCACGTGGAGAAACAGAGCTGATAGCTTAAAACTAGTCTTTAGCTCAAGTGATGTAACATCTGTACCTTGAGCTGACGCAATGACTAGAAATCGCCAACGGTTGCCATTATTGCTCACCTATGTAACCGTCAACCGGACTGCACGACTATATTACCTCAGTTCTGGCAAAATGTCGTAGAAATAATTCGGATTTATTTGCAAGTTAGCGCAAAGAATGACAGTTTGCCTTGGAGCAGCCGATTCATTTGTAACCGATCTCGCGCGTGCCCTAATTACGGAATGCATTAATACGGCACCATTAAGCGGCGCTCGAATTGCAGCCATTTGTCTTTCCGCGCGTGGCAGCCAACAGCGTATGTGCTTCATATGGTAATCAATCTGCCATTTAGCGGTTTCTAGGGACGCACTAACGAGCAACGGCGGCGAACAAGGGCCTGTCCCAAAATTTATGGCGGACCGAACGTCCGATCTCATGAGAGGAAAGCTTCGTAGCACGTATGAAGTTATTTAAAAGATACTGAACCTGACCGTTTTATAATGTGGGTACAAGCGGATAGTGTTAGAATTTTGCATTAGGCGAGTGTACACAGAGTTCGAAGTTCGAAATATTGAAAAAAATCATTGCTAAAATAACTGGAGCAAGGAAACGAGGGCTTCGTCACTATTGCTGATAAGAGGTGACTGTGATTTGTGAATGGATTAGTGCAACAGAATCAATCTGTATAAAGACATGGTGCCCCTACTTAATTTAGAGTGTACAGATTTTCTTGCAGCCCTTGATTTTGCCCTTTGAAATGTTTTACATTAATAACATGTCAAGTCGCGAAAGATAATCCTCTAAGATTTATAACCCTGTACGTTATATTTTCCATAAGTTTCAAATATGTGAAAATTGCGTGGCGATTAAACAAAAACGCAACGGAATAAGAAAATGGAGTCGGTTTTTGCACTAACTGCAGATGCAATTTATCGATCAGGTGGTTGGCCCGTTCTAACATTACCTGCCCCTGCAGTTACCCATTAACCAGACGTAATTTAAGTTGTGCATTTATTAGTGTTTGCTTATAATCCTCCCTAATGTCTAATTTTATGACCCTCAATAAGATTTTTGTCTTTCGAATGGGGCAGAAGTATGCCAACAGCTCGCTGAAATGTTGAAAGCCCTCTGGATCCAAATGGCAGCAAAAATATTTTCCAAATGGCATGTAAAACACTTGGTACTCGTCTGAACGGCGATGAAGAGTATAGGATAAATCCTACTTGACTTCTCAGCTAAAATTCGATCAACAGGAGGTTTCTTGTAATTTGAAACAATTAAATGTGTCAAAACTACGAAAAAGAATATTCTACGTGAAAAGTTTATGTTAATAAATTGTACATCGGTCTGTGTTACAACTGGTCACCACCTAATCACACCTTCGGCGTGGGCACGGTCAGCTTTCTATTTTCAAATGGGAACGCTCCATTTTATTTCATACTCGGATTATACGTCAAAAAATATGTACGGTTTACTTAAATCATTGTTTCCTATTCGTGGTAGATGGCACTGTAATCGACATATACAGCCACGCTCATAAATTAAGGATAATGCTGATACATGGTGAAACAACGCTCTGGCGGGCGGTTTGCGGGTTTAAATCACCTCGGGGTATGGCAATGCTGAGCATTTGATCTGCGGTCGTCGCACGTCGCACGGTGGCGCTGGCAGCAGTCCACATGCGCAGAGGAGTGTTGGTGCATGTCAGAGTACGGTGCAGCGAGTAAGTGTGCAGACGTTTTCAGAAGTGCTAATGGTGACTGTGTATTGAAAATGGCTCAAAGAACAAATATTGATGACGTTATGAGGGGTAGAATACTAGGGCGACTGGAGGCTGGTCAAACACAGGAGGTCGTAGCTCCGCCCTCCGTGTGCCACAAAGTGTGATCTGAAGATTATGGTAACGATTCCAGTAGCTAGGAAGGGAGTCCTGGCTCTTCTGCACGGGACGTCCACAGTGTACAAGACCACAAGAGGACCGATATCTCACCGTCAGTGCCCGCAGACGGCCATGGAGTACTGCAAGTAGCCTTGCTCGACACCTTACCGCAGCCACTGGAACAGTAGTCTCCAGACACTCTGTCTACAGACGACTAAACAGACACCCGGAGACTTACAAGGTGCATTCCACTGACCCCTGGTTACAACAGAGCCCGTAAAGACTGGTTTCAAGAACAAGTACATGGTCATTGGAACAGTGATCCCACGTTATGTTCACGGGCGTGTCCAGGTACAGTCAGAACAGTGATTCTCGCCGGGTTTCCATCTGACGTTAACCAGGGACCAGATAAATGGAAATGCCGTGTGGCTAGGGCCTCCCGTCGGGTAGACCGTTTGCCTGGTGCTAGTCTTTCGAGGTGACGCCACTTCGGCGACCTGCGTGTCCATGGAGATGAAATGATTAAGATAAGGACAAAACAACACCCAGTCCCTGAGCGGAGAAAATCTCCGACCGAGCCGGGAATTGAACCCGAGCCGTTAGGTATGACGTTCCGTCGTGCTGACCAATCAGCTACCAGGGGCTGACAGGAACCAGATACCAACCCCTTAATGTCCTTGAAAGGGACCTGTATGGATGTCGTGTTTTGATCATGTGGGGTGGGATTATGATTGGTGCACGTACACCCCTTCATGTCTTCGACAGAGGAACTGTAACAGGTCAGGTGTATCGGGACGTTATTTTACACCAGTACGTCCACCTGATGATGGTCGAAGTAGAGAGGATATAAAATGTAGACTGGCAATGGCAAGGAAAGCGTTTCAGAATAAGAGCAATTTGTTAACGTCGAGTATAGATTTAAGTCTCAGGAAGTCGTTTCTGAAAGTATTTGTATGGAGTGTAGCCATGTATGGAAGTGAAACATGGACAATAAATAGTTTGGACAAGAAGAGAATAGAAGCTTTTGAAATGTGGTGCTACAGAAGAATGCTGAAGATTAGATGGGTAGATCACATAACTAATGAGGAGGTACTGAATAGAATTGGGGAGAAGAGGAGTTTGTGGCACAAGTTGACTAGAAGGGATCGGTTGGTAGGACGTGTTCTGAGGCATCAAGGGATCACCAATATAGTACTGGAGGGCAGCGTGGAGGGTAAAAATCGTAGAGGGAGACCAAGAGATGAATACACTAAGCAGGTTCGGAAGGATGTAGGCCGCAGTACGTACTGGGAAATCTAGCAGCTTGCACAGGATAGAGTAGCATGGAGAGCTGCATCAAACCAGTCTCAGGACTGAAGACCACAACAACAATAACAACAACAACATGTCCGCCTTTTCAGAGGTGCAGTGGGTCCCACCTTCCTCCTGACGGATGATAACGCACGGCCCCACCGAGCTGCCATTGTGGAGGAGTACTTAGGAGATATCAGGTGAATGGTCTGCCTGATCTCCAGACCCTATCGAGTACGTCTGGGATACTCTCGGTCGACGTATCGTTGCACGCCTTCAAACCTCTAGGACACTTCAGGAGCTCAGAGAGGCACTGTTGCAAGAATGGGAGGCTATACCATAGCAGCTGCTATACCACCTCATCCAGAGTATGCCAACCCGCTGTGCAGCCTGTGTACGTGTGCATGGGGATCATTTCCCATATTGATGTCAGGGCACATGCGCAGGAAACAATAGCGTTTTGCAGCACATGTGTTTCGGGTCGGTTTTCTGAACTTATCAGTAATTCCGTGGACTTACAGGTCTGTGTCGTGTGTGCTCTCTATGTGCCTATGCTATTAGCGCCAGTTTTGTGTAGTGCCACGTTGTGTGGCACCACATTTGCAATTATCCTTAATTTATGAGCGTGAGTGTATATCGACAAATATCACGTGTGCCTGTTGGTTCAATTAAGAACCGAACATTTTATCCTACATTACATCTATGATGCAAACTTCAGGCTGTTTCTTCTACCGGTTGATATTGATGTTCAAACGGCACTTTTCTGTTGCAAATGTGCAGTACAGAGAAGAGGCTAGGCACAGACATTTCGGGCAATAAGACTACTCATATGGTAACGTAATCTTCTGTTCCCTAGAGGTTGATTCTGGTTAGCCCCCAAAGCGATCGAAATTCTTGATTTCGGCAGGTCACTCTTCTAGCCGCAACATCAGGGTGACTGATTTCGGCGTGTTTTTCTATCCCTCCGCCCTACTCTCTCGCTGGGCACTACACGGAATACAAACCACAATCGTTGTAATAAGTTAAAATATTCATGAAATGACAGTGACAGGTGCACATGACTTGGATTCTCATCGAAATCAAGCACTCCACTGTCGAGAGCCAAGGGGACTCACCGAAATCGAGGACTCCAATGGCGAGAGGCACGGGGACTGATTGATATCAAACATCCCTATAGAAAACTATTACATCCACGTCGCTGTTCCTCGACCATGCTAATGTGGTTTCTAAACAGTCACTGAAACGGCTAACCATACTGTTCCGTACAATGAACTCTGAGAAACTAAACCAAATTTCGAACATAAATTTTAACCGTTAGGAGAAAACGTTCTAAAGCCATGATCGCATAAACATTTCTTCATTTCCAACAACCGGTTTCGACAGAATTTTCTGTCAGCTTAGTGTCTTCAAAATTTTTGTGTCAAAACGGGTTCAAGAGGTTCCAATTCACAATGAAAATGTTTTATAATAAAAACTTTTGAAGACCTGAAGATAACAGAAAAGTCTGCCAAAACCTGTTATTGAAAATATAGAAATATTTATGCGAGCTCGGCTTTATAAAGTTTTTCACCAAGTAAAGCAGATCAGTCCCTCTCATTTCTCCACATGAGAAAATTCGGTTAACCGTTAGAATACAAAGTTTTAGAATACAAAGGTAGGCTTACATTTACATCGTAAATGGAATGTAGAATCAAATGCGTCGGTGCTTGACAGTAAAAAACAGGGGCATTTGATTTTTGTCGATTACAGGGCCACCTATCAAGAATGAAAACCAATGGTTTGAGTAAACAGTACGTATTTTTAAGCGTAAAATCCAAATAACCAATATGGTCCTATTTGAAAATACTAAGCTGATTCCTCCCACGCAGGAGATGTGGTTACGAGGTGCTCAGCTGTAACACAGACAGATCTCCTCTTAACTGATGAAAATGCTTTACCTAAAACAGTTTTTTGCACAATACTCATTTTCAAGATAAGTAGTTGTTTAAAGTTAAGAGAAACACCCTATAGATGTGAACTGTTTCCGTTCTCAGTCTCTAGTCAAATGATCTTTGACCCTGTTTTCCATTACGAATTAAATTTATTGGTACTTACGTTAACATTTTCAGTATGAGTAACTTTTTTTCCATGAACCGGAACCAGCTGTCTGTAAGTTTCAGCAACTACCTGCCACTTCACGTGCAGAAAACAAATCGCAGACCGAACCTCGTTGGGATTTACAGTCGAGTGGGCCATTGGGAATACACATTTACGACGCATAAAACAGTTCGTAGAGTAATTATTAATTTCATTTGCGAATAAAATCACTGCATTTGCATTGTTATTAGAAATTGCTTTCTGGAAGTTACTTATTCATTAACTGAAGGGATGGAGTTGTTCACTATACAGGGTGGTCCATTGATCGTGACCGGGACAAATATCTCACGAAATAAGAGCCAAACGAAAAAACTACAAAGAACGAAACTTGTCTAACTTGAAGGGGGAAACCAGATGGCGCTATGGTTGGCCCGCTAGATGGCGCTGCCATAGGTCACACAGATATCAACTGCGATTTTTTAAATATGAACCCCCATTTTTATTACTTATTCGTGTAAGTACGTAAAGAAATATGAATGTTTTAGTTGGACTTCTTTTTTCGCTTTGTGATAGATGACGCTGTAATAGTCGCAAACGTATAAGAACGTGGTATCACGTAACATTCCGCCAGTGCGGACGGTATTTGCTTTGTGATACAATACCGATGGTAAAAAGGACTGTTTACCAATTGCGGCATTATTTTTGTGGACGATTTTGTATCCATGGCTAGAAAAGACACTGAGTCCGCATGCTCGTGTACGCCGAGTATCGATACAGACTCTGGATGAGAGATACTCGAGGTATCTAGCATCGCTAATGTTGGAAGGACTTGGAAAAAGGAGAAAAAATTTCCATAAAACGGCTGGTCTGACGCGAATACTGCTTTGTGTGTTTTTTGATGGGGGGAGGGGGGGGGGGGGGGAGGGGCCTCTTATATACCTAACCAATACACACCGTACTGTCCTACGTATTACCGATCTTGCTTTATTTCGGACATTGCCTATAGCAAAGAATGGTCCCATTTACCGACGACATCTGCTGTGCTCAGGCGTTTGTTCTCCACTCACTGCAAAGTTCGTGACTATCGTTGCCGACCACTCGGAAACGTCTTGGTGTTCAGATGTTGACTTTTCTAGCGATGGTACACATTATTTCTGTCTACAGCGCCAGACAGGAAACTCACTGATGGAAACTTGTGTTTCAGAAAGCAGCAAACGATGCTTTGTCTTGAGGACAGTTTAAGGGCCGGCCGGTGTGGCCGAGCGGTTCTAGGCACTTCAGTCTAGAACCGCTCGACCACTACGGCCGCAGGTTCGAATCCAGCCTCGGGCATGGATGTGTGTGATGTCCTTAGGTTAGTTAGGTTTAAGTAGTTCTAAGTTCTAGGGGACTGAAGACCTCAGATGTTAAGTCCCATGGTGCTCAGAGCCATTTGAACCATCTTCTGACAGTTTAAGAGTGTTATTTAATTCTGAAAATGTCTGATTTTGTACTGAAAGTAGGGAGCTGGAAATGGAATCATAAACCAGAATGTGTGCTGGTGTGAAACATACTGGCAGATTAAAAAGGTGTGCCAAGCCAGGACTCGAACTCGGAATCTTTACCTTTCATCTTCAAAATTTCACGCAAGTCCCTCGAATATCTTGGGGGAATGGGACGCTGAGATAAAGGAGGGCAGAAGTGCTGGTGCAAGAAGCTATATGGATGGGTGGTGAGTCGTGTATGAGTAGCTCATTCGGTGGAGTTTTTGCCTGAGAAAAGCAGCGGTTCCAAGTAGGCTTGGTTGTCGGCCACACTGTTTTATTCTGTCAGAAAGAGCGCATCAGATATGTCCTTACACCTAATAGTATATCCCTATGCAATACACCACGTTTTAGGAACAGAAATGTTCAGCTAATCGTCATATCTCTCGTGGTTTTTTCAAATATTTTACTTCTGACGCAAAATTTTAAATCACCATATTCTCGTATTTTTACGTTACTTTTTAACTGCTTGACAGTACGATGTAAAAATTTTAACGAAGGACTCTATCGTCCAAAGTTTGCTTGACGATTGCTTTCCGATCTACACTTAATTGTATGCTTTTCTTTAATGGCAAATTAATTTGCCGAAACTAGTCAAAAAGTAAATCTGATGAAAATTTGATCAACTGACGACTATTTCTATTCTTAAAACGTGCTTCTCAGCTGCTGATTGACAGCCATGAATAACATTTTCAATATTACACTATATTTAAATGCTCCAAAACATTAAGCACGACAAAATGCACACAGATACCCACTTCTTATATACGCCCTCTATTGCATGTCTTAGTCGAAGATGTGTGTGGTGCCTCTTTCTTATTTCATAGTCAGTCTTAACCTGCTGTGTGACTCCTGGCTTATGAAATGTGAACGGGCTCTACATGCAGGTAGAGGGAAGCAGCGATTGGTGCGATGGAGCGAGGGGTTGTAAGAGGAGCTAATGGAGTTCAGAGGGAGTAGTGCAGATGAGATGCACGTGGCATCGCGGGGAGCGCTGCGCTCCGGTAACCGGATTCAGTGTTTCTGAGACGCAGCGCTGCGTAATAAATTGCGTTTGGTCCGGGACCAGAGACAGCTTCGTGCGGGCGTGTATTTCTGTGCGAGACTCGGTAGCGAGAGCTCGCTTCGGGCTATCGAACTCCAAATTAATATCGAGTAATACAAGGAGCTCACGCAGTTCTGAGACGAGAGGATTCGACTGCATCATGCTGCTACCCATCCCGCTGTAGGAAAGCTCGGAGGAAGCGCTGCTAACCGTAAACCTGCACTGGTACACAGGAAGAATAATCGGCAAATTATAGTTTTGTTTTTGGCACAATAGATGGAGAAAAACTTCTTATCAAGAAACTGAGAGAAATTATTCCTGCTCACCTATTCTCGGCATCACCATATTGTTCGGGCCACCCTCCACTTTAACAGCTGTTCGAATGTGGAATATGTAAATGACGTACCTACTGTGAGTCGTTTGCATTATTTGGAATGTTTTCTAACTCGTCATTTACATGACACTAGTAAAATTAGAGCCACACAAGAATTTCGCAGTTTACTATAAGTGTTAGCTCATTTTTGTAATGAAATGTAGCTCGTGATAGCGTTGAGCTCCAGCCTACCACTTTATAAATAAAGGAAGAGTGATGCGGTACAGAAAATATAAGGTCGCAAAGGATTGTTATAGACCCTGTAAAAGATTGCGCCAAGTAAGGCTGATATACATACAAAATTATTGCGTATTCTTCATAAACGGCATTTTTCATGAATACTGTATTAACATGACAATCAAGATCCGCTCATCGCGGTAACGTAAGAGTGAGTAGTCAGTTGCCCTCTTAGTTACACAGGAATATATCCTAAGTGGTTTCTTTTGGTGATATGTTATAATACAGCATCACCGGTCTTTTGCGGTCTAACTGTAATGCACTTTGAGGGTGTGGCCGTTGGACTTGGGAGTCCCATACCACCCTCCGACGGTGACAGTATATCAGTCAATTTGGCCTAGTGTGGGCGGTTGGGATGGGTGGGTGTTGCCCGGGGGGTGGGGGGGCTGGTCTCGTTTTTGCATCCAAGGTGGGCGTGCGGGGCCTGTCATTAGCCATAGTCGGATTCCTGTAGGATGTTTGGGGGAACCGTACGTCGATGCCAATGGTGTGTAAGCGTGGTCCCAGCATGGCGTAACCCATGGACGGTGTAACGCGGGGCTTCTGCTTTGTGGTGTGTAAGCGTGGTCCCAGCATGGCATAACCCATGGACGGTGTAGCACGGGGCTTCTGCTTTTACACTCATCCGACGAGCATTTGCAAAGAGTGGTAACCCTTGTGTGTAAAGTAATGATTAAGTTTCGACTGCACGTCTTGGTTTTCAACAAGATACTATTTGAAGCGTCTGCAGGCGCAACCGACTGCGAGAAAGCAGCATTATCGGACGCACTCTCTGTTCCGTGAACAAAGACAGCTTAGGTTCGATGTTAACCATTGTGAAAAGATATAGTCTAGCTTTTGATCTTAATGAGTATGGGCGATCGTATTACGACTTAAGAGAGAAGGCATTGTTACGAGACCGCCATCTTTAACTGAAAGGCATTTTCTGGTTTTGTGCGAGGGTTTCGTGCGAGAATAATAAACCAATAAACCAATTTTTCGACAGCATAAAGAAGGTGTGCGTTGCGTATATTATTCTCGATATTATGGTTTCACATTTTCAAATATTTGTGCTTGCCTAGGAGACATTTCTTTGGACTGTGGAAGCTCGAACCTGCAAACTCTATATCGTTCTTAATTTAAAGACTTTTAAACAAATCCAGTACGACGGACAGGCTTCCATAGAAAGAAGAATTGGACCATAGTTAACGTAGACTAAGATTTCTATATATTCAGGAGGCAGATCGACGACCCTCAGAGCATCGGGTACAGCTTACAGCCAGCGTGCAGCAGCAGATCTCTAGTCTATCATGTACAATACCCTGAATATAAACTTCGAGTCTATCATGTACAATACCCTGAATATAAACTTCGTCTAGTGAGATCTGTTTGGTTATTTATTTCAAAGACTTGAACTCGTTTCTTAGAGAGACTGAATACTAAAGAACTAATTCCTTGTATCAGTAATAGTAGTAATAATAATTAAATCAAAGCAGTAATTAAATGAATAATAATAATTATTATAATAATAATAAAAGCAGTTCATCGAGGACACATTTTGTCTCTGAACGGAAATTTTCAACACAGATCTCCATGCAATAACTGGGTTCAGGGTGAAACAATCACTCCTTTCATGAATCGTTACATCTCAGTAAAATTATAACAATTTACCTTTCACGTGAGTGGGAGTTACAAGCTATGACACAAAACCTAAGAGCTAGCTGTCGCCATCAACCAATGAACAAAATATCAAAGACACACTTGAGTTGGATGAAACTGCTGAAGTACTATCATTCAAATATTTAAAGAGTTCTAACATTACTCAAAGCGGGTTTTGTAGTGTAAAGGAAACATTTGAGAATGTCTTGCTCTTCGCTCCACTTCGATACTCTTCATGATTAAAATGCTGGCTGATGAATTCACTAATATAAAACGTGTTTGTATTCTGACATTTGAGAAGGAAGGCATGGAAAATGGGAAAAAAAAATCAAATCACATCCTACACCGAAGCAGAGAGTAATACTAACATCTGAGGCAGCGACGAGAAAACGTAACAGTTAATGTCATACTTTATTTAGTCTGTAACGTTCTACCTGAACAAACTTTAGATCTCCAAACGACGTACTGGAACCCGTAGTGGACTGTCGAAGTATGTCAAGCGCAAATATTGATAGATTAACTGAGATTACAAGCGAGTGAAAAATTGAAAATGGTGTGCAGTGTCACTAAGCTTTCATTAATAAGCAAATCGGAAATATAGATGGAAATTCTATGAATATAAAATCAGTATGCTATTGAAATAGTGAGTGCCTGCATGCTGTAACCGGTAATTCTTAAGTCGATAACAAAGAACAGTCTTATAGAAAATATGTAACACTCGTAGGAGTTTGTGTTGAACTTAAGTTAAGCAAATATTACGTATGTGGTGACAGTTTTATTTCGCCATGCTGTCGGAAAGATGCTTTACGTTAAGCAAATTTATTCATTGTTAAAAATAGCTGCTTGTAATTAGCAACAAAATGCAACTTCCTTATGTGCAGGAATGTTGTAGCTCCAATATAATTAAAAAGAGAAGAATACTCATGGGTGAGATTTCTCTATAGAAACAGGTTTTTTTTTTCGAGACCCTTCAGGTCGTCTGTGCCAACCTCTTCATCAAAGAGTAGCACTTGTAACGTTATTTGTCAGTTATATTCCAGTCTCTGTCGTTGCCTGTACTATTGCACTGACCTCTATGACGTATTCCAGCGATAGATACCATCTTTTGCAGCTAGTCTACTTCTAGTTCTGACCTTCCATCGTCCGATACCCGTTATTTTGTTTCCATGCCAGCATTGTTCCTTAACTTCACCTACAACGTGGTCCCCCACTTCAACGTTTATTTATAATCTCATTTCTGCTACTCCGCATGAGTTCCCTATTTTTTCGGTTTACTTCCAATTTGTACTCTGTGCTCAATGAAATGTTCATTCCATTCAACAAGTGCTGTAATCCTTCCTCAAATTGAACTGAGGGTGACTGTGTCATCAGCGATACATATTGTACCGAATTTTCACTCAACAACTAAATTTTTCTTTTAGTTACGTCACTGATTTTTGGGGAACATGTTGAATAGTAGGAGAGAAAGACCTTTACTCCGCTTTACGCACTATTGTAATCTGAGCACTTCTTCCAATCATATTGCCACATCCTGTTTCATCTACATACTGTAAATTAATCGCCTTCCCTACAATTTATATGTATTTTTCCGATGATTTCAAACATCTTGCACCGTTTTACGTTGTCGAATAGTTTTTTCTAGATCGACACATCCTGTGAATGTGTCCTAATTTTCATGTCTTGTATTCACTGTTACGCTTAATGCTAGAACTGACTGTCTGGGCCGTTTACCGTTACCAAAGACAAACTAATCGTCATATTACATGTTCTCCATTTTCTTTGCTATTGCTGCTGGTGGTGGTGGTGAATTCCTATGGCACCAAACTGCTGAGGTCATCAGACCCTAGGGTTACACACTACGTAATCTAAATTAAACTAACTTGCGCTAAGGACAACACACACACACACACACACACATGAGCCCGAGAGGGAGGACTCGAACCTCCGTCGGGGGCAGCCGCGCGAACCGTTCCAAGGCGCCTGGGACCACGTGACTACCCCGCGCGGCCTTTTCTATTGCACTATTTTACTTTTTGTCAGTAACTTGAATGCATGAGCTGTTAAGCTGATTATACGAGAGTTCTAGCGCTTTTCTGTCCTTGCTGTCTCCGGCATTGCGTGAATGATATTCTTCCGAAAGTCTGACGGTTTGTCGCCAATCTGATAAGCTCCACACACGAAGTTGAATGATCATTTGGTCACCACCAGTGATCTTAGAAACTCCGAAGGGGGCTCATCTACACTTTCTGCATTGTTTGTGTGTCTTTTAAACGTTGGTCAAACTCTGTCTTTAGTACTCGATTCCCGATGTTTTCAAAATCGATACCCATTTATTCTAGCATCACGTCATTGCCCCTCCTCGTAAAAGACCTGAATGTACTGTTTACACATATCCGCTCTGTCCTTTGCATTCATCAATGAAATTCCTATACTAAGATGGTATCTGTTCTTTCGGACATGTCCGAAAGAACAGAGACCATCGGTGACCATGCAGCTCGTTAGAATGAAATTATAATGAAATGAACATCCTTAGCTGCTTACAGGCGTTGACATACGTCAACGGGGACAGATGAAAATGTGTGCACCGACCGGGACTCTAACCCGGGATCTCCTGCCTACATGGCAGACTCTCTATCCACCTGAGCCACCGAGGACACATAGGATAGCGCGACTGCAGGGATTTATCTCTGGCACGCCTCCAGCCAACCCATCCCGGGCTCGAGTCCCGGTCGGGGCACACATTTTTATCTGTCCCCGTTGTATGTCAACGCCTGTAAGCAGCTAAGGGTGTTCTGTTCATTGTAATTTCAATGATATTTCTGTTGCAGTCTCAATGTAGATATGTTTGCTTTTTACACTGAAGAACCAAAGGAACAGGTACATCTGCGCAATATCATGCAGGGCCCCAGCGAGCATGCAGAACTGCCGCAGCACGACGTGGCATGGACTCGACTGATGTCTGAATCCTGTGGAACTGTCCATAAATCCGTAAGCGTACCAGGGTTTGATCTCTTCTGAACAGCACGCTGCAAGGCATCCTAGATATGCTCAACAGTGTTCATGTCTGGGGAGTTTGGTGGCCAGAGGAAGTGCTGAAACTCAGAAGACTGTTCCTGGAGTTACTCTGTAGCAGTTCTGGACGTGCGGAGGGAGGGGTGTCACTTTGTCCTGCTGGAATTGCCCAAGTCCGTCGGAATGCACAATGGGCGCGAATTGATGCAGGTGATCAGACAGGATGCTTACGTACGTGTCACTTGTCAGAGTCGTATATAGACGTATCAGAGGTCCCATATCACACCAAGTGAACACGCCCCACAGCATCACAGAGCCTCCACCAGCTTGAAAAGTCTCCTGTTTGCATGCAGGGTCCATGGATTCATTAGGTTGTCTCCATACCCGTAAATGTCCATCCACTCGATACAATTTGAAACGAGACTCGTCCGACTAGGCAACATGTTTCCAGTCATCAACAGTCCAATGTCGGTGTTTACGGGCCCAGGCGAGGCGTAATGCTTTGTGTCGTGCACTCATCAAGGATACAAGAGTGGGCCTTCGGCTCTGAAAGCCCATGCCGATGATGTTCCGTGGAACGGTTCGCACGCTGACAATTGTTAATGGCCCATCACTGAAATCTGCAGCAATCTGCGGAAGCGTTGCATCTCTATCAGATTGAACTTTTCTCTTCAGTCGTCGTTGATCCCGTTCTTGCTGGATCTTTTTCCGACAAGAGAGAAGTCGGAGATTTGATGTTTTACCGGTTTCCTGATATTCACGGTACACTCGTGAAGTGGCCTTCCAGAATATCCCCACTTCATCGCTACCTAGGAGGTACTGCCCCCCACCGCTCATGCGCGGGCCATAACACCACATTCAGACTGACCTAAATCTAGATAACCTGACACTGTATCTCCGGTAATCGATCTAACAACTGATATAGGCGTTGCCGACGGCATTGACATATTTTGCCTCTTTACATATCTCTGTATTCGAGTACACATGCCTATACCACTTTCTTTGGCACTTCAATGTATTTCACCGAACATTAATTTACCTTTTTTCTATGTTGGCTCTTTCCTTCCGATGACCATTTCCTTTTCAAATTCTTGAGGTTTCCTTCAGATATTTCGCTTTAGTTTCCCTTGTACTTCCTACTGATTGCATTCCTAAGTGACAAGAATTGCTGCGTTTCTTTCTTCCCCTTAAAATTTTTGATTGCTTCTTTCGCAAGCCAGCTGTAGAATTCATTGTTGCAATAACGAGAGCCTCAGAAAAATTCAAAGGCGCATCGTCGTCTCGCACCACTTTCGTATCACACTCTTTGTCACACTGATTCTCCTTGTCTATTCTCTAGAACTACAGCCTACTCATTATCTCTCTTAAATTTTGATCTGACTCTACATCAGACACTAGATATCCCTTCCAATCCAGCATCTGAAATCAAAATATCTGTCTCACCGTGATGTAATCCAGCCGGAATCTTCTCATAACTTCAGACTTTTTCCAACTGTACTTCCTCCTTTCGTGATTTTTGAACAACTTATTTGCTGTTTGTAACTGAAATTTACTGCTTAAATTAAGGAATCTTTCTCCTCTCTCGTTCCAACTGCTCATAGTTTTCTGGAACCTGTCTTCAATTGCTTGTCCTGCTTCTGTGTTTTAATCTCCAATGATTGTTTAATTTTCATCTTCCTTTACGATCTAAGTCACCCACTCAGTGTCCTCAAACATACTATGTACATTTTCATCTTGTTTTTAAAAGCTGTTTAATTTCTAGTAAGCTGACATATAATACGTTACCGATTACGGTCGTCATCGACAATCTTGGGACAATAACTAAACAATAGTTTACTCTTAAGCATAATGAGAAAACAACAATGTGAACGAGATCCTCCTTAAATTACTCAGGTTTAAGTAGTTCTAAGTTCTAGGGGACTGATGATGACCTCAGATGTTAAGTCAAATAGTGCTCAGGGCCATTTGAACCATTTGAACCCTATGTCACCCACTTAAGTGTGATTTGCAGAGTATTGATGTATGTAGATCTGTTTGCGACTTCGACATGTTGTTCATATTTGTTATGTTTGTGTTTTGCTTATGATAAGGATAATGCTGTAGCGAAACTGTTCCCAGTAATACACTCCTCGCGCTAGGTTCCTATTCATAACGAATCCTACTCTTGGTACTCTACTTCCTGATCTCCTTTTTTTTTAACTATTGGATTTTTGTTTCATGAGGTTCAAGCCAATAGACATTAGTAACAACTGTAAGCTTTGACTGTCATCTGTGTATTGCAATCTCCGGTTCATAGTATGTTACCGTTTCCAATGATTTTCATTTCTTCATGGGCACTTTCTCCTTGTTAGTTCCCTCCAGCAGATCCGAATAGGTAACTAATCCGAAATATTTGACTCTGGAGCGATCATCACGACCTTTTTTTCAGTTACAGGACGCATTTCCTTTGGGTACAGAAGGTGTGTCTTTAAAACAGCGGTTCCCGTTGCCTTCCGCTTCCGTATGCTGATAATCTTTTTATTCAAAATTTAAGTCGAGGCCAGAATGCAACCCGAGACGCTGGACGTTTTGATTCCTAGCCAAGACCACGTGTATGGGATGAAAGATTTCTTTTACAAGGTGAAACATTTAAAAATCAATGAACCGCATTTTCATGAAACGTACGGAAAATAACACCATTCAGAATTCATCACTACATTATTTCAGGTATAATTTCCTGTTATCTGAAATTTCGTAGATACGTGTCGTATCAATTGATTTTACAGCATAGTCAAACTAAAAGCGGTTTCTATCTTTTTTCTGGGTTTTTCGTGCACCCATGTAATCTCTACATGCGGAAATACTGACGTTTCTTAAATTTTTGTGGGAGTACACAGTTGCAGAGAGGTATCCTAAATTACGACATTGTGTGATGTAAGTAAAAGGAAAATCATTTGTTGTTGAAACATAACCATCCATTTTCGTGTAAGCATACATTTTGTACTCTGTAACGTACATTGAACAAGTGTACGAGTTACTACACGTTCCGTTTCTAAGAGTTCGTCACATTGCCAATTAAGGCTACCTATGTAGCTGAGACTGCAGTGAAAGAGAAAAGAAAAATGACCTTGAGTATGATGCGGTTGTCAGCTATTAAGGATGGGAACCGTAATGGAGTTAAGCCCTTTAGCCAATTAACCTTGTTAGGAGGAAACCCAGATACTCGACACATACACGGATATTCAGTTCAGCTCTTCGTTCGAAACACTGACAAGGACAACTTCTTCCTGGTAGTTCGGGAAAGTACGAAATGAAAAATCATATTTAGTAATAAGGTTTACTCATTTGTGTGCATGAGCACGCAATTAAAGTAACGACTGCGAAATTTGTACAAATATCATAACAATTGTTCTATTATTATACTGTATACAATGTAGCATCGTTTTCCATGTATGTAGCAACAGGTTCTTTTGTGTTGTTATAAAAAGGAGTAGAGAGTTATTAAATTATATGGACCTAAATAGTTGCGAGGAGACATCTGTTAAACTTTGCGAGACGTATAGGGATACTCAAACGGAAGAATATTCACTGGAGAGCGGGCTTTCGATACATGACAACAGTGAACTATTACCTTGTTCCAATATGCTTCAGACGTATTAAAAGTGCCGGAAATGAATAATGAACATACGTATTTTATTGGTCTTTACATCGTTGGTAACATCAGACTTTTCTTACAGTTTTGAGTTGCAGTGACCGACTGCTTGATTCACACTTTCTAGCATTTTCTTTTATTCTGAATCACATTTATCAAAATTAAATACACAGCCATTGTAGATCTCATGCTGATCGTTGAAAAAGGTTTACTGTGTCCGCAGTTCTACACAGACAGTCTACAAAGTGGCACCAGCTACGAATTGCAACTATCTACCACAACTTATTACATTTTCTAGACTTGATTTTCTGTGAAGCTGACGGAAACCTGTCAGTGGAATATTGTTTATTTTGGATATCATCATCCGGATTGCACCTTGTACTAACGTAAGCAAACGTGACATAACAGACATCCAAACATCCATCTATTAAAATTATAAAAAGATAAGAATTTTCTCTCTGATCCTCTCATTTCGCTATCAACCTGGATCCATTTTACTGAAGTGGCCAGCTGAATCATTACTTTCATATGGCAAATGGATAACAGCTCCCAAATTTTACGGAAAGAAACAGAACGAAACTAATATCTTCTACTGGTTTGATCCTTCACTGGCTCGTGATTGCGAACGTATTTGAACATCTGATCTAGAAATCAGTGGATGAAGCACTTCTCGTACAGCAGTTTGAGAGGCGTTACTGATCTCATGCAGACATGAGGCGGCAGTGTGAATTTGGATCGCGGAGAATATCGTGCCAGGATAATAGGTGCAGTTGCGTGAACCGCTGTGCCAACGTTGCTTAGTGGCTATCGCACCAACTGAATAAGCAGGACATCTGGATTCGATTCCCGGCCTTGGTACACATTTTAACTCACCGCTTCAGTCTACGTACATAAAGTCAAATCCATATGACACCGGTAAACTCTCTGAAATTGTGTCATTTCATTTGGAATAAACCGAGTTAATTGAATATATGAGTGGTGTCTTTCTGTCGGACGTATCCGACTAAAAAGACACCACTCTTGATGACACTGCTGGTGCATACGTTCATTGAAAGAGAGAATGGGGAAAGAAAGGTTAAGGATGGGTGGGAATTCGTGACATACATCTGGAGAGGGCACTGTGTTAATTCAATGGCATAAGTTGAAAATTGTGCCGGACTGGAATTCGAACCTGAATTTACCGCTTCTCATGATTAATTACTTTGACTACATCAGCTATCCAAATTTCCAACTTACCATACCCTAAATGCAGTATCTCTTGTCCATTAATCCCCTAATCGCAAATCATTGATTCCCGTGCGGGTTCGGACGGTATTAATGCACTGAAACAAAGATCAAGGAGCCTTCGCGCTCTTTTGTATGAGCGGTGTCTGTTCTGTCGAACATACCTTCGGTTTCATTCCCCATTCTCTACTTCATATAAACGAATTAATTGTTATTCTTGTTTCATTTAATAGGAATTTAATTTCTAATACATTATTTTGGCACACTAGACTCGCATTCGGGAGGACGACGGTTCAATCCGGCGTTCGGCCATTCTGATTTAGGTTTTCCGTGTTTCCTTAAATCTCTCCAGGCAAATGCCGGGATGGATCCTTTGAAAGGGCACGGCCGACTTCCTTCCCCGTCCTTCCCTAATCAGACGAGACCGATGACCTCGCTGTTTGGTCTCTTCCTCCCATGCAACCCAATCCAAACCCATTATTTTGGAGGGAGTTCAATTACTGGCCTAATTTTTCACATGTCCTATTTCAAATCGCATGAACATAATCTAGTATCTGGTAACTTAAACAATTATGTATGAGTCATCTGA
The DNA here is from genome assembly GCF_023864345.2 of Schistocerca serialis cubense. Taxonomy (NCBI): domain Eukaryota; kingdom Metazoa; phylum Arthropoda; class Insecta; order Orthoptera; family Acrididae; genus Schistocerca; species Schistocerca serialis. Next base: position 153,036,645 of record NC_064639.1, read on the forward strand.
GACGGAGGAAACGCTTTCAGAAGCGCTGATTCCAGTCATGTTATAAATTAAAAAATTGTTTCTGTGATATTAGGAACTTTGATCGATCTAAGAAAAATAATACATGTGTAATGAAATGCACTTCATCACAAACAGTGAATTCCGTTGGTGTTGTAGTTGTTGTCTTCAGCCAAAGGCTGGCTTGTTGCAGCTCTCTATACAGCAGGCTTCTTCATTTCAGCCTAAGAACTGGAGTCTACATCCATTTTAAACCTCCTTATTGCACTCATTTTTTGGTCTACCTGTACAATGTTCACACACTACACTTCCCTTCATTTCCCAATTAACGATTCCTTGAGTCCTCTGCATGTATCTTATCAAATGAGCTCTTCGTTCAGTAAAGTTCGACAGGAAAATTCTCAACATTTCGATTACATACCTCCTGATTTGTCACTCGGTCAACACGTCTAATCTTCATCTTTATCTTATTGCAATACACTTCAAAAGGTTCCGTTCTAGTCTTGTCTGAACTTCCCTTCCGTACAAGGCGAAACTCCATACAAATACCGAACGAGGTGGCGCAGTGGTTAGCACACTGGACTCGCATTCGGGAGGACGACGGTTCAATCCCGCGTCCGGCCATCCTGATTTAGGTTTTCCGTGATTTCCCTAAATCGCTTCAGGCAAATGCCGGGATGGTTCCCTAGAAAGGGCACGGCCGATTTCCTTCCCCATCCTTCCCTAATCCGAGCTTGTGCTCCGTCTCTAATGACCTCGTTGTCGACGAGAAGTTAAACAGTAATATCCTCCTCCTCCTCCATACAAATACCTTCAGAAGAAAAAAGACTTCCAAATACATATATGTGTGTTTCTTGTTAACAAATTTTTCTTCTTGGGAACCGCTTTTCTTGCTATTGGCGGACTGCACCTTTTACATGCTCTCTGCTTCGGCCATCGTCAGTTATTTTGCTGCCCAGCAATAAAATTTATTTACTATTTTTAGTGTCTCATTTTTCCTTCTAATTCTTCCTGCGTCGACTAGTTTAATTCAACTACATATAATTCCTCTTGTTTCATATTTGTGCTGCAGCCGGGACTCGAACCCAGGTACGCTTGCTAGGTAGCAATGCTAACCATTACACCACCGCAGTACGACAGTCAATCTGGTTGCACGAAATACCTAAGCTGAGTGCCCTCCCCAACGCAAACTTCAATTCATTTTTCCCCTACATGTCGTCTGCTTCGATCATTATCGTAGATAATAAAAAGAGACTTAAATGTCTCAGGGATACATTTAATTATAAGATATTTGTTAATGTTCGTCTTAAAGTCTCCTTCCAAGACAACCGTTCAACTGTCTTTCCATGACCTCGACCGTCTCCGATAGATTCTTTTCCCCTGAACTTGAATTTCCTTCGCAAATTGCTGCTATTTGCTCAGTGTAAATGGTGGAAGACGTCAGGGAGAGATGACAACCATGTTCCACTACCTTCTGAACCACTGTTTCCCTTTCATGGCCTTGGACTCTTACGCCTGTTGTCGGTTTCTCTATAAGTCGTGGATAATTGTCCGCTGTCTGTATTTAATCATTGCTATCTTCATAATTTCAAAGAATATGTTGCATTCAATATTGTCGAAAGCTTGCTCTAAATCTACAAATGCTCTAAACGCTGGTTTACGTTCCTTCAACCTATCTTCCAAGTTAAATCGTAAGGTCAGTATTGCTTCAAGTCTTCCTAAATCTGTCTTGAAATCAAACGTATCTTTCCCGAGATCTGCTTTTACCCGGTTTTCCATTCATCTGTAAATAATTCGTGTCCACAATCAGCAACGATAACTTATAAAACTGATACTTCGGTAACATTCGCACCAGTCGACACCTACGTCCCATGTAATTTGAATTACTAGTTTCTTCTTGAAGTCTGATGATATTTCCCCTGCCTTGCCATGATATGTTATCCCAAGGATCTCAATAATTCTGAAGCAATCTTGTCTTCTTCGGGAGACTTAGCCGTATCAGGACTCTCAAATCCTTCTCCTAGTATTATATCTCCCATCCCATCTTCGTATGCTTCCTTTCCCTTTCTGTACTTCCATTCTTAGTTCGTTTCACTTGCATGGACCTTTTCTGTATTCCTTCCTCATTTCACCCTTCAGGTCTTTGCTTAGTAAATTTATAAGTGGTTCTCTTCTCTCCAATGCTCTAATTTTCCAATAGATGGTATCTGTCTTTCCCACAGTCGTGCATGGTTTCGCAGTTTTTCATTTGTTCTCATCCAGTCTTTCTATGCTGATTTGCACTTTCTGGAACCTGATTTATGGGACGTCTGTATCCCCTTCATTTTACGTATTTTTAAATATTCTCGTTTCGGCAGGAAATTCAGTATGTCATGGCTATCCATTGACACCTATGGATCTTCATGTGGGTACATGAAAAGTCGATTGCACATCAATTCATGTTGATACATAAGGGTTTCAACAATTCAATGATTTTATAAACACTAATTTTTAAAAAAAACTTTTAGCGCCATCTGCTCAATGTAAAGATTAATGTTCGAAACAGACCTGTTTTCGGATGGAATTGGGCTGAAATTTATGTCCAGCAATTCTGATAAATCTTTCCTGGGGTGTCTTCAAAATCACTACAGGCAGAATTCGGCATCCTTCACGTCGATGTGCCTCCCATTCATTGCCAACGGAGCTATTGACCTGCTTCTTTCGACCCGTCTCTCAAAGGATTGTTAAAGCAGGATGTAGCTTCCCTATATCTCGAAGTAGGCTGTTTTCCCCTACACAGGCATGAATAAATGCTGAATGTCAATTATATAAGGACAATGACTTCCATAACGTTTCATGTGCCAGGTAAGAAGTTACGAGCCTGGTAGGCAGAAGCTGGGAGTCATTTCCCCTTTTACATCCATATTTCAGTCCTATTGGGTCGTAAGAGAGTAGACATAGTAGACTGGCTTTTGTCGACGTTATAGCAGTAATTACTGCTTCTCCAGGAACAGTGCAACATTCGTTCATTCTCTGAATAGGTATCCGTCTAAATCAGAAATAACGGTATGGGAGGTGCTGTACCCACATAAACAGGCTAGTTAAGGGATTTTGATGAAATGAGCTGCGTCATAAATAGTTCAAATCCCTCTGAGCACTATGAGACTCAACTGCTGAGATCATTAGTCTCCCAGAACTTAGAACTAGTTAAACCTACCTAACCTAAGGACATGACACACATCCATCCCCGAGACAGGATTCGAACCTGCGACCGTAGCGGTCTCGCGGTGCCAGACTGCAGCGCCTAGAACCGCACGGCTACTTCGGCCGGCTGCTGCGTCAGACAAAACAGTTCTCTCTACATTACACAAGTTGAAAGTAGCACGTATCTGTTGAGGTATAACATTTACAACAAGCAATGCTTATCGCGTAACGTTCAGCTTGAACTCAGTGCTCACCTAACTTGAAACCTAGAGACAAAAGAATGTTTGGAAAGACTGTGTGCGCTGGACTGACATCTGAACACTATCGGAGGTGTCTTAATTCAGACATCTGTTCCGAAGCACAGAAGGTCTTCGATATGTTACTACACTGTTGGTCGCAGCATACGGTCATGCGAAAAGATTAGTTTCTAACAGGGTCATCAACAGCCTATGCATGTAGTGTGAAAACAACAATGTCCGTTCTACCTGGTCGATGCAGACGGGAAAGGATATCAAGGGAACAAGAATGACTGAAACACATTCTGGATGACTTCTATAGTTAATAATACGTTTGATGAAGAAGAAATGTAACAGTTCTTCAGAAGAAAACGAAGTATCAGGAATGTGAGGAAAAGGAAGAATACTGGGTAAAGAGTAAGGCTCCACATCTGAACATACGTAGCTTCAACTAAACGTTTTCAAAAGGAGAAAAAAGGAAATAAGACAACAAACGTTTGATTTGATGTAATTTATCATTGTACAGTGCTTGGGTCTGGAATCATATACGGAATGAAGTAGATGAGCAACCAACGACACGAGTGTGCTATTTACAGGCAACTGAAAGGAAATAATCTCAAGTCCGGGAATGAAAGAAACGAATTCACTGTCAACTTTCTGACCGTGAAATATGGCGATTTGTTGATTCATTTTGTCCACCCACTGACGAGACTTGGTAGTATACCCAGGTGATGAAAAGTGCCTCAGTCAACAGCAGTTTACCTGCAGGTTGTGTGGTAACCTTTCTATTAAGAGGTTGAGGTCGCAGCGTTCCATGAACTACATATTTTTATGACTTTTTTGCGTCGTCTCCTGTCTGGTTTGATGATACCAATACGGATTCCTCTCCTACACCAACCACGTCATCTCATAGAGAATCTTGCATCCAACATCCTCATTTACACTGATGAGCCAAAACACTATGACCACTTACTTAAAAGCATGTTGGTCACTTCAGGGACTCAAATCAGCAGTGATTCTGCGTGCCATAGATTCGACAGTCACTTGGTAGCTTACCAGAGGTTTGTGTCACCAGATGCCTACGTACAGGTCACGAACTTTCCCTGATTTACCGGTGGATGATTTGTGAGCGCTGAGCTGGCACCTGGTAGCGTCTCAGCTGGGTTTCTTTGGATTCAGATAAGCCGAATTTGAAGGCCAAGACATCAAAGTGAGTCCCTATTGTGCTCCTCAAACCATTGCTGCACGGTTCTAGCCTTGTGACAAGGATTGTTATCCTGCTGGAAGATACCATCGCTGTTAAGGAAGACATAAAGCACAAGGGGGTTAAAGTGGTCGCTAATAATGTTCACGTAGTCCACAGGCTGTCAGTCCCGCATAATACAGTTCTGCTCCCATCGGCCTACGGCCGTGGCGCACTACATGTTTCGAGCATCCGTTCGCCTGGATAACGCCTTATCTGTACCCGACTATCTACCTGGTTTAACAATGAAAAGGATTCATCCGACTATGTGACACGATTCCATCGATCCGCCGTCCAATCTAAATGATCGAATTCCAACTGTAATCATAACCAACGCCGGCCGGAGTGGCCGTGCGGTTCTAGGCGCTACAGTCTGGAGCCGAGCGACCGCTACGGTCGCAGGTTCGAATCCTGCCTCGGGCATGGATGTGTGTTATGTCCTTAGGTTAGTTAGGATTAATTAGTTCTAAGTTCTAGGCGCATAGTTAGGTTGCATAGTGCTCAGAGCCATTTTGAACCATAACCAACGATGTTGCTGGGTCAACATGGGAACATGTAGGTGTCCTCTGCTGCGGAACACCATGTTCAATACTGTGCGCTGGACGGTGTACTCCAAAACACTTGTGGTTGCTCCAGTACTGTACTCACGTCATATCTGGTACAGATCGCCTCCTGTCCTGCTTTAGAGAGTGAGCAAGCCTCCGATTCCTACGTTATGTGGTGAGATATGGAAGTCCACTTTCTTGTCAGCTATTCGTGGTTTCAGCGTTGTTCAACCATTTTCCGTAGATGCTGACGACAATAGCACACGAGCAACCGAGCAGCTTCGCCGTTTCCAAGATGTTCGCTCCCAGGAGCTGGGCCACAACAGTCTGGACCTTGTCAACAGATGCTTACTTCGGCGAATTTCCATATTTGCGCCACTTATCGTCGCTAAAATGATTCCCCATTCGTCTCTGCTCCGCTCCAATACCTCTCTTACCGCGTCACGTGCCTTGGCACCACCAGGCAGCATACAACCAGTGGTCATTATGTTTTGTTGGACATAATCCACTCTGTGGCTTCACCTACAGTATATAGCGTCTACAGGTACATGGGATGTCTTAAACTGTGTCCTGTCATCCTGTGCCTTCTTCTTGTCTATATTTTCCCCATGTTCCTTCTTTCGTCAATTCTGCGACGAATCAGCTCATTCCTGATCATTTCAGTCTACCTAATTTTGAACATCCTTTTATATCTCCACTTCTCAAATACTTAGATTCTCTTCTTTTCTGGTTTTCCCAAAGTCCTTAATTCATTACCATATAAAGCTGTACTCCAGATGCACATTTTCAGAAATTTCTTCCTCAGCTATTGTCTATATTTGATGCTGGTAGACATCACCAAGAATGACCTCTTTGCCTGTGCTGGTCTGTTTTTTCTATCTTCTTCTTGCTTGGTTAGTCTTGGCGAGAGGTTATTTTGCTTCCAAGACAGTAGAATTCCTTAACTTCGTCTACGTTACGGTCTCCAATTTTTATGTTTAATTTATCGTTAATCTTATTTCAGCTGCTCCTCATTGCTTTCCTCTTTTTTGTTTTACTTTCAGTCCATATATGTGGTCATTTGCCTGTTCATTCCATTCCCCAGGTTCTGCATCCTCCTTCACTTGTACTGAGGTTACTAATGTCCATCAACAGATCTAACCATCGATATTCTTTGATCACAAATTTTAATCCCACTCTTCTTCGATATATAGATTGAGGAGTAGGGAAGAAAGACTGCATACCCATCTTTCACCATTTTTAATCCGAGAACTTCGTTCTTGGTCTTCGATTCTTATTATTCTCTCTTGATTCTTGTCCATATTTTAAATTAACGAATTTTTCACATAGTTTACTTCTATTTCTATCAGGATTTCGAACATCTTGCACCACTTTTCACGGAAGAACGCTTTTTCTAGGTTGACGTACCCTAAGTAAGCTTCTCCAGTTTTCTTAAATCTTGCTTCCATTATCAAGTAAATTGCCAAAACTGGCGTTAAGACAAGCTGATTCCATCTAAAAAAATCTCAGTTTATATGAATATGTCCGAAAGAACAGATACCATTGGTGATCTGGCAGATCTCGAAGAATGAAATTACAATGAAATCCAGACCTGTAGCTGGCTACAGGCGTTGATAAATATCAACAAGGACAATTGAAAATGTGTTCCCCGAGTGCAACTCGAACCCGGGATCTCCTTACATGGCAGACGCTCTGTCCGTCTGAGCCACCAAGGTCACAGAGGATAATGCGCCTGTGGGGACTTATCTCTGGCACCCTCCCCACGAGACCCATATCTTCAATTTACTGTCCACACACTACATTTTTAGTGCCCCTGTCCACTATACTCATTATTCGCAGCAGTCATTCTACCGATTCCCGTGAGAGTTCGGGCAACGTGAGTGCATCCGCACTGAAGAAGATCATTGGTCGGTAAGCCTTATCTACATGAAGATAGTATCTCTTCTTTCGGACATGCCCGAAAGAACGGACACCATTGGTGATCTTACAGCTCTCAAAGAATGAAATTACAATTCATTTTCCATTCTTACGTGTATTATTGTGGTCAAAATCTGATAATGCGATATATCGCTTTTATCTGCCCATGTCATCTTCGGGATTGTATGAATGGTATTTTTCCGAAAGTCTGATAGTCCGGTGTCTCCAATCTCATAGATTCTGCGCACATTGTAGTATAGTTGTTTGGTAACCACTTCCCCTAGTGATTTTAGAAATTCTGATGGAATCTTTTGTTATTCCTTGCGTCTAATGTGATCACAAATCTTTCAGAGCTCTGTTAAACACCGAATCTAATAATACAGGATGTTACAAAAAGGTACGGCCAAACTTTCAGGAAATATTCCTCACACACAAATAAAGAAAAGATGTTAGGTGGACATGTGTCTAAGTTCTAGGGGCTGATGACCTCAGAAGTTAAATCCCATAGTGCTCAGAGCCATTTGAACCATTTTGTTGCTGCAAGAAACAAACAAGTGTTAGGTAAGCAGGTAATATTTTTGATATTACTATACTCTTGCACACAAATAATAAACATAATCTAAAGCCGTGTATCATATTGCATTCCTTAAATTACGTAACGCCTCAGTTCCTGTCTTTGATGCAGTGGACGCAACACTGAGCGCCGACATGCAACGGAAATATCAAACCCTTGCAGAGGCTTTGTTCGGACTTCCCCCTGTCGGTCACGAGGGATCGGGGTGTGGGACGGAGTAAGAACATATCATCCCTCTTTGTCTTCGCGGCCCCTCAGTAATTACGAAATATTCCGACGTGCTGACTTGTGAGTTTCACTGTCAGTTCGCCTGATTCATTTCGTGTTCCTTTCTGATCCAAGAACTCATATTCCGATCCCGTGTATGGGAGACACGGCGCAGGGTTTCTCCCTCAACGTGGTGTCCGCATTGTTCTCGCCCGGAGGATAAAATAATTTCTTGCTGCCGAGGAGCTCGTTTAATTTCGAGGCTCCTCTTCCTGCCGATAGCGAGGTATGATGAATACTTCGATAATGTGGCAATATGCGTTCTTCTGCTGTAATCCATTGTCTACAAGCAATACAGAGAGAGTCGATAGAACCCAACCATAACCACGCTCTGGAGTCTGAAGCTTCCAACCTGTGCAAAACATGAGCATTCTGCCTAAACAGAAGGTAAGAAAAGATTGATGTAGAGAGTAAAACTCCCCTTTGAGATATATGTCAACGTCTTTGATGCCGATGGTTGTATAACGTCACTATAACTATCAACTTATCACCGTGCGCTGAAAAAGAACACCACTTTATATTTGGAATCTCAAACACGATACCAGTTTCTTGTCCTCTCTTCGTATAAGAATACGAATTGCAAGAAAAACACAACATCCGTCCACTGTAGCAGTAAATTTAATAAACACCACAAGAAATAAGTTAGAAAGTACTGGGGATCACGTTAGCAATTTCTCAAAATGACTGAACTTTATTTCAAAACGTGGGATCAAAGGATAAAAATACATTTCGCTCTCAGAAATAATTCATTTCAAGTCCACAGTTTAGAGCTTGTAAGTGATCTATTTATATTACTCGAATTCTTGTGTACCGCACTATCTTCGTACTTTTTACGCATCAATGTAAGAGCACATCCTCTAGCCGATAAGGAACTGTTTCATTGGAACATATATTTACACGCACAGACAAAACAATTGAAACAAATATAACATTTTGAGAAAGAAAATGTAATGCGACGACAAAAGTGCAGGGGAAGGTCAAAATTTCTTATTAAACATTGGTTGTTTTTAGGATATAGCGTCTAAGAAGAAAAGCAGTTTTATTTGTTTGTGGTCGAAGTAACTTACGTAACTCAGTCCTGATTTATTGTTTTATTTTCAGACGATATTCAGGGAACATGCTGGACTGTGAGATCCGGTACTATTTTAAAATTAAATTGAAACAGATTGTTTCCCGTTCCAGTATTAACCTGAACATGAATGAAGATTAACGTCCCACCATTAGCTCGGACAGAAGCAGGACAGAGAAGGCAATTGCCCGCATCGTTTAGAAATGAATCATCACAGCATGTGGCTTAAGCAATCTACCAAAACCGAAAAGCTTGATGGCGTGAGCGAGATCTCAAGCGGAGTTCTCCTGAAAGCAGGTGTATTGCACGTGTCACAGTGTGGCTCGATAGACGTTCGCAGTCGCGTATGAACTGTTGAATTTTATTACATACCTTCAGATGCCAATATGATTTTGTGAACAGCTAAACACCGGTACATAAACCCAAAAAAAATTTTGCAAGATAGCCCCGTTCTGCCCATGCAGGATGGACGAACCAGAGAAAGAGAAACATTTTTGCAATGTATAATGTAATGAAATGAAATGATCGTATGGCATTGTTAGCCGGGAGGCCCTATTCGGGGAAGTTCGGCCGCCGTATTGCAAGTTCATACTAGTTGACGCCACATCGGCGACTTGCGAGTCAATGATGATTAAGGGAATCGAACCCGGGCCCTCTGCGTGGTAGGCGGTAACGCTACCGCTACGCTACGGAGGCGGACAATGTATAATGCGAAAATACTGAACGAGTCATTAAATTCCTATATACAAACCATGCTAATACGGTGGACTTGCACTTGGTAGATATGGGGCTAATATACAAGTGAGCATCCGTAGATTTAGGTTTCTGCGATGTCTCCACGCTGATGTGGCAAAAGTCATGTGATAATGATAAGCAATTATACAGATGACGGTATAAAAGGGCAGCGCATTGGCGGAGTTATCATTTGTACTCAGGTAATTCTTATGAAACTGTTTACGACTCGATTATGAGCTCACGACGGGCATTAACAAACTTTGAACGCGTGTTGGAAGTTGGAGCTACACGAGGGGACGTTCCGTTTCGGAAATCGTTGACCCACAGTGTAAAGTGCGTGCCGAGAATGCCAAATTTCATGCATTACCTCTCACCATGGGCAACGGAGTGACCGATTGCCTTCACTTAACGACCAAGAGCGTTAGCTTGGAGTTGCCAGAGCTGACAGACAAGCAACACTACGTGAAATAACCGCAGAAATCAATGTGGGACGTACGACGAACATATCCGTCACGGCAGTGAGGTGAAATATAGCGTTAATGGGGTATGGCAGCATACGATCGACGCGAGTGGAATTGCTAACAGCACGACATCGCCTGCAGCGCCTCTCCTGAGCTCGTGATCATGTCGATTGGACAGTAGACGACTAGAGAGCTGTGGCCTATTCTGATGAGGTCCTCTTTCAGTTGGTTAGAGCTGATGGTGGGGTTCGAGTGGGGTGCAGAATCCACGAAGCCATGGAACCAAATTGTCAACAAGGCACTGTGCAAACTGGTTGTGGCTGTGTCTATATCAAATGGACTGGGTCCTATGGTCAAGGCGACCACTGATTGGAAATGGTTATGTTCAGCTACTTGGAGACTATATGTACTAATGGACTTCATGTTCCCAAATAACGATGGAATTTTTATGGATGAAAATGCGCCATATCACCGGGCCACAAGTGTTCGCGATTGGTTTTAAGAACATTCTAGACGTGAATCCCATCGAACATTTATCAGACATGGTCGATAGGTCAATTCGTACACAAACTCTTGCATCTGCAACACTTTCACAATTATGGACAGCTATAGAGGCATCAAGGTTCACTATTTCTCCAGGGGACTTACAATGACTTGTTGAGTCCAAGCCACCTCGATTTGCTGCTCTATGCAGTCTGACACCATATTGGGAAATATCCATGACTTTTCTCACCTCAGTGTAATTTGGTTGGGCGAAATAGCGGGATCGTAAATTTGGAAAGCACGCAGATGATGTTCGTCATTATCCCTGTCAATTCCTTGTTAGCTTCTGCTTCAATGATCTTGTTAATTTGCACTGAGTGAGGTGAGGTACTGGTTTGCACTATGGCCTCTCACTCGAGAGGATGGCAGTTGAGAACCCCGACCTGTCATCCAGATTTATGTCTTCCGTTAATTCCGTAAATCGCTTGACGGTAATGCTGGGATGGTTCCCCATCCTAGAAACAATTTGAGGCTGTGCTCCGTCGCTAATGACCTCGTTGTCGACAGTTGGTTTAGCTGTAAACTGCCTTCCTTCCTTCGTCTAGTTGCTTTTTCCAATCTGAGGTAGTCCAGGGTCGTACAAGTTCTACAGAAATGTCATCTGTGTGCTACAGAATCGATGATCCACAGCGACCGGAAAGGGATTTCGCAGACTGAGAAGGCAGCTTTTCTACTAATGCACTCTAGTGCATCAAATAAGAAAGTATGTAACTAACAGAGTTATAGGTAACAACATGCGGTATTACGCTGTAAACCCGATGTTTACTGACAAAATTTCGGAGTTTGTTCACGGATACTTTCTGAGTATCTTAGCATAAGGGACTTATCGCTTCACGGGCTTGTTACATAATCATGGCCTCCGGTGGCCCGTTATAGAGTATAAGATAGCAAAATTATGGGATATCTATGTCAAGTGTATTTCCCAATAACACCGTCAGTTTACCAAAAACTGGGATCCTATTTCTTTTCTTGGCAATGTGCATAATAATTGCTGTTATGAAGCACGGGTTCATGTCTACTGGACTAACGCGTGGTACTGAGGCGTTTATGAAATTTCAGTACTTTTCCAAACTACTCGTATGTCGTAAAATATTGAGAAATTATTTATATTTTTCAGTGTAAACGTTTCTGGTCATGAAAACTGGTTTCCCTGTCAATTCCAGTTCATGTGATTTGCGCCACCTGATTCGAATACTTTACAATAAGTAATTTATGTAATATTTTATGTAAATTTAATGTTCTCTAAACAGAAAAATGTTCTAAAAAGACACTTAACTTTTTCTTAAATAGTTCGGTATTTTGTACAAGCTAAATATATACTGTCTTGTACAGGAAACACATTTTAAAATCCCAAAATTTCTGTTTAGCAAATTTATAAAATAAATTTTGATATTATTTTATTCCTTTTATTTTGCAAGAGTCAAAAAGAAGAAGTGTACACAAAATTGTTAATAGTACAACATCGGAGGTCCTTACAATCAGTCATTTTAACAATAGCTTCTAGAACGCTCTAGATGTTTATGTTCAGATTAAGAGAACTGAATACGCGTCAAATCGTCAGTCGGTACGTGCCTTAGTTTTTGTTTTCGCTAGCCTTACAGCATGTCTCTTGCCTCATATATGCGCAAGTAAAAAGCTCTTATTAGTACGAAAATGCTGAAAGCTGTATTTTTGCTATTGTCACAATTTAAAATGTGAAATAAAACACTTGCTGGGATATCGCGAAAAAGTGTCTTTACTTGGTTACTAAAAAAATGAGGCCTGAGATTATCTACATCTACATGGATGCTCTGCGAATTACATTTAAGTGCCTGGCAGATGGTTCAAAAGACGAAGATGAGTCGTTCTTTCTTTGTATTACTGTTCATCGAACTTTTTATTAAATAGTTTCTCTGTCCTTGAATTTAAAAATGTACTACATTAGCAATCTGTGATGTTACAAGAATATAAAATCTGAATGTCAAATACATGATTTGGATTTGATATATTTGAAAGAGAATGATTTCAAAAGTATTGATAAAATTATGATTTTTCTGTTGGTTATAACAATTACTACTTTTTTTGTGAAAATACCTTAACAGCGGTAAAAGAACAACCTGATATATGCAGTCACCAAAACCTGGAACACAAAAATTAGAGCAATGCAACAATCCAAAGATAGAAGAGTGCTGTGTTCTCGTGATGTTGATGTCGTCACCGCGGGAACATCTGAGCATAACATCGTAACGTAGTATGTCCATTTGCTGAACCCATACATGAGCTCCATATCCGCCAATTCTTCATCCGGACACCTTTCAGTAAGGCTGTATCCCCCCGGATGGACGAGCGTGTTAAGGTGCCTCTTCCGGGACACGAGGAGGCGAGCATGACTCGTATCGAATCGCGTGTCAACGTCGGGGGCTGTTAACCGGCCGGGCTACGTGTGGTTTGTAGGCGCTTTCCACATTGCACTAGGTGACCGGGCATTTAGAAAACATTGTCACACATTGCACTGAGTTTACTTTAAGGTAGATGGGGTACACAGCTCCCGTCCTAGGTCATGAATATGAGACTGATCGCCATAGATGTTTCGTCTCTTTAAACCGATAATCATCTTAATCATCTCCTGTGTATCAGTCTTGATGTGCAGCAAAGAAGGCGGGGGCTCAAACACGGAATAGAACCGAACCAAATTAAATGTTAGGTTGAATCTGAAGGGTAAAGCGGGCATTACTGTTGTCGACAGCAAATACCGTGAGTGAATGTAACAGATTTCTTCCGTACCTGACACACAGTATATTCCGTCGATATTTGCACTTTTGTGCAGATATTTTAACTGCCATAGAGATACAAAGATAAATGGAGGAAGGGGGGGGGAGTGAAGGAATCAAAAGAAATGCAATTACATTGTAACTAACCATAGGAGCATACCGGCCACCTATACCAAAATACACTGACAGAAAAAAAATCGATACGGCAAAAAATAATTAACGTAGAGTAATGAAATTTTGGGAACACATTGGTGTAGGTATCATACTTAAGCTATTGACACTGCAAGATCACAGGTTAACGTAAGTGCGAGGTAAACCACTACAAATGTGAAATGCTGGTACATTAATAACCGAAGTGATCTCCAGAATATTGAATGCAACAATGTATTGTGTTCTACAGGCGCTTGATATCAGTTTCTACGATGGAATACCATGACGGTTGCACTTGGTCGGTAAATAAAATGGTTTAAATGGCTTTGAGCACTATGGGACTTAACATCTGAGGTCATCAGTCCCCTAAAACTTAGAACTACTTAAACCTAACTAACCTAAGGACATGACACACATCCATGCCCGAGGCAGGATTCGAACCTGCGACCGTAGCGGTCGCGCGGTTTTAGTCTGAAGCGCCTTTAACCGCGTGGCCACACTGGCCGGCGGTCGGTCAATACAAAGACGGTTAATGCTGTTTGTGGAGTTGTCGTCCTATGATTTAACAATGAGCTCTACTGGAGAAAGATGTGATAATCAACAGGTCAAGGCAACATGTCGACACTCTGTAGAGCATGTTGGGTTACAACAGTGGTATTTAGGCGAGCGTTATCCTGTTGGAAAACACTACGTGGAATGCTGATGATGAATGACATCACAACAAATCGAATCACCCGAGTGACGTACAAATTAGCTGTCAGGATGCGTGGGATAACCTCCAAAGTGCTCCTGCTGTCATATGAAATCACAGCCCAGATCATAACTCCAGGTGTAGACCCAGAGAGTATAGTACGCAGACAGGTTGGTTTCAGGTCCTCAACTTGCATCTTTCTAACCAACACACGGCCATCACTGGCACCGAGGCAGAACCAGCTTCCATCAGAAAACACAACAGACCTCTAGGTCTGCCCATCAGTCAACTCTCGCTTGTCATGCTGTTTCTCGTGGTCCTATTGCATGACCTTGTTCAAACTCACTGAGATATTGTTACTGACTTCTTCGTCAACTTCAAGGCATTCTTGACTAAAATCAACTGACAACGTCCAATCTCAAAGGCAACTAACGCACAGGACCGTTAGAGCGTGCATTTAAAGAAAACATTATTTGTATCCTCTTAGGGGCACTTTTTGCACCACTCTTATGTGACCGGCGCAGAATTTGAATAGACATAATCTTTCACCCGTAGAAAGACGCCAACCAACTTTAGTTTATATCCCACAACTCCTTATTGGTGTTGCGATTTTTTCCATCAGGGTACTACGACAATATCTCTGCACACCTCAGAAATTTTATCGAAAGGCTTCGGTGTCACCCTGTTTATGAATAAAAATAAAAATATTATCAAATTAGGCAGAAGAAGTGATGCTATCTTTTCTTTGATCGTAGTTAAATTCTCGACTCGGCAACGTCACTTTCCACTCAAAGGGAAAATGGTAGTAAATCCTGAAGAAAAGTAGGTTTGTCAGGCAGTTTAGTGGTTAAAGAAAGCTGAAATTCCCCTTCCAGTAAAGTTGTCAAAATCTGAAAAATATCTGCAGGTGTGTAGTTGTAGATACACTATCTGATCAAAAGTATCCGGACACCTGGCTGAAAATGACTTACAAGTTCGTGGCGCCCTCCATCGGTAATGCTGGAATTCAATATGGTGTTGGCCCACCATTAGCCTGATGACAGCTTCCACTCTTCCAGGCATACATTCAGTCAGGTGCTAAAAGGTTTCTTGGGGAATGGCAGCCCATTATTCGCGGAGTGCTGTGCTGAGGAGAGATATCAATGTCGGCCGGTGAGGCCTTGCCCGAAGTCGGCGTTCCAAAACTTCCCAAAGGTGTTCTATAGGCTTCTGGTCAGGACTCTGTGCGGTACAGTCCATTACAGGGATGTTATTGTCGTGTAACCGCTCTACCACAGGCGGCGCATTGTGGACAGGTGCTCTATTGTATTGAAAGAAGCAATCGCCATCCCCGAAGTGGTATTCATCAGTGGAAAGCAAGAAGGGGGTTAAAACGTCAGTGTAGACCTGCGCTGCGCTGCGATATTGCCACGCAAAACAACAAGGGATGCAAGCCCCTCCATGAGAAACACGACCACTCTATAACACCATCGCCTCCGAATTTTACTGTTGGCACTATCTGCCGTACCCACACCCTGCCACCGGATCGCCACGTTGTGTACTGTGATTCGTCAGTCCAAACAGCGTTTTTCCACTGTTCAATCGTCCAGTGTTTACGCGCCTTACATCAAGGGAGGCGTCGTTTGGCATTTACCTGCATGGTGTGTGGTTTATGAGCAGCCATGTGACCACGAAATCGAAGTTTTCTCAATGTGTGGTTTATGAGCAGCCATGTGACCATGAAATCGAAGTTTTCTCACATCTTGCCTAACTGTCATAGTACTTGCTACAGGTCCTGACGCACTTTGAAATTCCTGTGTGATGGTCTGGGTAGATGTCTACCTATTACACATTACGAACCTCTTTAACTATCGGCGGTCTCTTTTAGCCAACCGACTAGGTTGGCCTGCACGCTTTTGTGTTGTACGTGACCCTTCACGTTTCTACTTCACTATGACATCGGGAACTGAGGACCTAGGGTTGTTAAAGGGTGTGGAAATCTCGTGTACAGGCGTATGGCACAAGTGACACTCTATCACCTGACTATCTTCAAAGTCCGTGAGTTCCGCGGAGCGCCCTATTCTGTTTCTCACCATATCTAATGACAACTGATATGGAGTACCTGGCAGTAGGTGGCAGCACAATACACCTGATATGAAAAAAGTTTGTCTTTGGGTATGTCCGGGTACTTTTGATCGCATAACGCATATTGGTAACATACCTTGACATATACAACAATAAGGTTCTCAATCGTTGCGTAATGAACAGTTATAAAATTTCATTGTGTACAAAGATGAATTGTCTGTTGGAAAAAAAATACCAAATAAATTCTCACAGAAAAGTAAAATACAAAAAATAAAAAATTAAGTCACCAACAGTCAATCTCCAAAATGACTTTTTCACGTCCACTTAATATCAGAGGTAATCAGAAACTTTCAATTAAGACCTCGAAAGGAAATCAAATTTCGTCCATGATAGTGTTCTCTACATATGGGTTCACCAAGAAGACAGGATTTTCCCGTCGAGAGATGACTTGGCAGAGAAGTTGGTTGTGCAAGTCTGCACTTTGACAACGTTCCAGCTCCAAAATCAGATTGCCTTCATGCTGGAAATGCCTGTCACAAACGGGTTTCTTCATCCCAGGAACCAAGAAGAAGTTGACTATGTCAGGAAACTACGAGAATGACGCAAAATTTGGTAGCCTAAATAATCAGAATGTGTGACCGCGCACAGAATGAGCTGCGCGTCATCATGGAGCAAAGACACTGTTTTCGACAACTTCACATTACCCTTCGCCTTAAAAGCCACTCGCAACCTGGACAGGCCATTTCGGTAGGTTGCCTCTTTGTCGGTTTGCCCCTCACTATCATCTTTCAGCACCAAACTACTGCAGTCTCAAAATACACGGATCGTCCGTCGCCTTACGCAAAGATGGTAGGGTCTTCGCATATTGCAACGAATTCAGATTGTACCACTGCTTGCTTTGTTCCTTTCTGTCGGGGTTGTAGTGATACGCCGAGCAGCTACCTATGGTGAACGGGGGCAAAAATGCCATTTGCATTGGCGTGGCACAGCTGTAACATTTCTCCTGTTGATCGGTTTCGGCGCACTTACTAAATGCGTGTGAACAGTCACGGACGGCTTCCTCTGTTACGCTCAAAACATCGAGCAAGATGTTGGAACTGACCCATGTTTGATTTTCGCTGTTACATTATCAGGACGTTCATTCCTTTTGCGATTCCAGATTCTGAAAAGGCAGATGCTCTACCACTTCATTCTTCATCATTCAGATTTGCTTGGCCACGCCGAAAACATTTGCCCAAGGGAACACTGTTTCGTATCATGGTGCCTCGCTTCCATTAAGGTGTAGTAACGGAAGATGGCGCTATTGATTTACGCTGTAGGTTGAATCGAAGACTTGTCTGCCATGTTAGTGGCACAAAACGTTAGCAACTTCTGTTTACGACTACTTCTCGTTCTTAATTTATATCGTGTGCACGCAACAGTTGTTTTAAACAGAAAATGTTACAGACCTTTCGTGAAAAACAGCGTCAGTAAGGCATTTTTAGTCATCCTTCTTGCCTTAAATGCACGTTTGATGATGGTAACGATGGATTTCGCCTCGACTTCGTTTTTGTTACAAATTTCGAATACCCTAGAAGAAAAGTATGTGATATGAAAAAGCTGCTTTCATAATCCATAGTACGGGTTGAAACGTCCCCGTAGAAAAATTAATGAATTACTGTGCTGATAAACCCCTTACGTTATTTGATTTTCAAACAGCTGAGCAAAACTGAACGTACTCAGACATTTCCCTCTTTACTTATTCTGATCATCACTAAACTGACACTCAATATTCTTAGCGCAACGCAATCTGACTTTCAAAAATCCCTACAAAAGAATGGCTCTGACTAACATTAACCTATAACTTTCATGAATCGCTTACCTCACAAAAACAGTCGTTACTCGAACTACTGCCATACAGCGAGCACCAATACTGCCAGATAAATAAAAGATTCTAACTACTGAAGTCACTAACTACTGATAGGCATAGTTAGCAAATGAAAGATTTTGATAAAGAACAAACAATGTATTTACCTTAATAGTGTTCAAAAGTCATAATATATTTATATATCAGTTCATGACATCCAGTCTTACAAATTTACTGTCTCTGATGGACACACGTCCAGATCATCCGCTCTCAAATCTCCGCCATCTCTGTCCACCCATCCACCAATGCTGGCGGCTCACCTCCAACTGTGCAACGCTACGCGCTGTTGACAGCCAACTGTCCAACACTACAATAGCAAATTCCAACAATGCAAACCAGCCATAGATTGCACACAGCACAGTCAGTGATTTTCATACAGAGCGCTACGTGACGTTACCAACATAAAAATCTAAACAGTCTACTTACAGGGTTGACGAAACTGATGATCGATCCACGTCCTACTCGTGAAAATACTGGAAACACATTTTGCTATGTTTAATCGGTTTCCAGTCTTCACTTCTCACAACGTACACCTAAAGTGCTTTTCCAGTTGGAGTGACAGGAAATGTAAAGTCAAGTGACAGAAATATAACCACTAGAGTAAAACCGAGCGGTGCAAGTAGAAAATATCGCTTTAGCGACTCCACTTACGAATGAAGTGTTATTCTATTACACTTTAGACACTAATCACAACTATTAGTACACAAAAAAAAGAGGCAAGTTAACATTTTTTATCAGAACACTTGCACAAGAAGCTAATGTTTGGGGCAACTAACATGACGGGTGCTGGCTTCTAGTTTGTGACGTCATGACAATTCCCCTTATTACACCTCCATCTTGTTTTCGTACATTTACACCATCTCAGCTACGATTGTGGCCCCGCTGCTCCCTTTTACACGAAGAAACGAATTATCGCACGGTATTTCTCTTTATCAACGTGTTGCACGTGGAATCCGAATTGCTAATGTATCTGATCGTTTACCATAACTACAGGGATAATATTTTGTGGAACAAGTAACGACATTGATGACTGAGATGTACCTAATCTGAGACTACATCGTCTTTGAAGCTCCATTGTATCCTTCTCTTTCTAACAGGATCACTTTAAATAGGCGCGATCCCGACTGCACGTTATCTTTTCTCATAGAGGGATCGTAAAGTAATCATGTAAGTCTCATTTGCGCATGTTGGCGCAGTGTTGTAATTTTCATTGTACCATTAATCATAATTATAATATTTGTCCAGTGTTCAGAAATTTGCTTTTCTTATTTGTGGTTGGTGGCTCCTTTCAGCATCTACTTTGATTTGAACAATGATTTACGGTTCATTGAGGCGTTAATGACGACTCATTTCTTGATTTATCTGATGACGTACCGCTTGAGCGATAGTCGCTCCATCTCAAACCAGTCTGATGTGAAAATCGAGGTTGCATCTTCTGGTAACGTTGTCCGCCTCCCATATTAATGCAAATTCTATGTGTGACTTCGGCAATTAATTTTCATATTTTTGCTTGTCATCAGAAAGGTCATCTAAAGGAAACCGCGTTCGGGAATAATGATTTCATTTCATTTTAGCGAAGAGTTCATATGATAACTGGCCAGACTGTAATAACTTATGAGTTTTCTGTCAAAATGGCTGTCTCTCTCAATTAATTTTTGTGCTAGTCACATTACAAATAAATAAATAAAAATTTCACGAGAGGTTAGTGCATGTGCCATTCTGTTCTGGCTCCTCTAATGGAGTGTTGCTGTATATTACTCAGCCCTTTCGCCGGAGGTTCGAGTCCTCCCTCGGGCATGGGTGTGTGTGTTGTCCTTATTGTAAGTTGGTTTAGGTTAGGTTAAGTAGTGAGTATGTCTAGGGACCGACGGCCTCAGCAGTTTGGTCCCTTAGGAATACACATACATTTGAACATTTTAACTATTACTCAGAAATATCAGTGTGTACAGTGGCTGAATACAAATTACTGTAAAGATACAAAAAATGAATAACGTAACGTTGTATCTTTGAGGTGATAAAACTTCATCTCTAAACCTCATACAGCGTATGACGTAGTAGCGCAAAAAGTAACTACAGTAAAGAACATAAAACCAATAAATAAATACACCTCAAGTTTCGATATGATCCACATGGTGGTGAAAAGTCTGCTGCATAAAACCTTCACATATTTCACAGAAATGTTATGGAGAAAATGCAGCAGCATGCTACTAAGTACAAAAAGTATTACAATAACTGACCTTTCGGTCGTGCTACGTACAGTAACTTACTTCAGGGCATTTGTTGGAGATGCGTCCTGGGAGGAATGCTCAGTATTCACAGACACGACAGGTTCAATTATTTGAACTGAAAAAGTCTGGTAAACTTGTGCTCCAAAATGCGCACCGCATTTTACGGACTATAAGACGATGCAGACTACAAGAAACACCTTAATTTTGAAGATTTTTTTTTTAAATAACGTTTGGGCCAGAAACGCACATAAAATTCCCGTGGCAAACCATCAGGGCTAGGGAATTTATTCGATGGCGAGCCATAAATCAGTTCAAGGACTTCGTCTGGAGCAAAATCGTGTATGACCACCGAGTTCTCCGCAGGCGTGACTACGGTGGGCAGAGCACGCACGATATCACCGCCGTCATCACCATATGTATCGCATTGTGAGTACAGATCCGAGAAGTACCGGTAAACTGCAGTAAGAATATCACTCTGTCGGGTCAAACGGAGTCCATCATCTGTGTCCAGCTCCCCAACAAAAGCTCGCTTGCGATGGGCACGATGTTTTATGAGGTGATACAGCGATGCAAGTTCGTCCTCTTGAAGCGATTTTGCTTTATACCTTATCATCAGTCCTTCAAGCTGCGTTCGCTTTAAGCCTACAAGCTTCGCCTTTATTTGTTTGATGGTAGTCAGCTGCGTGTTGGTTGGTGACTTAGTTGCATACAACTGTCGCAGAACTGTCTGGTAAAAATCAATCGTGCGTTTGACATCTTGCGCCCGTTGCCAACTGTAGTTTCTTAAGGATAATCGCATTTTCCGTTTGACCACAACATTCCACCAGGCTGTCTTGCTCGGATATCTGCAGCATTGCTTGAGACAATCCGCCCATGTCGTAGAGATGACAACTTGTAGCGCGGCATCGGCGAGAATAGAAACATTTAGGTTCCACGGAATCCTGTGCCATGTAGTATGCTGTTTGGCCAGATTTATCGTGACACATAGGGCGCAGTGGTCGGAGAAACTAGCCGGAATGACATCGGAGTCCAGAATATGTTGGCAAATGTTCTCAGAGATGTACAAACGATCTAGACGGCTACATGCGGTGGCGGTCAGGTACGTGTACTTTACCAGGGTAGGAAATTTTAGTTCCCAAGCATCCTTCAGCTGCAGAAGACGCACCAGGTCACGCAGTTCCCTACAGTAATTAAAGTTTGGCGATTGGTCTTTCCTGTGGATCACACAGTTAGAATCACCACAAATTGTCAACTGGGTTGGATTGCGGCGTGGCAAGTAGATGACGTCTTGTTTAAAGAAGTTAGCTCTTTCTGATTTTAGGGTCGTTCCAGATGGAGCATAAACATTGACGAGGGTGACGTCAAAAATTTGGCAAGCTATGCCTCTACTGGAGTCCAACATTTCGATATTGCTCACTGGGATTCCGTTCGTGAAAGAATGGCCGTACCTGTACCCCCGTCCGCCATGGTGTTTACGATTGTTGCAAATCCTGATACATGAAAACTTAAGATAGACACTTCCTGTAACAGAACTATATCAGCTTCGGACTCATAGATAAACTGTCCTAACTCTATTAATGTTCAGGGACAAAAACATATAAGCTTGACTCATGATCGTCAGAGACTTGTGGGTGATGGGAAGCGTAGGAAGCCCAGTCCATCTCACTGTCGGACTTCGAACCTACATCCGCAGCTTTTGCGCTGTTTTTGCGCAGTTTTTGCGCAGTGTTTGCGCTGAATTTACTTTTTGAGTTACTTCCAGTCACGGAGTCCTTTGGTTTAACTTTATTTTGCCGTAGAACAGTCGTCCGAAGTGTCATAGAAGACGACTGCCCTCGTACTGACAGTTTCTGCGTCTGGAGCTTGAATGTGAATTTGGCGGGTCGTAATTGAACCATCCGACACATGCGGGTCGTGTGTGAAGGCCCGTGACTCCGCGTCATCGGTTTGATGTTTTACGATCTGGTCACCGGAACCCCTACCGTCACTAGTACGGCGTCGTTTGTTACCGACAGATAATGCAACACCGGCGGCTAAGGGGTGTCTGGTCACGGGTTTCTGAGGTAAGGGTGGGAAGGTGCCGTTACCGAGATCGTTGTCCTGTGACACAGATGCACTTCGTTGGAAGTCAGTCACAGAAGGCGTCTGATTTTGAGTTAGGACATCAGCTAATGTTAATATCTGTCCTTGTTGCAGAGTGTTTCGAAGTACGACAAAGCGCCGTGGACAATCATCTCGTAAGTGGCCACTCGTGTTACAGGTAAAACAAGTGCCTACTTGTCCATCGTAAATAACATGAGCCTTATAACCACAAACCATGATATAGGATGGGATATTGACTTTAACGGTCATGTCAACTGAGCGAACCCCACTATAACATTCGAGTTTGTGACGGCTCGACCATTCTTCGTTTCTAATATGTCGGATGTCACCGTATTAGTCGAGGACATCTCTAAGAAAACAATTCTCAACCTCAGGTGGCAAATTGAACACTCGCACTTGTTTATAGTCAATGTCAGCGTTAGTTATTGAACCTGTACTCACCGACTGATCACGATGTCGGAACCCTGCTTTCCCACCAGTATTCACCAAAATTTTCTCCAGTTGTATCTGGTCTAAAAACGTCACAAAGAAACAGTATTCCGCCATGTCATAATATGCTGTGTGGACTTTGTCGGACGTGATGCCAATAATATCTACTATCCTGTCATGGTTTTCTGTAGAACTCGGTTGCACATTCGAGGACTCGGTTGCACATTCCTGGACGATTTCTCAAATGCAAAACACAGGGTATTCTTACGAGGTACACTGGGAGCCATAACTGCGCTATATGAACGGCCGAGACAGCTGTGAGTGAATTAAGAAGCTTGTGTACGACGGTAGTGAAGAAATACTTAGAATATCACAGGTCACAATCCACGAATTTCTATAAACATGGCTTGCGGCGCTACGACTACACGGAAGTACCGACACGTCCGGTCGCTGTCGCGTCCCAAGCGGAACTGCGAAACACTGTCAGCGCTTCTTCATCTTCGCTGCTGTGAAACACATTTCTTCGACTCAATAAGTGCTGAAAGCTCTTCAGGTATGCATCTTTTCTTGTTTTGATCCATTCCACATATTCCCAAAACACGAAAAGCAGAGAGCTTGCAGAAGAACAGATTCTTTTTCAAGGTATAGGAGATCAAGATGTGCTCGTAGTTCTTAAGGTATTCATTTTAGAGCCCATGTAAAACAGACATTTTTACTTCGAATGATCGTCCCTCCCATATCCCAGAATATTGATCGTTCCTCGTGGGACATCCTGTGAATTGCATATCTTCTGGTCTCGTAGGGCCACAAACGTCGATATTCTTTGTTATTGGGGAAATTATCTTCGGTCTTCTTATGTAAATGTAAAGGAGGTATACAAGAGGCATTAGGCGAATTTCGAGGCTAGCTAAAAACTGTTGGATCAGCTTCCTCGTTAAACACTGACACATCTAAGCACAGGTAGAGCTGGTTTTGTACTTTCAGAGCTACCAACAAGCAACCAATCAACCCAGAAGACTGATGACGACTTTAATACGTTTTGGCATAAATAAGTAACACATGTGATTTTGTAAGCGTGTTTCATGTTATTGACCACGGGTTGAGCATCGTTAACCTCTAAAATACGAGCGGTAAAGCCGACCTAAAGTGTGCTGTAATTTAAAGTATAATATCTCCGAATAACGAGCGGGGAAGTGGAAGTGATGGGGGAGAAGTATCGATTCATATAATTAAGCATTATCGTTGCGCCGAAAAAGTTTATGGCCCTCGTACCACGCGGAGCGTAATATAATCAACATTTTGGATTCTGGCAGAGAAGGGGAGGGTGGAAGTCTATTATTACCTATTTGAGGGTGAAAAAGTAATTAGCTCATCCTCAACGTCCAGTATTGTTAATTTTCTCCATAAATTGTGCTTTTTTTATCACTTTCATTTTATGTGTTATGAATGAATATGGGGAAACGAAGATAGATACCTATGCTGATACTTTCTTGTAGTATTACGTAATTGCAACACACCGTAACTTGATGATGCGAATCTGACTGACAGTACTTAATGCAGGATGTACAAACGAAAGGAGTGAGCAGAGGACAATTAAACAAGAAAATAATCGTAATAAGCATAGGTCCGGAAATCAGTGGTTCCCGCGATATGATGCACGCACAAGCGCAGTCTTGCCAATGTTACAATATTGTTAATGTCAACAGATACTATTATTGGCAATCACTGCAACTGAAGCGTTAACTACAAAGGAATAAACTTCTCTAGTTTGATTTTATCATCTTCCAGATATTTAGCTACTGGTATATAGACTATATTGAACGTTCAGTAAACAAAACGAAGGAGAAACATAGAAACGGATTGAAATTGCAGTGAGAACAAATGATAACTTTGATGTTTCCCGATGACGTTGTACTTATGTCAGAGACAGCTAATAACTTCGAAGAGCAGATGAATAGAACGGACAGTGTCTTGAAAGGAGGACAGATGAACATTAACAAAAGCAATATAAGGGTAAAGGAATGAGGAATGTAGTTGAATTAAAGCAGGCGATGCCGAGGGAATTGTAAATGAGACAACAAAAGAAGTCGATGAGTTATTTCATTTGAGCAGTAGCATAAAAACTGAAAAACAGTAAAATTGTTAATTATTAACATTTAATGTAAATTTAAGTGTTATGTGGTCTTCCTGCAATGTATTTGTATGTAGTTTATCCTTGTGCAGAAGCAGAAGGCGGATGGTAAACATTTCAGTAGTAAGAGGGTAACTTTCGAAACATGGCTACAGAAGAATGCTGACGACTATTTCAGGAAATAGAATAATGAGAAGGTACTAAATCTAACAGCAAAAATTTTTTTTGGCGCAACTTGACTAAAAGAAGAACTCGATTGATGGGACGCAGTCTGAGGCATCAAGGAAGAGTTAGCTTGGAAGGAATGAGAGGTGTAGGAATTGAAGAGGTGGTCCAGGTCGTCAGTACATTATGCGGATTTAGGTTGAAGTAGCCATTCACTGATGAAGAAGCTTGCACAGGACATATCAGTGCAGTGAGCTGCGTCAAACCAGTATTCAGACTGAAAACCGCAACAACAGAAACAACTAATACATGATCAATTATGCGAATAACATTACTTAAAATTGTGTCCAAGAAACGTTTCATGACAACATAAATTATGAAAAGGATGGAATTCCATTTTCCTGGAGACATATGACTCTCAACTTTTTGTACAATAACAGAAGCCAAAGTAATGGTTTAATCGTAGATAATGTTGAGACTCATATGTATGGAGGAAAGTGTAATTCCATCACATCAATGGATAACGGATGCCTGAGATCGAGCAGGATTTCCCCGCTTCGTACAAAGCTGCGTGCTATACCAAGGTCAGAGAACCTCAGCAATACTGCCTATTCAAGAAGGGGAAAATGGGCCGAATGTTAGAAGTTTGTGCTAGGGGGGGCACCGGACTGAGGTAGTCCATGCACCTGTTGCAGCCGGTTTGCAGGGTTGATGTAGTGGTTAGCACATTTGCCTTGTAAGCAGGAGACTCATATTGAAGTCCCGGCCATGACACAAATTTTGATTCGACACTTCAGCTTCAGCCCTTATCGTAGATAATTTATTAAATTCTCCTCGTTTTCAAATCTTACAACGGCTTCATTTTTTAATCTGACAGTCGTGTGAGTCGGCAGTTCGATTGGGGATGGACGAGCGGGACGAGAACACGCCGGGAACACTGGCGGCACGCATGCACTGCCGGATGAAAGGGCTGTAGTCGCGAGGGGCACAACCTCGTTGTCCACCGGACCTAGTAAGTTCAAGTTGAGTGCACCATAATTCAAGCAGTGAAACCTCCATCATTGTAAGATCTCGCCATTTGCTTGCGTGTTGCTGCTCGCAGTGTCGCCGAGACGAAGAGCAGCGAGTGGAGCGTTTGGGGAAGGCGAACGTAATTAGTCTTCCTCCACCTTTGATTATTAATTGTTGCATTCTATATGTTGTTATTTATAAAGTTTAACCAATGGTATTTTTCCTGCCTAGTGGTCGCTAACGTCCCAGTTACCTGCCCCGGGGCATAGTGTATGTTACGGCAGTGCACTTATCCTCGCCTTGCCGCTGCTGTCGGGTAAGGAGTGTAGTTCGACAGCTTCTTGGTTTGTGGGCCGGGTGGTGGATTTTTTTCCTACTCTGGTAGTAGTGGTTCCTTTCTGCTTCTGGATGCTTTAAACACCGGACTCTGAACACACAGTGCTGACCACTGGTTCTGGTGAGGGTGTGTTATTCCATCGTTGCATCGGTCACTGGATGTTAGATAGATTACGTTGGTTCTGAGCACTATGGGACTTGATAGATAGATTAGGCAAATGATTACTGGTCATGTGTTTAAACTTCCACTAGCCTGAGTTACCATCTCGTGAAGTGAATGAAACTCTTGGCTGCCTGTCTCATCGCTTGCAAAGTTTTGAGGGACTTTCCCAAATCGATCCTTGGAGCAACATCTGCGCCACCCCCCTCCTCCCCCACCCCCTTGGTTTGGTCAGATTTGATGATTGTTTTTTTTAAAAAAAATATTTTAATAACTGTAATTTCAAGTTTGAAGGTGTTTAACTGGTTCTTAAAAGATTGCTATTCAGGCCTTCAGCTGTGAAACAGTTTTAAAATTATTACTATTGGGGCCTTCAGCCGAGAAATATTTTGAATTTCTTGTCATTAAGGCCTTAAGCCGTGGACGTTACTTGTCTTAAAATTTTAATTAGACATTTGTATACTAGCAGAGAGTTTTTCATGATTATTCTTAAAAAATATTTTAGTAACTGTAATTACAGGTTGATGTAGTTTAACTGGTTCTTAAGATGGTTATTCAGGCCTTCAGCCATGAAACAATTCTTAAATTATCCCTATGGGGGCCTTCAGCCGAGAAACAGTTTTGAATTTGTTGTTATAAGGCCTTCAGCCGTGGAACACTTCTTCATTTATTGTCACCTTTTATTTGTTGTTGTTTCCAAACAAAGTGTACGTGATTGAAAAATAAAGTAACCCACAGTAACTGATTACGGCCCCATCCACAATCGTAACCCAGTCCTGCCTTCCTTGGTACAAGGTCTCAATATTCTACATTATATTCTTCATGTCTTCATGTTCGCAGCCCTCTGCCGTTTAATTCTCCCGAATTCAGAGTGTAACACGGTGGTGAGTAATGTAACTGTGTCACTGCGTGAGAAACAGGGTGCTCTAATCGAGTTTCGAATTCTAGGAGTTCGTCCACACGTATAGCACCCTCTGCTTCAGCATGTCAATGCCAGCCACGCACCAGCCCTGCGACATCAGCAACATTGCCACGCCTTGAAATCACTGCCATCCCAACTTGGCCCCTTCCGATTTTCAGCTGCGTCCAAAACTTAAAAAACATCTCTGACGACTTCAATTTGGTATCATGAAGCAGTGCAAACAGATGTGAGATTGCCACTCCCTCTCTCAACAGGGACGGTATCAACAAACTGGCCAGAGTAATTTTTCTTCTGCAGCAGCCTGGTCTATTGATAATTCAGCTGCGTGTAGACATGAAGAATAAGGATGTAGAATGTTAATAATGTTTGTTTCCTTTAAAAAGCTTTAAGAGTTTTCATATGGAAAATTCGTAGGCATTAGTTTTCAGCACGGGTGCCTAATAGCTGTGTACATAAAAATATCAGTCAAAATATATTCAGGAAAGATATGCCCTTATTATCTGCATCTGAAAGTGGGAGACGAAATATTTGTCGCTCCGGTCGCTGGTTCGAATCCTGCCTCGGGCATGGATGTGTGTGATGTCCTTAGGTTAGTTAGGTTTAATTAGTTCTAAGTTCTAGGCAACTGATGACCTCAGAAGTTAAGTCGCATAGTGCTCAGAACCATTTTGAAATATTTGTGGACACAATGAATATGTCATTATTATGATGGAAGGTACTTTATACTGCTAGCAATGGTATAATCAGTTAAGGTAAGATTAGTGTACGCCATGTTTCTACTCTAGTTCTATATACTAGCTGTAGTCACTGGATGGCCAAGGGGTGTGGTGCTTCACGATAGTACGCTTACTAGGCAATTCCTGCAGTAAAGTTACAACCACCCTCCTCTAACCCCTCCCTCTCCCTTCCCACCCCCCTCTTTCTCTAACCGCGCGCATTTATGTATGTGTTTGGGGGGGAGGGGGGGGGCATTCACACAACGGTTCTGCTACACTACCATGACGTTCAGTACAATTTGCCAAGTAACAAAGCTTCAGGTATGTTACATTCGCTTGGAACACTGCAGTCCCTAAGAAGCGATTTTTACATCGGCAGTACAGAGTGCCGCATGGAGACACCTGTGCGTGAAGTGAGGATAGCTGTTGGGAGCCTGTGAAGCGTCAAAATAATTAGATTTCAGTTATTTATTATCATTGTTTACAAGTCGTCGTTCCTCCGCAGCAGCTTCGGCTGTTTCAAGTTCAGCTGCGTGTTGGATTCTAGATGACGTCTGTCGAGTCAGCGTTTGCACGCCCAGGAGGTGATATCACCGACCCTGGTGGCACGGCGGCTGCCGGCGAACGGGGCGGCGGCTGCGCAGCGTGAGATGGTTCTCTCGCTGGCTGCTGGAGAGTACTCGGGCCCACTTCCAATTCTACAGTGACGCTTGATGATCCATCCGCGATGTACCTGGTATCGTCAGTCGTGTGGTTGGTTAATCTCCTCCCTACCCCTCTTGGGTTTCAGCACCCGAAGGTGCCTGGGTCTTCAACAGGCCATGCTACTGGCTTCCACATTGAAATCCGGAATTGGCAGAACTCCGCACTTTGGTATTGTCGCAAGACAGCCATTATCTCCATCAGTAGGTGGTATACGACAAGCAGCATGAAGTTCATCTGGTGAAGGCAATCCTGTTGAGTACACCATCGGCTAGTTCGCAAATTGTACTGAAGCGCCTAGGACATAGTACTACAGTACCGTAATCAAGGAATCGAGTGCTTTTTCTGTGAATGCCATTGATCCCAGTGATCATGTCATGACAAGAGCTGGAGTGCTGGAGTACTTATAGGGGGGCTATGACGCAAAGCTCGACTCATAACAACCGTATGTGTCCTCTTTATTCTGCTACATTCACTTAACAGGCTGCTAACTGCTGTATCGGTGCCTCGCTACGTGCTCTTGTCAATTAGACACAGTTTCCTGCCGCATGCCTTACGAGCTAACAAATATGTCTCTCCTCCTTTGGTTTTTCCTTCCTCTTTTCTGTGGAAGGCTTATTCCTTACTCAGCAGACAGTAGTCGACCCGACCCACTTGCGACATAATGGCTCGTTTTCTGCCCCCACCTCTGTCTCTGGTATTACTTGAATTTGCCTGAGGTAATGTGAGTTATAATGAATTTTTCTGATTTCTACCCGTTACTATTCTGAGCCGAACAGCAGTTCCTCATGCGTTTCATTTCTACCGGTACATTCGGCAACCACTGTTTTCATTTGGATGTTAACTATGAGAAGGAACTGTAATGATGTGACGACTAACGATTATGCAGAATTAACTATCACTCTGTAGAAGGGTGTGCTTCGATATGTAACTTCCTGGCAGGTTACACAAATACGTAGCGGACCATGACTCGAACTTGTGGTGCTTGCCTTCCGCAGGAAAGTGCTCTACCGATTGACACACCACCCGTTTCCATAGCATTAGGTAGGAGCTGAGATATTGGTGCAAGTGAATCTATGGGGGCCCATCGCGAGTCGCCCTTTGATACATTAGTCTGTAGAGCACTTGCCCACGGAAGGCAAGGAGCACAGTTTAGTGTCCCGATCCCACGCCTAGCTGCAACCTGTCAGAAAGTTTGAATATAATTATCATCGCACAGGCACCGCGTGGACGAGATACGTATGAAATCTAGGTCATTGACCCAGCGCAGTTTCGATCCGCTACCCACTGTTTACTTGACAAACGATGTGAACTTCCGTCTACTGATGTTTCGACGGATAAGACATTTATCGAGACTGGCTATAAGCATTTTTGTATTTGGTAGCTGCTCGACAAACTTGTTTCGATATCTTCAATTGTCCTGGATTATTAACTAAGAGATCGTTTTGCCGTGCCATGTAAGAAAAGAACAAAGATGTACCACATACACATTCTAACACGACTGATACGGGAAAGAAAGGAAATATCGTGAAAGTAAGTGACACAAACCGCGGAACAAAAGAGTCGAAGCATTTCAAATGAAATGTTACAGACAGATGTTGGAAAACAAGTGGGCTGGTAACGTAATAAGTGGGGAATTTCTCTGCAGAAGCAGCGAGGTAAGGAACACTTGGGAAACATCGACTAGATGAGGGGACAAGTGTGATAGGACATATGTTAAGGCATCAGAAACTGACGTCCGTGGTTCTAATGGGATCCATAGATAGCAAGAATAGAAGAAGAGGATGGGAATGGAATAAATTTATCTCGGACAAATAACCGAGGACTTTGCGTCAAGTGCCACTCTGTCGAGGAAATCGTACACATTGGTCTTCTTCTATTTCCTTCATACTTATTGAAGAATTTGAATGTGATTGCTCAGACATCAGTTTCTAAAGCAACTTCATGGAATTCTCAAAAATGTCTATAAAACCGAAGATTAGAAGTTTCCTGAGTGTGTTTGTGCATAAAACGCTTATTTCTAATCAACATACTTACATGGTATCCAAATGCGTAGCACAAAAATTTTGTAACTGCCTAGGCGATTGTTGAAGTCTTGCTAGTAGTAACAGATTAATTACTTTTATTTAAATGCCGTATTTTTTAACAAATGGAAATCTTGATGAAAATATACTGAGAAGCAACTTCTAACAAAAATGATATACTGAACCAGTTACATACATTTCTTTATTTCCAATTAAAATATTTGTTTCAAATGTTAGTTGTGAAAAATATTAATCGTAAATAGTTGCCGAGTGATGGGAGAGGGGCGATAAATTCTCTTTATTAATGATTTATTTTGAAAAATGTTTTATGTGTAATAAAGTGGAAGAGTGGGAACAGTGGGCCCAATCTTACAGAGTCCATAACCTACTGTGGCCGAGCAGAAACAAGAAAATTTACACAATTTATTGGTCGGTCTTAGCACTGTGTATATTCTCGGCTAAAGTGTTTATGTTTATGTCAGGATAGGACTACTGCAGTTAACAGTAATATTTTAAAAGACTAAGGAAGTTATTTCTAGCAGTACACTTCCTGTAATGTTATTTGAAGAATATGTAGTAGGTTGTCGATTCAATCGTCAGTCATTTCATTTACGAAACAAACGAAAGTGAAGTGAGACGATTTTATTTTCACTAAATTTGCAGAATGTGAGAATTTTTTTTAAATTGCTGCCAGTAACTCACACAATCACTTATTCCTTGCATTATAACTTAGTATTGTTTGGAGCTTAGCGAGACATGGAGAGGCGAAACATTAACAGAGGGAGTGTATGTCTTATAGGGATTCCGACAGCACTACCTTAATGAGATTTTCACTCTTCAGCGGAGTGTGCGCCTGTATGAAACTTCCTGGCAGATTAAAACTGTGTGCCGGACCGAGACTCGAACTCGAGACCTTTGCCTTTCGCGGGCAAATGCTCATTCTGGAAACATCCCACAGGTTGTGGCTAAGCCATGTCTCCACAATATCCTTTCTTTCAGGAGTACTAGTTCTGCAAGGTTCGCAGGAGGGCTTCTGTAAAGTTTGGAACGTAGGAGACGAGGTACCAGCAGAAGTAAAGCTGTGAGGACGGGGCGTGAGTCGTGCTTGGGTATCTCAGCTGGTAAAGCACTTGCCCGAGAAAGGCAAAGGTCCCGAGTTCGAGTCTCGGTCCAGCACACAGATTTAATCTGGAAGGAAGTTTCAGTACTACCTTGGTTCGCTGCCAGACCACTTGGAGCGCTGCAAGTTTATTAATCAACCATCTCTGTTTCTCATTTGGTGATTTAAAATCCTCCATATTTGTTTTGGTTTTCTCCAAAACAGAAGTAGATTTCATAGCAAATCATTCCTGACTATGACTTAGTGATTCTTTAAAATCCAATGTGAATATGTTGCTCTTATTCTGCATGATTTTTGCACGTTTCGTTACAATTGGTCGCAGTCAATGATTACATATTTGGTTTCGTCGCTTGATTTTCTGTGGGCATTTGTTCCTGCCTACGAATACGAGGGTGAACAGCTCAATTTAAATGTGTGGTAAGTAAAATATCTTATTTTACTTCATTTTTGTTCACATCCGTTTTGCATACTTTCTCGCATTTAATATAGATTAACAATCGAGTAGCTTTTTACAGAATTGGTGGGCAGCTTCATTATACCTTGTATTTATTAAAGCTTGTATGTGTTAATAACATTAACCACATTTGTCTAACTACTGTCGCATTTCTATCATTTTCGTAGAAGGATTCCTCAGTTAGTAGTATTGCAAAGCACACTCAGTGCCAAGAAGCATCACCATTCAAAACAAAAAACATACTCATTCCGTGGCAAGTTGTAATATGCTTGATTCCCAGTTATGTGAAAACTGCAAACATTCTCAGTTAAATGTGAGAAACAACGAAATATAAATGTGAACTAAAACGAAGTAGATTGCGAAAGATATACTTACAATGCATTTAAATCAAACAATTGACCCACGGATTAGTAAGCAGGAACAAATGTAATCAAGCTCTCAGAACTCTATGCACGAAACCAGCTTCTGCTGTATACAAAATATAAACAAATGGAGCATGAGCTATATATTCACAGTGCTATAGAATGAGTGCAACACACAAGAAGTCGTAGTCAGGAACTCAATGCAATGAAACCAATTGCTCTGTCTGTCATGTCAGATGATTTACAGGCCTTAGCATGTGCTAAGTAACAATTATTTCCACTTGAAAATGGCCAAACCGTCGAAACTGCTGTATTGAATTTCACAAGCAAATAATTTTAGTGTCAATACGCGACCACAATGACGTTACAAAATTTTACATGACTGTGAACCCTAGCTGAAGGGAGTCGGTCTTAGTTTTAAACTGCTGTTTTACGAATACATTACTTCGCCAGGTCACTAAAGCTTCTGTTATTCAAAGTTCACTGCCAAGCCGCTAGAATCGCTGCTGTTGTTCTCTACTTGCGTTTGTGTTTGCACTTCTTATATTTTGGTGATATGTGATTATTAATGTTCAGTATTAACAGCAGTCAGATGCCTATTCTTCGGCTCCGGTAAATTTTATGATGGTAAATTAATATTTCCGGGAAATTTTTATTTTAGGATCTTTACAGCATTTGTTCATCTGAGGGAAACTACCAAATGTTGAACGTTTGAGCTCGGTATTCAATCTTCAATTGATTTTTAGAACACGGAGTTGCCACAATAACATCTTTTTGTTTTTAATTACTAATCATATGAAGACGAATATTCATGTGAAAGTGAAATATGGTACAAAAACTGCGCATCATGAAATAGAAAATGAAATACATATTTATTCTGTAGATAGAAGGGAATGTTGTACGTGAGTTTTTTTTAAACACTAATTTATTTCGCATGTGAGCATCGAATTGTATTGTTTCTCATGTAACCAGTAATTTAATACGTGTTTATGTTATTTTTATTAAGAAATTACACTTCACTCTTTTTCATTTCCATTTGATAATGAATTTAGCATTTTGAATAAAAGTGAAGATGTTTGCTCTTAACGAGAATTAAACCACTGACTTCATAACTACAAAACTTGTGTGCTATAACTTTAAAAAAAATTGAATTCAACCACAGGTATTAGAAAATTTTTACATTGAATTGAAATATAACATCTAAATAAGATGTACAAACGGTAAAAATTTTTCTCGTTTCAATTTACTGTTGAGAATATTTTGTTTCTCATTCATCATATGTTATTCAAAGTCATTCATATGCTCTCCTCCCGCGGTGAAGACATAGTTTGTAAAACAGTATATGAACCATGCGAGCGTTCTAGTCTTCCTGCTGATTTAAATTTTATCCGTTTCGGTAGACCGTCAGTTGTGTTCGGTGTATGGCGGTGTCAACAGGTCCACGGTACTGGCAGTATGGGTAACTAGCCAGGTTTATTATGTTGCGTCGCGCAACTGTCAGAAGTAACCCATTAACAATATGTAAGCTGCAAAGTCAAACTTCGAATGTGTTAGCAAATTTAGACCAGACCGTCACTCAGTTCACGTCTTTGTCTTTCATGTAGTTTACCCAAAGGCTTCAGTTATTTTACTTGCTGTATAGACTATTACATTGGGAGTCATTTCTTAAACATATGCTGCAGTTTACTAAGCGCAGTTTATATTTACTGGTATACTCTAGCCACATTACTTTCTTTGTCATCGTCTAGTCTCTAGGTCTGTTCCGTATTCTAAACATCCAGCCTTCTTTTCTTGGTCTTGCTGTCAGTCGTCTACCTTAAAGGTCTGAAATTTAACGCTTGTTTTGGTAGTCTTCAATCTGGCATTCTTTGTAAATTTTCTACCCATCTTTGTTCATTATACTTGATCTTCTCATTTATAGCATGTATCGAAAGCTATGTTCTTATGTGTTCGTTTCTTAATCTCTCCGTATGTTGTACAGCCCTGAACTTCTCTTAGAAATTTCAGTTCTGATACTTGGCTTCTACTTTGATGCCTTTTATTAATTGTCCAAGCAAACAGCAGTGTGGAGGTGCCCATTACCTTATAAATGTTGATTTTTGTGTCTTATCTCACTTTATTTCTCAATGGTCCATTAATTGTTCCGCATATAATTTGATAGTTCTGCACTCTGCTGTCAATATCGAGTTCATTCTGGTAGCTTATAGCATTTCTCAAGTAGCTAAAGTCACTAATTTGTTCAGTGGTCTTGATTCATATGATGATCATAGTCCTCAGCGGTTTTGTCCCTTTGGAAGCCATCACTTTTGTTTCTGTAATGATTATTTTCATATTACATTCTTTTGAAATTAGGTTTAGTCAACAGATGGATCTTTGCAGCGAAGTCTCGCAATCATATGCATCTGCGAATTCGTCTGCAAAAAGCATCGTATTAAATATGTGTCATGATATAATCTCAAGCACAGATCAATCTGTTGCTTCCAGTTTTCAAATTTATCGTCAATATATATATATATATATATATATATATATATATATATATATATATATATATATATATATTAAAAAGCTTGGGGCATAAGTTATGCCCTTGTCTAACCACTTGATTTATTGGTAGGTCACCTGACAAAGCATAGTTAGTCCTTATTCTCACATTTGTATCTCTATATAGGCTTTCTACACCCTTCATTATTTGTCGAGGATATCTATTCCTGCGTAATATGTTCCACAAGATTTTCCTCTCTAAATGTTCGAAGCCTTTCTGTAAGTTTATGAATGCAAAGTGTATTCCCGTATTGAAATCTCTTTCTTTTTCTATAATTTGTGTATGAAAATATTATCAATGCATGGCCTCGCCGTTGTGAAACCATTTTGTTCTTCGAATACCAGATTTGAGCAATAATTTTTAAACGTTGATTTATGACCTTGACGTAAATGTTATACATGGCGTCCACTAATTTTATACAACCATAATCATTGCATTCATTTCGTTTATCTTTCTTAGTGATTGATATGATATCTGCAGCCGTCCATAGTTTTGGGATTTGGCGCCTTTCTCAACACGTACAGTATAAATGGATAACTCTAAGTTTTAAAAATAATCCGTCGCATTTAAGTAGCACTTCACTTATGCCGTCTGGTCCTATTGATTCCGGTTTTTTTGCTTTTTTCATAATCATGTAGTTCTTGGATCCTTATGAGATCGCCGTCATAAGTTTTACCAATCTCAGGCGGATCTTCTTCTTTTCATTCCACCAGAGCTGTTCGCACATCTTCATCCACATTCAAATTGCGCATGCCACCGTACAGTACGCGGTGGAGGATAGCTTGTACCACAACTAATCGTTTCCTTTGCTGTTCCACTAGCAGATACAGCGAGGCAAAAACGACCGCCTATATGCCTCAGAATGAGCCCTTATTTCTCGTATCTTATCTTCGCGGTCCCTAAACGAAATGCATGTAGGCAGCAATAGGATCGTTCTGCAGTCAGCTTCAAATTACGGTTCTCTAAATTTTATCAGTTGCGTTCTTCGAAATGAATGTCTTTTTCCCCTCCAGGGATTCCTACTTGAGCTCCGTAACTCTAGCATGATGATCAAACCTACCGATAACAACAACTGTAGCAACTCGCCTCTGAATTACTCCGATGCAGTACT
Organism: Schistocerca serialis cubense; assembly: GCF_023864345.2. Lineage (NCBI taxonomy): Eukaryota > Metazoa > Arthropoda > Insecta > Orthoptera > Acrididae > Schistocerca > Schistocerca serialis. Next base: position 153,073,495 of record NC_064639.1, read on the forward strand.
CAGAATAGGCCGCACTAGCGTCCTACATGCAGTTTCCTTTAAAGAAGAATTATACTTTCCCAAAATTCTCCCAATAAACCGAAGTCGGCCATTCGCCCTCCCTATCATAATCCTCACACTCTTGCAGAATTTCATATCGCTTCGCATCGCTACGCCCAGATATTTAAACGACCTGAGTGTGGCTAGCAGGACACTGCTAATGCTGTATCTTGGCTTTATGGGTCTGTTTTGCCTACCCATCCGCGTTAAGTTACGGTTTATACATTAAGATTCAGTTGCCATTCATCACACCAACTAGAAGTTTCGTCACCTTTTATTATCTTACAGTCACTTACCATCGACACTTTCCTGTAAACTACAGCATCATCAGCGAACAACCGCAGATTGCTGCCTCCCCTCCCCCCCCCCCCCCCCACCCCCCCGCTCTCTCTGTCTGCCAGATCATTTATTTATATAGGAAATTCCAACGGTCCTATCACACTTCCCTCGGGCACTCCTGATGTTACCTCTGTCTCCTATGAACACTCGCCGTCGAGGACAATATACTGGGTTCTATTACTTAAGAAGTCTTCGAACCAATCACATATCTAGATGCCTAGACCCTATGCACGTATCTTCGTTAACAGTCTGCAGTGGGGTACGGTGTCCAAAGCTTTTCGAATATCTAGAAATCTGGAATCTGCCTGTTGGCCTTGATGCACGTTCGCAGTACATCATCTGAGAAAAGAGCAAGCTGAATTTCGCACGGTCGGTGCTTTCTAAAGCAGTGCTGATTCGAGAACATGAGTTGTTCGGTCTCTAGGAAATTTATTCCATTCGAACTCAGAATATGCTCAACAGTTCTGTAGAAAACGATGTTAAGGATAATGGTCTGTAATTTTGCGGGTTAGTTCTATTACCTTCTTATCCACGTGAGTCACGTGAGCTTTTTTCCAGTCGCTTGGCACCTTGTGCTGGTCCAGAGATTAGCGATAAATGAAAACTAACTAAGGGGCCAATCACGTAGAGTTTGTAAAGCCGAATTGCGATTCCATCCGGACCTGGCGACTTATTTATTTTCAACTCTTTTAGTTGTTTCCCTGTGCCAGAGATCCTTATTACTATATCATCATTCGGGACTTTGTACGATGGTCAGACGACGGTACGTTTGTACGATTCTCCTGCGTGAACAATTTCTTAAACGTGGAATTTAAAACTCCGGCCTTCCTTTACCTCTCTTCTACTGCCAAACCAGACTGGTCAACTAGTGACCCGATGGAAGCCTTTAACCGCTTAGCGATTTTTCATCGGATCAGATTATTTTCGGGTTCTCCGCCATGTCTTTAGCCAAGGTATGGCGGTGGTATCTGTTGTAAGCTTCACGGTAATATCTTTCCACAGACGGACGAATCTCCACTAATCGTTGCCTGTCGTTATTTATGTGTTCTCTTTTGAACCTAGAGTGCAACAGCCTTTTCTTCCTCAGCATTTTCGGAATTTTGTTAGTAAACCATGTTGGGTCTTTTCCGTCCATAATCCATTTACTAGGCGCACACTTGACCAGAGCACGATTTACATTCTGTTTAAACTTGCCCATAATTCCCCTATGTCCATCATTTTGGAACTAAATGTTTGCAGTTCATTGTCCAAGTGAGACACTAACAACAGCTTATCCGCTCTTTCTAGAAGAAACACTCTCCTAGCCCTCTTGACTGATTTCTTAACTTTCGTATCCATACTCGCTGTGATGACATCGTGATCACTAATCCCCGTCTCTATACTGTCACCATCGATAAGATCCGGCCGGCTTATAGCTACAAGGTCCAAGATACTTCCATTGAGTGTGGGCTGTCGAACTAGTTGCTCAAGACAGTTTTCAGGAAACGTGCTCAAAAGTACTTCACATGACTGGCCGTCTGCATCCTCTCCAATGAATCCATACATGTCCCAGTCTGTACAAGTATATTAAATTCACCACCAACTACTACTCGTGATCTGTGTATTTGTGGACAAATGACCTTAGACTTTATATGAATGACTCTAGAACCGTTACAATGGAAGCGGGTGGTCCGTAAATGCATTCAACAATTTACTTGGTTTCACCTAGATGTGTTATGATTGAGTAGATAACTTCGCCATCACACTCAATTTAAACCTCAGAAGGGACAATATTTTTCTCGACTGCAGCGAACAACCCCCTCCTAAGGCGTCTAAACAGACCGATCAACATTCCTAGAGTCGCTAAATGTCTCAGAGCGTTTTACTTCGGGTTTTAGCCAGCTCTCAGTCACAAGAATAATGTGCAATTAATTTATATTCTGGTATTATACGGATGTGTGTCGTCTCTGAAGTATATTTTTTGCCGTGATACCCCAGAGACCGTCTGGTAATTTAAGGGCATTTATGAGATTTTTCACTACAAGGGCAGAACATTTTCCCTCACAATGTGTTCAGGTTAGACTGTCAGCTGATCCCTGGCCACCTACTGCGTAGGTACTTTTTGATCTAAGCGATACATTTTGTATTGGTGGGTATTATTTTTGCAACATCTACATTATGGATATGGCCAGTATGTTTACACATTCGATCCTTTTAATACTGTTAAATTTTCTTTAACTATTTGTTGTCTGGACACCTCTTACTTTTTCTACCATTCCACCTACTAAGCTACCAGCGACTTCATTGGTAAAATAGAAATGTTTTGCTCGCCATAGTACTCGGAAATCTAACTTTTCAAGACACTTATTTCACACTTTTTCAGAACTGCGTTGCTTTGTTTCAAGGAACTGATGTCCGGCCACTCGCCTAGGAATGGTAATCGAAGTGGCCGGAAAGGTCCGCAGCGTCCCATTACGAGAAGAAGATGTTCGGTACAGGACAGGTAACTGGGGCAGGCGGCATCAAACAACACCGAAGACTAATGCCCCAATCATTTCATGCGACTCAGTACTACAGAGCAGAGTAGCAGAATCTATTCTCCGTAAGCCATTTTATAACGGAATATTTGCCAGCGTTGACACGTAATAGGAAATCAATCGACCGATGAATAACGGGGATTTTGGCACTGTTGATAACTTCAAGCTACTGCTTTCAGTGTGGTCTTTTTTAAACTGTGGAAACGGAAGTCGCGTATACCTCAGGTTCAGCGGCCTATTCGCATTCCGGCAGCGACGTGTATCCAGAGAGCTATTGATTCCAGTGGCTCGTTCGCGGTTCCTCCTCCGCTCATCCCTTTTTTTTTTTTTCGTTCCTCTCCTCCTCGTGGCGATGGGTGCATTCCCATCGGTGCAATGTGTCAGCCGGCGGCGAGCCAAGGAGGCTCGTAATGGGATTTCCAATCTACTTTAATGAGAGTCTTTCCTTTGGGATGGTGGTCGATGTTCAACACTTTTTCAAGAGGAGGGCTTTTATCCGGCGGAGTTTGGAATGAACGGATTTTCCCGGGGCGACAGGCAGAGGGGGTGCAAGCAGCTCGGGAAAACAATGTTGAGTCTGCTGCTCCGGATCATCTTTGATGTACTCTTGGCGAAATAAAACTTTGTTGAAAACGACTGATATCTATCCAGAGTCTTCACAGAAATATACGGCTGCAGTTCACCAAACAATATTGAATTTGTTTTTCATACATGCATTACTTCACGCTTAGGTGAACCTTAACTTGTTATGTCAGTAAATGGCGCTTACATTACGGGGCAGAAGACGTTTGTGGTTCATCAAAACTGTGCGACATGTGACTTTTTTATTCTATATTTCTTCCTCAGGTCTCACGAGGAGTATCATAATTGATTTAGACTTATCAGCAAACCATCATCACTTCATCTGAATACGATGCTTAGTGGAAACTGTAAGAATTTATAATATGTTGTGATGTAAGTTGAAAATTGTTCTGACTCAGATGGAATATACAAAATCATCTGACTCATACTGATAATGTGAGCACGTGAGACTGATATTCAGTACTTAAGTGTAGCTGATTAGCACTGACGTTCAGGCTCATCTGACTAATACTTCATATTGTATTCGACTAAAACTGGATATAACAACAGACTGAGACTGATCATTTAAGTCCAATGGTAATCAATTACATCCATCAGAAAACTGACCGTTAAGTCACGTTAAAAACATACAGAAGTAAAATACTGAATAGCAACTGAATTAATTTACTGTTTTTAACCAAAAGTGCATACCGGATAAATACTCTGATTGCACTAAGACGACCTATACTTCCTACTGTACTATTAAGTACCCAATCACAAATGGTTCAAATGCCTCTGAGCACTATGGGATTTAACATCTGAGGTCATCAGTCCCCTAGAACTTAGAACTACTTAAACCTAACTAACCTAAGGACATAACACACATGCTCGAGGTAAGATTCGAACCTGCGACCGTAGCACCGAACCACATCTGTAACATCCTGGCAGCCCTGTGAAGTTGCAGAACAATTTGTCCCCTATAAGTAATCTTCTGTGTCGCTTCTTTCATATTGGCAAAAAATCTGAAAACAAAGTGCTGCTGTGCTACGTATTGCAACAAGTGATCTTTCCAACGGACCCACAGTTAACGTCTTTAAGCAACACGTTGGTCAGAATACGTACCAGAAATGAAACTCTCTTTAAGAGAAATGGATAGTTCTCTCTGTACTTGCGCATGCCATATAAACGTCGACATGGTATTAAAACAGACACGAACATCAATCTCTGTCATAAAGATATGATTTTTCGATGTTGGTGACCAAGTTTGTCGTTGTAGGAACCTTTAAATGATAAAAGCGCAAGTTTTACCGACGTGGGCTGTACAGCGCTTTGCGTTCTGTCATTTCTCGGCAAACTTGTTTCCATATCCTCAATTGCTTTGGAGTATAAACTTCGGAGGTCCTTGTGTCATATCATGTAAAAATAACGTACTAATTAATTATTGGTCAAATGATAAACGGCGAAATTTTGGGGACGTCAGAGGTATAATTCTGAGAGAAGAGAAGCAAAGCGTTTGGGATATCTGGCGAGTTACTATATAACGTATTCCAATCAGACGATAATGGCTTGGTAATAAATCCAAATCGGTAATGGTGTCATAATGTCTGACCTCACGTTGATGCATATAGTCTAACAAAAGCGAATATGAGAAATGTGCCTCCCTAAGGCAGAATGCCTAGCCTGAGCGACTTACTCCCATGCACTGCCACCAACTTTCAGTTTAAAGTGAAATAAAATCCTTCCAGTTCCTTCTATTTGTGCTGCAGGAGTAGATGCAAATACGGAAACCAAACCACCACTCATTAGCTCCCTAATACGGTATAGGAAACTCGTTGACATTCAAAACGGCTGTGAATCGTCTCACTATGGACAAACACGGGTCCTGTATGGTTTGCAGCGGAATCTTACATCATTATTCCTGCAGATTGGTGGCAAGTTCAATTTTTTGGAAATTTATGGTAAATTCCTATGGGACCAAACTGCTGAAGTCATCGGTCCCTAGACTTACATACTACTTAATCCAACTTAAAATAGCTTACGCTAATGACAACACATACACCCATGCCCGAGGGAGGACTCGGACCTCTGGCGGGGTGAGCCGCGCGAACCGTGGCAAGGCGTTTTTAGACCGTGCGGCTACACCGCGCGGTGTGGTGAGTTCAGATAAGCATGATGGAGGTGGACAGCGATGACGCAATATCTTCTGCGAGCTGTGTGAACAGACGCCCTATCGTCTCGGATCGCAGCATCACCAATGGGGAACAAACATTGTACCATGGGATGGACCTGATGATCCAAAGAGGTCACATAATCGCTGTGGCGTAACCATGGTGGCCATGAAATACCATGATATGGCTGCCCATATCGTCAGTGAACCCCGGCCATATTTTACTCTTCGGACATATATTCTGCCAGAAACAGCGTGCAGCAAGACTTGCATACCAAATGACTTTCGTTCATCACTCAATAGTGTAGGTTTTATGGGAACAAACTTCGTGTTATGGGACAGACCTAAGCAGTGAAAATGGTCACACAGGTATTGGTACTAAAGTGATCTTGCAGAGTAAGGATGGTGTTTATGGAATACCAAGATACAGCTGCCACATTATCGCTGAACACCGTCCATATTTTGCTCTTCGGACGTAAAGTCGACCAGGAACAGTGTGCAACAAGACCCATCCGACCAAGTGAGTTTCTTCCATCACTCCATGGTCAAGGTCTTCTGATTTCGGCATCACGTTTTCCTGTTACAGGCATTTGCATCACTGGTCAGCGGTTTTAGAACTCCATCTTGCCCTGGAATTCTCTCCTTATGGGGCTCAGTGTTGTCTTGCTGCTGAAAGGACTCAAGAGTGCGACATTCACTTCTGTAGTGACTTCAGCAGCTGCCGTCTCCTCTGTTTTTTTCACTGTACTCTTCAGTTGCCGTCCGCAACCATCATTCAACACAGACTTTTTCCCGCATTGTGATTTAGCGGAAGATATCTTGCCGCTTTCCCTGTACGGAAAAAAAATCTTCGATACAGTGCCTCTTGAATCGCCTAACACTTCGGTACCATACGAACACAAACAACTGGCCCACGTTAGAATGCACTTAACGCCGGCATAATGCACTCACCACTACACAGAACACTGTTATGACCACGACTGACGCAACATTACTGAGGATATTGCATAGGTACCGTTCGAGGCCAAAGACAAGAGGGCAACCTCAAGAGTTGAGTAATCACTGCATTAATGTTCAACCTTGCATTTATAGCTGTATTACCATAATTTGTTCAGCCCCTGATTCAGAAAGACAGACTGAGAGTCAATAAAGTGAAGTTCTTTTAATGGAAAGCTAATACCGGGTGTTAAGTATATTTATTGATGATCAGATGCCACAAAACAAGACAAAATTATAAAATACCCCAGAAAAACCTAAATCTGCCATTCCAGCACTAATTCCGTATATGTCCATCTTCTGGCGCACAGTGAATAGCGAGACACACTTTATGTAATATTTCTTTGTCGACGTATGTCGCCGCTGCTATTTTTCTGTTTGTGAGCTTATCTGTGTCACAAAGAAGACGTGCTACGAAAACACTTTTCCGCTCCTAACTTCATCTATAAAAAAGAATCTCATGTCTGGAGATTATGAAAGACAGAATTTCAGGCAGTGTATTGGGGCCAGGCGCCATGACAAGCGATCAGGCAGTGTGTCACTGAGAAACTGCCGTACTTTGTTGTGCCAGCGTGGAGAAGCTCCATTCTGTTGGGTTTTGAAACCATTACAGTTATTCTACAGTTACGAAAAAATCGCGTCTGTAGTATTGCATTCTTGTCACTGCGTAGTCTTCATAAAGAGCCGATCTCTTCATAAGAACTAGCGGAAATATTGAACACAGTGATACCACCCATCTGCTTCGCAACCGCAACGTCATGAAAGTGATGGATACGAAACACCCATGGAAATCCACTGTGCATGAAATAGGTGCCATTTTCCTGACCACACATACATCGTTCTTAACCCATCCCCAAAATGTCACCTTCCGACGTAATGAAGTACTACACTATGAATCGGTCAGTCAGCAATACCAACGTCTCAGCAACTAAAGTGGTAGCTGTATATAAACTGCCAGCTTTTTTTTAACTTTCTTAGCGCATTATGATGTCACACACGAGACAATCACTAAGCAACGAGTATTAGCCGACGTTCAGTATCTGTAGGTTCACTGCAGGAAATGGGATAAAATATGTTCGTTCGCAAAAAAAGACTGTGTGTGATACGACGATGAAGGTTCGCTACAATATTATTCTAATTTATGATAGTTTTATGACATACGATGCGGCCACACACCATAAAGAATTAAACTAAAATGCACTCAAACCTGCAAGTTTATCCTCCTCAAAGAAACTTTTAGTTGGGTGATTATCTTTCAAGCTCAGCTCTTTCCTGAGTCTTTCGTAAACCCCATATGTGGCCGCTACGATGGTGACATTAGCTCTAACATGAAATGATGAAATTACCGTGCATTAAGCGCACTAAAAACTCTGTCGTCTCCTATATTCTCGCAGAGTGCTGCTGCCGTCGAAAGTTTCCTTTTATCGCCAAGAGAAAAGCTTACACTAAGCATATGCTGTACGGTTTCTAGAGTAAACGTCCCCCCACCACACAAGCAATCTACATCTACATTTACCTTTACATCTACACCTACATCTATATCCATACTCCGCAAGCCATCTTGTGGTGTATGGCAGAGAGTCCTTTACGTACCACTGTAATCTCCCTCCCTCTCTGTCCCAGTCGAGGATGGTGCGGGGGAAAAATGATTACCGGTAGGCCCCATGTGGGCTCGAATTCGTCTTCACGGTCATTTCACGAGATATACGTAGGGTGGACCAATATATTTGTTGACTCCTCTAGGAACGTACGCACTCCGAACTTTAACAGTGAACCACACCGTGATACAGAATATCTCTCTGACAGCGTCTGCCACTGGAGCTGGTTGATGACCTCTAACGCTTCTGTGCTTACTAAATGAACCTATAACGAAACGCGCTGCTCTTCTTTGGATTTTCTCTATTTCCTCTGTCAGTGCCATTGTACGAGTCACTTACTGACGACCAACGTTCCAGTGTTGATCGAAGGAGTCTTTAGTATGCTGCTTCCTTCTTTGATAGACTACATTTCCTGAGGATTCTTGCAATGAATCTCAGTCAGTCATCTGTCTGACTCCCAACTGATGTTATGTGGTCGTTATGTTCCAAATTGCTCCGTACGCATAATCGTAGAAATTTTATGGAAGGTACGACTTCCAGTGATTGTTCCACAGTTGAATACTCATACAGTTAAGGGTCTATCTGTCAATGTATTCGCAGTACGTTACATTTTTTTTTGTGTTGAGGTTCAACTGCCACACCCTGTATCAAGCGTCGACACTTTGCAGGTCTTCTTTTCTAGTGTCGCGACTTCTATGTATACAACTGAATAATTCGCGAATAGCCTTATGGAACTTCCCACTTTACCTACAAGGTCATTTACACTGAAGCTCCAAAGAAAAGTCTGCCGTTGTGGCCGATCGGTTATAGGCGCTTCAGTTCGGAACCACGCTGCTGCTACGGTCGCAGGTTAGAATCCTGCCGCGGGCGTGGATGTGTGTGATGTCCTTAGGTTAGTTAGGTTTAAGTAGTTCTAAGTGTAGGGGACTAATGACCTCAGATGTTGTCCAATAGCGTTCAGAGCCATTTGCATTTGCCAAAGAAACATGTGTAGGCAAGCGTATTCAAATACACAGATATGTAAACAGGCAGAATAAGGCGCTGCTGTCGGCAGCGCCTATATAAGACAAAAAGCGTCTGGCGCAGTTGTTAGATCGGTTACTGCTGCTACAATGGCAAGTTATCAAGATATACGTCAGTTTGAACGTGGTGTTACAGTCGGCGCACGAGCGATGGTACACAGCATCTGCGAGGTAGCGATGAAGTGGGGATTTCCCGTTACGAACATTTCACGAGTGTGCCGTGAATATCAGAAGTCCGGTAAAACATCGAATCTCCGACATCGTTGGGGCCGGAAAAAGATTCTGCAAGAACGGGACCAATAACTACTGAAGAGAAACGTTCAACGTGACAAAGGTGCAACCCTTCCGCAAATTGCTGCAGATTTCAATGATGGGCGATCAACAAGTGTCAGCGTGCGAACCATTCAACGAAACAACATTGACATGGGCTTTCGGAGCCGAAGGCCCACTAGTGTACCCTTGATGACGGCACGACACAAAGCATACGCCTCGCCTGGGGCCGTCAACACCGACATTTGACTGTTGATGGTTGGAACCATGTCGCCTGGTCTCGTTCCAAATCGTATGAGTGGATGGACGTGTTCGGGTATGGGGACAATCTCATGAATCCATGGACCCTGTGTGTCAGCAGAGGACTGTTTAACGTGGTGGAGGCTCTGTAATGGTGCGGGGCGTTGGAGTAATGTGTAACCCCTGACACGTCTATATAGATCCTGACACGTGACACGTACATAAAAATCCTCTTTGTTCACTTGCATCCATTCATGACCATTGTGCATTCCGACGGACTTAGACAGTTCTAGCAGGACAATTCAACACCCTACACGTCCAGAATGCCTTAAGAGCGGTCTTCTGTATTTAAACACTTCCGCTGGACACCAGACTCTTCAGACAAGAACATTATTGAGCGTATCTCGAACGCCTTGCAACGTGCTGTTCGTAAGATATCTCCACCTTCTCGTTTTCTATCGGATTTATGGACAGCCCTGCAGGATTCATGATGTCAGTTCCATCGAGCACTGCTTCAGACATTAGCTGAGTTCATGCCTCGTTGCGGCACTTCTACGTGTCCTACGCTATATGAGGCAGGTGCACCAGTCTCTTTGGCTCTTCAGTGTATATATGATGTGAAAAGTAATGGTCCCGTAACACTTCCCTAGAGCAATCCCAAAGTAGATTTTACGTCTGAAGACTCCTCTCTGTTCAGAATGAGATGCATTGTCAGAAGTCTTTTCCGTTCAGAATGACATGCAGTGTTCTGTTTCCCAGAAACTCTTCATTCTTGGTATGGTCTTCCCTGAGCCTGTATTTTCCTTAGTAGGCGGCAATGCGGAACTGCCGCCTGTTGGAAGTCAAGGAACACCACTTCTACCTGTGCGGCTGCACTTACTACTTGCTGGGTCTCCTGGACGAACAGAGCGAGCTCGGTTCCATATGAGAGTTGATTTCGGAATACATGTTGCTTCCTACAGAGGCGATTTTCGGACTTCATAAATGTCATAATACAGGAGCGTAAAACATGTTCCAAGCATCTACAAGTGACCACCGTCATAGATACAGGCCTCTAGTTTTGTGCGTCTGTTCGAGGACCGTTCTTTAAAATGGGAATGGCCTGTGCCTTTTTCCAGTTACCTGGAACACTTCGCTGATCCAAAGACCTCGGGTATCCTGCTCCTGGACTGGGGCAAGAGCTTTCCATATATTTAGAATCGTACTGGTATTCCCTCAGGTCCAGTGTCTTTCCCTATCTTGCATGATTTAACTTTTTTTTCTATCCCACGGTGACTTATTTCGATATTAGCCAATTTGTTGTTCGTCCGACGATCTAAACGACACACCACAGTGTTATCTTCCTCTGTCACAAAGTTTTGGAAAAGGACGTTTAGTATTTCGACCTTATCCCTGTAGTCTTCACTTACAGTACCATTATGGTCGCAGAGTGTCTGGACATAGACCTTTGATCCGTTTCGTGATGTAACACAAGAACAAAACATCTTAGGATTTTCTGTCAAGTCGATAAATAGAATTTTGCTTTAGAATTCTTAGAACGTTCCACGCATGATTCTCTTTGGCTGATTTTGGCTTACCAAATTTGTGTTTGTCTGGAAGGCTTTAGTTACCTTTACATTTTCAGTTGGGCTCTTTTTGGTTTTGAAGAAGTTTTCTAACATAGCTGTCGAAACACAGCGGATCTTTCCAATCCTCAATACATTAACCGGTTCATACCCATCTAAAGCGTGTAGTACAATGCTCTAGAACTTTGTTCATTGTTGTTCATCTTTGTTAGTGGTCCAGATGTAGCTTTCGTGCTGACCGCTCAGATAATCTGAAAGCTGTTTGCAATGCGCCAAAACGTCTTCAGCCTGAAAAGAGCACATCACTTGTTTGTATCGCCTCAACTTACTACCGATTTTTAAGCGCTATAAGAACGTTTACGCAGCTTTGTTATATTTTTGTAAAATTAAAGCATTAAGAGCCCTCGGTTGCTATAAATAAGTCTTTTGACCTTGGTTTCGGCACTACTATGAGTGCCTTCATCAGAAGTAAAACACTCAAACTGGCCAATAACATAAATACAAATTTATGGGAAAAACATTTTTAAGCGTAATTTCTAACAGTACATGAAAGAAACAGCACTTACATGTCACGTATAAAATAAATATCAAGCGATAAAGCATTAGTCTCAAAATTTTTGAAATAGAATACGTGGAAGGCAAGCCACTATGGGCTGCTCACACTTGTCGAGCTACAGATAGCATCAGACTGAGGCGCCCGCGTTGGCAATTGCGGGCAGGTGAACATTACACCAAGAGTGCCATCTAGTAGCCGCAAACACAAACAGCCTACTTAACATTCAAAATATATAGACAGATGAATATTATGATGAACATTATTTAGTACATGAAGTAAAAGGCAATATTTTATCTGACAGCAGCAGACACGGTAACATTTTGTCTATATAAGAGATTAGAAGTAAAGTTTAAAGGCAAACTGAGATAAGTAACTCAGCGAATAGGAAAACGGTGTAACATGAAATGCAGCCATTATAAACCATTTAATAAACAAAAAAATTATGAGTCGACTTAGACAGAAAAATATTTCGGTAACTGCACGAGGGAACACGAAATCAAAATCAATTAACAGCTTTATACTGTTGAAGAAGCTTTTATTACGTAATTGTAGCTGCTCATTAAGAATGAGGCCTTCATTTCGAAAAAGATGTTTAAAAATTTCTAATTCTTAGATGTTCTCATGTTACCATGTGTGTCGCTGCCAGACAAAATATTGCCTTTCACTTCATGTGCTAAATATGTTCATCATAATATTTATCTGTCCATGTTTTGAAAGTTAAGCAGCCTGTTTGTATTTGCGACTACTAAATGGCAATGTTCAACAGCCCGCAGTTGCTAACGCGGTTGCCTCAGTCTGAAGCTATCTGAAGCTCAACATGTGTGAGCAGACTATAGGGGTTTGCCTTCCATGTTTACTAAAATTTTGTGACTAAAGCTTTATCGCTTGATATTTATTTTACACGTGACTTGTAAGTAGCGTTTCTTTCTTGTACTGTTAATCAGTAATTACACTTAAAAAATTTTCCTGTAATTTTGCACTTACGTTATAGGCAAGTTTGAGTGTTTTACTTCTGATGAAGGCTCTTGTAGTACCGAAACCTAGGTGAAAAGAGTTCTTTTTTGCGACCGAGAACTGTTATTGTTTTAATTTTACGTTGTAAACCGCCGCTGATCACGCAGCCATGTTCAAAATTTTATATTTTTGTGTTAAAATGTTGTACATATGTGACACCTGACGGTCGAGAACAGCTATGTCCTCTCAGCGTGCTTGCAACGCCCAGCCGATTGCTGAATCGCGGTGTTCGGCAAAAATAGCAACTACTGACGTTTACCGGCGACTGCTAAGAAGAAACACTTATTGTTAGAGATAATTAGCGCGATACGTTTGTTCGCAGAGAAAGGTCATTGGCTTGTCCTTTTAGAATGTCAGCTGTATCCGAGTACTGGTCGAGTTGCGAGCCTCGAGAGAGATTATCTCAAGAATGTGATGAGATCGGTTCACGCGTACGATACGTGAATCAGTCTGCAATGGGGACAGAACTCAAATGTGTTCAAAGCAGTTCTAAGTCGTTTAGAAAGGATTACGTCGTTGAGTGTAGGCAAGGTCTTCTCAGGACAATTTATTGTAGTCTTAAGGGGGTGAGCTGCATTGTCTGCCGTTGTTTTTCACCTACGAATTGCAGTGCTCTTAGAGCCTGTTCATACAGTATATCTCCCACGAGTTAGTGGTATCTAAAGGATGACGCAGTACACGTTTCTCCTCGTTCTGGGTAAGGAAAAAGATATCCCTGCCTTTTTTTGTATTCTTATTTATAGCAGTATTCAGTGTTACGGTCTTATGGTCACTGATTTCCTGTTCTAAGCTGAGTGGAAAAGTTCGGATCTACTTGTCACCAGCTGGTCTAAGATGTTATAGTCATGAATCGGTTCTCTGATTAATTGCTCAAGGTAATTTTCGGATAAATCACTTAGGAAAATTTCACTCAGTTCTCTGTTCCTAATATACGTCCTGATCACTTCAGTCTACCAGTCTACAGCTGGTAAGTAGAAATCTCCACCTAAATCTTTAAGATGGCCAAGAAATTTACGTGTTATAATCTGCAAGTTCCCCTCAACTGGTCCACAAAGACCGTTGCTGAGGCAGGGGGATGTGTAAAACCATCCGATGACCATGTTTGATGCAACTTTAACAATTTTCAGCCAAATTATTTCGCAATCGGTACCTGTACTGATCTCACTATATGTAGTAGTATTTTTTATTGCTATAAACACTCTCCACCACTAGAGATCACTTTATCTTGGTGATATAGGCAATAACCAGTTCTCTGTTAGTGCCGCCAGTAGAATTTCGTGAACACTACTCAATAGCCTGCCGAAGGCTCTCTTTTATTTAATGGATCTTAAGTTTCCACAGAAAACCTGTGTTACCAGCTTGACGATACCAGCGATGGACGTTTTTCGCCATAGGCGGTAAATGTTTTGCGATATATTCCCAAAATGCCTCCAACAAGTACGCAGCACTACAATGTCACGCACTTCTTCAACTGCAGCTAGCAAAAAGCATCCTGTTGAGCGGACGTCATCATGGTTCACGCAGAAATTATGAATATCATTAATGCATGGCATCAAGTGACGTTTTTCTTCAATCATAGACAGTGTTCATTCCACTGACTCTCATTCGCTATCTTGAATACCCATTTTGCAATAAATTTGGAACGTTTTTATAAGGTCATTGAACAGTTTTAATAGTTTACGAGTACCAAACATTGCAAAATAATACAGCAGAAATACCGGATCATTCACTTTTTTAAACATCGAGTACATTTATAATAAAGTTTTCTTCTGGATATGTAACATTTTATGTTGGCAACAGGCTAGATAATTTTAATAACTACATGTTTTCCAACTTAACTGATCTAGAGGCATGTACCTCAAAGTTTATTACAGTGTGTTGTTTTATTTATGTCACATACTCATCTAATTCTGTCTGTAATGCATTGCTTGTAGAACATAGGTTAACTTTAGTATCAGGCACCTGTAACGGAGAGGGGTAACGACGTGTAAAAAAGCCAAATTGCAGGAAATGACACGAACATTCAGTACTGGACCAAAGAATTTGTCGATAACGACAGTGCGGATAACGATTTCAGTGATTCGTATGATGATCCTCACTTTGCGCGAGATGAGCTGCGACAAACGTCAAGTGATTATTTCTAGTTTTGATTTCGTAAAAGGTTTGTCGAAAAGTTTCCCCAGTTACTAAGCCATGAAACATTCTATTTGTTCTAGGCGAACAGGAGAGGATGTGAGGAAAGACACTTCGTACTGGTGCAGTGACTGGAAAATAGCGAAGTGCAAAAGCTTTTGTAAGTGTAGTGTCTCCTTTTTCGGACACACATTCATGACTCCACAGCCGTATATATACATGACGAAAGAGAAAAACCGACGTCAGCCGCATGAGACCATTGAAATAATGCAGTGGCGAAAAGGGAAAATTTGTGCCGCACCGAGACTCGAACCTGGATATCCCGATTTACTCTAGCAGTTAGAGGTGAGAATTTGAGCTGGCCGTAAAGTGTGCTCGGATAGAAAAGGCCGCAAAGGTGACCGCTCGCGTAAAGTGGAAAAATGTGAGATCGAGTCTCAGTTTGTTACAAATTTTCACTTGTTGCCATTGAATTATTTCAGTGCTCTCAAGCGGATAACTTCATTATTTTTTACATCATGTGCCAATAGTCTGCTTTCAAATTGTATCACACAAAGACTTGAGCAATGTGAAAGAAAAATGTAGCAATTTATATATGTAATCCAGGAGACGAACTTTCAGGCTTTCATTAAAGGTTAATATCACAATTAAAACTAATTTTGACTAGTATTCTTAATTTAAAAAAGATTGAAAACCAATATAAATTGCTGGCATTCTAATAATCAACAATGTTTACGTGGAAGCCAGTCAAAGTGTTAATCTATTAATCATCGCCTCACACAGACAACAGAATACTGAATCCTTAGATTCAGTGTCTCAGCTTTGGGGTCTCTGAGGGTGGCACCAGTCTGAAAGAGAAGAATCGACAAAACGTGTCAGAATGGTGCCAACTTCTGACGATCAGTACTTGGGGGCCGGTGGCCTACTTAATTTTATTTAATCTATTTTAGACTCATAACATACTAATTAATGTAATTATTTCTTTAACCTGAACTCAATTGGATCATCATGCCCTCTCTTACATCGGACTAGGGTTCCATACATGCAATGTATATTACGTGGTGCTTACCAAAGTAAATAACAGTTTTAATATGACAATATAAGTAGTATTAAAATGAGTTGAATGTCTGCAGTGACGGAGCGAGTGAATTATATTTACTAAGAACTACTAAAACTAATACTGGCATTAGTTGTACTAGTGCAGCTGCAGCTACTAATAGTGATAATACTAATAATTATTCCTGTTAACTAAATCTTCTGTCCTAAATCTTCCGTCGTTACTTGGTGGAACGACATCATAATAAATGAAAAGCGCTAGTCTGCTTGTGTTTTACAGTATTATTGTGCTAACCGGATTTCTGCTTACAAGGCCATCTTCAGACATTTACTGACTGTTGTTGCCAAAGAAGTTACAGTGTTTGTAAAAAGCATTGGAAAAGAAGTTACACAAAGGCGATTCTAGAAGTCGTACAAGCGGGAGGGGATGTTAATGAGGGGAGGGTGTTTAGGAGAATGGAATATCGCTTAACAAAAGGAGAGTCCTCCACCGACAAATTGGTAAAATTTGGTGTTGTTTACAGTAGTTTTTGGTAACTGTTTTGGAGTTCAGAGTAAAAACCTTTATTTTAAGATGGGAGACTTTATAAATTACATAAACCGTAAAAAAGGTCAACTTACAACAAAAAAGATTTCTTTAATTTTCCAAATGCAGAAGATGACATGAAGGTAAAAACTAGAACTTGACATGAATATAATAAAATTCTGTAACAAATTCACTGGTTGTTTCCGTCTTCTGCCCAATTTGTCATGCTAATTCGTCTCTGTTTATTTTTACTGAATATGTCAATGATATTTTCATTGCCCATATCTGTTTCTTTATGGATATTTGCAAGAGCCAAACCATTTAGGCTCACCTGCCCCATTGTGTTACGCAAATAAGTCTTTATTCGCTTCAAAGTAGAGAAGCTTCGTTGAGCAGTGCTTGCGGTGATAGGAATAGTCCCAAATATTGAAAGTAAAACATATACATTCAACAAAAACTGCTTGTCACAGTTCTTTCAGTTTTCAGTTGCTTTTTCAGATTTTTTACTTTCATCAACCCACTATTTCTTCTGTAGTTTCAGCTTTCCTTCTGAATCTGTAGAAGTAGTATATTCGCTGGTTTCTGAAGTCATTTTATCTAGTGTAATATGATACGCCAATGGAGGGGGGAGGGCTCTGTAGCCCCCCCCCCTTGCCACCGCTTCTGAAGTTACACATCTAGACTGAAGCAGAAACGTACAGTAAATAACATCTTCGACAGTGTGGTGGTAACGCAATATAAAAAGTAAAAAGTTAAACAGTATATAAATATGAAGGGAATAAACAGGAAAAAATTTCAACACAAAACTGGAACAGCAAGCTACGTAACAGGTTATATTGATAAACGAAGCCAATAAAATAAAATAAAATTAGTACTTGACAAGGCTTCCTGAGGAGTAATAAAACATGGAGAGTGATACACAAACAAATTTAAAGAGAGAATTATCAGTTGTGACTACATATGACTTATGTTCCTCGTTGATTCGTAGTTAACCTGATAATTATTTCATTAAATTTTTCTTGTGTATTACTTTCCATGTTTTATACCTCCTGAAGCAGCCTTGTGAACTAAAAGCTTTATTTTATTTTATTGATTTTGTTTATTAATGTAAATTCTTACGTAGCTTTCTGTTCCAGTCTTTTTCCCATTTAATCCCTTTACATTTATTTACTGTTCAACTTTTTGACTTTTACATTGCAGTACCACCAGACTGTGAAAGATGTTATTTTCTGTACGTTTCTGCTTCACTCTAGATCCGTAACTTCTTTTCCGATGTTGTTTATAAACATTGTAACTTCTTTGGCGACAAAAGTCAGTAAATGTCTGAAGATTGCTTTATAAACTGAAAACCGGTTAATATAATAAAAGTAATACTGTAAAACGAAAGGAAACTAGTGCTTTTCATTCATTAGTCATAATGATAGTAACCTATTAATAATATTAATAAAAGTAATGATGATAATGACGATAATTGTGGTGTTAATAACAGTAATGATATTGGCATATAAAAGAAGAATTCATGGGTCTATAAAATAGATGTTTTCTGATTCAGTGAGTTTTGCAAAAAGGAAATTTAAGAAGACTACAGTGGCTAAGAATACTGGGAAATGAGGACGATCAGGTCTGAAAGAGGGATGCACAAGGGCAACGATTGCATACAGGGACTATGCTAATCTTTGTTTTGCTTTAGTAAATATATCATTCCCTGTCTTCTGCAGCTAGAGATGCTATTTAGTTCTCTAATAAAATGTGGGAGGTTGTTCCACAGTCGGGTTGCTGCTACTGAGAAGGGTGCCGAGAAAGTGGCTGAACGACGGAGTGGGACAAGAAGGATATTGCTCTCAGATGGGAACGGGTGTTCCTGCCATGTTGTACTGACAAGAGTGTTAAGATCCAGGAAAGATATGACGGACAGTGTTCATCATTAAGGCAGTAGGTTATTAATAAATGATAAGATCGTTACACATGCGTTACAGCCCACCGACGTCATTCTTTTTTCGTTCAATTTATTACCTTCTAGGCCGTGCCAATTCAGCCATGTCAACAGTGTACTGTCAGTTATGACGGAACGAATGTAAGGGCAATACAACACCCGTCCTCGAGCGGAGAAAATCTTCGACCCACAGGGAATGGAACGCGGGCGCCATCACTTGGCAATCAGCTGCGTTGAGCGCACAGTTATCGAAGTGGCACGATATCAGTATTGGTTCATGTGCAAAAACGTTTGACGATTACTGCGCTATTGTGTCATTCGAACGGGCCATTCAGCGTTCGCCATGAGGCACGCGTGAATCTGATTGGCGCGTGAAACCGGAAACTCTAAGAGCGTCTGCTGACCGCTTTATTGAGTATGCAAAAGACTGTTATGATTGGAGGAATCGATAGCTAGTGTAGAACGTGCCTTTTAAGTGAACCTGCGAGTTAAAGAACAAGTGAAGTAATTCAATTGCGGAAGTTGCAAAAGCCTCAGGCAAATGTTTTCATGTAATGTTTAGGTCAGAAAGGTCTTAGGTTTAGAACCACGCTAATATTCCTGTGGCACCGTGGCAGTATGTCCTTCTTTCCGTGTAAAAGCGAAACAGGAGCCAGCAAGTTCGGCGCTGCTGGGACACGCAGAGAGTCCGGGCGCCGACATAACCGTAAAGCAGTGATTTTCGCTCAGGGGTGGGGGTAACTGCTCTGGCGAGAACCGCGCCCTAACAGCGGACCGTACTCGGCGCGGCGAAATGTTTTCCCGCTCAGCCAGCGCGCTTTATTTGTGGCCGCCTGGCCCGGCCCGCTGGCGGCACCGCGGCGCGCTCTGACGTCGCGCCAGCGCCTACGCCGCCACTGGCGCCAGTCGCCAGCGCCCAAAACAATTCGCCGGCGGCGCCCCTCGCTACAGACGAGATAAATTGTTCTCCAGTGAAGCGCCCTCCCAAGCCCCGTGCCTCGCCACTAAAATACGGACTTATGTTTCCACAATATAGTGCGTCAATTTTTCATACGTTGGACCAAGATGGCGTTGGAACTCGACAGGCAGAGGAACGCCCGCACTGCATTGAAGGAAAGAGCAGCGACATCCCACTAGTTAAGAGAAAAAGTTGAAGTTTACTAACTAGGACTCATTGTCTCTGAGGCAAGCGTCATTAGACAGATGAGGACAACTGCTGTACTGCAACAGATGCAAATAAAACTGACAACTCTCTCGAAACTTGGCTAGTGACTAACGATACAAATGTGTGACCATCCACAGCTTCCCATCTGTTGCATCATTCCTTGAGGCAATTTCGGAAATATTTATCAGCTCAGTGATATTCGATGTACAATTTATTTATGACAACATTTACAATGAAGTCTATTAAAATCACAATACCCACGAGGATAATGGAATGTAGTCGAATTAAATTGGGTGATGCTGAAGATATTAGATTAGGAAATGAGACGGTTAAAGTATTAATTGAGTTTTGCTGTTTGGGGAGCAGAATAACTAATGATGGTCGAAGTACAGAGGATATAAAATGCAGACTGGCAATGGCAAGCAAAGCGTTTCTGAAGAAGAGAAATTTGTTAACATCGACTATAGATTTGTCAGGAAGTCCTTTCTGAAAGTATTTGTATGGAGTGTAGCCATGTATGGAAGTGAAACGTGGACGATAAATAGTTTAGACAAGAAGAGAATAGAGGCTTTCGAAATGTGGTGCTACAGAAGGATGCTGAAGCTTAGATGGTTAGATCATATAACTAATGAGGAGGTGCTGAATAGAATTGGGGAGAAGAGAAATTTGTGGCAAAACTTAACTAGAAGAAGGGATCGATTGGTAGGACATATTCTCAGACATCGAGGGATTGGAGGGCAGAGCGGAGGGTAAAAATCGTAGAAGGAGACCAAGAGGTGGATACACTAAACAGATTCAGAAGGATGTAGGTTGCAGTAGGTACTGGGAGATGAAGAATCTTGCACAGGACAGAGTAGCATGGAGAGCTGCATCAAACCAGTCTCTGGACTGAAGACCACAACAATAACAACCCACAAGGACAGCAAGTAACGAAATGTAACTTATTAGAAAACTGAGGATCTTTTAGATAAATATGAGTTTGGCTTTAGGAAAGGTAAAGGCACCAGAGAGGCAGTTCTGAACTAGTTATTGATAAAGGAGGTAAGAGTTAAACAATTCAGTACATGTTGGTGTTGTTTGTCATCTATAAAACGCGTTTGACAATGTAAAACGGTGCAATATATTTTAAATTCTCAGGAAAGTAGTCACAATCTATACAGAAAGATGGGTGGCATACAGTAATCACAATTACCATGTGGGTAGAATTGCATAGACCAGTGCATTGCCACGCGGGATAGCGGCGCGGTCTGCAGCGCCGCCCGTCGGAGGTTCGAGTCCTCCATCGGGCATGGTTGTGTGTGTGTGTGTGTGTGTGTGTGTGTGTGTGTGTGTGTGTTGTCCTTAGGGTAAGTTAGTTTAAGTAAGAGTAAATAACATGTAAGCCTAGGGACCGATGACCTCAACAGCTCGGCCCCATACGAACTTACCACAAATGTCAAAATGTCAAACTAGTACAGACGCTCGTTCCCATAATCGCGTTGTGTATTCATGTGGATGTAGATGCTATACTAATTATCCAAACCTGAATTTAACCACCACACTCACATTGATACACGGCCACAACCACATGGTCAATAACCACCGGTATGCTGGACACTTCAGTGACATTCTGACAAATGGAGTATGTGATACCTGAAGCGCCTGCTCGTCAGCAACCCAACCGTGACGCGTATAAATACTGGCCACCCAGCCAGCAAATGGTATCGAATCTGCGACCGCTGCCAAGCGGGATACAGCTCTGAGGCCATCGTCGCTGACACATAGTCGATTGGGGCAGTATCTCCGTTCGTCATTCAACGGGACATCTCCACTTTACAGAACACAGTACCTTAGAAGGTAATGATAAGATTGGACGACCATGAACGAAGTCGGCGGATTATAAAGTGTGTAAGGCAATGATGCATTCATTCTCCACTACTGTTTCATTTCTGCATTGAAAAAGAAATGGAAAGGATAAAACACAGCGTGGGCAAAGGGGTTAAAATTCAAGGTGACGGAATATCGATGTCAAGGCTCGTTGATGAGTCAGTGAAAGCAAGCAAGAATGACAGCACTTACGGGGTTTGAATGGAACGAACAGTTTACATTGCATAGAAATGGATTGAGAGTAAATACAAAAGAGAAGAAAGTAATAAAGAGTAGCAGGTATGGCAACATACACAGCAGACAACCACAGGCAAGGGTGTGCCTAACCGAAAGAGTACTGCCATAGAACATCGGCGTTGCTTTGAGGAATAAATTTCGAGTAAGTATAGAGCTCAGTTTGGTATGAAGATGAATCATGGACTGTTGGAAAACCGGAAAGGAAGAGATTCGATGCATTTGAGATGTGATGCTTCAGAATAGAGTTGAACACTAAGTTAATTTGTTTGGGAAAGTTACAACTATAACAAAATTCTTTCATGATGCATAAATCCGCTTCAGTTGCACCTGAACAAATCCTTAATTTAGACAAGATCACGCATATAATCGCGGTTTGATGATGTAAATCCCATTTTCAGCACTTGATGGTGTACGAGGAAATCAAACCAGTCACGTAAAAAATACAGCAAATTTTTACTACTTGATGAATTTGCTGGATATTTTAGGTGACTGGTAAGATTTTCCGATTTTCTCGTGAGAAATCAAGCACCTGAAGATGGGATTTACATCCTGAAACCTGGGTCGTGAGTACGATTTTATCCAGCTATAGGATCAGTTCAAATGCAACTGCAGCGGATTTATTCTTCACGAAACCTGTAGAAAATGAGGTGGACTGATAATAAACGAGGAGATTCTCACGGGAATCGGCGAGGAGAGGAAGATACGGAAAACACTGAGAATTGGAAGGGATTGAACTACAAGAGACATATTGAGATATCAAGGAATAACTTCCATGGCATGTGGAGGAGATGCAGAGTGTGAAAACTATTGGAGAAGATCGAGATTGATACATAAAACAAAATAAGAGTCTTAGGTCGCAAGCTACACTCTGCTAAGAAAAGAGGAAGTAGTGGCCGGGTTATCAAACCAACCAAACCAGCGATACCTCGTCAATAAAACAAAAAAAACAAAAAATTATAGTTTGTATACAGACTAGTAGACAGAAGAAATGACAGAATTTTTAGCCAATTTTAGGGGATAATGGTATGCGAGATTTAGTACACAGATCTGTTATCTGTGGCAGCCCTGCTGGGCAAATTGAGATTTGTTGACAGGTATATGTACGTCATTCCATGCTTCTTCACCTCTACACCAGTAAGCAGTAGTTCGTGGAGAGTCAAGATGTGCGAATGTCTCGGGGAAACCGTGACCAGAAGTTTCCAGTAGACGTGAGAACCGCGTAACGCACTGCCCAGGGCAACAGCCGAACAACTTCTTTATCTGTGTAGGCCAGGACAAAACGTGCAGTATGTGACACCGTGGCATATCGTTGAAAGAACACCATGCAGACCATCAGGACAGGACAC
Organism: Schistocerca serialis cubense; assembly: GCF_023864345.2. Taxonomy (NCBI): domain Eukaryota; kingdom Metazoa; phylum Arthropoda; class Insecta; order Orthoptera; family Acrididae; genus Schistocerca; species Schistocerca serialis. The sequence goes on from NC_064639.1 coordinate 153,096,640, forward strand.
ATCCTCCGGCCTTCACACGTCAGGAACGAACAACAGTTGTGCAGATTACAGGCTGAGACAAAGAGAGAGAGAGAGAGAGAGAGAGAGAGAGAGAGAGAGAGAGACATATGTCAGCGTTCCGAGTACCCATTAGCAGCTTGTTTGACAGGCGCCTCGCTCAAAGACTCACCATACTTTTATTCAATACAGCGTTTCCGCAGACATTCTGCAAGCTCCTGTGAATAACTGCGAAGCGCTGGTTTTTCCGCCTAAAGAAAGTCAATGGCAACTTTCCGCTACAAAAGCCATTTTGAAGACTACATATAGCGCCGCAACCTGTCGGAACTTCATGAAACTGTAGAGGCTGCAGCAAGAACATTTCACGATGTCCCACAATAAATTACGAATTTTTCAACAAAAATTGACTTAGAAGAAAAGTACTGCTTTTCTTACTGAACGCCTCTTGTACTTAACTAGTTTCAAACTCTTCATTTCCTCACTCGAGTTTCATGACGTGTCTCTGCTATACTGAATATCCGAATGCTAGTCTCGTGGCGCTGTTGATCATTGATTGTGTAAAGATTCCTGAACTCATCGATTCCACGCCCTCTTGTCAGTCGTAAGATTCCGATCAACGCGAGCAGAAATGCAGCGGAACGATGAACGGCAGTCTTGATAGGCCACAATGGAATTCTGATACGTAATGGCAAGGGTTTCTTCTCACTAAATAAGGCATAAAATGATATTTTCACAAATAATCAGTACTGAAATGTGATTTCTGAATGAGAAACCTGGTATATATATATATATGACTGATGTTTCAACAACGAAGTGATCCAGTTGGAATCTTCCATATCCCCAGGCTATTTCCAAGTTAACCTATTTCTCACGCGGTTTTTTTAACCGGGATAGGCTTGAGATTCAAACATACCTCATGAGAATATATATATATATATATATATATATATATATATATATATATATATATATATATATATATATATATCCAATTACGAAGTCCACGCCAATTTGACGTTTGTTGCGTGCCGTCTTTATGGTGTGTTTGCATTATGGAACCTACTCCTAGGTTTAAAAATGAGGACACAACCTAAACTGCTACGAATGAAAAGACCAGAAGACATTCTCATGAGGTATGTTTGAATCTCAAGCCTATCCCGGTTAAAAAAACCGCGTGAGAAATAGGTTCACTTGGAAATAGCCTGGGGATATGGAAGGTTCCAACTGGATCACTTCATTGTTGGTCAGAGATTTCGACAGAGATATTGGGTTGAAAGGCGTACAGAGGAGCAGATACAGATTCACATCACAATTTAGTAACGAGGGGTAGGAAGGAAGATCAGACTTTTCGTCAACAGCATGATCATTAAAGACTGACAACAAGCTCTGTTCGAAAGGATGGGGAAGGAAATCGGCCGTGGCCTTTTCAAAAGAAACATTGCAGCACTTACCCGCAGCTGTTTAGGGAAATCGCGGAAACCGATATCTTGGTGGCCGTACGGGGATTTGAACCATCTTTGGTCACTTTGGTGACAGCTGTTCTGACTTTCCATTTCAATATTCTGGGGAGGGGTCATGGATGAGTGAGTGTAAAGATGTTGGGTTCTATTATTATTACATTGAACAGTATTATTATATTCATCCTTTTGTGAACATTATTCTATTATTTTATCTTTTAGTGTAAATAATGAATTGCTTGCCATGTGTACTTGGTCATTCAACAGGATTTTCCCCTCTGCTTCGGTTTTATGTATGTGGTAATTTTCTTGCATGGTCAGAAGGTGCTTTTTATTGTTGATTCTAATTATTCTCATGTCATCTTCTCAAGGGTAAACAGGGAGAACATTTGATATCAGATACAGGGAACACATGAGAGCATGGATATATGGAACAAACCACATTTGCAGAACACCTAAGAGAAAATGACCACAAACCAACCACTAGAGAAGATGACATGAGAATAATTAGAATCTACATTAAAAAGCACCTTCTGACCATGCAAGAAAATTACCACATACATAAAACCAATGCAGAGGGGAAAATCCTGTTGAATGACCAAGTACACATGCTAAGCAATTAATCATTTACACTAAAAGATAAAATAACAGAATAATGTTCACAAAAAGGAAAAATATAATGATACTGTTCAATGTAATAAAAATAGAACCCAACATCTTTACACTCACTCATTCTCGACCCCTCCCCAGAATATTGAAACGGAAAGTCAGAACAGCTGTCATCGAAGTTTTCAGCCATTCGCTAACAGCTAGTAAAACCGCACCCCCCCCCCCCAAAATCGGCTTTATCCCCCCCCCTCTCTCTTTCACTCATACACACACACATGGTATAAACATCATAAACAGAAGTTAGTAACGAACATATACTTCGTTAGGGTGGCAACACATAGGTAAACATACCAAAGACGATGAAACACGTAATAGAGTCGCAATATTTACGCTGTGAAAAGAAGTGTACGACGAAGTAGTTGTATCAAGTGACAGAAGAACGATAGTCCACCACAAAAAAAGACTGAGAAACATGGTTAACAGTATGTGGATGGCGAAAACACGAAGATGTGAATATAGAACAGTGATAAAAGTGGTAGTGCGACCTCCAGACCAGATGTAAGGATACGCGGGTCAGCAAATCGTAAGTAATTACATTTTTACAAAAAATCGCGAAGTGAACTGTTTGATAATCTATAACTAACAAAACTGTATCATTATAGATCTCACTGATGATGCCTTAGGGAAAGGAAAAGGCGAAACGCTTATGGGAGAAATAAAATAATTAGCAAGAGGAAAAGGCAGTTTGATTTGCAAAACAAGTATTTATGGAACTATCAGCTTAACGGTTCATGCACCTAAGTTGCTGACAAGAACTATATACAGAAGAACGAAAAGCAGATCTAGTATCTGTTAAATGACAATAACCTTGGCTTTCGGAAAGATGAGGGCACCAGAGAGGCGGGTCTGACGTTCCGACAGAAAATGGAAGCATTACTTAAGAATAATCAAGGCACGTTCGTAGGATTTGTCGAACTGGAAAATTGCGACGGAAGTAGATTGTACGCTATAGATAATGTCAGATTATATATGTACAAGAACCAAGAGGGACCAATGAGACTGGAAGAGAAAGAGCAAACAGTCCCTCCCGTTCAGTATATATGTAGAGGAAGCAATGAAGGAAATAAAAAAAAAAGGTTCAAGATGGGGATTAAAATTCGTGGTGAAAGAATATCAATGATGAGCTTCGCTTAAGAAATTGTTATTCTCAGAAAAGTTGAAGAATTACAGGATTAGCTGAATGGAATGAACAATCGAATGGATACAAAACATAGACTGAAAGTAAACCAAAGAAAGAGGAAGGTAATGAGGAGTAACAGAACTGAGATTATCGACAGCACAAGGAACGATACGTTCCTAGCCAAAAGAAGTGTGCTAATAATGTATATTTGGAGTACAACATTCAAACCGTGGTGAATCATATACTATTGGAAAACCAGAATATGAGGGAATCGATGTGTTTGAGATGTAGCGCTACAGAACGATGCCGAAAATTAGGCAGACTCGTAAGATAAGGAATGAGGATGTTCTTCGCAGAACAGTGAAACGTAAGGGAAATACTGACAAGAAAAAGTGATAGGATGATAGGACTTGTGTTAAGCTAAGATGGGTGATATCGAGAAACAACTCTTTCATAAAAGTCATCTTAAATGTGATGCAACCTCTGAAAAACTTTATGCGTCTACATCTTACACAGGACCACAAGTGAGCTTACTGCCCTTGAATTTAGCGGAAGTGCAGATCAGCTTTCGCACGCCGGAAAAGTTCGGTTTATGTTGAGGAATTGTGTTGACAATAAATCTGATAAACACAACTGCTCAGGCGTCTACAAAGTTAAATGTGGTTCATGTGAAACTGGAGCTATGCCACTAGTTTTCGTGAACATACTCATAAAAAAATTCCGCACTTGGCTGCCATTTAGCACATGAGAAACACCTCATGAGCCGGCCGGTGTGGCCCAGCGGTAGTAGGCGCTACAGTCTGGAACCGCGTGATCGCTACGGTCGCAGGTTCGAATCCTGCTCCGGCCATGGATGTGTGTGATGTCCTTAGATTAGTTAGGTTTAAGTAGTTGTATGTTCTAGGGGACTGATGACCTCAGAAGTTAAGTCCCATAGTGCTCAGAGCCATTTGAATCATTTGAGACACCTCATGATTTCCGTAAACAGAAGACTTATGATACTTCTTGTCGAGCCAAAAGGACGTGAGTCAGATATTTTGAAGAGATAGAAATTTTTATACACCAATCGCGTGGCCCATCTTCATTGTTGAATGATCAGCCTTCTTCAAGACATCAGTGGTTCTTTAAAATATTTGAGGAAACATTACACTTGTAATTTTATGTATTTCCTACTTACTCTACCCTACTCAACACATGAATTCGTCCACGCTGCTGGTCATTACACCTGTCCTCTTTCATCGTATTTTATTGATTACGATAAATACAGAAATATTTTAGCACATGCTTGCGCTATTTTCCTTCGTTCTACCTAAGTTTTGTACTATTCCTTTTGCTCTGCGTCATTTTAGGCAGATGTATTGTTCCTGTATATACTTCTTGCTTTTTTTTCTTGAGTATTTCAATCCCTTTGAGCCGTGCTGGCCCCAGCTTATGCGTTGGTTTAAACCTTGACTGTTACTCTGCGTTTGGTTTCCTGCGATTATTGCTGTTATGCCGTGGTTCATCCTCTTTCTATGTGTGGCTGTAGTGGTGTGTATCGATATTCGCATGTTGTACTATCTTTGCTTATAGCTTCCGGCTAGCCGGTGTGCGGCAGTCGGTCGGTTGGTGCGGATCAGCCAGGAAACCTTCGCGCGGTGCAGTGGGCTGGGCCAGCTGGCGGTCTCTACGCAGTGTCGAAGTAGGTGGGAGCTGTTACGATTGCTACGAGGTTCGTGGCTCACCGACCCAGGACATCAAAGTTGAGTGGTGATTTAATTATCAAAGCCAGTCTGTTCACAATGTGCTGTTGGTTTTCATGGTAGGCTGTTGGGGGTATTCCCATGAGCAACAGCGCGTGTTCGAGTTGGCGAAAGATTGGCCATCAACTGGTGGAGTTTGACTTTATTTTGGTTGTTTGAAGTCCAAGTGCACCAGCAGAACTTTCTGCCTTGTGACTGTTAGCGTTCCGGTTACCTGCCCTGGCCGCTGACGTAAAATTCAGGCAGTGTCCTTTGCCCACAGTTCTGTGACTGTCCAACACGTGTGTGTAGTTTTGACAGCTTATGCACACTTGCTTGTGGGCGCCTACACCTTTTACGTTTAGCTTTGGAGTTTCTTGTGCGCTGGTTGGGTGGAAAGCAAGTCATCTTGTCGGTGGGTCCGTTGACTGTCTCTTGGTTGGGTTGCCGGCGGATGTTAATATTTAAAGTGCAGGCCGATCCACGGAAACTTCTCAGCTCCACTGGCTGTACTGCCTTTACTTATTGGTGTTTGATTGTGTATTTTAACGGCTCATAGTCGATGGTTTGAATCTGTATGCTTTTAGTTGGGTTTTAAATAATAAGCCTTCAGCCGTTTTAAAACTGAAAGTTACTTACTTGCCAAGTGTTGCATGTTTGGGCTTCAGCCTCATTTAAAATATTTTTTGGAAAAAACTTTGGGCCTTCTGTCTTTTGAAAATTTATTGTAGTTGTGATTTTCAATGATGGGCTTTCAGCCGTCTTAAAATTAAAATTCCTTACTTGTTAAATGTTACGATTTTTGGGCCTTCAGCCTTACTTTTTTTAAAAATTATTTGCCTTGTAAAAATTTATTGTAGTTGTTTTCTGAATCATGGGCCTTCAGCCGTTTTAATAGTGAAATTTCTTATTGTTAAGTCTTAGATTGTTTGGGCCTTCAGCCTCCTTTTTCCAAATTATTTAAGGTAAAAGCTTTGGACCTTCTGCCTTTGAAAATTTATTGTAGTTGTGTCTTTAAATCATGGGCCTTCAGCCATTTCAAAATTAAAATTCCTTGCGTGTCAAGTCTTATATTGTTTGGGCCTTCAGTCTCATTTAAAATATTATTTAAGGATAAAACCTTGCGCTTTCTGTCTTTTGAAAATTTATTGTAATTGTGTTTTAAATCATGGGTCTTCAACCGTTTTAAAAATTAAAGAGGTTGTGCCCTTAAGTCATAAGATTGTGTGACATATTCAGTCGATAGTTAAGTCGGAAATCTGCGCTGTAATGTTTGGGCAACTAAATAAAGTTATATGTGTTCGAGTGCAACTGACAGCCGCTCATTTTTGGCCCCTTTCTACAATTCCAACTACCTGTTCTGTCCTGCGGATGTAACCAGGCTTTTCACCCTTACAGCTTTGGCATTCAAAGTTATTTTGTATTTCATCTAATCACTAATGAGTTATTATTATTATTATTTTTCTACATAATGCACAGTATTTCACTTATCAATTATTTTCACGTTCTTATTTGTACGATCTCCCTCTCCCTGTCCTGTGAGGCTGGGAGTTATTGCTCTAATTCTTTGAATATAACATTTTTATGTTTCGTAATGCGGAGGCAGGCTGTCTGTACATACTCCATTTGATGTGTTTTCTGTAGGGTTTGAGTCCCTGACATCCTTTAAAAGTAAAAAAAAAAAAAAAAAAAATGCTTGTTTCCTATAATATTGGGTTCCGTTAAGTCTTAAGCCAAAGCATTATTACTCCCTCTACACTGCTTTGTATTTGGGGGCTGCGTTACATTATTTTATTCATTTCACCCTTGTCTTGGCTTATTTTGGTATTCTTAATGGTACTGGATCCATTATCTGATCCTGTGAGTGCCTGTATACCTGCCGTAAGCCGCAACCGATGTTTTCTTTTTCTTAGCATTGGAATTTCATATATTTCATTGCATATCAATATATGTTATGGTTCACTATTTTTGTCAATACGTCATTTGTGCATATTTTGATCGTGTATAAGTGATTTGTATGCCTTATGCATATTACGCTATGTGTCTATTCTATTAGCATTTTATACCAGTGCAAATACTGTTTTACGGTGTATTGTTAAACTTTCCTGCTTTGAATACCTTTCTGAAAGTTATATTTGATACTCAAAAATTGTTATGTAAATAAAATTTTTTATTTTGCTTTCGTCACTATGCGACACGGCCTGTGTGTGCATCACCGTTCACTGGTGGCGTAAATTGTCTACCTAGAATGTAATTTTGAAATTAGTCTGTCATGAAAGCTGTATCAGTTACAACGTATCGTCTTGCATCTGAATAGCTAGTCTTGTGTGATGACGTGATAGAATAAGAAACAGCAGTCGACAGCGATGTGATCCAGTATTAGAATCAGAATTTAAAAGAGCTTTGGATGACTTGAGATCAAATAAGGCACAAGGGATAGAAAATCACTGGGAGAGAGACCTCAAAACGCTTATTCACGTTGGTGTTAGAAGATATGACAGTCAATCTGCGATCAGACTTTCGAAAATAACATAACCCACACAATTTCGAAGATAGAAAGAGCCGAGAAGTGCGAGAATTATCGCACAGTCAGCTTAATAACTCATGCATCCAAGTTTCTGTCAAGAAAAGTACACAGAACAAAGGAAAAGAAGTTGAGCGGTTGTTAGATGACGATTACTTTGCCTTTAGGAAAGATAAAACCACTAGTGAAGGAGTTTTAGTGTTTCGGTTGATTATGGAAGCAAGACTAAAGAAACATAAGAACGCTAATAGGATTTCTCGATTTGGAAAAAAAGTTCGACAATGTCAAATGGTACAAGGTGTTCGAAATGCTAAACAAATGGGAAAAATGAGGAAAGAGGGTAATATACAATATATATAATAACCAAGAGGGAACTGTAAGACCAGAAAACCAAAAACAAAGTATTCGGATTAAAAAGGGTGTCAGACAGAGATGTAGGAATGTGAAGGCTTCTTTTCAGTCCACACGTTGGAGATGCAGTGACAGAAGTAAAAGAAAAGTTCAAGAGTGGAAATAAAATTCAGGGTGAAATGGTATGAATGATCAGATTTGCTGATGAATTTGCTATCGTGACTGAAAGTGAAAAGGAATTACTAGGTCAACTGAGTGGAATGAAAAGTTTACTGAGCACAGAATGTGGACTGAAAGTAAATTCAAGAAAGACAAAAGTAAAGAGAAGCAGCAGAACTGAGAATAGTGAGGAGCTTTGCGTCAGAATTGTGCAACACGAAGTAGATAACGTCAAGGAATTCGGCTACATTGGCAGAAAAATAATCTGTTATGGACAGAGCAAGGAGGAAATAACAACTAGCAATAGAAAATAGGGCATTCCTGCCCAAGAGAAATCTACTAGTATCAAACGTAGGTCTCAATTTGAGGAAGAAATTTCGGAGAACGTACATTTGGAGCACAGTACTGTATGATATTTAAACATGGAATTTGGGATAGCCGGAATAGAAGAGAATCGTAGCATTTGAGATGTGGTATTACAGAAGAATGTTGAATATTATGTGGAATAGTAAAGTAAGTAACAAGGCTACTCTGTGCGCAATCGGCGAGGTAAGTAATGTATGGTAAACACTGACAAGACAAAGAGACAAGATGTTAGGACATCTGTAACATCAGACTATAACTTCCGTGGTTCTAGAGGGGGTTATTGGGGTTAAAAACTGTAGAGAAATACACAAATTAGAATACATGCAGCAAATAGTTAAAGACGTGAGTTGTAAGCGCTGTTCTGAGATGAAACGTCAGCACAGGAGAGGAATTCATGACGTCCATATCAAGCCAGTCAGAAGACTGATGGAAAAAAGACATAAAAGAAAGAAAAGAAGAATAACCTTCGCCAAACACTTTGATATCTTGGCTTAAGACCTCCTGAGGTTTATCGTGAACACAAATTTGATTTACCCAATCGCATAACTTACGTAGTCTCCCATACTGATGATATTTTTATGCAAAGTGGTGATTTTGTTAAAAATAAATTGCGTCTGGAACTTTGATGGGATCCCGGAATTTTTAACAATGCCGGCAGCATGTAACCACTGTGCATTATAGGCTGCAGTTGTGATAAACATTTGTTCAGCTTGACGATTTGACCTATGTCTGTGAACAGGAAACAGTATGCTATGATAACACTTACTAGGATTGCGTCGCCAGCTGACGTCACTGCAACCAGTGCTATAGGTGGAGAACAAGACAGTTATTGAACCGTAACATTCTACTCTGCTGTACGCTTCAAACTTCGCCTAACAGTAACATGGCACACTGGACATACTTTTGTGACGACGGTGTTTCAAACACCTGTCTCGTCATCGAGAACTGTGTGTTCCGTAGTTTCCGTAAATCGCTAAAGGTAACTCGCTGAATTTTCCCTCTGAGAATCACATTGCTGATTTTCAGTTTCTTTCTACAACGAATATGCTTTTCGTCTTCAACTCTAAAGAGTGAAATAGTTATACTCTTACTAAATAAATGTTATTACTTCCTATTTAATTGAAAGAAAGTTATAGTTTGTTGCTTATGCGCTTCGCAGAAGACTTTGAAGTCAGGGCTGCCACAGCGTCGATAAATTACTTCCGAAAGATAAGACCGCTTGAACTGTTAACTCCTTTCCTTACAGAAACGACCGGTTTCTCAGCATTTTATGTGCATCATCAGGTGCAATAAAATCAACTCATGCTCCGATTAGGAAAAGAGAATGGGATGACCCAGCGTTCATCGTTTGCAGTTTATCGGGTTGTGTGTTATTTTATATTTGACGTCCGCTTCTTAGCGATGAGCTGCTGCTGATGGACACTAGATTGTCCCATTCTCTATTCTCAGTCGGAAAATTACTTGATTTTATGCACTTGTTAATTATAGTTATAAGTTCTACAATTGTGTGTCACATTGAGAGTAAGTACAAAATGTCCTATTTTATTCCCGATACACGCTGACAGTACCAGATCGGCGGGAACCGCAAACTGGCACCAACTGAAATCATTTTACGAGGGTATAGTAATCTAGGGTTAAGAGCCTGGGTCGTCGAAGGAAAACTAAACACACGTCTCTCTTCCCACAGGCAACTGTGCAAGCCGCTGAATGTACTCACTTTACATACTTCGGCAAAGTGACTAATTTTACTATCCTGGCCACTTTCACAATGAGAATGAAGGCTGTGATTAATGGTTGTGTCACGACATGCCGGTGTTATAATACTCATCTCGCCATATCCCCAATGGTGACGAATGAAAGCGGCGGGTAGTCGACTCCCATACCGGTGAGCCAGTAATTCAATTACAGGTCACGCTACTCTCTCAGCTTGGATATAAATTCAACTGTGGTAGCCATAATATATCACAGCCAGAGTTATTGCTGCCTGTTTTTAATCCTAAGGGGAGGAAAATAATAGCAGCTTCCCTATAAATAATGAATTCTGCAGCGTTTTTGTTAAAGAACAGGGATAAGTACTGTAACTTTGTTGATATCTGGCAGTTACTGAGAAAGACTGATCCTGTGAATAAAACACCGTATGATCTTCATGCTACAGTACTTAAAATTTGCGCTACGAGCTGAGTCCCGTTCATTCGGTTTGGATGTCGGTTCTGCAGTGATGTTACAACGCTGAAGACCGATGTCTATAACGTAAATAATTTCAGAACATGTAGTATTGAAACGACTAAGCATTGGACGTGAATCTGACTCTGACTTTTTAACTTCCGTGAAAATATGGTCGCCGACTGACTAGGAACACCTTGAGTGGGATGTCGCAAAAAGCCAATGTTAACACCACGACGTCGGCAACTACAACTGAAATGGGCGCGTGACCATCGGCAGTGGACGTTGGCGCAGTGGTAGAGCGTAGTACGGTCTGATGAATCACGACACCTTTTTCATCACGCCGATGGAAGGACGCGAATCTGTCGTTGGGAGGAGCGAATCAGTCATCTTCCAGGGGAGCAGCTCCTTGACATTTGTACATCAGAATGGAGACAAGCTGGCGGCGGCTCCTTTATGCTCTGGGGAACATTCACGTAGACATCCACAGATCCAGTGAAGCTCGTGCACGACACGACGACGGCCAGGGAGTACCGTACACTGGTTGCACACCACGTATACCACTTCATGACGATCACGACAGTGTCATTTTTCAGCTAGATAATGCGCTTGTCACAAGGCCAGGAGTGTGATCGAGTGGTCCGAGGGACACAGTGGCGGGTTCCAATTGAGGTGCTGGCTCAACCCGATCGAACACATCTGGGATGTCAATGAAGATAGCATCAAAGCTCATCCCCCCCCCCCCCCCCCCGGGTCCCCACACACATACGGAATTTGATGACTTGTGTGTGCAGACGTGGCGCGAACTCCCTCCAGCGATCTACCTAGGCCTCATTGCTTCTATGCCACGACTCGTCGCAGGTGTTATCCGTGCCCAAGGTGAACATACCAGCTATTAAATAAGTGGTCATAACGGCGTAGAAAACTGTGAAGATTTTTTTTAATATTTTATAACTTAATTCTCAAGTAAAGTAAATGCAGCGTCACACAGTTATCCGTTAAATTGGCACAAATCACAGCGACGTCAATCAAACATTCAAACCCTTCCGTGGATCACAAACCATTGTAGGCCAGCGTCACAGAGTTTGGCCACGGACAGTCATAGAGTCTAAATAACAATGAAATGAACACCCTTAGCTGCTTACAGGCGTTGACATACGTCAACGGGGACAGATGAAAATGTGTGCCCCGACCGGGACTCGAACCCGGGATCTCCTGCTTACATGGCAGACGCTCTATTCATCTGAGCCACCGAGGACACAGAAGATAGCGCGACTGCAGGGATTTATCTCTGGCACGCCTCCCGCGAAACCCACATTCTCAACGTACTGTCCCGCACTACATTCGTAGTGCCCCCGCCCATTATATTCATTACTCGCGGCGCGTTGCCGATTCCCGTAAGAGTTCGGGCACTGTTTGTGCATTCGCACGGAAGAAGAAGAAGATGGTCAAGTGGCCGGTGAGCCTTAACAATATATATATATATATATATATATATATATATATACTAAGATGGTATCCGCTCTTTCGGACATGTCCGAAGGAACGAATACCATCGGTGACCATGCAGCTAAGAGTGTTTATTTCATTGAAATTTCATTTAAAGAACTGCACGGTCACCGATGGTATCTGTTCTTTCGGACATGTCCGAAACAGCAGAAACCATCTTAGTATATTTATAGAGGATTTCAGTACACTCTTTCAGTACACTCTTTCCAACTATCCGCTCTTTCCTCTGCACTTAACACTGGAATTGCTGTTAATGCACTCACCCGCGCTTTTAATTTCACCGAAGGATGTCTTGACTTTTCTAGATAATGAGTCAGTCCTTTCGACAACCATTTCTTTATCGATGTCTTCACATTTTTCAGGCAGGCATTCGCCTAGCCTCACTGCACTTCCTATTATAAGGAAGAAATTGTGGGAAAAAATATATGGTATACATTACTTCACAGCTCACAATATACGCTCCTGGAAATGGAAAAATGAACACATTGACACCGGTGTGTCAGACCCACCATACTTGCTCCGGACACTGCGAGAGGGCTGTACAAGCAATGATCACACGCACGGCACAGCGGACACACCAGGAACCGCGGTGTTGGCCGTCGAATGGCGCTAGCTGCGCAGCATTTGTGCACCGCCGCCGTCAGTGTCAGCCAGTTTGCCGTGGCATACGGAGCTCCATCGCAGTCTTTAACACTGGTAGCATGCTGCGACAGCGTGGACGTGAACCGTATGTGCAGTTGACGGACTTTGAGCGAGGGCGTATAGTGGGCATGCGGGAGGCCGGGTGGACGTACCGCCGAATTGCTCAACACGTGGGGCGTGAGGTCTCCACAGTACATCGATGTTGTCGCCAGTGGTCGGCGGAAGGTGCACGTGCCCGTCGACCTGGGACCGGACCGCAGCGACGCACGGATGCACGCCAAGACCGTAGGATCCTACGCAGTGCCGTAGGGGACCGCACCGCCACTTCCCAGCAAATTAGGGACACTGTTGCTCCTGGGGTATCGGCGAGGACCATTCGCAACCGTCTCCATGAAGCTGGGCTACGGTCCCGCACACCGTTAGGCCGTCTTCCGCTCACGCCCCAACATCGTGCAGCCCGCCTCAAGTGGTGTCGCGACGGGCGTGAATGGAGGGACGAATGGAGACGTGTCGTCTTCAGCGATGAGAGTCGCTTCTGCCTTGGTGCCAATGATGGTCGTATGCGTGTTTGGCGCCGTGCAGGTGAGCGCCACAATCAGGACTGCATACGACCGAGGCACACAGGGCCAACACCCGGCATAATGGTGTGGGGAGCGATCTCCTACACTGGCCGTACACCACTGGTGCTCGTCGAGGGGACACTGAATAGTGCACGGTACATCCAAACCGTCATCGAACCCATCGTTCTACCATTCCTAGACCGGCAAGGGAACTTGCTGTTCCAACAGGACAATGCACGTCCGCATGTATCCCGTGCCACCCAACGTGCTCTAGGAGGTGTAAGTCAACTACCCTGGCCAGCAAGATCTCCGGATCTGTCCCCCATTGAGCATGTTTGGGACTGGATGAAGCGTCGTCTCACGCGGTCTGCACGTCCAGCACGAACGCTGGTCCAACTGAGGCGCCAGGTGGAAATGGCATGGCAAGCCGTTCCACAGGACTACATCCAGCATCTCTACGATCGTCTCCATGGGAGAATAGCAGCCTGCATTGCTGCGAAAGGTGGATATACACTGTACTAGTGCCGACATTGTGCATGCTCTGTTACCTGTGTCTATGTGCCTGTGGTTCTGTCAGTGTGATCATGTGATGTATCTGACCCCAGGAATGTGTCAATAAAGTTTCCCCTTCCTGGGACAATGAATTCACGGTGTTCTTATTTCAATTTCCAGGAGTGTAGTTACAGCATGACAAGAGCACCTAACCTTTTTTGCAGCCATGTATGTGGTGTAGTACTGGCACCAGGAGGTCCGGTGACCAAGTTAGCCATAGCAGTGATGTGGTTTGTATGTGCCAATCGGTTGTATTGAATTAGCGCAGAGATGGGTCGAAGTCGAGACATAGCACTGAAGAAAGGAGATATATTATTTGAAAATGTCAGTGAGCAAATCGTGAATGAAATTGTCGCAATTGTTGCTTTATCAATAAGGAGTGTCCAACGGGAGCACAGCGATTGGTGTACCGTTCACAGCCATGTTGGTTGGTTCAAATGGCTCTGAGCACTATGCGACTTAATTTCTGAGGACATCAGTCGCTTAGAACTTAGAACTAATTAAACCTAACTAACCTAAGGACAGCACACTCGTCCATGCCCGAGGAAGGATTCGAACCTGCGACCGTAGCGGCCGCTTGGCTCCAGACTGTAGCGCCTAGAAGCGCACGGCCACTCCGACCGGCACAGCCAAGTAGTACGGCGAATCAACACGGGCCGTTAAAAGATTCTAACCGAAGGGGCCGAATGACAGTCAGTTTCAAATCTGACGCAATTTATTGCCGTCAGTGAATGAAGGCCATCTCAGCCAGCTTCCGAGAGCAAATTCTTGATGGAACTGCACACCGCTGACATTAGGACTCTGAGTAACTGACAAAAAAACCATTGGTTTCGGCGGCACGTAAAGTTGCCTGTCTGCAGTGATCCAAACGAAACAGGAACTAACAGCGTCTAGTGTGGTCTGGCCAGCCGCGATTTCGCCTCTTTTCAAGTGATGAAAGGTGGCGAGTGCATTGAGTCATTTAACGCACAGTGTGTGAAGGCTGTAGTTCAGGGTCGGCCACGGAGATCAAAACTGCACGCGGAAAGATATGCTGCACGCATGTGGGCCGAGGCTCGGTCTGTCTCGGCAATCCTGGGGCTTACTTGGAAGTACTCGCTGCAATGCGCCACATTTTATTTAGCATTGTGGTGAGGTATTTTTCCGTCTGCGTTACATTCTTCAGTTCAGCAGTATCGTGACATCAGAGCTGTTGACCCTACGCAATTTATTCATGGTATAAAGGAAGCTGACCAGGTCCAGTGGCGGATTGCTCAAAAAGAGATGGTCTAGTGATCGTCACAACCCTTTAAAAATGAACAGGAATGGCAGAAGAGTTGGAAGATAATTCTCCGTATCTATTAAGCAGCCACTTAATCAGTGAGTACCGCTAACTTGTAATGGAACGAGATTTAGTTCTTTATTTATCGTAAGGCATCATATCACTCATAGTCGATGTCAATTAGCCAGGAAATTGTTTGGTTGCCTGGAGAGATTGATGATGAAACAGGAGAAAAATTTACAACCATCTAATGCCTGACTCGTTGTTCTGTACACCAAGAAACACTTTGTGTTTGTCATGGGACATGTGACAACATTAGTGACAAGAAAACTAAATTATTTTGTGATGTAACACACATTATTACGGTGCAAGTTGCAGCTGTTTTAGATGAAACTGGACGAAGAGTACGAATACTATATGTGTTACTGCAAAGTCCGTTGATTAAATCAAGGACCACACCTGGAATTATTGTTCTACTTAGAACCGACTATTGCCGGCCGAAGTGGCCGTGCGGTTAAAGGCGCTGCAGTCTGGAACCGCAAGACCGCTACGGTCGCAGGTTCGAATCCTGCCTCGGGCATGGATGTTTGTGATGTCCTTAGGTTAGTTAGGTTTAACTAGTTCTAAGTTCTAGGGGACTAATGACCTCAGCAGTTGAGTCCCATAGTGCTCAGAGCCATTTGAACCATTTAGAACCGACTATTGTTGAATTTAGGAAGGAAACAGGAAAGCGCAAATGAAAATTATAACATCCGGAGTGGAGCGCTGACCTCACATTTTAAGTGGACTTGACTACACACACACTGCCCACCGTAGGACATTGTCAGGTGAGAAACAACTTACTCCTAATTTGGTGGGTCTCCACTGAAATAGAAAATGACATTGTGCAAGGGACACATTCTAATCAAAACACCGTCCATTTCAAAAAGCTCACTGGACTGAAAGAGAACACGGGAGTTTAAAAATTCGTTGTGGACGGAGAGACTTACAACGATCGTATTCTAAACGTTTTGAGGCCATTGCCAGTCTTAACTCTCTTTTTAAGCTGTTTTCGAGGCCATTTGCTGTTTCAGTTGAAAGTGCCCCTGTGCATGTGCGGCTGAAGTGTAATGTATTTTCCCATTTAAATGACACATTCTTGCATGTTAAACATGTTCAGAAAGTCTGCAATGTATTGCTTGGGAAGAGTTTCCATGTCTACGTAATGAGGACGTTCCAAATGTGATAAAATATTTCAATAACGTATTTGTGTGAAAGGCTTTTTTCGGTTATAAGACTACGTAAGTCTTCATTGCACGGTAACCTGAGTGTGAAAATCTGTAAATCCCTCTACGTTTCTCTGTATGCCGACAATTTGTACCAGATAAAAATTATACTATGTACTGATTGCGCCAAAATTAATTACATAATATTGATGATTTGTAATGTTTGTGATCTACGTTGTTGAGAAATATGAAACCAAGTCGTATGCAGTGCGACAAAGTCGCAACTGAAATGCATCATTTTCTTAGTTTCACCTCCTTCTCCTCCTCCCCCTCCTCCTTCCCCTCCTCCTCCTCTCACCACTCAGACAGTGTGGTGTGGCAGTGGCCAGAAGTGTACAGACAGGTGAGTGAGCTATGTCTACGTACACGAGCAGTGCGTGCACGCCAAGTTGTTGGCTGAGCCTGATTCAGTTCAAGCTCGAATAAGTGGTTATGAGGATTTTTTTGTGTGTGGGGGGGGGGGGGGGGCGGGGGAAGGGGAAGGGGGGCGCTTACCGTAACTAGGGTTTATTCTATACAGTCAACGTGAACCAGAATACTATTTCTTCACCCTTAGTTTTGCTTCTTCTTGAAATTCTCATGATGAGTATCCTGTGGACTGCCTGGTATAACAATTTTAGCCCTTGCAGCCACAATTAAATTATCGTGTACCAAAGCATCCTCCGTATTGTAACAGGACACTGACATTGCATGAAAGTACCGTTCGGTGTGTGTGAACAAAGAACGCTACACCTATCATTTCGCACACGGCACCATGGTTTTGAGGGTTCCTTCATTTACACTGAAGTTGAAATTGCTTAGTGAATCCATGCTCTGATTGGCTGCTGGGTTGCTTGATGCACACCAAATTACAACTTTACTTATTATTTGTTAAATTAGAGTCGAAAAGGATTTCGCTAAAGGGCTTTTAGGAAATACTAATTAAAGTTATTTGGCAATAAGATTTGAACCATAAAAAAGTTACAAACAGCTGGAAAGCATTTCGTGCGTTGTCATAGCATCACGAACCATGTCACATAAGAGTGCTGCCTGTGACTTTCTGTGTTCACCGTTCAAGACTTGCTGACATCCAAAAAACACGCAGTTCGTACCACGAGTCTGCAAGCAATCCAGAGTTTTATCTATTAGGGCAGTTTTACCCATTGTTTTTTTGCCTGGGCAATGTGTGAATAGTTCTGTATGTGGATTTGTAGATCGTCTATCGATGGGAGCACACGGCTTTGTGACGAGTGAGCACTTTTTAATCTAACCAACACTATCTTCATGAATAAAATAAGGGACACCATCTACGAAATTCCGACTACGTTGCTTCATAGTCTGCCTAAGCCTGAGTACCCATGTCAAATACTGTATCTCGGCGAAAGTATTCGGACAGCTATTAGTAGACATTAATATGGGGAATGTTCACCTTTCGCAATTATGATGGCTTCAACTCTGCTGCGGACACTTTTAACGATGTGTCTCAATGTCAGAGAACGAATGGCAGCATATCCTTCCTCAAGAGCTGAACCCAGACAAAGTAGTGATGCAGGAGGCTGGTGACCTGGAGACGACGTTCCAACTCATCCCGGAGATGTTCCAGTGGGTTCAGATCGGGACTTTGGCCAGGACTGTCCATTTGAGAAACATTATTGTCCGCAAACACTTGCTTCACAGAGGCTGCCTTAAAACAAGGTGTATTTTCATGCTGACACAAACAGCCTCTATTCCTCTTCTGCACGCAGTAAACAGTCCTATAAAATGTGTTGATATCCTTCTGCATTTAGCGTTTTGTTAAGCGCAATGTCGGGACGACATCTCAACCACGAAAAATACCTCCATACTTTTTCCGTAATTCACTCTTGATACGACACTGGAAGGCAGGTATCGTTCTCCATCGGACTGCCACATAGAACGATTCATCATCCCAAATTACTCATTTCGAGTCATTCACTGCCCATTTCCGTCGCTCTTTACACACCTTCAAGGGTCGCATAGGCCTACACAAATTGGTAGTTTATGAGGAAGTATATGCAGAATAATGGAAAAACAAATTGAGCATCCATTAGATTTTGGTTTTAGGAAAGAGAATGGCACCAGTGACATTCTGACGTTGTAGGTGTTAATGGAAGCAATACTGAAGAAAACTAAAGACACATTCATAGGATTTGTCGACCTGAAGAAAACGTTCGACAAAGTAGAATGAGGCATGTTAGAAGTCCTCAGAAAAATATGGGTAAGCTACAAGAAAAAAAAATGGTTCAAATGGCTCTAAGCACTATGGGACTCCACATCTGAGGTCATCAGTCCCCTAAACTTAGAACTACCTAAACCTAACTAACCTATGGACATCACACACATTCATGTCTGAGGCAGGATTCAAACCTTCGACCGTAGCAGCAGCGCGCTTCCGGACTGAAGCACCTAGAGCCGCTCGCTACACGAGTAACATACAACATGAACAAGTACCAAGAAGGAAAAATAAGAGTGGAAGATGATGAACGAAGGGCACGGTTAAAAAAAAAGGGTGTACATCAGGAATGTAATCTTTCGCCCCCGTTGTTGAATTTATACGTCGAAGAAGCAATGACGGAAATAACAACGGGTTCAAGAGTGGAATAAAGTTCAGGGTGAAAGGATATCAATGATATCACTGTTAGGATTCGCTGATGACATTACTATCCTCCGTGAAAATAAGTTACAGGATCTGTTGAACGGAATGAACGGTTTAATGAGTATAGAATATGGATTAAGAGTAGATCGAAGAATGTTAAGGAAATGTACCTAGGCAAAAAATAACCTGTGATGGACGGGGAAACATAAAAAGCCGACAAACACTGGCAAAGAGTACGTTCCTGGCCAAGGGATGTCAACTACTATCAAACATTGATCTTAATTTGGGGACGAAATTTCTAAGAATATACCTTTGGGCACAGCACTGTATGGTAGTGAAACATGGAGTGTGGGAAAACCGGAGCAAGAGAGAATAGAAAAATGTTGAAAGTTAGGTAGACTGATAATGTAAGGAATGAGGAGGTTCTGCGCAGAATCACTAAGGAAAGGAATATACGGAAAATACTGACAAGAAGAAGAGACAGGATGGTACGACATATGTTAAGACATCAGGGAATAACTTCCATGGTAGTATAGGGAGCCAAAAACTGTAGAGGAAGACAGAGACTGGGATACATCCAGGAGGTAACTGACATAGGTTGCAAGTGATACTCTGAGGTGAAGAGTCTAGCACGGGAGAGAAATTCGTAGTGGGCAGAATCAAATGATTAAGGCAAAGGAAACAAAAATTGGATCTGATCGATCATTCTTGTTGCCTCTCTACGCACAGTTATACTGCTAGGAATACCAGTAGTATTTTGGAAGTCACGAGTAATTCTCTCTGCTCATTTCATTCGACTTTTTTCAACCACTCTTCGCAATGATCCACGGACGCTGTCCGGCACTACACGAGGTGTGGCTGCTCCTGGTCTGACAGGTTGTTCCTTGGCGTTCCACGCGCCTAGAACCGCTCGGTCACAGCGGCCGGCTTGAATCCCGACCAAGGTAAAAATCTTCATTCGTCGCTTCAGTCTGCACATGTACGTCATAGACGTTTGAGACTTAAGAAGGTCTCTGGAACCACACAGTTTCATTTGTTCGTAAAATTATGCACGGTGATGGAAGTAAAAGAGAAGCAAGCTACGTCGGATTTTACTTGCAGGCTACCGAACGTCCAACATTAAATATTTAATGTGAAAATTACGTTTACAGGTTATGACAACGAATTCCTCTTCCGAGTGGTGGAGAGGAAAGTGGAGATGTTCACGTGCGCGCCAATAGGGGCAGGTGGCTTTCCCCTCGTAATTCCACTGACGGATGGCGCGCCAGGGACTCTGGATCTCGCGGGCTCTAACTGCAATTCCCGTGGCTTACGCACTGGAGACCTGCCGATGGAAAGAAAAAGGTTTTCAATCGGCCAACCGGCAGGTTCGAGTCGACACAGCGCCTGCCGTAGCCTCTTCATAACGTTACCAATCTCCCTGCTGGATGGGAAAACGGAAAGGCAGGATGCAAACAATAGTGACTGCATTTCGTAATCGCCCTTCATAGCGACGTCAGAGTGAACCTAACCTTCTTAGTCCTACACTGTGGACTGATAGCATACGGCAGCACTTCGTTTCAGCCAACAATACATGAACGAGATGCGACGCATCTCGTATCACTGCGCTGGGACACTGATTGTATGGATTTTGTACCCTCACCCGTCGCAGCTGACTATAAATGTTTAGTACATTTCTCAGGCCTTTTATTTTGTGAGACTGCACATAGAGCCGTCAAGAAGCAACAGTTGGCTAAGGAGCAAAAAAAGTAAGTTTTGCTAAAGACAGTTCTTTACGAATTATCAGTGTTGTTTGAGCAGCACAAGACTGGCGATCGGCAGGGCTCGCGATACACACACTAGTTGAGCTGTCTTTTTGAGGATAAAGGGAACAAAATTCTACCCCTCTTGACGTTGTATTTAGTTCATTTTTATTTATTGATACGTCTAGTCCTGTAGGATCAAACTGAGGAGCAAACCTCAAAGGTCATGGAACATGTCAATACAGGAAATTACAACATAAAAGTAATCACAGATAAAAATAAAATGTTTATGAACCCAAAAAATGTCAAGCCATAAGTTTAAGTAAAAGCAATCAACATAAGAATCAGGTTAATTTATCATAAAGTCCTCTACAGAATAGAAGGAGTGACCCATCAGGAAACTCTTCAGTTTCGATCTGAAAGCGCGTGTATCACTGCTAATATTTTTGAGTTCTTGTGCTAGCTTATTGAAACTGGCTGCAGCAGTATACTGCACAGCTTTGTGCACAAGAGTTAAGGAAGTGCAGTCCAAATGCAGACTGGACTTCTGTCGAGTATTAACTGAGTGATAGCTGCTAATTCTTGGGAATAAGCTGATACTGTTAACAAGAAATGACAGTAAAGAATATGTATATATTGATAAGCCAATCTCAAAATACCCAGACTAGTGAACTGGGGTCGAAAAGAGGTTCGCGAAATTACACGACTTATTGCCCAAACTGCCCGTTTTTAAGCGAAAAATATTCATTTAGAATGGGGAAAGTTACCCCAAAATATAATAAGTGAATGAAAACAAGCCAAGTAGACTAATTTTGTGTCCAACGATCACTTACTTCAGATACAGTTCGAATAGTAAAAATGACAGCATTAATTTCCTGAGCAAGATCCTGTATGCGGGCTTTCCATGGCAATTTACTATCTATATGAACAACTTGAAATTTGAACTGTTCAGTTTCACCAATCATACGCCCATTCTGTGAAATTAAAACGTCAGGTTTGGTTGAATTGTGTGTTAGAAACTGTAAAAACTGTGTCTTACTGTGATGTAACGTTGCTTTATTTTCTACAAGCCATGAACTTAGGTTACAGGTCTGGAAACCACTGCGCCATCCGGGACACGGCGTTATCGCAACTGCACGGGCTGTCTCGGCATGCCTTATGGCCAAACCCTACTGTAGCGGCACTACCGTTTAAGATAGGAAAACCCAGTTTTGGTGCAATATTTCTAAGCGCGCAAGTTACAGCTAGGGCAGGCCTGTTTACAATGAGCGACGCTCACCAGCAGTTTGGAAGTAAAATAGAGGCCACAGGGTCATAGAACGGCTGGAAAAAGTACACACAGTGGTTTGCATGGCCTAAGTCACAGGCAGAAGGAGCCCACTGGCCAATCTGTTATGAGTACGTGATGTGGAGCGGCGCGTTTAGCAAAACAGAGGTGCACAGCCGCATATTAATAGGTGCCGGTTCACTAACAAAGCATTCAAGAGTGCAGCTCTCCTGGATGGTGGGGCATGTCACATCATCTACTACATACAGCAGCAGATGGGGCTCCAGCATTTCAGTCCATGGCAGGTCGCTGGTTCGACCCTCTGAGGCCGACGCAGGATCTGTAGCCAGCCAGTGGCAGGCCACTCCACAACTCCCTACCACGGGCAGTCGTCTTGGCTCCCACCATGCACCGGAGATATCCAGGGTGAGGGCCGCAGATTCAGCTGCTGGATTGCGGGCACTTTTTGTCGCCACGACCCAAGCCATACCAGCAGGGATGCATGGCGCAGGCCTCCATGCAGTTTTCAGCGGGCATGGCTGAGGCAGCACAGGATGAATGCTGCTGAGTTGGCTGCTGGCGCAGCCCTGACGTCGTCATATCACTGCTAATGTGTCAGCCTTATATGGCTGACATATTAGCAGAGCGTTTGATGGGTCGCTGAGGTGGCGTCCTCAGCATTGCAGGACCCGGAGATGCAGACCAAGGGGAACACGGCACTGTAGTTGGAAACAATAAATCACTTGGAAAGCTCGTATGAGTCTTAATACGGTGCCTTCTACCTCTTCCCGATACATTTGGCGTGGCTGTTACACTCGGTGTGAGAAGTTGCCACTACACTATTCCCAATGAGAGCCACCTACCCTCAGTCCCTGTCCACTACACTCATGTGGGAGTGTGGATCAGCCGTGAGACGTGGCAAGACAGTCCGTGCAGTTGTGCTAACTCTGTGTCCCGGATGACACAACCGTTACCGCACTTGCCTAGTATGCAGGAGGTTACGGGTGAAATCCCTGTCCGGTATACATTTACGCGTGTCGTCACTGATTCCGCTTAATTTCCCTTTACAGCTGACAGAAGTGATCATCCTTTAATATACGTATAGTTTTGCTCTCAGTGTAGCTTAGAAACCAGCGTTCGAGGAAATAACTTTGAAGGTACGACAGGGTGCATTTCATGGTGCAGCTGTGGGCGCGAGCTCAAGCAAACGGTCGAGTAAACAATGGACAGGGTGATGGTTAAATTGTAATGGGGCGTGCATTGTAGGGATTTGAATGTCCACCGCTCACAATGACTACCTAAAGAAACGGACTGCGGAACACCATCAGTTCACCAGATGATGGGAGGCCAGTGTAATTTTGTGCTAAGTTCCTATGGGACCAAACTGTCGAAGTCATCGGACCCTGGGCATAAACACTACTTAATCTAACTTAAACTAATTTACGCTAGGGACAACACACATACACACCCATGCCCGAGGGAGGTCTCAAACCTCCGACGACGGGAGTCGCGCGAACCGTGGCAAGGTGCTAGAATGCGTGACTACGTCGCACCGCAAGAGAGCCTTGTATTCCTTACGTGCTGTTGCAGGTACATTATTATGCAGACACTATATCATGGCAGTTTTAGATTGGCAATGTTTTGAACTATGGTTGCATAAGACATTGGTTGTGGCCGGGCCTGAACTACTACTGCTAGCCGCAGCAAACTATTGCGCTGTAATCACTACCAAATACTTTGTGTACTCCAATTTGTTTGGTGTTGTGGATTTGCTTCTTTTCTTTTAGTATTTTGAAATGAGTGGAGATACGAAAGCTGGTGCGTAAAGGGATTCGAAAGTGCCTCTTACCATAACAAAAAGGACAAACGATGACCGTTAAGTCAGTTCTGCTTTCGTGGAATCAGAGAACGCGGATGTACGATGGAAGCCCTTTGGAGAGAGATTCGGGGCTTATTCTCTCGCACCGCTCCTCGCCTTTCGGACGGTCTAGATTCTCGTTTGTTTACGGTCCTGCCCGACTGCCACGATATACTGTCCTCATAATATGTACTGACGTGGCAGGTAATCGGAGAAATTTTGATTGCATTTATATGTTGAAGAAACCTTCGTTTGTATACAATAACTTCATCCCTGCGGATAGAAATACACCAGATATTAAGTCGCTGAAGGCGCAGAGTGCTAGGCACGTTCTCTGACTGTCTCTACTGCCGCATTTCAAAACATAAAATTTGGTCCCGTCAAAATGCTCGTGGAATGACCACTTCGAAGATTATAAATAACACGAGGAATAAATGCGGTCGGATGATTTTACACTCGTAATTCAATTCTGTCGGCTGTGTATGTTGCAATGCATGTTTTGAAATTGGCAATCTGCACTTCTAACATTCGCTAAGACCCTAAATTGTGTCTGTAATGCATAAGTCGTTTACGTCAGAGGAAAACCGAAAACCTGTTTCAGACCTTAGATGGTTGCTTCCTCATCTCAATGTACGAAGATTAGTCATAAAATTACATAAGGTGCGATCGAAAAGTTGGTCTTTGAAGGCCGTACACCCAAGAATCGTTATGGCAACCAGGAAAAATTGCCGCGACCACTGAGGCAACATCTCACCGCCGCACCTGGTAGAAGATACCCGTTTGGTAAATCACAGCATCCAGGAAGAATCGTGGTCCCGTCAAGGCCTTTTCTAAGGGACCGAAGACATGATAATCGCCAGGACTATAGGCCTTGGGGGGGGGGGGGGGGTTCTCGAGTGTTTCCCGCTTGAGCTGGCATACCTTCTGCCTTATGACATTTGCCATATGGGGACGACAGCAGGAACCCGTGTCGCCAAAGTTCACATTCCCGCATTTAACGCACGCACGTCAGAAAGACGCGAACGTCACACTAATCCCTGGCCCACACGTCGGTGTTTCTATACCCGCATCGGACTCGCTCTAGGTAGCTTATACGCTGCACCAACTCCCTGAGACGGAAAAGATCGCTCCTTATAATCAACTCCTTGAAAAAAACCGTTACGTAGTCAATTTTTTTGGATGTCCGAATTCCTAGTGTACATCCAAATATCCCTATGGAACAGTACCGTAGAATGACGCTAGAACAGACAGAACAAAATGGTGCACTTATGTTGTAAAGGAATTAGTTTTCAAAGTAACAATGATGCAACAGTCCACACTTAGTTGGTAGAATGACAACAATGCTCCGTGATAACGCACGGTAGTTAGGGGTTGCAGACACTTCCACTGAGATCAGATTAGTCGAAGAATGAATTGCTCGCCATCTCTCTGTGAAGAAACGATCACCGAATAAGTGGCTGATTCTCAAAGATCGATGTATCACAGTCAAGGAGAAGGTGTAAACAGTGAAAATCAGTATCACGTTTATTACTATCTTTTACGACGTTTTCAGTATGTAAAGGATTCCTGTCCACTGTTCCACGCGAATACTCATATCAGTTCTAGAAGCCTGCTCAGTCGAAGCAGTAGCGGAAATGGTAGGCCCGTCAAGATAACATCTATAGCCATGTAGGAAACACACTTCTTTTTCGTTTGTCGACCGCTCTCAGGCAGTGCCACCGACATCCAGATCATTTTCCGTAGCGACAGCGTAACCAGTGGCGGCAAGTTCGTCCAGTTTGGACAAATATCTAGAGCAGCGCTGTCATCAGGGAATGCTGGGCGTATCACCATGATCCATTATCTAAGTAGCAAAACAAGCAATGGATGCATGTGGTTTCATCACCACTAAAAAAAGCGAAGACCCGCTAACTAGTTTTGGACAAGGAGTACATTTTGGACTACCATGGTGTGGTGCTAGCAGATTATGCTTGTAAGGAGCAAACCATTACACAGAGTGCTACCGAAATCCCCTGAAGAGGTTACAGAGTCTGTGAAGATTAACAGCTGTGGACAGTCGTCGTACTGGGTGTATTTACTCCATGATACGATTTTCGACCTGGAAATTTCTTATCGCCAAGAAGCAGATTTTTAAAATCGTGGTCCCCGCATAGTCACCCATTATTGAGAAAAATGTGCCTCAATGAAGGACAAATATAGGGGTCAGACAAAAATACGGAAACATTGCGAAAAATGCATGGTCAAACATAGAAATAAATGCTAGTGTAGCCAATCTTGCAGGTGGCGCTGTTGTATTGGATCACGAAACGCAGTACCTTAAATTCGTTACTAGTGTCAGCCGTGATAGGAACTGTGTCCCGTGCAACTGTAAGTGCATAGCTAAATTGAATTCGAACATGGGCAAATTATTGATGTTCGTATGGTGGCTGCTTCAGTAACTAACGTAGCCGAAATATTTTGCCTTTCATGAGGCCCAATATCGGAGATTTATATTGCAGAAAGGGAAATCCGGAGAAGCTTCATCCACTAAATCACAACGCAGGAGAAAGTACCTGTTGAGTGATCGCGACAGGGGGTCACTGAGTACATTTGTGAAGAAAAATAAGAGGAAACCGTTTGAAACAGTCACCGCAGAACTGAACGTCGTAAATGTAAACCTTGTCAGCGCTAAAAGTGAAGTGAGCTCCGTAAGTCGGAAATTGGAGTGCGACCTGGAATATCAGAAACGTGCATCAGTGATGCAAATGATCGTAACAGAAAAAAGTGGTGCCGAAGCCGTAAAACCTGAGCTACGGAGCAGTGGAACTACATCGGTAGAATCTTGTTTCACACTGTTTCCCATTTCTGGCCGAGATTACGTCTAGCGCACGCCTCCCCAGGCTTACGATGCAGGCTGCTCGCGGCCAAGTGTGAAACACGGCAGGATTTGGACAGCCGTATGTGGTATTCCATGGGCTGGATGGGTACTCTGCAAGACTGCTTTACTGTTAAATAATTTGTGACCATTTTGTCTGATAAGGCGTGTATCTCTCGGTACAATGATTGTTCCGCAATCGTAATGTTGCGTTCAAGGCGTTCTTCGTCCATGATTGGTTTCGTAAGCAGGAGTATGAACTGTAGCATCTCCTCTGGCCTCCGCAGTCACCAGAATCAACATTACTGATCTTTTGTGGTCTAATTTGAAGAGAAGGGTGCGTGATTATTAGCCACCTCAACCATCTTTAGCTGAAATTGCCACTACTTCCTAGAAAAAGATACAGGACAAGTACTTATCCATTTCGATACGGCTGGAAGATATTTCGAATGTCAACGATTCTCCTACACCTTATTATCCACGCTAATGTTTCGTATATTTGGCGTTTCCATATTTTTCTCCATCCCTGTATGTAGAGAAGGACTAATATTATTGCCAAATTTAATGCTCGCAGCTTGAATTTTTCGAGACGAAAATTTAAAATTTGTAACGGTTCTTCGTACTCACTTCACGATCCTCAAAATGTAAGACCAAAGCCTCTGAGCCGTCTAAATTTCCAGACTGTTGTTATTTTGTTGGACTACCAGTTTTTTCGATATATTACGCCATCTTCAGGCCCCCTGACCAACGCTTAGGAAGATTCCTACCTTTTGTCCATTCAAAATAGCGGCCAGCATTCAAAGGCTGATATCCGTAAATTTTTGAGACAGTGATCACTTCACTGGAGAGTGAGCAGGTGATATCTGAAGTGATCGCTGTCTCAAAAATGTACGGATACCATTCTTTGAATGCTGGCCGCTATTTTCATTGGACCAGAGGTGGGAGTATTTCTCTCCGTTGGTTATGGGGCCTGAAGATGGCGTAACGTATTGGCGAAACTAATACTCCAATAAAATAACAATTTGGAATTTTAGAGGGCTCAAAGGTGTTTGATTTTACATTCTGTATAGATCGTAGAAGATCGTGAACTGGTATCCGTAGACATTTGAGACGGCGATTACTTCAAACATAACCTGGCGACTGGGCAGTGAAATGATCGCTCTCTCATAAATCTAGGTATACCAGTCTTTAATGCTGGCCCCTATTTTGAGTGGACCAAAGGTGGGAATCTTCCTACAAGTTGCTCAGGGGCGTGAAGATTCCCGAAACTGGTAGCCCACTAAAATAAGAATTGGGAAATTCAGGCCAGTGAAATGTGTTAGTTTGACATTCTGTACTGAACAGCAGAGGTCCCGTAACTATCTGTGAAAAGATGTACATACAGACACAATCTATACAGTTTTGTCTCTGCACTATTAGATGCTAAGCATCATAACGCTCATTCATTGTCCGCTACGGTCCTCCGATTCTCCTTACGTAGAATCAAGATGTACCATCCGTTTTGGCCATGACTTCTCTTTGTAATAAGTTTTCAGTGGGGTTGCCCGTCAGTCATACAGAAGTTTTTGAAAGAATACACAGCCATTTCACTGTGCAGATGTTTAGCAACTGTGGCGCAATTTCACCAGCATTTAAGTCGATAGTGGCATGAAAGTCGAAATGTGGATTGTACACAGCAGTTATACTGAAATATTTAAAGCCAAATAGCGGTGTATTCTTTTTGGCAGATATGGTAACTGTGCATGTCACACCTTACTTTCAAAGTATTGCTGCATACATTATCTTGAACGTGGGTGAGTGACTAGGATTGTAATGGTCGTATGCCCAAAATCCCAAAGATAGTGACTCCGCAACTATACACTATACTGCAGCATCGTTTCAGACGCGTATCGTGCAAAGTGTCGATTCGTCTGTCGGGACGCGCTGTAACTGAGTTTGCCGGGGACACGCCGTGATGTATGCTGGAGGCGCCACCCCACAGTCGCCAGGCCTGCCGGGCCGTTTGCCCGTAACTCACCTGGCAGGCGAGACGCCGCGCGGCGTTCGATATCACTGGGGGCGGCGGCGGCAACACACCGGCTTGTGTGTACAGTTTTCACTGTACGCCACCCACGGTATTGTGTATACAACGCAACTTTAAATTGAGTTACAACCGCAGGACTCACCTCTGTGGGTATATTGAATTCGGTCTGTGGCAGGTGGTGGTCGGGATGGAAGCTGAAGTCTACAGGTTGCTACTACTGAAACGTAAATAAACTGAGACTAAGGAACAATTTCTTTTTTCACGAAATAAGGGCTGCAGTTTGATAGGGTCGATATATACATTAACATTTCAAATAACGCACACTCATGTACAAAAGTATCTCTTAGCAAAAATTGGCTTCAATGTTAACTACTGGCAAACCTTCTTTCTGGTGGTAATATTTGTTTGTCTTTAGGAAAGGTAAAGGCAAAAGGCACCATAGAGGCAATTTTCACGTTGCGGTCGATGAAGGAAGCAAGACTGAAGGAAAATTGAGCCATGTTCATGGGATTTGTCGACCAGGAAAAAGTGTTCCACAACGTAAAATGTTCGAAATTCTGAGAAAAGCAGTGGCAATCTATAGAGATGGACTGGTCATATACCATATGTACAAGAAGCCAGAGGGGATAACAAGAGTGGACGACCAAGAACGAAGTGTTCGGATTAACAGGGGAGTAAGACAGCAATACAGCGTTTCGCTCCTACTGTCCAATGTCTACATCGAAGAAGCAGCGATGGAAATAAAAAGAAAAGTTCAGAAGTGGAATTAGAATTCAAGGTGAAAGGATACCAATGATAAGATTCGCTGACGACATATCTATCCTGGGTGAATTACATGATTTTCTGAATAGAATGGTCTAATGAGTACAGAATATGGACTGAGAGTAAATCGAGGGAAGACGAAGGTAATGAGAAGTAGCAGAAATGAGAACTGCCGGAAACTTAACGTCAGGATTGATGGCCACGAAGTAGATGAGGTTAACGAATTCTCCTACCTAGGTAGCAAAATAGCCAAAGACGGACGGGACAAAGAGGACATCAATAGCAATCTGTGTTGCTGTTGTGGTCTTCAGTCCTGAGACTGGTTTGATTCAGCTCTCCATGCTACTCTATCCTCTGCAAGCTGCTTCATCTCCCAGTACATACTGCAGCCTACATCCTTCTGAAACTGCTTAGTGTATTCATCTCTTGGTCTCTTTCTACGATTTTTACCCTCCACGCTAGCACTGGCGAAAAGTCCATTCCTGGCCAGGAGCAGTCTACTAGTATCAAACATAGGCCTCAGTTTGAGGAAACAATTTCTGAGATTGTACGACTTGAGCACAGCATTGCACGATAAAGAAGCATGGACTGTGGGAAAACCGAAACAGAAGAGAATCGGAGCATTTGAGATGTGGTGCTACAAGCGAAAGTTGAAAATTAGGTGGACTGGGGAGGTTCTGCCCAGAATGGGAGAGGAAAGGAATATGTGGAAAACACTGACAGGGACAGGATAATCTGTTAAGACGTCAGCAGGCCGGTGTGGCCGAGCGGTTCTAGACGCTTCAGTCTAGAACCGCGCGCCCGCTACGGTCGCAGATTCGAATCCTGCCTCGGGCATGCATGTGTGTGATGTCCTTAGGTTAGTTAGGTTTAAGTAGTTCTAAGTCCTATGGGACTGATGACCTCAGATGTTAAGTCCCATAGTGCTCAGAGACATTTGTTAAGACGTCAGAGACCGACCACCATGGCACTAGAAGGAGCTGTAGAGAGCAAAAATGTAGAGGAAGACAGATATTGGAACACATCCAGTAAATAATAGACGATGTAGGTTGCAAGTGTTGGTTTGAAATGAAGATGTTGTCACCAGAGAGAAACTCGTGGCGGGCTGCCAGTCGGAAGACTGATGACTCTAAAACAATATTTTTGTCCGAATGCTCAGTGCATTTGATGTTGTAGTGAGATATTCCCTCAAGTGTGAGTACCGTCAACGGCTATACAAGGTCAAGGAGCTTAAAGGGTACCAGTTTGTCTTGAACCATGGGGTTGCTCATCTAATTTAACTAGGTCACACTTTGTCGGGTGCTGTCATTCGTGCGTTGGCGAAGTCTCGCCCTCCGCTCACACGAAAACCATTTCCGGGGCTTTATAGTATCATTGAACATGAAACGTCTGCTTCGACTGGATAGAAATAAAAGGCAAGAATACAATGCAATATGTACAAAATAACTGTGCATCACAGTAAGATCAGACTGGCAATAAGCGCCGAAGGCACTGGTCTGAGACTACGTTCTTAGAGAGAACACTCTGATTTGCACTAAACACTGTTTGGAACCAAATCGGGAACGAGCACCTGTTGAAAGCTAAGTTCTGCAACGATCGCTGGCTGGATGCCAAGTTCGTGGCGAGTAAGTCTTTAGTTTGGGGATGACGACTGTTCTGGTTAGGACTCAATAAGATAGCACTTAGATATTAGGGTCGAAGGTCGGAACGTCCAACTCAGAATGTCACTGATGGTAACCACACAGTGCAAATGCAGGAGTTAAGCTCCCTGGTATCAGCTAGTGTGAGAGTACGGAAGAAGAAACGACGATGACAAGAGCAGCGTTTGCCCGAAATGGTGGACATTGAGAACACTCCTGTTTGATGGGGTAGGTAGCAGCGTCGCCAGAACCAGGAGAGGCTCTCGAAGCCTGAACTGACTCGTGCTGCCCTGCTGCCGGTTTATGTAACTGCCTGCGGCGGAATACTGTGGGAACTATTTCCAAGTCACATGGCGCCTGGACGCGAGTAGGCTCCGTTTCACGGCGTGCTCTGCAAGGACTGGCTTCGCCTCCTGGTAGACAATCATGTCGACTTCGTGCCGTACTTGCGATGCTGAGTGGTGCAGGTGCAGTAGCGGCTGCCCGCATGATGGAGCAGTCCGAAGGGTTGCCGCTCTATTAGGCGAGAGCCTCCCATATGGCTCTTAGTACTGGAGAAGGAATGTCGCACAGATAACTGTGAAAAGTGAATAACAAAATATCATGATGGAAAATGCGGTAAAATAAAACAGTAACACACCAGAAAAGGATCTTAGCAGATGTGCTCAACTTATACACATTCACTCAAGAGATTTCTGAAGAATTAAATAACAAAATAGCACCACGTAGTACTTAGTGTACCTATTTAAAGGTCACATCTTTTCTTTAGAAAGTACTGATTCTGTATGCTACTATGGGATAGCTAATAAAATGACTCAAGTGTTAGCAAAAAGAGTCCAGAAAATTTTGCTACATAATTTAAGAGCTGTAGAGTGGGGAAAATATATTCGTGAAGGGATAACATTTATTTAGTTCTACATTTTTTACTGTTAGGTGCAATATTGTTTCTTGTATTATAAGACCTGTTTAATAAATGTATTAGTCTTACTTCACATGACACAAATATTATAATGGAATACAGTAGAGATAGCTCATTAGGGGAAATTGTGTACTATGCGTTTAAAGAGTTTATTTACATTTGAAAAAAAATTACGTATTCATTTCAGCCCATGAAAGTACAACACCAGTCACAAATTTAAACCTAGATCAAGCTTAACTAAACAAGGCATAATCTTTACAATATATGTGTAATGTTGATAAATTAATCTGGAAAGGTAGGCAAGTCTAGAGCAGTTCAGTAAAATCATTTCATCCACTTTTGTATTTCGTATAATCACAAAACTTGGAACGAAACACTTTAGTAGGTTAAAATACCTTACGTATTTTTATTCAATAATGTCAAAAGGAATTATATTCAAACGCTAAAATGCCAATAAGAACGGCATATTTGCTTATATTAAACCGTTCAGTAAGGTAGTATGTGACACGCACAGTTACGTTGCGTACAGTTACGGAGATAGATTTTTAACGGGAGCTTCGAAATACATATTTTCTCCAGTGGAATTTGTTGTAAGTAATCGGAGTTCAGAAGGAGCAAGAACGATCATATTTTCAGTGCTAGAAGAAAAACTTACTTTCACGTCTATTCATTAGAAATTACTTTATCTAACAAACTGGTTAAAAATGCTGCTATGAAATTGCTTCATTGTATAGTAATATTAAATGTCTGTTAAATTGCAAACATAAATTTAAAAGTAAGCTAAAGAAGTTCCTTCCGGATAGCTCCTCGAATTCCATAGCTGAACTTCAGTGTAAAAACTTTTGTCTGTTTGGTAAGGAAGTGGTATTATTTGTTTAAATCATCTTCTGTGTTACTTGAAATCATCTGAAAATGATCAGGGTTGAGTCAAGTTTACATTAAAATTTATTTAACTGTGACCAATAATGTTACTAGGTTCCCACTTGAAAGGTTGGCTGTTGATTTGCAAGAATGTGGGCTTGGGAATGGGGCTGAAATGAAACAACTAGTAGAAAGTGTAGCTGAAAACCTCAACTGCAAAAAGTAATTAAATAGGGAATCTGTTCACAATCAGGCAGTTAATTTGACTATATAATAAATTAATATTGTCACTAATAGAAGCTCTATGACGGAGAAAATGTATATCTTTGACCTATTGACGTTAATACAACTTGAACAATTTCGTCTGTCCTGTATTATAAAGCAAACGAGGCACACTTTGCGTTCTTCTCTGTACCAATTACTTCTCTTGCTTAGAGACATGTAAGGTCGCCAATTTGTCACTCCCAGTCATTTCAGAGTAATAACGATCATGTTTAAGTCTCAATATATTGTTGTCTCATAGTGTGAAAAGACCGACTGAGGAGTGAACCAAGGATGTTAATAACATGTACAAAGAGAAACCATCTATAGCAGGAGAGAGAAGACTCATTATTAATCACTCTAAAGGAACAGTTCTATTTTTATTTTTCGGTAGCTTAGTAATGTTGTAAATCGGCTAGTTTGGTGATGTGTCGATTACGCTCCATCAGTGAGGCATTATACGCATATCTGCATCTTTTCGAGTGAAACTGCACTCAAAATTTTTGTATATACGGACTCCGATTGTTCTTGGTGTCAAATGCAACTCTTTCGTCGCGTTGTATTACATTTTTTGAGAATCGCAGTCGAAAACTTTAGTGATCTCCCACAACGATATCTGCGCCCTGATCTCTAAGTAAAAGATAATCTTCAAGGTAAAAGTACAGTTCGTGTCACAGTGTGGAGTTTTACTTACATTTCAATTCACACTTGACAATTTTATACTCCCCCTGTGGCCTTCGTTATGAATCCCATCTCACATGCAATCTCGCATCCTTCTTTTTAATACATGTTGAGGGATACGTTACGAAGATCACATTGTCTTACTAGCCACTGTCTCATTGGTGGTGATATGCCTTGAATTATCCCGCCAATAGCAAAGAAATAAGTGTACTATTCGATCTTCGAACTGTTTTATATCTGATTACAAGGGTGTAGGCGGAGGGGGGAGGGCGCATTTGGTTAAATTCAGTGACCTGTAAAAAAGAAACGAGCGAGAAGATGATCGTTGCTTTTCGTTGGACAAGCTAGTCTCAAGAGTGAGTAAACTCAGATACAGTACAACAGTGATCGGAAACAAATGTCTGTACGCAAGAGAACAGCTCCGAATTACAGGAGAGGCTGGCTGAGAGAATCTGCTAGCATAATATCGGAAATTAATGAGTATTAAGTCAATAAACGAATAAGACATACTGCGAGAAAAAGAAAAGTTGTACAGGTGTAATGAACAAGAAAACGACGAAAGTTCTACGGGCGTCTATGGTTCTTCAGGATGGTGCTACTGAACTAACGAAGCATATTTTAAAGTACTCGATACCTACTTAAAATAACCGTTGAAGGTTCAAGGGTGTAAGAAATGGCGCCAAGACCAATGTACTGAATCGGGACGACATCTCTAACCAATGAAAATACACGTTATTGATCATCAACTTTAAGGGTTTCTATGACGAGCGAAGGTATAATAGCGACAGGACCTAGGAGAGAAAGCAGGCAGCCAGCAAACGTAACGATTATGTGCTGCAATAATGCTTCAAGAAATGCCTTACGGCTACTTGGAATGGTGTCTATTGATCCTAAACGAGAAAAACTAACGGACTCCTTCCGCATCAAGACCGAGCGAGGTGGCGCAGTGGTTAGCACAATGGACTCGCATTCGGGAGGACGACGGTTCAATCCCGTCTCCGGCCATCCTGATTTAGGTTTTCCGTGATTTCCCTAAAATTGCTTCAGGCAAATGCCGGGATGGTTCCTTTGAAAGGGCACGGCCGATTTCCTTCCCCATCCTTCCCTCACCCGAGCTTGCGCTCCGTCTCTAATGACCTCGTTGTGGACGGGACGTTACACACTAATCTCCTCCTCCTCCTCCGCATCAAGACGGCATATCGTGCAGCAGATTCATCTAATATATATGTGTTGTTTCCTAGATATGTGGCTCCTTCACTTATTCATCTGGAAAAGATCTGATTCGATAAGCAGTTCTAGGTCAACTAAACAATGTCTACTCGTTGTAAGATGGTGCTTCTGTAAAATTATACTGCATGAAGGAACGGGCCTAAATTCGTTAGCTGCCGACAGAACGCAGCAAAATTTTCTGGCACTGACTCTGCATTTCAAATAGCGCTTACCAGACTAGGGGACTCGACAAGTCTCGCTTCCTGTCATTCTACTCTGTATTCCCTCCGAATCGAGACTAACTTTTATTAGCTTGTCGAGGGTAAACAGACATAAATAACAATTCAGGCGGAAGTGTTGATTGCATCTCACGACCTCTCCCTCAAAACTTGGCCCGGCTCCGCAAAATTAAATGTCGCGGCGACATCCGGGCAGCCGCGGAAGGCGCAGCTTGTCGGGGAATCCCCTCCGCTCTTCTCGAGCCGCGCCACCGCCGCCGCCGCCGCCGCAGCCGCCACCGCCTACCCCTCTCGCCTTCCCCTCAGCTCCTTGGCGAGTTTCTCCCCTACGAGGCAATGAGGTGCGCATACAAGACGACGCCAACCCTCCCCTTGTTTTGGCTCAGCGAGCGCCAGTCGCAAGACTTTCCCTCACGTACAAAGTTTAGTTCCTCTCTTTGGACCAAGGAGATCGCTTTGTTTCCGTCCGTGCTCTGAATGCTGTACTGATTCACCATTAATCGCAGCTGTGCGCATACGGTTCGCCCTCGAGACAGATGCAAAGCATAAGTAGCAATACAGAGGATGAGTGCAAAATACACAGACAAAAACTCGGGGATGTACTATTTTAACCTTTCATTACCACTGGGACTAATGGCGTAGCCAGGATTTTGGCAAAGGAGTGGTCCGATTTGTTAAAGAAGACATTAAAGGGCTCATGTTTTTACTGTATTCTGAAAATACTGTTATTTATTTGTAATGTTCTGTACGTAATTTGCATCATACAAATTATGTTTGGTCAATAAAATTAAGCAAGTGGCTGTGCCAAAATGTTGTCTTCAAAGATAGTGGTTCACGTGAGCAGAGATGAAACTCAGGGACAGCTAGTTACGAGCTGTACTGTAGATGAACACACACTTGCCATCGAACACGCTGAGAAGCACATCATTACTTCTGCGGAGTGCGGCCGAGAACTGTCTTGAAGAAGGAACTGCATGACAGTTGTGTTATGTGGGCTGCATGAGATCAGGCGAAATCTCTCACGTCCTCGTACTTGGCGAGAGACGCTGTTTCCTGTGCGCACTGTGCACTCAGAACTGACGTGACACATTTGTGCAAAGCTTCATCGGATTTTCATAATGATTTCCATTTCACCAGCGATCGGAACCTACTTTGCGAAGAGCTCGAATACACATTTCTGTATTGGGCGATATAAGAACTTCACTTGCCAAACCAACTGAAATTCGTATATAGTGCATTGCCTCTACTAATAAAACACAGCTCAGTCTTCTAAGATAAGGTACACTGTCGCAGAGCAGAAGGACCTTAATAATGGACTGAATAATTTGTTTTCTGTATTGGGCGATATAAGAACTTCACTTGCCAAACCAACTGAAATTCGTATATAGTGCATTGCCTCTACTAATAAAACACAGCTCAGTCTTCTAAGATAAGGTACACTGTCGCAGAGCAGAAGGACCTTAATAATGGACTGAATAATTTGTAAAGTTAAATGTATCCAAGGCCCTATTGACATTACCTTCTTTTCTCCTTCTACAGTTTTGCATTAAAATTTACGACTTTCCTAAAACTACGTCAGAATGCCTTTAGCACACCAAAGCATTCCAAGTTTTTTCCAATCAGTCTCATATTTGATTTCATTAAAATTCTTCAACTTTCTTAAGTGATCAAGAAATTTATTTAAAATTATTATTTGAACAGTCAGCTTGACACTATAGCAACCATATTCATCTACAAAACACAGCAGACTACACAAATACTGTGAGCTCCATTTTCAGGACCTTCACATTCATTCAAACATTGGTTTCAACAAGACTTTAGTTTGTACGATATCAGAAATGAGTTTGACTTTAGTCATGATAATACTGTTACGCCGTCTCTGATCCTAATAAATTCCTTTACGATGTTCACCATTTGTTATTGTTTATATGAAGTTTATTCTGAAATGCGTTAGAGTTGTGACAGCTGGACTCTTTGTTCCAAGGATATTATGAATAAGACACTTCACAGTAGAACATCGTTCTTGTAATAAAACTTGTCGACGCGATACATCGCCATTTCACGAGTGCGACATCTTTATACACAGATACATAGTAGAAAATGACGATCGCTAGGCGCCTTCCAATGTAAATATGGCTTCCAGTGCTGAGAGTCTCCGAAGAGAAGTTGGACTCGCCTTTATTTCAACTCATCTTCATTTAAGCATAGAGACTGCGTCTTTAAGAGGATTTGGAAGTTTCAGGAAAGAAAGAAATTCGGAAGAAATTGACTGTCGCTCGCCTAAAGTAAGAACTAACCCCAGCTTTTGTCCAAGTTGAAAATGGTAAACGACAGAAAACCGTTTTCAAGATTCTGTTCACCTTGGCACCCAAATCCTGCCTCAAGGCATAGCAAATTTCCAAAAGTGCATTGTTGTATATTCTTTTAAAATAAAATAAAATTCAGCACAGCAGTGCATTGGAAACAACTCGGTGTCGACTATAGACTTCTAATGAAATCCAGCCCACGTGTTCTAGTAACTAAGATGCGATAGTAAATGCACCGAGGAAATCAGATATTCTTTTGGCAGTGTTGAGCCTTAAGAGGAAAGTTAGGTGCCGCCGAAACGCGTCGCGTGATAGAATAAAGACATTCGATCTTAAGCATCTCGGTAACTGATGAATTGAACACTTTATCCTTGTCGTAATCCCATTAAAATAGCGCAGAGGGTTCATGTCGGGTGAACGTCGTGGCTATGGTACTGGACCATCTCTACCGATCCACCTGTCCAGAGAGGTTTCATCCAAGAACTGACCAACAAACAGTACCCTGTGTGGCGTGCAGCTTTCAGTTGAAGCGCTATCCACGGTCTGAAATTCCTTTACGTGTGGTGTCACAGTACTTGTGGAACAGTATCCATAAGACTTCGTGAGTTAAGCTACGATTTAAAAAATACACAAAGAAATATTGAAGTAGATCTATAGACTACGTGGATTGAGCTACCATTTCCAAGAAACCACAGAACGGTGTCTTGCATAACTAGACAGAAATAAACCTTTAAAGTCAGTGAAAGATTGTAGGCTCACAATGTGCATCGTAAATTAAAATGCAGATGATCATTCGCTTCATTAGCTCTGGGACATGAAGATCTCACGAGAAATTTTAGTGATGTAGATCCAGGGGTTGGACAAAAATGTGAAAACACCTTGACAAATGGATGCCTGGACAATGCAAACGCTAACCAAGTCTGCACATTGCACTGATGTATTTGACAGCGAACAGCTCTGTGTAATGTGCGCAATAAATTGCAAGTAACAGTGGCGGTCAGAATAGTGTTCTGTGTACTTGTGTGAGCATTATTCTGCAGCTAAGTAAATTCGAACGTGGGCGGATTGTCTGTGCTCTTATGGTGCATACTTCCGTAACTAAGGAAGCCGAAATGATTGGTATTTCAAGAGACACTGTGTGGAAGGTCTATGCCGCATGCGGGGAAAGGGCGAAAACATCATCCGTTAGATTACTACCTATACGGAAGTGTCTGCTGAATGGAAGTAATAAACGGTCACTGAAGAGCTTTGTGACGAAAAATGAGATGATGACGGCTGCAAAAGTCACTGTATAACTGAATGTAGCACTCGCGAACGCTGTCAGCGCCAAAACAAAACGA
The DNA here is from genome assembly GCF_023864345.2 of Schistocerca serialis cubense. Lineage (NCBI taxonomy): Eukaryota > Metazoa > Arthropoda > Insecta > Orthoptera > Acrididae > Schistocerca > Schistocerca serialis. The sequence continues at coordinate 153,135,511 of NC_064639.1, forward strand.
AATGAGTTTTATAAGATCGGACTTGCAGGGCAAACCGCAATTACAAAACCACACACCGATAATAAAAACGTCCATAAAAGGAAAACGTGCTGCCGAAGCCATAAAACCTGGCACATGGAGCAAAGGGAGAAAGTCGTTTGGTCGGGTGAGTCCTGTTTCATAATGTCTCAACTTCCGACCTAGTGTAAGTGAGAAGAGTGAAACATTGGCCCCATAGTTAATTTATAAGGCCGCGTTACTGCAAAGTTTATGCGACCATTTTGGCTGATCCATCGCATTGTACAATGTTTATTCCCCAAAACTTATGCTGTTTTCGAAGACTGTAGGGTTCCTGTTCACACAGCTTGGATGGTTTTGTGAGCACGAGGATGAATCGTCGCATGCCCCTCTCCACCAGAGTCACCAGATCTCATTTTATTCAACCTTCGTGGTCTACTTTGGAGAGATGGTTGCGTGACCGCCACCTGCCTCCATCATGGTTACCTGAATAAAGGTGCAAGATTCCCTTGAAGACCATACAGGACGGCGTTTTAAATGCCAACGGGTTCCTAAGCCATCAACAAAGACTGTCCATATGTGGATGGCACTTGCCATACGTATTCTGCTACCCGCCGGCTGCGGGAACAGTACCACTACAGGGTGTGATGCCAACGCAAGGAAACAGAGCATGCATAAAAGCTCTCTTTAACGTGGATCAGGACATCCATTTCAGCTTTGGCGTAACACCTCCCATGAAAAACTGGGGTTTAACGACCCGCTGACGACGAGGTCATAAGTACGGAATACAAGGCCAGTTTGGGGAAGAAAATCGTCCGTGCAGTTGCGAAGTCTTAGCATTCTCTTTAAGGTATTTAGCGAACTAACTCCCTTTACTTCAGAAGCTATTTCTGGAGATAAAAGGATGCAGGTCCTAAAGTAACCTGGGCCAATGCGGAGGATAGTCCTCCATAGGGCGAAACACATATCAGCCGGAAGGTGTGAGATAAGCACTTTGCCGCGGATGAGGGAGAACAAACCGACGATATTTGTGAGCTCCTGTCAGGTGACGCTATATGTTGTCATGGAGAAGGAGAAGTGGTCAGTTGTACAGCGATGTATTTGATTATGGTACGTCGATGAACTCAAATGAGCGTGTCCGCACGTTCCAACCTGCTGGAGTCACAGCTGTGTTCGGCCAGCTAGTAAGCGGGAGATCAGACAGTTGTGACGAAGACAGACGCCCCGTCCAACGACCACCGTGGTTTTTTTTCCCTTTCCGTACTACTTAGACATTTTGTAAGCAGCTAATGAATTTCTGCGATGCTGCAGTTTCCCACCAAAGGAAACTCAGTGACAAATCTGCTTGGATCGCACCTCCGTTACAGTCGCCATTTTGAATGTTACGTATAGCACTACCATCTACAGGAATTTCGTGAAACTATAGGGGCTAAAACGGGAATAAGCCACGACTAGCTTAGCGTCCGATGCTTCTCTCAAGTCAATTGTATGGTATGTATACTTTTTTTTCCTTTAATCTAATTTTGTTGTAGTTCACAAACCGTAAAATATTCTGAACTTTTCAAGCTAATCGATGCCGTAGAAACATGGTCTTTTCCGAATGTAGCCCTACTTCTGTCCAATAAACGATTCTGAAAGCTGGAGCCCAAGGTTTTACTAACAATGTCTTTAGAGTTCTTGTGGGGATATTTCCATAGAAACTTTCATACCGTAACGCATGTTTCTTTATATCTAACAGAAAATTGAAATACCAGTTTTAATTTATTTAGATTTAAAAATCTTCTAATGCAATGTTTTCTTGAACGTTTTCATCCCCTGTTTCCCAAAACACTAAACACGTATTTTGTTAATTTATAACCGAGAAGTCAAATACCAATTTTCACAGATGTAGGTTTCAAATGCGTTAGTAGTTCTTTAGTAACGATTTATTTGAGGAAAAGAAGATACTGTCACCCACCGTATTACTCCTTTAGCGATTGAATTTCCAAAAACGCTGAAACGTGAATCTTTTTAATTTCTGACTGAGAAACCAAATACCAGGTTTCATAGGTCTGGCTCCAAAATTTCCGTAATAGTCCTATATTTGCAAAACTCCTTTCATTCCCTATTTCACTTCCTTAAGAGTGGAATTTCGAACAATCCTTTCTTAAACATACTTACAGCATAAAATTCGCACCCTCTCCAAATTTGAAGTTTCTATCCTTACCGGTTTGGTCTGGGAGATGATGAGTCAGTGAGTGTCTGCCTCTGTTTCACCCCTTTATAGGTTGAATTTCCAAAAACTGTGGCATGTGTATTGTTTCATTGCCAAACGAGAAACCAAACATCAATTTCCAAGATTCAGCTTTAAAAGTGCTTTCAAAACAAATTATCTTCATAGATCATTTCACTCCCTATTTCACACCTTAGAAGTTGGAAATTTTATACATAACAGAGAAGTGAAACACAAATTTTCATAGATTTAGTTTCAAAAATTTTAGCTTAATGAAATATTTCAGTAGAAATCGCCATCCCGTATTTCGTACCCATCGGGTTTGAAATTCCAAAAAGGATGAAACACATATTTTTTTTAATTTCTTACCGAGCAGCCAAATTACAGTTTTCTTGAATTTAGCGTTAATAATGCTTTCCTAGTTAAATAATAGGGTCTATCCTCCCCTGTGTCAGCTCCTTAGGGGATAAATTTCCTAAAGCATAGAAACACGTATTTCTTTTTTTGATTTCTAACGCTTAATTCAAATATCACTTTTCGTATATGTAATTTTCAAATACCTTAGTCTTTCTTATATAATTTATTTTGAAGAAACTATTACCCACTATTTCATTCCCATAGAGCGAACCCAAATACCAATTTTCGTAGGTGTAATTTCAAAACTGCCTTAAAATTGACATAGTTTTAAAAATGTTTCATCCACTGTTTCATCTCCTTAGGGAGGAATTACAGAACCTTCTTTCTTAAACGACGCCTGCAGTATAAGATCCTCTACAAATATCAAGTTTCAATCCTTATTGGTTTGGGCTGGGTGATGTTGAGTCAGTCAGTCAGTCAGTCAGGATATTGTCTCTTAAATGTATGGATGCCCACGCCAGATTCCGCAATTTTTTAACCGAAATCGGCCAACAAAAAAGTAATTTACATTAGTTTCCTGGGCGCCCCTCGTATTTTGCATGGCTTTTTCATGCATTTTAGCAGCCTTGGTTGTTGATTCTGTCGCTTTCTTCGCGCGCAGGTCGTGAGCGACGTGAAGTAATCATTTCGCCAAACTGCCAACCATGCGTACCTGTTTCGCGCTGCGGTTCCCCGGTCTTCTATTATTAAAGCAATCGCGCGCGGCACACACAGAGGGGAGCGCTTGATGTTGTTCCTCGAGCTCCAAATATTGTTCGCCCCCGAGAAAAAGAATGTTTGAGGGCAGACGGTACAACGGTATACTTTCTGGAGCAAACCACAAAATAGGCAACAAACATTTTTTCCCGGAGTTGCATGAGATCGGGAAAAGCATTGAACAAATGAAATCGCGAACATATATCGAGGTACATACGGAATTGCACGACTAGCTTAACAACTGATCAATCGAAGCTATTGACAAGAATAATGTACAGAAGAATGGAAGAGAAAATTGATGATCTGCTAGGTACGATCATCTTGGGTTCAGGAAACGTAAAGATAGCAGAAGGCTGGTTTTGACATTTTACTTCACAATGGAAGCAACTCCCGTTCATAGGATTTGTCGACCAGAAAACAGCATTCGGCAATGCAAAACGGCACTAAAAATTTGACATCCTCGTACAAATAAGTATGAGTCACGGGGAAAACAGGGTATTGTACAATACGTACAAGTACCGAAAGGAAACAATGAGAATGTTACACAAAAAACTAAGTACTCATGTAAAATAGATAGGGGATCAAGTACCAGTATCAGAATTTAAGAGACCTTTAGAGGACTTATGATCAAATAAGGCATAAGGGATAGATAACATTCCATTATAATCTCTAAAATCATTGCGGGAAGTGGCAACAAAACGACTATTCACGTTGGTGCGTAGAATATCATACTATCTAACTTTCGGAAAAATTTCATCCACACAGTTCCGAAGACTTCAACAGCTGGCAAGCGCGAGTATTATGGCACAATTAGCTTAACAGCTCACGCATCAAAGTTGCTGACAAGAATAGTACACAGAAGAATGAAGAAAAAGAAAGTCGAAGATGCAGTGGATGACGATTAGTCTGGCTTCAGGAAAGGAAAGGCACCAGAGAGGCCATTGTGATGTTGCGGTTGATAGTTGAAGCAAGACTATAGAAAAATCCAGACACATTCAGAGGATTTGTTGACTGGAAAAAGAGTTCGACATTGCAAAATAGTACAAGGTGTTCGAAATTCTGAGAAAAACAGGAGTAAGCTATAGGGGCAGACGAGTGATACAGAATATGTACGAGAACCAAGAGGGAATAATAAGAGTGGACGACCAAGAAAGAAGTGCTCGGTTTAAAAAGGTTTAAGACAGGAATGCATTTTCTCGCCTCTGCTTTTCTATCCGTGCATCGAAGACGCAATGACAGACATAAAATAAATGTCACAAGGTGAGTTTATAACTCAAAGTGAAATGATGTTAATGGGAATTGCACTGCTATGAAAGTAATGAGGAGAAGCAGATTAGCGAATACCGATAAACGTAGCAGGAAAGTTGGAACAGCAAAGTAGACGAAATGAAGGAATTGTGTTACTTTGAAAGCAAAGTAACGCATGACAGACAAAGCATGGAGGATACAAGGAGTAGGCTATATTTGATAAATAGGACATGCCTCACAAAAATAAATTTACTAATACTGCATAGTGATCTAGATATGAGGAAGAAATCTCTTAGAACGTACGTTCATATCACAACACTGTAAGGCAGTCAGTCATGAACTTGGGAAAATTAGAAAAGAAGAGACTCGAAGCATTTGGGATGTGGTAGATAACGATAATGAAAATTAAGTTAACTGTTGGGATGAAAATGAAGTTGTCCACAAATTCGACCTGGAGAGGAACATGTGGAAAACATTGATAAGAAGAAGGTGCAGGATAATACAGGTGTTAAGGCGACAAGCAATAAAGGGAGCCGTGGACTGTGAAAACCGTAGGGGGATGGCAGCGACTAGATTGTATCTAGCACTGTGAGACAAATGGTGGCTATTTGAATGACCAACTACAGCCGCTTCTTGTGCAGTCATTTCCCCACTGTAGAGTTCGCAAAGTGGCGTTCCAGTCGCTGATAACTACAGCATTATTGACTGTGATGTCGTTTTCGTACCGACAATGGAAATTAGTAAGTCAGAGAGCGCTAATGCGCTGCTTCTTTGTCTCGGGTCGGCGCACCGGCCCCAGATCGAACCCGTCCAGCGGATTAACGATGAGGGACGGTGTGCCAGCCAGGCTGGATGAGGTTTTTAGTCGGTTTTCCACACACCACTAGTTGAATACTGGGGTGGTCCCCACGTTCCGCCTCAGTTACACGACTCGCTGACATTTGAAACAATGTTTGCAATCTTTCATGGCTTACACTAGATGCAGACAGCTGCGGTACACTAGTTCCATCCTGGGAGGGGGGGCGGGGAGGGGGAGGGGGTGGTGGTGACAGGAAGGGCATCTAGCCACTCTCTGACACTAACATTGCCTAATCCCTAGCAACACGGCCGACCCTGCGTTGAAGTGGAACAAATGCCCAAGAAATTGATGATGATGAATCGAACTTGGTAAGTGGAAACGAAGATTAGCTGCTACTTTACTTACTTAATTACATTATTAAACGACAAGAAAAACAAGTTATGCGTAGCCCATGAGTGACCTTGCCATAAACCCAGGGTTCAAACGAACACAGTTTGAGAGATGCTGCCATAAAAGAATGCAGAAGCTGCTGAACGACTGTGTTGGACAGCAGGTGGTCCTGAAGTGCTGCTGCGAGCCTGGCTAACCGATAATGGATGGTGACAATATTTAAATTCCGGTACACAAAAAAGTTGCCTTTGAACAGTAATATAACTAGTATCCTTGAAGAATCAAGTCTGCCAAGATTGCTAGCAATTCTTTTTGTTACTACGACAGATCTACGCCGTCGTCATCGATTCGAAGCTTACAAAACCGACCATCCCAAGTGAAGGTGGCTCAAACACATACAGTTTGATTCCAACCGCTGTCTACACTACTTCAACGTTAAAACGTATCCTGTAACATTATTACATGCAAATGCTTGTTACAATAATGAAAGTCTCATAGTGATGTTGTGTCAAATTGTGATAAAAAGTGACAGGGGACATAAGTATGTCACAAACGAAATAACAGTCAATTAGAACAACCAGAACGTTATGCTGATATCCCAGCATAAAATAATCACATGACACCACAACTAGGACTAAACTAGTGCAGTATTTTCACAGATAAATAAGTAGACAGTTGCTTACATAGTGGTGTCCGATAATCGATAAATTTCGTTATATGTGCCATACTGCAATTATGTCTTCTTTTTAATTACATTACAATTATTTTTGCAACAATTTACGTAACATTTTAAATCGCAGATTTAAAGTAACATTATGTATTGAAAATCCGGTCTCGTAAACTAACATACGGCCGGGAGAGCAGTGTGCTGACCACTCCATATCTACACCCAGTGACGCCTGTGGGCTGAGGATGACACGGCGGACATTCAGTACCGCTGGACCTTCCAAGAACTGTTCGGACGGAGTATAGTTTTTTCAGTTCAGTTTATTTTAGGTTATGTTTTGAAATTATACTGTGTCATTTTTGAAACTTAACATTTCCAATGAAATATACACTGTAATCGTTTACATGTTAACTTATAATAAACGGACATCTAAAAACACACGTTTACAATAAACAATGTTCAGAATATTCATCAACACAGAGCCATGACAAAAGAAATATAGGTCACCGCATCACTGTCGCATATTTTGTAGAGTAGTTCATTTTATGGGGAGCAAAGAATAAAATTATGTGGTAGTGTTTCATGGAGTGAATTTGTATGGTCCACGGCCATGGCCTCTATTTGTCTTGCATATCTTTAAACCTTTATGACCTTTTTCTGTCAGAAGTTTTGATATGGCTTTATGTTCATGACTAATATCAAGTGTGATTACTGTAAACAAATTTTTATAATCGATTTTTATTATAAGTTTACCTGTAATGGAAGACAATGGATATATCCTCGTAAATTTTACTTTAAAAAAATGACGATATGTGTTAGAAAACATAATATTATTTTCAATTATTTACGTAAACTGTCTTAAAAATAATTTTCATCAGACTGGAGATAAGACATAATTTCAGTGTGGCACATACAGGGTGTTACAAAAAGGTACGGCCAAACTTTCAGGAAACATTCCCCACACACAAATAAAGAAGAGATGTTATGTGGACATGTGTCCGGAAACGCTTAATTTCCATGTTAGAGCTCATTTTAGATTCGTCAGTATATACTGTACTTCCTCGATTCACTGCCAGTTGGCCCCATTGAAGGAAGGTAATGTTGACTTCGGTGCTTGTGTTGACTCATTGCTCTACAGTACTAGCATCAAGCAGATCAGTACGTAGCATCAACAGGTTAGTGTTCATCACGAACGTGGTTTTGCAGTCAGTGCAATGTTTACAAATGCGGAGTTGGCAGATGCTCATTTGATGTATGGATTAGCACGGGGCAATAACCGTGGCGCGGTACGTTTGTATCGAGACAGATTTCCAGAACGAAGGTGTCCCGACAGGAAGACGTTCGAAGCAATTGATCTGCGTCTTAGAGAGCACGGAAAATTCCAGACTATGACTCGCGACTGGGAAAGACCTATAACGACGAGGACACCTGCAATGGACGAGGCAATTCTTCGTGGAGTTGACGATAACCCTAATGTCAGCGTCAGAGAAGTTACTGCTGTACAAGGTAACGTTGACCACGTCACTGTATGGAGAGTGCTACGGGAGATCCAGTTGTTTCCGTACCATGTACAGCGTGTGCAGGCACTATGAGCAGCTGATTGGCCTCCACGGGTACACTTCTGCGAATGGCTCACCCAACAATGTGTCAATCTTCATTTCAGTGCAAATGTTCTCTTTACGGATGAGGCTTCATTCCAACGTGATTAAATTGTAAATTTTCACAATCAACATGTGTGGGCTGACGAGAATCCGCACGCAATTGTGCAATCACGTCATCAACACAGATTTTCTGTGAACGTTTGGGCAGGCATCGTTGGTGATGTCTTGATTGGGCCCCATGTTCTTCTACCTACGCTCAATGGATCACGTTATCATGATTTCATACGGGATACTCTACCTGTGCTGCTAGAACATGTGCCTATACAAGTACGACACAACATGTGGTTCATGCACGATGGAGCTCCTGCACATTTCAGTCAAAGTGTTCGTACGCTTCTCAACAACAGATTCGGTGACCGATGGATTAGTAGAGGCGGACCAATTCCATGTCCTCCACGCTCTCCTGACCTCAACCCTCTTGACTTCCATTTATGGGGGCATTTGGAAGCTCTTGTCTACGCAACCCCGGTACCAAATGTAGAGACTCTTCGTGCTCCTATTGTAGACGGCTGTGATACAATACGCCATTCTCCAGGGCTTCATCAGCGCATCAGGGATTCCATGCGACGGAGGGTGGATGCATGTATCCTCGCTAGCGGAGGACATTTTGAACATTTCCTGTAACAAAGTATTTGAAGTGACGCTGGTACGTTCTGTTGCTGTGTGTTTCCATTCCATGATTAATGTGATTTGAAGAGGAGTAATAAAATGAGCTCTAACATGGAAAGTAAGCGTTTCCGGACACATGTCCACATAACATATTTTCTTTCTTTGTGTGTGAGGAATGTTTCCTGAAAGTTTGGCCGTACCTTTTTGTAACACCCTGTATATCGAATTTATCGACTATCGGGCACCGCTATGTTAACAACTGTATACTTATTTAACTGTGAAAATATATACTATCTAAGTCGCAGTTGTGGTGTTAAGTGACTAGAGTATGATCGGACATCAGCACAACATGCTGTTGTTTTAATTGTGTGTTACTTTATTTGTGACATGCTAAAGTACCCTGCCACTTTATATCGCAGTTTGACTCAACACCACTATGTGACTATCAGAGTTGTAACAGGCATTTACATCTAATAATGTTACAAGATACATTCCAACGTTGAGGTAGTGTACACAATGGTCCGACGAAATCAAACATGTGGGAGCCACCTTCACTTGGGATGTTTGTTTTTGTAGCTTTCAGGTCCGATGATGACGGGGTAGATCCGTCGAAACCCGTCATAGCACACACATAAAAAAAAGTTACCAGAACTCCTGAAGATAAATGTTGACTGAGGATATCGTATCACATACACAGTCCCTTTGACTCTTTAGAGATGTCACTCAACCCGCTCAAAGTTGTAAACAACCAAGCATGAGCAGCGCCAATTAGACGGAGGGGGTCCGACAGCCGATCAGTTCCAGTCATTCCACAAGGAAGGAGGTACGCGGCTCGAATTGTCTGTAGTTCAACCATGCCTAGACAGCCAATACTGCGGTTCGATCACGTCTACTTTGTTACTTTGTGGCAAGAAAGGCTCTCAACAAGAGAAGAGTCCAGGCGTCTCGGAGTGAAGCAAAGTTTGTTATTCGGTCATGAAGGAGATAGAGAGAGACAGGATCTGTCGATGACATGCCTTTCTCAGGCCGCTGAGGGGCTACTTGCTACTGCAATGTATGACCGCTACCTACGGATTATTCCTCGGAGGAAGCCTGACAGCAACGCCACCACGTTGAATAATGCTTTTCGTGCAGCCACAAGACGTTACAACTCAAACTGTGCGCAACAGGCTGCATGATGCGCAACTTCACTCCCGACGTCCATGGCGAGGTCGATCTTTGCGACCACGACACCTTGCAGCACGATACGAATGGGACCAACAACATGCCGAATAGTAACGACGACGACTACAGGCATGCATCAATGAAAGCGGACGTGCTACTGGGTATTAGAGGTACCGTTGTGTACAGAGATCTGAACCACCACATCTGAAGGTCTCGCTGTATGGTGATACAACATGCAATGTGTGGTTTTCATGAGCAATATAAATGGAGGAAATAATGTTTATGTTGATCTCTATTCAAATTCTCTGAACAGGTTTCGTAACTTTCGGAACTGAGGTGATGCAAAACTTTTTTGATGTGTGTATTTATAGCGATCTTGGCCAACTTGATTCTTCACGGATAGTATAACTTTCGGATCGCCTCCAACGACTAACGCAATTTCTAACATATATAATAATATGACTCTGAAATAAAAGGTTAATGGCTGGCCGCGAGGGATTAGCCGAGCGGTCTCAGGCGCTGCAGTCATGGACTGTGTGGCTGTTCCCGGCGGAGGTTCGAGTCCTCCCTCGGGCATGCGTGTGTATGCTTGTCCTTAGGATAATTTAGCTTAAGTAGTGTGTAAGCTTAGGGACTGATGACCTTAGCAGATAAGTCCCATAGGATTTCACACACATTTGAACATTTTGAATTTTTGGTTAATGGCTACTCGGGAAAGCATTTTTCACCTCTTCGCTTTAAATTCGGTATACCTTCTCTGCTACACACTCAATTACGTAATTATGATGGTAATGGCTCCGCCGCACCGATCACTAGTAGGGAGAGACTGAGCGCCATGTCGTCATCTGCTAATGACGACATTTGGATCCAGTTTGGAGGTCCGCAGTGTCATCATACCGCTCTCCCAGCTGCCATCATCTTCCCTTCGGCCCGCTACTTCTCATTCAAAGCAACTCCTAAATTGGCATCACAGGTCTCAGTAAACCCATTCCAGCCCCCTCTCCCCCAACCCAAAGCAAAAATCGCTCGCAATAGCGCCAACTGAACCTTAGTTCGACACAGGACAGTCATCCACACAGTGTTAACTCAGCCACTGATAAAATGCATGAAACAAATTCACAGTTGAGAATATGGACAATCATCAGTTGTGTAATGGGATGGCGACAGTGAAAATGAGTGCCGGACCGGAACTCGAGTCCGGATTTTCCGCTTATCGCGAGCTGTCGCCTTATCATTAGGCTATCCGAGCACGAATCACGGCCAGATCCAAACTCCCATATGTTGTCAACTTGTCAACTATGTGTCGACAACCTGCACTCGTGCATTTATTATGTATACTCTCGTACATAGGACGAAATTGATTTCAACGAAATCACCAAATAATTATCACGCCAATGTTTCTACACGTCATCAATCGAGAACAGTTACTAAAAAAAGCTAAGAATTTCATGAAAGTTATATATCTTTAGGATTAATGAATAATAATGCGTTATGATCAACAAAGGTCTCCCAAATAGCTCTATGGCTGCGGATAAAATGCCTCCTTCTCTTAAATCTGTTCATTAGGAACTTAAAGGAAAAGAAAAGTTGACTTTTTCATACGAAAAGTGACAAATAATAACAGATTAACTTTCAAGGTTCAAAACACGAAAATGGTGAATTAAAAAATCACTGAGACATAACTGAACTATCAGACAGCTCAATCCAGTGAAGCCTACTTAATTGCGGTTAATGTTATTAATATTTACGCTATGGAGACGATGAAATTTATTTTAGATAGAAAAATCGGTAAATTAAGTACCTGCTATCCCACTTTCTAATGAGATGGTAGCTTCATACTTTAGAGATTAAGCAGTCAGTATAAAGAATGAACTTACCTTTCGTCTCAAATCACGCATATTTTAGTTACAAAACGATGCTAATGGACTAGCAGCATTACTTGTAGTCGTTATAATCACGAAAATGCGTCACTGGAACATCTTCTACGCAAATCTGTACCAGTGCGTACTAGTGGAGCTCAGATCGGCGGTACGTACCACATACAGAATCAATACCAACACTGCAGCTGCAACAACATAATATCCTTCACTTGTACTGTAAAGTTTTGCTTGTTGCCGAATTTCATGATCCTAGGTCAGCGGGAAGTACCCTTTAGATTTCTATGAGAGTTTGCGAGTAGCAATATATGTGACATAAATGGTCGTATCTTTTGATTACACTGACGTGGAACCTAAAATTTTTTTACAACGCGGAGGGACCACAGTCCTTAATATTTGACATAAATTTCAACATGGCATGTCCATCCATTCCCGATTAGAAGGGGTCTTTACAGATATCCAGACAGGCAGTGGGATAACGAATGACAAAAACAAAAATTTTTTCGTGTGATATAATTACAATTTAACAAGTTTTCGGATTTTTTCCTTTACCTGTACAATTAAATCATGCGTCTTGAAAAAGTTCGTGATTCTAGGTCAACGCGAAGTAACCTACAGGTTTTCATGAGTGAGTTTGATAGCATCAAATGTTTGACGTAAATGACCGTATCTTGAGACTGCACTGACACAAGCTTAAACGTTTTACACCGCCAAGCGACCGTAGATTTTAGTATGTAACTTAAATTTTAACTTGATACGTCAATCTGTCCCTGAGAAAATAGGATCTTAAAAGTCGGACGGTCAGACAGCAAGAAGGATAAAAAGGTGATGCGATAGGACAAAATGTTAAACATGGCTGCGAAACAGCATGTATGTTAATCTGAAGAGATTGAAAAAAGCAGGAAACCTCGTTTTCGATATTTCCAAAATTATCTTTTTCAGGAGAGGGCCTTGTTTCATCACATAATAGTACATTAGATTGTATTAGATCATGTGATGTAACATGGCCAACTTCTTCTCAAGAAGATATTTTTAGAAATATCTGAACCTAGTTCAAGGGCTAATAAACAGTCGTTTTGAAACTTCTTGGCTGATTTTTTCGACCTCTGCTGAACGGATAGGGTTTCGTTTTTGTAGACAGATTTTCGAAACCCTAAAAAAGACGCAAATATTGGGAAGCTGAAGTTACGCGGAAGACGGGAAAAGTAAAGACGGTTTGTGGACATGCACAAATTAATCCCTACTGAGTGCAGTATTTATTAAGGCTATGGCATGCCATTGGCAATATCTAACCAATAACATTTCGTTGTTCCTGTTAGTGTTGCAAGAGTATTCAGTGTTACCATGTACAATTTCTATTCTACTAGCGAAAGAACGAACACAGGAGCCACGTTTTTATTACCAAACAGTTGTCGTAGATTTTTTTTCGTTCTTGGCCGAAAGAGACGTTAAAATTATTCATTTAGTACACAGCATACATCACTTTTTGTGTATTTAATGAAACACTTTTAGCATTTGTGTTGGTAGCGAAATGGCCCATATTTTTCTGTAATTGCTTCCTTCACCTGTGATAGTGATTTTTTAAAGCGAAAAATTTTTATTTGAGTTTTGTGAGAATGTCTGTAGCTTTACAGATAATTTACAGATAGAACATCTTTATTTACAGATTTCATAAATTGCTTATTGATATTCACAGTGCAAGATATTGGTTATACATAATAAAGAGCAAAGATTGAAAATTCGACAACAGAAAATTTGCTATTGCGTGTAACGTGGATCATCAATTACCTGCTGTGTAATGCTGCTGCTGTGACAATGTCGAAAGTATATATCTTTTCGAAATTTAATTTGCTGAAATAGTTTCCTGGTTATTTATGTTTTAGCTGTTGTAAATGTCAGTGTAGAAATACGTTCCTTGGATTTCCACATCGAAAGAGAGAGCTAATAGGTCTGCAATTATTACTGAAAATAAATAACTGTGGGACGAAAAAATACATCACTGCTTAGAGGCTACTAACTTCAACGATTAATGTCCCAGCAGGAAAAAATGAAATTTCGTCCAAAAGTTTGAACATCTGAAAACAAATGAAACTTTATCTTGTCGATTCCCATAATCCCCCGAATATCGAGCAAACTGTAATAAATTTCTAAAATTTCACTATTTATGGCGTTCGTCCGACGCGTGAACTGCTTCTCACCACATTTTTCAGTATGCTTCACATTAGGGGTGCAGCCGTATAGGAGTGGTGTTCGCTTTAGCTAAGTACCAAATAACGAGCTGCAACTGCTGATTCAGCATCGTTTGACACACAAAAGGTTGATTATTTGTACCTGTGTTCTACGTATAGCGTCTTTGATTCATAATGAAAACATCTTTGGTACCGTCGCTGCTTAAATTTTGATTAATAATTAGCATCGGCGGCGGAAGACTTCCGGCATAAGAAGTCATCCTCATTCTGCCAACGGCCTTGTCAAAAAGGGCGGAGGAGTGGACGGAGATTCAGGGCACTCACTTGTCCAAGGGAAATAGCCCCTAAAGGCGGAAGAATAAGCAATGATCAACGGCTAGAGGATGCAGAAGGTAATGGAAACCACTGCATTAGAGACACGTAACGGGTATCTACGGGACATGTGGACGTTAATTGAAAAAGTATGATGATCTCTCCATTGGCAAAAGATTCCGGAATAGTGCCCCATTCGGATCTCCGGGAGGGGACTGCCAAGGGGGAGGTTTCCATGAGAAAAAGACTGAATAATCAAGGAAAGGATAACGTTCTACGAGTCGGGGTGTGGAATGACAGAAGCTTGAACGTAGTAGGGAAACTAGAAAATTTCAAAACTGAAATGCAAAAGCTCATCCTAGATATAGTAGGGGTCAGTGAAGTAGAAAGAAGACAAGGATTTCTGGTCAGATGAGTATAGGGTAATATCAACAGTAGGAGAAAATGGTATAACGGGAGTAGGATTCGATATGAATAGGAAGGTGGGGCAGAGAGCGTGTTACTGTGAACAGTTCACTGACAGGTTTATTCATGCCAGAATGGACAGGAACCCAACACCGACAACGATAGTTGAGGCATACATGCCGACGTCGCAAGCAGAAGTTGAAGAGAGAGAGAAAGTGTATGAGGATATTGACAGGGTAATGAAGTATGTAAAGGGGGATGAAAATCTAATAGTCATGGAGACTGTAATGCAGTTATAGGGGAAGGAGTAGAAGAAAACGTTACATGAAAATGTGCGCTTGGGACAAGGAATGAGAGAGGAGAAAGACTAATTGAGTTCTGTAACAAGTTTCAACTAGTAATAGCGACCACTCTGTTCAAGAATCATAAGAGGAGGAGGTATAGATGGAAAAGGCCGTGTGATACGGGAAGATTTCAGTTAGATTACATCATGGTCAGACAGAGATTCCGAAATTAGATACTGGATTGGAAGGCGTACCCAGGAGCAGATATAGACTCAGGTCACAATATAGTAGTGATGAAGAGTAAGCTGAAGTTTACGTTATTAGTCAGGAAGAACCAATACTTGAAGAAGTGGGATACGAAAGTACTGAGGAACGACGATATACGGTTTAAGTTCTCTAACGCTATAGATACAGCAATAAGGAACAGCTCAGTAGCCAGTATAGTTGAAGAGAAATGGGCACCTCTAAAAAGGTCCATTACAGAAGATGGGAAGGGAAACATAGGTACAAAGAAGGGAGCTGCGAAGAAACCATGGGTAACAGAAGAAATACTTCAATTGATCGATGAAAGGAGGAAGTACAAAAATGTTCCGGAAAACTGAGGAATAGAGAATTATAAGTCGCTGAGAGGGCGGACAGGTGGAGAGAATACTTTGTAAACCTCTTTGAGGGGCAAGATTTGTCTGATATGATAGAAAAAAAACAGGAGTCGATTTAGAACAGATAGGGTATGCAGTATTAGAATTAGAATTTGAAAGAGCTTTGGAGGACTTAAGATCAAATAAGGCAGAAGAAATAGATAAAATTCCATCAGAATTTCTAAAATTATTGACGGACGCAGCAATAAAATGACTATTCACTTTGGTGTGTAGAATGTATGTGTCTGGCGACATACCATCTGAATTTCGGAAAAGCACCATCCACACAATTCCGAAGACTGCAAGAGCTGACAAGTGCTAGATTTATCTTACAATCAGCTTAACAACCCGTGCACCCAAGTTGTTTACAAGAATAATATACAGAAGAATGGAAAATAATATCGAGTATACGCTATATGACGGTCAGTTTGGCTTTAGGAAAGGTAAAGGCACGAGACAGGCATTTCTGACGTTGCGGTTAATAATGGAATCAAGACTAAAGAAAAATGAAGACACATTCATAGGATTTGTCGACCTGGAAAAACCGTTCGACAATGTAAAATGGTGCAAGATGTTCGAAATTCTAAAAAACGTAGGGGTAAGCTATAGAGAGAGACGGGTCGTACAATATGTACAATAGCCAAAAGGCAGTAACAAGAGTGGACGACCAAGAACGAAGAGCTCGTATTAAGAAGGGTGTAAGACAAGGGTGTAGCCTTTCGCCCCTCCTGTTCAATTTGTACATCGAAGAAGAAATGATGGAAGGAAATGAAAGGTTCAGGAATGGAATTAAAATTCAAGGTTAAAGGGTACTGATTATACGATTCGCTGATGACATTGCTGTGTTGAGGGAAAGTGAAGAAGAATTACATGATCAGCTGAACGGAATGAGCTGTGTAATGAGTACAGAAGACATAGTAATAGACATCCCTGGGGTTGTGAAGCAGCTGAATGGGTTGAAAATAAATAAATCGCCAGGTCCTGATGGGATTCCAATTCGGTTTTACAGAGAGTACTCTACTGCATGGGCTCCTTACTTAGCTTGCATTTATCGCGAATCTCTTGCCCACCGTAAAGTCCCGACCGACAGGAAAAAAGCGCAGGTGACGCGTGTATGTAAGAAGGGTAGAAGGACGGATCCTCAAAATTACAGACCAATATCCTTAACATCGGTTTGTTGCAGGATTCTCGAACATATTCTCAGTTCGAATATAATGAATTTACTTGAGGCGGAGAAGTTGCTGTCCATGCATCAGCACGGCCTTAGAAAGCATCGCTCCTGCGAAACGCAACTCGCCCTTTTTTCACATGATAACTTGCGAACCATGGATGAAGGGTATCAAACGGATACGAGAATATGGGATTGGTTCCCAAATATGTGAGTGACTCGAAGACTTCGTAAGTAATAGAACCCAGTACATTGTCCTCGATGGTGAGTGTTCATCGGAGGTGAGGGTATCATCTGTAGTGCCCCAGGGAAGTGTGGTAGGTCCGATGTTGTTTTATATCTACATAAATGATCTTTTGGATAGGGTGGATAGCAATGTGCGACTGTTTGATGATGATGCTGTGGAGTAGGGGAAGGTGTCGTCGTTGAGCGACTGTAGGAGGATACAAGAAGACTTGGACAGGATTTGTGATTGGTATAAAGAATGGCAGCTAACTCTAAATATACACTCCTGGAAATTGAAATAAGAACACCGTGAATTCATTGTCCCAGGAAGGGGAAACTTTATTGACACATTCCTGGGGTCAGATACATCACATGATCACACTGACAGACCCACAGGCACATAGACACAGGCAACAGAGCATGCACAATGTCGGCACTAGTACAGTGTATATCCACCTTTCGCAGCAATGCAGGCTGCTATTCTCCCATGGAGACGATCGTAGAGATGCTGGATGTAGTCCTGTGGAACGGCTTGCCATGCCATTTCCACCTGGCGCCTCAGTTGGACCAGCGTTCGTGCTGGACGTGCAGACCGCGTGAGACGACGCTTCATCCAGTCCCAAACATGCTCAATGGGGGACAGATCCGGAGATCTAGCTGGCCAGGCTAGTTGACTTACACCTTCTAGAGCACGTTGGGTGGCACGGGATACATGCGGACGTGCATTGTCCTGTTGGAACAGCAAGTTCCCTTGCCGGTCTAGGAATGGTAGAACGATGGGTTCGATGACGGTTTGGATGTACCGTGCACTATTCAGTGTCCCCTCGACGGTCACCAGTGGTGTACGGCCAGTGTAGGAGATCGCTCCCCACACCATGATGCCGGGTGTTGGCCCTGTGTGCCTCGGTCGCATGCAGTCCTGATTGTGGCGCTCACCTGCACGGCGCCAAACACGCATACGACCATCATTGGCACCAAGGCAGAAGCGACTCTCATCGCTGAAGACGACACGTCTCCATTCGTCCCTCCATTCACGCCTGTCGCGACACCACTGGAGGCGGGCTGCACGATGTTGGGGCGTGAGCGGAAGACGGCCTAACGGTGTGCGGGACCGTAGCCCAGCTTCATGGAGACGGTTGCGAATGGTCCTCGCCGATACCCCAGGAGCAACAGTGTCCCTAATTTGCTGGGAAGTGGCGGTGCGGTCCCCTACGGCACTGCGTAGGATCCTACGGTCTTGGCGTGCATCCGTGCGTCGCTGCGGTCCGGTCCCAGGTCGACGGGCACGTGCACCTTCCGCCGACCACTGGCGACAACATCGATGTACTGTGGAGACCTCACGCCCCACGTGTTGAGCAATTCGGCGGTACGTCCACCCGGCTTCCCGCATGCCCACTATACGCCCTCGCTCAAAGTCCGTCAACTGCACATACGGTTCACGTCCACGCTGTCGCGGCATGCTACCAGTGTTAAAGACTGCGATGGAGCTCCGTATGCCACGGCAAACTGGCTGACACTGACGGCGGCGGTGCACAAATGCTGCGCAGCTAGCGCCATTCGACGGCCAACACCGCGGTTCCTGGTGTGTCCGCTGTGCCGTGCGTGTGATCATTGCTTGTACAGCCCTCTCGCAGTGTCCGGAGCAAGTATGGTGGGTCTGACACACCGGTGTCAATGTGTTCTTTTTTCCATTTCCAGGAGTGTAGATAAATGTAAATTAATGCAGATGAATAGGAAAAAGAATCCCGTAATGTTTGAATACTCCATTAGTAGTGTAGCGCTTGACACAGTCACGTCGATTAAATATCTGGGCGTAACATTGCAGAGCGATATGAAGTGGGACAAGAATATAATAGCAGTTGTGGGGAAGGCGGATAGTCGTAGTCGTTTCATTGGTAGAATTTTGGGAAGTAGTTGTTCATCTGTAACGGAGACCGCTTAAAAACACTAATACGACCTATTCTTGAGTACTGCTCGAGCGTTTGGGATCCCTACCAGGTCCGATTGAGGGAGGACATGGGAGCAATTCAGAGGCGGGCTGCTAGATTTGTTACTGGTAGGTTTGATCACCACGCGAGTGTTACGGAAATGCTTCAGGAACTCGGGTGGGAGTCTGGAGGAAACGAGGCTTTCTTTTCGTGATTCGCTACTGAGTAAATTTAGAGGACCAGCATTTGAGGCTGACTGCAGTACAATTTTACTGCCGCTAACTTATATTTCGCCGAAAGACCACAAAGATAAGGCAAGAGAGATTATGGATCGTACAGAGGCATATAGGCAATCATTTTTCCCTCGTTCTGTTTGAGAGTGGAACATGGAGAGAAGATGCTAGTTGTAGTACGTGGTACCCTCCGCCACGCACCGTATGGTGGATTGCGGAGTATGTATGTATATGAAGATGTAGATATACAGAGTATGCATTGAGAGTAAATCGAAGAAAGACGAAGGCAATGAGAAGTAGTAGAAATGAGAACAGCGAGAAACTTAACATCAGGAGTGATGGGCACGAAGTAGATGAAGTTAAGGAAATCTGCTACCTAGGCAGTAATATAACCAATGACGGACGGAGCAAGAACGAAAAAAATGGTTCAAATGGCTCTGAGCACTATGGGACTTAACATCTGAGGTCATCAATGCTCTAGACTTAGAACTACTTAAACCTAACTAACCTAACGACATCACACACATCCATGCCCGAGGCAGGATTCGGACCTGCGACCGTAGCGGTCGCGCGGTTCCAGTCTGAAGCGCCTAGAACCGCTCAGCCACCACGGCCGGCGAGCAAGGACGACATCAACAGCAGACGCAATGGCAAAAAGTGCAATTCCTGGCCAATTGAAGTCTACTAATTTCAAATATTGGCCTTAATTTGAAGAATATATTTCTGAGAATGTTAGTCTGGAGAGCAACATATTATGGTAGTGAAACATGGGCTTTGGGAAAACCGGAACAGAAGAGAATCGAAGCATTTGAGACGTGGTGCTGCACACGAATGTCGAAAATTAGGGGACTGATAAGGTAAGGAATGAGGAGGTCCTGCGCAGAATCGGAGAAGAAAGTAACATGCGGAAAAGACTGATAAGGAGGACAGGATGACATCTGTTAAGACAAGGGGGAATGATTTCCATGGCACTAGAGGGAGCTATAGAGGGCAAAAACTGTCGAGGAAGACAGAGATTGGAATACATCCAGCAAATAATTGAGCACGTAGGTTGCAAGTGCTACTCCGAGATGAAGATGTTGGCACAGGAGAGGAATTCGTGGCGGACCGCATCAAACCAGTCGGAAGACTGATGACCAAGAAAAAAAAAACTTTCTGCATGTAGTTGCTTATTCATTGTTCAAGCTGAAACGCTCCTGTTCTAACCGGCTAACAATGTTAGTTTAAAATCCTGGTGATCAGATTACATCGAGATTTACCGGTAACTGGTTGTGGTTAGCGGACCTTAGACTTTGATGCCTCATCACCTTCACGATGGTAAAGGAGCACTTGTGGCCAACCAAATGGTGACGGCCTCTTACAGTCACCTTAAACAGCTACGCTCATTTTTCCTTCCACAGATAGTGTGACTGCTGGATGATAAAGCAGTATTAATTGTTCACTCAGCCACTGCTCGATGAACACTGTGGTAAAGTAGTTGCAACAAGTACGCAAAGAACAGAGTAGCCTACATCAGCGCTAATTATCGTACAACGATTCTCGAACTACTTAATATATTACCCGATTATCCGCAAATTACCATGGCTCATTGTTCACACTCTACATGTTATAAATGTATCTCAGATTAAATTTGAGCCAATTCATGCTCTTTTACTGAGGTCACTTGTCGACACTAAGAGCAGCATATTGAGTAACACGGAAAAACATTACAACTCGATCTGTAAAAGGGTTCAGAAAATAGTTCTACTTAAAATTTCACTTCATCGTAATTTCTTTTACATCTATACGTATACTTTCAGTTCACTTTAACACGCCTTTTTGAGCCTTCCTGTCTCGAATAGTACATAGGAAAAATGCCCACTAACTCATTCAGTGTGAACTCTGAGTAGTCCTTATTTTATTACTGTGGCAATACGTAGGTATTTAGTTGAATCGACAGCCTTTGAGTTTGTGTGATTTATCGTGTAACGAAATTTAACGGATTCCCTTAGCACTCAAGTGAATAACCTCAATATTTTCTTTATTTAGGTTCAATTGGCCTTTCTCGCACCATGAAAATATCTTTGCTGCATGTTATGCAATTCGTTTTGATATTCTGATGACTTTACTACACGGGAAGCATCGTCTGCAAACAATGTAAGATGGCTGCTGAGATTTTCCTCTATGCTATTTATGTAGCTAATGAACAGCAGAGGGGAAAATCAGGTATCACTCCTGTTTTACTCGATCCGTCAGATACCCACAAAATGTGGTCTTTCGTGCAAGAAATCACGAAACCAGTCTCACAACCATTATAGGCACGCGTTTTGATTAGAATCTCCTAAGGAGTAACAGCATCAGGAGATTTCGGAAAATTGAGAAATACGGAATCAACTTCAGATACCGTGTCAATAGCACTCATTACTTCGTGTGAATAAAGAATCGGTGTTTCACAAGAACAACGGTTACTCCACACGTGATATGTGTCAATAGATCGTTTTCTTCGAAGTATTTCTTAATGTTGGAACACATTATCCGATTCAGAATGTTACTGAAGATCGATTTCAATGTGTTTATAATTTCGATTATATGAGTTTATATAATGAGTTTATAATGTAATAATCTGTCTCCTTTCTTGAGAGTTGTTGTAACCTGTGCAACTTTTCAATCATTAGGTACATATCTTTGATCAAATGAGCAGCTGCATGTCATTAATAGAAGTAGAGTTATTTCATCATCATACTCCGTAAGGAACGTAACTGGTATTTAATCTGGCCCGGAACACTTGCTTTTATTGGCTTAAGTTGGTTTGCTGCACCGAGGGTGTCTGCTTCAAATTACTCTTCTTGGCAGCTGTACTTGATCCGAATTCTGGAATATTTACTGCATCTTCTTTGGAGAAACAGTTTCGGAAAACTGTGTTTGGAAGCTCTGTTTCGGGTATTTACGTCGGTAACATTAACTATCGCTATCACGCAGTTAACGTGTTTATTGTGTCTGGTTGCCGGTACACTTTAGAAACTACCAGAATCTCTCTGGATTTTCTGCCACATTGAGAGATAGAATTTCGTTGCGGAAACTGTTAAACTTATCTCGCGTTAAAGTCCGCGCTAAGTTCACTTATCGGATAAATCGCCGTTGTTCTGAGTCATTTCGTGTAGTGGTTGTTTGTTGTAAAATATGATACACCTGACCTATATTAGAGAATACTATAATGGGATACGTATGTTACCTTGTCGTATCAACAAAGCACGTTGGATAAAAATAATTATTTCATATCTTTTATAACCTTCTACCTAAACACAAAAGGTTCTTCTCTCTGGGCACATGATCGAGGCGATACACCCCTTTCTACAGAATCGACAAACAGAGATGACGTTCCCAGCTCAGTCAGAAACAAACACTTTATTACTAAGTCCATAGACAAAAAAACATTTGTAGAACTTCTTCAAACCATAATTTATAAGAGCTCTAGACTCAGATGTTAGTTTCGGAGCCTTTCGAAATCTTCAGCTTCGACGTTCCTGGAAAAGCTGCATCCTTTTTTAATTTTCATCTCTATTTAATTCCTGTTATGTCAGTTTCCTGTCACGTTCCATGCGAAACAAAGTTACTTAGTAATAGAACGACATGATAAATATTTCACAAAATACTGATAAAAAGAAATTACAAAAAATTAAAACTAAATAATAACACCAAGATAAGATCTGTGCCGTAGTACAGATAAGTAATACATTTCAGCGAAAGCCTCTGAATTTCATAGAGAAACTCCAGCACAAAATAAAAATAGCACACGAAAACGAAGCCTTCCACTGCAAAAACCTCCCTCATAAACACTGGTTTTCTACTCTGTTGGGAAATTCCTTTTGAGTGAGTGTAGTTTATTACTCACAGAAGGAGACAATTTATGTACAGAGATATAAGAACAACAAATCCAAGATGGTTCAACAACCTCTTACGCAAAGATAGGAAACTATCACTGCAGATAGTTCTGACGTCCCTTTCTTGGGATAAGAATATTTATTATTCGTGCGCAGAGTTGCTCCATAACATTATAGAATAGGACATAATGGAGTTAAGCACTGAATTTGTCTAAATCCGAATGAATGCATTATTTTTTATGACGCTTTGTGACCACCGCTCATCAGACCAAAGTAAAATCAAAGATAAATGCAGTGGCGGCAACAACTGTCCAGAAGATCGCTGTGACAAGTGGCAGGCTTCCAATCTCATGATGGCTATCGCCAGAACACGTAACAAGGAATAATAAATCGAAAGCGTTCAAGACAATTTCTGTATGTAAGGACTAAGAGTGATCGATAAGGACCTTTATCTTTTATGTACTCACACTGTGGAGCGAAAAAAAAATAAGGAAAGGGATCAATCTTTTGCATTACAGAGTTAGTGAAATAGTAGACATTCCTTATACTAAAGACATTAATGCTGTCATATGATTAGTTTACTAGGTATTATGCTACCGCTTGGTCGAAGGTAGCTGTTTACTGTCCGCGCGGCTCCCCCCATCGGAGATTGGAGTCCTCAGTCGGGCATGGGTGTGTGTGTCGTCCTTAGATTAAGTAGTGCGTAAGCTTAGGGATTGATGACCTCAGCAGTTTGGTCCCGTAAGACCTCACCACAAATTTCCAAAAATTGTTATGCTATTTTGTTCAATGAGTGAGTAGGTATTATTTTGGATGTGTGTAGAAGGTTGCGAAAACTGAACTAAGCCTCGGAAACCAACTTTCCTCGGAAGTAGTACGTAACAACTTCCCGGTACAATATTCACATGCAATTAGGAGCAGTGACTTAGCGCTACAGAACCTGTTACTGTGACGTAACACTTTTTTCTCGTTCCGCCGATGTGGGACATAACGAGCTCACAAGAAATGAATACAAGTTGCATTGCTTAACTCACGACCTGTCGCATCCTGTGTTCGACTTCTTGGGGACTGCTTAATTCCAGTGGTACATGCGCAACCTTCGTAAAATTATTATGGTGACGAATGATGCCAGCATACGTTGCGATGATCACAGTATCGACAGTACGCTATCATTGTAAAACCCTTGTGATGCAGTACCGTGGATCACTTAATTAAGGCTCCGTGAGTGAAAATGCGCGTTTGCAAGAACGCTGTTGTACTAAATCATTTCTATCTGTGGTAAAATAAGAAACTGGAGTTTTATATTCATTTTACGATACTAATAACTACGAGCTCACTACTTAGAAGATGTTCTAGTTAGTCATAAACGTTAATAACGTTCCGCTGGGACGACTTTTTGTGCGACTGAGCTAACATTAAGACGCTAGACTCGCATTTGAGAGGACAACGAGTCAAACTACCGTCTGGCCATCCTGATTTAGGATTTTCTCAATTTCCCAAAATCGCCTAACACAAAATTCCAAGCCCGTTCCCTTGAAAAGGATACGGCTGTTCTCCTTTGCCTTCCTTTCAAAATTCGATCTTGCGCTCCAATGGCCACGTCTTTGATAGGAAATAGAGCACGGGAACTTTTATTTTCTAAGCAGTTGTATTTCGTACTGCTGAAAGAATAATCGTACTTCACTCTAAGCTTAGTGACTTGAAACTCTCAGTAAGATAGAATTTTTTTTTTTTTTTTTTTTTTTTTTTTTTTTTTTTTGAGCGACGTGTCTATACATCACCACAGTAGTATGTTCTGTGAGATCAATCATATGGGACACGTCGATATCCACCAGAAATGACATGAACCACAAAAGGGAAAATATTGATAGAGATGCGTGCTCACAATTGACAACGAGGAAAAAGGAACAAGATGTCCCCCAACTTGAATATAAGAACCGCTGTGTTTCAATGAAAAGTGTAGATAATGCACGAAATGAATGACAACGGCTAAGGGAAATGTTGACATAATCAATGTAGAAGAACGTTAAGACAGTTTTTTAAATATTTTTTTGTTTAAATTTTCGAAAGTATGCTTGAAGCAGATTCGAGAAAACGGATGCCAAAATCAAGGGTTTTAAATTGTAGCTCAAGATTTTGAAGGCAGTATTTTCTTGTAGGCCTAATACCCAAGGAAATTTTGAAATCAAAACTTAATCTAATTAGTTTACTTGTGCAGTAATGACAGTGTTAATCGTCAGTCGTAGAAAATTGGAGATTGTGATAACAACCATGCTTATCACTAACCATCAGTGGTTAGGCCACACGAGCAAGTTTCCTATGGCGCCACTGATATCTGTTGATAAGTACTGAGGATACTTGAGCACTGACGTTCCCTATAGCGTCACTGACGTCTCCGTTTTGGTATTACTTCCGATTACTACAAACAGTAGTCTTTCCAAGTGGTAAGTGGGAATAACACTGCTGGAAGAATTGGAGAAACCAGCCTGAACGACATTCTAATTGAGTCTGTAATTGCTGAAGGCTAAAACTTGCGATAATCGTAAAATGTGGATCCAGTGATGCGTATTGTATCTCTATAAAGTTGCCCTATCTTGGAGCACATCACTTAGGTGTGTCCGAATACTCCTGTCATCTGCATCGTTGATAGTAAAAATATTTGATCGGTCTGTACGTGATCAAAGAGTATTTACTTATTTTTAGTTATAAACGTTACGCAATTGTAACAGAGTCTGAAAAAGTAATTAACACAGAAACGCAATACTGTGTTGGGAGATACCTATGTTTGGAGAAAATATCTTTTCTCACATAGGTTATGAGCCACTCTGATGATTTTGTTCCTGCAAATGGCAACTAAAAATTTTGTTCTCCAAAAAATGTTGTGTGCTGTGCATATCTGCTGTGAGCACCGTGAAGGAATTTGACGAGCACGTCAACACTCTTCTCGAAAGTCACTGACGTCCTGAAACACGTATCTATATTTTCAAAATAGATCTCATGTAACACGCTAAAGTGTGCATCATTCTGAAAGGCACAATAGATCAACATGAGTAAGTACATATCCTACGAGATCATGTCCACTCCTGCAGGCAACATGCTTTCTCCTTGCCACGATGGTATCTACCAGCAGGGTAATGGGACGTTTCACAGAGGTCGCAGCGTACCCGCGTGGTTCGAAGAGCATAGGGATGAGTCAATCATACTCCCATGGTCACCAGACTCCCCGGATTTAAACCAAATCGAAATACTGTTGGACCACCTCGATCGGACTGTTCGCGCTATGGATATCAGTCGAGAAACCTAGCACAGCTGTCCACATCACTGGAGTCAGCATGGCTCCACATCCCTATCGATACTTTTCAGAACCTCATGGACTCTCTTCCTGCAAGCCCGCGCTGCAAAAGATGGTTATTAAGGCTTTTGACAGGTGGTCACTTTAATCTGACTGGACCTTGCGTTAGTAGCTCAAGGGTTTCAGAAAAAGACTGTGCGAATACTACGACATACAGAAAACTGACACATGTCAATGGATAGGGCATCTTTCCAAGTCTTAGGGACACGCATCGTGGCATAGTTGCACCAGGGGGCAGGCAGATCTCTGCTCCGCACTGTCGCATCGAGCCAGCTCGCGCCTGCAGATAGGCAGTCCTATGAACCGATTTCCAATGCTTCCTGCTGTCACACCTTATCGAGAAATTCGTGGCAGTGACTTCAATGAATACCGTGAAATATACGTATTGGTATTTGCTGCGTCTTAAACGGTGCCAATATGAAGCACCTAAATGTTATTTAAAAAACTTGAGAGATACTCATTCCTCTGATATTACTTTACTTTCTTTATATCTTGTGGCTTTTGCGCAATAGTCTTCTCAAACCCCGAAGGCACTTAGGATTACAAATGTGTTCCAGTTTAAAAAAAGCAGTTACTATGGTTAGGTAATTTAAAGCTCAACATTCGTACTTGTTTGTTCTGACAAGAAGCAACACTATTCACCTGACACATCAGCAGCCTACATAGTTCACAACTAGATGCAATAGACGTACGTTCCTCATCTTAGTAATAAACTATGGACGGTGGATGGGGAAATGACACCTCAGTTGGTTTGGGTTGTTTTGGGGAGGAGACAAAACAGCGAGATCATCGGTCTCATCGAATTAAGGGGTGGGGGGGGGGGGGGGTAGGACGCGTCACACAGGCCGACTTGGAGCAGGAGAGGCATCACAGAACATTTTAATAAGCAGTGTCTATACTTTTTCAAATAAATTCATAAAACTTTCTCAGCATCACCAGAAAGGATTCAGGATTCACACTCATTGCAGTGGAAGTTCGAAAACATAACAAAATAAATTTTTTTACGTGTGAAATTTCATCATTTTTCTCACTTACTAATGGCAGCATTTGTTGCTATAGGTACACTTTTCTTCGTAACTTAGAGAGATTCTTCGATGAATTTTGCACAGCATACTTACAATACTTACAGGTGTACGAAACTCTAGAATTTATTTAATTTATGAAAAAGGAATGAGCTGTTATATTTTAAACTTCATGATTAGAAAAAACAGAAATATTATAGTTATTTACCTCAATTTTTATCACAGTTTTTAATAGATTTGGAAAATTCTAGAGTTTCATACACCTTTAAGTATGGTTTGTATACTGTGCAAAATTCATCGAAGGCTCTCTCTTACTTATGAAGAAACGTGTACCCATAGCAACAAATGCTGCCATTAATAAGCGAAAAAATGATGAAATTTCACGTGTAAAAAAATTTATTTCGTTATTATTTTCGAAGTTCTACCGGTAAGAGTGTGAATTGTGAACCCTTCCTGGTCATGCTGACAAAGTTTTATGAATTTATTTGTAAAAGTGTAGGCAGTGGGAATTAAAATGTCCTGTGGTGCCTCTCCTGCTCCACGTCGGCCCGTTTACGTCCTACGCCCCTTGAGGAAGGATGGGGAAGGAAGTCGACCGTGCCCTCCCAAAGAAACCATCGTGGCACTTGCCTGGAGTGCTTTAGGGAAATAACGGAAAACCTAAATCAGGATGGCCGGACGGGGGATAGATCCGTCGTCCACCAGAATGAGAGTCCAGTGGACGCCTCAGTGTTGCCAGCATTGTCTGGATTCATAGGTAGAAATTACTTTGCTGATCATCCACCGTAATCACAAGGGGCTTATGCGATGGTTGTCCAAAATGAAAGGTCTCCAACGACCTCACGTCAGGACGGAGAGAGCTAGCTTAAACCTGACCACAGCGCCGTATTCCTTGCTCCCCACAACACCTTTCTTGCCAGTTCCCCCTCACGGCGAGGCTGACTCTTGGTGTAGGAAAAATCGACGCTCCCACCAAGTAAGTGCGAATTGCGTTCTTTGATTTGGTTTCTGTGATGTAAGGGGTCAGTCCTATTGCAACCCATCGCCAGTTAATCGATCTGCATGGAGGAGTATCTATGGACGTAAAAAAATATGCGTAAATGGTGTAGGGAGTTGGCAGACGGCCCTACGACGAAGACGGCCGCGGGTGTTCATCCGTTTCTGTCGAGAAAGTGGAGGAACTTTTGTTTGCGGATCGGCTGGTGCCTGTGCAAGAAATTGCTGAACTGATAGGGGATGTCCCTAAGCCTACCGTGGACAAGAGGTGTACTCAGAAGGTGATTGCCAGGCGGGTACCGCGGATGCTCACTGACGAGAACAAAAAAAAAAAAAAAAAAAAAAAAACGCATCCAAAGTGCCTGCAGGTTTCTGTGCCGTTTCCGGGAAGAGCGTGAGGAATTTCTGGATTTAACTGTAGCTGCGACGAGACATGGGTCCACTACTCCAAGCCAAAGACTAAGGAACAATAAGAACAAAGTCGGCATTCCGGTTCTCCAAATGTCAAGAAGTTCAAGCGAACGCCTTCAGTGGGGAAGGTGATAGCTTCGGTATTCTGGGACAGGAAAGGCGTTCTGCTGGCCGGCTACCTGAAAATCATCGAGGCAACTTACTGCGAGACACAAAGCTACCCCGGGCTATAGAGAACAGAAGGAGGGATCGGCTGACAAAAGGAGTTGGTTTGCACCATGACAACGCGCCCACCCTCACATCGCCAGCAGCGCGACAGGTATAATCGCCAAATTCCGGTGGGAAATCGTTGGTCATTTTGTGTTAGCAGAAGAGCAAACACCGTGTTACGAGTGGAGGCCGAAATGCACGCGTTTTAGCTCACGCAGGCTGGCGTGAGTAGGGATGGACTACACTGACGTGAGGTCTGGGACATGACAAGGAAGCGGACGTAATTAGTTTGGTACTTAACTTTAATCCATTAATGATAAACGTCGCTCTTGACGGTACATAATTCACAATATTATCTGTTCAGAATACACTCTTGAAGATAGTAATTATAGTAACTGAATATGGCGCCTTGCTAGGTCGTAGCAAATGACGTAGCTGAAGGCTATGCTAAACAGTCGTCTCTGCAAATGAGAGCGTATGTAGACAGTGAACCATCGCTAGCAAAGTCGGCTGTACAACTGGGGCGATTGCTAGGGAGTCTCTCAAGACTAGACCTGCCGTGTGGCGGCGCTCGGTCTGCAATCACTGATAGTGGCGACACACGGGTCCGACGTATACTAACGGACCGCGGCCGATTTAAAGGTTACCACCTAGCAAGTGCGGTGTCTGGCGGTTGTAGTGCTACAACGATGAAAATTAATATTACGACGATATCAAACCTTATTTTCATGATTTAAAGAAGTATTCATGATATTAAAAATGTTATTATAATTTTATTATTTTCATTTTTGTGCTCAGTGTATCAAAGACTTTCTAGTGCACGGAATAAATTAGCATTGTTTGTACTACGAAACTATATATGATTGTTAAGGGTTAAGCATGTAATAATTCGATGTAAGACATTTTGTTGAGTCTGAATTTTGTTCTCGTACTGGTCGGTAGAGAAGGAAAAGTTCCTTAATCGATGTGAGGGTATAAAGGCTGAGAGAGAGAGAGAGAGAAGGTAAATACAAGTTATTCACAACAAATGTCTCTAAAGTGTAACGTCTTGAGATTTCCTATAACTAAAAACTGCAAGGTCTAATCTGAGCCTGTCCTGAATAACAGCGAAGAACATTTAGGTTATCATATATTTTCTTCGTTTGACCACGGTTGTGATTCGCATGTTTCTTTTTGTTACGCGACGTGTTACGAATATTTTCATTATACGCGCAAAAGTGCACACAGCTTTAATCGAACCTGCGTCTTTCGGAAACGATAACTTTTAATCAGTACAATTACGCGAATACCGTCTAAATCGCAACCGTGATCGCAAAAGTTTTTCCTGGACCAAATAATTCTTATAAAATGTGTATTCTCCAAAGCGAGCAGCATTGCACTATCGCTGACTCGCAACAATCGAAAAAGTAAAAACAGTGCTCAAATAAAATTGCCACCTTTCAATAATTATTATTATCCCATTAAATAAATAAATAGCAATTCAGTGGCTATCCAATCAATAAACAGAGAGGGCAATTCACGGTGACACCACAAAACATCTTCCATACAGCTCTGATTTGGCTCCCTGTGAGTCCGTTTGTTCCCAAACTTGAAACAACACTTGGAGGGGAATGAAATTCTCAAGCGACTAAGAGCTCGAAACAGCTGTCCATTTCTTCCTGTAAAAGTCTGCGGGAGAGCGGTACGACGCGGGTATGAAAAGCTCCTTGATCGTCTCCAAAAACGCATCGATCGTGACGCAGACTACGTTGAAAAATAGCTAGAAGTCCAAGCTTTCAGAATCAGTAATTGTTTTTTGCAATAATGATCTTTACTAAGTGAAAAAGAATTGGAGACCTTAATTTACGTACAACCCTCGTAGTACTGATACGCTCTCGATTCACACTGTACGTGTTGAGAAGCCCTGACAACGAGTACGTCGCCGCAATGACGTCGCGCCCCTGCAAGTGCTGTTCTAGGCGCTCCCCGGGGTGGCATCCATCTTTTTCATGCGGCCGCCGCCTCTTCTCCGTGTAATGCATGGGAGGCGGCCCGCCCGCGTCATACGTGAAAGTGCTGCAGCGGGGCGCCGTCACAAAGACACACACGGCCTGATGGAGTGGCCGACAGCTTGTGGTAAGCCCGCTGGGGAGGCGAGCGGCAGAACTTGCGCCGACGTTCTGCTCAGCACACATAACGACGCGGCTCGCTGATTAACACTCTGCACGTGTACTCACAAGGAGTGGGGGACAGTTTACATCTATTTAATACTATTTTCAACAGTTTTACTGGCGTAAACCTTGTCAGGTTCCATTGCAAGTTCGGTTTCTGTCGTATTGCTACATTTTTTATTCTGCCAGTGACGTCGCAGGTACAAAAATTTCGACCCTGAGCTGCCACACTTCTTCAGGAATGAGTTAACATCCACCTAGAATGAGATTTTCATTCTGCAGTGGCGTGTGCGCTGATATGAAACTTCCTGGCAGATTAAAACTGTGTGCCCCACCGAGACCCGAACTCAAGACCATTGCCTTTCGCAGGCAAGTGCTCTACCAACTGAGCTACCCAAGCACGACTCACGCCCCGTCCTCACAGCTTTACTTCTGCCAGTATCTCGTCTCCTACCTTCCAAACTTTACAGAAGCTCTCCTGCCAAGCTTGCAGAACTAGCACTCCTGAAAGAAAGGATATTGCGGAGACATGGCTTAGCCACAGCCTGGGGGATGTTTCCAGAATGAGATTTTCACTCTCCCGCGGAGTGTGCGCTGATATGATACTTCCTGGCAGATTAAAACTGTTGCACACAGGAGTGCCAGTTCTGCAAGGTTCGCAGGAGAGCTTCTGTAAAGTTTGGAAGGTAGGAGATACTGGCAGAAGTAAAGCTGACAGGACGGGGCGTGAGTCGTGTTTGGTTGGTAGAGCACTTGCCCGCGAAGGGCAAAGGTCCCGAGTTCGAGTCTCGGTCCGGCACACAGTTTTAATCTGCCAGGAAGTTTCAACATCCACCTAGTTCGTTTAGAGGGGACACTGTGATGAACAATCCGAATGTATAACCACGGGCACAATGCTTCCAGGAAACACCTTTGAACGCACACACTTACAAACGAACGTGTGTCCGCAAGTATGTAGATGACGAGTTTATAGTACGGCAAAAAGGAAGAGGGAAGCTCATTGAATTCCTTCTTCAACTTCACACCATACTGACGTTAGAGTCATCACGAAACTGGAGAAAGATGGGCTGATGCCGTCATTTGTGTAAGGGCCTCATGTGTTTTCTGCTGTTGTATATAATTCACCTTTACTGTACTTGGACAAAGATGAATGAGCGCACTGTACGTGTTCTGAATAAGATTTTTGATTTAGTCTTTAGTATTATCTGTGGTTTACTTGCGAGTCTCTGTTGTGCAGTGCTGCGACATTCTTATCTGAGGCGTAGTGAGTGTAGCTAAGTTTTTCAAAGAATGAGGCCTGTTCTCTATTCAGATGGTTCAAATGGCTCTGAGCACTGTGCGACTTCTGAATTCGTCAGTCGCCTAGAACTTAGAACTAATTACACCTAACTAACCTAAAGACATCACACACATCCATGCGTGAGGCAGGATTCGAACCTGCGACCGTAGCGGTCGTTCGGCTCCAGACTGTAGCGCCTAGAACCGCACGGCCACTCCGGCCGGCCTGTACTCCGTGTGCTTGGGAGAAGCTATCTAGAATATTTTATTATGGAAATAAGACACTGATGTTTAATACTTTGTCGTCTCAAGCTGATGCAGATTTTGGAGGAATCTCAAAGGTTTGTTTGTAATTTTTGTAATTAGATAATTTTGTAATTGTTAGCGTCTTCTTATGTTGTGCTGTCTTTTGTGAATAATCAGAGTTTGATTTCTCAGAAAACAATTTTCTTCAAAGTAAAACCCTCTTCCATGGTTCATAGTAAGGTTGTAAATTTTTATCATGTATACATTGCATCTTACTACACACGAAGCTGCAGGCTGTGTCTGACTGCGTCTGCTGATTTGTATTTGCTTTCGAGAGCGTCAGTACTCCAGACACACACACACACACACACACACACACACACACACACATGCAGTACAGCAGTATGCTGATGAGCAGCGTGGGGCTAGCCGAGCGGTCTCAGGCGCTGCAGTCATGGACTGTGTGGCTGGTCCCGGCGGAGGTTCGAGTCCTCCCTCGGACATGGGTGTGTGTGTTTGTCCTTACGATAATTTAGGTTAAGTAGTGTGTAAGCTTAGAGACTAATGACCTTAGCAGTTAAGTCTCATAGGATTTCACACCCATTTTTGAACTATGCTGAGGAGCATTTAAGGGCCGATTTCACCTTGCATTCTTGTGCAACCAACGTACAGTCAGGATTGTCAGCTGTCGTGCTAGCAGCTAGCAAGTACATTAGTTTTCAGTGAACAGTGTTGCTAATTTCTAACAGTTACTTTCTTTTGAGGAGATCAGTACTTCATTTTTTTTTTTGCGGGTATTCTTACTCTAACATTGCACTTCAAATGACGTATCGTTCATAATACCCTTCGTTTCTGAGTTCTAGTTTTCTCACAGACCAAAATTAGCTTTCTTTGGCATTTAATTGGATACATTTTCTGGATTTAAAACTTGTATTTCATTAAGTTTGAAGTTTTATTTCAGGACTCTGTTCACATGCGCAACACAGGGCAAACCCACAGTCAGTTTTGCTGAGCAATTGAATACGTTCTGAAAAGTACATGTTACTTGAGGAGGAGGTTTTCGAAATCCGTGTCTGGAGTTTTGACACATACAAACAAATCTTTATAGAAAGCTTACATTTGATTCAGTTTTGACACACAGCAATGTGCCTAGTAAATGGATTAAGAACGCAATTGACCAACCATGGTCCAACAACGAAATTCGAGAAATGCTGACGAAGCAGAGGCTGTTGCACTCTCGATTCAAAAGAGAACTCACAAATGATGACAGGCAGACGTCAGTAGAGGCTCGCACGCCTGTGAAAAGATGTGTACGCGATTTATACCACAATAACCACCGTTGTATCTCAGCAAACGATCTAGGTGAGAACCCTAGAAAATTCTGGTATGTGAAATCGCTAAGCGGGTCTAAGATACCCATCCAGTCACTGGCTGACCAGTCTGGTGTGGCAGTTCAAGTTAGCAAAACGAGAACCGACGTTTTAATTTCCACGGTTAAGAAATCATTCGTTCTGGGGTATCGTACAAAAATACTGTCGTCTGACCTTCGCACTCAGTCTCGTTTGGACGAAATGGTGGTAAGCGTACCTAGCGTAGAGAAACAAATATAAGAGTTGAAAACAAATAAGTCGGCGGGTCCGGAATAAATCCCAAATCGGTTATATAAAGATTAATCTACGTGACAGGCCCCTTACTTAGCTAGCATTTATCGCAAACCTCTCGCACAATGAAGAGTCCTAAGCGACAGGAAAAAGTTGCAGGTGACTTCCGTGTGTAAGAAGAGTGAAAGAACGGACCCGCAGAATGACCGACGAGTATCCTTAACATCGGTTTGCTGCAGAGTTCTAGAGCATATTCTGATTTAGAATTTCATAAATTTCTTCGAGGCCGAGAGTCTTATTCCCACGAATCAGAACTGTTTTAGAAAGCGTCACTCCTCCTAAAGTGAGCTTGCCCTTTTCTCACCTGATATACTGCGAACGTTGATGACGGGCAACAGACAGAGTCCATATTCCTAGATATACGGAAAGCATTTGACACTGTGGCCCACTGGAGACTGTTAACGAAAGTTGGAGCATACGGAATAGGTACCTATATAAGTGAGTGGCAGCAAAACTTCTTAAGTAATAGAACCCAGCATGTTGTCCTCGACGGTGGCTATTCATCAGAGACAAGGGTATAATTAGGAGTGCCCCAGCAAAGTGTGATAGGACTCCTAGTAATTTATATATACATAAATGATCTGGCGGTCAGGGTGGGCAACAACCTGTAGTTGTTTGCTAATAATGCTGTGAGGTGCGTGAAGATATCGAAGATGATTGAGAGTAGGATGATAGAGAATGGCTTAGAGAAGATTTATAGTATGTGTGACGACTAGCAGCTGACTCTAAATGTTGGATGATGTAAATAAATGCGGAGAAATAGGAAAAACAAACTGGTAATCTTCGGATACAGCATTAATAGTGTACTGCTTGACAGTCACGTCGTTTAAATATGTGTAACTTTGCAAAATGATATGACGTGGATGGCGTATGTGAAGATTGTGGTAGAGAAGACGAATGGTCAACTTTGTCTTATTGGAGGAATTTTAGGACAATGACATTCACCTCTAAAGGAGGCCACGTATAGGACAACTAGTGCGACCTATTCTTGAGTACTGCTCGAGTGTTTGGAATCCGCACTAGGTCGGATTAAAGGAAGACAACGAAGCAATTCACGGGCGGGCTGCTGGATCTGTTACCGGTTAATCTGAACAATACACAAGTGTTACTGATCTGCTTCGTGAACTCAAATGGAAATCTCCGGAGGAAAGGTAACGCTCTTTTCGAAGAACGCTATTGAGTCTGCCTGTAGAACGGTCCTACAGCCGTCAACATAATTTCACGTAAGGACCACTAACACAAGACACGAGAACTTAGCGCTCACACGGAGGCATGTAGATAGTCGCTTTTCCCAGCTCTGTCTGCGAATAGGACAGGAAAGGAAACGACTAGCGATGGTTGTGTATGTATATAGATATAGATATGAGCCGTGCTGCGGCTCGCGTTGCTGCTGTGTGTAGGTTTCTGCCAGACCGTGGCGTTAGTTGCCATGGTTACGTTGTTTGTCTTCTTCTCGTGTTCACTGGCGCCACTCGTCTCGTAAGCGTTGCCTGTCCGCTAGTGGCAGCTGCGGCGGTTATCGATATGTAGTTTTGCTGCCCTATCTTTGGGTGACTCCGTTCCTTTTCCGTGTGATGTGAGTGTTGAGTTGGTTGGGGCAGCGAGGTCCGCACTGAGCGACAACACGCCGGTGCTGTTGGCGGCGTGTATGGACTGTCGGATCGAAGGGAAGTAGTCACGTGGGTGCACGACCTCGTCGAAACCGGATCCTGCATGTTTAAGTTGAGTGCATTGCAATTCGCGTAGAGAAACCTTCACCATTGTTAAATCTCGCGATTCTCCAGTGACTTGGGTTCTTGTTGCTGCTCATAGTGTCGCTGAGGCGAAAAGCAGCGAGTGGAGTATCTGATTAGCCTTCCTGAGCTTCTAATTACTATTTACTGTTTTTAGCTTCTTACATTGTAAAGTTCAACCAGTGGTATTTTTCTGTCTTGTGGCCGCTAACGCCCCAGTTACATGCCGTTGGGGTTAGTGCATGTAACGGTAGTGTACGTTTCCTCGCCTTGCCGCAACTGTCTGGTGAGGCATGTAAGTTTGACAGCTCCTTGATTGTAGGTTGGGTGGCGTTCTTCTACTTTAGTGGGAGTCACTCCTTCTCATTCCGGGCGCTCTAAGCACAGTACTCCTTGGGCGGAGCTCAGATTGCCGGTTCTGGCTTTGATGTAATTATATTGGCTAAAATGGCTCTGAGCACTATGGGACTCAACTGCTGAGGTCATTAGTCCCCTAGAACTTAGAACTAGTTAAACCTAACTAACCTAAGGACATCACAAACATCCATGCCCGAGGCAGGATTCGAACCTGCGACCGTAGCGGTCTTGCGGTTCCAGACTGCAGCGCCTTTAACCACACGGCCACTTCGGCCGGCCTGTAATTATATTGCATTTGTTTTGTTGGCTGTCAGGTAGCCTCATCAAGACTATCATTAGTCGCTCGTAAGACTGCCACTAGTCCGAGTTACCATATTGTGGTCTGAATGCATCTCCTGGCTGTCTTTCTCTTCGCTCGCTGAAGTGTTTTTGGTGTGACGTACTCAAAGGTCGATTTTAGGAGCGGTGTCTGTCACTGGACATTGTGGTTTATTTTATTGTCGTATTATTAAGTTATCATTACCTGTTTGGTGATCTGTCCACAACCTACATCGAAAGTCTACTACGCCAGCTCGCAAGTGAAAATAAGAAGTGTAAGAGGAGGATACAAACGTGTTGGCGTACATAGCTAACGAAGGTGCTGTTCCTGCGTAGATGAACAGAATTCCAAAGAAATTTGGTATAGAATCTGTGGAATGGCCAAAGGCAGTCCACTTGGACAATCCAATAAGGATGCAGTAGCTAAACACTGCGACTCCAGCGCCGATGACGGCTCGACCGTGTTTTTGATTTCACTACGTTCCGATCTACAAGTACAACGAGTACAAAGGAACGTTGCTTTCTGAACTCGGATTTTTAACTGGGGCCCTGATTTTCAGGATGGGTCGTAAACAAAAATGTTCGAATGTGTGTGAATTCCTAAGGGACCAAACTGCTAAGATCATCGGTCCCTAGACTTACAAACTATTTAGACTATCTTATGCTAAGAACACACACACACACACACACACACACACACCCATGCCCGAAGGAGGACTCGAACCTCCGGCAGGAGGGGCCCCGCAGTCCGCGACATGGCGCCTCTAACCGCACGGCCACTACGCGCGGGTGTCGAAAACAATTTTTGGTTTATTCAGCGGTACCGATTTCAGCTCACGTTACTTGCAGTCGTAAACTTTTCTCCGTACTAAATTTTTGGCCATCAGCTTAGCGTCTATCAGGGTTTCCACAGGATACGTGGTTCCTCTTATTAACCATTGTGGTTTGTGCAGAGTTACGACACAAAATATTCCATTCACGAAGTGCAAATGTTTAGAATTAGCAAATCACGTATCTACGGTTACCACAAGCGCAATCCTGCTTATTTACTTATTTATTTATTTAATCGTGTCCAAGCCATAGACAACTCACATATTACATACGCACACAAATACAAGTACAATACACATATGTATAAATAAAACAAACCCAAAACGGGGAGTCACATTACAATATAAAGACAAGCATAGTATATATATCATACCACGTCCCCCCAAAATTCAGCGCATTTAACTGCCACTGCCGTAGCATTTGCCAGGTCTTCTCTCCTGCGCACTTCCCCCATGTTGCTGCATTCCAGGAGGTGGTCCATTGTTTGGGTCTGTCCGCACTGGCACGTGTCCGTCCCGTCTCGGTATCCCCATTTACACATGTTTACGTTGCATCTGCCAACCCCAGTTCGTAGGCGGTTGAGGGTTCTCCACAATGGCCATTTTAGTTCATTTCCAGAGGCCAATAGTTCGTTGGGTGAGATTAGAGGTGCCTGGTCTCCCGTAGGCAGTGTTGCTTGCCATTTTTACAGTCTGGCCTTTTGTTTTGAGGTTTCGAGCGGTTGAAGTGAGGTGAGAAAACTCCGTCTTGATTTTAGACGTGTGTATGGAGGGTTTTGTCCGAAGAGAGGATGACGCTGGTCGCGCAGCTGCTTGAGGCGCTCTGCTTCGCTTGCTATAGGTCGTCTGATGTTGGGTGGAGCTATGCCACTAAGCAAATAAAGTTGGCTAACCGGGGTGGGTCTTAGGCATCCCGTGATTACGCGACAGGCATCGTTCAGCAGAGGATCCACTCGTTTCGCATGCGCTGATCTTTCCCAAACTGGGGCAGCGTATTCAGCAACCGAGTAGCAGAGTGCAAGTGCCGACGTACGTAAAGTATGTGGGTCGGCACCCCATTTTGTGGAGGTGAGCTTACTCAGGAGGTTGTTACTTGTTGATAGTTTGCCCCTGACTTTGTCTACATGATGTCTGTAAGTAAGGGTGCGATCAAGGGTGAGGCCTAAATAACAAGGAGTGCTGCTGAACGCGATCCGTTGTTTGTTCCACGTGATGTTTAGGGTATGTTTGGCGTCTCGGTTTCGAAGGTGGAATAGGCAG
Source organism: Schistocerca serialis cubense (assembly GCF_023864345.2). Classification (NCBI taxonomy): domain Eukaryota; kingdom Metazoa; phylum Arthropoda; class Insecta; order Orthoptera; family Acrididae; genus Schistocerca; species Schistocerca serialis. The sequence continues at coordinate 153,174,314 of NC_064639.1, forward strand.
GATAATGTTTTTGCTGCGTTCGGGCGTAGGCAGTTGTCTTCGTAGTATGGCGTTAGACCGTTGAGGGCATTCGTGAGGCTAATTTCTTTGTCGTTAAAGTGCCGACCCTGCACGGCTATTGCAAGATCGTCCGCGTAAGCAAAGCTCCTAGTCCCTGGTGCAACTGGTTGATCATTCACATATATGTTGAAAAGAGTGGGTGCGAGGACACTACCTTGGGGTAGTCCATTTTTCTGGATACGCCATCGGCTTCGCTTCCCTCCTAGGTTTACGATGAACCGTCTGTTGCTGAGAAGAGTTGATATAATTTGTATCAGCCAGAAATCATTAGTCATAACGTATATTTTAGTGAGCAGCAGTTTGTGATTTACAGTGTCGAATGCGGATGAGAGGTGGACAAGTACGGCTCCAGTAATTAGACGGTTCTTGTACCCATGCTCTATGAACTGGATAAGATTCAAGACCTGTCCAGTGCAAGTTTTCCCAGGCCGAAACCCCGCCTGTTCCGGAATTATCTGATCATCAATATTAGGCACAAGTCGATTTAGCAGCATGCGCTCGAACACCTTGTACAAGCAGCAAAGTAATGTTACCGGTATGAAATTTTTTGGCTCGTCCAATGGTTTGCCGGTTTTTGGAATGGCTGTGACCTTGCCCTTTCTCCAGATTTTCGGGATGTTGTTTAGCCGGATACAGGTATTGAAAAGCAGGAGCAGCCAGTTTTTCGTGTACTCGCCAAATTTAAGGATCTGTTCATTCCTAAGGTCGTATAGCCCTGCTGCTTTGCCAGGTTTCAGAGATTTAAGTGCGGACTCTAGCTCTTCGATGGTAAACGGACGGCTGTAGTAGTTCGTGTCACTTTCGCCACTTCTTATTGGGATGGTTTTTGCTGGAGTCTTCGTTTTCCCATTAAGAATGAGTTGGTGCGCTATTTGGTTGGCTGTTACTCTTGGTGCTTCCGTTTGCTGCTTAGGGTCATTATTTAGCTTCTTAATTGTCTTCCAGGCAATCCTGCTAGAATGTTTCATGTCTACACTTTCAATTAGATGTTGCCAGTCTTCTCGGCGCTTCTCGATTAGCTGGTCGGTAAGTGCATTTGCAAGTTCAAGAGTTTCTTCAGAGAATGGGTTCTCCTCATAATTTGCCTTATACGCATCGTATAGTTGCCGGGTCCGCAGCTCGTGGCCTCGCGGTGGCGTTCTCGCTTCCCGGGCACGGGGAACCGGGTTCGATTCCCGGCGGGGTCAGGGATTTTTCCTGCCTCGAGATGACTGGGTGTTGTTGCGTCGTCTTCATCATCATCATCATTCACCTCATTACGGTCGGAGGAAGGCAATGGCAAACCACCTCCACTAGGACCTTGCCTAGTAAGGCGGCGCGGGTCTCCCGCGTCGCTCCCCTACGCTCTGTAAAGAAGTATGGGACTCATCATCATCATCATAGTTGCCGGCTGTCTTTAGTTAGGCCCGGTAGAAACTCCGTTCTGCAGCCGCTGGGGATAGACTTTCTTGATACATTCTGGACGATTTGTATGAACTTATCGTAGTTGCTGGGTATTGGGTCTAGAGTTTTGCAGCTTTTCGTCGATTCCAATTGCGAAACCTTCCCACTTTGCCCTCTTGAAATTAAATCTTCGTCGAAATGGAATCCGCACTCGCACCACTGCTTAAGTCTGATGGGTCTATGTTGGGAGTGTGGAATAGGACCCAGGGTATCTTTCACGCACTCAGTTACCAAGTTCTGGCTGACGAAGACGAGGTAAGGGTTGTATCCCCTTTGCCACCTGCCGCTGTTAAAAGATGGAGGAGTTTGGTGTCGTGTATGAGACAGAGTGATTCAACATCTGCCCGTGTCTCCACCTTGAGTCCGTCTTCATTAGATTCATTGTATCCCCAGCGTGTATAATGATTATTGAAGTCACCCGTTACAATACTGCCCGTGGGAAGGGGATTATTGCGCGGCAGGTCATATTCGAATGGCGTATTTGGAGGCTTATATACTGATGTTATTGTCGTATGATTAGTCTCAACTCTGAGAAGTTCAATGTTGTTTTTGTCTGAAAGTTGAAACCCGTCGTAGGCTACTCCCTCTCGTATGAAAATTTCACTTCCGTATTGATCGTCAGGCCGTTCGATTGCCAGTTTCGTGCCCGCTTATGAAACTATTGTATTTACAATCACACCATTTTATAACAAATGCTTAATAGAAGCCACAGAGTAACAGAAATAAACACAAAGAATGGTAAAGTTCGAATGGTGATGGGTGCAGGGATGTTCCAACCAGAACTAGTCCGCAGCACAGTTTCCAGTAGGATAGCTACAAGTAATCAGATGAAGAGCAGCCGGGGAGAAATAATTCCGTGCATAAGATCGGGCAGCTTTATGTAGCGAAATGGTTTAGACCGCACTCACGGTAATCACAGAGACGTCATCGCAGCGAAACCTGGGCGTCGGCGACGTCTTTAGTCCATTTCACGCTACCGATTTTTTTGTTTCAGTCGGACACTCACGGCAAGTGATCCTACTGCCGCACCTCTGCCGTTTTATTCCTGTGTTGAGTCTTGCATGTCGTGAGGGATCGGTTTTTTTTTTTTTGACATAATAGCGCCGAAACTGCTTGTGTTACGAGAGCTGTCTGCTGTGCAATTTGGCAGCTAAACGGTGGAAGTGAGGTTCTTTTTGTTACAACGAAATCGAAGTACAGTAACAGACATTTTCAATTTTTTGGTCCTGTCCTCCTCAGTTGCGCGTAATACTACGGTATGTTGATGATTTTCACTTATGGACCGTCTGACAGCAACTGAATAAAACACAATTTTAGTGCCATACGCGTTTCGCCTTTATTTTCTGCAAGGCATCATCAGTGGCAGGTTGCGTAGACAGTTTCTTACATATTACGCTCCTGTTGCATTTTTGGTCTTGTTCTTCTTCCTATGAGCGCCAATTTGCTGTTTTTTCTGCATTCCACAGCACTATGCATAGTGCTGTGCTTGCAGAAAATAAAGGCGAAACGCGTATGGCACTAAAATTGTGTTTTATTCAGTTGCTGTCAGACGGTCCATAAGTGAAAATCATCAACATACCGTAGTATTACGCGCAACTGAGGAGGACAGGACCAAAAAATTGAAAATGTCTGTTACTGTACTTCGATTTTGTTGTAACAAAAAGAACCTCACTTCCACCGTTTAGCTGCCAAATTGCACAGCAGACAGCTCTCGTAACACAAGCAGTTTCGGCGCTATTATGTCAAAAAAAAAAAAAAAAAAAACCGATCTCTCACGACATGCAAGACTCAACACAGGAATAAAACGGCAGAGCACTATGCATAGTGCTGTGGAATGCAGAAAAAACAGCAAATTGGCGCTCATAGGAAGAAGAACAAGACCAAAAATGCAACAGGAGCGTAATATGTAAGAAACTGTCTACGCAACCTGCCACTGATGATGCCTTGCAGAAAATAAAGGCGAAACGCGTATGGCACTAAAATTGTGTTTTATTCAGTAGCTGTCAGACGGTCCATAAGTGAAAATCATCAACATACCGTAGTACAGTAACAGAATTTAGGAACGCACGATTATTATAAGAGAATTAGTAATGAATGTGCTTGACACGGCTGGTATGATAAATTCTCAACCGTCCTGAGATGGGAAAGAACAAGGAACGTGTTGTCCAAATATTTCAAAACCTCTGCATTTATGTGCTCGAGTGAATATGTACTTAAAAATGCCAAAAATATTGAGAAAGTAATATAACGCGCCTTTTCGTTTGTATCTTCTTTTCCTTCTAAGTGCCAAAGAACATCGAAAATTATTTTCCTTGTTTAAGAGCTCTGACTTTTTCACCATGGTTTCCTATTAGGGGAATCTGCATCGCCGATGAGTGTTATTTGGATTTCCAACTCGACCTGCAATTCCCCGCTAGTGGAGCTCCCTTCTGGTGCGGACAGGGCTCTTGAGTTTGATACCAGGTTGTGCAGTGACTTCTGCAGCTGCTGTCCTCTTATTTTTCGTCAAAATCCTCTTCAGTGACCGTCTGTCACGACCAAATAACACACACTTTCGTCTACATTGTGACATAGCGCAAGACGCTTCCCCACTTTCTTGGTACGTGGGGTGAATCTTCGGTATGGAGCCTCTTGAAATAACAAGCACTTCGGTTAGTTTAGTTACAAAAGCACTCACCATACAAGCACCAACCATCTGAACACTTTAAAATTCACTTAGCTCCGACATAATGGAGTCACAGCTGCAGATAACACTGTACTCACCACGACTGACTCTTGCTACATAACGCTTCACCTGCCGTTCGTGGTCAAATACAACAACGCAACCTGCAGGCTTGACTAGCACCTGCATTTGTGCTCAAGCATGAATTTCTTGCTGTATTTCCATTTTTCTCCATCCCCCGTACGGGGAGAATATTTAGGGAAAGGGCACGTTAAAGCTAATCTCGTTAGACGGACAGGGATTGGCTCAAGTTCCTTGCCATTGTGTACCTTTATCAAAACCACTTGGCTCACAGCACAGTAAGATATGCCAAACTGAAAAGGAGACCCTCCCTGTACCGGTGTTGTATGTATTCCCAGTGGATAAATGTGTCTACCGAGAGATGACATGGTGGTATTCAGAGTTGAACAAGCGGATTTGACGGCCTTACAGCAATTTCCTCATTTGTGGCGTATTTTTCCGCAGTTCGTTACATGATGGATTGCTCACGATCGGATGAAAGAGCGGTCACCTGCAGAAGTAGAGCACGTTTTACAAATTTAGCACAAGATGAAACAGGTTTGTGGAAAGCAGTGCCTGGCACAGTGCACAATATTCCAGTTGATTCAGGGTTATGAGCCGGGACGTGTATAGATTAAGAACATTCCACGCACTGGCATACACACCAACAGTGGCACGATTTCGGATAAGGAGGAGCTCATATGGACGAACTGTCCGATCACCACACGTGACGTTGCTGCTGAACTGTCGATAAGCAAAGGAATCGTCCATCACATAATCGACGAGAATCTTCGTTTTAGCTAGATTTGTGCATCTTTCAGAGAATCAGCAGACACAGAGAATCGTTGATTTCCTGAGCCATCAGTTGAGATACATGGAGCAAGGAACGGATTTCATTGCTCAGATGGAGCCAGGTCAAGAAACGTTGTGTCTTCGACCCTGCCTTAGAACAGATGAGCATAGAGTGGCCGCATCCGAGAAAAGCTCATTCTGCCCCGAAGAACGAAAAATTGATTGTCAGTTTCTTTCCCGACGAACGAGAAACTCTGCGACTGGCTACCATGGAGCATAAAAGTTAACATTGATCAATACTGTAGTGTCGCAGAATAGTAAAGAGTTGGAAACGTGGAATATTGTCAAAGTTTCGTTGCCTATGCCGAGAGCCAGAGGCAGTAGGTTAGCCAAGAGGTAAGAGGATTGCACATGTATCGGAATGCGTCGTCATGCAGGGGCAATGGCCTGGTTACACACAACAGGCGAGAGAGAATTTCTTAGAGTGTAAGACAGAGGTATAGCGTCAGCTGTACTGCATTTCATAAATTCACATAAGTCTGCTGTAACAACACGTAGCTCTGTCACAAGAACACCTAAGGGGCGAGTACGACAGATGACTCAGCAGTATAAGTGGAACGAATGCGGTCATTACAAACGAGCATGACGTCAGGACGTCGCTCGTGCTTCCTTTAAATACGCCAGCTTTGATAGCAACAAGGCACTCGCAGTTAGACTTGCAGTTAGATGTGTACTGGGTCGCTGCGTAGCGCTCAGCTCGGTGATCAACATGTTAATCTTTATTAAGGAGATGTTGCAGTAAGGGCGGCCCATCCAGCAATAGATGTGAGGGGACAGTACCAGCTCTGGTCCTCTCTGCTGCCGCTGTCAATCATCAACCCACGATTAGCAGACATGGCGGCAGACTCGCTCGCCACCAATGCCGACCACATCAGTGAGCCGTCGTCGAAATCGTGCGGGGCCTAGGCCCTGTGCATCCGCCGTCACAACCGGGTGAGCCGACGACGCTGGGGGACTGATTCCCGTTCCGCCCATCACCGCGGACGAGCCACCAGGAGGAGCAGGGAAGAAGACGGGGTGGGATAGAGTACACTCCACACTACGAGAACGCTTCTCGCGCCGACAGCGCCGGGACTCCAACCCGGAGCCTCCTACGTGCAGCAGCCTGCTGTCCGCCACCGAGCCAGCTGGTCAACCAGGCGCCGCCAGCCACGCGCGGCCGAAGTAAGGGCATTCGACCGCTACGCCACAGCACGCGGCGCTGTGCTAGCAAGACTGGTGCGCCCCGCAGCTGGTGTCATCGCTCTGAGTCAACGAGGACTCGGGGAAGGTCATTGATATCACCAAGCTCAGCCAGCCTGTGTTACGTGGGCCACATTTTACTCTGCAGGAATAAAGGTGTCATGAATTAATAATGTTTCTTGGGCGTTTCTGCCACGTCCACAGTCATTTCCTAGCTTCCTGACAACTGGAGAGGTCACCGCTCGGCTTCCAGTCCACCGTAGGCGCGCCTACAATACTGTAACAAGCTACTGAGACTCAAACAGGTCATCAAGAACAAGCGAAGGGGCAAGCTCTCGACGGGATACTGCTTCCCCTGGACAGCGATCGAAAGTCGAACTTGGATGTGATGAAAAGATAGATAAAAGAGTTTCCATGTAAGTGATGAACTAGGTGTGATTTATTTGTCAGTTATGTTGAATTAATTACGGGTCCATGGGCATGGTTTAAATTAATGTAAGTGGTTGAAAGAAAACGATATGTGGAAGATATCTTAAAAGACTTTGTGTTGTATAAGACAAGATTTGTTCTACTTATAGTTACTGTGAATGTATTATGAGCAATGTATTTTTAATAAAGAAGTGTGTGGCAGCTACAACTGATTGTAATTTCGGTGTGTCCTTAGAGACCACACCCCAAGTTGCACGGTTGTTATGAATTTCATTGATATTGAAGATAATTTATTACTTGATATTTTCAGCACGGACGTGACTGAACCTCAGAGTGGACTACGCCTGTCAGTAAAGAATAACTGTTTTGCACCCACGTGTCCACACTTTAATGCCTGGCGTGCTGCCCAAGGAAAATAAATGTTAATGACTTGCTTGTGCCATGCGCCAGGCGAAGGTACTGTATGCCTCCACAGCCATGTGTACCTGAAGGTATTGATGCCTCCGTAGCCAAGCGTACCTGAAGGTACTGTATGCCTCCATAGGTGAGAGGTCACCACGGCACAATGCCATGTGAGGGGCCCATGTTCGATTTCCAGCTACGTTGGAGTTTCGGCGACTGAGAGTTGTGTCGTCTTCATCATTTCATCCTCATCGACACACAAGTCGACGAAGTGGATTCAGCTAAAAAGATTTGCACCAGGAGACCGGTCTACCCGACGGTTGGCCCTAGCCACACGCACACGGAGGTACTAACCAATCTAAAAAGATAAAACTCAAGATAACTACAGTTGTAAAATTCTCTCCAGCTTCCAGCCGCGTGAAGTGCTTTAAAATCCATGAGACTTCGGCCAAACCCTCCCTCAGCCATTGTAAGTGATGACTGTTTTGTGGTTTCTTCTACAGTCCATACACAGCCGGGCTATCTTCTGTGACTACTTTGGAGCCCGCTCCAAAGCCGTATCAGGTAATGTTTTAAGGCTTCCTTGACCAACTTTTCATAAAAACATGACTAACATAAATATCCGAGTTAAAAGCTCTGAGTTCAAAAAACACCAATATTTGAAGGTTTACTCGTAAAACTTTTCAGTAAGTAATACAATGTTCATAAAATCCTGATTCATAAAACATGACTAACGTAACTAACTCACATCAAAGGTCTGAGCTCAACAAGCCCCAAAACTTTTAAAGTTTACTCCGCCAACTTCATATTAATTAGAACAATACTACTTGCATGTACCAGGTTCGTATGACTTCAGTACCTGACTATAACGAGAATATCTTCCCAAGAAAAACTTAACAGGGGCCGCTTCCACTCTACATGAGAATTAGTGATGGACGCGAGCACACCAAAAGATTTTAACCAAAACACGAAATCCATGGAATAGAAAATTAAATAAAAAGGTACTCAACTTTGCACTGCTATTGAGCTTCAGAAACCATAACTCTCCACCGAAAGGATGGAATCACAGTAACTACATAACCCGAGACGTAGAGGGGGGGGGGGGGGGAGGGGGCAGGGTCTTAAATATCACTCTGTGATCGTGGTAGTCCGATCCCAGTTTGCTCACGTCAACTACTGCCAATTATCTGCAATATAAAACACATCAATGGCAGACAGTATTCTGAGGCATGAAATATGCAATCCTAACTGCACAACTAGTTATCAGTATCTTTCAATGATATACTCCACAAATGAAACCAACAGAATTAACCTCCGTGACTTACTTGGGCAGTCACGGCTCTTAAAATTTGGTTAGCCGATCCCTTAAAACCATCACTAAAATAATGGCATATATTTTAGAATAGCAAGAATAATCTCGGCGCACATTTAAAGATCAGACTAAAATAATGACATAACAGGTAGAATGGGAAAAATATTTCAGCGCAGCTTGGAACGCCAAACGCAGACTTACGCAATACTTAGTTACACTTCTAGCTACTTGTTTAGCGATGCTTCGTGTCTGTTTGGTGGGCGTCGTTACACTTCCTTCACTTCATCAAGTGACGACACCAAACTCAGTGATAAGCTACTGGAACAATTCCAAATGGTTTTTAGTTCACTGGAATATTTAGTTAATATGAACACCACCCACCGAAGCATCTCGACGACTCCTATTCATTCGGCCTGTGTAACTTGGAAGCTACTCGACGGAACTTGTCCTTCCAGCCTCGAGGAAATCCCCATCACCATGGACCGAAGATTTGCATGGTAAGGGTTAAACTCGCAATAGCGGCTGGCCACGCTCCTTCGTCATGACCACTGGACCTCCCGCCATGCTGCATACGAACACAGTCCCTCGTCACTCCACCTCACACGGCGGATATCCGTACACCAGCCACCAGCAGAGCGCGCGAACTGTAGTTAAAATCCCCCGCCGCCACAGACGTGAAGAAGACAAATAAGCACCGAAGTCGACTCACGATGAAGACAATCGATGGAAACTGGCGCCAGTAACGCGCCAGCTCAGAACTTGAGATGTTATTTTATTTTGAAGGCAACCAAATTCAGCATAAAATAAAATAACATCTTAAGTTACATGGCTGTTGGTGAATTTCATTGACATTGACAATTACTTAACCAGCCGCTTTCTCATCTCCAGAATGGACCAACAGAGATCAAGCAGTAAACTGATGATGTGTCTGCGGGAAGACTGTTAGACACAGAGAAAAACTCACTGAAGTTAGTACACACTATGGCACCAATGATCACAATATCTACATCTATACCCGAAACAGCCTGTATAACGGAGATACTAGGTAATCAGAGTGGAGCTGCCGCACACTTCCGAGCGAGCCGTCATCTCGCGCAGTGGCCACGGCTCCAGCCTCGTGCGGGAGGGGCGGACGAAGTCAATTAGGCAGCAGGTAGGTGAGCAGCGCGCTCCGGGTGTTGATCTTGAGGCGGGCGCCGGCCTCCGCTGGATTAACGGCCATTGTGCGCCCGGAGCCGCTCCATTATGCCCGTAATGGGACACTCGGCTGGGCAGGCGGCGGTTGGGTGGCGTCTAGCCAAACACTGGGGAGGGGGCAGAGGAGGCGGAGGCGTCCCTTCCTTCCTGAGCCGTCCAGCCGCCTCCGGCGCCTCTGGACAGTCGCCTGGTTCCATCTTGCACTGTGAGCTCGCAGCTACCGTGATAATATCTACTCTGACACTACGTCATTACATCGCAAGTATTACAAGTATCAACTACACTACTGGCCATTATAATTGCTACACCAAGAAGAAATGCAGATGATAAACGGTTATTCATTGGGCAAATATATTATACTAGAACTGACATGTGGTTACATTTTCACGCAATTTGGGTGCATATATCCTGAGAAATCAGTACCCAGAACATCCACCTCTGGCCGAAATAACGGCCTTGATACGCCTGGGCATTGAGCCAAACAGAATTTGGATGGCGTGTACAGGTACAGCTGCCCATGAAGCTTCAACACGATACCACAGTTCATCAAGAGTAGTGACTGACGTATTGTGACGAGCCAGTTGCTCAGCCACCATTGACCAGACGTTTTCAATTGGTGAGACATCTGGAGAATGTGCTGGCCAGGGCAGCAGTCGAACATTTTCTGTATCCAGAAAGGCCTGTACAGGACCTGCAACATGAGGTCGTGCATTATCCCGCTAAAATGTAGGGTTTCGCAGGGATCGAATGAAGGGTAGAGCCACGGGTCGTAACATATCTGAAATGTAGCGTCCACTGTTCAAAGTGCCGTCAATGCGAACAAGAGGAGACCGAAACGTGTAACCAATGGCACCCCATACCATCATGCCGGGTGATACGCTAGTATGGCGATGACAAAAACACGCTTCCAATGTGCGTTCACCGTGATGTCGCCAAACAGGGATGCGACACACATGATGCTGTAAACAGAATCTGGATTAATAAAAAAAAATGACGTTTTGCCATTCGTGCACCCAGATTCGTCGTTGAGCACACCATCGCAGGCACTCCTGTCTGTGATGCAGCGTCAAGGGTAGCCGCAGCCAGGGTCTCCGAGCTGATAGTCCATGCTGCTGCAAACGTCGTCGAATTGTTCGTGCAGATGGTTGTTGTCTTGCAAACGTCCCCATCTGTTGACTCAGGGATCGAGACGTGGCTGCAAGATCCGTTGGAGTCATGCGCATAAGACGCCTGTCATCTCGACTGCTAGTGATTCGAGGCCGTTCGGATCCAGCACGGCGTTCCGTATTACCCCCCTGAAGCCACCGATTCCATATTCGCTAAGAGTCTTTGGATCTCGACCAACGCAGCAGCATCGTCGCGATACGATAAACAACAATCGCGATAGGCTACAATCCGATCTTTATCAAAGTCGGAAAACGTGATGGTACGCATTTGTCCTCCTTACACGAGGCATCACAACAACGTTTCATCAGGCAAGGCCGGTCAACTGCTGTTTGCGTATGAGAAATCGGTTGGAAACTTTCCTCATGTCGGCACGTTGTAGGTGTCGCCATCGGCGCCAACCTTGTAGGAATGCTCTGAAAAGCTAATCATTTGCGTATCACAGCATCTTCTTCCCGTAGGTTAAATTTCGCGTCTGTAGCACGTCATCTTCGTGGTGTAGCAATTTTAATGGCCAGCAGTGTATATACTTCAAATAACTGAAAGGTCGAGAGCGAGCAACTGGTAGTGGAACAGATGGACAAAGAAAATACACGGGAAGAAAATTACTAGGAGTTGTGCGACTTAAACGAAAGTTGATAATCTTGTTTCTACATCTGAAGGATGACATCTATTGCAGTTTGGCGTCAGTCGCATAAGAATGTCGCTAGTAGGACCACTACGAGGATACAAATCAGGTTTCTTTTAAATGCACTCTGTGACGGTCTTGAGCGTTAGTTACCTTTGATATTGGGTGTGCCAAATGACGTTAGTCTTAAGGCGACAAAGACGAGATTGTCAGCACTTCACTGTGTTTCAATGAGGCCATGTAAAATGGCTACTAGAAGATGGATGTTGCTTCCGTGATACCGCAGAAAGGATAGGAAGGATATCGTCACTTTACATGATTTCTGATAGCGTTGGTCACGAGAATGTACGGTCGCAAGATGATCGGTCTCCAGAAGGCCACCTGGCGCAACGGAGAGGGAAGACCGTTATGTTTGGCGTATCGCTCTGGCGTATCGTACTTCATCTGAAGCAGCAGGCTGAACAGGAATTGGAACCACAGAGACTCAACGAATTGTCGCAAATCGGTTACTTCAAGGACAGCCCGCGACAGACTGCCTGTAGCGTGCTTTCCATGGACCCAAACCACCGCCATTTGTGACTTTAGTGGAGTCAAGCGAGAGATCATTGGAGGCAGGGTAGACATCTGTTGCGTTTTCTGATGAAAACTGGTTTTGATTCGATACCAGTCATGACCGTGTGTTAGTTAGAAATAGAAATGTTGAAAAACATTGCTTTGTATCCAAAGGAGTGGGGAATTATATGGTGTGTTGGAATCCTCAATAAAACCAACTTGCTTATAGAAAAAAATATCTTCCATTACTTACGGAACTCCTGTTATAAAATTCTATAGTGTCTGAACCTTAACTCCTCTATGCGTCACTACTACTTAACAGTTCTGGACATGATAATAACTCTGTACTCGGTTCGCACTAGTCCGACGTAAGCTCTGCAGAACAAGGACTGAATGACTCCGGACGCAAGCAGTTAGAAGTTGAGCAAATCTAGATGTTTCGGAATGTCTCGTGTGGCCCTGTTTCATAACAGACTCAGGAATACGGCTCGAGCATCGTCCGGATTGGCGTCGCCGGAGATGCTGCATTGGCATGCGGCATCTCTGCGGTGGTTGACTGCTGGCAAGAATCTGTCGATACTTGATGACACCGCATTACTCTTGAACAATACCATTGAAAGACATTCCGAAAAAGTTTCACAAAATTCAGCTTCATCAAACAAATTCGAAATAAGTTGTTACTGTTATGGACTCTCGCTACGGTCGCAGGTTTGAATCCTGCCTCCGGCATGGATGTGTATTGATGTCCTTAGGTTAGTTCTAAGTTCTAGGTGACTGATGACCTCAGAAGTTAAGTCCCATAGTGCTGAGAGCCATCTGAACCATTTTTGAACTGATGACTTCAGAAGTTAAGTCCCATAGTGCTCAGAACCATTTGAACCATTTTTTTGTTATGAACTCTATTGAAAATAAATAGTTAAGTATTTATGATGAAATTAGTATAAAGATACTAAAATGTTGTTCAGCTCACTTCGTGATATTGTCTCGAGCTGTAGCGCATACAGTGTGGGAAGTGGGCAGCGCCGCCGATTGGTGTGTTATGAGTCTCCAGTTCAAATCCAACCATCTTCAGACTATTTGTTTTTTTAAATTTATCATTTATAGAAAATACGCACCAAGAAGGGTTTATCTGAATTCATCCTGTAATTTCATTGGCTGGAGTAGAACTGTCTTTAGTCATGAGTTCCGCTTCGAACTGAAGTGCAGTGACCAACGAAGACGTAAATGGAGATGGCCTGTATAGCGATGGGATACGATCCTGTAGCCAGCCATATAGCCTGACAACCAGGTGTGATGGTCTGGGGTTCCATTAGATTTGGTTGTCATTCGCATCACTCTTACAGCACAGCTGTACGTGGATATTCTACACTCTGTTTTATTACCCTTCATGGCAAGCCATCCTAGGCTTACATTTCAGCAAGATAACGCCACCCGCACACGGCGAGAGTTTCTACTGCTTCTCTTCGTGCTTTCCAAACCCTACTTGGCCAGCAGCGTCACCGGATCTCTCAGCAATTGAGAACATATGAAGCGTTATGGGCATAGTCCTCCAACCAGCTCGGGATTTCCATGGTCTGTAGCGTCAGCTGGACAGAATTTGGCATTATATCCTACAGGAGGACATCGAACTACTCTGTCGGTCAGTTCCAAGTCGGCTTGCGTAAGTGCTAGAGTTGGAGCAACGTGTTATTGACTTGCTCAATTTGTGAAGCTCTTTCTCTTGAACAAATCACTCAATATTTCTAAAACTATAATCATTTGCTTGTCCGTACATGTAATTCATATCTACCGATATTCTTCCCGCTTGGATAATTCTTGTCTTCGAACGTATTTGGGGAATCTTCCAGAAATGATCAATTCAGAGAAATAAATAACTGCCAGTGATCAGGTTTGAACTGGCGAGCACAGCATGCCACACAGCGACGCTACTCATTTCGTTACACGCAATGCACTAGAGCTCACAAGAGTAACACAGACCCAGTTGAACAACAATTTATTGTTTTACTACTGTCATTTTTTCCGTCTTAGAGTGTATCTTATGTCTGGAATGTTGGTAGATTTTGGAGTATTCTGTGCCTGTATGAACAACTGCTTTTTGGAATATACGGTGTTTCTATAAGTAGGTGCAATTTGCATCCACATATTCAGTTCTGTCGGTAATAAACTTTTTTTTTCTGGATTAAGTGTTGAATATCACTGACGACACTGCCATCGGATTTGGACTGGATTACAGTTTAGACATGACAACATGTTAAAGAAATATTTTCTGTATCTTTTCATAGTACTGCTGACAAACATACTGTTGTTAAGTATTTTCATAAAGGTGGAGACAAATCGTAGGTAAACTGGCAGTATTTTTAAAAAAGTTAGAGGATATGATATGCAATAGTCTTCATAAACTCTCCAGGAAACAAAGTAAAAGACTGGTTGGATTTTAAAAAAGACCTACTGAACGAACTGTATTTACATTGAGAAATGATACATTAGATACAGTAAATCTGAAATTATCTGTGGAGGATGGTTTGTTATCTTTTTAAGAGTTTTGTTTGCTTGAATACTCTCAAGCAGCAATTTAAGTATTGTTGAATGGTTGATGCTATATCGGAGATATACGCAAAAGGGACTGGCAACGCCTCGGTCAGCTCTGTCACGCGTGCAGTCTACACGTCCCCTGCAAGTCTCTGCATCGCTCTCTCTCCACGTAGCAGTGCCGACCGGATACAAGGCTGCGGTACCAGCGCTTACAGAGGCCGCCACTTCCTAGCGACCTATTCGCGTCCCCAGAACACGTGACAAGAAAACAGTATCACCACTATTCCACAGCCGGCAGCTATAAAGGCTGACGCATGGACTACACGAGCCAGTTCTTCCGGCTTCGAGAGCCTCGCCTCATCTCATCGACCCGTGACGTTCTCAGAGCCTATGGTACGGACCAACGCCACTGTTCTGAGCTTTCATCGTTGCTTCCTCTGCCGATTTAGACTGTATTGAGGACAGACTTTACTGTTCCCACTTCCCTGTGCCTTTCTTCAACTTAATCAGGACCACATTCTCGGGACTTGGATTATTTTCCAGGGAGTGTATTTTCCTACGAAGCTCCTAGTGGTATTACTACATACTAGCAACAATTACACATCTCAGCAGCGGTGGTTCACTCGTGTCATCCGTGGCCCGTGGTGAATCACGGTTGCGTCATCGCCGGTGTTGCACATACGGCATTTTGTCATTCACGGTATACTGTAACCACGGCGGCTTAGCAATTTCGGAAATGTTTCCACCCTTGGACGTCAGATACAAACACCAAAGAAAAGTTTAGCATAATCTCGGTTCCGAGACTTCCGGAACCGATTCATAAAATTGCAGTAGAGATCAACATAAACATCATTTATGCCCTTTTTATTCCTCGTGAAAACCATACATTGCATGGTGTACCACCAGAGGTGGTAGTCCAGATTGCTGTACACACTGGTACCTCTAATACCCAGTTGCGCGTCCTCTTGCATTGATGCATGCATGTAGTCGTCGTGGCATACTATACATAAGTTAATCAAGGCACTGTTGATCCAGATTGTCCCACTCCTCATCGGTGATTCGGCGTAGATCCCTCAGACTGGTTCGTGGGTCATGTCGTCCATAAACAGCCCTTTACAATCTGTCCCAGGTACGTTCGATAGGATTCATGTCAGGATAGCATGCCGGCCACACTAGTCGAGCGATGTCGTTATTCTGAAGGAAGTCATTCACAAGATGTGCACAATGGGGATGCGAATTGTTGTCCATGAAGACGAAAGCCTCGGTAATATGCTGTCTGTATGGTTGCACTATCGGTCGCAGGATGGCATTCACGTATCGTACAGCCGTTACGGCTCCTTCCAGGTCCACTAGCGTGATACGTCGGCCCCGCATAATGCCACCCCAACGTCCCAGGGAACGTCCACCATGCTGCACTCGCTGAACAGTGTGTCTAAGGCGTTCAGCCTGACCTGGTTGCCACCAAACACACCTCCCACGATTGTATGGTTGAAGGCAAATGAGACATTCATCGGTGAAGACAACGTGAAGCCAATCCTGAGCTGTCCATTCGGTATGGGTCCATCTCTACCGTGCTGCATGGTGTCGTGGTTGCAGAACTGGACCTCGCCATGGACGTCGGGATGTGAAGTTGTGCATCACCTTGGTTCCTAGGGTCCCTGAACCGGTACATAAAATTGGAATAGAGGCCAACATAAATATCATTTCCGCCCTTTTCACTGCTCATGAAAACCACACATTTCAGGTTGTACCGCCATACAGCGAGACCTACAGGGGTCATGGTCCAGATTTCTGTACACACCGGTACCTCTAATATCCAGTAGCACGTCCTCTTTGATTGATGCATGCCTGTATTCGTCGTGGCATGCTATCCACAGGTTCATCAAGGCATTGTTAGGCCCTCCCGGTTAGCCGTGGAGTCTAACGCACGGCATTCCGGTTGGGAAGGATCGCCTGGTCCCCGGCACGAATCCGCCCGGCGGACCTGTGTCGACGCCCAGTGAGCCGGCCAGTCTGTGGATGGTTTTTAGGCGGTTTTCCATCTGCCTCTGTGAATGCGAGCTGGTTGCCCTTATTCCGCCTCAGCTACACTACGTCGGCAATTGCTGCGCAAAACAAGTTCTCCTCGTACGCTTACACCACCATTACTCTACCACGCAAACATAAGGGTTGCACTCATCTGGTGTGAGACGTTCTCTGGGGGCAGAGGGGGGGGGGGGGGGGCGGTCCACCGCGTGCCAAACCGCACAATACCCCTGAGAGAGTGGTTCGGTGTGGGGCGACGGAAGGGTGGAATGGACTGCGGTAGCCGTCGTGGGGTTGTGCACCACTGTGACTGCGGCGGGGACGGAGCCTCTCCGTTGCTTCTAGCCCTCGCTTAACATACAATACAATACAATATAAGGCACTGTTGGTCTGGATTGCCTCACTCCTCAACGGCGATTCAGCGTAGATCTCTCAGAGTGGTTGGTGGGTTAAGGTGTCCATAAAAAGCCCATTTCAGTCTCTCCATGTTCCATGGGGTTCATTTCTGGAAAACAAGCTGGTCACTCTAGTCGAGCGATGTCGTTATCCTGAAGGAAGTCATTCACAAGATGTGCATGAAGACGGATGCCTCGTCAATAAGCTGCCGATTGGTTGTACTATGTGTCCGAGGATGGCATACACGTATCGTACAGCCGTTACGGCCCCGTTCATGGCTACCAGCGGTGGCGTACGTCGGCCCCACGTAATGCCACCCCCAAGGCAGCAGGAACTTCCACCTCGGTGCACTCGCTGGACAGTGTGTCTAAGGAGTGCAGCCTGACCGGGTTGCCTCCAATCACGTCTTCGATGACTGTCTAGTTGAAGGCATATGTGAGACTTATCGGTGAAGTGATGCCAATCCTCAGCGGTTCATTCAGCATGCGGTTGGGCCCAGCTGTACCGCGTTGCATGATGTCATGGTTGCAAAGATGTATCTCTCCATGGACGTCTGGAGTGAAGTTGCGCATGATGCAGCCTATTGCGCACAGTTTGAGTCATAACATAACGTCCTGTGGCTGCACGTTATTCAACATGGTGGCGTTGCTGTCAGGGTGGCGTTGCTGCCAGGGTTCTTCTTAGCCATAATCCGTAGGTAGCGGTCATCCACTGCAGTAGTAGCCCTTGGGCGGCCTGAGCGACGCATGTCATCGACAGTTCCTGTCTCTCTGTATCTCGTCCATGTCCGAACAACATCGCTTTGGTTCACTCCGAGACGCCTGCCTTCCCTTGTTGAGAGCCCTTAATGGCACAAAGTAACATGCGGACGCGACCGAACCGTGGTATTGACAGTGTAGGCGTGGTTAAACTACTGAGAACACGAGCCGTGTACGTCCTTCCTTGTGAAATAACTGGAGCTGATCGGCTGTCGGACCCCATCCGTGTAATAGGCGCCGCTTATGCATGGTTGGGCGAGTTTAGTGATATCTCTGAACAGCCAAAGGGACTACGTCAGTGATACAATATCCATAATCAACGTTACCTTCAGGAGTTCTGGAACTGCAGGGATGCAAAACTTTGTTTTGATGTGTGTATATCGCTCTTTTACCAAACAGAAGACTGCAATGTTTTTCCGCGTCCCCACGACACACTGTATGTGATGTCACCTGCCATCTGTCAGTGGTCATTGCACTCTGAGCCGAACACTGGCGGTGGTCATATTAATGTTCAAAACTGGTTCTAATGGCTCTGAGCACTATGGGACTTAACTTCTGAAGTCATCAGTCCCCTAGAACTTAGAACTACTTAAACCTAACTAACCTAAGGACATCACACACATCCATGCCCGAGGCAGGATTCGAACCTGCGACCGTAGCGGTCGCGCGGTCCCAGACTGTAGCGCCTAGAACCACTCTGCCACCCCGGCCGGCCATATTAATGTGCTGAACCGTGTATGTTATGTACTCAATACAGGGTGTATCAAAAAGGTTTTTACAGCTACGAGAATTTCTGCAAACGTATTCATATGACGTTCACATTTAGTCTTGGTGTCATCCTGAAGGAAAACAGATCAGCTTCTGACTGTTTGGTAAGACGTTCATAATCTCCTAAACGTGCGCTTTCCAGTAAGTGAATGGGCCGAGGTGCGCCAATTGCATGGCCCCCATTTGCACTGGACTTGTCACTTCTCAACCTTTTCTTATTGGGAAATCATCAACGGTAGCTTGTTTTTTTCCCTTACCTGCTTCTCTACCAGAGCTAGAATGGGCCTCTCAATTGGATTCCCGACATACTGCATCGAGTTTTGCAAGAAATCGACTTCAGATCCGAAGTGTGCCACGTAATCAATGGAAGTCACTTTTAACCTTTTCAGGTATATCGTAAGAAACCTCATGTAGTTCGCTATAAAATGACACCAAAACCATGTCTGTAAATTAAATGAAAACATCAGTGTAAATTTTCATAGCCGTAAAGACTTTTTTGATACTCCCTACATTTCTCTTATATCTCCATACGACATAAAAATAGTCCTCACACAAAATTGAATACAAGAAATAGAAAGTCACATGTATTGGAACAGAGATGTATCACAGCTTCTACAAGGAAACCCCTCTGCCATGGATTATTAAAGTGTCTTACTGCAGGTACCTCCATAGTACACGTGATTACTTCTATAGGTGACTTAAAAGAGAATAATGTAGTTTACTTTCGTATTTCCATCGACTAATGAGTGTCTTTATCAAGTGTCCATATCAAGTTTCCATATATTTTTTTGGTACAACTCATAGGGATAGAGGGGATAGTATTTTCAGAAAATAGAGGTGTGTTACAAGACATACATCTGTGGTACACATAGTGTTGTGACAGCGTGAAACTACTTTCGTCCAGCCACAACTATGGTCTCTTTGATCGCTCAGAGAGGTGGCACATCACACCAGACCACATTAAATATTAGTTCCTTTTTTACATAAATGAATAAAACATTTACTTAATTTTGACACACTTCTTTGCCACAGGATCGCAGGATAACTTGATCGCTTGATGCACTGATTATCAAACCGTTGTCCTGAGCGATGTGGTCTCGTGGTAACGTGAGCAGCTGCGGAACGAGAGGTCCTTGGTTCAAATCTTCCATCGAATGAAAAGTTTAATTTTTTTATTTTCAGTTTATGTGACGAACTCCTATGTTTTCATCACTTTTTTGGGAGTGATTATCACATCCACAAGAAAACCTAAATCGGGCAAGGTAGAAGAATCTTTTTACCCATTCGCCAAGTGTACAAGTTAGGTGGGTCGACAACATATTCCTGTCATGTGACGCACATGCCGTTACCAGTGTCGTATAGAATATATCAGATGTGTTTTCCTGTGGAGGAATCGGTTGACCTATGACCTTGCTATCAAATGTTTTCGGTTCCCATTGGAGAGGCACGTCCTTTCGTCTACTAATAGCACGGTTTTGCGATGCTGTCGCAAAACACAGACACTAAACATATTACAGTGAACAGAGACGTCAATGAACGAACGGACAGATAATAACTATGCAAAAATAAAGAAAGTAAAATTCTCACCAGAGGGAAGACTTGAACGAAGGACCTCTCGATTTGCAGCTGCTCACGCTACCACAAGACCACAGCGCTCCCGGGCTCACATTGTCCATGATGTTGCCTATGTGGCCCATGGACTACTCAGTTTGTATATTTTGCTTATTTTTTCACCGTTCCACATAACTTCTTCCTGTTTTCTCAATTGATCTGTGTTCAGTTTATCAAGGCCTATCCACTGTGCCAACTTATAACTAAATCTGAGGGGGGGGTGATGTGGAGGTTCCCTAGTAAGATACGAAGATCAGCCACTTATTTAAACAGCATTCCAAATTTGTGTTAGTAAAACCGTTTCGTCTTCTGAAACGTCATTCAGAAACGTACCACATCGTTCTATTAGCGCAAACGTAACTTTATTAAAAATGTAAAACCAATTTGATTTTGATCTCCTGTACCAGCACACAATGCAGCTACCTGGCGTAACGTAACCTGTCGCACTGCTGAAGAAGACACGAAACAAATGGAAATAGCATGAAAATGCACGCAGGTTATTCATTGGAAGATCTTCAGCTGAAGGCTTATGTAAATATAATGTACGTTTGTATACTGTCAACTTCGGCCAGTGGAGGAGTTACCTTACCTACGTTACCTGGTCTTTATGCTAATACAGGAGAATTCAAGTCAGTTTTGTGTTACATTTTTACTAACGTCATGTTTACCTGAACTGAACACTGTGATACGTTTATGAATAGGCCTTGCGGAGAGAAAGCGGATTACTGAATTAGAAATATAGAGTGCTCTTTAAGAAAGATGCATTTCTGTTCATATCTTCGCAACGAACAAAATAGCAAGAAATGTGAACTGGTTAACGTCACCTTGGTAGCTAAACAACATTTGCTTGATAGTTTTTTCGTTTTTTGTTTTGATTCTGAACAAAAAGTTATTTGCGATGGTCAGCCTATTTAGCACTCGTTCCATATGGTTTCACTACTGCGTTTTCCGTTGCCAGTGCATCTCTGTTCTCAGAAACAGCGAACAACACAGATGTGCAACTATGTTAAAAACAATCCCAACAAAGAATGCCGTGAGTTAATACTAGTACGGATACAAATACATAGGCGCACATATTTTCAGAAACATCCAGAGCGTATTAATTTCTTAGAAATGTGGGGGAGTTCAAGACTGATTGAAAGAGTGTGCATATAAGTGGGGAAATTAGCTGCTAAGTAATCATGGAAATTCATCGTGAAAGCTTTCAGCTGCCTTTTATTTTAATAGAGTTACTAATTTCTGTCATATACCATTTTCAGACTTAGCTTAAATGAGGATACACAAAATGTTAGAGGTTCTACAATTTGACAAATTAGTTTCAGTCTGTAAACTTCCTACTTACAGGCGTAAATGGCAGGAATGTTATACCATTACGTCACTGATTACAAGATGTTGTTGCAGGCCAACAATTCTCAATAAAATTATCAGCAATATAGTAATCGTACAGAGCACTTTTCACCAGAATGCTTATTCACATCGAAAATCAATAACGAACTAACAGATTAAAATAAGCCAAGCAGTACATTGATGACATGCGAAGATAATGTCATGTTTAAGTTAAAAAGAGTACAGTATAAACTAACAAGTCAACTTTTAACCTAACAAAGTGCTACACTGTAGTACTTGGTTTGGATGTAAACAATTTACATCTGTTTGATCGATTGTAAGAGTAAGTGTACAACGTAAATAGAAACAAACAAAGACAAACTGGCGACAATTATTGGTAATTAAATGACAATAACTATGAAGTACATACAACTGAACTGAGTAATTAGAAAACTATTGTAACGTTAACCAGCAACACCAAAGAAGAGGAGCGGAACGGTTAAATCAGTTCTTTAAAGACCAATTTTTGATGATCCACTATAAGCATAGAAGAATATAATGAAACAGAAACGTAAAAGGGAAAGAGGATAGAAGAACTGAGGGGAGAGGAAGGGAGGAGGGGCGGTTGGAGAAGAGACGAAAAGAAACAAAGGGAGTCAAGGGAAAATAATGGTGAAGTATTGGCTTATACATTAATTACGTAGATAAATATATTACCTGCACACTGCAGGCAGGCGGGGGTAAGGGAGCTGATGGGGGGGGGGGGGGGGATACGGTTGTCAGAAACAGCAAACAAAGTTATTGACCGATTCACTGCATCTATTAAACAAAGCAAGTATAGAAATTGTAGGATGTGAGGTCCGCCACTTATGCAAAATACCGCAAAGAGGTAGGAAGCTAAGGGGGTGGACGGAGAGGAAAGGTAAGGAAGGACAGAAGGCAGCCAGGGAATAAGGTGGAAATATAAAGTAGAAAGAACCATACAAAGGAGAAGAAGAAACTGTCTTTCAAAGCACATGAAGACGTCCTAGAGCTTAAATAAGTATTTTAAAACCTTACATGGAATTTTTTTTTGCTTAAGAACTCTTATTCATAATGAAATAAATTCAGAAGAAAACTTCAATCTCCGAATATCTCCGTTATTTGAAAATGGAATATGCTATAACATTATTCACATATTAATATTTATTTATTTTAGAAGGTAACGTTATTTGCAGGGATCTATACATAAATTACGTATTGTATTTAAATTCTTATTCCAATATGGATTTATTTACCTACTTCATTTACATAGATTATATTCCTTAGTGAAATTTTTATTCCAATATGAAATACAATCTATGTAAAGTGTACTGTAAATAATGTTATAATGAAAGGGTACAGTACCGCCCGACATTGAAAATAGGTACAACATACTTCATTATTTTTGTCAGAACAAGACATTTTTTCTGTAAGACTAACTCAATTTCAATTAGTACAGCGAAGCCGGATATCAGTGTGGGAAAGAATGACAATTTATTTATTTAATTGATCATATGTGCACTCCCACAAAGTAAATCCCTACATCCAGTTTGGTGAGATCTGTGAAATGAATGAATGTATGGTCGTCTGCTAGCCGCAGATAGTGAATGTGAATATATGATCATCTTTGAGTCGATCCTTTGGCCACCTTTGGTGGGACCAAAGAGATGAAATTTACCTGAGCTTTGAGCGCCTGAAATGTGGCAGACCAATACGGTAGCAGGGTGCTCCCCCACTTCGACAGAGGTGTGAGAGAACCTGAACAACGGCCATGTTTCAGCACTCTGCCGCTGGATCTTGTGCTGTTAAGACCTGTTTTAGTTGTGCTCCGTAATGACAAAAGAGTGGAGACATGGTATGCATGTGGAATATTTAAGAGTAGTTTGAAATAATAATTTCTCTATTTCAGGGACTTTTGTGCGGAGAATTAAATTTCAGGCAGGTAATAGTAATGGGATTGTAGTAATCTTTGGAAGTGACCAACGGTCACAATGAAACCACGTGTAGCAATAAGTTGAAATACTTCCATGTGCTTAAGTTAAGCTGAATTACTAGCGTGTGTACAATAAGTTGAAATATTTAAGAAATAGCGTGTGTACCATAAGTTGAAATATTTAGGAAATGGCGTGTGCAGAACTTGAAATTAGAGACGAGTACTTCCACGTGGTGAGTACTGTGTGAGTCTCAAACTGTGTGTGAGACAAAAGGTAAAGAGAAGTACTCGTGCATGGTATCAGTTGAGGACTCGCGTGTGTGATGAATACGTTCTTAATATTACTTTGCGTGATATGATTCCGTGAGACGATAGATTCAAACTCTGAGAGAGAAGCAAGGTGAGTCGGCCGTCTATCCAGCAACGCCACTTGGCTTGCATTGCACGGGAAGACGTGCATGTATCTCCAGAGTTCATAGTAGGAAAGTAGAATTACGAAGTGGGGCAGTGTCGTGTGAAACAGGGATAAATATTAATTGAAGTGGGAAAGCTGAAAGTGATAGTGTGGTGACTATTTAGTGTTTTGTATTTCATATTGTAGTTTGATGTATGTCATATAATTTGGGTATGTGTGATTTGCATGGGAGACTAGCAAGGTAGTTTCAAAAGATTAGTGGGTTATGCTTGTTCCTTCTGTACTGCTCGGTCTGGAGGATAGTTTCGTGATGATGATTGTGAGAGTCGAAGTGTGAGAAATAATGAAAGATCCACCATCCTATCCAGAAAGTGCACTGTAGCGTTAAATAATTACGAGACCATAATATAGAGATTTACCAATGTAAAGCCATGCCCACTGGGCGGAATTTCTCATGTGTTATTGTTGTAGATTATAGAATTTGTGTGTATAGGTTAGAGAATTTATCGGAATAAATAAGATAGTGAAAAGAAAAAGATTGGTGGACTTTTCCTTCGAATTGTAGGTTGTCATAATGTCCCGAATTTATAATGTGTGCGCCATTCATATTCAGTGCGGTGGCCACGTGTTGACAAAAAGCCGTTAAATAAAAGACAAAAAGAAAATGTGGTATTGCCAGTGCGTAGTGTACAGTCAGTGTTCTGTAAATTACTGATAGTCAGATATGTGTTTCCGTTGCGTATTAATCATATAGGAGGATACCTCGTAACTTAAGTGTGAGTACTAGAGTTCATGTTACTCAATAAATAAGAATGAATCCACTCGCTTGGCAGACCACTCATCTTGCAGGCCTGACTGCTTGATGCCACAGTACGAGCAAGGCATGTGGGTGACTCTCAATAGTATAAACATAAATAAATATTTTCAGTGTAATAATGTTACACTGTATTCTCTCCTGAAATACAGAGTTGCTTTGTGGTCGAAGCTTTTTCCTTCTGTATGAATAAGAAGTACCTAAGGATATCCTGTGTGAGTAAGAAGTACCGAAGGATAAAAACGATTTTTATATAAGCTTGTAAAATACTTACGTATGCTATGCGCTATCGTCATGTATTTTGTTAGCGCAGTTTGCTCTTCTGATATGCACGTTTCTTCCTGCTTTATATTGCCACATTCTTCTCATGCTGGCTTCTGTGCTTTGTTCTAACCCCCCCCCCCCCCTCCTACATCTGCTAACCCCATTAGCTTTCTACCGTTCTTACTTTCTATTCATTCTTTGCTTTGTTTCATAGATACAGTGACCTTGTCAATAATTTTGTTTAAAGGTTGTGACACCCCAATGTTCCCTCCCCCCCCAGTGGCGTGCAGCTAATATAGATATATTTACTTAGGTAATTAACGTGCAGGTTAGTAGCTGACTGCTGGTTTCTCTTCTCTCCCTTTGTTGGTTTCCGTTTTTGTTCTCTGAAACCCAACTGCCGTGCCGCCACCCCCCCCCCCCCCCTCCAGTTCCTCTACCCTCTTTCTCTACTACCTTTTATTTATATTTACTTTGTGCAACGCTTATAGTCGATCATCATTAAAATTTCACTTTAAAGCATTGGTTTAACACCCTTACCCCTCCTCATACTTTGTTGGACTGGTCAAAATTAGAATATTTCTCTAAGCATTCAGTTCAGCTCAAAGTACTTAAAGTCATTATAAATTAATTACTAAACATT
Organism: Schistocerca serialis cubense; assembly: GCF_023864345.2. Taxonomy (NCBI): domain Eukaryota; kingdom Metazoa; phylum Arthropoda; class Insecta; order Orthoptera; family Acrididae; genus Schistocerca; species Schistocerca serialis. The sequence goes on from NC_064639.1 coordinate 153,199,763, forward strand.
TTTGTCTGTGTTACCTTCTTTGTTTCTATTTATGTTGTACATATGCTGTGCTGTTTCTATCTTTAATATTGCATTATCTGTGCCTGTTATCCATGTACTGATTTGACGTGTTTTTCCCCTTATGACTTGTGTTATTGACTTTCGATGTGGTGGTGATGATGGTGGTGGTGGTGGTAAGTTCCTATGGGGCCAAGCTGCTGAGGTCATCTGTCCCCAGGCTTACAAACTGCTTAATCTAACTTAAACTAACTAGGCTACAACAGCAACTTGTAATCGTTTATGTTATGGTGTAGCATTCTTGCCATTTATGCCGGTATGTAGGATGTTTATATCCTTATAATCTTGCACTATCTTCTCAAATTGTGAAACCTTGCATTTCCTCATTTAGGCTAAGCTTGAAAACGGTCTATAACCGAAACTAGTAGCATTGTGCAAAATAGAATACAGCTGAAGGTATTTCACCGTGAAGTTTGAGTGATGTATAGAGATTTCTGTTAGGCAGTGGTCTATTCTCCATTGAAGAAGTGTCTGCACAGAAACGTTTAACCGCACTGAAAAAGTTACTTCAGAGAAATTTAAAATTAACATCTTGTTTTCTAACTTTTCAAATGGCTCTGAGCACTATGGGACTTAACTTCTGAGGTCATCAGTCCCATATAACTAAGAACTACTTACACCTAACTAACCTAAGGACACCAGACACATCCATGCTCGAAGCAGGATTTGAACCTGCGACCGTAGCGGTCGCGCGGTTCCAGACTGTAGCGCCTAGAACCGCTCGGCCACGCCGGCCGGCTTTCTAACTGTATTAGGACTTTAATAAAATAATAACTGCTTTACCGCAGTTATTATGTCTCCTCAGAATTTTCATTTTGGCGGCTGGTAAAGCTTCACCATTTGCCTGATGGCTGGTCTGTTGGGAAGTGGACTGCATCGGCTCATGCTTCCAGCGCGGCAGGTACCTGCGACATGGCCACGACCAAATACACCGATATTGCGCGCCCTGCTCTCGACCGTCATTTCAGCGGACAGTGAAAGCTGTGGCGACATCTTAGCCACGTGACACGCTGAAGGGTTCCATCCCAATAACGCCCAGTAAGCCGAAGGGTGCGGGCGGGGATCCACTAGCACATGCTCAACGGTAGCTGCAGTATGACAGGATTTAACGGGAATTGTAAGTGAACTAAATAATGAAGTAAGGGAGGTCACAGGTGGTTAATTATAAAGTCAGCCAAGTAATCATGGTAATGATGTAATGGAGGTGAAATAGAGCAAAGAAGATACAAATATAATTATATGAAATGTATTTGCAATTGCGGCTAGAGACAGCCATCAGTTGTATAATGGGGCGACTACAATGAAAATTTGTGCCGGACCCGGATTTCCCACTTCACGGAGCGGTGGCCTTAACCGCTTTAGCTGTCGGTACACGACTTACGGCCAGACCCAATTTTCCATATGTCATTTCTGCGTCACAGCCTGTACTCGTACACACATTATGTAATTTACGTACAGAAGAGGACATTTTAACTGGAAGTCGCTGTCTGGTATCGGCGGATAAATACGATATTGCAATGCTTTTGTTGTTAAGAAGAACCACTGCGTCGTACTTTCGAACAAGACTGGCACCGCAGTATAGTAGGTATGTAAGTAGTAGGTGTTTAGCCACGGTTTATGGCTCGTTATGGTTGCCGCTAACAGCCATTAACGGCCGCGGAGTTTAGGAGACTTTGCGTGAATGAAATAACGTTAAAGATGAAAGAGTAAACAAACTGCCGATAGGAAAGGAAAAAGTAACAGCTTATCAGAGCATGCCAGTCCGGTGCAAGCCTGTTTTATGACCTTTCTGCAACATGCAAGTCAGTTTCGTGGCTCGTTCACTCAAGGAACGTTTAACTCGAAAATAGCGAGGTAAGGGCACTTATTTCATGGATACGCGAGGAAAAGGAAGGAAGGTACAGAGAACGCCAGTGACAGCACGAAGACACTGGGTGTCACGGATGTCTTTAGGGCCACAGCAGGCCACTGCCTTGTCATAATCTCTTGACGCAGATTTGGATAAAATAAAAATGGCTTTAAAATAGCTGGATGGTCGTGAAATAATAGTCACAGCATTTTTTATTACGCGTTTCGGGCTCTGCCCATCTTCAGATGACCTTGTGACAAATTTATTTTGTTACCATTTTGCAAAACTACACATGTGTGTAAATGGAGTCCCTATACTAAGCAAACATACAGCAACAAGACGCGTAAGACGTAATACATACCCTGTGATACAAAGTGAACATAAAGCTTTGACAAAGTTGTCAACGAACGTCGAAAACCACGTAAGTTTTCGAATTCCACACAGCAAAATGAGATTTCAACTACAAATGTGTGCTGCAAACAGCCGAGTGATGTGGTTGGTGGCGGTTCCCGCTGGAGAGAGGTAGTTGGCCCCAGGTGGCGTACGCCCTGTGTCGCTGCCGTCATGGCTGATACGTCTTTACAAATAGAAATAAGATTATCAGTTATAAAATTTATACAATTTTTCTTTAAACAGTAAATAATTTTTTGGGTCATGTCAACGATAGGCAGATTTGGCTATTGACAATTATGCCCGCATGTAACGCCCTCTATAACCATCACTGTCTTGTCTTCGGTCATCCTAAGTAATTTTTTATTTTTTTAACTTGTGTAAAAATACCTCTCGTACTATGTCACTCTTCGCTATGAATCAATGTTTTTTTTACTTACCTCGAAGATTGATTATTTTCCTCTCTTCTTACTTAGCCGATTCTATTCCCATCCAGCCTGCTGTATACCTCTTTGTGTCTCAGAAACGCAGTATGGCATATTTTACACAACAAGCAAAGGAAAAATTGCTCATCATTATATATCATATGATTGCCATTATTATCCTTTTCTATTTGTTTGGAGTTCATTAGAGCTATGTGATCGGAGCTTTTGAAGCTTTTCTGAGCTTTTGAAGTAGTATCGTTCTATGTAAGAGGTATTACATTTGTTTTTGAATAGAAAACTACTTCGTCGTCTTGCCAATGTACTGGGAATTCACATAGAAAATCTCGCAAATCATCGTTCTAGTTGGATGTGGCTTTACAAAATTCTAGCATCACGATAAAGCGTCTGTTGTCCAAGTTTAAATTTATACCAGGAGAAAATATTTAACTATAAGGAAAGCCACCGAGCGGGGTAGTTGGCACACTGGAATCGCATTCGCGAGGAAGACGGTTGAAACCCTTGTCCGGACATCCTGATTTACCTTTTCCGCGATTTCCCCAAATCGCTTAAGGCAAATACCGGGCTGGTTCCTTCGAAAGGGCAAGGTCGCTTTCATTCTCCATCATTCCCTAATCCGAGCTTGTGCTCCGACTCTAATGACTTCGTTGTCCAGGATACGTTAAGCTCTAATCTCCTCCATCACTAAGACTCGGTTGGAACACCTTACATACCAGAATCGGTATGCCAATGGTGCAAAATCGCCGCTATCATGGAGACAACTATCACACCGACGCAGCCAGTTTTAGACACCCGTTTGTTAAAACACGGTGTCGTGCTGCATGAAGAAGTCCTTAACTGCCCGCTGCACATCCGCAGCCGAGAGGAATCGTCGACCATTCGTGGCCTTTCTTAAGAGTCGGAAGACGTGATAATCGCATGGGGAGACATCAGGACTATAGGGCGGCTTCTTGTGTGTCTCCCGCTTGAGCTGGAAAAACTTGTGCGTTACAACATTTGCGATACGACGACGTTCGTTATCATGAAACAAGAGCACCACTTGTCACACCATCCCAAAATGGTGGTTTTCGATGAACATGCTGCTCCATAGACATTCTTCATTCTTCGATGGATGTCTGTCGGTATCTGTACTTCGGCAGCACTTGTCACACCATCCCAAAATGGTGGTTTTCGATGAACATGCTGCTCCATAGACATTCTTCATTCTTCGATGGATGTCTGTCGGTATCTGTACTTCGGCAGCAAAGAAAAGAATAACAGCACGTTGGTCCAGTATGGACGCATTTGGTAATAACGTCGCCATAGTTAGCGAATCCTCACTTAACCGCACGCACACCGGAAAGGCACGAATGGTAAGCCAAATAAATGTCGTGTGACTAGGGCTTCCCGTCGGGTTGCACGTTCGCCGGATGCAAGTCTTTCGATTTGACGCCACTACGGCGATTTGCGCGTCGGTGGGGATGACATGATGATGATTTGGACAACACCAAGTCCCAGTGCTGAATCGAACTGGGGCCCTTAGGATCAACAGTCTGTAGCGCTGACCGTTCAGCTACCGGGGCGGACAAATGCTAAGCTAATTGCTTGCCTTCATGTCCGTGCTTATATACCCGCATCGGAGTCGCTCTAAATTGCACATGCGCTGCATCCACGGCCACAAAAGTAACCTTTCTGATCGTCCTTCATAATAAAAGCAGAAAGTATTAAGCCTCTGTCAGTATATCTTCTAATAGCACTACAGGCTAGTAATATGCTGCAGTATTGACACATTTCATTTAATGTTTTAGGGAATATCAGTTTCCAGTGTGAAAATAATTTCTAGAACAAACAGACATGATTCTTCAGTATGGCGCAGCTCATGGTAACGGAAGAACTGCTCGTCGCCTTCAGCAAGATCGTTCTCCACAGCGTATGACTCCAGCGCATGTCCTTCTCGCCACAATTACACAACGGCTTCGAGAAAAGGGTTACCTTCATTGTCAGCAGTTGTGACTGTGGTGCTCCAAGGGGGACGCCAAACATTTGAAGTGGAAGGGCCCGTACTGCATAACACTGAAAAGAACTCGTCAACAAGTTTCAGATGTTTATAGCACAGAAACGGGACGTTTCTGGACATGGGTTCCTGTTCAAATGCACTCACACCCCTCCCCAAGTCCTAGAAATTTGTAACTGGAATTTTCGAACACCCCGCATATTAATGAAGGCAGTAATAACCTGAATTGAAAAAAAATAGAGGAACGGGGTAGAAACGGTATGAAAGACTAGGAAATACTAAAATACATGCCGTTAATAATGAAATACTTAATTTAGAAAACTAGCAAAGATGAAGAGATTAGAAATCAGTAAGCCTGTGGAAGATGAGGAAGTGCAGTAAGAACGATAAGGAAAAAGCGTATTTCAATTTGTTATGTGAATTCTGCTGCTCACTTCAACAAAGGTTCAAATATTTATAGACATGAGTGACTGCATTCCATAAATATTTGAACCTTTGTTGCAGTGAGCAACAGAGGTCACATAAGAAATTCAAACCGCAACGTAGGTGGAAACACAGCTTCCCAAAAACACTACTATTCAGAGTCAACTAACCGCCTGTGGGTAACACCAACACACAAACATGACAAATACTGGTGAACCCCTGCAGCACAGCAAAATTAAGTGGCACTGCCAGATGTAAAATAACCGACCAGCTGGCAACGAAGGAAGGCCGTATTGCACACCAAAGGCAAACGAACCCAATCAAATGCCTTTCACAGTGATCGATTGATGACCAATGGACCACTTACATGACAGTCTTAGCATGTTATAGCTACAGATGCTGCAGCTGGCCCAGGAGACTTCGCAGGGGCCTAGCCCAGCAGCACCCCTCCTCGAAATGACTGACACTATTTAGTCCTACGACGACCTATGAGAACGGTACCTAGCATTGTACGATACCAAAAATTAACAACCATCCTTCCCCTGCATGACATGTCGCAGGTGGCCAGAAAACCGCAACTGCTCTTACTTCCCGTCCGGACTATCGCAGAGGTTTTTTCTTTCCTTGGTGCTTGCGTTGGCACTGTTCTCCCTCTATCCCTGAAAACGCTACCCTTCGCTTTTCGTCCACTATCTCCTCGATACGATCGTGTTAGTGGGTAATCCTACCCAGACACACGGATAACACCACGGCATCACATCCCGTGAAGATGGTCACCACTTTAGTGTGGGCGTGGGGGGGGGGGGGGAGGGTGAAGCGGGGGCTCCACCCTTTGTAAGGGACTAGAAGGGGAAAAGTCACACGCTATGAACTGAAAAATCTGTAATTTGAACTTCATGCAATGCTTTCTATTTCGGATTATTTCTTTTACGAATTACACGTCCAAGATATTCCGTTCTGATATAGTCGTCAGCGTGTAAGTAACTCGTCAGCATGTAAGCAACAGCACAATGACAGATCATGGATTGCTGTCTCCGTAACGCCGTAGTTATGTGAAACTGAGCGCAAGTTTAGCAAAAGAGGTGTTCTAATTGCAGCTATATGGCTTACCTGTTTTAGCTGCAGGGTATAAAAGTGAAGTCTTAATATCAGGAAATGATTCAGCACCCCGTTCTGTATTTACTGGCCAAGTTTATATGCTCTGATATATGAAAACTTCGACTAAACTGAAAAATGCCATATTATCGCCTCGAGGGGCTGGTATAATACTTTACTTAACTACCAGTTTTAATGGTCTGACCGTCATCAGATGCATAAAAATGCACGTTAGGCGAAAATAAAATCTTCATCGTCTGATTTTAAAACCACGAATAATACCCTGTTACCATACACGAGTAGTACCTGAAATTACGTTGTCAGTCTGTTTTATGAACCTGATGATGGCAGACGACTAAAAGTGGTGGTGTAAATAAAATATTTTACCACGTCAAGGAGGTAATATGACATTTTTCAAATATATGTAAGAGCTGTGGATCACCACCTCTTGAAAATATAACTTTGGCTGAATTTTTTCTTTTTTAACCTGTTATATAACTGCGCAATCAGCGTGTATCCTACATCATCCCATACAGATCAGCATGTAAAATATAGTTATAAACTGAATGCAGAGGACGTGTTAAAAACATGGTGCAGGAAACTAAAAATTTAAACATTTCACTCTGAAACAGTTAAAGCTAGCAGAACTGATCATAGTTGACATATGGATAAGAACACCTGTTTACATGGTCACAAAGGAGAAATAATGTGTTGAGAAGTATAGTGATTAGATGCACTGTTGAGTATCATAGTGCAGTGTGGGCTGAAGTGAATTTTAAAATGTAGTCTCGCTCTATTACTTTGTGCCATTTTGCTAGCCTTTTGGAGCATGTCCGAAGATTAACTGTGCTGAAATGATACGGTAAATGAGAACAACTCCGGCCGAATACCGTTACGTGCTTTTCTTCTACTCTAAAAGTTGTACACCAGTAACTCCAATGAATCTGATGCAAGAGTGTTACGCATATGCACAAGTAGCTAGCTGTTGGGACAGCCTGCTAGTTGAACGGCGCCTGCAGCTGTGGGGGCCAGACAGTGTTTGCCTGGCGCGCGCTGCCTTGCGTCACTTACTTGCCGCCGGCGACATCCGCGTCAGGACGCCCCAGCGACGTTTCCACTGCAACAAAGGAGACATGACTAATGTTAGCAAACCGTAACAGACTCTTTCACATCAATCGTCTCACTCCTGCACCTATGTGGTAGTTCCAAGGTTAAATACACTACTGGCCATTAAAATTGCTACATCACGAAGATGACGTGCTACAGACGCGAAATTTAACCAACAGGAAGAAGATGCTGTGATATGCAAATGATTAGATTTTATGAGCATTCACATAACGTGCTAACATGAGGAAAGTTTCCAACCGATTTCTCATATACAAACAGCAGTTGACCGGCGTTGTCTGGTGGAACGTTGTTGTGATGCCTCATGTAAGGAGGAGAAATGCGTACCATCACGTGATGGTATGGGGTGCCATTGGTTACACGTCTCGGTCACCTCTTGTGTCGCATTGACGGTACTTTGAACAGTGGATGTTACATTTCAGATGTGTTACGACCCGTGGCTCTAGCCTTCATTCAATCTCTGCGAAACCCTACATTTCAGCAGGATAATGACCGACCGCATTCTGTCAGACTGACAGGGAACACTACACAGGAGTTGGGAAGTCATTCTGCACTCACCTTATTCACCTAACCTTGCGCCCCCAGATTTTCATCTTTTCCACTGTCAATCGAGCAACCTTCAAGGGACGCCCTTTCCGCATGAAAATGCGCTCCGGACATTCCGACGAGTGCTTCGCGTCAAAATCGCGTGATTATTACAATGGCGGGATTGAAAAGGTATCAGAGCGTTTGCTGACTTTTGTAAATAAGCATCAAACGAAAAAACTACAAAGAACGAAACTCGTCTAGTTTGAAGGGAGAAACCAGAAGGCGCTATGGTTGGCCCGCTAGATGGCGCTGCCATAGGTCAAACGGATATCAACTGCGTCTTTTTTTTTTGTCCGCAGCTCGTGGTCGTGCGGTAGCGTTCTCGCTTCCCACGCCCGGGTTCCCGGGTTCGATTCCCAGCGGGATCAGGGATTTTCTCTGCCTCGTGATGACTGGGTGTTGTGTGACGTCCCAGGTTAGTTAGGTTTAAGTAGTTCTAAGTTCTAGGGGACTGATGACCATAGATGTTAAGTCCCATAGTGCTCAGAGCCATTTGAACTATTTTTTGAACTGCGTTTTTTTTCAAAAGATAGGAATCCCCACTTTTTTATTACATATTCGTGCAGTACGTAAACAAATCCGAATGTTTTAGTTGGACCACTATTTCGCTTTGTGATAGATGGCTCTGTAATAGCCACAAACATATGGCTCATAATTTTAGACTAACAGTTGGAAACAGGTAGGTTTTTTAAATTAAAATGCAAAACGTAGGTACGTTTGAACATTTTATTTCGGTTGTCCGAAGCTGACTGCAGCTCCAACACCATGTCCGTTCGGAACTCGGAGACACGACGACCCAGCCACCCTGGCTCGGATCCATCCATGCAGAGGTAACTATTGCCCACTGGCCACGACATCTCTGCGCAAAGAAGGAACCGACCCATGTCCGGCAAGATGACCTAGTGGCAAGGCCCAGAAACGGTCAAAAGACCAAATACACGTCGCCCTATGAGACGACCAAACGAACGACCGACCAACGGTCATCCCGCTCCAGTCTCCTTCCGTCGGACAGTTCATGTGTGTCGCCAGCGGGCCGGCGAGCACTGGTTGTCCGCATCTCACTGGCGCTCTGTCCCGGACTTCACTGCTGCTGCATCCGGACCGAACTCCAGACACACAACGACCCGGAATTACTATCGGTCGCTCCAGATATGGTACGTCAGTGCACTTATCGATAAGCTCTACTGCTGCCAATCACGGCAGGTAAGGCAGGAAGTTAGTGACGCCCGTAAGCTGAATGAGAAAACGAGGCGGCAGTACCGTAAGAGAAGATGACAAACAATAAACTGCATGAACACGAGCCGCGCACGGGTCAAGTACTAAAAGAAATCGGATAAATTTTGGATGCACGATAAATCACACTAATCTAAAAGCTTTAAATTCAGCTAAATATGTATGGATTACAATTACGATTAACTGACAATGGAAAGCTCAAATAGATAACGTAGTGGGTAAAGCAAGCCAAACATTGCTATTTATTGGCGGAACACTTAGAAAGCGCAACAGGTCTACTGAAGAGACTGATTGCTCCTGGCCTGTCCACACTCTTCTGGAAGATAGCGTGTACGTTGAGGGATCCGCATCAGACGGAACTGACGGTGGGCATCGAAAAAAGTTCAAAGAAAAGCAGCTTGTCTTGGATTATCGCGAAACAGAGGAGTGAGTGCCATGGATATGATACACAAATTGGGATAAAAGAAGGCGTTTTTCGTTGCGGTGAGATCTTCTCGCGAAATTTCCATCACCAAATTTCTCCTGCGATTGCGAAAATATTTTATTGGCGACCACCTACATAGAAATGATCATCGTAATAAAATAAACCAGAGCTCACACGGAGAGATTCAAGTGTTCGTTTTCCCCGTGCGCCATTCCAAGGCGGAACAGCACAGGTATACTGATCAGCCAGAACATTGTGATCACTGAGCTACTGTTGACATAAGGCCATTCACGTAGTAGCAACGTACACAGCGAGGAAAGACTGCTAATCGGAGCACGGTGCTTGTAGTATCAGTAGCGTGCCGTCACTATGTGGAATAGGGAAGGCGCACGATCTATCTGAGTTTGATCGATGGTGGATTGTGATGGTCCGGACGTTCAGAACGTGCATTTCGGAAACTGCGCGACTTTTTGGGCGTTCGAGCAGTGCTGCGATGAGTGTCTTGAACACATGGTGAAACCTAGTCCAGACGTCGTGAGGTTGGGTGACCATACTTTCTTTAGATGTCTGACATCGTAGGCTGGACAGATTGATAAAACAGGACGGCGGCGAACTGCGGTGGAACCAACATCAGCATTTAATGCTGGGCCAAGTACAAGTGTGTCTGAACACACAGTGTACCCAACTTCCGCAGCCGACGACCCTTGCATATGCCAACGGTAACACCACGCCGTAGACTGAAGTGCGCCCGTGACCATCGGCACTTGACGATGGCGAAGCTTTGCATTGTCTCATGAATCACGATACCTCCTCCATCATGCCTACGGGAGACCGCGGATACGTAGTCTTCCAAAGAACAGCTCCTTGACACCTGTACTGCAAAAGAAGGTTCTTACTCATTGATCTGAAGATGACCACAGTAGTGGTCGAAACCGGCCTCCGTACTAAAGAAATTGTGATCAAGACTGTTTTCAAGAGTAAATATTTGTACTGCAGGAGATAGAAAAGCTGGCAGCGGCTCCATTACGCTCTGAGGAACAATCACGTGGGCATCCATGGGCCCAGTGGAGCTCTTGCAAGGCAACATGACAGCCAAGGAGTACCGCACACTGGTCATGTTTCCAGACAGCAGTGGCATTTTTCATCAAAATGTCACAAGGTCATAAGTATGACGGAGTAATTCGAGAAACTCAGTGGCCAGTTACAATTCACGTGCTGAACACCGAACTCGCCATATCAGAACCCGATCGAACACATCCAGGATGTGACAGAACGTGGCGTCAGAGCTCATCGCCCCCTTGCCCGGTATTTACGGGAATAAGGTCAATTGTGCGTGCAGATGTAATGCCAACTCCCTCCAGCGAAGTACCGAGGCCTCATTGTTTATTTTTCTCATGCAACGACGTATCGCCGCTTGAACATGGTTCGATCAATCTGCCAGACACTAACTGTGAATTGTAGAGTAATCAGGTAGACGTAGATGTAGATATAGATGAGTAACTAAAAAAATACCGCGACTGTTCTTTTCCTGAAGAGCAGATGCCATTGTTGTGGTCTTCAGTCCGAAGACCGTATTCATGTAGCTCTCCAGGGTAGCCTACACTGTGCACGCATTTTCGTTCCTAAATAATTACTACAATATCCGTCCATTTGGACCTTTATTCTTCAGTCACGCCTCGTCCTGCTTTTTAGTTTCTTTCCACCTTTCCCCCCTACCGCTCTTCTCTCCACCAACGAACTTACGATTCCTTGATGCCTTCGCATGTGTTCTATCAAGCGACACATTTGATGAAGATGAGCGACAAATTTCTTTCCTTCCCAGTTTCATTCAGTGCTTCTTCGTTAGTTGCGCGATCTGGTCAGCCACCAAATTAATCTAGAGCATTCTTTTGTAACAGCGCACTGAAGTCAGAAAGATGGTATGGCACCACTTGCCGGGAGACCCCGTTTGGTGTAGGGCGGAAGCCCGTGGAAGTCTCTGTTTGACGCCATGTCGACGAGTTGCGTGTCTTTCTAATGAAGATGAGATGAAATGATTAGGACAACAAATACACCTCGTCCCCGAGTGAAGTACATCTCCGACACAGTGGGAAGTCGAAATCGGAACAACGTGATCTATATCTCGTTCATCATAAGAATAATCGTGGACCCACCTCCCGCCGGATGTTCGAGTCCTCAGTTGGGCATGGGTGTGTGTGTTGTTCTTAGCATAAGTTAGTTTAAATAGTGTGTAAATCTAGGGACCGATGACATCAGCAGTTTGGTGACTTAGGAATTCACGCACACACAAACACATACACAGACACACACACACACACACACACACACACACACACACACACACACAGACTCACACACGCATAAGAATAAAACTGATGTAAACAAACGCAAACGTTATGAATGGTCACCAGCCTTAGCACGTATATACTGGTGTTTGTTATGCTCTTGAAAGTAGATCCTACTTACGTAATATATTTCGTATTACTCTGCCACTGAAAATGAAACATTAAGATTTTCTAATACATTAACTGCCATCCATAATTTAGCTATGTAGTTTTTATTTAAAAAATGGGGTACACCGTAGTCACTGCAAACGCTAGTTGTACTCTCTGATTGTCGTACTGGTGACAAGTACGGTGTAAATGGCTGATATTTCTTCTCGCTTCGTAGTGAAACACGCGGGAGGAACACTGCTGAAAACTGCGAGAAATAAATTTTTCTTAATGCTTGTCATACAATTACACAGAAAGTTGGCTTCGCAGTTTTCCGAGACACTGGATGTACCAAATACGAGACATTCATGAATATGAGCATCGAAGTCTATTAATCGAGTATTATGTGGGTCGCCGGTTCAAATCATGGCTGTGACCTATTTTTTCGGTGACTTCGGATAGTTAAATCACTTAAATGTGAAATTCATCAAATATTTGCTAATGAACACACACCAAGCCGTAATTTTTTATGTAAACTGCACGTTTTCTTGTTTCTAGTTCACAGCAAGCAAAATTCAAATTTTCATTGCAAATTATGGATATTTTATAAAAGATTGTTTACACAGATTTATTAAGTTAAGAAAACATTACATAACTGATTTTTTGAGTAAAAATGATAAAAATAAAATACTCTTTATTTGGACTATGTCCACTGTTTTATACCACAGATGTCGTCTCACACGTGCTAGAGTGGTAAGCGCCGTCGAAATATAGAAAACAAATTCCTCTTTTTCAAAAATTAATTTCTGAAAAAGGGAAATTTGTTTTCTATGTTTCTGTTTTGGCGGCTATTTATTTTTCTGCCAAGATAGCAAAACTTTTCTACTATATTTTGTGTCTTATTTCCTAATCTTATTCCCTCACCATCATGAATACTCTCCACTGATATTGTTTTACTTAATAACATTCCCAAGGCATTATTTATTCCGTTCAACAGCTATTCTGATTTCTTTGCTATCTACTGCAGAATTACAGTATCATCACCAAATATGAAAGCTTTATTTGTTGTACCCTTTCGAAATTTCTCCTTGGTTTCTTCTTTTTTTTTTATTTAAACGTCAATTTCCGTAGGATCAAAGGTCATGAAATGTGTCAGTACATGAAACTACAACATAAAACTAAAACAGATAAAAATAAAATGTTTATGAACCGAAAAAAAGTCAAGCCCTAAGAAAAGGCAATCAAGAATACGCCAAGAATCAGCTTAATTTTTCAAGGAACTCCTGGACAGAATATAAGGAGGGGCCCATGAGGAAACTCTTGAGTTTCAATTTGAAAGAGCGTGGATCACTGCTAAGATTTTTGAATTCTAGTGGTAGCTTATTGAAACTGGACGCAGCAGTATACTTCACATAGTTCTGCACAAGCGTTAAGGAAGTCCGATTAAGGAAGTCCGATTAAGGAAGTCCGATCCAAATGCAGGTTTTTTCTGTCGAGTATTAACTGAGTGAAAGCTGGTTAATCTTAGTAATAAGCTAATATTGTTGACAAGAAATGACAGTAAGAAATATATATATTGAGAGGCCAATGTCAAATTAACGAGACTTGTGAACTGGAGTCGACAAGAGTTCGTGAACTTACATCACTTATTGCCCGAACCGCCCATTTCTGAGCCAAAGATATCCTTCTAGAAGGAGAAGAATTACCCCAAAATATAATAAGCGAATAAAAATAAGCAACGTAGACTATTGTCGTGTCGAACGATCACTCACTTCCCATACCGTTCGAATAGTAAAAATGGCAGCATTAAGTCTTTGAACAAGATACTGAACGTGGGCTTTCCACGACAGTTTACTATCTATCTGAACACCTAGAAACTGTTCAGTTTCACTAATCGAATGTCCATCCTGTGAAAACAAAACGTCAGGTTTTGTCGAATTGTGTGTTAGAAACTGTAAAAACTGAGTCTTACTGTGATTTAGCGGTAGCTTATTTTCTACAGACCATGAACTTATGTCATGAACTCCTCCATTTGGAACCGAGCCAATGTTGCACGCAGTATCCTTCTCTACCTAGCTATTGTCATCAGCAAATAGAAGTATCTTAGAGTTACCAGTAATAGCGAGGGCATACCATTTATATAAATGAAGTACAGGGGTAGTCCCACCACTGATCACTGGGGCACCCCCTCGCCCCCCCCCCCCCCCTCTTCACCATACTCCACCCCGATCCCACATCACAGCCATTCTTAGTACTGTCAATAATGACCTTTAGCTGTCTGTTGTTAAAGTAATAGGTGAACCAGTTGTGAGCTAGTCCTCGTATTCCGTAATGGTCCATCTTCTGGAGCAATATTTTGTGATCAACACAATCAAACGCCTTAGTTAAATCAATCTTCCAGTTGTTATACGGCTCCTAAAGCCGAACTGTACATTTGATAGCAAATCGTGTGATATAAAGTGATCAGTTATCGTTACATACACAGCCTTTTCAATAACTTTAGCAAACAATGATGGCATAGAAATAGGTCTAAAATTGTCTACATTATCTCTTTCTCCCTTTTTATAAAGCGGCTTTACTAATGAGTTCTTTAATCGTTCAGGAAACTGCCCATTCCTAAAGGAAAAATTACAAATATCTCTAAATACAGGGCTACCATGTGCAGTACAGTACTTTAATATTCTGCTAGGCACTCCATCATATCCTTGAGAGTCCTTAGTCCTCAGTGATTTAATTATTGGCTCAATTTCCCCGTCTGTATCACACAGGAGTATTTCAGACATCAATTTCGGAAAGAAATTTGCCAAGAAAGCTGTATGATTCCCTGTAGAAACTAAATTTTTATTTAATTCACCACCAATGCTCAGAAAGTGATTGTTAAATAATGTACATGTATCTGATTTATTAGTAACAGAAATGATTTTCCTACGAACTGACTTTATATCGTCGACCGTGTGCTGCTGACCAGACACTACCTTCACAACTGACCATATGGTTTTAATTTTATCCTGTGAATTAGCTATTCTGTTTGCACACCAAATACTCTTTGCCTTCCTAATAACATATTAAGCACCTTACAGTACTGTTTGTAATGAGCTACTGCAGCTTGATTGTGACTACTTCTAACATTTTGATATAGTTCCCAGTTTGTCTACATGGTATTCTTATCTTACTAGTCAGCCACCTGGGGTGTCTTTTACTGCTAGCACCTCGTTTATAACGTTTATAATGGAAAGCAAGTTTCAAAGAGAATGAGAAATGTGTTAAGGAAAGCAATATAATTTTCACCTCTGTTATCGGCACTGTAAAAATTCTGCCACTCTTGTTACTTGACGAGACTTAAAAAACTCTGTGTTACTGTTGGATTAACTTTCCTACATAGTCTGTAATTATACGTGACATTTGTTTGAGTACAAATGTCCTTTAGTGTTACAATTTGTGCATCACGGTTTAAAAGGCCATTCACCCTTTTACTAACAGAATGACCACCTCGTAATGAAGAATGAATAAAAATATTGTCTATGGCTGTGCTACTGTTCCCCTGCAACCTAGTTGAAAACCACAGTCTGAATCCGATCATATGAATTTAAGAGATGTACCAATATCCTTTTTCTTGCACCGTCATATACAAAATTAATAATGAAGTCACCACATGTAACTGATGTCTGGTACTTCCCATAAAGTGAATCAAGAACCCTCTCTAGCTTGGGCAGAAATGCTTTGAAATCAGAGTTAGGAGCCCTATAAACAACAATCAGAAGTTTAGTTTCACTAAATTCAACTTCTGCTGCACAGCATTGAAATATCTGTTCAGGGCAGTGCCGTGATACGTCTATGGACTCAAATGGAATACTGATCATCACGTACATGGCCTCTCCTCCGCCGGCCGAAGTGGCCGTGTGGTTCTAAGCGCTGCAGTCTGGAACCGCGAGACCGCTACGGTCGCAGGTTCGAATCCTGCCTCGGGCATGGATGTGTGTGATGTCCTTAGGTTAGTTATGTTTAAGTAGTTCTAAGTTCTAGGGGACTGATGACCTTAGAAGTTAAGTCCCATAGTGCTCAGAGCCATTTGAACCAAGCCTCTCCTCCACTGCGCAAGGAACTCCTTGAAAAACAGCCAGATAATCTGGATCCTAGTAAAGGAAGCCTCTGAGTTAACAAATTACCTAAGTGGTTTTCTTATATACCAATAATTTCAGAGTCACCACCTGTAAGCAATTCACTAACTTTCTCTCTAATACCTCTTATATTTTGATAAAATATGCTAATTCCTTTTCTACTTGGAAACGCGACGTCCTCTGCAGGTGATCCATTATTTAGAGGGACTTCCTTTAAGCAGGTTTACCTTTCAGCTGACTTCAAATTAAAAAAGGTGCAGCTCCAACACCAACTACCAGTGGAATATTTCCTTGAGTGATCCCACCTTCCCCCACTACACTGTCTCCTATAGGTTTTGCCAGCGCCCCCCCCCCTTACCATATCTACTGAGGTGCAGGCCATTCCTAGTGAAACCTGATGTACTGATAGACTCAACTGGCACCACTGCAATGTGACCCATTTCCTCTGCTGTCAGTGCTTTTTCCAGCTCCTTGTTAACACGTTTAACAGCCGCATTAATAGGAGGCCGATCGTGACGATGGAACAGTAGTACGAGATGCACATTAGTCCCACCAGTCTGAGTGGCTGTCTTTACCACGTCACCACTTACATAATATTCCCCATCCCTGTCAAGACTACTCCCTGCTCTACATTACTCCCCTATGCTGTAGCTCACCTGAGCCAACCCTGCACTAGACTTCATAATGCTTGTGGCCTGGTACTCACTCCCCAACACTTCCTGCAACTGCTGGATCGCATCTTTACCGTGCGAAATATCTAGCAGCACAACCTTCTTCTTTCTGTTAGACTTCGCAACTGACCTAGGCCTCCTAACTGCTGAGGAATGCTGCATGTTCCCCACACCTACAGCTACAAGAGGCTCCACTCAACTCTGACAGTTGGTCAAATCTGTTGCATATACGCAAAGATTAACTGTCTGAATACCTCCTCCTCTTAGCTGCCTTCTTGACAACTGCCAGTTCCCATTCCCCAGCACCCTTCACCCTCCTCAACCTACCTAGTTCCTCCTTTGCGTGTTGTAACTGCACCTGAAGGGCACAGATCTTACTCTACTGCTCCTCTATCAACTTATTTCTTCTACAGAATCTGCATTTCCAGAAGAGGATCTCGCTAGAGTGAGCACTGGTTCCTCACTGCATTCCACCAATGAAACAAATCCCGCGCCGTAAACCTCTACTCACAAACCTACGACAGAGCCCACACTACTCACTCACGGTAAAATTTTACAGTTACCGAAAAAAATCCAAACGTCTACGTTACCTAAGTTCAGTTACACCAGCAGAACTATTTACAGAACTAACAACTACTTGTGTTAATACTACTAAACCACAAATAATGCCATACCACAAAATTCAAGCGTTCACTAGAACACTCAACGAAGTTAAAACACTGAATGAAAATTTCCTTTATCGCATACTCAGTGTACTGATTGAATAACGTCGGAAATAGGCCTCAAACCAGTTTCATCCCGTTCTCAACCAGAGCTTCCCTCTCACGTCCGGAAGTCTTGTTTCCTCCGTACACTTTTTAAATAACCCATCCGCCCCAATAATTTATTCCCATTGCCTTCAGAATACCAAATGGTGTATCCCAGTCAACGTTGTAAAAAGGTTTATCTAAATTTACAAGTGCTGTAAATATTTTTATGCTTTTCTTTAGTCTCTGCTAAGTCGCAGGCGTAGTAATGTCTTCAATGTTCCTACGTTTCTGCAGAACCCAGACTGATCTTCACTCAGGACAACTTCTACCGGTTTTTCTGTTTTTCTGTAAATAATGCGTCTCAGTCTTTTGCAACCATGATTGATTGTTCCATAAAATTCTTGCCTTAGACTAGGGTTATCCAACCCGTGGCCCAAAGCAAGAATGAATGCCGCCTATGAAGTGAACATCTGTCAAGCGATCGGAAATAACCAAAGAACGAAAAAAGCGTTTATATAAAGCTATGAAAATAAAATACTTTCAATTTGAAACTCCAACCACACTACGCTGTTCTCTCAGAGGTCCATTCCGTTCGTAGCATTCCTGCTCGTACTATATTTTCTTTATGACTCTGTAACTGAATCGTCGATAATTCCAGGCATCCCTCAGAAGTTTAATTGCTGAGTATGGTGATATTGTATATTTTACAGAAATAAGGTGGCTAAATCGAGGCTAGATATTTGTAACATCTAGCTTCTCGTAACATAGTTAATGAAGCCAAATCGTTAATGGTGCGAAAAGTGAAATTTTTGCCCGAACTTAACGATGGGCGGCAGATGTAGCATTTTTGTTAGGAATGGTTACTCATTTAGGATACTTAAAGGCAGGAACCTGCTAATCAGTACAATGTTTCTTGCAATGAACGCATTCGAAATGAAAACGATATCTAGGAACTCATAAGTAAATGCAAACTTTTTTTTTCACTTCAACGCGTCGGCGAAAGATATTTCTGAAGACTGGATGAAATATGCAGCCATACCTTCCGATACGATGCTAGAATATGAAAATCGTTTTCACGATTTCGAAAAGACAATCGAAATATTTGTATTTATGCAACACCGTTTACAAAGAACATAGATACGTTGTCAGAAGAGGTTTAAATGGAACGCGTGGAGTTTCAGTCTGACATCGATCTAAAAGATAAATTTAATCGAGTAGGCCTATCTTTGATGGACTTTTGTATGACAACTATCCCTTGCTGCACAGTCACGCTTGATATGTGTAATCTTTGTTTGGAAGCAAGTAAGTTTGTGAAAATTTATTTTCAAGAATGAATCCCACAAAAAGAACAAAATCAAAAACAAAGAACATTATGAAAACACCATGAGAATTGCAACCACTTCGATCTGACCTGATTGTGGTAAGTTAGTTTCCCAAGTTGGAAGTCAAATATCACACTAATACAGTGATTTGGGTAGCAACTTAGATATAAAATTATAAATGAAATGTCATGTATGATAGGTCGGATTAATTCTATCTTGCTTTTCTAGACTACATAATCATAAATTAATTTATTCTAAATTAGTTGAATGTGTTGACTGATAGGGGAGAGCCGGACGAAACGGCCATGGCGAACAAAGTGGCCACTGTGGTGGTGGTGGTGTGGTGGGGGGGGGGGGGGGCTACAAGGTGCTGGGAAATGCTGTAACTTGCTCTCGCTGGAAAGCCTAGTTACCCCATCAAATCTAACTTCTTTAGTGTGCCGCCCATCGGAGCCAAAGAATTTTTTGTGGTTTTTAGTTAGCCTTATGTGAGTTTTTGTACTTTCTGTAAGGAGGGAATGTGACTTTCATTTTAATGAAGTTATCTTGAAATTGTGATATCTTGACGCCATAATCCTACATTAGTTACTGAAATTTCGGTCTTGCTGTTGGAGGGTATACAACTTTTGCGTAATGGCGTCAATGCGGGAAAATGTGGCCATCTCGGCGGTGCCTTCTGGCCTCTTCCAGTATGAGGGAAAACGTAAAAACGGCGGCCGAAAGAAGGACTCCGCAAAGCTTCTTACTGCAAGTCCTTATAAGTGTCCTAGGAGCGGCAAATAAAGAAAGACAAGAAAAAAATGAAAAGAAGGGAAAAGGGAAAGTAAGCGACAAGAAGAAAGGCTGTAAAAAGAAAAATCAGACGTGCAGGAAACCCCACCTTACAAAATCCTTTTTGACGATACCGAAGAAGACAGAGTGCAAGTACGGCGAACCAAAATTTTGAAATACAAGGTCAGAAGAGGTGCGGATTTACCGCCAGTTGCGCTGCCTTTGGACAAATGAACTCTGTACTGGAGTTTCGGAACCCGACTTGACTTTTATTTATGAAAATTGTAAATAATTAGAATAATGTTTTACAATAAATTATATCAGTTCGCTGTTAAAACGGGTTTTTGTCCCCTATTCTGATGGTTAAAACTAAGTTGCCATTTTGCTACTTCGTGAAAATTGAATTGGTTAGCGAACATAATTCGACCCTGAGGTAATATATATGATATGTACTTCCATTATAATAGCTCATTTGTATTCGTTTATACCTATTGCCATTCAGCATACAAAATAAGAGTATCTTAGGATGACCAGCTCTCTCCTACCTATGACCATTACCTCCTTCTTTTTCCTTAGCGGTTATTGTTAGTGTTAAGTACATTACGTACGGCGCAGAAATATTAATCATCTTCCACTGTAGTTGTTCACCCCTGCCTTAGATCTTACGGCCAGCTTGTCTGTTACTGCGATATTGTACCGAGATCGGGATGCCACACCAAAGTTGCTATGTGAGCCGATACCACAGAGATTAACAACGTCTTCAACGACGTATGGGAGACGCTCCAAAAGACCATGCCACCCCTCTCATAATAAGAGTAGCAACGCCCTCAAGCTGAGTTCAATATAGTGTCAAGCTAGGAACATCCTTGCCCCACTTAAGAGACCTCAGCTACAACAGTCAACATCATTTAATCGGACAGTGACAGTTAAAGTTTCTGAAAAAATGGTTCAAATGGCTCTGAGCACTATGGGACAGTCAGGTCATCGGTCCCCTAGAACTTAGAACTACTTAAATCTAACTAACCTAAGGACATCACACACATCCATGCCCGAGGAAGGACTCGAACCTGCGACTGTAGCGGTCGAGCAGTTCCAGACTGTAGCGCCTAGAACCGCTCGGCCACCCCGCCGGCTAAAGTTTCTGATGAAAGGCCTTCATAAATGTTATATTTTGTACTGAAAGATGATGATGATGATGATGATGATGTTTGGTTTGTGGGGCGCTCAACTGCGGGGTTATCAGCGCCCGTACAAATTCCCAACCGTTGCTCAGTCCAGTCCCGCGACTTTCAAGAATGACGATGGAATGACGAGGGCAACACAAACACCCGGTCGAGGCAGGTGAAAATCCCTGACCCCGCCGGGAATCGAACTCGGGATTGTACTGCAAGAGAACAGGTTGTTAATTAGTGCATCAAGTGATGCTTTGATAGTCTGTGATAGTCGTAAATTATCCGGTACTCCTGTGGCAAAAAAGTGTTCCAAAGGTAAGTAACTTTTTTTATTTACTTATGTAATAAAGTGAACTAATGTTTCTTGTGTGTCAGTATGATGATCCTTCTCCCAGATCGATCAATGAATCCCACAGGTGTGGCCGGAGGAAAGTAGTTTCGCCTTTTCACAACAGTTACCATCAAACCTCCTCAGTTCATTACTCGCGCGGAGTCGTAGCAGGTGGAGGAAAACAGAGCTGAGGGCCAATTTGAGGTGCGCCCCCCCCCTTCCTAATCTCCGCCAGCGGCACTCGTCGGCCGCGGGTGGCGCCCGCACGCCCCTATGTGTGTCCGCAGCTGGCCGCCGAGTGGCAATTAATCAGCACTCGCGGAAGCCGCCGTCCGACACACGGCCGGCCGCAGCCTTCCTCCGCCGAGTGGCTGTCGGCGACCCCGGCGTCACGGTCCGACCCGCCCCGTACCGTGGCGTATCGTATCATATCG
This sequence comes from Schistocerca serialis cubense, assembly GCF_023864345.2. Taxonomy (NCBI): domain Eukaryota; kingdom Metazoa; phylum Arthropoda; class Insecta; order Orthoptera; family Acrididae; genus Schistocerca; species Schistocerca serialis. The sequence goes on from NC_064639.1 coordinate 153,221,383, forward strand.
TATCGCCCCCACTGCCACTGCCTCCACCGCAGCCGCTAATGAAATGACTAACGAGCTGCCAGCGCGGCTCCATTAATTAACCTTTGTCGGCGTCGCGCGGCGCGGCGCCCAGATCTGCCGCCGGTGCTGCCGCCACCGGCCGCTCCGCGCAACACGTCTCGCCCCGCCCTGTCCCCTCCGGTAATTGAGTCGCGGCGTCTCGGCCTGCTAGAGACGTCGGTCGTCTTTCCGGCGCAGAGAACAACACGCTGACTCGCGCTGATGAACCGACGACCCAGAACAATTCGTGCTGGCTAGGGTAGGAGTTGGGGCAGCGGCGCTAACAATCAGGGGGAAAGTCGCCACTTCGATTCCTACTATTGTTCCGATTACTTTTTTGGCATCACTTTATGACACGTAGCAACTGTATCTTAAATGAAAGACGGACAATTAATCGTAATACATTGACAAAAGAAACATCGCAAAATCAAATGTACATTAATGAAATTTCAGGAATACATTTGTCTGCATAACAATTTAAGCAATTAACATTGCAAGATTGTAGGTTGTAAAATTTTAAATTTTCCCGGCTGATAAAGGTTGCAGTTTTGTTACCTCGCCGGTTGTATTTGGAGAAGATGTATAGTCTACTTAGTGAAACTACGCATCGGAGAATTGATCAAGATCCAACAACACGTGTGCAACGGAAGACGTGAGCACTTTTGAACTCTTCCTCGTTAACTCCAGAGACTATTAAGCGGTTAAGACCACATGACAGCGTACCACCGAGAATGTATGGTCTTCCTAAAGTGCATAAAGCAGGTCTGCCTTTACGGCCTATAGTGAGTAATACTGAAGCAGCGACATACGATTTAGCCAGACATCTAGCTTCTTTGTTGAGATCATTTGTTGGCAAATGTTCACACCGTATACGGAACTCTGATGATTTTATTAACAGACTGGGATCTCTCCACTTAAGTAGTTAGGATCTTCTAGTGAGTTTTGATGTAGTTTCCCTTTTCACAAAAGTACCTCTTGTGGATTCCTTGATTCTAATTGGTCAACAGTTTGAATCGGACATTGCTGCTTTGTTCCGTCATACTCTTTCCCCAACTTATTTTATGTTTAACCAGGAATATTATGAACAGTCTGACGGTGTCGCCTTGGGGAGCCCTCTGTCTCCTCTGGTGGCTATCCTCTTTATGGAGGATTTTGAGGAGAGAGCCCTTGAATCAGCGGTCTGTAAACCAAAGGTTTTTTGGAGATACGACGATGACGCTTTCATAGTGTGACCCCACGGAGAAGAAAAGTTAATGGAGTTTTTTCACCATCTTAACTCCATCCATGAGAATATTCGATTTACTATGGAACAAGAGAAAAATGGCTGCCTTCCATTCCTGGATGTTTTGGTTAAACGGAAGAATGGTTCAAATGGCTCTGAGCACTATGGGACTCAACTGCTGTGGTCATCAGTCCCCTAGAACTTAGAACTACTTAACCTAACTAACCTAAGGACATCACACACACCCATGCCCGAGGCAGGATTCGAACCTGCGACCGTAGCAACAGCGCGGCTCCGGACTGGAGCACCTAGAACCGCACGGCCACCGCGGCCGGCTAAACGGAAGAGTGACGGCACTGTGGGACATTCTGTCTGTCGCAAGCCCACTCACATTGATTTATATTTACATTCTTCAAGTTGCCATCATCCATCCCAGACCATGAGTGTACTTAAAACCCTTGTACACAGGGCACACATAGTGTCGGATGCAGAGAATTTGCCTATGGAACTGGCACATTTGAGGACGGTGTTCAGAGACAATGGGTACTCGACCCGGCAAATTAACAGGGCCTTCTCAACTAGAGCTAGGAACCGGGAAGTGGATAAAGAGGAGGACGCGCTAGCCAAGTCCCTAGCTTTTCTTCCCTTTGTCGGAAATATCTCCTTCTAGATAGCAAGGATTCTTAATCGTTTTAATGTGAAAGTGATTTTTCGTCCGCCTTCTAAGATTTCGGATTTCCTGGGATCGGTGAAGTATGATTTGTAACTTCGGAAGGCGGGAATTTACAAAATACCGTGTCAATGTGGTATGGCCTAAATAGGACAGACAACGCGTACAGTGGAAGAGCGTTGTACAGAACATCAGCGTTGTACAGAACATCAGCGTTGCACTCACCTACTGCAACCCATTAAGTCTGCAGTTGCGGAACATTGTATTTCTAACGGACATTCAATGGAGTACGACAAAACTTCGATTTTGGCCACTGCAAAAACTTTTTGGGACTCCATTATCAAAGAATCAGTTGAAATACGCATTGCGGGAAATCTAATGAACCGTGACAGTGGTTACCAATTGAATAACGCATGGAATTCCGTCATCTCCGAAATTTGCTCTAGGCGAAGACGCCAGAAGACTTCGATAGCTGCGGCCAGCGAGAATACCGACGGCAGCTGAGTACTGCAGTTCCACCAGCGAGGGCGCTGCCGCCGGTCGGTGTGGCCCTTCTGTCTCCGCAATTGCAACGCATGCGCGGCAGTAGTATCAGCGCACTATATAAGCTGGAGCGGACAACGTCTTCGTTAGTCCTTGTTCGGCTCACCTGAAGATGGCTGGCGGTTGTCCAATGAAGTTTACGACGACCGGCTGCAAGCCCGAAATCTTTTTGACCAGATTGTAGGTTAATGTAACGCGAGATAAGCCATTACAAAAGTGAAACATTGATGTGTTAGTAACCAGTGTAACAACCAGAATGTTGAATGCAGGCATGCAAACGTGCATTGATTGTGTCGTACACCAGCTGGATGCCAGTATGTGGTATGGAGTTCCAAGCCTGTTCCTATTGGTCACACAATACAGCGGTGGTTAATGATGGTCGTGGATGACGCTGGAGTTGACGTTCGATGGTGTCCCACACGTGCTCGATTGGAGACAGATCTGCTGATGAAGCAGGTCAAAGCCACATATCGACACATCGCAGGGCATGTTGGCTTACAACAACGGTATATGGACGAGCGTTATCCTGTTGGAAAGTACCCTCTGGAATCTTGTTCATGAATGGCAGCAGAACAGGTTGAATCACCAGACTGACGTACAAATTTGCAGTCAGGTTACGTGGGATAACCACGAGAGCGCTCCTGCTGTCATAAGAAATCGCACCCCACACCGTAACTCAAGGTGCAGGTCCAGTGTGCCTAGCACATAGGCTGCTGGCTCTCAACTGGGCTCCTCCTTACCAACACACAGCCATCACTGGCACCAAGGCTAAACCAGGTTTCATGAGAAAACACAACAGACCGGCACCTTGCCCTCCGGAGAGCTCTCGCCTGATACTGCTGAAGTCGCAAATGGGGTCAATGTAATGCACGCTAAGGGCGTCCGGCTCGAAGTTGCCCGTGGACTAACCGATTTGTAACAGTTCGTTGTGTCACTGTGGTGGCAACTACTGCTCATACTGCTGCTGCAGATGCAGTTGGAGGTGCCAGAGCCGTACACCTGACACTAGGGTCTTCCCCGTCGACAGTTCCACATGGCAGTCCGGAGCACTCGCTGAGGTGTTGATAATGGCGTCTTTGTCGCCTTAAAGGTATTCCTGACTAGTATCAACTCACCACGTCCCATCTCAAAGGTAAGTAACTCTTTGAGGCGGTAGCGCCGTATACCGATCCTGCCTAGGAGGTGCTTAAGTGGGAGATGTGTCTCAGAGCTGGATAGTGACAGATGGTGATGCGAGACTGGACGCGCACGTAGTTTATATATCAGCCGATAGAGGACAATTGTGCCCCTAGAGTGCACTAAAGTAATAGAATTTTTTTCATAAACTGTCCTAGTATTTTCATAAATTGTTATTATGTCTTTTTGTGTATGTAAAATGTTATAAATGTGTTTTAGCAGTATAAATGATGCGTGAGTGTGGTTTAAGGTTAATATGAAGATAATTGTTTAACGAGTTATGTAGTAGGATTTAGTGTGGGAACATTTCGAAGAAGTATGGATGTGGACAAAGGGGATTTTTGTAGAATAGATTTGTAAAGTAAGTTTATGGTGAAGGGAAAGTTTAAGTGAATTTTGTGACGAGAAAGACATATATTCCGCTTGACGTATTGAGAGGGTCGGCTGCTAAAAACTGTGACTGCATTTGTCCTCATTATTTCTGTGTGTGGCAGCAGTGTCACAGTTATTAAATTATTATACGTCGTATTGGAAATACGAAATGATAAAAGAAAACAAAAGTTGATTTAAGAAGAGCGATAAAAGCGAATAAGATAGAGTAGTACCTACGCTACCCAAGGAGGAGGCCCTGGAATTTGACTTCGAGCCCGACATCATTGTACAGTGTCTCCCAAGATTAGTCAGTAATGTGTGTTGATATGACAGTCTACTTAACCCCAGGTTAGTGTTTTACAGGTTTACTGTGGCGCCTGGTACAATACTGGGTATAATTTCTACATCACTACTGATACGTATTATGTATGTATATATGTACGTTGAGCCTTTTCATTTATTTTATCATATGTTTTAAAAAAAATCTATGTTATTATAGTAATGGTGAAACGTGGCATCTGCTACAATAGCCAGCCACGATTGTATGACAATAAATATCTCTGTGGCTTGATTTATGTTTAATATTCCTATATTCTTCTTCGTCTGTTATGTCCTCTGTGCCGGTGCTGGATGAGTCCACAGTATTGCAGTCTTCATCTCACCCAGTCGTCTGTTTGACGTCTTCTTTGATGCCTGTAACGTCTCATTTGCTTTCTAGATGGTATGTTCTGTCTTTGAGATATCGACAAAAAATGGCTCTGAGCACTATGCGACTTAACTTCTGAGGTCATCAGTCGCCTAGAACTTAGAACTAATTAAACCCAACTAACCTAAGGACATCACACACATCCATGCCCGAGGCTGGATTCGAACCTGCGACCGTAGCGAGATATCGACAGTTAGTTCATGTAGTTGTTCTCATTTGTGTGGGTACCTGAGGGTTTGCTGTAGCGCTTCTGTTGCGATTTCCGTTATGCTTCGCCGTGGTCGTGAGTAGCACTCACAGTACAGCACGATGCGTTCAGGGATCCATGTTCACCGCTTTGGGCTTCCCGCGCACGGGTTCCCGGGTTCGATTCCCGGCGGGGTCAGGGATTTTATCTGCCTCGTGATGACTGGGTGTTGTGTGATGTCATTAGGTTAGTTAGGTTTAAGTAGTTCTAAGTTCTAGGGGACTGATGACCATAGATGTTAAGTCCCATAGTGCTCAGAGCCATTTGAACCATTTCACCGCTTTGGCAATCGCCGTCCACAGAAAGTGAGAAATGCTTTCGTTTGCTGGACGTGAAATATATCACAGCCGGGATTGGCATGATTCAGCCGTAACTGTTCGCTGATGTTAGCGAAAAAGTTGCACACCCTACATACTTCGTCACTTTGCTCTCACTCATGATGGCAAATATTGCGTTGACGTTTACGTCCGATGTCATCCGCTGTTATTTCCCTTATCTTATCATCTCCGCCCCTCTTAAGGCAGTATCATAAGGCACGATATCTGATCGCTATGTCGATCAGGTAGACATCCAGCGCCACTCATAGCACCTCTGTTGAAGTAGTGCGGCATGACTCCTGCAGCTTTAGAAGTGCACTCGTTCGTCCATACCTCGCTCCTGTCCTGTTAGTCACTAGAGCAACTCTGTGTGTCCACACACTCGCTGTGAAGCAATATATATCCAGTAAAAACACCAAGATATATTTTATTACACAGTATGATTCAAAAATAGAAGGCATATTGTCAAATATTTAATATCCACTGCATGTTATCGGTAGCTGTGCTTGCATATTAGTAGTTTTGTTGTGATGAGTGTTGGTGACTAAGTAAGGTACTGTTTGTGCAATAACATTAGCTGCCTTCATGTGTCTGCCTGTTTAGGTGAGCATAGCTCGTGCTGTGCTCCCCATAGTCCACCTCCTCGCCCCCTCCCTCCTAAGTTGTCCCAAAGCACAATTCGTCGGCATGTGCGGCGTCGCTGTCCAGCGATGTGTAGAGTGGGGCATTGGCAGGAGCGCGCATCTATGCATCGTCCTACTGATATAGCTACAATGTATACAACATATACGTCAGGCAACAAATAGTGAGTACATGTGCATTAAGCACAGTGAAGCACTGTATTCGTTACTTTGAATTGTAACAAGTAGCAAACTGATACTTGCTACTTGTAAATAATAGTATTTTAGCAAATATGATCATGATCAAAAGTCAAAGAGTAAACCGCTTTCTCAAATAGTAAATGTTTTCCCTAATACCCGTAATATTCTTCAAATCAATACGTACCTTGTATTACACACTTTCTAAAGTAGCCTACGTTCTTCCTCCTTTTTAAGTATATCCCTACTACCAAATTTCAGCGAAACAGGTTCAGCGGGTTAGTCGCGAAACCGTAACAGACAGAGCTACTTTCGTGTTTACAATATTAGCGTGGATAAGACTCTGAATTATGATGTATTTTTTCTGAGCCTGTGCAGTGCCCCAAGCTATGCTCCAGATATTTATGGAACCTTCTTAGAAATTAGTGTGGTAGTTTTGGAGATTAGTGTGTTCAGAGAAACAGAAAGATACGAAGACTATAAATAAAAATTTATATCAAGATATCTTCTTTTGTGGCCGGATTTTGATGAACTACAGCCTACACTCTACCCCAAACAGTGCTCAAGTTCCCTGCGGAAACCCCATCATGAATATTCGTCTTGCAGTTCTGGCTATGGGTGCTCAAACAGACACGACAGTTTTTCAGATTTATTATTGGAGTACGTATGCAGACAACAAAAAAATTCCATTACAACATATGTCCAGTAACGCGTTGTTTCCAGACTATGACCTTCAAAACAGTGTTGTACACAGGAACGTATTTCTTCCCGCAGGTATTTGCCATGAAAGAAATCTGTTCAGAACATCCATCTCCTGGTTGAACACAGGTCTGACATCGATGTCCAATGATGCTGCGAACACGATTGCAAATTTTAGGAAAATAGCATATCTATTGCTAACCTTGGACAATTCAGTACCATGGTTTGTTGGCAGCCACCGGAGAAGATTACACCCAAGATTTTGAATGGTCCCACAAATACAAATTGATAGGTGTCAAATCAGATGAGCGTGGAAGCCAAGGTATCGGGCTACCTTTATACCTATCCATTGACTGGGAAACATTGGATCCAAGTACGGGTAGGCAGTACGGCTGAAATGTGCAGGAGCGCCATCATGCAGGAAGTGAGCTCGTTAACGAAAGAACAGTGGTGTGTCGTCTGGAACTCGAGATCTGATGTCTTCCATGAAGCTTGCGTACGCTCGCTGTGTAAGTCTGTTTACAAGTATGTGCGATCCAACTAACCTGTCACCAAAGATACAAATCCACATGCTGAGGGGAGACCGCACTAGGTCAAGAGATGGAATGACAAGGAGCGGAATATACTAAGTGTGGAAGTTTCTAATGCCACCTCGTGGGAACTGTGCTTCATCTGTGTATAATACTCGAACGCAGCAAAATTCGAACCTGTAGCACTCTGCAGCAAGGATCACTGGCAGAACTTAACCAACGTTGGGTAATCAGTTGGTGACAGAGCCTGTACACATTGCAGGTGGGGAGGATACGACTCTTCCTCTTGCAACAATTGTCGCACTGCCGCACTAGAAATATTCACTTGCAACGCTAGACTTCGTATGCTGACTGAAGGAGTCATGTGAAGAAAATACAGAGTGGATCTGGTCGTAGCAGGAGATGTAAACTTCCATTGAGGCCCCGGACGCCATTTAGGTGTTGTTCCGTATACACATCTTCACTGCGGATGCCTCTCCTGGTACAGACGTTAAGCCAGCACCCCACTGCCACCTCGCGATTTGCGTGTATATCGAACACCAAAAACAACACTCACTGTACCGTTACCACGAACTGCCTGTTCTGTTGACATTTTTTATCACAGCAATTTCCTGCGGGAAGAAAAATGTTCCATTATTTTGAGAGCCATAATTCGGAAACCGAATATTTCCGGACACATTGTAACGTTGTCATTTTCCTCTGAAATTGTCCACTATTTTAGAGGATGATATGCAAATTCTCCTGATCAACTAGCCGTTCAGTGTAAGCTTAGGCTTCCGTGGCCATCATCACAGTCAATAAAATCCTTCTGGTTATATGACCGCCAAGTCAACTGTCAATGCGCAAAACTTTTCGACGTTTCGGCCACTACTGCAAATGGCCAAAACATCAGAGAATTTCACACACTGACAATATGATCAGTCATTGAATCAGTCGTTCAGTTATAATGCTCTGTAATTGCAGACCTTGGTTAGAATCACCAGTGGCTGTCTTCACTTCGCTGTTTTGTTTCTTTATTTTTGCTCTGTAGTACGACGAAAGTTTCTAAGAGTCTAAAGGTTACAAATTGACAGCGTGAAATAAGAGCGTTTCTCAGATGGTCATCAGAAAAAGTTTGAGCCCCAACCAGTGTCGCAGCTGCGTATGGCCCGATCCCCATTCCTGCCTATTCTCGTCCCTCCGGCTCACTTTCTTCTCTCCAAACGAACATCGTCTTTTAGCAAGATAAGAGATCTCTCGGAAGGCATGCCTTCCCAGAAGCCTCCGAATAACGTTAGTTTAAACGTTCGGATCCCAACTTCCTGACTGGCTCATTCTGTTAATTTCTAGAGAATACATGCTTTTTCGCTCCATCTACGTGCAGAACACCGGATAGACGCTTTCCAGAATAGTGCCATTGTGTCGGAGAAATTTTCTGCCTTCCTCCACACCTCAGAGCACTATTCGTTCACCATAGCTAAAAGAGTATGAGGTTGGTTAAAATCGTCCCTTCAGTTATACTGGAGAGCGCATGCAGTCTTTGCCGTTATTGGCCAGCGGGTTCCTGGTCCGGTGAAAAGCATTAGAGGGAAGCGATTTCGCTATAGGTCTTTGTAGAGAGGAGACTTCTCTCTGGGTTTTTGCAGAGTAAAGACACAGTAGATGTGTCTGATGAGATGAACCTTGCTGCCACTAGAAGGATGTCCGAACTTGAGCATTCAGTACAAAGAGACGGCTGAGTCTGACACTCCAGTCGCTTCTGCCACCGTCCGATTTATTCGCACGCTGCGCTCCTGGTAATATGAGTGTCAATTGCTCATACGGTCGCCATTTGGACGTAAATTTAACTCATTCTCTCCAGGAGCCATGTGCGAGATGTTTAAGTCACGCACGGCATTTTGTCACTGTCACGGGGTTCACCTCTATCTTTCTGAGTAATTACTGGCCGTGTCCACGAATTATAGACGTAACTGTGTTTTATGCTCTCCGTGCACATGTGAAAAGGTTATGCCTTAGTGTTACGATCCCTTGCCCGTTTATCAGTGCTTCTCTTAATGTATCGGTGGGTAAATTTCATACTTAAAGACATTTTGTTTCCATTTATAGCTCCTCCCATGGATTATACATGTGGGTGGCGTGGTGCTATTAATTATTTTGGGGAGGCTCATGACGTTCAGAGCTGTGCTTCCTGAACACAAGTACATTCATTTCTGTGCTGTTAATGGGTCATTCTCTGCCCCGATCTGTCCTTCTGCTCCTCAGGCCTCGCTGAGTCTTTTCAAAGGGAGGTCACTGTTGACCTTCATTCCATCATGGTTAATTGGACCACCCCCGCTGCTATTCATTTAAACAAGATTATTTCCTTGTGCAACTCTATCCTCGTATCAATTTAATTTACGTCATCATTTAGCACGGTTCCTCAATCTGCTGGTCGCCAGAGCTACGTTCTGTGCATCATAGGGGGCTGCACAAGTTCACAAACGACACCCCATATCAGGCCGTAAATCACTCATTTTATTGTCTACATACGGCAAATGTCTGAAATTATACCCTTTATATTTGAAACACTCTATACGTTAATCTATGTACTGTGTCAGCTTACCGAAGTGTTGGGGAATGGCGAAGGCTTTCACGTGCCCTTCATAGCTTATCTTACGACGGCATTCACCAGCGTAGTTTGACGAATTTTCTCATGGAGACTGGAAAACCTAATAAACTCGTCGGTCTACTTGCAGTTTATCTCACTGATTCGAATGGCAAATTAGAAGCACGGAAACCATGTCAAGAAGAGATTACGGGGCCGAGACAAGAAGACAATGTGACTCCGACATTGATCAACACAACTCTCGAAAAGATAATGAGGGAAGATTTCAATTGGAATTTCGAGGGGATTGGAGTGAACAGCTCTCGGATTTGCTTGTTGACATGGCTCTAATGTCCAAATATAAAGAAGAACTGATGCGGATGAGCGTCAACGTGAAGGCGGCAGCGAGCAACTGCGATTTCCTGGTGAGTGAATCTAACATCTAGTATCAGTTAATGAGCAGGACTCAAGCCTGTTCACGAGACCTACTGACAGTCGGAATCCGATCCTACGAAGGAGTTCTTGATCTGAAACGGCTGCAGGTGACCCTTACAGAGGACTCACGCATGAGATCCAAGACGAAAACCGCTTGCAGATCAGTTTCAGTCAGGTTTTTAAATACCGCAGTCTGTCAAGGAATTTCTAACTCTAGCTACACAAAACATTGATCCGCTTGGTTGTGAAACTTGGAGCCACGTTGCTTCAAATGGGGATATAACGGTTTTATGAGATCCTCATCAACCTTATCAGTGCATGCGTCGAGATTAGAGGGGGTGATATACCATACGAATAGGCTATCTAAAGTTTTTGGTAAATACGACTCAATGTTGTAATAACTGATATAACACCGCATAATCTCTCAACCCTTGAATTCTCGTTTCGTTTCCTCTTCCCCTGCTGTATGATTCACCTTTTTGTCCGGCAGTATATTTCCGAATATGTGATCGCGCCACATGTGAGAAAACACCAATGTTAGTTGCCAGTTTCATCACCTATGATGCTGTCGCGCACAAGAAGGATCTGAATGAAATGTTTCTCACTTTGCCTGCAAAATTAGTTTTACAACATCCTATTGCAGTACCACATTTCAAACGGTAATATTTTCTTTCATTCTCCAGCTTTCACAATCTCGGCATGTCTCTTCTTAGCCATTTTGTGCGTTACACTCACAGTTTCAGAAATACAAATTCGGTGACTTGTATTTCCCTAGGAAGCAGTTTCATGAAAAAGTGAATTTTGGCATTGCATTTCACCATGATACATTCACATATGTCCACTAAAAGTCGCTATACAATGCATGGTGGAGGGTACCCGTGTCTTCAATTTTGCATGATAAGGCATATTCGTTCAATAATTCGCAGCAGGAAGTCAAGGATTATTTAGATAACACAGAGTACGTAATTATTTAAGAAATTAACGTTATTTAATAATAAACAACTGTCATTACACAGTAAACTGGCACAGATCGATTCATACTGCGAAATTCTATGCTCACGCTATGTACTGGACACCTGTACCCTTTTCCATTTCCTTGACCGCAACATCTCCTACACTGTTGTCTAATTCATTCGGTACTGTGAGCACCACGACCATATTAATGTCACTACAAGATGTACGATAGTTAATAGCGTAAACGCATACAATTTAAACTACGCTATACTAGAAGCAAAAAAGGCCCAGTAAACAAGGGGTTGAAAACGCATACCTCAAGAGCTACGAGCAATTTTTCATCTTCGATACTGTGAAGCAAATCTCTTCTCATACAAGCTCTTTGCTTTCCATATTTTGGAAAGTGGCAGTATGGGCCAAAACAAGAAAAAAAGTCCAGTAAGCATGTGCTCGAAAATGCATACCTTAAAAGTTATGAACATTTGTTCATTACGAGAGTTATGTTTTAAAGTAGCGAAGGTGAAAAAGTGCTCATAGCTATTAACGTATGCATTTTAGAACACATGTTTGTTTCTTGTTTTGGTCCATACTGCCACTTTCCAAAATATGGAAAGCAAAGAGCTTGCAGTAGAAGAGATTTACTTCACAGTATCGAAGATGAAAAATTGCTCGTAGCTCTTAAGGTATGTATTTTCGACCCTATGTTTACTAAGACTTTTTTGCTTCTAGTATTGCGTATATTCAACTGTATGCGTTTACGCCGTTAATTATGATATACCCTGTATATTTTGGATAAATGGCAACATCACTCGTGAATATTGAAATCCTTTATTTTACAGATCTTCAGTGCAGACTATTCGAACCTTGTAGGCCCATAGCATAATAACACAACAAGGTGTAACATGAAACTTCCTGGCAGATTAAAACTTTGTGCCCGACTGAGACTCGAACTCGGGACCTTTGCATTTCGCGGGCAAGTGCTCTACCATCTGAGCTACCGAAGCACGACTCACGCCCGCTACTCACAGCTTTACTTCTGCCAGTATCTCGTCTTCTACCTTCCAAACTTTACAGAAGCTCTCCTGCGAACCTTGCAGAACTAGCACTCCTGAAAGAAAGGATATTGCGGAGACATGCCTTAGCCACAGCCTGGGGGATGTTTCCAGAATGAGATTTTCACTCTGCAGCGGAGTGTGCGCTGATATGAAACTTCCTGGCAGATTAAAACGGTGTGCCCGACCGAGACTCGAACTCGGGACCTTTGCCTTTCGCGGGCAAGTGCTCTACCATCTGAGCTACTGAAGCACGACTCACGCCCCGTACTCACAGCTTTACTTCTTGCAGTATCTCGTCTCCTACCTTCCAAACTTTACAGAAGCTCTCCTGCAGGAGATTTGTGATAATTACTTCCAACAGAAATCTTCACTTTTGCTGAAACTGTCTTGTGCCTTCGTAGTTTCCGATCCAACATACAGTGAGCTTCTATGTTGGATCGGCAGCTACGGCTGAATGTAAGTTTAAGGTAGCAGAAGACACGAAATGAAAGAAAACTAAAAAGTACTATATTCTGTACAATATCACTTAAACAGCCACTATTAATAAATTGTGAGACACGCTGCCACGAATCCAAACACCACGTAATGACCAGATTGAGGCGCACTTTAACAGTAGAATGTAAACACCCGCCCGCCTCTCGTGGTCGTGCGGTAGCGTTCTCGCTTCCCACGCCCGGGTTCCCGGGTTGGATTCCCGGCGGGGTCAGGGATTTTCTCTGCCTCGTGATGGCTGGGTGTTGTGTGCTGTCCTTAGGTTAGTTAGGTTTAAGTAGTTCTAAGTTCTAGGGGACTTATGACCACAGCAGTTGAGTCCCATAGTGCTCAGAGCCATTTGAACCATATTTTTGTAAACACCCCACAGACATTCATTGAACGTAAGCTTTAAATCACAGAAGGTGCAAAACGAATGAAAGCTAATACAAGCACCATATTTTTAACATCATTATTAAACAGACTCTACCCGGAAGGTCTGAAAATCACTGCAATATATTCAAAACAATACGTAGCCTTCGGCAACTAACGGTTTTGATCTCAGAGCGCTTGGAGAGTTCAACCGACCGCCACGACTGCCAACTCTGATACAAATGAATAGTGTGGTAGGAAGGCACATTAAATTGCTTGCGTGTGCTGTTCTGTATTTCCAGTCACAAATCCGGACTCGCTACAAGGAAAGGCGGAGTTCTATTTATCACAGTAGAACGGGAAAAGTTTAAAAAAATGGTTCAAATGGCTGTGAGCGCCATGGGACTTAACATCTGAGGTCATCAGTCCCCTAGAACTTAGAACTACTTAAACCTAACTAACCTAAGGACATTACACACATCCATGCCCGAGGCAGGATTCGAACCTGCGACCGTAGCGGTCGCGCGGTTCCAGACTGTAGCGCCTAGAACCGCTTGGCCACACAGGCCGGCGGAAAGGTTTCATTTGCCGTATCTCGCCGCGCTAGCTGATAAGCCGTCGACTGCATGTGTACAGGCCGTGTAGGTTCCTGACTTGTGAAAGTAACACTTCTAAGCCCTACACTCGATCGAACCATTTTTTCTGATTGTTTTTGGGATCATTATTAAAACTATGTGACGGAAAGGGAGAGGAACAACTATGAATGTCAATTTGGCTTCGTTCAAAATAGTAGTTATTTATTACAAGGCCAAATAACGAAATGGATATAGGCCAAAAATAGACAACCTGTCACTTATGTACGCACAAAGGAGGAATGGATTACGATAATTTAGCACTACAAGCCAATTCAAACGTTTAGGAAAATTACCTACTTTTGACCTGATGTACAGACATGCACTCACATAGGGATTCCAGAGAGACAGAAATTAACTAAAGAGGACAGCCCATCGTCACAAACTACAATAAATTCCAGTGAACAATTGGTTTTTTATTTGAAACCATGGCTATTACAGTTCGATAGACGCGTGGGCCTGACATCATTCAAGCTAAGGCGGATAAAGTCAAAGCTGGACTACGTGGCATCCGACACGATGGCAACAGAAAAATCGAGAATTCGCTTTGCAGTGAATTTAGAGCAAACGGAATTGGTACTCCGGCTGTCTAGCTGCATCTATGAATTACGGAACTAGTGCAAAATTAACGACACAACTTTAATTCATGATTCTAAGTCCCATCCGAAAGAATTAAACTTCAGTCGCAAAAACAAAAAAAAGTAAAATGTATCTGTTCCTACTCCTGCCGGTGCTGAAGTAACCACGTTTGAATGTGACCTAACTAATAAAATCTCAACTTGATTCAATATGTAACACCACTTTCCATCTGAAACGAGTCCGAGTGTCTGTCGCAAAAAAATTAACATCTTTCCCAAGACTCAGTGTCCAGTCACTTCTTTATGGAGAGGTGTTAAGTGGCTAATCCTCTTCGCCTGTCAAAAAGTGAGGACCGCTAAGCCAAATAAGGGGCGGTAAGCATGCGGACTAAGGGCGTCCTTGGTACTTCTCCATAAACAGAGAAAAGTTTCAGATAGTTCAAGAAAGTTCTGTGTAGGATTCTCCAGGGCCAATCAAAGTACTCGATTTTTAAAAAATAGCGGGAAGGCTGGTTTCCGATGTTGAGACTTGTAACCGCCAGGTGGGCTTGAAAGGGAATGAACTCTCCCCAGCTCTGAAAGAAAGAAAGGGGCTTGAAGCTATTTCACCATGTTCTCATCTTATGCTGAGACTTGATATATGGAAAGAAATGAGTCTCCCGATGCCAATACCCAAAATGCAAAATAAAATAAAATCGAATGTCCTCCAGGCATCGGCAGATATAGCAGACAAAAAATGTGATTGACAGACATACTGAATAGCAGCAATAAGTTACGATGAGATGTGAGATATCTTGGAAATGATTTCTGCATGAATAAATAAACTACTCATTAACAATCTACCTAGCTTATTACCTTCTTGTTGTGCCGGAAACGCAACCACCCGTGAATGACGGCGAGTTCCGGGGGCGGGGTTCCCTCCAGTCGCAGGTAGCCGCCGTCTTCCAGCTCCAGGTCTGTAAGTTCCGAGTCCGTCAACGACGACGGCTCGCCCAAACTACGAGCCGGCGAGTGGCTCGCGCTGTCGCACATTTCGGAGCGGAGGGAACGCGCACCTGTCAGGAAGTAGACGACCCAAGTATTTATTCCCTTACTTTCTCATATCTGTGGCTTGTTACCAAGAAACAGAAGTGAACCGTACAATTTCTACTGTTAACTTATAAAGAAGAAAAATAAAATAGAGAAATACCTTATTTAGGGAACAAAACAAATTATCACATTAAAAATTGATTGTTTGACAAATCTCTTACATTAAATATAATTATAATGAAAACTATTATAGGACTTAGGGTTTCAGCCTGAATTATATTCGTTTTACTAAAGCAGTTGTGAATAACACACGCTCTGGTTTCCCTAAGGAAGCAAGAACGAAGGGACATTGGGTTTGAAAGTCCCGTCGACATCGAGGTCATTATAAACAGAGCCGAAGTTCGGATTATGTGATGGATGGTGAAGGAAATGAGTCGTGTCCTCTCCAAGAAACCACCCCGGCATTTGCCTGGAGCGATTTAGGGACATCGCGGAAAACTTAAATCTGGATGGGCGGTCGCAGGTTTGAACCGTGGTCCTCCCGCATGCGAGTTCATTGTGCTAACCACTGCACGACCCGGTTCGGTCTAATTTCGCGAGGCACTACAAGTCATAATACAGGGTGTTTCAATTTCTGTTTACAGGCATCGAGGAGAGGTTTCCTACGCCAAAATAAGAAACAAAATGTTAAGTGAACAAGGGCTCTACAACGCATGGACCATACTTTAAGACCTATGAGTACTTGTTCATCTTCGATATTGTGAAACATCTCTTCTGCTACAAGCTCATTGCTTTTCGTATTTGTCGGGGTGGTAGTATGGGCCAAAGGGAGAAAACCAAGTTCAGCAAACATGGCTCTAAAATGCGTACGTTTACCGCTATGAGAACTTTTTCAGTAGAAGAGATGTGTTTCACAGTATCGAAGATGAACAAGTGGTCTTAGCCCTTAAGGTCGGAATTTTAGAGCCAATGTTTCTTCGACACTTTTTTCTTGGTTTGGTCGATACAAGCCTCTCCAAAAATACTGGAAGTAAAATGCTTCATTGGAAGAGATATATTTCACAGTATCGATGATGAACAAAGACTCAGAGCTCTTACGGTATTCAGTTTAGAGCAAATGTTTACATTATTTTCTTGTTTTGGTGTATGGAACCTGTCCTCAGAGTCTCTAAAGGGAAGTTAACTACAGCCTGCACAACCAACTTTGATTCCCCCAGGAGCCGTTGTGAACAGCGACCGTAGATTTTAAGGAAGGAGAGGTATACGGCAGCCAGTCGCAGTCCCTTTAGTTTCTATTATGCTGAAAATCTAGATTTCGGCTATAAATAGCCATCTTCAGTGCATTTTCGCTACAATTTAACAGACAACTTACAGGTGTATAGGCACCTAGACACCTCCAAGAACATATGGTGACATGAAATGCCGCGAGTCTGTTGAATTTTAACGAAAATGCACTGAAGACAATAGAAACTAATGAGATTGCAACTGACTGTTGTGTGCATCTCCTTCCTTACAGCGTGTATATCACATATTTCTTGCCATGTAAAGATCACTTACTCGTGATATGAAATGTATCCAATGTCTATCTTTCCCATTATGTGGACTACCGCGTCTTGGAAGCAGCTCGCGCGTTGTCGTAAAGCAACAAAACACGTCTACATTTCGAAAAGCCTACGACTGTATTGTTGGCTCATACTGTCCAATGGGCACAATATTTCGGCGATCAGAAGAGTCACCATCGTCAAGTGCGCTGACGAGCTGTTCGTCAGTGCACCTGACGATGGCGACATGTCTGATCTCCGAAATATTCTTTCCGTTTTCACTGTGACCCGCCAGTACAGACGTGTACTGTTGATTCAACGAATTCACCGGGAGAAATTGAAGAATTACAACTTCTGTGGATGTCGTATGCTGTCGTACCAGTTGACTCTAAAACACAGATGGTGTTTGATGAGCTGTCGCCTGATATCGCAATCTGCTGTTAACCATCTTGGAAAATCTGGTTAAGGGTAGATAGCGTGTCTCTGGAAGATGTAACGTCCTCATAAGTCTTTTTCATATGAGAAATAACAACGTTTCTAAACTAGACTTTCGTTCACAGACATATGCAGATTGACCGACACACTGATTGTTAATGAGGAACAGAGCACCAAAAAATGAAATGAGGACGACGGGAGGATATAAAAACCTGAACAAAAATATGACGAGCTAATGTAATGTATTCAATTGAGCGGGCAGGTTAAACCAATTGTTACGGTACAGAGTGTAATATCCAACTGACTTCTTGGGAGTCCAGGCACAATACAGATTTATAGCAGATTCTATTTGCCGTCATTGTGGTCAAATAAAACACTTCACACTGTTCTGCTGTTTCTGTGCTTACACAAATACGTAATGAGAAATGAGCATTCCCAAAGACATGGCGCAGACGTACCATATGCGCATGAGGTACAGGCAAAAGAATGAAAACCACCGCCCTACGGCCGTTGTACTAAATACGAAAACGACGAGAGTATAAAAAAACGTACTTCGACTTTCTACAAGTGTTGTCTCTCGGTCCGACCATCCTACTGCTATTATTTATATTGTTGACGTCATGATAGCCTCGACGAGCACATATTGTGGAGCTTGTTCAGTTTCACCGAGGCTGATTAAGGGCTTGTTCCTTCTGAAGAATAGCCCGACACTGGCATGAAATATGTGTTGGTTTTGATGTCGATGATCCAAACAAGAAGCAGAAGCTCATAATCCTAATAGCAGTCGGACGCCTGATGGCATGAAGCGTAGTACGTATGTTCAGTATGGGGATTTTTTCCTGTTACTTGAATACAGTCTACTTTAATGATGAAATGAACGTACTTTCTTCAACTTGGTGTATGGCTTAAAAACAGAGCCATCTAGAAATACAATAGTGTAGTTGCATATATCACCATAATTGATATATATTAATCTTCTACATTAATACTTCCTACAGACTTTTGGTGTCAAATATCATCAGTACAATACATATAGAAAATTATAAAAAATAGCTATTTTAAATGTTTCTGTCTAAATTCTTTAAAAAAGATATATTTCTGTTTAAATTCACAAAGAGAATTCTGGTAGGATAAACTGGTAACTAGTATTGCCAGCCCACGTTTAAATCAAAGATGATACATTGTAACTGAGGTTTACGAACGACAACAAAACATGAAACTTCCTGGCAGATTAAAACTGTGTGCCCGACCGAGACTCGAACTCGGGACCTTTGCCTTTCAGTTGGTAGAGCACTTGCCCGCGAAAGGCAAAGGTCCCGAGTTCGAGTCTCGGTCGGGCACACAGTTTTAATCTGCCAGGAAGTTTCATATCAGCGCACACTCCGCTGCAGAGTGAAAATCTCATTCTGACAACAAAACAGTCATTTCGAGGGCGTTTCAACCTATATCACCTTACCATCTTTCTTAAGCTTCTACTTAAACAATTATCAACGGTAGTAGGGTCCCTTCGAGGCGGTCACACCAACTTCCCTAGAAGATAACGAATTCCGCTTGCATTTACCCTCTAAAAATCGATTCCGACTCGCACTTTCTTCTGCTCCGTCGTACAACTTTAAATTTTGTTGTCCTGCGTCTTGACTTGCGTGTAATATACACATCAAAAAAAGTTTTGCATCAACTCGGTTCCCAGAACGCCTGAAGATAGACGTTGACTGTGGATATTGTACCACATAAGAAGCCCCTTTGACTGTTCACCGATGTCACCAAACCAGCCCAAAGATGTAAACAACCATGCATGAGCAACGCATATTACACGGAGGGAGTCCGACAGCCGATCAGTTCCAGTCATTCCGCCAGGAAGAAGGTGCACGGCTCGTGTTGTCTATAGTTCAACCATGGCTAGACGGGAAATACCGCGGTTCGATCGCGCCTGCATTGTTCCAGGAAGGGCTCTCGACAAGGGGTGTGTCAAGGGGTCTCGCAGTGAACCGAAGCGATGTTGTTCGGTCATGGAGCAGACACAGAGAGACAGGAACTGTCGATGACACGCCTCGCTCAGGCCGCCCAAGGGCTACTATTATAGTGGATGACCGCTACCTACGGATTTTGGCTCGGAATAACCCTGACAACAAAGTCACCGAGGTGACGCCAAAACTCTGTTTAATATGTGGATTACGTTGACAAATGTCATATTAGATGTGCCTACGTACAACTGAATGAAACGAATGTTATCATGTCATATAAAACATAAAGAGAACGTGTGTTCAATAATGCTTTTTGGGCAGCCACAAGACGTCGTGTTACGACTAAAACTGTGCGCAGTGGGCTGCATGATGGACAACTTCACTCCTGAAGTCCATGGCGAGGTCCAGATGGGTCCAACAACATGCCGAATAGACCGCTCAGGATCGGCATTACGTTCTCTTCACCAATGAGTGTCGCATATGCCTTCAACCAGATAATCGTCTGAGACGTGTTTGGAGACAACCAGGTCAGGCTGAACGCCTTAGATACATTGTCCAGCGAGTGCAGCAAAGTGGAGGTTCCCTGCTTTTTGGGGCCGACGTACGCCGCTGGTGGTCATGAAAGGCGCCGTAACGGCTGTACTATAAGAGAATGCCATCATTCGACCGATAGTCCAGCCACATCGGCAGCATATTGGCGAGGCATTCGTCTTCATGAACGACAACTCGCGGCCTCATCGTGTAGGCCTACATCTTGTGAATGACTTCCTTCAGGAGAACGACATCGCTCGACTAGAGTGGCCAACTTGTTCTCCAGAAAAGGGCTGTTAATGGATGACGTGACCCACCAACCACTCTGTGGGATCTACGCCGAATCGCCGTTGAGTGGTGGGACGATCCGGACCAACAGTGCCTTGAAAAACTTGTGGATAGTATGCCACGACGAATACAGGCAGGCATCAATGCAGGAGGACTGGTGTATACAACAATCTGGACCACCACCTCTGAAGGTCTCGCTGTATGGTGGTACAACATGCAATGTGTGGTGTTCATGAGCAATAAAAAGGGCGGAAATCAGGTTTATGTTGATCTCCATTCGAATTCTCTTTAAGTTTCTGGAGTTCTCGGAACCGAGGTGACGCAAAACTCTTTTTAATATGTGGATTACGTTGACAAATGTCATATTAAATGTGTCTACGTACAATTAAATGAAACGAATGTTATCATGTCATATTAAACATAAAGAGAACGTGTGTTCATATTTTCAATGCTGTGCTGGCGACAGTTCGAAATACTGGCAGCAGAAGAATAATTTAAAACCAGCAAAGCGAACACCCACCACAAACCTGGCCTCTCATGATGCCTTTCAAAACAGAGCCGAAACGTGAATCACGTGATAAAACAGATTTTATTCAGTGGACAGTGACAATCATGAGCATAATAAAACGCGAGTACTATCTTCGTATTTTATTCAAGGTGCTTTTGGTTCTGTGGAGACCATATCTGAATTACAGAACAGAGTAGCTCACTAGAGTTGGGATGGTGTGCTTGATGTGGAGTTTTGTTTCAAATAACTGCACCACTCCTGGATTAAGCTTCCATTCACTGCGATTTCAGCATCCTTGATCAGTACATCTGTCACGTTTCCTATTCCACCCAAAAATGTTTTTTTTTTTTTTGTGTCATCATTCTTCTGACTGGTTTGATGGGCCCTACCGCAAATTACTCTCGTTTGCCAAACTTTTCATCTCATATTAGCATTTGCAACCAACGTCCTCAGTTATCTGCTGGATGTATTCCACTCTCTGTCTTACTCTACAGTTTTATCTTTACAGCTTCCACTAGCACCATGGAAGTTAATCACTGATGTCAGCATATGTCCTGTCATTGTGCCCCTTCTTCTTGTCACTGTTTCCCATATATTTCTTTCCTTTCAATTTCTGCCGAAACCCTCGTCAGTTCTTCTTATCTTATTAGTCCACCAAATTTTCAACGTCCGTCTTTAGAACCATATTTAAAATTCTCTGATTCTCATCCGTTCTGGTTTTCCAACAGCGCATTTCACTAATACACAATGCTGTGCTCCAAATATATATTCTCAGAAATTTCTTCGTGAAATAGAGGCTTATGTCTGATACTAGTAGACACCTTTTGGTCATAAACGACCTTTTTGCCAGCGATAGTCTGTTTTTTATGTCCTTCTTGCACCGTCCAGCATCGATTATTCTTCTACCAAGATAGCAGTTTTCCTTAATTCATGTACTTCATATTCCCAATGTTAATGATAAGTTTCTCCCAATTCTCATTTCTGCTACTTCTCATTACTTACATCATTCTACGATTTTCTCTGAGTTGATATTCCGAAAGCATTTTGTTTCCTCCTCTAGTTTCTTGTATGTTTTCTACGTCACCAGTCTTTTCTTATCTTACCACTATTTTTCTAGGAATTTCGAACATCTGGCACCATTTTACAGTGTCGAAATCTTTTTCCAGGTCGACAAAACCTATGAATGTGTTTTCATTTATCTTCAGTCTTGCCACCATTATCAACAGCGTCACAACTGCCTCTCGGTGCCTTTATATTTACTAAAGCCAAATACAGAAAGTTTTAATTCACATAATACACCACGGATGGCATGAATTTTAAAAAAATGTAATATTTCTTTCAGCTAAGTGCAGAAACTACTGACAAATCCTGAAATGACAAATGTAGATAATTTTTAAAATGTCGCCGCCACGTACGAGTTCAGCGCATATAATTACGAACTGTTGAATTGCTGTTGGAGAGAGAACACTGTTCATGCCGCAGTGAACAGATTACTAGTTCATGTCACGTGACCCATGTCGCCAGACCTTATAGTTCCTGTCGGCGTTCCTATTGAGCACATGAGTCTACAAGACCACTATTTGTCGTATAGTGGTTGTCCAACGTCATGTACAAGCTGAGCAATCCACGTTTCTAGTGCGTGCCGTGAATATCTCAATTCAGGGAAAAGCTGCGCTTCAACAGCCAAATACTGCAATCAATACCTCTTTAATGACGGGCATGCCCGTTAACTATCCCACTTGTAGCGCCGGATAGACGGGTCATAATTTAACGAATGGCTCCCCAGTTCATTGTGGTACAACGACAGACGAGCAGCCATACCACCCAGAGCGACCATTTCCCTATACTGTGCATGAGTCATCGCCCAGAAGGGCCGCTAATGTCACCCTTTGTCACAAGGCTTTCGTAAATGTCACCTTGATTGATGAAATCACAGACAGGACTCTGCAGACGGATGGGAGGTTCTAATTTTGTCGAAAATAACGTCAGGTTATACAGGTCGTAACCAGCAACACGTCATTCAGACTCATCGTAGAAGATGGGGATATTTACGTGGGGTAAAATGAGGTCCCTGATGCGGCCATCATCGACTCTTACCGGCCTACGGTACCAGAACTTACTGGCTGATTTGTATAATTTTCTTCAGTTGCAGCAGCCTTAGATGGGCTGCAAATCTGCAAACAATGCCCCACCTCATCGCTCCATAACAGTGCAAGGATTATTTGAAGATTACGGATATAAGTGCTCGCATGATTTCAAAGGCCATGCCATGAAGTTGGCTATAACTGGTATAAAAATAAAAACACGTACAGCCGTCCTTAATATTTTATTATGTCGCTACCAGTTTCGACGCTTCATTGCGTGATCTTCAGGCTGTTTTGATGCGGTACAGGTTGATACTATCCCCATGCATAACCCATCAGTTGCCAGCGTTACTGGATTCGCAGATAATCTGAAACTTACGTGTCAGCACTCCAACCATGAACATCCCTCCCCATCTCTCTCCCCCTTCTCTCCCCCACCCTCTCTCTCTTTCCCCTCCCCCTCAACAGACGCCCTCCGCCTACACGCACTGACACATGAGCGCGCACGTATGCAGCAGATGCTCACAGACCCATAGAGTGAGGTACTGCAGTTGTTAAAAGGCCGAAATATTACTCGAGAGTTGCCGGCTTCTGTCACTTATACATTTATACTCTGGAAGCTCCATATGGTATGTGACGAACAGCACTTTCTCCCTTTCCCGTAAGCTACACAGACAGAACGATTTTTACTAAGCCTCCGAGTGACTTCATTCTCTCCAATTACACATTTATGGTTCTTGCGTGAAAACAAGATATAGTTTTTGCGTTTACTGAAGGAATCTGTGAAAAATCCGCTTCTCTTCTTTTGATTTTCTCTGATCAACCCTATTCCTGAAATGACTGAGACCAGTACTGAAGCATCGTGAGTTCACTGCACTTCCGTTGGACTCTCCCAACGAACCGCAGTTGTGCATTTGCTTTTCCAACGATTTGCTTCATCTGGCTGCTTCATTTCGTGCTGTATGCAGTGTCTATTTCGACCAACTTAACTAAGGTTTCGCTAGATCATTTAGATGAACGTCTTCCCCGATCTAACAGCACTATTACTCTCCTGTCCTTCACTGCTTGTAATCCTACGACTCTAGTGGCCTCGGCGTCGGAATTTTAAGCGCCAATCCTTCTTCTACTTCGTCTCTCTCTCTGTCTCTCTCTCTCTCTCTCTCTCTCTCTCTCTCTCTTTTTATCCATTTTTATATATTTCTCTCACAGAGAGATAAGCACAGTGCAGAAATTTCGAATTCTGGAAAGCGTGTCGAGGAAGATGAGGCATAACAGGAAGTTGCACATTGCGCTGGAATGATCGTAAATGCCAACCGCTCGCAGTGAGCTGTGCCGTGGGCCCGCTGCCCTGCCTGGCGGCCTTGGCGCGCACGCACAGTGTTTCCAGTGGGAGCAGACGCCGCCGCGGCCAGCTGGCGATCGATGGACACCTGTGGCGCCGCTCGGCCAATGTCAAGGCTACGCCGCGGGAAGCTCGCCGTCGCTTCCGATTTCGCGCCGAGCTAAATCCAGACGTGCGCCACACTTGCTGTCTGTCAGACTACAGAGGGGGGACAGGCAAACTGCTCCGGCACGAAGACAGTATAAACCACTTCGGCAACACCTAGTAGAAGCTCGGGTGTATGACTATGACAACTGGCAGACAGTATTAATCATCGCCTCACGCCTTTCGGAGATTTAGTTGAGTGTAATGAATTACCGTCTGCGATAAGATTTGAAACTGGATTTAAGTATTCAGAAATATAAAACCGTTCACGTCAAAAATCACAAGAAAGTACTGTCCTGGAATGACACTTTAATACTGATCTTCTGCCAATTTTGT
Organism: Schistocerca serialis cubense; assembly: GCF_023864345.2. Taxonomy (NCBI): domain Eukaryota; kingdom Metazoa; phylum Arthropoda; class Insecta; order Orthoptera; family Acrididae; genus Schistocerca; species Schistocerca serialis. The sequence goes on from NC_064639.1 coordinate 153,245,984, forward strand.
GTATTGTAAATATTATTTGATTACTGTTTACGTAAAACTCTGAGCACTATGGGACTTAACATATGTGGTCATCAGTCCCCTAGAACTTACCATGCTTTCGCAATTAACTCACAAACCAATATTTTAGGAAACCATGTTTACTGGAAAGTGTTTGTCTTAGTTATTGCTTACAGTAGAATCTCACTAACCCGTCTTCTATGGGACTGGGAGCATGAACGGCACTCAAAAAAGGTCACATCACAATACAATACAGTACAGTGCAGCTTTGGTTTTCTACTGGAAATACTGTCTGAAATTCTGTTCCATGTAAAAACATTCCATATTAAAACAGTAACAAAACAAAAAGAAAACGTCGTCACACTGAAAAAGTGTGACTTGAGAGTATAATGTACAATAGCGCCTCTACTTAAAATACGTCTGTATCGTACGGTAAGGTTCGGTCACAAACAGCAGCATCTTTTGAGTGCCATTAGCGTTGCTACAGAGAGCGACAGTTATTCTGTTACAGACGCATTTTTTGCATCAAGTGATCTTGTAGAGAGCATTTTGTAGTTTATGTCGGACTCATTAATACTACGTACTGTATCGGGAGTCAGCTTGGTCTCTTTACAAAGTTTTAAAATTTCCGGAACAAAATCATTGGCAGCTGTTTTGTCCTCCTGTAATTTTAGAGTTGCAAAACCAGCCTTCATGTCTGATGTTCACTTTATGAGGCTATTACTCCTTTAAAATGATATAATGTTACTATCCACAATTCCTACGTTGGGCAGAGTAAGAAATCCGTGACACGGGAATAACGGACCGAAAGAAATTCTCGAAATGGTAAACGTGTAGGTCTAAAATAAGTCACTATAAAAGGTAACAGAGCGAAAGAAAGTAAACCAGCTTCCTAATTTCAGTATCAGTGGCTGTGGAGAAAATTTTTGGAACTAGAGATTGCACAACAAAATTTCAGCTCAACTTCTAATTTGATCGTCCTGAGACAATAAAATTTCACTCTGGAAAAAGTGACGCAACAGAAATAGTATGCATCGTATTTTTCCCTTTAACTAATGAAAACTGTGAGGTCATCCATATGAGTGCCAAAAGGAATCCTTTGAACTACGGTTGCATGATGAATCAATCGAACCCAGAGACCGTAAATTCAACTAGCTACCTAGGAAATACGTACAATTACGAACAACTTAAAGTAGCAAGAACACATAGAAAATGTTGTGGGGAAGGCGAACCAAGGACTTCGTTTTATTGGCAGAACACTTACAAGATGCAACAATTTACTGAAGAGACTGCCTGCACTATGCTTCTCCATTCTCTTTTGGAGCACTTCTTAGAATCCTTACCAGTCAGGATTAACGGAGTACATCGCGAAAGTTAAAAGACGAGCAGCACGTTTTGTATCATCGCAAAATAGAGGAGGGAGTGTCACTGTCATGATACAGGATTTGGGGTGGACATCAGTAAAACAAAGACGTTTCTCGTTTCGGGGGGAATCTTCTAACGAAATTTCAATCATCAACTTTCTCCTCCGAATGCGAAAATGTTTTGTTTACGCCGACTTGCATAGGGAGAAACGATCCTCATCATAAAACAAATAAAATTAGAACTCGTACAGGAAGATATAGGCGTTCGTTTTTTCCACGCGCTGTTCGTGAGTGTAATAATACAGAATTTCTGTGAAGGTAGTTCGTTGAACCCTCTGCTAGGCACTTAAGTGTGATTTGCAGAGTAACCGTGTGATGTAGACATAGATGTAAAAGTAAAAGTGTTGATCTGTTCTTTGTGTCTGGTCACCACAACGTTACTTTTTAAATCATTTCCATTACATTCAGTGTTCTCCACAAACAGACTTGGTTTACATCCAGAAAGAAAATTTTATGTACCACCTTTCACATGCAGATGCCGGTCACTGATACTCATGCACGTATAGACTCGGAGACGCCGTGGAGTAAAGAAGAAAATGCTTTGACCCTTACCTTCATTACAAAACTTACACTTACTTCAAAGATTTCCTTGTCAGCTGGCACTAAAGGACAGCTTTCTTATTCCTGTTCGGTAGATAGGAAAAGAAACGTTGTTTACTTGTTGTGTCATAATGTTTTAACCTTCGCAATAGCAGGGTGTACGCAGTCAAAGGATTTTTTAAAGTGAAACGTGCTACCAACGGTCCTCACCTTAAGTGACCAACCAACTGGCCAGTATTCCGTTTTATTCTGACGCTCCTTTCCTGCAATATAACTGTGGGCCTGGGAAGAGTTTGCTACTTATTGACAAACTTAAGAGTAACCGCAATAGCCAAATAGCAGTGTGTAGCGTACATCGTCAAAACGAGTTGCTGCTGACATCAATAATATTATTTGATTTGAGAACGAAGTTTCTGAGAATGTGCGTTTAGAACAGACTTGTATGAAGGTGAATCATGGACAGAAAGCAGAAAAGAGAGTTGACGCATCTGAGATACGATGTTTCAGAAGGATTCTGGAAATTAAGGGTAAGATAACTAATGACAAGGTTCTCCGCAGGATTGGGGAACAAATGTGTTTAAAATTAACTAAAACATGCAAGGAGTAGGCAAATGAAAACGAGCCAAATGGAAAAAATAAGTATACTGTTTGGTATTTCCAAGTGATCGCCATAAATGTTTACAATGCGAGGCAGAATGGTCAGCATCTTCATGGGAAGATGTTTGTGGTTGTCTTCGGAATCCTGATTGTGCCCAGGAGAGCGCCTCTTCGTCCGCAACATGTGAGCGCGCTTTTTGTAGGCAGACGTTTCGGTGGGAAGTCTTAAACATATTCCATATAGTACGGATCTCTCTCTCCATGCGATTTCTGTAGTTTTGGAACCCTGAAGGAAGGCATTCGTGGCTGCCGATTTGCCTCGGACGAAGAGTTGCAGGCCGGCCGATGTGGCCGAGCGGTTCTAGGAGCTTCAGTGTGGAACCGCGCGACCGCTACGGTCGCAGGTTCGAATCCTGCCTCGGGTGTGGATGTGTGTGATGTCCTTAGGTTAGTTAGGTTTAAGTAGTTCTACTTCTAGGGGACTGATGACCTCAGATGTTAAGTCGCATAGTGCTCAGAGCCATTTGAACCATCTGAAGAGTTGTACGCCTGGGTACAATGATGGTTCCGTAGGCAACAGCACACATATTTCCATGAAAGCTCTGATCATCTTATTTCACAGTAGGATAAATGTGTTAACTGTTACTTTTGAAAGAATAAACATTTTTATCCCTTTTTTTCCAGGCGTCTCATTTTCATTGACTGCTCCTTATATAACAGAAAGGAAGGACATTAGTAAAGACGTTCCTTGGTTGTAAGGAGAGCCGTAGATAGCTAAAATAGTAGGAGAAAACAGTACATGCAACAAAAAGAACAACTAGTGGAAGTACTACGTTGAGATGAAGAAATTAGCACAGGATAAATTCGTGGCTGGCCGCATCAAAGCGGTGAGAAGTCTGATCAAAAAATAGTAGCAATCATTTTAGCCAAGATTAATAATTCCACACCTTGAGAAATGGAGCTCAAAAGACACTTATCTATCAATGGCCTCCGGTTGCACCGACGTGTCCCTGCAGTATTTCGTAAATTACGCCACCTTTCACACTATTTGAATGAAGGCGAAGAGCCTGGGATATGATGCACAAGAGCTTTTAAACGCCCTTACAAATAAACGTTTGTGGGGTTAGGTCTGGAGAATGCGTAGGCCACGAAAGTGGTCCATCCTTTCCTATACAGAATTTATTTTCCTGTGTTGCAACCTAACTAGAACTATCGTAGACAGATGAAAGGATTTCATGAGGTATACTGATACGTTCTCTTCCCGTGTATTCCTATGGTAAATACACCGTGACGAATTGTGGAAAATGTATTCGAACAAGAAAATGCCGAGTTTTCAGGCCAAATTATACGTGGAGGATATTCTACGTTAGCCAATGGAGCCCATATCCGGATAGTCGGACCGTAAGTTGCTGCGTCCGTCGCCGGTAAGAGACAATGGCAGAGGTATAATTCCAACACTCGCTTCAGACAAGAATACTCAAACCTCTTACTTTTAGCCCTGTTAACAAGCGAAATTCGTCGAGAGTTATGTTTTGTCCACATTTGCCGTGTTTGACGTATAGCGTCCGTGAGCTCGTTAAATTTGACTACAAAGGTTTTCATGATGCATTACAATATTTTCTGAAAACTGGGCATATCGGTCGACAGGAAGTTATCATCGATGGCTGTTTGCAGGAACTAGACTTATTTCTGTCAATCGCTGTTTCTTTTTGTCTCAAACTGACCAGTTTCTGGCATTGGACATCTAAAGTAGAATATTTTCTGTAGCACAGGTGGCATCTAAACTGGCCTGAAATTGTCCATATTATCTCGTTATTACGTTTCGTAGAGTCTAACGTTAATGACGAATGAAAAGCACCCCGGCTCTATTATTACACATTTGTGTGTTACGTCTAGGTTTCATTCTTAGAACATCTCCAGGCTCCTAAATAGTGCCAAAACCATGAAATTAAAAGTCTGGTTGTCGTACGAGTATACAATTTTAAAGAAAACTAGACAACGTCTCTCATGATATTTTGCATGTCTCGGCATACTGTTATAAGACCGAAAGCCCTTCGTAACACACTAAAACTATAGTAATACAGCTGAGCTTTAATTAATCATTGATATTAGTTTTAGTTCAGCTGCATTACTCAAGATATCAAGATTTAGTAGAGTGGTTCCTACTAAGAAGTGTTTTACCACGTCTGGAAACTCACTATACTAAAAGTTCGTAATACTGTTGACAAACCAGGAATAATGTGTGGTCCATTCATCTTCAGAGGCCCTCTTGTTACTTCATCACACCCATTTCAGTTTCTTATTATATGACCCAGTTTTCCTCATGGTTTTTTCGTGTACATCTACCGCCCTATTTACTCACACTCTGCGATACATCATCGTCTCTGAACGGCGTCTGTTATAAGTTTTGGTTACTTGTGTGTATCAGTAACATTAATGTTGATGATTATTACCAGAAAAATTCGTTAAATAGATTAAATAGTTGGTACTCTCACAGTAGAGTAGTAATATGTTGTACAGCCATTTTCCATTCCGACACTTATTCCCCTATGTGGGGACCAAAATTCACTTACTTATGAAGTATGTGAAACGCATCGGTAGTTAATAGGTCTGGATATGACATTCCCACCCACACATACAGCCGGATTTTGAAATTTTTTTGTACGTTAGAGTCTAATTGAACGCTAGTCAATTGTTATCTGTCAATGACCCAATAAGACAACCAGCCATTTATAACAAACAAATCCGACCGCGCAATATCAGTCAATGTTTTCCGTTCGTAAACATGAAACTGTCCAACCATGAATAACGAAAGATTCCCATGACAATGATGTTAGGAATGTTAACGAATTCCAGACATAATACAACACAGGCATATATAAAACCGAAGTACTAAGTCAGTTGAGGTTGTCATATGACAAATAAAGTGAGGAAAATTACATCCCGTTGTACCTGCCAAGAAGTCAGTGGATTATCTGTGTGACGGGATGGGCCCGTAATCACTGCAGAGTTTTCCAAAAAATTAAAGCTGGAAATCGTAAAGTATTATAGGGAAAATTTCTATTCAGGGTGTTGTTTATTGTGAGAACATAGAATCTGTTTTGCAGAAAATGTTTCCTTTTCTGCAAGTTTCCTCACATGTTTAACGTACTGTGCGAACAAGCAGTCAACGGAAACAACTCTATCCGACGTCTTTTTCACCACAACAACTCACAGACTGAAGAATATCTTGAGGATTCCTGCACCTTTAGTGAGCAAGCAGGTCGGTGGAGCCTAGTGATACAAGACGTTGTCTTCGATATTTGACGTCACACGCTGCGCCGACAGATATATAACAGGACACTGAAAACGCAGCAATGATATCCTTTACTATCTTGAAGATATTGTCACCTAAAATGATGAACAGAGCAGAGATTTACCTGACCCTCAGCGTGCTCATTTGTCTCCGTCCTTACGGAGAGGGACACGACACCAAAGAAAACCAGTCCATGTTGAGTAATAGTGAAACGTCCCCTTTGAACAATTATACACGAGACTGTGCTTAAACTGACACACAATATTTTGTTAGCGCAACGCAATCTGACTTTCAAGATTCCCTACAAAAGAATGGGCCCTGACTAACAGTAAACTATACCTTTCACAAATCACTTACCTCACAAAAATCTTCGCTACTAAAGCTACTGCAATACAGCGAGCGCCACTACTGCCAGCTAAATAAAAGATTCAAACTACTGAAGGCACTAACTACTGATAGGGATAGTTAGCAAATGAAAGATATTAATAGAGAACAAACAATGTATTTACCTTGATATCATCATGTATAAATATAGCAGTTCATGACAAATTACAAATCTCCGCCATCTCTCTCCCCACATCCACCACTGCTGGCGGCTCACCTCCAACTGCGCAACGCTACGCGCTGTTAACATCCAGCTGCCGCTGCCCAACACTACAATGGCGAGTATTACAACAATGCAAAGCAGCCACAGACTGCCCACAGCACAGCCAGTGATTTTCATACAGAGGTGGCGTTACCAATAAAAAAACCTAAACAGCCTACTTACATAGCCCCCATGCTCCCCACAAAAATTTTTACAAATGGGATTGGGCAGTGGCCAATACAGATTTGAAAATTTTTTTTTCATAATTACAATAACAAAGAAATCAAATGCACACACTTATTGATACAATGTTGGTCAAAAGCTAAAATTTTCTCACAGTCCATAAAGACAGTCCTGATTCATCACAGTAAAATGGCAGTGTTTTTCTCAAAGTCTGAGCAGTAAAAGAAAATGCACACAGAAGTAGTGGATTTCCATGCAGTCTTGAAGAAGTAGTGTTGTCCTTCCAGCGGAAAGACAGTGCTGACTCTTGACATGCTGACAGGTAATGGGCCACAACAGAGCAAACCCACAGCAGAGTTCATTCGACGTTTTGAAGAATATTGGTAGGTAGGTCATCACAGAGCAGACCCACTGTAGTCCTGGTGGAGATTACGGTATTGGTGGGCCACCAGAGGTGCAGACCCACTGCAGTCCTTGTAGAAATAATGGTATTGATGGATCATCAAAGATGTAGACCCACTGTAGTCCTTGTAGAGATAATGGTACTGGTGGGTCATCAAAGATGCAGACCCACTGTAGTCCTTGTAGAGATAGCCAGCAGCCATCTGTTGTGACTGTGCAGGTGCACAATCACCATTGAAGAGTCTTGCGGATAATATAGCAAGTCCATAAACCACCACTTGTGCACTCACAAAGTTTTTGAAATTGTCCTTAGAACCAGCAGTGCTGTTATCCAGTCCCTTGCTGAATTATTAACACACGTGCAAACACTAACAGTCCCTACTTCTCACATATTGTCCATATACTATGACCAACAGAAACGTGTGCAGTGAAATGTAACTAACAAGTTAATAATATCATGAACTGGTGACAATTACAATTTTATAACATAAGAATACAATTACAAAGGTACAAATACATCATTAAAGAACATAACAATACAGATAACATTTGTAGTAAACACAGGCGTTACAAAAGAATAGAAATAGACATATACGTCAGTGTTACAGGAATTATGACATGAGTACATACATAAAAGATCAGAATAACTTTCGAAACATCAACTTCACACATGAGCATTAACACAAAACAGAATAAATAATATCTAACATCTTTACAAAGTAAATAACATATTATTAATGCCAATTATATTCGAGGATAACAGTATTCCTCATCATAGTGAATGTAGCTTAATATTAAAAGAAGAAAAAAATTCTATGAAATTACACAGAGACAGGGAGAAAACAAACACACAAGGGTACACAAACACATAGTGGGATAACACCAATAGGAAAGGACAGGGTTCGTTTTCAGTGTAACATTTGGTACTGCAGTCCATCCCAAAACTTCATTCCATAGATCTTTCGTCTTATTTCAACCTTTGCTTCCACCAAAAAAATCTTATCCAAGCATGCTTTCTGTATTTATTTCACATATGTCTTACCTCATTATTTATTTCCAAAAAGTCCTACCTAAGCCTGCTTTCTGTATTCTGTTCATATTTCTTTCAAAATAATTATTTCTGATTGTACAATACTCATTTGGGCCCAAATCCTTTTTATATAACTTCGCAATGCATTCTTTACCTATTCTCCATAGTCAGTTTCTCATATAGTCTACCCCCTCTTAAGCTAACTTAAATCTACTGAGCTCAGATGCTAAACTAAGGGATGAGGCAATGCAGCAGCACGTAAAACAATTATTATAAACAGCAATGAAAAAAATGGAAAATTGCAAAGCAAGCTACAGTAAATCTAGATTAACAAAAAAAATGCAAAATTACAACTAATATGAGCCAATGTGCAGCAACATGAAAAATAAATGAGTAGTAAAATTGGCTTAGCAGAGTAACACAAAGTCAAATTCAGTAACACTATGCCTGGCAAACAGCAGCTTATATCTAAACATGACATAGCTCAAGCAGAAAAATATTACAGTAAAGATAACAATGCAGATAAGGGAAATGTATAATCACATCTTAATGTCTAAGTAATTAAAGTGGTGCACCACAACAACTGATTGTAAAAAGAAATATTACCATGTACTTGAAAAGAAAATTATGTGTTACTGTTACTAGTTCCTTCTTATTGTTCTTTCCTTTCCAAGTGCTCCTTTTTTAAAGAATGTGGATCATAAACTAATTATTTAATAGATCTGTTGACAGAAAGTGTTCACATTAGCAAATGCATTTCATTTTATAAAAGCAATGCTGCAACACAGCTGGAAACCAGATATCAAATGAAATAAGCAATTACGCAAACCAAAGCATAAAAACATCATTCAATAGCTATGTGGCATTTCGTAAGTCAGTAGCTCTCAATTCTCGTAGAAAGACACTTGTCATTATCAGGTTTGCAGATGTAAGAATATTTCCGAGGATAATGGCCTCCCCTTTTTTTTTGTTCTACCTGTGCCGCTGAAAAGGGCTCGCAATAATGGCTTTTTCTCCAGGCGTCTGACACAGCTGGGTGCCCGCGACGCATTACGTGCAGGTGGTCACTTAACTTTCGTACGGAAATATTTACGACAGCAGTTTCTGCTACCGTTGCAGTCTCATATAAAAATATTTCACAGGTCAAGAATTAGCGTTGCAAATCTGTAGATACAAAATCCTATAAATATAAGTGTCCAAAAAAAATATTCGTCAGCATTGTGATACAGTCACACATTTCATAACTCTTAAAGTACGTTTCTTGGTTTCCAACATCCTTTTCATAAATCAGAGTCCCTAAACACTACTCATTATTCCTTACCTCATTATACATATACACTCCTGGAAATGGAAAAAAGAACACATTGACACCGGTGTGTCAGACCCACCATACTTGCTCCGGACACTGCGAGAGGGCTGTACAAGCAATGATCACACGCACGGCACAGCGGACACACCAGGAACTGCGGTGTTGGCCGTCGAATGGCGCTAGCTGCGCAGCATTTGTGCACCGCCGCCGTCAGTGTCAGCCAGTTTGCCATGGCATACGGAGCTCCATCGCAGTCTTTAACACTGGTAGCATGCCGCGACAGCGTGGACGTGAACCGTATGTGCAGTTGACGGACTTTGAGCGAGGGCGTATAGTGGGCATGCGGGAGGCCGGGTGGACGTACCGCCGAATTGCTCAACACGTGGGGCGTGAGGTCTCCACAGTACATCGATGTTGTCGCCAGTGGTCGGCGGAAGGTGCACGTGCCCGTCGACCTGGGACCGGACCGCAGCGACGCACGGATGCACGCCAAGACCGTAGGATCCTACGCAGTGCCGTAGGGGACCGCACCGCCACTTCCCAGCAAATTAGGGACACTGTTGCTCCTGGGGTATCGGCGAGGACCATTCGCAACCGTCTCCATGAAGCTGGGCTACGGTCCCGCACACCGTTAGGCCGTCTTCCGCTCACGCCCCAACATCGTGCAGCCCGCCTCCAGTGGTGTCGCGACAGGCGTGAATGGAGGGACGAATGGAGACGTGTCGTCTTCAGCGATGAGAGTCGCTTCTGCCTTGGTGCCAATGATGGTCGTATGCGTGTTTGGCGCCGTGCAGGTGAGCGCCACAATCAGGACTGCATACGACCGAGCCACACAGGGCCAACACCCGGCATCATGGTGTGGGGAGCGATCTCCTACACTGGCCGTACACCACTGGTGATCGTCGAGGGGACACTGAATAGTGCACGGTACATCCAAACCGTCATCGAACCCATCGTTCTACCATTCCTAGACCGGCAAGGGAACTTGCTGTTCCAACAGGACAATGCACGTCCGCATGTATCCCGTGCCACCCAACGTGCTCTAGAAGGTGTAAGTCAACTACCCTGGCCAGCAAGATCTCCGGATCTGTCCCCCATTGAGCATGTTTGGGACTGGATGAAGCGTCGTCTCACGCGGTCTGCACGTCCAGCACGAACGCTGGTCCAACTGAGGCGCCAGGTGGAAATGGCATGGCAAGCCGTTCCACAGGACTACATCCAGCATCTCTACGATCGTCTCCATGGGAGAATAGCAGCCTGCATTGCTGCGAAAGGTGGATATACACTGTACTAGTGCCGACATTGTGCATGCTCTGTTGCCTGTGTCTATGTGCCTGTGGTTCTGTCAGTGTGATCATGTGATGTATCTGACCCCAGGAATGTGTCAATAAAGTTTCCCCTTCCTGGGACAATGAATTCACGGTGTTCTTATTTCAATTTCCAGGAGTGTATGAACAGTTTACAAAGTACAGACAAAATACAGTTTCATAAGTGTGAAGTTATCCAACTGTGTAATTGCGTAAACATGTGTCACTGATGTAGTAAAATAAATGTTTGTCTCTCTCAGTTAAATGATCAGATAGCTGTGTAATTTGTGTGTTAGAGAAATATGGTACCGATGTGTAAAGTTGTATAAGCAAATACCATATTAGCTAGGGTTCCTTGTGCTTGCCAAACACATGGTACACAAAGTAGGCGTGTACCCCCCTGAGGATTAATGTAATTATACCCTCAGGTGTTACAGATTACAGCAATAGAATGAAATATATCACGGAAAACTTTCTTTGTAATTCAAAAATCTTGAAAAATAAATAGCTAAAGTACAAAATCTCTCAAATGCGTGTCCTGTAGCGCTAAATGTGCGTCTTGCTGTAAGATAATTCTGTGGAAGTGTCGTACTTATCGTCCTCCGAAGGCCAAGTTCTGCAGAAGTCAATGTACTTGCCTCATGATAAACAAAAGTGAAATGCTTTGTGTATAGATATCTTAGTTATTACGCTTATTGCCGTGATGAAGAAAGTACTGTGCTGTAACGTATTGTTGTGCTACGGAAAAGACAATCTCATTGTTGCTGTACCACAAAAGTTACTACTAAAACATGTTTTACTTTCCAGAAGAATTCAGAAAAACTGTGCAGATATAAAACAGAAACACTGCAAAAGCAACATTGTAAATTGTCACTCATTAGTAGCGTCGTGATAAAATCGTGTAGCTGTCACATAAACTAACCACTGTGCCATCTGGTATCTCACTGAAAGTACTTTAAATCCAGAATATATTTTCAAGTAAACCAAAATGTTGCATTAAAATCTCATTAGCAGTACTGGTAAATGTTCTAAGTATGTAAGCCTTATAGTCGTTCCATAATCGTGCAACTAACAAGCAAGAATGTACACACACAATAACACTGTGACGTCTGTTCACTATAACAATGCATTCGTTATTTCTGTTTAAGTAAGTTCTCTTGGTTCTTGATTGGATATTTAACTTCAAACATTGTTGTATGTTAACAGATTCTAAGTCTGACAATGCATATTAGTAATGTGAAGCGAAAAATTTTATGGCAAAGACTAAGTTAAAAAGCAGATTATCTTTCAATAAATGGTTTTACATGTGAAATGTGGAGTAAACCTTTACTCTTCCTAGTACGCAGAGTTTCAACTTCAACGCAATTATCATGTGGTATACGTTGGATTCTGTAAGGTCCATTGTAAACTAGAAAGAATTTGTGACTCAAGTGTTTCTTCTTATGTGACGATGAATGAGCTTTAATGAGAACTTTCTGACCAATATACAACTTCTTTGCATTTGCTTTACCGTGTAGTTTTCTCCTTTTGTCTGCTGCAGATTTTATATTTTTAAGAGCCAAATCAATTATGTCTTTGTGTCGAAGTTTACGTGTATTCGGGAAAGGTACAAGCTCTCTGATTCTGTTCGGTGGTTCTTCATTCTTCAGTACAAGAGTAGGTGGTAAAGTAGTGGAGTCGTGAGGCATTTCATTCAGCACGTTTTGAAATAAGTGTAAATATCTGTCCCAATGCTGATGCTTTCTGTGACAATAAAGTCTGCAAAGCTTATTGATTTCTTTCATAATCCGTTCAGACGGGTTGCAATGTGGTGAGTACAATGAAATAAAAACGAGTTTGATTTTATGGTTGCGAAGCATGCGTGACCAAACAGCAGATCTGAATTGCGGTCCGTTATCTGAAATGACTTTACTAACGTGTCCAACTTCACGTAAGAAATTTTTAACAAAGGCGTTGGATACAGATCGTCCAGTGGCTTTACGCAACGGAGTGAAAGAAACAAATTTTGAAGTAAGTTCAACAGCGACTAGAACGTACGAAAATCCATTAGATGTTCTGACAAGCGGTCCCAAGAGATCAACAGCAGCAAATTCTTTTAATTTAGAAGGAATGATAGGAAACAACGGAGCACGATGTGAGACAGTAGATGGTTTCGCCTTTTGACAAAGTTTACAAATAGACAAGACTCTTCGAATTCGCTTTTCCATATTGTTAAAATAACAAGTCGTTCGAAGAATATGATAACATTTTCGTGGGTCAAAATGTGCGTAGCTGAAATGAATGTACCAAATGAGCTTATTAACAAAATCGTCTGTAATGCAAAGTACCCATAGCTTGTCATCAACAGTGCAGCGTTTGAAGAGTATGTTGTTTCTAACCAGGTAATAATGCCGGATCTGTGTGTGTGTCTTTTCATGCCATTTGCTCTTGATGTCTTTCCAAATCGGATCTTTATTTTGTTCATGAGCAATGTCCTTTAAAGATGTGGTGATGAAGTTTTCAAAGGCGACTTTCTGAATGTAAAGAATACTGAAATTTTTCTCAATGTTGCCTTCTGTGTTACTTTTCTCAAGCCCAGCCGGTGCGCGTGACAGTGAGTCCGCAACAATGTTCTCCTTGCCGGGAATGTAGACTATTGTGAAGCGGAATTCTTGCAGAAACAATGCCCAACGTTTTAACCTGTCATGATTTAATTTTGAAGATATAAGAAATTGTAATGCACGATGATCACTGTATTCTTTTACGTGCTTACCAGAAAGAAAGAAACGGAATTTGTTAAATGCCCAAACGATTGCTAAAGCTTCTAATTCAGTAACGGAATAATTTTTTTTCAGATTTTGTTAGCACTCGGCTAGCAAAAGCAATGGTTTTCTGAACAGTAATGTCATTTTCTATGGCTTCTTGAAATAAATGGGCACCAAGACCGACTTTAGAAGAATCCGTGCTAAGGCAGAAATCTTGTGATAGATCTGGATGAGCTAATATTGGCGCATGAAGTAACGCTTCTTTTAAAGAATCGAATTCCAACTGTGCTTGTTCGTCCCAGTTCCAAATAGTATTTTTTCCAGTGAGAGAACAAAGTTTTGGTGTAACAAGAATTTGCATATTCAGAAAACGACGGTAAAAATTTACGAGACCTAGAAAACTGCGGACTTGTCTTTTTGTGGATGGAACTGGAATGGCTCTGATTGCTTCTAACTTTTCAGGATCCGGCTGAATGCCTTTAGAAGAAATAATATGTCCCAAAAACTTCACCTTTGTCCGACCGAATTCAGACTTTTCCAAGTTAACTGTAATTCCAGATTCTGCAAAAATGCGTAACAAACTGTTGAGGATGCGATTATGTTGTTCCCATGAAGCTTCTGATATTAGAATATCGTCCACATATAAGGTGATGTGACGTTTTAAGAACTCAGGCAATATGGAATTTAGCCTGCGAATGAATGCTGCTGAAGAAATGTTCAAACCAAAGGGAAGTTTCCGAAACTGATAACAAACGCCGAAACAAAGGAAAGCTGTGTATTTTCTACATTCTGGATGAAGTTCGATCTGATAAAAGCTGGATCTGAGATCAATGGAAGACAACACTTTTACACCATTAAAATTTTGAAGAAGTTCTTCCAACGTTTGTGGCCTGTCTGTTTCAGGAATAATGATAGTATTGATTTGTCTCGAATCTAAGACAAGTCTGATCGATCCATTTTTCTTCTCAACAACATGTAATGGATTGTTGTATGAGCTTACTGCAGGCTCAATAATGCCCTCATCAAGCATAGATTGTACTTCCGTTCTAACACGGTCCCTATAATGCGCCGGAATTACGTATGGTCTAACACAAAATTTAGTATGCTCACGAACACGAAATTGGTATTGAAATCCCTTGATTGTTCCTGTTTTGTGAGTAAAAACTGTGGAATGTGCTTGTAAAATCTCAAAGAGGTCCTGCCTATCAGTGTCATTACAATTCTCAATTGTTTGAATTTTATTCTGAATTAACTTATTAGTTTCAAATATGCCGTCGACATCATCCCTGTCAGTACTTGCAGAGTGATTGTTAGTGTCAAGTTCCGTTGAAAATTCCGAACTGTTGTCTAACAGGAGGTAAAGCCGATTAATTTCTTCGTCATGGTTTGAGAGCCAATCTTCAAATTTCAAAGCTACTGACTTACCTTCTTTTTCTAAACTTATTTCAGCATCATGAAAGCTTAAGATTGCTTTGTATTCATTCAAAAAGTCTACTCCCAATATATTTTCCGTCGACAATAATGGAACAATAAGAAAGCTCATAGAGAAGCTGTGGCTTTGACAAAAGAATTCTAAGTTGGTTTGTTGGCGTACATCTACACTTTTTCCAAAGATTGCACCTTCTAATTTAATCTTACGTAACGGAAGTGTGGGACAATCGTTCGATTTGTTGCATTTACTAAAGGCTGTTTCACTAATTACTGAAATGGGACTGCCAGAGTCAAGTACTGCCGTAAATTTTACATCATTTACTGAAATGTGAATCACAGGATATGCAATGTTGTTATGTTTTATGTCGTGTTCCTGGAGTAAGATGTCCCTAATGTCTTCCATTTTTACGTAATTACTAGCTACGGCAGCTGCGTCGTCAGTTTCATAAGTATGTTTTGTGGCTGCCAGCGGTGTGAGTCATTGCCTATTGTCTCTTTGTTGGCGCGCGTCGTTATTGGGGTTTGGAGACCTAACTTCTACAAATTCACCGTGACGAGAGGGCCCTGCTCTGTGTGAATCCCGCCAGTTCTGATGCAATTCAGGTCTGTCGTTACGATCACATCGTCTGTCGTCATGTCGGTAGTTCCTGTAGTTTCTTTCTTGTCGGTTAAGTGGTGGAGAATTTCTCCCTGAATCGTAACTGCGCGCTGGACCGTTGCGTCTCAAGTTATTCTGTCTCCCGTAATAATAATTGTTTTGGTTCCCATATTGTCTGTTTCTCTGATTGTCTCTGTGATAGTCATTACCGCGGAGAGGTGATCTTTCCCTGTAATTATTACTACTCTGCCAACGGTTGTCATACGGGTGGTGTCTGTTTTGGTCACGATTTGTGTTGTGAGAATAGCCTTGCCGCGTCCAGTTATTATCGAGGAATTGTGACGGATGTGACCTGTAATTGTTGTGTTCCTGTTTCCGCATTCCGCGATTGTCAGTGTCAATTTCCAATTCTTGTAACAGTCCCTGAAATGCTTCAATGTCGTCTTTGCAACGTCCTGCCAAAATAATATGTCGTAAATGTTCAGGCAGTTTGATTAAGCAAATGCGGATGAGTTCTGAGGGGCTGTATGGGTTTGAAAGATACTGATTCTTATGCAACATGTCTTCAAAATATTTCACAAGACTGGAAAATTCAGATTGTTCGAAACGTTTCATCATTATGATGCTATGTTTTACTCGATCTTGTGTGGCTTGAGACCAATATGCTGAGAGGAAGGCATGGTAAAACTCTCCTTCACTGTGCCAATCGTGAATTACCGATCGCATTCTTACAGCTGGTTCATTCTCCAAGTAGCCACACATAAATTCTAATCTGTGCTCTAATGACCAGTTGGGAGGAAAACAATGAGAGAATTGATGGAGCCATGCCTGTGGATGAATTTCGTTGCCAGAATTCTTAAATGTTTTGAATTTACGTGTAGTAATGAACAGCTTATAGTCAAAGTCATCATGTCGGCGAGTCGCATATCGGTCATTGTTACGTCGTTTCGGCGGTTCCATTTCAAAATTCGGTGCACCTTGCCAATTTCTTTCATAACTTCCGAAGTGTCCTGTGTTATTATTTTGTGGTTGTTCCGTATTTCTATGTCCCTCTTCCCGTATTGGAACGCGAGTGTCCTCTGAAATACGTAATTCTTGTATTACCTGTGTCAGCTGATCTTGTACTTCCCGGATTTCTCTTTGATGTTGCGTATCAATTTCATTCAGATTTTGTTTCAGTTTCCTAATTTGTTCGCTCTCTTCTGTGTCATTAAAGACTACCGGTTTTGCGTCATTCAGATTATCATCTACCTTCGTAGATAAATTAT
The DNA here is from genome assembly GCF_023864345.2 of Schistocerca serialis cubense. NCBI lineage: Eukaryota > Metazoa > Arthropoda > Insecta > Orthoptera > Acrididae > Schistocerca > Schistocerca serialis. The sequence continues at coordinate 153,262,695 of NC_064639.1, forward strand.
TTAGCTGATCCGAAAGTTCAACTACTTTCTCTGATAATGAACACATTTCCTCAGTGTGTTTTTCTGAACCAAGCTTCAGAGTGTCCATTTGTGTTGAAATCGAATCTACTGTGTCCTTTAAGTTTTCCTGAGTTTTTGCAAGTTGTGTAACCGAATCGGTAGATGCAACTGTGTCAATTTTAGCCCACAAGGTCTCATGATTTTCATGAACAATGGTTTGCAGTTCTTTTATGGCTGCTTCGTGATTCTGTAATGCATTTTCATGCCGCGAAAAAATAGGTTGAAAATGCTCACAAATTTGTGTTTTTACGTCATTACACACTTTCTGACATTTCGATTCAATGTTATGTAACTCAGTGGTTAAATCTTCACGTGTTTGTTCGAGTGTAGTGTCTAACTTTTGAAGATTTTGTTCCATTGTGTCTAACTTTTTGAGATTTTGTTCCATTGTGTCTAACTTTTGAAGCTTTTGCTGTGTTTGTCTCTGATTTTGTTCCATTGTGTCTAACTTTTGAAGCTTTTGCTGTGTTTGTCCCATTTGTTGTATTAACTGTAATAACAATGCATTGGTGTCTGAAACATGTTCCTCAGTGCTTTTCGGCAGTGAATTTGCACCGGAAACATTCACATTTTGACAAGCAGAAAATGTGTCTTGACTTATTTGAGAAAACGGTGAGGATCCAAAACCTGAATCTACAGTATTTGCGAAATCGTGTCGTGTCATTTCGGCTTCCTGAGGCGAGCTATTGCCGACCGATCGATCGATAATGCTTCCCTCTTCACTAATTGTTTCACTGCCCACGCCATTGTTTGCCGCCCGCTCCATTTCCCTATGCACAATTATCAAATTACTACTTTGAACATCAGTTAATTCATTACTCTGCGGCGCTAACACACTGCTTTCGTCTTCACTGTCATTTCTCAGTTTACTTTGGAGCCTAGTATTACGTTTTTCACACGCCATAATTGTCACAATATTTCACACGATAACACAGAAAAGCACAATTTGAAGAGCAAAATAAAATAACATAGCAATGCAAATAATGTCTACTTAATTGCCAGCGCAGCTGCGAAATACTTGGTGCAAATCTACATGCATGCCACAACTGTTTTACTGTACAACAATGAAAAACTACAACTACAAAGGAAATTCTCTCTATGATTACGCGCTATCAATAAACAAAATCTACACTAATTACACAAACTACAAGAAAAAAATCAGAAGATTCCAGTGAGGTATCCTCGGCTAAGGGTCGACATATGAAACGTCCCCTTTGAACAATTATACACGAGACTGTGCTTAAACTGACACACAATATTTTGTTGGCGCAACGCAATCTGACTTTCAAGATTCCCTACAAAAGAATGGGCCCTGACTAACAGTAAACTATACCTTTCACAAATCACTTACCTCACAAAAATCTTCGCTACTAAAGCTACTGCAATACAGCGAGCGCCACTACTGCCAGCTAAATAAAAGATTCAAACTACTGAAGGCACTAACTACTGATAGGGATAGTTAGCAAATGAAAGATATTAATAGAGAACAAACAATGTATTTACCTTGATATCATCATGTATAAATATAGCAGTTCATGACAAATTACAAATCTCCGCCATCTCTCTCCCCACATCCACCACTGCTGGCGGCTCACCTCCAACTGCGCAACGCTACGCGCTGTTAACATCCAGCTGCCGCTGCCCAACACTACAATGGCGAGTATTACAACAATGCAAAGCAGCCACAGACTGCCCACAGCACAGCCAGTGATTTTCATACAGAGGTGGCGTTACCAATAAAAAAACCTAAACAGCCTACTTACAATAGAAATAAAGAGGCTCTTCGGCAACAAACTCCGCCATTTACTGTTATTAGCCATTACATGAAACATAGTAACTGTTGATTGATGTGGTGTGAAATACTTGAACGAATCTTGCCTAGCTCGTAAGGAAAGTGCATGTTTGGAGTATTATTAAGTGTTACGCTCATATCGAAGAATAAATATACAAAAGTAATTAAAGTTGTGAATCTGTATTTTCTACTTAAATTTTTTGTCAAACGTGTTTTTATGTTCCCAGAAAATTATCCATAGAGGATGTAAAGCAAAAGAAATTGTATTATATCGTACCCTCACCCATAAGTAAGAATCGACACAATAAGTTATTAAAACTATTTAATGTAGAACATTGCAGTCGAAGAAAAAAGTAATGCAGTTCAATATTGAAATATATAAACATTAAAAAATATATATAAATAAAACCTGGCCAGGAGTGAACTCCCTAATGAGTAATTTTAGAGGGGTAATGGCTAAAATTATCTTCCTTGAGGCTCCTTGGGTGTCACAGCCAAATAAGAAGAACGTCGATAAGATTAAAATTGAAACAAATGGTTCAAATGGCTCTGAGCACTATGGGACTTAACGTCTATGGTCATCAGTCCCCTAGAACTTAGAACTACTTAAACCTAACTAACCTAAGGACAGCACACAACACCCAGTCATCACGAGGTAGAGAAAATCCCAGACCCCGCCGGGAATCGAACCCGACAAGCCGGGCGTGGGAAGCGAGAACGCTACCGCACGACCGAAATTGAAACAAATGAGCCCTCGGTCTCTATTATTTTTAGTCTTATTGACCAGGTTTCAACACTTCTAAGAGTACGTTCATCAGAATTAAAACAATTAAAATGGTCTATAACATATAAAAATGGTAACGGCCTTGCCGCAGTGGATACATCGGTTCCCGTCAGATCACCGAAGTTCAACGCTGTCCGGCATGGTCAGCACTTGGATGGGTTACCCTCCGGGCCGTCATGCGCTGTTGCCATTTTTCGGGGTGCACTCAGCCTCGTGATGCCAACTGAGGAGCTACTCGACCGAATAGTAGCGGCTCCGGTCGAAGAAAACCATTATAACGACCGGGAGAGCGGTGAGCTGACCAGACGCCCCTCTTATCCGCATCCTCAGCTGAGGAAGACGCGGCTATCGGATGGTCCCGATGGGCCACTTGTGGTCTGAAGACGGAGTGCTTAACATATAAAAAATTTCTTGTGCTATAAATTTGTAACTATGTTATAGTCCATTTTAATTGTTTTAATTCTGATGAAGGCACTATTATAAGTGTTGAAACCTCGCCAATAAGACTAAAAATAATAGTGACGGAGGGCTCATTTGTTTGAATTTTAATTTAGAAACAGTCATTGAACCAAGCAGCCATGTTTGAAACTTTACATCCACAAGAAGCCAAGAACTGAGAAAGACGTCCTAAGTTGCAATCGAAGTGAATCAAAAATTCCTTAAATTGCCTGAATAATTTTCTCTGCGGAAAATAGAATCCACTGATGCATGCTACTGCTTCAGGATTCGAAACATCAAATTTAATGAGTAATACGGACAATGTATCATAAAATCATCGTCGAGTAGAGACCATCACTCTGTCAATTACAATGTGTGATGCGACACTCGACGCGGTACTCCGCGCGACACGATTATCGGAGACAATAAAGTGTAGAAACGCCCTAGCTAGCAACCATGGACGTAAATCTGGAAGCCTGAGTCACCATACGAAAAATTCCATTCTTGGATTTGACACCCTAAGTTTTGGAGCTGAATCTGATAAAGTGCCTTGCTGAAATTAGCATTACAAGTTTCATTTGTTAGTCTTCATTAGTAATAGGACTCGTAGCGGCCCCTTATTGTTACAGGGCCCACAGAACCGAAACGGGAGATGTGCTGCTTACCCCCTTTCAGCAGCTCAGAGAGAAACATTGCCAGCGGACAGAAACAATAACGGTCTTTCCAAATAAATACAGAACTACTTCGCCAGGCAACATGTGACAGTAATCCACTAAACAGAAAATGGTTGAAATGGCTCTGAGCACTATGGGACTTAACTTCAGAGGTCATCAGCCCCCTAGAACTCAGAACTACTTAAACCTAACTAGCCTAACGACATCACACACATTCGTGCCCGAGGCAGGATTCGAACCTGCGACCGTAGCGGTCGCGCGGTTCCAGACTGTAGCGCCTAGAACCGCTCGGCACTAAACAGAACTCATGTGTCTGATGTAGCACTCCGCCGACCTGGCTTTATAAGCATGCCTAGGCCGTCAGACCGGCAGTGTTTATCAATCACTAGGAACAGCTGCGGTCAGTTCTTGCACCTGCCCTAGCATTATATTCACTCGCTGTAGCGTTGTAGCAGCATGTAATATTTTGAATTGTGTACAGTACATTTTGGTCAGTATTTTTCTTCCATTGTATTTTTTCCTTATTTGTTTTGTCACCACAAGAGTTGTGGGTTTTCTTGTTGTTCTTAGTGTATGTCAAGAAGGCGTTTTTGTCTTTCATTCTAATAAAGTGTGTTCAAATTGACTGTTAGTTCTTCTTCCTACCGGCCGCAGGACACAACAGTTGTTGGTGACGAGGATAAATCCTCCATTTTCGACCGGAATGGCCTCTTCAGAGGAACTTCTTCAGTCCTTAGTGAAAACTCTACAGCATATTCAGGCAGCACTCACAAGGTCAGAGCGTCGGTCTCACTCCCCAGCGTTGCAAGAGGTAGCTCATAGAGTAAATTCCATCGCAGATAAATTGAACTCTTTGCACGTGGCTCTACCAACGTTTCCGGCTTTCGAAAGGTCTGTCGAATCGTGCTCAAATTATGTATAACGGGAACGGTTGGAACAACATTTAAGGCCCAAGGGGTCTACGACAAAAATCGAAATCGGGCTTTCTTTTTAGCATGTCAGTCTACAGGTGTATCGTTTAGTTCAACAATTCAACCCTGAGCAGTCTCCTCGCGATCTATTATTTACTCATATTAAGGGCTGCATTTTTGAGTACTTTGACGCACAAATACACGTCACCTCCGCCGGTCAGACTTTCTTCTTTTCTGGCAAGTCACCAGGTCAGACTTATCGGAAATGGGTTACGACGCTCCAGGGTCTCTACTGCGATTGTAAATTCCAGTGCGCTAACGTTGCCTGCAAGCAATCTTATACCTCTTCGTTGATTCGCGATATGGTGATGTTTCACGCACCAGTTGAGGGTCTTTGGGCTGATATTTTGAAGTTACGGGACCCGTCCCTCGACACCTGTCTGCCTATCATTCGTGCGTTTGAATAGTCCCACCGGCTACAACCACCGCGTTTTAATCTAGCTATTTTCGCTGCTCGCCAGTTGCCTAGCGCCGAGCGAGAGTCTCGTCAATATGTTGGTCCATCCCCTCACAGGCAGTCTTTCACCCGGCTTCTCTCCTGTCCAGACTGTTTCCGGACTCACCAATGGTCGGAGTGCCCCCACCGGCGTGCAAAATGCGCGGCTTGCAGCCAAGTGGCCCATATCACCATGGTGTTTCATGCTTCGCAGAAACATCGCGTAGAAGCCACACTTCCTGCAGACGCACAGGCTCGTCACAAATCGTCACCTCAGAACTTCGACGCCTATCACTCCACTGACGGCCGAGTATTCTCCATCATTCCCCAGTCGGGTGCCCATTTCCTTCTTACCTTGGAAGTCGCGCATATTCCAGTGATCTTCCCAATTAATGCGGCCCCATCAGTTTCTATTGTGGATGGTCCCATTCACTGCTCAGTTGGTGGTCGGGTCCCCCAGTGCTACTAACCTTCTGAATGTGGACATTTTTGGTCATCTGGGTTTATCAGCGCAAGACGCGGTACACGTGGTGTCGATTTCCTCATCGATGCCTATTCTCTCCCATCGGTGGATGACATACAAGTCTTGCGGGATCGACAATTTTCGCCAAAATTGATTTACGCGATGCTTACATGCAGCTGCCATTCGACGAGGAATCGCAGCAGATCCTAGTCATCAATAGGCCGTGTGGCCTTTTCCGGTACAACCGCCTCCCGTTTGGCATCGCCAGCGCACCCGCCATTGTCCAACGATGTCATTGTCGGATCGGCTGTTTCAGGTTTTTGCCGAGGCTAATCTGTATTGCCGGATAGAAAAGTGTGACTTTTCTGCGCGAGAGGTAAGCTATCTTCGGTTCACGATTGATGTCCGCGGCCTACACACCTCGAAGGAGTATGCCGAGGTGATTCAAAACTCCTCCCCCTAACGTGAAGCAACTGCAATCTGTCCTCAGTAAAATCAATTATTATTGGGGTTTTATACTCTGCCGGCCGCGGTGGTCTAGCGGTTCTGGCGCTGCAGTCCGGAACCGCGGGACTGCTACGGTCGCAGGTTCGAATCCTGCCTCGGGCATGGGTGTGTGTGATGTCCTTAGGTTGGTTAGGTTTAAGTAGTTCTAAGTTCTAGGGGACTTATGACCTCAGATGTTGAGTCCCATAGTGCTCAGAGCCATTTGAACCATTTTTTTTTTATACTCTACGCTGACGAGATATCAGCGCCCTTGTCCAGGTTATTGCGCAAGGGTGTGCGTTGCGTTTGGGACACAACATGTGAGCAGGCTTTTGCACGTCTCAAGTCAGCTTTCTCCTGCCCTCCTTGTTTGACCGCTTACGATCCGTCCCTGCCCCTCACTGCTGCCGCCGATACCTCCGTCTATGGTCTAGTTGCGGTCCTCTCGCAAGTGGTCGACAGCGTTGACAGACCGGTGGTTATCGCATACAACGCTCAAACCAAATAGAGTGAAATTAAAAAGGAAGCTTCGGTGCTGGTTTTCACCCCGACGAAATTCTACGATTTCGTGAATGGTCGTCATTTCACTTTGCAGACCGATAGCAAACCTTTTGTTTCTTCGTTTCTCCCGGGTACTGCAGTGCCCACCTGCACTGCGGGCCGCCTCTAGCGATGGGCGCTCTACCTGGCGATGTTCGACATTGATATTGTCTACTGCACCTCTGAACGGCACGCAACAGCCGATTTTCTGTCGCGGCTGCCTGCCGGGGCGGTCTGTGACATTCACGCGTCCACCTTGGTTGGTTGGTTTCCATGTGGAACTGGACGTGGACGCAGCTCTAGTCGTGCTTCCGTTGGATGCCGACGTGGTCCGGTGGGTCACCGCTCAGGATCAGACACTGCAAGCTCTTCGCCGCCAAATCTCTACGGGTTGGCCGGCCAGCCGTCGTAACGTCAACAATGCAGAGGTTAAACATTTTTTGCATCATTCGCACAGCCTTTTTTTTGCATAGTGATTTGCATGTTCCCCAGGTGGTCATACCACAAGCGTTGCGCTGCGGTGTCCTCGATATCCTCAACGCTGGCCATTGGGGCATCGTCCTCACCAAACAGCTGGTCCGCCACCTTCATTGGAGCGATATGGATAAAGACATTGCCTCCCTCGTGTCAGCCTGCACCATGTTCCAAACACGTCAAGCGGCACCACCGCACCATTATTTTTCGTGACCGGATGCAGCTGCTCCATTCAAACATCTACATTTGGAATTCTCAGGACCATTTAATGGTTCACAGTGGCTCATACTGATCGACTCCAGTCTCCCGCATGATGAACACCACCTCTGCTGAGACTATCAAAATTCTCTGGAGCCTCCTTGCTGCCGAGGGACTACCCAAAACAAATGTTACTGATAATGGTCACCAGTTTACTTCGACCGAGTTTAAGCAATTCTGTACGGCCAATGGAATTTCCCTCATCCATACCACCTCATTTCACCCTGCATCAAATGGCCAGGCGGAATGTTCCATGTGGACGTTCAACACCCAGTATGGTAAGCTGCCAAGCCATTACCCACTGGAGGAAGCTGTGCTTCTTTTCTTGGCTACGTACCCAACCTCCAGCCCGCACGCCGACGCAATTTTTCGCGTCGGACAGGAGGTCTGGGCGTGGACCTTCTCTCATCCACAGGCGAGGTGGACGCCTGCCATTATTATGAGTTCTGCAGCCAGGCGATGGCGCCTCTCTGGTTGCCTCACGGTTCCGCCGCCCGCCGGCACCTCAACCAGCTCCACCCCGTCTGATGGACCACGACACTCTGGGGGAGCTGCCAGTGCCTATTCCGCGGTGGTCTCGCGGTTCTAGGTGCTCAGTCCGGAACCGCGCGCCTGCTACGGTCGCAGGTTCGAATCCTGCCTCGGGCATGGATGTGTGTGATGTCCTTAGGTTAGTTAGATTTAAGTAGTTCTAAGTTCTAGGGGACTGACGACCACCGATGTTAAGTCCCATAGTGCTGAGAGCCATTTGAACTAATTGCCTATTGCCGACTGCCCTGAGGCGGAACCTCCGCTTCCGCCTCATCGTCAGCCGCTGTCTTAGCCACTAGGTGCCGGTGCTGTATTGTCGCCTCCCACGCCTGGCAGCTACGAATCCATGGGAAAATAGACGACTAAACACGAGACCACCAAATTACAAAATGCCAAAGCTTGAATAGCTAGAGGACAAGTGCAATACTGTAGATGTCAGCATGACTAAGAAAATATAGATGCCGACCATCAGAAAATTAAAAAGACTTCTGGAGAAACACAAGCAGTTATCTGAATATCAAGAGCTTACGTGGAAAGACAGTATTAAACGAAGAAGAGAAAAGTGAATGGTGGAAGGAACATATAGAAAGGCTATCAAGGGAAATCGGATTGAAAATAATGCTATAGAAAGAGAAGAGGAAGAAAATGAACGTAAGATTGTGGGTACTTCATTAGAAGAATGTGACAGAGCACTGAAAGACCGACCTGACACAAAACAGGACACCTTCAGTAGACGACATTCCATGTGATTTATCGAGATGCTAGGGAGAGCCAGCCATGACAAAACTATTCCACCTAGTGTGCAAGACGAAACAGGTTAAATAATCTTAGCTTAGGTTCTGGACATTTGTAGGAACATGTGAGGCAATACTGGCCCTACAAGATAATTTGAAAATTGAAATATATTTGTAGCATCTACAAATTTAAAGGAGGTCTTTAACAATGTTGACTGGGGAACATTCTTTGAAACTCTGAAGGAAGCAGAGATAAAATCCTAGGAGCAAAATTTTATAATAATTCCAGTCTACGCAAAAACCAGAGAGAGTCAATAGACATTCTGAGAAAAGAATGGTTGAGAAGAGAATTGACTGGGTTGTAGCCTACCCCTGACATTATTCAATCTGTTCATTGATCATGCAGTACAGAAAATATAGGAATCTTGGGAAAGAGAACTGAAGTTCCGAAAGGAGAAATAAAAGCTTTTTGACGGTGACTTTGTAATTCTGTCACAGGTGGCAAAGAACTTGGGAAATCAATCAAAGTGGATGGATAGTGCGTTGAAAAGAGATTATAATATGATCGTCAACAGGGTTAACGGAATGCAGTCGAATACTCAGGAAATGAAAGACTAAAGATACTGGATGTCTTTTGCTGTTTGGGCAACGAAACAAGTAATGATGGCCAAGGTACAGACGAAATAAATTGCAGATTCACATTAGTAAGAAAATTATTTCTCAAAAAGTGTATTTAATTAATATCGACTATAAATTTCAATTTAGGAAATATTTTCTGCAGATATTTCTGTAGAATGTAGATTTGTATGGAAGTGGAATGCGATGCCCTAAAACTTTCATGCAGTCGATCTTGGTGGGCATTTTTGCGAAACGGACTCATCTCCTACGTTTAGAGAGAGGTACATTCGCAGACAAAACTCAGTGAAGGATTTATTCTTGTAGAGATTCATCTATACTCTGGAAGCATGTTGAGGCTACTTCCCATTGTATTCTAGATTAGTGTTTGTTCCCATTCCATTTGCATTGGAACATGGGAAGAATCACTCTGGAAAGGGCATAATCATCCCTGTAGTTTGACTAATCTTGTCTTCTTAGCTGGTACGGAGTGCTAATGAGGGAGGTAGCAGTATATTCTTAGATGTATCACGTAATATTTTTTCTTCAAAATTTGTAAGGGGTCTTTCATAGGACAGTTGTTGTCTATCATCAAACATCTGCAAATTAACGGTTTCTGCACCTTGATGACTACCCTTGGCTAAACAAACCAGTGGCCATTTACGCTGTACTTCATTGTGTCTGCTCAGTGTGCCCTGTTAATCTTATTTGGCGCGGTTCCCACACATGAGCACTCACAATTTGTTCACGGTTTGAAGGACGTTTACAGGTCCTGCGAATGTTTGCACAAAAAGAAGCGATATCGCGATCTTTCGTCACAAACTTTTAAAGGCGAATGGGAAGGACAGAAGAAAGGGATAACAATCAATATACATATTTCCCTCAGGCAAAATGCATTTAAAGATTTAGTTGACAATGAAAGAGTAAACCATTACAACGATCGACAGAAGGAAGTAGTTGTTCTATACATCAAGAAGCACTTTGTGCTAAGTTTGCACTCATACAGCTCATGAACACATTTTTCGTGCGAATAGAACAATTTTTGACCTCACACACACTGATCCAATGTCAGTTCCAACGGTTTTCGGTGGAACTGAACGATCAGTATGGAGACTTTTTATGAGACTGCAATGTACGTTGGTTAAGTCAACGGACGTACATTGAACAATTTTTATATGTGGAACTAACTATTGTTGAATTTATGAAGGTAGAAGGAACGTAAGAAGGAAAATTAGAACACCCAGAATGGGTTACAGATCTCGCATTTTAAGTAGACTTGACTGCACATTACCCACAGTAAGAGACTGCAAGGTGAGAAAGTACTTAATTTCAAATGTGATGGGGATGGATCTAAAAAGAAAATTTTCTTATAGAAGGCACACAGTCTGACAAATGCAGTCCTGTTCCCAAAGCGCACCGGCGTTAAAGAAAATGCGAGCTTCGAAGAACTCATTGTGGCCTTGAAAGACTTATAAGGATAGTTTTCTAAACATTTTGAGCATACCGCCAGTCTCAAATCTGTTTTAGAGCTGTTTTCGAGATCGTTTGCCGTCTCAGTTGAAAGCGCCACAGTGCATGAGAAGATGCAACTGATGGATGTGCAAAGTATTTCCCGTTTCAAAAGCAAATCGTTTTACGTTAAATCTGTACAGCACGTCTACATAGCTTTTTTCGTGTAGGGTTTCCACGTCTCCATACTGAAACTGCAAAAGTGCTACAAAATTTCAATCAATATATGTGTGTGTGAATAAGCTTTCTTCGATTACGAAACTAAATAAATCAACATCATGTGGCAACGTTTATGCGAAAATCTATGAAATGTTCTGCATCTGTCTGTATGTCAATGCTCTGCACCAGATATAATTTATAGTAAGCTTGCAACATGCCAATGCTATTTAAATATTACAGGAAATCTGTTTTGAGTATGATATGTGTTTTTGAGTAATGAGAAATATAAAATCAAGTCGTATGCAGTGCGACTGCACGGCTATTTAAGTGCAGCACGTTCATAGTTTCCCCCTCTTCCCCTCCTCGCCCTCAGATGCCGTGGGGTGAAGGTGGGGCAAGTATGCCGTAAGGCTAAGCTGTATGGGACTCGTATCAGGGCGTGGCCCAGAAGCCTAATTCTTGGCTACCTCTGGTACAGAATGTCTGTTGGAGTCTGCTGTATTGGGACACATAGTCCACCAACCTAACATTCATGCACAGCAGGCAAAGCAAGTGCCAGGCTGCAGGCGACCTGTCCTCGGGAACCCCACACAAAAAGTACATGATAACGTAAACACCAGGTAGTTTCCATGGGAAACTCACGCAGCCGCCACTTCTACAAGTGGTGTTCAATTCGCCTACAAGCTCGTATCATCACTAGGAGATGCCGCAAACATGACAGTACTTACTTCCACTGTTCCACGTTCTAGCAAATAGACCATGCCATAAACATCTGCCTGAGCAGTATTTAGGCTGCCACATGGCCCCGGTAACTTTAGAATTCTTCTGTTCACAATCAACATTGATTGTGATCTGTCCCGGAAGATTTACTTGTAGACTTATCATTTTGTCACAAAGTAGAGGACAATTATTCAGAATTCATTTTCTTTCAAGGAGACCTTATTTTGTTCAATTATCGAACAATTAAATTCATTAGCGGATTTTATGTGAATAAATACTTTTATGTTTGTTAAAAAAAGAGGTTCTGTTTTTGTGTCCACCTCGTAGCTCCGTCTTGCTTGTAGAGCCCGTGTAAGGTCACAAAACAGTCCACGCAAAGATGCCTCACCACTGACACCCGAATATTAAGAAGTTTTTATCTAATATCAATGCTATAAAGTCTAAAATATCCATCACGGTGTTGTATTATTTGAAATATTGTTGTAAACTGTATGTATAAAGGGAAACAGGGCTATCCTACCTCTCTGCACAATCTATAAGTACTGTCCGTTTTCGGAATTACAGTTGAATTTCATCGCTCAACATCAGTAACAAATTTAAATTAACACCACACTATTAATGACTTAAAGACATTAATCACTACGAATCCCTATTTATTTAATAAGAATTTTTCAACTTATATTTATTTATGATTACCGTGTGTAAGAGGACTTGTTTATTTTTAGGTTTTTGTAGTTAATAACTATTTTTCTCTTCCCTGGTATAATCCAAAAAGCATGACATAGATTAAATAATGTTTACTTGAGACATAAAATTCATTGTATTTTTAAATCTATGAATTCCGAGGATTACTACGGCTATAAAACCTAGGTAATCTATATGTTGTAAAAACACACTAGATATTCTTGGTAGAAGTTATTCAGTAGACATGTAGAAGCGACTTTTCCAGCGTGTAAGCTACCACTGTAACGCTTCATTTTTCAAGGATTCCAGCAAGAGAGTGGGGTGGATTTACAATGAGGCGACAAATGTCATGTCCTAATATCATGTCTAATCTCATTTTGCCTGGCGTAGTGCAGCAGCTCCATGTGGCATGGACCCAAGTAGTTTTAAGATCCCTGCAGAAATGCTGAGTCATGCTGACTCTGTAGCCATCCATAATTGCGAAAGTGTTGACGGTACAGAATTTTGTGCACGAACTGACCTCTTGATTGAGTCCCATAAATGTTCGATAGAATTCATGTCGGGCAATGTGGGTGGCGAAATCACTCGTTCGAATTGTCCAGAATGTTCAAAACCAATCGCGAACAATTGCGGCTCGGTCACGTGGTGCATAAAAATTCCATCGTCGTTTTGGAGCATAATGTTCATGAAGAGCTGAAAATGGTCTCCAAGTATCATAACATAACCATTTACAGTCAATAACAGCCTTAGTTCGACCATGTATACATAGCCAGCGTAATTGTAGAGCCACCACTAACTTCCACAGCGCCTTGTTGAAAACCTGAGTCGATGTGTGGCATCGTTGGGTCTGCGTCACGCTCGAACCCTAACATCAGCCCTTACCAACTGAAGTCGGGACGCATCTGACCAGGCAACGCTTTTATAGTCGTCTAGGGCCCAATCGATATGGTCACGAGCCCTGGAGAGCCTCTGCAGGCGATATCATGCTATTAGCAAAGGCGAGTCATATGCTACTATAGGCCATTAGCAACAAATTTTCCGCACTGTCCTAACTGATATGTTGGTCATATATCCCACATTGATTTACGCAATTATTTCAAGAAATGCTGCTTGTCTGTTAGCACTGACAACTCTACATAAACGCAACTGCTCTCGGTCGTTAAGTGAAGGCCGTGGTTAGAGGTAATGCCTGAAATTGGATATTCTCGGCACACTCTTGACTCTTTGGACCTCGAAATATTGCTTTACCTAAATGGCAGGTCCCATGCATCTAGCTCCACCTACCATTCCGCTTACAAAGTGTTTTAATTCCTGTCATGTGGCCGTAATCACATCGGACACCATTTCACATGAATGACCTGAGTTAAAGTGACAACTCCGTCAATGTGTTGCCCTTTTATACCTTGTGTACACAATACTAACGCCATCTGCATATGTGGATATCCCTATCCCATGATCTTTGTCACCTTAGTGTATATTCCGGAGGAACATAAAAGTAATATCCATCCGTCTCTCCCGATATAATTTTCTTCTGGGTTTTCAGAACCAATTTAATCAGTAATAACTGAACTGAGTTAGTTGCCTGTAATGCTTCAGATGTAGATGAGACGTTGCAAGCGTATATCTGCCTTAAGGGCGCAAACATCTGGGCTACATCCAGATAAATGAGGGCGTCTGGATTTGTATAGCAGGCAGTGACCTCTGTATCGGATTAGATCATAAAATTCGTTGCCTTGTACTTGCTACTTTAGTAAAGCCTATAACCGGTTTCGGCTTTTCAGCCATCATCAGCTCTACAAATTACAGTAGCAGCGCACCCGCAGTGCATCAACTGAGGTGCTGGGTATGAGCCTGTGTGTCACTGCCGTAGATTTGAGACCTGTGATGGCTGAAAAGCCGAAAGCGGTTACCAGTTTTAATGAAGTGGCATGTGACCAAGCCGTTGGAATGTATAATCTAATCTACATTTAGTGTAAGCCTGTGTTTATTTAATGCAACAAAAATGCAAACCCCTTTCTTCCAGAATACTATTGTATTCTGTGTAATGATTAGGAGAAGCGTCATATTTAACCGTCTCGATAACTGACAATGTGAGCTATCACGCTGTTTCTTCTTATAATTAGTTTAAAGACTAGTAAGCGTACTGCTTCTCTGTATTCTATGTACCTGGTCTCGGTGAAATTAAGAGTCCTTAAAAGAACAGATAACAGGCGATTCTAGTTTCCGTTCGTCTTCAACAGTTCATTCGTATCAGGTTTGTGACTCTAATTCCAGCTTTACTCTATGGTATGCTTAACTATGATGCTTCCACACGTGGACTGGAAAGTGAAACTGAATGCATAACTCGACATCAGGTTTGTCGCTACTCTCGGATACGATAAATGAACTTACTCTGCTCTTTAACTCGATTTTGTTTTACAACTACACGCCACATTCGTGCTGGAACACACCTTTAATTCCACACATGACAAAAATAAAACTGCAATCAAACGAAAAAACTGTGCCATAAAAGCAAGTTTAACGCGGTGCAGCGCCACATAAATCTGAATGCCATTAAGCGGCGATATGTCGCTACGCCCGTTGTAAGTAATCGCCGCTAATTAATTGTTGTTACCGAGCGTTCCGGCGCTGTTTACCGAAGATAAATGGTTTAAAAATTAAACGCTAATGGATTTGCGTTTGATGGCGTTCTGGCCAATAAATTATTTATTTCGACTGGGTGGACGCCGGCCGATGCGAGTACGGATGCGCAGATGTTACAGTAGATGATGTCAGGGGGTGGGGGGCAGATATAGGAGGGATGGCGTGGAGTAGCATCTCTCGAATTGACGCCAATAGCCGGAGCTGCAAGCTCAATATTGCTGCCATTCGAGAGCGGAGCATGCCCTTTCCCACGTCGCTATTGAAACCTGATTAACGTGGAGCTCTGCCAAAAACGGCTCATTGCGCCGCTCTTAACAGAAGGCTGATCAAACGGATGCCATTAATAAGCGAATGTGCGTCCGGAAATCCCGCGCAGGCTTTCAAGAACCGCTAAAACGCAAAAGAATGGATTTCAGACAGCAGGCGCAGATGCTGTCATTTCCCCCTCGTGTTTTTGTAAAGAGTTTTCCTTTACAAGTGGCATTTGTTAAATGTAGTACGAGCAGAAAGAAGTTAAAATTCAGCGAAGGCAGTACGATTGATTTCCTTTGACAATGCATCGGGTATTTTGAGGTGACGTATTACATTTACGAGGGCAGTTCAATAAGAAATGCAACACATTTTTTTTCTGAAACAGGGGTTGTTTTATTCAGCATTGAAGTACACCAGGTTATTCCTCAATCTTTTAGCTACACAACACTATTTTTCAACGTAATCTCCATTCAATGCTACGGCCTTACGCCACCTTGAAATGAGGGCCTGTATGCCTGCACGGTACGATTCCACTGGTCGATGTCGGAGCCAACGTCGTACTGCATCAATAACTTCTTCATCATCCGCGTAGTGCCTCCCACGGATTGCGTCCTTCATTGGGCCAAACATATGGAAATCCGACGGTGCCAGATCGGGGCTGTAGGGTGCATGAGGAAGAACAGTCCACTGAAGTTTTGTGAGCTCCTCTCGGGTGCGAAGACTTGTGTGAGGTCTTGCGTTGTCATGAAAAAGGAGAAGTTCGTTCAGATTTTTGTGCCTACGAACACGCTGAAGTCGTTTCTTCAATTTCTGAAGAGTAGCACAATACACTTCAGAGTTGATCGTTTGACCATGGGGAAGGACATCGAACAGAATAGCCCCTTCAGCGTCCCAGAAGACTATAACCATGGCTTTACCGGCTGAGGGTATGGCTTTAAACTTTTTCTTGGTAGGGGAGTGGGTGTGGCGCCACTCCATTGATTGCCGTTTTGTTTCAGGTTCGAAGTGATGAACCCATGTTTCATCGCCTGTAACAATCTTTGACAAGAAATTGTCACCCTCAGCCACATGACGAGCAAGCAATTCCGCACAGATGGTTCTCCTTTGCTCTTTATGGTGTTCGATGAGACAACGAGAGACCCAGCGGGAACAAACCTTTGAATATCCCAACTGGTGAACAATTGTGACAGCACTACCAACAGAGATGTCAAGTTGAGCACTGAGTTGTTTGATGGTGATCCGTCGATCATCTCGAACGAGTGTGTTCGCACGCTCCGCCATTGCAGGAATCACAGCTGTGCACGGCCGGCCCGCACGCGGGAGATCAGACAGTCTTGCTTGACCTTGCGGCGATGATGACACACGCTTTGCCCAACGACTCACCGTGCTTTTGTCCACTGCCAGATCACCGTGGACATTCTGCAAGCGCCTATGAATATCTGAGATGCCCTGGTTTTCCGCCAAAAGAAACTCGATCACTGCTCGTTGTTTGCAACGCACATCCGTTACAGACGCCATTTTAACAGCTCCGTACAGCGCTGCCACCTGTCGGAAGTCAATGAAACTATACGAGACGAAGCGGGAATGTTTGAAAATATTCCACAAGAAATTTCCGGTTTTTTCAACCAAAATTGGCCGAGAAAAAAAATGTGTTGCATTACTTATTGAACTGCCCTCGTAAATACCACTTTGGACACCATTAGCGCAACCAGATATCCTCCGCTTACGAAGAAACTCCCCATCGCACCCCCCCCCCCCCCCCTTCCAGATTCAGTGGTAGGCTGGTCCAGTGGATAACCGTAAAAAACTGAACACATATCGGCCAGCCGCTGTGGCCGAGCGGTTCTAGGCGTTTCAGTCCGGAACCGCGCTGCTGCTACGCTCGCAGGTTCGAATCCTGCCTCGGGCTTGGATGTGTGTGATGTCCTTCGGTGTTAGGTATATGTAGTTCTAAGTCTAGGGGACTGATGACCTCAGATGTTAAGTCCCATACTGCTTAGAGCCACTTGAACCATTTGAACACACATCAGGCATGAAAACAGGAAGAAGGTGTGCTGAAATGTGAGAAAGGAAGCAAAATCGAAACAGCGAACGGTCCAAACTCGAAATGTGCTACATCAAGCGCATTTGAATAGGCAGTCGGGGTTATGTGGTCTCGGTGTTGAACTGCAGCGGAGGAGATTTGTGTTCAAATCTCCCTCGTGCCAATTGTTTTCTCAAAATTGTGAAGCGTCCGTCCAATCACTAACGGGGGCTGTTCACGGTATTCAGATTTGTGTCTGTGTCGTGGTGCAGCGTCCGTTTGCAGCAGCGAGGTATAAGGAAGGGCTCTCCAGACGTACCTACCTATTATTTATTAAAAGTAAAAGGAAGGTCAGCGTTGGCCGTAATATTGATGGTTTATTGATAGCAAAATCGATTTTCAATCACATAGTCATCATCTTCAGTGTTGTGGTGTACAAATTAAATACATAGGCACTGGTATCAAGTCGTTATCAGTAACCAAATCTGAGAAAACCTTTTAATTTCACATTTATGTTCGTTGTGCACACAGCACTCCATGGAGTCACCAATCAATACCTATTATTTGTTCTACACAAGTACGACATATTATGACTCTTGTGTTCCGTTTTGGAAGCTCTGATCCTTGCATTCCTTTCTTGTAACATAGCTCACACCCGGTCTATGTGGCATCTCGTCTGCTCTCACTATTTATTACACTTACTTGCGACGGTAAAGTATTGTTACCACATTACACATTCTATAACCAATGTTTAGTATGACAACTGGCAAGACTACAGAAGGAGAACATACATATCAATGACCAGAAGGGCTATCCACTGGGCCACTTTACCACCAAATCTGACGCACGTGCGATTGGAAGTTTCCCTTGTTAGAGACAATATTGAATTCCTTTGCACATGCACTGCAATAGTGTATTTATCTACCGTCACCGAGCAAGCGACTTTCAAGTAAAATGTCTCACATGTACGGGAATATACACAATGTATGTACGAGTACAAGTACGGTTATAAAAAATGGTTCAAATGGCTCTGAGCACTGTGGGACTTATCATCTGAGGTCATCAGTCCCCTAGAACGTAGAACTACTTAAACCTAACTAACCTAAGGACATCACACACATCCATGTCAGAGCAGGATTCGAACTAGCGACCGTAGCAGCAGCGCGATTCCGAACTGAAGCGCCTAGAACCGTTCGGCCACACCAGCCGGAGTCCTGGTTGTTGGTGCGCGGTTGATGACATGTGGAAGTTCGTCCCTGTGTCTAGCACGGATAGTCAAATGGTAAGTCGACTTCTCGAATCCAGGTCCGGCACAAATTTTCGTTGCCGCATTCCATTCTGCAGCTGATGCTTCTCCACAATCGCAATCGGGAATACATTTAACGCATAGATATCCACTTGCATTTGCAACAGCAAGGTCGTTATAATTAATTTTTCGCTACCTGAGGCAACGTACCCAACTTTATAGGAATGATGTTCAGATTGTACGCTGAAGGATTTGCGTTGTCAGTAGCGTTAGTAGCACGGTTTGCTGTTAGGCGCCGGTACTGGTACGGAGTTATTGGGCTGAAACAAGAGCATCATTGTGCATTACAGTTCCAGACACTCTGAATGGATTTGGAAAACGTGAGCAAGGCGTCACTCCTGAATCTGTTTTATCAAAACAACAGCAATAGTGGTACTGTTCTTCGCGAGTATCGCTGCATTAAAGCAATACGCAGAGGTACTCTTTCCGCAGCGTGGTTGAACAACACTATTCGGAAGTTCCAATTAATTGACTATTTGGGGATAGTTCCTGGAATATGTTGGCGGCCACTTGCGCTACAAATTGTTGAAGAAGTTACTAATGCCATGGCTGAGAATGCTCAAAGCAACGTGTGATGTTCGAGCAGTGCCAGAGCTGCGTCGAAACGGCGGAATATTCGACGGTCCTCCACTGTTTCGGGCAGCAGTAGAGGAATCTCTAGCGTGGTGCCAGTTCATCGTGGACGCAAATAGCCGTCCCAGAAAGCAAAGTTTGTAACATGGAACGTAAACATGGTACGCAAGTAACAAACGATGTGGAAATATAAATGTGTTTGTTTCACTGGTTTATCTGTTATTTTCCTTCCACACGTAATTCAAAATATTTCCCAAAAGCCCCATTGTCGTACCATTGATCGTTTGTCATGTGGGCACTATGAACTAGAGGAAGTTTGATTATAACCACCCGACACATTTACAGCGTTACCCTGACAACCAGTGTGAAATGCATGGTAGGAGGTATTTCCCATTGCAACACATATTAAGGTTTACTCCCTTTGAGCAGACTGCTTTGTGGGCACCGTAAATTAGTCTAACCTGGTTTTCAAGGTTTCTGTGGGACTGAAACGTAGCGGTGGACTTGAGCATATTCCTGGATTCCTCATTTAGTGTTACTGAAATTCACTAAGTTGGTTTCCACAGGATAGTTTCCCAGGGCCTGACATTTCATATTTTCAACACATCTGGGACGCTTTCCCTGAGACGATGTGTACTGTCGTCCTTCATATAATACAGTATCCCCGTTTATTTGGCACGGCTCTCCGTACTAGAGTAATACTGTAGAATGTGTCACCCGAATGTTATGTAAGTTACGAAACTCATGTCATTTTCATCACTGAATCATGAAGTGAATTGCAAGCAACTACATTCAGTTATTTTGTCGACAGCAGCAAGGGCACTCATACGATAGTTTATAGGGGTGCCTAGACGGAGGGGTATGGAGCATTTTTTATATTTTGGAAGACGAGTAGCGACTTGCAAGTAGCCACAGAAAACTCCATTTGCGACCCTGTTACAAATCTGCTAACTCTGACTTTTATACCATTTTCGTGAAAAATATACAACTGATTAAACTGTATTGTTTTACTTCGCCTGAGAGCTAGCAGAAGGGATAGATAACATTCCACCAGAATTTCTAAAATCATTAGCAGAAGTGGCAACAAAACGACTATTCATGTTGGTGCGTAGAATATATGAGTCTGGCGACATACCATCTGACTTTCGGAAAAGCATCATCCACACAATTCCGAAGACAGCAAGAGCTGACAAGTGCGAGAATTATCGCACAATCAGCTTAACAGCTCATGCATCGAAGCTGCTTACAAGAATCATATACAGAAGAATGGAAAAGATAATTGAGAATGCGCTAGGTGACGATCAGTTTGGCTTTAGGAAAAGTAAAGGGACGAGAGAGGCAATTCTGACGTTACGGCTAATAATGGAAGCAAGGCTAAAGAAAAATCAAGACACTTTCATAGGATTTGTCGACCTGGAAAAAGCGTTCGACAATATAAAATGGTGCAAGCTGTTCGAGATTCTGAAAAAAGTAGGGGTAAGCTATAGGGACAGACGGGTCATATACAATATGTACAACAACCAAGAGGGAATAATAAGAGTGGACGATCAAGAACGAAGTGCTCGTATTAAGAAGGGTGTAAGACAAGGCTGTAGCCTTTCGCCCCTACTCTTCAATCTGTACATCGAGGAAGCAATGATGGAAATAAAAGAAAGGTTCATGAGTGGAATTAAAATACGAGGTGAAAGGATATCAATGATACGATTCGCTGATGACATTGCTATCCTGAGTGAAAGGGAAGAAGAATTAAATGATCTGCTGAACGGAATGAACAGTCTAATGAGTACACAGTGTGGTTTGAGAGTAAATCGGAGAAAGACGAACGTAATGAGAAGTAGTAGAAATGAGAACAGCGAGAAACTTAACATCAGGATTGATGGTCACGAAGTCAATGAAGTTTAGGAATTCTGCTACCTAGGCAGTAAAATAACCAATGACGGACGGAGCAAGGAGGACATCAAAAGCAGACTCGCTATGGCAAAAAAGGCATTTCTGGCCGAGAGAAGTCTACTAATATCAAATACCGGCCTTAATTTGAGGAATAGATTTCTGAGGCTGTACGTCTGGAGTACAGCATTGTATGGTAGTGAAACATGGACTGTGGGAAAACCGGAACAGAAGAGAATCGAAGCATTTGAGATGTGGTGCTATAGACGAATGTTGAAAATTAGGTGGACTGATAAGGTAAGGAATGAGGTTCTACGCAGAATCGGAGAGGAAAGGAATATGTGGAAAACACTGATAAGGAGAAGGGACAGGATGATAGGACATCTGCTAAGACATGAGGAAATGACTTCCATGGTACTAGAGGGAGCTGTAGAGAGCAAAAACTGTAGAGGAAGACAGAGACTGGAATACGTCAAGCAAATAATAGAGGACTTAGGTTGCAAGTGCTACTCTGAGGTGAAGACGTTAGCACAGGAAAGGAATTCGTGGCGGGCCGCATCAAACCAGTCAGTAGACTGATGACCAAAAAAAAAAGAGAGCTAGCGGAAGAGGAGAGGAAGGTCGCCCTCACGCCTTTCGCCCAAGTCTTCGTATATGAGCGCCATTGGACTGGAGTGCCGATAGACGCCGGAGACATAAGGAATCGATGGTGCCTTGTCAAAGGATTAGTGGAACCATTCCGGTTTCACTCAAGACGAATCAGACCGACCACGGAACGTCTGCACGATCTGACAAAAGAAGTCCATCATGTAGAAGACAGACGATCGTCTGTTAACTTCGTACACGTACACAGCGCCGGCGGGTTAGTAAGTGATTCTAATTGCAGTTCTCCTTGAACGGCCACTAGAGTGCATTAGTGCTGTTCGTATGTAGTACTGTTACCAGGCGTGGTTCAGTAAGTAAGGCGCGTCAGATGGTGAATGAACACTGAAAGACACGGAAATGCACCGCACTCGAGTGGGACAGCGTTATCACCACCTCATATAGATTAAATGGGACTTCATTGTCGGTCTCCCGTTCGGGTAGCTAGTAGAATCTTGCAATAACCAGAATTGTGGGGCGTCTGGATGCGACAGTGGCCTGACGTTGGACAGCATGAAAACATGATGGCAAGCATACTCAGTGTCAAGGTTCCGGACGAGCCCTACCAACCACCACACCTGAATATCGCCATATTGTGCATAAAACACATCGTAACCTCCTTCAAATCTATGCCTGCCATCCTAGAAGATGTAATGGGCCCCTGCAAGGTCCTGTGTCATTTCGCAACGTTATCGGACACTAGCAGCAGCCGGGCTAGGGACTTCTAGTAAATGGCCTGCGTTTGGGATGGTACCGCGACCGGGAAACATGTGCTAACTCTTTGCGACAGTATCGTGGAGCCATTTTTGAACAGGACAAAGCTCATCCATACATGGTCTCTATGACTTCTCTACATGATATGGAGGTACTACGAAGGCCAGCATGTTTCATCTGTTGTGTAGGACTACCTCGGACGTTAACCCTTCAGTCTGTTATTACCATGCAAAGGGGGAACGTCACTTGATTCTAGTTTCTCCACGTATTTCCAATGAGGGATTGGGATCAAGGGGGAGATGAGTCGCACCACCATAAATTACCTTGATATTTCCATATTTTTCCATCATTAAATTGATCCTAAAATGCCTCAACCCATTTACAGCTATTTACGTGTTGACGGGTGAAGAAGTACTGTATCAGTATACTGATAGTTATGAACTATTACTACTGTTGTTGTTGATTTTGTTGTTGTTTTTGTTGTTGTTATCTTCAGTCTCAAGATTGGTTTCATGTAGCTCTCCATTCTATTCTATCCTGTGCGATCCTATTCCTCTCTGAATAACTACTCCAATTTACATTCTTCTGAATCTGCTTGCTATATTCATCTCTTGGTCTACTCCTACAATTTTTAGCTCCTCCCCCTCCCCCTTCCATCGAATATGTTTCACTTCCATAGATGCTGCACTCCAGATAATTACTTAAGGGAATTTATAATCCTTGAACCTATATAAGATGTTAACAAATTTCTCTTCTTCATAAAAGCTTTTCGTGCCAAGGCGTCTACATTTTATATCTTCTATGCTTCGGACATCATTAGTTACTTTGCTTTCCAAATAGCAAAACTCATTAACTACATTAAGGCCTCCTTTTCAAATCTTGTTCCTTTAGAATAACCTGATTACATTCCATAGTCCTAGTTTTGCTTTTGTTGACGTTTACCTTACATCCTTTCAAGACACTGTTGAGTCTATTCAACTGCTCTTCCAAGTCCTCTGTTGTCTCTGACAGAATTACAACGTCATCGGTAAACCTCAAGTTTTTATTTCTCCACCTTGAACTTTAATCCTTACTCTAAATTGTTATTTGGTTTCCTTTACTGATTGTTCAATGTGCATACTGAATAACATCGGATACAGACTACAACCCTGTCTCACTCCCTTCTCAACCAGTGCTTCCCTTTCATGCACCTTAACTCTTATACCGTATGGTTTCCGTACAAGTAGTAAATAGCCTTTCCCTCCTTGTATTTTACCCTTGCTACCTTCAGAATTTCAGAGGGAGCATTTCAGTAAGCTTTGTCAAAAGCTTTCTCTGAGTCTACGAATGCTATGAACTTAGGTTTCCCTTCCCTTTTATGAGGTAAGTCGTTTTGTCAATATTGCCTCACGCGATCCTACATTTCTCTGAAATCGAAACTGATCTTCACCAACGTCGGCTTCAACCAGTATTTCCATTCCTCTGTGAAGAATTCGTGGTAGTATTTTGCAACTATGATTTATTAAACAGATAGTTCGGTAATTTTCACACCTGTCAGCAACTGATGCTTTCTTTGGAATTATTATCTTGTTGGTCTGAAGGTATTTCGCGTGTCTCATTCATTTTTATCATGGGTGGCTCTCCCAAGGCAGTCTCTACCTCTGACGGAATATTGTCAATTCCTCGGACCTTGTTTTCGCTTAGCTCTTTCAGAGCTCTATCAAATTCTTCTGGGAGTATCATATCCACCATCCGATCTTCATCTCTGTCCACTTCCCTTTCTATAATATTGCCTTCAGTTCCATCTCCGACATAGGGATTCACTATATACGCCTTCAATCTACTAGCTTCTAGCTTTCCCTTCTTTGCTTAGGACTGTTTTCCATCCGTGCTCTTGCTATTCGTACAGCTGCTTCCCTTTTCCACAAAGGTGTCTTTAATTTTCCTCTACGCGGTATCTGTCTTTCCCTTAGTGAAATATGCTTTTAAATCCTTACATTACCGCTAGTAACTTAAAATCATAGATCAGGTGTCTGCTCAACAATAAACCGGAGGTAATACCGTTAGGTCACAGCAACGTGAAGATGGACGTTGGCTCTTACCTACTTTGGAGGACAGGAATGTTATTTCTAGTTGCACACCTAACTTGACGATTCCGTGTACTTCGTTTTACACTGACTGATCTAGCAGCCTTCGCCATGTACCACGACGACGATCAAAGGCATTAATGCATGCTTGCTGCCTGGATTAAAAAAAGGAAAGACAACCATTTCCTGAAGAGAACACGGTATAAATATGTTTGAAAACATAAGTACTTTATTTTGATTGAATTTAACTCTATTTCTCCAGGACATTGGGAACTTCTCTACTGTACACTTTATGTCGATGTGTTGTGAGAACATTAAGAAACCTCAGATACTCACGGAGACCTTCCCTAACCTACAGTAAAAGTTCGTCGACACACTTGTGAAATACTGTGAAAGATAATGATAAACAGCTGGTATTATTTATACCAGAATTTTATTTCCAGGTCTAGCCACGCTATTCGCATTAGTAGTTCTCTGGCCTTGATTACTTCGGCTGGGTCGCCGTGACGCTAACGAATTAGGCGTCAGACTACAAACTATGGTTAAACCGAAACTTGTATCGCTGATCGTTGGCTATTCCGACGTCTTTCTTCGACAGACAGAATGGACCTGAAGCATGCGCAGTGGCACTGATTTGCCAAAAGCTGATATTATGAAAGCAGTAAACTACGGGCTCTCAGACAGATGTTTTATAGTAACAGCCGCTGAAGGACTTTGCAGCTCGCTGTTTTCGCATACAACATATGATATCGGCAATAAATTTGCAATACTGAGTGTTTTCTGAGGTATAGCTCAACGGCCCAAAGTAGACTCGTTATCGTTGTCGGCATAAAGGAAAGTTAATGGATGCCATTAACGTGAGAGGCAATCCAATTTCTAATGATTCGCGGCCAGCACAGGGCAAAGAACCAGCCACACTTTAGGGAAAGCAAGACCGTGAATGGAAAAGGGGGCATTTATGGAAAATCATTTTGAGATAAAAAAAACTGTCCAAATGGCTCTGAGCACTATGGGACTTACCTTCTGAAGTCATCAGTCCCTTAGAACTACTTCATCCTAACTAACCTAAGGACATCACACACATCCATGCCTGAGGCAGGATTCGAACCTACGACCGTAGCGGCCGCGCGGTTCCAGACTGTAGCGCCTAGAACAGCTCGGCCACCCCGGCCGGCTTTTGAAATTACAGATGAATATTATCTTTAATTAGAGCTATACACTTTCTGATTTATTATCTTTGTAATACTTAAAAAATCACAAACTAACGGGGTATCGTAGGAGGTTGTGACACCTCGTAGCCCTTAACATGATACGTGTTTGTTAAAGTTTCTACACCGTCCATGCTCAAGAGGCATCTTAGTGATGGGTATACTCCAGCGTATAAACGAAAAACCCTAGTACTGAACCACATCCAGAAGTTGTGGTTTGTAATTTGCACGTTGAGATATACATATCATTCAGAACATTGATCAGGCACCGACAGCGTAGTCTTCTACAAAGCAGTACCTAAAATCTCAGCCGTAAACTTATACACACAACATATACAAATGCATATAATGTGCTAATACTTATAGGGAAGTGATTACAATTGGCATCCGACTAGCAAGATGCAGTACAATCCCAGTAATATCTAAAGCTTTTGAGTTCGAACTAACAAGTGGTTTGACTGTCAATTCGAAATTGGAAACTAATTGGATACACAATATGTAAATATTCGTATACTTTGCTAACACGTTATGATGGGTCAGTATTATTGGTTTCCCATCATGAAGGTGTAGTACGATCCGAAAAGTTCCAGAAAGTTATTAGTTCCCTCTAGTGCCGTATACCAAAGTACAGGAAGAGGTTAGACTGGGGGCATGAAACCTGATTTGTATAACATTACAAAATATTTGTAAAGATTAGAACTAGGAGGAAAACGAGAGTAATTTTCTTACAGACAATACTATTTCAAATTTCCCGTATGCAAAAGAAAGCTAAAAACTTCCTAAAAGGAGGAATTACGGAAATACAGTCCGTTATAATCAGGTTTCTTCGGGCTCTCAAGAATATTTGCGCGAAATTTAAGACTAAGCACTCCTGTGGCAAAGGACTGAGACAAGTTTATAGAATGTTTTTACCGTTCGTGTAAAAAAGTGAACTAATATTTAGTTCAAAAATGGTTCAAATGGCTCTGAGCACTGTGGGACTTAACTTCTGAGGTCATCAGTCCCCTAGAACTTAGAACTGCTTAAACCTAACTAACCTAAGGACATCACACACATCCATGCCCGATGCAGGATTCGAACCTGCGACCGTAGCGGTCGCGCGGTTCCAGACTGAAGCGCCTAGAACCGTTCCGCCACACCGGCCGGCTAATATTTCGTATGTTGTAGTCCAGATGAGCTTTGTCCCAAACCGATCAAAGGGCACACAGTTATGACCAATTGACTGTAGTTTCGTCTGGTCATAACAAAAGCAGTTTTGTGGACGCCTACAAAGACTTCTCGATCCGGTAAAGAATGATCTGGGTTTGCGGAAGGCTGGAATCTGCAGAATTTTAGATCGGTGTGGTGGTAAAGGCTAATTCGGTCAGACCACACGTACAACACGTGGAAGATATGTTAAACATGATCGCCATTCTCGCATTTCGCAGCTCAGTAAATGAGCCGTATCCGAGCGTCATATCTCCACAGGATATCCTATGGATTATTGTGCGCCGGTATCTTGGCGTCGGCGATATTCTTCTGGGACTATTACCGAATCAGGTTTGGTGATAAATCTTGTTAAGCATTATGGCTGCTTTCTGCTGCAAAATGCGAGGGACCAGGAGATTTCTTTAATATCTTCAGATAGATAAAATCTTGCCTTTAATGATACCTTTAACGACAATTAATTTTACTATGTTACCTAAAATTTATCTCCGCGGGCCCGCAGTCCGACGGAGGGCTTGATGTAATAGCATCATTACGCACGAGCCCCGTGTCTCCGATGGAACAGTATTGGAAGAGGGCGCTAAACTCGACAGAGGATGCTCATGCTGCGATAAGCTACTGCACAAGCGCTTTCGCAACAGTTCTTCGTATAAGCATAGCGACGTGCATATGCAGTCGCCAATGTAAAAGAGTTACGAGGAGATTGCTGAACGGTTGTCAGCCTAAATATCGTGACAATATGTTGACGTCAACCGGCTGTCGTCCCGAAACTTCATGAAAGATTCAGTTATTGTTCATATGTTATTATCGCGGCAGCGAATGGTCAATATCAAAGCCTCACCCTCCAACATTATAGTGTATGCTGTACATATGCAGACTGAGACTACTACTGAAAATTTGTACCACGGCTGGGTTTCGAACCCAGGTCACCTGATCACTAGGCAGATGCGTTAACCGCTATTCACTGTGCCAGCGTGTCGTATTTGGTAGCTCAACTGCCTAGTGATCTGAGTTCGAAACCCAGCCTTGTTATAAAGTTTCATTCGTCGCCTCACTCTGCACATTTACAACGTAAATGTTTGAGACTTGAACAGATCTCGGATCCCATATACTTTCGTTCGATTACGGTGTAGTATACGCACTGGAAATTAGTAATACGTGAAACACTACTGTGTTGTTAAATGGCACTACGCCGTAAGAAGAGAGAAAGGAATTGCACTGTAAGATAAATAAATACAACCTGTAGACCTAGAGCAGAGGGAACGGCTGCCAATTAGAGCAAGCTAGATCAATAAACTGCATAATGCATATCAGCAATAAGGGATGGCACGACACGGAAGTAGTCCCTAACATTGCATCACCACTGCGGTATGATTGGCAAGCATCACAGGAAGTTTATCTTGGCTATGTTCCGCCTCTGCTTTAATCACGGATGCTGTAGACAGCAGCTTCATCAGCTAGAACAGAATTAATCCACAACGGGTCGAATCATTTCCATGGGGTGCAGTGCTGGGTACCGCACTACTTGCATCTTCATACCACCCATCTGCGATCATATGAAACAATTTATTTGCTGCAGGCCGTAATTAAATGGACACAACTTACTCACTACTGTAAAAGTAACTTTAGCAACTCGTGATCTGTAATAATAAAAATTTTAAGGGACTCTGGGCAGGTAGGAAAATCCCTATTTTAAACAATGTAAAATTTAGTCACATAAAAGGCGTCTTTTCTCAGAAACTATTGGGGATCAGTTCAAAAATATGACTTGTAGATTACACATTTCTATCCAAAATAATAGAAGGATTTCTAATAGTATTGATTAGTTTTAAGATAGTAATTATTTTTGTAAAAAGTGAATATATATATATATATATATATATATATATATATATATATATATATATATATACATACATAATTATCTACATTTTTCTATGTTTGCAAAGTTCTACCTTCTCCAAGAATTACAAAATAAGAAAACCCCCGTGTTAAAAGATGCACAATACTCTGAGTATACCCCGTATTTCTGAACAGATTCTTGCTAGTAAAAGCTGAGTAAAAGTATACTTTGTCTTAAAAGACTAGATTTACGGGAAACAGTCATTAAATTTGTCACTGCATCTCAGGTCCGTATAATGGATTGTCTGCATCCTCATGCAATATTCTTTTCTTGCTTGTCGGCGTCGTCTTGCCCTTGTTCCAACGTCTCTAACAGCTCTCTATAATATCATAAGTCTTTCTTTACTAAGTTCAACGTTCTTTTTAATGGGAAACACCTCACAACATTTCCTTCACTGGACGCTGCCTCTATATCAAGCAATGTGTAATAATTGCCACGAACACTGCCTTGGGTATTGTGGTGCAGATTATGGTGTTGATGGACCCGTCAGGATTGTGGATGTGGCCATAAGAACATGTATTCAATACACTTACTTCTGTCAAATTATTGAAATTTTCTTTAAAGACATCCGCTAGCGAACGGAACAGCCGGTTTGCGTAT
Organism: Schistocerca serialis cubense; assembly: GCF_023864345.2. NCBI lineage: Eukaryota > Metazoa > Arthropoda > Insecta > Orthoptera > Acrididae > Schistocerca > Schistocerca serialis. The sequence continues at coordinate 153,292,046 of NC_064639.1, forward strand.
AAATTCCTCACCACTATATTGTACTCTATTGAATTTACTCCACGAACCATATTCTGCATAGTATAGTCGAGGAACGGCTTTATCGTCTGCTGAAGAGTGATGAAACAAGCTGCCCATACAGCTTTCCTCTTATCTTGTACGCTAGTAACATTTTGCCTGACGACCATGCTACAATAATTTTAAATTCTTTCTATGAAAGATTCTGTGAATCTGTTCGTACCATCTAATACTCTGCCACCGGTCAATTTCTTTCCCTAGTATACTCACTGAACCACCAAAGAAACTGGTATAGGCATGCGTATTCAAATACAGAGATATGTAAACAGGCCGAACACGGCGCTGCTGTCGGCAACGCCCACATAAGACGACAAGTGTCCGGCGTAGTTGCTAGATCGGTTATTGCTGCTACAGTGGGTGGTTATGAAGATTTAAGTGAGTTTGAACGTGGTGTTATAGTCGGCGCACGAGCGATGGGACAAAGCATCTCCGAGGTAGCGGTGAAGTGGGGATTTTCTCGTACGACCAGTTCACGAGTATACCGTGAATATCAGGAATCCGGCAAATCGTCAAATCTCCGACATCGCTGCGACCGGAAAAAGATCCTGGAAGAGCGGGACCGACAACGACTAAAGAGAATTGTTCAACGTGACAGAACCCTTCCACAAATTGCTGCAGATTTCAATGCTGGGATATCAACAAGTGTCAGCATGCGAACCACCAACGAAACATCATTGATATGGGCTTTCGGAGCAAAAGGCCCACTCGTGTACCCTTGATGGTTGAACGACACAAAGCTTTACGCCTCATCTGGGCCCATCAACACCGACGTTGGATTGTTGATGATAGGAAGCATGCTGCCTGGTCGACCGATTCTCGTTTCAAAACGTGTAAACGTATGGAGATAACGTCATGAACCCATGGACCCTGCATGTCAGCAGGGAACTGTTCAAGCTGGTGGAGGCTCTGTAATGGTGTGAAACGTGTGCAGTTGGAGTCATGTGGGATCCCTGATACAACTAGATATCAGTCTGATAGGTGTCACGTACGTAAGCATCCTGTCTGATCACCTGCATCAATTCATGTTCATTGCCAATTACGACGGACTTGGGCAATTCCATCAGGACAATGCGACACCCCGTAGGTCCAGAATTGCAACAGAGTGGCTCCAAGAGCACTCTTCTAAGTTTAAATTATTCCGCTGGACACAAAACTCCCATACATGCACATTGTTGAACATGTATTGGATGCCTTGCAACACACTGTTCAGAAGGGATAGCCAACCTCTCTTACTCTTACGGATTTATGGACAGCTCGGCAGAATTGATTGTATCAATTCCCTCCAGCACTACTTCAGACATTAGTCAAGGCCACGCCGCGCCGTTCCGCGACACTTCTTCGTGCTAACGAGGGATCTACACGTTATTAGGCATGTGTACCAGTTTATTTGGCTCTTCATTGTAGTTTGCAGCTGTCGCAGCCTCATACCCATTCTCTTTTTTACATGACATCTGCACTCCTTCTTAGTGTTAGTTACATTTTCTTCGTATGACTTCTCTTCCTCAAATTTTAAATCTACATCTCCTAGATCTTCTAAATAATTGACCTCGGAGGTGTGTGAACGTGTTATCAAACGTTGGATTAACTTCTGTATGTAACTTGTATAATGCACAGTTTCTCTATAATTTGAGTGAATGGATGGTATCCACAGTGGGCCAAAGAAATTACGTTCTTTGACACGGTGTCCCATTAATTTTCATAACCATCATAGCTGTCTTTCTTGTAATTTTGTTAATTAAGAAGGAACGTCTTTTTAAGGAGCATCCTATACTTTTATTCCTCTAGCTCTATTCAAGACCTATTCAATAACGTATCATAGTGCACCACTCAATTAACCGTGGCCTAATTAGAAACGTGAACCGACTTTGTCTCTACTTTTGTAACATACACAGTTCACGAACCCAAAGTAACGAAACTCGTCTACCTGATGGAGTTGACAGTAAACAAATGGAAACGAATGAAAATGCGTACCGTTCAGTTGGACTCTCGTTCCCAGTAAAAGGTGTTTATAATAGCAACATACACCAAGGAAAAAAGACAGGAACGTAACCCATGTATGGAAAATGTAATTTAGAAGAACAGCAATAATCGTGGTTCGTTTTCCCTGCTTTTCAATTCGTTTAATGTCGACAGCAGGAAGTAGACGTGTCACGTTACCAGGACTGTGTGCAAGTACAGAACAGTTGTGTACTTCGTTTTTAATAACGTAACGTTTAAGGTATTGGTGCACTGTTGTATGGGCTGGTCAAGATAAATGTGACATCCTTTACATAAGCGCAGGATGTTGGGCAGCAGTGAAGCAAGTGGATTTACACACGGATGCGGGTATTATGTGTAAGATTAATGGTTCCGGGAAATATAGCGGTTGCAAGGTGGCCTAGTACAGCTGCACAGAGGACTGCGTTATGGAAAACGACCAAACAAAGAGCGAAATGGAACAAGGCGTCAGTAAAATCTGATAGATAACAAGGCGACACTAGTGGTGTGAGCGGGGGAGAAGGCTAAAATTGCACTGGGGAAGTTTTGGAGTGTTCGTGTACACAGGAACGACATTGAAGGCATTGTCTAGTGCTTTTAAGACTAATGTTAATTTGTCGACACTATTAAATCGAATCACCCTTGTGGTTGTGGCAACATTACTTCATTCTGGAGACCGATGTAATGATTAAGTAATATGCAACTCGTAGCACTTTCATTACGTGTTTACAGTTCGCTGTTGCAAACTACTTTTTCGCGCAAACTGCACAAAGCATCGCATCAGCTAATGATACAGAGTGAAAGATTACATTTTTCTGACTAATAATATGCAGCGTGGTTATTCACATAGATCCTAACAATATAGGATCGTCGGCCCGCCTTGATGCAAAACACTTTTGTTTACATTTATTTTATTTCTTTTCCCAAACTAGTTTTAGCGACAATATTGTCATCGACTGTGGGTTCTGTCTTTACACCAAAACATGCAAAAACACGATCGTTATGAACGTTATAAAACAGTTTTACATGGGTATTGTTTGGTTCCAAATACTGTATTCTGTGAACTGTTCTTCACACATCAAAAAAAGTTTGCGTCACCTCGGTTCCGAGAGTTACGGAACCTGTACAGAAAAGTGGAATAGAGATCAACATTAACATCATTTCCTCCCTTTTTATTGCTCATGAAAACCTGAGTTGCGTGTCTTACCACCATACAGTGAAATCTTCAGACGTGGTGGTCCAGATTGATGTACACACCGGTACCTCTAATACCCAGTAGCACGTCCTCTTGGATTGATGCATGCCTGTATTCGTCGTGTCATACTATCGACAAGTTCATAAAGACACTGTTGGTCCAGATTGACCCACTCCTCAACGGCGATTCGGCGTAGATCCCTCAGAGTGGTTGGTGGGTCACGTCGTCGTCCATAAGTAGCCCTTTTCAATCATGTTCGATAGGGTTCATGTCTGGAGAACATGGTGGCCACTCTAATCAAGCGATGTCGCTCTCCTGAAGGAAGTCAACCACAAGATGTTCACCATGGGGCCGAATTGTCGTCCATGAAGACGAACGACTTTCCAATATGTTGCCGATGTGGTTGGACTATCGGTAGAAGAATGGCATTCACCTATCGTACAGCCGTTATGGAGCCTTCCATGACCACCAGGGGCGTACGTCGGCACCACATAATGCCACCCCAATCCATTAGGAAACCTCCATCTTGCTGCACCTACTGGAAGGCGTTCAACCTGACTTGGTTGCCTTCAAACAAGGCTCCGATGATTGTCTTGTTGAAGGCATATGCGACATTCATCGGTGAAGAGAACGTGTTGCCAAGCCTGAGCGGTCCATTCGGCATGTGGCTGGGCCCATCTGCACCGTGTTGCATGGTGTTGCAAAGATGGACCTCGCCATATGCGTCGGGAATGAAGTTCCGAATTATGCACCTTATTGTGCACAGTGAGTCGTAACACGAAGTCCTGTGGCTGTACGAAAAGCATTATTCAAGATGGTTGCGTTGCTGTCAGGGTTACTCCGAGCCATAATCCTTAGGTAGCGGTCATCCACTGCAGTAGTAGCCCTTGGACGACCTGAGCGAGGCATGTCATCGACAGTTCCTGTCCCTCTGTATCTCCTCATGTCCGAACAACATAGCTTTGGTTTACTCCGAGACAATTAGACACTTCTCTTGTTGAAAATCCTTCCTGGCACAAAGTGACAATGTTGATGCGATCGAACCGCGGTATTGACCGTCTAGGCGTGGTTGAACTACAGACAAAACGAACCGTGTAGCTCCTTCCTGGCGGAATGACTGGAACTGTTGGACCACCTCCGTCTAATAGGCCCTGCTCATGTGTGGTTACTTACATCTTTGGGCGGGTTTAGTGACACCTCTGAACAGGCAAAACTACTGTGTCTGTGATGCAATATCCACAGTCATCGTCTGTCTTCAGGGATTCTGGGACCTGGGGTAATGCAAAACTTTTTTTGATGTATGGATAGTACTTTACTTAGCTTAAATCACAACATCGTTTTTATGTTTGTTCCCGTTAGTTCCGGCACATTTTCTGTGTCTTTGTTGCCGTTTTGTTGGCATGCAATTTGTCATCTGCTACCGTAAGTATGGTTGTTATGAAATATGAAAAATAGTACTTAGAGACGTTAGCGTCATACTAATGGAAATGGCGATAGCGTTGTTCAAACAGTTTTAGTGTGCGCTATGTTGTCACGTAATTTTTTATGTTGTAGTTATCTTGCTGCAGTTGCTGTCAAACACAAAAAAATAACTTTTGTACGTAGTTCTTAGTTCAGAATATTACACCATCTTGTAACTCGTATGTGTCGCGAGAATATATCGCATATTGCTAGAAGCGTTTGAAAACTGTCGCGGGAGTTCAGACGACATCTATCTCTTATTTATCTCTCTGTATGTGATTAGGGAGTGCATTGTGTGTGTGTTGTTTTCCTGTTCTGTGTCCTCTGTGAGTTGCACTAGAGCAGAAAAGAATTTTTATTGGAACGTGCTGTTGGGTTGTTTTGGGGAGGAGACGAGACAGCGAGGTCATCGGTTTCATCAGATTAGGGAAGGATGTTGGCCGTGCCCTTTCAAAGTAACCATCCCGGCATTTGCCTGGAGCGATTTAGGGAAATCATGGAAAAGCTAAATCAGGATGGCCGGACGCGGGATTGAACCGTCGTCCTCCCGAATGCGAGTCCAATGTGCTAACACTGAGAGGAGTTAACGTGAGTTGGTATATTCCTGAACTGCTGAATTCGTCTAAGATCCATTCGTCTGATTTAGCTTTTCTTGCATGTTGTTTGTTCTGAACGTTGTTAGTTCCCCTAGCTTTCTCAATATACTTCCAATTCAGTGCGCTATTTTACTATTGTAGGTTAGGGTGTACCGTATGTTTCTTTTTCCTGGGGTGGTGCTCCCGCTGTGTTGAACGTGTGTTCTGCCTCTGTGTTTTCAGACCTCTTGGTTGTGCTCTTGAGTGGGTGGCCACTGTGATATTTTTCATTTTTACCTTGTTGTTGGGATTGTTTATTATGTCTCTTCTGTATTTATTTTCTGCAGCATTTGTTGGATTATATTTGATTACTGTGGGTAGTTTTCTGATTTAAGAGGTTTTCTGTTAATAGTGTGAAGTTTGTGTGTGAAAGTGGCGTATTTATGAGTTGTCAGGTGTTTAGATGAGCTACAGGCAACAGTGCTCGTGGATGTTGGTTTTCTGAAGATGGAAAATTCGAGTTGGTGGTTGTTTCTTATAACTGTAAGATCCAGGAAATTTAATTTATTGTTTTCTTCCACTTTCATTGCGCACTGGATTTGTGGGTTTACTGTGTTGGCTGCAGCTCCACTCGCAAACGAACTGTCTTTATTAACAACGACTGCGTGACATCAAGTCGTCTGACATCATGCTTCACTTATCCACATTATTTAACTTAGCTTATTGAGCGTTATTGCTACTGATCAGCTTATATGATCGCCAACTGTTACTGTGAGAGCAATTAAAAGAATTAATTGGTAAAGGGCTTTGGTGCAGATGCATTAAAACGAAAAAATATTCCTAGGAAGGATTTTCGGATCTGACGATACTAAATGTGTTCTTTAACTACTGTATACATAAATCCACAAGAAATTTTATCGTCTGTACGTGATTACAGTCCAGCCGTTACAGGTTTCTAGCAAAAAAGTCATGCTTCGTTGTATTCATGTGTCAATACTAAGAATAGTTATTATTTTTCTTACAGTTCTTGTTATAGTTTCGTAATTAATTCATTAATAATTTAAGTATTTGTAATAATTATGTAAAATTTCTTGAAGTGAGATAAAAAACACGTAAAAGCCTAAGCTACGGAAATTTATACTCATTATTGTTTAAATAGCGCACATTCGATAACCCTCTGTAGTGCGCGGCTGTCGATCCGGAAGTTGCTGGTTCGAATCTTTGCTGTGGTAGAGACTTTTGGTTATCATTGATTGTACTGGAAGGGGTGGCGATTTAGTGACATAGAGGCCCTGATCGATGGTCTGAGTGCCAATGGCCTGAGGTGAATCCCTCAGTGTCTCGCGGAGTAGCTGTCGCTGGTGATCCGTCCGTCGAATGGGGACATTAATCTGCGCGTCCCCCTTGATGCTATTGGAGAGGGCTAGGCTATGTGTCGGTGCTGAGATTCACCCTCTCCCCTCACCATCAGCAACTCGGACACAGCGCTACACTTCGTACGAATTTGTCACCGCGGTCATCTATACGAGACACAACCTTCACACATCGCGAATGTATGGTTATAATGAGCGCGAAGAGAAAAATCAATTCTTATCAGATGTATGAACAACACATCCAAGCCACCTATGCCGTCATACTGTAAGCCTCTTTCGTATGTCGAGAACTATTTTATAGCATTCCCACAAAATCCAATTAAGTCATCTGAAAGTAATCGTAGATACAGCGAATCGTAACGCCTGGAAACTCATTACATTCTACGAAAAACGTCTGTGCATGCTGACGCTCCAAGTGGGAAGAAGCCGCACACTGAAACGATAATCAGAAACGAATCACATTAAGTGGCAACGCACACAGTGCTGGAAAATTTGCAGACTTCCGGAAAAACCACTGTCGATTTGATACATGGAGAAGCTAGATGATCTACTTTACAAATCGCTGTTGATGGTCAGGGCGTTGAAAGAACCCATAATAGAAACTGAGAAAGTCCAATAAATCACATATTTTTTATTACACACCCTTCCAGAGAACATCAACTGTTTGTATTCCATATTGTTATCGAAGTAAGTTTCAAAACATAGTGCCATAATTGACTTTGTTTATGTCAATACACTGTACAGGTTTAATGAGGTCCAAATGCTCTTGTAAGATCAAAAAGCTGTATCAAGCATCCACTTTTGATGTGATTGCTCACCTGATTAACGATTAGTGAAGGCTTGCATTTAACAAGATAAAATTTTGTTACATATTTCGTGGTTCTTCGAAACTGGTTTCACCATAGAACTTTGCACTTCAATGGTATCTTGATTTCCTGGCTTTTAACAAGGAAGCGAATGGAGAAAGACAGAGAAAGACATTAGGCAACAGTCGCAGAATGAGATGGCGTGCTACAGCTTCTACTCACTTTTGCATCGTGTTTTCCTTTGTCTTGGTCGTCTGTAGCGGTAGTTATGATTGTGTCGTTCAATTTTACACATTAAGGAAATTAGCTAGTCATATATAGTAGTGTGAGGGTCGTGTGGGTGTCGCGAGAGCGCTCGTGGTCGCACGCGCGTGTATGTGTGATAAATGATGTGGTGAAAACAATGTCCACGAATACGTCAAGCAGCCACCTCTGTAGTACAACGTGACAAAATAAGTAAATTTAGTTTATCTTCTACTCTTACTATCACGAAACGCATTTGTTTTTCAGTAATGAAACCGATTATTACTCGTTGCTCTGCAAATAATATGCTGCCAGGCCATAAAATGTACTACATTTCACATCCTTAAATCAAAATCTTAATCGAACCTCTCGATGTTGGGTAATCATAAATATTTTAGAGAACTGATCACACATGTACCTAATTTTTCAGTAAATATAGTTAACTGATGATAAGTTCTAAAATATCGCAATAAAACGGAAGAACAACTCTTGCTCCAAAGGTTAAAATTAGCCTACTAAGAACTTCGAAATTGAACGAGATGATTAAAGAGGAAGAGAAGGAAGCAGTTAGGTTTTTACCATATGTTCGGCATTGTCATCCATCATATTATAAAAACTGATGTACGTACGCATGTACATACGGTCCACATTTCCTCCTGAACCACTGGGCCGATTTTAACGAAACTAGGTACACATATTACTTACTGTTGAGAGAGAATTATGTGTGGGAAAGAACCACGTATCTGTCAGTGGAGCAGGAGTTGGGGGTTAAAAAGTAATGTAACTCGAGAGGCTCCATTTCGCTGACTTTATTCATCCAGTATTTGATGATGACTGCATTTAATGACTTTGGCCGAAATTACACATCATTTAAAAACTTTAGGAAACTTTTTCTCGCTGACAACCCCCACAAAATGATGAAAGGAAAGAAGATAATAGCTTACTACATTTGCGCTGCTCATTCAGTATAACGTTTTAATTTATTACTCCTTAACTGCTACCTGTATTCATGATACATTTTACAGACAGTATTTCCGTACGCACTGAATGAACCTACATTTTATTGTATTATTTTATGACACAGAGTTCAAGAGATGTGATGTAATAAACACTTTGATGCGTGAAAAAATGCCGTGACGTGTATGACTTTGAAACTTTTTAATTCGCTGCTAGTATCTCTATTCGCAGCAAATTTCACAGAGAGTATCCACATATGCCGCTAAATGTATCTGCAAAACTATATGATTGTACAACAAATAGTTCAGGAGAATGTATCTCATAGACGTTGAGTTGCGTGAATACGAAACTGCAGGGCAAAATTTGCTAGACTTACAGCTGAAATATGCGTATAAATAGATATGAAACATGTTAAATGGATGTGAAACATATGTGACTAGGGCCTATGCGGGCAAAGCTTCAGGTAAAATCTCATTTTGAACCCTTCAATGAAATCTAGTAAACATATTACTTACTGTCTCGAAAGAAAATACTGCGGGGGCAAGAGCAAGCAACCTGCTGCAGGAGTGGGGGTGACAACGTGGAGAGACAACGTCGGAAGAAAAAGGTGGTCAGACAGAGAAGGGGAAGTAGGAGATAGACAGAGATAGATGGAGGAGTAAATGGACAGAGAAAGTTAAGAGGAGGAGATGCAGAGAGACATGGGGGTAGAAATGGAATGACACTGGAATGAGGAAGAGATGGGTAGAGAGACGTGTAGGAGGAGATGGGCACAGAGATGAGTAGGAGAAGATGGACAGAAAAGGAAAGGCAGACAGGGTGGAAGAGATGGATTGACATAAGGTGAGGAGAAGGTGGACAGACAGAGGGAGGAAAGGAGTAGCAGATGGAAAGAGAGACGGACAGGGAGATATGGATCGTATGTGGAGGTGGAGGAGGTGTGCAGAGAGAGGGATGGGAAGGAGATGAACAGAGAGAGTCAAGGAGGAAATGGACTAATAGAAATGGAATAAACACATACCTAATCAATGTCCGGGCTCGGTAGCTGAGTGGTCAGCGCAACAAAATATCAATCCTAAGGGCCCAGGTTCAATTCCCGGCCGGGTCGGAGATTTTCTCCGCCCAGGAACCGGGTGTTGTGTTGTCCTAATCATAATCATTCCATCCCCATCGACGCGCAAGTAGCTGATGTGGCGTCAGATCGAAAGACTTGCACCCAGCGAATGGTCTACCCAACGGGAGGCCCTAGTCACACGACACTTACGTTTATTTACACCTGATCAACTAGTCAGTTCATATTAATACTAAGCTTTCCCAGACGGTACTGGTAAGGCAGGTATTCTGTTTTCTCCCTACACGGGTAGAAAGTTTCTTTGCCTTTCAAGTTTAATTTATGGGTGATATAGTTAAGTGAATCAAAGTCTCAGTGAGCTGTATTGTCGTTTCTTATTTTACGTTTGCTAACATCACACACACACACACACACGCACACACACACACACACACACACACACACACACACACACACACACACCATCCGTATGTCTCTCAGTATTTTGGTTCTACTCCTGTAGGCAACACGTGCTGGTATGCCACATTTAATTCCAAGACATGCGACTCGGACCCACAACCCCCACTCTACGATACTGCGGCATTGTGCCATTGCCATGGAGGCAGGCTTACGAAGTCAGACAGCGAGAGAAACAAAACTGATCTCATTACTAAGGATGACTGGCTTTCAACCGTGTTCTTACGCTGTGACAAGTTTCAACCAACTCCATCAGCTTAGTGATAGAGGACGAGCAGTTTTCTACACAAGCGTTGTAGCTTCTTGTTGTGGAAAACCAGACAGAAATATTTTGAACTGTGAGAAGAACGAATGCAGAACTTGTGGACTGAAATAAGTTCTAATTTTAAGTTGATCACCACATGTTTACTGTTTTCAGAGATTTGCAGCATTTGTCTATTTTCTTAAGTAACAGACATCAAACACGATTTTTCCGATATGGCCCAAAAACACGTCTTTAAGAAACTGTTCATCTGCTACCACTGAGTTGATCGATTTGAGTAACTTGCCACACTGAAAGGACCCAATGCAAGGTCGAAGAACAACCATATGTTATTGTGCTACGGTAATACCTTTTTAGTAAAGCGATCAATTCCTTTTTTCTGTTTTTTTTTTTCAAATATCGTACTTCATTTCAAATTAGCGCGCTTAAGGCAGCTGGCAAGCACAGTGCTAACCAGAGTGAGTATGCTAACGATATCTACACACTCGAAAGACATTTGGTGACCCTCAACGTAAGTTACGACACATCGTCGTGCCTCTAATTTGTAAACATACATGTTTATGTAGCTTTATACAATTCAGTCTGAGAACTGGAAGGAATGAAATCGCCTATAGATGCTTCTCACCTAATCCGTTCCTGAATTACATCGTTTTAGAAGGGCCTTCTCTTATACAGATGATCCTCAACTCAAGTCTAGCAGCTACATTTCTCTATTTAGGGAGGTTGAAGAAAGATTGTGAACGGGTTATGGAATGAATGCCAAATTAAGGAATAAATGCTTGTAACATAAATCTAATTGAAGAAATCTGTTAGGGTTTCTTCACTTTCCCGTTTTGAAACTTTGAAGTATTTTGTCTTTCATGGTCCTGTAAAAGATGGAGTGAGGCACGTTAAAGTTTCACGGACTCTCAGTTCGCAAGTTTCCGACCTTGGGTGTTCCCAAAATAATAAGTTTTTGATTTATGAGAGTAATTTAGTTTTTTGCTTGGACTTGCTCAGACATCACTGCTCTTCAGCTGTTCCGTGTTTGTTTCCTGAAGCACTATCGCTGTCCAGAGACAACGCGTATGTTTCTCTGGCTTATCAGAACACATACAACTCACAGCAGGAAGTACAAATAATCAAAGACTCGTTTCTAACATACACTTTTAACGTTCCCAGATTCGGAAGTGTCACAACAGATACTTACATGCATAAATTTTTAAATTAAGGATAGAATAAATATGGTGGTAAATTGTTTCTTGAATATTCTGAAACCCACTCCGATTTATAGTGGTGGTGGGAGATCAAGTGGCTTAACTTATTGATTCTGGACAAGAAATGAGGAGCGAAAATGACGGACCCTGGTATTATAATCGTCTCAGTTATAAAGGTTTTCGACAGTCCCTATCACACATTTATTGATATTCTTGTTTTTGGGGAAGGCTTCATACAAGGCGATAACTTAAACTGATTTGCACTTTAAATTCTCTCGCTAATATTGACTGCAGAGTAAGACGACCATCACGTTCATGCTACATATTTCTCTAGAAGCCCTCGTATAAATAATCAAAAAACAACTGGTGGGTTGTGCATCACTCCAGCCGCACCTATGCTTTTACTTCTTCTACCGACGCTACAGAGGCCTTGTGTGATAAGAAAAAGTCCAGAAAACTTATGCAAGTGGATTTTGGCGGCCATGTATTATGTCCACCTCGACAGACCTTTCTCCCGAACGCTGCGTCGAGATGCTGTGGAGCTGAAGGATGTATCGCTCATTCCAAGAGGACCATAAGCAACATCAGCTGTTGCACCATGTACGTATTCAATGTCGGTTGTTTACAACTTTGGAAAACATCTATATCTACCTAAAATGTAATAATACGAGTAAGTTTGCAACATAGAAATGAACCTTTCTTGTAGTACGATTCTATGTGAAACTTAACGTACTAAGTTCACTCCGCAGCCACCAGATGTATGTAATACGTCCTGTGGGTGCCCTGTGTAAAGATGTAAATGCCTCGAGGATCCACGTGCTGCCGCCCTACCGCTATTTCATTATTTGCGTTCGTCCAGATGGAAGGGCACGTGGTAAACAAACTGGTGACATAGCTGTTAATATTAGGTGCTTACTCTTTAAATTACTGTCCAGAAGTTGAGTGCACCTCATCCTCGCACTAAAAAATAAAATACCTCGCCACTACCACATATCGAGGCAAACTGTCCGTTTGGCGTTCAGCCTAACTGTAACAGAGGAGGAACGTATATTGTTTTGGTTGGCAGGAGAGCCAACACCGTGTTACTAGAGGAGGCCGAAAGGCACGCGTTTTAGCTCACGCAGGCTGGCGTGAGGTCTGGAACGGGACAAGGAAATTAGAATTTAGAAAAACGGACGTAGCTGGTGGAATACTTAACTTTAATCCGTTAGTGAAGAACGTCGGTCCTGACGGCACATGATTCTCAATATCAATAGTAACTGATAATGGCGCCTTGCTAGGTCGTAGCAAATGACGTAGCTGAAGGCTATGTTAAACTATTGTCTCGGCAAATGAGAGCGTTTTGTCAGTGAACCATCGCTAGCAAAGTCGGTTGTACAACTGTGGCGAGTGCTAGGAAGTCTCTCTAGACCTGCCGTGTGGCGGCGCTCGGTCTGCAGTCACTGATAGTGGCGACACGCGGGTCCGACGTATACTAACGGACTGCGGCCGATTTAAAGGCTACCACCTACCAAGTGTGGTGTCTGGCGGTGACACCACATATATAGTCCCTACCCATACAGTCTACAGGAAGATATCCATTGTAGGTGACCTCTCTACATTAAAATCAAGCAATAATCTTCGTAATCGGTCATCAAAACTTCTCATTACAAATTTCAATCACCAAATGACTAAATATGAAACTCAACAGCCAGGCAAGTTCTGCTATTGGAAGCGCGTGATTAACAATAGTAAATCGATGCACACTGGCTAGTCGGTTGTAAGGATAAGAAACAACGATTTTGAAGAACTTCCTGCATCTACTCGGTAGGAGAAAGTAAATTAATTTTGCGCTATGAATAGACAAAGTTAGCAGCCATTACGTATTTAGCATACAGAAAGCTAAGGAAGGCTCGCTAGCTTGGCAAGAACTTTACTGACACTTGTGGCTGATGGCAGCGCCAGGCGTACAATAGCAAGTGGCCACGTGCTTTGACTGTGGAGGTATCGATACCCCTACACACACCACACACTAAAAAAGAACCGTCCTCTTCCTTAACCATGTCTGGCCTAAGAAATTCAGTATGAGATGGGACTTGCAAAGTAGTTAAAGAAAACTTCTAAATAGAAGGCAAGTCCACTACGAAACACATGCTCCATCCATGTCATTAGAGCTTGTTTTCCTTCACCGATGCTCTCGAGACAATACTCTTACTTCCCATAAAGCACGAGTTGAGAAGACATTAAGAAGAAAGGTTGAGTAAGGAAGTCTTATGTAAACATATACTAGAGGTCGAAGAGGTTAATGTGATATTTCCTAAGACATCAACGAACTGTTAATTTTGCTCAGAATAGAGCTACACACGCAATGTATTTCACTTTACCGACTTCAGAAGTGTCTGCTTGAACAATGGCTCTACAATTTATCAAACAATTTTCTGCTGCCGTTGACGAGTTTTATTTGCGTAATTTATGTTGACAACAAAATGTTCCGGGGAACAGTTCCCATGGTGAAATTCGTTTGGTTACCAGATAGTACGTGCATTACGGCACTAGCTAACCACACTCAAATGTAAACGTACGAAAATTTGTCGTTGCTGGTTTCTAGTTCTGTAGATAGTACCGAACGTGAAAGTAGATTCATCTACGAAACTCTGAACAGTTATTCAGAAACTCACAAGTGGTACTTATCGCCCCTATACGTCAGTTACACACGCTACAAGGAACAATTTAAACACACCAGAATCATAGATATGACGCTAAATATCATCAACAAGAGCACAGACATTCTGATGAGTACGTGATTTAATTATTTTGCGTGTAGCACATCTCTCCACATTACGTTTATGTTTCTGTTTTTACGTGTCCAAGTTAGCGGTAAGTGCCATGTATGAATTACTGCAGAAAATGACTCATAAAATTCCCTAAACACGAAACAGCAATGGAAAATGTTTTCATAAGCGCATAACTTTGGTTTATTAATAAAATCCACAATTACAAATACTGCAAGTATTATATTTAACATCCCATAATATGAGAAGGAAATGCACTTGCCAATAGGAACTATTTCTCAGAAACGCCATGCGCAAGTCAATTTAAAACACAAATTCTCGGCTGGCAACAGTAAGTATTTTGATCTTTCAAACATAAGATTGATAGGGAAAGTGTATCAGTAGACAAATATTAGACATGGAAAGCAGAATATAAAATACCGTGTTTTATCAGGTATTTCAAGATAAAACTGACAGGAAGGGCGACAACAAATTTGTTGTAAAAATAGACGTCACTTATACATATCACTACATCAGAACAAATGATGCGTACAATAAAGATTGTGAGGTGGATTTAGGGTATCTGTGACACTACGTTTATGCTCTCAGACCCATAGATCGCACACAGCTCTCTGTCTTCCATGTTGAGATTTAGAACCAACATCGAAGTCACGTGACGTGGAAATGACGTTATTACCAGCTATGCAAAGTGCAGATAACAGTTACAGTTTCTCTCAATATCGCTCAAATCATGCATGTACCTCTGCTGATGTTACTCAACATGTAATACTGCGGTTGACGTAATTTCTACGAAATTTCCAATGGTTATCAGTTTAACAAACGTCCAGGTGGAAGCATAAAAAAATTAGAACATATTTACAGTTCTTATTTACGTATACACTTCACAAGCGCCACAATTATATTTTCCGTTGTTAACTCCACCTTTTTTTCGACATTGCGTCGTTTAGATCACCGCTTTCGCAGGACTTGAATGTAAAATATCAGTTTTGCGGGAAACAGTTTTCATACGATTAAGCAAAATTACATGTGAAATCTTTCTTTAGTGCTATTCTTAAACATGTTATGTGATTTGATCCATACGCGTCTCAGATTTTAACAAAATAAGGATTTGCGTTTTAATACATTCCACGAATTCCAGTACAGACACTGTAACACTGTCCAGATAGACTTTACTATCGATTATGCACAAATAATTACTCTAGAATGCAAGCCATTCGTGTCTGCTTATTAACGTAATCACCTAGTTTCAGCATATTATTCACTGACTTTATCTCGAAAAATGTGTTAGTAATTTTAAAACAATCTTATCGGTGGAATGAAATGTTTCCTTTGTCTTATTTACTGGTGTAGCGAATCGCTGCTCAGAACTTTAGCCCTGCAATCAAAAAAATCTGTGCCGAAATACTACAATGTAAATTAATGTTTATACCAGAAGCCCTGTACTCATGGAATTTACTCGTCAGTTGATCAAGATGTTTGTTTAAGTTTACTGCCATGTAAGTTCTTTATAATTTAGAATCTGACAGACAGACACGTGTGTACTTACGTGGCTCGGCAGGAGGCGGCGTCGGTGTCGGCACCGGCGCGGGACGCTGGAGGCAGACGCGGTCGGCGACAGAGAGGGAGCACGCGAGAGGCGGCGTGGGTGACGCGAGGCGCCGGTCGGCAGGGCGAGCGCAGCCTACTGTGCCGAGCCGGGGGCGGCGTCGCGACGCGTGGGGCGGCAGCGCCGGTGGCGTCGAGTGCGCGCGGAGGCAGCGCCGCGGGCGGCCGCAGCCCGAAAACCGCCGTCTCTACGGGAACCGCGACGCCGGCGTGCTTCTGCTGTCGCCTGCGTGCACGTGGGTTGCACTCGGCACGCGCTGACCCTTTGGGCGTCTTCGGGCAACCATTGAGTTAAAGGTGCGATGGTGAAAGACGGCCTCTGACAAGGGGACAGCGCCCACTCGTCACCATGCGATTTTGACCGAATTTGTGGTACGAGGGTTGTTCGGAAAGTAAGGAACGATCGGTCGCGAAATGGAAATCACAGTGAAAAATTCTGTAGTCGCCGTTCCAACTTAGACGTTTGTCAGAGCATTATACCAAATTTCCAACACCATCCTCATAGAAGGCAGCTGCCTGTGCTTTCCGATAATTCTCTACGCTGGTCTATAGCACGCAGCCTGCGCCCAAGTGTTGTCTTCGTATCCAGCGTTTCATGCGAATAGAGATGATACTCAAGACGAGTCATTTAGGGCTGTGTTGTGGGTGATCGAACGCTTCCCATGGAAAAGGCTGCAGGAGCGTCTTCACTGCCCCTGCAGAGTGCGACTGAGAATTGCTATGAAGAAGGAAGTGCGTGGCAGTTGTGTTAGGTGGGCTGCGTTCATTAAGGCGAAGCCTCTCAGCGTGCCCTCATATTCGCTCACAGTGCGCTCACAACTGAAAAGAGCTTCTTGGTGCGATCAACGGGCATACTAGAGACACTGCCCAAAACGTCTGAGAACGGCTTCGTCGGATTTTCACAGTGGTTTCCATTTCGCGACCGATCGTTCTCACTTTCCGAATAGCCCTCGTACATGCGGGGCTTCGCCAGGAATGAATGTGACAGAAGTTGGAGGTCATGGTGGCCAACTGCTTGTAAAAGAAACTGTGTTCTTGCGCAGGTCGTTCCTGATATGAACAGTTTAATTAGCAGACCGTTTCTGGCGCATCAGAAAGAGGGCAGAACAGCAAAGAAAGTGGTGCTGACCGCCAATGTGGAAAGTTTTTTCTTCTATGAGTACCACCACCGCTATCCTCAGGTCAAAAGAGTATTTGACTTCCTTAGCTCATTTATTGTGGAATCCTTGTTACTAGCACACGTAGGGCTAGCTTTCATCAGGAGTCTCTACTCGACAGTATGTTGTCCCCAATGCGAATTTCTTTTAATTTTTGCGTTGGATATTCTCTAAATACACGGAAATAATGCTCAATGTATTCTACTGATTAAAAGGGAAAAGCAAAGAGAACTTTGAGATCGCTAATACATTTCCAGGAAGGGACCGAACGGCGCAACGTTTATAACATGTGTAACATGGCGAACAGATTGTTGCTTTCCCTCATTTTATGACGGAATTCAAAGCAGCACGCGTAAATCATGAACTGTAAAATAATAAATGTGTCTAATTTTACACTCTAAGGCACCACTAAGAAAGTATCCGAATGTTACGGGATTCGGTAGATGCGACGTACATGTTCATACGAATAAATGATTACAATTTCAGAAAAATTGGGTGATTTATTCAAACAAAAAAGGTTCAACAAATTGATCAAGCCAGTAATCCATTCGTTCACCTCGGTCCTTATGCAAGCAGTTACTTGAATTGTAACTGATTGATTGTGTTCTTGCGTGTCCTCCTCAGGGATATCGTGTCACATTCTGTCCAACTGGCGCATTAGATGATCGAAATCGTGAACTGGTTGCAGGGCCCTACCTATAATGCTCAAAACGTTCCCAGTTGCGGAGTCATCCGACGACCTTGCTGGCCAAGGTAGGGTTTGGCATGTACGAAGACAAGCAGTAGAAACTTGCTTTGTACGGTTGGGCATTAGTTTGGTGAAATGTAAGCCTTACATGGTTTACCATGAGAAGCAACAAAATGGGGCGTAGAATATCGTCGACGTATTACTGTACACAATCAAAGGGCTCCTATGACATTAAAATGCTCACCAGATCATTCTCTATTGTCACACCATATGGCCGATGACAGTCGATTTGGTATGCCACCTCTGTCTGAGGCACCTCCAGACACGTCTTCCCTTGTCATCGGGGCTCATTTCGAAGTGGAACTCATGCTTGAAAACAGTTCTACTCCAGTAAATTAGATTCCCGGATATCGGTGGCATACCAAACTGACTGTCATACCGTTTCGTTGACCTTCGTGGCAAGCCAACCTGGGCGTTCATTTCAGCAAGATAATGCTCACCTGCACACGGCGAGAGTTTCTACTGCTTTTATTCGTGGCTTGCAAAACCCTATCTTGACCAGCAAGGTCGTCGAATCACTCCTCAACTAAGAATATTTGGAATACTATGTGCAGGGCCCTCCAACTAGCTCAAGGTTTTGATGATCTAATGCTCCAATTGGACACAACTTTGCACGATATCCCCCAGATGGACATCCAGCATTCTATCAACGCCAAGCCGAACCAATGCTTGCATAATGGCCAGGGGTGGACCACCGCTTTACTGACTCGCCCAATTTGTAAACCTCTTTTTTTCTTGAATAAGCACTTTATTTCTTCTGAAATATTACACATTTGTTTGTCTTTACATAGACGTCAAATTTACCGATTTTCGTCCCATTAAGATACTTTCTTCGTGGTTTTTTGGTTTGGTTTTTTGGTCTCTGAGTGTATATGTGAAATCTCGTGTACGTTCTACAGACCCTTCCTGGAAAGTTATTTGCAATCCCCAGTTCTTTAGATTAATTTGCAGTGTAACTAACTCTACCCCATGCTCCTCGGATTATCACTCCGGACTCTTTCCGTTGTACCAGACGCTGCATGGAAATTACGACAACGTAAATGGCTCATGCCTCAAACGACACGCGCCGAGAAGTATTTTTAATTACGGTTTGCTATCTTTAGTTTTTGAACGAAATTGGTGATGACGAGTAGGCAGGGTTTCCTTGTGAGTCTTATTGCCGCATTTAACTTGCACCATCGGTATTCGCTGCGATCCTGACAGGGCCATGATATCAAGCTGGTTTGTGTTAGGAAAAACTACCATCGCCGGACGTCCTGAAAGTTGAGGTTTTAATGTCTGCTTCAGCGTCACTCTAGCGGGGCCGTTGCTTCGATACCTACTTCTCATTTACGCGGTTTCTCGCATACTGTACATGTACATTTACATCTGCATTTGCATTCGGAGCGTTTTCCATTTTACCACTTACGGAGATCCGTTCCTGCTCCATTCGCGTACAGAGCACGGGTATAACACGTGCATCGTTCGCCTTGTGACAGCTTAATTAGTTTACTCTTGGTGGTCACTTCTGTGATACGTAGCTGTCTGTACTATATTTCCATAAACTTTAGAGACAGTCTTTCAAGAAATAATTTGCGTATCTCTTCAAGCATGAGATAGCCCACATTTTCCCTGCATTTCCCTTACGTGGCTCATACAACATGTGACCATTGGTGTTAACCTTCTTTCTATACTTGCACTTGCTGATAGTCCTGTCTGATACGAATCCCACATACTATACTAGTATTCTAGAATGGCTCGCCCGTGTGTACCTTTGCCAGTCTCGTTTGTATACAAACTGCACTTTTCCTGTATCATGCCAGCCGAACCACGATATGCTGACGGTAACGTTTGTTGTGAGTTTGGAAGGTAATTTCAGGAGAGAGAATCAGCCATGAGAATTTCTGACAGGCATTTATTGCAGCCGTGTTTGGAAACAGACGTATATGGGACCAGAGGCACACTGTGTTTCGAAATTAGTTTCTTCAATCCAATTTATTACATTTCAATTTTCGATAAACTGTGATTTCGAAAATGGACATGTGGCATATATAGTACACAAAGTGTACACATCAAAAAACGTTCTGCATCACTCCGGTTCCTGAAGACAGATGGTGGCTGTGGGTATTATATCACAGACACAGTCCCTTTCACCGTTCAGAGATGTCGCTAAATCCTCCCAAAGATGTAAACAACCAGGTATGAGCACGAGCGGCGATCAGTTCCAGTATTGCACCAGGAAGGTGGTACACGGCTCATGTTGTCTGTAGTTCAACCACGCCTCGACGGTCAATACCGTGGTTAGATAGCGTCTGCATTGTCTGCTTGTGCCAGGAAGAGCTCTCAAAAAGAGAAGTGTCAAGTCGTCTTGGAGTGAACCGAAGCAATCTTGTTCGGACATGGAGGAGATACAGAGAGACAGGAACTGCCGATGACATTCCTCGCTCAGGCCGTCCAAGGGCTACTACTGCAGTGAATGACCGCTACCTAAGAATTATGGCTCCTAGGAATCATGGCAGCAATAATCGTTTTCGTGCAGCCACAGGACGTCGTGTTACGACCCAAACTGTGCGCAAAAGGCTGCATGATGCGCGACTTCCCTTCCGACGCCCATGGTGAGGTCCACCTTTGCAACCAAGACACCATACAGCGCGGTACAGATGGGCCAACACAGATTAGTGTCGCACATGCCCTCTACCAGACAATCGTCGGAGACGTGTTTGGAGGAAATTCCGTCAGGCTAAACGCCTGAGACACACTGTCCGCGAATGCAGCAATGTGGAGGTTCCCTGCTGTTTGGGGGTGGCATTATGTGGGGCCGGCGTACGCCGCTGGTGGTCATGGAAGGCACCGTAACGGCTCTACGATAGGTAAATGCCACCCTCAGACCGATAGTGCAACCGTATCGGCAACATATTGGCATGGCATTCGTCTTTATTGACGACAGTTCCTCCCCATGGTGCACATCTTGTGGATGACTTCCTTCAGGAGAGCGACATCACTCGACTACAGTGGCCAGCATGTTCCCCAGACACGAACGCTATCGAACATGCTTGGCATAGTTTGAAAAGGGCTGTTAATGGACGACGTGATCTACCAACCACTCTGAGGGATATACGCCGAATCGCCGTTGAGGAGTGGGACAATCTGGCTCAACAGTGCCTTGATGAAGTTGTGGACAGCATGGCACGACGAATACAGGCATTCATTAATGCAAGAGGACGAGTACCTGGGTATTAGAGGTACCGGTGTGTACAGCAATCTGGACCATCACCTCTGAAGGTCTCACCGTATGCTGGTAAAACATGCAATGTGTGGTTTTCATGAGCAATAAAAGTACGGAAATGATGCATATGTTGGTATCTATTCCAATTTTCTGTACAGATTCCGGAACTCTCGGAACCGAGGTGATGCAAAACTTTTTTTGGTGTGTGTATATGTGAATAAAAACTGACGAAATATTATCTCACATTGAGCAGTCATACCAATCGATCTTCTGCAGGAATTACTTTAATAATACTACTGCAGGCCGAATTCTGAAATATTGAACTTTTTCTATCCCAAAATACTTCAAATAACTTGGAAAATCTGTTGCGACATTTTTAACTCTCTGTAAAGTGTTCCAACTTTTTTTTTGTGGTCAGAAGTGGTCAAAGTACCTGCAGCGTGCATTGCCTTCACTCAGCCCTACATATTTTTCTTTCTTCTTATCAAAAACATTGTAGTTAATCCAGTCAACTAGCATTGTTATCAGCTGATTAGGGTAAACGTTCCCAGCAAGAAGCGACATGACTTTGCGACCAGCGATCTGTCAGTAACAAGATTTTCCAGCGGGCAGCGAAATGCGACGTACCATTTTCGAGCAGCGAAATGCCAGCAGCGAGGCAGCAGCTTCAGCCCACTCAGAGTACAGCCACCGCACAACAGGCCGTTACCACACATGGATGTGGTATGGTTAGACTTGTGCGAACCGGTTCGAATCCTGGAGGTGATCGAAGTAGCATTGTTTTTGAGTGGCGAGGGAAGATATGGTGGGATTCAGTTCTTGGAATGAATACCATATTTCCCATAAGTGCCTCATGGATTAACGATATGAGCACTGTTGACTGTAATCCATTTATGAAGGAGTTACGCATATAACGAATAAAGGGTACTTTAATGTTGCGCTGTAAGTGGTATACACTGTGCTGTAGATATCGATGAAAATTTACAATTACTTTTTTGAGGGTTTCTGAATCTCTGTGGACCCAATATAATGTAAAAAAGCTATTAATGTGAATTCTTTGGTTCAGAGAACTGAAAAACCGTTTCTGACGTGTCTATTGCCCTGTAAAAGAAATCGATGTTGCAGCCTGATATTACTGCCACAAGACGCCATTCGTTCAGAGCAGAATATGCGCCAGAGGCTGGAAAGACACGTCTTTTGTAGGCAGGAGCTTATAAATACCAAGGAGCTAATTTCGCGAGAAGGTCAAATACCTCGGTGTCTCAAGAATGAGATTTTCACTCTGCAGCGGAGTGTGCGCTGATATGAAACTTCCTGGCAGATTAAAACTGTGTGCTCGACCGAGACTTGAACTCGGGACCTTTGCCTTTGGCGGGCAAGTGCTCTACCATCTGAGCTACCGAAGCACGACTCACGCCCGGTACTCACAGCTTTACTTCTGCCTTGGTGTCTCGCTGGACCGGAAACTACTCTGGGGGGACCACATTCAGCACGTGACCAACAAAGCAAACGCGAGGCTCAAACAACTTTACCCTATGCTGAACAGGCGTAGCACACTGAATAGGAGGGTGTGTAGGTCCATGTACATCACACTTATTCGACCGCTGATGACGTACGCAGCCCCTGTCTGGGGATACGCTGCGCCCACTCGCCTGCGCCGTCTGCAGCTCATACAGAACAAAGTACTCAGAATCATAAGCAACGCTCCGCGCTACACACGCATCGCGGACCTTCACCGGGAATATCGGCTAGATACCATCTTGCAGGTATTCCAAAAACTCTTCACACGACTGTACAATAACACGAGACACTCGCGCAACCCGTTTATCCTTTCTCTGGGTAACTACGACCACAACCATAGATGGAAGCATAACAGACCAAAAACACTATTGGCTAGGAATTAAACGTCTATGGTCCATAGCACGGTAACACGACAGTACTGGCGAGCCCCTGCAACGCAGCTACTATTGGTAACCCCAGATGCTCGACCCGTCGAAAAACAGGCAACCGCAGGGAAACCGTACTGTACACAGCACGCAAACCAGCCCCACACACCCCCTACACTGTCTGTGAGCCGATCGATGACCGATCGCCTACTAATGTACAACGACCTTGAACTGTTGCAGGCACGCAGCAACTGCAGCAAGCCCCGCAACGAGCTCCAGCAACGACAAAGGTAACGATGCACGATACCTCGCACTAACATAACCATACCTTGCATGCACTGTCGCAGATACCAAGGCGCCACTGCCCTAACTACCCGTCCTACTGTCGCAGAGGTTTTTTTCCCTTGACGCTTGCCTTGGCACTTTTTTTCCTCTGCCCTTACAACCGCCACCTTTCGATCGCTTTCGTCCACTTTCTATCTCCTGATGGACCATGTTAATGAGTAATCTTACCCAGACGCATGGATAACATCACAGCTTGCATCCTGTGACTCCTGATTCAAAAACTAACATGTTATACGGAGGTGACAGTAGAACTTTTGGTTTGGTCACCACGTTGGTGTGGGCGTGGAGGGGCCCCATCCTTTGTGAAAAAAACTTGTGACGTTTCTGTTTGTATACCATATTTCAATCAAATTGTTTCAGGACATTCTGGCCATACATACTGTAGAGGAATGTTGGACGAGGATGGAAACTGTCAGGATGCGCTATATTAAAACTCGTCTGATTTTCGCAAGTGATTTATTATTTCCAGCTACAGTGCCCCCGTTCCTCTCGGTCTGCATCGCCGGGTCCCGCAATGTTTCGCTGTGTGCGAAACGGCTTGTCGCGGAATGGCTGCCTCAGCGACCCGTGCAGCACATTGCTGTGTGTCAGCCAGCTACAATACTTACAGTCTGCCTAATGTGTGAGTGTCTGACGTGAAACACTTGTACAGATAAAATTAAATTAACACCAAGGATTAGTAAATGAAACCAAAATAAACTGAAGAATTTTCCATGGTTTTTTACAGCTTCCTATCAAACATATAGAAGAGACCATCAATTAATGAATAAAGAAAATAGTGGTAGGTATCAATAGAGTTCATAATATTCAATACCAGAAATACTTTTACCACAAATGTTCTCAACTCATCGTTGGAAAATTTTTTGATGATACTAGAAATCGGCTGGGCATTTCCGATTGGCCTGTCTCTGATTACCTAAGGAGTATCCTCAGCAACATTCCAGCAGTAGCAGTCCGCCGAGACTAACAGACGCCTAACGTTTACACCTCCTCCACATAGTGCAAAAACCATATGAAATCGCTCTTCAAGTTCGTGAGAAACTGCTGCGCCATGTTCAGCGAAAAAGTCGAGGTGGACATGAGGGAAGTGTATTTCAGAGGCATGCTACAGCCTAGCTTTTCATAGCGTGATACCAGTTCGACCAGAGTCTACATATCATTTTGTGTGGTCTTTTTCCCTTAGGAACTGAAATTTTTTTACAGATTTCCCAGGCAACCTGCTCACCGCCGTGTAACATTTCCGCAAATTGCATGCCTCTGAACGGCTTTTGAATTTGGGGGCTAACACGTACTTCTTTCTTCTTCGCTTTTTGAGTCACTCAACCGAGTTTTTCCCGTAAATGCTTATAGACCTCATCTGCATGATTCATTTCCAATTCAAAATTTTTCATGAGTTATGTAAAAACCACTTTGGAATAAGGCATAAAGAGGAATTGCAATCAATAATGTCTACAATTCTAACAGAAGGGAAGAATGAACTGGTGTGAGCTAAATGTTGATTAATATTAGTACATGATTTCATTCTTTTCATATGTCGCAATTATGCATACGTTTGCAATAAATTTCTTGTATGTCCCTTTATGCAAGAAAACCTTTGTGAAACAAAAGCAGACATAAGCTTCAGTTTACTTTGTAATACTCGTTATCAGAGTATCAATTAGTTTCACGCAATTTTCATTTTCACTTATGCACATTATTGTTAGAGACAGAGAGCAAGTTCAGATTCAA
The DNA here is from genome assembly GCF_023864345.2 of Schistocerca serialis cubense. NCBI lineage: Eukaryota > Metazoa > Arthropoda > Insecta > Orthoptera > Acrididae > Schistocerca > Schistocerca serialis. Next base: position 153,317,121 of record NC_064639.1, read on the forward strand.
CAAGAACGAGAGATCAATTTGGTCGCTGCCTTCACAGTCACATCATTCCAGTTTAGGTAAATTACGATAGGTTGAATTGTTGATGGCGAAAAGAACTGTATGTCACGCTTCTGACAAATTCCAACTCTACATTTACTACTGTGCTGCATCGTTCTGTGATAAGATCGACGCTCCCTCGTTGTTTATAAAGGGTAGTAGGGTATATAATGGTGTCTAGCTTCTCTCTCTTCCTTCCGTCTATTCCACCCTCATACATAAAGACACTTACACCAGTGTAAACTGGACAACCACTCGTCACGAACAAACCCATACAACAGTTGCACATTTGACACTTCATAACATTATGTCGAAGAGAGTAATCCCAGTGGTCTCTATAGTACCTGAATTTATAATTCTGGTATGTGAGCATCAAACTTAAGAATGCCAGTGATCTGTCGTAGGTATCGCCCGCCAAAATATCTTCATCAGATATGTACGTTATTAAAGATAAGTTATTTACCGGATGGTTATAATTAAACTTTCCCTATTCAACACCTTATAACACGGAACTAATTATCATACGAGTACCATACTTTGTAACATTAATGTCAAGGGCATGGGGAAGAGAAGTAATGCAAGTCAGTTCAACTGAAACACTTCCAATGTGCTGCTATGGTTCGTCATATCATTACATACCGGCACCATTACTGCTAAAAAGGGGCTCAATATGGCACCAATCAGTGTCCAGAAGAGTCTGAAAGGGCAGGATTACATTCGTCACAGCACACAGAAGCATGTCCGTGGTATGCCAGCTGCCTCTCTCGATATGATTCGCTTCAGATCAGCACATGTGTGAGTTTGGTATCTCAGTGATCTCGTAAAGCTTTCACGGAAGGTTCATAAGCCCTATGGCACCAACGTTCCCATGACTAACCTGAAGGCCAATGATGATTTATACAAAATTGTTGTTAACTGTCATATTTGTTGGCTGCCAGTAGATAGAAAAGAGGAAACTCCTCGCAAGTACCACTGTCCTCTAACAGGGTAGTTCTGTCTCGCAACTCATAACATATGCAACTTGAAGTATAAATTACAACACATACCCATCTTTCTCCACAATTAGAGCGGGTATCATAATTACTTACTTGTTGAGCACTTATCCAATTTCGATATGACGAAAGTTCAGGTAGGTGTCACACCTGATAGTATTGCGAGATACATCTCGTGTCACCAAGAATTACGCTCTGCTTACTAGACTTGTTACTTTTTATACAGGCACCACTAACATCACTGACGCAAAGTGTCAGCTTGTGACAAGAAAGGGAATTTTCTCATTAAAAACAAGTTGACGAAACCAAACTACCTGACATAGGTTCATCCATCAACAACCTTACTCGTGGTGCCATATCGGACGAAGAGTATGAGCGTCCTGTGAACATTTGGTAGGATTTTAACATCTTAAATTTAGCGGAGAGTGCGAAACTATATGTGGACGTGAACGTGCATTTGCTTTCTGTTGCTTTTGAGAAATTCTGGAGAATTTGCATGACCATATATACTTTGGACCCTGGCTTTTATTCCACAGTACCTGCGTTGTCTTAGGATGCTATGCTGAAGAAAACGAAAGTCAATAACAAACTACTGACCCATGGTCTGTGAGCAAGTACAGCTGCATGTACAGCTGAGCGCCGTCGTCACAGGTGAATCGTTTGCATCTCAGAGTCTTTTTAAGGGTACCAAAAATGGCGTAATCACAGGGAGAGGGGTCCAGACTGTATGGAGGGTGGCCGAGAACCTCCTATTTAAATTTCTGCAGGAGCGCAGCGACTGTGTTGGTCGTATGAGGCTATGCATTGTCGTGAATCAAAATGAGCCCATGGGTGAGGTTGCCTGGTCGTTTTGATTTGTCGCTTGGCGAAAAGTGGTCAAAAGTTTGCGAGTAACGCTGGGCATACACTGTTGTCCTATGCTGCAGGAAGAAAATCAGAAGAGGGCCATCTTGGTCAAAGAAGAACGTCAGCATAATCTTTCCTCCACTCGTGTGGACAACGACGTCCAACTGTACGTGCGGGACTGGTTAACATCACAGCCCCAGGAATTTTCTGAGACAGCTATTCACCGCCTTGTGTCACAGTGGAACAAGTGTCTCAACAGCCAGGGTCAATACTTTTAACATACAGCTACTGGTTTCTGTAATTATGCTTCCGGCTCGTTTCCTTTTGAACGCCTAGTGAATAGACCTTTCAGATTTAAAAAAATGTAAATTAATCTTTGTCATGACAAAAATACTGCTTGCAAAGATTTATGCGCTGCAGGTCATGTGTGTACCAAATACACTTGTAAATAGAAACAATTTTTAACTTTAACCTGTTGCAAGCCATCCTTCTGATTAGTTTTTGTTGCAGATATGTAGTTTCCAGTCCATTGAAATTCTCAATACTTTCAGTCAGTGATACTGTTGAGTGTATTTTGTCTACTAGCCAATCAAAAATTGCAAATATTTTCAGTATACTAAATTTAGTGAGTGCTATTGCTGGGTGGACTGTGGGTTATAGTTATTAGCAGTGATATTATTAGTAACAGGGTGCAAAAAAAGTATTCCTGAATCGGAAAATTATTGGAGAACCAAATTGTTTCTGAGATGGGAAAAAAAGAACTGGAATATGTCTACATATCTAAACGCCTGACATAAATGAACAAATGAAATTTGTTACCATATGACTTTGTTGTTGTTATTTACAAAAAACATATCTCCCATAGCACATATATAAAGGGTGTGTGAGACACATACCCATGACAGTAGATTGAACATGCATGCTATTAAGAAGATTAAGCTTAAGATGTAGAAAAAATATGTAGAATGGAGGCATTTGATTTTGCCTATTATTCTGCACATATTGGGTTATGGGAACAGGTAGCACATGATCGTATCTGCTTCCAAAGACATATTGCAAACATGTCTAAAATTATATCATCTGTACTTAAAGAAAACCACAGAGGCAGTATCTGGACAAAGCTGCATACTATGTAGTGTACTATGTGTATTTTATGTGTATAGTGGGAGCAGGATGAAATCACTAAAAAGTACACCGAACGTGACGTAAAAATTCATTTGTTTTTCATCCAACTTAAAAGTAATTTTACATTTTAATAAGCAGAGATAACATGTTGTGTTCATATTCACACATTCTCTTGAGCCAATGGATGGCAGGGCATCTGTGGTGTTCCAGGTCGTGAGTAGCTGCATCCATGTAGATTCCATGCATCCATGTAATATTCTCCTTGCCTCTGACATAGATGATGATTTCTGTGTAGTCAAATAATCGAAGCGACGCCACCATATCTTTATATTGTATACTAAAATTTCATGGAAAAAACGTGTGAACCACATTGTAATCCCTCTATGATTCAACACACTTCACATCCTCGAAAGGCTTCAGTGATGCAAGACTTACCGGGAATATCTTCTGTGAATGCTAGAATGCAATATCTTTAAATAGTAACTGCCTGTGATCATCATAGAAACCTTAAACATACGCAATTATGTTCATACTTTGAGATGTCATTGTGAAATGCTTTGAGTATGACAACACCTGTGCATTTATACTGCTCGCTGCACAACACCAGTGAGCAGCCAGTAGTTAATCACACAGTCATGCAGAACTAGAACGTATGCTTCAATGTGTTCTGCTGCGCATTCTATCACTGTGATTGGCGCCAGTTCCTAGAATTGTCATGGACTGAGGAGACACCCTTCCTCTTCAGCATCTTTACAGTAAGAAGCGTGGATACTCGCATACACGTAAATGCTAGACTGTATATATTTTCTTACCATTGTAGCACTAAACTGTCGTACAGACAGAATGCCAAATTCAAGTAGACGCTGCCGTTATTTAATTTGCGATTGTGAAATGCAGTGGAATCATTTGCTATAGTCCCTCTTCTATCAGTTGGGGGTGCAAGTATGATGAATCTACGTGACTCCAATTTAAAAGAGATTTTAACAGCCTACATCCGTCTGGCCACCGTCGGTATCAATGGGTGTTCCAAAAGCTCCCATGAACGGAAAGCCAATGGCAAATATAAACCAGCGTTCAGAACTTTTAAAATCTTCAGACTCTCCCCATCTGCTACAGTGATGTGGGGAATTTTCCAATTTATCTTACTGATGATGACGTCTTTCTTCACTCGGATTCCTTCAATGTGTTAGTTGTTATACATCGCATTCTTTACCAGAATAATTTCCTATTAAGCATTGGTAATAATTCGCACCTGCCCTCATATATAGCATTTTTAGAAGTATTAATGCAGTAAATCGGTTGTACACTTCCGCTGTTCTACCCACTAGCTCGTCTATGAACCATCGTGCATTTTCTAGTCATTTCAGACCCGATGTCGATACAGAGAGATATGATGTAAGGGTTGATTATTTGCGTAAATGACGTGTGTGATCAATATCAACTCTATTAAGCTCATATTGTATCTCCTGAAACAGGAATGCTAAAGCATTACATGTAAACTTTGATCCCACTGTAACAGAACCATCCTTTTTTTCTAAATCCTCCACCCAAATATATGAAAATATTATACAGCACATCGTTGACGCCAGTCTAACTGTTTTGTGTTTCAGGAAAACTAAACCAATTAACTAGTGCTCTATTCTCTCAACGTCTTAAGACCTTCTCTATGAGAAAGACATGAGGTTCGAGTCTTCTGCATTTCCTCTGTGTAAAAGCATACTGTAATTTCAGTAGCACTGCCATCCTTTAAGATGTAGGTTCCGCGACGTGTTGTCTGTAATTTGGAAACTATAATCACCTCACTCGCCCAGCTAGGTACGAATGACACCTCAAATCCTGTCTTGTGTTTTAAAATGCATACGACAAAACCCAATTATAATTCTGTTTACGTGGATTCAACACTTTAATACTGTTGCATAGTGTATTCAGGAGTCCATTATCATGAACATAAATAGGTCTCATTTTAATTGTCCAATGTTTGGTTCGATTATACTGTGCAATTATTCGTGGAGGGATATCTATTCATTTGTGTGAACCACGAAGATTCAGGTGCATCCACATTTGGACTCTCACTGTTCTGTCCAGACATTCCATGATATGAACGTTGAGTGGTGGTGTATTACACACTGCTCCATCACTGTCTTAAGATATCTATTGTAAAACTCTCCACCATGGCCTGTTTAAAGGTTCTCTGGACATTGATCTATTCTCATCTGCAGGAGTTCTGAAACTTCTGTGCAGTATCCCTCCATGTCTTTGTTTCCACCAGTAATGCCCAGGCGAATTTAGAGTATGTATCAATGACCATTAAAATATATCTGAAACCATTATTCACATGTGGATAATCCATCATATCTACAACATCAGCCTGCCATAAGTCATCCCAACCTTTAAGTATAACTTGTTTACGGTGATACGTTTCATGCGCTGGTTTGTATAGTTCTTGAATGACTGTCTCCATACTTCTTCGACGATACTTATCTCTCCAATCTCGAAAATTATTGAAACAACTTCATTTGGAAGACCTCTATTACCAGCAGCAGCTAATGCCACAAGCAGTCGTAGGCAATCCATAACCTTATTGGGATCGCGATAATATATATGCTGTGGGAATATGTAACAACGGAAATGCATATCCTCCTATTTCCATCTATTGTGCTATAAAATTTTTCCTTATTTTGTTACCTGAAGATATGACATTTCTGTATCATTATATATTGTAATTGTTTTGCTATATATATATATATATATATATATATATATATATATATATATATATATATATATATGCATTTATGTCGATGTATAATTGGTTATTGTGTAAATATTATTTGTATTTTTATGCTGGGTCTTGCCTAGGGAAAACTACGCTATCTAACGACTACATCGACAGGTCGTGTGGAGAAGCAAAGTGTTTAGGATCTTTGGTAAGGTGAACTCTGCCGCATAGAGCGCGGGCAGAAGGTGTCTATCTGGAGTAGGGCGGCGGAACACGTGTGTTGTGTGACGCTCCCGCGAGTTGCCGCGCTTTCGGGGTTTGGCGGCATGTAATTGCGCTCGACTTGCTATGATAGTTTCTGACACGGTGTCGCGGACGGGAAGCATTAGCTGGCGCACATCAAGAGCCCGTTTCGTTTGGTGACCGTGCCGAGAAGAAGGCGCGCCAACATCCAGCTTCTGCAACAGCGACGGCCGACAGTTACTGTCGCCACCTCCCCGATCGACGACTTCAAACCTTCAATCAACCAAAAAGGAAGCACGTAACGTTTTAGAACTGTATGGCAGACCTCAGTTTTTCAAACTGTTCAATTTGCCTCACAAAATTACAGCAAAGTAGCATGAACCTTTGTCTGTCTAACGACTACATCGACAGGTCGTGTAGAGAAGCAAAGTGTTTAGGATCTTTGGTAAGGTGAACTCTGCCGCATAGAGCGCGGGCAGAAGGTGTCTGTCTGGAGTAGGGAGGCGGAGCACGTGTGTTGTGTGACGCTCCCGCGAGTTGCCGCGCTTTCGGGGTTTGGCGGCATGTAATTGCGCTCGACTTGCTATGATAGTTTCTGACACGGTGTCGCGGACGGGAAGCATTAGCTGGCGCACATCAAGAGCCCGTTTCGTTTGGTGACCGTGCCGAGAAGAAGGCGCGCCAACATCCAGCTTCTGCAACAGCGACGGCCGACAGTTACTGTCGCCACCTCCCCGATCGACGACTTCAAACCTTCAATCAACCAAAAAGGAAGCACGTAAAGTTTTAGAACTGTATGGCAGACCTCAGTTTTTCAAACTGTTCAATTTGCCTCACAAAATTACAGCAAAGTAGCATGAACCTTTGTTGCTCGTTGTCCCAATTGCTTTACCAAGCAGGGTCTCATCCTTTTCCGGAATGAATACGAGTGTCGTTGAAATTCAAACGCCAGCATTAAAGTAACATCATTCCATTTCACTGCTTTAATTTCAATGTCCAGTTAAAGTATTCATGGCTGGCTACAATATTTAGATTACACAAGCACAAATTAAAAGTGCGAGTTTTGTTACCATATTTTAGCTTACCTGTGACTCCAGCTCAGCTTGGTAAGTGCTAAATTTTACTATTTCGTAGTGCTTGAGAAACAAAGTTCACTATTAATTTTAGTCTCTAAATTAACTTTCCATTTTCCGGTTTTATTAATTCTTTGGCTAAATTAAGTCAGAGTGTAGCGAAATTTATTACTTCTGGCAAACATTCAGTTTTCACACAACATGCGTCAACCTTCAGTTGCCACGCTTTTATTGCTAATTATATGCGCAATAACCTTTCTTTTTCAGTTAATATAGTAGCTGTCCATAGGACTGGCGACCGTAATTTTCCCCAAATCTCAAATATCTAATTAACGCCAGTTAATTGTTAACGTAACGACCGCACATTTACTTTCTTTATTAACTTTACCCCTTTTCAAAATTAAATTTCCACCAGTTTCATTTGCATTTTTCCTTTCATTTAGATGTAACCCTTTCCTCCCTCTTTACCGACAAATTAACTTCGGTGACGATTGCTTTTCCCAAATAAACGTGGTTTAATTTTTACTGTCATTAAGGTCGATAAGTGAGGGGGAGGTTACAGTAATTCCCAGGCGAATTTAGAGTATGTATCAATGACCATTAAAATATAACTGAAACCATTATTTACATGTGAATAATCCCTCATATCTACAACATCAGCCTGCCATAAGTCATCCAAACCTTTAAGTATAACTTGTATATGATGGTATGTTTCATGTGCTGGTTTGTATAGTTCTTAAATGACTGTCTCCATACTTCTTCGACGATACTTATCTCTCCAGTCTCGGAAATTATTGAAAGAACTTCATTCGGAAGACGTTTATTGCCACCAGCAGCTGATGCCACAAGCAGTGGTAGGCAATCTATAACCTCATTGGGATAGTGATAATATATATGCTGTGGGAATAGACTGTTCACTCCTTTATGCTCAGTGTCAATACCATCACTTCTGATTTGTTGTGCGTCTAATATGACCTTTATAATGGATTTTTATATCGCACTGCTTTATTTTCTTGGTAGTCCATTTGTTTTCTTTTGTGCATCTGTTAATAGCAGGTCTTTTGGTAAATAACTTAGTTTTTCAGGATTTAGGAAAATTACCTATCCGTATTGAGCACTCGGTTAAGCTTATTACAGGCTGTATGCCCAGAATCTATGGCTTTACCATGCTGACGCCGTATATTCTGTCTCTCTAGCATCCTTGTGATGCTTAATGATATCGGCAGGGGCATAATCGTCATCGCGTAATTTCAGATTCAGTAACTGGCTTAAAGGTTTCTCTCAGTGTCCGTTCCTACTCCAAATTTCCTAAACGTAGCTTCAGTAACTCTTCTTCTACAGCGTTCCATGCCTTGATGATTTTATGGCTAGGTGACATCTAATTACATATTAAGCAATGTTCTGTGCATGTTACACCATATATACATTCTTCTCTACCTTCGTTTCAGTAGCATCAATCTTTTCTGTTAAGTCCTTTACTTTATTTGGAATAATAGGATAATTTAATGTGTTGATCAATCTCAGAAGAGTCATGTAATATGTCACTAGCGGCTTGCATACAACCCCAAGTTCATATTCAAGAGTCTGAATTTCTGTCTCTTTATAGAAGCAAATGTTCTATGTACACCCATCCTATCAGGCTGAGTGCTGGACATGTGCACGAATTTGTCCATGGTGTGAGGTCTGTTGATTCTAAGCCTATGTTCAGACACTTTGACCCACTAGCAATTAATTTACACGTGGATGTGAACAGCTGTAGCTCACTGGCAGCAATTTGTATCTTCTCATTCACTACGTATCCACTCTCTCCTTGGAGTATCACTGGAATATTCCGCATTTCAATGGGTAGTTCATATGTTGGAGTCAAATACTAACCTTCACCATGCTGTTTGAGACTTATGTGAGCACTTATGTCACTCATATGCATTCTCTACTGTTTGGTATCTTTATCAGTGTGTGGCACAGACAAAAAGAGAATCTTCTTGCTCTCAAACATGCTAGCCAGATGTGATACAGGCTTCCACCAGCTAGAGGTCGCTGCCGCTGCTGCAGACCCGACAGGCTGCGCAGTTGTGTCACTTCAGATCAGAAGAAGCTGGAGATCAACTCTGCCGGCTCCGACATACAGGCATGTTGTGCTGCTGCTTGACAAAGAAGAAGAGGACTCGTCACATTCTGTAATAAATAATAATAATAATAATAACAATGATAATAATATCAAGTATAGACAGGCACATAATATTATCAAGCAGGGTGTACTTATTCTTCCATTTCTTCCTATTCTGCTCAGCTACTGTTGTTGATGCTTCATGGTCCTTCCACTGACTAAGATTAGTTAAGTACTGCATACGCCTTATATTCCCAATGTCAAACCATGTGACTGAATGGGATGTTGCCAGATCGCGTTTCCCGCCCTCTGGCGGTGGTGGTGTGAATTAGGTCAGTCGGTCTCGTGCTATGAAAGAGAACACATTCACTTCTTATGCAGACTGACTGGCGATTTGAAAATGGGTAGACAGTTCCAGCACAAGCAACCAACCCTATTAGTTGCAAAATGTTTTTACAAACCATCCCAAAACATCATTGTTATTCGCCGAAAAGTATTCATTCTTCCCCATTATCGTATCTTTCCATTACTCGTTTAGGCAGTTATGGACACAGTCCTCAGCTACACGCTTACAGGTAGTATGGTTATTAAAAGTCCTCTATGTCTGACACCAACTTATCATCAGCTCAAAACACTGACCTTTCCTCACCATTTTCCAGTAGGATAAAACCCAAAATAAAGAAAAACAGTATCATGCAATAGACTCAACATCCCTAAAAAAAACTATTGTATGTCCTTACACGCAACAGCTGAGCACAGACTGAGCGCCTGCCACCGTTTTTCCAGTGTGGGGGGTGGGACAGATAGGGGGGGGGGAGGAATTAGGGGAGAGCGAAGGGAGAGCAGAGAAAGCAGAGAAAGACGTCACATGGTGACGTCACCAGGCGATGGCATAAGCATGAATTGCCACATCTATCGCCGTATTCTTGATTAAATTTCGGAAAAACATAAAAGTTGCCACACTCTCTCATAGCCCGTTCACTTACGTGACAATATGACAATGGATGGCATTGTAACAGATGGTAGGAATTGCACCAGTTCACAGATTATGTAAGCGAAGATTTTATACAGAATTTACAGCTGAGTTAGCTCCCAATTTAACCATAATACATAGTTGATCCCTTCAACAGAATACTACACTATGCGTGTAAAATTATGTGGACACCCTCAGAAAATGCAGAATTGAACCGTAGATGTGATAAGAGGCGGATTCGCCAGCGAAAAGTAGGTGTCAGTAGAGAAGCATTTACAACAGAATGAGTCTTTCAGGAGACTTCGAATGTGGGCTAGTCACTGGATGTCACCTGAGTAACAAATGAGTCAGGGACATTTTAATCGAAGTCCCCTATGACGACTGTAGGTTGTGTGACTGCGAACTGGAGTGTAACGCAGATCTTACATGCTGGCAGACAGGGACTTTGAAGCATCGCCGAGGATGCTGTAAAAAATAGGAAAAATCAGCAATGAATAACTCATGGATTTTAGAACACTGTGTTCTGTGTATATAGTAGACGAACAGTTCAGCGACGATGGTTGTCTGTGCAAGGATGAAAAGGCTTCTTATCATAAAACACCATCTGTGACGATGATTTAAGGACAGTGACATTCCTGAAATGGAGTAGTCTACATGGAGTCCCGATCTCATACAATGGAACACCTTTGGGATGAGTCAGAGCAAGGGCTTGGTTCCAGAGCTTAGCTTCAGCCCAGATTTAGTGAACTTTCAGTCTCACATCAAGACTGCAGTAAGGAAAAATACAGTGGTGTAGTATGACGTTACTTAGCATTACTAGTTATAAGCAAGTCATGGGATTCTATCTGCATTTAAGACTATTAGTCTCTGCTAAGAACATTACTCTCACTGCATTTAACTCAGCACCAGAGAAGGTCCTTACAGCACTTCAAAGTTACGTATATCTCAGTTATTAAATGACATATTGTAAATAAACTAGTCCCATGTGCCAGCCAATACTGACCACCAGCCGATCCTGACCACCAGCTGATCCTGACCACCAGCCGATCCTGTCCACCAGCCGATCCTGACCACCAGCCGATCCTGACCACCAGGAAATCCTGACAGCCAGCCGATCCTGATTGCCATCCGATTCCGACCGCCAGCCGATCGTGATTGCCAGCTGATCCTGACCACCAGGCAATCCTATCTGACAGCCAATCTCATCTGGCAACTGATCCGATCTCAAAGCCGATTCCAATCACCAGCCAAGGTTGCACAGCAGCCAGTAATAGTCGCCACCTGATCCTGATCGGCAGTTGACATCACACAGCTGTCAGTCCCTATCACTGACGGATCTCAATTGCTAACAGATCCCACATCGCAGACAGTCTTGATCGACAGACAATCCTGATCACCAGCCAGTCCTAACCACTAGCCAACACCGATTGCCAGCTGACTGCATGGCATGGCTTACAAAGCACCACTGGAGTCACTCTGCACTCTTGGCTGACTTACTAATTTTGCTCGCAGATCACTTTCTACACTCAGTGCCTTTCCATCCAAGCTTGGCTTTACTGGATATTGTTGTTAATCATAATAACAGGATGTACTTACGTAATTACTTTTACACATATGATAGTGTATCTATACATTATTGTCGTTATTTCTTATTCATTTATTTAACTTGTTGAGATTAATGCTTCAGGACACCTCTTATTTCGGATCAGTGTGTTACATGTAATTGCAAAACTTATTACACTACAGTTACTCAGAAAAGTATAGTATTTTTAACATGAGATATCTTCCTTTGTGTGCCTGTATCAGACATTTGCCTGTTACACCCTATTGGTTGAAATTATTGATCTTTCCACCTTTTCCTCTGTCTTCCTAACGACCATAGGCTCATGGGGTAAATAATTCATCATTAATTTGGGTATTTTGTTATCTTCCGTTCTTGTCACTCAGTTGTTCCTATATCACTTAATCTGCTCATTTCAGCTTCTCACTCCCTGTTCTTCTCTAATGTCAGCATACATAGTTCTGTCAGACAATGTGTACGTAGTTACTCTTCTCTGGAATTGTATTCACAGTGCTTGTACTGATTATACATTTCTTTTTGTTATACTTCCAAAATTCATAGCTCGTTCTGACATCTTTTTGTTGCACTTAGGTAGAGTTTCCGTTATTACTTTAGTTCTGAAGATTCTATACACCGTTTTGATAATGTAATTACATCTTTCTGCCTTCTTTTGCTTGTCTATTTCTGGCACGAACGAAAGTGTTTCCTAAGGCACAGAACTAGTTTATACTTCCTTTTTTCTAATCATTTATTATTATTTAATTGTGAATCAGCTCCTGAAATCCATAACTTATGTTTTCTTTTAATATGTAGACTGATTATATCCTTTAGTGGCTGTGGATAAAATACTAACAACTCTGTGTTGTGTGTTCTCATCTCCAAGGAAGTCGTGATCCAGGATGTGTAGCGAATGTTGTATTAGATAAATATTTATCTGAGCCATATTTACCTAGAAACAGCGATTCCTTAAAATGGTGGGAAGCCAGAAAGTTTTGGTACCCAGAGCTATACCAGTTGATCCTGAAAATATTATGTATCCCATAGATATCAGTGCCCCGTCAGTGTATCTTTTGAAAATCAGGATAAATAAGCACCGAGAAAAGAAACTGACTCACTTTGAATAAAATATATCAATTGTATTTATAATACATGGTAATGGTTAATTTCAGTTTTCCTTCTTGGGTACATATGTTGACATACTGACAATAAATGTCGACTGTAGATGCTTTAATTACATTTATGCTATATTTCTTTTATTGCATTTTAACTCCTATAAGAGCATTAGAAAACAACAAAAGCAGTCTTACTATTAAAAGTTTCTCTTATGATAAAAAGTTTGGAATTTCGTTGCAATATTTCTTTTACAGCATGTGAAATGCATAACAATTAAATGTCAATACTACCAGGGAGATGAAATAAACTTATTACATATCTTTCTATGATATTTCAAAATAGGACTAAATTAGATAAAAATACAGGTATAATGACCTGAATGAAAAAGGCAAGATGCATAATGTGTCATGAAAAAGAGGTAGTTCATTCCAGTGAATGAACAATTCTGATCTGATCTCTAAAAGAACGTTTTTACCCATCTCTACTGCTCACTTCCTTGCGTTGCCTACCTATAGATGTCGATCCATTCCCCAAGACAAATCCAGTGGCTGTAAATGGTTTCCAACACCCTTGGTAAAGAACTCATTCACTTTCTCTGTAGCGACATGCAGCGCAGTAAATCAAGAACATACGATTATATATTTCAGTTCCTAAAATAAAATACGTGACAGCTACTCGATCTTTCAAATTTTTATTATTACCTACAATCGCATCAAACAGACTAATCAGCACAATGACAGAAATATGAAACAGCCGAAATTTGGCTGAAGCGCGTCATAACCTACACCAGTGAAACAAAAAACAAAAAAATGAGCATGGAGACGGTGATGTGACAACATCAAGCATTTCTCTAACCCAAGGGGATGGGACTGTTGCAAAACTGGGAACGTTGCCTTTGCCAGTTCATCACTCAACGAAATCTCATTCACTCGTTTCTAGTGTCATCAACACTCATTCATAGCTAACTCTGGTGATTGTACCTAAGACCTTTATTCATATTTACAAAACTAAAGGAAACTAGCTTACACATTTCACTTACTCTTATAAAAATTTTGCCATTTAGTTGGTTTAATTGGCATTCACACTTCAGAGCTTTACAGTTCTGTATATTTGTATCCCACACATTGTTTCATACGTATTCATGATGTCTTCATTGACTTCGAGATTTAGCCCATTCCACTTCGTTTCTATTGCCTCATAATTCACCTTACAACCTTTCCAGCATGAGAGTAAATAATACTCTTCATTAAAAGACCATGCCATACTAGTTGGCATAAATAGGAGACACGGAATTAGATCTTTCTAAATTCAGTCCCATCAGATTACCTCAGAATACCTGAATCCTATCCTGTGTCCTGTGCTCCCTATAACTATAGTTAGCTATGAACGTGTCCTTACGTTCTTTATAAAATGTGCATGAGCCGTGTGCGGCTCGCGTTCTTGCCATTCAAAACGTGGCGTCTTGTAATAGTGGTAGTGGCGTCTTGCTTTCTTCTTGTGTTAATGGCACCACTGAGTTTGCTAATATTGTTAGTCTGCAAGTGGCAGCAGCAGCGGTTATCGATAACCAGTACTGTGGTACTATCTTTGGTGCTGCAGGTAGTGTTTCCGGGTCGTCATGTGGGTCAGGCAGTTCGGCTTTGGACGGAGCCTCGAGGAGATCCGCAGCACGTCAGGCCGGGACCGCTGGCGGCATGCAGGCACTGTCTGACCGAGGGGCTGTAGCCGACTATCAAACCCAGGACGTTTGAAGTTGAGTGAACAGTGTCCAGAGTTGGAACCGCCACTGTTTGAGATCTCGCTCTTGTTTGCGTGTTGCTGCTCCCAGGGTCAGTGAGACCAACCGCAATAAGTGGAGTCTGTCAGGTTAGCGGAAGCTATTAGCCGCCTTCTACTCCTTGATGTTAGTTTGGATGTAGCATTATTCTTATTAGTGAAGTGCAACCAGCGGTATTTTCTGCCTTGTGGCCGAAAACGCCCTAGTTACCTGCCCTGAAGGTTAGCGTACTTTTCTGGCAGTGTACCTTTCCCAGTCGTGATGATGCTGTCCGGCACGACGTGTAGTTCGACAGACTTTTGAATTGTACTGTGCATATTCTTTGGGAGGCCTACCTTGATTCTATTGTTTCCTTCGGCCTGGGGTGTGTTTCTGAAGACGTGATGCTGTCCGTATCTTCACCCTTGCCTAAAAATATTCCATCGTTGTACCAGCGATCGGACGTTAGGCGGATTTGTTAGTCGGTCGGTAGGCGCTTAAGCTACCCATAGTGTGGGTTGTCATCCAGTTACGTGCGTACAACTCTTGGCTGCCTGTCTCGCTGCTTACACAGCTGTAGCCACCTTCCTCAGGTCGATCCATGGATCACTGTCTGTGGATTACGCCACCTTATTTGGACAAGTTGTCGTAATTGTTTAAAATTTACTATAATGTTTTAACGTGTTATTGCCTTGTAATTACTGCCGTCAGCCGTTAATTGTTTGTAACACTGCTTGTGGCCTCCAGCCGACAAATTATTTTCAATTTTCTCTTAATAATGCCTGCAACCGTCACAACAGCCTGTTACAGTTCGTTAAGATTTAAAAAGGTTTTAGTATTTTAACATACAACTGTCTTCCTTACTTGTAATTTAGGCCTTCAGCCCTTGTTTATTCTGAAACTGCTTGTGGCCTTTACCCCACAAATAATTTTCAGCCTTCTTAATCAGGCCTTCAGCTGTTGATTGTGTGTAACATGGTTTGTGCCCTTCAGCTGACAAATAATTTGCAATTTTTCTTACTATAGTTGTACACCAGGAATTCGAATGTAACTGATGCAAGAGAGTTACGCGTACGCACAAGTAGCTAGCTGTTGGGACAGCATGGTAGTTCAGCGGCGCCTGCAGCTGAGGGGGGGCAGACAGTGTTTGGCGCGCGCTGGCTTGTGTCACCTACTTGCCGCCGGCGACATCCGCGTCAGGACGCCCCAGCGACATTTCCGCTGCAACAAAGGAGACATGACTAATGTTAGCAAACCGTAATAGACTTTTTCACATAATTCGTCTCACTGCTGCACCTATGTGGTAGTTCCAAGGTTAAATACACTACTGGCCATTAAGATTGTTACACCACGAAGATGACGTGCTACAGACGTGAAATTTAACCGACAGGTAGAAGATGATGTGATATGCAAATGATTAGCTTTACAGACCATTCATACAAGGTTGGCGCCGGTGGCGACACCTACAACGTGCTGACATGAGGAAAGTTTCCAACAGCTTTCTCACACACAAACAGCAGTTGACCGGCGTTGCCTAGTGAAACGTTGTTGTGATGCCTTGTGTAAGGAGGAGAAATGCATACCATCACGTTTTCGACTTTGATAAAGGTCGGATTGTAGTCTATCGCGATTGCGGTTTATCGTATCGTGACATTGCTGTTCGCGTTGGTCGAGATCCAATGACTGTTAGCAAAATATGGAATCGGTGGGTTCAGGAGGATAATACGGAACGCCGTGCTGGATCCCAACGGTCTCGTATCACTAGCAGTCGAGATGACAGGCATATCCGCATGGCTGTAACGGATCGTTCAGCCACGTCTCGATCCCTGAGTCAACAGATGGGGACGTTTGCAAGACAACAACCATCTGCACGAACAGTTCGACGACGTTTGCAGCAGCATGGACTATCAGGTTGGTGACCATGGCTGCCGTTACCCTTGACGCTGCATCACAGATAGGATCGCCTGCGATGGTGCCCTCAACGACGAACCTCGGTACACGAATGCCAAATCGTCATTTTTCGGATGAATCCAGATTTGTTTACAGCATCATGATGGTCGCATCCGTGTTTGGCGACATCGCGTTGAACGCACTTTGGAAACGTGTATTCGTCATCGCCATACTGGCGCGTCACCCGGCGTGATGGTATGGGGTGCCATTGGTTACACGTCTCGGTCACCTCTTGTTCGCATTGACGGCAATTTGAACAGTGGACGTTACATTTCATATGTGTTACGACCCGTGGCTCTACCCTTCATTCGATCCCTGCGAAACCCGCATGTCGCAGGTAATGTCGGGGCCAATCTAGATACAGAAAATGTTCGACGGCTCCCCTGGCAAGCACATTCTCCAGATCTCTCACCAATTGAAAACGTCAGGTCAATGGTGGCCGAGCAACTGTCTCGTCACAATACGTCAGTCACTACTCTTGATGAACTGTGGTATCCTGTTGAAGCTGCATGGGCAGCCGTACCTGTACACGCCATCCAGGCTCTGTTTGACTCAATGCCCAGGTGTATCAAGGCCGTTATTACGGCCAGAGGTGGTTGTTCTGGGTATTGATTTCTCAGGATCTATGCACCCAAATTGCATGAAAATGGCCGCTACGGTCGCAGGTTCGAATCCTGCCTCGGGCATGGATGTGTGTGATGTCCTTAGGTTAGTTAGGTTTAATTAGTTCTAAGTTTTAGGCGACTGATGACCTCAGAAGTTAAGTCGCATAGTGCTCAGAACCATTTGAACCATTTTTTGCATGAAAATGTAATCACATGTCAGTTCTAGTATAATATACTTGTCCAATAAATACCCGTTTATCATCTGCATTTATTTTTGGTGTAGCAATTTTAATGGCCAGTAGTGTATTTGTGAAAGATGTAACTCTAAACAGAGTTTTCTCTTTGAAACCCAATGGTAGCTACATCAGTGGTAACATATTCATATTTGCAAGATACAAAGATTTCAGGTAATAAAAAGAACTGCACGAAGTATTATATAAGTTCTAACCACTCATCAGAATATTACATGTTTCCAGTTCCTGGCAAGGCCTGCAATTTTAGTGCAAGAAGTCAGCTCGAGGTAAACAGCGATTTTGGACGTCTCTGTAGCCTTTTCTGGCTGGAAAATCTCGCAATCAGATTGCTCCGCATGGAGTGAGGTACACATTAAATTTGCCACACAACGGCTTGCACACCAAGAAAGCAAGAGGCTCTAGTAAATGATGTCTAGGTATCGACTCTTACAAAATCAAAGAGGATTAATGACTGGGGAATTTTATTTATAGCGGGCTGCCAAAGAAAAATGAGACAGATGAAAAAATTACGCAAACTTTTTATTATTTCAAAAGTAATTTCCATAATAGTCAATACATTTATCCCACTTTGAGACAAAGTGGTGAATGCATTCATGGAAAAATGTCCGTGGTTGCCTACGGAACCATAATTATACCCAAGCCTACTCCTTTTCGTCCGTATTAAATGTATGGCCACGAATGACTTCTTTCATTGCTCCAGAGATACAGAAATCGGATGGGGAGAGATCGGGACTCTATGGAGAATGTTTAAGGGTTTTCCAGCGAAACTTCTACAGCGTTGTCAAAACAACCTTGGCAAGATGCGATCACGCCCATCCCGAAGTAGAGAGGGCTTACAAATACAAGTAGATATTTACATTCCACTTCGCCAGAGCACCTAGCCCAGGAACGAGTAATACTTTTGGCGTGCCTACCGAGTCTGTCACATCGTCACATTGGAATTGGAGTTTAATTTCCTACATCATACACTGACAGCCAAAGGCTATGATTGCTTGTCCATAGATAGGGCTTTCAAACGAAATATTACTAATGGTGCTAATAAGAAGAACGAGGAACCGCTTTCTACCTCTGTTAGGCTACCATTCGTTTCGAGAGCACCCACATCATACGATTAATTGTTCAAAATGAAAAAAATGCTCTAGGGACTACGTTTTTCATTCAAAATAAAATAAAAGTCTTTCTCTGAAGCAAAATGGTCGCACCTGATCATATATACACACTGTGGGGGTCTGAAAAGTAACTAATGGGTGTAGCAAAGTGTGTACAGGTGAAACTAGGGGGACAGCAAAACAACGTATTAAAGAGCTTTAACGCCACACGCAATGAAAATAAAGTGTGAAATCTGTGGTAGCGGAATATCAGGAGAAATGCGACCGAGGTATAAATTTCAGAAACGTACGAATACTACGCAAAGACAGCAACATGTTTAGCACATTAGTCCGAGAACCTTTTGAGATTTATAAGAACGGAAGATTTTTCAATAGAGAAGATAGGTAAGTTACAACCTTCGTGGCTTCCAGCATCAAGGAAGTGAGTATATAGCCACGTTTCACAAAGAATACATCTGCACGGACGACATTAAAATTTAGGACATTCCCAGTCTCTTGTTTTGCGTATTTCGCTGTCTGTCTAATAACGATGGCTCGCCAATAGTAGCCGCAATAATCTTACCCAGAACTCCACTTCTTCGTAACAAACGCGGGGGAAACTCCCTTTTAAAAGCGAACGAGACACTGGTCTTTGACAGTGTTCCTCTAACAGGGAACACAAGACGATCCTGGCGAAGGTCCCAACAGAGGGATCGAAACGTCGATTGTGAAAGAAGAAAGTAAAGAGGAATATGACAAAGCCTAACAATCTAAAGAATTTTGTGTCCAATATTAGTAACACCTGGTATATCAGCATCGAGTTCCAGCTTTGGATATAATTTTCACAGTAAACACCCTTTTTGGGGTAAATGAGTTGCAGAGCAGTCCATACGGCTCAGCAGACACAGAGTGAACCATAACTGGAATGTTATTCTTGGATGGGTTACTACCCAAAAGGTGATGAATCATCAATGACCAGTGGCATAAAGTCCGTCCCAAGTAGCTGAGTGGTCAGCGCGACAGAGTGTCAATCCTAAGGGCCCGGGATCGATTTCCGAATGGGTCGGAGATTTTCTCCGCTCAGGGACTGGGAGTTGTGTTGTCCTAATCATCATCATTTCATCCCCACCGACGCGCAAGTCGCCGAAATGCCGTCAAATCGGAAGACTTGCACCCGGCGAACGGTCTACCCGACGGGAGACCCCAGTCACGAGACATTTATTTGCCTACAGATGCAGCAGACAATGGAAATAGTTGAATTAAAGACACAGAACCTGTGTCCATATAAAACGTGACATGTTCTTGGAAAAAGGTCTTCGTGATTTGTCCACTGGCACAACAATCCGGATGAGCTTCTTATTCCTGTCTACAACGATTGACTACCTATAGGGAGGTGATCATGAAAAGTAATGAAAGGGGAGGAGGATTCTGCGAGACGAAACATGAGACGTTAGAAGTGTAAATGTTATGTGGAAGCTAGAAAATCTGAAAAGAGAACATAGGAGACTCAGTCTATTCGTAGTAGAAGTCGGAGAAGTGAAATTGAAATAAGGTAAGCAATTGTGATTGGACGTATGTTGGGTAATAGCAGCAGCAACAACATGTAGTGTAACGGGAATTATGTTTGTTATAAACAGGAATACAAAGGATGAGACCTAGTGTGAAGAATTGAATGACAGGATCTTTGTCGTCAGAATCAACATCGGGAGGACCACTTTGAAAAGCAGGAATGAGAGAGGAGGAAGCCTCCTCAACCTCTGAAAAACTAGCAAAACAACAGTCCAACAGTCTCAAGAGCATGTGATACTTGCAAAATATATGAGTCATGGAAATACGCCAGCTGGATTACATCATTCCGGGATCAAATGTTGGATCGTAAGGGGTACCTAGGAGCAGACATATACTCGGATGGCAGTTTATTAATGATGAAGAGTAGATTGTAGCTTAAGAGGTCCGGAAGAATCAATGCGAAATTAAATGGCACAATGAAGTATTGAGGAATTGTGAGATGCGTTCGAAGTTCTCTGCGATAAAAAAAAATTCAGTTGGCAGTTCATGTGAAGAAGAATGGGGTAATTCAAAACTATTTAGGAAAGTAAATGAATTTAGCGATGTAAGTGAGGAATCAAACCAAAGGTAAGTGTGGGGAAGATGCTTCAAGGAAGATGCTGCAAGAAAAATAAGAAATCGATAAAGAACTTGCAGTCGAAAGGACAGATTAATTTATTGAAAAATCAAAACAGCGTTTGAAGAAATTAAAAACTAAGGCGTCAGTGATAAGAATGCAAAAGAGATTCAGTTTTTAAACACAGAGGAGAGAACGATTATGTGAGAAGGGTAGGTCGAAGGACTCTACGACGAGGAGGAACGTAGAAAAAGAAATGTATACTGATGTGGAAGGCATGAGGAGTCCCTTATTAGGTTCGAAATTTGACAGAGCTCTAGAAAACTCGTTAACGCACAAAGCAGAAGGAATAAATAAAATTCCATTGGAATATCTAAAATCTTAAGACAAATGCCCAACCATCAATTATTCACATTAGTGTGTAGAATCTATAAGAATGGAGGTATACCATTGGACTTTATCGAAGATACAAGAGGTTGATAAATGCATCAAAGGTTCTGATAAAAATAATATACAGTATAGTGAAATGACACGAAAACCGAGCACCTGTTAGAAAACTATAACTGGGCGTTTGGAAAGGTAAAACAACCAGTAAGCAGTTCTGAAGCTACGTCTGACAATTTAGGCAAAACTTAGGAAAATTAGAATTTTAGATGTTGGAAACGTTATCATGAAGGTAAAAAATTATGCAAGATATTTGCATTTCTCAATAAATTTGATATACGCTGTGGGACGAGGCGGGTAGTACACAAAATGCTCAAGGCCCAAGAGGCAACAATAAAACTGGATGTCCAAGTGACAAGAAGTCCGGTTGCAAAGAACTTAAATCAATTATGTAAACTTGCTCCAGTTTTGATCAGCCAATTAATCGAAAAAGAAAACACGAATACAACAGAAATTTTCAGAACTGACTTTAAACGTGTGGAAGAAATAACATGAATAATAACAAGTGCTATCCTCAGTGAAAGTAAGGATCAGATCCAGGATTTGTTGGATGGAATGAATAGCCTAATGAACATAGAATATGTACTGAAAACAAAGCAAAGCGGAGGAAACGAACACTCTAATGAGTGCAGAATATGTACTGACGCAAAACATTTTGAGTAGTGGTAAACGTAAAGTAAATATTAGGGATCACATCGAAGACAAAGTGAAGGAATTCTGCTTGCTTAGAAGATCAACAAAGTAAGGATTATGTAAGCAGCAGACTACTACAGGCAAAGCCATCACTCCTAAAAGAAAGTCTATCGAAATAGATCTCAGTATCAGGGTGATATTTCTCGAAATGTACTTCTGGAGCAGAATGTAGGCAAACCGTAAATATGAGAATCTAAGCGTGTGGGTTATGCTGTTGCAGAGGGACGCTGACGGTTAAATAGATGATTAGATAAGAACTGAATTTTCATGCAGAATCGGCGAGGCAAGGAAAATATGGAAAACACTGTCTAGAAGAAGGGACAAAATAATAAGACGTCTCTTAAGACATCAGGACAATTACTTTGTTGGCTCTATGTACAAACTGTATGGAAGACAGAGGGAGGAAAGAATCCAACAAACAATCGATGACGTTTTAAATGAAGAGATAACAAAGGAGGAGTCATTGCGGAAAAAATAAGGTGGCATGCATACGATTTTCAGCAGTCATGCCAGACTGATGACAGGGTCAATCTTTCAACGTATAACGAGATAATAAGCAACCAGTTAACGTGAAATAAATTAATTTAGTTACCGGTTCCAGGCACTTAACGCCCTTATTCAGAAATAATGCGACAGGTATAACCTTCTGAAGGAGAGCACTAAGTGCGAGGAACCGGTAAGGAAATTAAATTTCTTTCATGTAACTGGTTGCTTGTTATCTCGTTGTATACGAGTTCTCAATCTTCCAACGGTACTTTGCGCACTCATTTAATTTTGAGAGTAACGACAACCATATGAGATCGACCTTTCCTTTCTTTTTTTTTTATGACGTGGTCTGAATGCAGATGAATATTCCTCTGATGCTCTCGAAAGATGTTAGCAAGCATAGCAAACGTAACAGTACTCATACTATCATTCTATTGGTACCGTGGTGTCTTCTGTATGTTTATAGCTATTCCTTGACAGAGTAGAATGCATTCTACATCGTATAAATAATGACGGTTTTTCCCTATATGATCAAACGGACCTGCAGGTAATTTGCGTTACCTTCTGAAGCAGATTATCAGATGACACTGTTATGGATGGGGATGTGACTTCCATAGACAACTGTATAGAGATACAAGTGGACCGGTCCATGGTGCTAATACTGGTACGTAGTCCTAATTGGAAGTAGAGGTAACTTAACATGGGTATCTAGATGGAAAGAACAAATCAGCAAGATCATTTACAGATATCAACCAAATGAATCTACAGTGGAGAGCGCAGAAACACGAGCAAGGCTTATTGAAAGATTTAGAAGGCAGTATAATTCATCTCCATTGGAGACAGCTTACACACACGAAGCATGACCGGTTTATAGACCATGCTGGTCGGTTTGAGGAACGTTATAGCTTAATTTAAGGACAGAGAGGATGCTGCACGTTTTACCGCTCCTCTGTTCAATAAGCGTCCCTGAAATCCAACGTGCAGAGAGAAACCTCAAGAGGTCACGTCAAACACGAATCAAGAAACATACTACTTCCTCCGGCATAGATCTCGATTGTAAAATTATAAGAACTTGAGCTTATGCAAAGGGGTTCCGACAGACTCTCTTCCTATGTAGCATGTGCGAATAGGAAACGGTAGGGCGAAAATGTATTTAGTAGACGAAGCATTCATAGCCACAACACTTACGGTGCATTTCAGTACACAAAAGTAATTTTAAATGCAAATGATGGTCCTTTAATGTTCCATGGGTCCAATACAACATAAGGTATGCAATAAACTCATAATTCACAGCATGCGTGAAAAAAAAGTGAAGCCCCTAGAAGGGGCGGGAAGAGGGGGGGAGGGAGGATAAATTTAATGGGTTGAGAGGGAATGTGATTATTTCATCGATTACAATATCGAATGAAATTTACAAAGAACTTGGCGGTAAGAACTAACGTATCAGTATGACTTTGCACACAGTCTGGCCTGTTTGCAAGGACTCATTAGTTTCGGAAGTATGTGACAAAGATGACCTTCTGAGGCGAGGTGGCCCGCAACTGTTTTAACTGGTCATTTAAATGATGGATACTGGCCTTGGGAAGGTGTTGATATCCGGACTGGACCCACGCCAGTTATATTGGGTACAGATCTGGGCATGTCGCTGGCCATTGGGGTACCTCATCGGCACGCAGTCATTTCATACAGACACATTGCATGTGCGGACGAGCATTGCCCTGTTGAAATATAGCACCGTGATATTGTCTCATCAGTGGTAACGCATGGGAAAGCACAATATACGTGACGTACCACTGCGCCGTCTCAGTGTCCACAAACAGCACCAGCTGTGACCTGAAGTTACACGGCGCACCGACAAATGAAGGCGCCAAGTGTAGCCCCGTTGTGTCTCTCCACAACATTGGCAAAAAGGGAACCTCTCTCCAAGTCGCAGCAGCAGATGATCAAAAAAGGTAAAAAGGGAAGGTCTAGTAGAAATCCTTGGATAACACAAGACATACTGAATTTAATCGGTGAAAGGAGAAAATATGAAAATGCAACAAATAAAGTAGGCTTAGAGGAACACAGGAACTGTAAAATGGCTGAGCGGGAAGTGCGAAATGTCTAATCAGGAATGACTAGAGGCCATATGAAAATATTTGGAAGCATATTTCACTAGGAGAAATGTAGATACCGCCTACATGAAAAAAGAGGTCTCTGGGGAAAACAGAAACAGCTGTACAAATATCAAGAACTGAGATGGGAAAAGAGTTCTAAGCAAAGTGGGGAGAGCGGAAAGGTGAAAAGGGTATAGGGAGGGAACATTGAAACACGATGAATTTGAAAGCGATATTTAGAAGTTTAAGAGGACGAGATAAAGATGAGGTGGGAGATATGATACTGCAAAAAGAATCTGACAGACCGCTGAAAATTATTTGTGGAAATAGAGCTCCGGGACTATACGACATTCCGTCATGACAGAACTCTTCCAATTGGTGTCCAAGATGTATGAGGCAGGCGCAATACTCTCAGACTTCAATATGAATGTAGTAATTACATTTGGAAAGAAAGGAATTACGGACAGACGCGAAAATTTTCGATCTATTAGTTTAATAAATCATGACTGCAAAACACTAAAGCGAATTATTTACAGAAGAACGGAAAAACTGGTAGAAGCCGACATTGGGGCAGATCAGTTAAGATTCCGGAGAAATGTAGGAACACAAATGGCAAAACCTTACCCTGTGACTTGTCATAAAAGATAGATTAAAGAAAGGCAGTCCTACATTTACAGCATCTGTAGACGTAGAGAAAGCGTTTGACAGTGTTGGCTCGAATACTGTTTTCGAAATTCTGAAGGTAGCAGGGGTAGATTACAGGGAGCAAAAGGCTGTTTACAACTTGTACGAAAACCAGACGGCAGTTGTAAGAGTCGAGGGGCGTAAAATGGAAGCAGTGCTTGGGAAGAGTGTGAGACGAGGTAGTAGCTTATCCGCGACATTATTGAATCTGTACATTGTGCAAGCAGCGAAGAATACCAAAGAAAATTTGGAATGGCAACTAAAGTTCCGGGATAACAAGTAACAGCTCTGAGTTGGCCGATGTCATTGTAACAAAGGACTTGGAAGTGCAGGTGAACGGAACAGTGTCTTCAAAGGAGAACATAAGATGAACATCAACAAAAGCGAAACAAGGATCATGGAATGTAGTCGACTTAAACAACATGATGCCGAAGGAGTTAGGTTAGGAAAGGAGACACCTAAAGCAGTAAATGACTTTTGCTGTTTGGGCAGCAAAATAAATGCTAATGGTTGAAGCAGGTAGTACATAAAAAGTTCACTGGCCGTAACAAGAAAAGCGTTTATGAGGAAGAGAAATTTGTTAATATCGAATACAGATTTAAGTGCCAGGAAGTCTTTTCTGAAACTGCTTGTCTGAAGCGTGGACTTGTACGAAAATTAAACATGGACGGTGACCAGTTTAGACAAGAATACAGCAGAAGCTTTTCAAACGAGATACTACAGAAAAATGCTGATGAGTAGATGGGTATATCACGTAACTAATGAGGATGTACTGAATAGAATTGGAGAGACAAGTTTTTGGCACAATTTGACTAAACGAAGGGATTGATTGGTAGGACACATTTTAAGACATCAGGAAATGACCAATTTAGTATTGGAGTGAAGCGGGGAGGGGTGGGGGGGAGGGGCGGGGGGGAATCGTACAGCGAGAACAACAGCTGAGTACGATTAAGCAGATTTAGAAGGCTGTGGGTTGCAGTAGTTATTCGGAGATGAAGGGGCTTGCACAGGATGGAGTAACATGTAGAGCTTCATCAAACCAGTTTTCGTACTGGAGACCACAACATCAACAATTTAAATGTGGGAACTCGACTGTCCTAGTTAAATTCATGGTTTAGTAACACATGACTGGCAGTAACTATCCTACCTCTAATCTTGCAGAGTTAACGATCCAAGGTACCCACGTACTGCAGTTCGTCTGTACGTGGGCATGACGAGAAACAATTAGCTTTATAAAATGTGGAGCGGAAAAAGAGGGACCTACCAATTTATTTACACACACGGAAAGTTGTGGAATTGTTTTATTTCTAATGTAGACCATCATCATATCTCTCAGTCTTCCTTTGCGTCTCACTTATCACTTTCTAGTCTGAAAATGCAAAATGATTGCTTCTTTACTCTCGAAAAGAAGAAAAACGAAGCGTATGTGCACTATTCCCGCTACAAATGTCGATGTCCACAAACAAAAATATTTTTGAAATCAAGCAGTGTATGAATTTGTGGCTACACCTACAGGAGTTGGATAAAAAACATGGAAACGCCTCTAGAAATACATACTTGAACATAGATACAGATGCTAACCAAGCCTGAAAGTTGCGCTTTTGTATTTGAAGAAGAACAACACCTGTGTAATATCTCGATTGCGTTGCAAGCGAAGTCAGGGGTTGTGAGTGGATTATGTCGTGGCTAAGTGAATTCAAATGCGAGAAACTTGTTGGTGCTCGTATAGCAGATGTTAACGTAATCAAGGTAATCAAAGTGTTTAGTGTTTGAAGAGGCACCATATCAAAGATTCATGCAGTCTACAGGGAAAGCGAAAAACCACCACCCGGTAAGCCACAACGAGGGTGTAAGTGTGCGTTGATTGAACGTGACAGACGGTCATTGAAGAGGATTGCGACGAAAAACAGGAGGACGAAGTTGCAAACCTGCAGAAATGAAAGTTGCACTTGCGAGCACTCTCAGCACCAGAACAACAAGAAGGGAGCTCCATATGCAGGGAGTAGCAGCGCCCGAGCTGGAAATATGAAACCACTCTTCAGTGTTGCAAAAACCCGCAAGAGGAAAATGTCATGCCGGAGCCATAAAAAGCGAACTATCAACCAATCTCTTTGGTGTGACGCCACGTGGTGTTGGACTGCTGTTGAAATTGGTCGTCAATATTTTATAAAGTTTTAGTCTTCAGTTACTTATTTTAAAGTTTATTTGTGTTAATATTTGCTGTGAAAGTAACTTATTAGTGAATTTTCATTAATCTCGGTCTTTCTTCCTGTGTTATTGATTCGAGTATTCTATTATTCGCGAGTGTGCTTACGTCGTTCATCCCGCCCTCAGGCCTCAGTAGTGTGTTTATATTTTGCGGGGTGCAGTTGCAGCTGTATCGGGTATAAAGCTAAGTACTGACAAAGTTATTTGTGCACTGTTATACAGTTATTAAATTTAATAGTTTTCAGCAGTGTTTCGTGCTGTTTTGGCGAAATAACGATTTAATAAACATTTGGAAACCTTCGCTCGCTGTGTTTTCTGTGCCTTGAAGTCGTTTAGCAAATTTCGTGCTTTAGTTTTCAGCTGACGTTTCATATTGTTTGTAGTGAAATATTTCAGTAAAATTTTCGTTCAGTACTTTAACTACGTTGAGTGGTCCAGTGGCCGCTTGAATTTTTGGTTTTCGCTAGTAATTTTGTGAAGTTTTATTGTATTGGTATTAGTCGTGGTTCAGTAGTATTAACAGAAGTAGTTGCTTTCTTAGTAGAGAGAGAATTTCGAGACCGCTATTCTTAGTTCTATAAATAATTCTACTGGCGTAACTGCACTTAGGTAACGTAGACGTAAAATTTTACCATGAGTGGGATGCGTGGGCTCTGTCTTAGGTATTTTCATTGGGGGGGGGGGGGGGGTGCAGTGGGGAAGCCAGTAAGCATTCTAGCGAGATCCCCTCCTGGGAATGCAGAATCTGTAAGTTGATAAGGGAGCAGTAGCATAAGGTCTGTGTCCTTCACGTGCACAACAATCAAAGGAGGAACTAGGTAGGTTGAGGAGGGAGAAGAGTGCTGGGGAATGGCAAAAAGGCAGCTAGGAGGAGGAGGTAATCAGACAGTTACACTTTGCGTATATGCAATAGATTCGACCAACTGTAAGAAATGAGTGGAGAGGAGCCTCTTGTAGGTGTAGGGTACAAGAAGCAGTCCTCAGCAGTTAGGAAGTCTAACAGAAAGAAGGAGGTTCTGCTGCTAGGTAGTTCACATGGTAGAGGTGTGAGCCAGCAGTTGCAGGAAGTGTTGGGGAGCGAGTACCAGGTCACTAGCACTGTGAAGTCTAGTGCAGGGTTGGCTCAGGTGACTGACATCATGCGGGAGTTATGTAGGAATTTTATGGAGGATTAGGTAGTGATAGTGGTTGGAGCAGGGAACAGTCTTGATAGGGACTGGGAATATGATGCAGGTGGTGACCTGGTAAGGATAGCTACTCCAACCGGTGACACTAATGTGCATTTCGTGCAACTGTTTCAGCGTCATGCTAGGCCTTATCATAAGGAGGCTGTTAGCCGTGTCAACGTGACGCTGGAGAAGACACTGATGTCAGAGGGCACGGGTCGCATTTCAGTGATGCCAGATGGGTCTATCAGTAGATTGGGTATCACTATGCATGGCCTGCACCTCAGTAGGTATGGAAAGGGAAGGCTAGCACCCATTACACAGTAGTGTAATGGGTGGTAGTGCGATCACTCATGGAAAAATTCCTTAGTAGTTGGTACTAGAGCTGCAACTTTTTTAGACTGAAGTCAGCTGATAGGCATATCTGCTTAAAGGAAGTCCTAACTAAGGGCTCACCTTCAGAAGACGTCATGTTTCCAAGTAGATACGGAATTAGCATATTTTATCAAAATATAAGTGGTATTAGAGAAAAAGTTAGTGAACTGCTTACAGATGTTGACTCTGAACTTATTGGGGTAAAGGAGCACAAAAGTAATTTGACAATTCAGAGGCCTCCTTTACCAGGATACAGATTATCTGGATGTTTTTCAAGGAGTTTCTTGCAGGTTGGGGGAGTGGCCATGTATGTAAAGAACAATATTCCATTTGAGTCCGTAGACGTATCACGGCACTGCACTGAACAGATGTCTGAATGTTGTGCTAGTGCAGTTGCATTTAGTGAAACTAAACATCCATTTTTTGTTGTTTATAGGTCCACTAACTCTGAGTTCAGAGCATTTCTGCTCAAGCTAGAGAGGGTTCGTGATTCACTTCACAGGAAGCACCAGAAATTAGTATTATGAGGTGATTTCAATATAAATTTTGTATGTTGGTAGATCTCCTAAATTCATATGATCTGATGCAGACATTGTTTTCCAACTAGAGTGCAGGGAAACAGTGGCACAGCCATAGGCAATATTCTTATTCATTCTTCATTACTAGATGGGCATTCTCTTAGTAGAAGGGTGAATGGCCTTTAGGACCAAGATGCACAAGTTTTAACATTAAAAGGCTTTTGTACTCAAACAAATGTCACATATTGTTACCAACTTTGTAGGAAAGTTAATGCAACAGCAATAGAGAGGTTTTTAAACCTCGTCAAGGAACAAGACTGGGAGGACGTTTATAGTGCCGATAACATAGAGGACAGATATAATGCTTTCCTTAACACATTCCTCATGCTCTATGAGAGTTGCTTTCCATTAGAACGTTCTAAATGGGGTACTAGCAGTAAAAGGCAGCCCGGGTGGCTGACTAGTGGTATAAGGATATCAACTAGTGGGATAAGGATATCAAGTAGAACAAAGCAGGAATTATATCAAAATATTAGAAGTAGTCACGATCAGGCTACAATAGCCCATTACAGACAGTGCTGTAAGGTGCTTAAAAATGTAATTAGGAAGGCAAAGAATATGTGGCATGCTAATAGAATAGCTAATTCGCTGGATAAAATTAAAACCACATGGTCTCTTGTGAAGGAAGCGTCTGGTCAGCAGCACAAGGTCGACAATACAAAGTCAGTTCGTAGTAAAAATATTCCTGTTACTGATAAATCAGATATATGTACAGTATTTAACATACATTTTTGAGCACTAATGTTCAAATAAATAAAAGTTTAGTTTCTACAGGGAATCATGTAACTTTCTGGGCTAATGCCTTTCCGAGATTGACGTCTGAAATACTTCTCTGTGATACAGACAAGAGGGAGATTGAGTCAACAATTAAACCACTGAAGACTGACTCTCATTGATATGATGGAGGGCCTAGAAGAATATTAAAGTACTGTGCTGCGCAAGTTAGCCCTGTATTTAGCCATATTTGTAATTTTTCCTTTAGGAATGGTCAGTTTCCTGAACAATTAAAATACTCAGTAATAACGTTACTTTATAAAAACGGACAAAGGGATAATGTAGACAATTTAAGACCTATTTCTATGCCATCAGTGTTTGCTAAAGGTAGTGAAAAGGCTGTGTATGTAACGATAATAGATCATTTTGTACCACACCATTTGCTATCAGATGTATAGTTCGGCTTTAGAAGTCGTTTAACAACTAAAAATACTATATTATCTTTTCTATGTGAGGTACTGAATGGGTTAAACAAAATGATTCGAACACTAAGCGTATTTTCTGATTTAACTGAGGCGTTTGATTGTGTTGATCTCAAAATATTGTTCCAAAAGTTTGGACCATTACGGAATCCAGGGAGTAGCTCACAATTGGTTCACCTCTTACTTCAGCAACAGACAGCAAAAGGTCATTATTTACAGCGTTGAGAATGGCTGCGATGTGGGGTCTGAGTGGAGTGTGGTCAAGTAGGGGGGGGGGGGGGGGGGGAACCCCAGGATCACTATTGGGCCAATCCTGTTCCTTAATTATGTAAATGATATGCCCTCTAGTATTACGAATAAATCTAAAATATCTCTCTTTGCCGATGACACTAATTTGCTAGTAAAGGATGTTGTGTGCAACATTGCCTCGGTTTCAAATAGTGCAGTTCATGACATAGTTTCATGACTTGTAGAAAATAAAGTAAAGCTAAATCACACTAAGACTCCGTTTTTGCACTTTCTAACACACAATTCAAGAAAACCTAGCGTTTTAATTTCACAGAATGGGCGTATGATTAGTGAAACTGAACAGTTAAAATTTCTATGTGTTCAGATAGATAGTAAACTGTCGTGTACAGCCCACGTTCAGGATAGACACGAAAATTAATCTACCTTGCTTATTTTTTTTTTTCGCTTATGTTGTGTGGTATTATATTTGGGGTAACTCTCCCCCGTTCTAAAATGACATTTTTGGCTCAGAAACGGGTGGTTCGGGTGGTGTAAGTTCACGAACCTCTTGTCGACCTCTGTTCACGAGTCTGGATATTTGACATTGGCCTCTCTCTCTCTCTCTCTCTCTCTCTATATATATATATATATACATATATATATATATATATATATATATTTATGAGACAGCATTGCTCGTATGTTTTTGTTTATTATCGCAAAATCGATTTTCGGTCACTTGGTGACCATCTTCAGTGCTGTAATATATAACTTAAATTAGTAAGCACTGGTGTCAATAAGTCTATGTGATCGCCGTAAGCTTATTGACACCGGTGCTTATTAATTTAAGTAATATATTACATCACTGAAGATGGTCACTAAGTGACCGAAAATCGATTTTGCGATAGTAAACAAAAACATACGACCAATGCTGTCTCTCCTTTCAAGTATACCCATTATCTGGTCGTTGTGCACAGGACACTATGGAGTCGCCAATCTCAATATATATATATATATATATATATATATATATATATATATATATATATATATGTGTGTGTGTGTGGACGTGATTTTTATATATATATATATATATACATAGAGAGAGAGACTGTGGAGGATACTTCGCTGTTCCACTATCGAATGGCACAAGGGAAGAATGATTGTCGGTTTGTCGGTACGCGTCTCTATTAGGGCAAATTTCTCGAATTTTGTCGTCGTGGTCGTTTCGAGAGATGTACGTGGAAGGAAGTAATATGTTGCCCGACAAATCCTGGAAAATATGCTCTCGAAATTACAAAAGTAAACCCTCCCTGTCTTGTAGTATGTGTCAATGGAGTTTGCTGTGCATGAGGCCCACGAGAAAGACAGGTCACGACGGGTACGGCACAGGACGTGGCAATGCAGGTAACCCGCGTGTCTGCAGCCGTCTCTGGCGAGAAGCAAACATCTGTTTCAGAAGGGTTTAATAATTTTTAACCGTGCGCTTAAATGCATGTAACCCTCGATACCGCACGACTTAGTTAATATCTATAGTGGCCTTTTCAATGACGTTTTGTTTTACTGTGGGCTCTGCACGGACCCCAGAGTTCGCAAAGTTTGGCGGAAAAGCTGACTGGTATGACGTCACAAGTTTGTTGCGGGACTCATATTTCTCGTGGTACCCGCCTCGCGCCCTCTAAACAATCACGCGACGGAATGCGGCACTGTTCATGGGACCTTCTCTACGTCTTATGTCAGTTCTACCTGGTGAGTGTCTTTCAGGTTGGTGAACAATATTCAAGAATCATAGCCACGACCCTTTCATTTTCTGGTATCGAAGGTATATTAATACCCTTTTCCATATCGTTCATGGCTCATTCGTGTTACGTGGCCGTTAAAGGAAATCCTTATTTTCCGAATCCTGTCAGTTATCTTCTCCACATCGTTACACAGTTCGTTATTTTGACGCCTTTCACACTCGCTGTTTTTTTTTATGGGACCCAGGATTTTCTCATATTTCCTTTTTTTCCCCCAAGGTTTCTCTTTTAGACCCTCCTTCTTCAGTGTAGTACTGACTATCGCATTAGAGCCTCCAGTCGATTAACAGTATAGCAGTACTGTATGGTGTCTAAGTATAACAGTCTTTTACTGCAGATTTAGACGCTAGACGCTAACCTTTCACGTTGGTACTTAAACTTTTCTGCCTACATAATTTTTCCTAGGCTGACTTTCGGTCCTCTTGGCGCTTATTTTGTGTTATGAAGTGGGTATTCTCATATGATACTTCAAGGTCAGCATTCTCTGCCTGTGTCTTCAGTTAACTGTTTTGCTTCAGTATCTGTGGAGTGTGAAATATTACTAGATCGTCTGAAAAGGCTAGGCAATTGATTGTAAGATTGAGATACTGGTAGCCAGGCCTCACCCCGTTTTCTACTCCTGAACTGTCACTTCTTTCCGTAATTCTCGGACGCCATTTTCTGTAACCCAGCTGAAAAGCAGAAACAACAGTTCATAAACTGTCTCACTCCTGTCCTTATTTCAAACACGTGAGACACCTCTCCTCTGAATGGAAGTGGAATTGGTAGGGGTAGGCTGGATAGTCAGTATTTTCTTGTTATATAAGTCAACCTCTTCAACGGTTCAAAAAAATCATGGCGTATTATTATATATTTCGCAGAAGCATTGGCAATAATTGGGCACTGTACGATATGGCTGAGTTGTAGAGTGGACGAAGTGGTGAATGGCACTGCAGACCATGACACTGATACAGTTTCCTCCGTGCCTGCGTGAGAGGAAGCAGATTAACCGTGTCCGTGTAGAGAGGATACGCACAGTGTTTGCTCGTGACTGAGATTTATTGCCGGGCGGTTCTTCTACATTTCCGAGGCTTGAAAAACAGAGTGGACCGCAGTTTAAGAGCTGGCACGGCGAGGAAGGGGGCATTACGTTAGCGCGAAGTGACAGGCGCAGCAGTTCCGGGTATTGAATGTAAATCTAGTGCGGTGTTTCTGTGATCGATGGCGATGCGTTCATGCATATGTAGGCTGGCCGGTCGATGCAGTTCCGATGCAGATGAAAGCGGGTGGGGTGGGCAGGCGGCGGGGGCGCGAGATGGACGAGGGGGAGGGCCTCATCATGCGCGGGGCTTCGAGGAGGCGGCGAGTGTGACAGGGGAGGGACTCGACGGCACCCGCACAGGCGCCCCCATCAAAGCGCGCCGCGGTCGCGTGCGAGGCTCGCTGGCGTCTGGTCGAGGTGACACCCGCTGGCGACCGCGCGGTGGAAAAAATTCGGAGGTTCGTCAGTGGGCTCACGCTGGCGGATACTTTACATCCGAGTCAAACCCCAAAGCCGCGTTATATAGACAACGAGTACTGGCACACTGAGTCGATGCGTCCTCAAACAAACATCAAGGTGACGAAAGTTAGTCTTCAGTGCAAATATAGTTTGCGGATCCCTCCTCTGTGTTATCACAGATTTGTAGTGGAGTATCAATGCGTGTGAGGGGCCTATTTGTGACTTGTTGCATCAGAAGAAAACACTGAAATCAAAAACGGTTGGTACCCCTAAACACTACACAGTACATTTGACTGCTCCCCAGTACCTCGTATCTTACCTTCCAAACCTTACAGAAGCTCTCCTGCGGAAGTAAAGCTGCGGAAGTAAAGCTGTGTCCTTGGATAGTTCAAAGTCAACAATCCAGGCCGATGCAACTACAACGAGGTGTTCCTCAAGGAAGTCCTTTGCCCATGTCGCTCTTCGCCATTTCGCTGGAACCTTTCCTCCGACATGTCCTTGCTAGATTAAAAGGCTTAACATTATCAGGAAATAAAACAGTTATAACAGCCTATGCTGACGATATAGGGGTCATTAGAAGGAATAATGACGAGGTAACCACGCTAGCAACAGTGACTGATTCGTACTGTAGAGCATCTGAAGCCAATGCAAACGAAAAAAAAGTAAGATCTTAAATCTCAGAGGTTTCGATAATATCAACGTCTAGTGGGCAAAATTTGTCCGACAACATAAAACACTTGGGATCACCCTGACAGCATGCCCTACGAAAATGACGGCTTTAAATTGGAAAGTGGTAGCAGATAAAGTGCAAAGAGCCGTTACAGAGAATTTAACTCGATATATGAACCAAGTTCAAAGAACACAGTATATCAACTCATGCATCCTTGCTAAAGCTTATTATACTGCCCAGTTGTTTCCAGTACCGAGAATGATAGCTAGGAGAACAATGTCCAAAATCACCAACTTTTTGTGGAGAGGTGAAGTGTTCAGAGTACCTGCTAAACTAGCCACTTTAGATCCTAAAAATGGTGGACAGGGATTAACTGATATAACGGATAAAGCCTCTGCACTTTTTATCAAAAGGCAAGCTAATTTAATAAGAGACACACGAGAAAGCATAACCAGCCAACTTTTCGAGATCATTAAACCTCGAAGCCTGCTTCCCCAGATTGACGTGCAGAATATCAACAGTCGCTTACAGCGTGTGAGGATTTTCTATGTTGAGTTTACTTATGTCAGTGTCGAACTCAGGCAGTCACGACACTTAACATCGAGAGCCATAATGCGGGCACGAAAGAAAAGCGAAGGAAGGAACAGAATAGAACGACAGTTTCCAACCATTGAGTGGACTGAGATTTGGAAAAACATTAGTTCTAATGTGCTCACGTCTAATATAAAAACGTCATGGTACAAGACAGTTAACAACACAGTTAGTACCAATGAAAGACTGCACGCAATTGGACTCTGTGAAACAAATTTATGTCAAAAAGCCATCTAGTTGACACAATAATTCATAGATATACTTGCAATGGTCACATGAATAGTTGGAAGTGGATCCGGGAGCAAATAGCTCGGATTACAAGAACATCCCCTGAGTATATATGGCTGTCATTGATACACAGGCCTGAAGCACGCAATTTCCCAGAAGCAAAAAATAACGCTGTGTACTGGTTGCTAGGAATTTTTGTTAATTACGTCCTTAACAAATTAGGATCCGATAGCATCATAGAGTTCAAGGTAAACATGCTGTGTGAATTCCACAAACTTAGAAGGTATTCGAATCAAGAAAAAGTTCAGTAATATGTTAAAAATTGTATTTGAAAGAATGGGCATTGTTTAATACAAAACAGAAGACTGTGTTGGCAGTGATGTATTTTAGTTACCTTAAGGATAGTATTTAAAATTTTGCAGTATATTTTTAGTGTGTTCTTTTTCTACTTGAGAGAGTAGTTTTTGAAATTTATAAGTTAATGTACAGAACTTATGTGACAGTGAGATTGTGTGTCTAATAGTGTCAAAACAAAAAACATTAAAGGCGCATTATTGACTTATATTAGAAACCTGGAAATAGACAGTTTTTACGGAAAGGTCCTTATCGATTGGTTAAAACCATAAGATTCTATCTGATAATGTAACATTTAATGGCTGGCACATTGCCCTGTTCATTTTTGCACTGTGATGTGTAAGTCAGATTGGCAGTGAAAGACTTATTATATAGGTCTGATCACTTCAGATACTTAACATTCAATTAATGTTCAGAAAGTGTACTTGGAATGCTAGTCAACTCTATTATATATCTCCTTTCCGCCATTCCCAAGTATTTCAGGAATTGTATAATATCATTTTTAAATTGTTTTATATTTAAAATTATCTCACCAACTTGCTGATATCCATCATAAAGAACCATTCATGCTTCTGTAAAGATTGGAGCTCATGTAATTCAAAGTGCAGATTTTATTTCTTCATTTTGAAGTTTGAATGTCTTTCAAAAAACTTTTCTTGCTGGTAATTCAGGGAGCAACACAATCTTCTGTTGTCTTTCTTTAACATCAGCATAACTGAAATGATTAAACTGTTTTTGTTTAAATAACTTCATGTATAACAAGTGTCCATGGTTAGTACATGAACGTAGTATGTATATGGAATGTGTAACATTGTTTTTTTAGTAAATGTTTTTATAATAATAAAAAAAGAGGTAGAGCACTTGTCCGCGACAGGCAAAGGCCCCGAGTTCGAGTCTCGGTTCGGCACATAGTTTTAATCTGCCAGAAAGTTTCAACATGAATATTGATGAATAAATCAATATTTTTCATAAAAATATAAAGTCATTATATTTTTTGAACACACCTCTTACACAGTATGGCCAAGAGAAGACGCGTACCGGGCTCTCTGCGGCAGAGGGCCGTGGGAAGAATAGGAGAGTCGCAAACTGACGTAGCCCGATGGTTTAATGTGGTTCGTTCTGTTGTTTATCGGATGTGGTGACAGTTTGTACAGATAGAAACTGTATCAGGAAGATCAGGATGTGGCCGATTACGTGTAACATCAGAAAGAGGGGACCGTTATTTGGCTGTAAGGGCACGACGTTGCTGCCTTAGTACTGCACAGTTACTGGCATCTGACCTCGCGAAACCCACTGGATGTGCTGTATCGAGAGAAACGGTGTACCGAAGGATTCGGCAAGGTGACCTTTACTGTCGGAGACCTGCTATGTGTGTACCTCTGACGCCTGTACAAGGAAGGGAACGTCTAGAGTGGAGTCGTCAGTATGCCATCTGGAGGGTCGAACAGTAAGCCAACGTTAGTTTCACAGATGAGTCTCGATTTGGTCTGGACAGTGATTCTTGACGGATTCGCATCACCCAGTCACTGTGGAAAGAGACTAATACCGATGAGGGTTCCAATCGGTATGGGCAGAGATTTTGTTGGTAACTGGAACACCTCTTCATGAAATTGTGCGGTTAAATCGGCAAGGTTTAACTGCTGTCAGGTATCTTGGAACCTCATGTGGGGTTGTTGCGAGGTGCTGTGGGCTCAGACTTCGTATTGCTGGTCGTTAACGCTCGACCCCATGGAGCAAGGGTGGTTGATGTTTTCCTGGAAGCGGATGGTATTGGACGCATGGTGTGCCCTGCTCGCTTTCTCGATGTGAATCCCACAGAGCACATCTGGGATGCAATAGGGACACCAGTTGCGTCACTTCACCATCCACCAACCACTCTCCAAGACTTGCGAGCAGCTTTGGCGGAAGAATGGGCATTATTGCGTCAGCGTAAGACCGATGGCATCATTCACAGCATGCACCGTCGTTTGTCAGGCCTATGTTGCTGCCAGAGGTGGTCGCACCCCACACTGAGGGAATTAACCAGTTGTCGGAATGTGTGTGCAAATCCGTTAAGTTGGAAGAAACGAAGAACGTTTTTCTCTACCGCTCTGTATTCTTTATGTTGTTGCTACTTTACTGTCACCTGTTCATATTGTTTTGTCGCAAAATAAACGCAACGTTGCAAAACTTCGGTTTCTTGCTTTAATTTTGGACACCAGGTTGGTTGGGATTATTGGTATACATGATACGAGAAACCTCTCCTGCCTATAAATCTGTGAGAAAACTAACTTCGGTGACCGTATTTCGCATAATTTCAATCTGAAAACGGGTATGGTTACATAATTTACATTCCATCGTAATATTGTTACCATAAGACGACAAGCCATAAATACAGCTTCCCTGTTTTCGTTGAAACCATCTGCGAGAAAGAAATCAAAAAAGCTTATACTTTAATTGTTTAGAATTACATATAAGGAAAAAGAACATATATGAGAGAAAAAAATTTATTTGATGGTTTAAATGCCCTGCTATCTTAGTTATAACTGACCGTGACAAGGAGCATTTTCTTTCTCGCGGTCGATTTAACAGTAAATCTATACATGATTGAGTAGATAAATTATACAGGTTGAGCATAAATTTTGTCCTTATTATAGTAATTTATTACAGATAACCGTTTGACGTAATAATTTAGATTTAATGGCGTTACCTATGTAACTGTTACTAGTTTCGTAAGACCACTTACGTTAGTAAACCTCAACGTGTGCTCCCTTGGTAGCCCGGAGAATACCGAGGTGCTATTCCAGTTCCCGCCAGGTGTTTCGTAACATGAGTTCTGTAACAGTACCAACAGCAGCTTGTATCCTAGCCTCCAGTTCGTCGACGTGAGCAACTGGTGTGACGAAGACTCTGTCCTTGATATAGTCCCAGAAAAAATGTCAAGGGGTGTAATATATGGAGAGCGGGGTGGCCAGAGTGTTAGACCGTTCCTTCCAATCTACCGATCCGGAAACGTTTCATTCAGGAAATCACGCACTGTCAAAGCCCAGTGGCGGTGGTGGTGGGGGGAGTCCATCTTGCTGGAAACGTATTCATGGTTGATATTCTTCTAACTGTGGAGAAATGAACTATTGCAAAACGTTTAAGTAAATGTAAGCGGTAATGGATTTTACCGCGAAGAAAAACGGTTCTAAAACCCTGTTATGCATGAGGCCGCACCAAAACATTCAATTTTTCGCTGTTACTGTACGGTAGCATGAAGTTATAGTCAGCCCCATCAATCCTGTAGAGAATCTCAGTTGCAAATTCAGCATGTGTCAGCAAATCATTCGGTTGCAAGACCTGCACGATTTGCACTTTGTAAGCATGCAACCTAAGTCTTTCATGGAGAATCTTCACCACACTTGCTCGCGGTATTTGAAGTTCACGTGATGCTTGACGAGTTGATTTAGACGGACTCCGTTGACACGATTGCCGAACACGATCAACAGTTGCATCACTCACACGAGGCCTGCCACTTCGAGGACGATCTTCAACGCTGCCTATTTCGTTAAACTTCGCATTCCATCGCTTTATTGATTTAACGTCAGGAGGGCTGCGTCTATAAGAAGCCCGAAAAATACGCTGAAGACTGATGGGCGATTTCGTTTCGTGAAACCAAAGCACACATTGCCTTTTCTCCTGCTTCGATGCCATTTCGCCAGCAACTAACGTGACATAACAGATCGCGTCGGTGTAGTGGAGCACTAGCACCATCTATTGGTCAAAACTACTAGTAACACTAACCTATGTAACGGCATCAAAATGTAACTTATTATGCCAACCGGTTTTTCTGTTATAAATTTTTATGTTCAGGGCAAGACTTTGTGCTCACCCTGTACTTTAAGAAAATATAATAAATGAAACTGCGAGTTTTAGCGTGGTGGCCCGAGGGTAATTGCCCCATCTTTTACCACGGCAAGCAGTCATGTTTCATGATATGACGCAGTTTTTCAACAAGAGTGGTACCCGCCGTACAATCTGTTGCCAACACCCCACTCCTCTTTCTGACATCATACGTCTGTCGTTGCATTTTCTCTCACTTAAGATGTGACACCTGCCGCTGAATATTACGGCTTCTGACGTACCCCTTCAAAGGCCAGTACGTGTTCCCACAAGCGTTGTCTGGATTTCCACTGGCACAGTTTTCAAGATGGTATCAGGTGAAATAAGGCTCGCGGGTTTATGGATTATTTGATCATGTATTTTGGTTCGAGAGCATACTAAAGAATACAAAACGGAACCCTCCAAATATTATACGAAACTAACTTCTTCACAAAAACGCTGTGCGGGAGGCAAATACGCCAATACAAGAGTTATCAGGAGGAAACGAAGTGATGCCTGAAAATCACTTTCGAACAGAAACGTTCCTCCTCGATGGACGTCTAGGAACACCGTAGCGTCAGAGATTACACTCACTAGTGCAACCGGGACAAGAATTCAAGCGTTCTCAACCGGTCCTCAACGTTATTGACTAAATAATATTGTGCCAATAGACTGCGCCAAAGTGCGAGACCACGATCACCACCACAATACCGGAAACCAACTATACTGATTCCTCCCGACTTCTTACACGTCAACAATTTTCAAATCTCAGATCCGCCACAAAAGGGTCCATCATTCACGTCTTACAATCGCGAGAACTGCCGGTTAACGGTTCCACGCAATTATTTTATCACGCAGAGCTTTCGACCAGTCAGCCACCATAACAGAAGGTGGGGACTTCAGTTGGCCAATTTCTGCTAACGCTCGTAGCTGTTGTAAGGCGTTGCTTCCTGCCAAACTTTCGAGGATCTCCCTTCTAAACAGTATTAAGAAATATCGGCTATCCTCTGGAAATTTTTGCGTTTGCGAATAGCAGGGACGGGACAGACAGTCACCATTTAGCTGGATTAAGGCCGACCCAGAGTCTACAGGCTGGAGAATAGACACCGTCGCCTAGAAAAGGGTGCAGGCAGCCACACTAGCGACTACCACTAGCCTGTGGCTCCACCCAGGAACTGATCTGGGGCAGAATGAGTAAAACTAATTTTGAATTCCTTTTGCGCTGAATTACATCCTTTGTATAACATTCAGATTCTAGTATCTGAGATGTCACGCCTGTTCGCGTTAAATTACGAGTGACACGGAAGTAGTAGTTTCAAAACGCTGTAGAAATAGAACTATTACTCAGAATTACTGACGCAGGGGGATCGTCATGTAACAAAACAAAGAAGTTAAGGAAAAATTTGACCAATTGATGGTGCTAAACGCGTCAGAATATGCGCACCAACAGACGCGCGCGGCACACGGCTGTTCCTCATTTTGCGACTGACTTCCCAATCATCACACGACATTTCCATTTACACCTTCCCCCTGAAGGATCATTGCGCGCGGCAACTCTTTCTTAAAAACGGTGCATGTGCGCCAGTATCCCTGCAGAAGTTCCGAGCACTCAAGGGTATAAAAAACGTATTGGTCCGATGTCTGATAAGTGTCTGGAGAAAATGATTACCAAATTCTCAAGGACAGATTCTTTAGAAATGCAGTGTGACAGGGCGAGGAAGGCAGTTGTTCCGACATCAGTAGAAGATGTGGCCACAGTATTGCAGGAGGGGTGGAGCGGTAGCGTGCAAACACACTGTGCACGGGAAACTGCCCGAACGTTCGACGTGCTTGTGAGCACGGTGCGTAAAATCCTTCGAAACTTCCTGCATTGCTATCCACACAAAATTATCCATGTTGAAGGTATGATTCGTACTGAACTGTCAGCAAGGCAAACGTCTGCTCTGGAATTTCTTGCTCGCATGGAACTGGACGCTGAATGGCAATGGATTTTTCTGTGAACAGACGAAGTCCATCGCCATCTCCAAGGACATGTCCATACGGAGCATTGAAAGTCATGGGCAATGGAAAATCCGTACGCCCATAAACCGGTCTCACTTCATTCTGAGAAGGTGACAATGTTGTGAGAGCTGGCGGCATCGTTTATCTTGGGGGGTTGTATTTTTTTTGGAGATGAGTCCTGCGGGTCCTGTTACCTGTACCGTCACTGGTAACACTATGACAGTTATTTGCGCAACAATGTCGCTCCCACTTCTCGACACCATAGGACCGTTTTTATGCAAGGTGGCGCTCCTCCGCATATTGCACAACCAGTGAAGCAGCTGCTGCATTTCGGAAATGCTAAAATTATCAGCCATTATTCCCAGACAGCCAGGTGGTCCGGATCAACTGCTTTTAGCCGGTGTGGCATCGGCCATGGGGCTACCTTAAAGATGTTGTGTTCAGTGATCCAATTATGAAAGTAGCGGAATGAAGGCATGCATTTCACTATGCATTTTGAACGTTACCTGCGAATCACTCCGATATGTTGTGGAACGTGCTGTTTCTAGATTTCATCTTGTGGTGGAGAACGGTGGAAAACGTACTGAACATGTTGAGCGACAGTCTAACTACAATTAGAAACCGGTGTCGTTTTGCTGTTTGTACGATTTTTGGCCCCAAGACAATTAAAGACCGATGTCGTTTTGCTTTTTATGCGGTGCCTGGTCCCAGGACGAATAAAAACTAAGTTCATTTAGCTTTTTATGCGGTTTCTAGCCTCAGGAAAATCTAAATCCGATTTTTCTCATCCGGCATCGTACAGCCTTACAAGCTTTCATACCTAACGGTGCCACAACTGTTGACTGCCCAACTTGCCGAGTCATGCACATTGAGCAGTACCCCTCGTGTATTGTGCAACGAAACCACAGCTGTCGCATTGTGAGTCATCTGTCATTTGTAGCCGATCCAATTTACGCTGAAAGGATTACAGCACCTTGTAGTGGTAAGAGTTTCGTTAGCTTTTTCTATTCTATGACATTTCCCCGTGTGTCAAAAATATGCTGTTCAAATTTGACGTCATTCTGAGCAGATGTTCTCTTTCTACACCGATTTGAAGCTCGAACTTTAACTATGGGCTTGCTGTACTAGATTTTATACCACAGAAAAGGACCATGAGAAGACTGTTGTGTCTGCATGGAACTTTTTTTCCAATCAGGAGGTTATTTAAATCTCTTGAGGCACAAATAATTCATTCCAATTTTTACACTTCATTCTAATTTTTACATTCGGTAAAAATTTAATATGGTGTCACTGAAATAAAACTACTTTTAAGCTATTGGCATTGCTGCAGTAATGTGCACCTCAGTAAGTAAATACCACAAATTACAATATGTCTTACCATGCTGCCATTACCGCAAATTATAGTGTGTATCTTTAATACTATTTGAGCCGGGTTGTGGCTCGTGTTGGTGCTGTTGGTAGGTTGGTGTCGAGTGATAGGGATAGTGGCGTCTCGTTTTCTTCTTGTGTTTACTGGCTCCACTAAGTTACCTGGCGTTCTCTGTCTGCGAGTGGCAGCAGCAGCGGTTGTCGATATCTTGTACGGTGGTCCTATCTTTGGGGGGACGTCAAGGGTTTCCGGGTCAGGCGTGTGTCTGCGAGTTAGGTTGGGACGGAGCAGCAGTGAGGTCTGGCAGTGGAAGGACATGCCGGGACTGCTGGCGGCAAGCAGGCACTGCCGGGCCGAAGCGCTGTAGTTGCGAGGGTCACAACCTCGTTCTCCACCGGACCCAGGCCGTTTGAGCTGAGTGAACATTAACCCAGTAGTGAAACCTCCACTATTTTGAGATCACGACATTTGTTCACACGTTGCTGCTCGCAGGGTCGCTGAGACGAAGAGCAACGAGTGGAGTGTTTGGAGTAGGCGAAATTAATTAGCCGTCCTCCACTTCTTATTATTAATCACTGAATTCCTTGTCTTATTGTTGGTTCATCCAGCGGTATTTTACTGCCTAGTGGCCGCTAAAGCCCCAGTTACATGCACTGGAGGTTAGCGTATGTAATGGCAGTGTACGAGTACCTTTCCTCGCCTTGCCGCTGCTATCCAGTAAGGCGTGTAGTTCGACAGCGTCCTTGATTGTTATTCGGATATTTTGTTGCTTTTGGACTACTATGGTCGTAGTGGTTCCTTCTGCTTCTGGATGTTCTAAACACCGGATTATGAAGGCGCAGTGCTGACTGCGGGTTCTGTCTCGCCTGGGTTATTCCATCGTTGTATTGGTTATAAGGCGTTAGATAGATTTTGCAAGAGTGTTGGTCTGCGTTTAAACTGTCACTAGTTTGAGTAACCATCTGGTTAAGCGAATACAACTCTTCGCCGCCTGTCTCATCGTTTACTAAGATGAGCGACTTTCCCAGGTCGATCCTTCGAGCACTGTCTGAGGCCCACTTCTCTCTTGATTTGCCCAGATTGTGAGGATTGTTACTTTTAAACAAAAATTAATTTTGCCTTCAGCAGACAAATAATTTCACTTTCTGGTCAATAAGGCCTTCAGCCGTGATTGCCACCTGCGTAAGAACTTTTTTAATTAGACATTGTGTCTTAACTGTAAAATATTGTAATTGTTCTATATTGTCAACTTTATTTGCAATTGTTTCCAAATAAAGTGTACGTGACTAAAAAAAACTGAGCAACGAACGGTAACTGATTATGGCCCTGTCCACACCGAATTCTGCCTTTCTCTAAGTACCAGGTCTCACTATTCGGTGGTGTTAAGGAATTGGTGAAGACCAAAACGAAATTTCTATGAAGATATTTAAGAACATTTGGCCACTTCACCAAGTATTTATTTAAATTGTTGAAAAAGTCCATATTTTGACAAGGAGGTTCAGGTACACTAGCAAATGATTCTAGACAAGTGCTGGTGAGTGAAAGAACGTAGAACCTGGTGGCAGGGGAAAGTCCATGAAGCCAGTAAAACAGTTCTGAACCTTTCTGTCAGTGGTAT
Source organism: Schistocerca serialis cubense (assembly GCF_023864345.2). Lineage (NCBI taxonomy): Eukaryota > Metazoa > Arthropoda > Insecta > Orthoptera > Acrididae > Schistocerca > Schistocerca serialis. Next base: position 153,361,794 of record NC_064639.1, read on the forward strand.
GGAAGTAAGATCGCGGTGAGAGAACAATGAACACCACCAAGGGCAGAGTAACACCTAACACTCCACACAAAGTGCCATTATTTCGTGTCTATCCTAAATGTACGCTTGGTGGTGCATGTAAAACATCTATAACTGATTTCCATCGTAAGTTCTGTATGGTGATGGTATTGAGCCGCTGTAGTGTACATTGTGGGCAGCATAAAACAAATACACTGTGACCGGAACAGAGTAACACGTCTCAACATATATTCCCAATCAGGCAAATGCAAACGTACACTTTTATTTATGTCACTGTGCATACAGTTAATCACAAAACTGCAGTTAGTTATGGCGCAAGTCCACACAACTAAAAATGGTAAAAATGATTCATTATGGGATTAATCTTGTGAATGAGAGTTCAAAAGAAGAAACAAAGCTTCACTTAACCTAAATCCAGCTAGGATGATTCTCGCAGAGGGACTAAATACGCTTGAAAGATTACATTTCATTAGAGGCAAAGCCGAATAACGCAGTGGTCAACAATGAGCACCGGCTTCACGATTGTAGATAATCGGGCTGCTCACTGAACGTACTGGAGAGTGTCTGGGACTACTCCACTATGCTATGTTGCTACTATCTCTTGGCGCCGAGGGCTGCTTGCTTCTTCCCTTGGTGGTCACGTGACCAGTGCTGAAATATAGTCCAGTGACTTCAGCACCATCAGTGGCGGCTATGCTGGTACCTCGAATTTGCGCCGAGACCTCAGTAGCTTAGCTGGTAAACATGCTATTATTTACTGGAGGTGAATACCGGACAATTTTATTATTCACTGAAGGTGAATGCCTGCTGGTAAGGCAGGCAACCAACCAACCATGACTGTGCTGCAGTGTAGCTGAAGTCATAGGTTAATACAACTTAAGTAGTTTAGGTGGTTTAGGAGTATATAAATATGTATGGAAAGAATCACAAGAAAGGAAATAGGCTGACAGTGGCTCTCACCCCAACTTCGCCATTTACCTGGGTAGGCAACTCATGAACCGCGTGGTGTGGTGTACACACAAGAAACTCACACGTGATTCCGCTAAGTATTCTCCCTCTGCACCAAATGCATTACATACTTGCCGTCTTACTTTCATACTAGTGTATAATCAGAAACATCGCAGATTAACTGCATTCACCTTTCATTAACTAGAACAGTAGGGAACAGCCCAACAACGGTTATCATCAACAACATAACCATACGAGGGGCAGGGTGTCAGTCAACCCTCCGTGCTCATTACCCCTCCCCCCCCCCTTCCAGGAAAAAAATGTCAAATGTTTGTTGGAAGTAACTCATGTTATTCCTTCTTTTGGTTGATGTTTGACCTTCTTGCAATAGACATAACACTATTTTCTCACAACCGATGACATTCAAGTATCGATTACAGACTGATAATGTTGCATAAAATTTCCTAAAATAAGAAGTGGCCGTTATCCTACCTGAAATGGTCGGTTGCGCAGAAATAATAATCATTTTCTTACCCAAGAATGTAGTGCACATCTTGCAAATTTGAAATTTGTTGCATGTTGCCATCATAGTGCTGTGCTTTCAATGGCCAACAGTGTATTTACATCGCAGACAATCTACGAATTTTGTAATGTTTCAATGCATTTTCTGAATCTATGGAAAACAGATGCATTCTTCTTAGCCTGTCGATGACAACCACCATTACGGCATTTAGATGCATCTCAGCAAGGTGGACTACTGTTAGGGTTGTTGATGCCATATCTTCATGCGTCACGATGCCTGAGGACATGGTGCAAACGGGGCAGTGAAAAATGATTCATTGTATGCTTAGCACAACATGCACAGCACGCATTTTGGTCCTCACAGAGTTCCCAATTTAACATGGCACATTTACTTCGGCCAAATCCCATAGGGAGACAGTTAAGTGACGACATTGGCCCTGGCTGGATGTTTCCTACGGGGGGTGGGGGTATCGCCTCTTTTGTAATATCCAGTTACGTTTGACTCTGTCCTGACAGCGCTGAAGCCTCTCTTCTCGCTTTGGCTACACCAAAGGAGCGGTACTTCAGATAAAGCTCTCCCTGCTACGAACACGTTGACCGTCAGATTCATGTTCAGGAAGTGGGTGTGTACCATCGGTGTTCACTTTGTTACTTTTAGGATTTTTCTGTTACTGTCCGCCGGATACCGCGTAGTGCTATTCTGTCCAGAATCTTTGTCCACTGGAACTGCTATCAACTACTGCGGCAGCAAGTTTGATGAAGAGCAATGCCAAGCTGTTTGAAGTAGGCAAGATCCGTAATACAAAGTAAAGTTGGCAGTATCTACGGTACACTTTCATCAAGTGCTCATTACACGACCCATTTATATAGTGACGGATTTAGTATGCTTTGTAGTACGAATCAAAGTTAGGTTAATTACCTTAGTTAATTGCAGACATCTCGGTCAGTAAAAGTAACAACATTTTTATGTACCGACTTGGGTTAGAAATGTGCTTTCTGTCAGCAAAACAGGGTTGTAAAGGTTGCTGACCCTGTCAGTATGAGTAACAATTAGTAGAGAAACGAAGGACGTAATATTCGTTAATCACCGAAAAATATTGTTAACACATTATAATTAAATCTACATTACAGTTATGGGTTTATTCAGGTTTAGAACTATATTTCACAGACAGAAATAATTTGTAATATTCAGTATTGAAACAGCACAGTTTTGTGCCCTAAAATTAACACTGGAGCCACGAGAAAGTAAGAAGTGGGAAGTTTCATTATTAAAACTAGAACTAGAGCATTATCAGAACTACAGCATCAGCACTCCTCCCACTGAAGACAGTGGCTAGTGTACAGACTTAGCAACACTGGAGTTCTTGAACATCTTGCAAAACAATCCTACAGCAAGTTTTGCAGAATTTTTTATTCAGGCTTAATGTGCAGTAAACCACGAGTAGGAGACACAGGGTTGGACGTCTGCGGCTCATCACGGAATGTGGAGGTCAGAGAGTTTTATGCTCTGTGAAACAGAAGAGGCAAGGATCCGTGGCAGAGCTGATGACAGAGCAAAAGGCTGGTGCACGCAGGATTTTTTCGGAGCATATTGTTGAGCAAACACGTTTATATGGGGCTCCGCTGTACATGATCTCTGTTGACCCAACAATGCCCTAACATTCGACTGCAGTCAACACGAGGTCGTCGAGATTGGACTAAGGATCAATGGAAGCGTGTCTTGTGGTGAGATGAATCGTGTTTGTTGGGTCGATGGTCGTGTCTGCCTAGGTCGTCATCCATGCGAACGGCACCTAATCGTAGTCACAGACTGGCGGAGGAACATTCACTTGAGTTTTCATGGGACCTGCGGTAGTAATGGACGACTCCATGACAGCTGTATGGTAGCTGCATTCCTTCAGGCCTTTCCCAGTAGCGATGGCATCTTCCAGCAGGATAACCGTCAGTGTCACAATTGTGACACACTGTGTCTAAGAGCATGACAGTGAACTCAATTCGTTGTCGTGGCCTCCAAACGTGCCTGATCTGATCCCAGAGAGAGACATCTGGGACGCTATCGATTGCCAATTCTGTTACCATTCACCAGCATCCCGAGTTTTCCAGGAATTACAATCCCTGTGCATAGATATGCCACGTCATGTACCTCTGGAAATCTACAAATGACATTTCGAATCCATGTCACGCAAAATCGTTGCTACATTGCACTCCGTAGGCGTACCAACAAGGTATCAAGTAAGATAATTAGTTTCTCTGCAAGACGCATATGACTGTATGCATTCAAAGTGATAATTAGAAGTTTAAGTATTTTAGGTAAGTTATATCCTATTAAATTTTAAATCCATTTTTTTCTTCGAATATTCTTGATTGTTATATTTTCGTAAACTGTATGTACTGGAATATTTACGTATCATAAAAAAATAAAACAATAATGTTTATTGAAACACTACACGAACAAAACTAACTCTTGAAATAAAATCATCCCAGAATACTGAGCGAACTGGAGCAGCGGTTAGCCCACTGAACTGGCATTCTGGAGAACTAAGGTTCAAATCAGCGTCCGGCCATCCTCATTTAGGTTTTTCGAGCTTTTCCTTAATCGCTTCACGCAAATGCCAGGGTGGTTCTTATGAAAGGTCACGGCCGACTTCCTTCCCCATCTTTCCCTAATCCGATGATACCAATGAGCTCGCGGTTTGGTCCCCTCCCCCAAATCAAACAACCATTCCAGAATATACACTATGTGATCAAAAGTATCCGGATGTCTGGCTGAAAATGACTTACAAGCTAGTGGCTCCCTCCATCAGTAATGCTGGAGTTCAGTATGATGTTGGCCTACCCTTAGCGTTGATGACTGATTCCACTCTCGCCGGCATACATTCAGTCAGGTGCTGGAATGTTTCTTGAGGAATGGCAGCCCATTCTTCACGGAGTGCCTACCCTTAGCGTTGACGACTGATTCCACTCTCGCCGGCATACTTTCAGTAAGGTGCTGGAATGTTTCTTGAAGAATGGCAGCCCATTCTTCACGGAGTGTTGCACAAAGGATTGGTATCGATGTCGGTCGGTGAGGCCTGGCACGAAGTCGGCATTCCGAAACATCCCAAAAGTGTTCTTTAGGATTCAGGTCAGGACTCTGTGCAGGCCAGTCCATTACAGGGATGTTACTGCTGTGTAATCACTCCACCACAGGCCATGCATTATGAACAGGTGCTCGATCGTGTTGAAAGATGCAGTCGTCATCCCCAAATTGCTCTTCAACTGTGGGAAGCAAAAAGGTGCGTAAAACATCAATGCAAGCCTGTGCTGTGGTAGTGCAACGCAAAACGGCAAGGGGTGCAAGCCCCCTCCATGAAAAACACGACCACACGGTAACACCACCGTCTCCGATCTTCACTGTTGGCACTACACACGCGGGCAGATGAGGTTCACCGGGGATTCACCATACCCACACCTGTCATTGAATCGCCACATTGTGTCAATCCACACAACGTTTTTCCATTATTCAGTTGTCCAGTGTTTACTCTCCTTACTCCAAGCGAGGCGCCGTTTGGGATTTACCGGCGTTATGTGTGGCGTATGAGTAGCCGCTCGACTATAAAATCCAAGTTTTCTCACCTCCCACCTAACTGTCGTAGTACTTGCAGTGGATCCTGATGCAGTTTCGAATTTCTGTGTGATTGTCTGGATAGATGTCTCCCTCCTCAACTGTCGGCGGTCTTTGTCAGTCAACAGACGAGGTCGGCGTGTACGCTTTTGTGCTGTACGTGTCCCTTCACGTTACCACTTCACTATCACATCGGAAAAAGTGGATCTAGGGTTGTTTAGGAGTGTAGAAATCTATGGCACAGACGTATGATACAAGTGATATCCAATCATCTGACCACGCTGGAAGTCCGTGAGTTCAGCAGTGCGGCCTATTCTGCACTCTCACGATGTCTAATGACTACTGAAGTCGCTGATATAAAGTAACTGGCAGTTGATGGCAGCACAATACATCTAATATGAAGAACGTGTGTTTTTGGTGGCGTCCGGATGCTTTTGATCACACAGTGTATGTGCGCTTTTAGTTTAAACTGTGAGATCACTGTATCAGATTCCTTTGAACTGTTCGTCCACGGAGATTTTAAAATTACCATTCGAAGAAGAAAGGGTTTCATAATTCATTTAACTACAGCCACTGAGCAATGTTATTCATTCTTTGAAATTATATTAAATCACGATGGTTTTTCAAAGCCAATCACGCTTGGCTAAACGAAATAAGTGTGCATATATGAACCTTTAGATATACAGTTGTTAAGAAGTAACTGTCCTGCCATGTTAAACATTAAAATTTTAAAAGGTATCGAATTATAGTTTTGACGTGATCTATTTTGTAAAGTTATAACATGAAGAGTTTAGTCTTGCACGTAGTAAAAATTATTCAGTAAAAAGTGTGGCAGAACGTGGAACGGGTCAGCTAGTAGCTGCCATGTATTTGATGAACGGATGCGAAGCTCGAAGGTCGTGGATATCTGACACTGTGAACTACCTACCGATGACTCGTCGAACAAAGAGAAAAACTTTAGGTTTTTGAGGCGCCTTTGAGAAGCGTGTAAGAGATTAAATAAGGTCATGGAAGGTGATAATGGGAACCAGTGCAATGTATTAATGATATGATGACAGCATCACATGGAATTCTGTAGTGCTAATAAATTTGTTGGAAACATCATCTGGAGCCCACACTATATTAGTGTATAGGGGACACTACCATCTTAATTCTAGGACCATTTGAAGTTTATCAATGAACCACTGAGACAGGTGAACACACAATGCGGGACATTTCTGTTGATTTTCTACAGAGTACCTACAATTGATGCATTCCCTCGGGCTAAGCCAGTTCTTTTATGCCTCTAGGTTCCTTGCGGTGTGCCACTAGCTAGGGTAGTACGAACCTCCCCTGACGGATGACAAGAACACTAGACGCAGGAAGCTCCTGCTCGGATAGCTGATCTCACGTCGTATGTGCAAGGGCGCTCTTCAAGCGAGGCGCCCTCCCTCACTCCATCGGTACGCTTAATGAATATGCAACTGCAGCAAATCGCTGCATAGGAGCTATGTAAAGGGGAATGGAACATAACGTTCTGGTCTTGGACATCAAACAGAAGACGAGAGGTCCAGAACTTTGTATCATTCAAGGGGTAGAAGTGTATTAATTTGATTCCTGTCATGCAAATGGTTCAAATGGCTCTGAGCACTATGGGACTCAACTGCTGAGGTCATTAGTCCCCTAGAACTTAGAACTAGTTAAACCTAACTAACCTAAGGACATCACAAACAGCCATGCCCGAGGCAGGATTCGAACCTGCGACCGTAGCGGTCTTGCGGTTCCAGACTGCAGCGCCTTTAACCGCACGGCCACTTCGGCCGGCCTCCTGTCATGCAGAAATACCTAAAAGATACATGTTTTTAAAACGTGAAAAATAAGTTTAAGATGAAGCGAACATTAAAAGCAAGTAAGCCCGATTTTGTAATCTGCAATGTCAAAAGTAGTACAGAAAACATTGCCTTGACAAGGGCGCACTGAGTATTTGCCATAGTCATGGCAAGAAAACATTTTTGCTATAGTCATGGTAACAAATTGAATCTTCATATGAGAATGTTAAGCATTTGACACTGCACACAACAGAGACATGTTAACGAGGGGTGGGGATTGTAACATTACGTAGTTAGATTCCAGACCACACGTACTGTTCCGAAGCATTTGTGCAGTAGGAAGGGTAGGGAGGGTAATCACCCCATTGCGTAAGCCGTACAAGCAAGATTATGGTGTAAAGTCCCATCGGCGTGTCGACCTCATCAGAGATGGAGAACATGTCCAAAAATTACTTTAGAATGAACGCATCAGTCGTTTAATTGGTTACCTTTAAAAAATTCCCTATGACTAGCGCTAAATCTTGTATGAGGCATTTAGCGTTATCTGTAGTTAGAATAAAAGCAGAATTAAATCACACTTGTCCAAGACGTTAGTGCAGGGTACCCAAACAGAATTTGCCGGACACATAATCTCTTACAAGAACTCACATCCATTTTCATCATATAAACATGTGTCAGCCAAAATCACGGAATAATGACAGGGAGCAGGCTCGTAACACTAAGCTAAAATAGATCGATACGAAATCATAAAAAATCAGGAACTTGAAAAATTTAGTAAACAAAGTTTTAAGAATGTAAAAATGAATCTGTGACAAAAACTTTCCGAAACTACCAGTAGTAAGAACAACAGCCAATGTAAGCTACATCTATGTTAATACCAGAGCCTGTGCTATTTTTTGTAAGATTTATGTGGCATTTAAGCCCCACATCAGCACTAACTTTATTATATTTTGTCATACAATGCATTAAGGCCCCCACTACTGCGAGTTGCCAAGCTGTCGTCCCACAAACGATAAAAGGCCAGAGACCGTGAGAACGGGGTCGCTGTGGCAAAGTTTGTGCGCAGTGGGTGCCCAAACATCTTTGACAAAGTCAGAAGACAGCGAGAATAGATCTTTGCCTGACCCATACTTTGAGATCGCGGAGCACGAAAGTGATTTCACTGATCGGATTGTGGCATTTTGTAAAACGTGGTATCAGAACTCCGATCCTGCCTCCAAACGGATGGACATGGAGTGGAGGCATCCCGTTCCCCTCGTCACAAAATAGCCCACTCTGCCCTAAAGACCAGAAATGTGATCCTCAGTTCCTTTTTCGATGAATAAGGGCCACTACTCATCGACTGGCTAACACGAGGTACGAGCGTTAACACTGAACAACACTGTAACATGTTACTCAGGCTCAGACAGATAATCAAAGACAAGCTCAGGGCAAGTCCTCGAAGTGGATAGTGCTACGCCGTCCGTTGTGGCCGAGTGGTTCTAGGCGCTTCAGTCCAGAACCGTGCTGCTGCTACGGTAGCAGGTTCGAATCCTGCCTCGGGCGTGGATGTGCGTGATGTCCTTAGGTTAGTTATGTTTAAGTAGTTCCAAGTCTAGGGGACTGATGACCTCAGATGTCAAAGTGCTATAGTGCTTAGAGCCATTTTTTTGGTAGAGCTACACCAGGACAACGTTAGGCCACTTATGGCCAAGAAATCTTGGAGATCATTCAAAATTTTCGATACGATGTCCTGAAATATCCTTCTTACAGCCCAGATATCTTCCTATGTGAATCGCATTTCTTCAGCCCCTTACAACAATCTCAGAGATCCACCTATAAAAAGGAAGTGCCGGACACCGTGGAAAACAGGATCCATCAGCAACCCAGAAGTTTCTCAGCTGAAGTCACACATTTCCTTCCTATGCACTGGAATCAGCGTATCAATGCTCACGGCAATTGTGTATGGCCATACTGCTCCGCATGAGCTGCAATTGTAATATTATTGTTAAAATTTCTTTACGTAATACTCTAGTGTTCTTTTCATTTGGCACACCTTGAATTTATCAATGCATGGAAGCACACATGCTTTTAACACTGAGGTGACAATAGCGATGAGACAACGATAAGTACATATACAAATGGCGGTAGTATCAAGTACACAAATGATAAAAGAACAGTGCATTGCTGGACCTGTCATTTGTACTCAGCTGATTCGTGTGAAAAGATTTGTGATGTCATTACTGCCGCACGGCGGAAATTAAGACTGTGAACGCGGAATGGTAGTTAGAGCTAGACGCATGTGACATTCCATTTCGGAAATCGTTAGGGAATTCAATATTCAAAGAGCCACAGTGTCAAGAGTGTGCCGAGAATACCAAATTTCAATCATTATCTCTCACCAGGTTCAAATCCTGCCTCAGGCATGGATGTGTGTGATGTCCTTAGGTTAGTTAGGTTTAAGCAGTTCTAAGTCTAGGGGACTGATGACCTAAGATTTTTTTTTTGAATTTGAACCTAACACCACGGACCAAACAGTGGCTGACGGCCTTCAGCGGGAGCAGCGACGTTTGCGTATTGTTCTCAAGGCTAACCGACAGGCCATGTGGGACGTACGACGAACGTATCCGTTAAGACAGTGCGGCGGCGAAATTTAGCTTTAATGGGATACGCAAGCAGACGACCGACGCGAACGCCTTTGCTAAGCACGACATAGCCTGCAGCGCCTCCCTCGGGCACGTCAGCGTATCGGTTGGCTCCTGGACGATCGGAAAATATTTACCTGGTCAGGTGAGTCCCGATTTCGTTGGCAAGAGCCGACTATAGGTCTCAAGTGTGGTGAAGCTGATGGTAGGGTTCGAGTGTGGACGGACGGCACGGAGCCATGGACACAAGTTGCCAACAAGAGACTGTACAAGCTGGTGGTAGCTTCATAGTGGTGTAGGATGTGTTTACATGGAATGGACAACGTCGTGGTTATGTTCGGATGCTTGGAGACCATTTGCATCCATTCATGGGCTTTACATTCCCAAACAACGACGGTATTTTTATCCATGACAATGCACCGTATCACGCCATAAGTGTTCGCGATCTGTCTGATGAACAATCTGGACAATTCGAGCGAATAATTTGGCCTCCCAGATCTCCCGACATAAATCCCATCGAACATTTAGGCGACATAAAGTACTTGCACAAAGACCTGCACTGGCAACTCTTACCAGCTATGGACGGCTATGGAGGCAGAACGGCTCAATATTTCTGCAACTTGTTGAGTTAGGGTGACGGGGGGGTTGGTGATGTCGGCAATCCGATCTTTTGTGATATCCAATTACATTTAGCTCTGTCCTCCTGGCGTTCTCCCTTCACTGCGTTTGGCTTCACTAAAGGAACAATACGTGAGAATGCTCCCCGTGCTGCGAAGACGTTGAGGGAGAGGTTCATGTCCAAGAAGTGGGCGTCTGTCATTGGTGTTCACTTTACCCTTGTTTGGATTTGGCTGTTACTGTCCGCCTAATACCGTGTGGTGGTATTCCGTTCAGGGTCTGAGTCTTCTCAATTGCAGCTGGTATCAAGTACTGAGGGAGCAAGTTTGATGAAGAGCAATGCAACGTTCTCAGTAGGCGAACTGGTAATACAAAAGGGAAGTATATTTAGCTGCATGGTAAGAGACTCATCATACTCGAGGCTGAGACTGGTACGCATGACAATTGTTGAGGAGACAGTTGTTGAGGCAGGTCAGATTTGCGCATCCCTCCCCCCCCCCCCTACCTGTTGTCTACTAGACTTTTAACATAAATGAAATGCATTCGTAGTTGCGAATATAAACAAACATCAACCTTATAATGGAATGACGAAGAAAATTTGTGCCGGATCGGGATTCGAACCCAGATCTCCACTTCATTACGAGCGGTGGCCTTACTATTTTTTTAAGATCTCATTTGTTTGATACTGTTCATTGCATTTCTTCAGGGCGGACGTCCCATGACACCATTTCAGGTTCATCGTTGATCCATTACCCTCCGTTACTTATTACAGAGGGCAGCTAATCTGCTGCCGAACACGCTGAGCTATCGTACCGGCACCATCCGGTTATCCGAGTACGGCTCACGGCCAGCCCACAACTTCCATATGTCTTCAAGCACGTGTTCACACCCTCATCCGTCATGTACGAGGGTGAGTCAAATGAAAACCTTAAATTTGTAATAAAAACTCGAAATTTCGCGCCGTTATCCTCTAATTTGGTAATCTTGCTACAAAAAGCGTTCAGAATGGCCTGTAGGTGGCAGCATAGTTCAGATGCACACATACCGTCCCAGTATCAGTATAAAGATGGCCGCCCAACTTGCAACTTGCACCAGGGAAGAACAGAGCTCTGTTATTCAGTTTTTGCGTAGTTAAGGTGTGGAACCTATTGAAATTCATCGACGAATGAAGGTTCAGTACGGTGATGCATGTTTGTCACAGCAGCAAGTCTACGAATGGAGTAGGAAGTTCGAAAATGTTGTGACTTCAGTGGAAGATGCTCCTCGTTTAGGTCAGGCACAACGAGTTGTGACTCCACAGAACATAGTGAAGGAAAACCGCCGAGTGACACTGATTGACATTGCAGCATGTTTACAGATTACTCATGGGTCAGCACACCACATTGTGCATGATGTGCTCCAGTTTCACAAAGTGTCTGCAAGATGGGTGCCACGGCACCTGACTCCTGAAATGACAGAACGACTAGTTGATGCTTGTGAAAAACCTCTTCGGCGCTTTGAACGAGAAGGTGATGGCTTCCTTGCAAAAATGGTTACTGGGGACGAAACCTGGGTTAACTTCCACCAATTGGAAATGAAGAGAGCGAGTAAGGAATGGCATCATTCCTCATCACCAAAGCCAAGGAAGTTTCGAACAGAACCATCAGCAGGGAAGGTTATGCGGACTCTCTTTTGGGATGAAAAATGCGTCATTTTGGAGCATTACATGCCTAGTGGGACCACTGTCACCATTGCATCATACACAGATCACCTAGAAAATCATCTGCGGCCGGCAATCAAATCAAAGCGACGTGGATTGCTGCCAGCAGGTGAACTTTTGCAACATGACAGTGCAAGGCCCCACACTTCCGTACAACAGTTGCAACAGTCACAGATCTGCATTCTGAGTGGTTAAGTCCCATAGTGCTCAGAGCCATTTTTGAACAAAAAGAACTTTTTTCTTAAGGAATTTATGCACTTTGTAAGCGCTGGAGGACTTGCATTGAGCGTGGGGGAGAATATGTTGAAAAGTGACACAGCTTTGTCCCACTTCTGCTCAATAAATAATGTTTAAAAAATGTTTAAGGTTTTCATTTGACTCACTCTCTTATATTCCTGTACAGGGAAGATATTTTAATTGAAAGTCGCTTGCCCGGAGGAACCTTAGGTAGAACATCCGAACAACACAAGTGCTGGAATATCGTACTGATCTGTCGGCATTGGGCAAGTGACATTCAGTTAAAATGTCTTCCCCGTACAGGATGTACTATCACAGGTTGTAGACACAAGGATGACGACGTGTGGAAGTTTGAGTCTCGTCATGAGCCGTGCTTGAATAGCCAAATAGTATAGCGGCCGCTGACGGTAAGAGGGAAATCCGTGCTCGAGTCCTTGTTCTGGACAAATTTTCGTTATCATCATTCCATTGTACAGCTGATGGTTGTACATATTCGCACCTGCGAACACGTTTATGCACTTCATTGATGGAATTTGTATTTGACACTAGTGAGATAGATAGACATTCTCGTACAGCACCTTCCTTGAAAATGATGACGTACTATACATGAAGCATATACTTTTAGACTCATGAAGAGTCACAAAATATTATTAATTTCTAAAAAATCTAGTTCTTGGGTGCTCATAACGTCCTGATCCTCCTTAAGCACATTACGTGTGGACGAGGTTCGCACCGTTCCCCGGGACCTGCTGCCGGCAGTAAATGTCTCCTTAGCAACACTCTTGGTGACCGCAGAACCTGCTGCGGCGGCGGCGGCAGGAGGAAGACATCCACCCGCCCCACGGCATCCGGGCCATCCATTATTCATAAGGCGGGCCACGCTCTCCTCCTTTTCCTGGGTGCACGCCAGTCGTTTATAATTAAACGCCTTTGACTGCTCCTTTACGCTTTGCCTCCCCCCGCACCTTAAGTCATCGTTCTTTTATTTCTCCGTCTCCCGCTCGCCACCCACACCCTCGCGAATTTTCTCATCGAGAGGCTCCATATTTCAGTTGGCCTCGGTCGTTCGGCAAATTCCTTGCCCCTCTCATAAATCATCGCACCGTGTTTAATTGTTGATGGGATTAACTTGCTGGGAGAGACAATTAACAGAGGTTTCTATTCCAGTGGAGTTCGGCTGCCCGTTGTGTGGGTGATCTTAGAGTCATAATAGTCAGAAGAAGGGGAAAAATATAAGGGACAATGTTGTTTTCTACAATAAAAAGCTCTCGCCATTGCAAGCAAAGAAAAAATATGTGGCGTCTCACGCTTTTGTTGTAAGAATTTGGTCCTCAATATCGTACCGGTACTACTGATTTTAATCAGCTTTAAAATATGATTCGCTAATTTTTCTAGTAGTTCGAGTGGGTTACAGGTTTTTCGACATTGTGAAGATCATATGTAATTGGAGAAAATAAACTTTAAAATTTAACAATATTTTTCTCTTTAAACAATACGACTCTCTGACTTAAGCGCATTTTCAGTTTCCTAGAATTCTCAATCTTGATTGGTTATGAGACTGTGTACATTGTCATCTCTTAATAACTGGGGGACTCGGTATACAGAAAAGTGTCAGATCAGCCCTTTGGAGAGTAATGTTCCGTACAATATACTAGCAACATTTATTATATGTCCATTTGGCACTAAGGCAATATTGCTGTTTAAATCCTTGACAGGTGAGGAATATTGTTCTCGCTGGAGTCTAATACACCAGCAGTTATATATGTAAATGATAGACGTGCATTGTATACACCCACCCAAGGTGAATGTGTAAAGTTTCCAGGATATGGGTAACGCCAAGCAGGTTTTCAATAGTCTCACGCAGCTAGGGCACAGGAGGATAGATATAATAAATGCGAATGAATAGAGCCAAAATCTGGGAGCAATAAGGTACTGAGCACAAATAAAAATATTTAAAAAATAGCTGTTTACCAGAGACGCCCATCTTACAAATATCAAAACAAGTAAACCTGTTTCACCACAAAAGGGAAATTTTTGTTATAAGGATCAGCAAACTAAAAGTAAATCTTTGTATTCTGATAAATCTACAAAGACTCTGCCAACTGTTCCTTTAATTAAAAGGTTTATGGTGCCGTACTCGTCTCTGAAACACACACTGAAACAATTGACCCATAGTTTTTAAAAGAGAGTCTTTTGTACGCGTATGTTGAGCAGACAGAGCAGAATATTTTGTGATGAATACTACAAGAACCTGGAAAAATTATTACGTGTTTGAGAAAGAGACAAACTAACCGTCTGTGAAGTAGGCAGAACTGGATCTTAATAAAAATATTTTCAAGAAATACGAATTACTCTTGTCCATGAGGCGAAAGGAGCAGAATGCAGTAACAGAGCTCAAACGTATCAAATACGAAAAAGAGCTTCGGTTTAAAAGGCCCAGGAGGCCGTTCTAGAACATACAGAATACAAATAAGATTTACGTAACAAGCGAATGACAGATCATACAAGGCCCTTAAACCTTACAGTGACATATTGACATGTAGCAAAAGACAAATACTGAACAAAAGGAAACACCTAAATTCTGTAAAACCGACTTTTAGATTACACATACCAATAGGGCAGATTACAATTGAATGAAATTTTGACTTGCTGTAAATAGAAGAAACCGTTACAATAGACTACGAAAAGGCTCTACGGCCTACTTTCGCCAACAAAGTTCAGAATCAGTATGTCTTCTAAAACATACACTCAGAACGCAAATCGCATAGCAAGTGAAAGACCACACAGACCTCCAGCAAACCACCGCGGATATAGAGCACACTGGTTAAATTTATGAGAAAATCTTTAGCCTCGGGAATACAATATATTTAAATCTACAAATGTAGGGGCCAGCAGTGTAGAGCGAGAATCTCAGTCAAATAATGTTGCCCGCATCTCGTGGTCGTGCGGTAGCGTTCTCGCTTCCCACGCCCGGGTTCCCGGGTTCGATTCCCGGCGGGGTCAGGGATTTTCTCTGCCTCGTGATGGCTGGGTGTTGTGTGCTGTCCTTAGGTTAGTTAGGTTTAAGTAGTTCTAAGTTCTAGGGGACTGATGACCATAGATGTTAAGTCCCATAGTGCTCAGAGCCATTTGAACCATTCAAATAATGTTCAGGATGCTGAACCCTTCCTTTAATGCAGCGACCAAGCTAAGTGCAGTACAATGATAGGGCGAGAACAGCAAAGGACACTGTACGGGGACAGGCTGTAAATTTGCGTCCCGTACCGCCACTAATACGTTAAAGCCTGCCAGATGTGGAGCTCACCATGGTTCCTGCATTAGGTCTAAGTCGGTCATGGGCGATGTACACTGCCACGTCCACCGACCGAGGCAGCAGGAGACTATTAAAACGAACCACAGCGTGTGGCCCCGTTGACTCGAAGATGGAGTGCGGTGTCAACTCTACAGAAACCGAGGCGCGGCCCGTGTTGTAGACACCAATCTAATCTCTAATCTCCACCCGACGACCGGCCACCATGTCATCCTCATCCCACAGGCGTCACTGGATGCGGATGTGGAGGGGCATGTGTCAGCACACCACTGACCCGGCCGTATGTCAGTTTACGAGACCGGAGCCGCTACTTCTCAATCGAGTACCTCCGCAGTTTCCCTCACAACGGCTGAGCTCACACCACTTGCCTACAGCGCTCGGCAGACCAGATGCTCACCCATTGAAGTGCTAACCCAGACCGACAGCGCTTAACTTAGGTGATCTGACGGGAACCGGCGTTACCACTGGTGGCAGATGTAGACATCTGTGATCCAAATACAGGGAACAACCCACCACGGCAACACGGGTACAAGCCACGAATCCAGGCACGGCTGTGTCCAACGGCTAACTCCTGCAGGTACACTATGTGATCAAAAGTATCCGGACACCTTGCTGAAAAAGCCGTACGAATTCCTGGCGCCCTCCATCGTGATGCTGAAATTCAGTGTGGTGTTGGCCCAAACTTAGCCTTGATGACAGCTTCCACTCTCGCAGGCATATGTTCAACCTGGTGCTGGAACCTTTCCTGCGGAATGGCAGGCCATTCTTCACGGAGTGCTGCAAAGAAGAGAGGTTTCTATGTCGTTCGGTGAGGCCTGACACGAAGTAGGCGTTCCGAAACATCGCAAAGATGTTCTATACCATTCAGGTCAGGACTCCAGTCCATTACAGGGATTTTACCGTCGTGTAACCAGTCCGCCACAGACCGTGAATTATGAACAGGTGCTCGATCGTGATGAAAAATGCAGTCACCATCCCCGAATTGCTCTTCAACAGTGGGAAGCAAGAAGGTGCTTTAAAACATCGATGTCGGCTTGTGCTGTGATAGTGCCACGCAAAACAACAAGGGGTGCAAGCCCCCTCCATGAAAAACCCGACCCTACCATAACACAACCGCCTCCGAATTTTACTGTTGGCACTACACACGCTGGCAGATGACGGTCACCGGGCACTTGCCATATCTACACCCTGCCATCGGATCGCGACATTGTGTACCGTGATACGTCACCTCTTACAACGTTTCTCCACTGTTAAATCGTCAAATGTTTACGCTTTTTACACCAAGCGAGGCGTCGTTCGCCATTTACCGGCGTGATGTGTGGCTTATGAGCAGCCGCTCGACCATGAAATCCAAGTTTTCTCTCCCGCCGCCTCACTGTCGCTGTACTTGTAGTGGATCCTGACGCTGTTTTGAATTCCTGTGTGATGGTCTGGATAGATGTCTGGTTAGTATACATTACTACCCTCTTTAACTTGTAATTTTTTTCCCTCCCAAATCGGTTCCGCAGTTTGACAGCCCACATGGGACCTCTGAGAGTAGGTGCACTTTAACGGAAAACAGCCGGTGTTGTAACGCATTTTTCCTGCAATACTGTATGTGCTTAATTGGCAAAAAAGTAATCGTTGTTTGCCATAGTTCTTAGCAATGAAATCTTACTGACCAACAGTGTACCTGCACTCACTATCGGATTACAGTAAATTTTCCAAATCTAAGGATAACAACGGGTTCTCTTAAGAGAAGCAGACCTTCCACCAGAGCCACACACGCTGGTCTCTGTGAAGAATGAGCGGTGGGCGGGCGCCACAGCCGGACACAGGACGGCGGGAGGAGTGTTGTCGCGTCATTAGCCGCCGCGAGCGGCGCGTCTCCCTGGACACAATGCGTCGTGCTCGTCAGCCGCACACTGTGTTAATGTGTGTGTCTGTGTGTCGCCCTCTGGAGGCCGGGGTGGGCAGCCGCTATTGTCCCTTGGCGACCAAAGCACCGCCCACGTCGTCGCAGGCTCTGGCACTGCGGAAGAGGCCATTAACGTGGGCTCACAGAGTCCGTCCGGAATCGTGGTTTCTCTGGCACGTGCAGCACACGCTACCGATACTGTGGCCTAAGGAAATGTTACACCCTTAAACAGACACAGACTTCCGTTGCGAACTGCCATGTTGGATGGAACTTCCTTCACCACTGTGCAAAGACTGTGTTGATCCCATATGAGGAACGTCTTGTTTAATTAATTTAATGCCTCTGCAGAAAGAAAATTAAAGACGTAAATGCGATTAATGGCCTTCGGAGAATCCATCAAAATTAGTTTGACAAAATTTTGCAAAGAAATTCGTTTCAAATATCAACAGCAGAAGAATGAAATAAAACAAAGAGAAAATGATACAAGAAAGAGGGTCTCTAACGAGAAATGTTGTGTTGTAGTATTCAGTCCTGAGATGGTTTGATGCAGCTCTCGATGCTACTCTATCCTGTGCAAGCTTCTTCATCTCCGAGTACCTACTGCAACCTACATCCTTCTGAATCTGTTTAGTGTATTCATCTCTTGGTCTCGGTCTACGATTTTTATCCTCCACGCTGCCCTACAATACTAAATTGGTGATCTCTTGATGCCTCAGAACATGTCCTGCCAACCAATCCCTTCTTCTAGTCAAGTTGTGCCACAAACTCCTCTTCTCCCCAATCCTATTCAATACCTCCTCATTAGTTACGTGATCTATCTTCAGCATTCTTCTGTAGCACCCCACATTTCGAAAGCTTCTACTCTCTTCTTGTCCAAACTATTTATCGTCCATGTTTCACTTCCATACATGGCTGCACTCCAACCAAACACTTTCAGAAACAACTTCCTGACAAATCTATACTCGATGTTAACAAATTTCTCTTCTTCAGAAACGCTTTCCTTGCCATTGCCGGTCTACATTTTATATCCTTGCTACTTCGACATTCATCAGTTATTTTGCTCCCCAAATAGCAAAACTCCTGCCCTACTTTAAGTGTCTCATTTCCTAATCTAATTCCCGCAGCATCACCCGGCTTAATTCGACTACATTCCATTATCGTCGTTTTGCTTTTGTTAATGTTCATCTTATCTCCTCCTTTCAAGACACTGTCCATCCCGTTCAACTGCCCTTCCAAGTCCTTTGCTGTCTCTGACAGAATTACAATGTCATCGGTGAACCTCAATGTTTCTATTTCTTCTCCATGGATTTTAATACCTTCTCCGAATTTTTCTTTTGTTTCCTTTACTGCTTGCTCAGTATACAGATTGAATAACGTCGGGTAGAGGCTACAACCCTGTCTCACTTCCTTCCCAACCACTGCTTCCCTTTCATGTCCCTCGACTCTTATAACTGACATCTGGTTTCTGTACAAATTGTATCAGATAGTTTATACAATGCTAAGACAGAGATTTAGGAACAAGATTTTAAATTGTAGGACATTTCTAGGGGCAGATGTGGGCTCTGACGACAATACATTGGTTATGGACGAGAAATGTATTAAAAACTAATTTATATCACTCTCTACCAATAAACTGGCGTCACAACGTAATAAATTTTCGTAAGTCAGGCAGTTCAATTTGCCTTGAAAATGACAGTGTGTGCACCTGTCGAAATATCGACGGTTGTTGAAGAAGTCACTCGGCTGTTTTCCTGTAAGTTGTTTGAACATTTTACACGCCAGAAAGATCCAAGTTTCAATTTATTCCATTTATTTGTTACAAACAACGGTAGATATAGTGCGGTTGTAATTTAAGTTTCGCTACTTGAGTCAATTTAGACAGAAAACTATTTATCGTAAGGATACCCAACTTTATAGGAATTATGCACCGACAGTGCACTGCAAATTTGAATTGTTAGCCGTGTTAAAGAAATGGAGCACTACAGCTGTCCTTTCGAGTCATTTATTATATAGCTAAAAGTTTCGGCGATTCTGTACACCATCCTCAGGCTTTAACTGGCGCTGTGGGAGTTAACTCCAATGGTGTACACGATCCCATCAGTGACCAGTGTCTATGAACTGATTTCCGTAGCCTTTACGGAAACCAGCTCGCTGATGTTGGCCACTGTTGGGATCGAGTTTGCGATTGGAGTTAACCCCCTCAGCGTCAGTTGACCTGAAGATGGTGCATAGAATCGCCGAAACTGGTAGCTATCTAATAAATAACATGGAAAGGGCGGCTGCAGGTGTTCCATTTTATTGCATAAGTGAACGGCGGAAGTCAATCAAACCTTCAGTCAGAAGAATGAACACACACTAAAATTTCTGGCACTAGGCTTCAGCGACTTAAGAAAATCGCGGAGATCCAATATCAGCATGGCCAAATGAGAGTTTGAGCATCCGACCTTCCGAATGTGAATCCCGTGCCTTGGTACTATGCTACTTCGTTAAATAGCTAATTAGACTCACAGATATTCTCCCAAGAAAAGAAAACCAATCAAAAAGAAGTAGTTGCCAGTGTATCAACAGTATGCCCAAACGTTATTACAATTGGAAAATCAAGGCGTCGGGAGTCCAGACTGTGTTAGCACAAGTCTGTCATCGGCTGATTAGGTTTTACGTTTCTTCCGTGAGGGTGGGTTTTATCAGTCGATCTGAGTTTTAGGCCGGCCGGTGTGGCAGTGCGGTTCTAGGCGCTTTAGTTTGGAACCGCGTGACCGCTACGGTCGCAGGTTCGAATCCTGCCTCTGGCATGGACGTGTGTGATGTCCTTACGTTAGTTAGGTTTAAGTAGTTCTGAGTTCTAGGGGACTGTTGACCTCAGATGTTCAGTCTTATAGTGTTCAGTGCCATTTGAACCATTTTGAGTTTTAGCGCCTGTTCTCTTCCCTTCTGTGTCCTCCACCCTAGTCTTTTAGGGTGGCAGTTTTAATGTGTTACAGGGTGGCTGGCTTTTCCTTTTTATCTTCGTGGTCGGCCAGCCACTGTAATCTGCTTCCTTGTTTTACTCTCTTCTGTATCTCGCATATCTCTCTTGTTATCTTGTCCTCTTTTGTTCCTTTTAGTGATCGTTGCCTTTCCTTCGTTCTTGTGGTCTTCCCTTTCTTTCCGTTTTATGTTATATGTCTCGTATATTTTATTCTCGCACTTGTGGCATTGTTTTATTAGCAACAAGAGACCGATGACCTCGTAGTTTGGTCGCGTTCCGCCTCTTTTAAACCAGTCAACCTGTAATTTCTCCCAACTCGCTGCTTCAGTGTCGGGGTTCTGCACGCAGATGCTTGGACGGAAATATATTATTGCTTTGTTAGGCATCCTTGTTATAACTGTACCAAAACCAAAAAAAAATCACATAGGTGTTCTTAGAACCTGGTGCATGTCTTTCGATAATACTCGTTAGTAAAGATGCTCTGCCAAAGGCACATTACTCGAGTACGGATATAACCTGGTAGATTAATTTAGGCGAGACGCCCCTGTGTGCGTCTGTTACACACTGTAGTTATTTTTGTAATTACGTCCATAGAGGCGAAGCTGTGAGTAGTGTGCATCAATTTATTTCCGTCACTAGTATTTACTACGTCAGACTGTGAGGAGCAGGGTACCACCTGTAGCGGAGTAATCACCGGTTTGCGCCGCCGAACTTGGCCCAGGCTGTCAGCGACAAGTAACACGGCAGACGGGTCGTCTGCTGGCGGCGCAGGTGTTCCAGGGGCTGCGGGCGCCGCAGCAAGGGTCGGTGAGTGGTGAGGGGGGTGGGAGGAGGGGGTTGCAGGAGTGGGAGAGGGCGCCCTCTGCCTGTGTCTCCTCTCCTATATTAAAACGTGTCTACGCAGCTGTCACCGCCCGCACCGCCGAGCGCGCGCGCATCGCGACGAGACAGTCTCCTAATCCCCGGCGGATAATGTCCTACACGCTGCGCCGACAGCCTGCGATGGCTTGCTGCTTATCTCTGCCCCACCCTTTGCTGTGACTTGGGGCTGTGGGCGGAGGTGCGCAGACCTTTGGCCTCGCTGTGCGTCGGCCTGTACGCAGACTCAGTTACCTGTGCGCTTCGTGCAAAAGCGGTTGAGAGGACGAGAGAACTACGAAGGACAATACAGGCGCGTGGTTTATATCTCTTTTACTATAAATTGGATACACTAACAGAAAGTTATAAACGTGTACCTTCAAGTTGTCGCACAGCAATAAATGATCCATTAGATATCATGCGTTGCGTTGAGGTTAAGCAAAAATTACTTTACTGCAGTAGTCGATCCAGATCTTGGTTCAAAAATAGAAAATAAACTGCTCTGAGCACTATTGGACTTAACTGCTGAGGTCATCAGTCCCCTGGAACTTAGAACTAATTAAACCTAACTAACCTAAGGACATCACACACATCCATTCCCGAGGCAGGATTCGAACCTGCGACCGTAGCGGTCTCGCGGCTCCAGACTGTAACGCCTAGAACCGCTCCGCCACTCCGGGCGGCCCAGATCTTGGTGTATATCACCAGACGAACTTATAAAATGGTCAGAAACAGTCTCAAAAGCTTGTGTTGCTGGAAGGGTTATGCTGAGAAATACTTGTTAAGGAAAAAATTCGATATGCTGCTATTTCCGAGTTAATTATCAGTGAAGTGATCCACTCAGGCCATTGCGGTGACAAGTTCAACTTAACCGCCAGAGACGGTGTCACGAAACGTGTTCTTGGTTTGGTTTTCTATAAAGTGATATAAAAATTGGACGTGCGGCGGTAGTAACGATCGAACCAAGGATGAGCAGTCTCGTGCACTATCGACTACACTATCAACTGACACTAACTGTACCCTGCGGGCCGATTGTATCTGCCCGTTCATCACCCAGATTGATTAACTTCAATGCTAATCAACCCGCAAATCGTGCAACATGTCGAATCTTTTTCTTAACAGTTTTCTCTCAGCACAGCCTACCATGCAACAACCTTGCAAGCTTCTCAGATTGTTTCTAACTACCCCGTGTATGTGTGACGTAATCCAAATGAGCACATAAGGATTTTTGTTTCATCCATTATGTGTTGTAAGTAGTAGAACATGTATGTCTACATAATGCAGTACTAAAGGTTCCTCGTATGGTTTATTTTGAAACAAATGAGATACACTCTCCGAAGACCAGTTTGGATTCCGGAAAGATAGAGGAACCAGAGAAGCAATATTTGCTCTAAAACTAATAATAGAGAAACGACTAGATAAGAACCTGGCAACATACATAGCTTTCATAGATGTAGAGTAAGCCTTTGATAATGTTAAATGGGATAAGATGTTTGAGGTACTCAAAAATGTAGGAATAGACTATAAAGATAGAAAAATGATATGGAACCTATACAAAAACGAGACAGCAGTTATCCGTGGACGGGCAAAACAACAAGAGGTGCAGATACGGAAAGGTGTCCAACAAGGTTGCGCACTATCCCCTGTTATTTTTAACCTATACATTGAAGAGGCGCTGAAGAAAGTAATGGAAAATTCACAGAAAGGTGTAGTAATTCATGGCCAACGAATAGATATGATAAGATACGCTGATGATATAGCTGTCCGGGCTGAAAGTGAAGAAGATCTTGTAGTCCTACTGAATAGAACGCATAAAGTTATGGGGGAAGAATATAATATGAGAATTAATAAAGCAAAAGCAGAAGTAATGGCATGCGACAAAAATGATCAAGTGAAAGTCCAAGTTCATATAGGCAATGAACTGCTTTCACAAGTTTATGAATTTACTTATCTGGGCAGTAATATTACCAGGGATGGAAGGAGCAAGGCAGAAGTTAGTAGTAGAATTGCTCAAGCAAAGGCTGCTTTTAACAAGAAGAAAAACATCTTAACATCTAAGAGCATCAGCCTTGAAATCAGGAAAAGATTTTTGAAATCATATGTGTGGTGTGTGGAATGCTATGAGTGTGAAACATGGACTCTCGGGACAGAGGAAGACCAGAAGCTAAATTCTTTTGAAATGTGGTGCTATAGACGCATGCTCAAAATAAAATGTATCGACAAGGTCACAAACGAAGTGGTTCTGGAAAGAGCAGGTGAGAAGAGAAGCTTCTGGAGTTTCATTGTTAAAAGAAGAGTGCAATTTACAGGCCATCTATTAAGACATAAAGGACTCCTTAACACAATCATAGAAGGATATGTCGAAGGAAAAAGACCAAGAGGAAGACCACGACTGAGGTACATGGATCAAATCGTGAAAGATGTGGGATGTAACACCTATAAAGAAATGAAGAGAAAAGCTGAAATACGCACAGAATGGAGACAAGCTGCCATTGTAGCTGTTGCAAACCAATCCTTGGATTGACCACTACAGAAGAAGAAGAGATACTTAAAAAGAAAAATAACGCTTTTTCCTATTTGGTTAACACTGTACATTGCTATTATACAATCTATTAAATACGTAATGAGTGATACACAAAACTCCTAAATTATCAAGATTTTGCTTAATATGCTGTATTGACATTTACTATACAGTTTTTGTGTCATACTTGAGTAAAGGATAAAAATTAGTTTGACTGAAAACAATTTAAAAAGAAATCTTAAAATTACTATCGAAGCAAAGCAGTAATTACATAAAACTTGTATTACTTAAAAATTTCTGAAGAAACAGACTTTGGTGCCGGTTATGTAGCTCTACTAAATTTACGAAATTTATTTCCCATTGCGGAATCCTTCTGGTATTGGCTGCTTTAGGCATAAAGATGTTACCTATTGGTGACAAAAAAAAAACTGTCGAACCGTGACTTTAACCGAGATTTTCCGTTTATCGGTTTGAATAACTTTGTCTCCTGAAACACTGTGGCAGAAATCCAAATTAAGTTGCTAGTGATGGGGTCGCAGGCAGTATGATGTTTGAAAGTGAGGTCGGGTAACCCAAGTGGTGGAAGTCTGCCTTCTTTGTGCAGAGCTAATCGGACGGGGCTTATTTACGTCGTCGGCGCGGCGCGCATTGTCGAGGTGTTCACATGCTACAGCGGCCTTAGCGTGTGTGAGTGCCTTTCGAAGCAAATGGCCAATTAATACAGGAAATCGATGCTGAAATTCGGTTTCTCGAATTAATATACACATCCTAAAGCGCTCGAAATAGAACGATTTCTTCGAGACGACGTGAAAATCTCTTTTACCGATCTTGCTGGAATCCACCTCTCATCTATGATCAGTGTGATTTACGTAAAATTAGTGACTGATGCTTCAAGCGGAGCGACTTTAGAGAAGACGAGAGAAGGGCTCAAGTTTAGACATTTGAACCGAAATATTGGTCCAGTGGCTGTGGATCATGTGGTTGTCGGACTTAGGACGTTCTGCCTATTCGAACTCCCTTTCAAAGTGACGGCGGACTATTTGTCTATGGTCGAAGGGATACGGTCAGGAGCCCAGTAGAAGCACTGCAGGAGATGACGTGCTGCTATCAAAGGCACTCTTGTCGGTCATTTGGTGCCGTAACCCATTAACATCAAACTTAGCTGTAGTGACCTAACGGATAGGATCGTCGTACGTCCCACATTGATTTCTGCCGTTATTTCAAGTAGTTTTGCTTGTCTGTTACCACTGGCAACGCGACTCAAATGCTGCCACTCACGGTCGTTAAGTGAAGGCTGTAGGCCAATGCCTTGTTCGTGGCGAGAGGTAATGCCTGAATTTGGTATTCTCAGCACTCTCTTGACATTATGGATCTTGAAATATTAAACTCCCTACGGATATCCAAAATAGAATGTCCCACACGTCTAGCTCCAACTATTATTCCGCGTTGAAAGTCCTTTAATTCCCGTCGTGCGGCCGTAATCACGTTGGAAACATCTGCACATGAATTACCTGAGTACAAATGACAGGTCCACCACTTCACTACCTTGTGTACGCAGTACTACCACCACGTGTATCACGGGCCCACAGCGCCGGCCGAAGTGGCCGTGCGGTTAAAGGCGTTGCAGTCTGGAGCCGCAAGACCGCTACGGTCGCAGGTTCGAATCCTGCCTCGGGCATGGATGTTTGTGATGTCCTTAGGTTAGTTAGGTTTAACTAGTTCTAAGTTCTAGGGGACTAATGACCTCAGCAGTTGAGTCCCATAGTGCTCAGAGCCATTAGGACGGGCCCACAGCTTCTGTCACCTCAGTGTGATGGTAAGGTTTCATCATTTGGAACATTTTGGTACCGAAGAAAATAAATATATTCCTATTTATTTAGCACTCTCCTTTCCTATTACACAATCAAATACACTACCGGCCATTAAAATTGCTACACCAAGAAGAAATGCAGATGATAAACGGGTATTCATTGGACAAATATGTTATACTAGAACTGACATGTGATTACATTTGCACGCAATTTGGGTGCATAGATCCTGAGAAATCAGTACCCAGAACAATCACCTCTGGCCGTAATAAAGGCCTTGATACGCCTAAGCATTGAGTCAAACAGAGCTTGGATGGCGTGTACAGGTACAGCTGCCCTTGTTGCTTCAACACGATACCACAGTTCATCAAGAGCAGTGACTGGCGTATTGTGCCGAGACAGTTGCTCGGCCACCATTGACCAGACGTTTTCAGTTGGTGAGAGATGTGGAGAATGTGCTGGCCAGGTCAGCAGCCGAACATTTTCTGTATCCAGAAAGGCCCGTACAGGACCTGCAACATGCGGTCGTGCATTATCCTGCTGAAATATAGGGTTTCGCAGGGATCGAATGAAGGGTAGAAATGGCTCTGAGCACTATGAGACTCAACTGCTGAGGTCATTAGTCCCCTAGAACTTAGAACTAGTTAAACCTACCTATCCTAAGGACATCACAAACATCCATGCCCGAGGCAGTATTCGAACCTGCGACCGTAGCGGTCTTGCGGTTCCAGACTGCAGCGCCTTTAACCGCACGTCCACTTCGGCCGGCGAATGAATGGTAGAGCCACGAGTCGTAACACATCTGAAATTTAACGTCCACTGTTCAAAGTGCCGTCAATGCGAACAAGAGGTGACCGAGACGTGTAATCAATGGCACCCCATGCCATCACGCCGGGTCATACGCCAGTATGGCGTTGACGAATACATGCTTCCAATGCGCGTTCACCGCGATGTCGCCAAACACGGATGCGAGCATCATGATGCTGTAAACAGAACCTGGATTCATCCGAAAAAATGACGTCTTGCCATTAGTGCACCCAGGTTCGTCGTTCAGTACAACATCACAGGCGCTCCTGTCTGTGATGCAGCGTCGAGGGTAACCGCAGCTATTGTCTCCGAGCTGATAGTCCATGCAGCTGCAAACGTTGTCGAGCTGTTCGTGCAGATGGTTGGAGTCTTGCAAACGTCCCCATCTGTTGACTCAGGGATCGAGACGTGCCTGCACGATCGGTTACAGCCACGCGGATAAGATGCCTGTCATCTCGACTGCTAGTGATACGAGGCCGTTGGGACACAGTACGGCGTTCCGTATTACCCTCCTGAACTCACCGATTCCATATTCTGTTAACAGTCATAGGATCTCGACCAACGCGAGCAGCAATGTCGCGATACAATAAACAGCAATCGCGTTAGGCTGCAATCCGACCTTTATCAAAGTCGGAAACGTGATGGTACGCATTGCTCCTCCTTACACGAGGCATCACAACAACGTTTCACCAGGCAACGCCGGTCTACTGCTGTTTGTGTATGAGAAATCGGTTGGGAAGTTTCCTCATGTCAGCACGTTGTAGGTGTCGCCATCGGCGTCAACCTTGTGTGAATGCTCTGAAAAGCTAATCATTTGCATATCACAGCATCTTCTTCCTGTCGGTTAAATTTCGCGTCGGTAGCACGTCATCTTCGTGGTGTAGCAATTTTAATGGCCAGTAGTGTATATAACGGCCGAAACTGTCAACGTCTTCTTTAATGTATTTTGTATTAAAGCTTATTATTCAATGTTCAGATTTAGAAGGTTCGCGTGCCAAGTAAAAGGTCGTAAACTGGAGATAAGCGCGCCAACTGTTCTGACGAATTCTTTTGTTCAACTCTTATATTATATTCAACTATGTAGTTACTGCGTTTCAGGGAAAGCAAATTACAGTATGGAATCGCAGTAAGCCTTAGTCTTCACTTGAGTTCTCGGCCGCATGTATTTCGATCAAATTCCAAATGAATCGACGGGCTGAATCTACAGCAGTCGCTCCGTTCTTTTAAACCCACAGACCGCGCCACTGAGCGTGAAGCCACAGATGTACAAGACTAAAGATGCCGTGCGGCAACGAAGGACTATCAGAAACTGAATCTGTGGCAGCTGTTCACTACATTCTGGAAAATCTATGCATCGTTAGCAGCTGCACTGCAGCGATGTTTCTGCAAGTTTATAGAAGAAGTCTCCGGTTTCTAGACTGTGTTAGACTGAAACCGTTATTTCCGTTAATTAAACATTTCGCCAACGGGTTTCTAGTGCTTCCCTATACATCTACTCCCAAAAAGACGAATGGAATTACAATTTCGGCATTTAGAAACCGCACAGTGTTACGGTTGTCGATGCAGTGCTTCGCAACAGCTGACATATTGAGCCTTGAGAGCGGTGTTTACCTTCGGCGCTTCGTGCATGTTTCATAGACTGTAACCATAGTCCACCCAGAGATCTTGCAAACTCCAGCCTTTCAGAGCACCAAGTCATCTCTGACAGAACCTAAAATGGCGAAAACTCAATTTGTTCTTGGTCCTATTTCTGATGACAAGAGTCCCACATGGATTTGAATCTAAGTCAACTTCAGCATTCTTTACGTCCATCTTCCGTTTTACCTGCAGTGCCTTGTGTATATTTTACGAAGAACACCCAATTGGTTTAAAAACTGTTAAGTGCAAAAGCTCATCCCGTAGATGGCTCTCGTCGATGACGCTAAGTCCTCTGCCAACCAAAGTTGTGACAATATCCATCTTCTGGGAAGAGTGTTGGCGGCAATTTGCATGTAAGTACAAGCACATATGATTCAGCTTCCGATAAACTGCTTACTCCAAGGAATCATCGTTTGTGCGACGAACACGGGCATTCAAGAATGGAAAGCGTCCCTGTTTTTTCGTTTCCATTTCAGATTGAATATATGCATGGACGGACTGAAATTTATTGAAAAATCCCTGTAAGTTATCCTCACTATGGGGCCACATTGTAAATGCGTTGTCAACATATGTCCTAAATACTACGGATTGAAAACCAGTAGATTGTGGCAGCCGATTCAGAAGATGGTCTATATATATATGACCGAAATGTCAGGCGAAGAAAGAGGGTTTCTGTTGTTGCATGCCCTAAGTCTAATGGGCTACCTTCAAAAACACTGGAACATTATATTTATTAGAGACGAAAATCTTTGTCTCACTACATTCAGTTGTCTCTCGTATGCCTTTAGTATTCAATAGGTTTCTGCTGAGTTATAATTTGGAAGTTTTAAGAGGTTTTTCAAACAGATGTTCTCATCTGTCTGAATTTCAATCGTAATTGCTATGAGCCAGTGAATTTTTCAAGATATTAAATTATATCCAAATTAAAATTAAAATTAATCATAACATAGGCTTTTGTAGGATATGATTGAGTAGTTTCTCTAAAATACACAAGTTTTCTTAGGATAAGAAGAGCACATACCTAGTGAGCTACG
This sequence comes from Schistocerca serialis cubense, assembly GCF_023864345.2. Lineage (NCBI taxonomy): Eukaryota > Metazoa > Arthropoda > Insecta > Orthoptera > Acrididae > Schistocerca > Schistocerca serialis. The sequence continues at coordinate 153,390,713 of NC_064639.1, forward strand.
GGACCGTATTGAGATTAAATTTTCAGGCATTAAAAACCGAAACAAAAACATTACAATATATAAGGCGCACTCTCATCTTACAGTGTGGTGATTTAAAACGCAAAACGGATCCTAGCAACTTTTCAGTGATGAGCAACTTTTTGACTGTCAGATATCTCAAATCGCATTCGCACGAGGATCCTTAATTAGTTTTTCAACCTCTTTTGTTATTGTATGTTGGACCTACTTGCTACCAAAATGCAAACTATGTATTAGAGCTACATTTAATCACAGACACCTACCTTTGAACTGTACAGTGAAGTCTATTAGATGACGCCTTTATGTCGAAACTTGTCACATCACAATGGTGTAAAAATTGTTGTTCATTACAATATATCGAAGCTGTGGATCACAAATTAAGGATCGTAAATTTATCTACAAATTCTCTTATAAACTTAAAACCTTATTTGTGAAGGACAGCGCAATTTACGACCGTGACGTACCAGATGCTCTTCGTCTTCTAATTTTTTCCCTACAGCAAAAATAAAATCAGTGTATTAGTCACGACCGAAATTAACTTGCGTGAGCAAATACAAATAGCAAGCGACGGTATCATTTTTCAGTTTGCGAGTAGAAATAGTCTCCACTCTATTACGTATTATGATCATATCAAAAACTTGGGTATACAAGGACGCTGGTTATACACTGAAGTTGACGATTACGTACAACAGTATTTGTTCCTGAATTATCATGCATGGTGCCTCCGACATAGCAAGATCAATCCATAATGATTACCGATATTTGTGGGAATACGGAAATCTCTCACATAACTCAACTTGCGCAGGTCATCAAAATTTGATTCTTATTTATCTTTGTCTAATCTTCACTTTAATTGTCAATGAAAGTGTGAGCATATCACATAGGATTTTCACTACGTAAGAGTATAATCACAGGGTCGTACAAAGGAGAGACATGTGGTCGTGGACAACTTCAGTATCGTCTACAGACTCGTATCATTCCAATTCATTAATCGGCTGTCATCTTGAGGGATAATGTATAATGTTATCTCGATATGAGTTCCCATTGGCATAGGAAAATAGTTGGTTAATACATGAAGAAACAGAAGCCGTCTCGATACGATATTAGGTGGGAGACTGGTCTGATGACCATACTGTTCAGATAGTAGAGGAAGTAACATTTGTGGCCAAGAAAAAGTGGAATGCATAACGGCTATACAACATGATAATGAGAGAAACTGCAGAGAGAGAAAAGGGCCCTGAATTATCCACTGAAGTCATTTGTAATCTGCTAATAATTTGTTCACAAATTTGAGAACCACACATAAGAAAAATAAATCTATTGAAGAATGGAAAGAACGAAGATTAAGTTCTACCATAAGACCGATGACAGTTATTCGAGACAGAATATAAGTTCATATTATGGAATGGTGGGAAGGAAATACGTGGCACCATCCCGGTATGAGCCTTAAGTGATTTAAGGAAATAATAGAACAAAAATCTGGAAGGCCGTACGGGGATTTGAAGTGCTGCCTTCCCAAATGCGTGTCCAGCTTCCTACCACCGGATTCCCTCACTCGGGTAAAATCGAACATAGTTTACTGGTATAAATAACGTTTGACGATCACCTTGTCTGCTATAGACAACAGGTAGCTGTCTATGAATATCTTCGTGTGGAAATAGCAGCTTGAACCAAAAGCAGACCTCTGAAACATTCACGCTTTAGTTATTTACGTAGACTGCAATCAGACGGTCGACCGAGTAATGTAGTATTTTTTGTGTGTGTGTGAAGTTGGCGGTTAATTTCATGTAGATCAGAACAAATGAGCTGCGTTTATTGTTACCTTCATTGAACGAACGTTATTCCCAGAAACGTAAGAATACAGTATTATACTATTATTAAGTTGGTGGAAAGAACCACAAAACCAGTTATTTCCTCATTGTCTGTGCTATATAAGCAGCACACTGCGGGACGGAAGGGTGCACGACGGTAAACGAGTTTCACTTAGCATTGTCAGACATTATCACAGATGCCCGCTACTGGTAACCAGCTATTGAAGTAACCGTAAATACCCACTGACCAGTTATTTATTTCTCTGAAGTTATTTATTTACCGCCTCTGTTTCACAGTGCAGGAAGTCTCGTGCGGCAGTCAATCGTGTAGAATGTACTACGTACGTACAGGAGGATACACAGGAAGCGTGCGAATGTAGCACTGTGACTGCTGGCGCCTCTTAAGAGCACAAGCGGAGAACAGTATGAATGAGAGACCTAGTACTCCAGTATATGTCCCGGATATGTACTACAAGCCTAATTTATGTTAGCTCCCAGAACGTAAAACAGGACTCGTCGTGTTTCAGGTTTTCCACTACAAAGACAGGCGTCGATCTTCAAAACAGCAACCATGTTTTTGAAGCTAAGGAAATGTTTAAGACCAACTAATATTAGTAGTAGTGTTCAAGACGCGGTGTGCTACTAACGCACACGTGCTCGGTGTCACAGCACCGAGTTACGACACCTTAAGATGGGCGTATAAGAGCCCGAAACCGGTCGTGTGTTAAATAAAAGAACCTTACAACTGTAGCGGTACTCTCAGCTTCTGGTATTGCTTATTTGGCGTACTACGCACGATCATTAAACATCCGAACTGATAAGCTTAGCAGACCGTTTAAGATAATTTGCGATATCTTTTTTTCCGTTTTCCAGTTCTGATGAAATAAAACTTGTATGTTGCTCCAAGCTACGCTCACATTACCTGTGGACTACCGATGAAAATTCATATAGTAGTTTTAGCGTGTTAAAACAGACAAACATGACGATTTTACAGTTTTATTGTTAGTATATAGATATATTTATGTTTTATATATGCATACATTAAAATATGTATAGCCTACGACCGTCAAAACATTCATTACAATATCGTGGAAAAACCTAAAGTAAATCGGTGAAGGACATTTCCAGATTTTTGGTAACAACGTTGTCTTTATACAGCAGTATAAGTATAAGTTTTTTTTATCCGTAGATCTCTTCTGTAAGGATATAGCACGTGTCTTGGTATTACAACTTAACAACAACAACAATAAAAGTAATTCACATATATATAGACATTTACAGACTTATAGCATAACAAGAATGGAACAGATAGTCGACCGTGTCCTTGTAGTAGCAACTATGCTGGCATTTGCCTGAATTAATTTGGGGAAACCACGGAAAACCTATATCAGGATGGCTCGATGGAGAGATGGAGCCACCACCCTACCGGATACAATGTCAATCTATTTAAATCAGTGCTATCTCATTCTGATTACCCATAGTGAACAATACTGTTTTACAAATAAGTTGCTTAGTAAAGGAGTAACGCCACATCATTCATCCATTTCTTACTCTCAGTCACTGCACACACTACACACACATTGTTTCGTAACATTATACACACTATCAGATGATGTCTGAACCAATTTGTGCACCGCAGCTTCCCATTAGCTTAAAAAATTCAGTCAGCATCCCTCTATAATTAGTGAGATGCTGAGCTCAGAAAGAGGATAACAGGTTAATATTGCACATTGCATAATTTTCCAAGAAAAGGAAAGGATAAGCATAATGTGAAAGTGTTATGTGAAATGATAGACGTTTTACTATCGTTGTTACTATTTGTGTTACATGTTTTACCAATCCCTTAATCTGTGTTATATCAGTAATCCTTCAGTAACTAGAACTTTTGGGTTAACAGGTACTTTTTAAAAGCCTTGTTTTAACGGTTTCTTTAATGTACTTTGGTAATTTGTCGTACAGTTTTATTCCTTGGTAGAAAATGCTGTTTTTAGTTTTAAGTTTATTCTTTTTTCGTAAATGTGAGTTCATTCTAGCCCTTACTACATGCCCATAGACACAGCTGTTATTTCAGTAATTACCAATGTTGTTTTTAATGTGTACAACTGTTTGGTAAATATATTCACACAATATTAAGATCCCCAGTGTTTTGAACAAATCTTATGAGCTCGATTACTTTTCTGGTGGTTTGTTTACGCCCTTTTTGGCACTTCAAAAATTGTGTTTATATCTTGTGCATTTTATTCCCAGAAAAGAATGCCGTAGCTTAGAACTGAATGTACATACGTATAGTATGTAACTAAGCGACACTGCTGTTACACACTGATGACAGATCTCTAAGAGCGTAATATGCTGAAGATGTTCTGTGTGTAAGTATCTTTGTGTGCTCACAACAATTTAGCTGAAAATCAACATTGATTCCCAGAAATTTTGCATTTGGTTTATGGTCTCCAGAGATGCCATCCACATTTAATTCAATAGTGTCGTTTTCCCTCTTTAAACTGAAATTCGTGGTATTTGTTTTCTTTGTGCTCGATGACCAATCGCAAACTTCTTTGAGGTTTCATTTGCTTTGTCTGCAGGCAGCTCTCAGTGTTTTGTCAATGGCTATATTATTGCTGTGATCAGCAAAAGGAACTTTTTGCTCATGCCTAACACCAGTGGCAACGTCATTGATGTATACCAGGAACAGAATTGGTCCTAAACTTCTGCCCTGAAGAACTCATTTTTAATGTAGTTTGGCTCTGTTAATTGCTTTAGTACCACTTTACACTTACTTGAGGTGTATGTTATCTTCGCTCATTGTACCCATCTGCTACGTATGATCGCAGTAGTCGTTAGCGATCCCTTTTATTCCTAGAATCAAAAGGTTTAGAAAAATATAGCAATAAGCACTAAGTACCACTTTCGTGAATCTACTGTGGCTGCTTCCGTACTTCTACCACATCGGAAACCAAACTGTGATTCTCTTGGAGAACTGTATTTGGAAAAGTAATTTATTAATCTATCTTTCAGCAACCTCATACCTTTAAAGTCGAAGTACGCTAGGTAAATATGTCAGAACAAAACTCCGACCCAAGAGGCCATGATGACACAACTGTACCGACTGGCTGCCATGTCGTCCTCGGCCCACAGGCGTCACTGGATGCGGATATGGAGGGGCATGTGGTTAGCACACCGCACTCCCGGCCATATGTCAGTTTATGAGACCGGAGCAGCTACTTCTCAGTCAAGTATCTTCTCAGTCTGATTCACAAGGGCTGAGTGCACCCCGCTTGCCAAGAGCGCTCGCACACCGAATGGTCACCCGTCCTAGTTCTAGACCAGCCCAATAGCGCTTAACTTAGGTGATAAGAGAAACCTGCGTTACCACTGCTTCAAGGCCGTTGGCTACGTAAATATGTACAGAAAGGGGGTTCGAGTCCCGGCTGGGTCGGAGATTTTCTCCGCTCAGGGACGGGTGTTGTGTTGTCCTAATCATCATCATTTCACCCCCATCGACGCGCAAGTCGCCGAGTGGCGTCAAATCGAAAGACTTGCACCCGGCAACCGGTCTACCTGACGGGAGGCCCTAGTCACACGACATTCATTCAACAGTATAAAGAATTGGTGGCTTATGCAAAATTTTACCAGTGTGGTACAATATTACAAAAATAAATAGAAAGCAAAGTCACAAGAAGTGTATTGAAATGAAAAGTAATATTAAATTAGCGACGAAAAATGAAGGCCATCATCGCTGTTTTCTATTGTACAATTTATTCATAACTTTGGATTTGGGAAGCTCTACGTTGGTTACCATATTCTTCTCACTTCTACAGCTTAACGACATAGTCGGAATTCACGATATATTCCTACAGAAGAGCCAAATATTTGTGACAAGGGAGACTAGGAATGCCATTGCTGATCAGAGAATCTGCTACAAACTCGATGAAGGAAAAAAATTGGTAGCATACAACGGGATGCCGGCCTACTAACTTCAGTCTTATAACTTGGCATTTCTAACCACACTGCCATGCTAAACACAAGCGACATGCAATAATATCATTGTTATTTATGTTAGGATCTCCATAAAGTCTTTACCGCCAATGCATAATTAAGTGAAATTTGTCAATAATTTTGAGAAATTGTACCAGTGGTTAAGCGTTTGTGATAAATGTTAAATGCACTAAAACAGTATTAGTAATATCAACCTGCATGTGGGTGAAACATACCGCATTTCCATAGCCTTCTAGTTCCGATTTTTCATTACAGCTAAGATGGCTCTGTGGGGATATTGCTACACCCCATGTTATTTCCGTGTTTGCCTCTACTGACGTAGTGCTGTCAGGATTGTAGCACAGTTAGTGCCAGCAGCTAGGAGGTCACATCAAAACATCCAGAATCGCACACAACTGCATCTCTTCTCTATGGTTTCTTGTTATCAGAGAGAGAGAGCGCTACAAAACATGTTTTCGTTTGCATGCCAACATACATTTGAAGAGGAATGGCGTAATTTTAGCGCGATTTTCGCTCACATTTGAGAAATAGCATAATTTTGTGCGACAGTGCGATGTGTACAGTGTGCTGTAGCACGTAAGCACAGTAGCACACTAGCGCATCATCGACGGCAGCCACTGGTGTGAGGCAGTGTTCTCAGACTCTGTAAACATAGTGCTGCAATGTGCAGCTTCATTAATAGTGGAGGAGATATATGTAAAACAACCATTCTGCAACAGCGGGAAAATCCACGTCATTTCCGTTGTAGCTTGTACTACAAAGGTGAAACAGTTGCAGAAATCTTTTATGGCAAAACCACACACATTCCCTTAATTTTGCAGCAACAGTTTATCAATCTCTTAATAAACGGGAAACATTTTAAAAGGTTAAACAAGCTGAGTGTGTCTATCCTCACACATTACGCAAGGAATGTGGAAGTGAAAGTAGAGTTATATCCGACTCAGCTGTGGAACAGCTTGGTAACAGAAACTGTTGAACAAGGTGACCGTGCTGCTGTTGGGAGTCAGTTTATTTATGCAATTTACAGATGCTATACGTTGAGCAATACATGTATTCTGAAGTGTTGATTGATACCATTAATTTTCATCAGTGTTTGTTTCGAAGGTGTGGCGAAATTTTACAGTGCCTGAATAAACCCAGCAAGATACATGATACTACATTTCAGACTAAGGAGCTGTCAGGGTGTTTAGCATCGTTTGAAGAGACAGAAATGCGCGTATCTGTCAGTCAACAGGCTCATCATCATCAATAGTATCACCACCAAAACCAACATTTCAAGCGTTTCTTTCTTTTTTTTCGGCTGTTGTTGTGCAAATCGCTTCCCCGTATTATTTTCGCAACTGGCTTAAATCTTGTTATCTGGGGAGGTAGTCTTTCTCCACTCATTCTTGCGAGATGTTCATTCCAGTTTCTCCTATTTTCTTGTATATTACTGAGGATGTTAAATATATTCAGTCCGTCACTAATTATCGTATTTCGAAATATTTCGCTTCTTGTGCAACCCTTTACTGCTCTTAGAGATCTCATCTCCGTTGCTTACATGCGACTTTCTTGACGTTTAGTAATATCTTCTCTATCTCTTCGTCACACTTATGTGACGCCACCAAATAAATACTTAAAATGTTTGACCTGTTCTATCATTGATCAAGAGTTTTGTCGGTACAGAGTATTTTTCTCTGAAGGCCATTGATTTTGTATTATTTTCTGAAGCTGTCAATTGGTACTCCTCACAAACCTTACCTAATAGACGTTATTCCCTTGATCTTCATTATTCATCAGCATTGTGGCGTTACCCGCATATAAAAGAAAATTCAAGTAGGAATTACTGTTACTCTTAATTTCCCCTTTAAAATGTCTTTAAATTTCCAAATTGTGTCACCTAAATAAATGTTAAAAAGTATGGGTGAAATGCTGCACACTGATCTTACTCCTTTATTTGAGACTATAGGCTTGATTGAGTGCCATTCACATCCAAAATTAAGTCGTGTGTTTGTACAGAGGTTTTAAAACGTACATCATACGTTGTGGATGTCCTCTTTTCGTCTTATTTTTCTACACTTTCTTTCTATCAGCATTGTCGAATGTCTTAATGAAATCAATGAACGCTAAATGGGTTTCCCACATATAGGCTACTCTATCCGTTTTTCGATTATTCGTTGTATTATAGATACTGGATCGATTGTCGATCTGCAACTCGGAAATCACATTTGTTCTTCGCCTAATAAACTCTCAGCTATAACTTTCAACATTTTGTTCACTATTCTTGCACGAACTTTGTAAGCGGTTTCAAATACGCTGATTGTTCGATAATTCTCGCAGCTGTTGATGTCTCCTTTTTTAAATAGTGACACCACCTTTGCTTGTATACATGCCTCTGGAATAGCCCCCTTTCTCCAGTGCACATCAAAGAAATGTTGTAGTCTCTTTTGTAGTAGGGTACCTCCACATTTTAGCAGTTTACCATTTGCAACCTCCATACCAGTAGCATTTCTGTTTTTGTGGAGTTGAAAGCTTAATTCTTCCACACATAAATCGTCTACACACCCTATTTTAATTTCATCCTGTATATTCAATGTGCAGCACGTTTCTTTCTACCACAAGTTCTTTTTGTCTTCTACCCATCTTGCCTGACAAGTCAACAGACTCATGAAATTAAAACACATAGAGATGCTGATTATGATTAGTTGGTATGGTCTTCCTCTAGAACAAACAGTTTACTTCTTTGAATAAAAAGTTCTCGGGTATTCGGCCGCATCAAGTAATTAAAATTACAAGAGGCGCTCCTTGACCCTTTCAGTGGTATGACTGACTGCCAGTAGCTACTGGTACGCCCATCATATACATCAGCCGCCGGCTGTGACGTCACAGCTGCCCGCGGCATCGCCATATGGGCATACGTTGACTCGGTGTTCGTTTCGCCCACTTTAACTGTGCGATCGCTGCATTCCGCGCCGTGCCGTGCTGCAGGCCACCGCCTGTATTTAGGATGTTGTTGTTGCAGCTTCCTTTTTGTAACAGCACTACGACGCATGCGACGTTTATCACATGTTTCTAGTAACGAGTAGGGACTGACTTTTTTCTTGTTTAAAAAAAATGGCTCTAAGCACTATGGAACTTGTCATCAGTACCCCCAGACTTAGAACTACTTAAACCTAACTAACTTAAGGACATCACACACATTCATGCCCGAGGCAGGATTCGAACCTGCGACCATAGCAGCAGCGCGGTTCGAGACTGAAACGTTTGGAACCACTCGGCCACAGCGGCCGGCTTTCTTATTTCACTAGTTATGCTGGTGTGATCTTCATGTTCAAAACGTTGTCATTAAGCTCTGGCTAATGGTTGTGGAATGTTTAATGCTATGGTTCTATGTAGGTGCAATAATCGTCGAAAATGTCTGGTGGATTGTGAATTATGATGCAGCCGTCCACCCAGTCATCCAATTGACTGCGTTAGTTTTGGATCGTAGATATCGCAAGAGTTGCTCTCTTATCATATGCAATATGTCGATGCAATGTGTGGAGTTGTGCGAACTGCGATCGCCGTCTTCTTCGAATGTGAGAATCTCAAGACTCCTTCGAAAGTAAGAGCAGACCTCAGATGCAGTTCTCTAAATGTAATTGTGAACGAACATGTCTATGACTTCGTTTCACATGTGAACGTTGTCGTGAAGTAGAGTTGTACAATATTCCATTACTTGCTATTTTCTCGTTGAGGATCATGTTCCACATACGTTTAATATTACATGAAAGGACTTTGGCGTGTACATTCCGCCAGATGACATTACACGTTATCTGAAGTTAGTGTATTATAACGACTATAAGACGCACTTCGTTTTTACCATCATATTGACCAACTAGGGTCACCTTTACTTTTAAGCAGTTTTTTTAAAAAAAATACCATTTTTATTATTAGACTGCAAGGTCGGACTAAGAAAGTTCTTAGTTTATAAAACCGAACTGACCTCTAAAGTCCCTCAAATCTTCGTCTGAACTTCCTTCTTCCTCTCCGTCGCCATCGTTGTCCTCTTCATATATAAAATGCTTTACACTGCTTTCGAAAGCGTTACTTGTGCCGCAGTTCTTGAAAGATTTCACAATATCTTCTTCCACTCTAGACCACTCTTGACACATTTGTTTGATTTTCGGTAGTTTTAAAGCTCCGTCAAAGGTGAATTCATGTTGGGTTTCATTCATTTGTTCCTTTCCTCTCTAATATACACTTTAAATGGATTATTTATCGAGACATGAAAAGGTTGTGATTGTGGAGTAAGTCTTGCCGGAATAACAGCAAGGCCTTTATTTCTCTGTCTCAATTTCTCTTTTACAGAATTTCTCAGATTACTTCTAAAGTAATCTAGCACAAGAATAGATCTCTTCTTCAATAAAGCACTTTTCTTTCTCTCCCAGCTTCTGTTAATCATGAATTTCATACCAACCTCGTCCATCCATCACGTGCGTGAACAATACCTGGCGATATTTCAGATGGTTTTCGCTTTGTTTTTTGATTGAAAATGGCCATTGAATTAAGTTTAGCACCGTAAGCACAACTTCAAAGGACAACTGTGTAGTGCGTTTATTCAAGTCCATTTGTTGTTTTAGTTATAGTTTTAGCACCTTTCATGGCAACAGTTCTGTTACTCGGCACATAAAATGTCACAGAAATTTCCGTCCTTACTCGCCATTTCTTTTAATTCCTCACTGGTGTTCTTTCGATGTTGAATAATAAAGGGATGGAAAGATATCACTCTTCTTCATGCTCCTGTGTCATTTTCAGAGATATTTTGGTTTTGGTTCCATGACGGTTCATGAACCTCCAGCACCAGCCAATTCCACCCTTATAATCTGTTATGTTCCAATGCAGTGCTAGCTTACGAGCGTGTATTTGAATCGATTTTGTATTAATTTGAATGTCATTCTGACTGTGTCCTTCAATATATTTCAATTCGTCATCATGTAGTTTTAGGCATTTTGCACTCAGTTCGCTATTTGTACTTTTAGGCTTCCTCATCCTTTTTCATTTCTTCCTTACTGGCCCGACAATCACGAATGATTTTTTTCTGTTGGTGAAGGGCCGAAATACCGATAAGGTGCCCTGTTTCCTTGTACTTTTGCATGTGCCATTACTTTCGATTTATAGCCCGCATCATATGAATATTCATTACGAAACTAACTACTAACAAAAATTTTGTACTTTTACCGATATCAAAAATCACTTTCTCTTCAAGTTCACTGGCATCGTAGACTGGAGTGGTGCATCATAGATTAGACAGTGTTCTGGGTTAGTGATGGCGGATCGGGAGGGAAATAGAAATGTTGTGAATCGCAGCAACTCTTGTTCGTGGAATCGGTGCACCGCTGCTGTCAGTTCAATCCAATGTCGTCAGATAGAGTTAGGTTTCCCACGCCATAGAATGTAGAGCCACTTTCAAGACTGGCGAAATTTTAAAACTGGAAATTTTTATATTAATGTCGACTGTAAGAGGCACCTGAATTTTGTAGACACCTTTTCGTAGAAAAAAGTGCGTCGTATAGTCAGTGAAATACGGCAGATTTACTGTAAGGGGTTTTCTTTGCTGATCTTTATAAGTCATAAAACTGTTTTTGCTGTCTTACATACATAGCTCAACTCACGAAAATGCGACGAATTTTCTTTAAAGCTCTCGTTATCGCTGCTATGTTTAGCAGTTTGTCAACCCTTACTGGTTCCCATCTGTTGTTTAAGATCTTAATATTGCTATGGCTATGTAACTCGTTTGCCGTACTTACGCGCATGTGGTTGTTCCGGAGAGATCTGTATTCAAGCCATTCGTCCATGAGGTCTAGATTACCTCTTGTTGTTGGAAGTTTCAAGGCGTCCTAGTCCAGCCAGCTCAATGCTTGATACGTAGATCATTTGAACGATATCTTCTGTCGCAATGATGTGTAACGGGTCAGTTTCCTATATATTTATATACTGTTCGTGTTGTTGTTGTTGTTGTTGTTGTTGTTGTTGTCTTCAGTCCTGAGACTGATTTGATGCAGCTCTCCATGCTACTCTATCCTGCGCAAGCTTCATCTCCCAGTACTTACTTCAACCTACATCCTTCTGAATCTGTTGACATTAACGAAAACATTACTTTTTCTCTTGCAAGTACACTTAAAAATTATGTTTTTCTTTGGTTTTCTCAGTCAATCGGTTTTAAACAAGAAATGTTCCACGGAATAGAAGGAGTTTCCAGGAGAAATGATTTTAGATTAGATTTAAGACTTCCTTTGCTACCTACCACTTATTTTATGTTATTAGGCAGATTATGAAAAGTTTTTTTAATGTATTTTCATCGTCATCATGAACCATTGACAGATTTAAAAATAACCGATAATTAAGGTCTTTATTTGTCTTGTGGTGTACATATGGACATTATCATCGAATTATTTATGACATATTTCATTAGAGAATATATATACTGTTGAGCAGTTAAAATGTCTTACTCTCTTTCAACACCCGATCTATGCATTGCTTTTATACAGATTTTCAACAAATGCTTTTTTTTTTAATAATACGTTATCTGACTGGTTGTATACGGGTCGCCACGAATTCCTCTCCTGTGCCAAGCTCTTCATCTCAGAGTAGCAGGTCGTGCGGTTCTAGGCGCTCCAGTCCGGAGCCGCGCTGCTGCTACGGTCGCAGGTTCGAATCCTGCCTAGTGCATGGATGTGTGTGATGTCCTTAGGTTAGTTAGGTTTAATTAGTTCTAAGTTCTAGGGGACTGATGACCACAGCAGTTGAGTCCCACAGTGCTCAGAGCCATTTTTTTTCAGAGTAGCACTTGAAACCTACATTCTCAATTATTTGCTGGATGTACTCCAACCTCTGTCTCCTCTTTCAGCTTTTACCATCAACAGCAATCTCTAGTACCATGCTAGTTACTCCCTGATGTCTTAACAAAAATCCTACTACCCTTTCCCGTCTTCTTGTCAGTGTTTCTTATACAGTCCTTCCCTCCTTGATTTTATGGAGATACTCCTCATTCATTACCTTATCCGGCCACTTAATTTTCAACTTTCTTGCCTAGCACCACAGCTCAAATGCTTCGATTATCTTCTGCTCCGGTTTCCCCAGAGTCCACGTTTCGCTGCCATGCAATGCTGTGCTCCAAACGTACGTTCTCTGAAATTTCTTCCTCAAATTAAGACCTATGTATGATACAAGTAAATTTCTCTTGACGAGGAATGTGCTTTTTCCCGTGCTAGTCTGCTTTCTACGTCCTTGCTCCGTACGTCATTTGTTATATGGCTGCATAGGTAGCAGAATTTCTTAATTTACTGATGTTAAGTTTGTAGCTGTTCTCATTTCTGCTACTCCTCGTTACTTTCGTCTTTCTTCGAGTTACTCTCAGTCCATATACCGTACTTATTAGACTGTTCATCCATTCATTTGATCCTGAAATTCTTCTTCACTTTTCGTGAGGATAGCAATGTCATCAGCGAATCTAGTTGTTCATATCGTTTCACCCTCAATTTTAATTCTGCTCTTCAGTCTTTCCTTTAATTCTGCAATTATTTCTTCCATGTAAAAACAGATGACATCCTACATCCTTATCGTACACCCTTCTTAATTCAAGCACTTCGTTCTTGGTCATCCACTCTTCTTGGCTATTATATGTATTGATATTACTCGTACTACCCGTCTTTTCCTGTAACGTATCCCAATTTTTCTCAAACTTTCGAACATCTTGTACCATATCACACTCTCTAAAGCTTTTTCCAGGCCATCAAATCTTATGAACGTGTCTTGGTTTTTCTTTATTCCTACTTTATTTACCAACCACAACGTCAGAAGTGCTTCTCTGATGACTTCGCCTTTCCTATGTCCTTTCTGACCGTCATCTAACAGATCCTCGATTTTCTTTTCCCACTTCTGCATATTATTCTTGTCAGTAACTTGGATGCAAGAGCTGGTAAGCTAAGTATGCTATAATTTTCCCACCTGTCAGCACGTGCACTCTTTGGAATTGTGTGAACGATGTTTTTCCAGGAGTCAAATGGCATGTCGCTAGAATTATATATTCTACACCCCAAAGTGAATAGCCGTTTTATTGCCGCATCCTCCAACGAGTACCGAAATTCTGATTATTAACCATCCCTTCTGCGTTATTTGAGCTTAAGTCTTAAAAAGCTCTTTTAAATTCTGGTTCTAATTCTGTATTCCCTATCTCTTCTACATCAGCTCATGTTTCTTCTTCTATCATATATTCAGAAAAGTCTTCCTCTTCGTAGGGGTATTCATTGTCCTCCTTCTAGCTGTCTGTTCTCTCCTCGGCGTTTAACAGTGAAATTCCCACAGCACTCTTTATGTTAGCACACTTGCTTTTAAATTCACCCAAGGTTATTTTGGATTTTCTATATGCTGAGTTAGTCGTTGCGACAATCATTTCTTTTTCGATTGCTTCACATTTTTCACGCAACCATTGCCACTTAGCTTCCGTGTACTTCTTATTTATTTCATTCCTAAGCGACTTGTATTTCTTTATTCCTGAACTTCCCTGAACACTTTCGTACTTTCTCCTTCCATCGATCAATTAAAGTGTATCTTCCGTTACCCATGGTTTCTTTGCAGTAACCTTCTTTGTACTCATATTTTTCTTTCCAACATCTGTGATTGCTCATTTTAGAGATGTCCATTCCACTTCGACTGTACTGCCTACTGAGTTGTTCCTTATCACAGATCCAGTGTACATGCGGGCCATGGTATGGTGCGGCGACGACCAATCCACCTGTCATGAAATATGCCATACAGTACTGCTTCAACCGCACGCGAGCTATGTGCCAGACTTCCATCATGTTGGAAGTAAATCGCCATTCTGTCATGCAGTGAAACATCTTGTAGCAACATAGAACATTACGTAAGATATCAGCATACATTGTACCATTTAGATTGCCATCGATAAAATGGGGGGCAATTGTCCTTCCTCCCATAATGCCGCACCATACATTAACCCGCCAAGGTCGCTGATGTTCCACTTGTCTCAGCCATAGTGGATATTCCGTTGCCCAATAGTGTATATTATGCCGGTTTACGTTACCGCTGTTGGTGAATGACGCTTCGTCGCTAAATAGAACGCGTGCAAAAAATCTGTCATCGTCCCGTAATTTCTCTTGTGCCCAGTGGCAGAACTGTACACGACGTTCAAACGCGTCGCCATGCAATTCCTTGAGCATAGAAATATGGTACGGGTGCAATCGATGTTGATGTAGCATCTCAACACCGACGATTTTGAGATTCCCGATTCTCGCGCAATTTGACTGCTACTGATGTGCGGATTAGCCACGACAGCAGCTAAAACACCTACTTGAGCATCATCATTTGTTGCAGGTCGTGGTTGACGTTTCACATGTGGCTGAACACTTCCTGTTTCCTTAAATAACGTAACTATCCGGCGAACGGTCCGGACACTTGGATGATGTCGTCCAGGATACCGAGCAGCATACATAGCACACGCCCGTTGGGCGTTTTGATCACAATAGCCATACATCAACACGATATGGACCTTTCCTGCAGTTGGTAAACGGTCCATTTTAGCACGGGTAATGTATCAGGAAGCAAATACCGTGATACCACGTACTTATACGTTTGTGACTATTACAGCGCCATCTATCACAAAGCGAAAAATGTGACCCAACTAAAACATTCATATTTCTTTACCTACTACACGAATATGTAATAAAAATGGGGGTTCCTATTTAAAAAAACGTAGTTGATATCCGTTTGATCTATGGCAGCGCCATCTAGCGGGACAACCATAGCGCCATCTGGTTTCCTTCTTCAAGCTAGACGAGTTCCGTTCTTTGTAGTTTTTCCGTTTGATGCTTATTTCGTGAGATATTTGGCCCGGTCACTATCAATGGACCACCCCGTATAGTCTCAGGTAACTTCAAGCGTATCTCTGCATTCCTTAGTACCTCAGTTTCATAGTTCCTTGTGCATTCATTCTTCCTGGTTTGTCTCTTATATTTAAGCGTTTTCTTCTTCACTATCAAATTGTGATCCGAGTCGATATCTCCTCCTGGGTAAGCCTTACAATTCAGTAGCTGATTTCGGATTCTCTGTCTGACCACGATGTAACCTAACTGAAATCTCCTGACCTTTTCCAAGTATACCTCCTCCTATTGTGATTAACAGATTATTCGCTACTACTACGTGTAATTTATTGCAGCACACCTTTAGCCTTTCTACTCTATCATTCCTAGTACCAAGCACGTATTCCCCCGTAAACCTTCCCCCTACAATCGCATTCTATATAGTCCTGACTATTAGTTGACACGATTTCGTGCATCCCATGTTCAGCCCCGCCAAAATGGAGGAAAATATCGCGTCAAGTGGTTCTACCTAAGTTTCGTGTCCGACTCCCATGTTGCTGCACCAGTTTCATGTTAATACATTAGTCTCTCTATACGTACCATTTTATGTTAAATGATAAATATATTATTCCATAAGGAAGCTGTTAATGTTGCGTTTACGTTATGGAGAAAGGAGCAAAGATCACAGTTGTTTATTAATTTATACAGCTTGGTAGAATTAGTTCTATCAAACCTACTCTTACTCGTAACGAGGCGCTCTACGTATTTTACATTGCATGTGTTACAGAAAGCACGTTATACTAAATTTACACAAATGAAAACATACACACAGTTTACATTCGGACATAGTAAATACAACAGTAATTGAAGATTACGGTGTGGTAGGTTTTTAATTTTGTGTTCTAGCAGCAGCGGGTACGGAGAAAGCATTGGACGGAGGAGGGACAGATGAGTATGATAACACACAGATAAAGAAAGAATATAAACAAGGAGAAGGTGGCGTGACTCACAGGGAAAGGAAAGAGGAAGATGCACAACTGGGAGAACATAGGAACATTAGTTTTGCTTTTTGACAGAAAGGAAGAGGGTCATATATGTTTTTTTTATTATTATTATTAAATCGGCACAGCTTGGCGACTGGATAGGTGACACCCTGGTGTTTATATTATGACTGAACGAAAGTGTTTGATCTCTGAGGCGAGATACTGAGGCACTTTCGCACTGAGGAGTCGGTGAAGACATAGGATGTTGTAGCCGCCTAACCTGTCTGGCAGCAATCACCCTAACTGGGTGTATGAAGAGCTGACTTAGTCATATTGACGTATGTTGGAGATGCAACGCACACAATCTGTATCCATCTTATCTTGTCTCTGCTTGTAGCAAGGTTCGGTAGAACGAGTGACTGTACAAGTTTGTGTTCCACATCCTGCGAAAATATATTCCGAATCTTATTGAGACCGGTTATGTTTGTGGTGTCACCGCCAGACACCACACTTGCTAGGTGGTAGTTTTAAATCGGCCGCGGTCCATTAGTACATGTCGGACCCGCGTGTCGCCACTGTGTGATCGCAGACCGAGCGCCACCACAAGGCAGGTCTCGAGATACGGACTAGCACTCGCCCCAGTTGTACGGACGACTTTGCTAGCGACTACATGGACGAAGCATTGCTCATTAGCCGAGCCAATAGTTAGAATAGCCTTCAGCTAAGTCAATGGCTACGACCTAGCAAGGCGCCATTAGTAACATTGCATGTACCTAAAGAGTCTCACTTGTATCGCCACAATCTCCAGATGTACCAAAAAGGATGGATTAAAGTTAAGTATTCCAGAAGCTACGTACTTTTCTTTATAACATTCATTACGTATCCTGTTTCAGACCTCACGCCATCCTGCTGTAGTAGCGCGTGCCTTTCGGCTTCCTCT
Source organism: Schistocerca serialis cubense (assembly GCF_023864345.2). Taxonomy (NCBI): domain Eukaryota; kingdom Metazoa; phylum Arthropoda; class Insecta; order Orthoptera; family Acrididae; genus Schistocerca; species Schistocerca serialis. The sequence goes on from NC_064639.1 coordinate 153,408,297, forward strand.
CATTGTGTCTAGGCTGTCTTGTCTAGACACAACAATGTTCGCTAACGAAATATCCGTCATGACATTTCAGTCCAACCCTCGAAACTGGAGTGTCAGTCCTCTCAGGGGAAAGTGGATGGTTTTGCTGTAGGAAACGAGAGCCTGGTACATGACGGATGGAGAGAGAGAGAGAGAGAGATAGAGAGAGAGAGAGAGAGAGAGGCCAGGGGCTAGTGTGTAACGCGCAGCCTTCCTAAAATCGAACACGGGCAGGAAGGAGTAATCACTCCGGAGGCTGGGCTGTGGCGAGATTACAGCAGAGCATTACGTGGCGGCGTGGACGGCTGCCGGATGGGGAGCGCCGGCCGACCGCGCGTTGATGACAGAAAGTGCGGCCACGCCAGCGACAGTGGACGCGCAGCTGCGTACGCACGCACGCGCCCGTATTTGGAGAGCCGCTACCAGCACACGGGGCCGGCTGGCTGGCTGCTCCCCGCTCTGTAAAAAGGGGTATCGACCACAGGACACGGCGCGAGTATTGTGTTCAGACCCCGGGACACGGCGGGGCCGATGAGAGCACGAGCGGCGTACGCACCGCACGCGCGCACACGCACATGCGGACGGCGGGTCTCCGTCACGTCTCTTGCATTGAAATGCGTGACTCAGCGTCGGAGTGGCCCACTGCCGGGAACAGGTTCAGCTGCTTATTGTAGTAGAGGTGAGGTCTCCGTTTCGCCTAGATGCCACAACATTATGGGGAAATTAAGACGAATTCAGTTGGTTGACTTAGAACATCTGATAATTTTTTATTTATTTCAGGCTATTAAAGGCGAAGAGGATAGGCGTCAGCACAAACTTTTCAAGCAAGTAGGAGGAGGACAAGCGTATATTTTATATACGCGTATATTTTATATACTCGTAAACGAGTTGTTCAGTTTCGAGACGTGTCATGCACCAATAACTAGATTTTACAAGTGACGCTACGTACTTATTATACCCCAGACAATTTATGGTTATCCACTCAGTATGTAAATAAAATGAGGTCCTCAAGATTCCAGGTGCGGGAGGACGCTATTGCCTCCCCATCCAACTCCCCTCTGTTATGGACCCTTTGTAGTCCGATTAAAATTAGCCTTGACTTGTCCGGAGTAATTCAAGATACATTGCTACTTGCAGTCTACAAAAAATTCTGTAATATTTTAAGAAAAGTCATTAAAATGTCCAGAAATATGCACATCCCTACGTAAATTAATTATACAGATAAGACCTCATAAAAATCAAACCAAATGACAATGTTGTGACATAAGTCAAAAGTAGACAGTACTTTTCTCAATCGCTTCTAAAGGAAGCGGCAAAAATGAGATTGAATGGTTCAGTCGAAGGACTAAGGGATTATATTAGACATGTCATTTCACAAAAGAAGCAGCCCAGACATCTTTCACTAAAATCGATAGGATTATAAAAATCTAAAAAATAAATAGATAGATAAACCTAGTAAGGGATTTATCGAATCTCAGACAGAATTCTGAAAAGCTGTTCCATCTTATTAAGTAGTGTCCTCAGTGATACATGGAACTCATCACTGTCTCAGGAAAATTTCCTGACAGATTAAAATACGCAATTGCTAAACTACTTTATAAGAAAGGTGGCAAGAAACACTTAAATAATTATCGTTCAGTTTAATTAGTGGCTTTTTTTTTACAAAATTCTAGATAGAGTACTGTACTCCAGAGTTACCCAACATTTAAGTAGAAAAAAATTGCTTTGCTCAACACAGTCTGGATTCCAGAAGGGTTGCTTGACTGACAATGCTGTTAATACATACATTACAAGTCTTAAGTAATAAAATATCATCAGTAGGTTTTTGTTGTGATCTTTCCAATGTGTCTGACAGCGTAGGTCTTGTTACACTCTTAGAAAAACTCAAGTTTTATGGAACTGATAACTTCACATACAATTGGTTTCGATAATGCTTAACAAACAAACTGCATTAAGTTCTGGCCAATAAATCAATGTTAGAAGGAGAACAAAATTTAGTGCCTGTGGAGAAATCTCGAGGGAAATCTCTCATATGGAGTCCACCACTCTCCGTTATACACTACATGATCAAAAGTAACCTGACGACCTCGAAAACATACGTTTTTCATATTAGGTGCATTGTGCTGCCACCTACTGCCAGGTACTCCATATCAGCGACCTCAGTAGTCATTAGACAGCGTGAGAGCAGAATGGGGCGCTCCGCGGAACTCACGGACTTCGAACGTGCTCAGATGATTGGGTGTCACTTGTGTCATACGTCTGTACGCGAGATTTCCAGGCTCCTAAATATCCCCAGGTCCACTTTTTCCGATGTGATAGTGAAGTGGAAACGTGAAGGCACACGTACAGAACAAAAGCGTACAGGTCGACCTCGTTGTTGTCTGGCAAAGACGGCCGATTGTTGAAGAGGGTCGTAATGTGTAATACGCAGACATCTATCCACGCCTTTACACAGGAATTCCAAACTGCATCACGATACACTGCAAGTACTATGACAGTTAGGTGGGAGGTGAGAAGATTGGGATTTCATGGTCGAGTGACTGCTCACAAGCCACACATGACGCCGGTAAATGCCAACCGACGCCTCGCTTGATGTAAGGGGCTTGAAAATTGAAAAAACGTTTCGCGGAGTGACGAATCACGTTACACGATCCGATGGCAGGTTGTGGGTACTGCGAATGTCCGGTGAACGTCATCTGCCAGCGCGTGTAGTACCAACAGCAAAATTCTGAGGCGGTGGTGTTATGGTGAGGTCGTGTTTTTCATGGAGAGCGCTCGCATCTATTGCTGTTTTGCGTGGCAATATCACAGCACAGGCCTACATTGATGTTTTAAGCACCTTCTTGCTTCCCACTGTTGAAGATAAATTCGGGGATGGCGATTGCATCTTTCAACACTATAGAGCACCTCTTCATAATGTACGGCCCGTGGCGGAGTGGTTACACGACAATATCCCTGTAATGGACTGGCCTGCACGGAGTCCTGACCTGAATCCTATAGAAACCTTTGGGATGTTTTGGAACGCCGACTTAGTGCCAGGCCTCAGTGACCGACATCGATACCTTTTCTGAGTGCAGCGCACCGTGAAGAAGTGCCTACCATTCCCCAAGATACCTTCCAGCACTTGAGTGAAGGTATGCCTGCGAGAGGCTAAGTTTGTGCCATTACCATATTGAATGCCAGCATTATCGATGGAGGGCGTCACGAACTTGTAAGTCACTTTCAACTAGATGTCTGCGTACTTATGACCACATAGTGTATATGTGGCTGACTTTTCACTTAACTTTCATCAAGCAAAATTGATGCTTTTTGCTGACGATACTGGTGTTACAATATATCCCATTAAAGAGTAAGCAACAAAAGTGATAATGGTCTTTTTCGTAGAATTATTATGTCGTTCTCTGAAAACTGATTCTCCTTAAATTTTCAGGAAAAAAAAATCGAACGAGATCTGATGTAGCACATGAACAGGACCAATAAATGAGGCAGAACGCTCAAAATGTTTGGGTGAACATATTTACGTGAACTTTAAATGGGAGAAGCATGTTACTGAACTGCTCAAACAATTAAGTTCAGCTACTTTTGCTGTTTGTACAATTGGCAGTCTTAGAAACAAACGAATCAACCTCCTGACTCAATAATGACTTATGGCATAATTTTCTGGGGTAATTCATCACCTATAGAGAAAGTATTAAAAAAGCGAGCAGTAAAGATAATATGTGGGGTGGTATTCCGCACACTTTATATACTGTATGTATACTAGGTCTACAACTTTGGCTGTGCCGTTCTTCTCGATGTTCGAGATTACACTGTGAAAAAAAGCTAACAAGAAATTTACAATACAGCGTATTGGATATCGCTGGACACTACGTTCTGTCATCTTTCGGGCAGCATACGAATCCTGCAGTGGAAGAACTGGGCATCTTTTGAAGATATCCATGAATCGGTCCACTGTGTCTTTCGTTCATCTGACCAGTGTGGGAGTCAGCCAGGCCGTGAGCCATTGATAGAAGAAGGTGGTAATCAGAGGCATCAATGTCTGGAGAGTATGGTGTGGGGTATAATTTCACATTTCAACGTTTCCAAGTACGCTTGTAGGGTTTTGCGACGTGGAGTCGAGGACTGTCATGCTGGAAAATCAACTTTTTCCTGTCTATCGCAGCACTGTGGTCGTGCGTCTACCAGGGCTCGTCTGAAGCGCATCAACTGCTTTCGCCAGCGATCTCCTGTGATTGTTTTCCTTTGTTTCCGTAGCTCCGACAACCTTCTCATTTGCACTGCCATGTTGTTCTTCGACGTCAAAATTACCGTTGAAACCATTCTCTGTACGTTCTTTCACCAATAGGTCATACTTCTGATTTACGAGCGTTCAAACTGGTCATCGATTCGAGATAAAATAACAGGACTCTTGCTTCAAGAATAAAATATTTGTTGATAGCTTTCGATACGTTTTGTGAAATGAATCTTCTGGTCCAGGACCGTCACAGAGTTTTCGCATCTCAAGAACACAATCCCATTCGTTTCGCAGGATACTGCATAATGGCTGCAGTCAACATTCAGTAGCTTTTTACATCGGTGAAACGAGGGTGACATAATTAACTGTGTCAGACACTCAACCACATATCTACCGTGAAGCCCCGACACCTGTCGGGTACACAAAACGGAGAACGTGCGACACCGCTAGACGCTTTGTGAGATTCGCAGGATAGTCTAGATGCGAAAACCGTTAGGGTGGCTGCAGTTAAGGGTCTCAGCACGGCTGTGGTAAAACATAGCAACGTACACACACCGTGAGAAAGTGACAACAAACGTTATATTTCAGCAATCCCGTTCACAGTATTGAGAATGAAGGCACTGACACAAATCAGTCATTGTAAGCAGGAAAGCTATGATTATCGCGCGATCTTCTTTTTAATAACAAAGGTCGTTATAGTGACTTTTAACTAAATAGGATAATATTTAATATAACTAGTTTATTTAGATTCTTAGGGGATTGAATATTCTGTCGCTCGAGTTGACACAGCTACCGCTTCCCACGGCTAGCTTCCCTAGCTCTTTATAGGACAGTGGTCGATATATTGCCCACCTACCGTAAGTGCGAAACTGTGTACGTTTTCTATAGAAAAATGACTCTTAAAGATGCATCAGGTGTTGCTAAATGGATGGTGTACTCTCAAGCGACCACTTTTTGTTTGCTAAAGTTGGTAGGCGACCACTGTCCACGTGAGGAGTATCTTTGGCGGCGTTTTGTGTGTACGAGAGAAAATCGTCCCACTGATAGCGCAATTAATGTGAGAATTTGTTAAAATATAAGGTATGTATGACATTTATTGAATTAATAGTTACGTGCTTTTACATTTTATATACGTTTTACGTGCCTAAATAGAGATTACACGTAATAATACGAGGCCTGTTCAGAAAGTAAGCTCCAATTGATTGCCAAATTGAAACCACAGTGAACATCAGAAATATTTTACTTGTAACAATTAGCTACACCTTTCAGCTACATCTCTACGTAGTCGCCGTTCTGACTTAGGCTTTTGTCATAGCGTTGTACCAACTTTTCAATAGCCTCATCATAGAAGGCAGCCGCCAGTGCTTTCCGCCAATTCTCCACGCTGGCCTACACCTCGTTGTCTGTGTCAAAATGTTGTCTTCAAAGACAGCGGTTCATGTGACCAGAGATGAAACTCAGGGGGAGACAATTGCAGACAGTATTGTGGGTAATCTCACATTTCCATTTGAAAACGATGCAGGAGCATCTTCATTGCCCCTGCAGAATGCGGCTGAGAATTGTCTTGAAGAAGAAACAGCACGACAGTTATGTAATGTTAGCTGCATAGCTTTAGGCGAAATTTCTCACCAGGCCCTCGTACTTGGCGGCAGACACTATTTTCTAGACATCTTTACGCACTCACTGCGAGCTCAGGAATGAGAAGAGCGACGTGATGCTAACTGGGGCTATACTAGAGACACTACCCAACACATCTGTGCAAAGCTTTATCGGATTTTCATAGTCGTTTCCATTTCGCGACCGATCGGAGCTTACTTTCTGAACGCTCCTCGTACAGAGATAACTGAGAGCGCGGTAGCAAAACTAGAATGTCGTTTATTACATTTTCGTAAAAGTGCTCTTTTATCAAATACATACGAGGGACTATGCAATATTTACAATATATCCCGATAATATGCAAGTAATTTACAATATATATATATATATAAGCCAGTTTTAGTGTCTGGCTAACAGGTTTTTAGCAAATGAACAATGACAAAACGTAAACTGACATAACCTCGCATTTCATTATTACAGTTGCACAGAACTAAGAACACCTTTACATTTCGAGAATTGGAAGAGATGTCATCACAAGTCTTCGAGAGCTTGATAGGTGACGATCAGGCTGTTGATTCCGAGTGTGGAGGTGATTCGGATGCCGACGACGTATTGCCAGATACCCATCCCACTTATACAAGCAGGGGAGATAATTCATCCCATGACTCTTGTAGTGATTTCATTCCTCCATCACCTCAACAAACATGTGTAATCCCTGAAAGTGATGAGGATGCAGGCGAAAGTGAAGAAGAGGAAGAACGTGACGATGCTCATGTTAGGCCTACCATGCAGTATAACTTTTCAGAAACATTACTGCTCCTGCCATATACAATTCAGTAAATTATTCACAGGGTTTTGGAACAAACATTAAAGTGAATTTAGAGTCTCCTATAGCTATATTCTAACAGTTTTTTCGTATCTTTACCTTAGAACATATTGTCAGAAAATCTAATCTTTATGCTAATGAGAAAGGTACTGATCTAAATGTGACCACAGCTGAACTGAAAGCATTCCTTGGTGTACTTCTTACAATGGGTTTCCACAGACTTCCCAGAATAAGACATTACTGGTCATCTGATCTCAATTTATTTGTAAAAGAGTAGCTACAGTTATGTCTGTCAGAAGATTTTTGAAGATATTAAGGTTCTTGCATGTAAACGATTCACAAAAATACCAAAAAAGGGAGAATGTGGGTATTACAAATTGTATAAGCTTCGTCCTCTTCCTACCCATCTAAAACAAATTTTATTTAAAACTTTTAGATCGGGTCGGTTTATCAGCATTGATGAAAGCATGGTGGTTTTCAAAGGTAGGACTTCCCTAGAGCACTATATGCCAATAAAGCTTACAAAACGATGATTTAAAATTTGGGTTGCAGCCTGCAATGTTACAGGGCACATGTTATCTTTTCAAGTGTATGAAGGAAAATCTGAATTCAAAGAAGGTTCTGTAGGTGAGAAGGTTGTTTTGTGACTATCAAAACCATTCCAGTTTTTAGCGTACTGCCTCTTTTTTGACAGATTTTTTACTAATTTACCATTGCTTTCTGAATTATTGACTAGAGGAACATTTGGTTGTGAAACAATGCTTCAAAATAGAAAATATTTTCCTAAAATGTTATTGAAAGCTGACAAGCAGATGAAATAAGGACAGCATGACTCTGTTACGGAAGATGATATTTCTATGTCAAAATGGAAAGACAGAGGTACAAAATCAGTAGTAATTGGGAGCAACATTCATAACCCTAGTGAGATGTGTCAAGTGCCTAGGAGAAACAAGAAGGGTGAAAAGGAAAGTATTAAGTGTCACAAGGCTATATTGACTATAATAGCTACATGGTAGGGGTTGATAAATTTGATCAACTGATGTCTGCCTACAGTGTTTCATGGAAATCAAGAAAGTGGTGGATAAAATTATTCTATTACTTTCTGGATGCTGCAGTTGTCAGTTCCTTTATTCTTTATTATGAGACTGCAAAAATGGCACAGTCTTATAATGGAAGGCCACTGCCACATGTAAGTTTCCGCAGTATCTTGGCCAATGAGTTAATTGGAACTTTTCCTAGCAGGAAGACATGCGGGCCATAAACTTCCCCAGAAGTTTTGAACACAAAAACAAAGTTTAGGGGCAAAAATGTTTCAAACGTGGATCCACAGATAATAATGAATGTAGGGGCACATTTGCCACAGAAGGGGACGAGCAGAAGGTGTGCTCATTGTAGCACAAGAAAGTAACCCAAAAGAAGTTGTACTGTATGCAAGGAATGCAAAGTTGTGCTTTGCCTTCCTTGTTTTCACCCGTTTCATTCTAAATAACATGTTTACCACTGGAATTTGTAGTATCTCATAGTGTTTGCTAATGTTTTATTGTTTGAATAGTGAAATGTGATCGGTTTTTGTACTTCAATACGTTAGTTAGTAAATTGTATCTTACTTGCATTCAGAATACCATGTTTTTATTTACCTAAACCAGATATAAGAAGGTGGTCTTTTAAATGACCACCATCCACAGTAGTCTAAGCCCCACCCAAAATGGATGGTGGTCTGTACATCAACCACCTATTTCTTCCTTTCAGTTCCAAGGGAAATGAACAGAAGATAATTCTACGTATATTACATGCCTATATAAGTCAAATGAGATGCAATAAAAATTTACCTTTCAAATGTTCAGAAAAAAAAGTTTTGTCCTATAAAGGTCTAGGTTAGCGACAGGTGCGTATGAGTCACGATACTACAAAAAAGAAGTAACTGAAATTGATTAATGTTAAATATTTACACACTCATTTCCAGAAAAACAGAACATCTTGATCGACTAGATAGGAGGTTCATATTCACAATACATTTAAATTAATATGTTATACGGAAACGATCAGCATTTGAAATATATCCGCGCGCGGGTTGAAGATCAACATCGATATCGCGGCGTAAGACCATCTACCAGTAAAATGTGCCTCCGACTGTCGTTGCCGCTATAAACCGTAGATAATCGATTAGAGTAATTTGAGCAAACTTTCCGGATGCCTCGCAGACATGTGAGGGAACCGTACCGTCAAATCAGTGAGTTTGAAAGAGGGCGCGTTATTAGCATGAGGGACTTGAGGCATCCATTGTGGAAACTGCTGCTCGAGTGAGACGAAGTATTGCGGCAGTGCAACGGCTGTCTGCACAGTGATTCACGGAAGACCTTGGAAGACAACGAGATGCGTCAAATCGCACTACCCAGACCCCATCCTCCGCCCCCTCCCTTCCCACTAGAAGATCGACACCTCACCCGAATGGCAATGGAAGACAGATCTGCGTCCTCCTCGGCTCTTACGGGTCAGCTTTCACTGTGGTCCACATCTTGTTGGACTGCCCGCTTAAAACTCCACTCAGGCAGGTTTTTGCGCTGCCTGATAAGCTTCTTGCACTTTTATCAGATGACGTTGCGATGGCAGATTTAGTTTTGAGTTTCATTCGTGCAGTGGATTTTTATCGCTTGATCTGTTTGTCCATTTCTGTGTTGAGTCTGGGCTTTGGCCTACGATTTTAGACTGAGGTTTTTAGTGCGTTTCTTGGTGCTTGGCTTTGCCTTTTATGTTTCTGTGGTCGGCCAACCACTGTCACACTCGGTGTGATTTTAATTCCTTTTGTCTGGTCTGTCTCTGTGTCTTTCTGTCCTGTGTCGTGTCTTGTCAACTCCACTGTTTGCCTTTATTCCTCGTGGGGGTTTCAAGTTCACTAAAAAAGGGACCGATGGCCCTAGTAGTCTGGTCCCTTCAATCCCACCAGCCAACCAACCAACCAGTCCTCGGCTCTGGCGCAACAGTGGAACGGTGCAACATATCATACGCTATCAGGGGCGACAGTCCGTCGCCGCTTTTTACGGCGTGGGTTACATGCGCGTTGTCCACTTCTCCGCCTACCTTTGACAAATGTGAAGAAACATGCTAGACGGCGGTAGTGTATGGAAGGACGTGACTGGAGACAGGAATGGCATCGGATAGTGTGTTTCGGATGAATCCATGTTCCGTTTGATGGAAAATTATGACAGTGACTGCAGTAGCTCACGACATACAGCGTCAACTGAGGGCCTTGTGATGTGGGGTGCTATTGGATGCAACCACATATCTCAGTTGGTGCGTGTCGAGGATACTGTGACCAGTGTGGCCTACGTGAATGATATCCTGCGACCCCTAGGCATACCCTTTCTGCACGGCACCCCGACGTTATTTCTCAGCAACATAATGCACGATCACAAGATGCTGCACGAACACGTGCCTTCTTCGTGTCACAGGATGTCAGTTTTTGCCCAGGCCCGCAAAATCACCAGACTTGTCACCAGTCGAAAATGTGTGTTATATAGCGAAACTCGGGGTGAAGTACTGTGACCCAATGGCAACCACTACAGATGAACTTTGGAATGAGGTGAATGCAGCATGGGTGGCTATACGACAGGACGCGATTTGCGCCTAATAACCATCGAGGCCATGATTCTTGGAACAAGTTATGAGTGCCCTTGGCGGATCCTGTGCCCATTAGGAAACAGGACATACGCTGAACTGAGGAGACTGAAATGCTGATCATTTCAGCCGAACACACTAATCTACATGTCTTGTGAATATGAACGTACTATCCCTAGTCTTTCAAGATGTTCTGGTCTTCATTAATATCTGTATACTTTAATATATTATATATTCGCAAGCTGCAATATGGTCGCGAATCGAATAGTGATCCAGAAAGTGTAGAAAAAATTTCTTTATTCCCGCCTTTAAATGAAGTATGTGACGATGTCTTGCGGGTTGTGTGTTTATCTTTTGATAATGCCAATTTGGATGCATTATAATAGGACATTGTTTTAAAGCAGATCTAAAGATGGTCATTGCTGACCGAAACGGTAGTCTGAGGCCCTAGAAAACAGTGATTATGGACGGAAATAAAGAAATTTACTCTATACAATAAATTAATGCCTGCTAGAACCACACTGCTAGAATCACACTTTCTACCCAGAGAATCCCCTTGTTTAATAGCAAAGTCCAAGTCTTGTAAATATGCAGCGCTAATAAAACAATGAATAAAAATTTCTCACTGAAATAGTTCTACCTTCTGTTTGATTGAGTACTAGCCTATTAGATTTCTGGAGAAAACTTAAGCACACTAACTAGGCTTGATATGGGAAAAATGGATCAGTCTTATTCTAATTTATCGAAAATCACGGTCTTATCACCATCGAGTGTTATGAAGACTTTAGTATTGCCAAAATATCAACTTTTACTAACCATAACGCACAAGAGATTTTTCAGTTATATAGTCTGTTTGGACACAGAATTACAGCATGCATTTCTATGCATGTATGGTGTTACACGCTACACTTCGTTATATCAAAACCACGAACTGAGCAACATAGCTGAACACATTGAATTTAATCAATGTTCAGTAGTAGTTTGATGTGCCAATACTCTAATAGTAAACAAATTCAGTACGATTTTCCATGAATATATGCCAGATGAGGAGCACCAATCTCGTAACATTTCTTTGGCTGGTATTGTGATGGAAAACTTAGTCAAATAGAGATTACCTACGAGGTACTCACTCTATGACTTTAATTTAAGTGTCACACGTAGCTCGGACGCCATCGGTAGGCTGCCAATGCTGTGAGAAGCAGGTGACGAACCATTACGTTACATACCAGATCATCTCTCTCAGAAACACTCTAATGGACTTCATTTTAGAAGGAAAATTTATAACAGCTCTGAAAGAAAACTACTATGACTCAGTAAAAAGAACGAAACTTGGAAGACAGCCACATTAATGATATGAAAGAATTCTTCAGCTGTATTTCCAGGTCTTGCTTCATTTGCTTTAAATAAGGTTCAAGCATTCATTCATGCTAAACAAAAAAAACGTAGTGTTCACAGGTGTCTCCAATCTCTTGTGTGGTGGACATGTAAACATAACTAAATGGAAGGATGTAACGAACATTCTGATTCGAAACAGACACCAAAGAACGTAACAAATCCAAATGAATATAGAAAGATAACACTCTACCCTAAGCGAAATATTAAAGGTGAATAAGCTGCCTACGTTCATAATGAATATGATTAGCTAATGTGTCAAATGTAGACAGATAGGGAGTAGGAGAGAGAGCTCCTTATGCTACGACCAATTGAATAACTAGGCGATCCACGTGAACTGTCTCTCGTAAGACACTGTACTCGTCGTCACCACGAGAATCGAGCGCCGGATCGGGAAGATATACTATATCGCTACGTTTGACGACAGGCGGATCGTGGATGCGCGACACAGGGGTCACTCCTTATCCCAAGTCGTGCAGGTAGTGTGCTCAGCACGTAACACCGACCCACTGATGTGCCAGGAGCACCGCGATCGGGGGAAACGACTGTCATGTGTAACAAAGTGATGAAGCCAAGGGATCCTCTCATTCACTGTGAGAACGGATAAATCGCTGGTCAGTTCAGCTGTCAACCACCGTTATGCAGCCATAGCATCCAGAACCATCTCCTCTCTCTGGGGTACATGTGTCAACGCCCTAAATACCTGTACTTCACCACGCGTCAGTGATTAGCGTGGATGTAGAAACAGTACTATTGGGCGCTCGAAGTGTGGAGGAAGTTCTTCTGGGCTAAAGACTTACAGCATCCATTGATACACGCCTATGGTAAGGTACAAATGAGCGAAAAGAGACAATAGTTTGACTCTCAAGCCCCGGCACAACACATTATTCCCACCGCTGAACTTGGAAGTGAAGTTACAGCATCGACGTCTCCGAATGACGTATGCACGTGAGGCTGACAATGTATGTCCGACAACATACATGGACGAACGCTCAAATGATATGTCTCCAGAAACTGTCACCTATATAACGATGATACTCAGTACCAGTGTGTGACAGGGCTGGAAACACGCAATTATTATGGCTGCATCCATGTCTGAGAAGAACAGGAAGTAATCTACCAGCTAACAACCGAGTAGACTAATGCCAGTCCAAAGTAAGTCTTCAGACAATATATCCTCACTCACCTTAATCGATAGTTGAAGCCTGATGGCACGCTACCCAAATGAGCAACTTACTTGTCCCCAAGAGCAGCGTAATACTGCTCATAGCTCTTTTACAACAAAGAATATTGTGGAGTCATCTTTCACAACATGCCCAAGACCCTTGATAAGGTCTGGCATAGAGGTACACTGCGCAAATTGTTGGTTCACGAACTACTGGCAGCACTTATTCGTTTCATGGACAGTACGACGAGGGCGCAATATTTTCGTAAGAACTGGACTCTTATTTCCCACACACGCATACATTAAAACGAGAATTGCACAAGTCTTTGTTCCCGTACCAGTTATTTACATCACCGACCTCCAAAGTTGGCGTGAGTCATCAACGGAATATACGCCAGACAAATTGCATTCGTCACTGACAATCGCTACCAAATTGAAGTGTTACAGTCAACGCTGCAAAAAGTCATTCAGTGATTAAAAAAAGGACGAGGACCTCTTTGTGTTCAGAAGGTTGAACATTCCACCACTGAGAGACTGGAACAGTGCAGCATTACTAAACAGGCAGTAATGTTACCAGATGATGAACACTTATCCTCACAACACAGACTTATATGAAGCAGATGCTTTCGATACTCACTGAGATAAAATGCTTCAGTGGCAAATGATGTTGAAACTTTATTCAGACAATCGGTTTCGACGCAGCTACGGTTGATTTTCCTGGGTATTTAGTGTTCGTGTAAATAATTACATCACGACTGGCAATATTATTTTAATAAACACACGTTTATCGGACGAACTCTGGAATTTCGAGGACTGGCAATTCAACCATTTTCTGAGGAGCAAGACATTATGAAATTGACTTTATCTTTGTTCGCACGGTCATCAGCTTCCACAAGATCTTTGTGATTGTCGCCACGTTTATAGCGAGAGAAAAAAAGTAAAATCAATTTAACTCTTCGAAAGACCCTATACACTAGTTTCAGCACTAACTTTTGTCATCACGTTGCACCTTATCCGCAGATAAATTTGTTACAGTCAGTTCTTCATCGAAACAAATATGAAGAGGCTGTATTTCCTACATGATATCAGACGGAGCGTTGAGGTAAATTTCATCTTACACGTAAGATTTCAAAGTTTCTAGTTTCAAAATAATCAACTGATTTTACGATGGTATGTCATTAAATGTATGCACACGAAGCCTTAAGGTACTTTTCACAATTATATTTCACATATGTTCAGTATACCGGCCGCACGACAAACGCACAGACGGAAACCAAACTCATTCCATACTTTTGCGAGCAGTACTATACCCATTGCTGTTGGAATGGGGGCTATATAATTCAACTAATGTTGTTGGAAGGGCAGACATGCAGACTTAGCCTTCGATAAAGTTCTTAAAAAGGAAACTGTGAGAAACGGTGCCCATAGAGGCCAGATCTTTCACTGCAAGTACAGTATGCCCCTTATGGCTGTCGATCGTGGAAGCTGCTTATTATTAAGAAATACTCCAATAATTGGATTCCGGTGAAGTGAACATATGTCCTGTTGAAAAATACAATTTTTGGCATTTCTTGAAATTCTGGAAAAAGCCGGACTGAGAGAGTAGCTAGCTTCACCGCGGAGACCGTTACCAGCAATCACATGGAACGGCAACTCGCAACTGGCACAAAAATGAACCTTTAATTTTGATGTAGAAATTAAAATTTATCCTAACCTTATACCTGCTTTCATGTGAAACGTACAGTCTTGTGAATTCGAACGAATCTTTGAAATACCTTGCGCTGTACTTGTTCTTCTGATAATACACATTTTTAATCGTCAGTCGTCCAATGACAAATAATGCAACTTCTCTGGCAGCAGTTTCGGAACTTTGTCACAGATGTGTTACATCTGTTCTGATGAACACCTTCCAGTTTTGTGACAGCGTCCCGTTATAAAATATTCTAAATTTCTCGCCCCAACTGCCATTGTCCTTCATGAGTATGCTACTGAAATTCTTAGTAGACAGAATTCGTAAAGTGCTACATTCAGGCAGCACGGGTACGATTCGTCAGCAGCATAGGGCAAAAGCGAGTAACAGCGCGCGGCTTGCTAATGGGAGCCGTCCCTAATGTCTGCTGCTCCTCTTTGGAGAATACTAATGAAATTACGGTAATATCCCGCCGACTAGAATTGCAAGGAAGGAGCGAAATGGTTATAATTATTGAAAGACTTCCTCCTCCGACACGCTGCTACCGGCAGTTAACCAAATATGGCACCTTGCTTAGGAAGATGATTTTGCATGAAGTACTTTAGGTGTTTTATCCACAGGATATCTTCTGAAGGACTTACAAGTACACGATTCTCGGATTCCTCATCAAAATTATCAGGGGTAAAGTCATTAAACCCAGCAAAATATGTTGTACAACATATTACACTGTATAATGATACGAGTACGTCAGCTGTCTTAGTTTTGTTGATTGCTTACTCCATACCCGGTATGCATACGGTATCAAAGTCGTCGACGTTGACTATGTCACAACTTGCATATGAATTGTTACATTTGCAAGAGGCGCAAGCAGCTAAATCGGTAGGGACTGCTCTGAAGGTGGTGTAACCATGTCATTCTCGGTTAAATCATGCACAAAAACTCATGGTGAAATCTTTAGCTGTCATCTATTTTACACAATTCACTACTAGTTTCGGTCAATCACCATTGTCATGCTTACTCTGAAACAAATAAATCAAACTATTAGAGATTACAAAGTTTACAGGGAAATTTGAGGTTAATTAGTACTCGTTTACTGGCATAAACGGCAGGTAAGTTATACCATAATTTGAACAGTGGTAATTTGCTCTTTCAAGTCCACCACAGTACGTAAATAATTTCTCACAATAACAACTGTGTACGATAATTTTCGTCAAGAAGCATGTCCACATCGACAGTTAGTAACACACTGACAGATGTAACCAGGCAGGTACATTATAATCTTTGGTTCCAAGTAAACGCTGTACATTAGTGAGCTATAACGTGAAACTCCATGTATACAAACGTACTACATTAAGAAATGCCACACTGGCGATCTTTGTAATCTAAAATACATCATAACTGTCGAAAATAAGTCAACGTAAACCTTAGGAAACCATTTAAAAACCTGAATACGTCAGGTAAAGCCACATTGGCGAAAATCTGTGTATTGTAAAACATCGAAATTACCGAAAAATAAGTCAGCCATGATATATGCTGGGCTAGGATGTTATTATGTTAACAAATAAAAACCGAAATAGCATACACTAGCAACTAAACATCAGCTCACAAAATGTAACATGCATTCCTCATGAACACTGAGATTAAAACTTCGTTACACTATTAATTCCAATGGAAGATCCGAGTGGGAATGGGTGGTTGTGTGGCTGTGACGCGGGTGGGAGGGTAGGGGGGGGGGGGGGGGGTGGTGACGGACCGTCCTAAACAGCAGATGCACAACAACCCCGTTTACCGAAGCTATGAATTATTTCCGCATAATAAACTCGATCTCGTCGTTTTTCACAGAGACTCGTTGCGTACTAAACTAAATGACGGACAGTATCTTTATATCCATACATGTAACACGTTTTTCTGTCCGTACGTGAACGCTTATTTTCCAATTTCTTTCATTGATCATTGATATGACATATTGCTATAATGTACGGCCAATAATTACGGCTACGTTCGCAGGTTCGAATCCTGCCTCGGGCATGGATGTGTGTGATGTCCTTAGGTTAGTTAGCTTTAAGTAGTTCTAAGTTCTAGGTGACTGATGACCACAGATGTTAAGTCCCATAGTGCTCAGAGCCATTTGAACCAATAATTACGTTACGCGACAGTATACAGTATACAGTAGGATCTGTACATACGTTCTGCTCATTTACATAGTGGTACAGTTTTATTAGTCTCATTACTGTAAGAAGCCGTACGTAATTGGCCTGAAGTCCACCAAAAATTATAAAATTTGTATCGATCACCAGTTAATAAATGAATCTGTGGAAGAAAAAGATTTTGCTTTAATTTGTTTATAAAATTATTTTCGCTATTAACATCAGCAATTACCTGGATACAACCGTTATGGATGCATGGGCCCATGCTGTCTCTTCCTAATGCATCATAGCTCATAGCGACGTTCTAGTCTTTCTGTTATGTGCTGCTTGCTTTCAGATGAAGCACAATTACACACAGAGGTCCAGAGTTGGCTGTAATTATCGTGGAACTTCATAGATACTCTCTAATGCGTTAAGAGGAACCGATTTCCGCTGGAAAAAAAATTTGTCCACCAAATGCAAATCTGGTGCTGTACAGCATCTAGTTGACGTCTCTGGTGTATATAGTCGTTAACAGCGTGTTAGTTCCTTTTGCAAACATTTTACCTGATGTTCTACTTCGAAGCTTGGGTAAAAACTGTGAGTACGTTGTAAGGTAAACATCTGACGTTAAGAAAAATGTAAGTCCGTATCAAGAACATTATCAATGAGCACAGCGACATTCTCGAATAGATAAAAAAATACTCTTCAGCACGTACATCTCAGAGGCATTTGTACCTACTGAACGAAATTAAATCAAATACAAAATCTATATTCAGCAAGAGAGAAAAACTGCGTAGGGCACCGAGATAAATTTGACTGCTGCAAAGATAAATTTACGACAGAAAGTTCTCTTGTGGTTAGTAATGGAATAATCTATATAGCCAATGCATTTGAGGGTCTAGAGCATGTTTAGGATGGAGAACAATGTTCAGAAACTTCAATGGTGCGGAAAGGAAGTACATTAAACATCCAGATGCATGTAATAAACACCGAAAAGCAATAAACATGGCGTTGAAGTAAGAATGTAATTGCCGATAATCTCGAAATTAAGAGAAGTACGCCGTAAGAAAGGAGTAACGCTGGTTTTCAGCTAACTGCCCCCACTGTTTCACCTAATTCCTAAAAGAAAATGAGAAAATAGCAATAAAAATGCATTCAAAACAGATTGAAAGGCTTCCAGTAAGAGACAACGTATCTCATCTACGCGAATGTATAATTTGGAAGAGACTGAATGACACTGACCTGAACAGTCTTAATTAAAGATAGTTAAAATTAAGACCTCAACCAGAAAAGAGATTAAAAATGAGGTAACCAGCGCAGTTGGGAAACGTATAGTAAAATATGTCATAAAGTCTGGTTTTTATGGAGCTAATTGATCGAAGAGTGTACAGAATCAGATAGACTAAGAGCAATTAACTTTTCTTCAGCCGGCCGAAGTGGCCGTGCGGTTAAAGGCGCTGCAGTCTGGAACCGCAAGACCGCTACGGTCGCAGGTTCGAATCCTGCCTCGGGCATGGATGTTTGTGATGTCCTTAGGTTAGTTAGGTTTAATTAGTTCTAAGTTCTAGGGGACTAATGACCTCAGCAGTTGAGTCCCATAGTGCTCAGAGCCATTTTTGAACTTTTCTTCAGCGCAAGAGGCCCCTTGATATGTTGACCAACTATTGGTTTCTCTGTCCGTACACAGGGCAGGAGGAGAGAACGGTCGACTGTGTAAATGTGGAGGACAAGAAAGTGGAAGAATTTAAAATGAGTCATTCAGCGTGATTTTAAAAGTTAAATATCTGTATTGAGTATTAGGTGATGTACCAGAGAAATAAGGTCCAAAAAGGAGTCCATGAATATTTGCCAGCAATAGGAGTTGGAGACACCTAGGAACATTTAATTTGCCACTACAAGGCTTGGTCGATGAGAAAAGTTTTAACGTTAGACAAATATGCGATATGTCAATGTCCATTACATTAATTAAAATATATTTGAGTACTTAGTGTGTTAGATACGCAGTGTGTTGCCACACTGAGAAAGACTGATTATTATGAAATACATTGGATAAACAAATGAATTCAACGATTGCTACTTTGATCTTTTTTCTGAAAAGGAGGTATACTGACGAAATTAATCTTATTTTGTAAACGTTCTCCTGGAATGTAACTGATAAATGTAATCACCTCACGTAAGTTACCCCATTAATCTCTTTTTGTGGTCATCTAAATTGCACTGGGCTGCAATTATTGATCATTAATGTCTCGTTATCATCACTATACGTAAGAATGTGAATCATGAATGGACAATTTTTGCTTGTTAAGTAATTTTGAATATATTACTGTTAATGTGTAAGATCCGTTCCAGCGTTAAGTACATGTATCAGCAATGGTGGGTGCAGAAAGTGCTCTGCAACGAACTAACTATGTATTTGCTGGTTTTTCTTAATTTTGGACTTCATAAAACTATTTGGTCTCTCTATCGTTTATTATTTCGTTTCTTAGCAAGTATTTTCTGTTCTCCTGAATCGTATTACGTAAATCGACAAAGGATATACTTACTTTTTAAATCGTTGAGTTCGTTCTCTTTCTGTTGGCACAATCCCATGGCTTCTCTTCAGGTTATTCTGTAACATTTTAGTCAATTTCTCACTTCCAAAACTTATTGCGCATTACCACTGAAATAGTGTCAAAATTAAAATGCGGCTGAAATTAGTGTTGCAAGTATAAAACCTGTGTCACATGGACACGACGACAGATATATACATACTTTGTGAGACACACGTTGTGTTCTAACTAAACTTGACACCTCCTATCTGTTGACGCAGTATTTTATAACCTTTATTTGTTGAAACTGTTCGAGTGTCAAATGAGTTATTCGTCACTATGACAAGAGGAATCATAAATAAGTAATTAATTGTTATTTTGTTAATTTAGGCGGAAGACCAATATTGCTGTGTAGCTTAGTACTTGACGATATTAATAAAAGTGCCAACAGTGTCCCAGTTACAAATGCATTCAAATCCTATTTACAAGATACAAATCGAAACGAGTTGAGATGAAGAGAGAGAAAAACAAAACATAAAAACGGAATTTACGGTAATATTACGGAAATATTTTATCGTCATACATATCAAATAACGGAATTTGGTTTAGGGAATAAGAATCGGAAATACTTTTTTGTCTGTGCAGTTCTGTAACATTGCCCAGGTATATTAGATTCCAGTGTGAATGTGGTTGAAATTTTTCCCTAAATAACATTTATTAATGCAGGTTTTAGTAGACATTGAATGTGTTAATATTAATTAATATGTATGCTTGAATGGGTAACTAAGTCTAAATCGAGTTATTTTCATGAACTGCTTCTTTTGAAATTAGTTCCGTTAGTTAGATAACTTAAAATGCTTTCAAAATGAAGTAGAAGAGTATTGTCAACCTACAGGCAGGTACAGTAAATGAAACGTCGTCACCATCTCCACGTCGCCCCCCCCCCCTCCCCCCCCCCCCCCCCCCGCCACTCCACCATCGCCCACAAAAGTATTTTCTCACTGCATATCGAAGGGTTCTAACAGTGAGCGAATGTTAGCAAGTTTAGAAATAATCTTTATGGAGAAAATCAACAGCACAATTCCAACTCATACGGAAAGTCTATCTGAATATTTTTAGAAAGACGGTAAGTTTCAAGTAGTCTTATTCTGCAGTCTTCGGAACTACCTTACAATATATAAAAGCTTTGTCAAAGAGCCTTTAATCACTTGCAATCATCAGACACCTATGGCATCCTTACTATCAAACTTTGAATGCTATGATGTTAGGTTCACGAAAACTTGTCACAAATTAGAAGAATTTTGACAACTGGAGGGGGAAGACATTGCAAAAGTTTTATTCTATATAATTTTTACAATAACTCTCTCAAACTGTTTATATTTTTGCGTATGGGATCAGCGTAGAACATTTCACAGAGACTCACCACTAATATTGTCAGTCGAACTGTAGTGATAAAATTGAGGCCAATAACTTTATTTTTAAAGATTCGGCGTAACAAATGCACCAATTTATTCACGTTGTTCAGAAGTGATGCGAATTAGAAACCTATCCGATCATCCTTAAATAGGTTGTGGGATATTATCATTAAACCTAACGGGCAAATGGTCCCTTAAATAAATCACGGGACCTGGATAACAAATCTTACGACTGAGCTCTTGCTGCGTCTTTAATGGCATCCAAACAAAAATCCATTATTTTGTACACAGTCGTTTAAGAACAAGTGGATTCATTTGGTTTGGAATTACCTGGTTTTTCTATCCACTATAAGTCGAGTTGCTCCGAAGTTTCGGAGTATGTCACTTAATGATAATTTGAGCAGGAGGTTGACAAGAATCTCAAATGGGCGATAAGTAACAAAAGAAACAAGCAGCGATTATCTTTAAGCCGAACTGTAACCAAAAAACTTTGAGTGTGCTCGTTTTTTTTGTTTTTTTTTTCTCTTTAAGGCATTCCTACTCTCTTCAGCTTATTCAGCTTCACACCTTTCATAGCCAATACATACAAAACCACTCTTATTTCCTTCATCAGTAAACCACATTGCTCCGCGCCATTTAGGAAGATGTACTTGCGATTTAGGAAGATGTACTTGCGCTACCATCATTCATCCTTTTCTCTGCTGAAATATGTACACTGAAGAGCCAAAGAACCTGGTACACATGCCTAATATCGTCCAGGGCCCCCGCGAGCATGCATAACTGCCGAAAGACGACGTTTCATGGACTCGACTAATGTCTGAAGTAGTGCTGGAGGGAATTGACACAGTGAATCCTATAGGGCTATCCATAAATCCTTAAGAATGCGAGGGGGTGGAGATCTCTTTTGAACAGCACGTTGCAAGGCAACGAAGATATTCTCAATAATGATCATGTCTGGGAAGTTTGGTGGCCAGCGGAAAAGTTAGAAGAGTGTTCCCGAAGCCATTCTATAGCTATTCTGGACGTGTAAGGTGTCACATTGTCCCGTTGGAATTTCCCAAGTCCATCGGAATGCACAATGGACGCTTACTTACGTGTCATCCTACAGTCGTATCTAGACGTCTTAGTGGTCAATATCACTCGAACTGCACACGCTCCAGACCATTACGGAGGCTTCACAGGCTTGAACAGGCCCCTGCTGACATGCAGGGTCCATGGATTCATGCGGTTGACTCCATACACATACACGCCCATCCGTTCGATACAATTTTAAACGAGTCTCATCCGACCAGGCAACATGTTTTCAGTCATCAACAGTCCAATATCGGTCTTGACGGGCCCAGGTGAGTCGTAAAACTTTGTCTCATGCAGTCATCAAGGGTACACGACTGAGCCTTCGACTCTGAAAGCCCATATCGATGATGTTTCGTTGAATGGTTCGCACACTGACAACTGTTCATAGCCCAGCACTGAAATTTGTTGTCTTGTATAGGCACTGCCGACCGCAGCGCTGTATTCTGCCTGTTTACATATCTTTATATTTGAATACGCAGGCCTATACCAGTTTCTTTGGCGCTTCAATGTAGATTATGCTCATCAATGCTGAGTTGCAGTTAGCAATCCGGATTATATGCAAATCTTTTTCAGTGGAGTTAAATGACGTTCTGGTATATTGATTCTTCTTATATTGGTAACGCATGCTACTCATTTTCAGAAAACATGTACGAAATTGCGACAAATTTATCTTAAAACTGCATCTTGAAACAGTGAACCCTATAAAATATTATCGCGTTAGTAAACTTATTTCCTCGAGGGTTGAAATCATAAAAATTACTCCAGTTGGTATCTACAAACTGCGATGGTAGTCATACTTTTTGTCAGATGTGACATGACGATGATAGGCACTGATGTTGTCTACAGCTAAAAGTAACACAGCCAGTTGTGATGATCAGTTGAATAACAATGCGTAACTAAAAATAACTGATAAACAATTTGCGTGAGTGGAAGTATTATGCAAATATAATGCAGGTTAAGGAAGCTGTGATACCACACAAAAGAAGTCCTTAGCAAGCGTGCCACGTGGTACCTCAAAATACTGAAAAAGAAAGAAATATGATCTCTAATAACAATCTCTTCGGCCGAAAGCACTCGTAATTAAGTCTCAAAAGTTGTATGGTTTACCGAGGAAACGGTTGATAGAGCTTTACCCATTTGTGCCATAAAACTTTTTCCATTAGAGCAAAGATTTATCGCTCCAGAAACTCAGATCTCTGTAGTTAAGTCTTACAACTTACTGGAGTCGTGTTTTTTCTTGGGCGATACAGAAGCACGAAATTAATCACTGCAGCCTGAGCTCAACGTCTTAACTATAGCTTAAGAATATTTACGAAATTATCGTCCTTAGTATAAAGAAACTGTTTCTTTCCATAATATGCAATTTACACCAGAATCTATGTTTCAGGCTTCAGTGAACGCTACCTTCATTCGTTTAGGTACACCACAGATATGAGCGAAATAGCTGTAGGGTGAAACGCCAAAAAATGTGCTGTGTGGCGTATCGTTTTCAAATCGAGCAATAGTGTTAATTATTCGACAGTATAAACATTGGGCAAAAATGTCCTATCTACTGAACGTTATTTCTTCGCACACAACTCCTTGGTATATGATGTGAGGTTTGCTTTATCGTGGCTTTTCCTGTCTGGTTTGACGATATCGAACAACAAACAAATAATAATAAGTAATGATAATAGACAAACTTTGCGGGCTTGACAATGGCTTTTGCGTAAGATCTGTTCATTGCAAGTTTGGCCGTGAGTAATTTTTTCTAAAAACATTTCTTTCTCGGAATTCAACATTAAATAATTCCAATGCTTTGGTTCGTACTGGACCTTTGATGTAATTTGTAACACGGAACCTATATCCTTACCAGGACGCAGTTCAATTTTAACAATAGCCTCAACATAAATGAAACAAAAGATAAAATAATATCACTGTATTCTCAAAATATTAGACTAAATTAAATCACATCGACATTTACATTAATTCCGTTGCTGTTTGCAACTATGAGTACGCCTAGTGAGATTGCATCTCATAGAATAATGGTGGTGTGCCAAATAATTATCTCCAGCGGTGGCAGATATGCGTCCGATCAGGACGGCTTCCAGAACAAGAAAGGTGCCGTTTTCTCGGCAAGACAACTGAACTGCGTAATTATTCCAATGTTTCAACTGTTGCACGCCACAAGCAATACAACCGCTTATACGAATTAATATGTTATGTAATTCTTTATTTATATTCTGAATTTATATCTGCGTTTTTGCTACATACCACACCCATCCTACAAACATGCATTTAAAGACGTTATCATTTAGAAGTTCAAAAGAATAACTGCTTGATATCCGTTTCTACTTACTAGACTAGCTTATCGCGATAAGCGGGAAATCCAAGCTCGAGTCTCGGTCCGGCACTGATTTTCTCTGTCGTCAAACAATCACACAGCTGAAGGTTGTTTATATTCGCAAGTGCGAACACGCTTCATGTATCTCATAACGACTGCACTCGCCGCACGCATGTCCTAAGGAACACTGAATCGTACTTATTAACAACACATACGCTGTAATATCGTTTAAAACCTAAACTTGGAGACTGGGCAAGTATTGCAAACTAATCTAAACTGGTTGTCATGAGATAATAGAAAACCGCATAAAACATTTCATGCACGAGAAGTGGGAACTATCTTCGAATAAGCTGCAATGGCTGGGGAAATAAAGAGGCAGACAGAGAGAGAGAGAGAGAGAACAAGCGAGCGAGCGAGCGAGCGAGAGAGAGAGAGAGAGAGAGAGAGATGTAGACGTGGCTTAGTATTTTGAAAAAGAAAAAAATCACACCATAAAAATCTATTGTCGTTTGACAACGCTACGTTATAAAGATTATGCTAGTTGCTCTGCCACTAGTGTACGAATGCTATTCTGCGTTGTGCTCAACACTTCAAGGTACTTTTGATAATGGCCACGAACCGAGGTATGAACAAGGAAAATGTTCATTGTACGTATGTGGCAAAATTACTTTAGCCTCGAATAGAGAGCGGCGGCGTAGGGGGGAAGAGGGGGATATCAAGAGACGTGCAACTAACACCATCCATCCATATCCGGATCCCACTCCAGCTACTGCTGGGTCTGGGTGCTGACGTGTCCTCTCCATTTAGCTCGATCCTCCCACTACTTTTCTTCCTCCACTTGCTGCCAGGGCACACCTCTCCATTCCACAGATATTCTCACTCCCGTTTTCGACCATGTTCTTGGGCGTCCTCTAGGTCTTTTTCCATCCGTCTTCAGTTCTACCATACTTTTGGGGACTCTCTGCCCACACATCCTCTTAACATGCCCCTACCATCTGAATCTCTTTTTTCTTCAATTTCTTCTCTCATATTTTCTTGTTTAAGGTCATTTCTGATATCTACGTTCCTTCTCTGTCCATTCTTATTTTTGCCTTAACTGCTCTGACAAATTTCATTTACCCTGCTTGCAGGCTGCCCCTGTTCCTTTCTGTCATTGTCAACGTTTCTCCTCCATAGGTGACAATAGGGAAGTAATAACTCTTATATATAAGGAGTTTTGCTTTTTCTGAAACTTCCTTACTCTAAATTAGGTGTTTTATTGTTTGGTAGAAATTGCCTCCCTTCTGTGACCTCCTATTCATTTCGTTGGTTATTCTTCCATCACTAGATATTTCACTCCCTAAATAAGTGGAACTGTCTACCACTTTGAGGGGTTCTCCATTCCAAGTAATTTTTCCGTTTATCCCTTTGTCTCTTCCAAATACCATTACTTCACTCTTATCTTTATTTATTTTTAATCCATACATTTTCATTATTTCCTTCCATGCATCAAGTTGTAACTGTACATCTTACCTCTTTGTCGCCCCATATTACCATATCATCTGCAAAAATCATATTTTTGTCTTTTTCTTGTACTATATCTTTAACTGCCCTATTCATTACCTCCATTACAACATTAAAAAGTGCAGGAGACAAAATACTTCCTTGTTTAAGTCCTTGTCTTATTTCGAAGTATTCAGAGTTCCCCAATGATGTTGTAAGTCTACAATTGTGTCCTTTGTACATTGTCTTTATTACATTAATGTGTCCATCTTCTATGTCTATTTTCTTCATTTCTCCCCAGAGTCTTTCCCTGTTAACTGAATCATATGCCTTTTCTATGTCTATAAAAACCATTATCACCCTTTTGTTATACTCCCAATTTTTTCCATCAGTTGACAGATAGAAAATATCAGGTCGATTGTGCTTCTTCCTTTCCTAAACCCATGCTGTTCTTCACTCAGCTTCTTTTTTGTCTTTTCACTTATTCGATTTAGTAAAATTCTTTCAAAATCTTGGATGTATGACTCATAAGGGTTATTCCTCTGTATTATTTGCAAAGTCTATTATTCCATTTTTTGAAGATGGGAACAATGTCTCCCCTTCTCCAGTCGCCAGGTATTGTACTATTTCTCCACACACTTGATAGTACTCTATACAGCCACCTCATTCCCACTGGACATGCTGCTCTTATCATGTCCATCATGTTCATCAGATCCTGGGGTTTCCCCCCATTCATCTTTTTCACAGCTATTCCCATTTCTTCCCGTGTAATTTGTCCTAGTTCTGCTTCTCAACTTCTCTCAAATTCTCCATTATTTGTTGATTCCTAACACCACATCAGTGAATTGATAACTCCCCCATTGTATCAGCTACCAAATATCTTTCAGTAAAGCTATCATAGAAGTCCTGTGTACCTGCAAAAAGGAAGAAAGGTTGTAGTTTATAGTTATGCCACCGTCGAGGCTAGTACGAACAGAACAAAAATCAGACTGATCAGGAAATCAGAATTCAGCGGCCACTTTCTCAAAGAAACAAACTAGGCCGTCGGCTGAAGAAATTCACGAAAACAATGCGAACCTTAAATACGTGTGGCGTGATGAGCCTTTGAATCTTTTTCCTCCAGACAGCGAGTCTTATCTGCTGAATCACGTCTCGCAATCTATATATGTCCGTCAAATCGAAGTGGTATAATCTATTTTAGAATGGAAGGTAGAACATTGAATAGGTTGGAAGTAACAATACGTCCAGCGTACAATTGTAAATCATATTTAGAGATCGCATTTATTAGCCTTACTAATAAATGTAAACTGTGCACAGAATATTCTCAGTATAGTCTGCCACTGTAGTGGAAAAGGAGACATACATTCATTCTTGTAATTTATGAGTAGCTAAAAAGCAAGGAACTATTTTACGGAATCCGAAAAAATATATATATATTCACAGTAATATGAAAATTATTGTAGATCCGTGAGTCTCATATATTAGGTAAATAAAAGTTTCAGAAATATACCTCTGCATCGCATGTTTCATCTACATCTACATCTACATTGATACTCCGCAAGCCACCCAACGGTGTGTGGCGGAGGGCACTTTACGTGCCACTGTCATTACCTCCCTTTCCTGTTCCAGTCGCGTATGGTTCGCGGGAAGAACGACTGTCTGAAAGCCTCCGTGCGCGCTCTAATCTCTCTAATTTTACATTCGTGATCTCCTCGGGAAGTATAAGTAGGGGGAAGCAATATATTCGATACCTCATCCAGAAACGCACCCTCTCGAAACCTGGCGAGCAAGCTACACCGCGATGCAGAGCGCCTCTCTTGCAGAGTCTGCCACTTGAGTTTATTAACCATCTCCGTAACGCTATCACGGTTACCAAATAACCCAGTGACGAAACGCGCCGCTCTTCTTTGGATCTTCTCTATCTCCTCCGTCAACCCGACCTGGTACGGATCCCACACTGATGAGCAATACTCAAGTATAGGTCGAACGAGTGTTTTGTAAGCCACCTCCTTTGTTGATGGACTACATTTTCTAAGCACTCTCCCAATGAATCTCAACCTGGTACCCGCCTTACCAACAATTAGTTTTATATGATCATTCCACTTCAAATCGTTCCGTACGCATACTCCCAGATATTTTACAGAAGTAACTGCTACCAGTGTTTGTTCCGCTATCATATACTCATACAATAAAGGATCCTTCTTCCTATGTATTCGCAATACATTACATTTGTCTATGTTAAGGGTCAGTTGCCACTCCCTGCACCAAGTGCCTATCCGCTGCAGATCTTCCTGTATTTCGCTACAATTTTCTAATGCAGCAACTTCTCTGTATACTACAGCATCATCCGCGAAAAGCCGCATGGAACTTCCGACACTATCTACTAAGTCATTTATATATATTGTGAAAAGCAATGGTCCCATAACACTCCCCTGTGGCACGCCAGAGGTCACTTTAACGTCTGTAGACGACTCTCCATTGATAACAACATGCTGTGTTCTGTTTGCCAAAAACTCCTCAATCCAGCCACACAGCTGGTCTGATATTCCGTAGGCTCTTACTTTGCTTATCAGGCGACAGTGCGGAACTGTATCGAACGCCTTCCGGAAGTCAAGAAAAATAGCATCTACCTGGGAGCCTGTATCTAATATTTTCTGGGTCTCATGAACAAATAAGGCGAGTTGGGTCTCACACGATCGCTGTTTCCGGAATCCATGTTGATTCCTACATAGTAGATTCTGGGTTTCCAGAAATGACATGATACGCGAGCAAAAAACATGTTCTAAAATTCTGCAAGAGATCGACGTAAGAGATATAGGTCTATAGTTTTGCGCATCTGCTCGACGACCCTTCTTGAAGACTGGGACTATCTGTGCTCTTTTCCAATCATTTGGAACCCTCCGTTCCTCTAGAGACTTGCGGTACACGGCTGTTAGAAGGGGGGCAAGTTCTTTCGCGTACTCTGTGTAGAATCGAATTGGTATCCCGTCAGGTCCAGTGGACTTTCCTCTATTGAGTGATTCCAGTTGCTTTTCTATTCCTTGGACACTTATTTCGATGTCAGCCATTTTTTCGTTTGTGCGAGGATTTAGAGAAGGAACTGCAGTGCGGTCTTCCTCTGTGAAACAGCTTTGGAAAAAGGTGTTTAGTATTTCAGCTTTACGCTTGTCATCCTCTGTTTCAATGCCATCATCATCCCGTAGTGTCTGGATATGCTGTTTCGAGCCACTTACTGATTTAACGTAAGACCAGAACTTCCTAGGATTTTCTGTCAAGTCGGTACATAGAATTTTACTTTCGAATTCAATGAACGCTTCACGCATAGCCCTCCTTACGCTAACTTTGACATCGTTTAGCTTCTGTTTGTCTGAGAGGTTTTGGCTGCGTTTAAACTTGGAGTGGAGCTCTCTTTGCTTTCGCAGTAGTTTCCTAACTTTGTTGTTGTACCACGGTGGGTTTTTCCCGTCCCTCACCGTTTTACTCGGCACGTACCTGTCTAAAACGCATTTTACGATTGCCTTGAACTTTTTCCATAAACACTCAACATTGTCAGTGTCGGAACAGAAATTTTCGTTTTGATCTGTCAGGTAGTCTGAAATCTGCCTTCTATTACTCTTGCTAAACAGATAAACCTTCCTCCCTTTTTTTATATTCCTATTAACTTCCATATTCAGGGATGCTGCAACGGCCTTATGATCACTGATTCCCTGTTCTGTACATACAGATTCGAAAAGTTCGGGTCTGTTTGTTATCAGTAGGTCCAATATGTTATCTCCACGAGTCGGTTCTCTGTTTAATTGCTCGAGGTAATTTTCGGATAGTGCACTCAGTATAATGTCACTCGATGCTCTGTCCCTACCACCCGTCCTAAACATCTGAGTGTCCCAGTCTATATCTGGTAAATTGAAATCTCCACCTAAGACTATAACATGCTGAGAAAATTTATGTGAAATGTATTCCAAATTTTCTCTCAGTTGTTCTGCCACTACTGCTGCTGAGTCGGGAGGTCGGTAAAAGGAGCCAATTATTAACCTAGTTCGGTTGTTTAGTGTAACCTCCACCCATAATAATTCACAGGAACTATCCACTTCTACTTCACTACAGGATAAACTACTACTAACAGCGATGAACACTCCACCACCGGTTGCATGCAATCTATCCTTTCTAAACACCGTCTGTACCTTTGTAAAAATTTCGGCAGAATTTATCTCTGGCTTAAGCCAGCTTTCTGTACCTATAACGATTTCAGCTTCGGTGCTTTCTATCAGCGCTTGAAGTTCCGGTACTTTACCAACGCAGCTTCGACAGTTGACAATTACAATACCGATTGCTGCTTGGTCCCCGCATGTCCTGACTTTGCCCCGCACCCGTTGAGGCTGTTGCCCTTTCTGTACTTGCCCAAGGCCATCTAACCTAAAAAACCGCCCAGCCCACGCCACACAACCCCTGCTACCCGTGTAGCCGCTTGTTGCGTGTAGTGGACTCCTGACCTATCCAGCGGAACCCGAAACCCCACCACCCTATGGCGCAAGTCGAGGAATCTGCAGCCCACACGGTCGCAGAACCGTCTCAGCCTCTGATTCAGACCCTCCACTCGGCTCTGTACCAAAGGTCCGCAGTCAGTCCTGTCGACGATGCTGCAGATGGTGAGCTCTGCTTTCATCCCGCTAGCGAGACTGGCAGTCTTCACCAAATCAGATAGCCGCCGGAAGCCAGAGAGGATTTCCTCCGATCCATAGCGACACACATCATTGGTGCCGACATGAGCGACCACCTGCAGATGGGTGCACCCTGTACCCTTCATGGCATCCGGAAGGACCCTTTCCACATCTGGAATGACTCCCCCCGGTATGCACACGGAGTGCACATTGGTTTTCTTCCCCTCTCTTGCTGCCATTTCCCTAAGGGGCCCCATTACGCGCCTGACGTTGGAGCTCCCAACTACCAGTAAGCCCACCCTCTGCGACTGCCCGGATCTTGCAGACTGAGGGGCAACCTCTGGAACAGGACAAGCAGCCATGTCAGGCCGAAGATCAGTATCAGCCTGAGACAGAGCCTGAAACCGGTTCGTCAGACAAACTGGACAGGCTTTCCGTTCAGCCCTCCGGAATGTCTTTCGCCCCCTGCCACACCTTGAAACGACCTCCCACTCTACCACAGGTGAGGGATCAGCCTCAATGCGGGCAGTATCCCGGGCAACCACAGTCGTAGTCCGATCAGGGGATGCGTGGGACGAGCTGGCCGTCCCCGACAAACCCCCATCCCGACCCCCACAGTGATGCCCATTGGCAACAGCCTCAAGCTGTGTGACCGAAGCCAACACTGCCTGAAGCTGGGAGCGAAGGGATGCCAACTCAGCCTGCATCCGAACACAGCAGTTGCAGTCCCTATCCATGCTAAAAACTGTTTTGCTAAGAACGTCTGAACTAATCTACAGAGCGCAAACAAATCGACAAAATTTAAACGGTTATTAAAATACAAGATTGCCTAGTAAATGCAGTAATGCTGCTACTTGCGCACTGCTGACACTGCTCGGCGGCGGAAGGAGACTAAGCGAAATTACACTATTCAGGTACTAAAACACGATGCTACAACTCTCAAATACTATAATACGCTCGAAATTTATGAATTAAACAATGCAAGTACCAAAAACACGCAAAGAAATTAAGAATTAAACTATGTAACAAATGAGTGAGCTAGGAGTATACGACTTGCTGCTCAGCTGCTTATCCAACGGCGGCAGGGAGCACACTCCCTTCGGTAGATAATTAACAGTTCTTATTACTATTCTGTAACTTCCAGACGGGAATCGTTGCACAGTGCGTAGCTACGTAGTGCAATCCATCTTCATTCACTGCCTTGACAAATTTAAAAGCTCTTGCAAGCCAGAGGTCCTCATTTATAGAGAGTCCATTTATAAGGCCACCCAACGAGTCCAATAGATCATAATTAAAACGCAACCCCAGCATCGAAACTGACGGCTGGGCCCCGGTTGTCTCACGTCGGGGAGAAACCCAGCGCCACGGAAACGCATTTTTCGTCTGCAGTACACTCCTGAATAGTGTCATCACTTTACTAATACTAAACGACGGTTTTCCGCTACCTACTACTGACTAATAAAAATGGTACGAAACTTATAACTGACTAATACCACATAAACCAGTTGTGTTTCGAGTTACTGCATTGTATACAATGTAAGACGTAACTTTATTGAAGAATTCTTCTCGTTTGTTGCAGATATGATGCTAGTTTGACAAAGAAATCTGTTACACATTCTGCAGAGAGTATTCGTTGACACTTAGAACAGAAAATGGGATTCAGAACTCCTTCACATAAAAGAATGGTAAGGGTGCACCGAACAAATCTACCATCGATCTTCTGCGCAAGTGCCAGAAGGAAGAATATGTTGCAGAAGAATCTAAAAGTGGTCGATCGAAGATGGTAAAACAAGAAAAGCTACAAGATGTATCTTGCTTCAGTCCAACGAAATCTGCCCGAAGCCTACGTCTGGTTTCCCTGTTGGCAGTTTCCACACCACATAGTCTAAGTGTTAAAAGATGCACCTGTTTAGAATTCGTGTCGCAGCAAACAGTAAGCGAAAAATACAGAGGATGCAACAATTACAATAGTCAACTGACACGAAATCGTTTAATCTTAATGTCTTCGGGTGAGCTGACAATGAAAATGCAAGATTAGCTCTCGCTTTAATTTACGGTAACTTCTCGTTTTTGCATATGTATGCTTAAGCATGTATTTACCTTGGTGTTTTGTCTGTCGGAGGGAGTTCACTGAAGGCTCAACCCCATTTCCTAGTATTTGCAGTTTTCCTCGGGGGATTCCCCGATTAGCGTCCAGCAGTAATCGGATAATGCCACTGGCCTTGCCGCAATGGTAACACCGGGTCCCGTCAGATCACCGAAGTTAAGCACTGTCGGGCTGGGCTGGCACTTGCACGGGTGACCATTCAGTGGGGCGAGTGCTGTTGGCAGGAGGGGTGCACTCAACCATTATGATGCAAACTTAGGAGCTACTTGAAACTACCTGGCAGGTTAAAACTGTGTGCCCGACCGAGACTCGAACTCGGGACCTTTGCCTTTCGCGGGCAAGTGCTCTACCATCTGAGCTACCGAAGCACGACTCACGCCCGGTACTCACAGCTTAACTTCTGCCAGTATCTCGTCTCCTACCTTCCAAACTTTACAGAAGCTAAGCCATGTCTCCGCCTTATCCTTTCTTTCAGG
This sequence comes from Schistocerca serialis cubense, assembly GCF_023864345.2. Taxonomy (NCBI): domain Eukaryota; kingdom Metazoa; phylum Arthropoda; class Insecta; order Orthoptera; family Acrididae; genus Schistocerca; species Schistocerca serialis. Next base: position 153,441,025 of record NC_064639.1, read on the forward strand.
AGTGCTAGTTCTGCATGGTCCGCAGAAGAGCTTCTGTAAAGTTTGGAAGGTAGGAGACGAGATACTGGCAGAAGTAAAGCTGTGAGGACCGGGCGTGAGTCGTGCTTCGGTAGCTCAGATGGTAGAGCACTTGCCCGCGAAAGGCAAAGGTCCCGAGTTCGAGTCTCGGTCGGGCACACAGTTTTAATCTGCCAGGAAGTTTCATATCAGCGCACACTCCGCTGCAGAGTGAAAATCTCATTTTAGGAGCTACTTGATTGAGGAGTAGCGGTCTCGTTAACTGACATACGGCTGCGAGAGCGATGTGCTGACCACATGCCTCCCAGTGTCCGCATCCAATGACGCCTGTGGGCTGGGGATGACACGGCGGCCGGTCGGTACCGTTGAGCCTTCATGGCCTGTTCGGGTGAAATTTAGTTTAGTAATCTGCTGGCATTGATACGCTCCACTTTCCCAGGTATCTCAATTCCTTGTTCGAAATTTGCTGGTAGAAGGGTTCTCCATGCACGGCGGTTACAGCAACACAGTTGTCAGGAGCAAGGTTCAGCTGAGAATCTAGGAAATGTAACTTTAAGGACACGTTCCACGTTCCACTTCAATATATTGCAGCTGTGCAGAAGATTTGCCACAAGATCCGTATAGTTCTCTGCCCTCTCATTTTCTTATCTGTTGACGCTTGAACAAAGCCATTCCAAGCTAACTTTTTATCTGCTATCAGCAAGGTGTTGAAATGGTTATACTTGTACAGTCTGCTTATCTCGGGACCCACGAAAATATTCTCTTTTATTTCCGCCACGCTAAGACGTGAAACTTCTCTCGAAAACTGAGGAATGTTTCTCTGTTTTGTCCACGGCCTTTACGACGTCTTTCATTAGGCTAAATTTGTGTGACGAGAAGAATTTTGTTCTTGGATTCGACAAGTGCTTCATGCATTGTGAGAGCCTGGTTCAAGTGATTGACGCTTAGGCCAATTTTTCTTTTTATAGTGAAATGCTTTTTCGCTGCTACCCCAGAGGCATTGGAAGCGACAGAATTTGGTGCAGTCACGTTGTAGCCCAGGTAATGTCCCTATGAGTTTCAGATCGCCGGAAATTGTCATAGTTCAGTCACAACAATAATTGTTTCATGTTATCCCGTGTTTCTTTCATGTAAGGTACATATCCAGTCGAAACTGGATGGTAACACGTTTCCATTATACAGTAGCACACAGTTGACCAACAACCTCCAATGATCACTTTTATAGTCAATGCCACTAACTGCTATTAGTTCTTTTCACGTCCTAAAACCGGAAGGAATCACATACGGTGGTTGCAGAACGCAGTCACATTTAGAGTTTTAATCAAGGCAAATTTACTGTTGTAGTATTGATGCCAACAGTTCAGCTTTACCTTTCGGCAATTCAATATCTCCTACTAGGCCATTAAGTTCACATTGCGCTTTTGTGAATTTTTGCACACTCATCGCTACACACAAGATCGGGAACTTTCGAGGCACTGGGTTTTGAACGAGATGGTATCGCACCTCCGTCGTCACTATCTAACACAGTTGGTACAGGAACATGCAGGCCGTTTCGGTGTGTTAGGATATGTCAAATACGACCTTTTCTTCTTGGAAATACCACGTTTTAATGGAGTTTTCATACAAAAGTAACAATCACTGACCACGGACGAAGACTCGAGAAACAAGGTGTACAACATAAATGAGGGGCCCTGGGCTGGACCTGACCCCCGATTTCACAGGCAAAATACAGCCTGTACGCCTTCCTAATGTATGGTATTGACGTCTCTAGCTATTCCAATGTAGCGTATCCACAAATGTAGTACAACTGTCAGCACTGCTTACGCATTTGCGAGGCATATTAAATCACAAGAATTAAAATAACTACATGCACTAACTACACTTCAGTAACACGTTCTTCCAGCACGCGAACAGAACACAACTTGAAACAGGCAAACTACGCTTACATGAAACATGCTCCGCTCCTCCCTACCTCCCCCCTTTCCCTTTGTTGCTACGAGCCCGGGTTAAAAATAGCAACAAAATACACACAGCAATTGTTGCCTGAAACCTAATCATTCTGTCTAATGTCAGCGGGATTACGCAGCCTATATAAGAATGGACTGACTATAAATGGAAATAAGATATAATGATCATTAAATGAACCGGGCTTTAGCTTCGAAACGAGAGATAACTCGAGTTTTTCATTGTTGTTACTTTTTCAGCTTGGTCGACATACAGTAGATAACATACATTTATTCCGTATCAGTTATATTTTCACTGTCGTGTGGTGTTATTGAATCGTATACCTGAGAAATAGATATAGTGAGCTTGATTTTAGAAGAACAGTGCTAAGTCTCATAGTCCAATATTACTATGTCTTCCTTGGATCATTGTTTTCATCGGCAAGTAATTTCCTGGCTATGCCCCCCTCCGGCTGCTGATTTATTAACACCAGACTTTCATGTGCAAACACCTGTCGGATGCTTCTTGAAATATTCGTACCTTAAAAATATTCCAGGATTACAGGAAAGAATCGAACAGTTTGTAATACGAAATCCTCAACACACGTTAGAACGGGTATTCAAGAACGCGCAGCTTTATGTTCAGTTTTGTGAGCTGCATGATGGAGACCTCTTCCAACAACTTCTTGTGAGTTGGTCATTTTTTTCCTAAAGTAGTCCTAATCTTTGGACTCCAGGAACGGGCTCCTTAGTGATTTGCTTTGAAGTGACGCAAATACATTTATATCATATAACCATGATACAGACTAGAAATCTCTCTTACACGGAGCCTGCCTCGTAGAAAAACATCGTTAGTCGTTCTAGACGTCTCTCAGTTAGGCTGTCTTGTTTCGCGTCTTTCTTTTTTTTTTTTTTTACCATGAGGCTTACTGAATAATACAAATGTTACGTCTTCCAGTGGATATTTTCAATTTTTATGATTACGAAGTAGTTGTTTTGGACATAAGTTTTTTCTTGGTAATTACGTATTTCAGTTGTTGATACCAATTCGGCTTTAATATCTTTCTTTGTTCCCTTTACTCACACACCTTTGATTTGGAGGCACAAGTTTATTACGAAATGTGTTAGAAAATACCCACACGCCGACGGAAGTATTATGACCCACAATGTTTACGGATGAGCATTAACAGCACTTTGTCAGCAAAAGTAAAAAATATCTGTAAAATAATCTTTCAGGTTATAATACGTACGAAACAAAAGAAGCCAATAATTTTTTGTGAAAGACGACGTGTCAAACATATAAGAATTTAACTATTTTTCCGTGGAGTAGCGTATGAGAAATGGCTCAAATAGCTCTAAGCACAATGGGACTTAAAATCTGAGGTCATCAGACCCTTAGCCTTACAACTACTTAAACCTAACTAACCTAAGGACATCACACACATACATTCCCGAGGCAGGATTCGAACCTGCGACCGTAGCAGCAGCGCGTTCCAGAGCCTAGAACCGCTCGGCCACAGCGGCCGGCAGCATACAAGAGAAATGATTCTCGAGTCTGATAATGAGCATCCTGCTCGTAGTAATCTGTGTGTAATAATTGTTTCGCGTTAATTGTAAAGAAATTGGTACCTCGCTCTTCCCCAAAAATTTTGTTATACCTGCCACAGTAACTTTATGAAAAGCAGCCAACTGATAGTTCTCTTTTCAGCAAGACTCTACAAGTCAAATATCCTAACAGTAACATGAAACAAATTCATACTGTATTCTTGCACCTCTTGAACGACTACGTCGGAAGTTTGATGAATTATCCTGTCTCACGGTGGCCAAAGAAGTGAACATGTGTGCTCTTCAGTTAACGACAACAGAGGTGGCCCAGTGGATAGGTCAGTGGACATAATGTAACGAGGAGCAAGGTTCAAATTCTCATATGGTAATCCATATTTAGCTTTATTGAATTTCTCATAAATCAATTAAGTTGCTTGCCTCAACAGTTCCACTGAATAGAAGAAACACGATTTGCTTCTCCTGCCTTACTCTGTCCAAATTTGTGATTTGTCTGAAACGACGTTGCTGTCCACTAGATATTTACCCGTTATGTTTCTTTCTTTCTTCCTTCTTTCTCTGCCATACTAGTTAAAAACTATTAGACACTACTAATAAGATTAAATAACTAATATTGAATTTTTGTTATATTTAACTTTGGCAAGATATTATACCTCATTCTAGAGCTACTTCTAAATATGATTTAATATATTTTCTTTAATGATGTTCACTGGTAAGTAGCCTATTCACTGCATTTGATTCTCTGGAATATTAATAGGGAGTATTTCGTCTGTAAATATTAGTAACAGTTTCTGCTCTCTCTGCTTTTTTATTCGTTTTTTATCATCATCATCATCATCATCATCATCATTTAAGACTGATTATGCCTTTCAGCGTTCAGTCTGGAGCATAGTCCCCCTTATAAAATTCCTGCATGATCCCCTATTCAGTGCTTACATTGGTGCCTCTTCTGATGTTAAGCCTATTACTTCAAAATCATTCTTAACCGAATCCAGGTACCTTCTCCTTGGCCTGCCCCGACTCCTCCTACCCTCTACTGCTGAAGCCATGAGTCTCTTGGGTAACCTTGCTTCTCCCATGCGTGTAAAATGACCCCACCATCTAAGATTGTTCGCCCTGACTGCTACATCTATAGAGTTCATTCCCAGTTTTTCTTTGATTTCCTCATTGTGGACACCCTTCTGCCATTGTTCCCATCTACTAGTACCTGCAATCATCCTAGCTACTTTCATATCCGTAACCTCAACCTTGTTGATAAGGTAACCTGAATCCACCCAGCTTTCGCTCCCGTACAACAAAATTGGTCGAAAGATTGAACGGTGCACAGATAACTTAGTCTTGGTACTGACTTCCTTCTTGCAGAAGAGAGTAGATCGTAGATAAGCGCTCACTGCATTAGCTTTGCTACACCTCGCTTCCAGTTCTTTCACTATGTTGCCATCCTGTGAGCATATGCATCCTAAGTACTTGAAACCATCCACCTGTTCTAACTTTGTTCCTCCTATTTGGCACTCAATCCGTTTATATTTCTTTCCCACTGACATTACTTTCGTTTTGGAGATGCTAATCTTCATACCATAGTCCTTACATTTCTGATCTAGCTCTGAAATCTTACTTTGCAAACCTTCAATCGAATCTGCCATCACAACTAAGTCATCGGCATATGCAAGACTGCTTATTTTGTGTTCACATATCTTAATCTCACCCAGCCAGTCTATTGTTTTCAACATATGATCCATAAATAATATGAACAACAGTGGAGACAGGTTGCAGCCTTGTCTTACCCCTGAAACTACTCTGAACCATGAACTCAGTTTACCGTCAACTCGAACTGCTGCCTGACTATCCATGTAAAGACCTTTAATTGCTTGCAAAAGTTGCCTCCTATTCCATAATCTTGTAGAACAGACAATGACTTCCTCCTATGAACCCCGTCATATGCCTTTTCTAGATCTATAAAGCGTAGATACAATTCCCTGTTCCTCTCATAACACTTCTCCATTATTTGCCGTAAGCTAAAGATCTGGTCCTGACAACCTCTAAGAGGCCTAAACCCACACTGATTTTCATCCAATTGGTCCTCAACTAATACTCGCACTTTCCTTTCAACAATAGCTGAGAAGATTTTGCCCATAACGCTGATTAAAGAGATACCTCTGTAGTTGTTACAATCATTTCTGTTTCCATGTTTAAAGATTGGTGTGATTACTCCTTTTGTCCAGTATGACGGAACCTTTCCCGACTCCCAGGCCATTTCAATTATCCTGTGTAGCCATTTAAGACCTGGCATTCCATTGTATTTGATGAGTTCCGATTTAATTTCATCCACCCCAGCTGCTTTATTGCACTGCAGTTTATTAACCATTTTCTCCACTTCCTCAAATGTGATCCTATTTCCATGATTATTCCTATCCCATTCTACCTCGAAATCTGAAACACTACTGATCGTATTTTCACCTACATTGAACAACTCTTCAAAATATTCCCTCCATCTGGCCAAGGAATCCACAGGATTCACCAGCAGTTTTCCTGACCTGTCCAAAATACTTGTCATTCCCTTCTTACCTCCCTTTCGAAGACTGCTAATTACACTCCAGAATGGTTTCCCAGCAGCTTGACCCAAAGTCTCCAACCTGTTTCCAAAGTCTTCCCAAGATTTCTTCTTGGATGCTGCAATTATCTGTTTGGCTTTGTTTCTTTCTTCAACATAACTTTCTCTGTCTTCCTGCGTTCTAGTATGTAGCCATTTTTGATACGCCTTCTTTTTCCTTCTACAGGCTGCCTTGACTGTGTCATTCCACCAAGCTGTTTGCTTCATCCTACCTTTACACACTACTGTTCCAAGGCATTCTTTAGCCACTTCTAGTACTGTGTCCCTGTACCTTGTCCATTCCTTTTCCAATGACTGTAATTGACTACATTCAACTAACTGGTACCTTTCTGAGATCACTGTTATGTATTTGTGCCTGATTTCCTTATCCTGAAGTTTCTCCGCTCTTATCCTCCTACATATGGTCCTGACCTCCTGCACTTTCGGCCTCACAATCCCAATTTCGCTGCAGATTAAATAATGATCAGTGTCATCAAAGAATCCCCTGAATACACGTGTGTCCATCACAGCCTTCCTGAATTCCTGATCTGTTATTATATAGTCAATGACAGATCTGGTTCCTCTGCCTTCCCAAGTATACCGGTGAATGTTCTTACGTTTAAAAAAGGAGTTTGTGATTACTAAGCCCATACTGGCACAGAAATCCAAGAGTTGTTTCCCGTTCCTGTTGGCCTCCATATCCTCTCCAAATTTACCCATAACCTTTTCATAACCCTCTGTTCGATTTCCAATCCTGGCATTAAAATCACCCATGAGCAGAACACTGTCCTTGTCCTTTACTCTAACAATTACATCACTGAGTGCCTCATAAAAACTATCCATCTTATCTTGATCTGTCCCTTCACAATGCGAATATACTGACACAATCCTAATTTCCTTGCTAGACACTGTCAAATCTATCCTCCTATCAGTCGTTCGTTTACATACCTTATTGCAACTACGCTGGGTTCCATTTCTTTCCTGATGTAAAGCCCTACACCCCATTGTGCTATTCCTGCTTTGACTCCTGACAGGTAGACCTTGTATTCTCCCACTTCTTTCTCACCCCTTACCCGAATGTCACTAACAGCTAAAACGTCCAGCACCATCTTACTTGCAGCCTCTGCCAGCTCTGCCTTCTTCCCAGAGTAGCCCCCATTGATATTAATAGCTCCCCATCTCATTACCATTTGTTTGCCAAGTCGTATCTTAAGAGTCCCTGGTTTGTCAGTTAGAGGTGGGACTCCGTCACCTCCAAAGGTCCGGGGCATTTTGCACTGATTGTTGCCAGCATCATATTTAAAGTACCAGGGAAGCAGGTTGTTAGCCTTGCTTGCCCCGAGTCCCATTGAGTTTTACCCCTAACGGTTGAGCGACTAACCGGTGGATTTGGTAGTCTTAGCCGTATGAGCACAAAGGTGACCACGACTCAGGATGTGTCCGAGATGCCCAGCCTTATTCCAAAGTAACTGGTATCCCGACTGTCGGGACCACTTACTTGGCCACTCATGCGTTGCCCGTGGTTCATGAACTAGGACATGACTACAGGAACCCGCACCATGAACCACTCGGTTTTTTTTTTTTTGTTGTTTTCTGAAAATGTCTTCAATGATCTATCAACATTCAGTTTCAACACTAGCCGTTGAACTTCATCCCCATAACCTCAGAATGGAAGTAAGAAGGTGCTAAACATAAATCGTTCACTCACTAATCACTGATTACTGGTGCTTTTAAGCATTATTGGAGTTGTGTGGCGGCGATTTACTCCACTGTGTTATCATTTAGTATAGTAACAGTGCTGTGGCAATACATATTACAGCTTCTTATATCCTAAACAATGGAGTAAGACCATGTATCTAATGAAAGTTTTTGTGTTTATGATACGAGTGTCAACTGCAGTGAAATACAGTTAGTAAAATTTGGTATGGTATTGATAAATCGCTAGAAATCTCTTCTTCTTTCAGTATCGCTTGTGGCGGCCAGCATTTACAACACCGCAGCTAGATTTCAGTTCGTACCTGAATTTTTTTCTGACACTTACCGCTTATTTCATCTGTGGCATTCATTGGTCAACGTAAAAATATTCTAAGCTGCATTATCATGCTGTAACATCTACACAAACAAGATTACACCTAGCGGAGCACTCCGACATTCGCCGGCCCTTAGTGGCAGCGCGGTTCTAGGCGCTACAGTCTGGAACCGCGTGACCGCTACGGTCGCAGGTTCGAATCCTGCCTCGGGCATGGATGTATCTAGTTAGGTTTAAGTAGTTCTAAGTTCTAGGGGACTGATGACCACAGCAGTTAAGTCCCATAGTGCTCAGAGCCATTTGAATCATTTGAACCACTGCGACATTCAAAACAAATACAAAGCTGTGCCCCGGTGGTTGGTTGCAATGGGTTGGCCATACACGCATGTAGTGGAATATGTGCAGCATCAAGTCATTCTCGGAAGGTGTATTTTAAAGGTGCATTCTAAAGGTGTATTCTAAAGATGTCTCTTTTACTGCAGAAGATGCTGCTCAATCGATGCTTCATTTATTAAGTCGTGCTGCAGCGGTTGGTGTTATAGGAAAACGAGGAAGACCTTTTCAATGAAGAGCACTTCAGTCTGAATTACGGGATGCCATATTTTATTCGGATAACAATAAGGATTCCGGTCAAGAAAACTGAAAAAGAGCGGTGTGCTGATCACATACTCCTCTATATCTAAATCCTGTGAGGCCTATCGGTTGAGGATGACACGGCGGTCGGTCGGAGTCGTTGGGTCTTCCATGGCCTTTAAGGACGGACTTCCGTTTTCGGTTTTTGTAGTATGTATAGCCACAGCACTGTTACTATACCAAATGCTAGCACAGTTGAGTAGATCGCCCCCATACAACTCCATTAACACTTCAAAACACCAGTGATCAGTGATTAGTGAGTGAACCGATATCTGTTTAGTGGAGCTCATGCTGTTAACACTTTCAACGAAAATAATCAGACACCTGTAGCAGAAACTGACTACGTCCGTCACGTACACGACGGTCCACGATGGCCGTCGCCTCCCAGCTTTAATAATGCACCCTCATCATGCAATTAACGCTTTCAATAAAATAACTCTCACATCTGCCAACTTCTAAACAGTGTATTTACATGCACTACTACACTTAGCAATGGCCGCCACTCAACCTATCCAGCGATGACAATGGGGTTGCTGCCTCTAATACCTCGGCCAATCAACAGCCAGAAAAATGCTAGCAATTTTTAATTAGAGTCGGCTCCACTCAGCCAATAGGAAGAGAAAAATGCTGTTTCCATGTGGACTGTAACGGCTTTAACGCGCCACGAAGACGTGTCAACCCACAATAAACCACCAAACAGTATTGCACAGTATTGCGATGTTACACAATCCCCTCCGCAATCTTTTTTCTCATGGATACTGAAAATTAAGAAAAATAATTATCCACAAACTATTTTGTCACCTCCTTCATTTCGGATCGTAGTAGGATTTATAATTTAGTGATGACATTAATCAAAGTTGATTGACTTCAGTCCTAATCATATCATGTAATGAATGAGACATTCTTAATAATCACATTCTACTTGTGTATTAGCCATTCTGTAAGCTCTTCTCTCAGGTGAATTTGAAACTTACTCCTACTCTTAATTAATTACTGGCGGAACAGCTATGCACTTGACACAATTCTCTTTGCCTCAGTACTTTTAATGGCGGAATTATTCGTCGTCTAACACCCTTTTTTTACATTACTAGCTTTAATGGCTAAATTATTCAATGCCTACTGAATAACCTCCGAATAAAATCATTGTTTTAGTGTAGCACGCTGTTTGGCTCTTACATTGCCTACCTCTTAGTAATATGAGCTGTTTGCTGACACTGGTTGCCAATTTAACTCAATAACTTACCATTTCTATTTTATGAGATCTAGTACCTTGTGTTCTTAACAGTTTAATCATACTCATCAATTCTGTCTGACAGATGGTTTTGTTCATTTGTCTGTGATGTATGACTGTACATTTGTCGTAATCTTAACCGTAATTAGTTTGTATTTTGATAAAAAGGAAATCTTATTTAGTCTGATGGCCATACTGTCCGCCCCTTGAATTGTTTCCTACACCTCCTTCATTTACATGCGTACTGTCCTTGGTACATATTCTTTGGACCATCTTATCTTGTTAAGGCTTGTCTTACCTGATACTTTATTTGTTAATCAATATTCACACTTCGCTTCTATCTGGACTGTTGTGTTACTTCTAATTTTATAGAGACAGAGCTATAGAAAAGTTAGCCTCACCTTTCAAAAGATATATGGATCAGTAGGCGATACGCCTGGTCAAATATAAAATGATGTGTAAGTAGTTCAGGCCCTTCTCATAATTAAGTCGAGGATCTGCTGAAAAGTAACGCCTCCTAATTCTTTAAATAAAACGTGCGTCGTTATCATACCACAACTTCATGCACCATGTCTACAGATTTATTTCTCAACTTAGTCACCACGGCGATGAATACGGATCTTCCAACGAGAGACCAGTTTCGTGATACCGTCACAGTTAAATGCTTGATGGTGTTGACGGAGCCACCTCACCTCTGCTTGCACCGCTTCTTCGCTATCAAAGGAAAGTACTTGAATGTGTTTTTGAAGTGTTGGAAAAAAATGTGTTGGGCCAAGTCGGAACTGTATGGAGGATGACCGATGAATGTTCTAACGATATGTGAGGAATTTTCTCCTTTTATTGGTTTTAACCAATCTGTTTTGTTTTAGAGCAAATGTAATTAACCATAATTGTGTGCCGGCCGCTGTGGCCGAACGGTTCTAGGCACTGCTGCTACGGTCGCAGGTACGAATCCTGCCTCGGGCATGGATGTGTGTGATGTCCTTAGGTTCGTTAGGTTTAAGTAGTTCTAAGTCTAGGGGACTGACGACCTCAGATGTTAAGAGCTTAGAGCCATTTGAACCATTTTGAACCATAAATGTGTTATTTGAGATGAAGAAAAACACTTTTATATGAGAAATTCGGTCATAATACGTAAAGTCTGAAGTAATCAATTATCCTTGTAAAATAGTACACGTCTTTTGTCGACATACTTTGCTTGTTACTTTCCTCTTCACCTTTCCTCCTCTTAGCTGCGAGCTGTTAACAAGCATGTGTCAGTGCAGGCTTCTTTAACTGAAAATATCGCTCATTTTTAATATACCCTTGTATCATGTTACTTTGTTTTGTACAACTAGTACCCTTCGTATGTCACTGACATGTTTTACAGTGGGAATGCGGGTGAGTCTGATTACGTAAAGGCGGATAGCCGGCTTGGATGAAGTCTAATTAGCCCCCATTACGGCTGTCTCACTGAGATCGCTACTAATTGTATTAATTTACGAAGCCTTGTATGCTAGGGTGAAGTATACTGGAGCACCTATGGAATTCGAAGCTGACACGATCGTGAAAATAGGACACCAAACCAGTTATTTCGACAACTTACAATATTTAGTGCAAAATTAACACTTCTATTCATCGACCGCTTAAGTCGCCAGTTACAGAGTTAAACAGTGATCCCAGGGCGTCGGATTGTTGCAGATACTGCATCGCTCGTGTGTCGTAAGGCATTGTCATGCTGAAGGAGAGCATGCTTATGTCTGGAATGTGCCGAATTCGACACTCGATTACATCACGCTGTTTCTCAGACACCGACGTAGTTGCGTAACACACCGCCATCTTCGCATAACAATTCGAAACTCTCTGGCAGCAGAGTTCTTCGACTATACAGACATTAAGAATCTGAAGAAGAAAGATGTAATATGATAATTACGATGGTTTTATTTTAAAAGCCTTAACAGTTTCCACATAAAACATTCGTAGGCATTACGTTTCAGCACGTCCTCATACACAGTTTGTAAAGTACAAATCCCCTGAGGTCTTATTGTCGACCGTTACTCTTACTGTATTCGTCATGTTCAACTTCGATATGACCTTCTGCGTTTGCGTTAGTGTTGATAGCGGCGGCTTTCACAAGATATATATTACACTCGTCATGTTTTTCGAATGACACTGTGTCCTTTTCCTTCTTTCTCATCACTGAGATTACGTTCCTCATTTTCTAATTGCAACCAGACTCGGTGAGTTACTAGTAGGCTACTGGTTACGAAACTGCTGTGGTCTTGTGCCAACTTATTCTCTGCTTTTGTGTTCAGTTTGTCTATCAAACCATGTGTGACAAACGTAGTGGTTGCCGCAGAAATTTGAAAGAGGGGGTGTTCTACGTAGACTGTAAGTTATGGTTTCATTGGGGCGAATGTTGAAGCAGAATATTAGTTTAAGGAAAAAAGACAGGTCCGGACAAAACCAGAATAGGGAAAGAAGAATTGTGCTTCTAGGCAGCATTCATGGGAGGGGTGTGGGCCAGCAGCTTCAGGAGAAATTAGGTGCAGGATACCAGTTCACAAGTTTTGTGAAAACAAATGCTAGCCTTAGGCAGGGATAAAGCTAAGGGCAGTATCAACCTACATCATCATAATATCAGGGGAATAAAAAATAAAGTAAATGAGCTATTAGTGTGTTTAGAGGATCTCAAAATTAAGAATGAGATTGATATACTCTGTCTGAATACCATGTAACTGTGGGCATGGATAGTGTCAATATAAGTGGGTATAATTTAGCATCTTACACTTTTAGATCTAGGATGGATAAAGGAGGAGTTGCCATTTTCGTAAAACAACGATATAAATGCAAAACTGTAGAAGTAAGCAAATTTTGTGTTGATCAGTACTTTGAAGTTTGTGCATGTGAACTTCAGCTACATAATGTAGTACTGATATTAGCAACAGTGAACAGGTCCCCATTAGGAGACTGGGAGCTGTCCATAATAAAATTTGACTCCCTATCATGCTGTCTGTCAGACAAAAAGAAGAATTTATTATTCTGTGGTGATCTCAATCAATGTAAACTTTCCAAGTAATTCTGATAGAAAAAGTGAACTAGAAGTGTTATTAACAATGTATAACATAGAATCAGTGCTCAGTTTCCCTGCACACACACACACACACACATATATATATATATATATATATATATATATATATATATATATATATATATATATATATATATATAGTCACTAATTATTGCCCCATACAATAACCCCGAAAGTATGATAGTAGCTGAAAAGTTGTATGGGACAAAAGTTGCATGGGACAACGGGAGCCACAACATGACGTTGGTTTTCTGTTGTTGGTGGGGTCACGTCAGAGATATGAAGGTCAACTTGGTTTTTTTAAATGGGATCTATAGTTTGGTACTTATTTTCTGATAGCGGCTACCGAGACGAATCCAGTGATGTGTAACAGTAAGGTCTTTGAAGGTCAATGAAGGTCACAAAGGTGGCAAGAAGGTCCATTTATAGAAGGTGTTCCAAGTCATGACCATTGTTATCAATTTAGTGCAGCAATCTTCTTACCATGGATTGAGTAGTATTTCTTATCACTTTGGCACTTATCGCAGCACATGCTCTGACAATTCTCGTTCGTATATCGTGCAAATAATAAATATTCACCGAATATGTTGCATCCATATAACGTGCCACTGGCATGTAAAAACCATTTGACGGTTTCGCAGCACACCACTAATAGGAACGGTAAGACTAGTATCGTCGAATCAAGCGAATGTGAATGATGTATTCCTTCGAAGAATAAGACGATATGTTTCTCATTTACGGAGTATGCCAACGAAATTTAGCGAGAGCTGGAGACTTATACGCTGAAAGATATCCTTGACATACTCACCCTTCAAGTCGTACATTTAAATATGTGTATGATAAATTGAGAACAACTGGATCTGTAGCGCATCAGAAGAATATCCGGCAGAGGAAAGCTACTAAACGGAAATTGGTACTCTTGCCACTGTGGTTCGAGAGCCTTGTGTTATTTCGGGTCAGATGGCAAGGGAATCTGGCATCAGTCTCCACCAAGATTTGACTGGTACGGATTATATGCGTGGCACTGAATTCGCTGATTCAGAGGGATGACACATTCATTAACTTGATTTTATTTATTGACTAGGCTACATTCAAGAGCCATGGAAATGTTAATTTGCATAACATGCATTATTGGGCAACTCAAAATCCATTTTGGCTGCGGTAAGTTGCACACCAAAAACTGTGATCGGTGAATGTATGGTGTGGGATTCTGGAGGACATAATTACAGGCCCATATTTCATCTAAGGAAATCTGAATGGTGGAAAGTAAACCACATTCTTGCAAGAAACATTAAATCTGTTACTGGAAGAAACACCTTTAGGACGATGAACAGAATGTGGTATCAACACGATGGGTGTCCGGCACATTTTTCGCTGATGGCTAGAAATGAGTTGCAGACACAATTCCCACATCGTTGGATGGACGCGAAGGGGATGTGTCGTGGCTGGCTCGTTCGCCAGACTTGACGCCTCTGGATTTTTTCTTGTGGGGACACTATTTATCCAGACATTCGAATTATACCTAAAGGTATGCGATAGAGAATTGTCAGGGTATGTGCTTCAACTGGTGTCGATGTGATAAGGAATACCACTCAGTCCATGATAAGAAGACTGCAGCACTATACTGATGCCAATGATCATCACTTCGAACACCCTCTGCAGTGGACTTTCATGCCACCTTTGTCACCTTCATTGACCTTCAAAGACGTTACTGTTACACATCATTGGATTCGTCTCGATAGCCGCTATCAGAAAATAAGGACCGAACTACAGCATCCCGCTTAAAATAAACAAAGTTTACCTTCATATCTCTGAAGCTACCCCACCTAGCAACAAAAAAACGAACGTCATGTTATGGCTCCGTTGTCCCATGAAACTTTTGTTCCACAAACGTTTCAGCTCCTAACACACTTTGGAAGTTATTCTTGATGGCAATAGTTATTGACTCACCCTGTGTATATGTAAAGAGAAGGCTGAGGTGACGTGTCCTGTGAAGCGCAATATCCGGATTCGAGTTCAGTCCTGCACAAAAAATGGTTCAAATGGCTCTGAGCGCTATGGTACTTAACATCTGAGGTCGTAAGGCCCCTAGAACTTAGAACTACTTAAACCTAACTAACCTAATGACATCACACGCATCCATGCCAGAGGCAGAACCTGCGACCGTAGCGGTCGCGCAGTTCCAGACTGAAGCGTCTAGAACCGCTCGGCCACACCGGCCGGCAGTCCGGCGCAAATTTTCACATGTTACCACTGATACATTTCAGTGCCCAAATGTCGCTACTCTCAGTAAACGTTTGAACGATATTTCTTCATACCACAACCGTATCTCTGTTCTTCATTAGACGCATGACACACAAATGGTGAGTCTTCGTCTGTTGTTACTCAACGAGCAAACGTTACTGACAATTATATCGGAAATATCAATTCTCTACTTGTTAATCTCTCCTGTTTTACATAGTGTTACGTTTTAAGAGATTTGCACTTGATTTTACTTATTAAATGCACATGGTATGAAAATAGCGGATAGTCAAAGTTGTAGATTATAGTCTGCGCATTTGCAAAGACCATATTGTGTTAACTTGTTAATTATAGAGTGTTTAACGGATATTAAATCTCACAGAAAATTCATTCATGTCGTCAACATAAATAGTCTTAAATGTTGGAACTACAAACTTCGAAACTTGAAACCAAGGAATATTTTGTTAATGGATATCGCCGCGAGAGATTGCATTCTTACACTCAAGACTGAAGTTTATTCTTAAAATGCACATTCAGGTGTAACAAATACCATTTCGTGGCTCCAAATATACGCTGCCTGACAAGAGTCGGAAGCACCCGAAGACATGGTCCGGTGGGAATGCTGTTTATGGATGGGACTGAGCAACGCTATCGCACAGAAACCAACAAAACATGATAAATCCGCAGACATACTGAGTTAAGGCATATAGTATTATCCTATTTAAGCTGGTGAGTCCGCCGCTAAGGCCGAGCGGTTCTGGGCGCTTCCGCACGGAACCGCGCTGCTGCTACGGTCGCAGTTTCGAGTCCTGCCTCAGGCATGGATGTGTGTGATGTCCTTAGGTTAGTTAGGCTTAAGTAGTTCTAAGTCTAGTGCACTGATGATCTCAGATGTTAAGTGCCATAGTCCTTAGAGCCATTTGAACCATTTTTTAAGTAGGGACATTATTGATCAACAAAGGAGTTAATATCACATTACTGATTGATAAATTGGAGGAAGGCTGATACGTAAGAAGTGAGAATTGGATTCAGAATGTGGGAGTACTGATGTAAAATATCAAGGATAAGGGATGAAGAATATGGATTAGACGGGAGGAAACTTTACATTGTTTTACTCTTTGGAGGTACACTGTGTGAACCATACCCCCGGCAAAATGACATTATCGCACTGGTACCTAGCGCAGGTTTTATGGTTTCGGCACCACGTTTCCCTGTTACGGGCATTTGCATCACCGATGAGTGGTTTCGGAATTATAGTTCGTTGCATTTCTCTGCTGCTGGAGCTCCCTTCGTGTTGTTTTGGAGCTTACAGGTTTCACGACTGTGACATTCAGTTCCGCAGTTATTTGTACAGGTGTCGTCGTCCTACTTTTCATCAGTATCCTCTTCATGGACGTCTATCACAACCACTCAACATAACTTCGAGAATGAGATTTTCACTCTGCAGCGGAGTGTGCGCTGATATGAAACTTTCTGGCAGATTAAAACTGTGTGCCCGACCGAGACTCGAACTGGGGACCTTTGCCTTTCGCGGGCAAGTGCTCTACCCACTGAGCTACCGAAGCACGACTCACGCCCGTTAGCTCAGTTGGTAGAGCACTTGCCCGCGAAACGCAAAGGTCCCCAGTTCGAGTCTCGGTCGGGCACACAGTTTTAATCTGCCAGGAAGTTTCATATCAGCGCACACTCTGCTGCAGAGTGAAAATCTCATTCTGGAAACATCCCCCAGGCTGTGGCTAAGCCATGTCTCCGCAATATCCTTTCTTTCAGGAGTGCTAGTTCTGCAAGGTTCGCAGGAGAGCTTCTGTAAAGTTTGGAAGGTAGGAGACGAGGTACTGGCAGAAGTAAAGCTGTGGGTACCGGGCGTGAGTCGTGCTTCGGTAGCTCAGTTGGTAGAGCACTTGCCCGCGAAAGGCAAAGGTCCCGAGTTCGAGTCTCGGTCGGGCACACAGTTTTAATCTGCCACGAAGTTTCACTCAACATAACTATTCGTCCGCGCTGTGGCTTAGTGGACGATGTTCTCCCGCTTTCTCTCTAAGCCGTATAAATTTTTTATACGTTCCTCTTGAAATACTAACACTTACGTTGCCTCGGTTATTTCGTCATTTTGTGTTTTTAACTGTTCATTTTGTGTCTCTAATTGTGCCTTTAAGGTTGCCATGTTTTCGGCGTTCTGTTTCCTTATGGTTGCCATATTTTCTGCGTTTTGTTTCATTAGCATTTGTAACATGTCGGCAATGTTTACCGTTTGCAAGGTCTCTGCCCCCGCCGCGTCATTAGACGCGACGTCATGCATTAACATGGGCTCTGATTGAGATTTTGAAATTTTTGTAGTGGACGGCCTATCGTCAAAATTTTCGTCAACACTTGCGTCAATGTTTGATGAATCGTCACTACCGGTTGCTGTCGTAAAGTCATTTTCTAACACTTGTCTCACGTCCGAGTCGGATTGCGTCTGAATAGTACGTCCTTGCTGTTCCATTTTTGCGTATTGTTTTCTAGTTATTACCATGCCACACGTGATATATGTTTCAAGAAAATTTTTGACACTGATTTTAAAATAAAATGTAGTTGAGCATGAATCGCTCGTAGCAACAATGGCTGTCTGTTAATTTAAAAATATAAACTGAATTTGAGATTATTGGTAATGGCTGCTGGCCATGTTACATGATATCGTACAGAAGTCGGCCATATTGTACACTCGTGTATTGGTATTGTTGCATACGTTATTGTTTAGGGAAAAGTACTGAGAATGAAATTTATCACTGAAACTGTTATGCGGAAAAGAAACACTACAGAATTTACTGAAAAGCTAATACACTGAATTATACGTCTGGTCAAGCCTGCTAATGCAAAGATGCTGCGTCTTACCTTATTTTGCTGGAAGTTTCATTGCGTCTTCCCGCAAAATTTCAGAATTGGAAAATATCTTCAGATTTTGTTATCTCTCATACATTGACGTCCAGGTCCAGAAAGTTGATTTTTTACATGAAACAAAGAGAACAATGTAACAAATGACAAAATAACAAGTCCTGTCACGGTCGCCAATATAAAATAAATAAAATAAATAAATAAAAATATATTGTTATTTTGATATTGATTATTCTATCTGTATGATGGTGATTGTGATTGCAATTGTAATTAATATTTTGCTTATCTGGAACGTGGACGTTTAATTATTCGTTATCAGACGCTTGACAATGGCTTTTTCGTAAAGGCAATGTTACTCGTAGTTGACCGTGAAATAAAACTGAATAATCAGACTTCGTAATTAAATCGTTTCCAAAGACTGCTGCGGTAGGTGCGGACTCATAATCTAAATCTCAATATTACAATAATTTGCCAGGCATGCCAATACGTCGTACAGAGGTGATGGTCTACTAAACATAAAGAAGTTACACAGTTAGTTAAATCAGATATATTCAATGAATAAGCCTACAGTTCATAATCCTACTTACTTTTATAAATATAATTCTTTACAGAAACGAGTGCCTAGTGTGGTTACAACTCGCAGTATTCTTCTATAACATGAAATATGGCGGTGTGCCAAACAATAAAATAAAATATGTGCTTCTCGCACCACTTCAACCAGAGCTCTCCCTTTCTTAATCAAACATAAGAGTAACGTAATTGTGCTTTTGTTTTGTCAGTGACACAGCGCTGCAGTTGTATGCCATAGGCTTTATTTATTTGTCACTGATTATTTATTTATTTAGTATTTCGTGTTTCCGCGGAAACTCACGCTCGGCATGCAAATGTGCCTTTATAAGCCTTTGGGCGAGGCGTCTGCCATCATCGGAGAAATGTCGCGCAAACGTGTTCGATCTCTCATCTGCCGGCACTCCACACACAGTCTTCGCTAGCGCAGACCCACTGATTCGAGATTACTTCAGCGTGTACGTCTCCACAAAAATGCAAAAGAACTTCCCCTTCCCCATGACACGGCAAGGCCCCACACAAGCATGCGCACCCGAGAGAATTCGAACAACTTCCTTGGACCGTCCTTCGACTGTTCTTCCCCATCACCCAACAGCCCGGATCTCGCACCGTTAACTAGTTTGCCACTGAAGGATATCCCCTGCTGGAAGCTGTACGTGCATTATGGCGAGGTTATTGATGCATTAAGATTTTGGCTAGGGCATCGATCAGTAGAATGGTAACATCATGCGTGCAATTCCCCCTCTTCCCCCCCCCCCCCCCCCTCCTCCAGCAAGGTGGCTTAAGGCCGTCGCACTGAACGATTATGTTAAAAAGTAGGGTTTTGTAGCCAAAAGAGTGATATGGTGAATCGGAATCCTAAACAAAACCAACCTGTTTTCAGATTAAAAAACTTTATGTTGAATTACTTGCTGAATGCTCCTCGTAAAATACCAGTATAGAAAGTACTTTTCAGCGGTGAAGAAAGGTTTCATTGTTATGGTGACAGTACATCAAGGGTTCGATGGGATTAGGTAATGATGCAAAAAACAGCGCCACTCACCAGTAACTGTTCAAATTGACCTCTGGCAGCGGCACTGCACGCATCCAGTCCGCTCTGGAACGACTGCTGCACACGAACACTGAATTAGCACAGATGTCCAAATAGTTTGCAGTAATACGTCGTTGCATATCATAGGGTCTAGATTGCTTCTCCGATGGTAAGTAGGACTACGCTACGTATACTGATGCGCCATATTGTTAGTGCTATTTGGGTATCAGTGGCAGCGTTATGGCCGAAATGTAAAGGGTAAACATAGTAGGAGTGAAGAACGCTGTGTTGAGTAGAGTCGAGCAGTCTTGCGTGGCAAGATATTTTAACAGGCCTCATTAAGTGGTGTAATTAATGCTCGTCTGAAGCTTTAATTTCCCTTGGGTTTCTCGTGTTCGTAGAGATTACGTTGGGAAGCCGATTACTTTGAATTAGTGGCTCCCACGAAGGTTCCTTGCATATCGCTTTGATCTAAATTTGATATTCATGTATAACAATTTAACGAGAGGACACGGAGACGCGGCTGTGTAGTCAGTTTTTATGAGATCGCTAGTTTTTTTACTAGCTAAGCAACTATTTCCTGGATATTTGCTATCTGGAAAGCTACCAATGTGTCATCATTAGAGGTGCAACATCGGAAAATCTCGTGTAGTGAGGGTAGGCAGGTGAGTTTTTAGAACTTAGGCCACTGAAATTGGAGAATCATCCAACAAATCATGTGGGTGAAAATTACATCTGTAATGTGCGAGCTTGAATCTTTGCTAGCCCCCACTGAAGAGAGCTCTTTTACTGATGGTGAATCACCTAAAACCAGCACCGCATGTGTTGTAGAAGTGGAAAGTGCTATTGATGTGCAGTTTTCACAGAATGGGTTGGTAGTCAGCCAATAAACAGATGGTAATAATACTCTGAAACTGTATTTTTTGTGAAAACATACATTTTTTTAAATGTAACAACTCCCACTGAAATTAACAAACTAAAGGTAGGGTAAAACAGAACGCGAGTCACTTACGAGATATCGTATTTCGAAAAGTTCCAACACCGACACTAGTACAATACCTGTGGTAGCACACACTGATGGACTACAAAGGTGCATATATTATTTAATGGATTCCATTTAGTAACGGGACAACTGTCTATAACAGGCTGTGTTCAGAACGACCACAGGCAGCGACACTACACTCTTCCAGTCTGGTATGGAACGACTGCTGCACACGTGCTAGCATTTTAGCGGAGATGCCCAAGCAAGCTGCAGTGAAACGTCGTTGCATATAATCGCGTCAAGTTGGTGTGTCCTTGCCGACAGCATCTTTCAGAATCCCCACAGAAGTTAGTCAACAGGTGTCAAATTTTAGGGAACTCACCGGCCAAGGTGTACGTCCTCTGCGTCCAGTCCCACTATTCGGAAACAATTCATGAAGACATGCTGTAGTATTTGCTGCACTATCGGCTGGACAGCCATCATGTTGGTGCCGCGGTTCCATCGTAGTTTGCAGTGGAACGTCCTCTAGCATCAGTGGAGGATGGTCTGTTAGGAGGCTACGGTACTTGTGCGCTTTCAGTGTTCCATCTATGAAAATCTCCTATGAACTGATAGTTCACTATCCTTCACCACATGTTTACACTACTTGGACCTTGGCACTCCAGCTCAAGAAGCCAAAGGCGATTGTCAACAGGCCAATAGTGCATGAAACTTTCTGGAAGATTAAAACTGTGTGGCGGACCGAGACTCCAACTCGGGACCTCTGCCTTTCCTTGAAGAACCAGTACTCGTGGAAGAAAGGGGTGCTAGTTCTGAAAGGTTTGCTGGAGAGCTTCTGTGAAGTTTGGAAGGTAGTAGACGAGGTACTGGCAGAAATAAAACTGTGAGGATGGGGCGTAGTCCTGCTTGGGTAGCTCAGATAGTAGAGCACCTGCACACAAGAGGCAAAGGTTCCGAGTTCGTATCTCAGTCCGGCACACCGTTTTAACCTGCCAGGAAGTTTCGTATCGGCGCACACTCCGCTGCAGAGTGAAAATCTCATTCTGGAAACATTCCCCAGGTTGTGGCTAAGCCATGTCTCCGCAATATCCTTTGTTCCAGGAGTGCTAGTTCTGCATGGTTGGCAGAAGACCTTTGTGGAGTTTGGAAAGTAGGAGACGAGGTACTGGCAAAATTGAAGCTGTGAGGACGGGTCGCCGCGCGGAACGGCCGCGCGGTTAAATGCTCCATGTCGCGGACTGCGCGGTCCCTCCCGCCTGACCCTCGAGTCCTCCCTCGGGCATGGTTGTGTGTGTTGTTCTTAGCATAAGTTAGTTTAAGTAGTGTGTAAGTCTAGCGACCGATGACCTCAGCAATTGGGTCCCTTAGGAATTCCCACACATTTGAACGTTTGAGGACGGGTCGTATAAATGGTTCAGATGGCTCTAAGGACTATGGGACTTAACATCTGAGGTCATCAGTCCCAACGACTTAGAACTACTTAAACCTAACTAACCTAAGGACATCACACACATCCATGCCCAAGGCAGGATTCGAACCTGCGACCGTTACAGCAGCGCAATTCCAGACGAGGACAGGTCGTGAGTCGTGCTTGGGTAGCTCAATTGGTAGAGCACCTGCCCGCAAAAGGCAAAGGTCCCGAATTCGAGTCTCGGTCCGGCACACAGTATTAATCTAAAAAAATGGCTCTGAGCACTATGGGACTTAACATCTGAGGCCATCCGTCCCGTAGAACTTAGAACTACTTAAACCTAACTAACCTAAGGACATCACACACATCCATGCCCGAGGCAGGATTCGAACCTGCGACTGTAGCGGGTCCGCGGATCGAGACTAAAGCGCCTAGAACCGCTCGGCCACACCGGCCGGCCTATTAATATACCAGGAAGTTTCATAACAGCGCACACTCCGCTGCAGAGTGAAAATCTCATTCTGGAAATATCCCCCAGATTGTGGCTAAGCCAGGTCTCCGCAATATCCTTCCTTTCAGGAGTAGCAGTTCTGCAAGTTTCGCTTCTGTAAAGTTTGGATGGTACGAGATTAGTTACTGGCAAAATTAAAGCTGTGTGGTCGGGTCGTGAGTCGTGCTTGGGTAGCTCAGTTGATAGAGTACTTGCCCGCGAAAGGCAAAGGTCTCGAGTTCGAGTCTCAGTCCGGCACACAGTTTTAATCAGCCAGGAAGTTTCGTATCAGCGCACACTCCACTGCAGAGTGAAAATCTCATTCTGCAACAGTGCATGTTTCGTTGGTTTACGTGGCCGTGATTGGCAAACATAGCATGATCACTAAACGAGACACGTGATACATCTCTTAATGCCCACGTGCAGAAATTAACAGGAGTCTCATAACCGTTTCCATGCTGCTGTTGATGCAGAGACATGTGCCAGTGATGGAACCTATGTAGCATGCGTGGGATACTAGCCTGAATCATGCCACTTCCTCGTGTGACTGGGCGGAAGCTAATGTGTGGATCAACTGCAACAGCACCAAAAACATTATAATTTCGTCTCTAGTGTCGTCATTTGTTTCTTTCTATTACAATGTCTTGGTGTTACGCTGTCACGAGTAACTTTTTGAAGAGGTTGATAAATAATTGCCGAGATAAAACGTTTTTCACACCGCTGAGCCACTGTCATGCAATACTTTTTAAAAGAGAAAACCGTCATTTGACTATGTGTCTGTGTATTATTGTATTTGTCTCTTGTACCATTCAGATTTCGCGTTTTATGACATTATCAGGCGCAATGCTAAAAGTTATTAGACAATTATAAGTCATGTATGCTACGGCCGTCCAAAGCCTTAACAATGCACAGGCAAATAGCGATTTATTCTTAAAAAAAAAAAAAAAGAATCCAAGATAGTTGACGTCCGTTGGGATATCTTGCCGCATACACTGTACAATAACGAACTCCATTCTTCCTAAACTCACCATACAGCATGAGCTTTTTCTGTATTGGTGAACACCATCGTTCACTGCCAACTGTTGGACTGTTACCCACTGACTAGCAAGTCGCAATGCGCTCAGGAAACACACAAGCACACTGTAAACAAACGTAACAACAGCATCGTACTTAGCAACTGTGCAGGTTGAATAGCACAAACAAGTGTCGGTGTGGAAACGTTTCAGCCGGCCGGAGTGGCCGTGCGGTTCTAGGCGCTACGGTCTGGAACTGCGTGACCGCTACGGTCGCAGGTTCGAATCCTGCCTCGGGCATGGATGTGTTTGATGTCTTTAGGTTAGTTAGGATTAAGTAGTTCTAAGTTCTAGGGGACTGATGACCACAGATGTTAAGTCCCATAGTGCTCAGAGCCATTAGAACCATTTTTTTGGAAACGTTTCAAAATATTATTCCTCGTAAACGACTCGCACAAGGATCCTGCAAAAAACACCAAAAAATTCTGATTTAACCTACTTTTAGTCTGTTACTGTCAATAGGCATTCTTCCAGTATATGTTTGCACTAAAATATACTTTTAAGTATTATTACAATCCGTTTATTGGCTGACAGTACGAGCCCCTGACTACCAATTCATGATGCGAAAACTGCTTATGAATAGCACTTCCCATTTCTGCAAAATCTACGGTGCAATTTTTAGGTAATTCACCCTGTGTAAAGATGTTGTGTTTGTAACTTCACACCATTTCTAAAAACCATTGCGAAAGTACGTGAAATGTGAAAGTTTACAATTCCATGATACACAGTAGTCACACTATCTTTGGTAATAGGATTACTGTGACACGGTAAATGGTAACAGCCAAACAGTTGCAGAATAAAGATTTATTGAAATCCTTGACCACGGTTTCGGTATATCCAAAAATACCTTCATCAGAAGCAAAAATACACTAAAATCATGGACCATCTCATTATAATT
The DNA here is from genome assembly GCF_023864345.2 of Schistocerca serialis cubense. Classification (NCBI taxonomy): domain Eukaryota; kingdom Metazoa; phylum Arthropoda; class Insecta; order Orthoptera; family Acrididae; genus Schistocerca; species Schistocerca serialis. The sequence goes on from NC_064639.1 coordinate 153,465,668, forward strand.
ATGCTGTACAGATGGAGGTGATATCTTAACTCCTGACGACGCCCTTGACACGATTGTTTTATGCATCTCCACTGCAGAATGTGATTTTAGTATATTTTTGCTTCTGATGAAGGTGTATTTAGATATACCGAAACCGTGGTCAAGGATTTCAATAAATCTTTATTCTGCAACTATTTAGCTGATATCATTTACCGTGAAGATTTTCAACAATTGTTACTTCAGCCATGTTTAAAATTTTGGATTACTGTGACACACTGGATGCGAAGTCATCGATACGATATATTTTGTGCAGTTACCGCACCGGTGAGTTGAGAACCCCAGTTTCGACACGCTCGTAGCGTATGGACTAAATCGTTGTCACGACATAAAAGCAGTTTGTATCTCTGGTGAAATACGCTGCAGCATCGTAATGAACATTCTTCGTTCTTACACGGAGGCGATTCGGGACTTTACCGGTGTTGTGCAACCCCATTACAAGCCGATTTCTAATACAAACGTCAGTGTCGTCAACTTTTCTAACAGTGTTGAGGAACATACTACTATTATCAAAGTGAAAGAACAGAAGCACCGTAACTGAATTTGTGATGCTGTTGTGTATTTAACTTTCTGATTGTTCAGTAATGTTGTCTAACACTCGGCATGTGATGATCGAAGGGACCACTGTGTTAAAAATACAGTGATAAGACTAATTGAATGCAAGGCCATATTTTCACTGGACCAGAGGTGGGAATCTTTCTACACGTTGCTCATGGAGGTTGAATATGCCGTAATGTATCTGCGACACACGTTGCTCAATAAAATAATAACTGCAGATTAGAGAGGTGAAAGGTGTTTGATTTGATATTCTTCTCTGTTGTAATGTTATCCCGTCTCGCATATTGCATCTGTGACTCTCACTCCCCTATTTTGCAGTTATATGAAACAAACTCTCTACCTTTGAACTATTTCGATGACCTTCGTTAACCCTATCTGTTAAGGATACCATACCGTGCAGCAGTGCCCTAGAAAGGGATGGACAAACATAGCGCAGGTACGCCTTAGCAGCTTTGCGACATTTTTTGAGTGTCCTGACTATAAAATGCAGTCTTGATTCACTTTCTCCACAGTATCTTCTCTTGATGGTTTCAATTTGAGTTGTTTCTATTGTAATCCCTAGGTATTAAGCAGAATAATTACCTTTCATTTATGTTCTTTAAGGTGTAAAAGAAATTTTTTGAGCTTTATTTTAGTACTCATATGGAGGGATTCACACTCTCTGTATTCATGGTGAGTTTCTATTTGTTTCACAATACAGATTGGAAGGCCAAGAACGAAGCGTTCGGATTAAAAAGAGTGTAAGCCAGCGATGTAGTCTTTCGCCCCTGCTGTTCAGTCTGTATATTAATGAAGATAGCTTCAAGAGTGGGAGTAAAATTCAAGGTGACAAACGGTATATTAATGAAGATAGCTTCAAGAGTGGGAGTAAAATTCAAGGTGACAAACGGTATCTATGATAAGATTTGCTGATGTTGCTATCCTCAGTAAAAGTGAAGAAGAATTACATGATTTGCTGAATGAATCGAACAGTCTAAGAAGTACAGAATACGGTTTGAAACTAAAGTAAAGAAAGACGAAAGCATTGAGGTCAGAGCCCTCCCGGTTGGCCGTGCGGTCTAACGCACGGCTTTACGGGCGGGAAGGAGCGCCTGGTCCTCGGCACGAATCTGCCCGGCGGATTTGTGTCGAGTTCCGGTGAACCGGCCAGTCTGTGGATGGTTTATAGGTGGTTTTCCATCTGCGTCGCCGAATGCGGGCTGGTTCTCCGTATTCCACCTCAGTTACAGTATGTCGGCGATTGATGCGCAAACAAGTTGTTCACGTACGCGTCGCCACCATTACTCTACCACGCAAATATAGGGGTTACACTCGTCTGGTGTAAGACGTTCCATGGCAGGGGGGTGGGGGGGAGGGTGGAGTCCACCGGGGGCCGAACCGCACAGTAACCCTGGGTTCGGTGTGGGACGGCGGAGGGGTGAACTGGACTGCGGTAGTCGTCGTGGGGTTGTGGACCACTGCGGCTGCGGCGGGGACGGAGCCTCTCCGTCGTTTCTAGGTCCCCGGTTAACATACAATACAAAGAGGTCAGAAATGAGACTAGCTAGAAACGTAACATCAGAATTGAAAGTCACATAGCACACAAAATTGAGGAATTACGCTATCTGGGTAACAAAATAACGCATAATGGACAGAGCATGGAGAACATATAATGCAGACTAGCACAGGGAAAGAGTGTTAAGAGAAGTATACTGGCACCACGTCTCAATTTCAGTAATAACTTGCTGACAACGTACGTTTCCGAGCACAGCATTGCGTGGTAGCTGAAACGTGGACTGTAGGGAAATCAGAAGAGAGAAAATCGAAGCACTGAAGATGTGGTGCTGCAGATGAATGTTGAAAAATTAGGTGAACTGATAAGAAAAGAAACGAGGAGGTTCTCCGCAGATTCGGAAAGGAAAAGAATATATGGAAAACACTAAGAAGGAGAAGGGACCACATGGTAGGACAAATGTTGAGATACCAGCTCAATGACATCGATGGTACTAAACGGAGTTGTTGAAAGTAAAACCTGTACAGAAAGACAGATTGTAATACATCCAGAAAAAAATTGAGGAAGTAAATTGCAAATGCTACTCTGAAATGCGCAGGAGACGAATTTGTGGCAGGCCGCATCAAAGTAATCAGAGGACTGCATTTCACTTAGATCTACTGGCAGACAGTAAACGACAGCATGAACTGCTAGCAATCGAATAGGGCTGCTCAGATTCTCTCCTAAATCACGTATATTGGTTAATAACAGGAAAGGGCCTGTAGCACTTCCTTGAGGGATTACAGATGCCGCATCTGTTTCATTAGACGGCTCGTTGATACCGAGAATAGGCATTCAGCATCGCGATCACCGGCGTAAGCTTTCGTAATACACCGGAGGTTGCCTCCCGGGGATCATAAATCCAGCAGTTGCACAGCCCACCGGTCCGCAACAGCGCAGATGTGGGAAGGGAAGGGGGAAGAGGAAGACGAAAGTCGGACATGGCCGCCGGCCGTGTCGTACTGGGAGGCGCCCAGCGTCCGCCGCCTGTTGCTGTTGGATAACACCCGCCTGCCAGCTGCCTCGGCGCCGCGAGCACATTCGTCCGCACTTAACGATAGAAAGTTACGGCGCGCCGGACACGTAACTGGAGCAGGCGAGTCGCAGGAGGCGACGTCGTAGTAAAGCGAGCTGTTCGGAACAGCCAAGACAGATTGCGTGCCAAGCCAGTGTGACAAATTCGTCGTTTCTGTAGTTTCGCCAGATTGCCTGAGAAGAAAGTTCTAGTTGGTTCTTACGAACTCGACTACCTATCCGCTCCCTTCTAGAAATGGCGTTAGCAAGATAAAAAAAATTATTCAAACAATTCCTCGTAAGCACCACGAGCAGTGTGGAGTTTCTGGAACAAATTTTGGAACCGTTTGGCACACCGAGCGAGGTGGCGCAGTGGTTAGCACACTGGACTCGCATTCGGGAGGACGACGGTTCAATCCCGTCTCCGGCCATCCTGATTTAGGTTTTCCGTGACTTCCCTAAATCGCTACAGGCAAATGCCGGGATGGTTCCTTTGAAAGGGCACGGCCGATTTCCTTCCCCATCCTTTCCTCACCCGAGCTTGAGCTCCGTCTCTAATGACCTCGTTGTCGACGGGACGTTAAACACTAATCTCCTCCTCCTCCTCCTCCTCCGTTTGGCACAAGAACAGAGTCAGGTAGGCGAAAAGTTAGCTGCCTACTGTGTATGCTTGCATCTGGGGAAAAAACCAGCCGCGCGGGGTTCGCCGAGCGGTCTCAGGCGCTTCAGTCATCGACTGTGCGGCGCCTGGTCCCGACGGAGGTTCGAGTCCTCTCTTGGGCATGGGTGTGTGGGTTTGTCGTTAGGATAATTTAGGTTAAGTAGTGTGTAAGCTTAGGGACTGATGATCTTTGCAGTTAACTCCCGTAAGATTTCACACACATTTGAACATTTTTGAAAAATCCAGCCGTAAATGGGAAAATTAGCTCGACTAAATAAAACTATGACTGAACTACACTGTCTGATCGACAATATTCGGACACGAGCATGTATTGCGGAAACCACTAACTGTCTCGACAGGTGGACCTGCCGGTATAAAAGGAGGCGAGGAATGTTTTGTTGTCAGTAGAGAAGCAGTGACAAGAGAACGGGTCGGCCAGGAGAGTTCAGACATAGAATGTGGACCAGTCACTGTATGTCATCTGAGTTAAAATCTAGCAATGTCATCTGAACCCAGTGCCGATGTTAGTGATGTGACTGTGAAATGGAAACGTGGAGGAACGACCACAACTAAATCATGACCAAACAGACCCATTTGCTGACGAAGAAGGACCGTAGAGCATTTAGAAGTATGGCTCTAAGGAACAGCATGAAATCAGCGGATGGTATCAATCGTCAGCTCCAATCTACTACCTGCGCACCAGCCAACGCTGTGACTTTTTTTTTGTTTTGTTTTATTTTCATTCTTCTAACTGGTTTTATGCTGCCCGCCACGAATTCCTCTACTGTGCCAAACTCTTAATCTTAGAGTAGCGCTTGCAACCTATGTCCTCAATTATCTGCTAGATGTATTCCAATTTCTGTCCCCCTCTATAGTTTTTGCCTTCTACAACAACTTCCAGTACCATGTCTTAGACCGCCCGGTCGGCCGTGCGGTCTAACACTCTGCTTTCCGGGCGGGAAGGAGCCCCTGGTCCCCGGCACGAATCCGCCCAGCGGATTTGTGTCGAGGTCCGGTGAACCGGCCAGTCTGTGGATGGTTTTTAGGAGGTTTTACATCTGCCTCTGCGAATGCGGGCTGGTTCCCCTTATTCCGCCTCAGCTATACCATGTCGGCGATTGCTGCGCAGCCCGCATCTCGTAGTCGTGCGGTAGCGTTCTCGCTTCCCACGCCCGGGTTCCCGGGTTCGATTCCCGGCGGGGTCAGGGATTTTCTCCGCCTCGAGATGGCTGGGTGTTGTGTGCTGTCCTTAGGTTAGTTAGGTTTAAGTAGTTCTAAGTTCTAGGGCACTGATGACCATAGATGTTAAGTCCCATAGTGCTCAGAGCCATTGCTGCGCAAACAAGTTCTCCGCGTACGCGTACACCAGCACGCAAACATAGGGGCTACACTCCTCTGGTGTGAGACGTTCCCTGGGGGGGTCCACCGGGGGCGGCACCGCACAATAACCCTGGGTTCGGTGTGGGGCGGCGGAGGGGTGAAGTGGACTGCGGAAGTCGTCGTGGGGTTGTGGACCACTGCGGCTGCGGCGGGGACGGAGCCTCTCCGTCGTTTCCAGGTCCCCGGTTAACATAATATAACATATGTCTTAACTGATGTCCTATCACCCTGTCCCTTCTCGTTATCGGTGTTTTCCACATATTGCTTTCCTCTCCATTTCTGCGCAGAACCTCCTCATTCCTGACGACTATGAGTAGTTAAACAGAGTGGAGTACAATGCCGGACCATCTCCTCTGTACTCAATGCTGTGCGGCACCCGACATGGTGTAAAGAGCGACAGCACTGGACAGCGAATCACTGGAAACCAGTGACATACAGTGATGGATGTACTTTAGTAATCCGATGGTAGGATTTGGGTTATGTGAATGTCTGCCATCACGGTTCCAACAGTGACGCATCGAAAAGGTGCTGTTACGGTATGGAGGTGCTTTCCAGGCCTACACTGTCGTCCTCTTTGAGCCGTGGAGGCTTTCTCAATGTATCGATATCACTTTTCTTATGATCTTTGACTAAAATGCTATCGTTGGAGCGCAGCGCCTTCTGGTGTGACGGCTCCGGGCATGGTGACCAGTTTAGTGGGAAGTATGAGCTCAGCAAAGAAGCTGTGGCGATCTTTCCGTGGGGCCTCATCGCCGAGGTGTTAGCTGTTGGCGAGCCACCAATATTGGCGTCATGTTACCCCGTGTAAGTTATTGAGTACTGTCGCGGCTTGTGCTGTGGATTATCGGAAGGGCACCCAGCTGTCACGGCAGTGTTCACTGTCATTTTGGTCTGTCTTCCTTCTGTTTGCTGAGTGCGGACGCAAGTGCCTCCATGGTAATCGAAGGGCAATGAGATTCCAAGATCTGGTAGACGTTTTAGATTGATTCATTGGCTGATATCTTATTATAATTTATTTCATGTGTTAACCATATGTATCCGTGGTGCTTTTGAATCCGTAACCAGTGCAAAGTGCCGTCTTCCAGAAGGAAACTTATTTGGAAGCTTGGCGGTGAACTTTAGTGTATGAGTTACCTGTTCTTGTCTTCTTCTGATTTTAAACTAAATTATTGGTCATGTAGTCTTCAACTGGGGGCGCAGTTTAATGTTTAGTATTATCAGTTACCAAACATGTTTAATTGTTCACGTGAGAATGTGTGTCGGTTTTGCTATTTTACTGGCCTATTTATAATTTGCTTCCGTTGTTCTGCATTCCTTGATGGTAATGCTAAAGGCCTATGCTGTCTAGGAGATTATATTGCGTGTCTGTTCTATTTAAGTGGCTCTGATCAATTTTAGTCTGTTTCAGGACGCTTTCTTTCCCTCCGAACCGGCCGGCCGACGTGGCCGTGCGGTTAAAGGCGCTGCAGTCTGGAACCGCAAGACCGCTACGGTCGCAGGTTCGAATCCTGCCTCGGGCATGGATGTTTGTGATGTCCTTAGGTTAGTTAGGTTTAACTAGTTCTAAGTTCTAGGGGACTAATGACCTCAGCAGTTGAGTCCCATAGTGCTCAGAGCCATTTGAACCAGCCCTCCGAACCGCTATGGATTAATGTGCACTGATTAACTTTGAATGTCGTGGCAGTGTCCTTGTGGCTCCTCCAGTGGTTTGCTAAAAAGAAAAGATTCTAATATTGCTACTTTACTGGTGAAATTATTTTTTTAAAATAGCCTAAGAAATGGTTCAAATGGCTCTAAGCACTCCGAGAATTAACATCTAAGGTCATCAGTCCCCTAGAACTTAGAACTACGTTAAACCCTACTAACCTGAGGACATCAAACACATTCATGCTCGACGCAGGATTCGAACCTGCGGCCGTAGTTGTCACGCGGTTCCAGACTGAAGCGCCTAGAACCGCTTTTTTTTGCATTTTGTTCGTTGTTGATCGCTGTGTTTGGTCGCTGCGGACGTCATATGACATCCGTTCAAGTTCGTTTGTTGATCCTTCCACTCAGATTTTTTTTATTACTTGGCCACAACGGCCGGTGCCAAATAGCCTAAGAGTTATCTAGTTTATGCACGGCTGTATGTGGGAAATCTAATTAAAATTATTTGTCCTACAGGGAACTGTCGTTAATAATCTTTTGTACTCCATTGCTGGTGCGTGCTACCCAGGATCGGGCCCCACTTACTTGCGACACGTCGGACTGCTTAGCCGGGTGTTTAAGTCACTCGGGGTGCATACACTCGGCAACTCTCGCCGCTGTCTGTTTTGCGCGCTGCTTCCTCCAGCCGCAGCAACTCTAGTTAATGTTGAAAGGAGTCTACTGGGGCACACTTGTATGAGGCACCTGAGTATGACAATGACATAAACGCAAAGTAAAATGAAAGTAGTATATTATAAACGATGTACGTCTCTGACAGGTTTCGTAATGTGGATGGCTGACTGCGTACGACGGCAAAGCCAAAGATACGCTTTTGGTCGGAGATTGTAGTGTTGAAGAAGGAGTGCTCTGGGCACACAGTTGTAGGTAGCTGTCTGTGAGCGAAAGACGATTGAGTAGGCAGTTTTTGTGGTGTTCTGTATGTAGTCACCAAGTATTACATTAATGCAGGAATTACGAGACCATGTAAGTAGAAGCCTTCATGCAAGCAAGGTAAAGATGTTAAATAATTATGATTTTCGTTTTGCAAGCGTGTTAGTGTAGATGACTTGGCTGATAATTGTCAATTGTTAAGTAACCCCAAAATGTACATCAACTGACATGATAAAGGCTAGTTGGATATTTTAGTTTTGTAATGTTTCTAAGATGGGTTAACAGAGCTATATGTAATTTGATGATCTGTATTTATGCTGGTTTAGTGAGGTTAGATAATACTTGCTGTGTAAGTCTCATTGTTCGTGAATCAATTAGCAAATATGAGGTATTTTTCTGACCAAATTCAACTGTGAAACGTTTTGAAAAGAGAAAAACGACTTGTAATAAAATTTTGCTAAAAAATCAGTGTTAGTAATTCATCACAATCAGTACCGCCTACCTGACTAGGTAATATGTTTTTCTAAGAAGATGGATTTTTCTCAAATGTTTACATTTATCAGCCAAAAGAATGTCATTTACATTTCAAACGATTACCGCCAACATTGCACACTGATGAGACTTTAACTAGCATATTTTTTCACGAGAAACCAGAATATATGGCGTTGCACCGTAGCTGCTTTAGGGGTAAGACAATTTAATTTATTTGTTATGTGCACAGGGACCAAGTTTTCAATTTTGAACAGGGTCGGAGGACTCAGTGCCTAAGGGGCTGAATGTATTTTGCAGTGACTGTATTTATTTATTGGTATTGTGAGTTGCATTGCCCAATCAGTTCTTGTAAAGTTTTGCTAACAATAGCGCAGAGCAATCACACCACTTCGAATTACAACACGCTGCATGACAATTCGTTATGTATCCATTCTACCATTCAGACATTCATTCAAAAATTTATTTAAAGAAACCTATTTATTTGTTACGAGCACAGTTCATTCAACGTAATGTATGTTGTTGTTGTTGTTGTTGTTGTTGTGGTCTTCAGTCCTGAGGCGGTTTGATGCAGCTCTCCATGCTACTCTATCCTGTGCAAGCTTCTTCATCTCCCAGTACTTACTGCAACCTACATCCTTCTGAATCTGCTTAGTGTATTCATCTCTTGGTCTCCCTCTACGATTTTTACCCTCCACGCTGCCCTCCAATACTAAATCGGTGATCCCTTGATGCCTCAGAACATGTCCTACCAACCGGTCCCTTCTTTTCGTCAAGTTGTGCCACCAACTCCTCTTCTCCCCAATTCTATTCGATACCTCCTCATTAGTTATGTGATCTACCCATCTAATCTTCAGCATTCTTCTGTAGCACCACATTTCGAAAGCTTCTATTCTATTCTTGTCCATACTATTTATCGTCCATGTTTCACTTCCATACATGGCTACACTCTATACAAATACTTTCAGAAACGACTTCCTGACACTTAAATCTATACTCGATGTTAACAAATTTCTCTTCTTCAGAAACGATATCCTTGCCATTGCCAGTCTACATTTTATATCCTCTCTACTTCGACCATCATCAGTTATTTTACTCCCTAGATAGCAAAACTCCTTTACTACTTTAAGTGTCTCATTTCTTAATCTAATTCCCTCAGCATCACCCTAGTTAATTTGACTACATTCCATTATCCTCGTTTTGCTTTTGTTGATGTTCATCTTATATCCTCCTTTCAAGACACTGTCCATTCCGTTCAACTGCTCTTCCAAGTCCTTTGCTGTCTCTGACAGAATTACAATGTCATCGGCGAACCTCAAAGTTTTTATTTCTTCTCCATGAATTTTAATATCTACTCCGAACTTTTCTTTTGTTTCCTTTACTGCTTGCTCAATATACAGATTGAATAACATCGGGGATAGGGTACAACCCTGTCTCACTCCCTTCCCAACCACTGCTTCCCTTTCATGCCCCTCGACTCTTATAACTGCCATCTGGTTTCTGTACAAATTGTAAATAGCCTTACGCTCCCTGTATTTTACCCATGCCACCTTCAGAATTTGAAAGAGGGTATTCCAGTTAACATTGTCAAAAGCTTTCTCTAAGGGTACAAATGCTAGAAACGTAGGTTTGCCTTTTCTTAATCTTTCTTCTAAGATAAGTCGTAAAGTAAGTATTGCCTCACTTATTCCAACATTTCTACGGAATCCAAACTGATCTTCCCCGAGGTCCGCTTCTACCAGTTTTTCCATTCGTCTGTAAAGAATCCGCGTTAGTATTTTGCAGCTGTGTCTTATTAAGAAGTCTGTGGGTATTTCTCCTGTCTCATACATCTTGCTAACCAGATGGTAGAGTTTTGTTATGGCTGGCTCTCCCAAGGCCGTCAGTAGTTCTAATGGAATTTTGTCTACTCCCGGCGCCTTGTTTCGACTCAGGTCTTTCAGTGCTCTGTCAAACTCTTCACGCAGTATCTTATCTCCCATTTAGTCTTCATCTACATCCTCTTCCATTTCCATAATATTGTCCTCAAGTACATCGCCCTCTATATACTCCTTCCACCTTTCCGCCTTCCCTTCTTTGCTTAGAACTGGGTTTCCATCTGAGCTCTTGATATTCATACAAGTGGTTCTCTTCTCTCCAAAGGTCTCTTTAATTTTCCTGTAGGCAGTATCTATCTTACCCCTAGTGAGATAAGCCTCTACATCCTTACATTTGTCCTCTAGCCATCCCTGCTTAGCCATTTTGCACTTCCTGTCGATCTCATTTTTGAGACGTTTGTATTCCTTTTTGCCTGCTTCATTTACTGCATTTTTATATTTTCTCCTTTCATCAATTAAATTCAATATTTCTTCTGTTACCCAAGGATTTCTATTAGCCCTCGTCTTTTTACCTACTTGATCGTCTGCTGCATTCACTACTTCATCCCTCAGAGCTACCCATTCTTCTTCTACTGTATTTCTTTCCCCCATTCTTGTCAATCGTTCCCTAATGCTCTCCCTGAAGCCCTCTACAACCTCTGGTTCTTTCAGTTTATCCACGTCCCATCTCCTTAAATTAGCACCTTTTTGTAGTTTCTTCAGTTTTAATCTACAGTTCATAACCAATAGATTGTGGTCAGAGTCCACATCTGCCCCTGGAAATGTCTTACAATTTAAAACCTGATTCCTAAATCTCTGTCTTACCATTATATAATCTATCTGATACCTTTTAGCATCTCCAGGATTCTTCCATGTATACAACCTTCTTTTATGATTCTTGAACCAAGTATTAGCTATGATCTAAAGCTTTATTATTTTCTAAAGAAGGTTACAACTCTCCTGTTCAAGTTAAGTTACACTTGGAATAATCCTGCATTTGTATCTGTTAGCTTGGGGCCTTCATCTTAAGCAAATTTTGATGTGCGTTGGGATCCCAATATATATCTCAATCTATTGTAATTTAATTATTCCTGAGTGACTGTTAAATGTGTTAACTCTTCAATTTATGTGTGTTTCTGGGCTCAATATTATCTTGCCTAGATTTATGTGTTAAATTTGTTCCCATTGTTTAATGAATAGTTTTAATTTTTTTCATCATACACGTTTAAATCGTGTTTTATTCTCACCATTTTGTAACTAAGACTCTTCTGATCGGTTGTGGTAGTGCTGTTTAGATTTATGTCTGCCTTTATTACCACTTCACACTTATTTCATCCTTTGTCTTATATAGGGTGTGTCTTGCCTAATAGAATATTAAGTCATCGTGAGTTAAAGTTATTTTCAATTTTACTGTAAATTATTTAAATTGGCACTGAATTTTAAATCAGTCATAACTTGGGATTTTAATTTATTTAAAAACGGTCTTAATGGCTGGCATGTGATTGAAGATGCGTAAAATAAGTTTTTGTTCTACCAATGAATGAAGTGTGAAATCCCCACTGCTCCAGCAGTTCCTGGTTTTCCTGCCTGGCTGAATTAAGAGGCCGTGATTATCACATCACGCTCCTACTGAGGTTAAAAAATGCGAAATGCGGAACTATATGAACATATTTTAAAGTATTTTGTATTGCATACAGTAGAGCAATAATTCAAAGACAATGCATCCTGTGAAGCAATGATATACGGAGAGTAAGAGATCTGAAATGGACTGACCTACTCAGTGTTCCGACCTCAACCCAACGGACACCTCTGCGATTACTTAGGTCAACTTCATTCCAGGCCCCAACACTGATGATCACTAACTGCTCCAGTTTTGCCTGTACCGAAGGTCTGACGTGCCCTTCCTCCACAGACTTTCAAACACGTCACTTAAAGTGGCCCCAGTGAAGCTCAAGTAGTCATAAATGCTACACTGCATATTAATGTCCACTAACAGGTGTCTGTATACTATCAAGGGGTCAAAATCAAGTCTTGTTATCGATCTTCGCCACAGACAAAGATTCAGTCATGATTAATACATTTCTCCGGAAACTTGCAAACAAACTAGAATTAATATTGTATACAAACAAACGTATTACATTTTTAATGTCTTAAATGCTCCGAAATAATGGGATATAGGCTTCGGGAGGATCAACAGTTCAAAAACTGAAATATGTTGCAGAAAATGCTGGAAGAAAATGATTAAATTAGGAAAAAAAACATCAGAGTCCAAAAGGTTTCAGATCGCGTATCAAATCTCCAAAGACATGTAGAATAAAAAAATTTGTCGCCATAAAAGCAAAAACCAGCATTACACCACTCCCATCGCACCCCAAGATAGCGATAGAACTACCCAGTGACGGGGGATGTGCCTCCTACGCCACTTCCAACGTGGAGCAGTGCTGTGTTTCCGTGGTTCATTTGATCACGGGCAGCAGCAACATGTTCGTATAATTCAGTGGTAGTAAAGCGTTTTTGCTCAGCAAATGCCGACAATCTCGGGTGATGCCTCGGCCTACAAATGTACCGATCATAATTGGTGATCTACATAAATTAGTATGTTACGAATCCTTAGTAGGTTACCTACGGTAAGGGCTGTAAGTTGGCCGCCGACTCCCAAGTACTGACCGTTAAAAGTCGAATAAGTCGCGTGGACGGTTCAGTCACCTTCACCGATTCCAAAGTTGTGACACTGTACTTACCTGATGAAGTGCTGTGTTGTCTGTGTGAGAATATGATTAATTAATCAATAAAAACAATTGTACTTACATTCAAATGCATTATAGAGTATGAAATACAATTACTAAGCTTATTAAATGTTTGGAATGGTATTTTTCCTCTACTCATTGGGTTGTATTACAGTGACCGTAATGTACTTCCTTATCCTTTGCTACAAAAATGTAACGCATTTGAAGATGGCCGTCTCTATAATCTGCATTTACGAATCCACGTTGTTTACGTATCAAAATTTATACCATAGCGGCTTACCGGTATGAGGCGCACACGGCCGTGGGTTTTCGGTATCGGGAACCAAAGAATTACACTTTCCTCCTCTCACATCCTCTAACTCCGCAGTGACCTCGCTTCTTACTCCGGTGTCCATAAGTGGCCAACTCTGTTAGCTCACAAGCGAATTCGTCATGAATTAAGTTTAAGTACATCTTAAAATATTACGTCCTTGTAAATCTTTTTGTTTGATACTGAGCAGGAAAACTGCACTCATAAGGAACCCATAGCGTGGGTTGATGTTTTCGGATTCGGCTGTTCAAAAATGAATCAAATGGCTCTGAGCACTATGGTACTTAACATCTATGGTCATCAGTCCCCTAGAACTTAGAACTATTTTAAATGGCACACGCAGTAAGTACTGTCAAAAAAATTGTAAAATCGGTTCGCTCACTACAGAGAAGAATGTTTAGAGTGCTGTTGGAAGAACTCGATAGCCAGCGTGTAGACCTGGTACTGCACACTGAATTTCCAGGGCTGAGTAGAGGCTTCGATCTAAACAGATTTCGAGAACTTCTGCCAGCGATAAAATTTTTTGTGTCTGATAGAGACGAAGATTAATTTCAACAGTATGATTTGAGCTAGTTGTTGGATCTGTCATTTGTAACTCAGAAGGCGGTTAAACTAAATGATTTTAAACAAAAAACATCAAGGAGAAAACTCAACTGCCATGATTCTTATATCTCCTATGAAGTGTTCCATGGAAAAACTTCGCCTTTGGATATCACAGTTACAGAACTTCGCTCAAATATAGTCAGAATTGTCGGATGAATAAACATCGTTGTATCCAGAAGATTGCAATGAAGTGTACGACCAACCTGTTAGAACTGGAGACAGAGTACTAAAACTGGTTTTGATATTTCAGGCCAATGGCATCTGTTTGCCAGCTTTCAGAGCTCAACCTTTCCAAAAAGTGAATATGGAAGATACTTCAAATAAATAAATACCCTTTTCTCTTTAAGTAAGACTGAAGTTGAAAACGAAATAGTTTCAAGAAGACATTTTCTCACAACCGGAATATATTGAGAATAACGGTAGGAAATTAGTGAATGTAAAAACCTACCTTAACTTTGTAAAAATGGTATGGTACATTTTGCTGTCTTGACTTAACTCATCTATGTGACGGAGCATATTCAACCATGAACATAGTAGCTCTAAGTGTAGAAATCAGCTGACTGATCCTCATCTTTCAGAATGTGTAAGGTTCACTCTGAGATAATTTTCATGAGATTATTATAAACTTGCAAATGATATACAATACTTAGTACCACATTAAACGTTTTCGAACATTTGTATATTGTATATCTGTATAATTTAATTTTTTTCATGTGTGTAATATGTTGAAAATTGCGAAGTATGCCAACACCTTTTGATGGAGAGCAAGTTATCTTTTATGTGTTTTGGGTAATAAAAATACTTAATTCTGTGTATGATCATGTTTTGTGCTTTCTGAGTCAATAGATCTCTAAATGGATTAAATTGCATGTAGTAGATCTCAGGCCTAAAAAATAGACGAAGCATATGACAAAATATCTGAAGAAAAACATTTTGCAGACAAGGTTCCGTTAAAATGAGACCACGTCAGATTGACGACTGCTCGGGGAAATTCACCAGATCAGTGTTGATAATAAAATGTGCAGAGTCTGATAAATTTTATGTTCGAAAGACAAGCAGCATTCATTCATTTTCGATTCAAGCAACATGTAGGGTCGAATAAAATACTTGGGTCGATGCATACACAAATCATGCGATGCTTAAGATACAGTGTACGGAACAACGTAGGGAAATCGTTTCCTTAAGACGATGGAGTAATCTGAAATTTTTGCGCAGCACTTGAAGCTGCAACACAGACAGATCAGTGAACAAAACGGTTTTCAGGTACATAGCTGTTTTTTAATTTTATTACGCCATTTTACACAAACATACCGCCATATGCGCGCTGAAACAGTTGTGCCACTATGACGCTACCACCGGCTGATGGGATCAGCCCTAGATGAAGAAGCCAGCTCAGCGAGTAGACAACGTTCCATTAGAACTACCGACAGCCTTAGGAGAGCCAGCCATAACAAAACTCTATCATCTGGTGAGCAAAATGTGTGAGACAGGCGAAATACACTCAGACTTCAAGAAGAATATAATAATTCCAATCTCAAAGAAAGCAGGTTTTGACAGATGTGAAAATTACCGAACTATCAGTTTAATAAGCCACAGCTGCAAAATACTAAAGCGAATTCTTTACAGAGGAATGGAAAAACTTGTAGAAGCCGACCTCGGGGAAGATCAGTTTGGATTCCGTAGAAATATTGGAACGCGCGAAGCAATACTGACCCTACGACTTATCTAAGAAGCTAGATTGAGGAAAGGCAAACCTACGTTTCTAGCATTTGTAGACTTAGAGAAAGCTTTTGACAATGTTGAATGGAATACTCTCTTTCAAATTCTGAAGGTGGCAGGGGTAAAATACAGGGAGCGAAAGGCTATTTACAATTTGTACAAAAACCAGATGGCAGTTATAAGAGTCGAGGGACATGAAAGGGAAGCAGTGGTTGGGAAGGAGTGAGACAGGGTTGTAGCCTATCCCCGATGTCATTCAATCTGTATACTGAGCAAGCAGTGAAGGAAACAAAAGAAAAATTCGGAGTAGGTATTAAAATTCATGGAGAAGAAATAAAAACTTTGAGGTTCGCCGATGACATTGTAATTCTGTCAGAGACAGCAAAGGACTTGGAAGAGCAGTTGAACGGAATGCACAGTGTCTTGAAAGGAGAATATAAGATGAATATCAACAAAAGCAAAACGAGGATAATGGAATGTAGTCGAATTAAGTCGGGTGATGCTGTGGGAATCAGATTAGGAAATGAGACAATTAAAGTAGTAAAGGAGTTTTGCTATTTGGGGAGCAAAATAACTGATGATGGTCAAAGGAGAGAGGATATAAAATGTAGACTGGCAATGGCAAGGAAAGTGTTTCTGAAGAAGAGAAATTTGTTAACATCAAGTATAGATTTAAGTTTCAGGAAGTCGTTTCTGAAGTATTTGTATGGAGTGTAGCCATGTGTGGAAGTGAAACATGGACGATAAATAGTTTGGATAAGAAGAGAATAGAAGCTTTCGAAATGTGGTGCTACAGAAGAACGCTGAAGATTAGATGGGTAGATCACATAACTAATGAGGAGGTATTGAATAGGATTGGGGTGAGGTTTTTGGCACAACTTGACTAGAAGAAGGGATCGGTTGGTAGGACATGTTCTGAGGCATCAAGGGATCACCGATTTAGTATTGGAGGGCAGCGTGGAGGGTAAAAATCGTATAGGGAGACCAAGAGATGAATACACTAAGCAGATTCAAAAGGATGTAGGTTGCACTAGGTACTGAGAGATGAAGCTTGCACAGGCTAGAGTAGCATGGAGAGCTGCATCAAACCAGTCTCAGGACTGAAGACCACAACAACAACAACATCTTGATATGCCACATATAAAGTGCGACACCTCCTGACACGTTCGATACACTTCTTCAAAATTCCTGATATTATAATATATGCGTAGTAGTGGCTTACGGAGGTTGAGCGCAATAGATGCAAGTATAGGATGTTGTGTAACTGCAGTGTGAATCGTCCGTGTATTCTGGACTGGTTATGTAGGATCAAACTCTTATTTGTTTTTGATCTGAGGATGTTCGAAAAATAAACGAAATTGGTAATCATTACGAAGACCTACGTGGCAGTAGATTGTATTACAAAATTTTAAAATAACAGTTGTCGTTGACAGATATATCCGCTTGACATCAAGTCAGCTTTTCATTAATCAAGTGCCTGTTTTTTAATTCGATGGCGGCCAGTGAAGTAGTCTACTTTAGTATCCCGTGTTGCCTCTAACATTGTGCGTATCGTGGACTGACGCGGCTTGAGCGTAAATTTAGGTGCTGACAAGGGAAACTCCCCGTCGTACTCCCCTCAGATTTTGTGGTAAGATGGCCCAGTGGATGGCCCGAGAAAAACTGAACACAGATTCAGGGTGGAAACAGGATCTAAACAAAACATAAACAGTTGACGGTCCAAGCCCATGATGTGCAACATCGAGCGAATTCGAAATAGTCACGACGTGTGGTTATGTGGTCATGGTGTTGGACTGCGAATACGGAGATACGTGTTCAACCTCTGCCGTGCCCCAAAAACTTTTTTTCACTAAACTATGGACTGTCCGTACGGTCGTTGACGTATCTGTTAGCCGTATTCATATTTATGTCCGTGTCGTTGTGTTACATCCCTTTGGAATAGCGAGTTGTAAGAAGGGACCTCCACGCGTACATACCTCCTAGTTGTTCAACACAAGTAACACATGTTACGACTCTTGCGTCTCGTTTTGAAAGTTTTGTCTCTTGCGCTCCTTTGCCGCAACATAGTTCTCATCGGTTTATTTGTTGTTTTCATTTTGTGAGAGATCTATGTACCATCTCACCTGCTCTCATTATTTAAAACATTTACTTGCGGCAGTAATATTTTTTTATCACATGACTCATATTCTATACAGACTACAGAAGGAGAAGACACACGTCACGAGCGAGACTTGAACACTTTGCAGTCCAACACCGAGGCGGTGCTTCTGGGGTAATTCGCTCGATGTTGGGGAGTTTCGCATGTAAGTACCGCGCTCTAAAATGAAACTCCCGGAAACAGAACATGTGTCGTCGTCGAGTTCATGGAGCCCCCCAACTGCAGTATATGAACTGCCGACCCCATCTACGTGGCTGTCACACCTTCGACATTTCAGACTATACATTAGTTTTAGTTGTAGCCAGATACGAAGTTACACAGCCTTAACAAAGGGCAGATACAGGCAGAAAACAAATTATTTATCCACAGTATAATGGAACAAGCAGAGAAGCCGAAAATATAACACAGGATACACAGAGATTATACCTATTCGTAATACAATAAGAAATGGTAAATTCCCGTTGATATGCATTCGGTGTTTTCCCAACTCAGGCGGTATTAATGACTGTGTTTTTAAATTAGCACTAAAATGATATTTTGTATTTCCTGTAGGAATTGTTTTAAAACCTGCGGGTAACACACCCTTTCCTCAGAAGGAACATCAGTGAGTCGTTCAGAACGTGTAAAATCCATGGCTCTTTCACCACATTGACTTCCATTTACAGATTAATGAATAGTGCAACGTCCTCAGTCCTAATGCGTGATGCTTATGACCTTCCGTGAGCTCTGTTTCTGTGCAGGCGTAAGTTCAGTTCCTAAAATTAAAACTTTTATCAGCGCTCAGTTGTCTTTCTATCCAATTCTACAAACGTGTGACACTGATCACTTAACATAATAGCCAATAACTTAGTATCAAGGAGACAGCACCTGCCGCGTGGGATTGCCGCGCGCTCTCAGGCGCTTTGTCACGGTCCGTGCGGCTCCCCCAGTCAGAGGTTCGAATCCTCCCTCGGGAATGTGTATGTGTGTGTGTGTGTGTGGGTGTGTGTGTGTCGTGCATAGCATAAGTTAGTTTAAATTAGATTCAGTAGTGTATAGGCTTAGGGACCGATGACCTCAGCATTTTGGTGCCATAAGTCCTTACCACAAGTTTCCAATTCCACACCGCACGTACTCATCACCGTTTCGCTCTAAATGTATCGTACATACAGGGCTTGGCCGGAAATGAAACTGAGAAGAGTGGGAGCTCCGGTGGACCAAGTGGTTGGAAAAAAGGAAACTTTTTTGCAAGTGTCGGATGAGATGCGAGCCATTTATGTCAGCGTAGTTCCCAGTCAGAGTGCAGAACGGTGGTAAGACTGTCTTGGCTTCGAGTCCCTATGAAGGAACATACTTTTGATTTAAATTTTTTCTGTAGTTACACTGCAAATAAACGAAAATAATATTCAGTATATTGTATTTATTAATATTTACGTAAAACGAATAATAAAAGGCAAAGGAAAGTTTGAGACTCCACAAAAATTTCCAGGAAGACTTTCTGATTAGAGATGTTCGCACATTTTTATTTTATTTACACGTCAGGTTCCGTAGAACCAAATTGAGGATCGAAACTCCAAGGTCATGGAACGTGTCAGTACATGCAATTACAACATAAAAGTAGTAGCAGTAAAAAATAAAATGTTTATGAACCCGAAAAAAGTAAATCCGTAAGTTTAAGTAAACGCAATCAACAACACAAGAAGAATCAGCTTAATTTTTCTCATCATCTTTAACAGATTACAAACGCCGCATTTATACAATTAAGCGGTTGTTTCAAGGATTCTGTAGAAAAACAAACTAGGTTTTTATTCTTCGAAGATTCTCTCTCATCGCACAACCTGGCAGAAAACCACGCATAGCTCATGATTACGTAAAATTTTACCAGGGATGATAGCTGGTCTTGTGGAATGGAGCTCAGTCTTCTCCAAGGTCAAAATGAAACGCACGGTATACGAAGTGCTGCACACTTTAGTTGCAGTCCCTGCTTGAAAAGTTATTTGCAAAGTCCTTTTATGGAGGCTGTAAGAACAAGTCTTTCTTGGAAATTTATTTGCAATCACAAATTTTCCTTTCCCTTTCTTTTCATGCTCTTCATGAAGATATGAACATACCCAATATCTTGAGCATTACTTCGGTTTATTTTCAATATAAACGACGTAGAAACTGAAAATAAAAGAGGGCTCCGCATAAGGACTCAATTTCACGACCTTCAGATTGCCGTTCTGTAACCTCTCCAAGGGACAACCGCTGCCTGGCAACCACGTTAACATAAACGGCTCATGCCTCGCCCGTACCGCGCCACAAATGCGGTTTCCGGTATATGCATAGCCATCTGGAGCTCAGATTATGTGCTTCCATTTCTAGTCAAGCTCTGATATACCAAAAATATAGACGAGATGAGTGATGAAAAGTAGGCACGGCCACCTGACAATTGATTGAATAACATTTAGGATCACATTTTGGGCATGAAGTTGAGACTGTCGCAAGCCATGCTTCTTTTTTAGTCATCATCCATCTGACTGGTTTGATATGGCCATCCACGAATTCCTCTCCTGTGCCAACCTTTTCATCTCAGAGTAGCACTGCAACCTATGTACTCAATTATTTGCTCAGTGCATTCCAGTCTCTGTCTTCCTCTACAGGTTTTCTTTCCCTCTACAGCTCACTCTAGTATGAAGGAAGTCATTCCCTGATGTCTTAACAGATGTCCTATCATCCGGTCCCTTCTCCTTATCAGTGTTTTCCACATATTGCTTTCCTCTCCGCTTGTGTGCAGAACCTCTTCATTCCTTACCTTATCAGTCCACTTAATTTCAACACTCGTGTGCAACCCCACATCTGAAATGCTTCGATTCTCTACTGTTCCAATTTTCTCACAGTCCATGTTTCACTACCGTACAATGCCGTGCTCCAAAGGTATATTCTGAGAAATTTCTTACTCAAATTAAGGCCTGTGCTTGATACTAGTAGACTTATCTTGACCAGGAATGCCACTTTTGCCAGTGCTAGTCTACTTTTGATGTCCTCCTTGCTCCGTTTGTCATCGGTAATTTTGCTGCCTAGGCAGCAGAATTCCTTAACTTCATCTTCTTGGTGACCACCAATCCTGATATTAAGTTCCTGGCTGTTCTCATTTCCTTTGCTTCTCATTACTTTCATCATTCTTCGATTCAGTCTCAGTCCATATTCTGTACTCATTAGTCTCCATTCCAATTAGCAGATCATGTAATTCTTCTCCACTTTCACTCAGGTTAGCAAAGTCGTCGTTGAATCGTAACACTCATATACTTCCGCCTTGAATTTCAATTCCACTCCTGAAACATTCATTTATTTCGATCATTGCTTCTTCGATGGATAGACAGAACAGTAGGGGCGAAAGATTACACCTCTGACTTCCAACCTCTTTAATCCGACCATTTCGTCCTTGCTAGTCAACTCTTATTATTGCCTCTCATCTCTTGTGCATATTGTATATTACCCGTCACTCCCGATAGGTTACCTCTATTTTTCTTAGGATTTCGAACATTTTGCACCACTTTACATTGTCGAACGGTTTTCCTAGGTCCACATATCCTGTGGATGTTACTTGATCTTTCCTTAGTCTTTCTCCTACTATGAACCACAACGTCAGGTACCTTTACCTTTCCTGAAGCCAAAGTGATCGTCATTTAACCCAGCCTCATTTTTCTTTTCCGTTCTTCTGTATCGTTCTTGTCAACTTCTTGGATGCTTGTGCTGTTAAGCTGATTGTGCGATGATTCTCGTACGTGTCAGCTCTCGCAGTCTTTTGAATTGTATGGATGATATTTTTCCTAAAGTCAGAGGCTATACTGCCGACATGCTTTCACCGATGCATCACCCCTGCCCTGGCGTACGGGTCTACAAGTCCCACCGCCACACCTTCACCTGCCCATGTTAGGCAAAATTCTTCTGCCTGACGCATGTAGTACTATCACCGTCAGAGGGTGGTACGGGACCAGAAGTCCCACCGCCACACCTCCAAAGTGAATTGCAGTGACGGAGTCACTGCCCTGTGGAAATTTACTGCCTCACCAACACAGTTAGACCGCAATAGACCGGTGATGCTGTATTGTAACATATCACCCAGGACAACAAGTCCTTTGCAAAAAAAAAAAAAAAAAGCTATACTGCCGGACTCAAATTCTACACACCAACGAGAATAGTCGTTTTGCTTACCAACAGATACTGTGCTTATTAAAAGTCCCTGTATGAAGTCCCTCCAGGATCGACCCGCAAGTTATACGGGACGCTAGAGCAGTATTATTCCAGTTTAAGCGATCATAATTTATTTACATAACGAGTTTAACTTTCTGCGTAAGAGCTACAACAGCGGTCTTTCGTGTCAAACAACCTGTTTCGCGCTGCTCATTCTTGCCAGTCGGTAGAACAGCGTAAATCGCAGGTCTTGCGTCATTTTCAGGCCAGCCCGAGCTAAAAGGCAGGCTCTCCTCAACTTTTTGCTCAGAGCTGCAGCGGTCTGGGGTTCGCATCCCGATTCAGCAGCTGGAACATTGCCAGCGCTTTGTTCTCTTTGTGGGGACCCGCAGCGAATCATCATGATTCATGTTTACATCAGTGCTATTTCACTGCGGGAGCAGAGGAGAAGAGCAGTTGGATAATAAGCGGTCTCGGAACAATGGTTGGTCGTAAGTGAAAAGGCTCGTGTTTAATGGGCCCGGCCAATATACAGGGGTGGAAGGACACACGCAGAGATGCGGCAGCTCCGCTGGGTCCCCTGTGCTCCCAGTGCTGCGTCTGATGCACCGTTCCTTATATTCCGCTACGGCGAGGTGCAACAACTTGGACGCGAAGTTCACTTGTCAGCGGCAGGTGGTGCTCTGCGAAGTATGGTCTCGTCGTGCGTCCATATAACGCAATAACTCAGACGGACGTAGTGGTCGGAAGCTAGTACTCTCGAACACAAGTTAATTTCCAGTTTTAAGGTCTATAATTATGTTTATCTGTATGTGATATTCACACTGAGGTGACAAAAGTCTTGGGAGAGCGAAATGCACATGGGCAGATGGCGCTAGTACAGCGTATAAAACGCATAAAACGGTGGTGCATTGGCGGAGGCGTTCTCTGATGGTTCATGTGGAAAGGTTTCCGACATAATTATGGCTGCTCAACGGAAATTAACAGATTGATAGTGGAATGGTAGGCGGAGCAAGACGCATGGGGCAGTCCATTTCGGAAATCGTTAGGGCACTCAATATTGCGAATCCACAGTGTCAAGAGCGTGCCGAGAATACCATATTTCAGGCATCACCTCTCACCAGTTGTCTAAGGCCTTCATTTAACCATCGAGAGCAGCGCCTTTGGCGCAGAGTTGTCAGTGCTAACAAACCAACAACACTGCGTGATATAACAGCAGAAATCAATGTGGTACGTACGACAGATGCATCCGTTAGGCCAGTTCTATGAAATATGGCGTTAATGGGCTGTGGTAGCAGACGACCGACAAAAAAAAAAGAAGTATTCCAATTTTAATATATTAGGTCCTACTGTGGCATCACCTTAGTTGAAAATTGTGATTGCTTAGTATATTAATTTGCATTTATAGACCGTCCTGTCCATTCTTGGTACAATATTTTATACGTTATTAGTGAAAACACACACCTCACTGGCGTAATATTCGAAAATATTTATTATTTATTTCAGAAACCTGTTTTAGGCTGTTACGACATCGTCAGATAAAGAGATAAATATGTGGAACAGTGAAATTCCGTTGGATCAAAGATTTCGAGCTAGTGCGTCTACACAGTACCTCCACTTACACATATGAAAATATGAATGTTAAATTTAGCAATAAAACTATCGGAACTATTTCTGTTTAATTGCGATGTAAGGTTAATTAACTAAGATATAATATATGCCACATTAACTAATGAACCATATACAACTTATATCAACTGTTCGTAGAAGAAAATTAAATGAACTTTGGTGGCATGTTCCAATGGTGTGGTTGAACGAAACAGTCATGTCTTTAATACGTCCTAAATTATAAAGATATACTAGTCTGATAACGCAGGTAAGTGAAGCAGCTATGATTATGCACAGAAAAGTATCCATAACGCAAGAGAAAATGCAGTAACCGAAATCAAAGAAAAATGTGGCATATGGGTAAGAGGGGTAATTATAACATGGCCTGGAAGGAACTCTGCAGTCAGAAGTGGAGCGCAAGGGAAAAGTGTCTGGTCATTCACTACTAAGGGTGAGCAGATGGACATATGTTTACTAATTTGCATTATTGGAAGGAGGTTCATCTTCCTTCCTTTACGGATGCAATGTAAAACTTCATGTTGCAACTTGCAACTATGGCCTTCTTTAAGCAGATGGTCCGCAAAAGTAGAGTCGCCTTTTCTAACTTTCCAACTTCTGTGATGTTCCTTCAAGTGGCTGCATATTGCCCTGCCACACTAACCTAATCCGACACAGTTACAAGTAATTTCATATATTCCACTGATCTACCAGAGCTGGAATGTGGTCTCTATCATTGGTCAATACGTACTCAACAGTGTTGTGCAAGTAAAATGATGTTCGTAAGTCCTGGATTTAAGCTTTCTGGCTACATCCAGCATGACGTTTGCTAACTATGGAAATGTCTGCCACTTATTGCGTTCTTGTGGATTATTACATCTGCATTGTGTGTGTTTTCATTCATAACGTATTTTAGTTTGGCCAATCTGTACATACTCGATATTATATCTCTTAAAAAATAATGTAATTATTTATTTAGATGATAAATTTGTTTGCCCTTTGATTTATCGTGATCTGTTACTGATTTTTAGTGAAGTTAGTTTTTACGTTTAGCTTTCAAAAACATACAAAAGAGGTATAATAAGCAAAATAATGATATTCGTAGGTTGCCAATTACGTATTATATCTGGTTATATCGAGCGCCAGTCTCCCTACAAATTACTGTAAATGCAATAGCGTAGTATTACTCAGCTCCCGTTGACCGATCTGAAATTATTACTATTACAGAAAATAGACAAGTTTTAATAAAATTATTTCACTGGATTCCTTCAATTAATCTCACTGAATATTTTTACATAATTTCGTCCGCTCCGGCTATCAGACATTGTGCTGTGAAAAAATACTTTTAAATGTACCGCGTAATGGCGGCTAATTGTTAACAGTCAGTGAACACTGTTACTCGCTCCGCAGCAGCTGGAAACATGATAAATAATTTTCATTAAATATTCTTTTCATAAGATAAATGTGGCGTAGGTTCTTGAAATAACACACGGAGATCACTTTATACTAATATATTCTTACTAGGACACAGTTTACACCATTAAATTTTTGCAATTACGTTACGACAGAAACAAATGCTAGCGTAGCACAATAGCTTGCCTACCTTATTCCAGCTAACACCAGAACGAACAGAACAAAACAGACTAGACAGAATGAGCATTGCATTGTGTTTTATACTCTTACAAAGATAATAATACTTCTTTTAATTACTTACACATTATAAGCTCATACAATAAAAATAGTGGTTCAAATGGTTCAAATGGCTCTGAGCACTATGGGACTTAACATCTGAGGTCATCAGTCCCCTATAACCTAGAACTACTTACACCTAACTAACCTAAGGACATCGCACACATCCACGCCCGAGGCAGGATTCGATCCTGCGACCGTAGTGGTTGACGGTTCCAGACTGGAGCGCCTAGAACCGCTCGTCCATACCGACCAGCAACAAAAATAATGTCTTTTATGCATTTATCCATCTATATGGTATATTTTTACAGTTAGTGTTTTTACCTTTCGAAGATAAATCGATGTTTGCAGTTCATTTTCAGTCACATACAGTCATTTTTATTTATGTTTCACCTCGATAATGGTGAATATTGCAAAAGGGACACTACACCGACTGCACTATAAGATTGTGTTGATCACAACCAGTATAATTTCCTTAAATCGTCGTAGACAAAAATCACCCAGATACCAAAACTACACACTAGGCTGTGTTGAGTTCCCAGGAAGCACGAAGCTAAGCACTGTCCACTGCTCCAGACCAGAATAATGCCCCATGTTTACAGCAAGCCCCTGTCAGTCAACAATGCAAGTCCATCAGGCTACCTCCGTGGTTTGCTCCACGACTTCTGCTTCGTTATGTCCAGCTAGCTACTCTCTTTAATCATTGCTAGATACATTGCCTTCTAGCTGGCCATGTTGACAGAGCCTCCACCCAGCTGAGGCTCCACTCCGATCATGAGAGCGGTCACCCCGTCCAGGAGTCTTGGGACCATTCTCATGACAATTGCGTGGACAGCCACGCTGTGATGTTAACAAGCTTGCCAGGAACTCCGTGCACGGCCCGTCGTCGAGCACTACGATACGTGTGCCGCTGTGACTGGCTCCCTCTGCTGCACAGGTTGATATTGCTGGTTCACAGGATCTCATTTTTTTTTGGTCATCAGTCTACTGACTGGTTTGATGCGACCCACCACGAATTCCGTTCCTGTGCTAACCTCTTCATCTCAGAGTAGCACTTGCAACTTACGTCATCAATTATTTGCTTGACGTATTCCAATCTCTGTCTTCCTCTACAGTTTTTGCCCTCTACAGCTCCCTCTAGTACCATGGAAGTCATTCCCTCATGTCTTAGCAGATGTCCTATCATCCTGTCCCCTCTCCTTATCAGTGTTTTCCACATATTCCTTTCCTCTCCGATTCTGCGTAGAACCTCCTCATTCCTTACTTTATCAGTCCACCTAATTTTCAAGATTCGTCTATAGCACCACATCTCAAATGCTTCGATTCTGTTCTGTTCCGGTTTTCCCACAGTCCATGTTTCACTACCGTACAATGCTGTACTCCAGACGTACATTCTCAGAAATTTCTTCCTCAAATTAAGGCCGGTATTTGATATTAGTAGACTTCTCTTGGCCAGAAATGCCTTTTTTGCCATAGCGAGTCTGCTTTTGATGTCCTCCTTGCTCCGTCCGTCATTGGTTATTTTACTGCCTAGGTAGTGACCATCAATCATGATGTTAAGTTTCTCGCTGTTCTCATTTCCACTACTTCTCATTACCTTCATCTTTCTCCGATTTACTCTCAAACCATACTGTGTACCCATTAGACTGTTCATTCCGTTCAGCAGATCATTTAATTCCTCTTCACTTTCACTGAGGATAGCAATGTCATCAGCGAATCGTATCATTGATATCCTTTCACCTTGTATCTTAATTCCACTCCTGAACGTTTCTTTTGTTTCCATCATTGCTTCCTCGACGTACAGATTGAAGAGCAGGGGCGAAAGGCTACAGCCTTGTCTTACACCCTTCTTAATACGAGCACTTTGTTCTTGATCGTCCACTCTTATTATTCCCTCTTGGTTGTTGTACATATTGTATATGACCCGTCTCTCCCTATAGCTTACCCCTACTTTTTTCAGAATCTCGAACAGCTTGCACCATTTTAGATTGTCGAACGCTTTTTCTAAGTCGACAAATCCTATGAAAGTGTCTTGATTTTTCTTTAGCCTTGCTTCCATTATTAACCGTAACGTCAGAATTGCCTCTCTCGTCCCTTTACTTTTCCTAAAGCCAAACTGATCGTCACCTAGCGCATTCTCAATTTTCTTTTCCATTCTTCTGTACATTATTCTTGTAAGCAGCTTCAATGCATGAGCTGTTAAGCTGATTGTGCGATAATTCTCGCACTTGTCAGCTCTTGCCGTCTTCGGAATTATGTCGATGATGCTTTTCCGAAAGTCAGATGGTATGTCGCCAGACTCTTATATTCTACACACCAACGTGAATGGTCGTTTTGTTGCCACTTCCCCCAATGATTTTAGAAATTCTGATGGAATGTTATCTTTCCCTTCTGCCTTATTTGACCGTAAGTCGTCCAAAGCTCTATTAAATTCCGATTCTAATACTGGATCCCCTATCTCTTCTAAATCGACTCCTGTTTCTTCTTCTATCATATCAGACAAATCTTCACCCTCAAAGAGGCTTTCAATGTATTCTTTCCACCTATCTGCTCTCTCCTCTGCATTTAACAGTGGAATTCCCGTTGCACTCTTAATGTTACCACCGTTGTTTTAATGTCACCACAGGTCGTTCTGACTTTCCTGTATGCTGAGTCTGTCCTTCCGACAGTCATACCTTTTTCGATGTCTTCACATTTCTCCTGCAGCCATTTCGTCTTAGCTTCCCTGCACTTCCTATTTTTTTCATTCCTCAGCGACTTGTATTTCTGTATTCCTGATTTTCCCGGAACATGTTTGTACTTCCTCCTTTCATCAATCAACTGAAGTATTTCTTCTGTTACCCATGGTTTCTTCGCTGCTACCTTCTTTGTACCTATGTTTTCCTTCCCAACATCTGTGATGGCCCTTTTTAGAGATGTCCATTCTTCTTCAACTGTACTGCCTACTGCGCTATTCCTTATTGCTGTATCTATAGCGTTAGAGAACTTCAAACGTATCTCGTCATTCCTTAGTACTTCCGTATCCCACTTCTTTGCGTATTGATTCTTCCTGACTAATGTCTTGAACTTCAGCCTACTCTTCATCACTACTATACTGTGATCTGAGTCTATATCTGCTCCTGGGTACGCCTTACAGTCCAGTATCTGATTTCGGAATCTCTGTCTGACCATGATGTAATCTAACTGAAATCTTCCCTTATCTCCCGGCCTTTTTCAAGTATACCTCCTCCACTTGTGATTCTTGAATAGGGTATTCGCTATTGCTAGCTGAAACTTGTTACAGAAGTCAATTAGTCTTTCTCCTCTTTCATTCCTTGTCCCAAGCCCATAATCTCCTGTAACTTTTTCTTCTAATCCTTCCCCTACAACTGCATTCCAGTCGTCCATGACTATTAGATTTTCGTCCCCCTTTACATACTGCATGACCCTTTCAATATCCTCATATACTTTCCCTATTTGTTCATCTTCAGCTTGCGACGTCGGCATGTATACCTGAACTATCGTTGTCGGTGTTGGTCTGCTGTCGGTTCTGATTTGAACAACCCGGTCACTGAACTGTTCACAGTAACACACCCTCTGCCCTACCTTCCTATTCATAACGAATCCTACACCTGTTATACCATTTTCTGCTGCTGCTATTACCCGATACTCATCTGACCAGAAATCCTAGTCTTCCTTCCACTTCACTTCACTGACCCCTACTATATCTAGATTGAGCCTTTGCATTTCCCTTTTCAGATTTTCTAGTTTCCCTACCACGTTCAAGCTTCTGACATTCCACGCCCCGACTCGTAGAACGTTATCCTTTCGTTGATTATTCAATCTTTTTCTCATGGTAACCTCCCCCTTGGCAGTCCCCTCCCGGAGATCCGAATGGGGGACTATTCCGGAATCTTTTGCCAATCGAGAGATCATCATGACACTTCTTCAATTACAGGCCACATGTCCTGTGGATACACGTTACGTGTCTTTAATGCAGTGGTTTCTATTGCCTTCTACATCCTCATGTCGTTGATCATTGCTGATTCTTCCGCCTTTAGGGGCAATTTCCCACCCCTAGGACAAGAGAGTGCCCTGAACCTCTATCCGCTCCTCCGCCCTCTTTGACAAGGCCGTTGGCAGAATGAGGCTGACATTTTTTAGGTTAGAAGTTAGGTGCAAGGCAGTCTGACTGGGACACCAGGAGCACTGGAAGACTTGTTACTGCAGCAGATTCATAAGCATCAGGAATAGCTTCAAAGAGCGCGACGTTGCCCCTACTGGCGTGTGGTTCGCCTATTGACAGGCCACGTTCAACACCTCAAACATCTGCGTAGCGTGGGATGTAGTAACACACCCATCTGTGAATGTGCAGAGGATGGTTCACCCATTAACAGGTCAAGGTCCAAACCCCAAATATTTGTGTAGAGTAGAATGTAGTGACACACCAGTCCATAAATGTGCAGAGAAAGCTTCCGGCGCTCATGGTGTTCTCAGGTGTCCTATTTTTCAGATGGAGAGAGAGAGAGACAGAGATAGATAGATAGATAGATAGAGAGAGAGAGAGAGAGAGAGAGAGAGAGATACTGCCATCAATTAGACTGCGATCTGCAAACGATTATAAGTGATCAAAACTTGTGGATTATAGTCAATATGACAACACATCGAATTTCTAAAAAGCAGCTGCTTGACTTTCAGTCTATAAGATCGAGTGGACACACAAAATATCAAAATAACCTCTGCAGATCACAAGAAGCGATCTCAGTTACAGATAATAACGATAGGATCATGTAAATTTAGTTAAGAGTGTTTTCAAATATACACAAACACAAAAAAAAGGAAGAATTCTATGGCCACAGACACGTGTGTGCTAGAGTCGACGATTGCCGAGGGATGCATATAACAGTGTGAGTGGTGAAGTATAGTGTTGCAACAACAGATTCAGTAGTGGGTTTTATTATTTCAGATGGAATGGAATTTTCTTGTCATCAGTCCTTCCAGTTTCATTCGACAATTTTTTTGTCATATCACGTTCCTTATATCTAAATAAATTCTTTCTAAATTACTCTACATACTTTACAGATCCCCACGACCACAATTTTTGTAGATCTTCTTCACGTGTCCTGCTTAGTTAAATTTACGTCAAATACATAACGATACGGTAAGTATAAGATTTATTCTCAGATTTTCACATAATATTTCCGAATTAATTATTTTACGAAGGATGACATTAAGAACAATATATTATTTGGGTAGAGGAAAGGTTGCACAGGAAACTTAGACCCTCTTATTGGATTATCCGTTCACAGTTGGTGCTGGTGATAGGCATGATAGTGAAGATTATGGCGAAAGTGCTTCTACAGAGTTTGAGGAGATGGACGATTGTTCAGACTGAGAACAGACTAACGTGAAATACGGTATGCTATTTGAAGAGGATGAGACCGAAGAGTTTCATGCAGCTATGAGGAGGAAGAAAAGTAAAGGCATAGAATCGTTACCATAAAAACGGCACCAACAAACAGTTTTCATGTGTGAAGGTTGCAATCAAAAATGGTGGACCAAAGCATATTAGAAATCTAGTGTCTTATCCAAAATAACATACTGACACTGTGAAAGCAAAATTTTAAGTCATAAAAGAGGAGCAAGGCAGGCTGATTACATTGAGCTAAAGGCTTTTCAGTGACTGGCTTGTATACAACTGGATCAATGAATCTCGATTTAATGTGGGATTCGCATGGCTTCAGAACTGAATTGCACTGAAAATTTCGTAATATTAGCAAATTATCCAGAACAAGTCCGCAAGGTCGGATACTCACCCATGAAAATCTACAAGAAATTGAAGAATATATTAAAACATTATAAAGTTAGTGGAGGAGACTATTCAACAGAACTTTAGAATCTGTCTCTACCAAAAATAAAAACAGATTACTGAATTCAACAGACTTTTGTTGATTTCCAAAATGCTATTTATTTAGTTAACAGAAATTGCAAATAAAATTTAACTTCCGGAGTAGAATCTGGTTGATGCACCTTGTAAGTTCCTTAATGGGCTATAGGAAAAGGTAAAACGCTCTCTAAAGTCTTACATCAAGCCAAGCTAGTCTTCCGAGCCCATATACGTGTAAAACGAGCTATTTGTGGTGCGGACTC
This sequence comes from Schistocerca serialis cubense, assembly GCF_023864345.2. Lineage (NCBI taxonomy): Eukaryota > Metazoa > Arthropoda > Insecta > Orthoptera > Acrididae > Schistocerca > Schistocerca serialis. Next base: position 153,496,885 of record NC_064639.1, read on the forward strand.
AAGAACGTCCTGCTGAGGGCTGTTTAAGGAACTGTCAATACTAACTACTTTTCTCAATATATTTATTCATTAATGAAGTTTGTCATTAAAATATATCTTTTTTTCAAACGAACAGCTCTGTCACAAAGACATAAACTCACTATGGTTCAGAAAAGTCCACTTTTTTAAAACACACATTTTCAATAACATATCAGTGGCCATAAGGAGTTTACCTAGTAATAAAGTTCAGTTTGAGAAGAGACTAAATGATTTACTGGTTGCCAACTCCTACTCCTTTAATGAATTTCTTAGCAGAACTGATTGATGTATGTATGGTACTCATTGATGAATTACTTAGCAGAACCGACTGGCCAGGGTGACCGAGCGGATCTGGGCGCTACAGTCTGGAACCGCGCGACAGCTACGTTCGCAGGTTCGAATCCTGCCTCGGGCATGGATGTGTGTGATGTCCCTAGGTTAGTTAGGTTTAAGTAGTTCTAGTGGACTGATGACCTCAGAAGTTAAGTCCCATAGTGCTCAGAGCCATTTGAAGCATTTGAACCGGCTGATGCATGTGTGTTAATAATATCGCATAATGTGGATACTGTGAACAATCTGACTTCACAACAAATTTTTTGAAATAATGCGATCAATGCAATTAAGTGTTGTAATTTTTTTGTATTTTATTATTTGATAACACGTGGCTACAATAGGCTAAGACTTATCATACACTATTAAGTGTATTGAACGTTAAATATTTGGTGACATATTTTACTCGTATTTCATTTTAAATGTAAATATGCCTAAGCGTTTTTTTCTTCTTTTTGAACAATTCCACACCCACAAGGGCATCTTCATTTGGGATCTTTGGAAGGTACTTTAGCATATCTGCTCATGTTTTGTAAGTATTTGTTGTGAAACATGGCAGAAAACAAGAATACACATCACAGAGGATCCCCCACTATGGGTTAACTGGTATATAAAGCACATATAATCTAATCTCTAATCTACAAATATAGGATGAGATATTTTTGAGGACAGTGAGCGAGTGGTCTAGTGAGTAGAGTGGCAATTCCTGGACCTGGGTTCAGTTCTTGTTGGCACCAATTATTGTGCCATTTATTTTTTTTTCTTCTCAATACTAAACTATTCATTATAAAATTTAAATATGTTTAAAGAATAAAATTTATAATATGCTTGTTTCAATAAGTAACAGATTCCTAACGAAGTTGACAAACGACCTGCAAGAGATTGAATACACAGTAGAAAACAATGAAAAAAGAAAATTGCTACAAAGAAATCCCGGTGCATCTTCCCAACGACGCCAACCAAAGTTACACAGAAAAGATCTCCCCTTAAGAGATATAGTAAATTGTAGAAACGCTCCCATTTACCCACTTGCAAGATAAATGCTAAAAATCTTATCAGAAAACTACAAATTGTAAGAGGACAGGACTATCAGAAAAACCACACAACTGATTCAGTGCATAAAAGACATACAACTTCCAAACACAGCCACCCTCGTGTCATTTGATGTAGAGAATATGTATTCCAATATACCAATAACTGTAACAATAAACATTATAGAACAAAATCTTAAATCACGCAGTACACTTCCATATGAATACATCAAAGAAACAGTCAGGCTTCTAGAGCTAATAACAGAACAGAACTATTTTCAGTTTAATAATGAATACTATTTACGAAATGAAGTATTACCAGTGGGATCCCCAGTGTCTGGAACCATAGCAAACATATCTATGAACTATGTAGAATTGATTATACTTAACAAACTAGTGCCAAATAGGTATAACATCCTATACTGGATTAGATATACAGAAAACATCTTACGCCTGACAGATTAACCAAACAATAAAATTGACCAGTTACACGCAGAGATAAATTCTATTCATGAAAGATACATTTTACAATAGAGAAAAGAAACAAACAGGTAAAACAAACAGATAAATTTCTGGGAAATCACCATCACGAATAAAAACAACCAGTATACGTTTGACATAAAAACCGACAACAGACACAGTTATACATGAGACATCGCAGTGCTACAGTTCTCAAAAGCAGGCAGCACTTGGATACATGCTCCGCAGTCTAAACACAGTAGTATTTGATATAGATATTTACAAAAAAGAAATGAGTTCCATAATTCAAATAGCCACAAACAAGGGACGCAAAGAGAACCTAGTAACAAAGCTGGACAAGAAAATCAAGAAAGAGAAAAGAACAAACGCTCGGCTGTCACCAACACAAGGACAAAATCAAACACAAAAAAATACACAAACTACAAGAATAGAAACAACACAATTCGTGAAAGAAACATAAAGTAAAAAATAGTACACAGTGACATACAACCACAAATATACACACAGAAAATCAAATATTTTCAGAAAACGATACACAAGAATAACACGCCAAACCAACAACTCAATTCAGAAATACTTCCCAAAAACAATAGGAAAAACTTATGTGTGTCATAAATCAGGAATATACCAACTGAAATGCATTACATGTAATGGAAAACACATAGGTCAAACCAGGACGACATTTGACGCCAGAAACAAAGAACATACAGGGTGATTCAAAAAGAATACCACAACTTTAGGAATTTAAAACTCTGCAACGACAAAAGGCAGAGCTAAGCACTATCTGTCGGCGAATTAAGGGAGCTATAAAGTTTCATTTAGTTGTACATTTGTTCGCTTGAGGCGCTGTTGACTAGGCGTCAGCGTCAGTTGATGCCAAGATGGCGACCGCTCAACAGAAAGCTTTTTGTGTTATTGAGTACAGCAGAAGTGAATCGACGACAGTTGTTCAGCGTGCATTTCGAACGAAGTATGGTGTTAAACCTCCTGATAGGTGGTGTATTAAACGTTGGTATAAACAGTTTACAGAGAATGGGTGTTTGTGCAAAGGGAAAAGTTCTGGACGGCCGAGAACGAGTGATGAAAATGTAGCACGCATCCAGCAAGCATTTGTTCGCAGCCCAGGAAAATCGACTCGCAGAGCTAGCAGAGAGCTGCAAATTCCACAATCAACTGTATGGAGAGTCCTACGAAAAAGGTTAGTTATGAAACCTGAACGTCAACTACCCGAGGCGATGGATCGGCCGCCAGGCAGCCCGTGACAGAGCACTTCATCACTGGCCTCCAAGAAGCCCTGATCTTACCCCCTGCGATTTTTTCTTATGGGGGTGTGTTAAGGATATGGTGTTTCGGCCACCTCTCCCAGCCACCATTGATGATTTGAAACGAGAAATAACAGCAGCTATCCAAACTGTTACGCCTGATATGCTACAGAGAGTGTGGAACGAGTTGGAGTATCGGGTTGATATTGCTCGAGTGTCTGGAGGGGGCCATATTGAACATCTCTGAACTTGTTTTTTTTGAGTGAAAAAAAACTTTTTTAAATACTCTTTGTAATGATGTATAACAGAAGGTTATATTAAGTTTCTTTCATTAAATACACAGTTTTAAAGTTGTGGTATTCTTTTTGAATCACCCTGTATAAGAGCATGGAAATATGGGACAAATCACTTACACCAACACCAACATAAAATTACAGCAAGAGACACTGACATGGAAATCGTAAGGATAAACAGCAACAAAATCACCCCCTCACCTTACAAGATAACTACCACACCCAAGAAACCATAACAGAAAGAAAAAACTCATAAACGATCAGACCAACTTGGCAAACTTCACGCTCTTTAAATTGATTGACCACTTACTATAACATTCAATGTACACATATAACCACAGGATCCATTTACCACTGCCATCTTCTCCCAGAATCTGTCCTATAATCACCGTCCAGGCCCATCGACGAATTCGCCTTCTTCCCCCCCCCCCTTCCCCCCACTGCAAAAAAGAAGTCAACCGAACCCCACTCCTCTCACGTCTCTACCTACATACAAGACAATTTCACTGTTTATCTCTCTCTCACTGTCTCTCTCTCTGTCTCTCTCTCTCTCTCTCTGTCTCTCACTCTCTCTCTCTCTCTCTCTCTCTCTCTCTCACACACACACACACACACACACACACACACACACACGAAGAAAATACAATAGTTTCACAGGGTGGCAATGCTCACAATGTTAACGAAAACAAACGAACGGACAAAGACTGTGGTTGTGCGGAATGAAAAACACGTTAAGAAAGTGAAATCTTCTGACACCAAGTGCTACTAGCAAGGAGGGAAGGAAAATAATATGTAAAGATGCAGCGTAAGTAACTTGTACATCAATTTTATGAAGAAAACGCAGTTTTAATCTAAAACAATCAAGAACGCACAAACGTATGTATCCAGTGTGCGGCATAACCACGGTAGGTGCATTATAAATAAAAGCGAAACGCGTCTAGTGCAATTCTTTTTAATTAAATTGCAGTCAGCTCAAGACGGATAACCTATAGTAATAGAATGAAATTTATATACATGGAATTAATATATTCAGTTTAGTTACGATTATTACTCTCAAGTCAAAGGCTATAGGCCCCCACATTGTATGTAGCACGATAGTATAATTTTGCACCAGCCGCTACTGTGTATTGGTCAGCTAAATTAGAGGTAGGCATACATGTTGTCAGTGGATAGCACGAACCCTAAGTGAACAGACATTCGAAACAAATCTGTACCTCTCAAGCAAACATATTGAAGCAATTTGTACGCTTTATTACACTAGTATTTTATTAACATCTTACGAAGACTTAGAGCCTCCGGTTTGCAGAGTTGTATTTTCAATACAGTTTATTCTAATATGGTTGTCAAGGGCTGCCATTGGCAATGACCAAAACCTTCATCTACTACAGTGGGAAAGAGTCAGAGATTCCACTATCTTCCAAAGCAGCCTCCGAACACGTCAACAAGATAAGACGGTTACATCGCTGGTAACAGTAGAAAACAGAGTTATCGAGCGTGACAGCCGAGCAGTTGGATTTCTTTTAAAGACTCTGGCGTTAGCACACCTAGCGAGAATTACTATCAATTTATCAAAACTCTATAGTGACTGAATGTTAACTGAATATATTTAGTATTACCGATTAACTTATTAGTGGGAAGTTGTCTCGCAGTCACCATTTCGTAGACATGCTATATAAACATAATTAAAAGTGTATTTGTCTATACCAATTACTGTACATCAAAAATGTACATCAAGCAGTAATACTTAAAGTTTCTTCTCAATCTTTTCGGGGCAATTGTTACGAAAGTGGAGGTACCAAATTAAATTTTATAGGTTGAGAATTCTCTATTGTGTTACCACAGCAGAGTTACAAAAACAAATTTGGTAGGTACGAGAATTATTTACGATACCTAACCATGACGCAGTAGCTTCATTTTTTTATATGTTTATGTATGGTTATACTGCTGATTCTTTTATATGACTGCAGTGTATTATAAATTTGTTCTTTGTTCTTGTACAGTGTTTTATATATATGGACGAGGAAACTGTTTTGTGTCTAACATGGCTTTAATGACAGTAGAAACGATTAGCAACCGTTTAGCAAGACTGAGCAAAAGGTACTCTGACAGAAAGTACAAAAAACGATAGCATTATCTCCGTTGTAAGTCGTTGAATAATTTTACCAAATAAAGACACATAATGTAATGTTATACTTGATAATTGCTCTCAATAGTCTTATTAAATACTGTATGTTCTGTTTCGTTGGAACGCTTAAGAAATGAATGTGAATTAAAGAAAATGAAAAACCAACCTTTAATTTCAAGTAATTTTCGCATCTACAGGAACGATGAAAAGCTTGTAAGGGGATTGCAGGGTAGGTTTTATTGAGAATTAATTATGAAGAAAAAAATTAGTTGTGTTTTGCCTTTTCCGATTTAATTCGCGTTGTTAGGCAATCAGACGGTTCCGCAAGCACTCAAAATATGTACGCTCTAAAATGCGGTAATGCAAAGACGCCTGTGGGTATGTGAGTTACCACTTGTAATGCCCATTACCAATTAGAATGTGCCTCTCTTTCAGAAGTTATAAATTTAAGCTAAATGAGCAAAACCTAAGGTCGTTCGGTTTGAGGAAAACAAACGAAGAACACTTTTGGAGATACTTTATCTGACAGATTGCTTGAATGTGCGCGCGCAATGATGTGACTAGCCTAACTTCAATGCTAATTACATTGCAAACAGTCCAATTTGTTTTTATGTTACCATTTATTTCTCAGCACATTCTACCCCGCAACACCCTTTGAAGCTTTTCAGACTTGATAGCAAGGAAGGAATCACCGTGTTCCATGCGATGGGCAATTGACTACATATGAGCTGATCTTATTCCACAGCAAAACAAAGTGCAATTGAATTAAATAGTTGTAGTTTCGTCATAAGTTACATTCAGAAGTCTCTGTTTTTTATTTCTTGATGGTGACTAGTTTCTGACACTTGTTTCAATTTTCAAACCATCCGTGTAATTGTGACAAATTCAGGCGATGTCCCATGTACAGTAACTACCCCTGCAGTAATCAAAGTGCTATATGGCCGACTTAACAACAGCAAATTAAACCACATAAGAAAGTGGTATAAGGAAAGTTAACAACAGCAAATTACAGCACGTAAGAAATCTGATGTGGTGCAATTTGCTGCTGTTAAGTCGACCATATGCTACTTTGATAACTGCAGGAACAGTTTCTGTGCTTGTATTTGTCACTCATCACGGATGGTTTGAAAAAAAAAAACACAGAGGCGCGAAACTAGTAATCATCAAGAAATAAAGAATAGAACCTTCTCAATGCAATTTATGACGAAGTTACAAGGATTTACGTCAAATACAAGACAAGTTGCGGGCGTATTTTTTAATTTAAGCAAGCTGCAAGTTCGTAGAGGAAAGTGTGGTGTTGCGATTGTGTATCATGTTTTCAGTCTATAGTGTCTTCCGAACGCCAAACGAATTGTTCGCTAAGTTATATATTTCGCGAACAGAAACGAAGACTGTTCAACGAAACGCCGAGATTTGATCTACATCTACATGGATACTCTGCAAATCACATTTAAATGCCTGGCAGAGGGTTCGTCAAACCGAAACCACAATTCTCTTTTTCTCCATTCTTGTATAGAACGCGGAAAGAGAGCGTACAAGCTCTGATTTCCCTTATTTTATCATTGTAATCGTTTCTCCCTATGTAGGTCGATGTCAAAATATGTTCACATTAAGAATAGAAAGTTGGTGATTGGAATTTAGTGAGAAGTTTCCTCCGCAACGAAAAACACCTTTGTTTTAATGATGTCCACCCAAATCCCATATCTTTTCAGTGACACTCTCTCCCCTATTTCGCGACAATACAAAACGTGCTTCTCTTTTTTGAACTTTTTCAGTGTACTCCGTCAACCGTATCTGGTAAGGATCTGAGCTATAGGAACAGAATTGGTTCCAGACTACTTGTAGAGGAGAAAAATTTCAAATAAAGATTTTCTTCTATCTCTGTCATACACTCTGAAATTCTAGGAAATAATCGGAAAAGGCGAGAAACCGACTCAAGTGAAACCAAAAAAACTACTAGAAACGAACAGTCACCCCAAAAACCTAGGGATAAAACTGGATCGTGCCTTAACCCAAAAAACAAAATCTCCGACACGGCCGGGAATCGAACCCGTATCCCTTCGCTTGGTAATCCGGAGCGAGGACGGCGCAGCTACTGAGGCTGACATTTGATAGGGACATGTAAAGCAATTTTGAGATTTTAAAAAATGAATACTGTGACGAAATGCATTGCCATAGTGCAGTGAACTGATCACAATCAATTACTCTCACATATGTAACGTGGGGGTGATTAATACAGACTCCAGCAGATAAAACTGACGTTATCAAAAATTCGCTGTAAGTTGCATATTCATAGGACTAATCAAGATATTAATATCAAACAGAGGGTGAACAGTACGTTTCGTATAGCAAACTAGTCTAATTAACCACTATGTAATAATAAGAAGTACTCCTCTCTTATGTATTTTTAATGTACATACCAAATTCATCAGTAAATTAATTTTCAAACACTAATATGCAAAACAAATTAGGGAAATCATAATCACACGCTGAATGACAGGACAAAGAAATTACAATCACGTGATAACATTTGTTAAACATTCATAAATTTTTCTTTATTATTACAAGACAGTGAAATTGCTTCCACAGCTTTCCAGGAATAACTGAATAAAATAGCTATTTTCACCACTTACTTTATGAAAAACTAGCTAATTTCCACTGCAGTAAAGAATTAATTTGCAGCTTGAAATAGCTTGTGCATTGATTAGTCCGTATACATTCAATAGGAGCGCCTTCCTTAGCTGTGTTCGATGGTGGTTGGGAGAGTGTCTTAAAGTATTACGTTTCTGCCCTGTGACATGCTACAGCACAATCGCAGCTGCTAGTGAGTTAGTTAACTCTTAGAGTAATTCCAGTTTACTATTTCATTAAAACCAAGACAGAAATTCCATCTAATGATTTACAAAACTCCAATTTATTAGGAATTACTTCATGGTCAGCTTATCAGTAATAATACTGAACATCCCGTTACATGCAGCACAATCAATTTCTCCCATGTCTTTTGTGCTACGGTTACTTTACCTCGTGATATGCCACCCTTCATCAGAAATACTTTCAATCTCTCTCTTCTGTTCTGTTCCGTTTCGTTCTCCTCTATGTACAACGTATGCACAATGACTTTAGTTATGGATTCTATACATTCCACTGCCATCTACAGTTTCGACCTCTACAGCTTCCTGTAGTAACATGTAAGTTTTCTTAACATGTGTGCTATATGTTGGTTCACTTTATAGTTAGTGTTTTCCATATATTCCTTTCATCGCGCATTCTGCGGAGGAGCTTTCCATATCCTATCAGTTAACTTAATGTTCCACATGATTCTGTGACACTGCATCTACATCCCCTTCAGATTCTCATTTTTTACAATTTCACACAGTACAGGAATCAGTATAACACAACATTCGCTACAGAGGTAAATTATTAGTAACTTCTTTCTCCGGTTTTCAAGAAGAATCGTCGATGCACGAAGCCACAGTCCTGCACCTTGTTCAGGAGTAGAATTTTGGAATATGCTTTTTGATCGCGTATTATAACGTTTCTCGTGGCTGAAAATGCCCTCTGTGGGTACCAACATGGGTTCCGAAAGCGACTGTCGTGTGAAACCCAGCTCACTCCTTTCGTCCACGAGACCAAGAAAGTCGTAGAAACAGGCACCCACGTAGATGCCTTTTCCAGGACTTCCTGACGCATTCGATACATTTCCGCTTTACCACCTAATGAACAAAATTCCAGCGTACGGAATAACAGATGTGACTGGATTCAAGAATTTCTAGCAAAATGAACACAATATGTTATTCTGAACGGAGAGAAGTATTCAGATGTGATAGTAAGTAATATCGAGACTACCCGGGAGAGTGTTATAGTCGCATTACTTTTCACAGTGCGGAGTGTCCCACCTAACTCAGCGAAGTCATAATTTCTAAAAAAAAAAAAAAAAAAATGAAAAATACTGTTGGCCACTGATCCGCCTATGCCATGGGCTCACACATGGGCGGGAATGCATAATTCATAAAGGTCAACGTACGCCACTTTCAACAGAAAGATTTTATAAACGGCACTTTTATGGTGTTTCTATGTAAATGAAGTACAGTTGAAGAGGAATGGACATCTCTAAAAACGGCCATCACAGAAGTTGGGAACGAAAACATAGGTACAAAGAAGGTAGCTACGAAGAAACCATGGGTAACGGAAGAAATACTTCAGTTGTTTGATGAAAGGAGGAAGTACAAACATGTTCCGGGAAAATCAGGAATACAGAAATATAAGTCGCTGAGGAATGAAATAAATAGGAAGTGCTGGGAAGCTAATACGAAATGGCTGCAGGAAAAATGTGAAGACATCGAAAAAGATATGATTGTCGGAAGGACAGTCTCAGCATACAGGAAAGTCAAAACAGCCTTTGGTGGCATTAAAAGCAACGGTGGTAACATTAAGAGTGCAACGGGAATTCCACTGTTAAATGCAGAGGAGAGAGTAGATAGGTGGCAAGAATACATTGAAAGCCTCTATGAGGGTGAAGATTTGTCTGATGTGATAGAAGAAGAAACAGGGGTCGATTTAGAAGAGATAGGGGATCCAGTATTAGAATCGGAATTTAAAAGAGCTTTGGAGGACTTACGGTCAAATATGGCAGAAGGGATAGATAATATTCCATCAGAATTTCTAAAATCGTTGGGGAAAGTGGCAACAAAACGACTATTCACGTTGGTGTGTAGAATATATGAGTCTGGCGACATACCATCTGACTTTCGGAAAAGCATCATCCACATAATTCCGAAGACGGCAAGAGCTGACAAGTGCGAGAATTATCGCACAATCAGCTTAACAGCTCATGCATCGAAGCTGCTTACAAGAATAATATACAGAAGAATGGAAAAGAAAATTGAGAATGCGCTAGGTGACGATCAGTTTGGCTTTAGGAAAAGTAAAGGGAGGAGAGAGGCTATTCTGACGTTACGGCTAATAATGGAAGCAAAGCTAAAGAAAAATCAAGACACTTTCATAGGATTTGTCGACCTGGAAAAAGCGTTCGATAACATAAAATGGTGCAAGCTGTTCGAGATTCTGAAAAATGTAGGGGTAAGTTATAGGGAGAGACGGGTCATATACAATATGTACAACAACCAAGAGGGAATAATAAGAGTGGACGATCAAGATCGAAGTGCTCGTATTAAGAAGGGTGAAAGACAAGGCTGCAGCCTTTCGCCCCTACTCTTCAATCTGTACATCGAGGAAGCAATGACGGAAATAAAAGAAAGGTTCAGGAGTGGAATTAAAATACAAGGTGAAAGGATATCAATGATATGATTCGCTGATGACATTGCTATCCTGAGTGAAAGTAAAGAAGAATTAAATGATCTGCTGGATGGAATGTACAGTCTAATGAGTACACAGTATGGTTTGAGAGTGAATCGGAGAAAGACGAAGGTAATGAGTTGTAGTAGAAATGAGAACAGCGAGAAACTTAACATCAGGATTGTTGGTCACGAAGTCAATGAAGTTAAGGAATTCTGCTACCTAGGCAGTAAAATAACCAATGACGGACGGAGCAAGGAGGACATCAAAAGCAGACTCGTTACGGCAAAAAAGGCATTTCTGGCCAAGAGAAGTCTACTAATATCAAATACCGGCCTTAACTTGAGGAAGAAATTTCTGAGGATGTACGTCTGGAGTACAGCATTGTATGGCAGTGAAACATAGACTGTGGGAAAACCGGAACAGAAGAGAATCGAAGCATTTGAGATGTTGTGCTATAGACGAATGTTGAAAATTAGGTGGTCTGATAAGGTAAGGAATGAGGAGGTTCTACGCAGAATCGGAGAGGAAAGGAATATGTGGAAAACACTGATAAGGAGAAGGGACCGGATGATAGGACATCTGCTAAGACATGAGGGAATGACTTCCATGGTACTAGAGGGAGCTGTAGAGGGCAAAAACTGTGGAGGAGGACAGAGATTGGAATACGTCAAGCAAATAATTGAGGACGTAGGTTGCAAGTGCTACTCTGAGATGAAGAGGTTAGCACAGGAAAGGAATTCGTGGCGGGCCGCATCAAACCAGTCAGTAGACTGATGACAAAAAAAATTATATATATATATATATATATATATATATGTATATATATATATATATATATATATATATATATGAAAGCTGAAAGTACTATTAGTGATGTCACACTTGGTTTCACTGTTCTCAACCTCATACATTCTGAAATATTTGACTTTAGAAGATGCCTTCACAAAACAAGACGAAGTAAATATTCCAGAATTCGAATCGAGTACAGCTGACAACATGAGTAAAGTAGAAGTAAATATCCTCGGAGTAGTGAAGCAACTTAAATCACTTAATAAAAGCAAGTCTTCTGGTCCAGACTGTGTACCAATTTGGTTCCTTTCGGAGTATGCTGATGCCTTAGATCAATACTTGACAATCATGTACAACCGTCTCCTCGACGAAATATCCGTACCAAAAGACTGGAAAGTTGCACAGGTCAAACCAATATTCAAGTAAGGTAGTAAGAGTAATCCACTAAATTACAGTCCCATATCGTTAACATCAATATGCAGCAGGATTCTGGAACATACATTGTGTTCAGACACTATAATTACCTCGAAGAAAACTATTGACACAGTCAACGTGAGTTTAGAAAACATCGTTCCTGTGAAAAACTACTAGCTCTTTATTAATTGTTGAGTGCTATTGACAAGGGATTTCAGATCGATTCTGTATTTCTGGATTTGCGGAAGGCTTTTGACACTGTACCACACAAGCGGCTCATAGTGAAGTAGCGTGCTTATGGAATATCGTCTCAGTTACATGACTGGATTTGTGACTTCCTGTCAGAGAGGTCACAGTTCGTAGTAATTGACGGAAAGTCATCGATTAGAACAGAAGTGATTTCTGGCGTTCCCCAAGGTAGTGTTATAGGCCCTTCGCTGTTCCTTATCTATATAAATGATTTGGGAGACAATCTGACCAGCCGTCTTCGGTTGTTTGCAGACGAAGCTGTCGTTTATCGACTAATAAAGTCATCAGAAGATCAAAACAAACTGCAAAACAATTTAGAAAAGATATCTGAATGGTTCGAAATAACAAAAAGCGTGAGGTCATCCACATGAATGCTAAAAGGAATTCGTTAAACTCCGGTTACCCAATAAATGAGTCTAATCTAAAAGCCATAAATTCAACTAAATACCTAGCTATTACAATTAAGAACAACGTAAATTGGAAGGAACACATAGAAAATGTTGTGGGGAGGGCTAACCAAATACTGCGTCTTATTGGCAGGACACTTAGAAAAAGTAACAGATTTACTAAGGAGAATGCCTACACTACGCTTGTCCGTTCCCTTTTAGAATATGCTGCGCGGTGTGGGATCCTTACCAGATAGGACTGACGGAGTACATCGAAAAAGTCCAAAGAAAGGCAGCACGTTTTGTATTATCGCGAAATATGGGAGAGAGTGTCACTGAAAATATACAGGATTTGGGCTCGACATCATTAGAAGAAAGGCGTTTTTCGTCGCGATGGAATCTTCTCACGTAATTCCAATCACCAACCTACTCCTCCGAATGCGAATGTATTTTGTTGACGCCGACCTACATAGGGAGGAACGATCACCACGATAAAATAAGGGAAATCAGAGCTCGTACGGAAAGATATAGGTGTTCATTCTTTCCCTGCGCTATACGAGATTGGAATAATAGAGAATTGTGAAGGCGGTTCGATGAACCCTCTGCCAAGCACTTAAATGTGACATGCTGAGTATCCATGAAGATGTAGATGTATACAACGGAGCCACTGTATCTAACCAGGGCAAGGGATGCCTGCACTCCCACGCAGTCTCCTGTAAACAGATCACAATTGGTAGGAACGTTCTATTTACAATGTCCAGTCTACTAGAGTCTCTTGCTCCGGCATGCTGTACTGCTGTCGGTGCGAAAGAGAAAAATACGCTGTGACCCATTTCAAGTACTTTTGAGACAGTTATTTCCCTGTTTTGGAGTGACTTGTGACATCTGTGGTCGTCTCGTCGGTATGCCGGTCTTCAGTAATGAATAAGAACTAGGTAAGTCACAATAATGCAGCAACAGCTCTATCTGCAGACTCTGGGCGCTGACCAGGTCGACGGCGTCCTTCAAGCCATAGCATTTCCAACATCTGCACGTCCCGTGGAAACAAGCATCTGGACACCTACGAAGCATCAACGTACAAACACAGCGACTAACACTGACATCGAAGTTGCTGCTCTGGCTGCTGTAGTTCACAATCCTAAGGTGAGTGTAGACAGATTACAAGCGGTTCTGGTATAAGCCTCAGTTGTGTGTGGAGAATTTTCAATATGCATACTATCATCCGTATCGTATCTCACTGTACTGGAATGACTTTGAAATTCGCATTTAATTCTAACGTTTTGCACTACAGCGGTTGGAAGGTCATCTGACTTCCCACGTGACACGTTGTTTACGGATGAAGCGTCGTTCACAAATCATGGTCATATTAATCTGCAGAACATGTGCTAGTGGGCCGTGTTAACTGTCCAGTGGCTTCTCGCGGCAGCTCATCAACGACAGTGGGGTGTCATTGCATGATGCAGCATAATTGATAACCATATTTAGGTCCATTTTATCAGGGAACATTAACCGGAGGGCGATATGCATCGCTTCTACAAGACACTCTACCCCTTCTTCTGGAAGACGAGATCGGAAACGCTTCTGTCAGCACGACTGATGCCCCACACACTAAGCACGGGTTTCCGGGAAAGCTGCCGATGCCATAGACCCAAACAGTCGGATAGGACCGGGGCTTCTGTGAGCCCACCAGAACGTTGCCCCGAGGTGAAGCCGATAGATTTCTTTCTCTTGGGCGCAGTGGAAGAATGTGTATACCATGAACCTCCAACGACAACAGAGGATCTGCAACAACGTATTACCGCTGCGTGTGGAAACACCACAACCCGTGCAACGCTCGCTTGTTCACTGTCTCCACAAGTTTACTGATAAGCACGGTGAGCACTTCACACGCCAGTTGAGGTGACGTAGGTACATCGGACGTGACGTTACCAGTCGTCTGTGAGTGCATCTCCGTACTGGATATTATGCAATAGCTGTGTTTAGGAGACTACAGCCACTTATTTTTTATTAAATTGTACCCCTCGTTTTCAAGTCTGTAGAAAAAATACGTTTGCCATTTGAACAGAAACCTAAGTTTATGGTGAAAGTGACGTTCGTTGACATTTTTCACATTTTGTTCCATTCCGGAAATACACTGAAGGTCCCATGAAACTGGTACACCTGCCCAATATCGTGTAGCGGTGTAGGGTCGCCGCGAGCACACAGAAGTGCAGTGACACCACGTGGCATAAACTAGACTAATGTCTGAAGTGGTGCTGGAGGGAATTGACGCCATGAATCCTGTGGGGCTGTGCAGAAATCCTTTAGAGTAGGAGGGGGTGGTGATCTCTTCTGAACAGCAAGTTGCATGGCGTCCCAGATATGTTCAGTAATATTCATATCTGCTGGGTTTGGTGGCCAGCGAAAGTGTTTAAGCTCTGGAGAGTGTTTCTGGAGTCACTCTGTAACAATTCTAAACATGTAGGGTGTCGCATTGTCCTGTTGGAATTGCCCAAGTCCGTCGGAATGCAAAATGGACACGAATGGATGCAGGTGATCAGTCAGGATGCTTATGTACGTGTCACCCCTCAGGATCGTATCTAGGCGTGTCACACACCCTACACACCCTACACCATTACAGAGCCCCAACAGCTTGAACAGTCCTCTGCTGACATGCAGGGCCCATGGATTCATGAGGTTGTCTCCATACCCGTGCACGTCCATCCACTCGATACAATTTGAAACGAGACCCGTCCGACCAGGCAACAAGTTCCCATTCATCACAATTCAATGTCGTTGTTGACAGGCCCAGGCGAGGCGTAAAGCTTTGTGTCGTGCAGTCGTTAAGGGTACACGAGTGGCCGTCGGCTCCGTAAGCCCGTATGGATGATGCTTCGTTGACTGGTGCTCAGCCGGCCGCTGGTGGCCGAGCGGTTCTAGGCTCTTCAGGCTGGAATCGCGCGACTGCTACGGTCGCAGGTTCGAATCCTGCCTCGGGCATGGATGTGTGTGATGTCCTTAGGTTAGTTAGGTTTAATAGTTCTAAGTTCTAGGGGACTGATGACCTCAGATGTTAAGTCCCATAGTGCTCAGAGCCATTTGAACCATTTGAACTGGTGCTCACACTGACACTTGTTGATGGTCCAGCATTGACATCTGCAGGAATCTGTGGAAGGGTTCCACTTCTGTCACGTTGAACGGTTCTTCCAGTCGTCAGTGGTCCCGTTCTTGAGGTATCTTTTTCCGGTCGCAGCGATGTCGGAGATTTTATGTTCACGGTGCATTCGTGAAATGGTCGTACAGGAAAACACCAACTTCATCGCTACCTCGGAAATGCTGCATCCCATCGCTCGTGCGCCGACTGTAAAACTACGTTCAAATTCACTTAAATCTTGATAACCTATCATTGTAGCAGCAGTAACCGATCTATCAACTGCGCCAGACACTTGTTGTCTTATATAGGCGTTGCCGACCGCAGTGCCGCCTTCTGCCTGTTTACATATCTCTGCATTTGAATACGCATGCCTAAACCAATTTCTTTGGCGTTTCAGCGTATATGAGGTGGCAGAGATAGGCGGGGTATCCTCTATATATAAATAAATGACATACAGGTTAACATTCGAAGTTGGATGAGGTTTTTGGCGGGTGACGCTGTTGCATTCAGAGAAGTCATGACACTAGGAAGTGATAAGGAAATGCAGAAAGACTTGTAGACGATTGACGCTTTGTGGAAGGAGTAGCAATTGCGCCTCAACACAAACGAAAGTAAAGTATTGCGAATACATGGTCAAAGAGACTTTGTTGTGTGACTGCACAAACGCTGAACAGTCACTGGAAGCAGCTACCTCTGTAAAATATTGTAACCTCCCCACAAAAATTTACATGACAAAAATATTATCTATGAATCCCAATGGACATTGCGCTAAGTGTAACTTCTCCACCAAAATTTAAAGACAGAAATAATAAATGAATAGGAGCCAAGAATAACCTCCCTGCAATGAAATGTACTGACCAAGGCAACAAAAATGTGAAATTCGCAATCTGACTCTGGTGTAAGCTCCCACAAAAATAATGAAAAACAATTCAGTGCTAATGAAATTCAATTAAACCGAAATATCGGTCTTTGGCCCTGTGCAAAAATCAGAATTAAATTCTTACCTCATTGTAACAGCTAGTCAAATTTCTGCTCTTATTCTTGCGCACGGCTTGGAGGAACTGCATTGCAAATAATAATATTCCTTTTTTTTTTTTTTTTTTTGATTTAACTGAAAACTGAAACTTTTCTTTAAGGGAAGTGGAACGAAATTGTTACTTCAATTAAATAAAATCTTTTGTAAAATTGCTTTTGAAATCAAAATTATTATTGGGGGCACTTGTTGGAAATTAATTACAATAAATAAACTTTACATTATCCGATGATTATCTTAATTAACAGTATACCTCATTCAGCATCTTGACCAGTGTTGCCGACAGACCACATCACACAACCGCACTGGGCTGCTACCACTGACCGACCGCTCTGCATGACGACTACTAGCGTACTGCACGCCACTGAACAGAGCTACTGACTCGCAACGACTACTGACAGAGTACAGCACGCAACTAAACAGAGCTACAGACTCGCAACGACTGACCGACAGACTGAGAACCGCTTGCAACACTCGCGCGGTCAAGCGCATACTCTCTGGTCACAGATGCTACAATGCCTCGCCATCGCTGCTATGTTACATACGTGTTTCAATATGTAGGAGTATGCTTATAGAGCGACTTGAGATGGAACGCCCACACAAAATTTACCGCGAGTTAGGCAGATGCAAGACAGATTCATTGAAAGAATCCTCAGTAAATGTTGTCTATCAACAAAGGAAGAGCTAACAAAACACTCGTTCGACCAATACTGGAATATTACTTGTCAGTAAGGGCTCCATATTAGATAGGATTGGTTGAGGAAACAGAAAATCCAAAGAAGAGATACTCAGCTAACTCCAGTGGCACACGCTGCAAGAGAGGCGTTCTGCGTCACGATGTGGTTTATTGTTAAAGTTACGAGAGCACATGTTCCTAAAAGAGTCAACAAACATATTGCTTCCTCCCACATGTGTCTCACGAAAAGACCATCAAGATTAAATTAGAGAGCTCTGAGCCCACGCGGAGACTTATCGGCAATCGTTCTTCCAACGAACTTTTCGCAACTGGCACAGGAAAGGTAAAAGTGAAACTGGTACACGAAGTACCTAGCGACACACTCCGCAGAGTGTCTGGCGGAGTATGTTTTGCAGATGTAAATGTAGAATACATACTAGGAGACTTACCTTAATACATGAAGATATTCGCCTGTCATTGTAATAAAATCGTAACGGGTGTCTTGCCGCATAAAAAAAGTTATGCAATAAGAAACTCGTGAAGATTTTATTACCTTAATATGCATACACTGAGCTTCAGAATTCGCTCGTCTGTCTCACTGTTGCCCATGACTGCACCTCGGAGAGAGAACACATTAAAGCACTTCAGTACAGATGTACTTTATACGCCCACAAGTAAACACTGTCGTAAGTTTTAATTTATGCCCTGTTTGCTTCTTTAAGGTGACTGGTTCATGACTTAAAGCTTAGCATTACTTCATCAATGGCTAATTGTCTCTGTACTTTATTATAAAGTGGATAAATGTTAGGTGTTACGGCGACAGTCAAGCGCCGACACGCAGTCGGGATACATTGAGCGGAGAGGGCTGTGAAAAGTCGCCAACCAATTGCCCGCTGACCGACCCATCTCCAGGACGACAACGCGACAGCACCGGCATCTATGCAAAGAGAACATAAGTGCCGCGTCCGACTGGCCGCGGCCCAGTTCTACAGCATCGACAAGACTAATAACTAGTACAGAAGCATTAAAGCTTTGCTTGTACATTCTGTGTAGCTCAAACTTGGAATTGTTATACTGAAGAACAATGATTATTTTGCATGTCGCCATTTGCTTGCGACACATCTATGTATACCGCAAAGTTAAGTATTATCGTTTACTTTTCGTAATAAAATTCATTAATACGATTTGCTTGAATTGTCTAGCGATCCGAGAAAACAGGTTTTCTGGACACCCCATGTTCGACGACTAGGCTCGATTCAACATTATGAATAAATACCTCAAGTATGTTCTGTGACCTATGTACGAATTGATTTCAGTTTTATTTTGTCTCAGTTTTGCTGATTTCGAATTTGATAATATGGAACCTTTGAAAATAAAATAAAATAATGAACTGAAATGCATCCACAAATATATCTTTGTCATTTGGTTATTATGTTAGCGTATGCCAAACTACGAAAACCCGGAGTCACGTCAAAATTGGTACACAATTACACAGTTTTGTAAAAGGTATCAATAATATTTAATATAAATGTACTTACACTCATCTACGCGGAAAAAGGGAACATTTATATTGCTCATTTTTTCATAATTCCGGAAACGAAGTACATCAAAGAATATGTGTGCACTTATGAACAATTTTCCACTACCCATACGTGGCATTAGAATACGCATTAGCAGTTTCACGCTGTTCTTTTATTCCTGACTATCAACATACATATACGTATTGAAGAGGTGGATGTATCTTCTGTGAAATACGGAAAATATAACATTTCCCGAACACCTACGGAGGTGAGGTTGATACTCATATAATTTTTGCTTCAAATACGTTTATCAGCAAGAATGTATCCACTACCTCAGCTAGGGAATCAGAGGGAGTACAGGCGAAGGTAAGGAATAAGATTAGTTTCGCAGTGCGTCTACAAATTGAAATCTCGCACGAAAATACCGAGAAAGCGCATACGATCGGTGACTCAAGTTGTATGAAATCGTTCACGACGTGCAGCAGTAATTCCATATGATGAAAGTATCCGCAGGATGGAAATCCAATTTGGTAACTTCTTGTCAAAAGCAAAAGAGATAATGAAGCTGGAGCAATGTCTGGACCGTTTTCAAAATGTGAGATGGGCCCAACACTTAACGTGAGATACAAAATGTAACTCACAACAACCAGTGAAACATGAGGATCTTGGATAGAAAAACCTGAAGTCAAATCCATCTTCCGGAAGAGGTTTGTCGGGCGTTTTCCACAGTGAATAAAGAAATTATTCGTACAGATAATTTAACAATAGCTAGCGAATAGCACATTAGACTTCTGGATCATCTGCATTAAGAATTCCAGAGAAGAGACCTGAACTGCAAAAAAGAAAAGAATGTCACTATATGAATGAATGGTTAATATTTTCAGAGTGTCTGCCTTAGATGGTAGGTACTTCACTGTTGGTTATACTGTACAAAACGTCAAAGAATATCCACATTTTGCAACTGCATTTTATTTTTGTGTTTAAACTAACATGTTACATGCTGTAGTGTTATTCACTGGTCTACAAAAAAAGAATCAATAGAAAGAAGATTGTGCTATTCTTTTTTAAATTTTCAGCAATAATGGAAGTATTAATGAAATGGTTTTAACATGCAACGCAGCTGAGTTGTACACTGAAATAATGCGTACAGGGTTAAATTTCGGTGCACACGCAGAAAATAATACTCAGATCACTTTATATTAACATACATATAAATTGCAATATGCCTGAAAATGGCACCATGTTGCCAGAACGTATCTGGCTAATAAATATTAATAATAACTGACAGAAGCTGTAAAAACTGTTTCATATACAAAGAGAATGTCTTTAGTAAATTTCTTCAGCTATAAATACTTTATTTTGATATTTAGTTCGTAGAATTCTAGTGTTTCATAGCAGCATTCTCATACAACGTAACACTGACATTTAAATCAAAGACTGTAGATTGAACGCTATTATTAGTAGGTAAACAAATAATAATTTAAAAATTATTTCCTTTGTATCATACTTAACATAGCTAAAAGGAGTTTATCTGAAAATGGAAGTGAAATTTGGTTGCAAAAGTCGAGTAATGTATAGTCTTCCCTATAACATAAGGTACGGAAAGTAATTAAGCAAAGGGAAAAGTAAGGGATCTGATACACGCGTTGTTGGATGATACACCTGTTTACGTGATTGTGTTTTCTCTGTTTCAGCACCTAAGTATATTCGTATTTTTCAGCTGCTCTGAATTCAGTGAAGACGTTATGGTACTCATATATGAGTATTCTCCAGACCTTCCTGCATCGCACTTCAGACTTAAAATACGCCCGCTTAAAAGGGTTGACCATTGCGCATTGGCCTAAAAATGGACTACGTCGAAACACGTTTGACCACAAAAAACGAAAGCTTCCATTGTCATGGCGAGAGATTCTCGTTACTAAAAATGAACTACTTCGAAACATATTTGACAACAAAAACTGAAAACTTTCACTGTCATGACAAGAGATTCTCGTTACTTTCGTAGAATTACCGGTAAAAACGTACTATCGTTACAGTCTGAACAAATAAAGTACATGTACGGCGCTATGTACAGGGGACGTACGAAAATATGGAAACACCGAAAACACAAGAGGTTACCATGCATAATATGGTGTAGGAAAACCGCTGGCGTTCGAAACAACTTCCAGTCGTCACGGAATGGATCAATTTAGATCCCATGTCGTTTTTAAGAATGTCTTATACTGTTCATTCTTCCAGAAAATAGTTGCAAGTTTAATTAACTATGGTGGAGATGGACATTGTATCCTTCTCTCCAAACTCGACCACAAAGACTCAGTAAAATGGTGGTCTGGTAACTGTTGTGACTAGGGGAGACGCGACAATTAATGCTCTTGCTCACAAAACCAGTCCGGGACGATGTGAGCTGCGTGAACAAAGGCGTTGTCTTCTTGGAACGCAGCATCGCCGCTGAAGAACAAACAATGTACCGTGGAAGGTATCTGATCGACGAAAACCCGCCACTTAATTTTTTGTGGGTAATGGGACCTTACAATCATAGGGATCATGTTATACTACGATTTGGCTGCCCAAATCAACACCGAACCTATGCCATGTTTCACTCTTCGGTCGCCCGCATCTCGTGGTCGTGCGGTAGCGTTCTCGCTTCCCACGCCCGGGTTCCCGGGTTCGATTCCCGGCGGGGTCAGGGATTTTTTCTGCCTCGTGATGGCTGGGTGTTGTGTGCTGTCCTTAGGTTAGTTAGGTTTAATTAGTTCTAAGTTCTAGGCGACTGATGACCTCAGCAGTTGAGTCGCATAGTGCTCAGAGCCATTTGAACTCTTCGGTCGTAAACTCGACCAGAAGCCGTAAATAGTGTGCAGCACGACTCTTCCACAGTCGAACACGTACCCTCACGACGAAGTTTTATTAACAGGGTGTATCAAAACGAATCATCCGATTTGACACTATATTTCTGAAACTAAAACACATATAGAATGAATTCTGTTTTTTTGATGAACGGGAAACTCAAAAAGCTTTTTTCATACCTTTTCATAGGCCCTCCTTGACATGCACGGCATATGCCAATACAGTACTGTAATTGTTCCAACACTGCAGCGAGCATATCTTGAGTTACAGCTGAAACATCCCCTTTGGAAAAATATTAATGACTGTGCTGATAAAACCTCTTACGTTATTTGATTTTCAAACAGCTGAGCAAAACTGAGCGTACTCAGACATTTCTTTCTTTACTTGTTCTGATCAACGCTAAACTGACACACAATATTTTTAGCTCAACGCAATCTGACTTTTAATAATCCCTGCAAAAGAATGGCCCTGACTAACATTAACCTATACCTTTCACAAATCACTTACCTCACAAAAATCTTCGTTACTCGAACTACTGCAATATAGCGAGCGGCACTACTGCTAGGTAAATAAAAGATTCTAACTACTATAGGCACTAACTACTGATAGGCATAGTTAGCAAATGAAAGATTTTGGTAGAAAACAAACAATGTATGTACTTTAATAGTGTTCAAAAGTCATGATATATATATCAGTTCATGACATCCTGTCTTACAAATTTCCTTTTTCTGACGGACACACGTCCAGATCGTCCGCTCTCAAAATTCTGCCATCTCTCTCCCCACATCCACCAATGCTGTCTCTCTCCCCACATCCACCACTGCTGGCGGCTCACCTCCAACTGCCCAACGCTACGCGCTGTTCACATCCAACTGCCCAACACTACGATAGCGGATATTCCAACAACGCAAATCAACCACAGACTGCACACAGCACAGTCAGTGATTTTCATACAGAGCGCTACGTGGCGTTACCAACATAAAAACCTTAACAGCCTACTCACACAGCTTCCACAGATGTTGTTATGCGCTATGTGAGTTCACTCACTGTTGTTGGTAACGAAGGCACATACACAGAGTCTTTTATAAACTCCCCCAAGAAATAATCACATACAGTATGGTCGGTGACCTTGGAGGCCAGTAATGTAAGGAAGAATCATTTCGTCTAGTGCGATCGATTCATCGACATTACAGAACTTCACACGTTGTTCTTTGTCATCTTCACGAAGAGCTTGCAGTAGCTGAATTTTGTATGGTTTCATGTGTAAACGTCGGCACAACACACGCCAGACGGAGGTCGGGGGCATGATGAGCTGTCGAGCACTGTGAATCTATGGCGGATGCATTCGACGTCTGCGTTAGACACTCGGGTACAGCCCGTCGATTTTCCTTTACGCGAACAACGTATTTCTCGGAATTGTTCATGCCATCGTCTACTGCTTTGTGCTGTACGAGGATCCACATCATACCTAGTAGGAATGTCGTGCTGAACAGTTATTACAGACGCACACTGCGCAAAACACAGAACACAATACACTCTCTATAGTCCTGCACCACTTTTACTAGAACTGAACAGGGCGCACACTGCTGCTACTTAGCGGGAACCATGTGCAACTCGAGATTTGCTCTTTCCAACAAGTACGTTGTTCACACACGTGTCTCAAATAACATTATAGTTACGATTTTTTAAAAATCAGATGATTCTTTTTGATACGTCCCGTACAATGTGACAGCAGCTCTCCAACTTCTGAATACAATGCCGTATCGTTTATATTGATTAGTAAGTCAGTTTTTACACAAGGGAGCGTATGTAGTGCTACAAAAATCGGCAATAATTAACATATTACACCACAGTGGAATTTATTTAGTTTCCTAAGCAATCTGAGGGGTATGAAACGGCTCTTTTACTGAAGAATGTCGTTTTACGTCACGCACAAAAATTTAAAATACTTTTGCAGGAACTAGGTTTACCCAATAATGTGAAGTTTGGTTCGCTACATTTCAGCCAAATCAGCGGATGTGGAACGTAGGAAACTTGTAAGAAATGTAATAGGCCATTGACGTGTCGCATAATAAAACGTCAAAGGCATTGAAACTGTTTCCTAATAAAGAAGAAACCGGTTAAGTTATTGTTGCTACCTCTGTTCCACAAACGGAGATAATTTTAGACACAGGAGTGTTCTGAAGTAAAGGAAATTGTATTTAGAAAAACATTCGTCTACTAGAATGTCGAGTAAAATGTAAGAATCAGCGAATCATCATTCACCATAGCAAATTGTTTCGTTTCAAGGAAAGTACGTATCATAAAGATAACAGAAACCAACAAAAATTTATGCTTCTCATGGGTGAAATACGATATTAATCTTGTCTTGCTTTCACCTGAGTGTGCAGTAGCCGAAAGGACTAATTCAAGAATACGGTGTAGCTCATGTCAATAAATCACTGATATTGGGCTGCTTTTAATTTATCTCACTGTCACCCATGGCTCTTGATATTACTGATGCTTCGAACGCAAAAATAAAAATAACTATTTCTTTACTTTAGTACAAACGCAAACTGAAGATCCAAAGAAACTGGTACTAATATCGTTTAGGGCCCCAACGAGCACTCAGAAGGGCCTCCACACTACGTGGCATGAACTCGACTAATGTCTGAAGTAGTGATGCAGGGAAATAACACCATGAATCTTGCAGGGCTGTCCATAAATCCGTAACAGTACGAGGCAGTGGAGGTCTCTTCTGAACATCAGTTTGCAAGGCATTCTAAACATGTAGGGTGTCGCATTGTCTTGCTGGAATTTCCCAAGTGAGTCGGAATGCACAATGGACGTGAATGGATGCAGGTGATCAGAGAGGATGCTTATGTACGTGTCACCTGTCAGGATCGTATCTAGGCGTATCAGGGGTCCCTTATCACTACAACTGCACACACCCCACACCATTACAGAGCCCCAAGAGCTTGAGCAGTGCCCTGCTGACATGCAGGGCCCATGGATTCATGAGGTTGTTTCCATACCCGTGCACTGGTCGTGCACGGGTATGGAAACAACCTCATGAATCCATGGGCCCTGCATGTCAGCAGGGGACTGCTGAAACGAGACTCGCCCGACCAGGCAACATCTAATGTCTATGTTGACGGTCCCAGACGAGGCGTAAAGCTTTGTGTCGTGCAGTCATCAAGGGTACATGAGCGAGCCTTCGGCTCTTAAAACCCACATCGATTAAGTTTCGTTGAATGGTTCGCACGCTGACACTTGTTGATTGGCCAGCATTGAAATCTGCAACGATTTGTGTAAGGGTTTCACTTGTGTCACATGTCACATTGAACGATTCTCTTCAGTCGTCATTGGTTCCGCTCTTGCGTGATTTTTTTTTTTTTTGTGGGGGGGGGGGGGGGGCAGCGATGTCGAAGATTTGATGTTTTACCGGATTCCTGATATTCACGGTACGCTCGTAAAATGGTCGCACGGGATAATCCCCACTTCATCGCTACCTCGGAGGTGGTGTCTCCAATTGCTCGTGCGCCGATTGTAACACCACGTTAAAAGTGACTTAAATCTTGACAACGTGTCATTGTAGCAGTAGTAACCGATCTAACAACTGCGCCAGACACTTCTTGTCTTATATAGGTGCTGCCAACGGTAGTGCCGTATTCTGCATGTTTACATATCTCTGTATTTGAATACGCATGCCTAAACCGGTTTCTTTGGCACTTCAGTGTAATTAAAAAGAAGCATTACACTTACGGCTGGCTTTCTCGCCGCTACGTTCCAGCCGTCGGCCGGTTATGACTTTCACAGCAGTGGGTGTCGTGACTGCTTATGTTAGACGGTGACTCAGCCGACCAAATGACGTTCTTACATTACTACATAGTCCCGATTTTATAACTTCGCCACCAACTGAACCTGTCACGGGAAACTACGTTACCGACGACTGGTTTTGGATTTTCAGCTCGCCCTGTAATTCCCTGATTATAGAGCTTCCTACGTGTCGTCTGGGTGCTGACGGGGTCTGTATGTGTGATATTCACTTCTGCAGTGACTTTTGCAGCTGGTGTCCTTTTATTTTTCGTCACAACCATCTTCAATGACCGTCTGTCACGATCACTAACACACGCTTCCGCTCGCATTGTGTCTTAGCAGATAGTGTTTTTCTGCTTCTCGTGCATGCAGTGTAAATCTTCCATACGTTTCCTCTTGAAATACCAAACACTCCGGCTACCTTGGTTAGGAAAGCATCCGCCATACGAGCCTACGTTCGAATGCACTTAGCTCCAACATAAAACACTCACATCCACACACGACACTGTTCTGACCACGACTCACACATTTAACATATCAAGGACTTTACACAGATGCCGCTCGTGGTGAAATACATCAGCGTAATCTGCAGGTTTGGCTAGATTCTGCGTCCACTCTCGAGCAGGAATTTCTCGCGGTGTTTCCACATATTTGGCCAGGCCCTGTACACACCCCTGAAACGTTAGGCTGGCCTTTTTTCTCGCTTCCTTTCCTACGTGAGAGACATGACACATTACTTTCAACCATACGGACGGTGTTCATGCTCTTTAAGTAGGGTATTATTATACAAGGTTACGTGTCTCAGCTGCAAACTTTCACTACTCTCTACGGCGTGCAGTTACCTTGAGCAAGAGTCCATTTCCTAGCTTTGTTCTCCGATGTCTTTCCGCACACTTCGCTTCTCGCGCAAACAATCTTCGCAGCTGACAATGAGCATTAGACAATGAACGAGGTTTATCTAGCATTTGTCTTTCTGTACGTACAAAGCAGTATAATTCAGAGTAAATCACGTCCGCTGAGAAACTCTGTCATTTCATTCTTTATTTACTTTGAGTTGGTTTCTCGTCATTAAAAAAAATGGTTCAAATGGCTCTGAGCACTATGGGACTTAAGATCTGTGGTCATCGGTCCCCTAGAACTTAGAACTACTTAAACCTAACTAACGTAAGGACGTCACACACATCCTTGCCCGAGGCAGGATTCGAACCTGCGACCGTAGCGTCATTAAAACATCCAGTGTAATTAGCCGATGCCAACATTTTGTTATTTATTCTGTAACAGTATTAGTGGTCTTCCTTGAAACGCATTTGCAAGGATATTGTACAGGTCAAGGAGGTGCAATTGAAGCACAACAAAAATAACATACACTCCTGGAAATTGAAATAAGAACACCGTGAATTCATTGTCCCAGGAAGGGGAAACTTTATTGACACATTCCTGGGGTCAGATACATCACATGATCACACTGACAGAACCACAGGCACATAGACACAGGCAACAGAGCATGCACAATGTCGGCACTAGTACAGTGTATATCCACCTTTCGCAGCAATGCAGGCTGCTATTCTCCCATGGAGACGATCGTAGAGATGCTGGATGTAGTCCTGTGGAACGGCTTGCCATGCCATTTCCATCTGGCGCCTCAGTTGGACCAGCGTTCGTGCTAGACGTGCAGACCGCGTGAGACGACGCTTCATCCAGTCCCAAACATGCTGAATGGGGGACAGATCCGGAGATCTTGCTGGCCAGGGTAGTTGACTTACACCTTCTAGAGCACGTTGGGTGGCACGGGATACATGCGGACGTGCATTGTCCTGTTGGAACAGCAAGTTCCCTTGCCGGTCTAGGAATGGTAGAACGATGGGTTCGACGACGGTTTGGATGTACCGTGCACTATTCAGTGTCCCCTCGACGATCACCAGTGGTGTACGGCCAGTGTAGGAGATCGCTCCCCACACCATGATGCCGGGTGTTGGCCCTGTGTGCCTCGGTCGTATGCAGTCCTGATTGTGGCGCTCACCTGCACGGCGCCAAACACGCATACGACCATCATTGGCACCAAGGCAGAAGCGACTCTCATCGCTGAAGACGACACGTCTCCATTCGTCCCTCCATTCACGCCTGTCGCGACACCACTGGAGGCGGGCTGCACGATGTTGGGGCGTGAGCGGAAGACGGCCTAACGGTGTGCGGGACCGTAGCCCAGCTTCATGGAGACGGTTGCGAATGGTCCTCGCCGATACCCCAGGAGCAACAGTGTCCCTAATTTGCTGGAAAGTGGCGGTGCGGTCCCCTACGGCACTGCGTAGGATCCTACGGTCTTGGCGTGCATCCGTGCGTCGCTGCGGTCCGGTCCCAGGTCGACGGGCACGTGCACCTTCCGCCGACCACTGGCGACAACATCGATGTACTGTGGACACCTCACGCCCCACGTGTTGAGCAATTCGGCGGTACGTCCACCCGGCCTCCCGCATGCCCACTATACGCCCTCGCTCAAAGTCCGCCAACTGCACATACGATTCACGTCCACGCTGTCGCGGCATGCTACCAGTGTTAAAGACTGCGATGGAGCTCCGTATGCCACGGCAAACTGGCTGACACTGACGGCGGCGGTGCACAAATGCTGCGCAGCTAGCGCCATTCGACGGCCAACACCGCGGTTCCTGGTGTGTCCGCTGTGCCGTGCGTGTGATCATTGCTTGTACAGCCCTCTCGCAGTGTCCGGAGCAAGTATGGTGGGTCTGACACACCGGTGTCAATGTGTTCTTTTTTCCATTTCCAGGAGTGTATTTCAAGAGATGTAGAGGGATAAGATGGGGACAGCTAGTTGGCCGTAGACTCAAAGTAGGAACCACTCCAGCATCTTACAGTAGTAACTTAGGGAAACCATGCAAATCCTACATCACGAGGAAGAGTAGGATCTCCGTCCTTTCGAATACAAGTCCAGTCTGTTTACAACAGCGCTACATCGTTTGACTTAATTCGACACTGTTGTGCAAACAAGTTATTAAGTAACAGATCCCTATCCCCGACACATTTGATAATGTAACACTACACACGCCATCAGCTGAGAGCAGGATCATAGCGAAGATATTTGATTTCTGTTTTGTGTACAGCAACATCCCATTTGTTAGCCTGAAAAAAGTTAGACGACAACTTCTATTACGAGTGAGATGTTGAGCTCCAACTGCTAGTCAGACACACACACAGTGCATGTAGTATCTATCAGTGACAGTGCTGTTCTTGTGTGGAATGGGAAGGTGAGCAATCTTTCTGAGTTGTACCGAGGGCAGATTCTGATGGTCCGGAGGCTGGCTACGAGCATTTCGGGAGCTGCACGACTTGTCGGGTGTTCTAGTGCTGCGGCGGTGCCCTCAAAACGTGGTGAAACCAACGTGAAACCATGTCCAGACGTCGTGGAATGGAGCGGCCATCTGTCACTACAGATGTCAGACATCGTAATCTGGGGAGACTGGTAAAAGAGGACAGGTGGCTAACAATGGCGGAATTAACAGCAGGCTTTAATGCTGTGCAAATTGCGTCTAAGTGTACCAAACGAAGGTCCTCCGCAGCCTACGACCCACGCATGTGCCTATGTTAACACCACGACATTGGCAACTGCGACTGAAATGGGCACGTGGCTCTTGGCACTAGGCTTACGCTCAGTGGCTGAGCACATGGATTCATGAATCCCGATAACTTCATCTTATCGATGGGAGAGCGCGAATCCGCCGTCTTCCAGGGGAACAGTTCTTTGACACCTGTACTGCGGGGCGAAGACAATCTGGGCGCGGATAGGTTCAGTGGGGCTCGTGCAAGACACCATAACAACCAAGGAGTATCATACACTGCTTGCATTTTGTTGTTGTTGTGGTTTTAGGGCGCACAGCTACAGTGGTCATTAGCGCCCAGACTAAATTATGAATGCACTGCGAGGCACAATGTTAAAACAGCAACTAAAAAGGACAACACTATAAAAGGCACATTAATAGGCGAGGTATTATAAGAAAACAGCATAATCAAATGTCCTTAGACAGGTATGTCAAGTGGATAAAACGAAGAACGCAAGCAGCTGCTCCTGGGTCATACGCTAAAATTTCATCCAGAGTCCATGGCAGGCCAAGATCAATGCGAAATGTATTAAAATTCGGACAGGACGTTAAAATGTGGCGTACTGTCAGCAATTGCCCACATGGGCAGAACGGCGCCGGCGCAGCCGTCAGCAGATACCGGTGGCTGAACCGGCAGTGTCCAATCCGTAACCGGACCGAAACGACCTCCTCCCGCCGAGAAAGGCTTGAACAGGTCGTCCAAGCCGTGGGGAGAGGTTTCAAGGCCCGAAGACTGTTTTCAGTAAGTGTAGAAAAATCAGCATGCCGCACTAATAAAATGCGCTGACAAATGACCCTGCTAAAATCAGATGAAGGCACACAACAAGAAGCTGTCCGAGGCTGGAGGACCGCAGCCT
The DNA here is from genome assembly GCF_023864345.2 of Schistocerca serialis cubense. Taxonomy (NCBI): domain Eukaryota; kingdom Metazoa; phylum Arthropoda; class Insecta; order Orthoptera; family Acrididae; genus Schistocerca; species Schistocerca serialis. Next base: position 153,527,035 of record NC_064639.1, read on the forward strand.
TGGCCGCGGCATCTGCAGCTTCGTTCCCAGGGATACCGACATGGCCAGGAACCCACATAAAGCTAACCGGAGAACCGTCGTCCGCCAGCTGGAGAGCGTTGGATCCGATGCACGAAAGGATGAACCGGATACGGATCACTGAGGCTCTGGATGGCGCTCAGGGAATCAGAGCAGATGACATAAGCAGAATGTCGGTGGCGGTGGATGTAAAGAACAGCCTGATAGAGTGCAAATAGCTCAGCTGTGAAGAGCAAACAATGGCCATGGAGCCGGTATTTCAAACTGTGTGCCCCGACAATAAAAGAACACCCGACACCGTCATTGGTCTTAGAGCCATCTGTATAAATAAAGATCGTATTAGTAAACTTCGAACGAAGTTCGACAAACCGCGAGCGTATACCGAAGCTGGGGTAACCTCCTTTGGGAGCGAGCTGAGGTCAAGGTGAACGCGAACCTGAGCCTGGAGCCAAGGAGGCGTTTGGCTCTCGCCCACTCTGAAGGTTGCAAGGAGTGGAAAATCAAGTTGCTGAAGGAAGCGACGAAAGCGAACTCCAGGGGGTAGCAGGGCAGATACATACAACCCGTATTGACGGTCGAGAGAGTCGTCAAAAAAGACGGTTGGTCGGGCATGGATAATAGCCGACAGGCATACCGACAAAGCAGTATATCGCGCCGGTAGGTTAGTGGCAATTCACCGGATTCAGCATGAAGACTCTCGACGGGACTAGTATAGTCCGCAAGACGTAACCACCGATGATGTATAGAGGTGAGGCGGCGTAAGATGGACGGCCGTGCAGAGGAGTATACAAAGCTTCCATAATGCAGCTTTGAGCGGACTATCGACCGACATAGGCGAAGTAGGACGGTTCGATCCGCTCCCCACGACGTACCGCTGAGAACACGGAGAACATTTAGGGAACGGGTACAACGGGCAGCCAAGTATGACACATGTGGAGACCAGCTAAGTTTCCTGTCAAATGTAAGACCTAAAAATTTTGTTGTCTCCACGAATGGGAGAGCAACGGGACCAAGATGTAAGGACGGTGGGAGAATCTCTTTGTAGCGCCAGAAGTTGATACAGACCGTCTTCTCGGCAGAAAAACGGAAGCCATTGGCGACACTCCAGGAGTAAAGACGGTCAAGACAACGCTGAAGACATGTACGCTGCACGTTGCAGTAGATGGTAAACTCGTCCACAAAAAGGGAGCCTGATACATCAGCTGGGATGCAATCCATTATTGGATTGATCGCTATGGCGAAGAAAGCGACGCTCAAAACTGAGGGCTGTGGCACCCCATTCTCCTGGCGAAAGGGGTCGGACAGGACAGAACCCACACGTACCCTGAACTTTCGATCCATTAAAAATGCACGAATAAAAAGAGGGAGGCGACCGCGAAGGTCCCATGTATGCATGGTGCGGAAAATTCCCGGCCTCCAGTGCCGTGAGCCGTCTCCAAATCAAAGAACACACACTTCTTTCAGACTACGTACACCCTTTCATGACAATCATGTTTCTCGATGGAACTAGTAATTTTTAATGCTATAATGCGCCGTGTCACAAGGCAAGAAGTGTGTTGGAGTTGTTAGAGGAAGACCCGAGCAAGGCCCAATTAATGTGCTGGCTCCCGCCCCCCAACTTTCCGGATATGAATCCGATAAAACACATCTGGGATGTCATGGAACGTGACGTCAGAGTTCATCGTTCCCCTCTCCGGAATTTCGCCAATTAGCTAACTTGTGTGTGCATATGTGATGCCAGCTCCCAACAGAAATTTATTATAACCTCACTGCTTGCATATTATGACGCATCGCTGCTGTTATCCATGCCGAACTTGGATACACCGACTATTAGGTAGGTGGTCATAATGTTCTGGTTGATTATATATAGGGCGTCCCTCCCAAGAGACGTCAGCCGCATTTTCTCTGGTGTTTCAGTAGATATTTGTAATTTCGTTTTTGCAAAATGTAACTGTAGTGAACCACAACATATAACCCTCATCCCATTGTCGACGAATATGGCCGATTTGTTTTCAGATAAAAAAAAAGAAAAACACATTTGAAGTGGAATTCTACGTGACAATTCCATAGAGGGGTTCCAGACTCGTCTTATGCGTTGTTTGTTTTATCGTCATCTGTTATTAGGGGCCGTAAAATACGAAGAACAACCGATACTCCAGCAATAACGGCACTGTCCCGACACATGCTGACTGCTACCGCCATGGAACAGCGCTGCTCAGTCGCTGCTGGAGTATTGGTTATTCTTCGTATTTTAATGTCTCTTGTAATGTATACCGATAAAACTAGTACTGTAAGAAAATAATTTGAGATCACTCTATCGAATGTACGCGTAAAATGCAGCTTTAAAAACCATTTTGTTTGTGTTAAAAAATATATCGGCTCAACCACTTGTTTATAGCGTAAAACACTAAGATTGACGCGTTTCGGAAGTCAAGCTTCCATCACCAGAATAATGAAAAGTAAAAGAACCTGTTAAAACTCGCTAAAATGGAACATGCACCAGGCAACTTGGAAGACACGGCTGCAACAAGGGAAGTAGCCACGACGTTTTAATTTTATTATGCCTGGTGCATGTTCCATTTTAGCGAGTTTTAACAGGTTCTTTTACTTTTTATTATTCTGATGATGGAAGTTGGGCTTCCGAAACGCGTCAATCTTAGTGTTTTACTCTATAAACAAGTGGTTGAGCCGATATATTTTTTAACATTGACTTTCACAACCACGACCTCTCATCCAGTATGGATAAAATCAAAACGGCAGTGGTTTCGTATGAAAGACGTGATGAGCAGCACTTGGTTCGGTTGACTTCAGCTACACACTGGTAAAATGAAGTTACAAATATCTCCCAAAAGATAAAACAAAACGCGTATGACATTACCTAGTATATAGAACGAGCATTTTACACGATGAGTCAGCGGCCCCTAGCGACGTCGTTTCATGCGACCCGCAGTGTTACATACATCTGGTCTTCGTCAACGATGCACGACACTTCCATATTGGTTGAAATGGCTCTGAGCACTATGGGACTTAACTTCTGAGGTCATCAGTACCTTAGAACTTAGAACTACTTACACCTAACTAACCTAAGGACATCACACACATCCATGCCCGAGGCTGGATTCGAACCTGCGACCGTAGCAGTCATGCACTTACAGACTGAAGTGCCTAGAACCGTTAGGCCACTCCGGCCTGCACTTCCATATTCTCTCGCTCGCTACGTAACAAATGAACATGATCTTTTTGAATGAAATTCAATATAGTTAAATTTTGTACTGGTATAGATTTTCGCTGGAGGCTTCGGTTTTCGAGCTATTCAAGGAACATGTACGTAAGTGGCCTTCAAACACACCTCCAACACCACACTCATCTCTCACTAGTCAGGACTTCGAGCGTGTTGCTCGCGGCACTCCCTCCTACCACTGTACAAAAATTTCCGGCTACAGCAACTGTTTCTTGTACGCGACCTTCTGCTTGTCTCTATTGATTGGGCTATTACACAACCACCATTGTCGACAATTTCATAAACATTATTAATTACCCGTGAGAGTAATAAAGAAAACTACTTTTGTAAACGCTACGCTAAAACCAAACCAGACACGGAGACAAATTGATCTAAACTTAACGTTTAGAAGCCCAGTCGTTTCGTAGTCAGACGAACTGATGGATACATCGATGTAATTGATTATTTTATGATATTAAAATTCACAAAATTGTCAAGTAAACCTTACATAAACGTTAATTTTCCAGTTTACACGTGTTCCATTAAGCCAGTTGCTTAATAAGGCCAGCCAATGAAGAAAGGTCGAATAAATGAAATAATTCGTGCTGTCGCCAGTTTCTGTACAGTGGTAGGAAGGAGTGCGATGAACAACATGCTGGAAATCCTGACCGGTGGTGGCTGAAAGGGGAGTGGGGATGCGTTTGAAGGTCACTTTTGCACGTTTTTCTTGAACTGGAAAACTAAGGCTTCTAGCGAAAACGTATTCCAGTACAAAATTTAACTACATAAAATTTCTTACATTTTTATGTTATAGTAGACAACTCAGATTTGCCCTTCTACTTCTCCGGTCGTTGTTTTTCATGACGCCAAGATCAACGATCTAACTTACAGACGTGAACGCTTCTATCGTTCTGCTATCTGCTTGTAATGATCTTTGGCCTCCGACGAGCTTACCAACGACGTTTTTCAGCATCTTTCATTCCATTACATGCCAAATTTTAATTAAAATTTCAATTCATCTGCCGTGTGCAGATTATTCCCAAACCAGTTTGTTGATCTGAAAACAGAAAAACAGGCAGACTGAATCACAGTTCTTGATGCGGACGAGAATTTTTCCATTGTTTAATAGGACGACTCAGGCCTTTCAGTTTCTGGTTCGTAATAGATATAGAAATCTTGTAATATGTAGCTGCAAATTTATTCCACAACAAACAGTCGAAATTAGAAAACCGCCCCCTCACAACAGTTTTACACCAATTGGTGCACTGACCCCTTCTTCCCCACAGCCGAAACAATTACCTTTCATTCGCTGCTCAACACTTTTCTTTTAAACTTGTAACCGGTGTATTCAGAGTTTATTTGCATCTCTGGAATTTGTACATGCTTTGGTTGTCTCAAATGCTAAGCGACAATTCTGAATTGCTTATTATTTGTGTCCAATCTCTAGTCAGAATATTGGTGTCGCAGGAAAACGTGCTTGATTCATTATCACTGACCGGCAGCAACAGTGAGTTGACTGTTGATGGTTGGAGTGCTGACACATTATCTGCGAATCCAGTAATGCTGGCACCTGATGGGTCATGCATGTGAATCGCATCAACCTGTGCCGCATCAAAACAGCCTGAAGATGACGCAATGAAGCGTCAAAACTGGTAGCGACAAAATAAAATAAAATCTTAAGGACGGCTGTAGGTGTTTTTATTTTTTGTCACGATAGTAAACGGCTGTCGTCCCAGAAACTTCCTGCTAAAAGGATGGACATACAAAAACACATTGAAAGTACCTCAATGAACATATAAATGTCCCTTGGCGTAAGCCTGAAGGTACACTACTAGCCATTGAAATTGCTACACCACGAAGATGACGTGCTACAGACGGGAAATTTAACCGACAGGAAGAAGATGCAGTGATATGCAAATGATTAGCTTTTCAGAGCATTCACACAAGGTTGGCGCCGGTGGCGACACCTACAACGTGCCGGCATGAGGATACTTTCCAACCGATTTCCCATACACAAACAGCAGTTGACCGGCGCTGCCTGGTGTCACGTTGTTGTGATGTCTCGTGTAAGGAGTAGCCTATCGCGATTGCGGTTTATCGTATCGCGACATTGCTGGTCGCGTTGGTCGAGATCCAATGACTGTTAGCAGAATATGGAATGGGTGGGTTCAGGAGGGTAATACGGAACACCGTTCTGGATCCCAACGGCCTCGTATCACTAGCAGACAAGGTGTCAGGCATCTTATCCGCATGGCTGTAAGGGATCGTGCAGCCACGTCTCGATCCCTGAGTCAACAGAGGGGGACGTTTGCAAGACAAAAACCATCTGCACGAACAGTTCGACGAAGTTTGCAGGAGCATGGACTATGAGCTGGGAGACCATGGCTGCGGTTACCCTCGACGCTGCGTCACAGACAGGGCGCCTGCGATGGTGTACTCAACGACGAACCTGGGTGCGCGAATGGCAAAACGTCATTTTTTCGGACGAAGCCAGGTTCTGTTTACACGATCATGATGATTGCATCCGTGTTTGACGACATCATGGTGAACGCACATTACATTGGAAGCGTGTATTCGTCATCGCCATACTGGCGTATGACCCGGCGTGATGGTACGGGGTGCCATTGGTTACACGTCTCGGTCACCTCTTGTTCGCATTGACGGTACTTTGAACAGTGGACGTAACATTTCAGATGTGTTACGACCCATGGCTCTACCCTTCATTCGATCCCTGCGAAACCCTACATTTCAACAGGATAATGCACGACCGCATGTTGCAGGTCCTGTACGGGCCTTTCTGGATACAGAAAATGTTCGACTGCTGTCCTGGCTAGCACATTCTCCAGATCTCTCACCAATTGAAAACGAGCAACTGACTCGTCAGAATACACCAGTCACTATTCTTGATGAACTGTGATATCGTGATGAAGCTGCATGGGCAGCTGTACATGTACACGCCATCCAAGCTGTGTTTGACTCAATGCCCAGGCGTATCAAAGCCATTATTACGGCCAGGGGTGGTTGTTCTGGGTACTGATTTCTCAGGATCTATGCACCCAAATTGCGTGAAAATGTAATCACATGTCAGTTCTAGTATAATATATTTGTCCAATTAATACCCGTTTATCATCTGCATTTCTTCTTGAGGTAGCAATTTTAATGGCCAGAAGTGAAATTTCACGCGGTACTGTATCTTCCCGTTAAAAAGTAGTACTCCGGTCTAAACGCTACGTAGACCTCAGTCACATCAATTTTGTTCACTTGGGGACAGCGCGAAAGTATCAACGTGTTCCATAAGGCGGGGAACATGGTATCAACTTCATTAAACTAACTCGACGATTGAAAGGCATCATCATGATCATGATGATGATCATCATCATCATTAACGTCATCTTCGACGAATGGTTAGTGATGTGGATTCACAGAGCTGAAAACAGCAAAGGAGAAGTAACAGACAGTTTCAGAACGAACAGGCATGCACCGTACTGTGTGTGCGCTGCAAGAGGCTGGTGGAGGGAGACAGCCTGGTCGCTTCCGCTTCTTGCATGCCCCCTAGGCATTAAAGAGAACGGAGCGGTGGTTAGTCACGTGATTATCTCTCCATCTCACGGCAGCACTTACCTGTTGCAGGCTGCTCTCAGAGAGGTACGCTTCCGTCTTCGTTAGCCTTTTTATGCGACGTATAACGTCAGCACGATCTGATTCAATTAGACGAATCCTACTCTACAACCTTACAAGTACGCCATCGTGAGAGTTACATTCAGTGCTAATAAGTCAGATGTAGATAAAAATGCATTTAACTGTAATTTGTATCATCCTGCACATCATGTAAATGCGCCACGCCGCATTTAATCACTCAAGGTCTTGTCTCCAATTAGCGTTTCTGGAACCATGAGTTATTAAATAGCAACCGACTATGAGCGTGCATATTAAATTCTAAATTTTGTACTAGAACTACATCATTCTATACCATTCCGCAGCTCACTGCACCCTCAAAGGAACGTTTCAATTAGTGTACAACATGTATTACAGAACGTAAAGACAAATTTATTAATTTTGGGGAATTTATATTAAGCAAATGATAAGCAGTTTTTCTTGAGGTAATTGGCAGACAGTAAGAGTTCAGTTATCGCAAGGAAAAGATATTAAGAAAATGTATTTCCAGCTGAGGTTTTGTAGTCAACCATTCATCTGTTGTAGAAGAGGCCGTTTGTTGAAATGACTTTGATTCAGCCTTATTTAGTATTTACATTATTTATGAGTATGGGATTAAGGTAATCTACAAGTGCTACCACGTAACACTTAATATCGAAAATATTGTAGTTGAGCAATCAATCATATAGACAGTCGATGGAGCGTAACATAAGTAAAGACCTCAGCTGTAAAGAGTGATGATGGAGTTGCTTATTTCGAGAAATTGCGTGCTAATATTTTAATAAGATCTCATAAATAACATATTTGAAGTATATCCAAGCCATTGTTTTCCAATATTTCAGGAGTAAGATATATTTTTAATACCGAAACCGCTGTCCAAAATTTTTTTCTTAAAAGTACGTCAGGGTTTAACATTGTTTACTTGCAGAATGTGTGCTTTTAAGATGAGTAGTAGCACTGACTTACCACTATTTACATGCTTCACGAGTTAACGTAAAACTGATGTTAAACATCACAAAAATACAAATTATAAACTTACGAATTGCTTCGGTTTGTGATACTGAGATTTGCTTACAAGTTTTACAAAATTTAGGCACAGCAACCTGAAAAAATTAATTAATGATTCAGCACAAAATAAAATTAATTTTACAGTCACCTTACTAAAGCACGGAGTTAATGTAAAACTGGTGTTAAACATCACAAAAATACAAATTATAAACTTACGAATTGCTTCGATTTTTGATACTGAGATTTGCTTACAAGTCTTACAAAAATAAAGCACAACAACCTGAAAAAATTAATTAATGATTCAGCACAAGATAAAATTGATTTTACAGTCACCTTACCAAAGCACGGAAACGAAGTTAAGAATGGTCCTTAACAGTTCTGCCATCGCACTGTCATGTAAACTAACATAAGAAACGCAACTTAGCATTGTTTGCTTGCGTCAATAATTATTAATATTAACCCGGTTAGCAACAAATTTTGAAGCTCATTGGCTCACAGGAATATATTCAGGATCTTTATCAGAGTCGAAGTTATTCAAATCACCCTTGGTTTTGCACAAATCGACCCCGAAAAATATTTTTCAGGTACGAACACTGCGTATGTCACTGGTAATTGCTGTCTTGAATTCGGCGCTATCACTGCTTACATGTACACGTTCTGACAAAACTGCCGTTACCGAGAATCTGAATTTATAGATAGAGGTGCCATTTCCTGGTTTATTGTGTAACCCTCAACTAATATGAATGAAGGAGATCACCTACCGTACTTTACATGCGGCAACTCTTACTCTCTGGCTGTTCCTTGTCACTGTTTACGTTCGAGTTCTTCAACCATGTGGAATATGTTTGGTTCAAACGATAACAAAAATCCATCACCAAAAGAGAATTGTTCTTTTCTACAAGACAAACAGTACTGAAGCATTAGCTAAGGAAGTAACAAGAAACGTTATCAATATCGAACAAGAGCTTTTTAAATTTTCTCCGATGTTGTCTGCAGCTCATTGCACACCACTATGTCAAAAAACTATCAAATATTAGCTTCTTATCCAGTTGTGGCAAGTTTTTTTATTGCTCTGTAGTCTCAACTGCAAGAAACGATGTTTTGTGATATTTTTTTATTTAGCCATACTGTCATAATAAAATCTATACCCATTCAAGCGTAAGATAAATAGATAATAGACGCTTCAATAAAAAAAAAGCAAAGGCTACGTAAGTAAATAAATCCAGATAAATGTGTCGATATATGAAAGTATCTGTCAGTTGTTCAACAATAGAAGTCTGTTTGAAGAAAGAAGCTCCTTCCCGTTAATCACTCTCGTTTGTCCCGCTCGGTTACGTAGAAAAATGACGGTGAGTCAATAAGGGCACGTACATTATTCACGTGTTGTTGTTTGAGCACTGTAATCCGAATAGAAATAACAAGTCCGATTCAGTTTTGCTGTCACTATTTCAGAAGGAAGTTAAAGACCTTTCACGATGAATCTACTTATTGAAGCATGGAACGTTCATTAGCATCCACAGCCTGATACTCTCACCAATCAGTATGCGATAGCTACCTCATTTTTCGCCGAGCTAATTCATATTTTCAGATGTTTGGATGTTAATCCTATACGTCATGCTCCCGCGTCTGCGATGTGTCCTTCCGACGGTAAATCTTTAATTCGTGAACTGCATACCATAGTGCGCTTAAAACTACTAGTGTTTACGTCTGTCACTTGCCGCCACGGTGTTACCAAATCGACTGCTGGATACCGCTCGGTTCACACGAACATGCCAAGTCGCTTCACAACGTGTACCGCGGAGCAGTTTTGGAAGCGGCCGTTGCAAGGTATGTCGAAAATGCGAGATGTTCTGCCGACAGATGATTTTAAGTGACCGATGGTTGAACTGTGACAGGAGACGCGTTTTGTAGCCCTGAACTGAAACTCATGTCCTAAGTTAACAGCAGCGTCGTGATGTGTAGTGTATCCGAGAAAGACCTTTGACAAAATTCGAAAAAGTACCAGACCCATGATCGAAAGACAACAAGAAAGAATGCCGGACAAGGAACTGAAAATGAACTGACCAATTGTTGTGGCACTTTGGCAACAGGCGATGTTGGGCGTTCTGTTTGGAGGAAACCAACCCCATCGCGCGGTGTGTCAATTATCAAATAATTCCAATCAGACTATAGTTGGCTAATTAATTTAACTTTGTCATTTTCATACTTGCTCACTGCTTCCCGACTAAGGAAACTTTACACTGGCGCAACAGACGATTTCGGATATTTCTAGATGTTTTAGTTACTGTATGTACGTGTATGAGAAGTTACTTCTTTGTTGCATGACGACGGAAATATAAAAGGCAGACAAAGAAAAGGAAGAAACTATAAAATTATATTTAGATGATTCAATACACACACACACACACACACACACACACACACACACACACACACACACACATGAAAAACACAATTAGACAGGAAAATCTGTCTGCTCATCAAAAACAGTTTATCAGATAAGGACATTTTTTGCTGCTTCTTAGCATGAGATATCATGAATCTTGAAGTTTGTGGGGAAATTGTCCAATCAAAAATGGTTCAAATGGCTCTGAGCACTATCCGACTTAACTTCTGAGGTCATCAGTCGCCTAGAACTTAGAACAAATTAAACCTAACTAACCTAAGGACATCACACACATCCATGCCCGAGGCAGGATTCGAATCTGCGACCGTAGCGGTCACGCGGTTCCAGACTGAAGCGCCTTCAACCGCACGGCCACACCGGCCGGCAACTGTCCTATCCCATCATTAATTATATCAGTTTATAAAACGCGAGAAATTTAATTACAAGCACTGTTGAGTTCAGTGTTTGTGACAACAAGAAGGCTGCTGACGCGCATAGTGGTTAAGATGTCGATGCGACGCTAGTTTGACATTCCAGTCCACTCTTTTACGCGAGCTGAGCGACATAATGTAAAATTGCGAGCTGTAGTAATTGTAAGTACTCTAGTGTTGGCGAAACGAGTGAATTTAATGGTAAAGCATATTTTGTAGTATGAATGTCCGCCTGCTTAGCTGGGTGGTAGCGTGCTTGCCTCCCGTGCAGTGGCCCGTGTTCGATTCTCGGCCGGGTTCGAGATTTTCTCCGCTCGTGGACTGGGTGTCGTGTTGCCCTCATCCTCATCACCGGTGCGCATGTCGCCCAATGTCGCACCGACTGAAATAAGACTTGCACTTGGCCGCCGAACCTCCCCGGATGGGGCCTCCCAGCCAACAATGTCATACGCTCATTTCATTATCATGTCACCAAGCGAGGTGGCGCAGTCGTTACACATTGGACTCGCATTCGGGAGGACGACGGTTCAATACCGCGTCCGGCCATCCTGATTTAGGTTTTCCGTGATTTCCCTTAAATCGCTCCAGCAAATTCCGTGATGGTTCAAATTCAAAATGGCTCTGAGCACTATGGGACTCAACTGCTGAGGTCATTAGCCCCTAGAACTTAGAACTAGTTAAACCTAACTAACCTAAGGACATCACAAACATCCATGCCCGAGGCAGGATTCGAACCTGCGACCGTAGCGGTCACGCGGTTCCAGACTGCAGCGCCTTTAACCGCACGGCCACTTCGGCCGGCCCGGGATGGTTCCCTTGAAAGGGCACGGCCGACATCCTTCCCCATCCTTCCCTAATCCGATGAGACCGATGACTTCGCTGTCTGGTCTCCTTCCCCAGACAACCCAACCCATTATCATGTCGCTTGAATAAAACTGCTAAAGGAGAAATCGTAGGTCCTAGAAACTGAGTACAGGATCCGGACCCCGAAGTTGTAGGCGCGATCGCCATTGAGATCGAGCAGCATTACTGGGGTAGAATTCTTTCGAAAAAGGAACAGTGTAATTGACCTTTTTCGTCGTGTATGGATTTTAAACGTTGATGGCGAAGAAATCGTCTTGGAGCTATTACGGACGAAAGCACGTTGTAACACACTTGGGCCTAGGGCAAAGGATAAAGTTAATACAGAAGAAATTTATGTATGTAAACATAATATCGTGTCACTGCACGGATGGACCAGAATCACGTAAAGATAACAGTACTGGTGCAGAAATAGACACGAACAGTATTAGGGTTAAGGTATCACAGTCGCAGTACCTCAGCGCATCGCAGCAAGCAGATCTATACAATATATGTAGTGAATATGTGAAGGAATTCTCGAAAAAATCTGGGATGCCAGAATAATAACCTGGGATACCAGAATAATATGGAGCTGATACTTCTCAAAGTCTACTGTTCCTCAACTTTCCCAATTCTGTAGACAAGGCGTAAGACTGTAAAAAAATAAGTAATGAAAATGCTTAACTGGAGGAATATAGAATGATGATTTTTGCCAGACAATAGCCCCATATTAGTAGTACGGAAACCTAATGGACAAGTATGCCTAGTGCTGGACGTATGTGAAATAAAATAATCGTGTTTATACGAACACGACCAGGAATCTTAGAACACGTTAAGAAGTTTCATGATGAGCATTGATGTCCTATTGGCAGATTTTATTGACAGGATATCGTAGGAAATACGCTCCATTTTTAGTGGCAGGTTGAAGTCATCAATTCTTCGATTTTCATTTTGGGCTTAACGTGAGTGAGAGTGTTTTTATTACAGCCTGTGATACTGTATTGGTTCCGGAACTGCTAAGTAACGTCACACATTACGTGGATGATTTGGTCATTGCTAGGCGTTGCTACATCTACGTGGGAGGATCACCTGGAAATAACAGAGGCACCGCCGGTTAGAGTGACCGAGCGGTTCAAGGCGCTTCAGTCTGGAACCGCGCGACCGCTACGGTCGCAGGTTCGAATCCTGCCTCGGGCATGGGTGTGTGTGTGGCCCTAGATTAGTTAGGTTTAAGAAGTTCTAAGTTCTAGGGGACTGATGACCTCAGATGTTAAATCCCATAGTGTTCAGAGCTATTTCAACCACTTTAACAGAGACACCGCTGAATAAATTTCACCAGTCTGGAGTAACCGTCGATTCAGAAAAATCCTAATTTGGAAGGGAGAAATTAAAGAACGTGGTTCGTACTGTCTCCTTAGAAGGAATCATTCCAGATCCAAACAAGACAGAAACCATAGAGAATTTTCAACACAGGAGACAAGGCTTTTCTAGGCCTCACTTCTTTTTCCCGTCATTTCGTTTCACTCAGTGACGACAACCTCTTGAAATTTTTAAGGAAAAACACCACATGGTGCTGGAATAAATAATGTCAAGAACCACTTAACAAAATTAAAGATGGTTTAGTCTTCGCCAAAAAACTGCACCAACAGGATATGAGTAATCATTTCTGTATCGCTACCGATGTCTCCCATTCTGGATTGGGTTCGTGCCTGTTTCATGTAACTGATAATTATGGATCAAACTAGGTGCGCATTATTGACTTTACGAGTCGAGTATTAACGGAATGCGAGCGAGCCTATTCAGCAACAGAACTTAATCTTTAGCTATGATATGGTCTTTGAAGTTCAGTATTATACAAATGAGAAACATGCCAGAGTAATGTGTGACCACAAGGCAATCAACTTCCTACTTAACTGTAAATTACAGCACCCACCTCTCGCACGATGGACTTTACAAGAACAAAGTTTAGAAATGCTACATTTCAAGGGAAAAGAAAACATTACAACAGACGCTCCAAATTGCCAGAAAGAGTACCCAAATTTTCGGACGTCATGTAACTGGACTCGAATTAACTTGATCAAAGGTACCAAGCATAGGCAATATTATTTCGAAATGAACTGCAGCATGGGAAATTTACAGGAGAACGATGGTAGGTGGCGTCAAATCAAGTAGGCAATAAAACGAAACAACTCAGGAAAACTTGCACAGTTTTATAAAGTCGGCATCAACGTTCTATTTCATCGCTGAAACCCAAACAGCGATCTATTGTGCGTCTGTATACCAACTGATTCCCAGGAAAGCTTAATATGGTACACACATTTTGCCTGAGAACATTACGAAGTCGCAAAGTGTGCAAACAAAATTGTCGGTTATTGTTACTTCCCAAACTAGTGTAAGAATGTACATCAAGTAATCAGAACACGCCTCATTTTTCAAAAGGCCAAACCTCTTAACACGAGCAATAACACAGAACTACAACCAATCATTATTGGGAAACCACAGGAAATTATCGAAATTTATTTCACCGTACTCCTCCCAGAGCCAGGGGAGGAGTTAAATGCACAGTAGCAATGTGTGATTTATTTTCAGTGCCACTAAAACAGCAACCACAGTTCCAATAATAAAGAGGATCCTAAGTGATTACATTTCGACATTCGGGAAGTCGCGAGCGATATTGTCAGGCAATGCCACCAACTTCATTGGGACGAAGTGGAAGAGTTTCTTGCGTGTATGTGGAGTAAAACCAATTTTTATATCACCATTTTATCCCGAAGAAAATCCACGTGAAAGGATATTTCACAAATTTAACAAAGTCGTACGCACGGACGCTGCAAACAACTCGATGGAATGTTTAGCGACCTCTGAAGAAACAATGAACAACCTTCCTCACGTATCCACTCCACATACCCCTGAAGAGCTATTCTTAGCCAAACAAGAAAACAATGAAAGGCTGAATTCATTATCAAGAATACAGTGAGAACATGTATCATGAGACAAGAAAGTTTGCGAGGTGCTAATTTCGTTAATGGAAAGAGCACATAAACGAAAGGAAGCATACGACAAACAGTTGCAGTGAACTCAAGAAGATAAGGACACTCCAAAAAACATCGTTAAGAGTAAAAAGAAATAAAGTGGCAGCTAATTTACTCAAGTCCTTTTTAGATAATTATAATCCCATATGAGGGATGTGACTTAGTAGCGTGTCTGGGCACAGGCAAACAAAAGGGGCTGTTCTCGAAAAAAGGTGTAAAAAGAGTCATACAATAACAGCAACATTTTATTTTGTGAAAATAATTAGTTACACAGGTAACGTTAGGGACACGTTACGGTAAACCGGCAGTAATAGTGGCCCCGCAAAAATTCTTCTGAGACCTGAAATATGTTTTGTAATGTTTCACTGATATGTGAACACAGATAAAGTGTAAAGGACATGCATAATAGTTAGTTAAATTAAGGCCGTGGTACTGTACCATGCAACCAATAGCACAAATAAGCAGTGAAGGACAGTTATTTAGATCTACCTCTAAATCTACACGGATATTCAGCAAGCTGCCGTGCGGCGCGTGGTGGCGGGTAGCCTGTACCACTACTATTCTTTTCCCGTCCGGTTCCAGACGCAAATAGAGCGGAGAAGAAACCACTGTCTGTACGCCTCCGTATGAGCCCTAATTTCTCGTACCTTATCTTCATGGTCCTTACGCGCTATCTATCTACATCTACATCTACATCCATACTCCGCAAGCCACCTGACGGTGTGTGGCGGAGGGTACCCTGAGTACCTCTATCGGTTCTCCCTTCTATTCCAGTCTCGTATTATTCGTGGAAAGAAGGATTGTCGGTATGCTTCTGTGTGGGCTCTAATCTCTCTGATTTTATCCTCATGGTCTCTTCGTGAGACATACGTAGGAGGGAGCAATATACTGCTTGAATCTTCGGTGAAGGTATGTTCTCGAAACTTTAACAAAAGCCCGTACCTAGCTACTGCGCGTCTCTCCTGCAGAGTCTTCCACTGGAGTTTATCTATCATCTCCGTAACGCTTTCGCAATTACTAAATGATCCTGTAATGACGCGCGCTGCTCTCTGTTGGATCTTCTCTATCTCTTTTATCAACCCTATCTGGTACTGATCCCACACTGCTGAGTAGTATTCAAGCAGTGGGCGAACAAGTGTGCTGTAGCCTACCTCCTTTGTTTTAGGATTGGATTTCCTTAGGATTCTTCCAATGAATCTCAGTCTGGCATCTGTTTTACTGACGATCAACTTTATATGATCATTCCATTTTAAATCACTCCAAATGCGTACTCCCAGATAATTTATGGAATTTACTGCTTCCAGTTGCTGACCTGCTATTTTGTAGTTAAATGATAAGGGATCTATCTTTCTATGTATTCGCAGCACATTACACTTGTCTACATTGAGATTGAATTGCCATTCCCTGCACCATGCGTCAATTCGCTGCAGATCCTCCTGCATTTCAGTACAATTTTCCATTGTTACAACCTCTCAATACACCACAGCATCATCTGCAAAAAGCCTCAGTGAACTTCCGATGTCATCCACAAGGTCATTTATGTATATTGTGAATAGCAACGGTCCTACGACACTCCCCTGCGGCACGCCTGAAATCACTCTCACTTCGGAAGACTTCTCTCCATTGAGAACGACATGTTGCGTTCTGTTATCTAGGAACTCTTCAATCCAGTCACACAATTGGTCTGATAGTCCATATACTCTTACTTCGTTCATTAAACGACTGTGGAGAAATGTATCGAACGCCTTGCGGAAGTCAAGAAACACGGCATCTACCTGTGAACCCGTGTCTATGACCCTCTGAGTCTCGTGGACGAATAGCGCGATCTGGGTTTCACACGACCGTCTTTTTCGAAACCCATCCTGATTCCTACAGAGTAGATTTCTAGTCTCCAGAAAAGTCATTATACTCGAACATAATACGTGTTCCAATATTCTACAACTGATAGACGTTAGAGATATAGGTCTATAGTTCTGCACATCTGTTCGACGTCCCTTCTTGAAAACGGGGATGACCTGTGTTATTTTCCAATCCTTTGGAACGCTACGCTCTTCTAGAGACTGGCGGCAGTAGAATCTTGCGGCTGTCAGCGGCTAAATTTTCTCAGTAGCATTTCTTGAAAAGAATGTCACCACCACTCCATTTGAGCTGGTATTTACACAAACGCACTAAGATACATATAGTTTGCTACAATATGCAAATATTTTATTTCTTAGAAAATTTTTACCTCAAGTTTTATCAGTATGTGTTTTGAACATAAGTACAGGAGAAACAAGTGTACCACAGCAAACCATACAGATGAGAAGGAGAACTCTTAACTCGAGCTGGTTTAAATTTATTGTTTCATAAAGTGCTCTACAGATGTACGTGTATGTGTATAGCGATCAGTACTGAAATAAGTGCAGAATGTTTATCTGCAACATTCACGGAAAATAAAAACTGTCAGTATAACTGAGCTAGCAACAGTAAGTTATGAAGGAAGCTGAAGTACCTAGAGAGCAAAATGATCCTCACTATAAAGCAATAGAGAAACAAAAAAGTGGATGCATGTAAGTAGTAACTTGTAAATAGTCTTTCTATATATTTTGTGTAGTGGATAATTAACACTTCTTGAACGACTTTCAAGCTATTAATAAGTAAAACCATACACATATGGGCCATGACAACATTTCTCTAGACCGTAAGATTGACTGACTTAGAGTGAGTATGCTACGGTATGGGGTGTTATCGAGAGATTTTTTTGGTGCATAATACTGTTATTCTCTAACGCTATTTTCGCAGAGGTAAAGATTTTTGTTTTTGTGTGACTAACCAAAATTGTCCTTCACATAGAAAAGAATTTTTTATGATGTAGTCATGTACATATCACAAAACTCACAAACTCTGAATAAGTGAAGTACGAATTTGGAAATATCCACGGATCAGGCAGTCGGTCCAATATGTATGTGTTTTTACTTTTTTTAATAAAATTCAAAGTACTTTTACCTGTGAGAGACAGTAATAAAACAGGATCTGCCATACGTAATTTTATACTGAACACGAGGTGTTTCAATATGAAGAGGAAACTGCGCCATGTCTGACCTGTAAGTGCGAATACAGTGACTGTGTTAGTACACGAATGGATACTCATGAGTGGTAATGGTTAATGATGATCTGTACTTCAGAGCAAAGAACAGTGAAGAATGAAAAACAGTATAATGTTCACTCACCTCTCGTGAATCGTGAGCTGTGTCTTACGAAGTTAATCCAAATTCGTATTCTGCAACGGACGAACTCTTCCAATAAAGGTGAAGCTTTTCTCACGACTATAATGCTGGCCCTTCAGAAATGTAAACAATACATTACTATCGTGTCAACCGTGTGCAGCTAGGCTAGTGCCGTACGCTCTCGACAATGAGGCGATCAACGCTCGGCAGTTGTCAGAGCCGGAATGCGAAAGAGTGTAAACGCGGTGGTAATAAACTGGATCGAATATACGAATAGAAAAAAAAACTGCAATGTAAGATCGCTTGTAAGTAGCGCTCGTGTTGCTGAATTCAACATGCTTTGACGCTAACTACGGTGATGACACCTCGTATAAATAAATAGCTGTACCATCTTACTATGAAAGTAAAAGAGAATTAATAATAATAACACATACGTAATGAAATACACCACTGCTAAAATACGGATAAGAAAGAATGAATGTAAATACACAAAATAAATATTTTAAAATATTGTGAGTCATGTTTGGTAGAAAACTGATGCTGCTGTACGAAATTTTTATGTATTCAGCTACAGCGAACGGCATCTCAACACAAAGCAGAACCGACCGTCGCTTTGTTGCTTAAACTGAAACGTGACTACGGTACCCGGCAACCCTGCACGTGTTCACTCACCGATCTAACCCGGCATGACGTCACAGCGATTCAGCGCGGGACCCATGAGAAAGACAGACCGTGGCACGTGCGTCAGAGCACGTGACGCTGCAGGTCTTAAGACTGCCAGAAACCGTCTCCGACAGGGAACGACTAACTATATCTGACGAGTTTAATATTTCTTGACTGCGTGTTTAAATGCATGCACATTATCTATAGCACCGACAAAGTTATGACTTTTACGGGTTACGTTTTCCATTAAACATTGGTTTCCTATGGGTCCTGCACAGACTGAGCCGTCGCGAACTGTGGCGGACCTCCCGACTAGTGTGACGTCTTATGTTCGTTGCTGGGCCCGTATATCTTGTCCGTGCATCGACACATGACGCCAATAGTCAACCAAGTTTTATTCCTACCGAGAAAACACTATTTGTAAAAGAGCAGTTACCTAAAAACTGAACTGAGCTCTGATATTTCGTCAATCCTTGCTATCGAATGTTATATTGTACATGAACTATTTCGTTACAATAAGAAAGACATTTTAAAAGAATATAGCGAACTTAGTCATGAAACAAATAAACATAAATTCACTATGAACCTTCGAACAATGGTAATTACTGTTATAACGAAAAAAGCACTCAAAGACTTTCGCTGTTGCATATTTAATGAACAGATGGTTCACTACTCTAGCAGTAACCAAACAAATATTTTATTGTGTTGGTATTGTAGGTAAATATATCTGTTGTCAAAGACATTTTATAAAAAGAAAAACATCTATGTAATTCTAGGAGTCTGAGTGTTGATACTGAGGTTTGTCGCCCACTTCCCTTGGTAAGGCGCACGAATAGGTGAACGCATTAAAAAGCAATGTTATCGGACTATAGCCAAATTTAAACAAATGTCAAGACTACTCGAGTACGTCAACTAAACACTGAAACATAGGCTCCAAAGTAACAACTTGTCAGTCTATGAAATAGGTGTACAACAACTGAACGAGCCCCATGTAAATAGTCACTCTTGGCTCAATCATAGAAGTAAGGTCATGTGTAAGGACTCAGGGTGGCAATGAAGCGTAAGAAAAAAATACTGTGACGTTCTTTTTTATTTATTCACACTGTCGTAGAAAAATACGAATATATACCCATCCAAGAGTAAGATAAAAGGTAATAGACGCCTCAATAAGAAAAGCAAAAGCTATGTAAGTGAGTAAATCCAGATAAATGTATCGATATATACAAGTATCTGTCATTTGTTAAATGGTAGAAGTCTTTTGAAGGAAGAAGTTCTTACCCATTAATCATCCTGTTTTGTCCCGCTTGGGAACGTAAAGACGGTGTGTCAGGAAGGGCAACGTACGTTGTTCGAAACGAATCAGACGGATGGGGGATCGCGTCTTGCTGTTTGAGCATAGTATTTCGAATGGAGATACAAAGTACGGTTCAGTTTTGCTACTATTGTTTAAGGTGAAATTAAAGAAAGTTTTTTTTTTTCACGGTCACTCTGCGAATCGAATAATGGAACGTTCATGAGCACTCATGGCCTAGTACACTCACTATCAGTAAGTGACAGCGATTTCATTTATCGTAGAGGAATCCAAATAATACTCACAAAGATAATATTTTCAGGTATTTGGATGTAAATCCAATAGCCACATTGTCGCTTCTGCGAAGTGCCCTTCAGACGGGAAATCGTTAATTCGTGTGCTGCATACTATTGAGGAGACTCATTTAAGTTTCACTTTTTCATAATCGCTCCCTGCTGCTCGACGAAGGACGGATTACAAGCCCCGGTACAATATCGCGGATGAATCATAACACAAAATATCAGTTTTATGAACCGAATTAAGACGACACTTACTTTCACATTATTTATACTGTTCTGAAAAATCTGTAATAAAATCTAAAGTGAAAGAAAGTCTAAAGCTACCATCAGACCGATTGATTTGAACACCAGAGCTCAACCTGGTGGTTTACCTGACTCCCAGCCTTTTATAGAGGGACCTGCGGTTCATGATTTTGATCGAGCCACGCTGCAAATCAGCTCTTTACAAAAAATGGTTCAAATGGCTCTGAGCACTATGGGACTTAACTAACATCTGAGGTCATCAGCCCCCTAGAACTTAGAACTACTTAAACCTAACTAACCTTAGGACATCACACACAGCCATACCCGAGGCAGAATTCGAACGTGCGACCGTAGCGGTCGCGCGGTTTCAGGCTGTAGAGCCTAGGACCGCTCGGCCACCCCTGCCGGCAGCTCTTTACATTTTAACAAACATTGCGAAAGGCGAAATAAGTGATGAGTGAGAAATGAAGTCCTACAACTTACTGGGGACTGAACAAGAGACCTCTGAAGCTATGGACTGACACTTCACCACTGAGCCAGGGAACACTGTTCCTGAAAAATGTCTGAGTGACATGTAAACTGTTTGACTACATGGAACGTCAGATATTAGATAAAGAATAGTTCTGTCTCGCCAGACGAACATTCGATTCTAGAGACAGAGATCAAAAAGTGAGAGCATTTACTATGTTCTTCAAACTTAAGTAACAAATTTCAGTAGAATGAAGTTACAATTTAATCCAGACCATGAGCTGCTTACAGGCGTTGATACACTACTGGCAATTAAAATCGCTACACCAAGAAGAAATGCAAATGATAAACAGGTATTCACTGGACAAATATATTATACTAGAACTGAGATGTGATTACATTTTCACGCTATTTGGGTGCATAGATCCTGAGAAATCAGTACCCAGAACAACCACCTCTGGCCGTAATAACGGCCTTCAGACGCCTGGACATTGAATCAAACAGAGCTTGGATGGCGTGTACAGGTACAGCTGTCCAAGCGGCTTCAACACGATATCACAGTTCATCAAGAGTAGAGACTGGCATACTGTAACGAGCCAGTTGCTCGGCCACCATTGACCAGACGTTTTCAATTGGTGAGAGATCTGGAGAATGTGCTGGCAAGGGCAGCAGTCGAACATTTTCTGTATCCAGAAAGGCCAGTACAGGACCTGCAACATGCCGTCGTGCATTAGCCTGCTGAAATGTGGGGTTTCGCAGGGATCGAATGAAGGTAGAGCCACGGGTTGTAACACATCTGAAATGTAACATCCATTGCTCAAATTGCCGTCAATGCGAACAAGAAATGACCGAAACGTGTAACCAATGCCACCCCATACCATCACGCCGGGTGATACGCCAGTATGGCGATGACGAATACACGCTTCCAATGTGCGTTTACCGCGATGTCGCTAAACACTGATGCGACCATCATGATGCTGTAAACAGAACCTGGAATCATCCGAAAAAATTACGTTTTGCCATTCGTGCACCCAGGTTCGTCGTTGAGTACACCATCGCAGGCGCTCCTGTCTGTGATGCAGCGTCAAGGGTAACCGCAGCCATGGTCTCCGAGCTGATAGTCCATGCTGCTGCAAGCGTCGTCGAACTGTTCGTGCAGATGGTTGTTGTCTTGCAAACGTCCTCATCTGTTGACTCAGGGATCGAGACGTGTCTGCACGATCCGTTACAGCCATGCGGATAAGATGCCTATTATCTCGACTGCTAGTGATACGAGGTCGTTGGGATCCAGCACGGCGTTCCGTATTACTCTCCTGAACCTACCGATTCCATATTCTGCTAATAGTCATTGGATCTCGACCAACGCGAGCTGCAATGTCGCGATACGATAAACCGCAATCGCGATAGGCTACAATCTGACCTTTATCAAAGTCGGAAACGTGATGGTACGCATTTCTCCTCCTTACAAGAGGCAGCACAACAACGTTTCACCAGGCAACGCCGGTCAACTGCTGTTTGTATATGAGAAATCGGTTGGAAACTTTCCTCATGTCAGCACGGTTTAGGTGTCGCCACCGACGCCAACCTTGTGTGGATGCTCTGAAAAACTAATCATTTGCATATCACAGCATCTTCTTCCTGTCGGTTAAATTTCGCGTCTGTAGCACGTAATATTCGTGGTGTAACAATTTTAATGGTCAGTAGTGTAAATATCAATGGGGATTGTTGATATTGTGTGTCCCGATCGAGATTCGAACCTAGGATGTCCTGCATACGTGGCAGGGGCTCTATCCGTCTTTTTTTAAGTGAATATATTTTTAGATAATGGTGTAACCATAAAAAACCTAAACTGCTTCTAACAGTACAAATCAATAAAGGACCATGTCTCTCTTCTTGCGCACGTTCCTCGCTAATCCTGTTGTACGTCGCGTTGGTGCCGGGTACGTGTTCACGTGTGGTGGTGGATCCTCTGCACTGTCCTGGTCCTTTCTGGTTCTGAATACTTATTGCAATAATTACATTTCCTAATCGGGACACCCCAACTGGGTGGGGGATCAAGCAAGACACTCCCTAAACAATTAGCTTAATATGTTCTATATCTTGGATTTCTCATAATCTATGAGTGATGTTCCTGAAGTAAGACCCAAATGTCGTGTATATTCTTACTGCCCTCTCGGAAAAGGTAAAGCACAGTCAGACCGGGCATCCAAGTCACTACGTTTGTCTTCGTTCGGGTATAATATGTCCCATATTTGGGAGAAGTAGTATCTGTGGTTCTATTGCTTGCAGCACCACTCGAAGGATGGAGGTGATCATTTTTTGGACCAAGCACCACACGTCCGTCGAAGGCCCGCATATCAGACGATGTTCCTCTGTGTCTATTAACATTGCACTGTGGCTACAGTGGTGCATCCGTCATAAGAATTGTATACAACCTTACGAGTCACATATTTCCATTTGCCACCTATTTCCACAGTGAGAGTTCCCATATCAAGGTGTGCATGGTGGACAGACCATGCCACTGGTGGTTGTCGGCACTCTACGGCTTTATTCGGCCGTCATCGAGTCAAGACGTGATATATATCACGTGACGCTGTCTTCCTAGTAGTCAGTAGTTCCATCAGTACATAACTATATACCACAAGAGAGGTTCGTATGTGGGCAAGTGGTGATGAGATGTGAGCCACCGCTACCGGTGCCAGACGAGAAGGTGGAGCCAGTTCGTCTCTCAAGGTGCCCGTCAGAATAGTTCGGTGTCGTGTCCACCTCTTTATCATCGTGCTTAGGTAAATAGCCACTGCTCGGTCGTGGATGTGGACTAGTCCAAGACCTCCACGACTGCTAGGAAGGGTGAGAGTTTCGCATCCGACCTTAAAAACCAGACCTGTGCTCAAAAAATATCCTAATACGGCCAGGATTCGTAGCACCAACACCCCCAGCATAGAAAGAACTTGGGCCAGGTGAAGGATTCGAGAAGTTAGATGTTTGCAAAGAAGACCCGTTGTATCATGTCCAGAGCCCTTAACCTGTGACTTCTGACACTCACACGAAATGTTTGCAGAAGGTGTCGCGTTATGGAAATTATTTGGTTCTGCACTCGTTTTATAGCGGCACTCCGATCCTGTGAAGGCGCTTGTACAGAAAGTTTGCTGAGCATCGTGAAATAAAATTCCGTCGTGTGGCGCCTCCAAATCATCTGGTCTCTTCCGTATGCAATTAACGATCGGCGCAATGCAGGTTTAATGCATTCCAGTCACCACTGCAACGTCGTCGGATATGTTGGGAGGCATCGTTCACATATGTGCCAAGTGTCTTCGATTAGGCGTCTGCAGTCAGGTTCCCGGAGGTGCGCTGTATTCAATTTCCTAACACTGCGACTCCTCCACACTCTCCTCCACACTTGTTGACGCCATAGGGAGACCGTGCATATGTATGCTATGTTATATGAAAAGGCGACAGGAAACAATTCCGCATTGAGGATCGCAGATTCGAGACGTTGTACTACATAAATTCGATCAAGGCGACTTTCCGAGTGACTTGTGACATAGTTATATCCGCGTCTGTCGCCATGTATCGTCTCCTCTGTATCGGTTGGATTCATGTTCTGTATCGATTGCAGCAGTTTCTCGCATGAATTATAGCGTGGATGCTGATCCTTTAGAGCGAACACGCAGTTGAAGTCGCCTCCAAATAAGACATGTTCATGCCGGCCTAAGACTAATGCAATCTCCTCAGCGTAAAATAGGGATCGATGGTGCCGTCTCTCGCACCCAGACGGTGCGTATATGTTAAAGATCCGCGCTCCTAGCACTGTGAGCGACCGTCCTCGCACTGACGTCAGGTACACCAAGTCCTCAGCTAGTATGCCGCCACGTAGAAGTACCGCTGTTCCGCTGCCGCCGTCTGTAGTGGGTGTAATGTATGTATCGTTCGCATAGAGGTCGGGAAAGTTCTCAACATATACTTCCTGCAGAAGGAAGATATCGGCGTCTGACGCACCCAGCATGTCTAGTAATAATTGCAATTTGACCGGCGTTCTAATTGTACTCGTATTAATAGCGGCTGTTCGATACGCCTGCCGCTGTTCCTCAGTGCGTAAAGCTCACATGAACTCTTATGTTAACTCGGGTGATACCGCTCGGCGACATGCTGTCTGCGTGACAGTCTGCGTCATCTGCATTGCTAACATCCGGTGGACGCAGCACTCGCCATTACGGGTGCGTCGACGGTTTGTGGATCAGTATCGGATTCATCGGCTCAGTTCCGGTGTTGGAGGTCCAACTCTCGTCGTGTTTCTCCGGCTGGGCTGACCGACGGCGGAGGTGCTGCTGCGGTGGGTGGAGGGACTCCTTCCACCGGCTCGAATCCTGGTCGGGGCACACATTTTCAACTACCCCCGTTGATATATATCAACGCCTGTAAGCAGCTATTGGTCTGGATTACATTGTAATTTCATTCTTCGAGTGCTGCAAGATTATCAATGGTATCTGCTCTTTCGGAAATGTGTTCAGTACGCCAGATGTATAAGGGGGGAAGTAATGTCCGAGTCCTCCTGAAAAATTCTGTCCCGAAATTTCAATAGTAGATCTCTCCGTGATGCACAACGCCCCTGTTGTAACGTCTGCCAGTGGAGTTTGTTTAGCACCTCAGTAACGCTCCCTAGCCAGCTAAACGATCCGTGACGAAACGTGGAGTTTGTTTAGCACCTCAGTAACGCTCCCTAGCCAGCTAAACGATCCGTGACGAAACGCGCAGCTCTTTGTTGGATCTTCTCTATTTCATTTATCAATCTTACCCGACAGGGATCCCAGACACATGAACAATACAAGAATCGGGTGAACAAGCGCCTTATAAGCCACTTCTTTCGTGGATGAGTTACAATTCCTTAAGATCTTTCGGATGAATCTGAGTCTGGCGTTTGCTTTTCCCACCATCTGTTTTGTATGAGGAAGAGGTAGATTGACTGCCGTGAGTAATGAGTATAGTGGGCAGGGGTACTGCAAATGTAGTGTGTGGACAGTAAGTTGGAAATGTGGGTCTCATGCAGTCGCACTATCCTGTGTGTCCTCGATGGCTCTGAGGGATAGAGCGGCTGCCATGTAAGCAGCAGATACCCACTTCAAGTCCTGGTCGGGGTGAGGCGTGGCGCCTTTATATCGCTCCTGTCTGGAGCCCTTGTATCGGGAGAATGACTCAAGAGTGCACAGTAACAGATGGTCTGAAGCGGGTTCAGTCGAGTACGTAGTTCTAAGTTTCATCTACCAGAGTACAGCAGTAGACAGAGACATTCAAGAAACATGTCAAGAGAATGTTTTTGTGAATTGTTCAGTTTATATCTTGAAAGCTTATTTTGTTTATTTATGTTTTTAGTGTATGTTTTTAGCAGTGTGGATGTTGCATGAATGTGGTCTGAAGTAAATATCTAGATCGTTGTTATACTGACAAAAGCTGTACGAACTAGCGTGAGAAAATTTTAAGATGGTGTGAATATAGACGACGGGGAATTTTGTATCATAATATGTTAAGTAAGTTTATGGTGAAAGGAAAGCTCAAAAATGGTCCAAATAGCTCTGAGCACTATGGGACTTAACATCTATGGTCATCAGTCCCCTAGAACTTAGAACTACTTAAACCTAACTAACCTAAGGACATCACACAACACCCATTCATCACGAGGCAGAGAAAATCCCTGACCTCGCCGGGAATCGAACCCGGGAACCCGGGCGTGGGAAGAAAGGAAAGCTAATTCGTGTGCTAATGAAAACGGTTAATAATCTAATGCATAAATAATATATCTCAATGTTAAATATCTATTTCGGGAAAAGTACAATGCGAAAGTATGTCATTTGTTGATTGGTTACGGTCCAAGGCGTTGCAGTCATGGGCTGTGCGGCTGGTCCTGGCGGAGGTTCGAGTCCACCCTCGGGCGTGGGTGTGTGTGTTTGTCCCAAGGATAATTTAGGTTAAGTAGTGTGTAAACTTAGGGACTGATGACCTTAGGAGTTAAGTCCCATAAGATTTCACAGACATTTGAACATTTTTTTGTTTATTTGTTAGTCATGAAAAGCTATTTCTAGAATAGTTACGTCGCACGCAGCCTGGTGCGAGTTGGAGTACGGTAAGTTTCTGCTCGTCTTTCCTACCGGCGATATGCTGCGACGAGTTCACAGGTAGGTGCAGGTTTAATCCCAGAAAGGGAACGAGGCGCCGCAGGGGCACTCATATACAACTGTCCCCCGTTAATATTTATCAACGCCTGTAAGCAGCTGATGGTGTTGATTACTATGTAATTTGATTCTTCGAGAGTGCAAGATGACCAATGGTATCTGTTCTTTCGGGCATGTCCGAAAGAATAGATACCATCTCCTTATAGTTCTAGTCGAGGTCCAATTTTCCCTTGTATAGAACAAAGAGGTAACTGTCTTTGCCTCTGTATTTACACTTTCATATTCTCATCCTTTAATGTGCTTTAAAAGTAAAGTAATGTAGTATGGCTTGAATGGCTGGGAATCCTTCAAAGGCAGACAGAGCTGCCTTATTGGAAAAGATTCCCCTGTCCTTCGCGCGTACAGGCACCTTTCCTTCGCGAAGTATGAGAGCTGTGTGCGTAAGTATATCTATTAGGTGTTGGTATGTTTATGTTGGAGACGATGAGAGAGATACCCGGTGCCGGCCCATGGCCCTCTCCTCTCAAGGATCACCAAGGGTGTCTCCGAGCTAAAATCGTACATCCGATGGAAGGAACACTATCAACAGCGTTACTTGCGTTCACTTAATGAGACACTGTGGAGAGTTTGGGATTTAGTTCAGGACATTGGTGCCAAGACTGGTGATCAGAAGCCTTACCCCGCCACCTCTCCGTCCTTTGCTGGCCAAATACCGGCAGTGAAAATTTCATCTCCCACCAAGATTCGAAGCGACTCACTTCCTAACCGAGTGCCGCCCACAGGGGTGCGTTGGCTACAGAGACGGGACAACTTGCTTTTAAAAACGGCAAGTGTCTTTTGACTTTCTTTCTTGGGACTGATAACCTTACGGGCTAGTCCCCTAAATCTAAAAACCAACGAACTTTCTTCCTTGAAGCAATTACGACGCGTGCTTTTTAAGTAAGCGCCGTTTTGAGATAAAAATAAAATCCCCACTATTCGCGCGAGAGTCGTATTTATCCCCCCCCCCCTCCCACCACCCTCCTCATCTCTGTTCCACTCGGGTATCGAGCGAGGGATAAACGACTGTGAACTCTTCAGTACGAGCTCTAATTTCCTTTATCTTTGAATGGTGATCACTGCGCGATTTGAAAATTGGTGGTAATGATATATGCTCGACATCCTCGGTGAAGATAGGGATTTGGAATTTATTGAGCAGCTCCTTCCGTTTAGCGCATCGTCTATCTGCAAGTGTGTCCCACTTCCCACTTTCTATGAGATTTGTAACGCTCTTGCGATGTACCAGTCACGAATGTTGCCGTTCCTCTTTGGACCTTCTCAGCCTCTTGAATCAGACACAACTGTTAAGGGCCCCATACAGACCAACAGTGCTCTAAGACTGGACGCAATTTCTTTTGCTGAAGGACTTCATCGCTTCAGGATTATACCAATAAGCCGCAATCTAGAGTTCGCCTTACCCGTTACTTGTGTAATCTGGTCGTTCCATTTGAGATCGTTTCGAATAGTCATACCCAGATACTTGACGGATCTTACCGCTTCCAAACACTGGGCATTTATTTTGTACTCGTACAATAATGGGGATTTTCGCTTTGTTATACGCAGCAGGTTACACTTACTAATATTGAGAGATAACTGCCATTCATTACATCACGCATTTATATTCTGCAAATCCTCACTGATTTGTTCACAACTTTCGTGTGATACTACTTTCCTGCAGACTACAGCGTCATCGGCAAACAGTCTAATGCCGCTGTCAATACCATCAACCAGATCGTATATGTCTTCCCATTGAGGACAACACATTGCTCTCTGTCTATAAGAAAACTTTCTACCGAACCACATATGTCATCGGATAGCCGCAAGCGCGCACTTTGTGGAGCAAGCGACAGTGCGGAACTGAGTCTAACGCCTTTCGAAAGTCGAGGAATATGGCATCAACCTGGAAGCCGGTATCTAGAGCCTGTTGTATATCATGCACAAAGAGGGCCAACTGTGTCTCTCGTGACCGCTGTTTCCTACAACCGTGCTGGTTTCTGCAGATGAACCTCTCAGAGTCTAGAAAGGTCATTATGTCTGAACACAAAACATGTTCCATGACCCTACAACAAATCGGTGTCAGTGAAATTGGCCGGTAATTATGTGCATTTGATTTTCTACCCTTTTTATAGATTGCTATGATCTGGGCTTTCTTCCAGTCCCGTGTAACTTTCCGCTGTTTCTACGTAATTCCCACCAATTTTAAGGCATTTTTCGTTTCTTACAACCAACTTTTGGCGACCGCAACCGTAGAAATCTACCACCTGATTAAACAACCTTTGCAACACGACTGTTTTGACATCTTCATGTCTTTGTAGCGCTGACCACCCAGACGCTTCTTCAAATGCAGGGTGACGTGGTCGTCACTAGGTGCTAGAACTGGGGCTGTATTGAAGGTGGTGAGGTTGTTCCCAGCCAAATGACCCGATCAGCTCTCGAGTGCGATCGTCCACATGACGATGGGCATTGTCATCCCCTTACCCTTGTTTTGGATTAAACGGTGCAGTTTTTTTAGGGTCCCATAATAAGTCGTAGAATTTATGGTGTTATCAGGAGGCAAAAAGTCCACAAGCAAGACCTCCTTCCTGTCCGAAACAAAGTACACATGATTTTTTGAACTTAAATTGTTTGCTTGAACTTCAGTTTCTTAGGTGATATTGAATGCCGCCGCTCTATCGATTATGCTTTCATTCACGTCCAGCGTAAGCCACCCACGTTACGTCAATTTGGTTTAAAAACTCGTCACCTTCCTTACTGTACCTGGCTTAACTTTTGCTTTTGTGCACCCATTAGAATTTTCGATACCTAGCGAGAGCCAGAGTTTCGATGGTTTGAATGTTCTGTAAGAGTTGTTGAAAGCACGCTTCCCGGAACTTGTGGAAGTCATATAGCATCGAAATCCTAAGGCGTCTGTTCTCTCTTAATTTTTCATCATTTTCCGGCACCAATGGCTATCATCAGACACATTGGTACGGGCATCTAAGAGAGCTCTCGAACATTTCTGTAGCATCCTATCGCTGATGATATTTTTTCCGTATACTTCACTGATCTGAAGATGAATTTTAGTCGCTTTCACTCCTTTAGCTCTAATCGAATCACAGCATGTATTCCACAGTCGCCGGGATTCTCAATCGTAGGAGGCATTTCAGATACTCACAAACAGACGGAAACACGTCGAATGACTCTGTAATGGCGTCTGTGGCTTCCCAACAAGAGTGCGGTACAAAGCGCGCATGCACCAAATGCCGACCGCAGAGTTGCTCCGGCGGAATATCACAACACCACTTATTTTAAAAATAAGCCTCCTACCTGGGCGCCGAAAGTATTTACATTCCTTGCAATATCCAAATTTTTCTTTAGTTATTTAACTTCTTCATCTTTCGTTAAAATGGCCGTATCAATAAAAATACTGTAACAATCGACTTGGAAAATTTGTACTTCCTTGAGGACAAAATATAAGAAATTACGAGGGAAATAGATGTAATCTACCGAATTATAAGCCCATAGCGCTGAAATCGATTTTCGTTAGGATTCAGAGAAATTTTCTGTGTTTTGACATTAGGAAGTACCTCGAATAAAATGTTCAACTGACGCATAACCACCACGGTTTCAGAAGACACTGTTATTGTGAAGTACAACTCGCTCTTTAACCACGCGAAGCAGCTGCTGTCGTCAGTCGATTTCAAGTCAATCCCATATTTTTAGATTTCCGTAAGTCTTTTGGCATCACTTCTCCCAAGAGGCTTGTAATCAAACAGTGTGAGTACTGAGTATTGTCTCAGTTGTGCCACTGGATTTGTGATTTTCTGTCAGAAAAGAAACAGTTTTTAGTAACTGATGGGAAGACATCTAGTGAAAGTAGTGATATCTGGGGTTCCCCAAGGATATATTAAAGGCCCTGTTCTGTTCTTTATATAAACGGAGGTAATTTGAGCAGTCCTCTTAGATTGTTTACAGATGATGTCGTTCTTTACCGACTGGTAAAGTTATCAATTGAATTCCAAAATGATTTCCACAAGGTATATGTATTATACATGAAGCACCACTATGACGCACGACTATCTCCAAACGCTTGCTGCGTTGTTTGGCAGCAGCAGCAATGATTTGGATAAAAACTGATTTGTCTCATATCACAGTACAGTACTGAATACACAAGAAATCAGGAAGTTGTGCATGTTCTTTGCCTCAGTCAAAGTGTTTGGTTTTAATTATCCACGTTTTAGGAATCAAACGAAGCAAGGATTGCAGTCGGTAAAGAGAACAACAAGGCTATGGGTGCTTACTTTTATTTGTATTGTGTACTACACAATAATATTTAGCTGTAATTTTTTTGCTGTGGTTCAGTTCTTGGTGGTCTTACAAAGTAATCTGCAAATTCGTCATTAATGTCCTTGTGTGTTTAGAGTTCTCCGTGGCGTATATCTGCGTGTGTAGCAATAGATAATGCACCAGCATCGCATCTACATGACCCTGGGATCACATTATCTGTCAGCAGGCAATGAGAATCGAAACTTCCTTGCAGGCTGTAATAGCTTCTTGACTCAGCATTTCTCCGTCATAAATTATGGAGACACACTGCATGAGCCGTGCGTGGCTCATGTTCATGCCGTTTATTGCTTGACATCTTGTCATTGTGATTATGGCATCTCGTTTCGTATTCGATTTACTGGCGTCACTAAGTTGCTGGCTTACCTGCCCGTGAGTGGCAGCAGCAGCGCCTATCGATACGAGTACTGTGGTACTATCTTTGGAGCGACCACTAGTACTTCCGGGTCGCGTTGTGTGGAGAGGAGCGGATGTGAACGGACATCAGGTCGGTTGGGGGCGCAGGTCCGGGCAGCATCACGGCAAGCCGGGACCGCTGGCGGCGTGCTCCCACTGACGGATCGAGGAGGGGTAGCTGCGAGAGCGACAACTTCGTTTCATACCGAACCCTGGACGTTTAAGTTGAGTGAAGAATTAACTCCCAATTCAATCTGGACTATTCTGAGATCTTTGCTTTGGTCGGCGGGTTGCAGCTCCCAGGGCCGCTGAGCCCGGCGGCAACGAGTGAAGTGTTTCGAGGCGGAAATATTGCAGCCGTCTTTCTCTATTTGTTATCCATCATTGAATTTAGTATTATTCTTATTAGTGAAGTGCATCCAGCGGTAGTTTTGCCTTGTGGCTCCTAACGCCCCAGTTACCTATTATGGAGGCTAGCGTACTTTTTCGGCACTGTACCTTTCCTCATCGTGTTGATGCTGTCTGAGACGGCGTGTAGTTCGACAGCATCTTGTATTGTACTGTGCATTTTTTTTTTTAGGTTTACCTTGGTCCTAGTGTTTCCTTCGGCCTTGGGTGTTTTCTGAAGACATAGTGCTGTCTGCCTCCTCGCCGTTGCCTAAAGATATTCCATCGTTGTACCAATGATCGGACGTTAGGCGGATTCGTTAGTCGATCGGTCGGCACTTAAGCTGCTCCTAGTTTCAGTTGTCATCCTGTTACGTGAGTACATCCCTTGGCTGTCGGTCTCACCTTACCTTATGTTTGAGTTACCTTTGCAGGCTGGCCCTTGGAACACTTGCTGAGAACTGCTTGTCCTGGTTCCTTAGACTGTGATGTTTGTTTTAAGGATATTTGTGATTTTCTAATTATTTTGGTGGGGCCTGCTGAGCAGTAATTCCACCTTTTTCATAATAAGGCCTTCAGCTGTGTTACAGTAAGTTTTCCTTAACCGAACTTGTTTTAAAATCAAGGAATTTGTTGAAATGTGGACTATTTGAAATTGTTCTTCTGACTTCTAATTGAGGCCTTCAGGTGCTTGTGATTTGAAGATGTGTGTGGCCTTCAGACGAGCAATAATTTCACCTCTTTCATAGTAAGGTCTTCAGCCATGTTACGATAAGTTTTTTTAAGCAATTTTTTTTTTAAATCAAGGGATTTGTTGAAATGCGTGATATTTGGAACTTTTCTTCTGACTTCTAATTCAGGCCTTAAGCCGTTTGTTATTTGAAGTTGTGCGTGGCCTTCAGCCAAGCAGTAATTTCACTTCTTTCGTAATAAGGCCTTCAGCCGTGTTAGAGTTAGTTCTTTTTTTAAGCAAACTTGTTTTAAAAGCTAGGTATTTATTTCAAAGGTGCTATTTGGAATCGTTCTTCAGACTTCTAATTCAGGCCTTCAGCCGTTTGTATTT
Source organism: Schistocerca serialis cubense (assembly GCF_023864345.2). Lineage (NCBI taxonomy): Eukaryota > Metazoa > Arthropoda > Insecta > Orthoptera > Acrididae > Schistocerca > Schistocerca serialis. The sequence goes on from NC_064639.1 coordinate 153,560,169, forward strand.
TGAAGTTGTGTGTGGCCTTCAGCCGAGCGAAAATTTCAATTCTTTTATAATAAGGCCTTCAGCGGTGTTACAGTTTGTTTTAAAACGAGGTACTTATCTTAATATGTGCTATTTGGAATTATTCTTCTGACTTCTAATTCAGGCCTTCAGCCGTCTTTTGTTTGAGGTTATTGTTGGTGGCCTCCGGCCCTAAAATTGTGGAATTTTTTTCTGTGATAAGGCCTTCAGCCGTCATACAGTCAATTGTGTTTCTTTAAGGGATTGTTTTAAAATTTAATTTCTTTAAATAAAGTTTACGTATTTGTTGTGCAACCGAGAGTAACTGATTACGGCCGCATCCACAATTGTAACCTTATCCTGCCCCATCCTGACATACCAGTTGTAACTACAGTCTTAGTGCTACTTCGTGTCTTCTCAGGTTGGAAGTCACTGATTTTCAGAATTTTTTAATTGCCAAGATCGCGTACAAAAATGTCTTTACTGAGCGGTTTCGGTAGGTACGACTGCCATCTTCAGATATGTAACATTATGGATTTACACTACTCGCCATTAAAATTGCTAAACCAAGAAGAAATGCAGACGATAAACGGGTATTCATTGGACAAATATATTAAACCAGAACTGACATGTGATTACATTTTCCTGAAATTTGGGTGCATAGATCCTGAGAAATCAGTACCTAGAACAACCACCTCTGGCCGTAATAACGGCCTAGATACGACTGGGCATTGAGTCAATCAGAGCTTGGATTGCGTGTACAGGCACAGCTGCAAAGCAGCTTCAACAAGATATCACAGTTCATCAAGAGTAGTGACTGGCGTATTGTGACGAGCCAGTTGCTCGGTCACCATTGACCAGACGTTTTCAATTGTTGAGAGATCTGGAGAATGTGCTGGCCAGGGCAGCAGTCGAACATTTTCTGTATCCAGAAAGGCCCGTACAGGACCTGCAACATGCCGTCGTGCATTGTCCTGCTGAAATGCAGGGTTTCGCAGGGATCGAATGAAGGGAAGAGCCACAGGTTGTAACACATCTGAAATGTTACGTCCACTATTCAAAGTGCCGTCAATGCGAACAAGAGGTGACCGAGACGTGTAACCAGTGGCACCCCTACCATCCCGCCGGGTGATACTCCAGTATGGCGATGACGAATACACGCTTCCAATGTGCGTTTACCGCGATGTCGCCAAACACGGATGCGACCATCATGATGCTGTAAACAGAACCTGGATTCATCTGAAAAAATTACGTTTTGCCATTCGTTCACCCAGGTTTGTCGTTGAGTACACCATCGCAGGCGCTCCTGTCTGTGATGCAGCGTCAAGGGTATCAGCAGCCATGGTCTCCGAGCTGATAGACCATGCTGCTGCAAACGTCGTCGAACTGTTCGTGCATATGGTTGTTATCTTGCAAACGTCCCCATCTGGTGACTCAGGGATCGAGACGTGGCTGTGCGATCCGTTAGAGCAATGCGGATAAGATGCCTGTCATCTCTATTGCTAGTGATACGAGGCCGTTGGGATCCAGCATGGGGATCCATATTACTCTCCTGAACCCACCGATTTCATATTCTGCTAACAGTCACTGGATCTCGACCAACGCGAGGAGCAAAGTTCCCATACGATAAACCGCAATTGCGATAGGCTACAATCCGACCTTTATCAAAGTCGGAAATGTGATGGTACGCATTTCTCCTCCTTACACGAGGCATCACAACAACGTTTCACCAGACAACGCCGGTCGACTGCTGTTTGTGTATGAGAAATCGGTTGGAAACTATCCTCATGTCAGCACGTTGTAGGTGTCGCCACCGGCGCCAACCTTGTGTGAATGCTCTGAAAAGCTAATCATATGCATATCACAGCATCTTCTTCCTGTCCGTTAAATTTCGTGTCTGTAGCACGTCATCTTTATGGTGTAGCAATTTTAATGGCCAATAGTGTATATACACTGACTCTACGTTCATCAGTTTTGCTAGACATTACACTTGAGGAAATGACATTTATATATTTACGTGTTACAAAACTTATTGTGCATTCATCACTCATGCTATGTTAACATTATAATGTTGAGTATATTGCAATTCTATTTAGGTGTGTTAATAGAATTAGAAACAGGTTTGTCAGTTGTAAATATGTCGCAGCTAAAATGTACCTTGTGGAATTTGGGCTGTCTAGAAATGTAGTATCAGTAATGTAATTTGTGTCAACCATAGCTAGCAACACAATGCTAAATGAGCTTTTGTAAACTTAAAATTCGCTCATACTAGCAACAGGCCATTGTAGGACAATGTGCTTCCCTTCAATTGTTCCGACACAATCGGGAAGCGGAGTACCGCGCTGAACGCACTTTCCATTGCACGCCATTCATCTTCAGTCGCTGACATCTGAAAAAAGTAAATTTCACTTCAGGTTCCGCAAGAGAAGCCTACGGAAGACATGGACGATGCTACAGGTCCAGATGAACCGGCAAGTAGGCTTTCTCCACAAATACGGTGAATAGGGCGTTGGAAGGAGTGATCATTTAAACCACGCCGTAGAAATGTAATAGAATGTTCTTCACTAACGAGAACGACGATAGGATTCATCAAGCGGCTTTGGGAAATATGCATGAGCTGCTCCCTTACGGAAGGGCAGTGACAACAACAAGACCATGTAAGGCTCTCTGCCGGCCGGAGTGGCCGAACGTTTCTAGGCGCTACAGTCTGGAACCGCGCGATGGCTACGGTCGCAGATTAGAATCCTGCCCTGGGCGTGGGTGTGTGTGATGTCCTTAGGTTGGTTGGGTTTAAGTAGTTCAAAGTTCTAGGGGACCGATGACCTGAGACGTTAAGTCCCATACTGCTCGGAGCCATTTGAACCATTTTGACGCTCTCTTTGAGGCAGAAATGAATTAATATGGAAGGTAGCATTCAGCACTGACTGAGAAAGTGGCAGGGGGATCGCCAAATGCTGGTCCTCCTTTCACATTCACTGAAAGTGCCAGTGACATTGAAGTGGAGGAATATGTTTTGCATTACCTCTAATTTTAGTACACACATAAAAAGAAATCTATGGTCAAGTGAATTTATGTTTCAGAGTTACTAAAATAACCGAAATGACTTTACGTAACCCTTCAATCTTCAACCAAATCCTCACAAACTACAGGATCTCTTTGAGATATCCAGTCTCTGTTGATCCATCATGGGCAGGGGACATCGGCTGGTTAAGTAAATGTCAGTGTCAATGAAATTCAGCAACAACCGTGTATCTTAAGATGCTACTTTATTTTATTTTATTTTGAAGGCTACCAGTTTCGACATTTCACTACGCCATCTTCAGTCCCCATATACATATCTCCAAATAAACGAAAATGCCATATACAGACACATATCTCTGGATGTCGTGAATGCGATCGTTACAGTAGTGCTTCATTCGAAGACTTGCTATCAATGAAGTGCTAATGTAACGATTGAATTCAACTTGCTATGAGGTGTGCGGCGGTGCGAGCTATATGTTCGTACGTCGTACTGTGCACTGTTCACCTGCCAAAGTCCACCTACCTCAGTACGGCGTCCGCTCACCAAACATCTTCTCTGCAAACGTACGCACTATTTAGACGTCGGAAAAGCAGCGTTGATAAAAACGACGCCTATACTTGCGTTGCAAAATCCGCGTAAACTCCAGTGCTACAATTATCTCATAATACACATAGGGTGGTAGTATTGGTGCTTCTGTCATTACAAATTGTTCAAAATTCGAAAGCAAGTCTTTTTTGTTTCCTTAAGCACACATTTAAACCGGCCATCGAGTCCACATTTACGTAACTAACGAGTCTACAACTCTCAGTTCATACAACAACTTCACACTGAAAGCAGTCAGAAATACAAATAAGTCCGACCAGATTGACTACGCGATCTCACAATCACAGTTCCGCTACAAATAGTCAGTTTCACATTCAGTCCTTTTGAGTGGATTTCTTTGCAAGAAACTGCTCGCCAAAATACTACATATATGAATTCGGAAAATGCCACGTGGAAATGTTCACACGCTCGTAACTCTCCAACAAAACACTTCCAAAACTGCAAACTTTCATCAAACTGTTCGTAGCTACAACAACTTTCCTTGCAACTAGTTTTAAACGTGCGGAACACATCTTCATCTTACACGTGGTAAGAAACAGCACATTTAATATGTCCTTCCGCGACCGAATCTGACGAGCGACTCTTCCAGACCTGCCTCTCTCACAGTATATCTAACTAGTTGTTAGTACTTAAAGCTGATTCGCCGCTCAGTGTGACGGACTAATCAAAATGATCCTTGGAGATTATTCTCCTGGCAAATCTCGCCTAAGCCAGTCACTATGCAAATAAGCGTTTGCGTCTCCCAAAATACAAACATTAACACAATGTTTAATAAAACAAAACGAAATAAAATTAATCTTGAAAATAATTTACGAAACGATTACTCTGCAAACCGCTATTATGGCTGCCTTCTTACAAAAGCAATCACTTCTGGACGTATATCATCAGCAATATGTGTAGCCGGCCGGGTTGGCCGAGCGGTTCTAGGCTCTATAGTCTGGAACCGCGCGACCGCTACGGTCACAGGTTCGAATCCTGCATCGGGCACGGATGTGTGTGATGTCCTTAGGTTAGTTAGGTTTAAGTAGTTCTAAGTCAAGTCCCGTACTGCTCAGAGCCATTTGAACCAATGTGTGTACATTACATCTTCCATTGCAACTTGATTGCGTAACACTTTACATAAATAAACATTGAATTTTAACGTATGTTCCACATACACACTCTCACTCATTTCCCTTTATTCACACAACAACATATTAAACAAATATTAATTTTTTATGAATTTTTTATTATGAAAATGCAAAATAATTAAGGTTTTTCAAAATAAAATCTCAATTAAATCATTTTATACCTTCAGAACTCTAGTAATGACTTCAGATGATACTAAAAGACAAACTGTTACTATTCCTAACTGAGGTTTTGTGGTCTAAGTGTCGGTTTGGGGTGTTTTAGGTAATTTTCTGAACCTCCGAAACTATAATGTGTACGACTTTGAGATTTCGTGCAGACATTCTTCTGAATAACAAAAAATACTATATCAAATTTGAAAATAATCTGTCCATCTTCAATGTGTTTTATTTAGATTCGTACGAGGTATGAATATATAGTCCGTCGAAGTGTCACAGCAGCCGTTCTCACGCTGCTTAGCAGCGATAGCTGTGGTTATGAGTCATGGCTAAGATACAAGTTTGCAGCGTCCTAAGCTCCAATACAGCGGGCTACGTTTCACTGAATGTTATCGCGTAATAACGTGCGACGCCACAAGTGGTATGAAATGAGAAATAAGTATGCAAGGCTTTGATAAGCATTTCCTGGTGCCAAAAAACAAAAAGTAACAGCAAGTCTTTGCTTCGCAGGATTTACTTTCCTGAATTTTGCGTATTCCTTTGAAACAGCTGGCCTTATAATATTCATCAGAAATTAAAAATAAGACAGCGACAGCGACAACAAGAACTGTCTTCCAGATTCATCTCACACATTATGGCACTGCCGCCATGTCTTCCGTAGTAAGTTTTTGCCCACTACGTCTGTTTCGTCGCCTGCTCATTTCGTCGTTATTACGAATGCAGGACCAGGTAGCATTAACTCTTTCTCTTAACTTGTTATAACGTAGCTGATGATTGTAATACACAATGTGAAATGTTTGCCGTCAGTTGAGCGTAGCAGACGATGAGAACACATTCGTAGAAACGTGTGTCACCAGTTTAGATGGGGATGCAAACAACTAGCATTGTTGCCAACATGTTACTGATTTTAGAGAAACAACGTGGCCTATGGAAACATGCTTTTAAACTCATTGTAGTCACGACATTACCGGACTTCGGAGCTCGCGTCGGAAAGCAACTTGTAACAAAAGACTTGTCTGTACTCAGTATCAGCGCGAGTGTAGCTGAAGGAAGAAATGTTAGGGTCTTATGTCCCATCAACTTCAAAGTCAGTAGGTGGAGCACAAGTTACGATTAAGGACGGATGAGGAAGGGAATCGTCCCCCTTGATAGGAGATATTCTGTCATACGCCTTAAACGATTTGGAGGAAACGTCGATGGCTGAACGGGGATTAGAACCAGAGTCTTCTGGTATAATAGGTGGGTCTTGACAAACAGTGACATTACTTCCACACAATGAGTAAATCTGCCATTAGTCGAATTTTTGTGGATCGCTAACAAGAGGATACGAGAACCAAAGGACTAATGCTCCACGCAATGAGCACATCTGCTATTAGTCGAATTTTTGTTGATCACTTACAAGAGGATACGAGAACCAAAGGACTAATGCTCTATGCAATACACTAAGTACCGTGAGAGCCATAGGACGAGAAGCGCTGCAGAGAAAATAAATACCATCTTCCTCAAAGACACGTTGTCTCTTTTACTATGTGACAACATGGTGAACAACTCACTGACATATTTTAAAGGGCTTCAGAGTGAATAACTGGAATTATTAGACATGCTGCCACACAATACCAATTATGAAATTCTACGGGTGTGCCGAGCGAGGTGGCGCAGTGGTTAGCATACTGGACTCGCATTCTAGAGGACAACGGTTCAACCCCGTGTTCGGGGTTTAAGGTCTTCCTGATTTATGTTTTCCGTGATTACCCTAACTCGCTGCAGGCAAACGCCGCAAACCCGTTGAAAAGGCACGGCCGATTTCATTCCCCGTCTTTCCCCAATCCGATGAGGCCAATGACCTCGCTGTTTGGTCTCTTCTACAAAACAAACCAAACCAAAACTACTTCTACGGGTGTAGAGTGAACTTAGTGGATAACGTTTTGATGAGGTGCCCTTGTCCGGAAATGTACGATGTCGATTTAAAATGGGTTTGAAGATCACGGCACTTTCAACTCTACCGCATCATGGTACGGTACGTACTGATGGAACTGCGCAGCTCAAGTATCGAGAACGTTTCTCGGATCGCCTCAGTGCGTCACGCAACCTACCATTTCCGTTCGATTACTTCGACGGCTGCGAGGACCTAGTAAATTAGCAACTAGGAGGGATAACTGCGGTGCTCCAAAGGCGTCCGCCAGGGTTTGTGGACCCGCGTGTATGTAAGCATGCGTCGCCCATACGCCTCGTGCAACAAACATCAGGCTCGACATACGAAGCAGTTCTTGTAGAGAACAGAATTCAGATATCGTAGTCTCCGCCGTATGTGTACCGTGAAGCGATAAATTTGAAAATGGTCCTATCTTCAGACTTATCTTACATCCAAACGGTTCATTTCGGGACATGAGTTCTTTATTAAAACAATCTGCTGAGTCTTCTCTGCCGCTCTTGTAAGCCTGCAATGGTATTTGTGAAACACCCAGTAAGTTGTACAATGACGAAGCTGTTGTTGGATTTATCAGATACAAAGATGGGAATCTGTTGCCGAAACTCGTAATGGGAACATTGTAATTGCTGAGCGAATTTGAGGTGATAAATTATTTTATAAACACCTATAAATATCGTTTTCATCCATTTGACAATACACCGTTCTTATAAAACATTTTCAGGTCCCTATAGAGAATAATCTTCGTATTTTACGGCTGTTAGGATGCACAGTTGCTTATCGTCGATAGTGTATCTGTATTACAGATGTATCTGTATTATCTATTTAAACACACTTACACGTAATTACATTTACTGTACCAATCGTCATCCTGTTCGGGCCTCCCTGCAGTACGCTAGTCTTCTGGTGCCGCATCCGTCTTACAGACAGCACCATCGTCTGTGAACAGTCTCACAGAGCGGCAGACATAGGGTCATTACGCTAAGCGTGACTCCGACGCCTGACAGAAGACTTTTCTGTATTTCCCAATGCTAGGCGCTGGATCCCAGTTCGCCTGCCGACTTCCCCATCGGCACACGCAACGTGCCTTTGATTGTCAACGCAGAGCGTGCTGAGTCCAACGAGGTGCTTAACGCTCAGAAATGATGCGACTTATGTATATGGTGCGTATACCTCAATGTGGTATATGCGATCGCAGCACGCTCCAGTGGCGGCTGTCGGCCTTATCTGACTCGCAAATCACACTGTTTACGAGATGGACGGGCGTAAAAATCCTACGTTAGATCTATTAAAACGCACGTCTCCTTCGTTGTCCCTTTGCTGATAATGTTGTTTTGTCTGTAATATACATAAACAAAAACTTCAGTATCCATGAACACGTTCTAAGGCAAATGGCAAGTACCGAGTCCAGTCAATAAGGACATTGTGTTATAAAAGCTGTATTATAAGAAGTGCAAAATAAATGTTCAATAGTTCTCAACATAAGTTATAAATTATTTCATCATTTTCACTATTTAGTGAAACTCTAAGGTCATTCTGACTTCATCACTGTTCCTAAGCAGTAGCAGAATCGTTACAACATATGAAATACAAAACATGAAACAATGTGCAAATTATTTGATTACAAGTAGTGGATTGACGAGTTTTTAGCAAACAAAACACAGCATGTTGTTCTCAATGGAGAGACGTCTACAGACGATAAAGTAACCTCTGGAGGGCCACGGGGGAGTGTTATGGGACCACTGCTTTTCACAATATATATAAATGACCTAGTAGATAGCGTCGGAAGTTCCATGCGGCTTTTCGCGGATGATGCTGTAGTATACAGAGAAGTTGCAGCATTAGAAAGTTGTAGCGAAATGCAGGAAGATCTGCAGCGGATAGGCACTTGGTGCAGGGAGTGGCAACTGACCCTTTACATAGACAAATGTAATGCATTGCGAATACATAGAAAGAAGGGTCCTTTATTGTATGATTATATGATAGCGGAACAAACACTGGTAGCAGTTACTTCTGTAAAATATCTGGGAGTATGCGTGTGGAACGGTTTGAAGTGGAATGATCATATAAAATTAATCGTTGGTAAGGTGGGCGCAAAGTCGAGATTCATTGGGAGAGTCCTTAGAAAATGTAGTCCATCAACAAAGGAGGTGGCTTGCAAAACACTCGTTCGTCCTATACTTGAGTATTTCTCATCAGTGTGGGATCCGTACCAGGTCGGGTTGACGGAGGAGATAGAGAAGATCCAAAGAAGAGCGGCGCGTTTCGTCACAAGGTTATTTCGCAAGCGTGATAGCGTTACAGAGATGTTTAGCAAACTCAAGTGGCAGACTCTGCAAGAGAGGCGCTCTGCATCGCGGTGTAGCTTGCTGTCCAGGTTTCGAGAGGGTGCGTTTCTGGATAAGGTATCGAATGTATTGCTTCCCCCTACTATACCTCCCGAGGAGATCACGAACGTAAAATTAGAGAGATTCGAGCGCGCACGGAGGCTTTCCAGCAGTCGTTCTACCCGCGAACCACACGCGACTGGAACAGGAAAAGGAGGTAATGACAGTGGCACGTAAAGTGCCCTCCGCCACACACCGTTGGGTGGCTTGCGGAGTATAAATGTAGATGTAGATGTAGAAGTTGTATTGTAGGCAAAGCCAACGAAAAAAACTCACTCCTCAGAAAGTCTACATTTATATTTACATAACATTGAATACTTTAGGATACACTTCTATTAAACTACTAAACATCAGAATCCATTAGGTTAGTAAATAAATCTTTCGGTCCACTGGGACGAGAACCAGCAACACAGCACCCACTACCATACAATTCAGCACCTCCATTTATCACGCTACACTGATCATGATTGGTGTACGACCATATCTTGCATTTTAACGTCTCCAGAAAGCTTAGGTATGGCACCAACGGACATTTCATTATAACAAACTGTACCAAGGAAAAAGGGTTTTAGATGAATGCTCAATGTGCTGATGCTTTGAAACGGCATACTCTCATAATACGCAATTTACAATAATACCGTAAACACCGGTATAACGTTTCCCGTCATTTTATTGCAACAAACGTACAATTAATGATGGGTTTTACAGAGACCATCAATTTGCTGTTGCTTCGTGTTGTGACCAGACAAAATTAATTTCTTCCAGCCGTCACTGTGGGTTCTTTGATTTAGAGAAGGCTCATCACGGTAGAACACTTCAAAGAAAGTTTTGCATCACCCCAGTTCCCAGAACTCCTGAAGATAGACGCTGACTGTGGATACTGTATCACACACACAGACCCTTTGACTGTTCAGAGATGTCACTAAATCCGCCAAAAGTTGCAAACAACCATGAATGACCTGCGCCTATTAGACGGAGGGGATCCGGCAGCCGATCAGTTACAGTCATTCCACTAGGAAGGAGATACACGGCTCGCGTTGTCTGTATTTCAACCATGCCTAGACGGTCAATACTGCGTTTCGATTGCGTCCGCATTGTTATTTTATGCCACGAAGGGCTCTCAACAAGGGAAGTGTCGGAGTGAACCAAAGCTATGTTATTCGGACATGGAGGAGATACAGAGAGACAGGAACTGTCCATGACGTGCCTATCTCAGGCCGCCCAAGGGCTACTACTGCAATGGATAACCGCTATCTACGGATTATAACTCAGAGGAACACTGACAGCTACGCCACCATGTTGAATAATGCTTTTCGTGCAGCCACACGACGTCGAATTACGACTCAATGGACTGCATTATACGCAACTTCATGCCCGACCCCCATGGCGAGGCCCATATTTGCAACCACGACACCATGCAGCAAGGTATAGGTGGGACCAACAACATGCCGAATGGACTGCTCAGGATTGGCACCACGTTCTCTTCACCGATGAGTGTCACATATGCGTTCAACCAGACAATCGTCGGAGACGTGTTTGGAGGCAACCTGATCGAGCTGTACGCCCTAAACACACTGTCCACAGAGTGCAGTAAGGTGGAGGTTCCCTGCTGATTTGGGGCGGCTTTACGAGGGGCAGACGTACGCCGCTGGTGGTCGTAGAAGACGCCGTAACGGTTTTACGATACGTGAGTACCACCCTCCGACCGATAGTGCAACCATATCGACAGCATATTGGTGAAGCATTTGTCTTCGTCTTCATGAACGACAATTCGCACCTCGATCGTGCACATCTTGTGAATGACTTCCTTCAGGATAACGACGTAACTCGACTACTGTGGCAAGCATGTTCTCCAGACATGAAACGTATCGAACACGCCTGGGACAGACTGAAAAGGGCTGTTTATGGACGACGTGACCCACCAACCATTCTGAGGGATCTACGCCGAATCGCCGTTGAGGAGTCCCACAATCTGGACCAACAGTGCCTTGATGAACTTGTGAATAGTATGCCACGACGTAAGCAAGTCAAGCATGCGTAAATGCAAGAGGACGTGCTGCTGGGTATCAGAGGTACCGGTGTGTACAGCAGTCTGTACCACCACATCTGAAGATCTCGCTGTTTGGTGGTACAATATGGAATGTGTGGTTTCCATGAGCAATAAAAATGGCGTAAAAGATGTTTATGTTGATCTCTATTCCAATTTTCTGTACAGATTCCGGAACACTCGGAACCGAAGTGATGCAAAACTTTTTGTTTTGTGTATTACATAAATGAACAGAAGATTTACTTAACTTTCCCACAGTTCTTTGCCATAGGATTGCTGGATAATTTACAACTGTAATGGACTAAGAAAACATCAGTTAACGTACAGATTAAGAAATTGTTCTCTTGCAGTACAAAATGCAACATTTACGAAAGTATGTTTCATCAGAAAATTTAACTGCCACTGTTCTATACGATGACGTTGACTGTTGTAGCTGAGGTGTCGAACTGGCTGAGCTCTTGCACGCTCGACCTAGTGTACTAACGTCGGCGTGAAGGTACTGCTATGCTGAGAGGGACGGCGTGTCTTGTGGAGTGTTTCCCATTGGTTGGTGTGGATTGCAGAGAGTCCTCTGGAGTGGTATGCGCGGGAGGGGAGTGGTAAGGTGCCAAGACACTTTACAAACGTATCTTAAAAACAGATTTATTGTTAGTCTCTTCAAAACTTTAAACACTTGAACACAGATAGTCAGTCCAGAAAAATTCCAACAAACTCTGATAACCAGAAGCAAAAAACCTTGTTAACTTTACAACTCTCACTCATGGCAGAAATATAATGTTGATAATATGCAATACGTACAAAGAATTCCAAGAAACTTCAACTATAACCTTATCTCCTTAAAACAATTAATCACAACTTATCACAAACGACTGACTCAAGGAATCAGTCAAGACAACCCATTAAACAACAGATACAATCCTTGCAGATCCATTGACAACCAAGGGATTAACAACAGTACTTAACCTGTGATGGTGGTGGTGGTGGTGGGGGAGGGGGTAATGCGCCACAGTATTCGTATTAGCTTCACTAATGGTAGGTCATTAAGAGCATTACTCGCCTTTCTCTTTACGATAGCTCACGCTGATGCCTTCTGGTTAGACTAAATACACCTGTTAGCGCCAGGACTAGACAAGAAGTCACAGTGCTAAATTGAGATGCTTAATAAGGCCAACAAACACACGTAACATCACCCCCCCCCCCCCACGCAAACACACATACACACACGCTCACACTGAGAGAGAGAGAAAGAGAGAGAAAGAATATAATCAATAGCGAGTACAAGTATTAGAATTACCAATTAACATCAAGCGCTACAAACCCACTCAATTTTAACCTTTCCATTTAATAGTCTGTGAGTAAAACCCGTAGATGATTGGTCCCTCTCAGACTGACTTAACAACCAACAATCTGAATAACTTCCAGACATATCAAGTAACAGGTACTACACTACTGGCCATTAACATTGCTACAGCACGAAGATGACGTGCTACAGACGCAAAATTTAACCGACAGGAAGAAGATGCTGTGATATGCAAATGATTAGCTTTTCAGAGAATTCACACAAGGTTGGCGCCGGTGACGACACCTGCAACGTGCTGACATGAGGAACGTATCCAACCGATTTCTCATACACAAACAGCAGTTGACCGGCGTTGCCTGGTGAAACGTTGTTGTGATGCCACGTGTAAGGAGGAGAAATGCGTACCATCACGTTTCCGACTTTGATAAAGGTTGGATTGTAGCCTATCGCGATTGCGGCTTATCGTATCGCAGCATAGCTGTTCGCGTTGGTCGAGATCCAATTACTGTTAGCATAATATGGAATCGGTGGGTTCAGGAGGGTAATACGGAACGTCGTGCTGGATCCCAACGGCCTCGTATCACTAGCAGTCGAGATGACAAGCATCTTATCCGCATGACTGTAACGGATAGTGCAGCTACGTCTCGATCCCTGAGTCAACAGATGGGGACGTTTACAAGACAACAACCATCTGCACGAACAGTTCGACGACGTTGGCAGCAGCATGGACTGTCAGCTCGGAGACCATTGCTGCTGATACTCTTTACGCTGCATCACAGACAGGAGAGCCTGCGATGCTGTATTCAACGACGAACCTGGGTGCACGAATGGCAAAACGTAATTTTTTCGGATGAATCCAGGTTCTGTTTACAGCATCATGATGGCCGCATCCGTGTTTAGTGACATCGCGGTGAACGCACATTGGAAGCGTGTATTAGTCATCGCCATACTGGCGTATCACCCGGCGTGATGGTATGTGGTGCCATTGGATACACGTTTCGGTAACCTCTTGTTCGCATTGACGTCACTTTGAACAGTTCAAAATGGTTCAAATGGCTCTGAGCAATATGGGACTTAACATCTGTGGTCATCAGTCCCCTAGAACTTAGAACTACTTAAACCTAACTAACCTAAGGACATCACACACATCCATGCCCGAGGCAGGATTCGAACCTGCGCCGTAGCAGTCGCGCGGTTCCGGACTGAGCGCCTTAACCGCGAGACCACCGCGGCCGGCTTTGAACAGTGGACGTTACATTTCAGATGTGTTACGACCCGTGGCTCTACCCTTCACTCGATCCCTGCGAAACCCTACATTTCAGCAGGATAATGCACGACCGCATGTTGCAGGTCCTGTACGGGCTTTTCTGGATACAGAAAATGTTCGACTGCTGCCCTGGCTAGCTTATTCTCCAGATCTCTCACCAATGGAAAACGTCTGCTCAGTGGTGGCCGAGCAACTGGCTCGTCACAATACGCCAGTCACTACTCTTGATGAACTGTGGCATCGTGTTGAAGCTGCATTGGCAGCTGTACCCTGTTTCACTCAATTCCCAGGCGTATCAAAGCCGTTATTACGGCCAGAGGTGGTTGTTCTGGGTACTGATTTCTCAGTATCCATGCACCCAAATTGCGTGAAAATGTAATCACATGTCAGTTCTAGTATAATATATTTGTCCAATGAATACCCGTTTATCATCTGCATTTCTTCTTGATGTAGCAATGTTAATGGCCAGCAGTGTATTTGACCAATGCAAACAAGAGCACTTGACTTTACGAAACAATTCCCGATCAACAGCAGTGAAAAAAGTTTATTCCAGTCATTCGTATTCCCCAAGCACTCAATAAGGCAACAGATAGTTCACAAACTTCTCCTCGGTTTACGGAAAGCAACAGGGTCAGCCTACTTAATCGTACTACAATTATAAACAATTCAGTGATTATCCACACAGCTAATATTTACGTAATGGGTGAATAAAAGGAACTTACTTCAAACACAAACTATGTTAAGTACGGTAAACAAACAACAACAGCACATGATATTTCTTTAAATTGCACACCGTGCCAAATTACAGCCATCTGAAATTAAAACATTTCTTAACGGGCGAAAGAAACTTGAACAATGCAATGTGAGCAAATTACTATTATAAAATCACTCAGATCAACCAGCTGTTTCATAACGTATACGCTCAGTAATGGAGTCCGGTTACAGAATAGTACGAGAGATGTATCTTTAATAGTGGCAACAATTTATTTACAGCTTATACAAAATAAGTACGTGTTTCAAAGTTTTACTGATCTTCGAAGTTGTCAAAAGCATTGTGCGTAACCCGTTGCCATCGAAGTGCCAGTTCTGTTGACAGTTCGAGCGGCGCGGTGTATTGCTCGACAAATTTGTAGCAGTTCTGAAGCGAATGCCGTGAAGTGCTTCCTTCAGTTTAGAAATCGAGCTGAACTCATGAGGGCTTAAGTCAGGGGAGTACAGTAGGTGGTATAGCACTTAGCAGCCCCATCAGTCAAACAAATCAATAACAGCTTGCACTGTACGTGCGTGAGCATTGTCCTGCAAAATAATGGTCAGGTCCTGCAGAAAGCGTCATCACTTGTTTCCCTATGCTGTTAACTTTTGGAAGATAGAGACAGAAGTGATGACACTTTCTGCAGGACATGAGCATCATTTTGAAGGACAATGCTCACGCACGTACAGTGCAAGCTGTTATTGATTTGTTTGACTGATGGGGCTGCTAAGTGCTATACCACCCACTGTACTCCCCTGACTCAAGCCCTCATGAGTTCAGCTCGATTTCTAAACTGAAGGAAACACTTCACGACATTCATTTCAGAACTGCTACAAATTCTTCGGGCAATAGGCCGCGCCGCTCGAACTGTCTACACAACTATCACTGCTAAGAGTATCCTACGACTTCCGCACCGCTGGCAACGGCTTATACACAATGCTGGTGACTACTTTGCAGGTCAGTAAAACTTAGATACACGTATTTCTTTTGCACGAGCTGTAAACAAATAGTTGAACCTATTAAAGTCAAAACCTTCGTAATAATACCGTAACTGTACTCGTACTTCTGCTGTAACCAGGTTGTGGGAGACGCTTAATGCTTTAAACAGCCTTTTAGCCACCAAACCAACCAAACCAACTAACTATCACTGCTGTTTGTGAACAACAGCGCACACTGGCCCCTGAGACTCGTGTACAGTACCTTCGTCGGACTCGACGACCACACCGACTGCGCACAACACGCCCTCACTGCACTGTCCACTCGCTCTCTCACTCTACCAACACCCACGTGACATGCCATCTCGCACCATTGCGAAACCAAACTTGAAGGTCTCGAGGGCAACCGACAAGCCACGCTAGCTTAAATAAGCCCTCCAGTCAAAGACCCTCAGACCAGCGTCTCTGATCGGAAGACTAAACCACGGACGACCATCGATAACCAGAGAGGCACTACTCTGGCCGCGAAGCCATCGCGCAGAGCTCATTCTAATGTATATGCCTTGCCAACTTCGGTGTGACACCGTGACCTCAGGACGATAACACGACTTACACAGGCTGCTGCGAAAGAACGCCGACAAACTTCGGTGACTGGTTCCTTATAAAGAAACAAGTAAAAATCGTCTAGTAAAAATTGGCCCCAAAATGAGAGGTATGAGCATTTGTTCATCTTCGATACTATGAAACAGATCTGTTCTACTGCATAGTCTTTGCTTTCCATATTATTGGTTGAGGACGTACTGACCAAATCAAGAAGAAAGTGTCGGGTAAACATGGGCTCTGAAATGAGAACCTTAAAAAGCATTAGCAATTGCTGATCTTCGCTAGTGGGAAATACATATCTTCTATTGCAGAAGCGCTCCTAGCTCTTAAGGTATTCGTTTTAGATCCTTTGTGTGTTAGAGCTTTCTTTTTTGTTTTGGTGCAAGGAACCTACCTCTAAAAATTGTAGTTTTTTTTTTTTTTTTGGGGGGGGTGGGGGGGGGGGACGCGCTGTGTATACCGGTACATGCACTTCAGCTGGAAACCAATATTTCGACTCACTATTGTGTACTGTAGATAGACGGTATCATGTGATGCAGGTGGCGTTCTTAGATCTAACTGGTGTACGTCCAAATCTTGGAGGTATAGTAAAGGGAGATGACGCTACTGTCTTACGCTGTACGCTGAAGCTGGCACCGCCGTGTACTATGCTCCAAAACATTAGTAGGGAATTGTGTACGATTGCTTTTTGTTATTTATTTCTCTCTTCCAAGTAACACTTTTTTTAAATAGTAAATACTGTAGTGCTTTGGTGAGTAACACAGTATCAAACAAGCACATCCAGTGGTTTTTCTCTTCCTAAATGTATATATGTTCTAGTAACAAGACGAAATTGGCCTCCTTAATGTAATTCTCTTTTTATTACAACTGTTGAACAACCAAGAACAGGAATAAATGATGTGAAAAGGCTGATTGCCTAATAAAGCATTTTTCTTCGTAAGGGCTCACGATTCTGATATTCGGTCTACACCCTGTTCTCAAAAATACTGCGAAATATTTCGCTGTGTTTGGTCGATTTCCAATCTTTTCTTCTCACTGCTTTCATCCAGAGGGCTTTTCGAATAGGACTGATAGGAAATCAAATTACAGAAAGAAAGCCACTGCAGTGAAATTAAACAGCAAACCGAAATTCGTGTACATAAAAGGAAATATCGTTTGAAGCAGTCCACTGAAGAATGAAATGTGATTCTTTTGCGCTATAGACTATCATCAAAATCATTAGTGCACCTCTAAATAAGGCAGTCGGGCAGTTTTGATAAAAGTGCTTCCAGCAGAAGCCAATGTTTGGGGCAGCTAACGTGGTGGATGTCGGCCTCAAGTGTGACGCCATAACAAGTCCATGGTTCAAATGCACATTGAGAAAATTTCAAATGCTAGATATTGCTCTGTACGTTAGGGAAGAGTCCTCAACATGCTTTCTCCATGCTGTGGCGTCAGAAATCAGCACGCTCAATGTTGACGTTCGAACGAACGATCCGTGTGCCGACCCGTCTGCCCCGCAGCGCTATGGCTAACATCGACGAGTTGCTGCGTCAGCCTACTGGTGCGAAAGGAGCGCCGGTTCGAACTGGCTGCCCCCGGCGGGAATTCAGAAGCTATTTCACAGCACAGTTTATACGGAAAACAAAAGTGGAGGAAGTTGTTTCAGCACCTCAGTAATAAGCTTCCAGTTCAAGTTCTCATCAGTATAATCCCGAAAAACATTTGAAGCGTTCTATCCTGTTTATTGGCTCCTGTTCATGTGCCTCATAAATTTTTGATAAGACTTTGTTTATTGTAATCAACAGCTTCGGCCAAATTAAAGGTGAGTTCCTTACAGAGAACCACAAATACAGGATCTGTTCAAAAAATTCCGGAACATTCGTAATTTCGTGACAAGCTGTGATGGAACGGCTGCGTTCAATGCCGAAAGTTTCATTGTTGTATATCTATCAGTTATTGTTCAGTGCTATCCTGAGTAGTGCGTTGCCACGGGGAGTGAACGCGCGGTTAGAGGAGCCATTTCACGGATTGCGCGGACCCTCCCGCCGGAGGTTCGAGTCCTCCCTCGGGCATAGGTGTGTGTGTGTTGCCCTTAGGATAAGTTAGTTAAAGTAGTGTGTAAGTCTATGGACCGACGAACTCAGGAGTTTGGTCCCTTAGGAATTCACACACACACACACACACACACACACACACACACACACACATACAAGTAGAGCGTTATGTCGCACAGTTTCCGAATTTTGAGATGGCAGAGTAAGGGGAGCAACGCGCCTGCATTAAATTTTAGGTGAAGCTCAGGAAAATCTTTGCAGAGACACACCAAATGATGCAGGTAGCCTACGGTGATGAGTGCTTAAGCCGTACGCGGCGTTATGAATGGTTCACATGGTTTAAAAATGGCCGGACGGAAGTTAATGATGACCCTCGCTCAGTACGCCCTTTGCCGTTTATCGACGACTCTCATGTCGACTACGTCAACGAAATTGTGCGTGCCAATCGAAGACAGACTGTCCGAGATTCAGTCGGATCATGTCATGAAATCCTCACACAGTTTCTTGGAATGCATCGTGTTGCCACCAAGTTCGTTCACGGCTCATCACTCAAGACCGAAAAGACCGCCGCTTTGCAAACTGAAGAGCATTTGGATCGCGAAAATGAGAATGAGATGTTCTTGAAGAGAATCATAACTGGTTCTGAGACTTGAGTTTACGGTATTGATGTTAAGACCAGTCTTCACAATGGGTCGGCAAAGGTTCTCGAAAACCAAAAACAGCTTGTCAGGTCAGGTCAAATGTCAAAGTCATGCTGACAGTTTTCTTTGACTTTGAAGGATTGGTTCATCATGAATTCGTGCCACAGGGAGAAACTGTTAATCGATGGTACTATCATGACGTGCTTCGACGCCTGGGAGAAAATGTGACAAGGAAACGGGCTGAAATGTGGCGAGACAATTCATAGCTTGTACATCTCGACAACGCATCCGCACATTGATACCTGTTGCCCATCAATAATGCACAAAAAACGAAATATTTGTGCTGTTTTATGCTCCGTACTCTCCAGACCTGGCTACTGCTGACGTTTCTTTATTTTCGAAGTTGAGAGCCCCGTTGAAAGGCCGAAGATATGCAACGATAGACGAGATAAAAGAATATTCGCAGGCTTCGGTTTGTGCGATCCAGCAAGAGGCGCACCGAGACTGCTCCCGGAAGCAGAAACGGCGTTGGGAGCAAAGTTTTAAAAAATTAAAATGGCCTACAACGTAGTTACAAATTTATAGGAAAAGACATTTTTATATTAAAAAAGATGTAATTACTGACTAACAATAAAAAACAGAGGCAGTACTTACATTTCACACAGAGAATAATTAACAGACCAGAAGTGCTTTAGTCACAAAATATATAAAAAAAGGAAAGCGTGAAAGCGAGCCACTATGGGCTGCTCGTACCTGTACAGCCACACGCTGCAACGTTAACAAGTGCGGGCAGGTGAACATGACATTGTATCGACAGTGCCATCTGGTAGCCGCAGGTATAACTTGGCGCTGGGAGCGGTGTATCGATTGTGGATTAAAGTATTTTAGGGCAACCGTGCACAATAAGTAAAAGGTAAGAGTAGAAAAGAGTAGAATAGTTCGAACGGACCTCGCATATGCAAATGGTTGAGCTACCGCCTGTTAAGCGAGGGTGGCGGAGACGGCTGGCGCCTCGTTGCGTTCGCTTCCCGACCGGAGAACAGGCGGCGGAGTAGGGCGCTCCGCAGTTTCTTACGGCCCGCCGGAGGTGTTACAAGCCCTTCCGCCGGCGGTTGCAGCAGATGGCGGCCGGATAGCACCGGAAGACATCTCGGCCTCCTGCCGCTCTCGCAATTAGACGGAAAACCTGGAGAAAGAGGAGTGTAGCAGTCGGGTGGAGGGGGCAGGGGCTGGCTGGTTCGTCGCCCCCGCCACGGCACGCCGGAAATTACGCGCCTCCAGCGGCACCGGCGGAAAGCTGCCAGCCTCCACTTCTGCACGGCGCCGCACCGCGCCGTGTCGTTCGCTTGTTACGTGACGCACGGCGCCTGCAGCGCCGCCACTGCTGGAAGGCGCCTGGTGCTGCACTGCGTACGTGCGTTTCCTGTTACGTCTTCTACAAACCGTGACAGCTCATGACCGGTCGTGCTAGGATGACCGTACACCATTCAGCCGTCATCAAATACGTATTAACTACATACTCTGAAATTCTTCTGTATAAACCACACAGTGCGTTAAAAGTGCCAGCGAATAGTTGGGGATCTACTAGAAGAAGAAAGTGTGGCAACAGTTCGAGGACTGACAGTTGTAGCACCGAACTAGTAGAAGTAGTAGAATAGTGTTCTGCCTTACGGTAGGTCTTGTCATGGGTTACGCCTATCCCACTTTTGTCTATCCAAAGCGAGTCTTTTCATTTCTGAATATTTGTCTCCTTTTATATTGTCCAGCATTTGATATCTCCATTTTCCTCTCCCCCTTTTTCCCTCCATCATTCCTTCTTTTCATTTCTGAATATTTCTGTCCTTTTATATTGTCCAGCATTTGATATCTTCATTTTCCTCTTCTCCATCTTCCCTCCACCATTCCTTCTATTCCTTCCTTCAATAAACTGTCCCTCCTCAAACAATGTCCAATCCAGTTCCGTTTTCTCTTTCTGATAACTTTCAGCATGTTTCTTTCTTCTCTAACTCTTCTTCATATTTCTCCATTCCTTACTCGGTCTTCCCATTTCACTTTTTCCATTCTTCTCCATATCCACACCTCTGGTGCCTCCAGTCTTCTTTCATTTTCCTTTCTCAATGTCCCGGTCTCCGCACCTTATAGGGCAACGCTCCAGATGTAGCATTTGGCAACCCTTTTTCTCAGATCTTTGCTTAGTGGTCCACAGAGTAATTTCTGCTTCCTCTTGAATCCTTCTTTTGCTATTGCAATTCTTTTCCTAATTTCTGTTGACCAATACATATCCTCCATTAGTACACTTCCCAAGTAGTAGAAGTTATTCACTTGCTCTATTTCCTCTCCCCCTATTTTCATACAGCATATTCTCACTTTGCCTCCAATTACCATGGTTTTCGTTTTCTTCTTGTTAATCTTCATTCCAGTCCGATATAAATTGTTTGGCAATTACCATTTGTCAATTGCTTTGATTTCTCGCTGTCACAGGTTACCACAAACAGTCCTCACAATGGCAAAACGAGCTGCCGCGCTAGCAACTGATGAACAGTCTTCGGTGCTAGTTGGTTGCAGATTATTGGCGACACACGCAGATTTCAAACGAAAAAGGAATGATAGAAAGAATACTAAGAGCAAATGAAAATGTCAATGCGACAGTGAAAAAGACGCGGAACGGCTTAGAAATTAAAAATTGCATTTTGACCAATTGATTAAATAAATAATCAAAGTTTTTTGATAAGATTTAGAAGTAAAAAGAATGGGCCGTATTTGATTATATCCGATCCTACCACCTTCTACACCAGGTTTATACGCTAACCACTGCGCTATGCCACTATAATTGTTATATTTATTCTCTGACCCCCACCTGCAACGGTCAGTTGCATCCTTCAAAACTCCACTTCAAGCAATGTTGTGCGAAGCTTGCACAGTATTACCCGATCTCTGTCACAACTGTATATGTGATGTTGAATGGCGTCCTGTGCGGAAGGATCCAATAGTGCTTGGTTAGTACCGTGTATGAAACCTGCGTATTTCGTTAGCATCATGGTGTGTGTTGGTGCACTATTTGTTGGTGTGGTTGTCATGTGTCAATATTCGGGATCCAAAAACGTCAAGAAAGAAAGCCGGACGAGAAATGGAAGTGGAATGACCTATTTTTGTGGCAGTTTGCCAACGGCGAACGGTTGGGGCGTAATTTTCAGTACTCCGATTGAAAGAAATCAACTCCAGCGCGTGAAGTTTCAGCTGTCAAGTAACTGTAATAGGCCTATGGGGTGTTAACTAATGTAATCATTTAATCGAATACTATCACCCAATGGTAGGTGGGTCAACCACTTCGTCTTACTGCCAACATGGACAAGAATATCGGATTTCTAACAGACGGGCAATGCGTCTGTTTCACTGTAGCTGGGAATGAATGTCTGGTGTTAGCGGCAGTAACACTCAGATGTTAAGTCCCATTACAGCGTCTCTAAAGTGATTATGATTCAGACTTGCTGCGAAGTGTCTCCTTTGCTATCTCGGAAAGAAGTCCTCTCTCTCTACACATTGATACAACCTCTCTGCCGGCCGTTGTGGCCGAGCGGATCTAGGCGCGTCAGTCTGGAACCGCGCGACCTCTACGGTCGCAGGTTCAAATCCTGCCTCGGGCATGGATGTGTGTGATGTCCTCAGGTTAGTTTAAGTAGTTCTATGTTCTAGGGGACTGATGACCTCAGATGTTAAGTCCCATAGTGCTCAGAGCCATTTGAACCATTTCAACAACCTCTCTCTTAGCATCGTACAGAGGTTTCCCTCTGGATGAGATCATGTACCCGACTGACCAGCGTGCACTGCTCACAATTCTTATTACAGCCATGAAAAGTATTCCTTCAAGGCACTCACTCGTTTGGCTAGTTAGGTCTAAAATTACAGAATCATAGCTTTATTTTTCTTTCTCTAATAACAGAATTTGGATTTCCTGACTGAAAATTTTATTATTATTGTTCTAAGAATGTTGCAGCTTCTCCCTTTAACTTAAAGCGCAAGTAACATGGATTCTGATACTATTGTACCCTCGACACCCACGTCATTACGAAAAATGTAATTGAATGTAACGACTGATAACATTAAAACGTAAAATAAATATCACAGGTACACTATCTGATCAAAAGTATCCGAACACCTGTTACTGCACATTTATATGGGGCGTGTCCCCCCTTGCGTTTATGACACTCCCGAGGACACCTTCAATCTGAGGAGGAATCGCAGTCCATTTTTCTTCAAGAACCATAAACAAAGATAAGGTCTGCATGGAATCTTAGGTCTAACTCATCCCAAAATTGTCACACCCAGCTCAGGTCAGGACTCTGGGCAGACTAGTCCATTTGGAAATGTTATAGTTCACAAATCATTTCCGCAAAGATGTTGCTTCATGGCAGGGTGCACTGTCATGCTGATACAAGCTGTCATTGTCTCCTATCTGCTCCTCTACCATACGCAATGCACAGAGCAGTAAAATATTTTCATCTACTTCCGCATTTAGCGTGTCCTTAACGCCGATAAGCAGACCACACCCTAATCACGAATAACACCCGCATGCCGTAAAACCACATCCTCTGTACTTGCAAGTTAGCACAACACATGACGGCATGTAACGTTCTCGGAGAAATCGCTAAAGTCAGACACTTCAGTTGCATTACCGCATCGTACAGCGTGATCGATCACTCCAAATCTCTCGTTTCCAGTCATCCATTGTCCAGCAGCGTTGCTCCTTAGAAAACCTAAAGAACAACTTAGCAGTGACTACAGAAATGTGAGCCTTATTAGGATGTGGTAGAACACTGGATCCAATTCATTTTAACTCTCTGTGCATAGTATGTGTGCTGCTTGGATTGCTGGTTGTACTCTTAAACTCTCTAGTGATACCCTCCTCAGATATTACACGACTTTTTACAGACGCCTTCATCATTGTTCAGGATTCCCTGTTCGTCACTACACGAGTCTGCCTGGTGATGGATTAAATATACAAGGTTGTTTCTTCACTTTTCCACTTCACAGTCACACCACAGGATGGGTTGAAATGTTCACGATTAACTTGTTACTCAGGTTAAATGCAATTCCGTATGTCATAGGGATGTCCGGATATTGATCAGGTAGTGGATATTACTATAATCCGCTAGTGAGGTCTTTAATATACACTCCTGGAAATTGAAATAAGAACACCGTGAATTCATTGTCCCAGGAAGGGGAAACTTTATTGACACATTCCTGGGGTCAGATACATCACATGATCACACTGACGGAACCACAGACACATAGACACAGGCAACAGAGCATGCACAATGTCGGCACTAGTACAGTGTATATCCACCTTTCGCAGCAATGCAGGCTGCTATTCTGCCATGGAGACGATCGTAGAGATGCTGGATGTAGTCCTGTGGAACGGCTTGCCATGCCATTTCCACCTGGCGCCTCAGTTGGACCAGCGTTCGTGCTGGACGTGCAGACCGCGTGAGACGACGCTTCATCCAGTCCCAAACATGCTCAAACGGGGACAGATCCGGAGATCTTGCTGGCCAGGGTAGTTGACTTACAGCTTCTAGAGCACGTTGGGTGGCACGGGATACATGCGGACGTGCATTGTCCTGTTGGAACAGCAAGTTCCCTTGTCGGTCTAGGAATGGTAGAACGATGGGTTCGATGACGGTTTGGATGTACCGTGCACTATTCAGTGTCCCCTCGACGATCACCAGTGGTGTACGGCCAGTGTAGGAGATCGCTCCCCACACTATGATGCCGGGTGTTGGCCCTGTGTGTCACGGTCGTATGCAGTCCTGATTGTGGCGATCACCTGCACGGCGCCAAACACGCATACGACCATCATTGGCACCAAGACAGAAGCGACTCTCATCGCTGAAGACGACACGTCTCCATTCGTTCCTCCATTCACGCCTGTCGCGACACCACTGGAGGCGGGCTGCACGATGTTGGGGCGTGAGCGGAAGACGGCCTAACGGTGTGCGGGACCGTAGCCCAGCTTCATGGAGACGGTTGCAAATGGTCCTCGCCGATACCCCAGGAGCAACAGTGTCCCTAATTTGCTGGGAAGTGGCGGTGCGGTCCCCTACGGCACTGCGTAGGATCCTACGGTCTTGGCGTGCATCCGTGCCTCGCTGCGGTCCGGTCCCAGGTCGACGGGCACGTGCACCTTCCGCGGACCACTGGCGACAACATCGATGTACTGTGGAGACCTCACGCCCCACGTGTTGAGCAATTCGGCGGTACGTCCACCCGGCCTCCCGCATGCCCACTATACGCCCTCGCTCAAAGTCCGTCAACTGCACATACGGTTCACGTCCACGCTGTCGCGGCATGCTACCAGTGTTAAAGACTGCGATGGAGCTCCGTATGCCACGGCAAACTGGCTGACACTGACGGCGGCGGTGCACAAATGCTGCGCAGCTAGCGCCATTCGACGGCCAACACCGCGGTTCCTGGTGTGTCTGCTGTGCCGTGCGTGTGATCATTGCTTGTACAGCCCTCTCGCAGTGTCCGGAGCAAGTATGGTGGGTCTGACACACCGGTGTCAATGTGTTCTTTTTTCCATTTCCAGGAGTGTATATTTCAAGTTGAATGCAGCACACGCTTTATTACAACCCGCATGGTGCCAGGTCATTGTTCCAAAAATTATTGTACCCAATAGATTTCTTCTGTGACAACACGAATTTATCATTCCCGAAGTCCCCCACAATGGATATGCTAATAGACGCTGTTATGTTGTCATGTCAAAATTATCCCTTCCAGTATATTTCGGAAACAGTTCCGGTTTACTACACGTTCTCCAGTGTGAGGGAGACATGAGAACTAGCAAACACTTAGGTGGGTGACCACCTGGTCTGTCGAGCGCTGTTGACAAGCGGGGAGCACTCAGGCCTTGTGAGGCAAACTGAACAGCTACTTGATTGAGAAGTAGCAGCTCCGGTCTCATAAACTTACATACGGCCGGGAGAGCGGTGTGCTGACCACATGTCCATCCACATCCACATTCAGTGACACCTCTGGGCTGAGAATGACACGGCAGCCGGTCGGTACCGATGGGTTCAAATGGTTCAAATGGCTCTGAGCACTATGGGACTTAACTTCTGAGGTCATCATTCCCCTTGAACTTAGAACTACTTAAAACTAACTAACCTAAGGACATCACACACATCCATGCCCGAGGCAGGATTCGAACCTGCGACCGTAGCGGTCGCGCGGTTCCAGACTGTAGCGCCTAGAAGCGCTCGGCTAACCCACGCCGGCGGTACCGTTGGGCCTTCATGGCCTGTTCAGGCGGAGTTTAATTTTAGTACAATTTTCGGATTTATTACACAAGCTTCCCATTGCTAATTAACCTTTACCCATCGTCTTCCCTCACCATTATTCTGCAATTACTTAGTGGCACGTTGCATGAATTGCGAGTACCTCTCTGGGCTGACGAAGCAGTGTTCGAATTTTTCCCTAACTCCCTGAGACCCCATGAACCTAGTATTTGATAAGTGCTGCACATGAAAAAGCAGTACTAAATCCCCACTTGACATACAATGAATTCGAGTAACCGCAAGAAGTATTTTATGGAAGTGGGTTCGCTTATGCAAATAAGCTGTTCACATTATCTACTCAATGGCCTTGCAATATTAATTTATTTGTAAAAACATAAGAAAAACAGGGTCGTCACAAGCTACAAAAGCTTGAAAATGATAAACTGTATTGAAATCGCTGATGCAAGAAATGACACAACATCAGTAACAAATGACACATAACCTACTTTTGTGTGAAATCTGTGGAGGAAATCCATGATGGTTGATGATAAGTAAATAAATGCACCTTTCTATCTCATAATTCAACGACAGATATTACCTCACTTTAACTGTTAGAATGAGAGGATAGAAGACTTCTGTCCCCAATCAAAGCCAGCTTCTGTTCACCGAAATCTTTCTAATTCCAAACATGAGCAACTGCTCTCTACAAACCAATGGAATGAGAGGCTAATTCGCTCGGCGTGGCCCGTCACATGAGCTCAGAGCAGTGTGCTCTTTCCATCCCCGTGGCCAATCGCAAAGAAGACACAATTTCCAATTAAAAGAACTTAAAATAAGATTCGATTTCCACAAGAATACTCAGCGCGGAAGAGGGATCAAGTGCGCTCCTTTCTGACGCAGACGCATACCGAAACTCCCTCCCACAGAGTCTCATGTAGGCATCGAGTATCTCCACTACAAGAATGCAAATCAAAAATCAGCCATGTAACTCAAAGTTTCCTATGCTGTAATATGTCTCTGGGAAAGATGTTATGTTTTGCAAAACTGCCATCGCATTCATTAGTATCAAGTGTTTTAACAAACAAAGTCTTCTGGAATTCCTTTGGCTGAGTGAACAGCACTGAAGGCTCGACTTTATTACTTAGTGTGTCCCGGAGACACAGGTTGGCGCCTTAATGGGCCAGTAAGTGGTCAGACCAGACGCCGCCTGCTTGCCCATCCCATGCTCTCAGCCCGTTGTAAATTTCTCTCTTTGCGCTATCATAGGACAACAGAGCCTTAGCGGGTACTAGCCTGCTGCCTACTGTAA
Source organism: Schistocerca serialis cubense (assembly GCF_023864345.2). NCBI lineage: Eukaryota > Metazoa > Arthropoda > Insecta > Orthoptera > Acrididae > Schistocerca > Schistocerca serialis. The sequence continues at coordinate 153,587,554 of NC_064639.1, forward strand.
CACACGCAATGATGTGATTCTAAATGCGAGACGGCGGTAATGAGATGAAATTAACTGTAGAACCCGCTAAGTTGAATACAGTTGTCATACATTATCAAATAAGAAGAAACGTAAATATTCAGTGAAATATCGAGTGGAAAATGAGAGGAGGCGGCCCAGACAAGGCTGACACCTCTCGACAACTCCGTCATAGGGAAAGAAATTGGAGCCAGCTGGGTTACACTAAGAAACATGATGTATCCTTTCCAGGCCATTTCTCACTAAGCCCACTGTTTTGAAAATTAAAAGAAAGAGTGGAAATGCATATGTAAAGACAGTTATGGCAGCTTCACCTCCGCGTCAACATTCTCCTCATGCATATTCAGTATTAGCCATGGCTACACTTAAGCTCAAAGATGGAGTCCAGGCACATTTTATAGTTAATTTAACATTGAGTCCAGTTTTTGAACCTCTTTAACATTTATTTAACAAGGATGGTATTCCACATAACTCAGTCACAATTGTTAACTTATTAACTTATGAAGGGTAGCACCTCAACGGTTGATACATTTATCATCTCACATTTCATAATGGCTCCAGATCATACTGATCTGTACAAGTAATTTTATGAAGGTGGTACACGCATATATTCATACTTACAAAATAATTACAAAAGTAATAAAAATATAAAAAATCCAATATATAATTGACATACATACTTATAATTCCATAACATGCATATAAATGTTTTCAAACTTTATCAGCAAGGGAAAATACACATAAGCCCTAGCACAGGTAACACTGCTCAAACAATTGAAAACGAAATCTACATCTTTCTCCAAAATCTTTTTACACCAAAACAACCTCACAGGTTTTGAAACTCACATTTTAAAAATGTCAGTTGGTAATGAAAGCAATAAATTTTACGTATGCAACTAAATATTGTTACAATCCCAAATTTGAAGTGAAAAACTTTCATCAAAATTATGTTGTAATTGTCCCGACATACAAATAATTGATCATTTCCCAAAAACAATACGCTAGCTAGTTACTAAAGTCGCTTACCTCTGCTAAATCTTTCAAATAGTACATTTTTCATACATTTTATATTTGTATACGTATTTTAAAGATGGTACACACTGTTGCAACACATTACTCAAAACAAATTGCGTATCAAAGAAAGATTAGCACGATACAATAAAAAATTTGCCTTTCTTGGAGGCACTATATTAAAAACACAAAGTTGTTGGCATGAACATAGATTTCTGCTGTCACTTACATACTGTACGTTGCAATGTAATCAACTTAGAAAGACAATGAAAAATGTACAGTACTAGTGGGTGTCGATATCTACTGTTGGATATAAAGAACTTCTCATATAGATATATTCTAAAAAAATAGTTGTTTCATATTTGTTCATGTGGGACATTTTTGAATAAATATTGAATCATTTATGTAAATTTTTCATTTTGAATATTAAATTCGATTGTGTACTAATGGGTATTATCGACAGAGTTGTAAACTCTTTGAGTTTATCTGTAAAGGGATAGGCTTGGCAAGTGTGTGGTGTGAAATGGGCAGTCTTGATGGAAGAACTGGCGTAAAATGAAGCTAATGTGTTTTTTACAACACTACTAATGGAGAAAATATCTTTTGTTAATAGCTCAATGTGTCTAAATATTTCTGAATACAATTGTTTTCATGTTCCGAAACTTTAGTTCACTGATTAATCACTGGAAGCCATCGAAAAAGCCCAATCCATTCACCAGTTTATACGTTCTTTGTTATCGGAAATAGGATCCAAGACCAGCACCATATTCCACAGAAGACAACAAGACCACCAAAGAAGTAATAAGTAATATTTTATAACTACAGATGAGGATGTGGGACCAATGCAGCTGACATAAGATAAATTATCAACATTTGTTTCTAAGGCAGATCATTGGACGTTTAGCATTAAAGACCCCATTGCAACATACACTGACATCTTACACTATAAATGAGGAAAACATCTGCTGCTAACCTCCAAGTTCGTTGTCTGCGACATCTAATACGTGGATTAGCTCACAGTGGCTGGTAACCAGACAAAGTTCGTTTGTGCTGTTGGTGGCATCTTGGGTTGTTGCGACTACACCTCTCTGTAAATTATTGGCATTGTAGTTGTTGCATGAGTTCTGATTCTGCGGATGGTTTTGAATCAAGCTACATAAAAGGTTTTGTTACTGGGACCTTGACTGGTTCCAATGTGAGTGCAGTTTCATAAATTTGGAATAGGTTGCCCAAGGAAAAGGATAATTACGATCTACCATGCAATACTATAGCGGGTAATATCTACTCATTAATAGGTTTCAGAAAAATCTTCACCTTATCTAAGCATGATCAACTGGTTTGTTGAAACACCCAATTAATACTGACAGTAAGGTAAAAGTTATCATCTTCCTAGCTTCCCATGGGTGCCATTGTACACCGTCTTTAGACTTCACTTACTCGTAGCTCAGTCCCTCATGGATGTTCAACTAATTTACCAACCTGTTCAGGTTTGTTGTCAGGAGGCTCGCCTGAAACTGGATCAGTCGCCGCCGTCACCTCTGCCGCCAGCTGCACTCAAGGCCTGATGGTAGTCCTTCGGCGTCTTCGACAGACACCTCCATGTCACATGTTGCCCTTCAACAGAGTCGCAGGTTATGTCTTGACCAGACCACAGCATACATTTGCTTTCATTGAGGACGCCAGCTGACGTCCCACTTGTCACTGCGCTCGACGCTTTGGAATTACAGCTCTTACGTCCGCTCCACCATCTGATTTGACTGCCTCCTTCCCTTTTGCTCCACCCTACTATTTCCATCGTGTGTCAGCGTCCCCCGCGCCCTCCACCCGACCTTCCGCTCCAAATTCCTGCACATGCTTTCACAACCGGCATTGTCAAGTACGTCCCTTAATACATTCCTACACATTATTAACCAGACTGTTCGCTGAACTACTTCTAAGGTATCTTTACAAACAAACAATTATCATTTTCATTAATGACTTTATAAACTGGTTTCATGACAGGAAATGGCTTTACGAAAAGTTGTGCTTCACTAGTATTCACCACCTGTCATCAATTTTACAAGAGGAATCACAATATTCATCTGAAACGCTAACTTTACAAAATTCAAAATACCTACCTGCTAACTCTCTGGTCATTTTACAATACAGTCATGAACTTCCTGATCTTCTAAATTTACAGTTCAGATTGTCCTATAACTTCTACATTCTGTCACCCACCCTCTCTCACAGGCTGGTGGTTAAAAGTTAGAATTCAACAACTACCATTATTATCCCATCACCTTCGCAGTCTCGTGCGCTCACATCTCCCTCATGTTCGCATCTTACACAGTTGCTGTAGTTACATCACCTCATGCTCAAACTCTCTTACCCTTACGTGTGTTTCTATACATCTTTCATGCTCCCAAACTCTCTTAACGTAATTATAATTTATGCACATACATTGTAAATCTAGCCTCATGGCACCTAGTATCCATCATGCATTGCTGTATGGTCCACTTAATCTCTCTCATGCCACAAAACGAAATAGAACAATACTTCTGAAACTCCATGTTCCAAATCATTCATCACCTCGTGGTTTTCGTATGTGTATAGATCGTCGACTTCCGTCGTTTTCGTCTCACACCTCATTATTTCTTCCTCCTTGGCCCTATTTTCTCTTCATTTATAGCGAAATTGTCCATCTGATTGTATATCATCACATTGTTGGCAATGAAACATAAAATTTCCGCACGCCTAGCACCTTCACATCCTACTCTTTTTTCAGTACCTCCTCGGTTTCGCATCTTGTCTATCTTTGCTTCCGATATTATTCACAACAGCAAAAGAAAATTTCATTTGGTAAATAAATTGTTTTACTTTACTAACCCCATGTTCTCTTCTATTTACTTTACTATGTTTCGTCTATATCGTGTACACTTGTCTTTTTTACTTCAAGTTTCACAAAATTTTTCTTGTGGCGCCTTATCCTTTACCATTCGTGGTACTTCATAGTTTCGAATGAGGTTTTCTCCTTGGTTATCACCATGCTCTTCTAGTTCGCTTTCACTTAGTCTAACTGTCCACACACGGAAAAATTAGTTCATAGATTACATCAACGTTTTACTCAGATATATTCCTCAAATACTGTCTTCTATTGGCATGATATAATGCCCCGATTCGACTTTTTGCTGTGTAAGCTCGTCTCCTCTGATTATTGGCAGGATCTGAAAGTTGCCTGCTAATTCTATATTTATCCTCGCTGACGGTCTCCAGCCTATATCGTAACTCTTCGTCACGTAAATCCCATATACTCGACGGGCCCGACTGTCTCTGGTGTGGATAGTTAAAGAACACCAAATCTCTCTGCACTCATAGTCCCAGCCGTCACTGATGCTGACAAAATATAACCCTTTTCTACTTAATCTCCATATATAGTTTTAGATCCTGCAAACAATCTCCCCACGCTATCTCCCGATCAATTCCATCAAGCTCACTGCATCTATGTTTGTCTTCACGTGACAGAATACCTAGAAATTCTTGCTTTAAATAATTCATCATTTCCACACTTGCTTAATTTCATATCTTTCCTGATTACCAGCCTATGTCCTCCCGTAGCCTCTTCTCTGACTGCATCTACACATTTCATAAAACCTGGTTCCTTGGGCGTCTCACCCGCAGTTTCTATGCTCGACATTACGTTTCGTTCGCCCATAATCATCCCACCTTCATATCATCGCGATTACTCCCATAACCCTTTGAAAACCGTCACCAAAATGAACAACTGAATTCAAACATTACAAATCACCTCAAAGACGTGCAACTGCCTATTCACTTTACAGTCTTGAAATAAGTCGTCAGTCCTAATCCTACCCTGACTGCTTGAGCAATCACTTCCTTACACAATTATTTTATCCCTAAAAATCAAACATAATTTGTTAAATCATTTTATTCCCCTAAATTTCAAACTATTTCTGTAACTAAATGCTCCTTGCATCTTTAGTTACTCACTTTATAACTTTACGTTCACCACATGGTGTGTCCCATATTACGTCCCTGTATTGATTACTTTTAGTGTCATAGAAATGTAGATATTATAAAACCGATTAACAAAAGACAGGATGCATGGTGCATACTACTGCACATATTCCATTCACATGCGGTAGTTCGTTCATTACTTGCTGAAAATCGTTTGATAAGGCATCCCATGACACGTGCTGATACACTATTCTAAGCCCGATTCTGTTGATCTGTTACTGAATTAGATGGAACAGCAGGTACATTGTTGGCAATGAAACATAAAATTTCCGCTATCATGCTTAAATACTTTGCAGTAAAATGCTAACCTACAATAATATGAAAAAATAGCACATCAAGTGATCTCCAGAGGTACTTAACGTGTATTATGCTCTATTGAACAAGTTGTATTGCAGTATGTGGTGCATTCTGATCTTATATGATATGTTTATATCTAATGAAACTTAATTATCTGATTGTTCAGCGGCGCTACTTAGAGCCCATACTTTGTATACAGCCCTACAGTCAAGATTACTTTTATTGTCATAGAAATTCAAATATAAATACGATTAACACCTGCTAGGATGGATGATGCATACTTCTACACATATTCCGTTCGCGTGATGTATATTGTGAATATAGTATAGTCTGGCACCTATTTAATGACGCTTTGCAACCTGTGTCTCACTTTTCATGCATAATAATACTCGTTTGCATTCAGTTGAGGTACCGACTTATTCCAATCGAGAGTGGAAAGTAGCTATCACAAAAGGTTCAAAAATCCTACAAAAAGGAGCTATGGAGATCTGGCATCAGTAAACAGATTTCTCACAAGCAGACGTATACATTTAAACATTTTCAGAAAAGCTTCCGGTATCAAGCAATGGGATATATCACAAGTATATTTAGATTATTTACTAACGCCGTTGATATATAGTTCCAGTGTACTGAATTTTTCTCAAGACATGGTGCAATAATTACTTGGTGTCTGCGAAATTGTTTGCAAATCAAACGTATTTATTTCTTGATATCATCGTTGGCATTTCCAGCGTTATTGTTGGATGTTCAATTAAACAGAAATCGAACTTTTACGTGACCTAATAATGGTCAGAACCTGCTCTCAAAGGCTAACTTAGTCTAGCACGGAGAAATTGGTTGAAGTGGTTTCCGAGCCGGAGGTACACATAGTGCCGGCTAGTTCGCCACAAGACCTTTCCTTTCAAATGTTTTGTAACATAAATTCAATTTAATGATTCAGAAATTAACTCAAATTCCCGAAATAACTAAAAAACAAGATGCCGTTGCACCCGAAATTACAGGACTTGTGAACAGGCAGAATTTAGCTGAGAGCCAAACAAACTGACGAAATCACTGCATTTAAACAGCCACATACTGGCTCACTGGAATCCGTAGTTAATATTCCAACAGAGGCGAGTGATGTAAAGTAAAAGCAAACGAACTGTCAGAACCGATTCAACATTGACATTGAAAGATGAACACCTTACTGTTGAACAGGACAAGACTATTAGCGAAGGAATTTATTCACAGAGTAAATTCCTAGTAAATGAATTTACTGCTTGGTCGGCAGCGAAGGACAAGCAAATTGCATATTTCGCTGAGACGAAAACACATGAAGTGATATGTCAGATTTTCACCAAAGTTGCTGAAATGAAAAATACTCTCAAGTGGGAAGTGCAGAGGGTTAACAAAAAGCTGAATTAGGATTTATCGCTTTGGCGAAATGTTGTCGATGAATAATTAGGCGAAGTGAAAGTAGAACGAAGTAAGTGGTATCGTCCTAGACGATATGTCGGCGGCTGGTTCGGAAGCAAACTTCGATGCAGAACGAACATCGAGAAAATAATACGAGCTCAGTTCGACTCGTTAGCAATCGCGTAACCAAATTTAGCACCCGGCGTGAGGATGGTGTCGTATTGGTCAAGTAATGTTGAAAGAAAATTTAATCATCGGCTTCCGGTTTTTTATCCTGGTCAGTAGAATTGTGAATCCGATTGGTTTGTAAAGCCGGCCGAAGTGGCCGTGCGGTTAAAGGCGCTGCAGTCTGGAACCGCAAGACCGCTACGGTCGCAGGTTCGAATCCTGCCTCGGGCATGGATGTTTGTGATGTCCTTAGGTTAGTTAGGTTTAACTAGTTCTAAGTTCTAGGGGACTGATGACCACAGCAGTTGGGTCCCATAGTGCTCAGAGCCATTTGAACCATTTTTTTGGTTTGTAAAAACCTTTCGAGCACAGATGCCACATTATTTGTCAGTTATGCAAAAAATCGCTTTTGTGATGGGCCCTAGACTTGCCTTGTTGGCAACAGTTCTTACCGAATATTGCAAAACCTATGATGGCTTTGAATTATCTTATTTCTACATCTACATCTACACCTACATGATTACTCTGCAATTCACATTTAAGTGCTTGGCAGAGGGTTCATCGAACCGCAATCATACTATCTCTCTACCATTCCACTCCCGAACAGCGCTCGGGAAAAACGAACACCTAAACCTTTCCGTTCGAGCTCTGATTTCTCTTATTTTATTATGATGATCATTCCTACCTATGTAGATTGGGCTCAACAAAATATTTTCACATTCGGAAGAGAATGTTGGTGACTGTAATTTCGTAAGTAGATCTCGCCGTGACGAAAAACGTCTTTGCTTTAATGACTTCCATCCCAACTCGCGTATCATATCTGCCACACTCTCTCCCCTATTACGTGATAATACAAAACGAGCTGCCCTTTTTTGCACCCTTTGGATGTCCTCCGTTAATCCCACCTGGTAAGGATCCCACACTGCGCAGCAATATTCTAACAGAGGACGAACGAGTGTAGTGTAAGCTGTCTTCTTTAGTGGACTTGTTGCATCTTCTAAGTGTCCTGCCAATGAAACGCAACCTTTGGCTCGCCTTCGCCACAATATTATCTATGTTGAAACGTCCCCTTTGAACAATTTTACATGACTGTGCTTAACCTGACACACAATATTTTTAGCGCAACGCAATCTGACTTTCAAAACTCCCTACTAAAGAATGGCCCTGACAAACATTAAACTATACCTTTAACAAATCACTTACCTCACAAAAATCTTCGCTGCTCAAGCTACTGCAATACAGCGAGCGCCACTACTGCCAGCTAAATAAATGATTCAAACTACTGAAGGCACTAACTACTGATAGGGGTAGTTAGCAAATGAAAGATATTAATAGAGAGCAAACAATGTATTTACCTTAATATCATCACAAATCATAATATATATATATATATATCAGTTCATGACAAACTGCAAACCTCCGCCATCTCTCTCCCCACATCCACCACTGCTGGCGGCTCACCTCCAACTGCGCAACGCTATGCGCTGTTCACAGCCAGCTGCCTAACACTACAATGGCGAGTATTACAACAATGCAAGGCAGCCACAGACTGCACACAGCACAGCCAGTGATTTTCATATTGAGCGCTACGTAACGTTGCCAATAAGAAAACATAAACAGCCTACTTACATAGAGAAAACATAAACAGCCTACTTACATAGAGAAAACATAAACAGCCTACTTACATAGCCCCCATGCTCCCCACAAAAATTTTTACAAATTGGATGGGGCAGTGGCCAATACAGATTTGAAAAAATTTTTCATAATTACAATAACAAAGAAATCAAATGCACACACTTATTGATATTATGTTGGTCAAAAGCTAAAATTGTCTCACAGTCCATAAAGACAGTCCTAATCGTACATCATAACAGTAATTACAGGTTTTTTTTCACAAAGTCTCATTAGTAAAAGAAATTGCACACAGAAGTAGTGGATTTCCATGCAGTCTTGAAGAAGTAGTGTTGTCCTTCCAACGGAAAGACAGTGCTGACTCTTGACATGCTGACAGATAACGGGCCACAACAGAGCAAACCCACAGCAGAGTCATTCGAAGTTTTCAAGAATATTGGTAGGCAGGTCATCACAGAGTAGACCCACTGTAGTCCTGGTAGAGATTACGGTATTGGTGGGCCACCAGAGGTGCAGACCCACTGCAGTCCTTGTAGAAATAATGGTATTGATGGATCATCAAAGATGTAGACCCACTGTAGTCCTTGTAGAGATAGCCAGCAGCCATCTGTTGTGACTGTGCAGGTGCACAATCACCATTGAAGAGTCTTGCGGAGAATATAGCAAGTCCATAAACCACCACTTGTCCACTCACAAAAAATTTGTTTGACATGTCCTTAGAACCAGCAATGCTGTTATCCAGTCCCTTGCTGAATGAGTAACACACGTGCAAACACTAACAGTCCCTACTTCTCACATATTGTCCATGTACTATGACCAACAGAAACGTGTGCAGTGAAATGTAACTAACAAGTTAATAATGTCATGAACTGGTGACAATTACAATTTTATAACATAAGAATACAATAAAGGTACAAAATACATCATTAAAAAACATAACAACATAGATAACATTTGTAGTAAAACAGGCTTTACAAAAGAATAGAAATAAACATATACATCAATGTTACAGGAATTATGACATAAGTACATACACAGATCAGAATAATTATTGAAACATCAACTTTACACATGAGCATTAAAACAAAACAATAAACAATGTCTAAACATCTTTACAAAGTAAATAACACATTATTAATGCCAATTGTATTTGAGGATAACAGTATTCCTCATCATAGTGAATGTAGCTTAATATTAAAAGAAAAAATTCTATGAAATTACACAGAGACAGGAAGAAAACAAATACACAAGGGTACACACACACATAGTGGGATAACACCAATAGGAAAGGACAGGGTTCGTTTTCAGTGTAACATTTGGTACTGCAGTCCAACCCAAAACTTCATATATCTTTCCTCTTATTTCATCCTTTGTTTCCACCAAAAAAATCCTATCCAAGCATGCTTTCTGTATTCTGTTCATATTTCTTTCAAAATAATTATTTCTGATTGTACAATACTCATTTGGGCCCAAATCCTTTTTATATAACTTCGCAATGCATTCTTTACCTATTCTCCATAGTCAATTTCTCATATAGTCTACCCCCTCTTAAGCAAACTTAAATCTACTGAGCTCAGATGCTAAACTAAGGAACGAGGCAATGCAGCAGCACAAAACAATTAATATAAACAGCAATGAAAAAAATGGAAAATTGCAAAGCAAGCTACAGTATAAATTAGCAAAAGTCAAATTCAATAACACTATGCCTGGCAAACAGCAGCAACTTATACCTAAACATGACATAGCACAAGCAGAAAAAATATTACAGTAAAAACAACAATGCAGATAAGGGAAATGTGTATTCACATCTTAATATCTATGTAATTAAAGTGGTGCAACACAACAACTGATTGTAAAAAGAAATATTACCATGTACTTGAAAAGAAAATTATGTGTTACTGTTACTAGATCCTTCTTATTGTTCTTTCCTTTCCAAGTGCTCCTTTTTTAAAGAATGTGGATCATAAAATAATTATTTAATAGATCTGTTGACAGAAAGTGTTCACATTAGCAAATGCATTTTATTTTATAAAAGCAATGCTGCAACACAGCTGGAAAACAGATGTCAAATGAAATAAGCAACTATGAAAAGCAAAGCATAAAAATATCATTCAGTAGTCATGTGACATTTCATAAGTTAGTAGCTCTCAACTCTCGTAGAAAGACGCTTGTCGTAATCAGGTGTGCAGATGTAAAAATATTTCTTGTCATTTTATTAGGCATTTCAGTAAATATCGTAAATTAAGAGCTAGTGTAATCATATGTTTTCAAGTCCGACCGTGTCGTTTTTGCGATGCTTTCTCTAAAGGGATGACAATGGCCAGGATAATGGCCTTCCCTTTCTTTTTTTTTCTTTCTTCCTGTGCTCTGAAAGGCACGCGCTAATGACTTTTTCTCCAGGCGTCTGACACAGCTGGGTGCCCGCGACGCATTACGTGCAGGTGGTCACTTAACTTTCGTACGGAAATATTTACGACAGCAATTTTCGCTAAAGTGACAGTCTCACATAAAAATACTTCACAGGTCAAGAATTAGCGTTGCAAATCTGTAGAAACAAAATCCTATGAATATAACAGTGTCCAAAAAATGTTCAGTGGCATTGTGATACATTCACACATGATTCACACATGTCATAACTCTTAAAGTACGATTCTTGGTTTCCAACATCCTTTTTCACAAGTCAAGAGTCCCTACCCACTATTCATTACTCCTTACCTCATTATACATATACATATTCGTCGACACTTCTTCAATATTTCATCGTGAGAAATATGTAGCATAATAAACATTCCTCAACAACATAATACACATCGTCGTCGTAATAATAACATCATAACAGCTCAGTCAAATGTCAAAATCGTCGTAACTTCCTCCAATAATTTCTAAGCCTAAAAAGAATTCTCTGCTCATTTAAATAATGTCATCTACCTCAAACGTACTTTAAAAATCATGAATCCATACCGAATACATCATTCAAAGCTCTCATAGTATCACAATGGTTCCAAAAAAATATGAACAGTTTCACAAAGTACAGACAAAATACAGTTTCATAAGTGTGAAGTTATCCAGCTGTGTAATTACGTAAACATCTGTCACTGATATAGTAAAAACGTTTGTCTGTCTCAGTTAAATGATCAGATAGCTGTGTAATTATGTGTTGGAGAAATATGGTACCGATGTGTAAAGTTGTATAAGCAAATACCATATTAGCTAGGGTTCCTTGTGGTTGCCACACACATGGTACACAAAGTAAGCGTGTACCCCCCTGAGGATAAATGTAATTATGCCCTCAGGTGTTACAAATTACAGCAATCGAATGAAATGTATCACGGAAAACTTTCTTTGTAATTAAAAAATCTTTAAAAATAAATGTTTCAAGTACAAAATTAATCACTCAAATACGTGTACTGTAGCGCTAAATGTGCGTCTTGTTGCAACATAATCTGTGTGGAAGTGTCGTAGTTATCGTCCTCTGAAAGCTAAGTTCTGCAGAAGCCAATGTACTTACCTCATGATAAACAAAAGTGAAATGCTTTGCGTAGAGATATCTTAGTTATTACGCTTATTGTTGTGATGATGAAAGTACTGTGCTGTAACGTATTGTTGTGCTATGGAAAAGGCTGTCTCCTTGTAGCTATACCACAAAAGTTACTAATAAAACATGTTTTGATTTCCAGAAGAATTCAGAAAACTGTGCAGATATAAAACAGATACACCGCAAAAGCAACATTGTAAATTGTCACTCATTATATGTAAGTAGGCTGTTTATGTTTTCTCTATGTAAGTAGGCTGTTTATGTTTTCTCTATGTAAGTAGGCTGTTTATGTTTTCTTATTGGCAACGTTACGTAGCGCTCAATATGAAAATCACTGGCTGTGCTGTGTGCAGTCTGTGGCTGCTTTGCATTGTTGTAATACTCGCCATTGTAGTGTTAGGCAGCTGGCTGTGAACAGCGCGTAGCGTTGCGCAGTTGGAGGTGAGCCGCCAGCAGTGGTGGATGTGGGGAGAGAGATGGCGGAGGTTTGCAGTTTGTCATGAACTGATATATATATATATATATTATGATTTGTGATGATATTAAGGTAAATACATTGTTTGCTCTCTATTAATATCTTTCATTTGCTAACTACCCCTATCAGTAGTTAGTGCCTTCAGTAGTTTGAATCATTTATTTAGCTGGCAGTAGTGGCGCTCGCTGTATTGCAGTAGCTTGAGCAGCGAAGATTTTTGTGAGGTAAGTGATTTGTTAAAGGTATAGTTTAATGTTTGTCAGGGCCATTCTTTAGTAGGGAGTTTTGAAAGTCAGATTGCGTTGCGCTAAAAATATTGTGTGTCAGGTTAAGCACAGTCATGTAAAATTGTTCAAAGGGGACGTTTCATATGGCGACCCTGCCAGGATACCTCACTGGAATCTTCTGATTTTTTCTTGTAGTTTGTGTATTTAGTGTAGATTTTGTTTATTGCTAGCGCGTAATTGTAGAGAGAATTTCCTTTGTAGTTGCAGTCTTTCATTGTTGTATAGTAAAACAGTTGTGGCATGCATGTAGATTTGCAGCAAGTATTTCGCAGCTGCGCTTGCAATTAACTAGATATTATTTTCAGTGCTATGTTAATGTGTTCTCTTATTTTTGATCTTCAAATTGTGTTTTTCTGTGTTGTCGTGTGAAATACTGTGACAATAATGGCGTGTGAAAAACGTAATACTAGGCTCCAAAGTAAACTGAGAAATGACAGTGAAGACGAAGGCAGTGTGTTAGCGCCGCAGAGTAATGAATTAACTGATGTTCAAAGTAGTAATTTGGTAATTGTGAATAGGGAAATGGAGCGGGCTGCAAACAATGGTGTAGACAGTGAAACAGGTAGTGAACAGGGAAGCATTATCGATCGATCGGTCGGCAACAGCTCGCCTCAGGAATCCGAAATGACAGGACACAATTTCGCAAATACTGTAGATTCAGGTTTTGGGTTATCACCGTTTTCTCAAATAAGTCAAGACGCATTTTCTGCTTGTCAAAATGTGAATGTTGCCGGTGCAAATGCACTGCCGAAAAGCGTAGAGAAACAGATTCCAGACACTAATACATTATTATTGCAATTAATGCAACAAATGGAACAAAATCAGAGACAAACACAGCAAAAGCTTGAAAAGTTAGACACAATGGAACAACACCAGAGACAAACACAGCAACAGTTAGACACAGTGGAACAAAATCTCAAAAAGTTAGACTCATTGGAACAGACTCTCGAACAAACACGTGAGGATTTAACTGCTGAGTTACATAACATTGAATCGAAATGTCAAAAAGTCTGTAATGACGTAAAAACTCAAATTTGTGAGCATTTTCAACCTATTTTTTCGCGTCATGAAAATGCATTACAGAATCACGAAGCAGCCATAAAAGAACTGCAAACTATTATTCATGAAAATCACAACACCTTGCAAGCTAAAATTGACTCAGTTGCATCTACCGATTCGGTTACGCAACTTGCAAAAACTCAGGATAACTTAAAGGACACAGTAGATTCGATTTCAACACAAATGGACACTCTGAAACTTGGTTCAGAAAAACACACTGAGGAAATGTGTTCATTATCAGAGAAAGTAGTTGAACTTTCGGATCAGCTAAATAATTTATCTGCAAAGGTAGATGATAATCTGAATGACGCAAAACCGGTAGTCTTTAATGACACAGAACAGAACGCACAAATTAGGAAACTGAAACAAAATCTGAATCAAATTGATACGCAACACCAAAGAGAAATCCGGGAAGTACAAGATCAGCTGACACAGGCAATACAAGAATTACGTATTTCAGAAGACACTCGCGCTCCAACACGGGAAGAGGGACTTAGAAACACGGAAAAGCCGCAAAATAATAACACAGGGCATTTCGGAAGTTATGAAAGAAATTGGCAATGTGCACCGAATTTTGAGATGGAACGGCCGACACGACCTAACAATGACCGATATGCGACTCGCCGACATGATGATTTTGACTATAAGCTGTTCATTACTACACGTAAATTCAAAACATTTAAGAATTCTGGCAACGACATTCATCCACAAGCATGGCTCCATCAATTCTCTCATTGTTTTCCTCCCAACTGGTCGTTAGAACACAGATTAGAATTTATGTGTGGTTACTTGGAGAATGAACCAGCTGTAAGAATGCGATCGGTAATTCACGATTGCCACAGTGAAGGAGAGTTTTACCATGCCTTCCTCTCAGCATATTGGTCTCAAGCTACACAAGACCGTGTAAAACATAACATCATAATGATGAAACACTTCGAACAATCTGAATTTTCCAGTCTTGTGAAATATTTTGAAGACATGTTGCACAAGAATCAATACCTGTCAAACCCATACAGCCCCTCAGAACTCATCCGCATTTGCTTAATCAAACTGCCTGAACATTTACGACATATTATTTTAGCAGGACGTTGCAAAGACGACATTGAAGCTTTTCAGGGACTGTTACAAGAATTAGAAATTGACACTGACAATTGCGGAACGCGAAACCAGGAACACAACAATTACAGGTCACATCCGTCGCAAATCCGCGATGAAAGAAGTAATAACTGGACACGACAAGGCTATTCTCACAACACAAATCGTGACCAAAATAGACACCACCCGTATGACAACCGTTGGCAGAGTAGTAATAACTACAGGGAAAGATCACCTCTCCGTGGTAATGACTATCACAGAGACAATCAGAGAAACAGACAATATGGGAACCAAAATAAATATTATCAGGGGAGACAGAATAACTTTAGACGCAACGGTCCAGCGCGCAGTTTCGATTCAGGGAGAAATTCTCCACCACGTGACCGACAAGAAAGAAACTATGGCATCTACCGACATGACGACAGACGATATGATCGTAACGATAGACCTGAACTGCATCAGAACTGGCGGGATTCAAACAGAGCAGGGCCCTCTCGTCACGGTGAATTTGTAGAAGTTAGGTCTCCAAATCCCAATAACGACGCGCGCCAACAAAGAGACAATAGGCAATGACTCACACCGATGGCAGCCACAAAACGTTCTTATGACACTAACGACGCAGCTGCCGTAGCTAGTAATTACGTAAAAATGGAAGACATTAGGGACATCTTACTCCAGGAACACGACATAAAACATAAACAGCCTACTTACATAGAGAAAACATAAACAGCCTACTTACATAGAGAAAACATAAACAGCCTACTTACAATGTGGTCTTTCCAACTGAAGTTGTTCGTAATTTTAACATCCAGGTACTTAGTTGAATTGACAGCCTTGAGAATTGTACTATATATCGAGTAATCGAATTCCAACGGATTTGTTTTGGAACTCATGTGGATCACCTAACACTTTTCGTAATTTAGCGTCAACTGCCATCTGCCACACCATACAGCAATCTTTTCTAAATCGCTTTGCAACTGATACTGGTCTTCGGATGACCTTACTAGACGGTAAATTACAGCATCATTTGCGAACAACCTAAGAGAACTGCTCAGATTGCCAAATGTTCGTCAATAGTTGTTCAGGCAAAGTAATGCAGACCGAGCGAGGTGGCGCAGTGGTTAGACACTGGACTCGTATTCGGGAGGACGACGGTTCAATCCCGCGTCCGGCCATCCTGATTTAGGTTTTCCGTGATTTCCCTAAATCACTCCAGGCAAATGCCGGGATGGTTCCTCTGAAAGGGCACGGCCGACTTCCTCCCCCATCCTTCCCTAATCCGATGGGACCGATGACCACGCTGTCTGGTCTCCTTCCCCAAACCAACCAACCAACCAAAGTAATGCAGAGACGTCTTTAACCCTGAGGCTTTCCAAGTACTCCAGGGAAACCTGTGAAGTAATTTAAATAATACGCAACTGAAACCTGATTCTGGGACAATCCAATCTCGCAGCATAGCGTGATAAGAATATTGGAGGCTAGATTAGAGAAAAACTGGCTCATGTACCTGAACATTATGTTGATTAATTTATGCCGTTATTGGGTTTGATTCAGATGATAAACGAAATACGGAAGCATATTATCAAAATGGTAAATACAGCAATAACAGTTCACTTGGTAACAAAAATAGGCAACTGAAGGTTGGTGGAGATCACAATAATGGTAACGCTAGCAATGGGAGTATTTATCGTAATCACTTTAATATATGAAACCAGAGAAAGCAGGGTTATAGATTGAATCCTGGCTATTCAAACCAGACATCAGCCTGCTAATTATTACACAAATGTTAATAGGCAGAGTACTAATTCGTGTGTAAACGACACAGCGGAAATCAACCAACTGCCTGTTCCAACCCCTGAAACCAAATTCGACTCCGTCTAGCCCTAGACAGTTGGCTGGAAAATGGGAAAGGGGCAAAGAAGAGAATATTAGACTGGTAAGCAATGACTGTGGCAGAGCCATTTGAGAGTAATTGTGTGCTGATACATAAATTGTCTGAATGATCCTCAAATTGTGATGCAGTCATCTGTACATGCCCTAATAGGAAACATTCCTACAGTAGTATCTTTTGACACGGGTGCTGCAGCCATTGTAATCTCCCATGGTTTCTTTGAAAAGTTGTGTCAGACAATGCTTGTACCCACCATGACAGTTATCAACTGTAGGGTCGTGCGAGTTAGTGATATTAGATCTCAATCTATGAAATGGCAGTCTCACGTTCCACTGACCATAGAAAATGTAGCATTGATAAGTATTGTCCTTGCAGTCAAAGAATTAATTGTAGGCTGCATAACTGGCATGGACTTCATGCGTGAGAAGAAGGCAACAGTAGACCGCTCCATGGAGAAATGTGCAATATTAAGCCGCAATATTAAGCGACGGACATGAGAGAGCAACTGATCTCTGAAAGACAGACCTGCGCCACAGCACTTATTGCCAGGGAATAATAGCAAATTTATGTGTAAGAAGAATACAAAGCTGTATCAGCAGCATTCCAAACTCATTAATAACCTGAGTATAAAACAGCAGATCGAAATAAAATTATGGTAAACCCAATGTTACACTCAAAATCAATGAACAGGCTTTGTTGATGCCGTACTGTGATGTGTTTAGGGTTGTGTATTTAAATCCGTTATCACTAAAGGCTACTGTTGTCATTTGAACGTCACACCACACGAACCATTCTACTTACTCTCTTATCCCATTCCTTCATCAGACCGGAAAACCATTTCAAAATGTTAAAAAGGGAAGTAACTAGGCCGACTCCAAGCCAATACCGTAATACTTCGTTGGCTGTGGCTAAAGTTGGGGACAGTATTAGATTGATAAGTGATGCAAGATCAATAAACAAAATAGTTATACCTTTGAGCACCTAGTCTGAAAACTCTGAAGAGCAGAGACAGAGGTTCCTCAGGGTTAAATATTTATATCCAGATACTCAAATAATAAGAGTATTTGATGCACTTAAAGTCTTAAAAAGAACTATTTGACTAATAAGTTTAAAAGGTTTTGTTTCTTACTTATATAACACTATCGTGTGTATTAGGATAATTTTCTTGTTTTTTTTTTTTTTAACTCATTTGCGAAATAAGAAAGAAAGTGTTAAAATGAACAGCTACTTTCTTGTGAACTGAACGTGTTTAAAGAGACAAGCATAGAAAATAACCGGCATGCTAAATCGTCAAGAATAAACACTTGCCTTTTGCTGCAGGGTCAGGTTGATAAAGAGTAGTGTAGTCACTTCGTAGGTGGAATTGCATGTGAAGCCAGTCCTAGATACGAAAAGAAACTGCGGTGTCTAGCCGGGAGAAAGTGCGTGTTTTCTTTACGCTGTGCAGTTATAATTAACCTGAGACTGGCTCGCGCCGGAATTAACTGTCACGCTAGCTGAACCTGTGTTGCTGTTGGAGTGTTGCGGATAAGTTAATTCCAGACTCGGCTACATGCAACGACAGAGCGGCATCCTAAACTACGAGAAGGCTTAAGTGTGCTCTTAGTTACAGAAAACTAATGAAAGTGTGTGAAACCGACAAAGGAGAAATATAGTAAATAGAAAATGCCTGAATCAACATCCTAAGAGATCACCATTCTCTAATACACCCAATTCCACAGTGTTGTTTAAGTTCGTTAGGGAGAGAAAAGGAAGTCATCGGCCCCTGCTGTTATCTGATCACATTGTGTTCTTCCCACGAGAAGATTTGAAGTGTTAGTGGTTAGTAATTTTGATGTTTTTCACTGGTTCATGAATTTCGCCACCTGATGAGAAGTGGCGGGCCCAGATGTATCTTCCCTCACTGTCCTATCTCTAGGTGTCTGTTCACGACATGAGAATCACTAGGCTGAAACCCAGATCACCTGCTCCATCTGACTGCCTCAGCTACTGATGTACTAGAACCAAGAAGACACTTTTGCTGTTTATCACAAGCTTTTGCAACAATTCATGTATCAGAGTATTTTGATAACAAAAGGATAACACGCACGATACCCACTGATAAAACATACCTGTATGCCAGGCTTCCCATTTTGAAATGAAAGTCTAAACATCACTGTAATCAAGCAAAATTTAGTAGAAATTTTGAACTCAAATATTCAACGTGTTATGCAACGCAAAACTATAAGTTTAGGTATGAATTGTTGCTTCGTTGATAATCCAGCAATGAACATTGAATATTTCGAAAGACTTCGAAAAGGATTTATTAAAATTGTAAAACTATTGATACTGATCATCTACATACATTTCTCGCAAGTCACCGTACGGTGCGTGGCGGAGGGTACCCTGTACCACCACTAGTCGCTTCCTTTCCTGTCCCGCTCGCAGATACAGCGAGAGAAAATAAGACTATCTATGTACCTCAGTACGAGCGCTAATTTCCCGTATCTTATCCTCCTTGCCCCTACGCGAAATGTATGCTGGTGGCAGTATCGTTCTGCAGTCAGCTTCAGATGCTGCTTGTCTCAACTTTCTCAGTAGCGTTCTTCGAAATGAATGTCTTCTTACCAGCACGGGTTCCCACTTGAACTCCCAAAGTATATCCGTACACTTGCATGCTGATAGAGCCTACCAGTAACAAATCTAGCAGCTCGCCCCTCCCTTGCTTCGATTCCTTCTTTCAATCCGGCCTGGTGCAGACCCAAAACACTCGACCATTACTCAAGAACAGGTCGCACCAGCGTAGTATAACCGGTCCCTTTTACAGGTGAACCGCATTTTCCTAAAATTCTCCCGATAAACTATAGTCGACGATTCGTCTTCCTTGCCACAATCCTCACATATTCGTTCCATTTCATATCGCTTTGCAATGTTACGCCTGATATTTAAACGACGTGACTGTGTTAGGCAGGGCACTACTAATACTATATCCGAACATAACGAGTTTGTTTTTCCCACTCATCCGCATTAACTTTCATTTTTCTACATTAAGAGCTAGTTGCCATTTATAACAACAACTGAAAATTTTGTCTAGGTAAATTGTAATAACCTACAGTCACTTGGAATCGACACCTTTCTGTACACCACAGTATCATCAGCGAATAGCTGCAGATTGCTTCCCATCCTGTTTCTCAGATCATTTATGTTTATAGAAAACAGCAACGGTCCTACCGCACTTCTCTGGGTCACTCCTGATGTTGCACCCGTCTCCGATGAACGCTCGCCGGTTTCTTTTACTTAAGAAGTCTTCGAGCCAATCACGTATCTGAAAGCCCGTTCCGTATCCACGTGCCTTCAACAAAATCAAATTTTGACAAATATCACACAAATTCATAATTTGCATTGTAAGTACATGTTTCATGTGGCTAAAGACCTTGTTAATAGTTTTCCCACGTTTTCCACAAAATTGTATCCAAACGGGAAGGCATGAAAGAAGATTTATACTGAAAGAAAGCATAGGCTCATGAATATCTAACAATCTAAGAACACTGAATCTTGTAATCTATGATATAATATTACAATTAATGAAGTAGATAAATTGAAATCTTATCGAAAAACCACGTCCCATACCCCAATAAAAGAATGCAAGACGAACGTTTTCTTTAAAAAATTTGCTGTGTAAGTCCAGTCATATGTAAATCTATGTTCAATCTTTATTATTCGAAGAACAGAAGTGTTATGTCTATGATAAATTGGGTACTCAAGCACTGTAAAAACCAGTTACATTTATTGAAATCAAAAGGAAGTATTTCCCACTAGTGGAGGTAAATGGCTCGATCCTTGTGTATCACAATAGACCACATCTTTCACAATTGAGGGTGAATACAGGCTGCTGTTAGAGTGTATAGCCTGTTTTGAAAAAAATTGTTTCGAGTACACACTTGGCGTGGTAGCTATATCTCTGCTTCAACAGTCAGCCGCTATATTATATTACACTAGTATTTCATTATATGCATTTTTATTTGTAATTTGCGTCATACTATTCTTTTAGTATGATACTACTACTTTAGGATTCCTTGCTGCTTAATACTTCCACTCGCTGATTCGTATGTGTTAATAAAATGAACACAATAGGACTCAAAACCCGTTCCTGTCGATGATATTGTACTGAAGTAGAAGCAAGTATGCCATAGAAAAATTGCTATATTATAAGAATTTAACGCAGTTATCGTATATAAATATTAGTAAAACCTTGACCTATAATACTATGAAAAATATAGCGCATCTAGTAAAGTGCAAATTTACTTACAGAGACCTTAGCTCTATTTAAAAGTAATATTGTAGTATACCGTGCATAATAATCTTATCTTGTGTATTTTTCCGTAATTAAATTATATTCTCTGACCGTTCAGCGACACCAGATAGAGCCTACACCTTGTATGCGAGCCTTATAACCGAGATTGTTTTTATTACCATCAACATTCTGATTTTATAAATACAATTTACATCAGGTTGGACAGACAGTGTATACTACTACTGTGTTGTATATAACAGACATAATGTAGCTGTTAAATCTCGTAATCTTAATAGCACACTAGAGAACAGTAACGGTTGGTTGTTGATTTGAGATAGATTAAGTTTCGCCTTTTGACAATCCTTGCACACAACTAGCGCCTTCCACTTCCTTAATTGCACGCCGTTTACGTGTCATGTGGCCCTCAAAAACACGAAACAATTCATCGGTCCAAAATAAGCTTATTGATCAGTTATTGAGGGACGCATAGCAACCACTGAGACATATCCAAATGCCTTATCTTAAATAACACACCTCTCCTCAGCAAGTAATACTGCCTAACCGGCGTACAATCAACCTGTATATCTTCTATTCAGTTCTCGCAATGAAGGGTGTTCATTCTGCTCCATCTGCATCTCAGACAAAGATGTCGGAATATACTTTTTGAGATAATATACTCAAATTCTAGAACTAGAAGTATCCAATGTGCAAGGTACCCATGAATACACATCGCTGTTAATAGAAATTGCAGATCCTTCTGTTCTGTAAAGATGATACAGTGAAGCGCCAAAGGAATTGGTGCAGGCATGCGTATTCAAAAACAGAGATACACAAAGAGGCAAAATACGACGCTGCGGTCAGCAACGCGTATGTAACCCAAGTGTTTGACGCAGTTGGTGGATCGTTTACTGCTGATACAGTAGCAGGTTATCAAGATTTAAGTGGGTTTGAATGTGATGTTATAGTCGGTGCACGCGCGATGGAACATACAATCTCTGGAGTAGAGATAAAGTGTAGATTTTCCCGTACGACCATTTCAAGAATGTACCATGAATATCAGGAATCCGGCGAAACATCAGACCTCCGACATCGCTGGGGCTGGAAAAAGTTACTGCAAGAACGGAACCAACGACTACTGAAGAGAATCGTTCAACGTTACGGAAGTGTAACCCTTCCGCAAATTTCTGCAGATTTCAATGCCTGGCAGTCAACAAGTGTCAGCGTGCGAACCGTACAAAGAAACATCATCGATATGGGCTTTCGGAGCCGAAGGCCCACTCGTGTATTCTTACTGATTGCATAACACAAAGCTAAACAAAGCGTCACTATCGACATTGGACTCTTGATGAAACATGTTGCCTGCCCCTGCGAATCTCGTTTCAAATTGTATCGAGCGAGTGGATGTGTACGGATATGGAGACAGCCTCATGTATCCATGGACCCTGCATGTCAGCAGGGGACTGTTCAAGCTGGTGGAGGCTCTATAAAGGTTAGGACGTGTGCAGTTGGAACGATATGGGATCCCTGATACGTCCAGATGCGACCCTGACAGGTGACACGTACGTAAGCATCCTGTCTGGTCGCCTGCATCCATTCATGTCCATTGTACATTCCGACGGACTAGGGCAGTTCCAGAGGAGCAATGCGACAACCCACACGTGCAGAATTGCTACAGAGTGGCTGCAGAAACACTCTTTTGAGTTTAAACACTTCCGCTGCCCACCAAACTCCTCAGACATGAACATCACTGAGTAAGTCTGGGACGCCCTGCAATGTGCTGTTCAGAAGAGATCTCCACCCCCTCGTACTCTTACCGATTTATGGAAAGCCCTGCAGGATTCATGGTGTCAGTTCCCTCTAGCACTACTTTAGACTTTAGCCGAGTACACGCCACGTCGTGTTGCGGCACTTCTGCGAGCTCGCCAAGGGCCCTACGCGATATTAGGCAGATGTACCAGTTTCTTTGGCTCTTCAGTGTAGTTTTACGGCTAAACAAGGAAAACTCAATCTTCCAAAATCCCCATACTACCTAACGCTTCCACCTGCATCACATAATGCTTCTTCTTATAGTCTTCACCCTGTTAACGGATGCAATCATCTTCCTCACCGCGCCTCCTTTTTCCGCAAACTCTTCGAACAAAACTTCACCTATACCAGTCATTGCGTGGTAAAGTGGTGGCCAGTTCAGAACTAGCCTAATCACACTATTTTCCTTTGAAACGACCAATAATAGGCTGTTATATGATGATACTGATTCCTCAATCACACCTTATTCGAGTACTGCCAGTACCTTCTCAAACACCTTTCGTTTGTATATCAACAGTATCGCATATGGAAGAGTAAAGAATTTCGCATGATCCTAAGGTTCAAACTTATATTCAAATCACTTAACTGATGGCCACGAAGACTAACATACTCCCAAATCCTTTCTTAAAACATTCACTACGTCTACCTTAAACTTCAGATTGATATTTCGTATTCTCTCAACAATCTGTTTACTTTTGTTTCCTATCCCTTCTTCACCTGGCAAATCAGACCTCAGATTTTCTCCTGCCTGTGCCACTAATATTCTCCCTTCCTCTGTATCAATGTCATTGATCTCTACACAAATTTGCAAACAATTTGTTACGATCATAACCTTAACTGAATGCTCTTCAAAACGTACATTTTAGGACAAAAAATAAGGACAAACCACGAAGGAAATTTCGGATGGGACCGGAATCAGTAGATTTGATGTGCACGTACAGAAAAAGCACTGATTAAAATATCATAAAAGTGGATGATTTACTGAGGAGTAAGGCTTCACAATCTGGGCAAGTCATTAACGTGTCGGTTCACCTCTGGCCCTTATGGAAGCTTATTCGGCTTGGTAATATTCGAACGAGTTTCTGGATGTCCTCCTGAGGGATATCGTGCCAAATTATATTTGATGATTTAGATCGTCAAAAATCGCTAGATGGTTGCAGGGTCCTACCGATGACGCTCAATACCTTCTTAGCTGGGGAGGCACCCGTCGACTTTGCTCGCCAAAGTAGGGTTTGACAAGCACGAAGACAAGCAGTAGAAGCCCTAGTGGTGTGCGGGCGGACTTTAACTTACTGAAATATAAGCTCAGGATAGCTTGCCACGAACGACATTATTAATGGGGCGTAGAATACCGACGACGTACCGCTGTGCCATGAGGGTGCCGCAGATGACAACCAAAGGAATTCTCCTATGAAAAGAAGTGGTGCCCCAAACCATCACTTTTGGCTGGTGGGTCGCTCTACAGGTGACAGTCAGTATGGCATCTCACAGCTGTCCTGGGGATCTCCAGACACGTCTTCGGTCTGGAATTTCATTGACTGGAATAGAATTGGCTCTAGTGATGAGTCACACTTCGAATTATGCCCTGAAGACATGTCTGGAGACGCCCAAGACAGCAGTGGGATACCAGTCTGATTGTCGCCTGCATATGGGCTGACAGGCAGCGGTAATTGTCTGGGGTGCTACTTGTTTCCATAGCAGTACGTCCCAGACTGTCATCTGCGGAACCGTTGCAGAACAGCTCTATGTCGACGATATTCTAGCCCCATTTAGTTGCCCTTCAAAGCATGCATCCTGAGATTACCTTTCAGCAGGATAATGCCTGCCCACACACAGCTAGAGTTTCTACTGCTTGTCTTCGATCTTGCCAAACAATACCTTGGCCAGCAAGTTCGCTGGATCTCTTCCCAGATGAGGAAGTTTGGAACACTCTGGGAAGGGCCCTCGAACCGTTTCAGGATTTTGACCCTCTAATACAGAACTTGGTACGATATCCCTCAGAAAGTCATCCAACACTCTATCAACCAATAGGAAGTTTAATAACTGCTTTCATAAGGGCCAGAGGCGAACCATTGCGTTATTGACTTCTTCAGGTACTGAAGCTCTTTCTTTTGAATAAGTAATAAAATTTTTGTGAACTGTAATCATTTCTTTATCTGTACATGTACATCACATCTACCGATTTCCATCCCATTTAGAAAAGTCCTTCACAGAGCGTCCTTCTTTTCTTGTGTTGGAGTGTATACACATCAATACTCCTTTCCTCAACGTAACTGCTCCATTTCATAGAACTTGCAAATATTCCCACTCATACACGAGAGCCATTCCCAAAATCACGCAGATTCATGGTTCAGTATTTCTAGAACATTAGGTTCTCAAGCATTGCTTTGCCATTCAGACTTCAGTCTCACCTGCCAATGTACATTCGTACTTTTCCCAAGCATCACTCCCTTGATCTTAGCCTTTCGAAATTTCAGCATCAGCCAATCACGTTTCATCAGACATCTTCCTCAGCGATCACTGGAGCTTCACTATCACTATCCCAGTTGTCTCCAACCTGATTCGCCTCACTGAAATTATAATAGCCAAATGTAAATTTGGCTACTCTCTATCTCTTCAGACAAGACATCGCAGTCGTAGTCATAGCCAAGCCAATGCACATCACCTATGTCAAAACTATCCACGTGCCCCTCCTGTTGTCTTGTTCCATTGCTATACTCCTGTTATTGTGTATATAAATATCCTGGGATCTAGTTTATCTCCACCCTGTGTCTCTCTACAGTACGTACGCTATCATTTCCAGTCTATTGTTTCCACTCTCTCAACAATGGCCCCCATTTACTCTGTTTAGTTGGTTCATTACATACGGTCTTAGCCCACCAGATTGGTAATGTTAATTTCTTCTACCAGAGCATGTTCTATGTCGTGTCAAGATACATCAACCAGTTCCTCTTGGCCCAAAGCCTGTATTTCATTTGCAATTAATACAGCGTTGGGCAAATAAAAATGGTCTGAAGAACAGAGTTTCAGGGTACAAAGAAACACAGCAGGGGACAGGAAATAAGGTCTTTTGGTTGGACTCTGAAGCATTTTATAGTGAAATTCAGCGACATTTCCTGGCGTGCGGCCACGCTTATGAATGTTTTGACTTGTTCAAAACAGATCATGTCTGACACCATTTTCGGACTAAGCTTTGTTTGCTGGAACTTTGACAGCATTAAACTTCTCAGCAGCGTATCCACGATTTCGTTGTCATGTAACTTTCCGCACCGAATACCCGATACTCTGCTGTGAGTACCATCGTCCGCTCTGCACTGTTCCACTCACACTGCCACAGTCCGCAATACTCTCTGAAAAGGTGTTGATAACGTGGAGGGTGTACACGTGGTGCGTGTGTCACAGGGTTTGGTTGTATGCATATCCACTGGTCCCGGTCACTGGTATGTGCCCCGCCCTTCATATTCTATTCCTCAGAGTAATGACATAAATGTCTCTTCGTTAGCGGCACACCGTTCTGCTAGCATTTGCTGATTGTAGTGCCAGTTCCATGTTACACAACCGTATGGAATCTGATGAATCGAACGGAATTTCCAGAAACTGATTTTTTCTCGACATTAGCACCAAATATTTTACTGGGGTGCGGATTCCAGATTTATTAGGTTCTCACACGTCACTACTTTGTCTTTTAGTCCAGCCTGCACCTCCACTGCCCAACACTTTGACAGAAATGCGTCTCTAACCTCTCGATATGATTTGCAACTCGAAGTAATTGATTGTAACTTCGCCGTCGATTCTCCCCCGAGGTAACTGTACAAATACTCTAACTGATGGCGTACTCGCCATGTTGGAGGTAAATAAAACTCGAACTGTCCAACAAAGTTTTTTGGTGAAGAATACAGCCACTCTGTTTAAATACTTGAAAGTTTCAAAATGTAAGAAAGTGCTTGTAGTCAAACGATTCATCCTCCGACGACTTCGGTAAACTGGTTATCACAAGTCGAGGGTCGATACTTGATCAGACCGGGCTATGATTCCGTTGTATTCTCTGATCAGTGAATGTGTTGGATCTGCTTCCACTGTGTAGTCAACAAGCAAGTCCACGCTGCAGTCCACTTCAGCTACAGTTTCCTCTGTCCCTAATACATAACTTTCACGTTGAGATATCCTAACTCTTCCATTATTATTTATTCTCAATATTATTGTTTTCAGTTACTACTTTCTGCTGTTCCTTGAACTTCAGTAACTCCAGCAGTTACGCCGTTTCTGAGACTGGCGTGAGGCATGTACTCTGTGACACTTCACTTGCATTTCTTATAGGTTGCGTCAGGATCTCACGGCTGATTTTCAGCTGTTCCATGGCACCGCGAAGTTTCCATTCGATTTCTTTCGGTATATTATGCACTGCTACTCTTAACCTTTCAATGCGCTTTTCTGCTTGCACCGTGCGGCTGTCTTGTTCCCCCTTGCCATCACTCTACTTAGCTAATTTGCCACTGAATGAGCAGAAATTTCTCCATTTGAAGCCCTATTTTTCTCAACTTTCTTCTTGCCTCTCTAACAACACGTTCGTCTCTTTTGATGTGCTTCCTGCTTTTCATACCTCTCTTTAGATTCCCTTATCATCTACAGCAAGAGTCCTTATTTATAAATCATTCACATTCTTTTCCCTAACAATTGGTGTAGGTGGCGCACAACTTTTATCGCCTCACACATTATCTATTCTCTCATCACTGCACATACATCCCAATTCTACCACTTCATTCTCGGCTTTCGCACCGTTGTTATTATCTTTCCCGTCATTGCAGTTTCAGTTTGCTTGTTCCTTCCATCACCATTCTCTCATAAACTCTGCCTGCTGTCCTATGAGGTACCGTAAGTGAACCAATAACGCCTTTATACCCACATTAAACATAGAAAGGAAGCAAAGAGTGGACTAAGCCCATAAAGCTAAAAATATTAGTAAATGTGCTGCAGCTTCTTACAAGTTGTTACACAAACTCCCCCTCTTCAAAATTCCTTGTTAGTCATTATATTTGCTATCATGCTGCTCATCCATACCATCTAAGACAGGGCTTCACAACATACGTGCTCGCGGAGCAAGCTGTGAGCAGCAAGGCGCGAGCACGGAGCAGCGCGAGTACGCTACCCCCACTACCGGACCAGAGCGGAGAGTGGGGTAAGTCACGTGGGGCACACAACAGCTGCCGCCAGTCAATGTAAATCCGCGGCCACCTCCAGGGATATCACTCACGAATTATTACTGCGACAAATGAAACAAATAAAGGAGAATGTACACATGCCACATAATTTTATTAGCTTAGTGTAAGCCTCTACATTCGCATTAATTTGTGAACTGTTACACAATAAAAGGTGTCACTGAAGTGTGGGATTCTCGGTTATCTTGTACTTTTTGCCCTTTACAATTGCGTCTATGTTCGGAGTAATTGTTCTTGTGCATTTGGGGCGCAGCGTGCAGTTTAAATTTCGATCAGACAATACATTTCTCAGGCGCGTCTTGTTGCATTTCATTGCAGAGAACAGTTGTTCACAAACATACATGGAACCGAACATTGATATTATTGTAGCCGCCAGTTTGTGCAAACGAGGAAATCTATCCTGTGGGAAGTGTCTATAGAATTCCAAAATGTTTTTTTTTGTTCTGAAATTTGTCTCTGTATTCTCTGTCACACTGCAGGTCAATAATTTCTTGCTGCAGCTCAGGACGAATTTCTTAAATATTCGCTGAATATGGAGAGAACAGATCAAAATCACTGTCTAGTGCTGTCAGATCTAGAAAGCGCTGATCAACTAAACTATGTGAATAACGTTCACAGTCTTTGTGAACATCTTGCATGGATGATAATCTAGGAAAATGAGCTAGGTTTCCTGTTTCCTAGCTGACTCACCCAAAGTGTCAAATTCATTTTAAAAGCTCGTATTCGGTTTACGAAATGAGTAATTAGCAGATCTTTACCTTGTAGTAAAATGTTCAAAGCATTCAGATGGCTAGTTAAATCTGCTAAGAACGCGAGATCACATTCAAACGTGCGCGTGCATTTCCCCTCCCTCCCTATTCCGCGACCTTGCGCCTGCTCGCGAGCACGTGCCTGAGCAGTCGCGATTACTCGCGCTCAAAACCGGCCAGTTGTTAAGCCCTGATCTAAGATATTCATCAAAATTTTCCCAACTAATATTACAAATTTCTAACTATTAATCAGAAGAACCTACAATCCTAATTAAGATAACCCTGGAATGGACAAACCAATTTCTATGTCATGACTAAGGTGTTTAAGGCTCCTGCGTGTCTTTTGCTTCACCGCACAACGATCGACGCGGCATCATGGCCGGAAGATATATTTTAATTTATTCCAGTGTAGCGCGTATTTAGTGCCATGCATTCTAATTCCCTTTGAAGCGGACTTCTTGTTAATTGAATGCATTGTACAGAGTCTGACTAATTTTCTCTTACATCCGTTGGCTGGAGAAGTTAATATTTCGTTTATAAATCACGTTTTGTTTTTCCTATAGAATTTTATAACACTAAAGGTAATTTAGAGCAGATCTGTCTTTAATTGCAGTAGTTAGATTAACCCCATAGTTATATTGATTTTGGCAAGAACCCACGACTTGTCTGTCAGTTCCATTAATTTAATTTCCGTTGCGCACAGTTTGTCACTTCACATCTGAGGCAGAGGGGGTGACGTGCATATCAAGGAGATTCACTCGATACAGATCACTGACGCAGTTTTCGCTTAGCCATAGCTAAGCAAATTTATGATTGTCGGTCTAGCTTTCGTAGATCTCGGCGTGCCACGTACCACTCTACGACTACTGTCGATATCAGTCTCCACTGCCTAGCTTCTCTCGGACATTACTGATTCGACAGTGTTCTCTCTGCCGTTGCCTGCAATACCGAATTTCCTGTGATTAGTGCGTTTCTGATAGTGTTCGAGCTCTTCAGATTTTTTGATCAGTTTCTGTGTGAAATATTGTTCTATATCCGCAGTTTCTTTCAAATATTTGTTTCAAAACACAGACATCATTCACTTTCGTCTTGAGTGGTTTTTTTTTTTTTTTTCTAACTATAGTTAGAGCATCAGTGTTGTTGTGAACAACGAGCCAGTGCTTGTCTTCTGCTTGCAGGGCAGCATTTACCACGACCTCCACGTGTTCGGCCCTGTCAGCGATGCCGAGCAGCGTGGCTGCAGCGTCCTACAGGATGCAGATAATGATTTCGGTTTGTAATGTGGAATATAGTTTATGATCAAATAATCCATTAAATCGTCTACAGGAAGCATCAGCTCTTACAAGGAAGAATCAATTTAAAAATCGATCAAAGGCCTAACACCCCATCGGTTGTAGAATGACAAATGGTAATAGTTCATAGAATGTTTGCTCGCCTTTAAGTACAAATGCTCTCAACTCTCCGAAGTGCGTTTCTGCTGCCACACGGTTTTTGTAACGAGAAAATGGGTACTAAAATGTTCAGAGTACCACACTAGAACACGTAGTACCACCTCTATGTAACTGGTTAAAACAAAAGCCCAGCAGACCCGTGAATGACAAAGTTCGTGGCATACTTCACTTACAATGCATCCCCACACGATGCCGTTTACCAGAAACGAAGTCTGGATCCCTCCGTAAAGTTCTTAAAATACCTTTACAACAGTCGCTGCCTGGCCGTTAGTGCGGATCAGGAAATCGAGTGAGGTGAACTCGGCATTGCAAACCAGCTCTTGTGCTCACGTTACCACACGGAGAGTGGAACGCAGGACTCAGCCACAGCAGTATTCTTCCGAAAATGGCGGACAGATGGGTCGCCGAAACATCACAATCAGGTACCGTATGCAGATGAATATTCATGTTCTGACCTAGAATTTTGTTATTGGCAATAAATAATTTGTGCTATATTTTCCTTTTTCTCCAATGGCATTACTTATTTGAGAAACATTCACTTAACTATCAAATCTGTTAAATATACATTTGAACAGATATACTTTACACAGTGACTCTCATGTCTGATGTGAACTCACTGCGAGATAATACTTCAAACAAAGCCAAGTGTTCTAAACCATTGCTAGTAGGGGGAACGATATCACAAGACCATGTCCTCGCTGCATCATCATACTTGTTTTCTTTTTTTTCGATACTACTGTCTAAGTACATTTATCAAATTAATTCACACAAGTGCGTTGAGATTTTGACATTACTGATTTCAGACATTAATTCTTGTTCTGTAAGACATTTATTCTGATCTGTTCAATGTTGGTATCAAAGAAATCTTCCTTCTTTCTTAAAAATACATAAAACTTCCTAAATTCAGCACGAAGCATAACTGCTTTGCAACAATCTTTTGTTGGCTCTTTTTCATCCAGACGTAATTGGGTTACTGAAAAGCGCCAAAAGGAATGTTCATATTTGTTCACTATCAACTTTCCTTGTAACTAGGATACACAGCACTTAACTTTGCTTCTCAGACAAAGCGCAATGTCAACTCCGGTACTGCGCGTCTACAGTATCTGCGCTACACGAATTCTGGTCGCAGAAACGGTTACTCCGCATTTAGAGTTACCCTGAAGTGAGCCGCGGTCTACAGAGTGACATGAGCAGATTGACCCAAATTTGTTATTGATGAGGATATGTATTTTATAATGTGATTTTTGATATCTTTGCTGCGAGAGAGAAAGATTCTTGTATTGATTTGATGAAGATATTTTAAAAAGATATTAATTAATTTTCTTTGCTTTAATTACACTAGAGCTGCTGCCTGTTCACTATTACAACATGGTATTCAACACAGAACTTTCCCTACTTCTTAATCGGCTAAGATTAGTGACAATTCAGAAAACATGAACTCAATTAGTGCAACCTTTTGTAATCTATGTTGAACACATATATTTGGTAATATCATTCCTTTGCGGTTCTTGATTTTAATGAAGAATACTTACATAAAGTGACTTTTCTATGTCTTCCAATACACGTTTTAAAAGAATCTGCATTAACATAATTTGCCACTTCATCATCCATTTCCCAATCTTTGTCATCATCCATTTGCCAATCTTTGCCATTCACAAGATAAAGTTTCACAATTTCAAATTAAAATGCACACACATTACGTAGAGTCATTTCACATGGAGTTCACCTGTAGTTAGTTTACCGCTCATTAAAAGAGACGCTAAGCAAAAAAGATATAAAAATTACATTTAAATTTCAGAGGACTTCCTATTCATTTGGCCGGAAATCAGTTGCAGTTTCCTCAAATTTCGTGTCAGTGAAGTAAAGAACTATAAAACAGTGTCACGATTTTTGAAGGGAACTTAGATAGAATCTGGTGTTCTTTATTAGGTGATTCAGTACACATTGTCGGAAATCACGCAGTCAGATTAACTTCTGTTTCGAATCATTGTTTGGAGTAGACTCAACTACTTACACAATCTTTCAGAAAATCCAAGCAAAGCAACTGCCAGTGCAAAAATAAATAAATAGAAAATTATTAATAATTATTATTATTTTTTAAAGAAACTTTCAGTAATTCTACTTACGTTTCTCTTTGTAAGCGGAAGCTTCCATTTTTAGTTTGAAACGCTATGACTCAGTTTTGGACACGTTGTTGGCAGTCACCTCTAACTGTATTCTACATTTTCCACCCATTTCATAAAACTGATGGCAGTTTTTTTTCCGAAACTGTCACATAACATTTAATTATCTGAAAAGTAAATCAAATTAAACTACTAATGCTACATGAACATTAAGAGGAATAAAAACAAATGTCAATGTTTGCAATTCTAATTATCTCTGTCTTTCCTATCCTGCTTCTTGTAATGTGCTGCAGCCTTTGGTTTTTAGCTGGCTGGCGAAATCTAAGGATCACGAGGGGAGCTACATGGGGCAAAAAAAATGTTTCTGCTGAAAGCAAAGGCTCAGCCGTCTACACAGTGATAAGAGCTCTCCGCCAGCCGTACATGGGGGGATTGACAAGTGAGGGTAGCCCAGACCATTATAATGTTTCATTGTGCATGAAGCACAAAGAATGCCTTTTAGCAAAGAAAAGATCTGGACAAAAGAAAAAAAAACGACACTGCTTGCTTGGGATCCAACTATCAGGCATGAAGAAGGTCAGCTAGAATTTCTGTTCAAAATTTGGTAAGCCTGATTGGCTCATAACGATTATTGGTACCAGGGTACAGTTCCCACATGTGTTTGCGTGCACTCTCCCTAATTGGCCCAAACTATAAATCTGACGTATATTGGGCGAGATCTTTTACCGTCCACCCCACACCAAGGAAGAACTGTACTTGATTGGTTAATCACGGCAGATAATCTGATAGCATGTTTATACATTATCATTGGCTCGAACTTACAAGGTTTGTTGCTAAGAGACAGCGAGATTCCTGTGGATGAGGAACCAGATAAATTTTGTAGAGGAGGGTAAGAAAATACTTGTTCCTGGGGCACAATAGAGAGGACTTCTCCGCAGGGTTTTATACAGTGATGTTTCATCTTAGAGCTGCAGAGCGAGATGCCTTCAACTTAGAGCAGAACTCAAATAGCGAGGCTAGACATACACTCATGTTCAGAAAAAAACAGAGCACTTTAAACGACTAGAGATAGGACGTTCATATTCGCAGAACATGTAAATTAGCATGTTCTTCTGTTCTTCAGAAATGATCAGTATTTGAACCATGTAGGTCCACGGGTTCAAGAACAACATTGATATCGTGACGCAACACCACCTACCGGTAAAATGTGCATGATGCTCTCGTTGTCGCTATAAACCGAAGGTACTGGATCAGTGTGACTTGAGCTGACGTGCATGATGTGTCGCAGATGAATTCGCGAACTGCACCGTCAAATCAATGGGTTAGAAACAGAGAACGTAGATGGCATGAGAAAATGGCATGTAATTATCCGGGAAATTGCTGTTCATCTGGGACGAAATGTTTCGACAGTGAAATGGGTGTGTGCAGACTGATTCACGGAAGGCTGTTGAACACGACGAGATCGGCTAGATCGCACCATCCAGACAATCACCCAAGAAGATAGGCACCTCATCCGAATGGCATTGCGGGACAGTCCTGCGTCCTCCTCGGTTCTGGCCCAACAGTGAAACAATAAACTGTCATGGATGACCGCCTATCGCCGTTTACTATGGAATGGATTATGCACACGTCGTCCAATTCTTCCCCTACATGTGAAGAATGTGCAGAAACATGCCGGACGGCAATGGTGTATTCGACAACGTCACTGGGGACAGAAATGGCATCAGATAGTGTTTGTGGACGAATACAGGCACTGCTTGTTTGAAAATGATGGCCGCATTGTGATTCGCCGCAGACAGGAGCAGCAGCATAATTGTGACTGCATTCGCACAAGACTTACAGCGCCAAGTCAAGGCCATATAGTTTGAGGTGCTATTGAGTAGAACAAGTAATTACAATTACAGTTGGTGCGTGTCCAGGGCACTGGGACCACTGTGACCTACGTGAATGCCACCCTGCGATCAGTAGACGTACCCTTTCTGCATAACACCCCGAAGCTGTTTTTCAGTTTGTTGCACAAACATGTTACTTCTTGGTGCCGTAGGATGTTAGCCTTTTGCCCTGATCCGCAAGATCACCAGACTTGTCACCAACCGAAAATTTGTGGGATATGGTGAAACGACAATTCAGCAGTGTGACCCACTGCCAACACCATAGATGAACTGTGGAACCAAGTGAAAGTAGCACAGGTTTCTATACCCTAGGACGTCATTCGGACCTTATACGCGTCGATGCCATCACGCCTAGAACAAGTTATCAGGACCCACGGTGGATGCTGTGCTTAGTACACAACAGGACACTTCAGGATCGCCCCATCTCTATGGGAGTAAATGTGGACCAAGCTTACTTCTCTGATAATGTACTGAGCAGAGGATAGCTGCAGTAATGGCTGAGAATTCTACACTCATGTTCAGAAAAGAAACCAGAACACCTTGAACGACCAGAGATGGTACGTTCATATTCACAGCACATGTATATTAGTATATTCCGCAGAAATGTAGCATTTCAGTCTCCTCGATTCTTGCCTAATGACCAAGTATCGCAATGCTGATCTAATTTTCGTAGGGCAGCTAGCTAGGCACTCAATACGGTCAGGCGAGAGTACTTGCTTTTATAGTTTTCTTTGCACGTTAAGTTACACGTTGTACATAAGCAGTTCTTTTATCGTTTCTATCATGTATTCACTCATAAGTCCAGAGATTATTGTACGTGTTTTCAACTGCTTGTTTCCTTGGTAAGTAATTGTATACTTTATTCAGCTGATAAAACAAATTTGTCGTCTTTTGTAATAATCGCCAACGGGCTTGCCGCAGTGGTAACAGCGGTTCCCGTCAGATCACCGAGGTTAAACGTTGTCGGGTTTGGCTAGCACTTGGGTGGATGAACATTTGGTTATCCTAGCGCTGATGGCAAGCAGGGCGCGCTCAGCCCTTGTAATTCAGGAGCTACACGCCTGAGAAGTAGCGGCTCCGGTCACGAAAACCGACAATGGCCCGGGGAGTGGTGTGCTGACCAAAAACCCCTTGATATCTGCATCCGTTGTCGCCTGTTGGTTGAGGATGACACGACGGTCGGTCGGTACAGTCGAGATTTCTGTGGCCTGTTCGGACGGAGTTTAGTTTTAGCTTTTAGTAATAAATCAGATCGTTATAGTAACCCTTAGCTTCTCTCCATTGTTTGATGGATACTGTTATCAACATATCTGTGTGAGGCGAGGCACCCACATTCTATGCTTAATTGGGGCACTGCTGGTAAACTGATTAGAAAAACTGTTTTCCGTTTTGCAACTGGTGTTTTTAATTCGCTTGATCTTATGAGGTGTTACTTACCACTGAGGATGGGTACTGTAGTATCTCAGCGATATGCGAAATGCTCAACCGACTCCTCACTCTATGAAGCATTCAAGACGTATTGTCAGATCTCTGTTCAGTTTTAGACGTCTGATGCACAATTCTATGTTTCCGTTCCCTTCAACTTGTCTGCTATATTCTGAGACACAGCTGCTGCATCCTAAGCTACAAAGTCTATTCACCACTGAGAACATCTCTTCGTAGACTTAAAAGTTAGTTTAAGGGTTTTTATTCTTGGTAGATTAAGCTATCCTGTTCGCAGGTCAGATACGTAATGATTGAATGGCAAGTGTAAAAAACACATAGCAGATGCCAAATCATTGATGCAGTTTTGTTTGCAACATTTTGTGAGACAGACTTCCAGCAGTTGAACGTCTTTCAGGAATGACGGTAAATTATACCTGCGCCTTTGGTCTTGCAAATCAATCGACGTGAACATGACGACACATTCCAGGCATTTTACAAGTTGCATTCTTTATCAGCGTGCGTTACGACTCCTAGGACATGGCATCCTATTACTTGATGCAGGCAGTAGTGCTCGCACAGACCTCTGAGCCAGTACCCATTACCACCACCGCACATCAAAATTGAGCTATGAAGGTGAGGCCAAGGACACCGTTGCCAATGTAGCACCACGTGGTCGTCGGGCTATATGGAGTTCTTTTTGCCGCGCTTTGGTGTTATCGTCTATTTACTTACAGCAGTTAACACTTATTTTTTATATAAAAGTACAGGAATTCGGAATAGGAAATTATAAATTTATAGTATAATTTTTTAGCAAATGAATAAAAGAAGACAGGAAAGAGTAGATAAAGACAAACTTTCACCGACATAATCTGGAGAAGGAGGCTTGGTACTGACCTTCAAGTCCAGCATCCCAATGTAATGATACTCATTTTAGTAATTATCCACATGAACATCCCTCTTGGGGAAAAATCGATTCATTCAGTCCATGCGGATCTAATCTGTGTCAGTGTTGTTGGTCAGAGTGCTGTGTAAGTTGATGTTTGTTAGGCTACACAACAATTACTACTTCTAGAAAATTTAGAAAGCAAAACCTGCCTCGGTGCTGAGGGTCATGCTATTACTGACACATCTCTAGTAGTAACCGGGGGGGGGGGGGGGGAGGCGACTGTTGACAGTTGAGTTGGGTTGTGCGTATGAAAGCAGCGACAACTTGAAGCCAACTCCGGGTCCCCATGGGCAGCAGCAGTGGACAAGACCTAGCGTGCAGTGCTGGATGATGCAGAGCCAGTCGGCGGGTATCATCTGCCGAGAGCTGGGATCAGCTTCGGTCAGCGTTGATAGGAGAGGGCGGACGGCACTGGGCCTCTTATGGCCCTCTGGCCATGCTTCTTTTGGTTATCAGGGTGACTGACAAGATCCTGGCCAGTCATTTGAGAGTGCTGCATCGAGCTAGCTGGTTAACATCGACAAACCAAGACGGACCCAGGAAAGCAATAACTGTTGTGGAGTCAGAAAGCCAGGTGAAGGCTGCAGATCAACACGGAGTGTGGTCCCAGATGTCAAACTGACATCTACATGTACGGTGTTCCTCCCGCACTTCCAGAAGATACGGCAGCTGGGAGACACCGAAGAACTGTCGAAGGAACTTTCCGTTACGACGTTTCTAAAATGGACATAAGACTGACTTGTGTCGTTGAGGTGGTCGTCAGCTGTATGAGTGCTGAAGTTAGTGTGTAAAATTTTAAAACCAAGTGGTGCTGTGTTGCTACTGTACTGCCCGAGCAGTGATTACATAGTGGCAGCTGTATCACCAGTTTGTGATTGAACGCGTATCAGCTTGTAATGAAATGTAATAAAATCTGACATCGGCCACAAATCGACAATGAATTGAATTCAAAGGCGACAACTGGAAATACGTGCTGGACCGAGACTCGAACACAGATTTTTCACTTTCGGTTTGCGGTCACCTTATCTGCTTTGGCTGTCGGAGCTTGCTTCCCGTCCGACCCCAATTCTCAAGTCCCTGTAAGTCCATCCTGATACTTGATGGCTGCGACACCTCGGCTGTTCAACATAAAATGTCAGATCAAAGAACCTTCGGCAATCTAAACTCCCAATTTTATTTTATTTTTGCTATCAGTTTCTGCGTCACTCAGCTTCAGGCCCCCTAATCGACGCGCTGTAAGAATTCCATCTCTTGGACACTCAATATAGGGGCCAGCATGCAGTAACTGGAATCTGTACACTTCTTTTTAACCAAGCGATCCCTTCAGTCATCACCTGCATACTGATGAGTGCAGGTGATGATTAAAGGTATCGCTTTGTTAAGAAGAAGTCCCAGTGTCTGTATGCTGGCCCCTATTTTGATTGTACAAGAGGTGGAGTTCTTTCAGCACGTCGGTCAGGGACCCTGAAGACTGCGTAATGTAACGCTAAAACTGGTAGCAAAAATAGAACTGGAAATTTAAACGGCTGAAGGTCTTTTGATTTGACACTTTTAATTCTCAAGTTGTCACACATTACTTGGGTCAGACGGAAAGTGTGTTCGGATAGGGAGACAATTAAGGCGACTTCTCATGTAAACTCGGAAATGCGGTTCGATTTCCACTCCAGCACAAATTTTCACAGTAAGGTACTACACAACACTAACTTCCAAGAACATACATGTAACACATTATATATATATATATATATATATATATATATATATATATATATATATATATATATATATATATATATATTAGTGCCCCTTGTAAAGTTGGTTTCTGCAGCCTGATGCCATATTCGAGTACCTTTTTATGACATGAATATATTTTTCTAAGGTTAAGTGTTATTGTAGATTTTTCGTGCACATTTTGAAATTTTTATATGGAATTACTTTGGGGCGAGAACCTGTATCTTTAAATTTTGTTCATTTGAAGTTAACGAATTTGAAGCTCGAGAGCAAATTTTTGCCACGTTTATTTATGTATGTGCACTGTCAGTGTCAATTGTTAATGAAATTTATCATTTGTTGCCAAGGCCACAATTACACAACCCCCAGACAAATATCACTCCCACCGAAAGCCTGTATCATACGTGCGAATTCTGATTTCTCTAATGTTATCATGATTGTCATTCCTCTCTAAGTAGGTGGGGGACAAGAAAATGTTTTCACACGGGAGGAGAAAGCTCGTGACTGAAATTCTCGTTCAATGTTATTCCACTTCACTTGCCACTCGGAGTGGCTGCGCGGTTTGAGGCACTATGCCTCTGATTGGGCGGCCTCTCCCGCCGGTGATTCGAGTCCTCCTTCAGGCATGGGTGTGTCTGTGTGTTGTTCTTAGCATAAGTTAATGTAAGTTATTTTAAGTAGTTTGTAAGTCTAGGGACCGATGACCTTAGCAGTTTGGTCTCTTTGTAATTCATGCACATTTGAACATTTTACAATTCACTTATTATATCGATAATTGTCTCTCCCCTATTTCATGATAATACAAAGAGTGCTGCCCTTTTTTTAACGTTGTCATTGTCCGTCGTCAGTTTTGTCTGGTAAGGATCCCATGCAGCGCAACTACACTCCAGAAAAGGACGGACAAGCGTAGTGTTCTGGTTTTCTTTAGCACGTTAACTTACACGTTGGGCATAAGCAATTTTTTATTGTATCATGTATCCACTCATATGTCCCGAGTTTATTGTGCATGTTTTCAATCCCTCGTTTCCTTGATAATTAATTGTATCCTTGATTCAGCTGATAAAACAAGTTTGTTGTCTTTAGTAATAATCGCCAAAGGGCTTGCCGCAGTGGTAACAGTAGTTCACGCCAGATCACCGAGTTTAAACGTGTCGGGCTTGGCTGGCTCTTGGTTGGGTGACCATCTGGTCATCCTAGAGCTGATGGCAAGTGGGGTGCGCTCAGCCTTCGTAAGGCCTATTCAGGAGCTACTTGCCTGAGAATTAACGGCTCCGGTCACGAAAACCGACAATGGCCGGGCTAGCGGTGTGCTGAACACATACCCCTTCATATCTGCATCCGTTGTCGCCTGTTGGTTGAGGACGACACGACGGTCTGTCGGTACAGTTGAGCTTTCTGTGGCCTGTTAGGACGGGGTTTAATTTTAGCTTTTAGTAATAAATCAGATCGTTGTAGTAACCCTTAGCTTTATTACATTTGTTGCATCTTCTAAGAAGTGTTCTGTCACTAAAAAGCACTCTTTGGTTCACCTTCCCCTCAACAATTTCTGTGTGATAATCCCAGTTTAAGGTGTTCGTAATTATACTGCCTAGCTACGAGAGGTTTCAATAAGTAATGCACCACATTTTTATTGACAAGTTTTGGTTGAAAAGTAAGCAAATTGTTGTGAGACATCTTGGAATATCGCTGCTTCAGCCTCTAAAGTTTCATGAAGTAGGTGGCCGCATCATACATCGGCTTCAAAACGGTATCTGTAACGGAGATACTTCCCAAGTAGAAATCTGTCCTTGAGTTTCTTTTGGCAGGAATCCATAGTATCGTAGATATTCGTGGCAGCTGGCGGAATGTCTTCGGAGACCTAGCAGTGAAGAAAACCACGGTGAGTCGGTGGGCGAAGCGTCTGTCATCATCGCAATATAGTCGCGCAACCGTGTCCGACCACACGCGTGCTGGCCGGCCGAAAACAGCTGTGACTCCAACAATGTTGGTATGTGCGGGCACTCTCAACCGACATGCCACGAACATGCCAAAAAACGTCTCCTTGGCCATTATAACGCAAAACCATACACAAGTCTCCGCACCCGAGAGGAGCTCAGAAATCTTTATTGGACGGTTCCACCCCATCTACCCTACAGCCCGAAACTCGCAGCATCAGACTTCAGTCTGTTTGGCCTAATGAAAGATGTACTCCATAGAAAACAGTACGTCGTTGATGGGGAGGTTATTGATGCAGCAAGATCTTGGCTTAGACGTAACCAATAGAATGGTACCATGCAGGTATACTGCCCTCCCACTGAGGTGGCGTATGGCCGTCGCATTGAACGGAGATCATCTTGAAAAACAAGGTTTTGTAACCAAAGGAATAGGCAATAACATGCTGTAATGGAATACTGAATAAAACCAACCTTCTTTCAAAAATAAATGTATTCTATTATTTATAGAACGCCCCTAGAATTTAGTCAAATCTACCAGTTTTCACCCCTAGATGGGATGACAGTCTATATGCGATTTCTCTAGCTCCCACCGCTTCACGAAAGTATTTTGCGTCCAGACATTTCTGCCAGTCACTTCAGAGACCAAAGGCAGCGTTTCAATTGAACATTATCTACTCCCACTATTGGTGCTACTCTGCAAGGGTGCAGCTTCTTACCAGGGCTTTTACAACTTTTCTTCCACCAGGTGCTGTAATACACCAGCTATCATGGGAAAATCCCTCACCCGTGAGATCAACCTAGTCGGCCCTGCACGCCATCCATTTAGGAAGATTAGGGAAACAAAATAAAATGGCTCTGAGCACTATGGGACTTAACATCTATGGTCATCAGTCCCCTAGAACTTAGAACTACTTAAACCAAACTAACCTAAGGACATCACACAACACCCAGTCATCACGAGGCAGAGAAAGTTAGGGAAACATCTGCCAATCATCCCCAGGCCGAGGAAAAGTTCCTATCCCACAGACACTGGAAAACGACTCTATCATCTACAATATCGGAGAAGATCAACACAAAAGCTCGGTCGGGATATGATATATCACGCTATATTGGTGCTTCAGGGAGTAAAACTGCTGAGACTACGAGCACCCAAATCAAAAGAGTTTCTTGAAGTTAGTTGCCACATAGGAGACCAAACGACATTTGCTAGAGGGTAGAACTAAGAAAAGTAACGACATTGAGCCTGGAACGCTAGTTGAATAGCTCAACTATATTGGAAATATTAAATGAAATTTTACCACAACCCTCCCATTTTAATGGGCGGTTCCTTAATAGTTGCTAGGACAACCCGTGACCCCAGAAGGAAATAAAATTACCTTCGACATATTAGTACGACGAGTGAAGAGTAAAATTCGTTCTGTTTAAACATCGGACAATTCAGATCACGAAAACGCATTAAAGCGCAAGGTGTTAAAAAGTGACTACGCGTTCGAAAGTGGCACACAGCCAATGGTTTGTACGCCCTAGCATTACCAAGATAATTTTTGTTACATGTTATACCAAATGGGGCGCTTCAGCGGCTCAGAAAGAGAGTGGAAATTCAATTTGTCTTAATGCAAGTTTATTTACTTCTGATACCGCTGAAAACACTTAGAACTGCTTAGACAGTATTCTTGTACACTGGGTAATAATAAATTAAATTATAATAGAAACAAAATCAACAAATTCATTTTGTATAACTTTTGTCCCAGTAACGTTAATAACTGTGTTCTCTTATACAAAAAACATCTATTTAATTTCAGTCCACTACATGAAACAAACAGAAGCTACTGTCTCATTCTGAAACACATTCTTCACACAACAGTCTTCTTGCTGTGTTTTCCATAGACGTGTTTGCGACACTGACACTGAGAGCAGGTGACGGTTGATTTTTTCCTACTTTTTGCTGTTGATAGTGAAAGTTCCATAGTGCAGCTAAGCTTCCATAGTGTGATGCTTTCCATTGCCATTATTACTGGCTTCTGGAGCCTGCACAAGACCTTATTAACTGAAGACCTAAGGTAGTGAGAAAAACTCTTCTGCGATTTAACAAATTTTTTTTCCGATTTGGAATGTTGAGAAAGAAGAATGAGTATTCATTTATTGCTGCTATGCCAAAGAGTGTGTAGACGTAGGACATAAGCCATCTTCTTCTTTCTCTCTTTGTGCTGTAGTTTCTTGCCATCCTATCTCTGATGTCCACGCCTCCCTTTGTAGAATTACAAAAAAGATTTATGTTAGTCTTTTTCTAAACTTCACTAACAACACCTGTGTGATAAGCCGAAAGCATCAACAGCAGTCGCTTTGTTTCTCATGGACTAGAGTTGATGCGAGAGTAACTGCTGGCCTCTGTGTCTGAGGACCGGTATATGCAAAGATGGATGAGTGTAAGTTGCAGCCAGTTACAGTCTTCAGCTCTTTAGGTATGTGTCGTCCGTTCCAACAGGTGTGTAGTCAAAATCATTCCATAGGGCCTTAGTCAAGTGTAGTATCGATCTGTGCTAACACTGTGGCCTGATTCCTCAGTTGGTTTTATTAGTCTCTTTACAACACGCATTGGTCGGTTTAGGTGTTGTGTATTTCCCGACTTTCCTATATGGACGTCCATGGTGATTGCGTATCTAGTCTCAGAATCAAAGAGCATTCTAATTAGAAAGCCGTAATTTCCACGTTTTTCTTTCAGAAATATCTTGATTGCGCAGTGACGGAACAAAGACAACATTTTCCGTTACTGTCTTATGTACTTGTACAGAAAGCCGATAGTTTCGTGGTGGCTTCGTAACATATATGCGTCCACTTTTGGCAACAAATTTATCAGAGTTGGTGGGTTAGGCCGAACATCATCTTCATTCTCAGAGGTGAATCAGTTCCACTTTCTTCTACATAAGCATTCACTTCATTTTCCTCTTAAACTGATTCGTTGAGACTTCTTCCCACACTCTTTCAATAGAACTATCACGCAAATATTTTCCCTTCATGTTACTTCTCCAACAGTAGTAGAAAGAATGAAAATAAAAATTATAGACTTCATAAAACTGTGTTCGAAGATAACAATGCAAGAGTTTCTTTCGTTTCAAATATTTAGATCCAAAGTCTCAACCGCCTGAAAACTTTCTTGGTATTGCCGACTGGGGAGGGGCGTTTGGAGGGGGAGGGGGGAGCTTCTATGGCCCACGGAGAATAAAATCAAACAAATGTCTTGTAATTAATTTTAATGCAGTAATCAACAATTAGCTTTGATTTCAAGATATAAATATTGAGTCAATGGGCTTACAAACCCCCCCGCCCCCGGCACCAGTTTTGGTAATGCCAGGTGGTGGGATTGTTGCTTAACGTTAAGGGGCTGCTATGTCTGGAAAGACACAATGTTCCTACGTATAGTAATGGCTATATAGTCCGAGGGAACAGAATACATAAAACATCTGGACTGTAGAGACGAAAACTTGGAAGCAGCATCAGCAGCCTCATCATATAACCTGCTGACATGTATAGGAACCCATTCGAGCAATACATGTGTGACAGCATCAACGCGTGTTTGAAAGTATTTCTGAGTCTTTTGTACTGAAGAGTGATACCTGTACTTCCATAGAGGCTCTGGGGAGCACTGAGACTGAGCAGAGATTTAGAGATACTGTGTCAGACGGATTAAAAGATGATCTGACAAAGGGCAAACACCTCTGTAATAAAATCCGAACACTGGTCTACAAGGATGTATCAATAAGATTTTAGCCTAACTCTGTTTACAAGAACGTGCCTTACGTGTCTACGTTTACGCACTACTTAGTCACCGTGATCATCAATATAGAGTACTCTGCATTTCTGTTACTGCTAAAACGTTTCCTGGGAATGTTCTTTTCGAAGTGTGTGAAGCACCTTCAGCGTTTCGCAATGGATCTCCGCAATGGTGGCAAAACGGCGACCTTTGAGTTGGATTTTCAGCTTCGGGAAGATGACGAAGAATTCGTGGTGTATAATGCGCGAATGTCAAAAAAGAGATGGGCTAGCGCTTGGTTGCGCTGCAGGTCCACCTCGTCGTTTACGGTCGTGCAGATGATGGGCTCTTCACCAGTGAAGACTGTCGCTTTGTCTCAGATTCGTACCCGTGGACCCACGTTTCGTCACCTGTAGTGATACTTCGCAGGAAAGACGGACCATTCACGGCATGCTGACGGAACTCTTGACAGATTTCGACGTGGGGTCCCTTCTCGTTGT
Organism: Schistocerca serialis cubense; assembly: GCF_023864345.2. Classification (NCBI taxonomy): domain Eukaryota; kingdom Metazoa; phylum Arthropoda; class Insecta; order Orthoptera; family Acrididae; genus Schistocerca; species Schistocerca serialis. The sequence continues at coordinate 153,632,228 of NC_064639.1, forward strand.
AAGTAGCCCGTGGACAGACTTTGCAGCCACACGCTGCATGTTGAAATCGTGCTTGAAGATTGCCTGAACAGTTTCGCACGACACGCCAACATGTTGTGGATTGTTCTCCGATTACCCTTAAGCACAAGTTGAATGTGTTGAAGTGTTACAGAGTTAGTCGCTAAGCATTCTGATGCCCACTCGTAAAAGGTAACATCAAAAATCCTCTTCACGGGCAACGAAGGTACATCCTACCCACAGTCTTCCTTAGAGCGATCTGACTAAATGAATGTGCTCTGTCCAAACAGCGTAGTAAGCTTTAGAAAAATAGAAACAGTGCTCGAAGCTGGGCTACTGCTCTTCGGAAAGGAAGTAAGTACACATCAACAGTTACATTCAAACATTTACTTGGCAAACCACATAACGTGCATGGCAGAGGGTTTCTCCTACCACCGCCCATCGTTCCCTCTCCTGTTACACTGATAAAAAAGACCATGGGAAGACCGAGCGAATCCCGTTTTCTCCTAACTTGTCTTCGTAACGAGAGGCATGTTTGTGGCAGTGACATCGTTCTGAATTCTCTGTTAAATTCCGCTTATCTAAGCTTTCTCAGTAGTGATCGCGTAGATCTCAATAGTGTTTTGCAAAAAGGTCTTCTATCCTCCGATGATTCCAGTTCGAGTTTACACAAGAATTCTGTAATAACCGCTTGCTGACAGAACCTATCGTTAACGAATCTAGCAGTAGGCGTCTGAAAAGCTTCGATATTTTTCTGTAATCCGACATGAAGTGGAGATCAAGCACTGGACCATTATTCGATAATAAGTCGCACAGGTGTTCGGTACGCCGTGTACTCTGTAAATGAAATACATATTGCTACAAATTCTCCCTATAAACTGAAGCCGAACATTCACCTTCCCGACAATCGAACTCAAGTGCCCGTTCAATTCATGTTACTATTGGACGTTACTCTAGATAGGTAATCGATGGGACTGTGTCAGGCAGTCCACCACTAGCACCGCACTCGATCATTACAGGATCGTGTCTCCTACACATATACATTATATTTTGCCATAGTTTCGTAACACGAAATAAAAACTTTATCCATGTCATCCCGTACCCTCCTGGATTCGTTGAAAAAGGGCCCTTTTTCATACACTACAGCGTCATCAACGAAGAATCGGACACTGCTGCTTACCTTATCCGTCAGATCGTTTCGGTGTATAGAGAACAAGAGGGCTGCTATAACGGTCCTATCACAATTCCCTGATGGTAGCTTTCTCTCTGATGGACACCCGTTATCCAGGAAAACGTGCTGGTTCCTCATAAGTAAAGAACCTTCGGGCCACTCGTATTTCTCAAAACCTACTGGGTATGCTCGGACTTTTGTAACAGTCTGTAGTTTGACACTTCGCCAAATGCTTTCCTGGAAACTATAGATGTGGAATCTGCCTCTTACCCTTCAGCCACGGCTCGTGGTATATTGTGTGAGAAAAAGAGCAAGCTGTGTTTCTCACGAGTGATACTTCCTCAAACTGTGTTGGTTTATGAATTGAAGCTTTTCTCTCTCAACGAAATATTTTATATTCGTCAATACACAGTGAATCCTAGATATGTCGTGACACACTTTAAGTGGTTGCAGAGGCTGTCTTGAGGAACGAGTCGAGAATTGGAACCTGTGTGCTGGTGACCTCAAAGATGCTATTGAGCGTCGAAGTTATTAACGATGGCTCCCGTTTCTAGGCTACCCCTCCGGCAGAAAAAGTTACTTTGTACGCTGATTGACCGTAGATGGAACAGCTCGCAGTTTGCTCAGTGGTCGCGATTGATTGCCACGACAAGTGGAGTACTGAGACTGGTTTGATGCTGCTCTCCATGCTACTCCATCCTGTGCAAGCTTCTTCATCTCCCAGTACCTACTGCAGCCTACATCCTTGTGGATCTGCTTAGTGTATTCATCTCTTGGTCTCCCTCTACGATTTTTACCCTCCACGCTGCCTTCCAGAAATAAATTGGTGATCCCCTGATTCCTCAGAACACGTCCTACCAACCGAACCCTACTTCTGGTCAAGTTGTGCCACAAGCTCCTCTTCTCCCCAATTCTATTCATTACCTCCTCATTAGTTATGTGATCTACCCATCTAATTTTCAGCATTCTTCTGTAGACCCACATTTCGAAAGCTTCTATTCTCTTGTTGCCAAATTATTTATCGTCCATGTTTCGCTTCCATACATGGCCACACTTCATACAAACACTTTCAGAAACGACTTCCTGACTCTTAAATCTATACTCGATGCTAACAAATTTCTCTTCCTCAGAAACGCTTTCCTTCCCATTGCCAGTCTGCATTTGATATCCTCTCTACTTCGACCATCATCAGTTATTTTGTTCCCAAAATAGCAAAACTCCTTTACTACTTTAAGTGTCTCATTTCCTAATCTAATTCCCTCAGCATCACCCGACTTAATTCGACTACATTCCATTATCCTCGTTTTGCTTTTGTTGATGTTCATCTTACACCCTCCTTTCAAGACACTGTCCATTCCATTCAGCTGCTCTTCCAAGTCCTTTGCTGTCTCTGATAGAATTACAATGTCACCGGCGAACCTCAAAGTCTTTATTTCTTCTCCATTGATTTCAATACCTACTCCGAACTTTTCTTTTATTTCCTTTACTGCTTGCTCAATATACAGATTGGACAGCATCGGGGAGAGGCTACAACCCTGTCTCACTCCCATCCCAACCACGGCTCCCCCTTTCACGTCCCTCGACTCTTATAACTGCCATGTGGTTTCTGTACAAATTGTAAATAGCCTTTCGCTCCCTGTATTTTACCCCTAACACCTTCAGAATTTGAAAGAGAGTATTCCAGTCAACATTGTCAAACGCTTTCTCTAAGTCTACAAATGCTAGAAACGTAGGTTTGCCTTTCCTTAATCTTTCTTCTAAGATAAGTCGTAGGGTCAGTATTGCCTCACGTGTTCCAACATTTCTACGGAACCCAAACTGATTTTCCCCGAGGTCGGCTTCTACCAGTTTTTCCATTCGTCTGTAAGGAATTCGCGTTATTATTTTTGCAGCTGTGACTTATTAAACTGATAGTCCGGTATCTTTCACATCTGTAGATAATTGCTTTCTTTGGGATTGGAATTATTATATTCTTCTTGAAATCTGAGGGAATTTCGCCTGTCTCATACATCTTGCTCTCCAGATGGTAGAGTTTTCCCAGGACTGGCTGTCTCAAGGCCTTCAGTAGTTCTAATGGAATGTTGTCTACTCCCAGGGCCTTGTTTTGACTTAGGTCTTTCAGTGCTCTGTCAAACTCTTCACGCAGTATCATATCCCCAATTTCATCTTCATCTACCTCCTCCTCCATTTCCATAAAATTGTCCCCAAGAACATCGCCCTTGGATGGACCGTCTATATACTCCTTCCACCTTTCTACTTTCCCTTCTTTGCGTAGAACTGGGTTTCCATCTGAGCTCTTGATACTCATGCAAGCCATTACCTTACATGACTGCGATGCTCTATTGCCTCGATGGGGTTTCGGGACTTACCCGTAGTCTAGGGGTAGATTCTTTGATTCATAATCAAAACGTCTTCGGTCCCGGGTTCGATCCCCGCCACTGCCTAAATTTGGATAAATAATCAGCATTGGCGGCCGAAGACTTCCGGCATAAGAAGTCAGCCTCATTCTACCAACGGCCTTGTCAAAGTGGGCGGAGGAGCCTATAGAGGTTCAGGGCACTCTCTTGTCCTAGGGGTGGGAAATTGCCCCTAAAGGCGGAAGAATCTGCAGTGATCAACAACATGAGGATTCAGAAGGCAATGGAAACCATTGCATTAAAGACACGTAACGTGTATCCACAGGACATGTGGCCTGTAATTGAACAATTGTCATGATGATCTCTCCTTTGGCAAAAGATTCCGGAATAGTCCCCCATACGGATCTCCGGGAGGGGACTGCCAAGGGTGAGGTTACCACGAGAAAAATATTGAATAATCAATGAAAGGATAACGTTCTACGAGTCGGGGCGTGGAATGTCAGAAGCTTGAATGTGGTAGTGAAATTAGAATATCTGAAAAGGGAAATGCAGCGGCTCAATCTAGATATAGTAGGGGTCAGTGAAGTGAAGTGCAAGGAAGACAAGGATTTCTGGTCAGATGAGATCGGGTAATATCAACAGCAGCAGAAAATGGTATAACAGGGGTAGGATTCGTTACGAATAGGAAGGTAGGGCAGAGGGTGTGTTACTGTGAACAGTTCAGTGACCGGGTCGTTCTAATCAGAATCGACACCGACAGGTATACATGCTGACGCCGCAAGCTGAAGATGAACAGATAGAGAAAGTGTATGAGGATATTGAAAGGGTAATGCAGTATGTAAAGGGGGACGAAAATGTAGTAGTCATGGGCGACTTGAATGCAGTTGTGGGGGAAGGAGTAGAAGAAAAGGTTTCAGGAGAATATGGGCTTGGGACAAGGAATGAAAGAGGAGAAAGACTAATTGAGTTCTGTAACAAGTTTCAACTAGTAATAGCGAATACCCTGTTCAAGAATCACAAGAGGAGGAGGTATACTTGGAAAAATGGCGGGAGATACGGTAACATTTCAATTAGATTACATCATGGTCAGACAGAGATTCCGAAATCAGACACTGGACTGTAAGGCGTACCCAGGAGCAGATATAGACTTGGATCACAATATAGTAGTGATGAAGAGGAGGCTGAAGTTCAAGACATTAGTCAGGAAGAATCAATACGCAAAGAAGTGGGATACGGAAGTACTAAGGAATGACGAGAAACGTTTGAAGTTCTCTAACGCTATAGATACAGCAGCAAGGAATAGCGCAGTAGGCAGTACAGTTGAAGAGGAATGGACATCTCTAAAAAGGGCCATCACAGAAGTTGGGAAGGAAAACACAGGTACAAAGAAGGTAGCTGCGAAGAAACCATGGGTAACAGAAGAAATACTTCAGTTGATTGATGAAAGGAGGAAGTACAAACATGTTCCGGGAAAATCAGGAATACAGAAATACAAGTCGCTGAGGAATGAAATAAATACGAAGTGCAGGGAAGCTAAGACGAAATGGCTGCAGGAAAAATGTGAAGACATCGAAAAAGGTATGATTGTCGGAAGGACAGACTCAGCATACAGGAAAGTCAAAACAACCTTTGGTGCCATTAAAAGCAACTGTGGTAACATTAAGAGTGCAACGGGAATTCCACTGTTAAATGCAGACGAGAGAGCAGATAGGTGGAAAGAATACATTGAAAGCCTCTATGAGGGTGAAGATTTGTCTGATGTGATAGAAGAAGAAACAGGAGTCGATTTAGAAGAGATAGGGGATCCAGTATTAGAATCGGAATTTAAAAGAGCTTTGGAGGACTTACGGTCAAATAAGGCAGAAGAGATAGATAACATTCCATCAGAATTTCTAAAATTATTGGGGGAAGTGGCAACGAAACGACTATTCACGTTGGTGTGTAGAATATATGAGTCTGGCGACATACCATCTGACTTTCGGAAAAGCATCATCCACACAATCCCGATGACGGCAAGAGCTGGCAAGTGCGAGAATTATCGCACAATCAGCTTACTAGCTCATGCATCGAAGCTGCTTACAAGAATAATACACAGAAAAATTGAAAAGAAAATTGAGGATGCGCTAGGTGACGATCAGTTTGGCTTTAGGAAAAGTAAAGGGACGAGAGAGGCAATTCTGACGTTACGGCTAATAATGGAAGCAACGCTAAGGAAAAATCAAGACACTTTCATAGGATTTGTCGACCTGGAAAAAGCGTTCGACAATATAAAACGGTGCAAGCTGTTCGAGATTCTGAAAAAAGTAAGGGTAAGCTATAGAAAGAGACGGGTCATATACAATATGTACAACAACCAAGAGGGAATAATAAGAGTGGACGATCAAGAACGAAGTGCTCGTATTAAGAAGGGTGTAAGACAAGGCGGTAGCCTTGCGCCCCTACTCTTCAATCTGTACGTCGAGGAAGCAATGATGGAAATAAAAGAAAGGTTCAGGAGTGGAATTAAAATACAAGGTGAAAGGATATCAATGATACGATTCGCTGATGACATTGCGATCCTGATTGAAAGTGAAGAAGAATTAAATGATTTGCTGAAGGGAATGAACAGTCTAATGCGTATACAGTATGGTTTGAGAGTAAATCGGCGAAAGACGAAGGTAATGAGAAGTAGTAGAAATGAGAACAGCGAGAAACTTAACATCAGGATTGAGGGTCACGAAGTCAATGAAGTTAAGGAATTCTGCTACATAGGCAGTAAAAAACCAATGACGGACGGAGCAAGGAGGACATCAAAAGCATACTCGCTATGGCAAAAAAGGCATTTCTGGCCAAGAGAAGTCTACTAATATCAAATACCGGCCTTAATTTGAGGAAGAAATTTGTGATGATGTACGTCTGGAGTACAGCATTGTATGGTAGTGAAACATGGACTATGGGAAAACCGGAACATAAGAGAATCGAAGCATTTGAGATGTGGTGCTATAGACGAATGTTGAAAATTAGGTGGACTGATAAGGTAAGGAATGAGGAGGTTCTATGCAGAATCGGAGAGGAAATGAATATGTGGAAAACACTGATAAGGAAAAGGGACAGGATGATAGGACATCTGCTAAGACATGAGGGAATGACTTCCATGGTACTAGAGATAGCTGTAGAGGGCAAAAACTGTAGAGGAAGACAGAGATTGGAATACGTCTAGCAAATAATTGAGGACGTAGGTTGCAAGTGCTACTCTGAGATGAAGAGGTTGGCGCGGGAAAGGATTTCGTTTCGGGCCGCATCAAACCAGTCAGTAGACTGATGACCAAAAAAAAAAAAAAAAGGGGAGGGGTTTCGGACAACGGCAGGTTATTTTTCATTTCAAACCCTCTAAAATCTGCAACGTTTTTCGGTATCCTGGAGGAAAAGACTGCAGATGTGTCCAGACTGTCATCCACCAAGGCGACAGTGCGTTGCAGTCATAGCAGATAAGGCCTGTTTACACACCACCTAACGCCATCTTTTCCAATGGTGATCTTGGCAGACAGTCGCGATCACTGAATAATGACTCTAAGGACTGCAGCTGGTCATGTACCGACAAGAAACTCCTCGAAACTTCCTGACAGATTAAAACTGTGTGCCGGACCGAGACTCGAACTCGGGACCTTGCCTTTCGCGGGCAAGTGCTCTACCAACTGAGCTACCCAAGCACGACTCACGCCCCGTCCTAAAAGCTTTACTTCTGCCAGTACCTCGTCTCCTACCCTCTAAACTTAACAGAAGCTCTCCTCCTAACCTAGCAGAATTAGCACTCCTGAATAATGCGGAGACATGGCTTAGCCACAGCCTGGGGGATGTTTCCAGAATGAGATTTTCACTCTGTAGCGGAGTTTGCGCTGATATGAAACTTCCAGGCAGATTAATACTGTGTGCCGGACCGAGACTCGAACTCGGGACCTTTGCCTTTCGCGGGCAAGTGCTGTGCCAACTGAGGTACCCAAGCACGACTCACGCCCCGTCCTTTACTGGTAGAAGTAAAGCTGTGAGGACGGGGCGTGAGTCGTGCTTGGGTAGGTCAATCGGTAGAGCACTTTCCCGCAAAAGGTAATGGTCCCGAGTTCGAGTCTCGGTCCGGCACACAGTTTTAATCCGCCAGGAAGTTTCATAACAGCGCACACTCCGCTGCAGAGTGAAAATCTCATTCTGAAGAAACTCCTCGATCGAAAACGCAAACGTAGGTCGTGTGTCTAAGGGGTTTGAGAATACGTGAGCTGCAGTACGGGACTCTGAGGTCCGTAAGCAATTGTAGCGAGCCGCAGCGGCCGCGGCAGAAAAGACGGAAGAGCTCGGTGGGCAGCTCCCGGCGCCGCGGCCGGCCGCCCGTGCGGGACTAATGACGGGAGGGCGGGCTGCTAATTGGGGCGGCTCGGCGGCTCGTCTCGCCCCCAGCTGAGCCGCGCGTGTGCGCGCGTGTGTGCGTGACTCGCGTGTCCCGACGGCTCCTCGGCGGCGGAAAGGAGAAAGCACGGGAAGCGCCTCCGCCAGCGCCCGCTATATAAGCCGGCGCCGCCCAGGGTCTGCTATCAGTCATTCGTTGCCCACCAGCAGCCCAGGCAGAGCAACAATGAGGATCACGGTGAGTTGCGGCTTCCACGATACCTACCTGCCGCCCCTGTTGTCTTTCCCAACGCAGGGCCGCGTTACATATTCCATCATCGCGACTATGGTTCTCTGCTTCCCCTCACTCTACTCATTTTAGTCGTAACATTTCCTCTCTCAGCTCTCTAGTGGGTACTTACGTTTCCCAGCGCAGATTTGAAATACGTAAGCCGCTTTGTCCGTGGTCTTAACCCTTTGACTACCAGGTTCATTTCAAAAACATTAATTTTTGTAAGTAATGCCTTAGTCAGAAGTAGCAATATGAAAAAAATATTTCCCGCCGTTTCGTTTCCCGAGGGGACTGGGTTGTGCTGTGGTAGCACATACACGGTAGCACACACAGGGCTATTTATAAATACCTCAAAAATGGCTCTGAGCACTATGGGACTTAGATGCTGAGGTCATCAGTCCCCTAGAACTTAGAACTACTTAAACCTCACTAACCTAAGGACATCACACACACATGCCCGAGGCAGGATTCGAAACTGTAGCGCCTAGAACTGCTCGGCCACTCCGGCCGGCTATAAATATCTCCTGGGTTTCAGAAGAAGACTGTGCGAGAACTACAAGACATACTAGAAACAGGCACAGTGGACAGAGCGTCTCTCCAGATTAATTGTAACTCACACTACAGGTGCTCAATATGGGCTTCGCTTTCGATGTGGCAAGGGTCAATTTGTGAATACAAGTCGTTGACACCATGTGTCGGGGAGGAGGCGGAGGAAGCCCGTTTGGCGAATCTGGTAATTGGGCTGCCTATCTGCAGGTGTGAAGTAACTGGATGTGACAATGCGGAGACGCGGGTTAACTTGAGAACAATGCTATCTACAGGATAAACCTGTAATTATGATAATTCTACTATTAGTAGCCTTCCCTTTACTAGTTGGACACATATAAAGCAATAACTTACAACAGTCTTCTGATAACCTGTCGGGGACAAATACGTCACGATCGTAGACAGAGTGTTAAACAGTAAAATGAAACTGTATTTAGAAGTATCGTCGCAAACCGAGTAAAGGACAAGCATCCGCTAGTTCCAGTCTAGCGTTTCTGCATCTACATTTACACTCCGCAAACTGCTGAACAGTGTGTGGCGGAGAGTATTTTGTGGACCACAGTCGCTAGCGCTTTTTCACAGCGCGCAGTATTGGTGGTAAGCCTGAGTGTGTGTTCGAATATCTCTGATTTTACCATTTGTGGTCATTCCGTGAGTTATGCGTAAGAGGCACCAACGTATTGGTTGACTCTTCTAGGGGTTCACTATCTCGCAACTCTAACAGTAAACCACAACGCGATGCAGAATGCCTCTCTTGAACACCTGCAGGTAGAATTATCTGAGCATCACCGTGACGCGTTCGAGCTAACTGAACTATGCTCTAACTAAAGACTCTGAGCTTCTTTGGCCTTTTCTATTTCCTGTATCACTCTTGTATGATGCGGACATTGGACTGACGAGGAATAATGAAGTTCTGGTCTAATGAGTTTTTTGTAAGCTTTGTCCTTCGTGAAGTAGAATCAAATGAGCCAGTTCTTAATTGCAAAAACTGGAAAAGTTTGGTGTAAGGAGAGTAAACATTCGATGATTTAACAGTGGAAAAACGTTGTTATAGTGACAAACCACGCTACACAATGTGCGATCCGTTGGTAGGATGTGAGTATGGAGAATGCCCGGTGAACGTCGTCTGCCTGCGTATGTAGTGCCAACAGTAAAATTCTGAGGCGGTGGTGTTAAGGGATGGTCGTGTTTTTCATGGAGGAGGCTTGCAGCCCTTGGTATTTTGTGTGGCACTATCACAGCACAGGCCTACATTGGTGTTTTAAGCACCTTCTTGCTTTCCACTGTTGAAGAGCAATTCGTGGATGGCGATTGTATCTTTCAACACGATCGAGCACCTGTTCATAATGCACGGTCTGTGGCGGAGTGGTTACACGACAATAAAATCCCTGTAGTGAACTGGCTTGGAAAGAGTCCTGGGCTGAATCCTACAGAACACCTTTGGGATTTTTTGGAACGCCGACTTTGTGCCAGGCTTCACCGACCGACATCAATACACCTCCTCAGTGCACTACTCCGTGAAGAATGGGCTGCCATTCCCCAAGAAATCTTCCAGAACCTGACTGAACGTTTGCCTGCGAGAGTGGAAGCTGTCATCAAGGCTAAGGATGTCCAACACCGTATTGAATTCCAGCGTTACCGATGGAGGGCGCCACGAACTTTGAAGTCATTCTCAGCCAAGTGTCCGGATACTTTTGATCACATGGTGTCGTTTGGTTTCATGTGACCTTTGCTTTCGGACTGGTTTCTACACATAAAATTTTCAGTCTCCAGAAATGTAATACGCGAGCATAAAATACGATCCAAAATTCTGCAACACATCGACGTCAGAAATATTGGCCTATAGTTTCCGTAGTTTGAACAATATCAGATTAGGCCTCGGAAGGCCCAACTGTAGCGACCGACCGCCGTGTGGTCCTCAGTCTACAGGTATCACTGGATGCGGATATGGAGGGACATTTTGTCAGCATACCGCTCTCTCTACTGTTTTCAGTTTTCATGATCGTAGATCCTCAAGAAACCTCACAAGGGCTGAGTGCAGCCCGCTTGCCAACATCCCTCGGCAGCCCAGGAGGTCACTCACCCAAGTGCTGGGCAAATCCGACAGCGCTTAACTTCGTTGATCTGGCGGGAACCGGTGTTACCACTTTGGCAATGCCGTTGACCACGGTCTCAGCTTAATAATATAAAAGTTTGTAAAAACCATCACAGCTGTATTTCAGGTTCGTTCGAAATGAACATGTTCAGGTGACCGAAAGTTCATAAACAATGTTTGTAATTAATTCTTAGAGAGTAACAGAAATGTGCAGGTGTCATCACTCAAAAATATCTACTCGCCATACATAACGTTAAAAGATGCGTTATGGAACACGACGAGCATAGTTATCACTTCGTCCACCATCTGGCGTAAGCACAGTCATCAGTACATGCAGAATAGGTGACAACATGCTGCGCCATGCCAACTTTGGCAATACATTAAGCGAACACCACATCCGTTAAAGAAGGCACGCAAATTCACCTCATACATGGGCTGCTCTGTACCGTTACGGCACAGCAAGCTGTCATGTTTCGTGGGTGTAGTAATAGCTGCGCTTGTTCCAGTGCGTTCGTCGTGTTGTATCGTTTAACGTTAGTATGACGATTAGACATCTTTTATTTATGACAGTGACGTATTTCCAGTAATTTTTGAGAATTACTTATGATGATGTTGATGAACTTTCGATCAGCTAAAGATGTACATTTCAAATGAAACGTCTTGTGACGTAATAAACGAACCTGAAATACAACTTTGGCCGTTACCTGTAAGCATTTAAAGAAAATTTTTTACATTGTATCTGTAACACTCACTTCGAAATTCTGAAGGTAGTAGGGATAAAATGCAGGGAGCGAAAAGTTATATACAACTTGTATGGAAACAGACTGGAATTATAAGTGTAGAATGACATGAAATGGAAATCGAAATTGAGAATGGAGTAAGACAGCCTCTGTAGCTTACATCCATTCAGTATACTGAGCCTGTGGTAGGGGAAGCCAAGGAGAAATTTCGAAAGATAATTGAAGTTCAGGGAGAAAAAAATAAAACCTTAAGGATTACTGATAATATCGCAATTTCTGGCAGACACTACGAAGGACTTGTCAGAACAGCTGAAAACTGTATGCAAGAATATCATTAAAAATAAAACAAGCCAGTGCTGAGGCATTAAGGGATGGGACATTAAAATTAGTAGAAGAATTTTGCCATCTGAGCAGCAAAATAACTGACAGTGTGGCAGATAGAGAGTTACAATAACGAGAAAGGTGTTTAAAATTGTTGGTGTCTAATATTAATTTAGGTATTAGGAAGAATTCTAGGAGATATTTTGAAGAAATGTTTCAGAAGAATTCAACACAATAAACAGGTGGTTGAACAACTAATGAAAAGGTGGGGAATCGAAATGGGGAGAAAATAAATTGATGGCACAACGTGATTAAAAAAGTCATCAACTTGCAGGACATAACCTGAGGCATCAACTAACAATTAATTTCTTAATGCAGCGAAATGTGACAGGCAAAAGTTGCAGATGGATACCGAGGCCCGACTACATAAGCACGTTAATACAGATGTAGATTATAATAGTTATGAAAAAATGGGGATGCTTACACAGAGTAGACTAGCCGGGAGAGCTGTATGTTGTAATCTTGGGACTGAGGACCTCAGCAACAACAATAAATCGTATCAAACGAATTCTGGGATACTTCCTCCAAAGCACGCCATCTGCGTCATACTTTGCCGCTGCTTTCATAATCCAGTTTCTTTACACTTTACATTTTCGATAATACAAAGAACCCTTCGGGCCTTCGAAAAAAAAAAATGGTTCAAATGGCTCTGAGCACTATGGGACTTAACTTCTGAGGCCACCAGTCCCATAGAACTTAGAACTACGTAAACCTAAATAACCTAAGGACATCACAAACATCCATGCCCGAGGTAGGATTCGAACCTGCCACCGTAGCGGTCACACGGTTCCAGACTGTAGCGCCTAGAACCGCTGGGCCATCCCGGCCGGCGGGCCTTCGAAGAAATCTTTCATGAGCGTTCTTTTAAGGCAGACTTATACCTTACGTTGGATACCCATTTGCTGTGCAACAGTATTTGGACAACAAGTTTTATCTTTTTATTAAAAATGAAACTCCTCCAGCTGGTGTCCCACCATCATCCAATTGAAATATGGATGTACGAAGAGTTTTATCTTTGTACACCGTGGGTCGCAATCTTTTTTATTCTCTCTCTGTACCCAAAATAATAACCGATTCGTCTCTAAAATTAGTGTCTATGGGGCGTCCAACAACCAGTCTTTGGTCCATCCATTAGCTAAAACATATTTCTTACTTTCAGCAACACATCTGTCGAACTGGTATAAGGAACGTTCATGTGGAAAGCAGATTAGGGACTTCCCGTAGGCGACGAGATCGTCAGAGATGGAGCATAAACTCGGGCAGGACAAGAACAGGGAAGTAAACACGCTGGATCACTTTCAGAGAAGTCGCTACATTTTGTCGTAGAAAACCAAAACCTTGTTTACGGACGGGGTACAGATCCCGCTCCTGCCAAATGGAAGTCCAGTGCCCATAGCTACTGCGTGACTTCTCTCGGCTATTCAAGCTATATCGTTTTAGAGAAACGGGTCGAGTAAAATAATGTCCAAGAAAGATTTTAAGTGTTATTATTATTATCGTTACTGTTGTTATTAATAACATTATTATTATTAAATCTGAACGTTAAAGAGCATGAAATTAGCTTTGGTTGCTCTTATTCACTTGCCCAAATTTCTTAATACAGTAAGTATGGAAGGGCTGCTTTCTAGTCTCCATACTTCTTTTAGTTTCAGACATTGTTCTGTTAGATGGATGGGACGTGTTATTATGAGCCTCGAGCTTCTGTCTGTATGGCGTTCGGATGTGGCGACCAGATCGCCAAGTGGGGAAAACCATACCTTTTTGGGTTAGGAGGAAATGCCTACCCGTGGCCATAAAACTCCTCGAGGCTCTTCACTTGCTATCAGTACAACAAACTGCCAGCTGTAGTTATGGACTAACAACCCATGCGATGAGTGGCCTCGACGGATACTGATTTCGTTCGCCACTGGTTCAAGTCCACCAACTAAAATCAACCATGAACGCCGCGTGACAAAAATAGAACCGAACCTTTCAAAACTGTAGCGAATTATGGATTCATAATTCGCTGCCCTGCAGAGCCAGATTTCGTTCCTCATTCCTAATTGGATGGAACCTATTTTAAATGTCTTGCGCCGAAAGGAAAAGTCCATTGATCATAGATTTCTAAGAACTTAGCTGAGACCAATCTCTGAAACAAAATTTGTAGTTCAGACATATTCCTTTAAATGACAAGAGATGCAAATAAAATTGTTTTCGTTGAAAATGAACCACTCCTATGGAAAAGTACACTTTAGTAAAAATTCCTGGAAAAGTTTTTGGAAGCTGTTGCCCAAACTAGGAATATATAATCATTTTTTCAAGAATCCATTTTCAGGGAAAACTAAAAGACTTACACGTGTAGTCGACTTCGAGGTCTTTAGATATGGAGCACTATTTTGGGAACGGAGAAGTTTTTATCTCTTAGAAGAACCATCCCAGAATTTGCTTGGTGTAATCTAATCGTAGAATAAGTATTATTTGGATGACAGGGAAGAATTAGAAAACCGTTCATGAAAGATAATAAACCTGATCTCTTAACCTCTGGACACCTCGCTTGATGGAGGAGTTGTACGACCAACGCTTTTATGTAATTGTCTGCTACATTTCATGACGAAAAAACAAATAGTCATAGTACAAAAAAAATGTAAATAGAAAATGGAATCGGTGGCCGGGAGGCACCAGACGCGGATTTTCCGTCGTCAAGTAGAAGTGTTATTTCAGGCGACGCCACATTGGGCGACTTGCAGGCCAGTGATAAGAATGATGATTAGGACGACACAACACTCAGTCTTCGAGCGGAGAAAATCTCCAACACGGCCGGGAAGCAAGCCCAGGCCAGCTTGCATGTGACACGAGCACTTTAATACCCAGAGAAGCAGGTGGACAGTTGTAGTACAGTATTACGGAAACACTGGAGATCCTCTTGACGAAAATATTCAAGAGGTAAAATGGTGCCCCATTCGCATGTTCCGGCAGGGAATATTGAGGAGGATGTCTTCAGGAAAAACAAAATTCGCATTCCACGGATCGAAGCTTGGTATGTTAAGATCTCTTAATGGGGAACCTAGGTTAGAGATTTTAGAAAGGGAAACTGATTGGATAAAGTTAAACATAAACGGAGGGAGTGAAGTGCGGTGGCAGGATGAAAAGGAGTTCTCATCGGGATGGTATAGGATTATCAACACAAAACCGAATAGAGCTAATGTAGGAGTATTCCTACTAAAGAATAAAGAGATAGGAATGTGGGGTATGCTACTATGAACAAAGCAGCGGACACATTATCATAGACAAAACAGACAGAAAGCCAACACTCACACTGTAATACAAGTTTATTTACAGACGATTAAGAGACTGTAATAATGTATGCTCACATAAAGGAAATTATTCTGGTAGTTAAGGGTGTCGAAAATTTAAGTATTGTGAACGATGGATTCGATGGTAGCGATAGGAAGAAAAGGAAGAACAGGAGCAAACGAACTAAGGGAAAGGAATGACGGAGGATGCAACCTAGTAGAATTTTTTATCGAACATAATTTAATGATCGTACTGAATACGAACTGCAGATTAAAACTGAAGAAATTGCGGAAAGATAGGAAATCAAGAAGATGGGACCTGGATAAATTATATTATTACTGAGGGTTACAGCCGGTCGGTGTGGCCCAGTGGTTCTAGGGGCTTTAGTCTGGAACCGCGCGACCGCTACCGTCGCAGGTTCGAATCCTGCCTCGGCCATGGATTTGTGTGATGTCCTTAGGTTAGTTCGGTTTAAGTAGTTCTAAGTTCTAGGGGACTGATGACCTCCGATGTTAAGTCCCATAGTGCTCAGAGCCATTTGAACCACTGGGAGATTCATAAGTAGCAGTAAGCAGCTTTGGGCAGAAACAAGGGAATGGAATAAAACCGAAGACGATTGAGTTGTTTTAAGAGATAGGACAGGCAGCAGAGAGTCACATACGTAAAGAGAAGAGGCCTGGTAGAAATCCTTTGACATCACACGAGATGCTGAATTTAACTGACCAGGGGAAGTAATGCAAGAAATGAAGCTGACGAAAAGAAATGCAGAAATTTAGAAAACGAGATTAGCAGAAAATGAAAGAAGAAAATGCTTAAGCAGGAATAGTTAGAGGACAAAAAAGAATTAAAGAGATTTTTGGAGAAAGAGATACAGCTGTTGAGTATGGAGGCTCAGCTGACAAGCCAGTACTATGCTGAAAGCTGAAATATGTACAGAACATACAGAGGGCCTATGTAAGGGAAACAAACTTTATAATAATAATAAAGAGACAGAAGAGGAATTAGCTGAAGATCATAAGGGAGATATAATTCTGCGAAAAACATTGACAGGGAGGCGATAGGCCTAAATTGAAACAAGGCCCTGGTATAATCTGTCCATCAGAAGAATAAACCCGATGTAAACATTGCACTATGTATTCTTCCGCGTTTGCTGGAACCTCATTGGATTTCAGTTTCTCGTGGTACTGCAGCCACACTGTCTCGAGTACTGTCGAGCACGATAATAAGGGTACGTTTTGTGCTGTGGGTTACGCGGACATCGATTTGGCGACAACAGGGGACATCAGCTTTACCGGCGCATTTTAACTTGAACAGCTGTACTTGGTACAGCTCGCCTGCAATGACGTGGCCAGCTGCTGTTCACACGTCAAAAGAGACGAGCAGAGGAGCAATACAGCTTCGAATGTCATACACTGCAAATCTCCCACAATACGCTTCTTAGACGTCTAGACGAAAACCGCAACACATTATCGTTTTTAGCTAACGTACTCTGGTAATTAAAAACAAAAATTATGAAACCTGACTAAACCACAGGGCAATTTTTCTGCATAAGCTATGAGTAACATAAGAGAGTATTGAAGGATTTCACCGTATGGTTAAATATTGAAGCCACTGAAGGTATTACTTGCAGTCAGTCGTCTGGTAATCTCTTAGCTCCTTCCGTACCTGAATACGAGAACTAAATTTCAGTTCTGGAAGTGTCACCTGCGACGTTGATAACGAACCTGCCAACAACAGAATCAACAAAACCCCCAGGAGTAGCATTTTCTCTTCTTCTTTTATGACAAGCCTTTCTATACCCCGCCAGCGTTCGGCAGTGACGTGTGAAAAACTGCGTGCGTTAGTTCCAGTACGTCTGGCAGCTTCATAGTATTCTTACTTCTCGGGCCGAATCCAGCTGCTTGGCTCTAGATCAATTCTGTAGGGTTCATATTGTAATGGTACAGTAGCAAATGTAAAAATGCGGCATTTACATGATGTGCTCGATGCTGTGAAAAAGATTGTTTTTCATGTTTCTACGATACTTGTCTACCTGTGTGGTATGAAATAATGGACATAGTCCGAATAAAGAGGATTTGATTTTTCATTTTTGCCTTAAATAATTAAATTTTCTTCTTTTCTTCATTTAAACAACTTTTATGAATAGTCTTTCATCAAACATCGATAATTAAGAAATCGTATTTGAAATTGAAACAGAAATTTCGCGTCCAGTATAAAAATTAGAAACAAGACGACGTGCGTTATTCTTAAAAAATGATGAGTTTTATAATTACGAGGTGTAGGTATTTCAAACTGAACAAGGAAAAAAAAAAATACCGCTGGGGAGATTTGAACCAGTGCACGAATATCGGCATGTGGTTCTTTCTCAATTACATTACCGACTATCAATTGCAGTGCATACAACGCTGGGAAAACTCAAAGCCGATTATCTCCGTAAATTTATGAAAAATATTAAGAACAGCATATTTCCCGGCACTTTTTAACCGTGCTCCACGCGCGTGTTTCACTACGGAACAGGAAGCAGCCTCAGCCATTTTCATACTGCTTACTGCAATCAGAGTACAACGCTGCAGAGGCTGTAACTATACAGGATTTTTGAAATGAAAACTACGTAGCTAGAGCGTGCTTAAGGAAAACGTTGATGTCTCTTAATAAATTTGGGTATGTAAGTTTTATTTAACGTAGCTTAGTAATAATATATCTAGTACATAAGTAGGACCTACTTCCAAGAGCGTAACAATACCAGTATACGTGTGCTACGGCTTCTGACCAATCATCGCGTTTGTGTTTGTTTACATCAGGTTTATTCTTACGATGAACCGATTATAGAAGACGACAATTCGTCACAACTACTGATAGCCTTAGGAAAGACAGCCATGACAAAAAATTCCACATGGTGTGCAATATACCTATATGAGACAGGGGATATACCGTAAGGTTTCAAAAAGGATGTAATAATTCCAGTTCCAAAGAAGCAAAGAGCCGACAGGAATGAATACTATAGATCCTTGCGAATAATACATCACGGCTGCAAAATACGGACACAAATTATTACCAGAAGAATGAAAATACTGTAGAATCCGATCTCGTGGAAATTTGACAACACGCGAGACAGTACTGACCATACGTTTCATGTTTGAAGACAGGTGGAAGAAAGACATACCCATATTTATAACTTTTATAGATATTAAAAGTTCTGCACCTGGAGAACTACACCTTCTTCGGAAACGACTATTCTGAATGAATGAAAAATAATGAAACAGGGAAGAAGTCTTCGTCTATTTGCTTTCTGTTTGTCGACATATTCAATTAACGACCGGCAAATCTATCATTAAATCGCAAAGTAAAATTATTTAGTGGTCCACGTTCCTGATCCTCTTACCACACATTATATACACTGATTTTTCGGGGCACTTGTGTTTTGCTACAGAGTATAGAGCCGCAAAATAGTTTAGTAAGATTAAAAGTCACTGTCACTTCCTAAGGGAAGCAAGACTAAACGACTAAAAGGAAAATACTAAAATTTTACAACATTAATTAATTTTGCTTGAAGCATAGGAAAGATCAGAACTGGTAAAAATGTTTTAAATCCGACCGAGCTATAGAGAATTAAACAGTTAAGTATCAAATGGTATAAATCTATGAAATTAAAATTAATTTTACGTTATAACTCAAAACCATAGGACCTCAGACGTATTTTGCCAACGGAAGTGAAATGAGAGTGTGCGAAATAATAGACATAAAAATAAAATTATCTAATAACGGGTGTTTGTTTCTACTTTCTAGTGCTATGTAAATTACGAAGAATGCCTAGAAAGTACTCATTAAAAAGAAGTAGGTACATGAATATTCCAGTAACTGAAGTTTTACGTGCAATTAGACGTTGTTTCGCATTATTTAGCGAAAGGAACTTCAGGGTGCCTGAAAGAAATGTGACAGACACGAATAGAAATCGATCGATAGTTTGGCGACCCTTGGTCGGGTAGGATGTCTATTTCAAACGATCTGCAACTTCCGTTACGCAACGTCGGGCTACTATACCTTTAAGACACTTTACAAAAATTAACGCGTAACAAGGATGTGGACATTACTCGCGGAAAGATCCATACGAAATTCCTGAACTTAGAAAAATATTGTATTGTGCAGTTATCCAGAATATTATTTCTTCTAGCCACTCAGGTTATTGAAAGACAGCAGTAATTAGGAGAGGTATGCTCGTTTGGCGACGAAACTCCTTTTTGGTCGATGCACATACAACACTGTTTTTCGCAGATTTTGGTGCAACCACTCTTTTATTAGCTGTTTCATTTCTTTAATGACGGGGTGAGTCATCCTGTCATTCGTAATTCCTAATACCAACTGTGAAGAGCTTCTAATAAATTTGTGTTTGCATTTGGTTTTATTCAACGCACCCATACTGAGCGAATATTTTTCTTAGTTAAGACTTCATATCAAAATACGCACAGTGATTTGAGCTAAACTGTCCTTTTTATAGGTATGGTGCCAAACAATTTCTAATTTTGGAAATGTCGAATGATAAATACCATAGTGAGTACTTTCCTCCATGTTTTGTAGCAGTGACTACAACTTTGGGATAATTTTAAAAAGAACTAGATTCACGTGTTAAATAAATTACACCTTTCGTAACTGATTCCTCGTAAGCACTAATCTTTTTTTGATATATATATTCGTTGGAGGTTAACCACACAAGCCAGTTTTATCGTGGCATGTTAACTTATTCCCTTGAAATAAACACACAGAATAATGCTTTTAAAAACTCGTATTGACAAAAATACTTCGCTGCTAGATTGATGACACACGCGACTGGGCAACATTTGACATCTCCGTACAAGGTCAATAAGTTTTCAGTTCTAAATAACAAGTCTTCATTTATCACAGTCATTGATGACATACAATGACCA
Organism: Schistocerca serialis cubense; assembly: GCF_023864345.2. Classification (NCBI taxonomy): domain Eukaryota; kingdom Metazoa; phylum Arthropoda; class Insecta; order Orthoptera; family Acrididae; genus Schistocerca; species Schistocerca serialis. Next base: position 153,652,358 of record NC_064639.1, read on the forward strand.
TGATCTCTTTGATTCTTTCTATATATGTACTTTCAATGTTGGATAATGGCAAACTTCACGATGGTAATTTCGATACGTGTAACACAAACAGCACCACAACGCTTCTGCTCTGTGACGCACTGAGATCGACGTCAGATTATAGTAATGTCTATGATACTTCTTAGAATGAGAGGTGGAGTACCGTTTGACGCCCTCTCTATGCAACGCCGCAGAAAGGTGAAATAAAAAATGGCCAGCAGCGATTCGGGAAGTACATTTCCAATCATTCACCTGAAAGCGATTTCTGGGGGATACATTGGAACACACAAATCAGGATAGAAGCTTAAATTGGCCTCGTTATCTTTACATATGCAATGGCGCCATACCGAGCCTCTTTCCTCGGCGAGGAAGCTATGTTAGATTTTTAGCGATATCTAATCTATTAAAGATGATGCACTGTTTCATTTGGAGGAAGCTGCAATGTTGTCAAAATTACCTAGCCATTGAACTGGAGGGCAACAGCAGAATAAGATAAGAAATAGCTATAATGTTATATCGTTTGACTAAAAAATCTGTGTCACAACTGAAATCAGTCAGCTCATACAAATACATGGCTGTAACAATTTGTAGACATATTAAATTGAACTACCACATAGGCTTACTCGTCGGTAAAGCAAGTCAGAGACTGACTTATCAGCAGGGTAGTGGCAACATTATAACCAGCCTATAAAGGATACCGCTTACAAAACCCTCGTGCAGCCTATCTTAAAACCAATGCACAAATAAGACTAAGAGGGACATGAAGTGTACAGAAAGAGAGGTTGCCCAAATGGGCACAGGTTTGTTTGACTCGTGAGTGGGTGTGACGAAAATTCTCAAGAGCCGAAACCAGGAAACACTTGACGTCTGTTATTGAGCGAAAGCTTAATTACAATATTTCAGGAATCAACATTAAGCGTAGAGTCTAGAGATACACTTCAGCGCTCTACGTACCTCTTAAAACCAAATACAGCGGGTACGGCGACATTTAAATTGCAATTTTTTACCGTGCTCCATATTGGACTGGAATGGAAAAACCCTCAGCCGTAGTTTGTAGTGTATGTTTGTAGATAAAGCCGTTCACCTGCTATTTTCAGTGTAGACGACACTGTTAATAATGGAAAAGAGAAGTTAAGAAAAGTTAAGTAGACACCAGAATGCATAAATTTTTAAATTTTCTGCTCTTTCTTGAAGAAGAAACAGTTATTCACAAGGCATAAAATGACCCGCAGTTTGTAATACATCGCCTAAATCAACCATGTAAAATAGTCTAAAGAAAGAATACTGGTTTCGAAATGGAAATTATAGGTCATTCCAAAATAGTACTATATGAACAATCAATAGAACAAGTGCCATATATTCAGCTGTCAGCAATATTCATTAAACGTCTTTAACACATAAAATAAGATTTATATGATATGTGAACAACGCCAAAAACCCTGGGTGACAAGACAAGGAAAAATACAGTTTCACAACTTAAGAAAGAAATACCTACTGTCATTCTAATATTTGCAGACGAATTTTCCACATTAACTAAGAAAGGCAAACAAATAACGAAGTCTGCTGAAATGAAATTTTTAAGGACAGTTGAAGGATGTATCGCCTGGGATCAAACACAAACACACGTTACAAGAGAAAAACTTAAGATACACTCAATAAAAAAGAGACGGAGCGAGGAGACTAACATGGAAACAAAATGTCAAAATAATGGGGGAAAACATTACTTAAACAAGTAATCAGTTATAAAGCTATATAATGGTCCAAATGGCTCTGAGCACTATGGGACTTAACATCTGAGGTCATCCGCCCCATAGTCTCAGAACTACTTAAACCTAACTAACCCAAGGACGGCACACACATCCATGTCCGAGGCAGGGTTCGAACCTGTGACCGTAGCAGCAGCGCGAATCCGGACTGAAGCTCCTAGAACCGCTCGGCCACAACGGCCGGCTATAAAGATATAGGAAAAAGAGAGTTGGGCGACAGAGGAAAAGACGAATTCAACGAAGGCGGAAACGGATACAAACTTACTCCATGAAGTGAGGAAGGAGGAAATACATATGTAAAACAACTAAGGACTTGGCATGAAGGCTGAGCATATGGTAGGAAGCCGTAGCAGGCCGTATTCAACCAGTCACAAGCCTTCTTCCCACTCCCCAACCCCCCTTGCCGCCCCCCCCCCCCCCCCCCCGGAAATTCTTGATACTGCCCCTTTCTTCATCTACATCTACAGCCATAGTCCGCAAGCAACCTGACGGTGTGTGGCCGAGGGTACCTTGAGCACCTCTATCGGTTCTCCTTGTTATTCCAGTCTCGTATTGTTCGTGGAAAGAAAAGACTGGCGGTGTGCCTCTGTGTGGGCTCTAATCTCTCTGACTTTATCCTCATGGTCTCTTCGCGAGATATGCGTAGGAGTGAGCAATATACTGCTTGACTCCTCGGTGAAGGTAAACTGGAGTTTATCTATCATCTCCGTAACGCTTTCGCGATTACTAAATGATCCTGTAATGAAGCGCGCTGCTCTCCGTTGCATCTTCTGTATCTCTTCCATCAACCCTATCTGGTATGGATCCCGCACTGCTGAGGAGTATTCAAGCAGTGGGCGAACAAGTGTGCTGTAGCCTACCTCCTTTGTTTTAGGATTGGATTTCCTTAGGATTCTTCCAATGAATCTCAGTCTGGCATCTGTTTTACTGACGATCAACTTTATATGATCATTCCATTTTAAATCACTCCAAATGCGTACTCCGAGATAATTTATGGAATTAACTGCTTCCAGTTGCTGACCTGCTATATTGTAGCTAAATGATAAGGGATCTTTCTTTCTATGTATTTGGAGCACGTTACACTTGTCTACATTGAGATTCAATTTCCATTCCCTGCACCATGCGTCAATTCGCTGCAGATCGTCCTGCATTTCGGTACAATTTTCCGTTGTTACAACTTCTCGATATACCACAGCATCATCCGCAAAAAGCCTCAGTGGACTTCCGATGTCATCCACAAGGTCATTTATGTATATTGTGAATAGCAACGGTCCTACGTCACTCCACTGCGATACAACCGAAATCACTCTTACTTCGGAAGACTTCTCTCCATTTAGAATGACATGCTGCGTTCTGTTATCTAGGAACTCTTCAATCCAATCACACTATTGGTCTGTTAGTCCATATGCTCTTACTTTGTTTATTAAACGAATGTGGGGAACTGTATCGAACGCCTTGCGGAAGTCAAGAAACACGGCATCTACCTGGGAACCCCTGTCTATGGCCCTCTGAGTCTCGTGGACGAATAGCGCGAGCTGGGTTTCACACGACCGTCTTTTTTGAAACCCATGCTGATTCCTACAGAGTAGATTTCTAGTTTCCAGAAAAGTCATTATACTCGAACATAATACGTGTTCCAAAATTCTACAACTGATCGACGTTAGAGATACAGGTCTACAGTTCTGCACATCTGTTCGACGTCCCTTCTTGAAAACGGGGATGACCTGTGCCCTTTTCCAGTTCTTTGGAACGCTAATTGTAAGTTAAAATTTTCGTTGTCAGCTTATTGCCCTTCCTCATTCGTATGTTGTATTACCTTCTTATTTTGCACCTACTCCATTCCTTTAATAAATTTGTCTGTTAATGGTACTATTTCCGCCCGCAGGTGTGCGTAGTTTTCCTAGCGGCGTGTTACTTGTCGTCCGCCGAAGAGCCCGCTAAAGCGGAGGAGAAGAAGACCAGCAAGACTGAGAAGCGCGGCCTCTACGGCCTGGGCATCGGCGGGTACGGAGGCGGCTTCGGCGGCGGCTACGGGGGCGGCTACGGCGGCGGCTACGGCGGCGGCTACGGCGGCGGCTTCGGGGGCGGGCTCGGCGGCGGCTACGGCGGCGGCATCGGCTACGGCGGAGGAGAGGTGAAGGCCATCACCATCACGAAGGAGGTGCCGGTGCCCGTGCCGCAGCCCTACCCCGTCACGGTGGAGAGGAAGGTGCCCTTCCCCGTCAGGGTCCCGGTCAAGGTGCCGGTGGACAGGCCGTACCCGGTGAGCGTGCCGCAGCCGTACCCCGTCCCCGTGGAGAAGCCCGTGCCGTACCCCGTGAGCGTGCCCAAGCCCGTCGCCGTGCCGGTACCTCAGCCCGTGGTCGTCAAGCAGCCGGTGCCCGTCGTCCTCAAGGGCGGCTACGGCGGCGGCCTGGGCGGCTACGGGGGCGGCTTTGGCGGCTTCGGTGGCGGCTACGGAGGCCACGGAGGCTTCGGAGGCGGGTTCGGAGGCTTCGGAGGCTACGGACATCCCCACTGAGCCTGCTCTTCGTCTTCGCCCTCATCTTACCATAGTCGACGCTCACGGGAAAGCTACGCCACCACAGCTCACGACAGGATAACTCGCTCTTTAGCAACTATTTCTTTGTCTTCGAAAACATAATCAAAACAAAATCACCAATGATTCATTTGTTTGATACCTAGAAATAAAATTTTATACCTTACTTTACAGTTTCATTATTTTACTGTTTTATGACTTTCACCTCTTACTCTTATTTGCAGACGAGGCCAGCCTATCAACCTCCTCTTCGTAATGTACAAAGATACTCACCACAATTATCACCAACTGCTTGGAGACAGAAATTGTGACTGTCAAAACGTACACTTTATTTCGCCTATACACAACAATCAGCAGATTAATCAGGACAAGACGATTAAACTTTAACTGTGAACATATAAATGATCTAGTGGACAGTGTCGGACGTTCCACGCGGCTTTTCGCGGATGATGCTGTTGTATGCAGAGAAGTTGCAGAATTAGAGAATTGTAGTGAAATTCAGGAAGATCTGCAGCGGATAGGCACTTGGTGAAGGGAGTGGCAACTGACTCTTAACACAGACAAATGTAATGTATTGCGAATACATAGAAAGAAGGATCCTTTATTGTATGATTATGTGAAAGCGGAACAAACACTGGTCGCAGTTACTTCTGTAAAATATCTGGGAGTATGCGTACGGAAAGATTTGAAGTGGAATGATCATATAAAATTAATTGTTGGTAAGGCGGGTGCCAGGTTGAGATTCAGTGGGAGAGTCCTCACAAAATGTAGTCCGTCAACAAAGGAGGTGGCTTACAAAACGCTCGTTCGACCTATACTTGCTCATCAGTGTGGGATCCGTACCAGGTCTGGTTGACGGAGGAGATAGAGAAGATCCAAAGAAGAGCGGCGCGTTTCGTCACAGGGTTATTTTGTAAGCGTGATAGCGTTACGGAGAGGTTTAGCAAACTCAACTGGCAGACTTTGCAAGAGAGGCGGTCTGCATCGCGGTGTAGCTTGCTGTCCAGGTTTCGAGAGGGTGCGTTTCTGGATGAGGTATCGAATATATTGCTTCCCCCTACTTATACCTCCCGAGGAGTTCACGAATGTAAAATTAGAGAGATTCGAGCGCGTACGGAGGCTTTCCGGCAGTCGTTCTTCACGCAAACCATACGCGACTGGAACAGAAAAGGGAGGTAACGACAGTGGCACGTAAAGTGCCCTCCGCCACACACCGCTAGGTGGCTTGCGGAGTATAAATGTAGATGTAGATGTTTACTATATATGCACGAGGGGCATTCCGTAAGTCATGGCAGCTATGGTATATCTTGCGCTAATGTGACAACACACGAATTCCACGATGCGCCACTGAACCGGTACAGCAATGTGCATCTAATTATCAGCATACAACAGAGTCCCAGTAGAGGTGGTCGTGGTATGGCTTGAAATGAAACACACGCATTGGAACTCTGAGTAAATTTATTGAGGCCGAGTACAAACGGAACACAAATGAATAAAAATTTGGTACTATGCCTTAAAGTAGTCTCGCAGTGCATACACAGAGCATTGCTAACGATGGGAAGCGCAATGAATCCCATTGGCATTGTCATGAATGAGTGCCACCTGTCACCGAAATTCCATGAGGACATTCGGCCTTTTGCAAAGCGCTTCCCACGCAATGTTTTCCTCAGTTGTGGAATGAGATTTAAATCGCGTGGATTGAGTTCTGTTGAGTTGGGTGGGTGGGGATCAATCCAGTAGCATGGCCAACCTCACCCCAAATGTTCCACGCGCTGGTACTGAGCCAACCTAGCATGCGTTCGCAATCTGTCAGTTGATTTCGGCAATGTCTGCCGCGTGCTTTCGAATATATTTACTGCCATTATAGTAATCCCACTCTTTCGCAAGATACACCACAGTTTCCTTGACTCATCGAATAACCCTCGTATAATACCATTAGTAGCTTACTGAATGCTAATAAGTAATATGTCCTCATTTTGCTTTAATGAGCTTCTGAACACGTTGTGGCATTTAGAGCACACACTTTGACCATACATACTAATATGCAGTCTTTTGTTGAACAATCAGTTTACCAAGAGGCCTTTTAACAATAGCCGGCCGGAATGGCCGAGCGGTTCTAGGCGCTACAGTCTGGAAGTGCACGACTGATACGGTCGCAGATTCGAATCCTGCCTCGGTATGGATGTGTGTGATGTCCTTAGGTTAGTTAGGTCTAAGTAGTTCTAAGTTCTAGGGGACTGATAACCACAGCAGTTAAGTCCCATGGTGCTCAGAGCCATTTGAACCAATTTTTAACAATACTCCACAAACTCGCTGCGGAATTCGTGCCTGGTGAACTGCCAACCACCTGAGGCACATTAATACGTCTGGACTACTTTAGAAGTATTACACGGGGCCAGATCGTGTCAAAACGTTCCTCCGGCATTTGCAAAGATCTGTAGGAACGGCTCAACCCTGCGCGTAAGAATTTCCTTGTAAAGTATTTGGTTGAATTTATCATGCAATCATCTGTTCAAGATGCTCAGCTCTCACTGCCTCATGGGTGCTTCGCCTGACAATCCTTGAACAATAAAATGTGACTCATCACTGAAAATTACATGTTTCTAGTCGTTGGAGGTGCTAAATGTAAATACTTTGGCCGTACCTTCTTCATAGAAGGTGTAAACAGCTGTTTCCTCACTGGCTTTTGTGCCTTCCTCCCCCAATCAAGACGCCTACAACAAACCGTTGAATAGGCAGCTTCTGCCCTAGTAACCAATAAATCTCTCTGGAGGTTCTTACTTGTCTTGTGATTACGTACTCTACTGTTTACTTGTCAATTCTAGGATGATTCTTCGTTTTTTTCCACATCTGACTTTTCTCTTTGGGGACAATGAGGCAGTTTCATTGTATGCCCTAATAAGTCTTGAAACACTATATTTTCCCATAGTAACGAGAGAGATAATGTTCCTTGCATTTATATATGTGTGTTCACGAAGAGCACATATTTTTGCCCGATTCTTATGTGAAATTTACATTTTAACATAAACGCGAAGTTTTCCTATCAAGAACAAAGACGTAACACACGGCTGTACATACAAGCACTCAACTGCAGTGGATCTACAGTTACCGTACATAATTAAGGCAACAACAATCCGCCAAGATGCCAACAACTGGTCGAATAAAACCGGTTGTAGCTAAACAACTTCAATTCATTGTAAAATGTGAGCTTGTCCCAATTTACTTACACATTACTATAACTCACACGTATAAGTCCTGTTTACAAGAAATCCTCAGCGGAGCCGTCAACAGTAGGGAATAAAGGCAACTGAACATCAGATTGCACACTAAGCAGAAACGAGGCTTCCTCTTGCAAAATGACATTGTCCTAATCCATGTCCTTAGGCACGTGTAGGTCGATGTTACGTGGATAACAGACATCAAGTGACTTTGAGACAAACTCCCGAAAACAACTGACCTGACGACAGGAGCGGCAGCGCCTATGTGGACAACAGCTTCTGCTTGCCGCTTGCTGTCGGATGCTTGAAAGCACGACCCTCTAGTGACGCCGCTTCCTCCCGGTGTGGTCGAAGCCACCGCGCTCAACCATGCATATACAGTGAATAGCCAAAGAAGCTGGTAGACCTGCCTAATATCGTATAGGGTGCCGCTACACGATGTGGCATGGACTCGACTAATGTCTGAAGTAGTTAGCTCAATTGGCTCTAAGCACTATGGGACTTAACATCTGAGGTCATCAGTCCCCTAGAACTTAGAACTACTTAAACCTAATTAAGGGCATCACACATATCCATGTCCGAGGCAGGAGTCGAACCTGCGACCGTAGCAGCAGTGCGGTTCCGGACTGAATCGCCTAGAAGCGCTCCGCCACCACGGCCGGTTCTGAAGTAGTTCTGAAGGCAACTGACACCATGAGTATGTCCATAAATCCGTAGGATTACGAGCGGGTACGAGCATGGTGCAAGGCATCCCAGATACACTCAATAATGTTCATGTCTAGGGAGTTTGGTGGCCATCGGAAGTGTTTAATCGCAGAAGAGTGTTCCTGGACCATTCTGCTGCAATTCTGGACGTGTGAGGTGTCGCGCTGTCCTGCTGGAATTGCGTAAGTCCGTCGGAATGCACAATGGACATGAATGGTTGCGCGTGATCAGACACAAAACTTCAACTGCACACGCCGCACACCATTACAGAGTCTCCACTGGCTTGACCAGACCGTGCTGACATGTACGGTCCATTGATTCATGAGGTTGCCTCCTTACCTGTTCACATCCATACCATCGACAAAATTTGTTACCCGCCCAGGCAATATGTTTCCTCTCATCAACGGTCTAACGTCGGTATTGACAGGCCCAGGCGAGGCGTAAACTACTGATACGCGAGAGACGCAGCGGGTAACAGCTAACAGGTTTGTAACACTAAGGCAAACAAAACGTTATGTTGCCAAAAATTAACTGGAAAAATAAATATGCTCAGACACGGCGCCCAGAATGTTGCATCGTTAAGAGTTCGTTAATGCAATCGTATAGTCCTATCGTCGGACAGCTGTCACTCAAAAAACTACCCAGTTTATTTAGATTTTCTACCACTGAGAAACAACCTACTTTATTCTGATTAATCGTAGCCAGTAACCTAATCGCGGACCCTACAAATCGCCCACATGTTACTTATTGCTACATGTAAACAAGTAGAATTCCCAGCAACATCAATGAAGAAACACATTCCGGCGCACATCCCCCGAAAGACATATAAAGATGCAAATATTGACAAAAAAGCAAAATGATGTGAAATTGGCAAACGGTAAGAGTACGGAACTTACATGGCTAACAATGTAATATGGATATTTGAAACTACATTTGTTAAAAACACGTATTTGATTAAGTACGCCAAAATGAAATTTCATAATACGTTATTTGATCTGCTTTCAGAGTCTCCACGGAGGGAGTGTTTCTATGAGGATACGAAACTATATCGCCGTTTAACCTTGAGTGGCGGTTGATATCGTCCTATGAGGGATATTCGAATAGCAAGTTCCGATCGGTTAAGAAATGGAAACCATTGTGAAAATCTAATAAAGCTTTGCACATATGTGTTCGACAGTGTCTCTAGTAAGACTGTCGGTTGTATCACTTCGCTCTTTTCAGCTCTGAGCACAAGGTGAGCACATAAAGATGCATAGAAAATAGTGTCTCCCGCCAAGAATGAGGTCATGGTGAGATATTTCCCCTGATTTTATACAGCCCACATTACAGAACTGTCATACGGTTCCTACTTCGTGATGATTCTCGGTCGCAATCTGAAGGGGCAATGAAAATGCTCCTGTAGCCCCTAATTGGCTCATCTCTGTTCACATTAACTACTGGCTATGAAGACAACATTTTCGCCCAGACAACGGGCTATAAACGAGCGTAGGGAATTGGCGGGAAGCACAGGCGACTGCCTTTTATGACTAGGGTATTGGAAAGTTGGTTCAAACGCTACGACAAATGTCTAAGTCGGAGTGGTGACTATGTAGAGCAGTGGCTGAAAGCTGTAGGTAAAATATTTCTGATTATCACAGTGGTTTCCATTTCGCGATCAATCGGAACTTACTTTCCGAATAGCCCTAGTATATCGTCAGTGGGCAGATAGTGTTGAGACCAAATTTTAGCACGTTCGTTAAACTACATCCATTACATCCTCTTTACTTGTGCCCAATCCATTTGGCGAGGATAATACTCCTCCGTCGACTCCTGCTGACGTTCGTGTATGAATAACGATAACATTTTTTGCCACATGATACACAGGATGCAATTCTTACTTTGACGTTCACAGTTCTTAATGTGTGCAGAATCAATTCAGCTCGCGAAATATGAAAATTCAGTTCGCCCGTTTACCATCCCTGTGTTACACCCGCGAACTCGGGCATAAAATACCGGATTTTGTAACTCACGTCACTTCCAAGAAACAATCGTGGCTTAACAGCGTCTACATAGTCAGTGTATTCAAAAGAATTATTTGAGTCTGTCCGATAGGTACTTCCTTCAAACAAAGTTGCTGGAGAGAAGGGGACCCGTGCGATAGCTTGCTGGGGGATGAGGCGGAGAAGGGTCGAGGGGGGAAGGAGACACCTGGGGGTATGGAATTTGGTGGTAAGTTTTCACGGGATCAAACTGTTGAGGTCATCCGTCCCTCGGCTTACACACTACTTAATCTAACTTAAACTAACTTACGCTAGAGAAAACACACGTGCCCATGCCCGAGGAAGGACTCGAACCTCCGGCGGGCGGAGCCGCGCGAACCGTGGCAACTCGCCCAAGACCACGCGGCGGGTATGGAATATTTTAATATTTTGGAAGACAAATGACGACTTGTAGGTTCCAGCACTGCCCCTGTCAGATACCCTACATAACCCTCAAACCATTTTCTTGATAGAAAATTGCCAGACATAAAAATATTTTTCCTTGCTTTGAGAAATTGGGGGTGGCGAGGGAGGGCATGGGCGTACTTGCCTGAAGACACTAAGTCCATGCACTATGGAGAATTTCAGAATATAAAAAGTCTTGGTTGCGAAATTATTTGATATCAGTGGCACGTTTGATCCTTTTGGAGCATCGTCAGATTGTGTAAAACTCGGTTTATGCATAACCCATCCGTCATATAGGCATATAAAATGGAAAATGGACGCAACAGTAACTGAAAATCCTTGCACTCATTTTCCATTTTATGGGTCACATATCCAACTACATTCACAGAGCCTCTATGATGTTCCAAAAAGAGTGAAGTGCGTCAGTGATATTAAATAATTTCGCTACCTAGATTGGTTTTGTTCTGAAATAATTCGTAATTAATTTCTGTAGCACTCTGCCGCAGTGGAAACGAATTATTTTTACATATTGAGGATGTAAATATTCTGCAGTATGTGGATTACATTTAGCTCCGATGACATTCGTCCGCTACTGTCTGTGTGTTCGCATGAACTCTTCTACGCACACTCTCAGTTCGACTCTGCGACTATCGATGTATCACTTGCTCGTACAGCCAGCCGGTGTGGCCGAGCAGTTCTAGGCACTTCAGTCTGGAACCACACGACCGCTACGGTCGTAGGTTCGAATCCTGCCTCTGGCATGGATGTGTGTGTGATGTCCTTCGGTTGATTAGGTTTTAGCAGTTCTAAGTTCTAGGGGACTGATGACCTTAGATGTTAAGTGGCTCTGAGCACTATGCGACTTAACTTCTGAGGTCATCAGTCGCCTAGAACTTAGAACTAATTAAACCTGACTAACCTAAGGACATCACACACATCCATGCCCGAGGAAAGATTCGAACCTGCGACCGTAGCGGTCGCTCGGCTCCAGACTGTAGCGCCTAGAACCGCACGGCCACTCCGGCTGGCTTAGATGTTAAGTCCCATAGCGCTCAGAGACATTTTGGAACCTGCTCGTACAGCCAATCAATATAGTAATTACAAAGACGTACACGAAACTGAATTGTTGCACACTCCAAAATACACATGTTCACGATATATTCGTATGTAACGTAACACAGTGACAGTGAGCTCAGTTATACTTTTTATAACAGAATTAACACGTAATTTTACAAAAATATGTTTAGTGTTCACATACTGCTGCGATGAAAAGAAAAGGAAAGAAAAAACGATAACACCACTCAGGAGTCTGTTCAGAGTTTACAATGATTAAATATTGTTGACAATGCAGCGGAAACTCCACATCACTGCTTGCAGATGGTGGCTTTGGTCTGAGTGTGACCAGTGGCTCATTGATAACGAATTTGGCATTGTAACATTCTCATGTGATTGTGTCGTATCAAAAGCAAAACTTAATAGACAAGAAAACTGTAGTAACTGGTATAGAGAAACCAATAATTGATACTCCCATGTAAGAATACTGAATAATACGAGTATGTTTGTCAGTTCTCCACCTTACACTGTAGTACATCAGGATAGTGAGATACTTATAATTTAAACAGGAGTCACTTCATGAAAACTAATAACAACAGTCATGGTGAAAGATTACTGATTCTTAAACTGGAATATCGTAGACAAACATCCATGCCCGAGGCAGGATTCGAACCTGCGACCGTAGCGGTCTTGCGGTTCCAGACTGCAGCGCCTTTAACCGCACGGCCACTTCGGCCGGCTACATGGTTACAGAAGAACCATTCACATGCATTATTACCTAACGTGTTCTGTTGTTTGCTTATATGGGTACAGTTCTGTGTGTTAGAACTATTGTCTGTCATCGTGTACTTTATTTGTAAGTCACAAAATATACAGATGTGTTTTTGATATACCTGAAAACTGTATCAAGACTTTTATCGATGACACTACATTCTATAACATAAAGAGTGCAGAGGTCACTTTTGTGGCAGTTGCCCTCTTATTACTAACAATCGTTTTTAATTGGCTCCTTTGTCTAAGACCAACTCACCAGAATGACAGACACCGCGATAATCTAAGGTGTACTGTCGAAACAGGTCACTTTCGCAGACGTTATATCACGAGGTCAATCGAAAGACGAAATCGTTGTGTTAAAACACAATGATTAGGAAAGATTCTGAATTCATATTTTTTCTTTGGGTTCCCTGGGACCATAAGCGGCAAAGCTATTTGTCCATGGAACAAGTCGCTGTATAATGCAAAAATTGCTCCAGACATAAAAAAGAAATTAAAAGGTAAGAGAAGTAAACGAAAAGGCTGAAAGGTGTATATATCATGTGAAATCGCAATTTTTTTTAAATATATGCGACTATGAGCGTGTCTGGATGCCTGAAAATTGGGTGATAGCTATTCTTTTACTACCAGAAGTTGAATTATTAGTAGAGTACGAGTGATTGAGTGAGCGTGCCAGCTGCAGAGAGAGAGAGAAAGAGAGAGAGAGAGACAGAGAGAGAGAGAGAGTGTTGAGTCGGCGCTGAGTGAGAAGCTTTGATGGTGGACGTGCCGCACAGAGAATGAGTTTTATTTAAGATGCTCAGTCACTGAAAATAGAGGAGAATTTTGAGAAGACATTTTCGGACACCGGTAATATGCATTGAGTTTTGTTTGTAGCAAGCGCTAGCTAAGCAGTTATTGTAGAGTATAGATGTTATTGTGTTTAACACTGGTCAGTCAACAATTATCAGTCAACGATTATCAGTCATGTGTTCAGAATCGTAATACCTGTTTTTCACTATCTACCTTCGGGTAAAATTATTTCATTAGGAAGGCAAAGAGTAAATTTTACGTATTTAAAATATTATTTCTATGAGATAATTTTTTTGGTATAGGGCAATGCTAGGAAAATAGTCATAGTTCACGTTAGAAGAAGACACTTTTGTGTTATTAAAAGGACTTGAATACAGTTTCGAAACACCCTTTTATCACTCTGAAAATATTTCAGTGAAACTTACGGGAAGTATAGTTTAATTGAACTGTCATGCCTTGCACTACTGCGTTTAAATCTAGCCGCATTTTTAGGAAAATAACAAAATTCTCATCTGCTAAGGCAGCGTAAAATAAGATCATGTAAACAACCGCTTAGTGATCTACTTCAGGGTAGTTCAGCCCTTCAGATTCTTGCAGTTTGCACACACAGCAGCGCTGAGTTAACTGTTGCATAGCGGGAAAAAAACTTTAGGGCCTAAAGAAATCTTCTGCTGTGAAATTAGTAACTGTTTCCATTTGAAAAATTTTCACATATTTCTGTAGATGCATTTTCTAGCAGGGGATAGTTTCAACAGTATTTAGTCATTGAGTGAGACCTTTTCACGAGGAAGCTATTCTGCGCTGTATTGATAACCATTCTTTGAATTTAATTTCATTTACAAATAGCCAGATTCAGTTTAGGTTTATTGGCATCAAACACATTAAAAATAATTTTCACAGCTATTGTTCGTATTCAAAATTAGGGCAGCTAAGGCTTTTCTAGATCAGATACACTTAAAAGGGATTGAAAGGTAGTACAGTGTTGAATCACAGGTCTTTTAAATAACAAATTTTAGCACGTAACGTTCAAGGCATTTGCGATAGTTGAATAAATAAGTAACACGTTACAGTGAAAGACTCTAAATAAGTGCAAGGAACAGAACCAAAAGAGAGTCTGAGAGGTAAGTTTCATCCAAGATTTTCACACATTTTAACATTCACAGCATTAAAAATTTTAAATTCTTCGTAATTATATCTACGTAGGTGAATCTGATAAAAATGAGAGACAGTGACTGTCATTTGAAGGTAAATTATATTTCATGTGTTTTTATTTTTACTGTTTTAACAACATTCGTTTCGGAATTTTTAGCGCTGATAGCCTCACGATTGAGGGCTGTAAATGCACAGACACACACAGAGACACACATATTGTATTTTTGTAGGTATGAAGTTTATCACTATCATCCTTTATTCCTACCGTAAGTCTGTTGTAAAAGGAAGCTGCAGAGTAGTCTACACTAATCTGCATAATGGATAGTAAATGTTATTCAAACACGAATAGTTTCTAGAATGAGATTTTCACTCTGCAGCGGAGTGTGCCCTGATATGAAACTTCCTGGCAGATTAAAACTGTGTGCCCGACCGAGACTAGAACTCGGGACCTTTGCCTTTCGCGGGCAAGTGCTCTACCCATAGTTTCTGTGCCTACATTTCAATGAGAGAATTCTGCAGATACATGTTACCAACAACTAATTCAGTGAGAGAGTACAGGGTAAAAAAAGTAATTTCTCCAACTAAAGTGAGATTGCTTCTTTCAGAAGAAGGAAAAATGTCTAGAAATAAATGAATTTAGCTTATTTTTTGCAACATTCATGCCGATTCCAGTTTCCGTCATTTGACGTAAGACAAAAATGTTGAGGAATATGAGACGTAGCTTAGCGCGTCCTACAGATCGAAATAGTTTATGTATAAGAACTTCCATTGCAACTGTACGACTGCAGTTTGGAAATAGGAAAGCGGCAGAATCCTATTACTTTGTGTTGATATCTGATTACACATTCACGAACAGTATGTTACGTTTATAATCTTATCTTTACATCAGACAGACTTAAATTATAGAAAGTGTCAGTGTAGCTTTGTTATCAGAATAATTAACCTCTGAGAAAATCGACTATCAAAGTATTTTTGAACTCCCGATATCGTTCTATATCGTCAGCGGTCAGATTATCGTGGCAACTGGATTTTAGCATGTCCGTTACACTGCATCCTTTACATCCTCTTGACGTGTGCCCAACCCATTTGGCGAGGATAGTATTCCTCCGTCGACTCCTGCTATATGTCGGTTGGTCGGATTCAACTGACGTTCGTGTATGAATAATGGTAACCTTTTTTTGCCGCATGATACACATGATACAATTCTTACTGTGACGTTCACAGTTCTTAATGTGCGCAGAATCAATTCAGCTGTCGAAATACGAAATACGATTCATTATAGTTTTTCCTGAACTCCTACTGTAAGATTACTTACAGCGCATTGGTATCGATAATTTACTCGTCCGACCCTCAAACATTTGTGTTCATGCTGGTGTTTCATTCTTGTTTGCCCGCAACAGATTCTGTTGTTGGCATCCACATCTGACATGTCCAGTTATTTGCAGGCAGTATTTCGCTTTGCATTCCCCTGCATTTAATTCGGTTGTGATAATTACTTTGGTGAATTACAGTGTTTGCAAACATTTGCAGTTCTGCTATATGCTGACACTTTTCTCAAATAAAATATAAGGAGAGACTGTGAACTGTGTTAACATACGAAAAAGAGACAACAGTCGAGTGTCCGTGGATGGTAGTGCGCTCATTGAGATGTAATATCAACAATAAACTGCGCAGGGAATCACCGAGTGAGTTTTTCAAACTTTCGAATCTGGTAGTGGAAGACGCCTTGAACGTCTTTCACAGAGGAGCCCATAATCAAGAATAAGAAATCGAGTATTTGCAGCACTATGAAGTGTTGGGTTTAACAACCCTTCTATAGCTCGTGCTGCATGCACTGATGCTATGTTATTACTGCAGAGGAAAGGACGTAAACTCAAGGAAGAATGTAATCAAACAGTTAATTAATGTAAGTCAGCGTACACTTGTCTGTCGTGATTTAGTTGGACTATGTACTATGATGTAGTCTTCAGCTGCTTTGAAGAAGAGAAAGAAGTCTTAGTGGAGGCTACCTCCAGATGTACAGAATTTTCTTAAATTCATTTGTGTTGTGAAGAAGCTCAAGACATTAGTCATTCCTGATAATACACCAAAACAGACTGCTTTCTTTACCAATGATGCTCGTGAACTGAAGGAAACAGGAATTGCAAGTGGAAAGGACCTGGATCCCCAAATTGTAACAATACGTGTTGAAACATGTAATTATCAATCCACTGCATCACATGGAAGAAGACTTTTGTAACACGTAGCTCCCCGCCCATGAACAATTGTCCGTTCAGTTCATGTCGATCACGTGATAGTTTTGCGGGTCTTATATGGCGAGGAATTACAATACATTCATTCTCTGACCAACTTATTAAAGCTTTGTGATTTCGATTTTGAGGCAGTATAGTTCTCACAGTGATTCCTTTGTCACTGTTGTGGTGTCACTAATTTTCCAGGCCTCGTGATGTTTTCCGATGAATGTAATACGACGGAAGGTCTTCTTCTCTCCTGCAATGTGAACACAGCTCCAAGTCCACACACTAAGGCACCAAGTGTAGATGTATGTAGACAGCAGATGTGATTCTCACTAAACATCTGGGCCGCTGCAGTTGTAGTGCACCTTATAGGACACACATCTTACGAGATTATTTGAAAGGTGCACGGCATTAGAACATGATGGAGATGGTCTTATACGAAACTTTGGAGGTAGTTCCTATGCAATTTTCCGCAAGGTCGTTGTACGAGCATGACTGTGGTTCAGCGTAGAACAGTCGCCTACCCCAAGTATATTTCAGACGCGAAGAGAAACTGGAAAGTCGTAGCAAGTCGCTTTCGTCTATCTGCTCCTCTATCTCACTCTTCCCAACTTTTCCCTACACGTTTATATGAAGGTAATTGTATATGCGTAAGAGGAGTATGTTAGCTTATTGAGTGCACTTTTACAGCGTTTGGTATCATAAGGGAATGGACTCTTGTTCTTGTGAACTTAAGTCTGAAGACTTAATGCAGATCTCCAGGCTAGACTATCCAATGCAAACCTCTTCATCTCTGCATAATTGCTTGATAGTAAATCTGTTTACTGCTCTCACGCCTGTCAGCTGTCCTCTTTCATTGAATTACAAAAAAAAAAAAAAAAAAAGTCCACATTGTGCTGCTATTAGTACCACTAGCTACTACTACTACTGCTACTACTAGTACTATCACTACTACTTCGAAATGAAATTCGTGTTTTACTCACTAATAACTCGTTATTATCCTAGAATTCCTACTGCAAAATATGAGAGGTTTGGGAGACAGCAGAAGCACAATATGCCCAAAAAAAAACTGTCAGCACTGCAGAAGCGAGTGATACAAACGATCTCGGGCGGAAGACACTTCAATACAAAAGCTGTAGCAGCATTCCTGTTTTACTTGAAGAACTGCAATATATATCTGCGATTAAGATTCCAGCTACTTGTGGTAGAGATCTTGACTTTCTCAACAGTGGCGCCATGTGCCTATCCTTTTGTGGTAGAGTTAATTTCGAAAATAATCGTATGGACTACCACCCAATTACTTCTTTATATGTGCCTAGTAATATCTGTGTATAGAAAATATCGATTTCTATTCAGAAGATATCCCATATTGAGGTAATAACAGAAACGAATGTTCTGAAGGTTGACTGTTGTGGTTCTGTGTTTTATTCACAACAAAGTGAAGTTTTCACATACAGTATTATTGGTTTTGACTAAAATCCAAACGCCTTTTGGTAGTAAATATGGAAATAATACTGTCGCTGAAGAAAGAGTTCTTTACAGAATCTGGACACCGTTGTATTTGAAGTGCATGCAAATTCTGAAAGTACAGGGTATTAATACTGAACTATATGAAATAAAACCGTCATAACTTCTGAACGGTTAGCGTTAGGACGTGCAAACTGCACGCCTGGTCTCGTGGCATGGTGTGAATTAGTATGCTCATTACGGTTTGATTAAGCAACGAAGCCCACTTTCATTTGGAACGGGTTAGTCACTAAGCAAAACTGGCGCATTTGGGTGACTGAGAGTCTGCATTTCATGATCGAAAAGTCTCTTCGACCTCAACAGGTGACTGTGTGATCTGCAATGTCCAGCCAGGGAATAATCGGTGCGCTATTCCCTGATGGCAAGTTGACTATCGAACGGTACGTGAGGGTTTTGTGAGATGATTTCATTCCCATTATCCAAAGTGACCCTGATCTCGACAAGATGTGGCTCTTTCGAGACGGAGCTCGACCCCTTCGAAGAAGGAGGAGAGTGTTTCATGTCCTGGAGGAGTACTTTGGGGACCGCGGTCTTGGTCTGGGGTACCCAGAGGCCACTGGCATGAGCCTCGATTGGCCCCCACATTCTCCGGCTCCGAACACTTGCGACATCTTTTTGTCGGGCTGTAAGAAAGACAAGATGTACATCAATAATCCCAAAATCGTTTCTGAGCTGAAAACAGCCATTCAGGAGGTCATCGAGAGCATTGATTCTACGACAATGCAGCCAGTCATGCATAGTTTCGCTATACGTCTGCGCCACATCATCGCCAATGATGGCAGGCATATCGAACATATCATAACTTAGATCCAAATACCTATAGTGAGGTTTACATGTTGAATAAATTGTGTACACGTCGCAGTTTGTAACTAATTTATGTTTTTCTCATATAATTCGATAATTCTGTTTCTGACACAGTAAAATAAACTGGCTGTCTCTTACAATAAGGAAATATGGTTTTCACTTTATACTGTTGACCTAAAAAACGCAGCTCAGTGACAGTGTGTTTTTATTAAGGGAGACAGAGCTGTTAAAACTCGAATAGGCGCTGGGGATGTTTTACACATTGACTTAATGTATTGTTTACAGTACATGATGCTCTAAAAAGTGTTAAAGATAATTATATGTTTAATTGTGTGATGAACAATGAAAGTAATGTAAGGCTTTGTGTAATAAAATTAGTAATGTGGTTTGCTTCATTTGACTTTTCCATCTTATTATTGTTATTGGCATGCAACTATGTAACTGATGTGCACTCCAAACAAGCGCGAGCTACTGCTCTAGACCAAAACTAGTACTGATATTGCAGATGAATTTAAAGTGATATAGAGTAGTAGTAATAAGATTCTCAGACAGTTACAAATAGACTTACGTTACGATCATCTCAAAAAGCTACTGTAAAATCACTATTCATCATTGAAGTATAAAACAGTGTGAAATGAAATTTACTGACAAAGCGGTACAGTATTTGGATAAACATTTTTACTGGTGTATAGAATAGATTGATGAACTTTACTGTTAAGCAGTACAGATTTTGACATGAACAGCTTTTGATAAAGTATAAGACCGAACGAGATGAAATTTAGCGATGAGACAGCACAGTATTTTACACTGATGCTTTTTCTTAGTGAAGTGCCAAAAGAGAGAGAGAGTGAAAAGCAGAGAAACGGATAGATAGATAGATAGGTAGATAGATAAACTAAATAATGTGGAACATAATGAAAATATGTGTGTGTCTGTGTTTGGATGCTTCCATAATTTTTGAGAAAGAATCATATACTTCAACAAGGCATCAGTCTACACAATTCAGTTTTAGCTTACACGATTTTTCATGCAGACATACTGGAAAATTGTAATGTTGAATTGAATACTTTCGATGTGACAGTTACATTGTCGATAGGTGTTTCATATTAATTTATGGTAAAATAGTGCATTGTAATCCATTATTTCATTTTAATGGACGTTGTAAATTAATTTTTAAATTTCCCTCGTGTTCCACCTTGCTTTTCTTAAATTTCCTTGCCACCGACATCTTGCATTATTTTAAGTTTTCTTGCCACAACTATCTTGATGACATAATGCATTCAAGGTCATTGAACCTCACATGTAGGCGACCCATGACAACTCATGCACTTCTCGAGATCATTTACTTGCAAAGTATTCCAGAAGCTGCATAGATTTACTACAAATCACTATGCGTCCTACCGGTCGAGTCCATATTTTAGTAAAGTTATCTTATAGAACATAAAACAAAATATGTTTATACAGTGCACAATTTGTACGAAAGGTTATGATTGCCATTTTTTATCTTTACTGCGATATTTGATTTTTCTTCTCCAAGCAGTGTAGACACATATTCGAAGCTTTTTAAAAATTGTGAGTGTCGGTGAAGTCCCCAAAATAAATCAGGTGTTTTACTTAGCATGCTGAAGGTGTGAAACGTTTAAAAAGGGATTGAGAAGAAAAATTAATCTGATACTGCTGTCGAAAATTAATTAATTCCGCGTTCCCAGTCATATATTTGTCGTTGATAAATTTTATATGCTCTTCTGTACCACAAATTTTCAAAGCCTCATACGAGAATAGCGTCTATTATCGAATTAATCTTTATTGTATGTGTTTCAAGTAATAAAGTAAGTGGACTGAGTATCTAATTTTACAGATAATTGTTATGTGTGATTTACTACAGAGTAAGCCCGATTGTATCTGACGCCATGCAGCTGAACGATGCTACGAGTGCTTTATGTAAAATAATAAATGTTGCAACAAGTTGGATACCAGGCTGTCATGAGTGTCGTGTTGATCTGCACTGAAGGTATCCGATAGCCGTTGAAGGACAGCACTGACATCTCACGCTCATTCAAGATATAGTTGGTGTAATTTTGTCCGAAAGGAATAGCGTTTTGAAGTACCACCTAAGGCTGATTCACATACAAAGAAGTATCAGTGAAAGTTCTAATAGTTGTTTTGAAAGTAAGCTTGACAATCTAATCATTCTTGGCTCAATTATCTGTGCTACTGGACCACCCAATTCTTGACTTCCGCCTAACTTGAAAATTCACGATACATGAACTAACATTATTTTCTAAGTGAGATTGCCTTTTCAAATTTGATACAAGGACACAGTAAATATTGAATTGGGATTTCACTCTAGGAACATGAAAAGCTTATATTAATATTAGCCGCATTTTTCACGTTGCAGTACATCCAATTTATGAAATTTAATACAATCTAAAAGCCTATTTACGAAATTGATTAACTACTGTGAAAAACTGTAAGTATGCTGAACATAGGATTAGTCTTCCTCCGGAGATATCAGCACAACCTCTACACCTGATGTCTCAGTTTGTTAAGGAAGAGTCTCCCGAAGTTTATTCATATAGGGCATACCCAGCTAACTGGGTAGATTAGAATACAATAAGTTATCAATTATGAGGATGTTAAGTGCTATGGTTTAATCACTGTTGCAAATGGAGCCAGACCTTTTCTTTATGATTACAACTGGGTGATTTAGTGAGATGTCGATGTGCAGTTGAGTGCGTCTAACTGCCTGAGTATTCCTCAAACCAGAAACCTATGCATGCAACCCTGCAAACACGAGAGCATCCACAGCGCACTCATCATCATGTATAAGTAAGAGCAGGAATTAGTCACCAAGAGCATTTTCGATTCATAGTGTGGTGTCATCTGGGAATGGCATATCGGGCTGAAATGTCGATCATAGATTAATACATATAACAACAGTCTTCAGGAAACTCTTCCCATTACCATAATAAATGGTAAGATCCTATTACGCGTTCCTGGTTTCATGAAAGATAAAAAGAAACCCCCCTCAAAATATAACAAGTCAACCTCCGTCCCAAAATCCACCTTTCAGACACTTGGGATTAAACATTACGTTGGTTAATTGGTGCAATAGACGAATAGCGGTATTTGAGAAGTGGCAATATTTTGGTGCATCACATGACGCCCATTTTCTATCCTCCTCGTAGTACATTGTTTATTTCACACACACTGGCAGTGATGCAGTGCAATGTGCAGAAAAGAGGCAATTATGATTGTAGGACGGAAAATGTTCAGTGATGTCGATCGTAATGCCACTGTAGGTGGAAATGGTGGAGGGTTCACCTGACTCTGATGGATACAGAAGATAGTGCCAGTATACCCATCAGGAGTCGTCGGCAATAGCCAGTGGCCCCTACCACGAGTGCGCGGTGATGGGTGTGACACATATGACCAAGGCTTGAACTGGTTTTGGTGGTGGCACTCGAGACTCTTTTGGATTTGGAAAGATGTTAATCATCACCCTTGTGTCTCTAGTACCGTCACCAGCATCCAAGGCTGCAGATAAGAGCATGCCCACAA
Organism: Schistocerca serialis cubense; assembly: GCF_023864345.2. NCBI lineage: Eukaryota > Metazoa > Arthropoda > Insecta > Orthoptera > Acrididae > Schistocerca > Schistocerca serialis. Next base: position 153,674,927 of record NC_064639.1, read on the forward strand.
ACCCACACCAGGTGCATACCCCTGGGAAGGCAGGGAGCAGAGTGCTCAAGGGAGTGCTGTCAGAAGATGGGGCAGGAACCCCAGTTGCCACTCATGGAACACCTTGACAGTCTTACGACAGTCAATCAGCAAGGTGTGAGAGGTGCTCGAAAACTAGTTGAGAGCCAATGTAGAGGAAGGGTATTCGGCAGCTTTCTTCATTTTCTGCTTATAGGTCAGAATGAGACTTTCTACTTCACAAGTGGAGGAAGATGGAATGGAGGGCTGATAATATGTTTTATGCCATTGGTCACACAAAACACTTTGAAGGTAGACACCATGAACTGGAGCCCATTATCAGAGACCGAAGTTCGAAGTAACCCTTCGATGACGAAAACCTGGGTCAAGGCGGTGAGGATGACGTCGGTTGTGGTGGACAGCATTTGTGTCTTAGGGGTACTCGATGAGCAGTCAGCCTTAAGGTTGCTGCACCGGAATTATTGGGGCATGTCCCACTTGAAGGTGTTGGCTTGCCAACATATGTACTGGCTGGGTGTCAATAGCAACATCTAGTGAATAGTCCATGAGTTCATGGTGTGCATCCAGCACATCCTCATTAGTTTTCATCTTGGCCTACATCCCACTGTCCCTGGGAAGGCATCCACCATGACGCAGCAGACCTGTTTTCCCCAAAACAGGTCTGCTGCGTCATGGTGGATGCCTTCCCAGGGACAGTGGGATGTAGGCCAAGATGAAAACTAATGAGGATGTGCTGGATGCACACCATGAACTCATGGACTATTCACTAGATGTTGCTATTGACACCCAGCCAGTACATATGTTGGCAAGCCAACACCTTCAAGTGGGACATGCCCCAATAATTCCGGTGCAGCAACCTTAAGGCTCATTGCTGCAATTCACCTCGAATAACTGCCCAATGTGTGTAAGTCTTTGCATCCTAAAGAAGAACGTCATTGGCACTAAGAGACTGTCAGGAATGTTTTTGAAGGGGTTCAGCTCGGTCATCAACTGGTGAGTGAAGTTTGTGGCTCAACCATGGATCACGTATTGAAGGACCTGCGGCTGGGTGAGGTCATGGCATGTGGCAGGGACTACACATGTGGACATAACGAGGAAAATGCCCAAGGATGCTTGTTGTACAATTTTGAAGCAGACGCCTTTTGGTCAAAACCAGGGCCTGTTCCAGTGGGATGATATAAAAAGGCGTCGGCTTTGGGATGTTGTTTCATGGGCTTAAACCAGATGGTATAGTTAGCTGTACGCACTCAGGAATAATGCCCAGCGCTGGATGCATAGACCTTTTTGGGGCCTGAATAATGTAACAAAGGGTTTGTGATTTGTAATTGGAGAGAACTGTGTGGCAAAAAGTAGACATGAAATCTCTTAAAAGTAAACACCATCGCCAGTGCCTCGTTTTCCATCTGTGAGTAGTTGTGCTGTGCAGGGGACAATGGCTTGAAAGTATACGCAACTGGCTATCCTCTTTTCTATGTGCTAGAGCTGCCCGATACCGTAGGCAGTTGCGTTGGCCGCTACGATCACTGGACGTAACGGAGAGAAGCGCGTGAGACAAGTGGCAGATGCAGATTTCAGCGTGGTTTGTGACTGGGGAGAAACCTGGTCACAAGCATGGTTCCAGTTATAGGGCGCCCCTTGTTACGCAAGTGATTGAATGGTTGTGCAATGTGGGATGCTTGTGGTAAGAATTTGCCCAAAAGCACCTGCAGTTCAGGTAAGTGTCTTGGATGGAGAAGGGAATCGATGAGAGCAAACATTGTTCAGTGCCTACAGAGGAAAAGACCTTGACATTGCCAGAGATAGAACACCCAGATGGTAAAAGACCACAGACACCAAAAACGTTAGTAGCGAGAGAGCGGTCAACACCAAATAATGTAATGAGCTGCGTAACGTTTATGTAGGCTGCCATGATCAAGAACTACCTACGAAGGAGAATAAAATGGCCCCCATAGGCCACCAAACGCCGTTAAGTGTGGAGACGATTCGGGCAAGCCTAGTCGTGCATACTTTTCCACACTGATCACAATGACAGTGACCCACATGTCTGCCTCAAAACGGAGGTACTCACTATAAACGCGGAATGTGAGAAGTAACTTCCATATGTCCAGTGGGACTATGACTGCAGCACACATACAGCGTCTTGGGGCCCTCAAGGGGCGGTATAGTAGAGGGTTGTAAGGCTGCCACACAATGATCACAAAGATGCCCCTCTTTCCATGAAGTGTGGAGGACCCCCAGCCTCTTGACAGTCCACTCAGGAGTGGGCACGAAAGGAGTTTCCCCCATTATGTGTGATGAGGAACAAGCATAGACTCACGAGCCATAGAGGAGTCAGTCAATCACGAACCACGGCAGTGTTGCAAACTGGGACTGCCTTATGCCTACGGTATGAGAGTGGATCTGGTGGAGGCGCGCTAACCGCCACAACTTCTGGTCTCCTCATGAGTCGTTCGGTAGACACTGTGCAATTTGCGATGCCTAAAATGTCCTTCAACTAGGGGTTATCTAGTTTCAGCACCGCAGTGCGGCAGTGGAGACTTTCTGATCTGGTACAGGCTGGACCACATGTCACAAGTCAAGGAGCCCACGTATGAAGCCTTGCAAACCTGGTTGATGCAAGTGAAATTGTACTTACGGCTGAGGCACTGCAAGTCAGTCACCCAAGTGTGGTATGATTTTCTTGGCTGTTTGTGGTGTTGATCGAACACGAGCCCGGAGGCCACCACATGGTATCTCTGGGAATAGTAATTAGTCAACAGTACGCACATCTCTTGAAAGGAGAGTGCGACTGGGATGACAGCAGGGCCCGCTTTCGGAGCAGAAAGAACTTGTCGAGTGAAGCCCTGGACAAAAATAACGACATCTGCAATGAATAAAGCGAAACTTGACACGCCGTGTAAAGCTGTTTCCGAGGATGCAAATGTGTGTTCCAGTCCTCCTTGGCATCACTGAGAGGTGAAACGACAGATAACGTTTGGAGGACTTTCGCAACAGACCCTCGTGTGACCTGAATTTGTCCACCTGAAGCTGGCGTTATTTTTGCAATATTTTACCCCGTTCATAGCGGGTTTCGCGTAGCTACCAGCATGTACGATCTGAAGAAACAAGTAGTCTTGGCTGCAGTTTCACCTTTTTTTAGGCACTTTCGGATTGGCTGATATTTGACAGCACTGGGTACACAGAATACAGTGAGTAAAATATACCAGGAAGTGCGTGCCCTACTCAAAATTTTAAGAACACTGTGCAGTGTGCTTATTACGACATTTGCACAGTCCAATGCAAACCAAACGGGATCAGGCTTAACGTAAAGCCTTACATCAGAAATGTGCCACAGGTGTAGTGCATATTCTGGTTGCACAAATCACACCTTTGCAGCAAGTTTCACTTGTGCTGCTCCTGCTGTCGCTTCGTTAACTGCTGCTGTTGCGCTAGCAGGCAAACCAGTTTAGCGTCCATGCTATTACAAAACTTCATTTTTTCTCTTTATCAATGCTACATCCGGTTGTCGGCTCGCATGTCGGAGATCCGGAAGAATTGAAGAAATGGTGGAAGCTGTCTGGTGGGAGAGCCTACTGCGGAACAGTAACTCAAAGCAAAGGTAGGCGAACGAGATGCGACAGAGATACTGCAGACAAGGCAACAGACCAGGGCAAGGACAAACAACCTAGATAGCAGAATGAGATTTTCACTCTGCAGCGAAGTGTGCGCTGATATGAAACTTCCTGGCAGACTAAAACTGTGTGCCGGGCCGAGACTCGAACTCCGGACCTTTGCCTTTTGCGGGCAAGTGCTGTACCATCTGAGCTAGCCAAGCACGACTCACGACCCGTCCTCGCAGCTTAAATTCCGCCAGTATCTCGTCTCCTACCTTTCAAACTTCACAGAAGCTCTTCTGCGAGCCTTTAAGAACTAGCACTCCTGGAAGAAAGGATAAACTACACTCCTGGAAATGGAAAAAAGAACACATTGACACCGGTGTGTCAGACCCACCATACTTGCTCCGGACACTGCGAGAGGGCTGTACAAGCAATGATCACACGCACGGCACAGCGGACACACCAGGAACCGCGGTGTTGGCCGTCGAATGGCGCTAGCTGCGCAGCATTTGTGCACCGCCGCCGTCAGTGTCAGCCAGTTTGCCGTGGCATACGGAGCTCCATCGCAGTCTTTAACACTGGTAGCATGCCGCGACAGCGTGGACGTGAACCGTATGTGCAGTTGACGGACTTTGAGCGAGGTCGTATAGTGGGCATGCGGGAGGCCGGTTGGACGTACCGCCGAATTGCTCAACACGTGGGGCGTGAGGTCTCCACAGTACATCGATGTTGTCGCCAGTGGTTGGCGGAAGGTGGACGCGCCCGTCGACCTGGGACCGGACCGCAGCGACGCACGGATGCACGCCAAGACCGTAGGATCCTACGCAGTGCCGTAGGGGACCGCACCGCCACTTCCCAGCAAATTAGGGACACTGTTGCTCCTGGGGTATCGGTGAGGACCATTCGCAACCGTCTCCATGAAGCTGGGCTACGGTCCCGCACACCGTTAGGCCGTCTTCCGCTCACGCCCCAACATCGTGCAGCCCGCCTCCAGTGGTGTCGCGACAGGCGTGAATGGAGGGACGAATGGAGGCGTGTCATCTTCAGTGATGAGAGTCGCTTCTGCCTTGGTGCCAATGATGGTCGTATGCGTGTTTGGCGCCGTGCAGGTGAGCGCCACAATCAGGACTGCATACGACCGAGGCACACAGGGCCAACACCCGTCATCATGGTGTGGGGAGCGATCTCCTACACTGGCCGTACACCACTGGTGATCGTCGAGGGGACACTGAATAGTGCACGGTACATCCAAACCGTCATCGAACCCATCGTTCTACCATTCCTAGACCGGCAAGGGAACTTGCTGTTCCAACAGGACAATGCACGTCCGCATGTACCCCGTGCCACCCAACGTGCTCTAGAAGGCGTACGTCAACTACCTTGGCCAGCAAGATCTCCGGATCTGTCCCCCATTGAGCATGTTTGGGACTGGATGAAGCGTCGTCTCACGCGGTCTGCACGTCCAGCACGAACGCTGGTCCAGCTGAGGCGCCAGGTGGAAATGGCATGGCAAGCCGTTCCACAGGACTACATCCAGCATCTCTACGATCGTCTCCATGGGAGAATAGCAGCCTGCATTGCTGCGAAAGGTGGATATACACTGTACTAGTGCCGACATTGTGCATGCTCTGTTACCTGTGTCTATGTGCCTGTGGTTCTGTCAGTGTGATCATGTGATGTATCTGACCCCAGGAATGTGTCAATAAAGTTTCCCCTTCCTGGGACAATGAATTCACGGTGTTCTTATTTCAATTTCCAGGAGTGTAGATAACAATTAGGCGCCACGCTAAGCCACCGCCACAACGACGACAGCAAGGCGACGAGTAGTGGAAAGACAAATCCCAAAACACCACCAAAAACAGTAACTCGGTGACAAGGTAAGTATGAAGCAGTCCCAGTACAGCGAAGTCAGATCCGACAGCATCAAGCGCGAGCGCTGAACTGACCAATTGCGCACTGCGCGGCCGCCTATATAGCCGCTTGGGGGAACGCTATTGGCTTTCCGTGCCCGCGTGGCGAGACCTTGGCGCTCTCACCTTGCGAGCACAGCGCTGCACAGTCGCGGTGTCGCTTAACGGCCACCTAATTCCATCTTCTCTGGCGCGCATTCTGCCTCCGCGGCGCGCGATACCAGACCATGCAACCCAAGGTTACTTGGTCAGGAAACGAAGCAGAGGGGAAGGAAGATTAGAGTTCAACCTCCCGTCGTCATGAAACGAGTCAATACACAGTTTACACAACTACAATTAGATAATTGACAAAAAAGAATCAATAAATCATAAAACATTGTGACAGATAGTAAATGAATAAATGACACAATGCAGAGAAAAGCTCTCAACCATTGCGAGGAATTCTTCCCTTGAGTAGAAGAAGTGTGACACAACGAAACCTTTCAACCCATATTTCAATACTTGGGGTTCATTGTTAAGATATTGTTTTCAGTTCTGATGGAAGCCAATTGAAAATGGAACTCACTGAATAGTGAACACCTTTGTTATAATGGTTGGGGAAATGTTATCCAAGTGCAGTTCGTTTTTCAATCTAGAGTTCACTGAATGAGCACGAGTGGATCGAAAATCTTCTCAGAAGGTGTCAGTGCGGGTTTCACAAACACCAACCACGGGAATCTCATGTTTCTCTTTTCCTTCAAGACAAGCATGGAACTCTTGTTCGAGGGACCAAATTTGTTGCTGTAGTTCTTGACTTTTATTACGTCGTCTCTTACACAAAATTCTTGCTTAATGAAGAATAAACAAATTATGCGACTCTATCACCGTCTTCCTTCCGTAACACGTTAAAGAGTTATGACACGAAAGATACTGTTCATGATGCGTATAAACAGCACTGCTTCGAGACAACGTAATTCTATGCAAGGTGATCACGACATTAGAAAATTGTTGACAAAAGCTGGAAAATTTAAAGACAATTATCGACTACTGAAAATATTTGTAGGTGACACTCAATTTATTTATTTTAACATGCCGAAATAGACGAAAAGATGTCATCTTCCTGCACGGTCAGTGATAGGCCATAGGAGACGGTCCTAACAGTCAAATATCTGAGTATTCGTTTTAAGTGATTTCAAAAATGGTTCAAATGGCTCTGAGCACTATGGGACTCAACTGCTGAGGTCATGAGTCCCCTAGAACTTAGAACTAGTTAAACCTAACTAACCTAAGGACATCACAAACATCCATGCCCGAGGCAGGATTCGAACCTGCGACCGTAGCGGTCTTGCGGTTCCAGACTGCAGCGCCTTTAACCGCACGGCCACTTCGGCCGGCTTAAGTGATTTGATACTGAATTAGTATATTAATCACATCATCTAAATGACCTACGAAATCCTAGTTGGAGTAGCTCTTGAGTGTTGTACGTAATTCTCGGAGCATTAGAAGTTGGATTAAAAACTGATCACTATAGAAAATTCAATGGGAAGCTATGTGAGAAGTGACGGATTTAGAGGAAAACTATTGAAATTATTCAGTTTCTTCAAGTACGATCCGCGAAGTATCTTTTGCTAACTTCTGAAAACTGCTGAAGAGATGCTGATGACGATGATAGTTAAAAGGGAAACGAGACAAAAAATTTCAGTTCTTAATTAGCGGTACAGTACTTACAAAGACACGAAGAATGAAACATGAATCACATTGTACGCTCTTATGTGCAGGTTTCAGTACGAGCAAAATCCCTTAAGCCGTCCTCACAAGGGATAAGACAGCTAACATTAATGTGGACGCGATCGGGACATTGTACCTCACGAGACACAGCACCATAAGCACAGGGGGACGATATGGTTATCGTAATTTTCGCTCTTAGCGTTCCCTAGCGGCCGATGACGACTTCATTTGGCTGGCAAACCACACAGTTTGTTTACGAAATTGGTTTCGCGTAAAATAGTTGCGGTAACTCTGTTGCGATGGTCGAAGAAGGTTCTGAACTCATCGATAGCTTGAACAGCATATTGCTGGTGGAGGAACGCTACAAGAAGCTACACAACGGCCTGAGATAAACAGGTATACTAGTAGAAATCATTGGTTAACTCAACTGAATTTTCATTCCAGTTTCGGTTTTAAATTAAATGTAATTTATGTTAGTGTCCAGTGTCGGTTTTCGCATTATCATATTCGTATTCTCGAAGTATCATTGATTAACAACACTCTGGCATAAAGCACTTCACAACACAGGTTTCATATCGAGATTAGCTTCGTCAGTACATTCGAATGGAAAAGGAGATTTTTTTCAAAGCTACTCACCATCACCGAAGAAGATATTTACTTCAAAATACTAACGCGAAGCAGTCCTTAAACCCACAGATCAAAATGCGTATTTATTTTACAGAAAGTTTCATAACATCAAAATTTTCTAGTGTGTAACTTGTGTTTACTTTCAGAGATAGGCTGCTAGTTGCGTATAGGATTTCTAGCCACTCGGGAAATGTTCCAGTCGTTGGCCTTTGCTACAAGATTTGAAGCAAATACATTATTAATAATAAATAACATCGACTTTTGACAGAATATATCTATTAAATAAATAAGGAAACACCTATAATCCTTTAGAAAACAAAAGATAAAAATGTTTTCGAAGAAGGTGGAGGCGAAAGCACTACTGTGGTTTTCACTTATCAGAGTTCACGACGCTATACACTGCCCTGAGATTCGACACTGCAACATTGTTCCCATGTATATGGCATTCGCTCTCCAAAGACAGTACCTATAAAATTTGCTATTTAATATTTATTATGCAAATTGTACCAAAAAGACGCGCTTCTGATAGTTCATCACTCTGCGTAGCAATGAAGAGGTATACTTTCGTAGCACACAAGTAATAACACTAAAAACAACTAGAGCAATCTTTTATCTACCAATAAGTAGTCTTCTGTAATTTTGTTACAAACAATCCTAACCGAAACGACACGTTTTCGTGAGATTCTCAATTTGTTGATACACTGGAAGAGTTCATATCCATACGGCGTGCTCTGTGAGAAGCAAAATCTACAAATACGATGTTTAACCCCATACAGCATGGCGGATACTGATGTTCTGCTTGTACCGCAAAACGATGTCGCATCCCACTGGTCATGTTCCTCTCCGTGGGGCAAAAATACGGCATTCCAGATTCTTCATTTCACGCTCCGAAATGGAGTAGAATGTGGAATTCCACGCTGTGACGTCATCAGTACCTCGTCCACACATCCTCTTACGTTTTCACGTCCCTGTGAGACGATGGTTTTAGAGTGGCACGTCAAAGAGTCTTGGAATGAAAAATGAGTTGACAAAGAAAAGGTCCTTTCGAAAGCTGACTAAGAAATGCTCCATACGCTGCATTCCACATCTTCTTTTGATGAACCGAAAACAGCACATATCTTTGTAGGTGGGGGGAAGATTACTTTCCTTATGATTCCGTCCAATTTCGACGAAATATTGTCGACGTACGGCAGGAACGACCTGGACTTGAACCGAGGCCTCTCTTCTTGATCTTTTGAGTGAACGAGTGCTGATATGACGTGGAGAGTAAATGTTATCTTTGGACACAGGCCGTAGGTGTTCCAGCTCGCCTGCAAGGCTGTCTCCAAGAGACACAACATGTTTCCGATGCATCAACGTGCGAAGGACACGTATAGGTAGTGATGGGTGGTGCTACCTAGACGCCTACAAACACAAGGTTGTATGTGTGGGCTTACGGTAAACGGAATGGCCTAATGATCCATCTACTCTCCGATTGACCACGACGTTAAGAAATGGCAGACAGCCGCTCTTCCCCATTTCCAACGTAAATGTGATATTCTCGTAGATAGAAGTCAGATGCTGCAAAAAGAGAGACAGTTCTTCAGCGTGCACCCACGCTATAGAAGTATCGTCCACATATCACCAGACGACCTTTGGTTTAAGTTCCCCCAAATTAAATGCGCTGTCCCCAAACTCTGTCATACTCGAAGAGGGCGCGAAACCAGACGTAAGTCGCTCATATAGCAGCTGCTTTTGCGCATGCGTCTTCGCGCTATCTTTTTTATATAAAGTTAGCGACGTGAACTAGAAATCTCCAGTGCAAAATGCACTCCTGAGGATAACTGAATGGTTGTCAGCTCAAATATCGTGGCCAAACGTCGACCGAATACGGCTGCGCGAAACTTCATGGGATACTCTTTAAGATGGGAAATCCGTAAGAATAACAAGATCAAGTGGGTTATGATAGAATTATCATACGTATGATGAAGACAACATTAAATAAAACTCGGAATATATGTTTCACCACTGAGGAACGGAGCCGGGAAGTAGTTCAAGCGCTAGCACTATTCTGTACAAAAAACTTAATAACTATATTGCCCATATAGAAGGGAACCCGAACAAAATAGTAAAACTAGCTTCAGAAATATAGAGAAGATACCAGGCAAGAATGGATACCACGCAAGTCCATCCATCAATGAGCTGATGGGGTGATGATGATGAAGTTTGGTTTGTAGAGCGCTCAACTGCGCGGTCATCAGCGCCCGTACAAAGCCCGACGTTTGACACAGTCCAGCCTAGCCACTGCCACTGTCACGAAGCTGATGAGGTGGAAGGCCTGTAGAATGCGTAACAGAAACTGATAAATTCCAGCAGATGATGGCTGAAAGGTATATCACAGAGTACATTGAACAGAGATGCTCAAATGTAGTTTCGGTTGTGTTGTAGTGTCGCTAGTCAGCAGTAATCGCTGGTACAATGTGTGATGGGTAATGTGTTTGAGTAAATTTAAACGGAGACATGTAGAGAGTAACTTTAGGTGGAGAGATGTATGGAGGACTTTCAAGTTAAAGACGTGTTGTATCTGATGTGTGTTGGATACATAATTATCTGCTACGGGAATTAATGATTTTTTTATGTGCAAGTTACCACACTGGAAATAATTAAGGTAAAGAAAGTTGTTTTGTTACCAATGCAATACGCGTATTCATAAGTGACGATTGAGACAATGTATAGCCCTCACATCCAACGACTTTATATAAAGGTCATTGTAACTGTATAATCAGTTTATTGTGTGTTAATTGTGACAATTATTAATTTTCAAAGAGACAAAATACATGTTTTACAGTTGTATTGTGTTGTATTGAACTGGGTACCTTGGAAACGACGGAGAGGCTTCGTCCCCGCGGTAACCCTCAGTGGTACAAAACCCCACTGCCGCCGCACACCGAACCCAGGGTTATTGTGCGGTTCAGTAAATCAAGTTTTGTGCACCATGGGATAGATAGGCGTCGGGATCCATGGCGTGAAACGTCTGAAAGCAAACACCCCTCAATAATTGTCGGCAGAGTCTAGGCTCGAGGACGGAGTGTTATGTTCTGGGATGTTTTCGTGGCATTTCCTGGTGATCTCGCCATTTCGGAAGGCACAATGGATCAGTACACGCTTGAATCTATCCTTGGGGTCATGTCCATCTCCAAGTGCAGTTTGTATTTCTTCATAACGATGGCACCTGCCGGCAGCGCAATGCAATGTGCCACATTGCGCGCAGTGTGCATGCGAGGATCGAACTGCACCAGGATGAGTTTACTGTACTTCCCTGGCCACTTAACTCCCTTGATTTAAACTCAATCGAGAGTCTGTGAGTGCACATCGATCGGGTTGTTCGCGCCGTGGATCCTCAACCGAGGAACCTACCGCAGCTGGCGACGGCACTTGAGTCAGCATGGCTCCAAATCCTTGTCGGTGCCTTCCAGAATCTCACTGACTCAGTTCCTGCACGTCTCGTATCGGTCCACGATTCGTGAAGGGTTTTTAAGTCTTTTGACGGGTGGTCACATTATTGTTACTGTTGGGTTATGCAGCATATCAAATTATGTATTTAGATGGGCATCGTACTTACCAATAAAACAAGCAATAATTTACCAACGACATGTCTGCAACCGGGAAATATGGTGATTCTAGAAAGAAATCAATCTAAAATTAAATATCTTTTCTTGCAAGGCAAAATGAAAGAAACGTGATAAGCAAGTAAACAATAGTAAGATCATGATAGAGTATTACAAATTCAGCAAAGTAGTTCAGAAATGTCTTACAGAAGATGAAAGAATATACTAACGAAAAATGGTAATACAGAAAATTGAAAAGATATGGACTTTGGGGAAAATAAATCGGAGTCGTATTCAGACAAACGTCAAATGGCGTAATTAAACTTGACAGATGCCACATTAACAAAACACAAAGTGAAAAATTGTACAAGAATCTCAAGATTTCTTTAAATATTTGTGTAGCTACTACAGATAAAAATGAAAATAATGGCATTCTGCTCGTAATGCCAGACGATGTTTTTGAAGCCTGTGAGGGAAGTAAAAGAACGTGGGAACCATAGTGTTTCTAGCGGCAGGAAAAAGACACGTAAAACTGTTTACAGAATGTTGTGCAGGAAGATAATTTCCCAAAAAGGAAAAAGAAAATGCTGTAGTAATTGTACTTCACAAGAAGGGAGAAACTCGACTTAGTTGCTGTGATGTGAAAAGTAAAGATATTTTGATTTTCAATCATATAACGAAAAAGGGATACGCACTATCGATACGCAACAAGGCCAGAGACATATTTAAGCTAACGTTAGCGCTATCCATAATTTAGCCAAAACCAGCTTTCGGACATTGAGAGTCTTAGTTGAGCTCAGATGTTTTGTTAACCGGTTCAGTTCTTACTTACAGCTGAATTTAATGTAAGTGTTGTCTTTTGTTGCTTTTGTGCTATGTGCTATTTGATTGTTGCTAATTATCGATAATTTTGTAGCAAGACAGAAGAGGAAAACCGATTTTGATACGTGCACTAGCGTTATGTTAAATAAAAAATAAGTTCACGCTACTAAAATAGCGTAATTATCGATCAATAGCAGTTTAATGTTAGCACTGGTGTCGTTATCTGGAGACTGGTAGAGTTTTGGGATTGCAATCTCTATATGTAAAAGAAAATGTCCCGAATGACTGTCTCATCATCATCCAACCCAAACAGCTAGGGATAGAAGCTTTAAATTTAGAAAAGACGTGCATCTTATACTGTAGACGTCGTTCATGAAGCGATTATTCGAAATTACATCCCTAATGGGTTGAAATAGTGAAAGAAGTGTGTTTTTGAAAAATGTCGCTGTTAAGGCCATATTTAAAGCTAGACCAAATTGTCATTTTTTCTCACTCAGAAATAAGAAATTACATATTTCATCATTTTTGCATTTTTAAATCTGTGGGGGTGAAATAGTGGGTGAAGGCTGTTTTTGAACATATATCATTATTAAAGAATTACTAAAGTATTTTCAATGCTACATCTATGAACATTGGCATTTGAATTCTCTGTTACAAATTTTAAAAAAATGTTTAATGGTTTTCGAAATTGAACCCCTAAGGGGGTGAAGTAAGGGAAGAGATTTTTTATGAAAATATATTATTATGAAAGCACTTTTAAAACTAAATCTACGAAAATTTAAATTTTGGCTTCTCAGAGATAAGAAATATGTGAGAGCAAGTTTGTTTGCGTGGCCATCCTCCGCAACAAACATAGGAATACTGGTTCTGTAAAAAAAACACCGACTCTTTCTGCTGCACTTAATTTAGTTTTCCCAGACGCGGTTATCCTTTTTCTTTTCTAAGTCATCGTCAGTCGGATCTATAACGATAGTTTTGTAAAAGTTCGAAACTAAAAACCGTGTTTATATGTCAGAAGTAAGGTGGTAGAGCGACCTCCAGTCTAGATGACGGGAAACGCAGATCGCAGCAAATCGGAAATAATTACTTCGCTACATAAAAAATCGCGTTGTGAACTGTTTGACAATCTAAAAGTAACAAAACTGTATCGTTATAGATCCCACTGATGGTGCCTTAGAACAAGCAAAAGGCGAAACATGTCAGGGAAAAATAAATTAAGTGGCAGAAGGAAAAGGCGATTTTATTTACAAACAAGTACAAAAGAATATGTGTTCCACTGTTTTTGGAAATCGAAGCCCTATATGGGTGTAACAGGGAATGAAAGTGTTTAAGGGAATATTTCGTTGTGCAAGCGTTTCTGAAGCTAAACCTACCAAAATTTGTATTTGGTTTCTCTGTTAGAAATAAAACATACGCATATCACTGCTTTTGGAAATTCAACCCCTAAGGAGGTGAAATAGGGGTGAAAATATGTCATTGGTGAACCAATTTTAGAGCTAAATCTTTGAAAGTTGTTGTTAGGCTTCTCGATTAGAGAAGAAAAAATACGTTTCATTGTTTTTGGGAATTCAACCACTAAGGTGGTAAAATAGTGGGTGAAAGCTTTTTCGAAAATAAAGAATTACTAAAGAACTACTAAGGTATTTTAAAGCCTACGTCTATGACAATTGGTATTTGATTCTTGGTTAGAAATTAAAAAAAAAAAAAAAAACGTGATTCGGTGTTTCTAAAAATTCGAGCCTAAGGGACTGCAACAGGGGATGAAAATTTTTAATAAAATATTTCGTAGCATAAAAAAAATTAAAGCTAAATTTATGAAAATTTGTACTTTGCTTCTTGGTTGGGTATAAAGAAATATTTGTTAGGGGATGGAAGTTGCTGTGGAAATATCTCAACAAGAACACAAAAGGTATGATTAACAAACTTTGGACTGCAGTTACCAGAATCGCTTTTTGTTCGGAAGTACGTTCGGAAAACACCAAGCTTATATGGCCTTGATCGGCATGGAAAGCTTAGAAAGTGTAGCAGTTTGTGAGCAACATAAAAATTCAATGAAATAAAAACAAAGAAAATCTCTGCAGACCATACAGTCCATGAGAGTGAAGCAGCCGACGCTAAGCAAGAATTTCATTATTTCAGAAGGCAGCGGAGCTCTAAACATCACTACAAATAATATTAAAAATCAGTTCATAAAAATGCTCTTGGAGTTGTCTGTGTCGCTCCAAAATCGCGTGGATCAACAAAAATATCGCCCAAATGGAAACAGTTGCATTTCTTCAAAAAAATTACTCAAAACCTGCCATTAGTACCACAAATGGCAAAATATAGCCCGATCTAGTCATCTGGATGGTACTCAGTTATGAAAAACTGATCAGATAAGGAACATGAGAAGAGGTTTGTGGAGAATGGAATGGGTATGTGATGACAGCACATTTTATAGTTGTTTGAACTCGTTCGAACCGATGGCGCTCTCTGCCTGCCCCCCCCCCCCCCCCCCCCCCCCCCCCCACCACGCCTTCCTCCAGAATCTATTTACGATCTTGTAATATTATGATTACTGAAACTTTTTCAGATATTCTACGACTATCATCAAACGGCAAGGAAATGTTCAAATGTGTGTGTATTCCTAAGGGACCAAACTGCTGAGTCATCGGGAAATTGGAAATTTGTGGTAAGTTCTATGGGACCAAATTTCTGACGTCATCGGTCCCTAGACTTACACTCTGCTTAAACTAACTAATGCTAAGGGCAACACACACACACACGCCAGAGGGAGACCTTGAACCTCCGCCGGGAGTGACCGCGCAATCCGTGACATGGTGCCTCAAACCATGCTGTCAAACGGCAATATTTTTGAGTTGTAAAACCAACGACTACTCATTTATCGGGGAAACAGTACCTATTGTTACTGTTGGTTTGCATAAGATTGCGACAATATAGGTAGTTTAGCAAACTCTGAGTGGAACCCAGGATTTTGGTCTTGGGCTGACCACATAGAAATTTTGTATCATTGTGCCGTTTCCAAATTCTCAGTAGTAAGCAATAGCGTTTTCTTACTACGTCGTATTAACAACTTTAAAAACTACAGTAGCGAAAAAATTTTCCAAGGTGATGGAGAACTGCATTCCCACATCCCTCTTCCCAGCCGGCCGGGTTGGCCGAACGGTTGTAGGCGCTGCAGTTTGGAACTGCGCGACCGCTATGCTCGCAGGTCCGAATTCTGCCTCGGGCATGGATGTGTGTGATGTCCTCAGGTTAGTTAGGTTTAAGTACTTCTAAGTTCTATGGCACTTATGACCTCAGAAGTTAAGTCCCATAGTGCTCAGAGCCATTTTGAACCTCTTCCCAGATTCACCACTTTCAACGATATTTGCATTGGAAGGTGGCTGGTGTCGGCCATTTTGTACTGTGTATCTATCCATAAAGATGGCTCACTTTCCGAACAGCGATCTGTCATGTCTTCAACTATTACTACAAGATCTATGTTCTACTATAAAATGTCTAATTCGTAATATCCTTGGAACACTGAGTCCAACCGTCACAACTCTAACGCATTTGTTAATAAACATTATATAATCGATAACGTGTGTTGTACGTCGTAGATCAGATTATTAGCATCAAAGACTGTATAACCATATTACAATGAGGCTGCGTACATTAGAAGTTTAGGTGAGGTCTCCGCAGGAAAAGAAAAAAAATGGCTCTGAGCACTATGGGACTTAAATTCTGAGGTCATCAGTCCCCTAGAACTTAGAACTAATTAAACCTAACTAGCCTAAGGACATCACACACATCCATGCCCGGGGCAGGTTTCGAACCTACGACCGTAGCGGTCGCGCGGTTCCATACTGTAGCGCCTACAACCGCTCGGCCACCCTGGCTGGCCAGGAACCAGTGTTCAGATCCCCAAACTGTAGCTCATAACATTTGCGTATTCCGTTTGGTTAATAAATAAATAAATGATGTTGCTATAATTTCAAGTTGACTGTTGAAATAATAATTTAAAAGAAGTTTTCATCATTTAAGAAAACTGAAGCAATCTTGTCATCATTGGTTCTTATGCTTTAATATATTGTACTACGTAAGTGTGCATAAAGTCGCTCAATTATGGAACGGCAATCATCATGTCTTCAAGTTTTATCACAAGGACGATGTTCTAATGTAAAATGTATTGTTGGTAATATCCTTGGAACAGTGACTATACCTATATCTCTTTTTGAGTGATTTGATGTGACACCTTTTTATCGGAAGTTCTTTGTGCACTGTTGTAAATACATTATGATCCGTTAAAAAAAAAATCAAACAGTGTAAAGCAAGGGGTATACGATTCGAAAGGAATCATGTTTGAACTTCAGATGCCTTCTTCGCAGACATTCAAATTACACATTTTTTCATTGATGTCTCTGCAAATGATTACATGGGACAGGTAGGCAAAACAATTTTTCTTGCTACATTCTAATGCTTTGAGATATTATAACATATTTTCCATCAACGTTGCAAAATTTTTAAAGCATAAGATCGTATGTTATGACAGCACAGCTCTGTCGAAACCGGTCACACAATAAAACGCTTTTTTAGGGACCTTGCCTTTTGAAATTTTCTTCAGTTACCATACACTGCTGATCGCCCCCATAATGACAATGTGAGGAACCTATAATGAACCAAAATCTTCATTTGCATATTAACGCCTGTTACTTCAGAGGTACCTTTCAATAGGCAACCCAGAGCCGTGCAAGTCCTTCGTCTCTAACGACCGTACCAGCAATGGGACATTAACTTCTGCCCTTTCCTTTTTCGTTACACGAGCACAGCCCTTAGGATACGCCATTAACACGACTTACTAATGCCGAAGTCGAACAGATGTGGTCCAGAAATAGGATTATCTCAACGTTACCCGTAAACGACGACATATACTTCGATTTCCTCTCATTCTCCTGATTATGCTGTTTTACTCTACTAACAGATTGTTGTAGTGCTTCCTTTAAAATATGTTTCGATCGACCTTCTGATCCTTAGCTCTGCAACTGAGCTAGTACATCAGCTGTATTGTCCTTTACATCTGTTATTAAAATCTTTCTGCTGTACCAGTTACTCATCGCTTTTCCTAGGATAAGGGTACCCGGTACAATACGAAATCAAAGATCATAGTGATGTAAACGTGCGTCTTATTTCTGCACTCATTCAGCCTACAGTTTATAATTTCCTCCTGTAGAAACCTGGTTCATTTTTTATGTACGATTCTTGGGAGATATTACGGACAAATTCTCGTTATGATGACTTTTTATAAGAATGGCAATACAGATGAACTATTCTGTAATGCTCTTGAATGGTTACATTGAGTATGGGTAACATATAAAATTTCGGAGCCTGGCTCGAGTACGTTCAACTTTCATAGAGTCACGCCTATTCCACTGCCTCTCACAGCCGGAGAAAGCTGCATGGCGGAGGACTCACGCGCCGATAATCAGGTCCGAGTCGATCTTTAAGACCTTCCCCAACTTCTGCAAGTAACTGTACTACCTCTCTACGCTAACACCTTTCACTTCATCCGTTGCATGAAACAGAAAATATATTCATATGTATAAGGTACCGTCACTAAAAACGAGCAGTGCACTGCCGATAGTTTTGAAAAAATTCACGATTTTGGCGTCGATGTGGCATGCGTAATACATGCACTATCTTGTACGAGGGACAACAGCAGCCATAAGTAAACATCACGAATAATAATCACTTGAATACTCTTGTAAATTATTTATTTAACGACCGTTTTTGTAGCGTAGAAGCCACATAATCAGATTAAATCTGTTAAATTGCAAAAAGCATTCGCTACGGTTGTGGTCGAATTACAGTTATACTCAGTAGCATTGCTAGGAGTTTTACCGCCATAGGTGAGAACAGAAATGTAATGCTCTCTTTTATTTACTACGTTCGGTCTCCCAGATATACCATCCCCTCCCTCCACGACCACCATCATGCATTGACACAACAATGCTAATCACCTACAGTACTTTTAATGATTAAACTAAGCTGATAAGATTCCCCCTTTCCTGGGGACAGACGCAAATTTTCATTCCTACTTCTCAATTCCTTTAACCCCTGATTGAGGACAACAAATGTACTTGGTTTCTTATTTTTTATTTTCGGCATTTCAGTTTTTCTTCTTTTTTCATTTTTTAGCCTCATTCGTGCATGTCTTTCGCTGTTTGGATTGATATAATTTTTTTCCGCCCTTTCTCTTCCATAAATTTTTCCGTCCAAGGGGGTCGCCTAGTCTTGTCTAATGGCAGTAACGACCCTGGTTACGCTCAGTAGTGAGAAATAGACCAAATTACTTACGTGGTGAATCATGACTGAAATTCCGGCGCTGGCAGGACCGAACATTCTTTTTCTATGACTAAATGACGCAGTTAGCGAGTTGTCAGATAAGTGTGAAGTGTGAGTCTATCCATATTTCCTCTTATCTGACATTCCGCTAACTGCGTCATTTTTTCATAGACAAGGAATGCTCGGTTCTATCAGCGCTGGAACTTCAATATCGTGATACGCCAAGTATGCAATTTGGTAAATTTCTTACAACTGAATGTTACCAATATTCGACCACAATTGTAGCGAACTCTTTTTGTAACTTAACGTATTTAACGTGATGATGTGGCTTATACGTCACGTAACCGGTCATTAAATTGATTATTTAAAATGACAGCCAAGCAGTTGTTATTGAATATGTTCGTATACTAACTATACTACTAAACTAACGTATAGTTGCTTGCACTACCTGTCTACCCTGAGGTCCCGGTGAGAACATCTACGATATTGCTATAGACATGATTTTCATTGCTCCCTGTAAAACTTCACTTGTGACCTAAACTGGCACAAAGAGTTTTTTTAGTAAGTATTCTCACTGAGAACAAGATTGTGATTTCGTTGAGCTACGGACGATCAAGTTGACATCGATGTTAACTGTTTCATTGTAGACCTATCTTAGCGATTTTCAGTTTGTAGTAGTATTGCGCAGGTACAGTGTAGTAATAAATTATGCCTATGTCTCGTTCTCATGCAATGAGACGTCTCATTACGACGTTGTTGACTGTGCCAACACTGTTGTACGGACATAATTATCCCTGAAAAATCAGTAAACAATTCAAAGGAAACGCTCTAACGAAACGAATCACGTTTGAACCTACTGTCTCTACCGTTCAAATATTGAAATCATAAATTTTTTGACAACGTAACTGCGAATGAGTACATTGGCATGTGGGGAACATTATTTTTCTTGCTAAGAAGGAAGGCAAAAACAAGTAAAATTGACCTACCATATTATAAAAAGAGCTCAGGATGTTATAAGCCCCGAAGTATCATGTTTACAATGAAGTTTACGTTATACTTGGTGGTTAAAATGTAAGTGAAGCCACTCACGGAGGTGCAGTGTGGGATGCAATTATCACATGACAGTGAAACTTGTTAGGTATGCTGATGAATTAATACCGATTTACGCTGGAAAAAAAATAGTTCCAATTTTGGCCACCAGGTGCAAATCTGGCGCTGTACAGCACTTCGTCGACGTATCCGGTGGACGTATTGAACAAACTGTGTAAGCGGAGGTTAATAATAAAATCAGCATTATACGCTTCTCGCTTGTTTGACGTTTTCTGCCCACGTCCTGTTCTTAATCCTTTACGCAGGGAAACGTTTGTAAACGTCTTTCTTGCATCCATAGTGGCAGATCTACACCTGGTGGCCAAACTTGGAACTAATTTTTTGCGACGTAAATCGGTTCCGTATTAAAGCATTAGCATGTCCACCAACTTTCGCTACCATACGATAGTTAATTCCATTCTGGACTTCAGTAAGAAGCTGCATTTTAATTGTAGCCGCCTGGTACTTGTATTGGTGAGCACAATGTTTCACGACAATTTTGCCATAAACACTCGTGATTAGATAAGGTGATAGGAGATACATCCAGCTGCACATTTTAATTTTACATTATGTGCGTGATCAAATTGATGTGATTCAACAACTTCTTCTTGTTTCTTTTTATGGACTAAACAATATTGCTCGTAAAGAGCAAGTATGTCGGTCTCATTTCATACTGGAACGTAATGTCACCATCAGAACATTACACTAACCTACTCAAACTGTAAACGTTATTTTTTTAAGCAGTCGTTTCTGTACCTGTATTTTAATTTCGTAACGTAAGTGCTAAGAATGAAACGTGTTGCGGCAGTGCAGACAAAGTCAGTCTGCTGGCACAAATGGAGTGAAAGAGGCTTTAACACTGGAAAGGTATTTTGTAACAATGTCCTTGCTGGTCACAGGATACGACGTTAACCTAAACTGGCACTTTGAGACTAATAAGAAAGTAATATTTCCGCATAAAAGATTCAGTTATAGCGCCGTTCCCGTGTGAAGTGAGGCACTTAGAGCAGCAGGCGAGGCGGAGAAAGCGGGGTAGTCGACATTCGTGAGGTCCTTTCCCACATTCCACATACAGTGAGCTCGTATAAAAGCTGGCCCCAGTGGCCAGAGAGGTGTCAGTCATTCGTTGCCTCCAGCCAATCCAGCACGCAACAATGAGGATCCAGGTACGTACTGTAACACCGACGTTTTGAACTCCAATCTTCATTGTGTCCACAGTGGACGCGAACTGACTTCTTTGCATAAGCTCTCTCCGATCGTTTAGTATCTAGCGTGTTAGATGGTGGTCTCCTATTACCGATGACCCCTTTCGAAATCGTTAGCTTTGCAACATCTAAGTGTACTTTCCAGTTTTGCGAGAAGAGAATTACAGTTTCCTTTTCTTTTCTATGGACTGCATGTAATAAGAAAAGCTGTCTTGTTTCCACAAACGACATAAAAAATCGTAGATTTTGGTTTTTATGCATTTAAGGACGTATTAGACTACTTTACTAGATACACCTCTCATGCCGTATTTTTAAAACTTGCGGAAAATTCGTGGAATAATTTTATTTAGGTACCACTTTCGATGCCTCATTTGCACAATCTTTAGGTTCCTGTACAAATCGACAAAATTATGAAGATTACAGTAGAGTACAAGTCTGTTAGGCCACATCAGTTGCTATTAAAACAAATTTACAGTACATATGCATTAGTAAACAGGACAAAAAGTGACATGTAAAACACAAAGACGTTAAAATAAAATGTGTGAGATACAAACAAATGTTGATGTTGCAGAACAGATTTCTATTCTACTGTATTCTTGTTCATTTTGTCGATTTGTATAGCAGTCTGAAGATGGCGCAAATAACCCACCGACACTGGTATCGTAACAAAATTATTCCATACATTTTCCGGTGTTGGATATTTGTTTTCTTTAAGTCATCGACCAGCCACAGTCCCTTGCTTCCTTCTATACAAGATAGAATTACAGAATTCGTCTTGACGCTGTCCATGTGATTTCGTTTTTATTATCTTATCTTCTGAAGACTATGTTCAGCTGTGCCGTCTGTCGACCAGACTGATAATGCTGTGGCACTGCAGGCATCATCAGTTGATGCAGTAGTGTCCTACGCTGAAGTACCAGTCAACTGTGTAAACGAAATACGACTCTGGTATGAAGACGGCATCCCTGAAACTAGTTACTAGAAAACTAGATAATAAAAAAGCGACTTGGTCTTTGTCGAGATTACTGACTCAAGATAAGTCGCCAAAATTTCCAAGACTGTATGTCTAAAATTAAGTCCTACCACACCGTTATTGCACTTGAGATTTGATGTGTCTTTCGACTCTAATCAAAGTGTGGGCTGTGCGATGAATGTTGTATATGCATACATTTGAAATTGGCTTCAGAACAAAAGATGTGATTTAAAGGACACAAGATGAAGGGGAATTTTTCTGAATCCAGTCACAACTACTGCAGTAATGTATGATCGTTCACATAATTTTTATTGAGGAAGTCAAGTGTATGTAACATGTTATCCACACATCAAAAAAGTTTTGCATCACCCGGTTCCCAGAACTTCTGAAGATAGACGTTGACTGTGGATATTGCATCACAGACACAGTCCCTTTGACTGTTCAGTGCTGTCACTAAACCCGCCCAAAAATGTAAACCGCCATGCATGAGCAGCACCTATTAGACGCAAGGGGTTCGACACCCGATCAGTTCCAGTTATTCCACCAGGTAGTCAAACAGTGCCTAGACGGGCAATACCGCGTTTCGGTCGCGTCCACATTGTTACTTTGTGCCAGGAAGGGTATTCAACAAAGGCAGTGACCAGACGTCTTGGAATGAACCAAAACGATGTTGTTCGGACACGGAGGAGATAACAGAGAGACAGGAACTGTTGATGAAATGCCTCGCTCAGACCACCCAAGGGCTATTTCTGCAGTGGAAGACCGCTACCTACGGATTATGATTCGGAGGAACCCCGGCGGCAACGCCACCATGTTCAGTAATCCTTTTCGTGCAGCCACAGGATGTCGTTTTACGACTCAAACGGTGCGCAATAGGGTGCATGATGCGCAACTTCACTCATCCATGGCGAGGTCCATCTTTGCAATCATGACACCGCTTAGCGCGGTACAGATGGGCCCAACAGCATGCCGAATAGACTGCTCAGGATTGGCATCACGTTTCCTTCATCGATGAGAGTCGCATATACCTTCAACCAGACAATCGTCGGACATGTGTTTGGAGGCAACCAGATCGGGGTGAATACTTTGTCCAGCGTGTGCAGCAAGGTAGAGGTTCCCTGCTGTTTTGGGGTGGCATTATGTGGGGTGGACGTACGCCGCTGGTGGTCATGGAAGGCGTCGTAACGGCAGTACGATACGTGAATGCCATCCTCCGACCGTTAGTGCAACCATATCGGCAGCATATTGGCGAGGCATTCATCTTCATGTACGACAATTCGCGCCATCATCGTGCACGTCTTGTGAATGACTTCCCTCAGGATAACGACATCGCTCGACTAGAGCAGCCAGCACGTTCTCCAGATATGAACCTTATCGAACATGCCTGGGATAGATTGAAAATGGCCGTTTATGAATGGCGTGATCCACCAATCACTCTGAGGGATCTACGCCGAATCGCCGTTGAGGTGTGGGACAATCTGGAGCAACAGTGCCTTGATGAACTTGTGGATAGTATGCCACGACGAATACAGGCATGCATCAATGCAAGAGGACGTGCCACTGGGTATCAGAGGTACCGGTGTGTACGGTAATCTGAACCACGACCTCTGAAGGTCTCGCTGTATTGCGGTAAAACATGCAGTGTGTGGTTTTCATGAGCAATAAAAAGGGCGGTAATGATGTTTATATTGATCTCTATTCCAGTTTTCTGTACTGGTTTTAAGTCTTTTGCTTTGTTACAATACGTAACATAAACACTGCATATTTAAGAATTTCACCAAATAACTTTTAGAATTCAGGATATCGTGTTTTGCTAAATGACGTATCCATTAAAAAATCCTGTGGGTATGAGATTTACGTTTGCGTTCCAGATTTTCCGAACAAAATTTGTGCTCTCATAACGTTTTGGTACTTTCATATTCGAATATAATTACGGCACGTGTTCAAAGAGTTTGCTCGAATGCGTGATTACTTCGCACCAAAGATCGTTCAGTCAGTCGAGCGAATCAGGATTCCGTGTCGTGACGAAAAACGAGTAATTGATTCGGGCTCTGATGGTAACTGAAGTAATCCTTAATGGTATTTCATTAAACTCTTACGAGAAAAACGAAGCGCTGTAGTATCTGGTAAGCATTCTGGTCATTCAACAGGTATCACTCCACCCTCCTACCTTACAACACCAAATCCTTGAAATTTGCTGGGAGATTAAGACTGTAGCCCCGTACCGCCTCTCGAACCCAGAACCCTTACCTACCTTCTGAGTTGGCCAGGCACAACTCACGACCGACCACTACAGCTCCACTCCCGGCAATCTCTATGTCCTGCCTTGCAAACGTGAGAGTCCCAGTCCTGCACACAGTATTCACCTGCCAGGAAGCAGCATCCCACGGCAGACTGAAAATTCATTCTCTACGGTTCCTTGTTTTTCTAACTGGGCTAATAACCAGAACAACTAACGACGAGTGGACTCCGGTGCTACTGTTAGCTAATTAAATGTACGAAGGTAATGCAAATTACTGGCATGCCATAGAACATTCTGTTTCACATGTTTGACTGCAAGTATTTTTAGATTCTAGTTTATTTGCTAAAGTTATCTACTACTTTATGGAGTTCCATCCTATTGTATGGACGAGGGACTTCAGCTGATGATATACGTGACACAAAGTACCACGACAGCTGTATCTTGAGAATGTTTGCATTGTCTCACACGACTAGTTTCGGCAGCACGTTACCGCCATCCTCAGGCCCCAACACGGCCACAAGAGTACTACAATTCCTTGGCGCGTTTATTGTAGAGTTCTTGTTACTAGTACATGTGGGCTAGCTTTCCTCAAGTCTCTCCTCGACCCACTCATTCTGGTAACAAGGACGCCACAATAAATGCGCCAAGGAATTGTAATACTCTTGTGGCCGTGTGGGGCCTGACGTTGGCGGTAACGTGCCCCTGCAACTGGTCGTGTGAGACAATAAAGATATTCTCAAGACACAGGTGTGTAGGAACTTTTTCTCACATGTATCTACTACTATTTTTAGTATTGTGCTAAACATCATGCTGTTAATAGTGCCTGTACCGTATGTAAAATTGTCAGTACAAACAATGGAACTATTCTTCAAGTTCCGGCGCTCGTCAATTTATCTTCTTTAACCACCGTTTACAACAACCTTACAATAAGAATGATCCATTTGGAACCATATTCTATCAAGCAATGAGAAGAAATCAAGCGAACTCTAGCAACAATTTATTTAGCAAAATTACAAAAAACTCAGACTGATGCAGCCACAGCGAACCTACTCTCTTTTATGTATAACTTGAATCGTTTATGGATGCAGGAGCTAACTATACCGAAAGAGGAGAAATAAAGATAGGAATCTGTCTTCTGGGTAAGTGTAAATGAATGTAGGCATGCATGTTATTTTGCGAACACAATCGTGACTGCGATCGCGAAGTTAAACATCTCCATACTTGAAAGCAGAAGTTCTACAAAGTTTTTCATTTACTTATTTGTTTATTATGTGGCGTAGATGCATCAAAAAAACTCGAGGACACAATGGTAATGAGACCCTCCTCACTGCTTTACTTACACAGTTAGCCACTTCTTCCCTGACAAATTTGTTTCTCATCACGTCTTAGGCCTTCCTAAATAATTTCTCCCTGCCTCTTTGGGTTTTGCGTTTCTCCTCCATGAAGAAATTATGGAAATAATTGTATAAAAACTTGGTTGCAAAACTATTTTTCCCAAAGCATTTAAGTTCGGACTGAATTTTTTGCCTAAAATTTGTCTATAATCTTTTATAATTTCAACATGGAACGTCTGACATTGTTGATTCAACGTGTGTAGGACTCCATATATGTCATATTTTCTCCCAGCGTTAAGCAATCGTCTACAGAAACTAAAATAAAGATATCTAGGCTTCGTGTTCAAGTTGCTTGAAATTTTGGGTTATTTTACTGATGTAGATACTGAAATCAGTATGCTATGTTGTACACCCCTTGATATTCTGTTCTTGGACTCGATTCCTTTTTATCAATAGGAGAAAACGGAAAAAGAAAATTAAAGTGAGTAAACACTTTTTTTTTCGGGGAAAAATTTATTTTGTTAGTAATTTGCTAGCCGATTTCTCTTCTGGATTGTAGATGATCATGAGACAATATTTTATTCATAAATAGACTTTTCTAATACACTCTTCGGCATCGTATTTTATCCATTAATATCCTGGGTAATCTCCAGCTACACCGCAATGTCACTGTGTTACCGACACAACGTACAAGCATTCGACGGTCCGAGCTCTGTAGGTGGAGAAGCGTGGTTTTATACACCACGGTCACGTGCTCCCTTGCTAACCACTACTGGAGCATTCCTGCTGGCCGATGCACGCTGTTTCAGGGGAAAAAGCTATAAAAGAAACAGGACTGCCACTTTTTGGCTACATTATCTCATGGAAATTGGTCAATTAAATTTCATGCTATTATTTTCCTTTGAGATTATTTGTACCTCTACTTCGATAGTCACTTATAATATGTCTTAATGACTTTGTAAAGCTTAAACTAATATTGCCTTCAAAGGTGTGATATAAAAAGAGACACACGAGTTAATATTTATCAGCTTTGACATTCAGTTGAGAGAATTTCTAGATGTGTTTAGTTAAAAAAATTATTTGAGCTTGTCAATTTCATTGGCACATATAACTTTTGTGTATCTGATGTTGGTCTAACGGCTGAAAACCGATAACAAATGTTGTAAGACAATAAGAAAGTGTAGTGTGTTTTTCATTCACTATGATACTGATGTTTTAGCATATTTTAACCTCGTTGGCCAGGACTGAATCTTACAGGTTGAAGACATTAACCCCAGTGATTTAAGCAACACGGCACGCTACAGATAAATGAAAACCGCAAGAATTACATTAACTCGAAATGTTGTTCGTGAGATGCCAAGAAACGTGGAAAACGTGCTTATCTCGTGCCTAGAATCAACACAAAATGAACGCAGTTCCTGGAAAGGAATTTTTGCTCCAAATTAGAATATACGGGGTTATTCTAAATGATGGACCCATTCTCAAAACTTTGTATTTATTCAAGCACAAATCCAAAATGAACAAGCTTTATACCAATGAAAAGAGGAAGTTCCAAAGTTCTTTTCATATTGTTTAATATCAGTTTAATAAATTTAATGTTTTGTAATTAATTAGTTTTTAATAATTATTTAATTATTGGAAATGTGATAAATGTTCAATGTGGCCACCGTTGGCTTTACGAAAAACATCGACGCGGAGTCTGTTGTTACTGATCGCACGGCAGCAGTGATCCGGTACCGTAGATCGTTCAGAGTGGCTGGTACATGCGAGACGTAAAAAGCTTCACATAACCCCATGAGAAATAGTCGCAGGATGTGAGATCAGGGGATTTCGTTGGCCAGAAGTGCAGAGCCACGTCCTCAAGTCCCCTGTTCGATCATTCAAAAAGTCTTGCACATCACCGTGACAATAGGGTGGAGCTCCATCCTGTTGGAAAATGCCGCGCGAACTCTACCGGCCGCTTCTGGAACCATCACCGCCTGCCCGCCCAAAACTTTGAAACTTTCTCTTTTCATTGACATAAAGCTTGTTCATTTTGATTTGTACTTGAATACGTACGAATTTTTGAAAATGGGTCCATCATTTAGAGTAACCCTGTATATTAAAGTGTGTAAATGCAGATGATACAGCAGAAAAAATGCCAAATGGACTGTTGATGTTTGTGGAATTCGCCAAAATATTTAATTATCTTACCACTTCCATCTGATTTCGGACTGAGAGCAACTTTACTGTGATAAAATACTTATGCCAGTTGGAGGAAGAAAGTGGTACCCTCAGTTTAGTGAAGATTAGTCTAATCATCTTATGTGCTGTATTTTCGAATGAACCACCTGCTGGTAATAAGTAATCCTAGACGTACCAATAGATGGAAATGTCGTCTATACACGATCATCAGAAGCAAGCTTAAATGCTTGTAAAGGTGTTGTAGCGTAGGGTGTGACAGGAAATAACTATAAGGGAAACAAATTCGATACGTTGCGCCGTTTCCGAGTTAATTAGCATTTCAGTCAGCCAATCAGGGTGTTGCGCGCGCAGCATCAAGCTGCTCGCCAGCTAGTGTCAGTTGTTTTCACAGCGTAGATCACAACGCAGGGAGACTCCTCAGCCGGTCGGAGTGGTCGAGCGGTTGTAGGCGCTACAGTCTGGAACCGCGCGACCGCTACGGTCGCAGGTTCGAATCCTGCCTCGGGCATGGATGTGTGTGATGTCCTTAGGTTAATTAGGTTTAAGTAGTTCTAAGTTCTATGGGACTGATGACCTGAGAAGTTAAGTCCCATAGTGCTCAGAGCCACTTGAACCACGTGAGACTGGTCAGTCTGTGAATCGGATGCGATCCTTATAACAACACCATGTCAATTTCTTGTATCGCTCCCTTGTTCTGTCTTAGGAAACCAAAGGAACACCACGTTTGGCGATACCGTCTCTGGCGGGCCGATAGAATCTGCGCGCTCGACGGCCTGACTGCCTAACTTCAACGCTAATTAACTCCGAAACGGCGCAACATATCGAATTTCTTTTTCTTAACAATTATTTCCGAGTACAACCTACCTTGCAGCACCCTCATAAGTTTTTCAGAATACTTCTGGCCCCTCTGTACAAATAATACTCTCTTTTTTTTGTATTTATACGAACATATAACATGCAACAACTCAAACTCATTTCTTGTGGGTTAGCACTATTACTGGCCGATGCCTTGAAAAGATTCATATTTTCCGAGATAATGCTGTTTCTGATACTGTACCACGCTTCACAGGGAACATTGTACAGCATTGATTTTCCGTAGTGTATGATACAGTTCTCATAGTGTAGTAAACAGTCCATAAAGTATCGCAACTGTAGATTAATGGAGAAATTAATGACGTGATCTACGTACAATGCCGACATTTAATGAGCAATGACACTGATCAGTCACCTATTTGTGTACATAATTGTGGTGTGCGTATTGTAAGACCTTCAGTACACACACCATCAGATTATTTGACTTGTCGCTCTAACGAAGTAGGCGAGTGTCAGCAATATGGCTCGTGGTCTTAACGTGGAGTGTTTATCTTCTGCCGTTAGGTCAGACGATAGAAATGCCACTTGCACGTTTAAAGTAGCAGATTGACGGTGACCAACTTTAAACACAACTTGATTAATTTGCACACACATTTATTAAAATAATAACAAGCATAAAAATTACTTAACTTGGTTCAGGATGCTATTTACAATTGACGATCTGAAGTTCCTTTGGTATTGGTACGTTAATCTTAGTCTCACATATATCTCTGATACTTGACAAAAGTGTCTATACATTTATCTTCATGGCTATGTACAGGAATATGGTAGTCTTATTAGACGCAGACTGAAACTTGACTATAGACTGGTACAGGCAAATGTAGAACTCGTACAGACTGGTACAGACTAAGGTAGACTGGTACAGACTGGTGCAGACAAATGCAGACTGCTAATCGGAAGTCTGTACACTCGTTATAACACCTCGCGCGTTCATGTATCACTGCGCGAGTGTGATCCGCGAGGAGAAAAGGTTCTACGTTAGCAGTAATCTCACTGACTGCGTTGCATATTAATACGCGGATCGGCGGAAGCAGAATTTGTTCCGTTTCTAAGACAGCGCCATCTCGTAGAGCGGAGACGGACGAGCACTGCGCCTGCTCTGTTGTGCTTAGCGGGGCGCGCTGTAGTGGGAAAGTTGTGTACGCGCTGACTACGCGGAACTATGTACACAACAATAATACAAGCACCTTTCTCCTTTCAGATTAGCGTAGTATTTTTGGCGATGTGCACCGTGTCCATTGCTAAAGAAGCAGCCACTAACAAACAAGGAGCCAAGAAGAACGAGAAGCGAGGTCTGCTGGGTCTAGGAGATGGCGGTTTCGGTTACGGCGGTGGCCACGGCGGCGGCTTTGGCGGCGGCGTTGGAGGTGGCTTCGGGGGTGGACTCGGGGGCGGAATCGGAGGCGGCGGCTTTGGAGGCGGCGGCGCGGCCGCTGGCGGCGGACAAGTGACCTCCGTGACCATCACCAGGGAGGTGCCGGTGGCGGTGCCACAGCCGTACCCGGTGGCCGTCGAGCGCAACGTGCCGGTCCCAGTAAACGTGCCCGTCCACGTGCCGGTGGACAGGCCGTACCCGGTCCACGTGCCACAGCCGTACCCCGTCCCCGTGGAGAAGCCCGTGCCTTACCCCATGAGCGTACCCAGACCCGTCGCCGTGCCCGTGCCCCAGCCGGTGGTCGTCAAGCAACCGGTTCCCGTCATCATCGGCAGCGGCGGCTCTGGTGGCTTCGGTGGACTCGGAGGCCTCGGGGGATCTTCTCTCGCCGGCCACGGTGGTTTCGACGGTGGATTTGGATCTTCGTCCTTCGGCAGCCACGGAGGATACGGAGGTGGCGGCCACGGAGCGCACGTCAGCTTTTCGTACATCGGACACCATCACTGAGATTTCAGGCTCTGCCTGTTGCACCTAGTCTCACAACAAGAAACCTGTTGAAACACACATTTATGTTTCTCTTGACCTTCATATCATCAGCCATTTTTGTAAAAAAAATGAATAAATGAAATTCATTCAGATGTCAGCTTTTAATTCTTCCACTCCTTCATATTAACTCAGATTTTAGACAGGAATGTCATAAGAAAAAATCCTGTCCTGTGTTTACATTCTCACGCTGCTTTGAAATAATATCTCCCAGATTTATTCTACATGGTACTGTCACTAGACTGTATCAGACATGGTTTCAAGTAAACTATTTCTTCCGTGTGAACCGTGTCAGAATTTACATATAATTACGTGCGTGTAGACTAGTGTTACATGTAGCTTCCATTGGGATTTCAACTTGCAAGTTTCATTACAATATATTGGCATAACCGAGAATCAAGGAAGATCCGTAAGAGATATGATGTTTCAGCGAGATAGTGAAAACTGAGTGGTTACGTATGGTAAGAACCAATGAAGTTCGCATCGAATCGCCAAAAGAAATAACATGTGGGAAACACAGGCATGAAGAAGGGACTTACGGCAAGACATGTGTAAGGACACCAGAGAACAAAACCTGTAGGCGAGAAAACAAATTGGGATGCATAAAAATGGTTGATAGGGCTCTGAGCACTATGGGACTTAACATCTGAGGTCATCAGTCCCCTAGAACTTAGAACTACTAAAACCTAACTAACCTAAGGACATCACACACATCCATGCCCGAGGCAGGATTCGAACCCGTGACCGTAGCAGTCGCGCGGTTCCGGAATGAAGCGCCTAGAACCGCCAGGCCAACGCGGCCGGCTGAGATGTATAAAAAGAATGACTGTGGATGAAGTACACAAGTGCTACTCTGAGATGAGGAGATGGGCCCCATCGGACCCAACAGAAGCTTGAACACCATAAAAGAAAGTGTTATAAATGACACGGGCTTCTTGGGAGGAATTCATCTTGTGTGGATTGTCGTTACAAAGTGAGAGTCAAAAAACACTTCAATCATCTTTAAGAGAGCAGCTTTGCTCAGTACGGTATAACAGAGCGAGCCAATAAGCACAGTGGGCAGAGGTTTGGATTAGAATTATGGAAGGAGATCATGTTGCTGGATTTTCTACCTTTCCACAAACAAATAATACAATAGCATGTGTTGTTTCACAATCCATACATTTTCTATAACTACATAGCGAGTTTTTACGAGGCCGTCTTGTTATAATGTCTTGATACACTGTGTTAATGTCACAAGTTCATAGAAGTATTTATCCTGACACAGATACATAACGTTAAGAGTCGCCCAACAAGCTAAATGCGATGCCTTTGTTGTAACCTCATTCCATGATTATAATCCAGAATTATAGTACGAATCTGGTTTAGACCCGTAATATGCAATATAACCTAGTTGAATTCACTAAAAATTGTTACTTGTTGAGTTCGTTTTGACATCTAATGGATAATAAACGTCAGCAGCTACAAACCTCTTTTCGCCCCTTCCAAAGATCTTTTATGAACCAATCAGATATCAATGGAGGTAATAATAAGGGGAGTTGGCACGAAGCAAAGAACTAGAGGCTGAAGTCCGCCACTATATTCGACATAAAACATCACATTCAGATGTTCTGACTATTTCATGTCTTGAAAATTGTTTGATCAAAACTGCCAGCTTGCGCCGTTTGTGGATGTACTTCCCTGTTATGATTGTAGTCTAATGTCCTTTGCTGTGCAGATTTTCCAGAAGAAAGCAAATTAATACTGAATAAATAAACCGATAACTGCCTGGGATAATATACTCCCTTTGGCTGAAATATCGGGAAGTGGAAGATTCATCCCGCAATCCGTACGGATCGCTTTCTTAGTCACAGGTTATCTGCTATTCTAACGTTCGAACGTTTAATCTAGAAATTGTGTCTGCTTTCTTCTAATGCAGTCCATTTTAAGTAGTTGTTTCACCTTATTCAAATGTCTGTATCTAAGATTCATTCTTCCTTGTTGTTTATTTGTAAATAAAGTTGAGAGCAGTCGGCTGTAATAAATTTATCACACAGAACGTCCGTCAGATCTGGGGTACCCAAAATATATGTTGTAGTTAGTCACAAAAATCAGTGGCTATTGCTCGTATGGTACAGGTTTTGGAGGGTTATTCTCTGCATGTAACAAACTTTCGAATATTTAGTTCTTCTGGTAAATACAGTTGTTCGCTGTATTGAGTGCTATAATATGATTTGCGGCTCCTCAGTGACTGTATGTATTGATGCCTTTAGATACAGTTTCTCCTTTAAGTTTTTTTGGTCTGTAATCTCCACATGTACTTTCGCTGTAGTAACCAATGACTTTCAAAGAGTAACATAGCGTCTGTTGATGGTGCCACGCATACCTGAATATCCTGTATGACATGCAGCTTCATCTGGACTTCTTTTATCTATCAGCTTCGCATCACAGGATTTACTCTGATTAGCCCAGTCACGTGAGTTTTGTGTATCATCGGAAGCCTTTTCATTGAATTTCTTCATTAACCTATTACTTCCTATGAACAGAACATTCTGTAAATATTTCTGTCGTAGGCAGTTACAGTCGTCGCCTGAAACGTAGCTCATGGTTCGTAGTTTTTTTTTAAGGAACAGAAATACGAACCAAAACATTTATTTTCCTTGTTATTGTATTCTGTAAATGATTAGAATGTTCATGTTCATTCCCCGATATTCCTGATGCCTCCTTTTCACTGAAGAAATAATGTTACGCACAATCCCAGTAACAGTAACACGTGAATGCTTCTGCTCAACTTACTGAGAACAACTCCTTTTGAAGCCTACTTCGGATGCACAATGTGGCGTAATTTCGTGGCTTTCTTTGCTTTTTTACGAAACAACGTGACAATTCTAACTTCGTTTACAGTGTGCGACTGACGGGCAAGTATTATTGTAAAGCCTGTCACATGAAGCTGCAGCAGTATAAGATGAAATATAAAAGGAGAAGCTGAAAGACTAGGTAGGTATCGATCTGGAAAATTCTACTGTAGAACCGAGTGGACTCTGATAAGTAGGTCAAAATTTTAACACATATTTTCGAGCACCTTCATCGTGTTTGCAAAACACAAACCTTGCCACATCATCGTAATTCCGTTACTCTATGAGATAACGTTATGAACTAAATTTTAAATTTTGATGGACCTTGATAGTTATTCCCGTATACCCTTCACTTACACATAATATATATTATTCAAATTTACGCTCAATATTCTATCCGACAAGTACATTTTAACAGATTTGATCTGCTGTATGGCGGATAAAAAATCAATAATCACAGTATTTGCATGGCATCATAGGATTTTTATTGGTTTAGTGTGGGCTCATATACTACGAAAACCGCAAGATGAAATTCAAAAGTAAAATCAAGCGGATTACCCCTGAAAAACTAACAGAGAGAGGTTCTGGTATGAAGTATTTGGGGAAATGAAGCAAATAGGCAACCGATAGCGTTAAAAGATATAATAATTTGGTGTGAAACTACAAGCTGTTAATTAAAAATTTATTAAAATATATTCGAAAGATCTGTTTAAAAAGCATGTACATGTTACAGAGGTTAGGCCGTCATTAGTAAAAACAAGAGTTACACACTTGTTGAAGCAAAATATCAATTTACAAAGCCTAGGCCACTGACACAATTTCTTTATTCACAATGAAGTTTTTTCACTAATATAGGAGACGTTAGTTTAATGCTCATTAACATCATCAGAACTCCCCACTGGTAGAATTTATTAAGTTGCAAATTGCTGGAATGTACTTTCAGAAATGAATTAATCGGTTTTTGCTGTTACTGGTCAACGCCTAATGATACTTCATAGGTAAGATTTCAGAGCTAGAAAATGTGTAAACTACAATGACACTGACGCACTGTCAGTCCAAGAACGAAACAAGAGCTCATTTCTGCATGGATGTATACCTTCATGGAGTTCGGTTTCTTCTGTATTTGAGGTATCTTGGACTTTTCTGAAATGCTCAAATCACGATAACGTGCCTTGCTTGCTTTTTTCCTCATTAGACACATTTATGGCCTAGCAAGTGTGCATGATTTGAAAGTTGAAAATGTAACGAGTACGAATCAGCATAGTAAACAAACAAGCATTGTTTTCGGACTCTACCTTCATCAGCTATCGATGCACGTAAAGTAAAAGGCGATTTAAACGGGTTATGAAAGCATTATTTTCATACCCAACAGGGAAAGGCGGGCAAGACGGGGAAGGTAATTCTAGACCCTTACAAAATGGACAAAAGTAAGCAAATAAAAACCGATTTAGCTACAAGTTGTTTACTCTACTATTAAACTATAGAAATACATGCAAAGGAACCTGTAAATTTCTTATATATACATGTATCCTGATTAGAAAAAAGTACAATATCCCTGTCTTGCTCCACATGCGGGTATATCGTCCCTCTCTCTTCTCCTGTGTTAAAGTGTTTTAATTTTAATGTAAGTTTTGGACGGGTTTCTTCGGAAAAATAAAAAAAAAACGATAAAATTGAGTACAGTTTTGTTTGTAATGGTATAATTACGCGATCTAAACTTGTGGCTAGCTCAAAGGTAATCAGAAGTAGAATGAAACTATTACTGTTAAGCGAAATATTTGTACTCACTATAAATAACTTCACTGGTATCACACCGACTTCATTTTAGTTTAGAATTTTCACGACAGAAATAAATTTAATTGCAAACTCAAAGATATCCTGAAGAAACCTAAACCTTGTGGCCTATTGCAATTAAACCTATCCACGGAAGTCCGTAAAAATTCTGATAAAACGAACTTTGCAAATATTAATGCTTAAAAATTATGATCAATATTCAAAGTATTTATTACTTTCGCTTGAAGGTGAAGCCCAATATTTACGCAATGGCCGCCCGACAAAAGAAAGCGTGATGGACTAACATTAAATAATTCTTTTTCACTAAAATATATCCACAGAGCGGGAGAGGTTTTGATAAGAACAGGAGAAATTTCCTTTTTACCGTATATTTTAACAGAAAATACGTACATTAAATAGTGTGTCTGAGCAGCTAAGCGACTTAATTCTTCAGCAGTAGAGACAAAAGTAGAATTCCATCTTTGAGCCAAGTACTTTTTAACCTTAAGGAAATAAGATGCCCACGATTACATAGAATGACTTTACATTGTATAGTTGCTCTTTAGTACTAAAATACATATTTATTAACATTTTTAGCATAAAAAGTATCATATTAACGAGTTGTAAGTTTTCTAGTAATCTGTTTTTTTACCTATGCTCTTTATCGACAGAAATGCGCTCAGTTTTGTACTTTCCTTACACTTTACATTTTCACGTCCGGTATAGGTTTAGTTTAATTTTCATAGGGCTCTCAAGAGACGTGTCACGGATCAAGATGGGGAAACAACATTAATACGATTTTAAAGCTTACAAAAATAAATAGATCCGGAATGCTCAGTAATCAAACAACGAAAGTGTCTCAAGGCATGATTTTGTAAATTTTATAGCTTTTTTTAAGTTTTAAGTTCTTTACGATCTTATGCTATTTACCATACACAAAATGTGAACTGCCTCATCTTTATGATCTCCAATCCTTGTGTAAGAGTTGTGGGTCCGATGCTCACGTGCAATACCGTATCCAACTTTCTTGGGAGAAGTTGTAGCAGTAGAAACATTGTTCGTCGTCTTATTCGCTGTCCCTCGAACTCATTGTAGGTCTGCAGTCTTTTGAGCACAAAGGCTTATTTAACAAAGCAACAGAGCACGTAATTTTTTACTCAGCAGGAGAGTACTTTTTCCGTTTCTTTCCTTGATTAAGAGGCGTACTATTTGAGAACGCTTATCGTTTTGATATGGAAGGTTCGGATGAGTCTTTTCTTTAAATTTCTTCAACAAACTCATCCTTGTTAGGAGCTTAATCTAAAACACGTCATCTGAAGTGCTTCCGTTTGCTTTTTCATCTACTTTTGGAATAGCTAAAATTGTTTTAGGGTGAGAAATTGAAATTTGGAAGCATCACCCGCTTGTTCTTCAGATTTGTAGGTGTTTTCCAGTTTGACACAACTGCTTCAGAATCATGGTGTGGTTCTACAAATTAAACCCAACTGTTCTTGGATGTTGTGGCATATGTTCTTCGGTAAAGCCCTCCGTACCTTCTGCCGTGCCAACTTGCTGAATATCAGTAGGAAATCACTTTCCTGATACACGTAATTTGTCTACAGGCCCAATTCGTACTTTTCTAAATTCGTTCACTGCTGTATTTATGGTGGCTGAACTGATGAAAGCTTTCCGAATGAACTTGCAACCTGATGCAGCAGAACAAAATTGCTAGGATTGTTACAAAGTCATGTTCTTATCTAATCTTCGTAAAACCTAGTAGCATGACAACACCCTTTCCACGTGCTAAATGGTCAGTTTTAAGTTCTTGGTGTGTTTTGTAACCATCTAAAATGAGAAGTATTGGTGTTTTCTTTGCAGCTCCAATATATACAATAAACCTTTTCAACCAAGCCAAAATTGAATTCTTCATTTGTATGGTTAATCACACTGCTACATACTTATGTCCACTCATCATGGTTTGTCCCTGCACTACACCGAAACGAAAAAGAAATACCTCCACCACTGTTCCTTCCCTACTCTTACACAGTATATAAATACATAGAAAAGTAACTGAATAGAATTGCACGCATATAATAATCTAATAATAAAGAAAGGTTGTAGGTGAAAGACAAAGTAGGAGAAAGGTTATGTTGGCAACATTATAAAACAGAAAGCACAACAATTACTTTAAAGTACAAAAACAAACAGAATACAGTGGTGTGCACAAAAATATGTTGTGAAAAACATTTGAAATGTATAGTGCTGCAGAACAATTAAAAAGTAGATGAAAATTATTAGTGTCTAACACAGAAAAACAACGATCTGCTATCAGACGGCATTTCCCAATGTAAGCGAGAAATCAATCGCAAATCACCGTAAGTACAAACCAACGTATTCTTAATGGACTGTTTTTCGATCTAAAAGCAAATGAAAATGTAAATAAATTTAATTATAAACCGCTGATGACATTTTACCTCAATAAAACGAAACGGCGAAACGCTTCTGGTGAAAAAAGTCACCAATTTTTGTAATTGCAACGACAGAACAAAAATATCCTCAACTCAAAGACAGATCTTTTGTTATCCATCCACTTTCTTGGTATTCCGCCCATTCATCAGAAGGAAGTAACACTCCTGTTCCAGTCTTTTTCCGGGACAGATCAACATCTGTGGGACGTAGCATCTTGCAGCTGCGACACATATCTCTGCAGTCAGTATGTAGCCCCTTTCTGCTAAGATAACTGCTTCTACTGTCCAGGCCCTTTCAAACCGACAACTTCCGTATCTCCTTTATGACTGTTAAACCAGTCTTATAAGAGCACGAAATGCTGTCTCCAGTAAACGTAATCTCTTCCAGCAGAATTGTCTTCTGCATTAAACAAATGTTTGATGTCGTTCCTTTCGGCAAGCTGAAACGCCAGTTGACAACTTCAATAGTTAGGCAAAAGAACCTTTCTTCTGGTGATTGGTCCTAACATTTTCACAACAGCATACCCACGTCCAGCACGTTTCTTATCCACATGTCGTTCAATCAGGTTCCAGCACCCTTAACTGTCGAGCAGCCTTGAAAATACCGTTTATCCTTCCAAAAAAGTATTTGCAGCTCCTTCCACGGACTCCAAAGACCATTCTTGCGAACCAGCTGAAACGAAACACATCGACTGTAATATGCCTACAGAAAACGCCGAGTAATCTGTATCATAGGACTAGCATATAACATATATCTTCAATAAGCATTTATTACGGTGGTCTTTGGGCAGATGTAATAATTTTGAAAATGTTACTTTTTTCATGTATAATATACAGCAAAGTCTGAAAGCTGTAAAGCAATTTCTATTTATTATAACATATGATTCTAATCAGTTAATAAAAGCCAGAGTAGAGTAAAACCAGAATAAATTAGGTACTACGCAGTGAGCTGTAGCATTAGTGCGACGAGACGGGGAGCTACGATTCTTTCCTCTCCCCGTCATGCACGCTTGGGGGAAGGGCGCGATGAAAACTGTTCAGGAAAAACTGAATTCATGCACACCGTTTTCAGCAATGGATACTACCTACTAGTGAAGTCGATGTAGTTTCCAGCGGATAGCAGCACCCGACCTATAATATCTAACCGTCCCCATTGTGCATCGCCTTCTCCCCCAGACTCCCGACCCCTTCACCTACTTCTCTTTCTCGTTATTTGAAACGTGTAAACAAAAAGATAATTACATTTACGTGGGCAAATGTATGACTTGATCAAATCCACATTTAAGACCAGAAAAATGTTATAAAATCTTTGAATGTTATTGGTGTTGTGCTCCAGCGAACCAGGTGCCAGGAATTCACGAAAAGGCTAGGCCCCAGGTTATAATATCATTCATTACTTGCCAAGTGATTCACATTAATTAAACTATTTTCTTTTTAAAAAAGACGATAATAGTAAAACAGTCTAACACAACGGTTTTGAGTTACAGACCCAAGATCCAAAGCGGTCCTGACAAATTTAAAGAAGATTTTTTGACGGTCTTAATGTAACAACGACTAGCACAAATTTAGAAACAGGTGAAATGGTTAACCAAATTTAAACATCAGAACCTAACAGAACGGCTTTAATTACAGACCAAAACATTTGAAGGTCAAACTTGACAACGACTAGCACAAATTTAGTAACAGGTAAAAATGTTTAAACGTATTTAAACGTCCAAGTTGACTAAATGGTTTTGAACTATAAATCAGACACTGTCTTCTGGGAGAGCTGAGAAATTTAAGCTACACGAGGACCAG
The DNA here is from genome assembly GCF_023864345.2 of Schistocerca serialis cubense. NCBI lineage: Eukaryota > Metazoa > Arthropoda > Insecta > Orthoptera > Acrididae > Schistocerca > Schistocerca serialis. Next base: position 153,714,187 of record NC_064639.1, read on the forward strand.
CAAACAATACGGCTGACTAGGGAAAACTTGACACAGAAAGGGCACGACACAAAAGCGATCCAAGCCAAAAGGCAAAACACACGTGAACTCTGAAAAGACTTAGGCCGACGCGAACCAGAGAAGAAAAAAAAACCCTAAACAACAGTCACCGTGTGTACAGCCGCTTCACACCAGATAATGACAACGGACATTTGCAAATCTCGGCTGGTGCGCTCACCCTTGTCAGGCCGGGCCAATAGGACTCATAGACATCAGAACCAGCAGCTGACTTATCAGGCAACACCAGGACGCTCGTAAAATGAGCGTCAGGTCACAAGAAGATGCCTAGAGACACCAACAGGTAAATGAGTATGATAACACAGTTTCAGCAAGTAACTGCCTGAACAAGCAATCCAGAATAAAATGTAGACTTTCACGGCCGGAAATATCATGTCCATTAAAATTATCCGGGCTTTTATGCCGTGGTCGGTTGATGAATTCTGTGTCGATTCCCAACGTTTCGTCTCCGACTGCGGGAGACATCTTCAAGGGGGTCCGTAGCTCAATGGAAGGTCCAACACACCCACTGGCTCGCTACTGACTGCCGCAAAATTCCGTGTCCGCGCGCTCCCCCGCCGCGGCGTGACGTCACGTGTTTTGAAAACGTCAGTGCAATTGGCCGCTGTCCGTCGCCGTCGATCACCATTGCCATCACCCAGTAGTGGACGGGTGGTACACATCTTCTTTAACACCGGCATCCATATACCGTTTAATTTCACACCCACCTCCTTTCGGTTGAAATTATTTGGGTGTTTAGCGATTTCAAATGATTCAAATGGGTCTGAGCACTATGGGACTTAACATTTAAGGTCATCAGTCCCCTAGAGCTTGGAACTACTTAAACGTAACTAACCTAAGGACACCACACACATCCATGCCCGAGGCAGGATTCGAACCTGCGACCGTAGCGGTCACGAGGCTCCAGACTGAAGCCCCTAGAACCGCACGGCCACGCCGGCCGGCTTAGCGATGTCGATTGCCTCCCTGTAGAGCCTTTCGTAATATCCGCTTGTGGCCGCTAGTTATTGCGTGCCGGCCGAAGTGGCCGAGCGGTTCTAGGCACTACAGCCTGGAACCGCGCGACCGCTACCGTCGCAGGTTCGAATCCTGCCTCCGGCATGGATGTGTGTGATGTCCTTAGGTTAGTTAGGTTTAAGTAGTTCTAAGTTCTAGGGGACTGATGACCTCAGAAGTTAAGTCCCATAGTGGTCAGAGCCAAGTACTTGCGTCTCCTCGAAACGAATTGTGGTTCCCTGGCTGGAAAGCATTCTCCGCAACAGCTGATCGTTCCGTTTCTCCTCTTCTACAATTTCCCTTATGCTCTTCCAAACGTTTAGAAACAGTTCTTTAAGTGGTACCCACATAAACATCACCACAGCTGCATGGAATCCTATACACTCCAGCTCTTTCCAGTGGTTTGCGAGCGTCCTTGGCAGGCTTAAGGTATTCCAGTATCTTCCTGGTGGGGCTTGTAAATTACGGTAATATTCCGCTTCGTCATGATCCTCCATATTCTTTCCGTTACATTTTTAACAAACGGCAGGAAAACCTAAGATTTTGCAGTAGCCTGTACGTCAGTACGATTTCTGCGTGGCTGCCTCAACGCACGTTTTATTTCGGCACAGAATTCATCAGCCGACCACGGCATAACAGCCCGGATAATTATAATGGATATAATCCAGAATAAGTCACATCAACACCCGGCAAGCGGCGATTAACAAAGAAAGTTCTCTTTAAATAGTAAAAATATGACTGACGTCCTGATTGTAAGACAAGTTGTAATAATAAATGAACTGTCGTAATGAAACTTGTACTGTCGTAATGTGAAGGCAAAGCTGCATTCTAATTATAATTAATTGTCGTAATGTAAAGAGTAGTCTTTCGTACTGTAAAAGTTAGCAGTCTGATTGCAAGAATTTTGAACAGTATAAACTGCCTGATTAATGAACTTTGACATAAAACCTACGACAATTAGTTTTGCAAAACTGATCACAGATTCCGTAACTAAAAGTGCTACACAACACAGAAAATCTAACTGTATCTGAATAATATAAGCTGTCCCTGATTGAATAAAAAAACATCTTAACACTTAGTCCTTACCTATATTCTGTGCAAATCTGGATAAGGCGTTTCGGTACTGTTCTGTCTTGCGCGCCGCTGCAAATTTCTGTATCTACACAGAGACACTCGTGAGGTGGAATGAGTTCTCTGTTAGTTGCAAATCGAAGTGTTCTCTCAACACCCTTTGTTTCCTTTTCTACTTTCGAAAAACCATGATCAATTAGAAATTGTAAGAGAAAGGTAGGTGAAAAATGAAATACAGGCATAAATGGCAACAGTAAGTTTTTTTTGGAAACTGTGAAAAAGTACTCTTAGCTAATTTTAAATTTAATGAACGTCTTAACATCAAAACAATACACTTTCATATCTTTCAAATCTAGCAACCGTCAGTACAATAACCAAGTTAGTCAGACAGCGCAGCAATAATGGAAAAAAATAACATCAATCTAATATTTACCTGTGACATTCCACATCTGATATACACTTACTAGCATTAAATTTCCTCCTTCACAGATCGGTTTCCGTTACAGACTTCATGTAATCATATTCATTAAACACTTCGATAAACTGAGAATTTACATTTGAAACATAATATTTTAACTGCTTCCCCACTCCAACACAGCTCAACTTTATCTGCTCACTGCGCCTCCGCGCACACCAACGATAATAACCTAACTTCTGCGTTACAGATCTACAACATCGCTGCTCGCTCACAAACGACTCACATACCAAAATTACACGTGACACGTATCAGTACCCCGTGGTCCAGCAAACCAAAATTTCACAGGCGACGTGAAGTCAGAGATATTATTGAGAATGCGACATTTTACTTTACAAAAACTGTATTCTGATAGAAATATGTAGAAAGGTGAGTACAAAAGTTTAAAGATACAAGTACACAGGTAGTAATAAAAATATACCACACAGAAAATAAGACCAAATTATTGCTGAACATAAACAGTTGCATAGCTGAAAATAAGTAAAAATCATTGCTGGACGTAAACATATTGTTACAAGTATCGTGTTTGCTAAATATTGGGGTACACACACGGTAGCGCACGCTGCGTTGCATCTGTAGACTGTCAGTACAGAGAGCCGATACAACACATATATGCACTGCACATAGTATTGTCCTAAGTACAGAGAAAATCTGTATCAATTTCCTAGGTTGCAACACGCACGTAAACTAAATGGCACAAAATGTGTCCTCAGAACAGTAAAACGTGTAATTAACGGCCAATCATAAGTGCGTAGGCGAAGTATATGACACAGGGATGGAAGATCTTGCAGTCCCACAGACAACGAAAGTATAAATATTATTCGAAAAGCACAGTGAGACAATCTTGCAGACCCACTGGCTCTGTCATCAGAAGTATTTGGTATAACTGACCAGTGCAGGACAATCGTGCAGTCCCAGTGGCACTAACATCAGAAAAATTAGGAAGTGGCAGTAATGAGGTGGTACCAAGCTCAGAATGTACTAAAAACTAGTCCATCCACTCTGTAGCAAGAACTTAACCACTCATTACGAAAACGTCTCCACGAGAATATCCACAGTACATATAACTTCAAGTGCAGCATAAGCTAATCAAAAGCCAGGGTATAAAAGTCTGCAGTCCCTGATCAAATAAAATATGAGAGCTAACAGTTGATCGCGACGAAAATATTTCAATATCTGTGCAGAGTGCAAGTAAGGTACAACACTTCAAATAAAACAAAAGGGTATGTCCGGGCAATGAAATACAATGGTGAAAAAAGCATAAATATTATACTGAGAAACAAAATGAGAAATATATTACTTTAAAGAGCAAAATAAATACCAGAATACAGTACATCTTAACAGTAATGAGATGGCATGAAACTAAGCAAATAACCAGTCTTTCAAAAGCCTTAACGAAGCCCATATGTCAGAGTAATATGCAAACTTAGTTGTTATGTGACAAGAATCTTTGACCTTAAAGAGCGATAACACCAGAATACAGAACATTTGAACACTAAAGAAGTGGCTTAAAACTAAGCAAGGAATCAGGGTAGCAATATCAGCAAGAAAACAGTATACATAAAGTCCAATATGTCATAGTACATACAAATCACATGGGAAGACCCCGTTTCATTCCGTGTAATGTGAAAACTTAATTGCAGTATGACCGGAATAGTTGCATACAAAGTTATAGTGGTGCATGTGAAAAATGGTTATTAAGAGCAAAGTATGTCACATCCGGTAACATGAGTAACACAGTTCTATAAAATAATTGATGTATACATTCAGAGAAGTGTGCAAACATAGTTGCTTTGTGACACTTTCCATATGATTGCAAGAACATCTCTATGTTAACATTAAATATTTATTCTTATATCTAGTCTAACTATCTATCTCTGCAGAATAAACAGACAAGGATAAAATGGGAGCTCCAGTAACTACGGGAACAAACAGGATGTGAGGAGTAAAAGGAAAGTTTGTGTAGGGCACTAGGCGTATTGTACCTATGGAAAGAAATAATTTAAAGTCATTCGTCGTGTGTCAGTCAACATACAAACAAGGAGAATTTGGCCAAAATACCGTATATATATCAGACTTGACAAGATAAATATCATCATATAGCGGAAAAAGGGTAATCATCAGGCATCAAGAATTAAGGTATTTAGACCACGGATCACCATAGAGAAAAAGAAATCAAGTCTAGCAAAGCAGCAAGTCGCTTAAAATGTAACCCTAATCTTACACCTTCTATACCAGCAAAAAAAAATGTCATCATGATATCACAAGAAAAAGCACCATCAGCTACACAAAGTCTCCTCTTAATATAATATTTCCAAAAGAAATACATCGTAAAAACTCATCGAAATACTAGAAACATGTACAGGCTTTTTAAAAATGGATTAGCACAAACTTTGAAAATTCATCAGGTGCAAAATAACGATACATGATCTGCCAAGGTGTCTGCCACATGACGATTGCCTGAACGCTTTCCATTTAATTCTGTATGTACCAAGGTCACTGTAGTAAGCTGCTGATGTATATAGATCTGTCTCTCCTTAACTAAAATGTGGTAAGACGATGGCAACATTTACAAGCGCAAGGGGGTCTGTAACAATTAAGTACATAGGACTAAAATGTGCTTGTGGTGAAAAAAAAATTGAAAGAATAAGGTTCACCATGAACATAAAAGAAAATATATGCCTTAGTCTATAATGTAACTGCTTATAGGTAAGGAGCAAATTGCTAAGTACTCTACAGTCCATCCCAAAATATGACAAATAAAGCATACAACTTTCTTAAAAAGACAAAGCACGAGTATAGAAAATGATAAGACACAAATTAGGTGTAGTAGTGTCATTGGTGCGAATATGTTGTCTGTAACGCTGTGTATGTGTTTCCTAATTCATTCAGTCTACACGAGAAAATCATAGCTTCCATGAGAACAAATAGGGAAGATAATGCAGTAGATTATTACTAGGCAAGAAAAAATGGTCGTAGTATATACACGTAATCAGATCAAAAATGTACATTGCTGTAAGCTGCAGCATGGCTGTAGCCTGTTGTGTTGCTCTAATAGAGAAAAGAAAAAAAGATTTACTATGTATATGCAGGGTTGCATAAAAATCTCAAAAAAAAGGACAACTGCATATGATACAAAAGAAACTTTGGAGCTAATAGCTGTAGAACAGCTACTATTGTCAACCTGCCATGATTGATCCAAACTCATTTTTTATACTTATAAACCAGAAATATCATCGCGTGAAATAAAAGTTGACTTAAAAAAAAAGACAGAGTCCCTAAGCCCTAACTATTAAATCAATATAATTCATCATCATCAACATCATCATCTCAACAGTACCTTCACATAACACATCATGCAAGTAAGCCACAGCAATTAAACATCATCAGTAAACACCATCATCAAATACAAAAAAATGAAGTAAACTTAACAACGTAACTCATCCGAAATACACCAAAATAAAATTCCCTGTTCTATCTACATCGATTGTCTCCCACTCTGAGCAAATATTTCTTCTGACAGTAGACAAAAATGTATGAAAGCAACAGGCTAAGATTAACATAAGGTGAAAGGTAAAAATTCTACTCAGTAAAAGCATTGTAAATCAAAATATAAGTGCAAATCCAAGATTATAAGATAAGAAAAGACAAGTAGGCTGTAGTGATATCAGTCCGATAGTAATCCAGATCACAGTGTAAGTGAGTTATCTGTGAAGCAGTGTGAGTGTGTCCTAATCGTGAAATTCCTTGACATTCGTAATATGGTGTACATCCATACTACGTTTGGTTCTCAACCTTTTCGCTTCCAAAACATTCGAATGTTGTTACGACCAATATGGTCGGTTATAGCAAAGAAAGAATTTGTTGAACAAGCGTTTTCCTTTATGAAGCTATCAGTGTGATCTGACGGGTACTTTTTGACCTACCCAAAATATTCCTTTGATTCCAGAAGGCTGCTGGTGTTGAATCCTTTTTTTCTGCTGCTCGTTTCATGTTTCGTAAAGCTGTTTCCACAATTTGAATGTGTCGTAAGCAATTTATCGGTACAGGTTCTCTGATTCTGTCGTTCAGCATCTTATTTTTCAGTACAAGGTACGAAGAAAGTAAGATAGCAGCGTTGGGAATAGAGCTGATAATATCCTGAAAAGTGTGAATGTATTTGTCTCTGTGTTTCTTTTGGCAGTACAGTGTGCATAGTTTATCACTCTCTTTCAGAATGCGCTTAGCTGAAGAAGCACGATAGTGGGAAATATGCGAGTCCAGTAACTGGACCTAAATTGCGAACCGTTGCCGTAAATGACCTAGTCACCGTGGCCAAAGTCTGTCAAAAATCTCTTAACAAAGGCGGCGGCCACAGTTTTGCCAGTAGTTTTACGCAAGGGTGTGAATGAAACAACTTTCTATTTGAGATCTACAGCAACTAAAATGTAAGCCATGTATGCTGGTAATAAAAGGACCGTATAAGTCAACGGCTGCTAGATGACGTAATTTCACAGGAATGATCGGATACAACTGAGCATAAAAGAAAAACGTTGTCTTATTGGCTTTCTGGCATAATTTGTACTTCATAAGAAGATAACGAATGCGTATCCCCATATTAAAGAAGTAAGACGTTTGACGAATCATCAAAAAGCATTTGCGGGCTCCATAATGATCGTAACTGAGTTTATCAAATAGGTGCCCGGGAATACAGAGAAGCCAGGTAGAACTGTCAGGTGTTAACGGTTTAAATAAGATGTTATTCCGAAGGAGATAGTAGAATCTGATAGAAGGTTTGTCGCGCCACTGCCGTTTGACGTCTTTCCAGATCGGATTCTTGTCTTCCTCTTTAGCAACGCCGCTCATTGGCGAAGAGATAAAGTATTAGAAAGCTAGTTGGTGAATGTATAACACACTGAAATTGGCGTGACAAAACTCTGCTGATGAACCAGAAGGATTACAACCAAATAAGCGAGATAATGCATCAGCGGCAATATTTTGAACACGGGGAATGTAGATGACCGTAAAGCGAAATTGTTGTAAATACGCAGCCAACGAAGTAAACGCTCATGAGAAAGTTTTGCTGACATAAGAAATAGTAATGCTCCTCTAGCAGTATAAATCTTTGTATGTCTGCCAAACAAGAAGTTACGGTATTTGGAAATGGCCCACAGGATTGCTAAACATCCCTGTTCTGCTGTAGAGTAGCAACGCTCAGCTGGAGACAAAATGCGGCTAGCGAAAGCATTGTTTTTCTTAACAACAACGCCGTCTTCTTCGATCTCTTGAAACAGATAGACACCAATGGCCGTTTTAGAACTGTCAGTGGCCAAGGAGAAGTCATGTGAAAGATCAGGATAAGAAAATAGACGAGCGTTCAACAAAGTTCGTTTTAAATTCACAACTTCTTGTTGAGCTCGGTCGTCCCAGAATCAATTGGAATTTTTACCCCTAAGTTGGCACAGACGTGAGGTATCGAGAGCCTTGTAGTGCATAAAACGACGGAAAAAATTTACCGAACCGAGAAAACTTCTGACTTGACGTTTGGAAGTGGGTATGGTGATGTCACAGATAACTTGAAACTTATCTGGGTCAGGATCAATGCCAATAACAGACATGACGTGACACAAAAATTTTGTCTTAGATTTTCCGAGTTCAAATTTGCTCAGGTTGACTGTAACACCATGATCAGAAAAGACTTGTAAGAACGAATTCAAGGTAACATTGCACCCATCCCAAGTCTTTTCAGATATGAGAATATCATTGACGTAAGTGGTAATCTTATTTTTCAGATATCTGGTAAAATAGGATTCAAGCGTCTGATGAATGCTGCAGACGAAATGTTTAATTGAAAGGGAAGTTTATAGAACTGATAGCATATGCCAAGACAGAGAAAACCCGCATATTTGCATCAATTAGGGTGCAATTCAGTTTGGCCAAAATGGATTTTAAATCAAGAGAGAAGACAACTGTGATGCCACGAAATTTCGGGAGTATTACTTCCAAAGTTTGCGGTGTATTGGTTTCCGGAATAATAATGTTAATTTGTCTCGAATCGAGAACAAGCCTCAGTGAACCATCTTTACTTCCGCCCAGTATGAAGAGGCCTGTTATGACAGATGACTGCCGGCTCAGTAATACCTTGTTGAAGCATGGAATTAATTTCGACTTTAACTCTCTGACGATAAACAAAAGGACTGGCGTAGCGTCGTCCAAGAAAAGTATTGTGTGGCTTAACTTGAAATTCACGAAGAAAACCACGAATAGCGCCAGATTCATTATCAAAGATGTGAGCATGATTTTGTAAGATTTCCTACAATTGTTGTTTACGAAAATGAAAGGTAGCTTTACAATTGTCAACTTTGTTCTGAATCGTATCGAATATGTCAATCACAGTGTCGTCATCGTTGTTCCCACAGTAAGGGTCAGCTGAATTAAATTGTGTGGTGTACCAGTTGATATTTCTGTTTGAAGAAAGAAGATGCGGGCGGTTGACATCTTGTTCCTCGCTAGAGAGGCTCTTATCAAAATCTAAGGATACCATACTGTCATCGTTTTGTAACGTAATACAAGAGTTGTTTGAAACCCACCACTGAATTATGTCTGTTTAAGAGATCGATGCCCAGTGTGACTTCAGTTGTTAATAATGGAACAATAAGGAAGTTGGCGAATAATGTGTGGCCTTGAATAGGAAATTGTAAATGAGTTTGAGATTTGACTTAAACGCTTTTGCTAGGTACAAAACCATTTATTTTGATTTTATTGAGATGTAACATCGGATAAGAATCATCAGAATTGCAACGATAGAATGCTGCGTGATTCAGGACAATGACAGGAGAACCAGAATCCAGAATTGCTTTCAATTCGTGTTTGCCAACTTGAATGGTAATAACAGGATGATAAAAATGTTTTAGAGGCTGTTCAGTTTCACGTAACAGTAAATCCCTGATGTCTTCTAAGCGAATCTTATGCTCTAAAATGTGTTCAGAATGCGATGTGTCCTGAGTTGTTGCGACGTCAACATCATCTTACGTCTGGTCCGCTTTTCATTGCTGCGTAGCGTCTGTACTTTCCGGGACGTTGGCAGATGCGACTTCAATGATTTGAGCAGTGCAATGAGGTTCTCAATGATTTTGATTACCTTGTCGCGGATGAAAACGGGAATCTGGTTCATTTAACGATAAGGACTGATTCTTATTAAAGTGCCCTTTATTCCTGTCATTATGATTTAAATTTATATTTCCCTGTTTTGCGAAAATGATTGTTGCTGTGCTAGCTTTTATGGCAAAGATGACTTGTGTGTTGTCCTGAAATTATCATATTGCTGACTAGACTGCGGAAAATTGTGATTCTGCTGTTGGTAATCATTAGGAAAACTATGATTCTGCTGAGAATGTCATTGCTGATTAGCATTAAAATTTTGGATGTCGTTGTCTAAATTTCTGTTACGTCTTTCATTCCCAACATAGTTACCCTTCTTGCGATTGAAAACCGTACCAGATTGACCACCGTTGTGTTTGTTGCGAAAATTACGGTTGCTGTTAGAAAAGTTATTACTGTTCTTCCGCTGGGAAAACGAGTGATCAATTTCAAGTAACTCTATAACATCACGAAAAGCATTTATGTTAGATGTTTGTACACCGGCTCTTAACGCACTTTTCAAATTTCCTGGAAGTTATGAAATACAGAGGTGGATCAAACCTGACGGGCTGAACGGCTCAAGTAAATTCTTGTTTTGTTGTACCATGTATTCGAAGGTTTTGTTAACGTTTCAAAATTCGAGCTGCTGATATTCGGCAAATTTATCCATTCGTCTTTTACAGCACGCTGTGTCGTCTCAGACCAGTGAGCTGCGAGAAAGCGCTTTGCAATTGTTCAACTGAAAAACATTGGCGTGCAACAGGTCGCATTCTAATCGACGGCCGGCCGCTGGTGGCCGAGCGGATCTAGGCGCTTCAGTCTGGAACCTCACGACCGCTACGGTCGCAGGTTCGAATCCTGCCTCGGGCATGGATGTGTGTGATTGACCTTAGGTTAGTTAGGTTTAAGTAGTTATATGTTATAGGGGACTGATGACCTCAGATGTTAAGTCCCATAGTGCTCAGAGCCATTTGAACCACTTTTCTAGTGGACGGTTCCCCTCCAATGAGCTGCAAATAAATTGTAATTTATGAGAGACAGGCCACTTTAGCGGCAAAGGAACGGTGAATTTCTGAATCCAATCCAAGGGATGTATACAATTAGGACCATTACGAAATACTTTTAATTTGCTGACAGATAAAAAACATCAGAAGAATGCTGTCGGTTGACAAAGATGCGAGAGTTGTCATATGGTTGTAAGAAGTCTATTTCTCTGACCGGTTTAGTAAGCGGAGGTTGCGCAGAATGTTCTGTATTCTTATCGGAACAATATGTGGCATCATTATGTGAGCAGTCCTGAGAAATGGTATCGCTCCAACTGACAGAGAGGCGCGCAGTAATTGCATCAAGGTCCTGTTTGATCTTCGGATTAATTTGTATTTGTTGCTGTCGAAAGTTTTCAAGTGACTGATATTCTTCTGTGTCGATGAAGTATACCGGTTATGTACCTTCTGAGCGATGGTCATGATTTAACTTTAATTGTGGTACTTTTTCAGGGAGTTCATCATATTCAGCTTTCAGATTGTTGTACTGATCGTGAATTTTGGTAGTATCATCTTTAAGTGACTGTAACTGTGCAGCATGACTATGCGTTTTCTTTTGCATAATAGCAACAATTACACAGGGTGTAACCTCCCAGCAGAAATTGATAAATGGAAATTGGACCCAAGTGTAACCTCCTCACACAAAAAATGTTAAATAATAATGAAAAATGGAGCCAAGCGTAACCTCCTAACAGAAATAATAATATCTGGTAAATTTTATAAGGGCAGCAGCGCTGACCTTCGGCCCTGTATTCTGAATAAAAAAGCAAAAATTCTTACCTCAATAAAAACTGCAATTATATCTGCTCTTAATTATACATTCTTCGACACAGCTTCGTGCAATGCTGGCCTATATATATATATATATTTTTTGGATTCTTGGAAGCAATGATAATGCATTGGGAAAATTCTTTAAATTGAAATGAATGCTTTTCTTTAAAAAATTACTTTATATTATGAAAATTATTATTGGGGCACCTTTTTTGGAACAAATTAAATTACAATTAACGTACATTATTAAATATGCGCAAGGCTGCTTCTTTAACGTCTACAACAATACTCATCCTCCAGAGTCCTGACCAGAGTCGCGAGCAGAGAACACAGCCGACGCATGCCGACTCCCGCAGGCTACTACTGTCCACTGGCTACTGCACCGACTGACTACTACTGTCGACTCGCGCAGACTAGCGCAGACTCGCGACAAGCAACAACCAACAATAAACTACTCTCTGGTCAGAGATTCTGTCTCATGCTTCGCCCATCGCCGGCTTACATAACCCTCCACTTGGGGGGGGGGGGGGGAGGGTCAAAAATCTGGCAGCGATGGTGAGTCAATTGGACTTGCCATGAGCAACAAATTTTTCATAATTAATCAACTTTACAATCCAAAATATATATATATATATATATATATATATATATATATATATATATATATATATATATATATATATAGGTGCAGAACATGAAATAAAATATAGTGCACATGCACTGAGTACAGACCATATCAAGCAAAGACAAATGTATACACAATGAGTACAAATGAAATGACATAAAGTGCACATGCACTGTAGTTCGGAATATACTGTCTCAGCAAATCACAAAATGCAATGAATACAAATGATGTTAACAAAATGACGAAAGTGCACACGCACTGTAGTACAGAACATATCCGGAAATCACAATATGTATACGCAATGGATACAAATCATATTAACAAATGACATAAGTGTACACGCACTGTAGTTCAGAATATATCAGCAAATCACAAAATGTATATGCAATGAATACAAATCATGCTAACAAAATGACGAAAGTGCACACGCACTGTAAAACAGAACATATCTGGGAATCACAAAAAAAATGTATACGTGATGAGTACAAATGGCATAAAGTGCACATGCACTGTAAAACTCTCTAAAATTTTTACAACAAATAAACATAATGAGTATAAAACATATTGACAAATGACATAAGTGCACACGCACTGAAGTTCAGAACATATCAAGTAAAGACAAAATGTATACACAAAGAGTACAAAACATATTAACAAATGGCAAAAGTCTACATGCACTGTAAAACTCTTTAGCATTTTTTTACAACAAATAAACATAATGAGTAGAAATCATATTAACAAATGGCATAGAGTGCACACGTACTGTATATGTCGTTATCATTTTACAAGAATTAGGAAAGGAATGGGAAGGACTGCGTCATGGTTGTAGCACTTTAGGTTGCACGCAGCTGCACTGAAAGTCCATATCTTTCTACAGAAGCACAACACCACGTGAGACAATCTGAAGCTCTTTTCCTTGAAGTATTAATCAGTGTAGCCAAGACACTGACATGTCGTAATAATATTCCATGCTATCATTTTGGTAGTACACTAGGTACACCAAACAGTGGGACCATAATAACATCTCCATCGCTCAAGGTGGTGGACAGCATGTCGTGTCAACACCACGTTCTTGTAAAGTAGACCAACGTAGAATTAGTGCAAAAACCAAATATAGTGCTCCATGATCATGAGGATAGACAGGACAAATGGTTGTTGTTGTTGTGGTCTTCAGTCCTGAGACTGGTTTGATGCAGCTCTCCACGCTACTCTATCCTGTGCAAGCTTTTTCATCTCCCAGTACCTACTGCAACCTACATCCTCCTGAATCTGCTTAGTGTATTCATCTCTTGGTCTCCCTCTACGATATTTACCCTCCACGCTGCCCTCCAATACGAAATTGGTGATCCCTTGATGCCTCAGAACATGTCCTACCAACCGATCCCTTCTTCTGGTCAAGATGTGCCACAAACTTCTCTTCTCCCCAATCCTATTCAATACTTCCTCATTAGTTATGTGATCTACCCATCTAATCTTCAGCATTCTTCTGTAGCACCACATTTCGAAAGCTTCTATTCTCTTCTTGTCCAAACTATTGATCGTACATGTTTCACTTCCATACATGGCTACACTCCATACGAATACTTTCAGAAATGACTTCCTGACACTTAAATCAATACTCGATGTTAACAAATTTCTCTTCTTCAGAAACGCTATCCTTGGCATTGCCAGCCTACATTTTATATCCTCTACTTCGACCATCGTCAGTTATTTTGCTCCCAAAATAGCAAAACTCCTTTACTACTTTAAGTGCCTCATTTCCTAATCTAATTCCCTCAGCATCACCCGATTTAATTTGACTACATTCCATTATCCTTGTTTTGCTTTTGTTGATGTTCATCTTATATCCTCCTTTCTAGACACTGTCCATTTCATTCAACTGCTCCTCCAAGTCCTTTGCTGCCTCTGACAGATTTACAATGTCATCGGCGAACATCAAAGTTTTTATTTCTTCTCCATGAATTTTAATACCTACTCCCAATTTATCTTTTGTTTCCTTTACTGCTTGCTCAATATACAGATTGAACAACATCGGGGAGAGGCTGCAACCCTGTCTTACTCCCTTCCCAACCACTGCTTCCCTTTCATGTCCCTCGACTCTTATAACTGCCATCTGGTTTGTGTACAAATTGTAAATAGCCTTTCGCTCCCTCTATTTTACCCCTGCCACCTTTAGAATTTGAAAGAGAGTGTTCCAGTCAACATTGTCAAAAGCGTTCTCTAAGTCTACAAATGCTAGAAACGTAGGTTTGCCTTTCCCTAATCTTTCTTCTAAGATAAGTCGTAAGGTCAGTATTGCCTCACGTGTTCCAATATTTCTACGGAATCCAAACCGATCTTCCCCGATGTCGGCTTCTACCAGTTTTTCCATTCGTCTGTAAAGAATTCGTGTTAGTATTTTGCAGCTGTGACTTATTAAACTGATACTTCGGTAATTTTCACATCTGTCAACACCTGCTTTCTTTGGGATTGGAATTATTATATTCTTCCTGAAGTCTGAGGGTATTTCGCCAGTCTCATACATCTTGCTCACCGGATGCTAGAGTTTTGTCAGGACTGGCTCTCCTATGGCCGTCAGTAGTTCCAATGGAATGTTGTCTACTCCGGGGGCCTTGTTTCGACTCAGGTCTTTCAGTGCTCTGTCAAACTCTTCACGCAGTATCATATCTCCCATTTCATCTTCATCTACATCGTCTTCCATTTCCATAATATTGTCCTCAAGTACATCGCCCTTGTATAGACCCTCTATATACTCCTTCCACCTTTCTGCTTTCCTTTCTTTGCTTAGAACTGGGTTTCCATCTGAGCCCTTGATATTCATACAAGTCGTTCTCTTATCTCGAAAGGTCTCCTTAATTTTCCTGTAGCCAGTATCTATCTTATCGCTAGTGAGATAGGCCTCAACATCCTTACATTTGTCCTCTAGCCATCCCTGCTTAGCCATTTTGCACTTCCTGTCGATCTCATGTTTGAGACGTTTGTATTCTTTTTTGCCTGCTTCATTTACTGCATTTTTATATTTTCTCCTTTCATCAATTAAATTCAATTTTTTTCTGTTACCCAAGGATTTCTACTAGCCCTCGTCTTTTTACCTACTTGATCCTCTGCTGCCTTCGCTACTTGATCCCTCAAAGCTACCCATTCTTCTTCTACTGTATTTCTTTCCCCCATTCCTGTCAATTGTTCCCCTATGCTCTCCCTGAAACTCTGTACAACCTCTGGTTCTTTCAGTTTATCCAGGTCCCATGTCTTTAAATTCCCACCTTTTTGCAGTTTCTTCAGTTTTAATCTACAGGTCATAACCAATAGATTGTGGTCAGAGTCCACATCTGCCCCTGGAAATGTCCTACAATTTAAAACCTGGTTCCTAAATCTCTGTCTTACCATTATATAATCTGATACCTTTTAGTATCTCCAGGGTTCTTCCATGTATACAACCTTCTCTCATGATTCTTAAACCAAGTGTTAGTTATGATTATGTTGTACTCTGGGCAAAATTCTACCAGGCGGCTTCCTCTTTCATTTCTTAGCCCCAATCCATATTCACCTACTATGTTTCCTTCCCTCCCTTTTCCTACACTCGAATTCCAGTCACCCATGACTATTAAATTTTCGTCTCCCTTCACAATCTGAATAATTTCTTTTATTTCATCATACATTTCTTCAATTTCTTCATCTGCAGAGCTAGTTGGCATATAAACTTGTACTACTGTAGTAGGTGTGGGCTTCGTATCTATCTTGGCCACAATAATGCGTTCACTATGCTGTTTTTAGTAGCTTACCCGCATTCCTATTTCCCTATTCATTATTAAACCTACTCCTGCATTACCCCTACTTGATTTTGTGTTTATAACCCTGTAGTCACCTGACCAGCAGTCTTGTTCCTCCTGCCACCGAACTTCACTAATTCCCACTATATCTAACTTCAACCTATCCATTTCCTTTTTTAAATTTTCTAACCTACCTGCCCGATTAAGGGATCTGACATTCCACGCTCCGATCCGTAGAACGCCAGTTTTCTTTCTCCTGATAACGACATCCTCTTGAGTAGTCCCCGCCTGGAGATCCGAATGGGGGACTATTTTACCTCCGGAATATTTTACCCAAGAGGACACCATCATAATTTAATCTTACAGTAAAGCTGCATGCCCTCGGGAAAAATTACGGCTGTAGTTTCCCCTTGCTTTCAGCTGTTCGCAGTACCAGCACAGCAAGGCCGTTTTGGTTATTGTTACAAGGCCAGATCAGTCAATCATCCAGACTGTTGCCCTTGCAACTACTGAAAAGGCTGCTGCCCCTCTTCAGGAACCACACGTTTGTCTGGCCTCTTAACATATACCCCTCTGTTGTGGTTGCACCTACGGTACGGATATCTGTATCGCTGAGGCACGCAAGCCTCCCCACCAACGGCAAGGTCCATGGTTCATGGGGGGGAAGACAAATGGATATTGCAGTAATTTCTGGTAATTAGGTCAAAAGGTGAAGGACATTAAGTCACATAGTAGTCTTCATTGAGAATTACACTAGTCTAACAACTGATTTGAATAATTGGTGGCACTCATCGCCCAGTTACTGAACATTTCTGTACCATGTATGTAGTATTACAGAATAATGTTCATAAATTATCTGAATATAGTAATTATTGGCACTCATTGCCCAGTTACAAACCATCAGAAGTCATCATTCAAAACAGAAGCTAATGAATGGCATAGTATTAACATGATTCACTTAATTATAGTAATATTGGCATCATAGGTCCTATTATTACAGTAATCAGTGGCATTCATTAGCCAGCTACAAAGCATTTTTTTTGTATTTTTCAGAAGTCATTATTCAAAATGAGTTGATTAATGACATAGCATTTATACATAATTAACATAATTATATTTATCATTGGCATCATAGGTCATCTTATTACAGTAATCAGTGGCATTCATTGGCCAGCTACAAAGCATTTTTTTTTGTATTTTTCAGAAGTCATTATTCAAAATGAGTTGATTAATGACATAGCATTTATACATAATTAACATAATTATATTTATCATTGGCATCATAGGTCATCTTATTACAGTAATCAGTGGCATTCATTGGCCAGCTACAAAGCATTTTTTTTTTTGTATTTTTCAGAAGTCATTATTCAAAATGAGTTAATTAATGACATAGCATTTATACATAATTAACATAATTATATTTATCATTGGCATCATAGGTCATCTTATTACAATAATCAGTGGCATTCATTGGCCAGTTACAAAGCATTTTTTGGATTCTTTAGAAGTCATTATTCAAAATGAGTTAATTATTGACATAGCATTTATACATAATTAATCTAATTATAGTAATCATTGGCATCATAGGTCATCTTATTACAACAATCAGTGGCATTCATTGGCCAGTTACAAAACATTTTTTTTGTATGTATTATTCAGAAGTCATTATTGAAGTGACATACTATTCAGAGCTGATCAGTATTACTCAGAACTCTCTTAAACTAGTAGCATTATTTGGGACTGGAAATTACTTTGTTTGCTTTTGAGTTACCGCTGCAAATGAAGATGTGTAACATCATTCGTCATGAGTCAGCTGTAGCAAGGTTATGAAACAAATAAAGTATATGTGATCACATTTATGAATGACACAGGTTTAATGACCAACTGCTTATAGCACATTAATTTCATGAATAATTTCTCCTGCAAAAAATACAAAATGGATTATTAAACTGAAAGAAGAAACGCATATTATGCTGAAATGTAGTGAACTTCGAATTAACAGGTAATGAAATGTGTATTAAATATATATGTTCTCTAGCTGTCCTTTCCAAAACCTTCAGTCATCATACCATGCGACATAAGACATACTGTCAAAAAGAACTGCAACAAATACTTAGCATAAATACATAAACTTCAACATTATCCTCATCTGCAAAGAAAAACTTCATCATCATTACTATCACCACCTGCAAAGAAAAACTTCATTATCCATATCATCATAATTCCATTATTATCATCACCTGTAAAGAAAAACTTCATTATCCACATCACTATATTCTTCATCATTATTCATCACCATTCATTATCATCTACAAAAAAGTCACTTCATTATCCATTATACAACTATTCCTTACTTCTAGCATATTTCATCACTAAAACTAAGATGTGTAGTTCTGTCTGACAGCCAGCATCAATCGCCTCGTATTCTGAAAGAAAAAATTAGTTAAGACAGCTATCATACGATGTGTATAGTATATTCTTGTTAATGCTTGTTAATTCTGATCCATTTACTCTTCATCACGAGGTATTGCATCCTCTTCCGTTCATTCCAAAGGTGAAATTCCCATTTCTGTTTAATTTATTTCGTTTAGACGTTATTTCTTTCTGAAAATGATGAACAGGGATTAATGTCTTGCATTTAATTCACATACCCATTAGATAAAAACTGGTTTATAGTAACATAACTGAGCATACAGCATAGCATGACAGAAAACGTAATATGTCAAAAACATCGACAGTGTTCAGAAGCAAATATGTACACAGACTATCACAATGTAGCAGCAAAAAAAAAATGTTAAATAGTCTCGATGTTAAGATATCATAATGCAAAATGTGTAAGTCAACTAGTGTTTGTTACATCTTAAATAATTCATAGTGCATACAAACAAAATAGGAAAACAATCATAGATCAGTAAGCGGTCATAAAAAATTAGGAAATGGCATTACAGTGTGATTAATCATAAAGTATCTTCATTCAATAAAAGGTTTGACTTCGACACGTGGTGGTTCCCTTTGTTTTTTCTGGTTCTCAAAGTTTCGACGTGTGCTACATTGGGGTGAGGAATGCTGCGAATCCGATATGGACCTGCGTATAGAAGCTCAAATTTACTGCATCTACTCTTTCCTTTGTTGGATAAATAGTGTGTACGTATTAATATCTTCTGTCCAATGTGAAAGTCACGGCGTGTACAAACCTGTTTTTGCTGTCTTCTACGGCACGTTTGATGTTGTCCAGCGCAATGTCAATTATTTCATGGTGTCGTAGTCGACGAGATGTAGGAAATGTTGCAAATTCTTTAATTTTGTTAGGTGGTTCAACATTTTTCAGTATAACAGACGGAGATAGCATAGTAGATACATTCGGTATGCAATTAATTACATCTTGGAATGAGAGTATGTGTGTGTCCCAATCAATGTGTTTTTTATGGTAGTATATTCTACACAGTTTACCAATTTCTTTCATTAATCGTTCACAAGGGTTCGAAGAAGCATGGTACCTGGATATATAGACCGGAGAAATGTTTCTAGCTCGTAACATACGTGTCCATATAGCAGATCGAAACTGTGGTCCATTGTCGGAAATTACTTTCAATACATGCCCTACATTAAATAGAAAATGTTTTACAAATGCTTTCGAAACAGTTTTAGCAGTAGCTTTGCGTAACAGAGTGAAGGTAACAAATTTTGAAGTGAGTTCAACAGCGACAAAGATGTAGCAAAAACCTCTATTAGTTCTGGGAATTGGACCAAAAATGTCTACAGCGGCCATGTGTCTTAATTTAACATGAACAATGGGATGTTGTTGTTGTTGTGGTCTTCAGTCCTGAGACTGGTTTGATGCAGCTCTCCATGCTACTCTATCCTGTGCAAGCTTTTTCATCTCCCAGTACCTACTGCAACCTACATCCTTCTGAATCTGCTTAGTGTATTCATCTCTTGGTCTCCCTCTACGATTTTTACCCTCCACGCTGCCCTCCAATACTAAATTGGTGATCCCTTGATGCCTCAGAACATGTCCTACCAACCGATCCCTTCTTCTGGTCAAGTTGTGCCACAAACTTCTCTTCTCCCCAATCCTATTCAATACTTCCTCATTAGTTATGTGATCTACCCATCTAATCTTTAGCATTCTTCTGTAGCACCACATTTCGAAAGCTTCTATTCTCTTCTTGTCCAAACTATTTATCGTCCATATTTCACTTCCATACATGGCTACACTCCTGACACTTAAATCAATACTGGATGTTAACAAATTTCTCTTCTTCAGAAACGCCTTCCTTGCCATTGCCAGTCTACATTTTATATCCTCTCTACTTCGACCATCATCAGTTATTTTGCTCCCCAAATAGCAAAACTCCTTTACTACTTTAAGTGCCTCGTTTCCTAATCTAATTCCCTCAGCATCACCCGACTTAATTAGACTACATTCCATTATCCTTGTTTTGCTTTTGTTGATGTTCATCTTATATCCTCCTTTCAAGACACTGTCCATTCCATTCAACTGCTCTTCCAAGTCCTTTGCTGTCTCTGACAGAATTACAATGTCATCAGCGAACCTCAAAGTTTTTATTTCTTCTCCATGAATTTTAATACCTACTCCGAATTTTTCTTTTGTTTCCTTTACTGCTTGCTCAATATACAGATTGAACAACATCGGGGAGAGGCTACAACCCTGTCTTACTCCCTTCCCAACCACTGCTTCCCTTTCATGCCCCTCGACTCTTATAACTGCCATCTGGTTTGTGTACAAATTGTAAATAGCCTTTCGCTCCCTGTATTTTACCCCTGCCACCTTTAGAATTTGAAAGAGAGTATTCCAGTCAACATTGTCAAAAGCTTTCTCTAAGTCTACAAATGCTAGAAACGTAGGTTTGCCTTTCCTTAATCTTTCTTCTAAGATAAGTCGTAAGGTCACTATTGCCTCACGTGTTCCAGTGTTTCTACGGAATCCAAACTGATCTTCCCCGAGGTTGGCTTCTACTAGTTTTTCCATTCGTCTGTAAAGAATTCGTGTTAGTATTTTGCAGCTGTGACTTATTAAGCTGATAGTTCGGTAATTTTCACATCTGTCAACACCTGCTTTCTTTGGGATTGGAATTATTATATTCTTCTTGAAGTCTGAGGGTATTTCGCCTGTTTCATACATCTTGCTCACCAGATGGTAGAGTTCTGTCAGGACTGGCTCTCCCACGGCCGTCAGTAGTTCCAATGGAATATTGTCTACTCCGGGGGCCTTGTTTCGACTCAGGTCTTTCAGTGCCCTGTCAAACTCTTCACGCAGTATCATATCTCCCATTTCATCTTCATCTACATCCTCTTCCATTTCCATAATATTGTCCTCAAGTGCATCGCCCTTGTATAGACCCTCTATATACTCCTTCCACCTTTCTGCTTTCCCTTCTTTGCTTAGAACTGGGTTTCCATCTGAGCTCTTGATATTCATACAAGTCGTTCTCTTATCTCCAAAGGTCTCTTTAATTTTCCTGTAGGCGGTATCTATCTTACCCCTAGTGAGATAGGCCTCTACATCCTTACATTTGTCCTCTAGCCATCCCTGCTTCGCCATTTTGCACTTCCTGTCGATCTCATTTTTGAGACGTTTGTATTCCTTTTTGCCTGTTTCACTTACTGCATTTTTATATTTTCTCCTTTCATCAATTAAATTCAATATATCTTCTGTTACCCAAGGATTTCTACTAGCCCTCATCTTTTTACCTACTTGATCCTCTGCTGCTGTCACTACTTCATCCCTCAAAGCTACCCATTCTTCTTCTACTGTATTTAATTCCCCCACTCCTGTCAATTGCTCCCTTATGCTCTCCCTGAATCTCTGTACAACCTCTGGTTCTTTTAGTTTATCCAGGTCCCATCTCCTTAAATTCCCACCTTTTTGCAGTTTCTTCAGTTTTAATCTACAGGTCATAACCAATAGATTGTGGTCAGAGTCCACATCTGCCCCTGGAAATGTCTTACAATTTAAAACCTGGTTCCTAAATCTCTGTCTTACCATTATATAATCTATCTGATACCTTTTAGTATCTCCAGGGTTCTTCAATGTATACAACCTTCTATCATGATTCTTAAACCAAGTGTTAGCTATGATTATGTTGTGCTCTGTGCAAAATTCTACAAGGCGGCTTCCTCTTTCATTTCTGTCCCCCAATCCATATTCACGTACTATGTTTCCTTCTCTCCCTTTTCCTACACTCGAATTGCAGTCACCCATGACTATTAAATTTTCGTCTCCCTTCACAATCTGAATAATTTCTTTTATTTCATCATACATTTCTTCAATTTCTTCGTCATCTGCAGAGCTAGTTGGCATATAAACTTGTACTACTGTAGTAGGTGTGGGCTTCGTATCTATCTTGGCCACAATAATGCGTTCACTATGCTGTTTGTAGTAGCTTACCCGCATTCCTATTTTCCTATTCATTATTAAACCTACTCCTGCATTACCCCTATTTGATTTTGTGTTTATAACCCTGTATTCACCTGACCAGAAGTCTTGTTCCTCCTGCCACCGAACTTCACTAATTCCCACTATATCTAACTTCAACCTATCCATTTCCCTTTTTAAATTTTCTAACCTACCTGCCCGATTAAGGGATCTGACATTCCACGCTCCGATCCGTAGAACGCCAGTTTTCTTTCTCCTGATAACGACATCCTCTTGAGTAGTCCCCGCCCGGAGATCCGAATGGGGGACTATTTTACCTCCGGAATATTTTACCCAAGAGGACGCCATCATCATTTAATCATACAGTAAAGCTGCATGCCCTCGGGAAAAATTACGGCTGTAGTTTCCCCTTGCTTTCAGCCGTTCGCAGTACCAGCGCAGCAAAGCCGTTTTGGTTGTTGTTACAAGGCCAGATCAGTCAATCATCCAGACTGTTGCCCTTGCAACTACTGAAAAGGCTGCTGCTCCTCTTCAGGAACCACACGTTTGTCTGGCCTCTCAACAGATACCCCTCCGTTGTGGTTGCACCTACGGTACGGCTATCTGTATCGCTGAGGCACGCAAGCCTCCCCACCAACGGCAAGGTCCATGGTTGATTGGGGGAGGGGGGGGAATGGGATGTAATGGAGGAATATATGAAGTCGTGTCTGATTTAGCTTTCTGGCAGATTTTACATGACGCTAAAACTCGTCGAATACGTTTTTCCATGTTGGTAAATTAATAGTTCTGTCTCAGTATAAGAAAACATTTTCTCGCTCCGTAATGTGCGTAACTTAAATGAGTATACCAGATTAATTTGATAACAAGTTCATCAGGAAAGCATAATAACCAATTGTTGCTGTCAGGATGAGAGCGGCGAAACAGAATGTCATTACGTACAGTGTAATGGATTCTAATGGTAACATTATTCTTATCTTGCCAAAGGTGTTTAATCTCTTTCCACACGTTGTCTTTACTCTGCTCTTGTGCTATGTCTTGTAATGACGACGAAATGAAATTTTCAAGTGCAACTTGTTGAATGTACATGACGCTGAAATTTGCTTTGCAGAAGTTGGTTGCGATGTCTTGCTGATTGTTGCTGAGAGAACGGGATAGTGCATCTGCTACAATCTTTTGTGTACCAGGAACGTGAACAATTGTAAAATTAAATTCCTGCAAATAAAGTTTCCATCTACTTAATCTGTCGTGTGTAAATTTAGCCGAAAGTAAAAATTGTATCGCTCTGTGGTCTGTGTAAACAGTCGTACGTCTTCCATAAAGAAAATGCTTAAATCTGGTAAAAGCCCATACAACACATAATGTTTCAAGTTCTGTAACAGTATAATTTCGTTCAGCAGCTGACAGAAGGCGACTTGCAAAAGCGATGTTTTTAATTACTGTACAACCATCTTCTTCAATTTCCTGAAAAATATGTACGCCTAAAGCGGTGTTAGAGCAGTCGGTGGCAACGGTAAAATTTCTAGTAAGATCTGCGTGCGATAAAAGTGCTGCATTCAACAAGGCTTCTTTCTAGTTCACAAACTCAGAATGTGCTTGCCTATCCCAGGACCAAATAGTGTTTTTACCTGTCAATTGACGTAATCTAGGGGTGTCTAAAGCAGAGTAATGAATAAATTTACGAAAAAAGATAATTAAACCCAAAAAACTGCGTAGTTGTTTCTTCGTCGTAGGAACAGTAATGTCACGTAAAGCTTGAAGTTTTTCTAGGTCATGCGTAATGCCCTCTGCTGAAATTATATGTCCAAGAAATTTTATAGAGGTTTTGCCAAAGTGCGATTTACAGACATTAACTGTGAGTCCTTGTGCACGAAAAGTTTGCAACAGTCGTTCAAGAATCAGATTGTGTTCAGACCAGTTAGCTTCTGCAATAAGAATGTCGTCTACGTACGTTGTAATTCTGTCTTTACTTTCTGTCGGAAGTATTGTATTCAAACCGCGAATAAATGCTGCTGAAGAAATAGTTAAACCGAACGGTAATTTACAAAACTGATAACAGTCACCAAAACAGAGAAATGCTGTGTGCTTTCTGCAGTTCGGATGGAGCTGAATTTGCCAAAATCCCTATTTCAAATCTAATGTGGAATAAATAGCAGTACCATGAAATTTCTGTAGAAGTTCTTCTAGTGTCTGTGAGCGATCTGTTTCATTAATAATAATGTCATTGATGTGACGCGAATCAAGTACGAGGCGAAGTGAACCATCTTTTTTCTCAACAATATGGAGTGGGTTTATGTACGGACTAACTGCCGGTTCAATAATTCCTTGGTCAAGCATAGCTTTTAATTCTTTCTTAACTTGTTCTCTATGAATATACGGAATGGGATAATGCTTGGCTATAAATGTGTCGTGCTGTTTAACTTGAAATTCATACATAAAACCGGACATAGTACCAGGAACGTTGTCAAAAACTGGAGCTTGCTGTAAAAGAATTTTGTGTAGTTGCGTGCGTTCGTCGTCTGTATTTGCACTGCTCTGTTTAACTTTATCAGAAATCGTCTGTATAACGTCATAGTCGGTTTCATCTGGAGTATTATAGTTGTGTACGTACGTATCTGTGAACAATGTTGAATTACAGTCAATGTTACGTGATGCAGAAATGACCTCTGTCCGATTAATTGTTTGTTCTTCTGCAGATAAAGAGTGCTGAAATTCTAAAGCCAGTTGTACATTTTCATCCTTCAACATTAAATATGAGTTTTGAAAGTCAATAATGGCATCGTGTTGTATCAGAAAATTCGTACCTAAAATAACGCCTGTCGTCAATAAGGGAACAATCCAAAAATTTGAGTGAAATGTATGACCTGCAATACAAAATGATAAATGTGTCTGTAATTTAACATCTACTCCTTTACTAGATACTGCTCCTTTTACTTTAGTTTTGCCTAATGGTAACGTAGGATAAGTATTCTCTTTGTTACACTCGTTGAAAGTTTCCTCATTTATGACTGACATAGGTGATCCAGAATCGATTACTGCTGAAAATTTCGATGATCCAATTTTAACTTCGATGACAGGGTGTGAAATGGTTTTTTGAACAACTGGTCTTTCCGGCAAAAGAGTGTCTCGGATATCGTCAAAAGTAATAACATTTTCGTGAATAAGATTCTGTGTATCTGAAGTATTGCTTACGTTGCTGGAAGATGCAACCTGCACTGTATCTAGTCAAATTCTATCTGACGTGTTATTATTCTCAGGAGGATGCTATGGCATTTCCACTATTTGTACTGTTCTGTTATTTCTTCCTGACGTATTACGTTCCGGATGATATTTACTGTCTGGTTCATTCATGATAATAGGTTGTTGCTGATGATTTTGCTGCTGATAAGACCGACTGTTATTAAACGTACGCTGAAAATTGTGACCATTATTTTTACGTCTGTCATGATAGTCATTTCTATACGGTCCAGTGCGATAGGAATTGAAATAGTGTGTTTTCTGTACGTATTGATTTCCTTGTTGCTGTGCGTTACTATTTGTTGGGGCCGACGCTATACGCTTACGTGGCGAAACATTAAAGCTTGGTTGACCTTATCCACTACATTGTTGGTTAGGTATGCTAACCGGCTGGCTTTCATGCTGTTGCGGTGAAAAAAGTATATTGTTACCAAAACGTGGTTCCTGTTGCTGATAATTTTGACAATACTGATAATTAAAATTTTGTCTGTTATTAAAGTTTTGGTAGTTTTCGTTCCTGAAGCGTCTATTACCTTTGCTATTGAAATTGCGTGGCTGATCATAATTGGTGTATGTTTGTTGGGCTTGGTTATTATATGAAAAATTTTTGTTTATAAAGGAATAATCCGATTGCTGCACTTCCAAAAGCTGTAACAGATCTCCGAATGCCGAAATATTTTCTTTCTGCTGACCCGTTAAAAGTGACACTCTTAATGATCGTGGTAATTTAGAACTACATAATTGAATAAGTGCAGATCACTGTATGGTTCACTTAAGTACTGGATTTGTTGGACCATGTGCTCAAAAAATTGCGTGACACTGGGAAAATTTGAGTTCTCATAATTCGGTAAACTAATTAGTTGATCCTTAATTCCACGCTGTGTCGTCTTCGACCAATACGCTGACAGAAAAGCATTCTGAAATTCTTCTACCGAATAGCATTGTCTCACGATCAGTCTCATACGAGTTGCCGGTTCGCCTTGAAAATAACTGCAAATAAATTCATGTTTGTGTGTTACCGGCCAAGTCGGTGGAAAAGCTAAGCTAAATTGTTGTATCCAATCCAAGGGGTGAATCTGTGTTCTGTCATTTTTAAACACTTTAAATTTTCTCACTGATAGAAAATGTTTGTAATCAAAATTAACGTCTCTGTTCGTCTGAACAGGTTCAGGATTGTATGAGAATCTATTTGCCTGTGACTGTTCGGAATCTAAGTCACGTACTCTCGTAAATTACCCAAATTATACTGACTGTGTGAGTGTGAGAAATGTTCGGAATGTGCCATATGCTGTGACGTGTTATTAACTGAAATATTTTTTATCTCGATCACTTCTTGCTGTAAAGTTGACAATTTTCTACGTAATGTATTATTAGACGAATCTATCTCACTGATCGTCTGTTGTAAATTTTGGAATTCAGGTGTTTGATTAAACGAAATCGGTGAAGTATCGTCTGATTTACTGTCATTATTACTTTCAATAACGTCAATACGACTGGACAATTCATCATTTTTTTCAGTCAGTGTTTTTACCTGATCATCGTTTTTAGTGTCAGAAGCATTAATTTGTTTTTGTATTTTATGTGTGGTTTCGTTCAATTTTTTAACGTCAGCTTTGATGTCATCGGAATCCGGTGTTAGTTCTAATTGTTCGAGTCTGTCGGTCACTGTTTGAAAATCTACTGTGTGTGTATCTGTTTTTGATTTAAGATCGGAAATTTCATACTGTAGCAATATTGTTGTCTACGTATGTTTTTGCTTTCGCAAACAATTTACGTTTATCTTCCTGTCTCTGTGCAGTAATTGTTTCCATGACTTGTCGTTTTACTTTATTTTGTTCCTGTATTAATTTACGGAAACGCGTTTCACTGTTTTGTAGGTGGTGATTAAAACGTTCGTCAATTTGACTGTTCTGTTGGTCGAATTTCGCGTCTACTTTTGCATCTAGTGTGCGCGAAAGTCCTGCTGACATTAATTTAAACTCCTCGCGTAACTGTGTTGTGTTTTCAGAGCATTGTTTACCGACTGCACTAATTTCGTCTCTAAGTGTTTCTGTTATAGCTGTTTGCATATCCCTTAATTCTTGCGCAACAGATCTAATTTCTTCACTACTTTTCCTAGCACAAGCCTCAATTTCCTCACATAACTGTTCTTTAGTATCATGACACTGCGCGGCAACAGCTGCAACCTGTTCACTAAGTTGTCCGGAATTTTTCATTAAGGGTGTCATGTTTTTCATTGAGTTGTTTGAAATTGTATTCTTGTTCTTTTTTCGATTGTTTCAGACTTTCATTAATTTGTTTAACATTTTCATTATTTTCATTAAGTTGTTGTTTGACATTTTCGTTAAGTTGTACCATTAACGCTATGACTCGATCCATGCCAAAATTTGCTACTGTATTCTCTGTTCTGTGTGATGGTGTATCTGCTTTTGTCGCGTTTTCTGTAACCATTTTGTCATTCTGTAATTCTTGAAAAGGTTTGCCAATCGGATGTGCACTGTTAGTTACTACACCGGAATTAAATGAATCTGTCGTACTCTGATTACACTGTTCATTTTCATTAAAAAAATTGTCTGTTCATTACGTAAATTTTGGAAACCGGGTGTGTCAAGCTGGGCAGCGTTCATTGTAAGAGAACGTCCCACGTCATCAATTGTCGTTAAATTAACAGTGGACACAATTGAATTCGTCTGTTCATCACTAGGATCAAAATCAACATTAGTGGTCGGTACAAACTGATTGTCTGTAATTGAAGGATTGTCGTCATTACACTGCGTGTCGCAAGTACTATCGGTCAAGTTATTAGAATCGGCTACTTCACTCATTACACATCGCGATGTACTGTTAACAGTTTTTCGCGGCATTTTTACACAAATCAGAATTAAGCACAAATAAAACAAGGACAATGCAAAATGCAACAAACACTATTACAATAAAGAGCAACAAATTGCCGATGATCTGTGGAAGAAAGAGTGACAAATTAGTAAATGTGTTGCGCCAAATGCTAATTAAATTTAAGTAATTAGGAGCAGATATATGACTACAAAGAAATACGATCCTGGCCGGATGTTGCCAAGTGTAACCTCCCAGCAGAAATTGATAAATGGAAATTGGACCCAAGTGTAACCTCCTCACACAAAAAATGTTAAATAATAATGAAAAATGGAGCCAAGCGTAACCTCCTAACAGAAATAATAATATCTGGTAAATTTTATAAGGGCAGCAGCGCTGACCTTCGGCCCTGTATTCTGAATAAAAAAGCAAAAATTCTTACCTCAATAAAAACTGCAATTATATCTGCTCTTAATTATACATTCTTCGACACAGCTTCGTGCAATGCTGGCCTATATATATATATATATTTTTTTTTTTTAGGATTCTTGGAAGCAATGATAATGCATTGGGAAAATTCTTTAAATTGAAATGAATGCTTTTCTTTAAAAAATTACTTTATATTATGAAAATTATTATTGGGGCATCTTTTTTGGAACAAATTAAATTACAATTAACATACATTATTGAATATGCGCAAGGCTGCTTCTTTACCTTCTACAACAATACTCATCCTCCAGAGTCCTGACCAGAGTCACGAGCAGAGAACACAGCCGACGCATGCCGACTCCCGCAGGCTACTACTGTCCACTGGCTACTGTATCCGACTGACTACTACTGTCGACTCGCGCAGACTAGCGCAGACTCGCGTCAAGCAACAACTAACAATAAACTACTCTCTGGTCAGAGATTCTGTCATGCTTCGCCCATCGCCGGCGAAGCATACTCCTTACAAGGGTAATTTCAGCAATAACTAGTGCTTTGTCGTCTTCATTTTCACTCAGTATAGCAATGATAGGCCTTAATTTGAGGAAGAAATTTCTGAGAACGTGCGTCTGGAGTACGGCATTGTATGGTAGTGAAACACTGACTGTGGGAAAACCCGAACAGAAGAGAATCGAAGCATTTGAGATGTGGCGCTACAGACAAATGTTGAAATTAGGTGGACTGGTAAGGTAAGAGATGAGGAGGTTCTGAGCAGAATCGGAGAGGAAAGGAATATGTGGAAAACATTGATAAGGAAAGGGGACAGGATGAGGGAATGATTTCCATGGTATTAAAGGGAACTAAAGAGGGCAAAAACTGTAGAGGAAGACAGAGATTGCAACACATCCAGCAAATAATTGAGCACGTAAGTTGCAAGTGCTACTCTGAGATGAAGAGGTTGGCACAGGAGAGGAATTCGTGGCGGGCTGCATCAAACCAGTCAGAAGACTGATGACCCCCCCCCCCTCCCCCCCCCCCAAAAAAAAAGGGCTTTGTGTGGCCGCTGAGTTTCAGAAATGTATTAAGTTGTTCATCAACTGTTACGTCTCTGTCTGACACACACACAAACGTTGTTTAAGGTTGTCATGCGCTGTAGTTAGTTCGCTTAGACGAGACGTGACACTCGTAACCCCAGTTGAAAGATTGTTTATACGGTCTGTTAATGTTATGTGTCTGTCTCTTTAATTCGTCAGGGAGTGCTTTCTGATTGTCACGGAGCGCATCTAAAGATTTTTAGGCTCTTCGAATTTGTAATTACGCTCTTCAAAATGAGTGGCCAGTTCATCAAAGTGTTCAGTAAGAAATCATGATTTTTAGAACATTTATCATCGAGTTCTTGAAATTGGTTTGTAAGAGTCTCGGTAGGATTCTTAATTTCGCAAGCAAAACGAGAGGATTGTTCACCAAAAGTTTCGTAAGTGCCTTGTTTCCATTTTGTTCCTCAGCAAAACGAACGTTCATTATTCTGTGTTTACACTTCACTTAAAACTGAAACAAAAATATCGAACTGAACTTGCTGCGAGAAATTCATATTGTGTGTAGTCAAATACAGCTGTTGCGTAGCAGCTCTGTCGGAAAACTATCGTAAAGGCTCGGTGTCGGATTTCGGCAAAGGTAGAGAATCTTCATTATTTATTTGTGTGCTATCACTATACTCAGAAAATAAAAGATCAGTATTGCAACAGATATTATTATCGGAATGTTGAGTTACGTCAGAATCAAGAGTGTCTACAATGTTAGCCCATTGACTATCCGGTTGCAAAGACACAGCATCTTGCATTATTAATAGCAACAGAATGATCAGAAAAGGTATTGTTGCTGTAATTTTTGTCCTCCCCCCTCCCCCCCCGGCCCACGAACCATGGACCTTGACGTTGATGGGGAGGCTTGCGTGCCTTAGCGATACGGATGGCCGTCCGTAGGCGCAACCACAACGGAGGGGTGTCTGTTGAGAGGCCAGACAAACGTGTGGTTCCTGAAGAGGGGCAGCAGCCTTTTCAGCAGTTACAGGGGCAACAGTCTGGATGATTGACTGATCTGGCCTTGTAACAATAACCGAAACGGCCTTGCTGTGCTGGTACTGCGAATGGCTGAAAGCAAGGGGAAACTACTGCCGTAATTTTTTCCGAGGGCATGCAGCTTTACTGTATGGCTAAATGATGATGGCGTCCTCTTGGGTAAAATATTCCGGAGGTAAAATAGTTTCCGATTCGCATCTCCGGGCGGGGACTTCTCAAGAGGACATCGTTATCAGGAGAAAGAAAACTGACGTTCTACAGATCGGAGCGTGGAATGTCAGATCCCTTAATCGGGCAGGTAGGTTAGAAAATTTAAAAAGGGAAATGGATAGGTTAAAGTTAGATATAGTGGGAATTAGCGAAGTTCGGTGGCAGGAGGAACAAGACTTTTGGTCAGGTGAATATAGGGTTATAAATACATAATCAAATAGCGGTAATGCAGGAGTAGGTTTAATAATGAATAAAAAAAATAGAAGTGTGGGTAGGCTACTACAAACAGCATAGTGAACGCATTATTGTGACCAAGATGGACAGGAAGCTCATGAATACTACAGTAGTACAAGTTTATATGCCAACTAGCTCTGCAGATGATGAAGATATTGATGAAATGGGTCATGAGATATAAGAAATTATTCAGGTAGTCAAGGGAGATCAAAATGTAATAGTCATGGGTGAGTAGGAAAAGGGAGAGAAGGAAACATATGGATTGGGGGTAAGAAATAAAAAAGGAAGCCTTCTGGTGGAATTTTGCACAGAGCATAACTTAATCGTAGCTAAAACTTGGTTCAAGAATCATAAAAGAAGGTTGAATACATGAAAGAATCTTGGAAATACTAGAAGGTATCAGATAAATTATATAATTGTAAGACAGAGATTTAGGAACCATGATTTAAATTGTAGGACATTTCCAGGGGCAGATGTGGACTCTGACCACAATCTATTGGTTATGAACTGTAGATTAAAACTGAAGTACCTGCAAAAAGGTGGTAATTTATGGAGATGGGACCTGGATAAACTGACTAAACCAGAGGTTGTACAGAGTTTCAGGGAGAGCATACGAGAACAATTGACAGGAATGGAGGAAAGAAATACAGTAGAAGAAGAACGGGTAGCTCTGAGGGATGAAGTAGTGAAGGCAGGAGAGGATAAGTAGGTGAAAAGACGAGGGCTAGTAGAAATCCTTGGGTAACAGAAGAAATATTGAATTTAAATGATGAAAGGAGAAAATATAAAAATGCAGTAAATGAAGCAGGCAAAAAGGAATACAGACGTCTCAAAAATGAGATCGACAGGAAGTTAAAAATGGCTAAGCAGAGATGGCTAGAGGACAAATGTAAGGATGTAGAGGCTTATCTCACTTGGGGCAAGATAGACACTGCCTACAATAAAATTAAAGAGACCTTTGGAGAAAAGTAGGCCACTTGTATGGATATGAAGGGCTCAAATGGAAACCCAGTTCTAAGCAAAGAAGGGAAAGCAGGAAGGTGGAAGGAGTGTATACAGGGTCTGTACAAGGGCGATGTATTTGAGGACAGTATTATGGATATGGAAGAGGACGTAGATGAAGATGAAATGGGAGATACGATACTGCGTGAAGAGTTTGATAGAGCACTGAAAGACCTGAGTCGAAACAAGGCCCCGGGAGTAGACAACATTCCATTGGAACTACTGACGGCCTTAGCATAGCCAGTCCTGACAAAACTCTACCATCTGGTGAGCAAGATGTGTGAGACAGGCGAAATACCCTCAGACTTCAAGAAGAATATAATCAGTTTAATAAGTCACAGCTGCAAAACACTAACGCGAATTCTTTACAGACGAATGGGAAATCTTTTAGAAGCCGACCTCAGGGAAGATCAGTTTGGATTCCATAGAAATGTTGGAATACGTGAGGCAATACTGGTCTTACGACTTATCTTAGAAGAAGGATTAAGGAAAGGCAAGCGTACGTTTCTAGCATTTGCAGACTTAGAGAAAGCTTTTGACAGTGTTGACTGGAGTACTCTCTTTCAAATTCTAAATGTGTCAGGGGTAAAATACAGGGAGCGAAAGGCTATTTAAAATTTGTACAGAAACCTGATGGCAGTTATAAGAGTCAAGGGGCACGAAAGGGAAGCAGTGGTTGGGAAGGGTGTGACACAGGGTTGCAGCCTCTCCCCGATGTTATTCAATCAGTATATTGAGCAAGCAGTAAAGGAAACAAAAGAAAAATTCTGAATAGGTATTAAAATCCATGGAGAAGCAATAAAAACTTTGTGGTTCGCCGATGACATTGTAATTCCGTCAGAGACAGCAAAGGACTTGGAAGAGCAGTTGAACGGAATAGACAGTGTCTTGAAAGGAGGATCTAAGATAAACATCAACAAAAGCAAAACGAGGATAATGGAATGTGGTCGAATTAAATCGGCTGATCCTGAGGGAATTAGATTAGGAAATGAGACACTTAAAGTAGTAAAGGAGTTTTGCTATTTGGGGAGCAAAATAACTGATGATGGTCGAAGGAGAGAGGATATAAAATGTAGACTGGCAATGGCAAGGAAAGCGTTTCTGAGGAAGAGGAATTTGTTAACATCGAGTATTGATTTAAGTGTCAGGAAGTTGTTTCTGAAGTATTTGTATGGAGTGTAGCCATGTATGGAAGTGAAACATGGACGGTAAATAGTTTGGACAAGAAGAGAATGGAAGCTTTCGAAATGTGGTGCTACAGAAGAATGCTGAAGTTTAGATGGGTAGATCACATAACTAATGAGGAGGTATTGAATCGAATTGAGGAGAAGAGGGGTTTGTGGCACAACTTGACAAGAAGAAGGGAC
This sequence comes from Schistocerca serialis cubense, assembly GCF_023864345.2. NCBI lineage: Eukaryota > Metazoa > Arthropoda > Insecta > Orthoptera > Acrididae > Schistocerca > Schistocerca serialis. Next base: position 153,747,897 of record NC_064639.1, read on the forward strand.
CGGTTGGTAGGACGTGTTCTGAGGCATCAGGGGATCACTAATTTGGCATTGGAGGGCAGCATGGAGTGTAAAAATCGTAGAGGGAGACGAAGAGATGAATACACTAAGCAGATTCAGAAGGATGTAGGTTGCAGTAAGTACTGGGAGATGAAGAAGCTTGCACAGGATAGAGTAGCATGAAGAGCTGCATCAAACCAGTCTCAGGACTGAAGACCACAACAACAACAACACGATATTTGCGAATTCATCGTAGCGCATGATTTGCTGACGATCGAACTAAGCGGAATCATAATAGAAAAATATAAAAACAAATAAAAGACGGAAAAGACACGTCTAGAACCATAATATCAAAGCTGAAATGCAAAACAAATTGTTAGCAAAATATGGCTGCGTTAAAGTACAATAATAATTAAAGTAAGTCTGAGAAGTATAGTTTTTCTGACTGTTTCTCAGTATATTCCTATGTCGCCCACATTGTTCAAGGATATCGCCAAATGAAAGTTCTCTTTAAATAATAAGAATATGACTGACGTACTGTTTCTGAGTGTAAGATCAGAGCTGTAATAATAAATGAGCTGTTGTAATGAAACTTGTACTGTCGTAATGTGAAGGCAAAGGTACATTGCAATAGTAATTAATTGTCCTAATGTAAAGTGAACCGTGACGAAATGTCACGGTTGGTTCTCTGCGTTTCCTCCTTGTCTGTAGCGCTTCCTTTTGAAATTCCCGCTTCGCGCTCTGCTGTTTTCTTACTCTAGCCAGAGGGCGCTGTGGCGTTGCTGAGCCAGCTGCCTGCCGAGTTTGCGGGAGAGCGTCGATCGGGAGGAGGGACTCTGATTGCGGATGTCGGGGTGTGAATGACTGAACAAGGCTCAGTTGATTTAATATTCACCTTATGCCCGTGTTCTGTATATGCTGCTTGTGAATGTAAACTTGACTCTCACCTTAGTCTGTTGATTTTAAGCGCATCGTCAAATACTGAATCCAAGTAGTGACTTACAATTAAGTAGCTGGATTCTTTCTTTTGTCTTAACGATGCGAGTTAAATGGCAAAGTAGAATTGTAGACCTTAACTTGCTACCTCATTTGCGTGCCACCAATAACAGAGCCTAACCTGTTAACCTATTAAGGCTTGTGGTAAACAAAGGTATTTAAGTATGTTGTTTTAAAATATTATCTGAAATGTGTCAATGATTTATGTTGCGCTAGAATGAGATTTTTACTCTGCAAGGAGTGTGCGCTAATATGAAACTTCCTGGCAGATTAAAACTGTGTGCCCGACCGAGACTCGAACTCGGGACCTTTGCCTTTCGCGGGCAAGTGCTCTACCATCTGAGCTACCGAAGGTAGGAGACGAGATACTGGCAGAAGTAAAGCTGTGAGACCGGGCGTGAGTCGTGCTTCGGTGGCTCAGATGGTACAGCACTTGCCCGCGAAAGGCAAAGGTCCCGAGTTCGAGTCTCAGTCGGTCACACAGTTTTAGTCTGCCAGGAAGTTTCATATGTTGCGCTAGTTGATTCTGGGGTATGAACGGAAGTGTTGGCACGTCTGGCGCGTAAGGGAATCCTGCTAGTTTTGATTGTCTTGGAAACTTTAATTGGGCGTTAAACTAGTGTGCTTTAGTCCTGCTTTTGGTTAAGGCTATATTGGGGCTCCGGCATTTGTACTGCAAGCTGCAACATCATCCTGTTGTTTCATTGTTGTTTTGTTCTCAAACTAATTGTTTGCCCTAAACATGCTTTGGACTGGGCATTTCGCTCCTCAGCACTATACTTGGGTTTTAGCTGAGTGTTCAGTCTATTGACTGTCCATCGTGCACCACATCGATAATGGTCAACCTGTCATCAGTTGTTTTTAATGCTGTAGTTAGTTATAAATTAGTACTGGTTCCATTACCTTCTGACCAGGGTTCTTGCTCGACGCTTGTCTTTAAATACGCCACTAACCTGGTTAGCGTATGTTGTGGCTGGCTTAAATTAATCACTGCTCAATAGCCCAACACAGTTTGTCGGCCGTCAGAAGCCGTGTACGTGTCATTTATTCTTTATTCTAGTCAATCTATAAGTATGCTATTCTTAATTTTGTTACTCTAGGTAGCAATCAAGTTGCCATTTTTGGGGTGTTTGGATGGATTGCGGCTCCTGGGAGTATAGATTTGTCAGCTCCAGTCAATGTGTAAACTTGCTAATTATTTTGCCGTTCAATGGAGTGTGCCTACCTTGATACTGTAAGTCACTGTTTCATAACCAGTTCTTTAACGCGCCTACGTGCATATTTATATTTATGGGAGAACTTAAATTGTATTCGTCTGTTTAACTAAAGCGCAGAAAACTGACTCAGGTGTTTATTATTTTTCTAGTGCTATTATCTGTCAAGTGTAACACACGACATTTTCTTTGTCTGTTTACAAGTGTTACAATAAATGCAAATTGCAGTGAAGTGATGCGCTATTTCAACGATTATCAGTTTTGCAAAACTGATCCCAGATCCCAGAGGTAAAAGTGATACACAAAACGGAAATAATATAAGTTGGCCCTGACTGAATTGAAAAAAAAAAAACAACATAAAAACATTTAGTCCTTACTTCTATTCTGCGCAAATCGGGATAACGCGTTGCAGTGCTTATCTTGTCCCGCTGCTATGCTAAAGCTGCAAATTACTTTATCTACACGCACACTTGTTACGTGCACTGAGTTCTCAGTTAGTTGCAAATCGAAATATTCTCCGAACACATTTCGTTCCTTTCCTTCTTTTGAAAAACCCATGATCAGTTGAAAATTGTAAGGGGAAGGTAGGTGGAAAATAAAATATAAGTATAAATGGTAACACTAAGTTTTTTGGATACTGTGAAAAAGTGCTCATAGGTGATTTTAAATTTAATGAACGTCTTAACATTGTACAACACACTTTCCTATCATTCAAATCTGGCAGCTCTCAGTAGTGGCACCTATCAGCAAGTAAAACTAAGGTTCGATAATAGTATAATTCAAACACTGGCGAGAACCGAGAGTAAGTTTATTAACATAACCAAGCTGCAAACATAGTTTAAGTAGTTTTTAAATAACAATTTGAACTTTTCCAGGTTGAAATCCTGGTTTCATTAACAATATAATGCTCACACACCAGCACAAGACAGCCTGCAGACCCAATCACACTCTAACAATCATATAGGAATCTCGCCTTACGACACCGAAGGGTTCCAATAAAGAAAATTTCACAGCTCTCTTGCAGTGCACCGAGTATACTAATATATCCGGCCAGATCAGGATTCAAAATATAATTAAAAGAGAAAAGTAACCATAAATGTTCTTAGCAGCACAAGTAGCACTGCGACCTCTATCATATTCCCATCGCTTGCACTGACGGTGACAGTAATAATATTAGGTATCATTTGGCAAAGAGAAAAATAATTGAAACAGAACAATAAAGGACTATAACCACAGTGGTCACACCTGGGGACTACAGTTGAGTTACTTTTCAGGAAAGCAACACAGGGTGCTCAGCGAAAACAGAGGTGGGCTGACTCAAATAGTTTCTGTAAATGATACAAGACCACACTACGGCGGATCCAAACTTCCCAGAAAGCACAAATTCACAACTTGGGGAAGACACACGGAGGGCACGGTAGTGACAACGGAATCCGCTAAATGAGGTGGGCTGACTCAAATAGTATCTGCAAATGATACAAGACCACACTATGGCGGATCCAAACTTCCCAGAAAGCACAAATTCACAACTTGGGGAAGACACACGGAGGGCACGGTAGTGACAACGGAACCCGCTAACGCCTCGGAACTAAATCACACGTCAGGGCCCGCTAACTGGAAAGAGGTGCGCTTTCAGAGCACCGGAATCAGCTAATCATAACCGAAGTCGTTTCCGTTGAAACGGTTCCCTCAGAGCGAAACGGTCAAGACACCGATCACCGGCGCGTGACAACAGCCGTTTGCTCCAACAGACTTCCTCCACGTTCCCCGGACACTCCGTTCCACATTCACCCGCGTCACAAACATTTCAAACCGGAAGACGCGAAGCAAGAGCGCCGCTCCGCGACCAGAGGGAAAACGAACCAGAGATACGATCTACAGAGCGCAGTTATTGGAATTGGCTCAACAGAATGATGTCCAGGTTACAAGCATTAATGAGCAGGGATAGCAACATCAGCCTTATTATCAGCCTGGTATAGAACCAAATTATCCATTTCGACATATTCGTATTTGTGTGAGCTGTGAGTCTACTACACTGCCTTATGCGAAGCCCAAAGCGGATGTTTGGCATACGCTGGTCAACCATAGCATTATAACTACATGCCCACTATCGATATAAGCCAGTCCAGGTGATAAGAGCGTCACCTGGCGTGGATTGTCTGCTAGTCAGACGCACGCACGGTGTACGTAGTATTAATGAGTGTGCTGTCCGTGTGCAGAATGAGGAAGACGTGCCATCTACCTGAGTATGACCTAGGACAGATTGTTTTGGCCTCGAAGCTCGGCTCGTGCATTTCGGAATCTGCACGGGAAGTTGGGTGTTCGAGGTGTGCTGCTGTGAGTGTCTTCAATACTTGGCGAAACAAAGGTGGAAGCATTGGAGAAAATGAAACATCTACAGCCGTTCTTACGAAATTATTTACTGTGTAGCTACAATTTTCGGCTCTTCAGTGCAGCATCTTCAGGCCTTAGCTGATGCTGAAGGGGGTTATCATGATCCATATTCACGCTGCATCAGTGGCCAACATCACCGTAACTGTGATGTCAGCACTCCACCCAATTGGCAGTTGATGGTTGGAGTTCTGACATCACAGTTACAGATAGTCTGCGTAAGCCAGTTATGTTGGCCACTGATGCAGCGTGTATATGGGTCGTGATAAACCATTCAGCATCAACTAAGGCCAGAAGATGGTGCACTGAAGAGCCGAAACTGGTAGCTACACAAAAATAAGGTCAAAAGGACGGCTGTAGGCGTTTCAGTTCCTTGCAATAGAGAACTGCCGTAATCCCAAAGACCACCAGGGAAAAGAAAGGGCATACAAAGAGCTGAAATCACGTCCAGGGGCCGGGGGTTAATGGCCATCCTTCATTATAAATGTCGAGCGTCGCAGACTCGGTAGACTGGTAAAACAGGACACGCAGCGAACCGTGGCCCAACTAACATCAGACTTTAAAGAGGGAGAGAGTACAAGCGTATCGGAACACACTGCGCCAAACACTCTCAAAGACTGACTGACCTCCGCAGCCGACGATAGATGCATGTGCCAAAGTTAACACCACAATATCGCAACCACGACTGAAATGGGCACTTGACCATAGGCACTGAACGTTGGTGCAGTGGTAGAGCGTTCCATGGTTTGATGAATCCCGATACCTTCTTTAACATGCCGAAGGGAGGGCGCGAATCCGTCGTCTTCCGGGTAACAGCTCCTTGACACTGTATGAAACGTCCCCTTAGAAAAATTAATGAATTACTGTGCTGATAAACCTCTTACATTATTTGATTTTCAAACAGCTGAGTAGAACTGAACGTACTCAGACATTTCACTCTTTACCTATTCTGATCAACAATAAGCTGACACACTTTCAATAATCTCTACAAAAGAATGGCTGTGACTAACATTAACCTATACCTTTCACAAGTCACTTACCTCACAAAAATCTTCGTTACTCGAACTACTGCCATACATAAGGCGCCACTACTGCCAGCTAAATAAAAGATTCTCAGTACTGAAGGCACTAACTACTGATAGGCATAGTTAGCAAATGAAAGATTTTTATAGAGGACAAACAATGTATTTACCTTAATAGTGCTCAAAAGTCATAAAATATATTGCGGTTCATGACATCCAGTCTTACAAATTTACTGTCTCTCATGGACACACGTCCAGATCATCCGCTCTCAAAACTCCGCCATTTCTCTCCCCACATCCACCACTGCTGGCGGCTCACCTCCAACTGCGCAACGCTACGAGCTGTTAACAGCTAACTGCCCATCACTACAATAGCGAATATTACAACAATGCTAACCAGCCACAGACAGCACACAGCACATCCAGTAATTTTCATACAGAGCGCTACGTGGCGTTACCAGTAGAAAAACCTAAACAGCCTACTTACAACTGTACTGTGGGGAACATTCACGTGGGCATCCATGGGTTCAGCGTAGCTTGAGAAAGACACCGTGAGGCACCATGAATGACAAGAAGGATCGTACTGAGGTTGCAGACCACATACATCCCTTCATTAAGATTATATTTCCCGAAGGCAGTGGCTCTTTTCAGCACGGTAATGCACCATGTCACACGACCAGGAGTTTGATGGAGTGGTTCGAGGAACACAATGGCGAGTTCCAGTTGATGTGCTGGCCCCACAAATCAGATATGAACCCGATCGAGCACATCTGGGATGTGACTGAACGTGGCGTCAGAGATCATGCCCTCCCGACCAGGAATTTACGGGAAGTTTGTGACGTGTGTGCAGAAACCTACCAAGGCCTCATTGCTTCCATGCTACGATGCTTTACCCCTGTTATCCGTGTCAAAGGTGAACATACCGGCTATTGGTAGGTGGTTATAATGTTCTGGCTGATCAGTGCATGTACTACTATAGTATGGAGTACGTTAACTGTGCATTACTTAGGTCGTAACATAAGCGTTATGTGTGAAACTGCGTATTTAAACTGTGCATTCAACGAAAAAAGCTGCCGTTCCTAATATGCAGCATCCCATTTATAAGTTATCATTGGCGACATTTTTATGAACGAGTTATGGATAACAACACTCATGTAAGTAATAGCTCATTCCTTGACAGAATCGGCGTGGTATTTTGACAATACTTTTGGATTACTGTTGGACACACAGATTAATGGTGAAGATTTTGTAGAAGGTGTCCCGTTAGTGAGTCATGTCCTCAACGACAATTTCATCTACACATTAGCTGTATGTATGATACATGACTTCTAGAAATGCAGATCTGGTTCATAATCTCTTCATTTTCCTTCAACAACCGCCACCATTGCTATAATATTCACTTGTTTGTGTGACTAGTTTCGGATAATCGCGTCCGTTTTCAAACCATGGCATTAGACGTAAGTTTAATCGTGCAGTTCTCACCAACATACATGTGAGGACAGGACTGATGACATGACAGCAGAACGTACGCAGTACTTCTGAACACGTTCCGAAGGCCGTGTAGAACGCGTGACACTGAAGCTGAGGACGATGGCTTTTACATGAAGAGTTAAGCTGGCTTGCAGATACGATCCGAAAATGGCCATTACTGACTGAAGCCGGTCATCGTCAAAAGGATTTATATCGTGATCAAAGACTGGAATAAAAAGAATTTAACAATTAACCATGACACTGATACAACATGATAAACAGCGTACGAGTATTCAATGTGAATTCTTTACAATCAAATGCAGCAAAAGTATTCTGGAAATTCACAGTTTTGGTTCTGTATTTTATAAGTGTATTTATCCACATTTACATCGACGTAATTAATATGGTTCAAATGGCTCTAAGCACTATGGGACTTAACAGCTGAGGTCATCAGTCCCCTAAACTTAGAACTATTTAAACCTAACTAACCTAAGGACATCACACACATCCATGCCCGAGGCGGGATTCGAACCTGCGACCGTAGCAGCCGCGTGGTTCCAGACTGACGTGCCTAGAAACGCTCGGCTACCGCGGCCGGCCGTAATTAATAATAATACTACTAATTAATGAAGAACTGAAAACGGAATCTCAGAAGCGCTGGGATTGAAACTTGTAGTGTAGTGAGGACTACAAAAATAGTAACATAGAGTCCACGTTACTTCCTGAACTGGAGCTAGACCTAATGGGAACGTAATCCCTTAATTAAGGAGCAATGGTGGGAGGAGGTATTTGAATCCATAGTAACATGTGTTAGATGAAGAGTCCGTGTATATTTACAATGAGGTGAAAACAATTCACGGGGTAGCGATATGCACATATACAGATAGCGGTGGCATCGTGTATACAAGATGTAAAAGAGCAGTGCATTGGCGGATCTGTCATTGTACTACACTGACTTATGAGAAACAGTATCCGATGTAGTTATAGCCGTATGACAGGAATTAACAGACTTCCAACGTGTAATGATATTTGGAGCTAGAATCACGGCACATTTCAATTTTTGGCAGCACCTCTCACCACGGACAACGCAGTGGCCGATGGCGTTCACTTAACGACCGAGAGCAGCAGCGTTTGCGTAGAACTGTTAGTGCTAAAAGACAGACAGCTCTGTGTGAAATAACCGCATAAATCAGTGTGGGACGTATGGCGATCGTTCGCATTAAGACACTGCGCCGAAATTTGGCGTTATTGGGCTATGGCAGTAGACGACCGACGTGAGTGCCTTTGCTAACAGAACGACATCGCCTACAGCGCATCTCCTGGGCTCAGGACCATGACGGTTAGACCTTAGACGACTGGAATATCGTGGCCTGGTAAGATGATTCCCGATTTCAGTTGGTAAGAGCTGATGGCAGGGTTCGAGTTTGGGGCAGATCGCTCAAGCCAAAGCCCCAAGTTGTCAACCAGGTATGGTGAAACCTGGTGGTGGCTCCATAATAGTGGGGGCTGTGTTGATGTCAAATGGACTGTGTCCTCCGGTCCAACTGTACCGGACAATGACTGCAAATGTTTATTTTCAGCTACATGGAGATCATTTACAGTCATACATGGACTTCATGTTCCGAAACAAAGATGAAGTTTTTATCGATGACAGTGCGGCCTCTCACCGGGCCACACTTGTTAGCGACTGGTTTGAAGAACATGCTGGACAGTTTGAACGGATAATTTGGCCATCCAGATCACCCGATGTGAATCCCACGGAACATTGAAAGGTCCCCTTAGAAAATTTTATACAAGACTGTGCTTAACCTGACACACAATATTTTTAGCGCAACGCAATCTGACTTTCAAAAAATCCCTACGAAAGAATGGCCCTGACTAACATTAACCTATACGTTTCACAAATCACTTACCTCACAAAAATCTTCGTTAGTCAAGCTACTGTAATACAGCGAGCGCCACAACTGCCAGCTAAATAAAAGATTCAAACTACGGAAGGCACTAACTACTGATAGGCATAGTTAGCAAATGAAAGATTTTAATAGAGGACAAACAATGTATTTACCCTAATAGTCATAATATATATAGCAGTTCATGACAAATTACAAAACTCCGCCATCTCTCTCCCCACATCCACCACTGCTGGCGGCTCACCTCCAACTGCGCAACGCTACGCGCTGTTCACATCCAGCTGCCGCTACCCAACACTACAATGGCAGACAACAATGCAAACTACCCACAGACTGCACACAGCACAGCCAGTGATTTTTCATATAGAGCGCTACGTGGCCTTACCAATGAGAAAACATAAACAGCCTACTTACAACATTTATTGGACATAATCGAGAGGTAAGCTCGTGCACAAAATCTTCCACTGACAACACTTTCGCAGCTGTGGACGGATACAGTGGCTGTATGGCTCAGTATTTCTTTAAGTGACTTCCAACGACTTGTTGAGCTTATTCCACGTCGAACTGTTGTACTGCGCCGGACATAAGGAGATCCGGCACTTTCGTCACCTCAGTGTAGGGCACCACACCACGCAAACAAAAATTAGAATACACCTAGGCTACCTCTAGAATCAAACCCACCATCTCCGGCATTCTATCCCAAATCTCTACTTATTGAATGCACTAGGTAGTGCCACTGTCACACTATATTGAATAAAAAATTGAAAGAACACACCTGTCGCTCATGGGATAACAATGCTGCCACATGTCCATTCTTGACATCCACTTCTTGCCGTAAATATGCTCAGGACAATTTTTTTTTTGTCTTTCTGGTATGCAATGAATCGTGGAGACTGATAATTGTTTCCTCCACGATCACGTAAGTAGTGTTTTTTTTTCACTCTCCATCCCCATATTATCTTCAGTAAGACGGAATAAGATTTTTACTCTGCAGCGGAGTGTGCGCTGATATGAAACTTCCTGTCAGATTAAAACTGTGTGCCGGACCGAGACTCGAACTCGGGACCTTTGCCTTTCGCGGGCAAGTGCTCTACCAACTGAGCTACCCAAGCACGACTCACGCCCCGTCCTCAGAACTTTACTTCCGCCAGTACCTCGTCTCGTACCTTCCAAACTTTACAGAAGCTCTCCTGCGAACCTTGCAGAATTAGCAATCCTTAAAGAAATTATATTGCGGAGACATGGCTTAGCCACAGCCTGAGGGATCTTTCAGTTGGTAGAGCACTTGCCCGCGAAAGGCAAAGGTCCCGAGTTCGAATCTCAGTCCGGCACACAGTTTTAATCTGCCAGGAAGTTTCAGTAAGATGGTTTTCTGCGGCAGTGTCTCTCACAATACGGTCGTATCCTTCCTGAGGGTTGGGTGACCATTAATTCGGTTCACCTGATGATCTGCAAAATCTTATTTTTTTAAGTTCTCTTTACTTGTAACAACCGTAAACGTCTTTGTTGTGCAGTGTAAGTTGAAGAAAAAGACCAGTCCACCAAATGGTTCAAATCTTTCCGTACCATATTTTATTGCAGCCACAAAGTAATGCTAAACTTTCAAAATCGTTTCTTATGGCGTGTAGCCAATATTTTGCCTCTACTTTGTCCAAAGTTTAACTGCTTGGATATGCGACACTCATGTGAGGCACCAACATTGCTATTCGCGCACCAGCTATGCTGAAGCTCATTGCAGATGTGCGTGGACGGTTATCAGTGGTTCGTGATCTCTTGTGTCAGGTTATCTAGCAAGTTCTTCAATTTCAGTGATAGATCCATCTACTAAATCCACAGCTATACCCCATAAATGACAGTGAAGTTCATGGTGTAACTGTTTTATTTTTTGTGTATAACGGATGGGTTCTCATTCTAAGTTTCGTGTGTGTCTGTTTTCAATGTTGACCTGAACAGCGCAAGTGTTGTGGTTTCGTATACGCTGTCTGATACAAACGGTCGCCTGATCCATCTGATACTGCGAAACTGTACTGCAGTCAGCTTTTACCCAAACTAACTGAAAACTCTATACTAAATGAGCTACCTTGTGAAATTCTGTATTTTGCAGTGCAGTAAACAGTGGTACAATGCATGACGTCACAGTACGTGCCTTGCAATTCCAACACACGAAACTAACACAGCAAGAATTAGACATAAAATTGCTAGCTGAACTTTGAAATAATAACTGTACAAAATGCTTCTATTAAAATGACCTGTAAATCTACGCACGTTAAGTGACCAAATAAAATTCGAAACTTTAAACACACACGCGAATGTAGCACAGCACTGAAAGAGTAAGAATGTCTGCATAAGAAATGAGATGTGAACTAAAGTTTGCCTAAACTGAAGCCTATGATTATTTTGAAATGCAGTACTTAACTGTGAATTATTTGCTGTATTCTGATTGTAATGTTTCATTTTCACTAACAAATTTTGTGACTTACCTTGTGGTATAGGAAACTCGGTATTGCTCGAAAGTGTTGAACGGCAGTGCATGAACAAACCAGCCACAGAAAAGAAACCTTGCACAAGTGCAATGCAAGGAAAAGCCACTACGCTAACCACCTCATACAATAAGCCCGAACGTACTATGTCGTCCGAACAAGATAGCCAGGGCGAAAGCAAAGACGCGAGGAAGTGCCAGTGCCATGGAGACTCGCCACTGGCGCGAGTTCCACCAGCGTCAAGGGCGGCGCTGAGTTTGAAGATATCGACTTCGCCTCGGCCAATTGCCTGCCGAGTACAATCCGCCCATGACCAGACGACAACGGATAGAAACCTACTCTATAGATAGGCTATCACTTCTCGCACTCTTGGTTATAGATCATCGTTCAAGGCTGACTTAGACAGGGAACGTCGTTTAGTAACCTCTTAGAAGTGAACAGACAGTTGTAAATTACATTTGCTATGTGTTGTGTAGTTTACCTAAGATTATTTGCACCTATCCACTGAAGGCATTTTTTGTGTTATATTACATCCTGTGTTGCAGACTTCATTATTCAACAAGTCACAAGAATAAGTAAACCTTTTTTACTCATTTCTGTGACTTTGATGGGTTGTTGTAGAACCTTCGTTCTCCTACCCTGTTACCTGATCCCAATGCATAACTGTGTAACAGTTGCATGGAGAAATTGGCTTACCGGTGTACTGCATCAGAAGCCGTTTCACGAACTCACAAACTCGTCCTACCGTAACACAAGTAGCAACTCGTCATCCATAGCAGCAGCGACGAGCCCTTTACAAAACTGGCGACGAGCGTTTACAAAAGAACGACTGTACTCTTCTAAGTGCAATGCAGCATCACATGATTAGAAAATAAAACTTTCTGGAGGTGACGTTCGTACAAAATGAATTTACTGAACGAAGTAGGAGAAATTAGCAGTCAAAAACTGTATTGTGACTAATGAAGCTCAATCTTCAACAACCACAACAATCTTTACAGAACTGCTTTCTCATTCATAAATATTACTGTACCACGTAATACAAGACTAAAATGGCAAAGGAGTTTCGAAAGTATGAGAACAAGCCATTTTATTAGGTGATTTTTTTACCCTCGTCGAAACAATAAAGAAAAATCATGCTAAAAATTACACAATGAACGAACAAGCAGTGCAGCCAAATTACCTGGATATCTTTACGCTTTTCGAATCAGTCTTTACAAAATCATGTTTCCAAAAAGCAACAACCTCTGCATTTGCACCTCAGTTTCCTGCTAGTTATTTCCAGACCGCATAGCAGCGTGATAACACCGTACACTCTCACGTGCTTCTCACTGAATGCTCCACTGTAGTGGTGGGCAGGAAATCGCGTATCTGTTAGAAATCACAGTGACTGAGAAGTCGCAGATATCAAAATAACAACTTTACAGAATCTAACTGCGATTTCAGTCACAGTTAGCAGTCGCAAGTAGTATTTCACATTCAAAGACGTGAGCCATCTATTGGTCGAATTTAGCACTGCTTTCTGTGATTTCAGTGACAAGTCGCAACTAACAAGGGAACCTCCCCATCGCACCCCCCTCAGATTTAGTTATAAGTTGACACAGTGGATAGGCCTTGAAAAACTGAACACAGATCAATTGAGAAAACAGGAAGAAGTTGTGTGGAACTGTGAAAAAATAACCAAAAATACAAACTGAGTAGTTCATGGGTAAGATAGGCAAAATCAAGGACACCGGAAACGCATAAACGCCGTGGTCTCGTGGTAACGTGAGCAGCTCGGGAACGATAGGTCCTTGGTTCAAATCTTCCATCGAGTGAGAAGTTCAATTTCTTATTTTCAGTTTATGTGACAAACTCTTATGTTTTCATCACTTTTTTGGGAGTGATTATCACATTCACAAGAAAACCTAAATCGGGCAAGGTAGAAGAATCTTTTTACCCATTCGCCAAGTGTACAAGTTAGGTGGGTCGACAACATATTCCTGTCATGTGACGCACATGCCGTCACCAGTGTCGTATAGAATATATCAGATGTGTTTTCCTGTGGAGGAATCGGTTGACCTATGACCTTGCGATCAAATGTTTTCGGTTCCCATTGGAGAGGCACGTCCTTTCGTCTACTAATCGCACGGTTTTGCGATGCGGTCGGAAAACACAGACACTAAACTTATTACAGTAAACAGAGACGTCAATGAACGAACGGACAGATAATAACTACGCAAAAATAAAGAAAGTAAAATTTTCACTTGATGGGGAGACTTGAACCAAGGACCTCTCCTACAGCTCCTCTCGCTACCACGAGACCACTGCGCTTGTGTGCTAATTGTCTCCATAATATTGCCTATGTCTCCCATGGGCTACTCAGTTTGTATATTTTGCTTATTTTTTCACAGTTCCACACAACTTCTTCCTGTTTTCTCAATTGATCTGTGTTCAGTTTATCAAGGCCTATCCACCGTGCCAACTTATAACTAAATCTGAGGGGGGTGCGATGGGGAGGTTCCCTTGTAAGAGTCGCAAGTAGCAACTATAAAGCGCGGTTAACAGTGGCATCTGTTGGCCAAAGTTTGTACTACGCTCGTCTCTGCGATTCGCAGTCGAGTCCAACTGCGATTTCCGTGACAAGTCGCGACAAAGAGTCGCAAGTAGCAACTAATAAGCGCAGTTAACAGTGCCATCTGTTGGCTAAAGTTCGTACTACGTCTCTCTCTGCGATTCGATATCGAGTCCAACTGCGATTTCCGTGACAAGTCGCAACTAAGAGTCGCAAGTATCAACTAAATGGCGTAGTTAACATTCTTTTCCTAGTGCCATCTGTTGACCGACGTACGTACTTCGTTATGAGAGCCTTGTGCATCACGAGATCGGTGTGCCGTGTGTGCATATGAAGGACTTATTTCATTAGTGGTACAAGTCCAATTTTGTTCATTTTGAGATACAGTGTCGTAAAGTTAAATGAGCGCTGAAAAATCTGCAGTTGAGATACCAGAAATATTCAAGCATATGGCTTCTTGCTAGAGATGAACCTTTGTTTATGTTTGTTTGGATCATTAATTTCAGAAGTATTATAGACAGAAAAGTGGAGGTAATGGACTTGTACCACTATTGAAATAAGCCCTTCACATTATGTGACGACATGCACATTCAGCATCAGTTATGGTTGGTCAAACACAGCTGTGACTCTGAAAGTATTATATTAATAAGAAGCAACATTGCCTTTTTCTCCCGAAAATATCAAGTAACGCAACAAATGTGTTTGATTCTGCTTCCAATATGACAGTTTGGCTTAATACTCCACATGCCTACAGGACTTCGCAATGTTAACACAGAGGAACTCAGACATCTGTGTAAGTGTAGTGAAATGAAAACGGTATTATTGGGTCATATGAATGCCTCACTTTTGTTCCGACACAGTTCAAGACTCGGGATAAAAGTTTTACACCTGGTGTTCTACATGGCAACTTCACACACAAGAACTTTTTGCCGCCACTACTACCACCTACGTAAGTAAGCTTTTCCTGTGTTACTTTCAACTAATGCACTTAGCCTATTCCTGATTTAAATGGAAGATCTGTACTTCCCACTTTCATATCAACAGCCTCAAAATGCATATTGTAGACTTTGGGATATGTTACAGGTCAGTGTCACACCAAGATTGTGGTGACGGGGAGGAGGAGCGGCATGTCACTCTCCAACAAGTGTTTACCAGTAAATAAGTGGCGGGAAATTACGGGTATAGGACGGCTTAAACATGTGGAAAATGAGATTTTCATTATTCACTCACTGTATTTAACATTTATTATTCCTTTAAAATCGCACAACAACTTCAATAAAACACAGTTTAATCACTCATCTGCACACTTATTTCACAATTATGTCACTTTTAAACTGCAAAATCTTCTAAGAGCTGTCTTGAATCTTGATGGGTCTCTCTCAACAGCCTTGATGTGGATAGATACGTACAGCAACCAGTAATCAGAGTCAGAACTGTGTCTGCAAAATCACAAGGATTATTAAACCCTTTTTGCTATCACTAATTACAAGTAATATAATTGACAGAGTAGATTGCTAAAATTTGCTCTAATGAAAGCCACTCAATGGGGTATATTTCACATTTGCAAGAACGATCTCACTGAAGTAATTAAGTCCATCGAAACACTTAGAAACTAACCTCTCGTCTGACGAAAACAGTCTAAAGACGCAGTGGCAATTTCTGCAGATCTGTTGACAATGATATTTTGAGTTATCACTTTACTGACTGACTAAAATGTAGTTTGCGTACCTGTGAACATAACAATACGGTAGAATTCATTTTATAAACACGAACTATTACGCTACTGTATGGCTACTTACACATTAATTACACTATTAATATTTTCACAGTTGTTTCTTCAATACAAAATTAAAGCCAACGGAAGAACAAATGTAAAACATACTTACCAATGACACGTTTGTTGAGATGCAATTTTCTGTGAGAACAGATGCAACTTTTTCATACGGTGGTAAGTCGCAGAAATCGCAGAAGTAGCAGAAATCGCAGAAATCGCGGAAGTAGCAGAAATCACAGAAGTCGCAGAAGTAGCAGAAATCGCGGAAGTAGCAGAAATCGCAGAAATAGCAGTGGCGGAGGGATACACGAATCACAGTTAAGAATTACAGATACTGAAAAGTAACATTCACAGAAATCACTGATATTGGAAAATCGCAGTTTAGCCCATCACTACTCCACTGGCAACAACAATGCTACTTGTAACTTAAAATTTTTAACAACAAAAATTTGTTCATATTATTTATCAAATATTCGACATACAGTATTCATATTGGAATAACTAGATTCCTAAGAGTATGTGGGTTACGAAGCTATAGATGAGACATTTTATGTTTTCCTTTTCTTAGAAATAGCGATGTGACCCTTTCTTTCTGTCTCTCCCTGTCCTTGTTCCTTGTGTTCTTTTGTGTCGCTATGGAGAGCACTGATGACTATTATTGTATTGGAAAAGATCTGAGCTGGGGAAATGTATTGAAAAAGAGAATACATTGGATTTTATTTGACAAAGCTTCAACTTGCGAATAACTGTGAATGTAAGTGGACAGATGATTAATATTTTTAAGTCTTGACGGAAATGATTTAGTTAAAAAGGAGAAATAATTAATGTGAAACAGTTTTGTGGAGTTTTATAGGCAGTGACTTTATTAACTGACTTCTATAATATTAACTATCAAATCTACACTTGTCGATTCTCGTAACCTTGTGATATGTCTGGCCAGCATTGTTTCCGACGATACTGAAACTTGAAACTCTTTTTGAATCTGCTCAACAGCTAGAGGTGACTGCCTTTATTAGATATCAGTGACTTTATCATGACACTGACTCTCAAACATCGATACGGCTAGAATAATAGTTAATTATTGTGTCGACTCTAGTGCAAGGTTATTCCAAAATTAATACCTCCCAGAGACATTAAAGTAAAAAGTAAACCAAACTTGAGAGAGACTTCGCACATCAGCACTGGAGGAAATGCCACATACTAAAAGTCAAAGATCATATTGCTTGTATTCAGAACTATTGAAGACTCATGTCTGAAAAATATCCAGTGTACAGGTATAAAGTACGACACATCGAGTAAAAAGACAGCTCACATTATTTCCACTAAAAGCGAAAAGCAAGCTGACAAAATCTCATACAGTTTCTTTATGTTTCAGTTGCGTATGGAGCGCACGCAAAATGATTGCTTAAAGGGCTCTGTGCAATGTAATTAATCTTGTCCTTGTGACTGCTACAAATTCTTACTCCCAGGTGTTCGTATGAGTGGAACGATTCCAGTTGTCTCTCATTGATACTATAGTCATATGATTTCCTGTTTTTTTTTTTTTTGAAGCGACTTGTGAGGCTTTGGACCACTTCAAAATCTTGTAAAGCTCTGACTGAATATTTGTGCAATGTTTGTGCAGCTGTTTTCAGGAAGCTTAACTTATCATTATAGATTAGGGTATCATCTTCAGAAAGCCTAATTACATCTATAGAGGTTTAATGTATGATGGAAAACATTTTTGTAATAATGTTTTACCTTGCTTCAAAGATTCTTACCTGATATATTCATTCGCAAAATAATTATTTTGTTCAAATCCTGAAGCTATACCTGTTTATTAAAGATAGGATTTAAGCGAGTAATAGCCTGAGACCTGCAAAATCAAAAAGACATTTGCTTATAAACGCTCATCCTACTCAAATTAAAATGTAAATTGCTTTGAACGACTATTGGAATCACAGAAAATCCAAAAATAGCCTTTCGAATTCCACACACTGGGGAATAAGAAGCACTTAAGGGCGTCCTGTGAAGCCCCTTAGTCGATCACAAAGAAAGAAAAGAAGGACTTTCTTACGACAGCGACGTCGTTAGAGACAGAGTACAGCCTCAGATTAGAAAAGGATGGGGAAGGAAATCGGTAGATAACTTTTCAATGGAACCATTGCGGTATTTGCGTGGGGCGATTTAGGGAAATTACGAATAACTTATATATGGATGGCCGGACTTCAATCGAGGAATTTGTGTTTAGAAACACACAATTAACCATATATCTTCGTGAACCAAAAATACTTCGTCACGTGAATCGTTTTACATGTAAGAAAATATGCCTGCGATTGTGTACTCAGAGATAGTTTTTTCCCGATGTAGCAGAAACAAAATATTGTTAGTTATAGTTTTGTCTGTGTTGTGATACATACAAGACGTATGTTCAAGATAGAATTTTCTATTATGTTTAGGTACCGCCTTATGTTTTTATTCGCTCAAGTAGATTTAATTCACCTCATACTGGAGAAACGAAAACTGTTCTGTGCTTGGTTATAGATATAATGGTTGCAAAATATCTTACTCCCCTCAAAAGGCAAACTGACTACACTACGATGCCACAGGGCCTATTCCCTCAACGGATTCCTTCATTAACTATGATTCTTTTCTCCACAGTCTTTGTACTCCTCCACTAGTTGTTCTAAGTACCAATTTAATCTGCAGCACTCTCCTCTAAATCCCATTCGATAAGTTCCTATTTTCTTCCTGTTTATAACTGCCTATTGTCCACTTTCCACTTTTATATGCACTAAAAATAAATATTTTCAGATAATACTTCCCAATACTTAATTCTGCATTAGACTAGCTTAGCACCCGCCACTTCGCTCCACAGTCTGTATGGTCTGCACGGATTATTTTTTCTTCAAAGTAAATTCTGTGTTGTTACGCCTATTTCTACCATCTACAAAAGAGTTTGAGATGCTTTTCATGGCTGCCAGTCTCGGCATAATTAAAGTGTTCCAACAGGTTTAATTTGAATTCTTCCCTATAGCGAGTTAAAAAAAGAAAAAGACAAATCGGATACGTGGTTTTATAGTTAGGCCTACTAGCGCGAGTCTGTTAAACAGCTTTCCTTGATTTAGTTCACAAACTGCAACACCTCCTAAAGATTTAAAGCTAATTAAGGCCATAGAAGAATGGTCTTTCCCGAATGTACTTAACAAAAAGCAATTCTGCTTTCATAACGAAATGTTTTCATGAACCTTTAAATTCCATATTTTATCCCCTTAAGAGTTGAACTTCCAAAGGCACTGAAACACATATTTTCTTGCTTCCAGCTGAGAAGTCAAATAGCAAGTTTCGTAGATACAGCTTTAAAAATGATCTGGTAGTCTTTAATAGCGCTTTATTTTAAAAAAAAATATTTCACCCACTATTTCATTCCCTGGTTCATTTTCCGGAAACGATGGATCACGTATTTTTGTGTTGAACAAGAAAGCTGTCTGCGAATGTTCAAAATCTTTTTTCGACGACATGGCAAGTGTTACAAATCATATTTGCAATATCAGATGTTTATCTTTATAGAGAGGTGTAAAACAATATATCAAAATTTTAACAACGGCAGAAAATCGAAAATAAAAGCCATTGTGTCTGCTACTTAAAATTATCAGCTCTCAACTTTAAAAAAGTTCATTAATGAAGAAGTTGCTAAGGCCATCCTGAAGCCTAAAAAAGAACCCAACAAAAACACTTTGAGAATGTCGAGGGATGGGCTTTCACTGGTTTTTAAACACACCTGTTTTTAAGGATTGACAGTAAATAAACACAAACCTAGGCGCTTTTATTATCCATTAAATACCATTCCGAAAAATAAAACTGATAAATTTTTAAATACAAATATGAACTCCTGAGGTTGCACATATAGTTTTCGAAACCGATGGTGTCTTTGAATAAATATTTTAAACAGTCCCCGTGGTCCATTTTATTCAACATGGAATTATTTCATCTGTGGATGCCCTACATGCAAAATGTTACGTTCATGTATCTTTTTTTTTTTATTTCTGACTGAGAAACCTAATACCATTTTTCGTATCCTAGCTTCAAACTTTCCTTAACAGCGGCATATATTCTGATAACTTAAAGGATGCCTATAATTATAAGATCACAACTCTCTATGTTTTAATATAACGAAATATTTTAATAAACGTTTTCATTCCCTATTTCACACTCGACTGGTTGAATTTCTAAAGCCATTGAAATACTTATCTTAAAACTTTCACCGAGAAGCCAAATACGAATGTTACAAGATTTAGCTACAATTTTTTTTTAAATCATGAAGTATAGCAATAAAAACTTTCGTGTCCTATTTCTCCCGCTTAGAGGTTGAATTTCCAAAAACCTCAAAGAAAATCATTCTTTTATTTATAATCAAATAGCCAAATACAAATATTCATAGATTTAGCTTTAAAACGGCTCTCATAATGAAGTATGTCCCATGAAAAAAACGGGGTTTTTATAGTTTTCATACAGCTACCAGGAACCGACTGCATGTTCGCAAACGTTGTAGTTAAGGCAGAAGGCTCATTGCCATTTACCTTGTTTGTGATTTAAATCCAATTTCTTTTAACGTGAGGTGTAGTTAGCAAAGAAAATTTCCAGCTCTGTCTGGTCCCTTAGGTTTCTCTGTTCGTAGTTGCTGTGTCTCATATCCGATCGTGGTAGAACATGATCACGACACAAATAAAGTAAGTGGCAGTGTGAACTCTGTTCTTGATCTTGAGAACGCTACGCCTTCTGCAAATGATTTCAGGTCACATACCAGCTTCTTTGAAAAGTCTTTGCACTTCCCGCCAAGAAGTGGTGCAACACTCACAACAGATTTCTGAATATTCATAAGAGAATAATAATTTTATCGAAATATAAATATTAAAAAAAACACCACACTTGGCGCCCGAATAGGGACTTCACTGAAATCACGAAAAACAGTTCTCTTGTTTTTGCTGCTAATATAGATGTATCTAACAATACATTTATTTTTCATGTCCACGCTACGCGCTTAAAAATTGTGGACGAAAATTTCATAGTGGAAAGACGAGCCGACTGCGGAAAACCGAGAAATTTTATATCCAGTTGCCGATTTTCAAGACATCAAACGTAAGTTACGAAAAAATTTTCATATGCAGTTGTGACGCTTCAGTAGTACAGTTGTCTTTCGAGCAACATTAGCATTCTTCCTTTTATTTCCATCTGCACATTTAAAAAATCAGCTTAAAATTATTATATTTAGTAAAAATTTAGTAGGATTTTCAACGTAGTGTCTAAATCCCATTGTTGACTCTTGATTTCAATGTGTAAATATGGCGTCGTGTTACATGTAAAAAGCTTGCGCTGTGCGATAATTTAGTTGTTTAGTGTGCCCGTCTTCAATCTTGTCATATCCGCCTCTGTTCACAGTCGTTTGTTAGGCGAGTGCAACCCCCATACTTGACAGATAGTACGTGACGTGACGTCACAAGCAAAGGACAGACGAACCGCGTTGCAGACCACGCGTAGCTGACGTAATATTGTTGACAAATAGACCCCGCGAGATGGCGGAGGGTAAATAGAAATTAATCCCGGCAGCAGGTGACAGTGACGATATGAACAGCACTCAATTTTCGTTGCGCTCAGTTGCAATTAACATGCGAGTGGAGGCGGAGGCTAACGCCGGTGATATGATTGACAGACCAAACAATTCAAACGATTCCCGCGGGTAGCAACCCAAATGTAGATACGAATGCAATGCTCCTTCAAATCCACAATTGGATGGCAAATAATTATAGGGAAAAGGAACAATTACGGTTAGAAAAGCAACGAAAAGCAAGAGAGAGAGCTGAACGAGAGGACGAAAACAAAAAGGAACTAATGCGAGCTTTTACCGATTTAAATAAACAATTTGATGCGGTAAATGAAAAATTTGAAGTGGTAAATGGAAAATTTGACACAGTAAAAACTGAAATAACTACCGACTTGAAAACTGATCTGAATACCCAATTGGGCGAGATCAAGTCGGAAATAAGTGGGCAAATCGAAGCAGTAGGAACTGAGATCCGTAAACAGGTTGAGGCTGAGATCAAGCAGGCATCTAGTAAATTTTATGCAGCACTAGCAGCTGCCAAGGGTGAAATTAATGCTACGGTAGAAGCAAACCATAGCGAAACTGTAGCATTAAAGGGTAGGGCATAATTGTGATACCATGTCAAAGGAGATCGGCGCCATGAAACTGGTTGTCACTAATATGGGAAAGGAGATAGATCATTTGACGAAACAAGGAGAATCACTTTACTACATAGAGGAGCAGGTAAAAATTACGGTAAAGGCTCACGCCGAAGCGTTATCCGTCCACTACACACAGTGGTGAAAAATCAAAAAACAAAGAGAAAAAAAGGAAAGACAGAACTGAAGGAAGTAGTAAGGGAAGTTACTTATGATCTTTTGGCAGTACCAGGAAAATCGGGAGACACCGTGTTATCTGAGCTAGGACAGATAAGGCGAACTTGGGCACAAGACCTTCCTCAATGGAAGCTGCAGGTTATTGAAGAGGTGCAGACACTAAGGAACAAAGTGGAAACTCCCTCACATCCGATGGGTAGCGAATGGAATCACTCCCCATACCGAAATGACAATAGGCAAATTCATTACAGCACTCCACTTCTTCACACGTCATACCACAGTCCGACAGACACAGTGCATAACCACACTGAAGTGAACAGCCCACCAACACTCATAACCCAAATGCAGGAAGAAAGTGTATTGAAACACAAAACATTTCCAACCTTTCACCCGCAAAAACGTGACATACACCAGATCACATTTTTGCGAAACTTCTCTGGAGTATTTGTGAACAGTTGGACAGACAAGCAAAGAATACAGTTTGTAACAGGGTATATAAGAGATGTCCCCTTTTGGGGAATACAAATGACAGACAAGTGCAGGACCTATAATGAATTCGAGTGGATGTTTCTGAACAAATGTTGGAGTGGTGGTGTTCAGCAGCGCTTAAAAGAAAAGAAGATATCAATGCCGAAATGTTCAATTCAAAACACGGTAGTCTCAGAAAATATTACGAAAAATATTTAGCAAACATTAAATTCTGGGACTCGCAAATTACAAACAAAGACGCGATCATGCATTTGAAAACTAAATTACCCATCTCTATAAGGGAGAAATTCCAGAATGAGATTTTCACTCTGCAGCGGAGTGTGCGCTGATATGAAACTTCCCGGCAGATTAAAACTGTGTGCGGGACAGAGACTCGAACTCGGGACCATTGCCTTTCGCGGGCAAGTGCTCTACCAACTGAGCTACCCAAGCACGACTCTCGCCCCCTCCGCACAGCTTTACTTCTGCCAGTGGTTAGAGAACTTGCCCGCGAAAAGCAATGGTCCCGAGTTCGAGTCTCGGTGCGGCACACAGTTTTAATCTGCCAGGAAGTTTCAAGGGAGAAATTAGTTAATGCTTCCGAGGACGATACCGAAACATTTCTTTCCATATTGGACTCATTGGATTCGATTCGCGAAGACGCGGTAGCAGAAGTTGGTAGCGCTCCGAATGATGTGAGCAGGCCAAACAGTGGAGGTTACGCGGTCAACAGTGGCAATGAGGGAAGAGCGCGCGGTAGCGACGCTTAATACCAACCGTCCGGCGGCTACAAAAATCAACAGGTGTCGTATGGAAATGGACAGTTTCGACCGAAGGATAATAATAAACAACTGTGCAATCCAATGGATAGTACACAACGGCCACAGTATGGAAATTCAACACGCAATTATCCACAAAATCAGTACGGAAACAAACCACCATAGCAAGGAAATTATCAGAGCGGACCAGTCTTTAACAGGACGCGTGAGTGGAAATAAAATAAATGGCATGGGACGAGTGGAGGACAACAACATTTTGTTAATAATGTCAACACAACACACTACGTGGCCCAGAACACATCCGACCTCCGACAAATATTAATTTTTCTCCCGCTCAAATGATTATGCAGGAGATTCGAAGCCGAAACGGCAAAAGACTGCACAGATCTTTTATGCGCAAAGTGGATCATACACGGGCAAGATCCTTGTCCACCACCCTTCGTGACACAGTCACAACACCAACACGAGAAAGTGGAGACGTTTAAGGGCGATATCCGATAGGGGGAACCACCACAATCAGGAAAACTAGAAACAGCATTTTTTAGCCTCCACAAGAAGCTGACACCAAAATCAGGCAGGCGTTGATGTCACTGATAACTTATGCAAACCTCAGGAAGAATGAATTTGACAAAAAGGTCAATAAGGTTATTGAATATAGAGAAGCTGAGAATATCGTACTAAGGACTCATTTTAAACCATCGGAGCTACGAAAGAAAAATCATAAGTGGCAGTGCGATTACGGAGGCCGTATGATATTGTCAGGAAGCCGCACACAGGAAGTTACTTGCTAGCCGACCCCGTGACTGGAAGGATGAAAGGTCTGTTCCACCATAGTGACTTAAGAAAATTCCACATTGGTAACACAAGAAATTTACAAGTGTTAGTAGTACGAGGCAATTACAAAGCATCATCAGAGAACAAGGTAAGTCGTCGACGTCGAATGATAACTGAAGAAAAATTACAAGCCAATAGTTAATATGTCTGGAGGTCATCATACAGTGCTGACTGTATGAGTAAAGTTTGTACCGATCTGTTAACTGAATACAGGTAAAGGGAAATGTCGAAGAGGGAACTTAGTTTTAAATTAGTATATAAGTATATGATGCATGCTCGAGTGGTAATCATCCCCCGAGATGTATAAATCAAAGAGGAAGGAGTGATCAGTGCCCTTCTCTCAGGTCAATACTGAAGGACTTTTTTTTTTTTTTTTTTTTTTTTTGGAGAAACTTAAATCTCTCTGAGGACAAGTTGTAATCCTGTGTAAAATAAAGGGTCATAACTTTTCGTGACTAGAATCAAAGAATAACGGAGGATATCGCAATGAGAGCGACACATTACCTAAAAAATGAGTGAATTATAACATACTAACGGACATGTGTAAGATCTGATGCTTAGAAGAAGTAATGTATGTGGAAAATTTCATTAGGAAGAGAGTTTTAAAGTCTATGTCAGATAAGCTATGCTGACACAGATTCGAAGGTGTAGCAAGTAAAACAAGGGGTAGAGATAAGTTCCACGGAAATATTATACTGAAATGCCAGCCGCTAATTGAAATGTAGCAGTTAATAACAGGAGTCCGCAATGCTTTACAGAGTGATGCAGCAGCCAAAAAAAAAAAAAAAAAAAAAAAAAAAAAATGACAGCTTCTTGTAGAAAGATATAGAGTCAAGCAACCAAGTAAATAATTACTCAAACAGGCATATGCATAGAGGCATGTAAATAAATTAATTAACTATATTTTCTAAGTCAATGACACGCAAAAAGCAATTGCAGCAACATAAGCGCTCACATATAAATGTTTCTTGTTGAGTATGATAATTTTTTTATATCCAGATTATTTAAATGCTGATTTTTGTGTTCCTTTATAAAATCGTATCCAAAATACCGACCCCTGATAATCCTTCAAACATCCTATTCCAATGATCAGCTCGTAGAGTTTTATTTGTACTGCCTGGGCGAAGCAACTTTGCTTGTTGAGGCCAATTATATTCAAGCCACTGGTTTTGCAAGCAACTGACTTTGTTGTTGTAACGCGCGATTAGTTAGTCATTGCCCGTATATTTTTAAGCGAATAGTATTCCGCATGGAAAAGGAGGCAGTCTCTCTGTCTGGAGGCTGTCCTCAATTTAAATAATGTAGTAAACACAAGTTAATGGACATACAAATGAAAAGAGTGATAAAAAGACGCGTGTTCTCAAAGAGGAAATCAATTAGTTTGTCTTTGAGACAATTTAAAATGTAATAAGAATTTGACGGTAAAGAATAAGTTAGCTGAGTTTATAAGAGGAGTTGAAAAATAGTCTTTAGTGGAAGACGTAAATTTTAACTGGTAAGAAAGAGAGAGCCATAAAGAAAATGATCGACAGCAGTTCTGTACTAGACGTGACCATTAGACTAAGGATGTATATGTATACATAAGCACACTATCTAAATATTATTAGTCAAGTTATCTTGTTATCCTTCTGCGAAAGTGTAATTTTTTCTAAGAGAAATTGAGACAAAGGACAACGTTTAGTTCACGAACACCTATCAAAGTGAAAGTGAAAATTTGTGGGTCGAAAAGCGAGTCTGTGTCACGACTCTTCATACCACATGTGTGTGTATCAGTTTTCAATTTTAACGTGTGCAACGGTCAGTGAATGAGTGTCGTTCGCCATGCAGCCCTCGCAAGCCAGCAAAATAACTTCTTTTCACTTACCTGTGAGTCCTTTACGGACGGCTGACAAGTGATACGACGAGGTGACATGGTGCAGGCTTCCTCGCTGAAGCAACAGCAATAATCCTCAAACAACGTGCTTTAAATGCAGCACGTCATCGGCGGACAACGCAACACACACCCATTCTACGATTGCGTGCCCGATACTGGCCGGTGTTGGTCTGTCAACATTGCCACGCAGCGGCGTATGACGAAATAATGGATATTTGAAACTTAATGGCCGGGTCCGCTTGGCTCGCTCCGACAATAATTGAGACTTCACACTAATTTGAAGTACATTGTCCTATATGTAAATAGCAAACATCATATTTTAGAGGCTGAAAGAGAACGATTTGTATTAAGCAACGAATAAAATGGTCACGATTAGAATACATTTCGGTCACGGTCAGCCGCGCGGGATTAGCCGAGCATGTGCGAACATTATAGAAGGCGAACTACTCGCTGTTGAGAGGAATGTCGTTACACCTATTACCAAATGCATTGAGGTTGACGGCCATTATTCTGAGCATTTCTGGCAGTAATGTGGTATTTACAGGTAATCACACTGTAACAGTATGCGTTCACAGAAGTGATAAGTTCACAAAGGTACATGTATCACATTGGAACAACCGAAATAAAATGTTCAAACGTACCTACATTTTGTATTTTAATTTTAAATAAACTTACCTGTTACCAGCTGTTCGTCTAAAATTGTGAGCCATATGTTTGTGATTATTACAATACCATCTATCACAAAGCGAAAAAAGTGGTCCAGCTAAAACATTCATATTTCTTAACGTACTACGCGAATATGTAATAAAAATGGGGATTCCTATTTAAGAAAACGCAGTTGATATCCGTTTGACCTATGGCAGCGCCATCTAGCGGGCCAACCATAGCGCCAACTAGTTTCCCCCTTCGAGCTAGACAAGTTTCGGCCTTTGTAGTTTTTTTCGTTTGACGCTTATTTCGTGAGATATTTGACCCGGTCACGATCAATGAAACACCCTATATATACCTCTTTATTGTGAATAGTAATGCTTCCGTGTTGTTGTAGGTGTTAAGAAACCCTGTGACCAAAACACAGATGCAGATGAACTGTACAAAGAAAATTTTTACAAGTGATCTTAACAATGTATATTTTCTCTATTATGGTATCTTTATGAAACGTCAAGTGTATACCACTATGTGACTACTCAGTTTCAGCAATAGACATGTATTTAAAGCCACTAATCTTACGAGTGACATGAGGACGAAAGTAACACCTCCGGTGTTCCTCCCCTCCTCTTGGGTGACAGTTAATATTAGTATCTGTTTCGAAGACATAAATAAACTTACATTCGATAATCTAACCATGCAGGCTCATAAAAGCCATACAATTTGTGTACAAGTTTCTTAGATCGTCCCTGAGCGCCGACCACCTATTATTTCAAAGAATATCTCACGCGCCACGGCGCAGAATACGAATTGTGTCGTCAATTGTATTGATAGCGATATTTTGTTTCTTATTTTTTGACAACTGAAGAATTGTAATCCTATTCTGTTACCACAATCCTGATATATATTTTTAAAGACGGCGGACGTGTTATGTGGCGCGGTCCGCTATCAATAATTAGTTACTATAAAATATTACTATTGTTCAGTGTTGTGTAAGAATTTTGTGTGCATCGAAGATGAAGTATCGAGGATAGAGCATTAAAACTGTACGGAGCCTATTGTTAACAACACTGACTAAGGTAATTAAATTGGTTATTGCGCTCTCAAATGCTGTAGTGCCTGTTTATTACTTAAAGTATTTCTGTGCTATCCATCTCCTATTAATGGCAACCGAAACAACAGTGTTTTTATAGTTTTCATACAGCTACCAGGGACCTACTACATGTCGGCAAACGTCGTAGTTAAGGCAGAAAACGCATTGCAATTTACCTTGCTCGTGATTTAAATACAATTCCTTTTAACGTGTGGTGTAGTATAGCAAAGAAAATTTTCAACTCTGTCTGGTCCCTTAGGTTTCTCTGTTCTTAGTTGATATGTCTCATATCCGGTCGTGGTCGAACATGATCCTGACACAAATAAAGTAAGTGGCAGTGCGAACTCTGCTCTTGATCACATGCAGTACTTAAGTTTTTGAAAAGTCTTTGCTCTTCCCGCCAAGAAGTGGAGCAAAACTCACAACAGATTTCTGAATCTTCTTAAGAGAATAATAATTTAATCAAAATATAAATCGTTTTTTAAAAAAATAACACCACAGAGTCTTGAGTGATACCATCAGCCTTTCGGGGAAACATTATCTACGCACTGACATAGTAAACAATAGCAGAAAAGAGCGAAAACTATCTCAAAATCGGCATAACAGCGCGTGCATCACAGGTGATAACAAGAACAACATACAGAACAATGGAAAAGGAAACTGAGGAGTTGGTGATCAGTTTCGGCTTAGGAAAGGTAAGGTCTTCAGAGACGCGATTGTATTTTTGCAATTGATAATGCAAGACTTAAGGTAAATCAAGACACACTGTAAGCTTTCATTGAAAAAAAATTGACTGTACGTGAGAAATATTTCTACTCAGATAACGTGTACTTTAGGTATCGTATTCAGTCGATGAGCGAAAGTTGGGCTTGTGTTGCGCATGTGAAATACGTCATGAAATAAATTTTTAAAATTCAAGTAATGCAAAAGTTTAAATAAGGAAATTGAAGCTAATTAAATGCTAAATGAAACTAATTGTGTCTTCAGTGAAAACTATATAACGAAAACTGAATACCGACGTACATGATGAATGTTGCATGATATGAAGTGCTATGTTTTATTTGGAATACCCACAAAAATAAATTACTACTCTACACGGAAGAAAATAACTGTTTGAAATTACCAGTACTGTTCAATGAAACTTAATCTGCGTGTTAGCATGCCTCCTGACAGTAGTGACCGTTCATTGTTTGCTCAAGAAAACAAGATGAGACCTACCCTGAAATAAAAATGTCTTACATCTTGTTCAGCATGCTGTTTCTTGTGTGCGGAATACTGACATTCTTGACAGTAAATAGAAACCAGGAGATGCAGCAGCTAAAGGAAAATAAACTACATATTTCTAATTTATTTGATTTCGCTTGTGAAATACAATCTATGTCTCCGTGTAGCGTAAGGTGCAATGCCACATGACAAAATATTCACATTTTATTACAAGTCATGGAAGTGGGCTTTACTTCAAAGAAAATCGTTCTTGAAAAATTAAAATCAGATTATTGCCAAAAAGGACTGAACAGTGTAAGAAAACTGTAACATGCCAGTTGCGTATTTCGTGACATAATGGAAATAAAGACATCAAATTAACACGAATCATAAAAGTTATTGGTTATCTGAGGGACAAAGGTTTTCTTCAATTAACACTTCTGACAAACAAACGCATCATTCTTGTGCATGCCTCCATTACCTTTGAAATATCTCAGCAATCTTCTCCGTCAATACAATGAACGAGAAAGTGTTATAAATGAGTTTTCGTCTCCATAATAAAGTATTGCCGATAGTTTCTCCCAGGTTCACAAATAACACCACTCATTCTCTGAAAAACTCAACTGCTCGCTGCTGTGCCTCAAATAAGAAAGCCCCAGCGCAGCAAAACTGCCAGACTAGCAAGTCAACCACAGACAAAACCAAACACAGACTCAACGATCTCATTCCGCACTCATGCAGAGACTCATTCATCTTCGTCCCAGTAGAGTAAAGGTGAATTATTTATAGTAGCAGAAAACATATCAGAACCTTACATTATCTCCTGCCACCCCCTGCACCTCCAAAAAATTTATTTCATATGGATTGTCTTAGCTTTGGTAAAGCAACGATAATGAATTTTTTTTTTAAGTTACGAAGTAGTGAGCACAAAAGTCATTATTATAAATACATCTACATCTACATCTACATCTACATTGATACTCCGCAAGCCACCCAACGGTGTGTGGCGGAGGGCACTTAACGTGCCACTGTCATTACCTCCCTTTCCTGTTCCAGTCGCGTATGGTTCGCGGGAAGAACGACTGTCTGAAAGCCTCCGTGCGCGCTCTAATCTCTCTAATTTTACATTCGTGATCTCCTCGGGAAGTATAAGTAGGGGGAAGCAATATATTCGATACCTCATCCAGAAACGCACCCTCTCGAAACCTGGCGAGCAAGCTACACCGCGATGCAGAGCGCCTCTCTTGCAGAGTCTGCCACTTGAGTTTATTAAACATCTCCGTAACGCTATCACGGTTACCAAATAACCCAGTGACGAAACGCGCCGTTCTTCTTTGGATCTTCTCTATCTCCTCCGTCAACCCGACCTGGTACGGATCCCACACTGATGAGCAATACTCAAGTATAGGTCGAACGAGTGTTTTGTAAGCCACCTCCTTTGTTGATGGGCTACATTTTCTAAGCACTCTCCCAATGAATCTCAACCTGGTACCCGCCTTACCAACAATTAGTTTTATATGATCATTCCACTTCAAATCGTTCCGTACGCATACTCCCAGATATTTTACAGAAGTAACTGCTACCAGTGTTTGTTCCGCTATCATATAATCACACAATAAAGGATCCTTCTTTCTATGTATTCGCAATACATTGCATTTGTCTATGTTAAGGGTCAGTTGCCACTCCCTGCACCAAGTGCCTATCCGCTGCAGATCTTCCTGTATTTCGCTACAATTTTCTAATGCAGCAACTTCTCTGTATACTACAGCATCATCCGCGAAAAGCCGCATGGAACTTCCGACACTATCTACTAAGTCATTTATATATATTGTGAAAAGCAATGGTCCCATAACACTCCCCTGTGGCATGCCAGAGGTTACTTTAACGTCTGTAGATGTCTCTCCATTGATAACAACATGCTGTGTTCTGTTTGCTAAAAACTCTTCAATCCAGCCACACAGCTGGTCTGATATTCCGTAGGCTCTTACTTTGTTTATCAGGCGACAGTGCGGAACTGTATCGAACGCCTTCCGGAAGTCAAGAGAAATAGCATCTACCTGGGAGCCTGTATCTAATATTTTCTGGGTCTCATGAACAAATAAGGCGAGTTGGGTCTCACACGATCGCTGTTTCCGGAATCCATGTTGATTCCTACATAGTAGATTCTGGGTTTCCAGAAATGACATGATACGCGAGCAAAAAACATGTTCTAAAATTCTACAAGAGATCGACGTAAGAGATATAGGTCTATAGTTTTGCGCATCTGCTCGACAACCCTTCTTGAAGACTGGGACTATCTGTGCTCTTTTCCAATCATTTGGAACCCTCCGTTCCTCCAGAGACTTGCGGTACACGGCTGTTAGAAGGGGGGCAAGTTCTTTCGCGTACTCTGTGTAGAATCGAATTGGTATCCCGTCAGGTCCAGTGGACTTTCCTCTATTGAGTGATTCCAGTTGCTTTTCTATTCCTTGGACACTTATTTCGATGTCAGCCATTTTTTCGTTTGTGCGAGGATTTAGAGAAGGAACTGCAGTGCGGTCTTCCTCTGTGAAACAGCTTTGGAAAAAGGTGTTTAGTATTTCAGCTTTACGCGTGTCATCCTCTGTTTCAATGCCATCATCATCCCGTAGTGTCTGGATATGCTGTTTCGAGCCACTTACTGATTTAACGTAAGACCAGAACTTCCTAGGATTTTCTGCCAAGTCGGTACATAGAATTTTACTTTCGAATTCAATGAACGCTTCACGCATAGCCCTCCTTACGCTAACTTTGACATCGTTTAGCTTCTGTTTGTCTGAGAGGTTTTGGCTGCGTTTAAACTTGGAGTGGAGCTCTCTTTGCTTTCGCAGTAGTTTCCTAACTTTGTTGTTGTACCACGGTGGGTTTTTCCCGTCCCTCACAGTTTTACTCGGCACGTACCTGTCTAAAACGCATTTTACGATTGCCTTGAACTTTTTCCATAAACACTCAATATTGTCAGTGTCGGAACAGAAATTTTCGTTTTGATCTGTTAGGTAGTCTGAAATCTGCCTTCTATTACTCTTGCTAAACAGATAAACCTTCCTCCCTTTTTTTATATTCCTATTAACTTCCATATTCAGGGATGCTGCAACGGCCTTATGATCACTGATTCCCTGTTCTGTACATACAGATTCGAAAAGTTCGGGTCTGTTTGTTATCAGTAGGTCCAATATGTTATCTCCACGAGTCGGTTCTCTGTTTAATTGCTCGAGGTAATTTTCGGATAGTGCACTCAGTATAATGTCGCTCGATGCTCTGTCCCTACCACCCGTCCTAAACATCTGAGTGTCCCAGTCTATATCTGGTAAATTGAAATCTCCACCTAAGACTATAACATGCTGAGAAAATTTTTATGAAATGTATTCCAAATTTTCTCTCAGTTGTTCTGCCACTAATGCTGCTGAGTCGGGAGGTCGGTAAAAGGAGCCAATTATTAACCTAGTTCGGTTGTTTAGTGTAACCTCCACCCATAATAATTCACAGGAACTATCCACTTCTACTTCACTACAGGATAAACTACTACTAACAGCGATGAACACTCCACCACCGGTTGCATGCAATCTATCCTTTCTAAACACCGTCTGTACCTTTGTAAAAATTTCGGCAGAATTTATCTCTGGCTTAAGCCAGCTTTCTGTACCTATAACGATTTCAGCTTCGGTGCTTTCTATCAGCTCTTGAAGTTCCGGTACTTTACCAACGCAGCTTCGACAGTTGACAATTACAATACCGATTGCTGATTGGTCCCCGCATGTCCTGACTTTGCCCCGCACCCGTTGAGGCTGTTGCCCTTTCTGTACTTGCCCAAGGCCATCTAACCTAAAAAACCGCCCAGCCCACGCCACACAACCCCTGCTACCCGTGTAGCCGCTTGTTGCGTGTAGTGGACTCCTGACCTATCCAGCGGAACCCGAAACCCCACCACCCTATGGCGCAAGTCGAGGAATCTGCAGCCCACACGGTCGCAGAACCGTCTCAGCCTCTGATTCAGACCCTCCACTCGGCTCTGTACCAAAGGTCCGCAGTCAGTCCTGTCGACGATGCTGCAGATGGTGAGCTCTGCTTTCATCCCGCTAGCGAGACTGGCAGTCTTCACCAAATCAGATAGCCGCCGGAAGCCAGAGAGGATTTCCTCCGATCCATAGCGACACACATCATTGGTGCCGACATGAGCGACCACCTGCAGATGGGTGCACCCTGTACCCTTCATGGCATCCGGAAGGACCCTTTCCACATCTGGAATGACTCCCCCCGGTATGCACACGGAGTGCACATTGGTTTTCTTCCCCTCTCTTGCTGCCATTTCCCTAAGGGGCCCCATTACGCGCCTGACGTTGGAGCTCCCAACTACCAGTAAGCCCACCCTCTGCGACTGCCCGGATCTTGCAGACTGAGGGGCAACCTCTGGAACAGGACAAGCAGCCATGTCAGGCCGAAGATCAGTATCAGCCTGAGACAGAGCCTGAAACCGGTTCGTCAGACAAACTGGAGAGGCTTTCCGTTCAGCCCTCCGGAATGTCTTTCGCCCCCTGCCACACCTTGAAACGACCTCCCACTCTACCACAGGTGAGGGATCAGCCTCAATGCGGGCAGTATCCCGGGCAACCACAGTCGTAGTCCGATCAGGGGATGCGTGGGACGAGCTGGCCGTCCCCGACAAACCCCCATCCCGACCCCCACAGTGATGCCCATTGGCAACAGCCTCAAGCTGTGTGACCGAAGCCAACACTGCCTGAAGCTGGGAGCGAAGGGATGCCAACTCAGCCTGCATCCGAACACAGCAGTTGCAGTCCCTATCCATGCTAAAAACTGTTTTGCTAAGAACGTCTGAACTAATCTACAGAGAGCGCAAACAAATCGACAAAATTTAAACGGTTATTAAAATACAAGATTGCCTAGTAAATGCAGTAATGCTGCTACTTGCGCACTGCTGACACTGCTCGGCGGCGGAAGGAGACTAAGCGAAATTACACTATTCAGGTACTAAAACACGATGCTACACTCTCAGATACTATAATACGCCCGAAATTTATGAATTAAACAATGCAAGAACCAAAAACACGCAAAGAAATTAAGAATTAAACTATGTAACAAATGAGTGAGCTAGGAGTATACGACTTGCTGCTCAGCTGCTTATCCAACGGCGGCAGGGAGCACACTGACTGCGACCAACCGACACTGGCCGTTCAAAACAAAACAGTAGACAAACGACTACGCGAATTTACACTATTCAGGTACAATTAAGAATTAAACTATGTAACAAATGAGTGAGCTAGGAGTATACGACTTGCTGCTCAGCTGCTTATCCAACGGCGGCAGGGAGCACACTGACTGCGACCAACCGACACTGGCCGTTCAAAACAAAACAGTAGACAAACGACTACGCGAATTTACACTATTCAGGTACAAGTGTTAAGGTTTAGGTTACAAAAAGTACAAAAAGTACAAAATAATGTTCTGATTGCTGTTTTATGTATGAAGATTTTCTTTGCACAAGGAGGAAGCACAGATACTTTTGTCAAGTTATGTAGATTGTACGTAAACATTTTATCACTCCTAACCATCGAAGGTTTCCTTCATCGTCTCATATCATTATCATTGAGGCCAATATGGGAATGCAACTGAAGGTAAACTCTTGCATCACGCAGCACCAACGAAGGTATTATTAATGTCCCTTGTCAGTAATCCTATAGCTAGGAAAAGGAATATAACTAGTGCAATACTGTCACATTTCTTGAAGCACTGTCGTCGAAGAGGCCACTGACCATTCAGTACTGAACACACAGGTGACCAACGCCGACGAGTACGGACAATGTAAATTCAGGCTTAGGGCAGCCATTAAGGCCACTGAATGTCCATCAATGACAACGTTGTTGATGTTGGTAGTAAATGTAGAATCAAGTATGAGCGTTGCCCACTGACAAATCATGTTTCCAGTTGAAGTCTCGTAGCTAAGAACGAGATTTTCACTCTGCAGCGGAGTGTGCACTGATATGAAACTTCCTGACAGATTAAAACAGCGTGCCGGACCGTCACTCGAGCTCGAGACCTTTGCCTTTCGAGGGAAAGTGCTCTACCAACTGAGCTACCCAAGCACGACTCACGTCCCATCCCCACAGCTTCAATTCTGCCAATACCTCGTCTCCTACCTTCAAACTTCACAGAAGCTCTTGCGGCTAATCTTGCAAAACTAGCACTCCTGGAGGAAACGATATTGCGGAGATATAGCTTAGCCACAGCCTGGGGGATGTTTCCAGGATGCGATTTTCACTCTGAAGAGGAGTGTATGAAAGTTAGATTAAAACTTCGGGCCGGACCGAGACTCGAACTCGGGACATTTGCCTTTCGCGGAAGACAAAGATCCCGATTTCGAGGCTCCGTCCAGTACACAGTTTTAATCTGTGAGGAAGTTTCTTGTAGTTAACTTCGCGCTCACTACTACAGTTTCCTCTAAGTGTGTGCAAAACTTAGCTAAATCCCTGCAACTTCATTGAATTTGTGACTATACAATACACTACTAGTATATGTGAACTGCACATGCAGTATTGTCTCTCTAAGAAATGACTTTATTCCTAGCAAATATCTGAAACCGTACAAGAGCTCTACATGAAAATATAAGATGAATTTTATGTACAAAACACGAACCAGTTCTCGCATACTGTTATGTTCAAATGGTTCAAATGGCTCTGAGCACTATGCGACTTAACTTCTGAAGTCATCAGTCGCCTAGAACTTAGGACTAGTTAAACCTAACTAACCTAAGGACATCACACACATCCATGCCTGAGGCAGGATTCGAACCTGCGACCGTAGCGGTCGCTCGGTTCCAGACTGTAGCGCCTAGAACCGCACGACCACTCCGGCCGGCTACTGTTATGTCATTTCTCTGATGTTGAATGACTTTAATGTATATTTCTTTAAAATACTTAAGTGACCGGTATTCTGCTGTGTCTGAAAATGGTACAGGATGATTAACATCAGAATCATTGTCGGTATTTATAGAAAAATTTGCCATCCTTGGCGTCAAATCTTCGAATTTCTTTTTTAACGTATGTTGTTCTTTTTGTTTGCTAGAGTTCAGTCTTAATGCATGTGCGAGTCCATTAAATGTTTCAACAGTTGGTCGTGAAATTTTGTGAGTTCCGAGACTACGGTGCTCGGTACAATGGTATTTATTTTTGTGAGTAGCTTTTCTTTGTCTTTCTGTTGTGTAGTTGTTAAATTACCTTGTATGCTGTAAGTCATTTCTAACACCTTGTCGAATTTCTACAACATTGTTTCGCTGTTTTTTTTAGGTTTCCGAATATGCTATAGGAATTCATCCCTCGCACTTTTGATGTCTTTACCTCTTTGTTCTTGGATTTTTGCATTTTTTTCTCTGTCTTGTTCAAGTGTTTATTCATCTTTAGTAGCAGCTCTAACAAAGAGCTGGATTTGCGACAACTGAGAACGTATTGTCAGTAAAACATGTTGGCTCGTGAGCCGTCTGACTGAGAGAATTGGAAGCAAAACCCGAATCGACTATCTCAGTAAGTGGTTGTTGCGAAATTTCGCATAAGTGAGACAAAATTACGCCTACCGATTCGTTTTCTGAAATTTCTTCTTCACTGTTGGATAACAGTTCTGTCGTGTTTCCTAACAAAGAAGTCATGTGTGTTGGAAAGTTATTTCCATTCTCAGATATCTCAAGTAAATTTCTTGTGTGTATCCACTGTTGTGCTTGATGTGTTCCGTTGATAACTGAGTCATTACTTTGTGATGTGATTTGCGAACTAGTAGCACGACGAAATTGTGTGTTGCTAACAATAACGTTGAAGTGTAGAAAACTGAATTATCAAAAAAGAAAAGAAAAAAGAAAGAAACTTCTATATCTAGCTAAATAACCGAGTAATAAATTCTGTCACGCAACAGGAACATTTGCGGAAAATCCAGGTAACACTAAAATAATTCACACAGTTTGTGCCATTGTCTGCCTATGCAACAAAGATCTTATCATACTCAGCATGTTTTGCAACAGGAGAAACAAAATTTCAAGTAAAATCACACACATAAATGACAATGAAATTACAATAGCTGAAAGAAAAAACACAAATGATAGCTTAGCGCTGGTTTGCTTTCGAGAACTTTGTGTTGTAATGTAAACTAGAGCACTACTCTAGGCGAAAAGGGTCGACTTTCTGGGAAAAAATGGACTGTATGTGAAAACACTCACCTCAAATGACGTGTTCTTCACGTATCGTGTTCAACTGCTGAGATAAACTGAATGCTGGTTGCCCTGTGTGAACAATGTCGTCAAATACAACTTTAAACTTCATGAAATATTTCTTCATGTAACAGATAAACTCACAAGTCAACACAGCACCAGCACTACTGAATAAGTCTATCACCTTGTAGAATTCAAGCAAGAAAACATCAGGCTGCACAGAGGCAAAGACTGTGACACAACAAGACCAAAGATTGTTTAACAATATCGTAACTTGTTCTTTCTCTGACGTGAACATGGATAACTTTCAAAAATCTAAATTATATGTGTACCTTACATATCCGGCACCCTCTCTGAGTACAATTTTGTACGAGGATCATTTCAGATAGGAATCGGACAAGGACAAAATTTCTAACATTAAGGATAGGAATTACAGAATTCAATGACAAATGAAGTAGTCAGTAGAATTCCACACGTACGTTATCACGTTTCATGCTGTCTATGAGACTTTTCTCCACAGGGCTATTTTGAAAGTTTATATGTAACAATTTGTGTCGTAGTAAGAAGCATTGCTGATCTGCAGTGTTTTTGTAGCACACAGGAAGGGGGTACGAATCTGAAGCACAGACACATAGCGTTAATTTGTGCAATGAAAGTAGGTACAGATGTGTCCTTGTCATAAACGATCAAACTTTTTCTACTTCACTGGAATTTTGTCACCGTTGCGGGAAGTTATGTGGAAGCAGACTCAGTGAGATTAACCACAGTTCTCAGCTGAGAACTTCACGCATGCACACACAGTAATGTACACAGTAGTATCTGCCTGAAGGAACTGAAGTTCATTGATAACATCAAAGCCACCTTCAGTATCGAAGAGTTAGCTATAGCTTGTATCTGTGAAATATGCCAACATTTGCCAGAGAATATTTCAGTATATAATCAGCAGGCATATTTATTCTCCCCTGGCTAGTCTCAATCAGTCGATCAGTTACAATTTGTTACATTTTCAATATACAGTTTTCTTTATTATGGCAGGAGAAATAAGATTTTACATAATTGTTCATATGGCCTACACGCGTATTATAATGGTAACAACAGATTTCCATTTCTCTAAAATAGTAAGAAAAATGGCATCAAGGTTTTACAATAATGAATTATAGAAACATGAGCCAAATAAGTCACGTGAAACAGTGAACAGTAATAGTTATGACAAGAAAAAATTATTATGTGTGTACAGAGTGACTTACAGAAAATTCGTAATCTATTCAAATAAATATGTAAGGATAAAATCAGTAAAATACCCAAAAGCATAGGGAGTAAAGTAGAAAGACATAGTGGTCACACACACAGATAAGGAGAACACAAACGTACGATTAGGAATAATAAGGATAAGGGTAACCTAGGTTCACGTCAAAAACTACTTTGTGCAGTCCGTGTAACATCAATCTATTACTATATCCAATATGGTAAGTAATTATATGCTACCTACTTATATTTGGTCCTTTAGTCTGTGCACCTCATAATCATTTTACTCATAATTTCATTAAACCTCCGAGAAATATAACTGTTTACTTTATGTCTTTGCTTTTTTTCTGTCGTACATTTCATACATTGTTATAAGTTCATATTATTTAGCTTCTTTACCCGACTTAACCGTTTGTTGTCTTTGCCCTACCTAACCATTTCTCATATGTGCCCTACCTAGCCATTTCTCATCTCAAATTCATCATAGTAAACATTTCTTTGATCATGTGTTTGTTGTGCAACTTCCTGTCTTACCTTCTCCTCTTTGCTTCCTCCTTAAACATCTTTCATAATTTCTTACACATCTTTCACGACTTATGAGATCTCACTGCTGTACTACACTTAACATATTATTATACTAATGTCGTTTCATCTCACAGTAACAATTTATATAGGGAATATGCATTATAAAGAGGCTCAATAAATAACATAAGTGTAAAAGATAAACTCCATTTGAAAATTCCTTAAGCTAAAGCACTTTATGACATTAAGGTACATCATATGTTGACACAAGAAGACAGCTAGTCAGCAATGTCATAAATGTTTGCCGAAAAATATGTATTAAAGAATCTTATCCTACTCCATGGCAAAAAGACTAATGCTGAAAGGTAAAAAAAAAAAAATCGTCATAAGTATCCCACATACTTCCTGTATCTCGTTTCTCTTATCTTTTTGTTCTAGGTATATTGTCTATTCAGGGCACACCTCGCGAGTCATTAGTTTTGTTGTGGCGTAGCAAGACAGCCACGCCACGGAAGTAGCCGAAAGGCACGCGCTAAGCTCACGCAGACTAGAGATTGGTCTGAAACAGGATACGTAATGAACGCTATAAAGAAAAGTACGTAGCTTCTGGAATACTTAACTTTAATCCATCATTTGTATACATCGTTCTTGACGATACAAGGGAGACTCTGTAGATACATGCAGTGTTACTAATGGCGCCTTGCTAGGTCGTAGCCATTGACTTAACTGAAGGCTATTGTAACTATCTGCTCTGCAAATGAGCGAGGCTTCGTCAGTGTGCATCGCTAGCTACGTCGTCCGTACAACTGGGGCGAGTGCTAGTACGTCTCTCGAGACCTGCCGTGTGGTGGCGCTCGGTCTGCGATTACTATTTAAAACTACCACCTAGCAAGTGTGGTGTCTGGCGGTGACACCACAAGTTTCATCTTAATTTCGAAAATTTTCCAAACACCTAGACTGATGGGCAACATAGTTTTGACAAAGTTTCAGACACATGATAAGTATATCTGTTAGAGAAATAGATTAGCTCTACAGAATTCAGTAGAATTTAAATTTTGCTAGCATGTAGCCATATAGAAATCAGGAAAGATGCCATTCATCAATATAAACAAGAAAGTAGACACTACCATAAAGACAAGTCACAGAAAGTTCAGTGAGGTAGAGTATGCTAAAACGGTGTGCCACAGTACAAAGTAACAATAAGCGCTGAGTCGAATTTCAGCAAAATACTTTTCGTTCACAGATGGAAACAAAAACTTGCAATTCTCGAATTACTGTACAATTTGCGAAACTGTTACAAGCTGTATTGCTCTGATGAAAAAAAGTGGTCCTGTATGTTTTTTAAAGAGTTTGAGTAATTTGCGTCATGTATTGATAAACTCCACATTAAAGAAGAATCTCTGATGTCTCAAATCACATTACCTTCATTCACTATTGTCATCTAGCAACATCTTTTTAAAAACTTACCATTTTTGCTTATAAACACGTAATGTACCCACATGACATAAATACTGACTATAAAAAAAACATGGTCCATATGCCCTGACCATTAGTTACTTACAGTTTCTATACATTAATAATCATAATCATTGCCTCATTCTATTGCAGTATGCATTAAAAATCTACTAATTATTACCTCGTTTATCAACCTATATTAACCTCGTTATCGTATTGCAACATTAATCATATTCGTTGTCTTGGTCTCAAAATACACTTCAAATAATAATTCCTCGCTGTGTTTTCGTCCACATCGTAAGTAATAGTTTTAGTTTCCACAACGTTGTCCTGTACAGTTCTAAGAATCACACAATTTGTGTCATTACAGAAGTACTCTGATGGAAATGGCGATCCGTTATCTGCCAAAAAACATGAACAGTTTACTTCTTCTTGAAATGTTAATGAAACTGATTTACCCTCAGCTTGTATTTTATTTCAGCTTCATTGAAACTCAAACCGGCTTTATATTTGGTTAGATTACCTACTTCCAACATTATTTCAGTGGTCAAGAGGGGAGCAATCAATAAATTCATCTAAAACTTATAGCTCTTACAAAAAAGATCTAATTATATTTGATGCATCACGTCAACACTTTTTGCAGAAATTGGTCCTTTTATTTCAATCTTACGTAAGGGTAAAGTCGGACAATCTGTTGTTCTCATACAAGTGTGGAATTCAGTGTCAATGACAACAGAAACAGGGCTACCAGAATCAAGGACAGCGGAAAGAATAGTAAATCGCCTACTGAAATATTTAGTATTGGACGTACTACAAAGTTTTGTTTGCCACCAGTCTCTCCCAGTAAAATATCTCTAACGTCTTCAAAACGCACAAACTGAAAGGTTCGGCAGTGGCGTGACTGAGTGATCCACAATATTGTTTTCTGCTGACTTCGCGAGTCATTGTCATGTATTGCTTCCTTGTCATTGATTAACTCTTTGGTTTGGTGATCTGACTTCAATTATTTCTATCTGTCGCACTCGGCTTGCCCTTCCAGAATTTGCCACTTTGATTTATGACGTTCATTACTGTGACTGTGTTAATTACTATTAGCGTAATTATTGTAGTGCCATGTATTTTGTGGATTTGAACTACCCAAAATGCGCCATGAGAGGATGCGTAATATGTAAGAAACTGTGTACGCAACCTGTAAGTACAGTTCAAAACATTACTACTTAATAGGAAATACCAACCACCAGAACTGTTTATAACCTATAGGCACAGTGACAAAAATGTAAATAAAATAGCTAACATATGTACATATTACAGGCCACTGATGATGCCTTGCAGAAAATAAAGGCGAAACGCGTATGGCACTAAAATTGTGTTTTATTCAGTTGCTGTCAGACGGTCCATAAGTGAAAATCATCAACATACCGTAGTATTACGCGCAACTGAGGAGGACAGGACGAAAAAATTGAAGATGTCAATACAGCTATGTCAAGCATTCCCTGTCAACGTGTACAACAGGTTCAAGAAAATACATCTGAGACTCCATAAGACGATACAGCATATAAAATTCAACAGAACATGCAAAAAGAACGATTTAATTCCAAGCTACATTAATGTAAAGGTTAAAAACAGTTCTACAGTGGCACAAAAGTCGAAATCATTTGCAGAACAATATTGGTTACTACATGAAATTAAGATGCTCTATTCGAAAAAACAGCACCTAAACATGATGCTCTATGAGACTCATCTAGAATTGGCAAAAAACGTAGGAAACGCCGCAGTTTTCATGGCACTAGTAGAAAAAACTGAGCACAACACATACATAGCAATGAAACATTTACAAAACAAACATAAACACAAGATAATGAAACTAACAGTAAAAAAGACGCAAAAATACATTTACATTTTAAATGTGAAACCACATGAACACCAACACTCATTCCATCCACACTTAGTTAACCTAACAGAGACAGAACTACACGAAAACGAAAAAATGCTCTTGGAAAAAGGTTTGAAACACTGCACCAATAGCAAGGTGAACAATCAATACATAGAAAATCTCATAGTAGAAACCGAACACATCCTTACACGTGAAGAACAACAAAATAATTGTGAAATAAACATAGGACTGACAAGAGAACTAGTAAAAGAAGAAATAAAAGGCATAATAAAACAAACACAGCAGACACACAATAAGAACAACCAAACAGAAGCAGCTACTATGAAAAGGTTAAAACAAAAGTTAACAAACAACAACGTATTTATAACAAGAGCAGACAAGGGAAATGTAACAGTACTCATGGATAAAGAGCAATACATCACAAAAACCAAGGAATACATAAACACCAACGCAATACAAAAACTGAAGTCAGATCCAACTACACGATTCCAGGCAAATGTGAAACGAACACTGAAAAACATTGAACACACACTCACAGACAAACAAAAATACTACTTAACACAGAAAAACCCACAAGCACCAACACTCCGCAGTCAACCGAAAGTACATAAAGACGGAATGCCAATGAGACCTGTTATCAACTTCAAGAAAGCCCCAACATACCGCATAGCCAAACACCTCCAAAAGTTAGTTACAAAACACTATAAAGTAGAAAACAACAGAACAGTGATAAACACAGGAAACCTAATAGAAAATATACAGAACATACAGGTACCACACACAGCATCACTGATTTCATTCGATATAGAAAATATGTATACCTCCATCCCTATCACAGAAACAATAGAAATCATAGAACAAAATCTCTCATCCCACAGCAACCTCACCACAGACGCAATAAAAGAAATAACAGATATGCTCAGACTGACAACTGAACAAAACTACTTTCAATTTGAGGAAGAATATTATCTACAAACTGATGGACTGCCCATGGGATCCCCAATATCAGGAACACTAGCAAACATTTTCATCAGTCACCTTGAAAATCAGATATTTGATAAGATAACCACAAATGAAAGTTTCAAAATCATATATTGGTACAGATATGTGGACGACATTATTTGTTTGGTAGACGAGCCAAGTGAAAAAATAGATGAACTCCATTCAGAAATAAACAAAGCTCATAAGAACATAAAATTCACACTTGAATAAGAAAAAGAAAATCAAATAAATTTTCTTGACATTACAATTAAAAAAGAAAATGGAAAACATACATTTAACATCTTTAGAAAACCAACAGCCACGGACACAATAATACATTCCACATCCAACCACCCCCAAAGCCATAAATTTGCAGCACTAAGACACATGTTACATAGATTAA
This sequence comes from Schistocerca serialis cubense, assembly GCF_023864345.2. Taxonomy (NCBI): domain Eukaryota; kingdom Metazoa; phylum Arthropoda; class Insecta; order Orthoptera; family Acrididae; genus Schistocerca; species Schistocerca serialis. Next base: position 153,791,717 of record NC_064639.1, read on the forward strand.
ACAGAATCCCACTCAGTAAGAGAAACTATGAACAAGAAATGAACACGATCATACAAATAGCTAGGAACAACGGGTATGACACTCATGTGGTACACAGGCTCAATCAAAAAATAAAAACACAAATAAAAAACAAACACAACATTTCCACAATACAAAAGAACTCACAAGCTGAAAACTTACAAACACACTCAACAAACACACACATGACAACACCACACAGAAAAGAACCAGATGGTACACCATGACCTACACGCATAAACTAACACACAGAGTTGCAAACATCCTAAAGAGACAGGGCTTCAAAATAGCATATAAGCCAGGGCAAACCCTTCAATCACACCTAAGCCAGCCAGCTACCAAAAGGGACAAATTCCAACAATCAGGAATATATAAACTTGAATGTCAAAGTTGTGATGCAGTATACATAGGCATGACATGCAGGAATTTTGAAACAAGATACAAAGAACATATCAGATTTTGGAAGTATGAAACAAACCATTCCACATTTGCAGAGCATTTAAAACACTACAACCATCATCCTACAAACATGGAACAAGAAATGAAAATAATGAGAATAAGCAACCATGACAAACATCTTATACAAATGCAAGAAAACTTCCACATCCAGAAAGCCATAGCAGAAAACAAACATGTGATAAATGAACAAACACACATCAGCACAGGCTCCTTACTACACTTAATAAAGGAAATGATAACATAAAAAAAGTATATAACACCAAAATACACACACACACACACACACACACACACACACAGCCCCCCCCCTCCAAAAAAAAAAAAAAAAGCATAACACCAAAATACAAACAGACACACATACACGGCACAAAAATATATATATATATATATATATATATATATATATATATATATATATATATATATCACACCAAAACACACACACACATACACAGGACATAAACAAAAATAAATTATTAAATACAATAAAATAAAATTAAGTTAATATGACATCAAAAAACACTCACACACACACATACACAAGCGCACACACAAATGCATACACGAACAGACCACAGATACTTCGATATTTACACTCATAAGTTTGGCAGTAATATTCGATCTTTGGCAAAAACATTTGACAGTCGGCAACAGAAACCAAAACATTGGATTTAAAAAAGCGTTCAGTGCATAGTGCTGTGGAATGCAGAAAAAACAGCAAATTGGCGCTCATAGGAAGAAGAACAAGACCAAAAATGCAACAGGAGCGTAATATGTAAGAAACTGTCTACGCAACCTGTAAGTACAGTTCAAAACATTACTACTTAATAGGAAATACCAACCACCAGAACTGTTTATAACCTATAGGCACAGTGACAAAAATGTAAATAAAATAGCTAACATATGTACATATTACAGGCCACTGATGATGCCTTGCAGAAAATAAAGGCGAAACGCGTATGGCACTAAAATTGTGTTTTATTCAGTTGCTGTCAGACGGTCCATAAGTGAAAATCATCAACATACCGTAGTATTACGCGCAACTGAGGAGGACAGGACCAAAAAATTGAAGATGTCAATACAGCTATGTCAAGCATTCCCTGTCAACGTGTACAACAGGTTCAAGAAAATACATCTGAGACTCCATAAGACGATACAGCATATAAAATTCAACAGAACATGCAAAAAGAACGATTTAATTCCAAGCTACATTAATGTAAAGGTTAAAAACAGTTCTACAGTGGCACAAAAGTCGAAATCATTTGCAGAACGATATTGGTTACTACATGAATTTAAGATGCTCTATTCGAAAAAACAGCACCTAAACATGATGCTCTATGAGACTCATCTAGAATTGGCAAAAAACGTAGGAAACGCCGCAGTTTTCATGGCACTAGTAGAAAAAACTGAGCACAACACATACATAGCAATGAAACATTTACAAAACAAACATAAACACAAGATAATGAAACTAACAGTAAAAAAGACGCAAAAATACATTTACATTTTAAATGTGAAACCACATGAACACCAACACTCATTCCATCCACGCTTAGTTAACCTAACAGAGACAGAACTACACGAAAACGAAAAAATGCTCTTGGAAAAAGGTTTGAAACACTGCACCAATAGCAAGGTGAACAATCAATACATAGAAAATCTCATAGTAGAAACCGAACACATCCTTACACGTGAAGAACAACAAAATAATTGTGAAATAAACATAGGACTGACAAGAGAACTAGTAAAAGAAGAAATAAAAGGCATAATAAAACAAACACAGCAGACACACAATAAGAACAACCAAACAGAAGCAGCTACTATGAAAAGGTTAAAACAAAAGTTAACAAACAACAACGTATTTATAACAAGAGCAGACAAGGGAAATGTAACAGTACTCATGGATAAAGAGCAATACATCACAAAAACCAAGGAATACATAAACACCAACGCAATACAAAAACTGAAGTCAGATCCAACTACACGATTCCAGGCAAATGTGAAACGAACACTGAAAAACATTGAACACACACTCACAGACAAACAAAAATACTACTTAACACAGAAAAACCCACAAGCACCAACACTCCGCAGTCAACCGAAAGTACATAAAGACGGAATGCCAATGAGACCTGTTATCAACTTCAAGAAAGCCCCAACATACCGCATAGCCAAACACCTCCAAAAGTTAGTTACAAAACACTATAAAGTAGAAAACAACAGAACAGTGATAAACACAGGAAACCTAATAGAAAATATACAGAACATACAGGTACCACACACAGCATCACTGATTTCATTCGATATAGAAAATATGTATACCTCCATCCCTATCACAGAAACAATAGAAATCATAGAACAAAATCTCTCATCCCACAGCAACCTCACCACAGACGCAATAAAAGAAATAACAGATATGCTCAGACTGACAACTGAACAAAACTACTTTCAATTTGAGGAAGAATATTATCTACAAACTGATGGACTGCCCATGGGATCCCCAATATCAGGAACACTAGCAAACATTTTCATCAGTCACCTTGAAAATCAGATATTTGATAAGATAACCACAAATGAAAGTTTCAAAATCATATATTGGTACAGATATGTGGACGACATTATTTGTTTGGTAGACGAGCCAAGTGAAAAAATAGATGAACTCCATTCAGAAATAAACAAAGCTCATAAGAACATAAAATTCACACTTGAATAAGAAAAAGAAAATCAAATAAATTTTCTTGACATTACAATTAAAAAAGAAAATGGAAAACATACATTTAACATCTTTAGAAAACCAACAGCCACGGACACAATAATACATTCCACATCCAACCACCCCCAAAGCCATAAATTTGCAGCACTAAGACACATGTTACATAGATTAAACAGAATCCCACTCAGTAAGAGAAACTATGAACAAGAAATGAACACGATCATACAAATAGCTAGGAACAACGGGTATGACACTCATGTGGTACACAGGCTCAATCAAAAAATAAAAACACAAATAAAAAACAAACACAACATTTCCACAATACAAAAGAACTCACAAGCTGAAAACTTACAAACACACTCAACAAACACACACAATGACAACACCACACAGAAAAGAACCAGATGGTACACCATGACCTACACGCATAAACTAACACACAGAGTTGCAAACATCCTAAAGAGACAGGGCTTCAAAATAGCATATAAGCCAGGGCAAACCCTTCAAACACACCTAAGCCAGCCAGCTACCAAAAGGGACAAATTCCAACAATCAGGAATATATAAACTTGAATGTCAAAGTTGTGATGCAGTATACATAGGCATGACATGCAGGAATTTTGAAACAAGATACAAGGAACATATCAGATGTTGGAAGTATGAAACAAACCATTCCACATTTGCAGAGCATTTAAAACACTACAACCATCATCCTACAAACATGGAACAAGAAATGAAAATAATGAGAATAAGCAACCATGACAAACATCTTATACAAATGCAAGAAAACTTCCACATCCAGAAAGCCATAGCAGAAAACAAACATGTGATAAATGAACAAACACACATCAGCACAGGCTCCTTACTACACTTAATAATGGAAATGATAACATAAAAAAAGTATATAACACCAAAATACACACACACACACACACACACACACACACACACACACACACACACACACACAGCCCCCCCCTCCAAAAAAAAAAAAAAAAAAAAAGCATAACACCAAAATACAGACAGACACACATACACGGCACAAAAAATATATATATATATATATATATATATATATATATATATATATATCACACCAAAACACACACACACATACACAGGACATAAACAAAAATAAATTATTAAATACAATAAAATAAAATTAAGTTAATATGACATCAAAAAACACTCACACACACACACACACACACATACACAAGCGCACACACAAATGCATACACGAACAGACCACAGATACTTCGATATTTACACTCATAAGTTTGGCAGTAATATTCGATCTTTGGCAAAAACATTTGACAGTCGGCAACAGAAACCAAAACATTGGATTTAAAAAAGCGTTCAGTGCATAGTGCTGTGGAATGCAGAAAAAACAGCAAATTGGCGCTCATAGGAAGAAGAACAAGACCAAAAATGCAACAGGAGCGTAATATGTAAGAAACTGTCTACGCAACCTGTAAGTACAGTTCAAAACATTACTACTTAATAGGAAATACCAACCACCAGAACTGTTTATAACCTATAGGCACAGTGACAAAAATGTAAATAAAATAGCTAACATATGTACATATTACAGGCAACTGATGATGCCTTGCAGAAAATAAAGGCGAAACGCGTATGGCACTAAAATTGTGTTTTATTCAGTTGCTGTCAGACGGTCCATAAGTGAAAATCATCAACATACCGTAGTATTACGCGCAACTGAGGAGGACAGGACCAAAAAATTGAAGATGTCAATACAGCTATGTCAAGCATTCCCTGTCAACGTGTACAACAGGTTCAAGAAAATACATCTGAGACTCCATAAGACGATACAGCATATAAAATTCAACAGAACATGCAAAAAGAACGATTTAATTCCAAGCTACATTAATGTAAAGGTTGATAACAGTTCTACAGTGGCACAAAAGTCGAAATCATTTGCAGAACGATATTGGTTACTACATGAAATTAAGATGCTCTATTCGAAAAAACAGCACCTAAACATGATGCTCTATGAGACTCATCTAGAATTGGCAAAAAACGTAGGAAACGCCGCAGTTTTCATGGCACTAGTAGAAAAAACTGAGCACAACACATACATAGCAATGAAACATTTACAAAACAAACATAAACACAAGATAATGAAACTAACAGTAAAAAAGACGCAAAAATACATTTACATTTTAAATGTGAAACAACATGAACACCAACACTCATTCCATCCACGCTTAGTTAACCTAACAGAGACAGAACTACACGAAAACGAAAAAATGCTCTTGGAAAAAGGTTTGAAACACTGCACCAATAGCAAGGTGAACAATCAATACATAGAAAATCTCATAGTAGAAACCGAACACATCCTTACACGTGAAGAACAACAAAATAATTGTGAAATAAACATAGGACTGACAAGAGAACTAGTAAAAGAAGAAATAAAAGGCATAATAAAACAAACACAGCAGACACACAATAAGAACAACCAAACAGAAGCAGCTACTATGAAAAGGTTAAAACAAAAGTTAACAAACAACAACGTATTTATAACAAGAGCAGACAAGGGAAATGTAACAGTACTCATGGATAAAGAGCAATACATCACAAAAACCAAGGAATACATAAACACCAACGCAATACAAAAACTGAAGTCAGATCCAACTACACGATTCCAGGCAAATGTGAAACGAACACTGAAAAACATTGAACACACACTCACAGACAAACAAAAATACTACTTAACACAGAAAAACCCACAAGCACCAACACTCCGCAGTCAACCGAAAGTACATAAAGACGGAATGCCAATGAGACCTGTTATCAACTTCAAGAAAGCCCCAACATACCGCATAGCCAAACACCTCCAAAAGTTAGTTACAAAACACTATAAAGTAGAAAACAACAGAACAGTGATAAACACAGGAAACCTAATAGAAAATATACAGAACATACAGGTACCACACACAGCATCACTGATTTCATTCGATATAGAAAATATATATACCTCCATCCCTATCACAGAAACAATAGAAATCATAGAACAAAATCTCTCATCCCACAGCAACCTCACCACAGACCCAATAAAAGAAATAACAGATATGCTCAGACTGACAACTGAACAAAACTACTTTCAATTTGAGGAAGAATATTATCTACAAACTAATGGACTGCCCATGGGATCCCCAATATCAGGAACACTAGCAAACATTTTCATCAGTCACCTTGAAAATCAGATATTTGATAAGATAACCACAAATGAAAGTTTCAAAATCATATATTGGTACAGATATGTGGACGACATTATTTGTTTGGTAGACGAGCCAAGTGAAAAAATAGATGAACTCCATTCAGAAATAAACAAAGCTCATATGAACATAAAATTCACACTTGAAAAAGAAATAGAAAATCAAATAAATTTTCTTGACACTACAATTAAAAAAGAAAATGGAAAACATACATTTAACATCTTTAGAAAACCAACAGCCACGGACACAATAATACATTCCACATCCAACCACCCCCAAAGCCATAAATTTGCAGCACTAAGACACATGTTACATAGATTAAACAGATCCCACTCAGTAAGAGAAACTATGAACAAGAAATGAACACGATCATACAAATAGCTAGGAACAACGGGTATGACACTCATGTGGTACACAGGCTCAATCAAAAAATAAAAACACAAATAAAAAACAAACACAACATTTCCACAATACAAAAGAACTCACAAGCTGAAAACTTACAAACACACACAATGACAACACCACACAGAAAAGAACCAGATGGTACACCATGACCTACACGCATAAACTAACACACAGAGCTGCAAACATCCTAAAGAGACAGGGCTTCAAAATAGCATATAAGCCAGGGCAAACCCTTCAATCACACCTAAACCAGCCAGCTACCAAAAGGGACAAATTCCAACAATCAGGAATATATAAACTTGAATGTCAAAGTTGTGATGCAGTATACATAGGCATGACATGCAGGAATTTTGAAACAAGATACAAAGAACATATCAGATGTTGGAAGTATGAAACTAACCATTCCACATTTGCAGAGCATTTAAAACACTACAACCATCATCCTACAAACATGGAACAAGAAATGAAAATAATGAGAATAAGCAACCATGACAAACATCTTATACAAATGCAAGAAAACTTCCACATCCAGAAAGCCATAGCAGAAAACAAACATGTGATAAATGAACAAACACACATCAGCACAGGCTCCTTACTACACTTAATAAAGGAAATGATAACATAAAAAAAGTATATAACACCAAAATACACACACACACACACACACACACACACACACACACTGCCCCCCCCCTCCAAAAAAAAAAAAAAAAAAAGCATAACACCAAAATACAGACAGACACACATACACGGCACAAATATATATATATATATATATATATATATATATATATATATATATATATATATATATATATCACACCAAAACACACACACACATACACAGGACATAAACAAAAATAAATAATTAAATACAATAAAATAAAATTAAGTTAATATGACACCAAAAAACACTCACACACACACACACACACACATACACAAGCGCACACACAAATGCATACATGAACAGACCACAGATACTTCGATATTTACACTCATAAGTTTGGCAGTAATATTCGATCTTTGGCAAAAACATTTGACAGTCGGCAACAGAAACCAAAACATTGGATTTAAAAAAAGCGTTCAGTGCATTGTGCTGTGGAATGCAGAAAAAACAGCAAATTGGCGCTCATAGGAAGAAGAACAAGACCAAAAATGCAACAGGAGCGTAATATGTAAGAAACTGTCTACGCAACCTGTACGTACAGTTCAAAACATTACTACTTAATAGGAAATACCAACCACCAGAACTGTTTATAACCTATAGGCACAGTGACAAAAATGTAAATAAAATAGCTAACATATGTACATATTACAGGCCACTGATGATGCCTTGCAGAAAATAAAGGCGAAACGCGTATGGCACTAAAATTGTGTTTTATTCAGTTGCTGTCAGACGGTCCATAAGTGAAAATCATCAACATACCGTAGTATTACGCGTTCATTACCCATCGTTTGATCTGTTTCATTCATGTTCGCTAAATTAGTTAATAATTGTGGATCCGCACCATTTTCTACAGTCTCGTGTAAACCATTTGTACCTGCTAATTGGTCAACGTGGTCTCCTTCATCCTACACTGATTCGTTGTTTTGGGACACCTTCTCCTGTCTTGCGCAACATTCGAATTTCATTCGTTTCCTGTTGTGCCCATTATTATGAAATAGTAATCCTTGGAATAGCAAAATTCCTACAAGACCGAACAAACAAAAGCAAAAACTATACTACTGTGCACACAAATTCTAAACCTTTAATATTATGCCAACTGTTCATGTAATAAAGTAAACGATAATCATCTCACAACATAAAATTTCACATATGGAACAAAATTTTAAATGAATTACCTAAGAAAGAAGTACAACATTAGCAAAATTAACGCAGCAGTTTTTTTTCTTTAATGCGTCTACATTTAACCAACAGCGCCAACGAATTATGATGGCAGGAAAGGTCGACATTTGTAGGTTCCCCACCATGTGTTTCTGTATGAAATGTGGCCCAGATTTGCATCCCACTCCATAAAAAGTCTATGTATTACCAAAACTATGTACCCACAAACTGTTATGTACATCTTAAACTCGTAAGTTAACATTCGACTAAACAAAACCTAATTTGAATTGAACTGTATCTGAACTGAATACAACTTGTCTTTATATTAAATGTACAACTGAAGTAAAACAATTATCTGGCCCTAATCAAAGTTTACATTTACTGTGCGTCTTGACAACATTGCTGTAGGTCTCTCGAAAGCACAACAGCAATAAGCAAGCATGCAGCGGCCAAGCTAGATTTCTATTTTTGAGTAAAATTTCCAGCAATATTCAAACCGCTGCACACCATATGCTGCAATGTGGTAATGCGTAATGATAAACCTTCTTTAAACAGTGGGCTCAGGGAGTAACATCTCCGCCGACATGATATTCCAAGACAACGATTATAGAGTGAAGTATGTACTCAAAGTAAAATTCCCCCTGATCTTCACCCATAACATTCGTCTGAACAATACTTTGCTTAACAAAGTGAAATACGATTCAAAATGGTACAATGTCAACAGACAGTTTCCATAAAACTCAAACAGCGTAATTAGTTGATATGTTAACGTACGACTCATGGAAGTGGCGTAGTCTTTCTCTCTGGTCTAAGCAAATTAAGTAGCTGACTGCAGTGCTGCAGTCTTACCTCAGGCCTCTGTTCTTCCAAAATTATGGCGTTACTCAAAATTTAGTTTCTCCTCATCTTCTGATATATACATCATATTCATCCTTGCTGTCCTTTCCAATAAATCTATCTTCATCTAACAGATAAAATAGCAAGCCAACACAGCACTACTGAACATGTCCATCACCTGCCACACTTCAACTAAGGAAAAATGAGACTGCACAAGGCAAAGATTGTGCAACAGGACCAAAGATTGTTTAAAACTAACATAACTTGATCTCTCCCTAACGTGCACATCGGCAACTTACAAAAAACAGAAAGATGTGCCCACCTTACAAGATATCCATACCGTCGCAGCATTGGCATGACGTAGGGCACACTACTAAAAAGTCTTCTTCCATCAACAGTCAGTGAATTAATAGTATCTTATGTGAAGCGCATTCATAAAAGAAGGCTTCAGCCAATTCCAGTTTTCTGTTTAAATTATTGCCACCACAACATTTAACGCCGCAACATGTTATAGTATCTGTAGCCGCATTCCACCTCCCATGATCTTGCGATTGCTTAAAGCTTAAACGTTTATCATCACACTGGTTACAGATTAAATACACTGAAGAGCCAAAGAAACTGGTACACCTCCTAATATCGTGTAGGGCCCCCGCGAGGACGCAGAAGTGCCGCAACACGACATGGCATGGATTTGACTAACTTCTGAGGGAACTGACACCATGAAGGCTATAGGGCTGTCCATAAATTTATAAGAGTACGAAAGGGTGGAGATCTCTTATGAACAGCACGTTGCTAGGAATCCCAGATGTGCTCAATAATGTTCATGTGTGGGGAGTTTCGTGGTCAGCGGAAGTGTTTAAACTCAGAAGAGTGTTCCTGGAGCCACTCTGTAGCAATTCTGGAAGTGTGGGGCGTCCTGCTGGAATTACCCAAGTCCGTCGGAATGCACAACGGACATGAATGGATGCAGGTGATCGCCATGTCCATACACTTCCATCCTCTCGTTACAATTTTAAACCAGACTCGTTCGACCAGGCAACATGTTTCCAGTCTTCAACAGTCCAATGTCGGTGTTGACGGGCCCTTCCGAGGCGTAAAGCTTTGTGTCGTGCAGTCATCAAGGGTACATGAGTGATAGTACTTTCAACATTGCAGCCTAGTCAGCAATCGTGATAGTCTGTTATAAAAGAAATTATCAGTCTCGATTGCGGTAATGAAACCATTCTTTACCTAGGTTGCAGCCCAAGTAATTGAGCCTTCTTCGGAAGATATACCTTATTCTGTAATATGTCTACGAGGGCATGGTCTAGAAATAAAACTAAAACAGCCTGAATAGGCGTAGTCACATTTTAAAAATGCGGTACATAAGTACCAAGTCACCACCAAGACTTAAGCTCCATGGACGCCGTGCTGTGGGCCTCTGGAGCTCACGTGAAGCTAGTAGACCTAGGTGACGCGCCTATTCAGGCTGTTTTAGTTTTATTTCTAGACCATGCCATCGTAGACATATTATAGAATCAGGTATATCTTCTGAAGAAGGCTCAATTACTTTGGCTGAAACCTAGGTAAAGGTTGGTTTCATTACCGCAATCGAGGCTGCTAGTTTCTTATATGGTACATGAGTGAGCCTTCGGCCCCAAAATCCCACATCGATGATGTTTCGTTGAATGGTTCACACAGAGACACTGGTTGATGGCCCACGACTGAAATGTGCAGCAACTTTCAGAAAGGTTGCACTTCTGTCACGTTGAACGAATCTCTTCAGTCGTCGTTGATCCCGTTATTGCAGGATTTTATTCCGGCCACAGTGATGTAAGAGATTTGATGTTTTACAGGATTCCTGATATTCACAGTGCAATCATGAAATGGTCGTACGGGGAAATCCGCACTTCATCGCTACCACGGAGATGTTATATCCCATGGCTCGTGCGCCGATGTAAAACCACTTAAAAACTCACTTAAATCTTGATAACCTGCCATTGTAGTAGCAGTAACCGATCTAACAACTGCGCCAGACACTTGCTGTCTTACATAAACGTTGCCGACTGCAGAGCCGTATTCCGCCTGTTTACATATATCTGGTTCAAATGGTTCAGATTACATGTATCTAGTTCAAATGGTTCTGATGGCTCTAAGCATTATGGGACTTAACATCTGAGGTCATCAGTCCCCTAGACTTAGAAGTACATAAACCTGACTAACCTAAGGGCATCACACACATCCATGCCCGAGGCGGGATTCGAACCTGCGACCGTAGCAGCAGCGCGGTTCCGGAGTGAAGCTCTTAGAACACGGTCGGCCACAGCGGCCGGGTTACATATATGTGTATTTGAATATGCATGCCTGTACCAGTTTCTTCGGCGCTTCATAGTCTATTTCACATGTGCATTTGCCATCATGGTACTTCCTAGGATGTAACTAGCAACTATATCTTTCATTCCTGTTGCCCGTTATAAAGGTGTCATACCAGCAGTTATTTATAACAACGAAGGTACTACTGACTGACATTCAGCCACTCTCTCTTTATACGTAACACAGTGTCTAGCAGCTAGCCGATAAATGAGACATTCTACGTACATACTGTAAAAACTTGTAATTAGGAGAAGGTGAGATGACGGCCATCCACCGTTGAGAATCTCCGAGGTTTCATTATCATAAGCGTGTCCACGACGTTTTGCTCGTCAGCGAGAGAAACGAGCAGACGCAGCCAGGTGAACAATACTGGTCCTCTGGCGCCTGGAGGCAGGCGGCGGCATGTAACAACAGGTGCCGGGAGAAAGCGCGCGGAGGGACCGACCGCTCTCCGCCGCAGCTCCTATAAAAGGGGCGCCGTCGTCGGAAGAGGCATCAGTCATTCGTTGCATCCGGCACACACACGAGCAGCGATGAGGATCGTGGTAAGTCACCGGCAAGTCAGAGTCTAAGAACTGGCAATCGACATGGTGCATGTCGTGGAGTAGCCGCTATTCATAGGAATTATCACTCTGGACATCTATCAAAAGTGTAGCAGAACTTAAAATACTAGAGTTAAAACCCACACGAATCATGAGATCGTAGTTTCTCCATATGGGTGCAACGTCCAGCTGGAGTGACTAGAGCTCGATAGAAATGCTAAAAAAAATGTAATTAGTCTTTAAGCGAAAATCCAAAATTCATATAAATCCGTGATAATAGGGATCGCTCATGTAAAAAGGTCGCACTTTTTTACGTTTTTGTTCCCAACAGAGAAAGAAAGAATCGTTTGGCAATTTTGATTGGGGACCACGGGTGGTTGGTTGTGTCTCGTATAGAATGGGGTTTTCTTCGTCCGCGCACAACTTCCACTTTGCTCGAGGTGTGTGAGAGTTGTATCTTAAATGTATTTGTTGAGCGTAATTGATTGTGATAGATTTTAGTATAGTGTGTTTTAATGTTTGTGGTTTATCACGATGACAATAGAAAGTATGTGAACACTGTGCTGCCACGTAGCCTATTCCTCTCGAATGCCGCGAAGGAGACCGCCAGGCTTCGCCATTAACAGAGTCACATGTGCACACGAGACGTCGGGCTTGTTTCGGATTCAGTCCCGGGCGATGGCGTAAAGACTAGTGACGAAGAATTTTACGCCGCTGTCTCCCTTCCGCTTGCCCGCAGCTCGTGGTCTAGTGGCTAGCGTTGCTGTCTCTGCATGACAGGGTCCCGGGTTCGGTTCCCGGCCGGGATGGGAATTTTCTCTGCCAGGGGACTGGGTGTTTGTGTTGTCCTCATCATATCATCATCATTCGTGACAGTGGCTAGACTCGACGGTGTCAAAATTTGCGCTGATGACCGCACAGCTGAGCGCACCATAAACATCATCATTCCTTCCGCTTACTGGCTGAAGAACACCGGTGGTAAAAATTTCTTCCAGCACAAGGAGTTATAAAATGTCAAATCAAAAACACTTTCAGCCTTCTACATCACCAGTTTTATATCATTTTTGCGACCGGTTTCGGCGTTTCCATACGCCATCTTCAGGCCTCCTGACCGATGTGCAGGAAGGATCCCGACTCATGAATAATCGAAATAGGGACCACAGTAGAGACACTGGTGACCGTAGACTTCGTTTTTAACAACGCGGTTCCTTCTTGCATCAAACGCAATTTCAATTTCCCTAATGTTTTGCTATACTTGTGCCAAGAATGACTTAACAAAGCAGTATGTTGTGTTTGCCGATACTGGAGGTTTCCAGATGAAGTAGATATTTTTTGTAGCACATGTGAATTCATTTTCTTCAGCGGATAACAGTAAATAAGGAAGCGACCTTGTTACTTGTTCCAAATGTAAAGGACGCTGAGATATTTGCGATGAAACGCTTGCAGAATTATTCAAATACAGGGCAAGGAATAGGCCGAAGGAAATGATCCGGAATTTGTCTGAGGTGATGTGGGATATCCCAAAATATGCAAACTAGACTAACCGGATATAAATATGAATCTTTTTTCCTCCCCAACACATTTTAAGTATCTTAATCACAACGCCGACTCGCTTAGTACACATTTCGAGATGTTTTCCGCCAAGTCGCTTCGAACATCTACATCTACACTGCTTAACGTGTTGCAGAGGGCACTTTGTGTACGTCTCTTAACTTCCACCCATTTCAATTCCACTCGCGAACGGCATAAAGAAAGAAGGTTATTACTAAGACGTGTATGAGCTCGAATCTCACTAACTTTATTTTAATGGTCTTTTCGCGAGATATACCTGAGAAATAGCAATATATTGTTTATTTCTTCTTGGAACGTACGCAGACGGCACTTTAACTGTAAGCCACTCGGCGGTGCGGATCGTTACTCTTGAAGCGGCTGACAATGGAAATGGCTGAGCATCTCCGTTACGCTCGCTGCCCTTATTTCTATTTGCTCTATAAACCCTATATTGTGCGGATCCTAACCTAACGAGCAATATTCAAGTATTCATTAAACTAGGGTTTCGTAAGCTGCGTCCTTGTGGGTACCCTACACTTCCCGAGGATTGTTCTAACGTATCTTAGTCTGCTATCTGGCCGATCTATGATCGTATTTAGGTGGTCGTTCCACTTTAAATCTCTCTGTACGTACAATATGCACATTTTGTTGACGTAACTGCTTACAGATACTGTTCTACAATCGTGCAGTCATACAATAAACGGGTTCCCGGGTTCGATTCCCGGCGGGGTCAGGGATTTTCTCTGCCTCGTGATGGCTGGGTGTTGTGTGATGTCCTTAGGTTAGTTAGGTTTAAGTAGTTCTAAGTTCTAGGGGACTGATGACCATAGATGTTAAGTCTCATAGTGCTCAGAGCCATTTGAACCATACAATAAAGGGTTTTCCTGTTATTTTTTCCCGAAGACGTTGCATTTACGTTGATGATCAAATCCAATTAAACAACGTAAGGAAAGTTCAAAAGAATTTTTATTAGTTTCTGAGAGAAAACATTAGTCAATAACAAGGAATTTTGGTTTTGGAAATAGAAAGGACAGTTAGCCAAATTAGTTGGGCTATTTTTTATTGACCGAACCACTTACGGAAATGAACCGGAAGCCTTAGTGTGACTCGCCATAACGTATTTACGGTACACACCGCTAATTTTTTTCAGCCAATGAAATAGTAATTTTATAGATGATGCCGACACGATCAGGAATGAATCATCTTTAAAGGAATCATGTGTCGTAAGGAATTACAGGTACACGTAACAAAATAACCAAAAATGACAATAGCTTCGGCGAGGAAGGTTCCCCCCCCCCCCCCCCCCCCCCTCTTCCCACAAAAATATGAAAACGTGATACGTCGCATTACATTTTGGCACCATTCATAAATGAAACCCTTTTTAGTTTTATTTTACGGGATTACAGAGCATCAGCAGCCTCTACGTTGTCTGCCATGAGTGACAATATTCCATATATTCATCTATGCGTTCAGTATAATAAATTATCAAGTAGCGAAGTAGCGCCTTTTAGAAAGATAAATTTTCTTTACTTTATTAACTAAATAAGTTATGGTACTGTTGTCGTAACTGAACATATGCCAGCATGACTGCTGAATGCGTTAAAATCAACCTAAGTCTTTCAAGGATGATTTCATTTTATCCGTTACAAAATGGTTGCCGGAAGCCTTCATTGTAAAAAAAAGAAAAAAAATCATTCACCTAATTTGTAATAGCTGCGACTCTTTATTGCAAAGACTTCCGCTCTAAAGCTCCTTTTATTGAAGTATGACTCATATATGTAGTACCAATTGATAATTTAGCCCAGAACTGGTTTGTAGCCCATTTTTCACTCTTACTGCGAGCTGTTGTCACAATCGTTAGGGTACCTAAACACACTTCCAGAGCCTGTCTCAGATTTGTACTGCCACTGAATTTTCCCCATACGATTTACACTGTTAGTTCCATGCGGTATTTTCTATTGTCGTACACATATTCGTTACTTTCGAGGTTCTGTAATCTTAGCGGTCAGCACTGCCATCATTTCATAATGTTATTTCATTCATTTCATACCCACCGACTTATTAATTTCAGTGTATTTAATTCATTTCACTTCATAGCGCCTTAAAGACGCCGCTCGTAATGGAATTAATTTCTAATCACATTAAAAAATGTTTTGACGGTGAAAACGAATCAATACGAAGGAATATTATTTCTTCCAAATCTTAATCTACGAGTATTTCTACATCAATTACATCTTTTCTTCTTTTGTTGCAGTCGACTTTAGTTTTTCTGGCGGTGTGTACCGTGTCCCTTGCAAAGGAAGATGGCACTAAGAAAGAAGGAGGCAAGGCGGCGAAGAACGAAAAGCGAGGGCTGTTCGGCCTGGGAGACGGCGGCTTCGGCGGCGGATACGGCGGCGGCTTCGGAGGCGGCCACGACTTTGGAGGCGGCTTCGGCGGCGGCGGCTTCGGAGGCGGACACGGAGGAGACCTGGGTGGAGGCTTCGGAGGCGGCTACGGGGGAGGACTCGGCGGAGGCTTCGGAGGCGGAGTTGGCGTCAGCGAAGGCAAGATCAAGGCCATCACCATCACCAAGGAAGTGCCCGTGCCTGTTCCACAGCCGTACCCCGTCACAGTGGAGAAGAAGGTCCCCTACCCTGTGAAGGTCCCCGTGAAGGTCCCCGTGGACAGGCCGTACCCCGTCCCTGTGCCGAAGCCGTACCCTGTCCCTGTTGAGAAGCCGGTGCCCTACCCGGTGAGTGTACCCAAGCCTGTCCCTGTGCCCGTGCCCCACCCTGTGGTGGTGAAGCAGCCTGTGCCAGTCGTCGTTAAGGACAGTGGGTACGGAGGCGGCTTCGGCGGAGGTTTCGGCGGAGGTCTTGGCGGAGGCCACGGCAGCTTCGGCGGAGGATTCGGAGGATCGTCTTTCGGTGGTCACGGAGGATACGGAGGTGGCGGCTTCGGTGGACACGGAGGGTTTGGCGGTGGCAGCTTCGGCGGTCACCACTAGTACAATGTCAGCAGATCACCCTATCTGCTGGTAGCGACTCATCATCTAGTCTTCTTACACTGACCAGAAAGGCTTGTAAATTTTAATATTTTTCTATGAAATAAATGATATTTACAAATGATTTGGTGTTGTAATGCATTCCACATCTTACAGAGCCACGGTCCACATTATGTAATTCATTATGAATACCTCTTCTTGCCTGTTCAGATGAATTATTATATAACTTGTGCACATCATCTGATGATGACTGGCGTATAGGACGAAACCTGTGTGGCTACTGTGACCCTGGCTTGAAAAATATAAGAAAAAAATTTTCATTCCATATCTTTCTGTTAAGATACGAATTACTTTTAATATTACTTCTTTTACGTTTACCATTAGCTGGCAAACGTCTTTCGGTTGACGTATGGGAACATTATCTCAAAAGCAGCAACCAACCAATAGTTTTCGTTACTCTTTGTTCATCAACGGTGCGGAGACAGTCATCGGTTTCAGATTTGAACACAAGAATAAGATTTTCAGATTTATTGGAAGCTCATCTGAGCAAGGCTCATGCTTTGTTCTTTTAATTATACAAGGCGTTTAAAAGAGATGTTATATATGTAAAACAATAAATGGTAGCCAAGATCGCAGGAATTCTTGCGACCTTGGCTACCAGTCTATTATTTTACAACCATCTAGATCGCTCCCACATGAGCACAATGTGCTCCCTACAAAAATTGTGTTATATATACCTACAAGAGGCAGCATTGGTCTGAAGTATAAGCAAAGTATTGTATTGGTATGTCCGGAAACAAACGCCTGTTGACGTATGCACCAATCTGACCTCTCATTCCCGTGTGTGTGTTGCGCAGAAGTACTGTAGGCAATGCTGCGTGGGGTAGGACGTATCCTCAAAGATCCTTCATACCTTCTTCGCAATGAATCAGGCACTCATTCAGATATACTTCGCTCATTTCGGACTGCGTCACAGCCATTGGTCATACGCTACTGTAACGTCCGCGCATTGTCTATGGGTTGAGCATTCACCAATGCCTTTAAATTTCTCAGTGACCAGAAATCCAACAGATTCGTTGTTCCTGACCTACGTATGAAATCCATCTCCCCTGAAAAGTTGCGCTGAGTTAATGTCGCACGATACCTAAAGATAGAGTTGTTTCCCGCCGTTACAAAGCACAGGGTAACGTTCTCCAATAGCGCTAGTAATTCATCGCACACAAATCGGCGACACGCAGCACCTATTAATATGTTTGGTAATGCGTATGGTTCTATGTTACCGACAATTCCTTTCATACACTGATACGAAGGCGATCCTGATGCTTTACCACCACGTCTGCTTGAGGATTTGCGCATGTCCACGCGTGCGACTGTGATAATTTTCTGTGCAACCTCTTTTGAATCCTGTCACTTTTGTAAGCAAAATACACGATCTTCACCCCGTATCTCAAATGGAACTGGTCTTCGGACAATTATAGGTACTTTTCTTCTAGCGTCGACCAATATTACGTCCTGTAGCAATATGCGTCAGTTTTTTTAAACGCCTGGTACTGTACCCTGAGAT
The DNA here is from genome assembly GCF_023864345.2 of Schistocerca serialis cubense. Taxonomy (NCBI): domain Eukaryota; kingdom Metazoa; phylum Arthropoda; class Insecta; order Orthoptera; family Acrididae; genus Schistocerca; species Schistocerca serialis. Next base: position 153,810,210 of record NC_064639.1, read on the forward strand.
GAAAAGTCTGAGTGAAATGACCGGCAGTCGAAGTGTTATGCGCAACACTCACGATTGTTAATTGAGTGGCGTCACGTACGTAAATAAATAGTGGGATATCAGGATTGGCTCATCATAAATGTTGTGCAAAGTGCATAATTTATTAAACATTATGGTTCTATTAGTACAACAAATTATAACATACGAATTATTCCATGATGCCAATGATAAATTACTAAAGCTGCAGAATTTGTGATGAAGCAAATCACTTTAGAGCGTCAGTTTATCGTTACATGTTGGACTAGGGTATCTGCGTGCAGCTCCGTTGCTGTATTGCAGCTTTCTCTACATGCAATGGATATAGCGAAGTAGTTGCTTGGTTATATATATCATATATTCAGTGTACTGTAGTAGAAAAGATTATGGCATTAAAGAAACACTCACCTGTAGAACTCGTCTTTCGTCTGCGTAATAATCAAAAACTGCACTGGTTAACACACGTACAGATGATTAAAAAATGACTCTGAGCACTATGTGACTTAACTGAGGTTATCAGTCGCCTAGAACGTGGCGCTAATTAAACCTAACTAACCTAAGGACATCACACACATCCATGCCCGAGGCAGGATTCGAACCTGCGACCGTAGTGGTCGCTCGGCTCCAGACTGTAGCGCCTAGAGCCGCACGGCCACTCCGGCCGGCTACAGATGATTCAAATTCGAAACTAGTTTATATGTTGTATTTTATCTGATACTTGACGTAGTTCCAGAAGAATGTACTCAGGTCACCGAACGGGATGATTTGGATACAAAGGAAGCACAATACACGAAGAAAAATTCAATCTTGTTTTAGTACAAGATTACGTCTTTCCGTACCCGAATAATGTATTTAGTGTTTTCTACAACGATTTAGCATTGCTGAATGCAACTACTTTTCTTGACAATGTCTATTATGAAGTGTTTCACTGTTCTACCTCTTCCGATGACGCTCATAAATTACTGAAAGGTCGTCGAAACACTTTACAGAACTACCGAATATATAATACGTTAAGAAGACGATTTATTACGAAGCCGTTCCGATATGTGGTAAGTCTTCTATTCAAGATTTTCCAGAGTAACCACTATCATACTTTTACCATACATGTAGCCGCCACTGGCTATTGATGAGTAAGTGTTCTACCTCGTTCGTAATTGCATGTACTGCTTTCTCTTAAGGAATACTTGTCATATGTCATTCATTAGGTGCATGAGACCTACAACGCTAGAAAGGTTAATCGCAAACTCTATTATTCTTGCTCTGTGCTTGTTTGTGATATAAGGAACAGTCTGTTAATCTATCCTCAGTGTGACAGAGGTGGTATACTACACATTGAAGAGTTACTGAACTCGTCTTTCATTTGAATAATAATCGAAAGCTATATTGGCTAACACACAAATCGATGATTCAAATTTTAAATTCATTAATAGATTATATCTGATCTGATGCTTCAAGAAATAACACCAGTTTTCTTCTATCACGTCTAATTTTTAGTAGTAGAACGTACGTCGCGTAAAACTCTTCACTGTGAAAATGTGTAACAGTTTGGTAATTCCAACATGGTGCCTAAATAAATAATTTTTTCTTGTTATAGGAATCATTTTGAAAATCAAACAATGGTGCAAACATTTATTTCATACAAAAAGCAAGATGTGTCCGATCAATGAATGCGTCGATAGCTCCACACAACGCCTCTGTTATTTGAATCCTCTTCTGCAGTATTTCCACGTCATGTGAAAGGTTCATCTTGCTCACCAGGGTTCCCTGGAAAGCGATTTAAATGACTATGCAGCCGCTCTGCATCTGTGTTGATACTAGGGCTACATCATTTAAAATGAAAGAGCATGTATTCAGCCTTGTGAACATACGTGGCTGCCTTATCATTCGGAAGCAAATTTTTCAAGACAAGAGCGTCTCAAATATGTAATATATGACTAAAAAATTAATAAATTACTTAATGAGTAGCTTCATCAGAACTCCTTGCAAAATTCTAGCTTTCTTCTTTTTTTGACATATATTCAGGTTGTACTGACCAGTTTAATCCAAACCTTTCCACAAACAGCTGAAACTTTCATGTAATGGCAACACGTGAACTTGAATTTACTATCCTCTTTGTGAAAGAGGTGGTATATTGTATAGCAAAGAGTGCCTGTGCGACGATAGACAAAGACTATTACACGACTGAATATTGTTTGGTGCCTTTCAGTTGCTGTATTTTAATATCTTCACTGAAAATTAACCGTTATCACTACCATCTCGGAAGGAAGTCGCTAACTGAAACAGTTTTGTTAACTTGTTACTGTATCTTTGTTTTTCCTTTCCTAACTCACGTTAGCTTCTTTTCCTGTTAATTTCTGACGTCATTAATACTGAAAGAACTTACTATACAGCCTCTCCTACGCTCTTTCATTAAACAAGTGGTACTGTGGGAAAAGTCTCTACTATGCTCGGGATCTTTTTTGCACAGATGGTGGTAGGCTTTTGTAATTATCAATGGAAATTTTCTGTTTCCTAAAGTTAAGTCAAATAGTTCAACATGCATTTACAGGTGCTGTCAGAACATTTACAACAACGAGTGGTTCCCAAAACTAAATAGTTTAGGATTTAGTTCAAATGTCAAAAACACACTCACTGTAGAGGAACTGAAGCAATAGTTTGCGGTAAAGGAAAATTATTACTCTCCCGCTTTCATCGCAGGTATACATGGAAAACGAGCCTTTCTATTAATTATTTTTACTACTGTGAAACAATGGCGACCGAATGGGAAACTAACACTGACCAATGTAAACCTTACCCAGTTCAACCACAAAAGTTTCGAAACACCCGCATTACCGAAGCGATTCTCTTCTGCTCTTAAGAGCAGGGAGGGGTGGAGGAGATGCGTCGAGTTTGAAGTGACCAACCAAAATCCCTCACTCCGTCCTATCAGTTACATCCGCGTCCGAGCAGTATCTTCTGTTGTGTCTTCCACCACACTGCCAGAGAACGGTTCCTGCGTTTAAAAGGCAGAAATGTCCAACCACTGTGTCGCTCCAGGTTTCGCCTTTGCATGTTTCTCATGGCCTGTTCGCTTCTCTGTATCAAACGAAGTTAAATAGAGAACGATTCCTCTGTTTAGGGAAGTACGGAGCAGGGGCAGGGGCAGGGGGCGGGGGTAGTGAAATTCAATGAATCTCAAACTGCCGTTGAATCCGAAACTGCCAACCAACTCTCTCGTCCCGTTCTTGTTCTGGCCCATTCCCTGCTCTGTCTCCATGCTACGATAATTTTCAAACACCCACATATTAATCGACAATCACTCATCGAGAAAAGACCAAAGAAAATTCAAATAGCGTCCATAAGAATAAATGAAATGAGATCCTTAACTGGTTCCATCTTTCACACAGCTTTCAGTGTACGTGTGTGGTTCGAAAATCACCAGGATGGGTTTACCGAGCCGACGGTTGTGGCCGAGCGGTTCTAGGCGCTTCAGTGCGGAACCGCGCTGCTGCTGCGGTCGCAGGTTCGAATCCTGCCTCGGGCATGGATGTGTGATGTCCTTAGGTTAGTTAGGTTTGAGTAGTTCTAAGTCTAGGGGAGTGATGACCCCATAGTGCTTAGAGCCACGAGTTTACAGAACTTCTCTTGTCTCCAAACTCCATGGATTTAAGCCCAGTTGAGAATGTGCGGATCACCACGATCAGACTCTTCGCGCCGTAGATCCTCAACCGTCAAACTTAGCGCAAATGGCTACGTCACTGTTGTCGACATGGTTGCACGTCCCTGTCATTACCTTCCAGTACCTGATTAATTCTCTTGCACGTCCACGCCGGAAAATATGGTTATTTACAGTTTAGACAGGTTATCACATAAATTTGACAGGGTAGTGTATCTTTCATATTGGTTTATCTTTCAGTTTTGGTCATGTTCGAATCTCTCTTTCACTTTCGTCATTGTGTATTTGAAATACAGTCCAAATAACAGTGACGACAAACTGTGTCTTTACCTTACAACTCACTCTTTGTTTCTTGATTTTCAATTTTTTTATAACTCTCGCTATTTTTGAATACTACTGCACATATACGAATAGTTTTATCTGTATTCTTCATGAACATTATTGATCTTTCGCACAAGTATGTAGAGGACATTTCATACATCAGTAAATGCCCTCAACGTTTTGGTTTTGCTTCCAAATTTGCTTCGGGTAACCGACTGGCTAATGCAGATAATGTGACCGTGAAAGCGACAGTGCGACCGGAACGCAGCGCAGACATCCTGCTGCAGATTTACGCAGCGTGCCGCTGCCGCCAGGCGGGGAAAGCGCGACCGTTGGTTACGCGCTCTGGTGTGTACGCAAGTGGTACCAACCGACTGCACATCTAACACACCTGCTGCCTCTCAAAGATGTGTGTCAGCGAGCGGGCTGTCCACAGCGACACGAGTAGGGCCCACTTCACACTAGTCGGGCACGACACGGCCGTGGTATCGAGAGCCAATTGCTGGCTTTCACATCTAGATTTCCACACGGAACTTGCTTTGAATATGTTCGAGAGATAATCCTTCTCACAACTTCCGCCATCAACTATGGACGAATATCCTTTGTAGTCCGAATACATCGAATTTGATGGGTTCGCAGTTCGAATATGTTTACCATTAGTAGCTTGGGGCAGCGTGGAAAATTGAAGACAGCGTATCGGTCCATAATGAAGAGTCTGTTGATATTAATTGTGACACTGTCGCAGAAAGACATGTATCTTCATCGAAGGGAAGAGAACTTTCGTAAATGGCAGTCGGTTTTCATGCGACGAATCCACTGAAAGTAAAAGTTTAAAACTTGGACATTTTATGTATTTATCACTGTAGGCATAGTAACATCTTTAAATGAAATCCTGATTTTGTCGTCTACCATTGTTCATCTCGAACAAGGAAGCAATTCAACAGAATTTGGAAGCTTTTACAATAGTCCGTCGAAAGCAAAGTTTAATTTTACATTCATTTATTGTCTTATTCTAGTATCATATACGATATGTATATACTGCTTACTTATAAGACATGAACTGAATTAATTGTTTGCCTTTTATGTGTGGGCTGCTGCAGGAACATAGCAGATGACTTTCCAAAGCAAACGGTCGCAACTGAGGGAAAATTCGTATATATTGAAGCTTTCTGTACGTTGATGGTTAAAATAACACGACGGATTGATACTAGGCCTGCAATGATCGCTAGTAGGCCGTTTTCCTATCCTATAGTGTTTGACAGTAAGCTAAACTGTCACGAACTCCCTCGGATTACGATCGCGGCATTGATGCCATCAACAACTCGCATTTACTTCTGAAAGAAGACAGCTATCACTGTCACCACCACTCAGAAATCTATGTTTTCTTCTGCCTCTATTTCACTCGCAGCAATGCATTGTGTAAAACTTAGCAAAGGGTAAGTAAGCTACACTCCATCACACGTTTTCAATACCAGATTTGAAAAAAAAAATGTTCATATGTGTGTGAAAACTTATGGGACTTAGCTGCTTAGGTCATCAGTCCCTAAGCTTACAGACTACTTAACCTAAATTAGCCGGCCGATGTGGCCGAGCGGTTCTAGGCGCTTCAGTGTAGAACCGCGCGACTACTACGGTCGCAGGTTCGATTCCTGCCTCGGGCATGGATGTGTGTGATGTCGTTAGGTTAGTTAGGTTTAAGTAATTCTAAGTTCTAGGGGACTGATGATCTCAGATGTTTAAGTCCCATAGCGCTCAGAGCCATTTGAACCATTTTTGAACCTAAATTATCCTAAGGACAAACACACACACCCATACCCGAGAGATGACTCGAACATCCACCGGGACCAGCCGCCAGATTTGTACATGAAATGCAAATGCTTGAGAAATGTCATTATTTCACAGTGACTCTTACGAATTATGAAAACGTATATGGTTTATTATGAACCCAGGATTCCATACTACCGCACGTGAAAAAAATTTATTTCTCAACCGAATACATTCTTGAAAATCGGTGAGAAACATTACCTAACTAATAAACTCACGTGCCTTTTCTGTTTTGTCAAGGAAAATAATGAAAAAATAGGTTCATAAAACGATGTGGCCTAATCTTATATACCGTCAAGTATTTGTACAACTTGAAAATGGAAGATCTCTTCCCCCTTCACCTTCAACCCCCCTCCGCCCTCCATCATGTCGTGCCTTGCCGTGTACAACAGTAGCCTGGTAAGTGCGGAACTGCCACGCGGCATGTCGCGTTTTGACGGCTTCAAGACAAGTGTGAAAGGGGCCTAACTTTCCGTGAATTTCCGGCACATTATGTTGCCTCAAGTGGTAGTAAAGTATAGCTGGTGAACCAAAATACACGACCCGCAATTAAAAATCCAATAGCAAATAGACGAGTGAAAATCATTTGTTGATGTTTTGAGTATATAACCCGGCTGGTTCATCGAGTCGAACTGTGCATATTCGGCCCATACCACTTCAGTTCCGTTCCAGAGTTCGTAAACCATAGTGGCACGGCAGTTCCTCGGTGACCCTTGGGGAGATTTCCGAATGACCATTTTAAATATCCACCGTAGGCTGTCAGATTTTTTTACAGAAAATGTACCTTTTTTATACAAGATGTACCTTTACGCTAAATTACTCGCCAAAATCGGCCTGTGGCTATTTTCAGATGCCTCTATTAACAATACCAAGAAAATAAAACTGTAAGGAACCTAATTAACTCGGCACATTAAATTTGATCTTTCATTACTTACAGCTGTGTTGATGATATTGTAGAGCAGAGACTTTTCTCTGGTCTACCACAAGGCGCGCAGTAGAAACAGCTGGTACGCTGTTCTGTCTTCTTGACAAAGAGAGACTGACGCTATAAAATATAATTCGTACTTACAATGAGATTCATATTTTACGCATACTTACGAGTCGTTTGACTGATGTCTCTGGTCGCTCCGAATAGTATTCCGGAATTAATCAGTAATTCAAATTCGTGAAACAAATTTGTCCCGGCATTTGGAGATCACAGTAGGCTCCCTTATCAGTGGTCTCTTGTCTCGTGTGGGCGGAGGAGTTTTCCGAGCCTTGATTTAATCTTCATAGTAATTCGCAACATGAAGACTATTCACTCGGTCTAAGGCGCTGCAGTCATGGACTGTGCGGCTGGTCCCGGCGGAGGTTCGAGTCGTCCCTCGGGCATGGGTGTGCGTGTTTGTCCTTAGGGTAATTTAGGTTAAGTAGTGTGTAAGCTTAGGGACTGATGACCTTAGCAGTTAAGTCCCGTAAGATTTCACCCACAACAACAACACAACTATTCACTAAGGCTCGTCGAGTTATTAATTTGAATTTCTCGTCACGGCTTCCATGAGACGCAGGGACGTTAGATGATCCCATCATTCAGGGGACCCCAGCCTCTGAACCGTGAGACCAGACCTTACTGGCCGGAATAGATCGGAACTTTCCCCTCCGAACTTTCCCCCTGTTTAAGTTGACCATGGGCCTCTGTTTCTGTCGGTCGACGCATGCTGATGTCGTAAAGCACTTATTTAATGTCATCACACTTTGCATATTATAATTGCTCTTACACTCTTACGGTTGTTTCGATGATATCTGTGTCATACTCATAAACTTCATTCTGCTACACTGGAGCAGACCCTCATCAGCTTTTAACTTTAGACCTCTCCTTACTCTCACTGAACACCTTTGTTCAACTTATACCATCTGCAAACTTCAATAATCTAACTGCATCCCCTCTGATTTCCAATTCTAGTACGTTGTCGCGCCTCTACGGAGACATTCCGCCACACCTCCACGACTTCTCCCAAAGGAATTCCAGCCCTCTCCCTCACCTAGACCATGAAGTCCGTCGACACATTTACACGTCCTACCCGCTATAAATTCAACATCCATTCCGCTACATCAGCAGCCTCTTCCCGTTCCATACTTCCATAACTCTTTTCCCCTTCTTCCCCTTACTTCCTAAATCCTTTCTCTCTTTATTGACACCGTTTACTGCCCCTTCCTTCTTGTCTCGCAAAATCCACTCCTTCTCTGTCGGTTTGTTGTTGTTGTGGTCTTCAGTCCTGAGACTGGTTTGATGCTGCTCTCCATGCTACTCTAACCTGTGCAAGCTTCTTCATCTCCCAGTACCTACTGCAACCTACATCCTTCTGAATCTGCTTAGTGTATTCATCTCTTGGTCTCCCTCTACGATTTTTACCCTCCACACTGCCCTCCAATACTAAACTGGTGATCCGTTGATGCCTCAGAACAAGTCCTACCAACCGATCCCTTCTTCTGGTCATGTTGTGCCACAAACTTCTCTTCTCCCCAATCCTATTCAATACTTCCTCATTAGTTATGTGGTCTACCCATCTAATCTTCAGCATTCTTCTGTAGCACCACATTTCGAAAGCTTCTATTCTCTTCTTGTCCAAACTATTTATCGTCCATGTTTCACTTCCATACATGGCTACACTCCAAACAAATACTTTCAGAAACGACTTCCTGACACTTAAATCTGTACTCGATGTTAACAAATTTCTCTTCTTCAGAAACGCTTTCCTTGCCATTGCCAGTCTACATTTTATATCCTCTCTACTTCGACCATCATCAGTTATTTTGCTCCCCAAATAGCAAAACTCCTTTACTACTTTAAGTGTCTCATTTCCTAATCTAATTCCCTCAGCATCACCCGACGTAATTCCACTACATTCCATTATCCTCGTTTTGCTTTTGTTGATGTTCATCTTATATCCTCCTTTCAAGACGCTATCCATTCCATTCAACTGCTCTTCCAAGTCCTTTGCTGTCTCTGACAGAATTACAATGTCATCGGCGAACCTCAAAGTTTTTATGTCTTCTCCATGGATTTTAATACCTACTCCAAATTTTTCTTTTGTTTCCTTTACTGCTTGCTCAATATACAGATTGAATAACATCGGGTAGAGGCTACAACCCAGTCTTACTCCCTTCCCAACAACTGCTTCCGTTTCATGTCCCTCGACTCTTATAACCGCCATCTGGTTTCTGTACAATTTGTAAATAGCCTTTACTGCGCATCAATCCACACTCCCATCCTCTTCAGTACACAGCATTCTCCCCTTCAACGACAGACAAGCTTTCCCAGGCGAGGACGTTCCAGTTTAATGGCAGTGAAACATTTATTTTAAATACGAGTGTTTCACATCTTGTTTCAAATCTGCTCTAACGGTTTTTCGTTTTGCCACTACGGTTTTGAATTCAAAACGTAGAAAACTATTTCTCTTTTATATATAAACATATATTAGAAAGAAAATTTTTAATTACGTTAGTAAGCTGAAAAGAACTGTAGGGTGGATAGAAGCAGTAAAGAAAGACGCCAACAAAATAGGTGTTACAGAAGAAATAATACGTGACAGGAATAACTTTAGGATACTTCTAGAAATCGCAAATTTTGAAGAAGATGCGCCAAAACTTCGGCCCAAGAGAGTGTGGACAGATGAGCAGAGACGAGCAGTTGGCGAGAAAATGAAGAAGTACTGGGAAGAACGGAAGAAAAAGAAACACCATAAGTCTTAAGTTGTATGCGATCCATAGCTGGCCAAATTCATAATAAAAAAAAAAAACATATGTTAAGTCCACGTCTAAAAATTTTTAGTTATTCCTAAATATCGCATCATATTAGTGTTTCTTCCGTTTCTTGTTCACAAACCAGGAACGTACATGTAACATACAAGTTACGTGTTGTTAATAAACGGTTTCTAAGTCCTTACTTAATGTATTTAGCAGCACAATGTGTTCTTTGCTTCTATATATGTAAATGCAGTCGTTGTAAAGACGCGGGAACCGACAAATCTCAAAGAATATTCATAGACAGCCACATTTTGCGTCGAGTCCACTCTCTAAGAATATTCCATCTGCGGTGCTGGCTCTTGTACATTTATTACGACAATGTTCTCTGCTGTGGGCGGGAAAGAAAGCGTTGTGCTGCTAAATGTATTAACCAAGGACTTAGAAGCCGTTCGTTAAGAGCAGTTTAGTTACATGACGTGTTACATGAAGATGCGATACTGCAGTGATTGCGTTGTTCAGAAATGCATTACAAAGTTCCTGCAAGGAAGACTGCAACGTATTTCTGAGCATCACAGGCACTGCCATACCGTTCTTATCCACCGAATCGAGGCAAACGACTTTCAAGTGAAATGCCTCGTTCTTAAGGGAAAATACATACTCAATGTACGAGGGTTGGAACGTCAACAGTGGCGACTGTTTATTTACAGCTCGTACAAAATATATAGGTGTTTCAAAGTTTTACTGACCTTCAAAGTAGTCACCACCATTTTGTATAGCCCGTTGCCAGCGACGTGGAAGTCGTAGGATACTCTTTGATGCCAGCTGTGCTGACTTCGAGCAGCGCAGGCTGTTGCCCAACGAATTTATAGCATTTCTGTAGCGAATGCCGTGAAGTGTTTCCTTCAGTTTAGAAATCGAGTTGAACTCACGAGGGTTTAAGTCAGGGGCGTGCAGTAAATAGTATAGCACTTAGCAGCCCCATCAGTCAAACAAGTCAATAACAGCTTGCAGCCGGCCGGGGTGGCCAAGCGGTTCTGGCGCTACAGTCTGGAACCGCGCGACCGCTGTGGTCGCAGGTTCGAATCTTGCCTCGGGCATGGATGTGTGTGATGTCCTTAGGTTAGTTAGATTTTAGTAGTTCTAAATTCTAGCTGACTGATGGCCTCAGCAGTTAAGTCCCATAGTGCTCAGAGCCATTTGAACCATTTTTTTAATTCGTATCTTATTAGCCTGCCATTTTTCTTGTCAGTGTTTTCCAATGTCCACCTCTTTGTCGATTCGGTGGAACCCCTCCTCATTGATAAATGATCTAATTTCCAACATCGTTCTACAGCATTGCATCTCATATGCTTCGATTATCTTCTATTACAGTTTTCGCAGAGTCCAAAATTCACTTCCATACAAATCTATATTAGCAGAATGCACCAAAGTTCCAGTGTACTGCCTGGATTACTCAGTCTGTAATAGCATTTCCTTTGCAGGTCTAGACTGCGGATTCATGTATAAACGAGCCACATAGTTTTAATCTGCACAGCAGAGAGAAAGATCCAATCTATAAACACAGACTTGCAGCAAAGAATAAAAATGTTACCTTACCAGTAGTTGATTATTCTCCGCAGTCCGAGTCTTTCTCACAATCTCTACACAGAGTAACTGACGTAAAAAGCGCCAAGCCATTGACAACGGAGACTTCCAATAATGACGAGAAATGTTCCGGGCAAAGGGCATTTGTGATAATGGATCACATAATGGATGTGTGTGGTTTTGAAGGGATACCAACTGCTTATTATGCATTTTTAATAAAGAGCTTCACAATATCTACACTGAATGCCTAACTGATTTTTGTATGTGTAGATGTCCAAAATTTTGTACGCATGTATGTTGCTGGTGAGTTTATTTTTGGTGATATTGGTATCAGTAACGTTAATTTTCATCTGAATGCTCAATTATTTGTAGGATGCATTCAAAACTCTGTCCTCTTCGTCTACAGTTTTTACCCTCAACAGCTCCCACCACACCATGGAAGTTCTATCCTGATGTCTTAACAGATGATGTGTCATCCTATCCCTTCTTTTTGTCAGTGTTTCCCACATATTCTTTTCCTCGCCGATTCTACGGGAACCTGCTCATTTCTTATGTTATCAGTCCATCTAATTTCCAACTTTCCTCTGTAGCACCAATTCCCAAATCCTTCGATTCCTTTCTGTTCCGATTTTTCCACAATCTATAACTACGTTACAATACTGTGATCAAGCGTACATTGTCAGAAATTTCTTCCTCAAACATATGTTTCAAATGTTCAAATGTGTCTGAAATCTTATGGGACTTAAATGCTAAGGTCTTCAGTCCCTAAGCTTACACACTACTTAACCTAAATTATCCTAAGGTCACACACACACACACACACCCATGCCCGAGGGAGGATTCGAACCTCCGTCGGGACCAGCCGCACAGTCCATGACTGTAGCGCCTGAGACCGCTCGGCTAATACCGCGCGGCTGTGTTTCATACTAGTAGAATTCTGAATTCTCTTGGTCGGGAATGTACATTCTTGAAAGTTGTAGTCTGCCTTTGAAGTTATTCTTGCTCCGTCTGTCATGGGTTATTCTGCTGCCCCGGTAGCAGAAATCCTTATCTTCTTCGTGATATGATGTTAAATTTCTCGCTGTTCTCATTTATGCTACTACTTGTTACTTTCGTCTTTCTTCCATTTACTCTCAATCCATATTCTGTACTCATTGAGGATAGCAATGTTATCAGCGAAACTTACCATTGATACGCTTTCACTCTGAATTTTAATCCCACTCTTAAACCTTTCTTTGAATGAGCCGTGCTGCTGCTTGCGTCGGTGCTATTTGTAGGTTTCCGCCCCCTGTTGTTTCTCGTGTTCACTGGTGCCACTTGGTTTCGCAAGCGTTGCCTGTCCGCTAGTGGCAGCAGCGGCGGTTATCGATATATTGTAACTGTTGTCCTACCTTTGGGGTGACGTGGCTGATTTTTCGGGTCGTTTGAGTGGGCCAGTTCGGTTGGGGACTCAGGAGGAACCAGGTCCGCGCAGGGGGATAAACACGCCGGGACCGCCGGCGGCACGCTTGGACTGTCGGATGGAGGGGGTGTGGTCACAAGGGTGCACGACCTCGTCATAAGCCAGATCCAGTAAGCTTTAAGATGCGTGCATTTCAATCCAAGTAGAGCGTAGTCAGTTGCCCCTGTGGGCCCCATAGTACGTGTGTGATGTTGTGACAGATTATCATCGCGCCATCATGTGCAGTTTGGTGGATCTGCGTACTGTATAGTACTTGAAGACCCTACTGTATTAAAAGCACTTGGCTCATTGATTAGATGGTGTGGTTACTCAACTGTGAATTAATAAAGCAGTGAAGAGATTTGTTTCATTCTGCCAACCATCATCAGAGTTGTCACAGTGAGTTCAGTGTGCGTTTGTGTGCCTACTGAATTTGATGTCACTCATTTGGTACATGTGGTTGCTGATTCTGGTTGGTTACATTTCGGTTTTGCCTCACACCCAAATCGAGTAGAGTTTTAGTTGCTGTTAGTTTGTCTGGTGTTCTGTACTGTGACTTGTTTGTGCAGATTTTCGGGTTTGTGGAATCGGACGGAAATCTGGTAGTGATTCCTTTCTCGTTTCGGGCGCTCTAAACACAGTACTGTTTGGTTCAAATGGCACTGAGCGCTATGGGACTTAACATCTGAGGTCAACAGTCCCCTAGAACTTAGAACTACTTAAACCTAACTAACCTAAGGACATCACACACATCCATGCCCGAGGCAGGACTCGAACCTACGACCGTAGCGGTCGCGCGATTCCAGATTGAAGCGCCTAGAACCACTCGACGAAATCGGCCGGCCCTCATCGGACTGCTAGAACCATGAAACCTCAGCCCAGAAACCTAGCGCAGCTGGCTGCGGCTCTGGAGCGAACAGGGCTCTGCGTCCCTGTCTATATATGAATACTCTGCAGTTGACAATTGATTGCCTGGGAAAGGGTTCATTTAACCACCTTCAACCTGTTTCTCTACCGTTCCACTATCTAACAGTGCGCGGGATCAAAAAACACTTAAATATTTCAGAGAGAACTCCGATTTCTCTTATTTTATAATTTAGATGGCTGCTAACAAAATATTGTCACACTCTGAGGACAAAGTTGGTGATTGAAATTTCATGACAAGGAATCTTCCAGGACCTTATTGACTCTCTTCCTGTTCGTCCGCACCGTAAAGGCGGAAGTGAAAATACTGATGGCCTGGAATACCGATAGAAAAACAGTAGCCACACGATGACAGCATCCACGGCGAAGCGTCGAGGCAACGATTAAAAACGACCTTGTGTTATTTACACATTTTGACCACAATCTATGTGATCACATTAGAAAATTCCACGGTCATATCCACAGTTTGTGAGCGACCTTTAGGATTAACGACCTTCGGAGTGCCGTAGTGTAAGCCTTCCACAGATCCTGCAACTGCCTGCAACCAACACCGACATAAATGTCTCATGTTAAGCCAAACCCGCATTAAAAATCCTATTTTTTCTCGAAATGCTTCTCCATCTGGCGCTCACAATCCTGTTACTTGCATTTCTGGGCAAAAACTGTGTATACCATGAATTTGGGCGAAATCGGTGATGACGAACAGGCACGATCCCGTTGTGAGATGCACCCCGAGCAAACGAGCAGTGGACAAAAGCTCAGAAAGTCGCTGGGAGAAGCGTCTGTCGTTAATAAAACGAGAAGAAGGAAATCTGACCTGCCAAGTGCAGAACGGCTAAACACAGCTGTGATGTCCTCAATTTTGCAATATCTAGAAGTGATCGACGAATAACAGTCAAGCCCCTCAGTGCTCAACTTGAGACATCTCGGTGGATAGAGCTGACACGCTTGTCCACCATTTACCGTATGGAAACGTTTATGCTCGCTGGGTTCCTGGAAGCACAACTGAAGAGCCTGAGACAAAAGATGGAACGTTAGTGCCGGATTGATTACTCGTTATGAGACTAATGGTGATGATTTATTGTCAAACATTCTAGCAGGCTATTAAACAAACATTCAGCACTTTGGGCCCAAAACAGAATGACAGTCCATGGAGTGGCATCACACAATATCTCCTTTGAAGAAGTAGTTCAAAGTAGTATCCTCAGCTGATAAAGTCATGGCTACATTCTTCTGGGGTCCTGAAGTCGTTATTTTGATCGACTTCCGTCCTCACGGTCAAACGATGAGGTCTGAAGTTCGTTGTGACCTGAGCTGTGCATGGCTCGTCTTCATGCCATTTGTTGTTTGTCACCTTTTCTTACGGTACTGCCGTTAGTTTTCTTATTCCATTTATTGGTGTCACTAATTTCCTCCCATACCTGCCTGTGAGTGGCAGCAGCAGCGCTTATCGATAAGTGCACCGTTGTACCATCTCTGGAGCGACCGGTAGTATTTCCGGATCGTCGTGTGCCTGTGTCAGTTGGAGATGGACCAGCAGTGCAGTTGCGGCACGGAACAGCAGTCGGGGAGGAAGCAGCTTTGGGCACCGAGCTCCAGTGTGGTACAGACAGCCAGTAGTTGCCGACTGCTGGCGACACACATGTACTGTCCGGCTGAAGAAGACTGGAGCGGCAACGACCGTTGGTTGGTCGTCTGGTAGGTTATCTCATCGGCCGACGTGTATTGATCTTTTGACCATTTCCGGGTGTTGGGAGTTGGTCGGTTGGAGGCAGAGCAGCGATGATGTCTCCGTGGCGCGTTTTAAAGCCAGAGCCGCTGGCGCCGTGCAGTCGCGGTTGGAGTTTTGAGGCGCTTCCTGCCAGGGTTACGAGGTTCGTCGCCCACAGATCCCGGACACTAAAGTTGAGCGCTCACATAATCTACCATCAAGCCTCAACTGCTATCAATTCTCTTCGTTTCATCGTGGTTGTCGCTTTCTGGCAGATTCCCGCTAGTAACAACGTGTGTGCACTGAAGTCGGCTAGTATTGCAGCCATCTTCCTCTGTCGTGTTTAACTTAATTTAATTCGTTACTTCATTAATGAAGTGTACCACCGGTATCTTTGGCCTTGTGACCGTTGAAATTCCGGTGACCTGCCCTGGTCGTTGACTTAGTTTTCGGCAGTGTATTTTCTTCGTCATGTTGATGGTGCCCAGTGCGGTGTGTTGGTGGTTTTGGGCGTTTATTCTGACTTGGCTGGATTGTGCACCAGTATCTAGAACGTTGTGCTATTGACATCTTGTTGTCGCTTTGCTGGTCACGTGGAGCAGAACTGATCGCATTGGTTGGTTCGTCGGCTGGCTTTCGGTTGGGTTGCCTTCCGATTAAGAGGCTTTTTCACCTAAACGTGCGTTAGTGTTACCTTTCCAGGCCGATCCTTGAAACCTTCTGAGAGCCACTCCCTGTGTTTTACATAGTGATTTCATTTGTAGTCTTAAGTACTCCATGTGGCCTTCAGCTGAGTTTCATCTTATTAAAATTTCAAGGCTTTACTTCTTAGGCCTTAAGCCGTAAAAAAATTGTTTCTTGTTTGGTATGTGGCCTTCAGCCGAGTTCCATCCTTTCAAAATTAAAATTGAAAATTCCTTGTGTCTAGGCCTTAAGCCATAAATTTTTTTCAAGTTAGTATGTGGCCTTCAGCCGAGTTTTCAGCCTTTTCAAATCAAAAGTCGAAAAATTTTGTCTAGGCCTTAAGCCGTAAGACGAATTTTCTAGTTTGTACGTGGCCTTCAGCCAAGGCTTACAGCTTAAATTAAAAACTGGACATTTCTTTGCCTGGTCTTTAAGCCGTGAGATTGTTAGGGTTTCGTACGTGGCCTTCATCCAAATTTTATGTGAAGCATTTTAGGATAAAACCTTTAGCCTATTCTAGTTGAAATTTAGAAGCTCTTCCCTTTAGGCATTAAGCTGTAAAATTGTTTTCTGCATGGTGTGTGGCCTTCAGCCGAGTTTTAATCTCTCTTAAATAAAAGAATTCAAAATCCTTGTCTTGTCCCTTAAGTCATAAGATTGTGATTCTTTAGTATGAGACTTTCAGCCGAGTTTTACACGAAATATTTTAAGATAAGGCCTTCAGCCTTTAAATTGAAAGCTCTTCTTTCTAGCCCTTGAGCCGTTAAATCGTTTTGTTGATATGCGGCCTTCAGCCGTATTCTCAGCCTATTTAGATTAAACTTTGAAAATCTTTGTCTCGGCTTAAGCCGTAACAATGTTCTTGATTAATGTGTGGCCTTCAGCCGACTTCTATGGATA
Organism: Schistocerca serialis cubense; assembly: GCF_023864345.2. Classification (NCBI taxonomy): domain Eukaryota; kingdom Metazoa; phylum Arthropoda; class Insecta; order Orthoptera; family Acrididae; genus Schistocerca; species Schistocerca serialis. The sequence continues at coordinate 153,826,995 of NC_064639.1, forward strand.
AATTTAAGCTAAGGCTTTCAGCCTCTTTATATTGAACATAATTTTTTTTCTAAAGAAGTGAAACCTCCAGAAGAACTCCTGTACTTCAATTCCTTGCTTAGATCTTGTTCCTTGGATTTTCGATGTGGCCTTCAGCCGATCTGAATAAAATCAAAGGAGGTCTTTCGTTAAAACCTTGAGAGTTTTTGATTCTTGTTTGTGTGACTGTTTGTTTTAACAAATAAAATTTGTATGTGGAGTGCAACTGACAGTAACTTATTTTGGCCCCTTCCACAAATATAACCTCATCCGCTCTGTCCTGCTAGCCCAGGGATGTCATGACCCTCTTAGGAATTGAAGAAATGTTAAGCGTGTTCGTGGCCACCAAAATCCGAACGCGTCTTTCCTTTTCCACGATAATGCAAGGCAACCGAGAGGAGACAACAAAACTTTAGTGGACTATGCTAAGTCAGTCACCCTTGAACACTGAGCACGGATATCGGACCGTATGACTTCCTCTCTTTGGTCCACTGAAGAATGGACTTCGCGGAAAGCACTACGGCATGGATGGGGAAACCATTGATGCAGCGGAGACTTAGCTGAGACTCAGATCAGTACGGCTGTGCCACTACGTTGTGCAGTCTCTCACATTAAGATGGCGTAAGACCATAGAAATGAAAGGAGGTTACTTTGTCAAATAGGGCTTTCTAGCCAAAGAACTGAGGAATAATCCTGTTTATTTAAATCACGAGTAAAACCATCCTGATTTAAGAAAACGCATGTTGCATTACATACTGAATGATCATTATACAATAAGTGGTAGGATATCAGAAGACTTGCATATAGATGCAGTAAAGATTTAGCAATTCTGATTTCAAAAACTGAGGCAGTAATGTAAAATTAAATTTTACTCACAAGGGAACCTCCCCATCGCACCCCCCTCAGATTTAGTTATAAGTTGGCACTGTGGATAGGCCTTGAATAAAGGAACCTAGATCAATGGAGAAAACAGGAATAAGTTGTGTGGAACTATGAAGAAAATAAGTAAAATATACAAACTGAGTAGTCCATGCACAAGATAGGCAACATCAAGGACAGTGTGAGCTCAGGAGCGCCGTGGTCCCGTGGTTAGCATGAGCAGCTGCGGAACGACAGGTCCTTGGTTCACGTCTTTCCTCGAGTGAAAAGTTTAATTTTTTATTTTCAGACAATTATTATCTGCCCGTCTATTATGTTTTCATCACTTTTTTGGGAGTCATTATCACATCCACAAGAAAACCTAAATCAGGCAAGGTAGAAGAATCTTTTCACCCATTCGCCAAGTGTACAAGTTAGGTGGGTCGACTACATATTCCTGGCATGTGACGCACATGCTGTCATCACTGTCGTATAGAATATATCAGACGTGTTTTCCTGTGGAGGAATCTGTTGACCTATGACCTTGCGATCAAATGTTTTCGGTTCCCATTGGAGAGGCACGTCCTTTCGTCTACTAATCGCACAGTATTGCGGTGTGGTCGCAAAACACAGACACTAAACTTATTGCAGTGAACAGAGACGTCAATGAACGAACGGACAGATCATAACTTTGCGAAAATAAAGGAAGTAAACTTTTCACCCGAGGGAAGACTTGAACGAAGGACGTCTCATTCCGCAGCTGCTCACGCTAACCTCGTGACCATAGCGCTCCGGCGCACGTATTATCCATGATGTTGCCTATCTTGCGCATGGACTACTCAGTTTGTATATTTTGCTTATGTTTTTCATAGTTCCACACAACTTCTTCCTGTTTTCTCGATTGATCTGTTTTCAGTTTTTCAAGGCCTATCCACTGTGCCAACTTATAACTAAATCTGAGGGGGGTGCGATGGGGAGGTTCCCTTGTCAGGGCATTCCATTACGAAAGCTTGAATAACCAAACGTTTCAATGGGACTACTAAAAAAACGATGTACTTAAATTCTCAGCACTAGAGTGCTGCTATATATATGACTTAAACTGATGCAAAAATTTGCGCAGTAACAGAACTGGAACAAATAAGAAGCAATACAAATGCGACCATGATAATACATTTATTGACTATCTACAATAAAAATTAAACAACTGAGTTTCATCCATATAAATTTAAAGTTGTGGTTGTGAAACAGAGATTAGCTTTTGTAAAGAGGTGTACATCAAAAAGAGCTCAAATGAAATTTTCAAAACTTTTAAAGTGCTAAAATAAAACAAGGAACACATTTTCTTCATTATAAGCAGTGCCAGGTAGTCGTTTTCTTCTTTTTAACCGAATTAGAAGGAAAAAAAATTACCGATGTTGTAGAAAGGGTCATGAACCACAAATAATAAAATTCCTTGTTAAATAGTTATGTTTCGATCATTTGCATAACTCTAGGACTGCCTACTAAGTGCTTCTACTAATAACATACAATCGAAACTGCCTTACAGAAATACAAGGTAGTCAAAGCGCTGCAACTGGAAATTTGAAGATAAAGAGAAAGAGAGAATGAGAGAGCGAGAGAGAGAGAAACACGGGAGGGGGGAAGGAGAAGAGATATCCTCTGCAAGATAACGAGACCTTCACGTGTCATGCCTTCAGAAGTGGTAAAACACGTTATCTGATGCAAGAACGCATCATGTCTGCTAACGTACACATACACACACTCACACACGCATACACACACAAAATGTATTTCTGTTAATTTAAAAAAGGTTATACGCAGTCTTTGCAAGCATGAAAAATTGTAATAAACGATCACTATAAAACCGAAAATAACAGCGACACACACCACGTGTATCGCTCACTTGTCACACGTTATGCCTTTCATAAAAATAAATTAAATATTACATTCAGTATAATCACCGACGCGCATCGTGAATGCTACAGAAGATCTTAGCGTCTACTTCAACCAAATAGTACTACTAGCAAAAGTAGGGGATATTGAAATAACCGATCAATCAGTCAACAGACAGCAAACAATCGATATCGACAAAATTTCTTCATTCAGTCTCACTCGCAGGACTCTTATATCTGAATCCATGATTAACAATTGACAGAAACTTCTTACTAGGATAAATTATTTTTGTTTTCATCATGTCTCTCCGATGATAGTGTCGAATAATAACAAAATATATGAAGGTATTTAAATAAACGCCATCGACGTAAGAGAAAAGAAATTAATATTACAAACTTAGGTTGATGTCAACAATTTTACATAACACCCGTGTCTTGGAAATTAAATATGTTTCTACCTGTGTTGTGAAAAACATATTCGCCGAAACACAGCAATCAAATAGCCATTTGAACTTCAAACGAACACGTTATACAATAATTAACACTGAAAGTTGAAAGATACTCATCGGTTAATGACAGCTCCCATATTTGTGCCTGTTTATTATTAAAGCATTGATGGTCGACTGTGAGCATTTTTTTTATTTATCTCAATAATATAACAGTTTCGAACAAGATGATCAACAATATTAACAGTTTCGAACAAGATGATCAAATGCATCTCGGGAATAGCTATCTGTGCCATGCAACTTTATGCTCAATAATAACGTTCTGCTGATGAACATACCGTACTGGTCAAGACAACAAACTTCTTATATAAGAACAATCAGTGGAGTTCAAACACTATGGGGATGTACATATCTATCAAATATTAGCAGCGCTGATAAATTACACTGACAAAATTGGAACTCAGTATCTATTTTCTGTTCCCCTGAACAGTGCTATTAATAAATTCTTCTTCGTTGGTTGAACCACCCAACGCAGTGTCATATAAATGTAAAAAGAGTATGATAAGCTCCGGCTATCAATCATTGTTACGCCTGGGAGTAAACGACCACAGCATTCCGTTTATGACCATGAACAGTCATTGTGGTGCCTACTAGGTAATTTTTTATCACATTACAAAGGAATACTGTGATGTACCAAGTATTCTCAACATTTAGCTTTTCACATTATTAACTGAGAAGCATTCTAAATGTTATGTTAAAATGCATCAGCTCAGTACGGTTATAACATGATACGTTCGCTGAAAGAGATCCAAAATAGGTCGGTTTCAGCGAACAAAGCCCTCGTTGTAAGATTTTTGATGTTTTGTTTGCAATAATCAATTAAAATAACTAGCACGCAAGATCATTTCTCTGGACCTAAAAATATTCACTCTGATTTGCTTTATCACCTGTTAGAAGTTTTATTTCGAATTATTTTGGCACTTTTATGAAAGTGTAAATTGTTATTGTGACACACTGTACAAGGTGTTACAAAAAGGTACGGCCAAACTTTCAGGAAACATTTTTCACACACAAATAAAGAAAAGATGTTATGTGGACATGTTCCGTGTTAGAGCTCATTTTAGTTTCGTCAGTATGTACTGTACTTCCTCGATTCACCCACCAGTTGGCCCAGTGGAAGGAAGGTAATGTTGACTTCGGTGCTTGTGTTGACATGCGACTCGTTGCTCTACAGTACTACCATCAAGCACATCAGTACGTAGCATCAACAGGTTAGTGTTCATCACGAACGTGGTTTTGCCGTCAGTGCAATGTTTACAAATACGGAGTTTGCAGATGCCCATTTGATGTATGGATTAGCACTGAGCAATAGCCGTGATGCGGTACGTTTGTATCGAGACAGATTTCCAGAACGAAGGTGTCCCGACAGGAAGATGTTCGATGCAATTGATCGGCGTCTTAGGGAGCACTGAACGTTCCAGCCTATGACTCGCGACTGGGGAAGACCTAGAACGAAGACACCTGCAATGGACGAGGCAATTCTTCGTGCAGTTGACGATAATCCTAATGTCAGCGCCAGGGAAGTTACTGCTGTATAAGGTAACGTTGACCACGTCACTGTATGGAGAGTGCTACAGGAGAACCAGTTGCTTCCGTACCATGTACAGCGTGCGCAGGTACTATCAGCAGCTGATTGGCCTCCACTGGTACACTTCTGCGAATGGTTCATCCAAGAATGTGTCAATCCTCTTTTCAGTGCAAATGTTCTCTTTATGGATGAGGCCTGATTCCAACGTGATCAAATTGTAAATTTTCTCAATCAACATGTGTGGGCTGACGAGAATCCGGACGCAGTTGTGCGATCACGTCATCAACACAGATTTTCTGTGAACGTTTGGGCAGGGATTGTTGGTGATGTCTTGATTGGGTCCCATGTTCTTCCACCTACGCTCAATGGAGCACGTTATCATGATTTCATACGGGATACTCTACCTGTGCTGCTAGAACATGTGCCTTTACAAGTACGACACAACACGTGGTTCATGCACGATGGAGCTTATGCACATTTCAGCCGAAGTGTTCGTACGCTTCTCAACAACAGGTTTGGTGACGGATGAATTGGTAGAGGCGGACCAATTCCATGGTCTCCACGCTCTCCTGACCTCAACCCTCTTGACTTTCATTTATGGGGGCATTTGAAAGCGCTTGTCTACGCAACCCCGGTACCAAATGTAGAGACTCTTCGTGCTCGTACTGTGGACGGCTGTGATACAATACGCCATTCTCCAGGGCTGCATCAGCGCATCAGGGATTCCATGCGACGGAGGGTGGATGCATGTATCCTCGCTAACGGAGAATATTTTGAACATTTCCTGTAACAAAGTGTTTGAAGTGACGCTGGTACGTTCTGTTGCTGTGTGTTTCCATTCCATGATTAATGTGATTTGAAGAGGAGTAATAAAATGAGCTCTAACATGGAAAGTAAGCGTTACCGGACACATGTCCACATAACATATTTCCTTTCGTTGTGTGTGTGGAATGTTTCGTGAAAGTTTGGCCGTAACTTTTTGTAACACCTTGTATACAAATATTTTGAACCGCGTAGATACAAGCCTTGTAATTGTTCTCAACATTCTCTTGCAATTACGGCTTCGTGTGCCTGGAGAGGACGCCATAGTCAGTGTTACTGTGCCTTGGAGCCAAGGCCTCTCCTTCAGCAGCGGTGTAACCTTTACACAAGAGCTGCGACCCGCGAGATCGAGAACAGTTAAGCCACGTAGTATGGGGTAAGACGAGCTTGTGCGCGTCAGAGTGTAACTCCTGCGTCCGGAGCGGGCAGACAACACGCCGGCGGATTTTCGCAATTTCAGTATAAAAGAGGCACCGTCCACTCCACGTTCATCAGTGAGGTCCATCTTTCTACTGGATTACTGCTACTGTGCGACGATGAAGACTCCGGTACGTACTGCGGCAACTGAGTAGGGACCTGAAGTGGTATTCTCTGCCTAAATTGTACATTCGTGATTAAAATTTATTTTCTGAGGAATGTTGGTAAGGCTGTGAAAACTGTTGAAGAAGCAACACTGACGTAAAAGTTTTTCACTGTTCTGAAGACACTAACTTTTGTTTGTTGCTTGTATGCTTGTGGAGTTGATTGCCATACACTGTCGAAAGATGTGTGATGGAGATGATGTAGCACATCAGAAACATTTACCATCGTATTCACATGAGGGATGGTTCGCTAGAAGAATGACGTTACTTTCCTTGTCCAAAAAATTTGAATACGTCAAATTTTAGTCTCTTGGTTCTTACCCAGTGTTTGAGATGGGGAAAGGTAATATGTTTCCTGAGTCGTACCGGAACTTTGTCTCTTGGAGTCTTCAAAAATAAGGCACTACGTCACTCTTACAAGCTGTCCCATTAGCGTTTGTAGAGTTGTATGACGCTCTCATGCTAATCACCTACATGACGATCAGCTTAAGTAAATTTCCGATCTGCTCTCTCTCTTCCATTAATACAGTTCGGTGAGTTTCGCAGGCCCATGAACAATGAGAATAGTCCTTATGAGGGAATTGTAAGCTATATATTTTCCTGATGAATTACGCATCGTTAAGATGTCTCCGGTGCTGTCTGCTACCGCCGAGATCGGCTTTAGCATTGAGCCCCACGCACAGTACTAAGGAATAATTCCAACGTGGTGGTTTGTACGGGATCTCTGTGGTTGTCGGATTACGCTATCTTAGTGTTTTTCCTATAAAACGTAGTTTCGAAATTGGCTACACCAGACGACGACTTATGTGTTGCTTCGGGCTGCATTCGTGTCAAATGTATACGCCTAGATACTCTATGGCTGTTGGTGGTTCTACTGGCTCATCTTAGTTCGTCTGGGAAACTGGGAAACGCCATACAAGATGTCACTACATTATCGTACAGCTACGTTCGCTTCAGCCAGATCCCAGTGAGGGGTTCCAAATTGAGAGGGTTTTATCTCCTTACAGTTTTCTTCCTGCCAAAATTGGGAAGGGTGGGTTGTTTCAAAATTCGGCTCATTGCAGAGCTCATATCTTTCCAGCGACTTGGAAACAGGACAGACACCGCTCCGAGTTGAAACTATTTGAGACTACCTGCCCAAATACATAATTAACAGCTAAAAGTTCTTCTGATGGGGCAGCTGCATCTGTACAAGTTCATTCTGTGGCCGATTGTGTACACAGTCAAAGACTGTGGATTTAGCAACTGTTCTGCGGTTTCTTCATTTTTCAGAATTAACAAATGAGGAAATACCTTGCCAGGACAGTAAATAGGAACAGCTTAAAATTTATGGCTATGACAACACTGCCCCTGCAAATATGTGTAGTTAATACTAGTGTGTGTGCAAGTAATACATTTCATTCACTACCTCAGACAGTAGGAATACCTGCTGTGTCATCCGATCCCTTGTTAAATTCTAATTAAAAGAGGATTTGGGAGGAAATTTTAAGTTACAGCATTTGCCTTAAAATTGTGGAAGCCTTCCGAAAACTTCTGTCAAACGTAGTGGAACTATTTTTAAACTGAAAATGCCTGGCAGATTAAAACTTTGTGCCGGACCAGAACTCAGATCTAGGACCTTTGCCTTAAGCCAGGTCTAGCGATTTAGGAATCACAGCACGACTCACGACCTGACTACACATCTCCCTTCGCTACTACATCTACTTCTACCTTTCAAATATCACAAAGCTATCTTGCATAACTTCCTGGACTAGCAGTTGTGGAAGAAAGTTGGCGGTTGCTTATTTAACGGCTTCCAGGGGCAGGAAAACTTGATTTTCAGTATTTCATATTATTATTGACATAATTTCAAAATTGAAATATGCTGTGAGATACTACTCATCAAGAAGTATAATCTTACGTCGAACTTCTAACATAGTACTGCAAGTGTAACAGTTAGAAACTGTGTATATGTGTTCAGACAGTGTAATTAATAGGGCACAAATACCCAAACTACGTTTTCCCAATATTTGAGAATGAGAGTAGTTTGGGACTTCCAATGAACTTTAAACATAATTTTAAACCTTTAGGAACTTCGAGCATAATTTTAAAAGCAGTTTATCACAGACACTCCACCAACTCCACCGCCCTCCACCATTCTCCCCCCCCCCCCTCCCCCCGCCCCCACATAAACTTGTGTAAGCAAAAAAATTCTTGCTCACTACATTTTCGCCGACGGAGTAAAACTTCAGTACCGGGCACGACACTTTAATTTATAACTTATTTCCTACGATGATAGGCCGGCAAGCAACGCACACATACTTATAGGACAAGAACAAAAACCATTAGGAAGGTCGCACAGAAAGTACATTAAACTACAATTATTAAGCTTCAAAATAATATATTTATTTTTTAACATTGTCACCGTTAAGAGCAACATATTTCTCCCAGCATGTAACAAGTTTATTCCTTCCGTCATGGAAGAATTCTAAAAAAATGGTTCAAATGGCTCTGAGCACTAGGGGACTTAAAATCTATGATCATCAGTCCCCTAGAACTTAGAACTACTTAAACCTAACTAACCTAAGGACATCACACAACACCCATGCATCACGAGGCAGAGAAAATCCCTGACCCCGCCGGGAATCGAACCTGGGAACGCGGGCGCGGGAAGCGAGAACGCTACGGCATGACCACGAGCTGCGGCCTGGAAGAATTCTTCCGACTGTCTTCGACCCCAGGACTTAACTGCTCCTTTCACCTCATCGTTTGAGGTAGAGGTGGAAGACAGGAATTACAAGGCGCAAGACTGAGGGATTACGGAGGCTGTGGAATGGATTCAAACTTCCGATTTTGTAGAGCCTCTTCAGTTGGGCGCGAGGTACATGGACGAGCGTTGTCATGTTGGAAGATTATTGGCGCCAGACTTACTCTAAAACGACAAACTCGACGTAGGAGGAGGTTTAGTCTTTACGTACTGAGAAGAATTTGCCGGCGCCCCTTGTACCAGCAGTCGGTTTAAAAATGGTTCAAATGGCTCTAAGCACTATGGGACTTAACATCTGAGGTCACCAGTCCTCTAGACTTAGAAGTACTTAAACCTAACTAACCTAACGACATCACACACATCCATGCCCGAGGCAGGATTCTAACCTGCGACCGTAGCAGCCGCGTGGTTCCGGACTGAAGCGCCTAGAACCGCTAGACCACACAGGCCGGCCGAGCAGTCGGTCACGTAAACTCGATGAGTATACCAAAACAGTGAAATTAATTTTTTGTAGGTGGTTCTGTTTTGAACTTTCTCTCTTGAGGAGAAGACGGATGTCGATATTATGCACTCCGTCTTTTCTCTTCTGAGTCTCATTGACGGACCTATGACTCGTCCCCCGTCACAAAATTCGAAAGGAAGTCCTTTGCTTCGTCACTGCAGCGCTGGAAAAATTGCTCGTACCATTCTATTCGACTCTGTCTGTGTCGTCTATGAAACGGCGTGGTGCTAATCCTTTACGATTTCCAAATTGATCAATAATGAACCCTACACGTTCCTTGGACATTCCAATATGGTTTGAAATACGATTCTAAGTGATTCGCCGGTCGTTCTGAGTCGAATTGTCTACGAGTTTGCAATGTTTATCACCTGTGGCAGTAACGGTCGTCCCCTATGTGCTTCATCGACATTTATGGCTTTTCCAGGTTCGCAACCACGGAGTATTTAAGTTGTGTCTTAGTTACGAAAACATATTCAGCGATCCAGACAAGTATTTGCTTCATTTTAATTCCAGTCTTGGATCACAAGATTATTAATTTCGAATTTGCAGCATGCTAGAGGTGAAAAAAGGTCCATAACTGGCGTTGTATTTGAAATAAATGGTTGTAGCTTCGTTATAAGATGCACTGAGAATTTTCTATTTTTATTTTCTTGACGGTGACTAGTTCTCGAATGTCCGACCTATGTGGTGTAATTTGCCAATTGTCTTATTAAGTCGTCCATATACCGCATTGATTACTGCAGGGGTAGTCTCTGTACATGGGATATTGCCTATGTTTGTCACAGTTACTGCACGGATGGTTTGAAAATGGACACAAGTATCCGTAACTAGTCACCATCAAGAGATAAAAAATACATATTTGTCAAGGCCTCTTATGACGAAGCTACAAACGTCTACGTCCTTCATTAACTTCAGTCGGTAATTACCGTCTTCGTTGCCAACAGCCTTGCCCCAGTGATAACACCTGTTCCCATCAAATCACAGAAGTTTAACGCTTTCAGTCTTGGCTAGTACTTGAATAGGTGACTATCCGGGTCCGCCGAGCACTCTTGGAAAGCAAGGTACACTCAGCCCTTGTGAGGCCAAATGAGGAGCTACTTGACTGAGAAGTAGCCGCTTCGATCATGAAGACTGACAACTTCAGGGACAACTGTGTGCTGACCTTATGCCCCTCTATATCCGCATCCAGTGACGCCTATAGACTGAGACTGACACGGCGGTCGATCAGTAACGTTGGCCTTCAGAGGCCTATTCGGACGTTGAGATTTGTCTTAATGACCTTCTTCAGACCTAAGTAGATATTTTGTTGTTGCAAATGCAACACGTTTCTACTCAGGACTGAAGATGGTCATTACCGTCTGAAATTAATTACCTGATTTCTAGTAAATATTGTGATCCCAGATTCGAAAATAAGTAACGAAATTATACTGCCCTCCTATTTACAGTAGACGTGTCAATACCATCGCCAGCATATACAGCCTTTAAACGACGATGTATCTCACTAGGAGTCACTTTTTCACCAGTTAAGAATTTGATAACAACACGCTGTTTAACTCGCGCTGACATATAACTAGAATACATCTCTATACTTCCGGTATTAAAAAATGCCTTAGATTAACGCAACACCTTCAAACTGCGGATATGTGCAGAGGAAGAAGCCACCTTCCACAGTACACGTAGCGCGTTTCTCAAAGTCATGTAGGTGCGCTCTACAAGCGTGTATGCATTATTTTTCACCTTACCCCCGCACTAATTCTAATCACAACAAATTGTGCAAACATTTTCCGCATGTATCATTGGACGACATATAGTTCAGGAGATATAATGTCAGAAACATTTAGATGCATAAACAATTAGCTTTTGCCCAAAACGGATCGAAAGTTACCCAGATTTTAGTAATGAAAGAAATTTTTGAAGCGGCTTCCAACAACCTTTCGACATAGTTTGAATTTTTTCTAAACGTTTTATCGCTTACGCACTTAATGGCAAATATTTAACACATTAACTCAAGTTGCTTTAAACAGGAGAGTTTCATTTTTGAAAAAAAAAAGAAAGTGAGTTTACCAGCTGCATAGAACCACAGCCTAAAGGATTGTTTCCAGAACGAATCTTGGTTCTGCAGCGGGGTATGCGCTAATCTGAATCTTGGTGGCAGTTTGAAATCATATGAAGGACCTGAATCTAAGTCCAAGACCTTGCCTTTCAAAGGGCAAGTGCTCTACCAGCTGAACTACCTAAGAAGATTCAGGACCCAACCTTACCTCTTTACTTCTGCCAGCACCCCTATTACCTTTCGAAATTGTCTATGCGATGGTATGTCGTAGAGAATACTGTCAAGATCATATTTGTATTTTTTTTTAGCATGAAATACGAATAGAATCACAGTGAATCATAGCCCCAAGCTCATATCATACGGATTTAGTAATTATTTTCTTACGACATGGTCTTCCTTTATATATCTTCGTGGTCTTGGGAACTGTATCAGGAGCTGCAGGTGCTACACACCATGACATTGACTCCTTTATTTTGTAGGCAGTGATACTGCTTTGAAGTACGCAAACGTTTTCTGCACTTGTCAGTAAATATCCAATGATAATCATGTCCCAGATCTGTTTCTAATGACTACTTTAATCTAAAATAATAGACATTTACCTTCTCTAAGCGCATGTAATTTGGCCGCAAATAAGAACCGGAGATCTGCTATCTTGAGGGCTCTGCAGTTTTCTGAATTTTCGTGAAGAAACAGAGCATAGATGCATTTCACGCTATCGCTCTTTGTATACCAGTGTTAATCGCAAGAGAGGTGTTGATTAGTCGGCGCGAAAATTATAGCAAGCGATCACAAAATATGTTCCTCTATTCGTTATTTAGATAGTTCTTTAGAGCCCTGCATCTGTCGTTTGAGTCTTTTGACAGGCTACAACAATCCATAGCCCAATTTTCCTCACCACGTTTGGGACTACCTTGCAGTTTCTAGTGCATCTTCACGTGAGAAATTGTTAAATTTAGGCCAGACTTGTAGTACTACCGTGTTTCTGTCTGGGGAAGAGACAGAGATCGCAAAAGAGTAAGGACTGCTTTTCTTCAAAGCGAAAAACTGTCAGGTGCTAAACCTTTACGCATTAGACTGTTTCGCTACAGTACGTAAAGTGTTCAGTATGTAAAGTCACGTCTTCTCTAAATAAACATCGTTGGAATATCGATGCATTACGTTTTTATAAAATATTGCTCTTGGCAGTTCTGATTTATGATTAATTCATGATTACTTGGTTATATCGATGTATCGTATCCGCTAGGCAGAATAATTTCCCTTATAATTTCTTTCCCCATATCCGTTGTGTTTAGAACATATTAAAACTTCACTACGTATTGTGAACGTTTTCCGGTTTCTCGACATCGTTTGTCTACGAAAACTTCATATTATTTGTCGCATGGAGGGAGACATATATCAAGAAACTCCTATAAAAAAAACCGAAAGAGTTAGGTTGTAGGAGATACCAGATGAATCGAGGAACCATTTACAAAGGATACTCATAGGTACAAAGACAGCACAGTGAACTTTAAGGAAGAAATTGAGAATTGGCAGTAAAACGGCCGGTGGTTTATTTAATTGAAATACCGATTCACGCTGTGGATAAATACTGTCGAAGATACTGAATGCAAAGCGTATTCTACTGAATAGAGGGGCAGATGAATTTGCGTTTCTCGTGAGACGTTAAATGCTTTTACTGACTCACATTTATGGCGACAGTGCTTCAAACCATCTTCTGGCCAACCAAATCTATATTTTCTATGGTTTTGCTCGCTCGCTTGAGGCCAACGACTGGTGGATCTCTTTGTAAAAGACACGGCGGAATTCCTTCCACAATCCGACAAAATGCTCAGCTTCTGCAGCTCTCACCATCGACTGAATTCACAACACTGGTCTTCCTTCTTTTAAGATTACCAGACAATTCACTGCAATTAAGTCCGTCTCTCTCCCATACGGGATCAGAGTCGACAGTGAGATCTACTTCATCTTTTTACTATGGCGCGACTAGTTGCGCGAATGAACCCCTCCATTAGCGAATGATTCTTGTCAGTGCTCGCGGTTGATGGTGTCCCGCTATGTCGTTTGTTTTAATGATTGTATGTCTACATCCTTCATCCACCTGTACACTAGCGTGGCTGAGGAATTGTGGTCACAGAACACAGACATTCTATGAAGTGATAGTGCGTGCAGTGGAAGTGTATTTCGTGGAAGCAGTCAATGACATTTCAAAGAAAGTGACACTTCTTGTCCCTATCAGCCCTACTTATTCACAGTTAAAGTTATTGTAATGAAGGTATAATCGTTCGAAATATATAGTGTAACGATGAAAAAATTTGACTGATTACAATTGTACGTGTACTTCAATTCATTTACAGATTTAGGGGCAATACCACGTTACTAGGGGAAGTGGGTAGCCCTTCGTGTTTGTTAAAGTAACTGTGTAGGCTTTCAAGGCCAGAGTCAACAGGACCCGTGGTACAGCAGACCAAGAATAAGGTCACTGTACCCGCTGACAAAACATTGGCTTCATTGATAGTGATTTGCAATATGGTGTGATACCATACCAGATAACTTTCTTGTGGACGCACCCCTTTGTTTGATCGAATTCATGTTGCAAGGAAAATGTTACTGGAATTTAACCTACAGAGGTGATTATATGTTAATACATGTATGCATTTACAGGTGTGTGCTGTACTTCTTTCATTGTTCCTCCTGGTGAGAGGAGAAGACGCAGAACCGAAAACAGAAGGAAGGGACAGCAAGACGCAGAAGCGAGGATTACTAGGCCTAGGTTTTGGGGGATACGATACTGGTTATATTGGACATGGTGGATACTACGGATCAAGCTATGGCGGATATGGCGGCTACGGAGGATACGGCGGGTATGGCGGATACAACGCCTATGGAGGATACACAGGCTTCCCCAGTAGCTACGGCGTGAAGACGGTGACCATCACGAAGCCTGTCCCCGTGCCGTATCCGGTGACCGTGGAGAGGAAGGTCCCCGTGCCTGTCAAGGTTCCAGTCACGGTGCCCGTGGTGAGGCCATACCCTGTCAAGGTACCCCAGCCATACCCTGTGCCCGTACCCAAGCCGGTACCCTACCCAGTTTCCGTGCCAAAGGCAGTGCCCGTGCCAATCCCGCAGCCCGTAGTGGTCAAGCAGCCAGTCCCAGTTGTCGTCAAGAGCACGGGCTTTGGAGGACTCTACGGTGGCTTTGGACACTCTGGATATGGCACCAGCTACGGTAGCTACCTAGGACACTCGGGATATGGCAGCCTTGACTACTTTGGTACCAGTGGCTTCGGTCACCACTGATGTACTGGAAAACATAGAGTTTAACACACAGTTTCTATAAATGCTCACATCTAAGCGTGTGTCACACCGGCTGCAACATCAGCTTATCAACTAATTACTACTCTTGTACTGTCTGCAACCATGAACTGCATTACTACTAAAAGATGAAAGCCAATTGTCAGTGTACAGATTGTTGTTTGCCGATAATATTAATCCACTGTCAAGTGAAACATTTGTATTAAATTTAGTGTAATCATATAAATAGAGTAAGGATATGTGTTGTAAATTACTAAATAAACTGATACAATGAATATACATAGGTTTATACTAAAAAATGATGTCCTATTTGAATTACAATACATGCCAGTGTTTTTCATTCTCCCAATTATAAGAGAACAATAACTCTACCTTTCAATCTTCGGATAAATTATACTTCTTAATTCACTTTTTTCTTTACCCATTAATGTAATAGCCGACCGGAGTGGCCGTGCGGTTCTAGGCACTACCGTCTGGAGCCGAGCCACCGCTACGGTCGCAGGCTCGAATCCTGCCTCGGGCATGGATGTCTGTGATGTCCTTAGGTTAGTTGGGTTTGATTAGTTCTAAGTTCTAAGCGACTGATGACCTCAGAAGTTAAGTCGCATAGTGCTCAGAGCCATTTGAACCATTTGAACCATTAATGTAATACGTCATTCTTAGCGGGAAGGTAATTTTTTTTATTGCTTCAAAATTTTTCAAAGTTCGGTTCAAACTCATTTCTACTAAAGTGTGGGTTACATCGCGTATAATTCTGAAACTAGTAAATCCTTTTAAAATTTATTTAAAAAATTACACTTATAATTGTAACGTTCTTTACAAAACTTGTTTTTAATACAATGAATGATTGCCTGAACTGAAAAATGGATACATAACTGGAGTTTTCGTGTAGTGTCTTGTAAGTGCAAGTGGTGTAATTACTCCGTATTATTTTCGGCAAAACTTAAAACGAACTGATTGGGCAATGCAACTCCCAATACCGCTAAAGAAATACAGTCGCTGCAAAATACATTCAGGCCTTCAGGCACTGAATCCTCTGGCCCTGTTAAAAACTGTCTTAGCTGTAAAGCAGCAACGGTGAAACGCGATAAATTCTGGTCTCTCATAAAGAATATAAAAATGGTAACTACAGGCTCAGCAGTGTGCAATACTGGCAGTAATACTTGGGAGTTTTCTTTTGGATGATAAATGAAAACAATTCTGAAAAATCCAACGTCTTTGAAAAACATGTGACCAGGACAGGGAGGTGAATTACTAACACTGATTTTTAGTTAAATCATATGGTAAGTAAAGTATGGCTTTTCAAAACATCTGACAACTGAAATTACATTACTCAGAAAATTGCATCATATTTACTAATTGATCCACAAACACCAACTCGCTAAAAGGGTATAAATACAAATCATCAAATTAGATACAGCTGTGTTAACAAATCTTAGAAACATTACAAAAGGGAAATATCTAACTAGCAGATACAACAAATCAGTTTATGTACATTCTGGGGTTACTCAACAATTGACAATTATCAGCCAAATCATCTATATCAACGCGCTGGCAAAACTAAAGTCATAAATATTTAACATCTTTACCTTGCTTGCGTGAAGACTTTAGGTTCCACTTTCTATTTCCAATAATACATGTACTCATAAATCCTACATTATAATCTAACACTTGGTGGCTTCAAAGAGAACACTATATAAACTGCCTATTCCACACTCTTTCCATCACAGACAGCTACCTACTGTACACCAAGCGCGATCTTACTTTGACACTACAGTCTCGGACTAGAAGCAATATCTTTGGCTCTGTGGTCGTGCACGGTCAGCGATCCGCTTTATAAGGCCTGTCAGAGACATATATCATTTATAATATAACAGTTTAATTTTAGTTTACATTAGCATCATTATCATATTCTGGTGCCACATACAACTGTGCCCCAGTAGATTCCTTTCCTCTTTTTTTCAATTTTTAAAAGACGCAAAATTGTTAATAAATTAAACAAACTCAGTTCCTTTCATAATACTACGTGTTTCGTGGTAGAATATTTTCTTCCGTTTCAAGATACAGTATAATGCACGACCGAAGAAAGTCGGCTTAATTGCTCACAAGTTACGTAACTATTTTTAAAAATATACGGAATTTTTCTCAACATGAAACTATATTCTCCAAGTAACTGTAATATATTATATAGTACTTAAATATGTAGAGTCCACGATATTAAAAAACGCTACGCAAAAAACAACTAGACGCCTCACAACAAACACTGTAGAAAATAACAGAATCTGCTTATGGTGGTTTTAGCGTTCCTTCCTTCATTTGATTCTAAATCAGTAAGAAGATTGAGAGACCAACCAGGAAACATACTGTATTCCTACGTGCAGTACCCTCTAGGTACAACACTATCCCCTAGTGTTTCTACCAGAACATCCGACTTTCCACCAGACGTAACTATCATAAAAGCATTAAGTCCACAGAAATATATTTGCATCATTACTCTGCTTTACGTTGTAACCGCTACCTTGTAATGTAGGGAATACTAATGTTCCTTCAGGGAGTACTTCATATTTTTGATGCTTCCCGCGTGTTTACAGATACTATTAGCACACTAAGAAGCGCAATAAACTCATTGTGACGATTTTTAAACATTTGCATTTCACAGTGTTACTTAACGTGACCTTTACGTAGTTTCTTCATCTGTTCATGAAGTATTAAGAATCGGCCGGTGGCTGAGAAGGCATACTGTATTTCATTTACGGTCTACATCGGCTTATTTGTAGATTTTGTAGGTTTCTTATATTGCTAACATCTTTTTTTTTAATTACGTGTGCTCATCTGATACGATGTTGTCCACAAGCTGTAATTTTTTTCCTGTTTTTTAGTTTATTACTACTTGTAAATTTCTGGCTTAAGCTATTCCTAGTTGAAAAACATTTTATGTTAGCCTCTTTGTGTAATAGGTACAGATTATTTTATATTAAAATATCAGGAAATATTAGCGCGCGGTAAATGTGTTTGTACTGAATTTAGGTTGGTTAGGAAAAATTTAATTAGAAATGTGTGTGTGAATATAAAGCTTACGCAGCACCTTTCACTAACAAAGACATGGATGGCTATCACAGACATTAGTTTCGAAAGAAATGTTTATTTAGCCGTAGCAAGCTTCAGGCTTATGTTAGACCTCAAACGACAGCATCAGTTTCATCTGCGTTGTTTATGTTACGATTAACGTGCTGATTACTGAAAATTTCGTGATCCGGAGAGAATTCTAGCGCTCTGATAATGCAAATGATATGAGCCGTCGCAAACACCTGTTGAAATTTTTTTTAAAAGTATAACACTAACAGGTACCATTTGCTTCCAAAGTGCCTATTGCTTTAAACTCAGTATTTCCAAATATGATAGTCACTGTGTACACTATGCACTGACAGTTACAGCAACGTTGCTGGTTACTGCAGCCTGTTTGAGATGTTTAGTGCAGTAGTGTACCACTGTAATGCTCAGTTCACAGAACACACTAGCTTAAGAAGAATTGTCATTATCACCATTAGCCATTCAACATGCACTGTTGCACAGTTTAACAATACGTACCCTCCTTTAAGTAGTACTTGTCTTTTCTAATCCATCTAAAAATGTTGCCCATTACTTCATTTTCATTCAGTCATATTTATTTCTTCCACTGGGTTTGTTGCCTGATACATTTGTTTTTTTTCCTGTCCCTCGCGTCATTTCCAACAAATATTAGTCCCTTGATTACCTTAAGTTTGTTATTGGTTTTCACATTAAATGTCCATGCCTCATGGTCTCAGTGGCAATGCGCACTGGCATTAAACTTCGTTTTCTAGACATATAGGGAGACTGGAGATCGTCCCTTCGCTTAGCAACAGCACACCTGGATATTTTTACTCTTTTTTTCATTTATTTTGCTACATATAAAACCTCTTAAATGGTTTCCGTGACTTCTTTGACAGTTTGCGTGATTAAAATTTTTTGATTCTATTTTATTAAATTATTTTATTTTTTAGAATAACTTCGCAAATTCCGTTATTATATTGTTATTCGCTGTTACTCGCTGCTTCGCTCGCATATAGGTAGTTTGGTATCATGAGTGATGATGAGTAGGCGAGTTAGTAATTTTCAGGATATGTCTGCGCCTATTGTGGCGTAGAGAAGTACGTATAAAATATGTAAGCAGTGCCAGTATGTAAGTACATAATGAATTTGTTTCTATTATTTTGCTGTGCGTCGAATCCGAAAACATGCTTTATACGTTCTAATTATGTTTAAAGTATGCCTTGAGTCATTACATTCGTGTAGATGGAGAATGTTTAGGTGTTTCTCTGGCTCATCAAGTAGTGGATGTGAGATTTTGCCACCAGAGCAACACATACCAACCGTCCGTTTCTCCCCTCCATTTCAATGCGTTATGATGCCTACAGTATTTATCTATCCCTCTATGTCGACTAATTTATAATGTACGTAGATAGTTAATAGAACAAAAACAAATGCAGCCTCACCAATTGCCTCCCACGTTCCACATTTAAAAGCACGCCCCTCTGTTTGTCGTACAGCCTTTAAATGAAGCCTGTGATGCAAGTTTTCAAGCGTCTTGAATGCTGTAAGAGATTACCGACGATCAGGGTCTAAAATGCGACGGTCTTGTGACTGTTCTAATGTCTCTATATCTCTTAAGGCTACCTGACTTTCTGCATCCAAGTTCCGGCGAACATGAGATTGCTCTGAGGGTTATTGCATTCGAGTAACTTTCACAGCATGAGCTCTCTTAGAACTAGGCGCTAAATCAGACTTACGTTTGCGAGACTTACAGTAACAGTTTTAAATATGGCTCTCGAGCTTACCGCCGATTTTATTTTTGCATCTACAACAAAACTCAGGTGGTGTAGTATTTCAGCATCGTAAACCACAAACACAGTAACATTCGATTTGCACTATCGCGGAATAATCTATAGGCACTAAGAGTCACCGACCATTGCGCCAGCGTGGCATTCACGTATACCATATTTAAAAATGTTTGTAATACTCAAAAAGATGCAGCTTTCTAAAGAAGCCTATGCTCTTCTTCTGGGCTCAGGCTACCTCCATACAAAATACCATGGGCATCGGTTGAGTGCTAGAGTCGTGGAACGAATCAGAGTTAGTTGCTTTCGTACTAATAATGCTGGTATTAGTATGGAAGCATGGATTAAACACATTGTGAACTGAATAACCATTGAACCATTTTACTTAAAACATACCAACTAATAAAATCGTTTTCACAAATATGGTAAAGTTTAACAGTCAAGCTGCTAGATTTGTTACCAAAAGGTTTGATCAGAATGCATGTACACTCCTGGAAATTGAAATAAGAACACCGTGAATTCATTGTCCCAGGAAGGGGAAACTTTATTGACACGTTCCTGGGGTCAGATACATCACATGATTACACTGACAGAACCACAGGCACATAGACACAGGCAACAGAGCATGCACAATGTCGGCACTAGTACAGTGTATATCCACCTTTCGCAGCAATGTAGGCTGCTATTCTCCCATGGAGACGATCGTAGAGATGCTGGATGTAGTCCTGTGGAACGGCTTGCCATGCCATTTCCACCTGGCGCCTCAGTTGGACCAGCGTTCGGGCTGGACGTGCAGACCGCGTGAGACGACGTTTCATCCAGTCCCAAACATGCTCAATGGGGGGCAGATCCGGAGATCTTGCTGGCCAGGGTAGTTGACTTACACCTTCTAGAGCACGTTGGGTGGCACGGGATACATGCGGACGCGCATTGTCCTGGTGGAACAGCAAGTTCCCTTGCCGGTCTAGGAATGGTAGAACGATGGGTTCGATGACGGTTTGGATGTACCGTGCACTATTCAGTGTCCCCTCGACGATCACCAGTGGTGTACGGCCAGTGTAGGAGATCGCTCCCCACACCATGATGCCGGGTGTTGGCCCTGTGTGCCTCGGTCGTATGCAGTCCTGATTGTGGCGCTCACCTGCACGGCGCCAAACGCGCATACGACCATCATTGGCACCAAGGCAGAAACGACTCTCATCGCTGAAGACGACACGTCTCCATTCGTCCCTCCATTCACGCCTGTCGCGACACCACTGGAGGCGGGCTGCACGATGTTGGGGCGTGAGCGGAAGACGGCCTAACGGTGTGCGGGACCGTAGCCCAGCTTCATGGAGACGGTTGCGAATGGTCCTCGCCGATACCCCAGGAGCAACAGTGTCCCTAATTTGCTGGGAAGTGGCGGTGCGGTCCCCTACGGCACTGCGTAGGATCCTACGGTCTTGGCGTGCATCCGTGCGTCGCTGCGGTCCGGTCCCAGGTCGACGAGCACGTGCACCTTCCGCCGACCACTGGCGACAACATCGATGTACTGTGGAGACCTCACGCCCCACGTGTTGAGCAATTCGGCGGTACGTCCACCCGGCCTCCCGCATGCCCACTATACGCCCTCGCTCAAAGTCCGTCAACTGCACATACGGTTCACGTCCACGCTGTCGCGGCATGCTACCAGTGTTAAAGACTGCGATGGAGCTCCGTATGCCACGGCAAACTGGCTGACACTGACGGCGGCGGTGCACAAATGCTGCGCAGCTAGCGCCATTCGACGGCCAACTCCGCGGTTCCTGGTGTGTCGGCTGTGCCGTGCGTGTGATCATTGCTTGTACAGCCCTCTCGCAGTGTCCGGAGCAAGTATGGTGGGTCTGACACACCGGTGTCAATGTGTTCTTTTTTCCATTTCCAGGAGTGTATTACAAGAAAAGCTTCGTGAACTCAGATGGGAATCTGTGGAGCGAGGACGACGCTCTTTTCGCGAGGCACTATTGCGGAACTTTAGAGGACCGGCATCGGAGGCCGATTGCAGATCTATTTTATGGATGGTCGTTTTTCCCTCGCTCTGTTTGCCAGTGGAACATGAAAGATAATGTCTAGTTGTGGTACATGGCACCCTTCGCCATGCAGTGTATGGTGGCTTGAGTAGTGTGTATGTACACGTTGGAAAGTTGATCGACGAGCAGCTCTTGTATGGGTTCAAAGGATGCAATGGAGAAGCGGCACAACGCATCTCAGAATTGTTGCTATACTCTGTGTATTGTTTTCCACGCTTTGAAGATTTTTACCTTCTTGTGAAAGTATTTTCACAGAAACAAAGGTATTTGGTGTAACAAACAGAATAAATCCTAATATTCCTGAACAACCTCTGAAATTTTGATGATGGAGTTCGTGTCACGCTGTAGAAGACGCCATCCATATTAATTATTAGTGCCCTAGTGTGATTTCCACTAAATGTCACCACG
The DNA here is from genome assembly GCF_023864345.2 of Schistocerca serialis cubense. Lineage (NCBI taxonomy): Eukaryota > Metazoa > Arthropoda > Insecta > Orthoptera > Acrididae > Schistocerca > Schistocerca serialis. The sequence continues at coordinate 153,849,125 of NC_064639.1, forward strand.
AAACCAAAAGTTTTACCTCCTCCTTAACTTACTTTTGTCGTCAAAACGTTATCAAATTGGTGATTACATATGGAAAATATTTTAAGTGTAACAAGTAAAAAAAAAAAAAAAAAAAAAACCTTGGTCACTGCAGATATGAAGTACCAGTTGTAATTAAAAATCAGCTTTTACAAAACGGTAAAATGTGAATGGCGAGGGGATGGAGGGTTATTTTTCAGTAGAAATCGAAGTATGTCACACATTCAAATAACGTTATAAACACATCTACGTCTACATGAGCACCCCTCAAAGCATGTGGTGGAGAGTACTTCCGGTATCACGAATTGCCCCCCTCCCTCCCCCCCCTTATCTATTCCACTCGCGTATGGCGCGTGGGAAGAACAACTACCAGTAACCCTTTGTATCAGCTCTAATTTCTCGATTTTTCTCTTTGTGGTCATTTCGCAAAACGTGTGTGGGAGGAAGTAATACTTTTTCCGACTCTTCCCATAGAGTACTCTCTCAAAATTTCAGTACTTATCCTACACCACGTGGAATCCACAGCTGAGATACACATTATACATATAGAAACAGTAGGGGGGGGGGGGGGTCAAGGGATAGGGAAGGAACTACTGATATCAGTTGCATCGGTACATAAGCGGAATCAGTGGCGGGGAGTGAAAATGTGTGTCGAAGTGGGATTCGAATCCGGTATCTCCGGCTTATTAGGCAGTCCCGTTAAGTTCTGCGCCACTGGGGCATAGTGTGTATCATACTTGCGTGGAACATCGCGGCTCGCCTCACGTCCGACCCACATTCCCATCTAGTGCCACCTTTCTGCAGTCTCCATCTATGTCCTCAGTGCTCGATAATTTGAGATTCCTCTAGGAGGTCGAACGTACTTGTGCATCCTCAAACAACAGACGTCGCGCGTTCAGATAATTGATTCACCTCGATGAGCAATGAGTCCACCACCTTCAGTGGAGATGCATAAGTACGTTGGATCCCCTGTGGAGATCTCAAAGTAGTGAGCGTGGAGGATTTGGACGAGAACTGTGGACAGATGGCGCTAGCTGCGAATGTGTGTCGGCTGAGGGATGAGCCCAGATAATGTGCGCAGTTGCTATAACCACAGCCGTCGGGTGGAGCAGTGGTTAAAACAACTGTCTAATAAGTAGGAGATCACGCGTTCGAATCCTCGTCCACCATACATTTTCACTCGTCGCCACTGATTCCGCATAAAATCCTGACGCTGCTGACATCAGTAGCTCTTTCCCTTTTCTTTCCTTTCTCTTCCCTCTGCCTTCAGTTCACATAATGATAAACCTCTGCCTGATGCACAGCGTCCCTCTTGTAGCGTCTGCCAGTGGTGAGGTTGTTGAGCATCCATGTATTTCTCTCGCGCCGACTAAATGATCCCTCGACGAAAACGGCCGCTTTTCGTTTGATCTTCTTTTACTGTTCTATCAGCCCTACATTGTAAGGGGCCCAGACTGATGAACAATACTTAAGAATCGGGCGAACAACCCCTTTGTAAGCCACTTCCTTCGTGGTTGAGTTACATTTCCTCAATATTCTTCCTGTGATTGTCTGGCACCGGCTTTTCCTGATATTTTTTATGTGGTCATTCCATTTAACGTAGCTCTGAATAGTTACTTCTAAGTTTCCAGAAATTTCTCATCAATAATTTGGTTGTACAGTAGCAGATTTTTTCCTCTGTATGCGCCGTACGTCACAATTCTTCACGTTCATGGTCAACTGCCAGTGCCTGCTCCACTTATCAGTCCGCTGTAGGTCATTCTGCATATAGTTACCGTCTTCTTGCGTTGCTACTTTCTTCAAGAAAACCCCATCATCTGGGAAAAGACTTTAAGAGCTACCGCCGCTTTCTACTAGATCACTTATATGCTCTGTAAACAGTAACGCTCTTATCACAGGTCCTAAAATTGAAATTGTGGCTGTGCAGTTATGCACATGGGAAGACAACGAAACATCACCAGGTTCTGAATACTGGAAATTACAACATAATTAGCTTAAAGAAAAAAGGATGAACAGTAAGCTGTAGACAGCATTACAAGCCTAGCTAAATATAATATTTAATGAAATTTTTAAAAAAACTGGACGTATTAGCGTGTGTTTGAATGCCTGAGGTGCAAATAAGGTTGTACTCGGCATTTGTTGCACTGAAATTCTTTCAAGAATCAGTTTTTGTTCTTCTTTTTGTCAAGAAGAGGGCATAACGATATGTCTGGTAATTACGATATTCTCTCTAAGTGCTCCCCAGATGTAGCTGAAATATTCAGCAACCTCGAGCAGCGAGAGATGTGAAAGTGACTATGAGTTTGTACCGAGGGAGTGTCGTTAGCTTCGTGGTACAGCTAAAATTATGTAAGTATGCATGCTCTGTGCAGAAGTTCGCATATGATATTGTTATGTATATGAAAGTTTCTACTCCGGAAAACTGTTGCAGAGTACTGGAGCGACAGTAGATGTACAATGATTGGTGCAAGTTTTGACAGTTAATCTAAAACCCAAGCAAATATGACGTACCGTAAGTAGATAGACGTTGGGCACCACGTATAGATTTTTTACTAAACGCTCGTCATCCTACGTTCGTGCTGTCGAACTGAACGAAACAGTTATTAAAAAATGAGAACATGTTTTCGTTGTCTCAATGTAACCGACATTATCGTCCCGAGAAAATCAGCAACTGTTTTCTTCACTCTCAGTTGCACATTTTTAATATCTTGACACGTTTCGATCACTTTAGAATATGATGAGATCCAAAACAAAGTAAAACTAAATACGTAGGTCTGATTTTTACAATAAGCAGCAAAGAATTGTGCATAAATGTAGAATTTACCTAAGTACTGTCCTCAGCAAACCATCTAGTCTGCTTGGAACGTATAACTAAGTACTGTGTTTTCCAACAGCGGTCAGTGTTTTAAATAGCTATCTGGTGGAGGTAAGGGAGAGGGGAGGCGACAAGAGAGAAAGAAGGTGGGAGGCGGAAAAATGGAGAGAGCGTGATTAGGAGAGGAGTTTAGTAAGAGGAGTCTCCCTAAAATCATAAAAAGCGTAATCATCATCATCAAGACTGATTACGCCTTTCAGCGTTCAGTCTGGTGCATAGCCCCTTTATAAAATTTCTCCATGATCCCCTATTCAGTGCTAACATTGGTGCCTCTTCTGATGTTAAACCTATTACTTCAAAATCATTCTTAATCGAATCCAGGTACCATCTCCTTGGTCTGCCCCGATTCCTCCTACCCTCTACTGCTGAAACCATAAGTCTCTTGGATAACCTTGCTTCTCCAATGCGTGTAACATGACCCCACCATCTAAGCCTGTTCGCCCCGACTGCTACATCTATGGAGTTCATTCCCAGTTTTTCTTTGATTTCCTCATTGCGGACACCCTCCTGCCATTGTTCCCATCTACTAGTACCTGCAATCATCCTAGCTTCTTTCATATCCGTAACCTCAACCTTGTTGATAAGGTAACCTGAATCCACCCAGCTTTCGCTCCCATACAGCAAAGTCGGTCGAAAGATTGAACGGTGCACAGATAACTTAGTCTTGGTACTGACTTCCTTCTTGCAGAAGAGAGTAGATCGTAGCTGAGCGCTCACTGCATTAGCCTTGCTACACCTCGCTTCCAGTTCTTTCACTATGTTGCCATCCTGTGAGAATATGCATCCTAAGTACTTGAAACCGTCCACCTGTTCTAACTTTGTTCCTCCTATTTGGCACTCAATCCGTTTATATTTCTTTCCCACTGACAATACTTTCGTTTTGGAGATGCTAATCTTCATACCATAGTCCTTACATTTCTGATCTAGCTCTGAAATATTACTCTGCAAACTTTCAATCGAATCTGCCATCACAACTAAGTCATTCGCATATGCAAGACTGCTTATTTTGTGTTCACATATCTTAATCTCACCCAGCCAGTCTATTGTTTTCAACATATGATCCATAAATAATATGAACAACAGTGGAGACAGGTTGCAGCCTTGTCTTACCCCTGAAACTACTCTGAACCATGAACTCAATTTACCGTGAACTCTAACTGCTACCTGACTTTCCATGTGAAGACCTTTAATTGCTTACAAAAGTTTGCCACCTATTCCATAATCTCGTAGAACAGACAATAACTTCCTCCTAGGAACCCGGTCATATGCCTTTTCTAGATCTATAAAACATAGATACAATTCTCTGTTCCACTCATAACACATCTCCAATAATTTGCCGTAAGCTGAAGATCTGGTCCTGACAGCCTCTAAGAGGCCTAAACCCACACTGATTTTCATCCAATTGGTCCTCAACTAATACTCGCACATTCCTTTCAACAATACTTGAGAAGATTTTACCCACAACGCTGATTAAAGACATACATCTGTAGTTGTTACAATCTTTTCTGTTTCCATGTTTAAAGATTGGTGTGATTACTGCTTTTGTCCAGTTTGATGGAACCTGTTCCGACTCTCAGGTCATTTCAATTATCCTGTGTAGCCATTTAAGACCTGACATTCCACTGTATTTGATGAGTTCCGACTTAATTTCATCCACCCCAGCTGCTTTATTGCACTGCAATCTATTGACCATTTTCTCCACTTCCTCAAATGTGATGCTATTTCCATCATCATTCCTATCCCATTCTACCTCGAAATCTGAAACATTACTGATCGTATTTTCACCTACATTGAGCAACTCTTCAAAATATTCCCTCCATCTGCCCAAGGCATCCACAGGATTCACCAGCAGTTTTCCTGACCTGTCCAAAATACTTGTCATTTCCTTCTTACCTCCCTTTCGAAGACTGCTAATTACACTCCAGAATGGTTTTCCAGCAGCTTGACCCATAGTCTCCAACCTGTTTCCAAAGTCTTCCCAAGATTTCTTCTTGGATGTTGCAGTTATCTGTTTGGCTTTGTTTCTTTCTTCAACATAACTCTCTCTGTCTACGTGAGTTCTAGTGTGTAGCCATTTTTGATACGCCTTCTTTTTCCTTTTACAGGCTGCCTTCACTGTGTCATTCCACCAAGCTGTTTGCTTCATCCTACTTTTACACACCACTGTTCCAAGACATTCTTTAGCCACTTCTAGTACTGTGTCCCTGTACCTTGTCCATTCCTTTTCCAATGACTGTAATTGACTACATTCAACTAACTGGTACCTTTCTGAGATTGCTGTTATGTACTTGTGCCTGATTTCCTTATCATGAAGTTTCTCTACTCTTATCCTCCTACATATGGACCTGACCTCCTGCACTTTCGGCCTCACAATCCCAATTTCACTGCAGATTAAATAATGATCAGTGTCATCAAAGAATCCCCTGAATACACGTGTGTCCCTCACAGCCTTCCTGAATTCCTGATCTGTTATTATATAGTCAATGACAGGTCTGGTTCCCTGCCTTCCCAAGTATACCGCTGAATGATCTTATGTTTAAAAAAGGGGTTTGTGATTACTAAGCCCATACTGGCACAGATATCCCAGAGTTGTTTCCCGTTCCTGTTGGCCTCCATATCCTCTCCAAATTTACCCATAACCTTTTCATACCCTTCTGTTCGATTTCCAATCCTGGCGTTAAAATCACCCATGAGCAGAACACTGTCCTTGTCCTTTACTCTAACAACTACATCACTGACTGCCTTATAAAAACTATCCATCTTATCTTGATCTGCCCCTTCACAATGCGATTATACTGACACAATCCTAATTTTTTTGCTAGACACTGTCAAATCTATCCACATCAGTCGTTCGTTTACTTACCTTATTGCAACTACGCTGGGTTCCATTTCTTTCCTGATGTAAAGCCCTACACCCCATTGTGCTATTCCTGCTTTGACTCCTGACAGGTAGACCTTGTATTCTCCCACTTCCCCTTCTTTCTCACCCCTTACCCGAATGTCACTAACAGCTAAAACGTCCAGCCCCATCTTACTTGCAGCCTCTGCCAGCTCTACCTTCTTCCCAGAGTAGCCCCCATTACCATTTCTTTGCCAAGTCGTATCTTAGGAGTCCCTGGTTTGTCAGTTATGTTGCCAGCATCATATTTATAGTACCAGGAAAGCGGGTTGCTAGCCTTACTTGCCCCGAATCCCATTGGGTTTTACTCCTAACGGTTGAGGGACTAGCAGGTGGATTTGGTAGTCTTTGCCGTGTGAGCACAAAGGTGACCACGACTCAGAATATGTCCGAGATGCCCAGCCTTATTCCAAAGTAACTGGTACCCCGACTGTCGGGACCACTTACTTGGCCACTCACACGTTGCCCGTGGTTCATGAACTAGGACATGACTACAGGAACCCACACCATGAACCAACAAGGTGTAATTACGAAAAAAAATTATGTACAGTTGTTTTTTACTTGTTGTAAAATATTAGACGATACATATTTAGTTTCACTTTCTTTTAGACATGAAGGTCATCAAAGTGATCGAAACATGCCATATAATTAAAAATGTGCAGTTGTGACTGAAGAATAAATGAAAATTGGTGTAAACTTTCTCTGTTTCTTCGTAATGCTAATTCTTTAAACTTGCGTAATAGTGTATTACACAAAGAATGCCCTTTCTTAGCTGTTACAACAACGGTCCCATAACATCTCTGAACACTTCCATCACAGTAGACCGAATCATCACACCAAAGATCCGAGAAATTCGATGAACAATCGAATTTAAGACACTACAGTTTCCAAATTCTCCCAGTAATTCGCCTTTCTCAAGCCTCTTAGAGCGAATGTTGTGTGTTTCGTCCCCTTCATAAAGATTCGTAACGTTACACGCAGGTAATCAGTCGATCCAACTTAGCCAGGCCAAAATTGCAGGTTGGCAATAATTTTTTCAGGTGTTATGTTTATTTATGACATGTAAGGCAAGCCATCATTGGTTGGACCAAGAGAAAACTTAGTCCAGATCTTGTGATCCTCATGACTGCTGTTACTAAGAATCTGCTCCTTCCTGAAGAAAATACTGATTTTAACAAACAATTTGAATAAGGGCATTTTAAAGACCGGTGTGTGGAAAATACGAGCCTTGTATCGGACCAATAATATTTTAGTAACTACCTTCTATGTTGGATTCCGAACATCAGTTCTTGTAGATTAATTTTATTGGTCGTCTTTCTGCCCATTTTTTACATATCTTTTTCTCACGAACGAGTAGGAGTATCAAGTTTATGTGGAATATTATGGTCTATGGTTCAAATGGCTCTGAGCACTATGGGACTCAACTTCTGAGGTCATCAGTCCCCTAGAACTTAGAACTACTTAAACCTAACTAACCTAAGGACATCACACACATCCATGCCCGAGGCAGGATTCGAACCTGCGACCGTAGCGGTCGCGGGGTTCCAGACTGCAGCGCCTAGAACCGCTCGGCCACTCTGGCCGGCTATGGTCTATGGCCACTCGGCGATTTCAAAACTTTAAACTTCTGATCAATTCAATTGAAAGATACCGCTATAGATGTTATATATTTCGATATTCGCATACTCACTCGTCAAACACTATAGACGAACTGTCGATGTACATAAACAAGTTTGAGCGGGACCCCCAGAGTGGGAGTCATACTCACACTTGTGTCGTGTTTTGAATAACATTTTTATCATATTCTACGTTCTGATATGTTTTAAGATCGAGCAATAAGCATGCTTTACTGGTGGAGTGTTCTTTGCCCTCTTATCTTCAGCATAAAGCAGTGTAATCAAACTCTTTTTCAGTCAATTTAGGTTGTTCAGTAGCCAGATATTCACGATAAATGGAATGAATTAGTAAGTTTATTTCCAACAGGAACTATAAAAAAATACCTTACATAAACGCAAAAGAACGTATTAGAAAAACGTTTCATCAGTTTGATGACGTTTCGTGTTACAGCACGAGATGACGACTGCGGCTTGCTGTGTGCAAGCAGGAACTATGTCACTAATTCTTTTGATTAATATGTGAAACTGATATTATTCTTTCGCAATAAAAAGAAACGATAACTTTTAAGTCATGATTCTGTGTTCACTTTGAAGCACAGAAAATTACTTCAGTCATTCAGTCAAAGGTGACGAAGGAATTTATTTTCATCCTTTGGATAAAACAGTATACAAGCAGCCATTAGCTACCAATGAAGTCAATTATAGAATTTTTCGAGTAATATGTCTACAGTTTTTCATTCAACAGTCAGAGTCAGTTACACCTTAAAGAAATTGAGTTTTACATGAAGAGATTATGGGCTTGGGGGGGGGGGGGGGAGCAGAAAGCTACATCCCCCCCCCGAGGAAGATTCTTCGCTGATGTTTTGCCATAGCATTCCTCTGATATATTATGAAGTATCTACACTCCTGGAAATTGAAATAAGAACACCGTGAATTCATTGTCCCAGGAAGGGGAAACTTTATTGACACATTCCTGGGGTCAGATACATCACATGATCACACTGACAGAACCACAGGCACATAGACACAGGCAACAGAGCATGCACAATGTCGGCACTAGTACAGTGTATATCCACCTTTCGCAGCAATGCAGGCTGCTATTCTCCCATGGAGACGATCGTAGAGATGCTGGATGTAGTCCTGTGGAACGGCTTGCCATGCCATTTCCACCTGGCGCCTCAGTTGGACCAGCGTTCGTGCTGGACGTGCAGACCGCGTGAGACGACGCTTCATCCAGTCCCAAACATGCTCAATGGGGGACAGATCCGGAGATCTTGCTGGCCAGCACGTTTGGTGGCACGGGATACATGCGGACGCGCATTGTCCTGTTGGAACAGCAAGTTCCCTTGCCGGTCTAGGAATGGTAGAACGATGGGTTCGATGACGGTTTGGATGTACCGTGCACTATTCAGTGTCCCCTCGACGATCACCAGTGGTGTACGGCCAGTGTAGGAGATCGCTCCCCACACCATGATGCCGGGTGTTGGCCCTGCGTGCCTCGGTCGTATGCAGTCCTGATTGTGGCGCTCACCTGCACGGCGCCAAACACGCATACGACCATCATTGGCACCAAGGCAGAAGCGACTCTCATCGCTGAAGACGACACGTCTCCATTCGTCCCTCCATTCACGCCTGTCGCGACACCACTGGAGGCGGGCTGCACGATGTTGGCGCGTGAGCGGAAGACGGCCTGACGGTGTGCGGGACCGTAGCCCAGCTTCATGGAGACGGTTGCGAATGGTCCTCGCCGATACCCCAGGAGCAACAGTGTCCCTAATTTGCTGGGAAGTGGCGGTGCGGTCCCCTACGGCACTGCGTAGGATCCTACGGTCTTGGCGTGCATCCGTGCGTCGCTGCGGTCCGGTCCCAGGTCGACGGGCACGTGCACCTTCCGCCGACCACTGGCGACAACATCGATGTACTGTGGAGACCTCACGCCCCACGTGTTGAGCAATTCGGCGGTACGTCCACCCGGCCTCCCGCATGCCCACTATACGCCCTCGCTCAAAGTCCGTCAACTGCACATACGGTTCACGTCCACGCTGTCGCGGCATGCTACCAGTGTTAAAGACTGCGATGGAGCTCCGTATGCCACGGCAAACTGGCTGACACTGACGGCGGCGGTGCACAAATGCTGCGCAGCTAGCGCCATTCGACGGCCAACACCGCGGTTCCTAGTGTGTCGGCTGTGCCGTGCGTGTTATCATTGCTTGTACAGCCCTCTCGCAGTGTCCGGAGCAAGTATGGTGGGTCTGACACACCGGTGTCAATGTGTTCTTTTTTCCATTTCCAGGAGTGTATTTAGTGTCTGCGTATTATGATTGCAACTCGTTTTGAGAAAGATATCTATGTGGTGCGAAAATTGGCAGTCGATCCTCGGTAAGGAAAATGTGACGTCATCAATTCAAGTGCTAAAACGAATCCGTTAAACTACGGTTAAACGATAAGTCAGTGAAATTGAAAGGCCTTAAATTGAGCTAAATACCTAGAAATTACAATTACGAACAGCTTAAATTGTGAAGAACACATAGCAAATGTGCGGAAGGTGAACGACAGACTCGATTTATCGGCAGAATACTTAGAAGATGCAACAGCTCTACTAAAGAGACTGCCTACACTGCGTTTGTCCTTCCTCTTTTGGTGTAATGCTGAGCGGTGTGAGATCCTTACCAGATAGGGTTATCGGAGTACATCGAGAAAGTCCAAAGAAGAGTAGCACGTTTTGCATTATCGACTAATAGGTTAGAGATTGTCATAGACATGATACAGGGTTTCGAGTGGACATCTTAAAAGAAAGATGTTTGTCGTTGCGGCAGGATCTCGCGAAATTTCAATCACAAACCTTCTCCTCTGAATGCGAGAATAATTTGTTGACGCCGACCTACATAGCAAGAAACGATCATCACAATAAAAAAAGAGATATGGAAGGTTATAGATGTTCGTTTTTTCGCGCGCTTTTCGCGAGTGGAATAATAATTACTGCGCACCTGGTAATGAACCCTCTGCCAGGCACTTATGTCTGATTTGCCGAGTAACTATGTACATGTAGATGTAGATGCATGGTGAGGGTTTGTGTAGTGTGATGTTGTATTTGTGCTGTTATGAACAATGAGAATGAAAATTTGGAAACCGAACTGCTTTCATACCAACACTAAGGGTATTAAAGAGCTTATCGTCTCCATCAGGTAGTCAACAGTATCACATCGAAAATTTAAATTTCTGGTGGGCTGCTAACCCTAAACATGCATTATTCTATGACGTTTCTATGAAATTTGTTGCTGATTACATCTGAGTACTGCAAGGTCATTAGCGAAATAACCAAGAAACAACATACAGCAAATTTCAAATCTTAGGGGAAATCGACGCAGCTCTAACTGTCAATAAGCAGACTTATGTTAAAGCACAGGTGAGTGCAATGCGTGTTAGCTTCACTGAATAATAAAAGAATGATCGTTGAATTTGGCCAATGAGCACGACCATAACACCGTCAACTGTGGGAGCAAGAATACTATGTGTGCAGCAGGTTACATTTATTATTAGTGGGTCGCTGAACCAAGGGAACGTTGTAGGAGAGTTTGAAGGATCTTGTAAGTAAAATCAAGTCTGAATATTAAAGATCTTCATTTTCTCTAATTATGGGACACGGTACACAAGTAGTTTGCACAGAGAGCAACGTTTTCTAAAAATCTAGGTTGAATTCACACAAAAAAGAATCTGACTATGTGAGGAAGTACCAAATTATATGGAACAGTGCATGGGAAAAATGCTACAAGTTATCCTTATCCGAAGAGTCTTTGAGATAAAATTGCAAATCTTAAAAAAATGGGCAACACAAGTAGCGTAACAGAACAGTGCAATTTGCCCTAGCACAGATTGTAAATCTTAGATTTCCCCAAAATCAGCAAAGGGTGCGCCCATCAGCCCTAGAAGAAAGTGAGGAGAAAAACTACCAAGACAACTGAAACACGAAAGCACCGATGCTTCTCCATCCTCAGTTGTCTATTCTTCAAAATACTTCATATGCTTGCTCAATACTGCTACCAACGGGTTGGATGAGAATATCGCTTATTTCACCAAAAAAAAAAGAATAGAAAACTCAGGAACTCAGCAGAAATTTCTCACTGTTGGCATACAAGACACACTTTAACAAATACGAGGTTGATACGGGCCTAGAGCTGTGTCCTCTCTTGGTCTGTCTCTTTGTACCAAACAGCTTTGTACCAAGCAGCTAAATTTGATTGGGCGACCAAAATTTTGGAGTGAAAGCAATCGTAATGCTAATGATGGTCAGGTGGCGTCACAGACTCTCAGCCTTTAATGTGCCTCCAGAACAGGTTGAAATTTCACGCTATCTATTCTCTGGGAAGGCAACGGCCTTGCCATAGTGGAAACACCGGTTCCCGTGAAATCACCGAAGTTAAGCGCAGTCGGGTGTGGCCGGCATTTGGATGGGTGAACATCCAGCCGCCATGCACTGTTGCCATTTTTCTGGATGTACTCAGCCTCGTGATGCAGATTGAGGAGCTACTCGACCGCATAGTAGCGGCTCCGCTCAAAGAAAACCATCATAACGACCGGGAGAGCAGTTTGCTGACCACACGCCCCTCCTAACCGCACCCTCAATGAGGATGACACGGCGGTCGGATGGTCCTGATGGGCCACTTGTGCCTGAAGATGGAGTGCTTTATTCTCTGGGAAATGCACTGGTGGCACAGTGTTCTATGCCCTCAGCTTTGCCAGGTTCCGACTCTGCGACACAAAAGTATGAACAGGCCACAGACCCCGTGCCGTGAAACCTTGACCGTCTGCCTGAAGAGGATCGTCTCTCCTTATGCAATTTACTGATCACCTTAAGCTGACAGCAGGAGCCTGAGATCGCATTGAGAGTACCTTATCAGGACGAAAAGTGCAAAGCCTTCCTCTCAAGCTCACACGGAGTAGATTGGGGTAAATCTGCGGGTTGGGTCAGACTTCGCAACGCTTGTACATCAGTTTTAATAATCCAGCATTTGGTTACTTTGCAGAGCACGAAATAGCCTCTGTGCTTAACCCTTTGTTGCCGTAGTTTAGTTGTTGTCATGGTGTTAACGGCTGCGCAGTGCATAGGAATTGTTTTACATTATTTTCGTATAAATTTCTCTCTTGTGTAACTAAGCCATTACTCAAGCAATAATGGGGTATAAAGATTTTAACTTTATTCCATTGTATACTACGATGCATGTCTTCTGATATATTAACACATCGACATTCCTTCAAAGCGTTTCCATGTGCAGACGAAAGCTGCAGTCTCGTAATGTGGGACAAGTTGACGCTTCGCAGATGCGGTACAACTGCGCAGTGCGTAATCTTACCCCCATTCATTATAATTATCAGAATTTTCGTTGATATGGAGCTAAACAGTTTATGAACGTTACAGTTGCATCTTATAGATCGATAGTAGTCTTCAAAGACCCATTTTTTTTCTATTTTAGCGACTACAAAACGAAAATCGAACGGAAGTCAGGCATTCCAGAAATGCTGGAAGCTGGAAATGAAGGCTTGAAAAATGTGAAGTCTAAATGAAGAGTAGCGAGGGAGCTTGGAATAAATGAATCGCCTTAAAGAGGTACGAGGCTATTTTAAGTGTACTTTCATCTCTACATTTTTTATTTTGGAGACTGTTGTCTACGTAAAGATAAGCTTAAAATTAACACTCCTACCATTATTTTTTTCAGGGTTTTGGGGTAAACTTACTGGTATGATCCTGAAGAACTCATAATGATGACTGGGAACTGGAACTCGACGAACACTGCAAATCTTTGGACAGATGTTATTATGGTATGGCACTGAGAGATTTCAGGAGATTAGTTGATGGCTACTCTGAGAGGAACAACATAAAGACTAAAATTTGACAAAAAACACTAACATAGCCGCAAGGGACTGGGCTTAGATTTCAAGCAGAGGCGAATCGTTAGCCCATAAAAAACTAGTCTTAGACGTACGATGGGCTTCAACAGAGAGCAAATGAGCATCTTCTTTGATAATCTTTCTTCGCTAATGTAGAGGAATAAATTTGAACCTCATCACATATTTAACATGGATGAGTCGAGGATTACAACTGTTATCAAAAAAGTTCCGAAAATGAATTCAATATGCGGCAAAAAGCACATACGCAGAATTGCATCTAAAGAAAGAAGTCATATGATAACGGTTGTATGCTGTGTGGTAGCTGGGGGGAGTTCCCTCCGGGAATAATATTTCCTCAAGAAAGGATGAAGGAGAGTTTGGAGAATGGTGCCGCTCCTGGATCACTAATGACGTGTGAAACACGTATGTAACGCAGCAGCGATGGCGAGGCATTGTAGCATCTATGACCAGAGAGTATGCGCTTGACCGCGCGAGTGTTGCGAGCGGTTCTCAGTCAGTAGTAGTCTTTGCGAGTTAGTTGTCGCTATGCAGAGTAGCAGTCAGTCAGTCGTTGCGAGTCTGTAGCTCTGTCTAGTTGAGAGCAGTACTCAGTCTGTAGTCGTCATGCAGAGCGGTCGGTCAGTAGTAGCAGCCCAGTGCGGTTGTGTGATGTAGGCGGTCGGCAACAATGGTCAAGATGAGGAATAAGGTATACTGTTAATTAATATAATCATTAGATAATGAAAAATTTTATTTATTGTAATTATTCTCCAACAAGTCTCCCAATAATAATTTTTTATTTCAAAAGCATTTTCTCAAAAGTTTAATTTTTTTTGAACTAAAGATCTCGTTGCACTTCCCATTTCATTCCACTTCCTTTTGAAGAAAAATTTCACTAGAATTACAAAAAAAAGGAGAATATTATTATTTGCAATGTAGTTCCTCCAAGTGGTGCGCAACAACAAGAGCAGATATGTGACATCCATTTATTCTGAGGTAAGACTTTAATTCTGATTGTTTTTACACAGGGCCAAAAACCGATATTTCGGTTTAATTGAATTTTCTTGTCACTGAATGGACTTTAATTTTTTGAAGGATTTATAATTGAGTCAGATTGCGAATTTCACATTTGTTGCCATTGTCAGTACATTTGATTGTAGGCAGGTTACGCATAGAGCCATGTCCATCAGCATTTCTAATTAGTATCGTTATTTTCTTTTAAAATTTTTGTGGGGAGGTTACACTTGGCTCCCATTTCTATTAAGTATTGCTATATTTTCTTTTAAAAAAATTGCGGTGGGGAGGTTACACTTGGCGACACCCAGTCCAGGATCGTATTTCGTTGAGAGTCTTTTGAACAACAGTCAGATATCTGCTCTTGTTTGCTTAGATATAATTAGGATTTAGCGCAACGCTTTTAATAATATTGTGACTTTCTCTCTACAGGTCAACGGCAATTTGTTGCTTTGTTGTATTTGTGTGTTGCTTTTGCATTGTGTTGATTTGTTTTGTGAAAAATTTTGACTATTGTAAAAATGCCGCGAAAGACTGTGAATAGTGTATCGCGAAGTATTGTGAATGAAATTACCGACTTAAACAACCTGACCGATAGTAATTGTGATACGCAACGTAATGATGACAATCCTGCGTTCACTAACAATCAGTGCATTCCAACCATTAATGATGACTTTTACCTTAATGATGAACAAACGAACCCAATTGTCTCGTCTGTTAATTTGATGACAATTGATGACGCGGGACGCTCTATTGCAATGAGCGCTGCCGAGCTTAACACACCCGATTTGGAAAATTCAAGTAACATACAAACAAATTTTTCGAATGAAAATGGTCAGTGTAGTGAAAGTACGACGGATTTATTTAATTCCGAAATAGGGACTGACAGTGTATGTTTAACTGGCAAACCTTTTTGTAAATTACAGAATGACCAAATGGTCACGCAAAAAGAGACAATTCCAGATCGACCATTGAACAGCACAGAGAATAGAAATGCTAATTTTGAATCGGATCCAATTATGGCATTTTTGCGGGAAAATTTCAAACAACAGAACGAAAAACAAGACAAACTTAGTGAACAGGTCAGACAACAGAGTGAAGATTTTAAACAACTTAGGGAACAGAACAAACAAGATAACGAAAATCTTAAACAACAACTCAATGAACAGGTCAAACAACTTAGGGAAGATAACAAACACTTAAATGAAAAACTTGACAATAATGACGAAAATTTCAAACAACTTAGTGAACAAATTACAGCCGTTGCCGCGCAGTGCCATGACACTAAGGAACAGTTGCGCGTGGAAATTGAGGCTTGTTCACAAAAAAATAGCGAAGAAATAAAGTCGGTTGCGCAAGAATTAAGGGAAATGCAAACAGCCGCGACAGATACACTCAGAGACGAAATTAGCGGAGTCGCCAAACAGTGCTCTGAAAAAGCTACACAATTACGGGACGAGTTTAGAGCAATGACGGTAGAACTTTCGCGCACTATGGACGCAAAGATAGACGCGAAATTCGAACAGCAGAACACTCAGATTAACGAGCGCTTTAGTCAGCACATACAGAACAGTAATACGCGTTTCCGCAGATTTATTCAAGATCAAAACAAAGTAAAACGACAAGTCATGGAAACAATCACTGCACAGAGACAAGAGGACAAACGTAAAATATTCGCGAAAGCGAAGACGTATGTAGACAATAATGTTACTACAGTGTCCGACAAAATTAATACCATAGAACAATTGAACGCGGAATTACAGGATGAAATTTCTGATCTTAAAGCAAAAACAGATACACACACAGTAAATATTCAAACAGTGACAGATAGATTCGAACAACTAGATCTAACACAGGATTGCGATGTCATCAAAGCTGATGTTAAAAAACTGAGCGAAACTACGCGCAAGTTGCAAAAACAGATTAATGCGTCTGATTCTAAAACCGATGATCAGGTTAAAATACTGACTGAAAAATGTGATGAATTGGCCAGTCGTATTGATGTTATCGAAAATACTAATGACAATAAATCAGACGATACTGCACCGGTTTCTTTTATCCAAACACCTGAATTTCAAAATTTACAGCTGACAATTAATGAAATCGATTCATCTAACAACACGTTACGTCGGAAGTTATCAAATTTACAACAAGAAGTAACAGAGATGAAAAACATGTCAGTTAATAACATACCACAACAGACGCCACTTTATGAACATGTGTCAGAGTCACGCAGCGTGTATAATGTGCGCAATTTACAGCAACTACGCGACTTAAAATCCGAAAAGCCACGCGACTTAAAATCTGAAAAGCTACGCAACTTGAAATCCGAAATGACACAGACGAACAGATTCACACACAAACCTGAACGTGTTATCAAACTGAGTGACGAGAACGTAGATTTCGAGCAATTTGCATTTGTAAGCAAATGTAAAGAATTTAATAATGACAGAACACAGATACACGATTTGCACTGTATACGACAATTTATCTTTGTACATTCACCGCTATTATCGGTAATGGAGAAACTAGCTTTGAACCAGATGCGACAATTTATTTTTGTATTTACAACAGCATTGCCTATAATGCAGAAACTAGAATTAGCACGGATACAACAATTTGCCTTTGAAATTTTACCGCTATTGCGTGCAACGCAAAAGCTAAAATTTATTTGCAGTGCGTAATGACCTCAGGGGATTCATTACGCTTTAGTGAATATGTGCCGTAGCGAGCATAGGGCCCCGAGCTGTAGTAGTGCTGTTTCATCTTTAGTTTTCTGCACTGCTGCCTTCTCTTCTACTATCCTTTATATCTATCCAAACTGCTCTTTAACTATTGCTCTTTGTAGTATTAAGAAACATGTAATGAATATCCGATGTGACAAACTTTTACCGAATGTGACAATTTTCAGTAGGCACTCCCGTAATGACAACTACCGCCGTAATTTTAATTACAGATAAAATCGTAATCATCAGTATGTGTAAAAGTAAAATTAACAGCAAACGCATTTTTTGGTAACAATAGATGTTTTTCACCACAATAGCATGAAAGTCAACCGCTTAGCATACGTAACCAACAATGCAGTCTACAAGGTCAACCAAACTTTAATGTTTCGCCGCGTGCACGTATAGTCCCAGCCCCAACAAATAGTAACGCATGGCAGCAAAGAAATAACTACGTACAGACAACACACTATTCCAACTCGCATCGCTATGCGCCGTATAGAAATTACTATCATGACAGACGTAAAAATGATGAGCACAATTTTCAGCGTACATTTAATAACAGTCGATCTTTTCAGCAGCAAGAACATTAGCAACAACACATTATCATGAATGATCCAGACAATAGGTGTCATCCATAGCGTAACACGTCAGTATGAAATAACAGAACAGTTCATACAGTGGATATGCCACAACATTCTCCCGTAAATAATAACACGTACGATAGAATTTAACCAGATACAGCACAGATTGCATACTACAGTAACGCAAACATTACTTTTGACAAGCAGAATTTTGCTCACGAGAATGTTATTTGAAGCATGCTTTGTTGAATGCTCCACTATTATCGCACCCAGATCTTACTAGAAATTTTTCCATTGCTACCGACAGTTCTAACACCGCTTTAGGCGTACACATTTTCCAGGAAATAGAAGAAGATGGTTCTACAGTAATTAAAAACATCGCATTTGCAAGTCGCATTTTGTCACCCGCTGAGCGAAATTATTCCGTTACAGAATTAGAAACATTATGTGTTGTATGGGCTTTTACGAGATTTCGGCACTTTCTTTATGGCAGACATACCACCGTCTACACAGACCACAGAGCAATACAATTTTTGCTTTCAGCTAAATTTACTCATGATAGATTAAGTAGATGGAAACTGTATTTACAGGAATTTAATTTTACGATTGTTCACATTCCCGGTACACAAAATGTTATAGCAGACGCACTATCGCGTTCTCTCGGCAACAATCAGCAAGACGTAGCAACCCACTTCTGCAAAGCAAATTTCAGTGTCATGTACATTCAGCAAGTTGCATTTGAAAATTTTATTTCATCGTCATTACAGGACATAGCACAAGAACAAAATAAGGACAATGTGTGGAAAGAAATTAAACACCTTTGGCAAGATAGGAAAAATGTTACGATTAGGAACCACTACACTGTACGCAATGACATTCTGTTTCGCCGCTCTCATCCTGACAGCAACATTTGGTTATTATGCATTCCTGACGAACTGGTTAACAAACTAATTTGGTACACTCATTTAAGTTACGCACATTACGGAGCACGAAAATGTTTTCTTATACTGAGACAGAACTGTTATTTTACCAACATGGAAAAACGTATACGACGAGTTTTAGCGTCTTGTAAAATTTGCCAGAAAGCTAAATCAGACACCACTTCACATATTCCTCCTTTATATCCCATTATACCTGTGAAATTAAGACACATGGCCGCAGTAGATATTTTTGGTCCGATTCCGAGAACTAACAGAGGTTTTTGCTACATTTTTGTCGCTGTTGAGCTCACTTCAAAATTTGTTACTTTCACTCCGTTACGCAAAGCTACTGCTAAAACTGTTTCGAAAGCATTTGTAAAACATTTTCTATTTCATGTAGGGCATGTAATGAAAGTAATTTCCGACAATGGATCACAATTTCGTAGTAGTATATGGACACGCATGTTACGAGCTAGAAACATTTCTCCGATCTATATATCCAAGTACCACGCTTCTTCGAACCCTTGTGAAAGATTAATGAAGGAAATTGGTAAGCTGTGCAGAATATACTGCCACAAAAGACATATTGATTGGGATACACACATACTCTCATTCCAAGATGTAATTAATTCCATTCCAAATGAATCCACTATGCTATCTCCGACTGTTATACTGAAAAACGTTGAACCACCGAACAAAATTAAAGAATTAATAGAATTCCCCAAAAATCGTCGCCTACGACACCACGAAATAATTGACATTGCGCTGAACAACATCAAACGTGCCGCAGAGCGCCGGAGAAGACAGCAAAAACAGGTTTGTACACGCCGCGACTTTCACGTTGGACAGAAGATATTAGTACGTACACACTATTTATCCAGCAAATTAAAAGGTAAGTGCAGTAAATTTGAACTTCTATACGCAGGTCCGTATCGGATTCGCAGCATCCCTCACCCCAATGTTGTACACGTCGAAACTTTGAGAACCAGAAAATCGAAAGGCAATCACCATATCTCAAACATTAAACCGTTTATTGAGTGAAACCACTGTATGATTCAACACACTATGATGCCATTTACTAATGCAATTAATTCACCTGACTACTTATTGATGATTATCGTATTTTTTGTTCTTGGCAAGTGCCCGGCAAGGTAAGGTTAGCAGGTCGCTCTTCTTGTCGTTACACATCAGACCGTGCATATTATTCCAGATGAATTTACACATTTACGACTATTTCTGCAATTATATTTATGTGACTACTTATTGATGATTATCGTATTTTTTTCTTGGCAAGTGCCCGGCAAGGTAAGGTTAGCAGGTCGCTTTTCTTGTCGTCACACATCAGACCGTGCATATTTTTCCAGATGAATTTACACATTTACGACTATTTCTGCAATTATATTTATGTGACTACTTATTGATGATTATCGTATTTTTTTTCTTGGCAAGTGCCCGGCAAGGTGAGGTTAGCAGGTCGCTTTTCTTGTCGTTACACATTAGACCGTGCACATTTTCCATTTTTTTTGTGTATATGACTGTACTCCAGTTTTGTTTGTATGCACTATGAAATAGTTAAGATATAACACACACCAGTCAACTTTGACATTTTTTTTTTTGCCTTATGACATCTCAACATCGTGACTGTTTCACATTTTTTTTGCTACTGCATTGTATTATTCTGTGTACATTTTTTCGCATCCGAACACTGTCAATGTCTTGGACATATTACGTTTTCTGTCATGTTATGCTGTATGGTTAATTGTGTCACCATAAACCAGTCATTATTTAGTGGGTATAGGATTTAAATGCAAGACATTAATCTTTGTTCATCAATTTCAGAAAGGAATGATGATTCTAAGAAATAAATTTAACATAAATGGGAATTTCACCTACGGAATAAACGAAAGGAGATGCAATAACTTTATGAGGAAGAGTAAAGGGATCAGGATTAACAAGCATTAACAAGACTATACTATACTCATCACAGAATAGCAGTCTTAACTAATTTTTTCTTTCAGAATACAAGGTGATTGATGCAGGCTGTCAGAGAGAACTACACATCTTAGTTTTAGTGATGAAATATGCTAGAGATAAGGAATAGTTATGTAATGAGTAATGAAGTGATTTTTTGCAGATGATAATGAATACTGATGAATAATGATGAAGGATATGGTATTATGAATAATGAAGTTTTTCTTTACAGGTGATGATAATGGTGAAGTTATGATGATATGGATAATGAAGTTTTTTTCTTTATGCTACTTAGTTATTTAAGTATTTGTTGCGGTTTGCTTTGACAGCAGGTGTTACATTGCATAGTAGGATGACGGAAAGTTTTGGAAAGGACAGCTATGGAACACATTTTATACACATTTCACTACTTGTTAATTCGAAGTTCACTACTTTTCAGCATAGTGTGCGTTTCTTCTTTCAGGTCAATAATCCGTTTTTGTATTTTTTCCAGGAGAAGTTTTTCATGACACTTACTAAACCTGTTACTTATTATACCTGTTCTAGTACTTGCATTTTTATATTTTTTACCCATTTGTGTTTATCATTTATAAATGTGATCACATGTACTGCCTTGTTACATAATCTTGCTACAGCTGACTCATGACGAATGACGTTACCTATCCTCATTTGCAGCAATAGGTCAAAAGCAAAAAGTATTATGCCTCAGCAATTAATTATCGATCCCAACGCAATGCATTGCTACCAAAAAAAAAATGTATTACCAGTCCCACATAATGTCACTAGTTTATGATAATTCTGAATAATACTGATCAACTCTGAATAGCATGTCACTCGAGTAATGACCTCTTAATGAGACTATATTCAAAATAATGCTTTGTCACTAGCTAATAACTGCCACTGTTTATTGTAATGCCTGTGATTACTAATGATTTGACTGTAATTAACTGATTTTTAATAATGACTTTGTAATGATCTGAATAATACTGAATGATGAACTATGTTTTATTCTATTCAATACTTGATGGCCACTGAGTGCCAATAATTAATGTCAATCAACGAAATTGTTATTAATTATGCCATTAATTAACTCTTGTTTTCAATGTTCATACTTTGTAATTGGAAATAAATGTGATTGTTTAATAATGCTTTGTAATTAGGAAAAGACTAATGATTCTTAATAGATTGGAATGACACATAATTAATTAACTATGGTACTGTTTAATAATGCTTTGTAATTAATTAAGGCTAATAATTCTTAGTATATTGAAATGACAAATGATTAATTAATTAACTGTAATTAGACAAATGATTAATTAACGACAAATGATTAATTAACTGTAATTAGACAAATGATTAATTAACGACAAATGATTAATTAACTGTAATTATACAAATGATTAATTAACTGTAATTAGACAAATGATTAATTAAAAACAAATGATTAATTAACTGTAATTAGGAGAAGGTTAATGATTCTTGATTATACTCTGTAACTGAAAGGAATGCGATTATTTCATAATATTTTGTAACCAGGAAAAGAAGGCTACTGATTCTATGTAAAACAATTAATGAACATTTTTCTGTAATACTACATACTTGGTACAGAAATGTTCAATAACTAGGCTGTGAATGCCACAAACTACTCATGAAGACTGTAATTGTCAATATTATGTGACTTGATGTCCTTCACCTCATAAGCTGACTACCCTGAATTACTGCAATGTCCATTTGTCCTGGTTATCCCAGTGATCATGGAGCACTATATTTGGTTTTGCACTAATTCTACGTTGGTGTGCCTTGTAAGAGTGTGGTGTTGACACGACATGCTGTCCACCACCATGAGCGATGAAGACATTATTATGGTCCCACTGTTTGGTGTACCTAATGTACTGCCAAAATGAAAACATGGAACATTACTACGACAGTTCAGTGTCTTGGCTACACTGATAAATTCTGATGGGAAAAGAACTTCAAGTTGTGTCACTTGGTGTTGTACTACTGTGGAAAGATATGGACTTTCAGAGCAGCTGTGTGCAATCTAAAGTGCTACAACCATGATGCAATCCTTCCCTTTCCTATCCTGATTCTTGTCACATAAAGAAAAAATTTTTTTGGTAATATCATTTATGTTCATAGGTTATACATTTTTCGATTCGCTAAACTCCAGTGTGAGTACACTTATGTCACTGGTCGACATGATGTTTGCCATTATGTTTATTTGTTGTGAAAATACTAAAGACATTTTTCAGTGCATGTGCACTTTGGACATGAATTTTTTTTTTTTTGCCATTATGTTTATTTGTTGTGAAA
This sequence comes from Schistocerca serialis cubense, assembly GCF_023864345.2. Classification (NCBI taxonomy): domain Eukaryota; kingdom Metazoa; phylum Arthropoda; class Insecta; order Orthoptera; family Acrididae; genus Schistocerca; species Schistocerca serialis. Next base: position 153,871,944 of record NC_064639.1, read on the forward strand.
ATGCTAAAGACATTTTTCAGTGCATGTACACTTGTCAACATAATATTTTTTGCCAGTCTGTTTATTTGTTCTGAATATGCTAAAGAATTTTTTCAGTGCCTGTGCACTTTATCTGTCAAAAAGTTTGTATATACTTTTCTGATTTGCTACTATGTTTTGTACTCACATTTTGTCTTTGTCTGATATATTTTGTACTTAGTGCGTGTGCACAACATTTACTTTATGTACTACATCTAATTATTCTTGCCAGTCTGTTTATTTGTTCTGCATATGCTAAAGAATTTTTTCAGTGCCTGTGCACTTTATCTGTCAAAAAGTTTGTATATACCTTTCTGATTTGCTACTATGTTTTGTACTCACATTTTGTCTTTGTCTGATATATTTTGTACTTAGTGCGTGTGCACAACATTTACTTTATGTACTACATCTAATTATTCTTGCCAGTCTGTTTATTTGTTCTGCATATGCTAAAGAATTTTTTCAGTGCCTGTGCACTTTATCTGTCAAAAAGTTTGTATATACTTTTTTCTGATTTGCTACTATGTTTTGTACTCACATTTTGTCTTTGTCTGATATATTTTGTACTTAGTGCGTGTGCACAACATTTACTTTATGTACTACATCTAATTATTCTTGCCAGTCTGTTTATTTGTTCTGCATATGCTAAAGAATTTTTTCAGTGCCTGTGCACTTTATCTGTCAAAAAGTTTGTATATACTTTTCTGATTTGCTACTATGTTTTGTACTCACATTTTGTCTTTGTCTGATATATTTTGTACTTAGTGCGTGTGCACAACATTTACTTTATGTACTACATCTAATTATTCTTGCCAGTCTGTTTATTTGTTCTGCATATGCTAAAGAATTTTTTCAGTGCCTGTGCACTTTATCTGTCAAAAAGTTTGTATATACTTTTTTCTGATTTGCTACTATGTTTAGTATTCACATTTTGTCCTTGTCTGATATATTTTGTACTTAGTGCGTGTGCACAACATTTAAATATTCTGTAAGTTGTAGGATTTTGTTAATTAAAGAAAAATTTTGCCGCGCTTGGCAAGTCCAAATGACTCACCATCGCTGCCAAATTTTTGCCCCCCGAGTGGAGGGTTATGAAACACGTGTGTAACGCAGCAGCGATGGCGAGGCATTGTAGCATCTATGACCAGAGAGTATGCGCTTGACCGCGCGAGTGTTGCGAGCGGTTCTCAGTCAGTAGTAGTCTTTGCGAGTTAGTTGTCGCTATGCAGAGTAGCAGTCAGTCAGTCGTTGCGAGTCTGTAGCTCTGTCTAGTTGAGAGCAGTACTCAGTCTGTAGTCGTCATGCAGAGCGGTCGGTCAGTAGTAGCAGCCCAGTGCGGTTGTGTGATGTAGGCGGTCGGCAACAATGGTCAAGATGAGGAATAAGGTATACTGTTAATTAATATAATCATTAGATAATGAAAAATTTTATTTATTGTAATTATTCTCCAACAAGTCTCCCAATAATAATTTTTTATTTCAAAAGCATTTTCTCAAAAGTTTAATTTTTTTTGAACTAAAGATCTCGTTGCACTTCCCATTTCATTCCACTTCCTTTTGAAGAAAAATTTCACTAGAATTACAAAAAAAAGGAGAATATTATTATTTGCAATGTAGTTCCTCCAAGTGGTGCGCAACAACAAGAGCAGATATGTGACATCCATTTATTCTGAGGTAAGACTTTAATTCTGATTGTTTTTACACAGGGCCAAAAACCGATATTTCGGTTTAATTGAATTTTCTTGTCACTGAATGGACTTTAATTTTTTGAAGGATTTATAATTGAGTCAGATTGCGAATTTCACATTTGTTGCCATTGTCAGTACATTTGATTGTAGGCAGGTTACGCATAGAGCCATGTCCATCAGCATTTCTAATTAGTATCGTTATTTTCTTTTAAAATTTTTGTGGGGAGGTTACACTTGGCTCCCATTTCTATTAAGTATTGCTATATTTTCTTTTAAAAAAATTGCGGTGGGGAGGTTACACTTGGCGACCCTGCCAGGATCGTATTTCGTTGGAAACACGTATGTAACGCAGCAGCGATGGCGAGGCATTGTAGCATCTGTGACCAGAGAGTATGCGCTTGACCGCGCGAGTGTTGCGAGCGGTTCTCAGTCAGTAGTAGTCTTTGCGAGTTAGTTGTCGCTATGCAGAGTAGCAGTCAGTCAGTCGTTGCGAGTCTGTAGCTCTGTCTAGTTGAGAGCAGTACTCAGTCTGTAGTCGTCATGCAGAGCGGTCGGTCAGTAGTAGCAGCCCAGTGCGGTTGTGTGATGTAGGCGGTCGGCAACAATGGTCAAGATGAGGAATAAGGTATACTGTTAATTAATATAATCATTAGATAATGAAAAATTTTATTTATTGTAATTATTCTCCAACAAGTCTCTCAATAATAATTTTTATTTCAAAAGCATTTTCTCAAAAGTTTAATTTTTTGAACTAAAGATCTCGTTGCACTTCCCATTTCATTCCACTTCTTTTGAAGAAAAATTCCACTAGAATTACAAAAAAAAGGAGAATATTATTATTTGCAATGCAGTTCCTCCAAGTGGTGCGCAACAACAAGAGCAGATATGTGACATCCATTTATTCTGAGGTAAGACTTTAATTCTGATTGTTTTTACACAGGGCCAAAGACCGATATTTCGGTTTAATTGAATTTTCTTGTCACTGAATGGACTTTAATTTTTTGAAGGATTTATAATTGAGTCAGATTGCGAATTTCACATTTGTTGCCATTGTCAGTACATTTGATTGTGGGCAGGTTACGCATAGAGCCATGTCCATCAGCATTTCTAATTAGTATCGTTATTTTCTTTTTAAAATTTTTGTGGGGAGGTTACACTTGGCTCCCATTTCTATTAAGTATTGCTATATTTTCTTTTAAAAATGGCGGTGGGGAGGTTACACTTGGCGACACCCAGTCCAGGATCGTATTTCGTTGAGAGTCTTTTGAGCGACAGTCAGATATCTGCTCTTATTTGCTTAGATAATTAGGATTTGGCGCAACGCTTTTAATAATATTGTGACTTTCTTTCTACAGGTCAACGGCAATTTGCTGCTTTGTTGTATTTGTGTGTTGCTTTTGCATTGTGCTTATTTGTTTTGTGAAAAATTTTGACTATTGTAAAAATGCCGCGAAAGACTGTGAATAGTGTATCGCGAAGTATTGTGAATGAAATTACCGACTTAAACAACGTGACCGATAGTAATTGTGATACGCAACGTAATGATGACAATCCTGCGTTCACTAACAATCAGTGCATTCCAACCACTAATGATGACTTTCACCTTAATGATGAACAAACGAACTCAATTGTCTCGTCTGTTAACTTGACGACAATTGATGACGCAGAATGCTCTATGGTAATGAGCGCTGTAGAGCTTAACACACCCGATTTGGAAAATTCAAGTAATGTACAGTCAAATCTGTCTAATGAAAATGAACAGATCACACAAAGTAGGACAGATGTATTTAATTCCGAAACAATGACTGATAGTATACATTTGACTGACAAACCTTTTTGTAAATTTCAGAATGACCAAATGGTTACAGAAAGTGAAACAATTCCAGATCCACTATTGAACAGTACAGATAATAGAAATGGTAATTTTGGCTCGGATCCAATTATGGCAATACTGATACAACTTAGGGAAGATAATAAACAACGGAGTGAAAATTTCAAACAACTTAGGGAAGATAACAGACAGCTTAGGGAACAGAACAAACAAGATAACGAAAATCTTAAACAACAACTCAATGAACAGGTCAAACAACTTAGGGAAGATAACAAACACTTAAATGAAAAACTTGACAATAATGACGAAAATTTCAAACAAATTAGTGAACAAATTACAGCCGTTGCCGCGCAGTGCCATGACACTAAGGAACAGTTGCGCGCGGAAATTGAGGCGTGTTCACAAAAAAATAGCGAAGAAATTAAATCTGTTGCGCAAGAATTAAGAGAAATGCAAACAGTCGCAACAGAAACACTCAGAGACGAAATTAGCGGAGTCGCTAAACAATGCTCTGAAAAAGCTGCACAATTAAGGGACGAGTTTAAAGCAATGGAGTAGCAGTCAGTCAGTCGTTGCGAGTCTGTAGCTCTGTCTAGTTGAGAGCAGTACTCAGTCTGTAGTCGTCATGCAGAGCGGTCGGTCAGTAGTAGCAGCCCAGTGCGGTTGTGTGATGTAGGCGGTCGGCAACAATGGTCAAGATGAGGAATAAGGTATACTGTTAATTAATATAATCATTAGATAATGAAAAATTTTATTTATTGTAATTATTCTCCAACAAGTCTCCCAATAATAATTTTTTATTTCAAAAGCATTTTCTCAAAAGTTTAATTTTTTGAACTAAAGATCTCGTTGCACTTCCCATTTCATTCCACTTCTTTTGAAGAAAAATTCCACTAGAATTACAAAAAAAAAGGAGAATATTGTTATTTGCAATGCAGTTCCTCCAAGTGGTGCGCAACAACAAGAGCAGATATGTGACATCCATTTATTCTGAGGTAAGACTTTAATTCTGATTGTTTTTACACAGGGCCAAAGACCGATATTTCGGTTTAATTGAATTTTCTTGTCACTGAATGGACTTTAATTTTTTGAAGGATTTATAATTGAGTCAGATTGCGAATTCCACATTTGTTGCCATTGTCAGTACATTTGATTGTGGGCAGGTTACGCATAGAGCCATGTCCATCAGCATTTCTAATTAGTATCGTTATTTTCTTTTTAAAATTTTTGTGGGGAGGTTACACTTGGCTCCCATTTCTATTAAGTATTGCTATATTTTCTTTTAAAAATGGCGGTGGGGAGGTTACACTGGTTTTTGGCCCTGTGTAAAAAAAAAAAAACAATCAGAATTAAAGTCTTACCTCAGAATAAATGGATGTCACATATCTGCTCTTGTTGTTGCGCACCACTTGGAGGAACTACATTGCAAATAATAATATTCTCCTTTTTTTTGTAATTCTAGTGAAATTTTTCTTCAAAAGGAAGTGGAATGAAATGGGAAGTGCAACGAGATCTTTAGTTCAAAAAAAATTAAACTTTTGAGAAAATGCTTTTGAAATAAAAAATTATTATTGGGAGACTTGTTGGAGAATAATTACAATAAATAAAATTTTTCATTATCTAATGATTATATTAATTAACAGTGTACCTTATTCCTCATCTTGACCATTGTTGCCGACCGCCTACATCACACAACCGCACTGGGCTGCTACTACTGACCGACCGCTCTGCATGACGACTACAGACTGAGTACTGCTCTCAACTAGACAGAGCTACAGACTCGCAACGACTGACTGACTGCTACTCTGCATAGCGACAACTAACTCGCAAAGACTACTACTGACTGAGAACCGCTCGCAACACTCGCGCGGTCAAGCGCATACTCTCTGGTCATAGATGCTACAATGCCTCGCCATCGCTGCTGCGTTACATACGTGTTTCACGTGTTCGGACACTGGGTACATCGACTCAGATTGTATCTCACATGGCTACGACATTTTGAGAAACATGCAAAGCCAACAGTAGAACATCCAGTCTTGTTAATTTTCGACAATCACTCGTAACATTTGAGCCTGAACTCCGTCCTTTATTGCTCTGACCACAACATTCATGTAACAGCCGCCAACTGCAGCTACTGGGTCGCTGATTTTTCAAACGGCTGAAGGATTTTTATTCACAACAATGCGATAAGTGGCTCAGCCACCACCCTTAATATGTAACTGAACAAGAAACTGTTGCTGAATTGCTTGGAAACGCTGGTCAAAGGACGGGAACGCTTATCAAAGGAAGTCCACAATGACGAAGGCAACAAATTCGGCATTTATCCAATCGATCGTCACATATTCACCTAGGAAGATTTCCTGCCTTCGACTGTTCCACACCAAAATGACAAATTTACTGATGCATCCACAGTTGGAACTGAATCTCTCCAGTACCAACGTTCGCAGGCATATACAAATGAACCACAACCAGGACCAAATACCCACGTATCCCCAAAAGAAATAATTCCTTTGCCAAGAAGATAAAATTGCCAAAAAAGATAGAAGAAAGGGAAGAATTCATAAATACTATCCGGGACTCCATTCAAGAAACAACTAAAATCCCAATCACCATGACAATAAATAAAGAAACCGAACAGGAAACTGTTTGATTCGGGTCCAGCAAACCAAACGAAAGCAAAACAAAACTTAAATACGTCGACCGAAAATCAACTAACTTTTTACTGTCCAGGCTGTACTAAAAAGTACAATAATCCACCAACAGAAGACTGGATTCAATCTGTCAAGTGCGAGAATTGGTGGCGCGAAACCTGCTCTTGTTATGAAGGTTCTGGACACTTCATTTGTAATGTCTGTTAAACAACTTTTCCTCCAGTTTAATATTCTTGCACGATTTTGTTCACCGGCCCTCAGAATTGTCCGTCATATCAAATCTTGTACGAACAGTAACTGTTATATGCCGAGAAACAAGGCAATTATGTTCATGTACGCCATAAATTAAACAAAAAAGAAGACGAAATGAAGGACACGTATGGTTTTCTCATTTAATAATAACGCCCAAGTTTATCCCACTAGAAACGCGTTCTTAACCCACGATCGGTAAGACAGCCCATTTGAATTACTTTTTTATACTAAGTGCGAATTACAGTTTAAGTTGTACATATGACTTATGGTCTCTGTTATACAGTAGGCGAAATTCACATGGAATGCCAGTTGAAATATAATTGTAATTTGTGAAGTTTCCTTCAGTATATCGCTAATTAAATCGTAAGTGTGCAATCTTGCCCCCCTTTATCCAGCACTCTCAAAAAAAAAAAAAATAGTGACGGAAAATGAAACAGCATCACTTAGTGATATATGACAGTAACCTTAAAACACATCATAGCTTCATGCGACATTCTAGAGAGGCTTCGTAAGTTAATGAAAGTTGTTGGGGATAAATTTGATGTTTAGCAGCCTGGTGTCCACTAAATTATGGCAGTGAAAATTTCTTTTACCACCTGAATTTGAACCGGCGACGTCTGAGTTCCCCAATTTTGAACAAACATGTTGTAGCGAACTAAGTTACTAGAGTAGGTCGCAATTGCAGTAACGGACGTTTTTGTACATAAACAGATTATGGACACACGGACTTCTTCTAAAACCGAATGTTTGCTTATTGCAAAACGTGTATCTCAGACACTGGTAGGAAAGCTTTGTTACTGCTTAGTCAACAGAGAAAAATAAATAGCAGACGCTTTCAGTCGCTTATTGTTGGGAAAAAAATTTGTTACTTATAGTGGAAAGTAGGATAAAAATTCGTAGATCCTTTTCTGTGAATAAAACGTCATTAAAAGACGGAATACTACAATTTAATAAAACTATCAGCCGTTGTTTTTCTATAGAGAAGCCACCCTACCGTTACTAGTAGTATTTGCGAACATTCGCTTTATTTTCATCCTATCCTGCTTTGTTTCAGATATTAATATTTCAGACAGTCATTTGTCACTTGTGAACTTCTAAAGCCGTAATTCAGCGAACATCACTCAGAGCGGGGAAAAAGAATGAGCACACAATGGCTGCGTGAAACACCAGTCGGTTTTAGCTCGTTCAGATTCTTTTATTGGCGGAGGGAAAATGAATCGCTCAAAGGCGCCTGTATTTCGTGAATTTTCATAACGTATAAATGCAAATTGAAACAAAATTTCGAACTGGCTCCATCTGGAGAAATATTCTGCAGTCCCCTCCCTTGCGTATCCGCGAAACGCTAGGAGGGAATTCGATTTAAATGTAAATGGCAGTAACTAAACTCGGTTGTCAATACAGAGGGAAACCATTAAATGGAATCCGTTATGACACTTCGATGGGCGCCTCGTGGAAAATCAATCAGGTCTGACAGGGTGACTGTCAAGGTGGGTGTCTCTACGTGGCGGCTACAGAGTGAAAGTGTCGCTTGTGGCGGGCTTGTGCCACTAGCTCATTGCCGCGGCAGGAAGCTAATTGAAAACCGGTGTCCATGTGAGGTACTGACGTCAAACAACTGTCATATCGTCATAAATCAACGATAAACATTTCTCCACAAGGATGTACAGTAGGGTTGCTCTTACTTGTCAAGCCTGATTTTTGCTTTAGTGGTACCTCCTAGATAAGGCTATTACAGTCCACAATGGCATATTTACCAGTTACGGACAATTCCCACAACAATAAACTTGGTAGATACTTCTCCATTTTTGTACAGAGACAGATAACTACTGTTTTCGATTCACCGGGAATGATTCCAGATTTCCAGTTCTTTACCATTGCTTGACGTACGACATAGCTCCTCCATTTTTAAGTAAATGCATCGTGGATTTGTTGTTCCTTAGGTCCGCAATTGTCCTAAGTCATCAGCAGTAAAGGAGCGGAATTGTTGTTTCTTTGTTCTACCGCCATTTTTCTCTGGGTTCTTCTCAGTTACACAGTTTCTCGTATCTGTAGGATCTAAGAGTCTTCATTATTGTTTACTGCCAGGACTGTACAATATCTGGTTATAGTTGCAGATAACTATTCGGTCACATATGAGAAAAATTCTTCTTTCCATAAAACAGTTTCCAATACTTTTCAGGTCCATCTTCATGCGACGAAAGTGGATTTTACTTATTTACGTTTGTGACAAAATGCTGGCTACTGGCTTGCGACAGTTGGGCGATGTTGTTAATGTCCGCCTGGCAACTTCCATTTTTATTACCTATTGGCCCGAGCGGTTCTATGCGCTACAGTCTGGAACCGCGCTGCTGCTACGGTCGCGAGTTCAAATCCTGCCTCGGGCCTGGATGTATGTGACGTCCTTAGGTTAGTTAGGTTAAAGTGGTTCTAAGTCTAGAGGACTGATGATTTGAGATGTTAAGACCCATAGTGCTTAGAGCCATTTGAACCATTTCTGAACCTATTGGCCACTAATGATTAGTGATTAATTCTATGGTTATATACAATAAAAATGGAGACCGACAGGCGATTATTAAGACCGAAAGCCAGTTGAAAGTTTCTTATATATTCAAACTCGCGTTTAAGTGTCAACTTGGTAACTAAGAAATGAGTAATATTTATTTTTAATATGGAATTACCTTAATCTCAGCACTTGGTAGCAGAACTATATGAAAATTTATGAAAGTAATTCTGCAAGAAGCGAAATCCAGACTAGTCGGTACATCGAACAATTCGTCTGCGAGGACCCATCAGTTTTCGATGAAAATTATACTGATCAACCAGAGCATTACGACCATCGACCCACTATCGATATAAACCCGTCCAGGCGATAGGAGCGTCACCTGTCGAGGAATCCTTTCTAGTCATACAAGCGCACCGTGCATGTAATATCAGTGGGCGTTTTCTCTGTGTTTACAGAAGGGTAGGCGCGCGATCTGAGTTACACCAAGGGCAGACTGTGATGGCGTGGAGGCTCGGCACGAGCATTTCGGAAACTGCACGTCTTGTCGGGCGTTCGAGGAGTGCTGTGGTGAGCATCTTCAACACGTGGCGAAACCGAGGTGAAACCACGTCCAGACGGCATGCGGTTGGACGGTCACCCCTCATTACAGATGTCGGACGTCGTAGGCTGTGCAGACAGGTAAAACAGCACAGGCAGCCAGCTGTAGCGAGACTACATCAGTCGTAAATGCTAAGCGGAGTACAGGTGTGTCTGAGCACAAAGTGCACCGAACACTCTTAGAGGTGGGCCTCATTAAGCGACGACCCATCCATGTGCCAGTGATAACACCAAGACGTCGGCAACTACAAGTGAAATGCGCACGCGACCATCGGCACTATACCTTGACGCAATGGTACAGTGTTTTATGGTCTGATGAATCCCGATACCTTTTTCTTCACACCGACGGGAGGCCAGTATTCCGTTGCTTCCAGGGGAACATCTCTTTGACACTTGAACTGCGGGAGGGGGACAAGCTGGCGGTGGCTCCGTTATGCTCTGGGGAAAATCTACGTGGTCATCCATGGGTCCAATGGAGCCAGTTCAAGGCACCATGACGTCCAAGGGGTATCGTACACTGGTTGCACACCACGTTCACCACTTCATGACGATCATGTTTTACGACAGAAGTTCCATTTTTTAAGATAATGCACCGTTTCAAAAGGCCAGCAGTGTGATGAAGTGGTTCGAGGAACAAAGTGCCAAGTTCCAATTGATGTGCTGACCCAACCACTCACCAGATCTGAATCCGACCGAACTCATTTCGGACGTGACTGTACGTGTCGTCAGCGCTCATCGGGTTGCCTGGAATTTAGGGGAGTTGCGTGTGCTGACCTACAAGACCACATTGTCTTCACGTCACGATAAGTCGCTGCTACTCTCTGAGGCAATGGTGGGCATACCAGCCGGCTACTAGGTAGGTGGACGTAGTGTTCTGGCTGATCAGTGTACATACGCCATCTGACTGTATAACAAAATGACTCAGATTAAAATGTTGGCCTCGAACATTGCTGATCTTTATCTTTCGTCTTGAAAAACAATCGCTGTACCAGGACTGTTATTGTAATTACACAGAAAATGAACGTAAAATTAACGCATCTGACTTTCTGATAAAACTTTTTGAAAACACAAGACAACTGATCTGTGGCCAGCTCGCGTTGATGCCGTTTGTTCTTTGGCATTTTCTCACAATCGAGTGGCGTCTTACATCTCCCTGAGTTACTACCATAACGAGTTGCTGACTTGCCTCTGTCAGTGGCAGCAGCAGCGCTTATCGATACTAGTACTGCTGTAGCATCTTTGGTGTCACCACTGTATTTCCGTGTGGTCGTGTGTGTGGCAGTCGGTCGGCTGGGACAGACCAGCGAGAAAGTCTCCTCGGCACGCGGTCAGGCCAGGACTGCTGGCGGCATGCACGCGCGGTCGGATTGTGAGGCACTAGCTGTGAGAGCTACAAAGTTCGTTGTCCACCGAACCTGGACACTGGAGTGACCAGTTAACCTGTTTTGAAACTTCAACTGCTGTGACATCTCTTAGTTGATTGGCGGTTGTTGCTTCCTGGGCTGTTCCGACTAGCAGCACCATTTATGGTGTGTTGTAGTCGGCGAAATTTTGCAGTCGTCTTCCTGTATGATCTTTAACTGTTAAATTGGTTGTTATTTATCAGTGAAGTGCACTAGTGGTATTTTCTACCTGGTGGCCGTTAACGCCCCAGTTACCTTCCCTGGTCGTTAGCGTAGTTTTCCTCGTCGTGTTGATGTTGTCCGGCATGGCATGTAGTTTGACAGCCTTTTAGTTGTTTGTTCATATTCTTTTCTTAAGAGTGGTTATTGTGCCTTGGCTGTTTTTAGATGCCAATTTTGAAGACATAGTGCGGCAGTATATTTTCCATTGTCGTAACGTTGGTCGCGCGGAAGGGAATTCATTAGGTTGTTGGTCGATAATTCAGCCGTCCCTGGGTCGGGTTGCCATCCCATTATTTAACCTTACTCTAGGCTGCCTGTCTCACCACACCTTACATTAGAGCTACCTCCTCAGGCCGACCCTTGGAACACTTCTGAGCACCACTGTTCTGTTAATTTTAGATTGTGATTTTCAAGTTAGTCTGATGTAATGTGCAAGGCCCTCAGCCGTCTATGAATTTAGTTTGTTTTAATTTTAAATAAGCCCTTCAGCTGACTTAAATAAAAAATTTGGGGATTGATTTGTTTAATAACTAATATTTTGAAAGTTTGTTCTATCTGAATTTCTTGTTATGCAGGCCCTAAGTCCTGAGTTGTTCAATGTCCAATGTGTGGCCTTCAGCCAAGCTTTGACGTGAAATGTTTTTAAGATTGGGCTTTCAGCGGTCTTAAATTAAAATTCTGAAAACTAATTTGTTTTAAAACTAATTTTTTTTTTAATTTGCTCTATCTGAAATTCTTGTTATCCAGGTTCTAAGCCCTGAGTTGTTCAATGACTTGTGTGTGGCCTTCCGCCGAGTATTTACGTGAAATATTTTTTTTTTTTTTTTTTTTTTTTTTTGTAAATAATGGCCTCAGCCACGTGTAGCAATTTTTTATAACCTGTGTTCAGGCCTTCAGTCGTTCTTGTATTTGGTGTGTTTTTGGGCCTTCAGCCCCGGAGGTATCGCAAGTTTTTTTAGCTAGGCCTTCAGCCGTATTGTTTCAATTTGATCCTTTTAAGGCAGTGTGTAATTAAGTGGTTCTTAGGAAAATAAAAGTTTGTGTGTTTTGTGCAACTAACAGTAACTGGCTATGGCCCACTCCACAACCATAACCTGATTCGCTCTATCCTGCGAAACCAGATTTCAACAACACTTTTCTGAAATCTTGTGCTGGTCTTAAGCCTCTGAACTGACACTGATATTATTTTCACAAATGCTCTCTGGTAATCACTGTTCCTTACAGCGAGCGTGGACTTTGGTAGTAAATAAATTTATTTACCCACCTGTGCGCACGGAAAGCCAGCTTGTTGCTATTAGGAATAATGACGTGACTGTCAAATATCAACTTTAGGGCCGGCCGAAGTGGCCGTGCGGTTAAAGGCGCTGCAGTCTGGAACCGCAAGACCGCTACGGTCGCAGGTTCGAATCCTGCCTCGGGCATGGATGTTTCTGATGTCCTTAGGTTAGTTAGGTTTAACTAGTTCTAAGTTCTAGGGGACTAATGACCACAGCAGTTGAGTCCCATAGTGCTCAGAGCCATTTGAACCATCAACTTTAGTTTGCTTCACTGGCTATGTACAGTGATGGACGGTATCTTACCAGTTTTCGTAAATACCTCTTAATACACAACTCGGGATGTGCAATGCGATTGTATAAACGGAGTCCTGAAAATAAATGAGCCGGCCGGATTGGCCGAGCGGTTCTAGGCACTTTAGTCTGGAATCGCGAGACCGCTACGGTTGCAGGTTCGAATCCTGCCTCGGACATGGATGTGTGTGATGTCCTTAGGTTAGTTAGGTTTAAGTAGTTCCAAGTTCCATGGGACTGATGACCTCAGAAGTTAAGTCCCATAGTGCTCAGAGTCATTTGAACCATTTGAAAATAAATTAAATTAAATAACTAATCTTGACGACTGATAAGTGAAAAGAAAGACTCCAACTGTGCTTCATTAAGCTGTAGCAGCAAAAGACCGACTTAGACATGTTAGCAAAATTTTTCTTCATAACTCTCCTGCGTACAGATGACTCGAATAAAATTTGTTTCAACTGTAAGACAAGACCATATGCTTCATTACAAAATTTTTACAGCGAAATTCAACCATACCAGATATTCTAACAATTAGAAGCTACACAGTTACAAATATGAAAAAAGTTGCCTTTTATCATTCTTACATTAATGTAATTTCACTTGCTAAGTGTCTTTCCTCAAAGTATGTATTACAGAGTCATTTTGAAGAAACTCTGTCTCCACTGCAGAGTATCCTTTTCAAACCAAGTACATTGCCAGCCCGTCCTACATATTATGTTACTGAAATATCCTGGCAGATTAAAACTGTGTGCCGGACCGAGACTCGAACTCGGGAACTTTGCCTTCTTGGGCAAGTGCTCTACCAACTGAGCTACCCAAGCACGACTCACGACCCCTATTCAAAGCTTCAGTTCTGCCAGTACCTCGTCTCCCACCCTCCAAACTTAACAGAAGAGCTTTACTACGTGGTTGAACCACCATTACAGCGTATTTTGGTGAAGTACGAAGTGCTTTTAAGACCAAATTTCTGAAAATATGTGTTATATTTAAGTGTGCTTCACAACATCTCGTCAGAACGCTGAGAAAAAAGGGCTTGTCACACAAAAGCATGACAAGCTACCAGTGCGAAATAATAACCAACTAGTCCTGCAAAACTATGCAAACCGAATGTAAACATTAAATAAAGCAGAGACCCACTGATGATGGCATAGAGGTGCTGAAACGTTTTGGAAAATTCGAAAAAACGGTGGTTTGCATAACGGGCGGACCTTACATCCAACAGTTTTAACTGCAAACACGAAAATTACAAGAGCTGCAGATTCAAATGACGAATATTAATTAATACTTTTATAATGGGGAAATTAAGTTATCCGTTATATCTTAAAGTACTTAGTGAATAGACTTAAGTAAGGTAAAAAATATTATTCACATAGTTAGGAAACTAGTTGTGGATCACATACACGCCACAAAGAACGGCTGTATACGTATTTAGTAAATAAGATTTGTAATTAGATACCAAAAAATGGGTATGTACAACACTATGTCATATTGTAGAGAGCTTTGGTACAGAATGACGCAGAGTAACAGTTGGCGTGGCTAGGCAAAGTTCTCATTCTTTTTAAATTGATAAAAACCTTCATTAATTATGGATGTCCAATCTATAAATGTGAAGGAATGGAACTGGATATCAAAAACTGATCCTTGACGAGAACAATGAGGCAGTAACTGAAATTATACAGAGATGTGAACTGTTCCCAATTAACGTGGAAAAACTGTCAGAAGCCAGACCTTTGTTAAAGTCTGTTCACTTATGGACAGGCAATGAGAAGGCAGGAGCTAGAATGGGGCCAGGAAGCCAACTGGTCTGCAGAGTCAAAGGCATAACCGCATGACGAGCAGAGGAAATTCTCAAACTGCGTGTGAACATAGTAATGGGGTCTCATTTTCAGAACTAAGTATGCTGGGAAAGAGGTAATATATGTAATATAAATGAAGATAGTAACTGTTCTCGAAAGAGCATATACCATTGATGACCGTGCATCTTCTCTAGAATAAATGATATTTAATTGAAACCCTCAGCTGTCGACAGGTGTTGTTGATACACCTCGATGGGGCGGCTGAAAATGTGTGCCCAGACCGGGACTCGAACCCAGGATCTTCTGCTCACATGGCTCTATCCATTTTTTTTTAAATCTCATTTTGTTCGCTTTTGATCGTTGCATGTACTCGGGGCGGACGTCGTAAGACATCCGTTTAAGTTCGTTGTTGATCGATTAACTCAGTATTTTTTATTACAGATGGCATCTAAACCTCCGACCGAACACGCTGAGTTATCGTGCCGGCAGCTGCAGGGACTTATCTCTTGCACGCTTCCCGTGAGACCCACATTCCAAAATTGTAAATAGTTGGGAATGTGGGTCTCACGGGAAGCGTGCAAGTGATAAGTTCCTGCAGTGGTGCTGTTAATCTTTGTTCTCCGTGGCTCAGATGGATAGAGCGTCTGCCATGTAAGCAGGAGATCCCGGGTTCGAGTCCCGGTCAGGGCACACATTTTTAGCTGTCCCCATCAAGGTATATCAACGACACCTGTCAGCAGCTGAGGGTTTCAACTAATTATCATGTAATATATATAAATTGTGTGAAGAAGCAGTACTCGTTCTAGCGGAGTTGTGATAAAGCCACGTACATTTCTTCAGAGGAAATTTCAAGCAGGAGTTTCTGGTGTGAAAGTAGGTGCTAAATAATCCGACCGAAGCTTTAGAATTAATTCTTCTTTAGAAGTACATAATTAACTAATTCACTAAAAATAGACCTCCTCCAGACAAAAACTGATCTAGCTTGATGTCAGTGGCTAAAGCTTTTCGAGTGCCATCGGGTGGTTTGGTGATGTTTCCGATACACGAAATAAAAACAGCACAAATCAATATTGACGTAGGTACATGCAGTAGCGTATAACAGATTAATTTCGGTACAATGAAGACTTACGTCAACACTCCATAGGCTACAGATGTTTGACTGTGACAGTGTTATCCGAGTAATAAGCTAAAATATAACAAGTCACTCACTCCTGACAAAGACTTTCGGGAGTTTTTCTTCGATGTAACTTAAGTATAGGAACTGGAAAGAGTCTCCAATTTATTTCCAATTTGTAATGTCCCTGCCCATTCCCAGCTTTTTGGTACCTAATAAGCAAATTGTAATGTGGAGCAAGATTCCACGCAACCTGTCGTTATGTTTCTGGACGGGGACCGGTATATTCTCACATGTAGATCTAAAGGAGGGTATACTTTGCAGGAAGTGCAGCACTGCAATGTAAATATATTCCTCACTGGCAAACATAGTAACAGAGGTAAGATACTGGATATAACATTTACTGAAACTGTGTCACATCTGTTAAAATGGAAACAAGATTTCACAATGTTCTTTTTTTCATTCTAAAAATACTGGTTCAGCCATCATTCCGATTGGGAAACCCTTTATACCATAGTTAGACGTCTCACGTTACTATAGTTGTCGACTGGTGCGTCTGAGATAAAGCATTTTTTCCTACGGTCGATACCAATGGACAACTGTATGGGAATTAGAATACACTTTACTTTCTTTTCAAATACTGTTTAGCTACAATTTCCACCCGTATTATTAATGTTGTTTTCACCTAAAGAGTACGAATACTTGTGAAATATGATGGCATTTGCTTTTTACCTTTCCTGGAGTGGGTATGAAGTTTCACTAGTCTTTTTATGTTAATGAACCCATCGTTCGTGGTAAGACTTCATCGTTCGGCGAAACATATTTTACGAATAATATTTCTTCGGTGCTTCCAAGTTGCTTACGTTTATTCTGTGGTTTCTTGCTGTCTTTCCTCGGCCTGTGATGTGTCCGCTCTCCTGCCTTTACCCTACTGTTAAGGAGACCTCTCCCCAGCATACAGTTGAGAAATAATTCACAACGGACTCTTGATATTGCACTTCTCCCTTTCTTCCACTACGGAACATTTCCCTCAGGGCATATATTACAGCAACAGCGGAGCCATCAGCGTCAGATCCGTCAGACATATTGCTAGAAATGTGTTCCAACAATACACTCAGAAACTTTCATATTTCATACAGCCACTCACCATCAACGTATTTCGTTATCCGTTACCACCAATGTCTTAGGCCATTCAGTACACAGTCAGATTCCAGGTATTTTGTTTTCTTCTGTGAAACAGTTGTTCAGACAACTCACTGCATCATATTGTGAATCATGTTTCAGGAACAAATTCCATTTATAATAATTGCTAATTGCTATTGTCTTTACAGAACGTCCGCATTTTATCAGGAATAGAGTACAAATATAGTCATAAAATGATTACATAACCTAGTTACACTAGTTTAAAATAAAAGAAAACGGACGCAATGTACTAGTTATCCCACATGATTCTGTCTGCACATTATGTTATATGTCATACATAGATCATACACATTTTATTATATTGTCTTACATTATACTCCACTATAACTAACCACGACGATATCGATCTGCATTCTATTCTACTATTTAAAACAACAGATAGCCGCCGGTATTTTCGTCCATATGCTTCTCGAACAGCGTCAAACGAAAACGCTACTCTAGCAAATACTTTCGATTGCAACGAATTTTTCTCGTAATTGAAACCTGGTAGTCAAGGAAGGCAGGATTGGGTTATGATTGTGGACGGGGACCGTAATCAGTTACTATAGGTTCCCTTTTGCAATTACTCACATTTATTTTAAAACGGTATTTCCAGACTCAGCAATAAATAAAGATTTCACACATTATTAATGAAAGAATAAAGAACTGTGTAATCAAAAATGCTTTCAGTGGATTACAATTTACCAAATGAGCATAAAATACAGACTTAGAAAATAATGTTTTAAAAACAAGCCAATGTGATTCCAGTTAGAATTTTAAGGAAAGTAACCACTGTCAAGGCTGAAGGCCTTTTACAACAAGAACGGCAATTATTAAAAAAAAATTAACAAACACATTTTAAAACAGCAATGCAATAGCAAAGGTTAATTTACAAAGGCAGGCAACTGATCACCTAACGGGTGAGACAAATTGATGCTAAACTTGGTAGCACAAACGTTTAAACCTGCTGTAACGCCAAGAATGGCAACTATGTATACAAAAAGTTTAGAACATACAATAAAACAGCAAATACAATAATAAAACACAAGGGCCAGTCACAGACGGTGCACCAAGAATCGACCTCTGAGTAGGTCCGGTAAAAAACACTTTCTCGAGCGAAGAGATAGGCAGCCAAGAGTTGCATTAACTTCACAAGGTGGTAACTCAGGCTAGTGGCAGTCTAACGAATGATTAATGCTAATCCTGCTCAGACTATCTGACGCCCAATAAACCAAATGCAAAGATGTCAAATGTGCCAAAGCTGGAACCAGCGGTCTAGGCTCCGTCTGCAGAATACTGTGCTTAGGGCGCCCGAAACGAGAAAGGAATCGCCAAGCATCCTACAATCAAGAAAGCTGCCAAAAACACACGCCTCACCGGACAGCAGTGGCAGTGGCAGTGGGGTTTTATTGGGTACATGTCACAACTGGTGCATGTTTAGGGCAACTATACCAGTGTTACCTACGTGAATGGCATCCTGTTACCCATAGCCATACCCTTTCTGCACAACACCCCAGACGCTATTTTTCAGCAAGACAATACACAACCACATGTTGCTGCACGAACACGTGCTTTTTGGTGTCACAGGATGTCAGTTTTTTTTCCCTGGCCAGCCAGATCAGCAGACGTATCGCCAATCCAAAATGTGTGGGATACGGTGAAACGACTGGTGAAACTTTGGAACCACGTGAAAACAATATGGATGGCTGTACCACAGGACGCCACCGGCCCCTTATTCGCATCCATGCTATCGCGCATGGAACGAGTTATCAGGGCCCATGGCGGACCCTAGGCCTACTAGGCAACAGGACACCTACTGGATCGAGGTGACTGTAATACTAATCATTTCTGCAGAACATATAAACATACATGTCCAATGAATATGAACGTCCATCTCAAGTTGTTCAAGTTTTTCTTTTTTTTTTCTAAACATGAGTGTTCCTTGGCAAAGGAAAGATTGTTATGAGCCGACACCTGGCACAAGCATTTTGGACACGGTGCAGCTCGTCGGTTGTTTGTGTGCTGCTGTCGTGTTTATGGAAGTGGACTGAAGGACGCTGAAACCATGAGTGGGTGATAAGGTGAAGGACGTCATCACAGAATGTGGAGATCGGATCCTTAACCGTCCTTTAAACCAGAATAACCGGTGATTTTTGGCAGATCTAATTGGTGCCGTCACAACTGGTTCGTAACACATGCTGTTTCGCAGCAGATGAAACATACGTGTTCCGATGTTGGCCCGACGACACCATTAATTACGGTTGCACGAACAAGGGATCTTCGAGATTGGACTGTGGCACATAGGAAACGTCTCAATTGGTAAAATAAACTATGTTTGTTGGTAAACCAGTAGGATGGCTGCCTTCGGATACGCCGTCAACCTGGCGAACAACTCTAACCATGCCCTACCTCACAAACGCATGTCGAGGAGACAATGTTACGCTATGAGTGACGTTCACCTGGGTCTTCATCATACTTATGGCAATCGATTACACCATGGCATCAGTGGATATTTGCAGACCACCTGTATCACTTCATTTCTAATGTCTATTCTGACAGTGATGTCATTTTGCAGCCGAATAACCGTCGATGCTACAAATGAGCCCAATGGAAAACGTCTTGGACGCTATCCGGCGTCAGCTATATTCCAAACAAACCACCGGTTCATAATTTAATGGCACTGCAAGACCTGTGCATGGACATGTAGAGCAGGATATGTACCAGTGGCTTGTCCATTCCATGCCATGATGCTATGCTGTGTTCCAACACGCTCATAAGCATTATGTTTTGATTCATCAGCCTATATGGAGGTATAGAGACAAATTGTTTTTTCATCTCTCTGTTTGAGAATGGAGTGTGAATTGAAATGGGTAAACTGGCACGAATTCCTCCTCGTCAAGCAATAATAAATGGTTTGCAGAGCTCTTCGAGACATGTATAAAGTTTCAGCTGTATTAAAGTAAATATCGTCAATGCTGTCCCAAGTTCCAGAACGTAGTTATGTCTAATTCAACCTAAAATTGTTTTGATAAAAGAATAGTTATGAGCACATTTTACAATTACTACAACTGCTATTTTAAATAACACTCAACTTATGACTTTAAGTATGACTAATTTAGCCTGACATTCAAGAATTCATGTCTGTTTCATTCAGTACAAAATTTGATGCACTGAACACCACATTCCGAAAAAAGAAACAATGAACTAAGGCTTCATTCAGTGAACGTTCATGACTGCGTTGTGCCAAATACTCCCGGAACCGCATCGTAAACTGTGTCCACAATAAAACATGGTATCAGGGTGGAAGCATCTCCAAGACCTCACAGAGATCTCGTAGATTATCCAAAATACTACAAAAATTGAAGCGATCTTTTTCATTACCTGACAGCAACCCTCACTTTTTATACATCCTTATTCATGCCTATCCCATTTACAGCTTTTACCAATCTTCAAAGAAGAGAAATTTGTTAACATCCAGTATAGATTTAAGTGTCAGGAAGTCGTTTCTGAAGTATTTGTATGGAGCGTAGCCATGTATGGAAGTGAAACATGGACGATAACTAGTTTGGACAAGAAGAGAATAGAAGCTTTCGAAATGTGGTGCTACAGAAGAATGCTGAAGATTAGATGGGTAGATCATATAACTCATGAGGAGGTATTGAATAGGACTGGGGAGAAGAGAAGTTTGTGGCACAACTTGACATGAAGAAGGGATCGGTTGGTAGGACATGTTCTGAGGCATCAAGGGATCACTAATTTAGTACTGGAGGGCAACGTGGAGGGTAAAAATCGTAGAGGGAGACCAAGAGATGAATACACTAAACAGATTCAGAAGGATGTAGGTTGCAGTAGGTACTGGGAGATGAAGAAGCTTGCACAGGATAGAGTAGCATGGAGAGCTGCATCAAACCAGTCTCAGGACTGAAGACCACAACAACAACAACAACAACCAATCTTCAATTGTAATTTCATTGACTCTACTTTTAGCCACTGCAGATGCCCTCTGTCCTCATTTTCATAATTCCATATATGACATCAATGCACTTAGTAATTCTCTTAGGCCGGCCGGAGTGGCAAAGGGGTTCTAGGCGCTTCAATTTGGAACCGCGCGACCGCTATGGTCGCAGGTTCGAATCCTGCCTCGGGCATGGATGTGTTGATGCCCTTAGGTTATTTAGGTTTACGTAGTTCTAAGTTCTAGGGGACTGATGACCTCAGAAGTTAAGTTCCGTAGTGCTCTGAGCCTTTGGAACCATTTCAATTCTCTTAGCAATAGCAAGTATTGCTCTTCCGAGGACGCCTTGGGGTACGTTGATGAAGGAAGCATTTTGTTTCTTGTGTTTACCTTTTCATTGTAGACTTCAGAAGTTTATACAGAGTGATCCTCATATATGGTGCTGTAGCATAACAGTTTCAGTCAAATGATTGTGTACCACATCACACTACACATTTACAGTGCAATATTCTTGAACGTTATTTCCACAACGTAGGAACACCGATTGATTTACGAGTGTTGTTGATACCGTCACGAATGAAAGTGGCTTCATCAGTAAACACTTGTAATAAGATTACTTGATTAGCAATTACCCAGTGAAAGAAAACTTACCGCTGTACCCAATTAGAATTTGACATATTTTTGATGGGTTGTTTTATTCAGATAGATCACTACTACCACCTTCTAAAGCATTAGCCGTACCTCCAGAAACATCCTCTATTTATTAAGATCATATTAAGGTAAACTTGGAATGGTTGAAAAAAAGCCAGTTACAAATAGAAGTTTATTGGAACCATTGACCTAGGTTTCCCCAGTTTTAAAATTGTCCTCTGCAGAAAATGCAAGGGAATTTGTTACCTCATATACTGATTAAGTCCAATGAACAATGTCAAACTGTTGTTCGCTTATGAAATATTCATCTTAAGAACACAATCACAAGCCATGATATGCGACTGCAGTAACATAATATTTCATCGTGTGAATATTAAATTCCTGAATATTATATGCCAAGTGTAGTGGCTTTTGCTATTTGCATATGCCTCCTGTCATAATCCAGATGGCATCACCGTGTTTTATTGTTCGAGGGGCGTTCAATAAATTATATTTTGTCTCTGTCAGTTTCGTTTGAATATATGGGGAATTTGTTGTGGGTCATCGTGTAATATTCCCGCTTATCACTATAGTCCCATGAAGTTCCGATGGATGGTGGCACTATACGTAGCTTTCAAAATGGCGTCTGCAACGGAGGGGCGTTCCAAGCAGAGAGCTGCCCTACTTTTGACGGGAAAACAGATCGTCGAAGACGTAGATAGGTCGCTCAAACTTGTCTGATCTCCCGTGCGCTAGTCCGCCGCACACAGCTGAGACTTCTGCAATGTTGGAACGTGTGGACACTCTCATTTGAGGTGAGGTGAACAAAATCAAACACGTCACTGTTCAACTGGGGGTCTCTGTTGCTATAGGGCAGGGCATCCCAACCTTTTCAGCTGGTGGACCCCTTCTTCAGTCGAAAATCCATGGCGGACCGCTAGTCAGTCAAGAGCACAATAACTTTAAATTTCAGAGCGAAACCCCTTGGGAACTAAAAGCTTCTTAATGCAAGTTCCATGTTCCCAATGACCCCCCCCCCCCCCTCCCAACAAAGTATCAATAGTCTTTGGCTTAGACATGAATGAAAACAACTTTCACAGGGTGACTTATGAAACAGGTAGTACACTGACAAAGCAAGTTTAACATTTAATGATCCCTGGGGCCGCATACGTGCCAGCGAGCGCTGTGATTGGTCGACAAAGCTCGCTCCCCGCATGCGTAAAAGGCATCAGCGCATCTGCTTCCGTGAGCCGGTGCACAAACGACCCCAGTATTGTTGCTAAACAGTCGATCAGAGAAGCCGCATTCTACGGCACTAAACTGTGTATGCGTTCTCACTTAGGAACCGCAAAGGCTGCATGGGAATGCGACCTGAAGTAAAGGTACACATGTTTTTCACGCGAAAAAAAATAGTGATGAATTTGATTTTCACATTTTTATTCAATAATTTTACCCATTATTTAACACTATTTGGTGAAGGGTGGCCGCGGACCCCCTAGAAAGAGCCGGCGGACGCCTAAGGGGTCTGCGGGCCACACGTTGGGAAGCCCTGCTATAGGGTATTCAAAGGCGTGTGTCCGCTAGGTTTCTCATCGTCTAATAGAAGGCCTTAAAGAACAACAAAGAGGCGTCTGTGGGGAATTTTTTGCTCGTTTTGAAGATTTGTATCCGACCTAGGTTCATCACTTCCAACCTTAAACAAAACAGCGATCAGTGGAGTAGGGGCTCACCACCTCTCCTTGGAAGAAAAATATCAGAGGCGCATCATCAGCTGGTAAAGTCATGGCGACGGTCTTGTGGGGCTCTGAAGGAGTTATTCTGTTTGATGTCCCCCTCCATGATGCAACGATAAACTCTGAAGTCCACTGAGCTACTCTCAGGAAATCGAAGAAACGACTTCAGTGTGTTCGTCACCATAAAAGTGTAAACGAACTTCTCCATGACAACGCAAGATCTCACTCAAGTCTGATTGCCCGAGAGGAGCTCACAAAACTTCATTGAACTGCCCTTCAGCATTTACCTTAAAGCCTAGATCTCGCTCCTATCGAATCTCTTCTGTTTGGCCCAATGAAGGATGCACTCCGCGGTAGGCAGTACGCGAATGATCGGCAAGTTATTGATGCAGCAAGACATTGGCTCAGACGTCGATCAGTACAGTGGTGTCAAGCGGGCCTACAGACCCTTCCAGTAAAGTGCTGTAAGGCCGTCGTGTTGAATTGAGATCATGTGGAAAAATAGGGCTTTCTAGCCCAAAGAGTGGAGAATAATACTGTATATTTTAACACTAGAACACAGAATAGAACCAGCTAGCTTCCAGAAGAAGAATTTGTAGCATTACTTACTGAATGCCCATCGTCAACTTTCTCGTCGACAAGAGCCTTATGCTAATGCGTCATATTGAACTACACTTGGCACTTAATATTAACACCAGAAATATTATGTTGCAGCTCTTGAGCCATGCTCCGGCTCATGGTTGTGCCGTTGACAGCTTGGCGTCGTGTATTCGGATTGTGACCTCTCGTTTTCTTAGTCCTTTCACCGGCGCCACTACGTTTGTTCGCTTTGTCTGTCCATGAGTGGCAGCAGCGGCGTTTATCGATAGCGCGTACTGTGGTGCTATCTTTGGAGAGACCTCTAGTATCTCCGGGTCGTCGTGTGTCGTTAGTTCAGTTGGGGGAAGGAGCAGCAGTGAGGTCCGCACAGCGCCAGTACTCGCCGGGACAGCTGGTGATACACGCACTGCCCGATGGAAGGATGTGGTCGCGAGAGTGTACGACCATGACGAGGTCCGAATTCAGCGTCAGTCGACGATTTATACTGGCACTTTTCCCCTGCCTGACTTGAGCGGGGACGACCGTTGGTTGGTCGTTCGGTCGGTCGTCTGATCGGACGACGTGTATTTGGTCTTCCGACCGCTTCTGGGTTAAGGTTGGGTTGTTTGGGGAAGGAGACCAGACAGCTTGGTCATCGGTCTCATCGGATTAGGGAAGGATGCGGAAGGAAGTCGGTCGTGCCCTTTACAGAGGATCCTTCCCGGCATTTGCCTGGACTGATTTAAGGAAATCACGGAAAACCTAAATCAAGATGGCCGGACGCGGGATTGAACCGTCGTCCCCCCCGAATGCGAGTCCAGAGTCTAAGCACGGCGCCCCGCTTCTGGGCCCTCTGTGTTTGTGTCGACTTGTGGTTCAAGCTTGTTGTTCTGCAGTGACTGGTTTTAGCATTGTTTGAGTTGTTGCGGGAATTATTTTCTCGGGTCCATATGTATATAGCGTGTTTGATTGAGCAGTTATTTTAATGCTGTCTATGTACTGCATTTGTGGAGTTGTTCCTTCTGCCTTTCGGTGTTTTAAAAGCCGAATTCTGCAGACGCAGTGCTGTCTGTCACTTCGCCCTCGCCTGAACTATTCCATCGTTGTACTGGTTATCAGATGTTAGGTGGATTTGGTGAGAGGGTTGGTCGGCATTTAAACTGTCCGTTGTCTGATTTGCCATCCTGTTACGCAAGCATAACGCTTGGCTGCCTGTCTTACTGCTTAAGCAGTTTTAGGGACTTTTCCCAGGTCGATCCTTGGAGCACTGTAGGTGGATCAGTCCCTTCTTTATTTGATCTGATTGTGTCAATTGCTTAAAAATGATATTTTGTTTAAATTATTCCTATTGCTTGTGGCCTTCAGCCGACAAATAATTGTAGCTTGTGTTATCGTCAATTTTTAAAATGATTGTATTTGAAAAATTATTTCCTCAAATAAAATGTACATGTTTACTGTGCAACCAACGGTAACTGATAAGACCCCGGCCACACCTTTTCCTGCCTTCCCAAAGCCCCATGTCTCAGCCCTCTTGCGTCATGGCTTGGGATTATTTGTGTTCTTAAGATGACTGTCTCATGTGACAAGAGACGTATGGGTTCATTCAATGTACTTTATCAACATGTGGTGTAACAAGGTCTTATACATCTGCTGCAGAACACAATTTTAAAATTTTCGAAACCTAGGTCAACGATTCCAATAAACATTTATTTATAAGTGGATGGCTGAGCTTTTACACCAATCGAAGTTTGCTGTAGGACAGTTGTTGCCGCGCGGGATTAGCTGAGCGGTCGAGGGCGCTGCAGTCATAGACTGTGCGGCTGGTACTGGCGGAGGTTCGAGTCCTCCCTCGGGCATGGGTGTGTGTGTTTGTCCTTAGGATAATTTAGTTAAGTAGTGTGTAATCTTAGGGACTGATGACCTTAGCAGTTAAGTCCAATAAGATTTCAGACACATTTGAACATTATTTGACAGTTGTTGAATTCACAAACATGTTTAAGATTTTATTATGTAAAGGTGACTGGTTCCTTTATTCCTTCAAGTAATTCAGCCCACAGTACGGCTCAACTGCCGGCAACATGGTTAATGATCCCTGTTATCTTTCTTTGGATTATACGAGTGGAATTAAAATACTTGACTGTGTGTTAGTAATTGCTTCTGACATTCACTAGCACAAAATGGAAGTCTCTAAAGGCAAGGTACGATAGCGTACAATGCTTTTTTATTTAGTTTTATTATTTTTTATAGCATTTTATAAAACTTTTTTCGTGTCAGGGGTGTCCGCAGCAGTCAGACGGTAGGGTGCCCAAGTCGTCTTCTCGTTCATCGAGGGTAAAACACCCCATAATTACGGTTGACGTGTCACATCAGTCCGTCCTGTGCTATATCTTCAATCTCTTCTTACACCCAGGACCTCCCATCGCTCTGGAGGATGCGTAAACAACTATACAAGGAAATTCGCAAAGAGCGAACTACACGTCTCCTGCGCCGTGTAGTTGCTTGTTAAGTAGTGTCAAAAATCTAACAGCTCTGTAACGCCATCACAAAAAAGGTATGACAACGCCTTACCTTTAATCCACACCGTGGCAGTATGTCAAGTAGCAGGGTGGAAAGTGATTTGAAGATGAGTCAGTTAGGCGGGCTCTACGGACTGAGGCGTCCGTCGCTACAACAATGCCAATATGCGGCACGGGACAGGCCACCAGCCGGCAGCCGTATCCCAAACGAAACGGTGCATGTCGGTGTCGGCGGTGCCGCATCTTGGGCAGAGAGGATCCTCGGCAAGATGTATAGTGTATAAAAGATGTCGGGTAGGGATTTTTTCAGTCATTATCACATACCACAGCGCTCTCACCGCAGTGGAAAGGAAAGTCAAGCGCATGTTTCGCCACACTCGCTTCCAGCCAACCGGTGGATATCGGCTATCAGTCACATCAGCAGGCAGTGTCTGTTGAAAGTAGCGGTAGACGTCCTTGGTTCTAGGTACCCGCGTGGCCGTTAGGACATTCAACAGGTAGATCACGTCGATCAAATAAGTGCGAATGTGATGTAGTGGTGGCGCGTTATGTCCAAGAGGAATCGGCTGCTGAAGGAATGAGGCGCCACCTCCTCAATATGCATCGTCCGCAGAAAGAGAGGGCGTGTCCCATTTTGCACATTTATCGTTCCAATGTTGCTCGCCTGTGTGTGCAACACCCTACCTTCGCTGACGAAAAGACCAAAGGCTGTCTGCCACTGTAGCGAGCAGCGGGAGAAAGCGAGGTAGACGTTCACAAAATGTACCTGCATGATCGAGCGTTCAAAAGTTGTGGACACTTGCGTTTGTATCATGATACGTAGCTGCTGCTGTACAGTGCACGTTCCCGTGAAAAGTCACTTCCAAACATCTAATCGTTGGAACCTTGCTTGCATGCTGATGGTTAGCAGTCAGCCCATGTCCATGCAGTGCAACTTCCACAAGTTGATACAGCTGCTCGGCCACCTCTCCGTAGTGCTGAAGCCAAGCGGTCGCCGGAGCTCTTGAAGAAGCACTATATCAGTGTCTGCCACCCGAATCATTTCCCTCAACAGCTGGGTTTCGATCATGTAACATCTGCCGACCTCGTCAAGAAAATTACATCGTCCACAAATGAATTGTGGAGGCGAATGTACTCCAAACGCTGACGTAGACCATAAAAGTCAGGCTTGGCGACGACGAAGAGAAATGCTGACCAAGAGCAGTCTTGTCAAACCGAGCACATAACAGTGAATGGTGGCCAGCGAAATCAATCGACCAGCGATACTAGGGACAGGCTCATATCTAAGACAGGTTGCAAGAAATCATGTCCAACAGTGTCGAAGGCGCTTCTAGATCAGCCGCCATGAGGGTGCCTTCTAAACAACAAGCCGACATGAGCGCCACTTCATCTATATGAGAGCTTGACGGTACGTGTATGTTACTGCAACCACCTAGATATGTTTGGACTGAGTCTATGGCATCCTTGAGAGTAGAGAGGAGGCGAATACGAACAGCTTATAATCTGAATTCACTAACGTCGGGGGCCAGAAGTCTTACGGTCTGTATCCTCCATTCAGATTTGGCGCAGGATTTACCATGTCCTCCACAATTTTGTGGGGGATACGGACAGCCGGATCCACGAGTTGGCAGTACGTTTGTCTCAAAACTTCGCCCACCAGGTCAGAAAAGAGGCTATAAAATTTATGCAGAAGACCGTCATATCCAGGGGATTTGTTTCTCGTGCCCTGCTACAGGGTCACGCATAATTATTTTAGCGTGACGGCCTCCAGGAATGCGTTGCCTTCTGGTGTCCTTCCCGAAGGCAGCAGGTCGTGCAAGACGTCCTCAACGTCATCGTCAGCTCGTTGACTGGCCAGATAAAAGTGCAGTAAAAATCTGTTATGACAAGTGAGATGGCACGTTGTATATATGCACCTTGTCCACCTACTGCAATAACTGCCATGATGAGTTGCCTCTTACGACGTCACCATTCCCTAACGACATGATAGAGAGAAGCACGTTCATATGGAATGGAATCTTGCTCTCTTGCTCAAAACCGCGTCCCTTCCGATCAGGCTACCACGATCTCCAGGAGAAGCGACCTTGTCCTGTTGTTGCCAGCCGCGGTGGTCTAGCGGTTCTAGGCGCTCAGTCCGGAGCCGCGCGGCTGCTACGATCGCAGGTTCGAATCCTGCCTCGGGCATGGATGTGTGTGATGTCCTTAGGTTAGTTAGGTTTAAGTAGTTCTAAGTTCTAGGGGACTGATGACCACAGATGTTAAGTCCCATAGTGCTCAGAGCCATTTGAACCATTTGAACCTTGTCCTGTTGACGGCCATTTGGCGGTCCATCGAAGGTTGTCGTGACTCTAGTTCACTCAAAACTGTCCAGTAAACCTCAAAGATCGTCCTGTGCCATAGTGCCCTTTCTGACCCGTACTCCATGAGCGTGTGACGAGGAGCTGATTTGGTGCCATGTGCCCAGCATTGTAGCACGGAATCGTAGGTATGACGTCGTCGTTCACATTTGTCCAAGGTATCAGACTAGACGGTAAGGCGTCTTCCAGGAGAGAGATGTTAAGGGACCATGGTCCTACACTACGGTTCGTCTGTTGTGGTTACAGGATTACGGCACAGATGAAGGCCTGGTGGTCGGTGAATGTGGTGGGCCGCAGCTCTGCACCGACAGACGCTACCTGAAACCTCAGAAAACAGAAATCCTGTACAACCTGCTGGCCGAGTGGCTGGTGAAGTACACGTTGTTCACCGTGGATGATAGTCCATGTATCCTGCACAGCTAGGTCTTTGACCATTGTGTGATGGGAATAACATGGGACATGGTGAGAGATCTGATCGTCAGGGAGTAAGACGCTGGTAAGTCCCCACCCGTAACGAAGTGATCCATGGCGTCCCCTCAGTAGAGTACTAGATTTTTCACCCGGTATGCTTCGCCATTCCAGATTGGGCGTACAGATCCACAAGGCAATGCTTCATATTGATGGCAAACATCCAATATCCGTTGCTACTATGCCGTCGCATATTGGTATAACTGTACCACAACCACTTTTACTAGCTGGGTTGCCGTAGGAAGTGTATCCATAAACAGGCAGGTGCAGATCAGGCCAGATATCTTGAAGAAGCACCGTGTCAATGTCCACTGCCCAAATCAGCTGAGTTTTGATCATGTAACTAACGCCGTTGACACTGACTGTACTTGTCCAACAGACCTGGGTCACTCTATCGTACAGTGTTCGTGTCGCCATCGTTTGGGCCAGTAAGTGCCAGGCCACCTGTCTGATCAACACAGTCACTGGCAACATGCATATTAGTGATCGGCCAAAACAAGACGGCTCCCTCTGTCAGAGGTTCGAGTCCTTCCTCGGGGATGGGTGTGTGTGTTGTCCTTAGCGTAAGTTAGTTTAAGTTAGATTAAGTAGCGTGTAAGCTTGGGAACCGATGACCTCAGCAGTTTGGTCCCATGAAACCTTACCACAAATTTCTAATTTCCCAAACAAGATGTCTGACCATCCCCCAGCCAAAGGCACGAGTTCGTCACCTGAGTCTGACATCATTATTTCCATTACCACTTCAGACGCCGAATCACTAAGGAATAACTGAGGTCCGTCAGGCGACGGATGTCGTTCATCTGGTGTCTTAACTGCATCACAGTCGAGGAACCCTTCAGCGTGCTGAACATCGTCATACTGTGTTTGTATTTGACCAGTCAATCAGTAGCGAACCAGGAAACGGACAGGACTCCACAGCCCAGGCCGTAATGGGATTACCATCTTCCTGAAACGTGTCACTGTCTGTGCAAAGCGTTTTCTGGTTCAAATGGCTCTGAGCACTATGGGACTTTACTTCCAAGGTCATCAGTCCCCTAGAACTTAGAACTACTTGAACCTAACTAACCTAAGGACACCACACACATCCATGTCCGAGGCAGGATTCGAACCTCCGACCGTAGCGGTCGCGCGGTTCCGGACTGTAGCTCCTAGAACCACTCGGCCACCCAGGCCGGCAAAGCGTTTTCTGCACAGAGTCTCCGCTTCTTTCGTCGTTTGGATGATTTCTGCTTTCGGGAACGTGTGTCTGCATCATGTGGATCACGACGAACAGTAGGCATCTCCTAAATATCTGCGTCTGAGCGTGAATCGACCTTTAGGAGCTCCTCTTCTTCACACAGAAGAAGCGCCAACGCGGTTGGTACTGTCGAACACGTCGACGGTTCCGACGCATGCCATGGCATCGCGGGCGCGGAAATCGTGCCCACGTGAGTCGGTAACTGGAAGAGAAAAACGTCAGCATTCCTCATGTTCCTCGCTGTCTCAACTTAGCTAACAGGCTGAGCCGTGCGTGGTTCGTGTTCGTGCCATATCTCATTTAAAATCCAGTTTTTACTGTAGTACCAACTCGTTTTCTTAATTTCAATTACTGGTGTCACTGAGTGGCCGCCTTGCGTGCCCGTGGGCGGCAGCAGCGGCGCCTATCGATATAAGCCCTGGGGTATTATCTTTGCTGACTGCTATTACTTCCCGGTTGTCGAAACCGAGCGAGGTGGCGCAGTGGTTAGCACACCGGACTCGCATTCGGGAGGACGACGGTTCAATCCCGTCTCCGGCCATCCTGATTTAGGTTTTCCGTGATTTCCCTAAATCGTTTCAGGCAAATGCCGGGATGGTTCCTTTGGAAGGGCACGGCCGATTTCCCTCCCAATCCTTCCCTAACCCGAGCTTGCGCTCCGTGTCTAATGACCTCGTTGTCGACGGGACGTTAAACACTAACTACCACCACAACCCGGTTGTCGTGCTTTCGGGGCTAGTTCGGATTTCTCAATGAGGTGGGAGGCGCTAACAGTGTTTGACTTAGGACGCGGCAGAAGTTCAGTCGGGGCGCGGCTGCAGTGAGGTCCGGACAGCCATGACTCGCCCGACGGTTGCCGATACATAGCACTTGAGTGCGGACCACCTTGGTTGGTCGTCATCTTGTCGGACGATGTGTATGTTGCCCGGCTATCGCTTATGAGTTGCCTGCGTGTGCCGACTCGTGATCCGTCTTTGTTATTGCACAGTCGCTGCCGTTAGCATGGATAGTCTTTCGTTCAAGTGTTCGTGAAACTGTGTGTAGCTTGTGATGTCGACTGCTCAGTTATTTTAGTGTTGTTTCCATGCTGATGCGAACAGTCGGTCGGTTGGTGTGGATCAGCAAGGAAATCTCCGCGCAGCTCAGTGGGCCGGGCCCGCTGGCGGTCTCTGCACAGTGTCGGAGTGTGTGGGACCTGATCCGATTGCTCACCGACCCAGTACATCAAAGTTGAGTGGTGATTTAGTTATCGAAGCGAGACGGTTCACATTGTCTAGTTGGTGTTCACGATTGGCTGTTGGAGGTATTCTCGTGACCAACAGACAGTGTTCGAGTTGGCGAAAGATTGGCCACCACCCAGTGGAGTTTTACTGTATTTTGGTTATTTGAAGTCCAAGTGCACCAGTGGAATTTTCTGCCTTGTGACCGTTAGCGTTCTGGTTACCTGCCCTGGCGGCTGACGTAAAATTCAGGCAGTATCGTTTCCTCAACGTGTTGTCGCTGTCCAACACGTGGGTGTAGTTATGACAGCTTATGAATCAATACTTGGTTGTTGGCGGTTACGCATTTTACGTTTTGGCTTTGGAGCTCCTCGTGTACTAGTCGGGTGGAAAGCAAGTCGTGTTGTCGGTGGGTCCGTTGACTGTCTCTGTTGGGTTGCCGGCGGATCGGATGTAGTTGGGTCGACTACCTGTCTCCCCTAAGCGAACGTCAGTATTTCAAGTGCAGACCGACCCCCGAAAACTTCTGAGCGTGTTCGATTGTGTATTTTAACGGCTCATAGCCGATGGTTTGAATTTGTATGCTTTTAGTTGGGTTTTAAATAATGAGCCTTCAGCCACTTTAAAACTGGAAGTTCCTCACATGTCAAGCATTGCATTGTTTGGGTCTTCAGTCTCATTTGAATTATTATTTGGGGATAAAACCTTGTGCTTTCTGCATTTTGAAAATATCTTGTAGTTGTGTTTTAAATCATGGGTCTTCACCCGTTTTAAAAATTATAGAGGTTGTGCCCTTAAACCATAAGATTGTGTGACATATTCAGTCGATAGTTAAGCTCGGAAATTTGCGCTGTAATGTTGGGGCAACCAAATAAAGTTATATGTGTTCGAGTGTAGCTAACAGCCGGTCCTTTTTAGTCGCTTTCCACAATTCCAACTACTTGTTCTGTCCTGCGGATTTAACCAGGCTTTTTACAGGCATCGTCGTCGGCTGCGATGTAGGCGTCGTCTCAGCACGCGGCGGAGTCCTTGCGGATACGGTGGCTGATGCGCAGTGACCAGTTTTCATCCAAAGCGCTGGGCGAGTTCGTTCGTTTGTTCGGAAGCGGAGGCCGACAGTGTCTGGCCGCTTTCGGCCTCTCGTCGATGAAAGAATTGAGGTGCATTCCTTGCAAACTTTCTCAAACAATTTTACAGAAACTACTCGGTAAAGAAACATCATTTTGCGTTACTTATAGTTTTATACGTCAGGTTCATGATGATATGCCCATCATTTCGTTAATGGTCATAGTTACTGCGATATTTACAAGGAAGTAAGACACTGCACGAAATTTGAAAAAGTTTGCTATGAAAAACAGGGGTCACTATGATATTGCGTTTGGTACATATTGCATAATATGTTGCTTTGTATGAAAGCTAACATACTGATTTTTTCTTTATATTTGGGTAGTGGTCTCTGTCACCAATATCGAGAAAACTGATGTGCTGTAGGACACCCATTTGCGATCGCTCTGTGTCAGCGATAAGCCATTCCTTATATTTCATAAACCGTCTGAGATATTGAAATGAGCAGTAGCAGCACGTGAAGATGAGAGTATTTCACCATGTGATTACTATGCAAAAAATGCAAAAGTTACCCCACTAATCACAGACTATTTCCATGAAAGAATGTAATTTTTAGGGGCCACTGATAGCTAGTGAAATGACAAATGCCATAGGTTTTGGAACAACATAAATGAAGACATTAAAGTTTATTTTGTAAAGAGGATGCGCTTTTTCATACGCTACTGATCTCACTTATCCTCACGCAATAAACTTAATAAGCAACTATTGCCGTGGTATCTCTCGGTTCCATCTGCACAACATGATAGTAAGGTGACACTGTGTAAATTGCGACATGTTTTGGCAAAAGAAGCAATTTTTAACGTCTCAGCAATATAAATGTGTAGGTTCTACTCAGAATTTACCACTAATGGCTCTTCTCTGGAAGTTAAAAATGGTTAACCAGCCAGGCGAAAATAAATCACAGCATTTTCAAAGGAATCCTTTTTACATAGTAACCAAAGCAGAGGTCACAGATCATTTTTGTCACCGTGCAAATGTGGGTTCCACTTGTTGTTGTTGTGGTCTTCAGTCCTGAGACTGGTTTGATGCAGCTCTCCATGCTAATCTATCCTGTGCAAGCTCCTTCATCTCCCAGTACCTACTACAACCTACATCCTTCTGAATCTGCTTAGTGTATTCATTTCTTGGTCTTCACTTAATATTTACAAAAATATGTGAGCTTAGGCTTCAGTTTACAACAGTACTTACCCTCCAACCCTACAGCGCTCAGTATTTCCTCTACAGTGACTGCCCCTAGCCCCCACCATAAACACGTGCCCCCCGGAAACGACAGTCGATCGACAGCCTCCAACGATCACATACGATGGGATATGTTTGGGCAGTTCAGTTCGCACCTGGCGCAATCTGTTCAGAACACGATACATCTCAAACATGTGTCACTTTTCTTCCACATGCCTTAAAACACCATAACGCCGAAGCGCATCCAAAACAAGCATGAAATAAACTTCAAACGCCGGCTCGAGGATTCGTATGATTCGATCACCGAGTCCTGCATGGTCGACAGTCACTATCCCCACATTGCCGTCCGAGTGATGAAAAAGATATCCATTGGTGTAATGGCGCAACTTCATCGAAAAATTTAAGATACACTGTGCTGGAGACGATCGAGAGATGTATTCCGAGGGGTTTCACTCACCAAAATCCTCTACACTGTAAGGCACAGGTCGTGCTTACTGGGCACTGAACGTTAATTTTATCATGGTCTTTTTGTGTGAAAGCGCCATTGTCGGCCGAGGTGGTCTGTTGACACTACTACACCACTACTCGCGCAAGTAGACAGCGGCCGACTAGCGATGCCTCGCTCATAGCCCTGTACACGTTTACTTCGCAACACGGCTCAGAGCCGGCTGTTTCGACTGTTTGCCAGCGAGGCATATTTATGTAGCGTCTATTAGTAAGGTATTTATCAACTGGAAGATACACAGAGCCAAGGGAACAAACACTAATCATAGAGCCCCTTACAAAAAGTACTTTGACGTTAACGTTATCGTTATCGTTTCTAACGAGTCGTTCATAATTCCTTCTTGTCGATTTACTCACCACTGTACCTTGCTGAAGTCGTTTTCATTCATTCTAAACGAAGTTCACAATTATATTTTATTGTTAAGGTCCTCAACGTAAATCTTTTTCATATGTCTGTCCAAAATGTGTGTCAATATCAGTGCGATTTTAGCAGCATACTGAGCGCCAGCAATACTTCAACACCTACTCTTTCACGCAAATTTTCAGTTCCATAGTGAATTCATCCCCCCCCCCCCCCCCCCCCATGAATCATGGACCTTGCCGTTGGTGGGGGAGGCTTGCGTGCCTCAGCGACACAGGTAGCCGTACCGTAGGTGCAACCACAACGGAGGGGTATCTGTTGAGAGGCCAGACAAACGTGTGGTTCCTGAAGAGGGACAGCATCCTTTTGAGTAGTTGCAGGGGCAACAGTCTGGATGACTGACTGGTCTGGCCTTGTAACACTAACCAAAACGGTCTTGCTGTATTGGTACTGCGAACGGCTGAAAGCAAGGGGAAACTACAGCCGTAATTTTTCCCGAGGGCATGCAGCTTTACTGTATGGTTAAACGATGTTGGCGTCCTCTTGAGTAAAATATTCCGGAGGTAAAATAGTCCCCCAATCGGATCTCCGGGCGGGGACTATTCAAGAGGACGTCGTTATCAGGAGCGTGGAATGTCAGATCCCTTAATCAGGCAGGTAGGTTAGATAATTTAAAAAGGGAAGTGCACAGGTTAAAGTTAGATACAGTGGGAATTAGTGAAGTTCGGTGGCAGGAGGAACAAGACTTCTGGTCACGTGACTACAGGGTTATAAACACAAAATGAAATAGGGGTAATGCAGAAGTAGGTTTAATAATGAATCGGAAAATAGGATTGCGGCTAAGCTACTACAAACAGCATAGTGAACGCATTATTGTGGCCAAGCTACATACGAAGCCCACGCCTACCACAGTAGTACATGTTTATATGCCGACTAGCTCTGCAGATGACGAAGAAATCGAAGAAATGTATGATGAAATAAAAGAAATTATTCAGATAGTGAAGGGAGACGAAAATTTAATAGTCATGGGTGACTGGAATTCGTCTGTAGGAAAATGGAGAGAAGGAAACGTAGTAGGTGAATATGGAATGGGGCTAAGAAATGAAAGAGGAAGCCGTCTGGTAGAATTTTGCACAGAGCACAACTTAATCATAGCTAACACTTGGTTCAAGAATCATAAAAGAAGGTAGTATACATGGAAGAAGCCTGGAGATACTGACAGGTTTCAGATAGATTATTTAGTGGTAAGACAGAGATTTAGGAACCAGGTTTTAAATTGTAAGACATTTCCAGGGGCAGATGTGGACTCTGACCAAAAACTATTGGTTATGAACTGTAGATTAAAACTGAAGAAACTGCAAAAAGGTGGGAATTTAAGGGGATGGGACCTGGATAAACTGACTAAAGCAGAGGTTGTACAGAGTTTCAGGGAGAACATAAGGGAACAATTGACAAGGAGGGGGAAAAGAAATACAGTAGAAGAAAAGACTGTCTGATGAGGACTCTGTTTTTACAGTAGTATGAGACACTGGCAAACAATCGTTATCGGGCGATGCCACTTATCCATATAAGAAAAAAAACCTTATTACCAAAGGAGCAGTTAAGCACTTTTTGATTAAATTGTAACATAACATCCAGCCATATGGTCAACCCATCTTATAGCCAAACTACACATAAAAAAGCTTAAGCAATAAAAGTGATTATGATAAAACTTTCGCCTTGCCATCCATTTACAGGACTCTACGATACTCCATCTGATTAATTCGCATGTGTGTTTTTCCATTCGAATCCCATTCGTTTATTAATGAGGTTATATAATGTCAGTTTTTATACTTTCTTTTTATTTCAGTAAATGTTACTTCACCGAAATGTGCTGCAAATATTTGTTAAATCCTCAGTTTGTTATTAATAAGATTGTATTTACTAGAACATTTAATTTAATGTATGCTAATTATGAAAGTGGCAAGATATTAAGAGATGTTGCTAGATTTAAGCAACTAAAATTTTTCTTCAGATATACACCTGGAGCGTAAGGGACTCATGCTCAATTAATAATAAATAAATAATAAAAAATAATCTATCAAATTCGAGATACTCATGTGTCTAGAGCTAATAATAGACACTCTGACCATTTCCCAATCACTTCCAAGATTCAAATATGGGCAACATTGAGCAAACAAACAAATGTAAAGAAAACCAAAACCCAAAACTTAAAATATGAAGTTCATCTTCTACAGGAACAAAGCGATATCATAATGAATCCTGGGAAACATTCATTATTAATGTTGAACATGACATTCATGGACGACAGAATATAGAGTTTAAACTTACGAAGCATTTGAATGAAATGGAGAAAGATACTGCAAACATTAATATAATAATACAAAGTCAATGGATACACCTCTACAGAAATTTATAATGTGGTGAAGATGGTGAAGAAAGTTGTTATATAAAAATTGATAATAACTTGAAAGGTATGTGCTGAGATTCAATCATGATAGAGCCAGTGAAAAATGTCGATAGTTCCCAACCGCAAGGTTGGACGAGTAGTACATCTTCGAGTAGTAAGATCTTTGACAGCTAACAGAGCTAGGTGCACGTGGTCAAAGTTTGAGTAGTGGTGAAGAGATGCGCAGAGACAGCAGACGTGTTTCGAGTCGGAGCTAGATGCCTTCAAGAATGGCGAGGAGATGCGCAGAGACAGCAGACGCGTTTCGAGTCGGAGCTAAATGTCTGCAGGAGGCAGCTGGGTCGTGACAGCATCAAAGTAAGATTTGGCGCTACGCACATAATAAGCTATATATTGAGCGAAACTCGACACATACCTGGGGAAACTAGAAAGAATAATTAATAAAATAGGTTTTCTTCAGTTAAATAATGTCTAAAAGCTAGATAGAAATCCCATTGTTGAAGCAATAAGCGTTTTGTGAAACTTTCTCGTAAGTCAATGCTATAGAAGCTTTATTTAGTTTTATCACATGTGCCTTAAAAGTTCGAACAATAAATATTTTTTAGATAAAATTAGAGTTTCATCTCACACCTTATGTCGTTCTCCGCACCCTGTGCTTGCATTGAACCAAAAGGTACATTAAAGTAAAGTTCTCACGAGTAAAGCTAATAATTTCATATATCAGAGTAAAATAATCTATATGCCATTG
Organism: Schistocerca serialis cubense; assembly: GCF_023864345.2. Taxonomy (NCBI): domain Eukaryota; kingdom Metazoa; phylum Arthropoda; class Insecta; order Orthoptera; family Acrididae; genus Schistocerca; species Schistocerca serialis. The sequence goes on from NC_064639.1 coordinate 153,909,790, forward strand.
CACAGTTGGCAAATTATTCAGACCAGGACAGTTAGATACGCATTCAGATGCAAGTTTTATTAAAGACTAAAGCAGTCTCATGCTGTTCAGCCCATTTAAATAGAGAATTTTTATTAACAACTCTTTCAAACTTTGTGGATCAAATAAATATATCAGAATTAAAGGCAGTCTGAAACGTAACAAAAAATAGAAAAGCTAATGGCCATGTTGGTATTAATGCTGAATTAATCAAAGATGTAGGAACTATTTTAGAATTTTGCTTCCCTCATTCTCTAAATATGTCTTGGATGAATTGTTCTGTTCCTGAGTAATGGAATACAGCTTATGTTATTTCAATTTTTAAATAAGGAAATAGGAAAGGCACAGGAAATTATAGAGAAATAAGTTTAATGAACGCCATATATAAAATTTATGGGAAAATACTTAAGCAAATGCTACATACTATTGCTGATGCAATAATCGCAGAATAACAATCAGCCTTCAGAAAGGAATTTTTGTATAATGATAATATATTTATAAGAAGACAAATTATTGATAAAAGTCGGGAATTATACTTAGAAGCCCACTTAGTATTATTGAAAGCCTTTAATAGACTCCATTTGTGGAAAATTCTGGAAATGAAAGGCTTTCTAAGACTTCTTATTAATATCATAAAGAGTCGATACATAAATACAAATTCGAAAATGTCTGATGAAATTTTAATAAATGAAGCTGGTCGACAAGGGAGCAGACTATCATCCATTTTTTTTAAATTTATGTAATGATGACTTGGTTATGAAGTGGAATGATGAAATACACTTAGGAATTAAAGTTTGACTTAGTGTGCCACTAAATACTCTGTTATTTGCCAATGACCGGATAACTATACAGGAAACAGAAGATAATTTACAAAGAGCAGCATACAGATTGAGCCAAAACAGAATGTATTAAACATTAACTATATCTGCAAATAAGACAAAGATAAAGGCTTTCAAAGGAATTAATCCAGTCAGATCGAAAATAATAATAAGTGAGAAAGTTTTAGACCAATTATCCCACTTCAGTTATATAGAACGTGATATTACTCATAGTTTTAACAATGACAAAAACGTTCAGAAGAAGGTAAATAAATATCAAGATATCTGTGGACCAATTGGTAGAACTTGGGGAAGAAAAACAAGAAAAGAAAAACAAATGAAATTCTTTGAAGATGGCGAGGTAGAAGAGAATAGCATTTAATGGAAGAAACAAGTTGATAGATTGACATAAAGTAGATTGCCAAAGAAGATAATGAAATATTTTCTGACCAGAAGAAGAGAACTAGTTATACTTAGAAGGATGGGTGGATTATAGAGACCAGAACAGGTGATTACAGCACATAATACTTGGTAAGAGATGATGATGACGATGATGATGATGACATACTGATTTTAAATTTTTACTTTACCGTTTTCATGTCATGAATAATGTCGTCAAGATACTTTTCCAGACACAAGTTAACTGCTGTAGAATCACTAACTTAATGTGTGGTTTTAAGTGAAATGTGTAGAAACAGTGTAGTATTAGAAAGTTTTAATCATTTTTAGAGCAAGTAATCTCATCACGCACCGAATGATAACAAACATAGTAGTTGTAACTATGAAAAAAAGACACCCTAATGACTAAAATGAAAAACAAAACAACGAATGGAGTTTCGTTCCTATTTACAGATGAAAGTGAACGTCCATGCTTCTGACGCGTGAAATTGTTTATTTATATTTTGTGGGATTTATTTGTTTAGAAATGCATAGGAACGTACATTTGTTTCGTACTACCTCTGCCAACGATTATTTTGGGATTATCCACACCTCCTGAAATTGTGCTAACTCTTAAGAGACGAAACATTAAATAGATCTTTCATAAATTACGAAGAGGACAAAAATATACGTTATTCCAGAGCCGAAGGGGGCGTTGAAAGATGGTCCCTTGTCTCGGCGCTTGGAGCATTAGTACTGCTCCAGCTGTCCAGCCGTATCAGATGTCACAGCAGCGAGAGTCGTCGCGGTGTCTACATCTTAGACAACATCTATACTCAGCAAACTGCTGAATAGTTCGTTGCAGAAAGCTTTGTACTAGCTGCCAGTGCTTCTTCTCGTTCCATTCGAGTATGAATCGCATGTACAATGACAGCTTAAACGCCTTTGTGCTTGCTGTAACCAGTCTAAACTTAGCTTCGCAATCCAACTGGAACCGATAGATAGATGGCTGTAATATTTTTCCTGCATCACGTCGAGGTAAGAAACACATAAACTTTTTCATGTCTTCCGTCTGCTGCGCGGCCCCTCCCGCCGGAGGTTCGAGTTCTCCCTCGGGCATGGGTGTGTGTGTTGTTCTTAGCATAAGTTAGTTTAGGTAGTGTAAGTCTATGGACGGATGACCTCAGCAGTTTGGTCCCTTAGGAATTCACACACATTTGAACATTTGAGCTTCATCTGCACTTCTCAGGAAATCAACATTGTATCTAAAGAAAAAGTAAATTTGACAGCACCGAAAGATATCTTTCCAGTTTGAAAAGAACGAAATTGTATTTAGCTCGAGTGTGCTGGACAGTGCTGCAACATCAGTAGTGAGTAACATTAAGTCACTCATCGTGGTAAATGTTTCTAACGCGTTCAAAGTGAAATCTACTTTCATAGCAGGGTAAGGTAAATGCCAACTAAAAGATTAGCTATGCACTAAGTAATTATACATAAATCAATGGATACACTAATTTCGGAAAAGTCATTCACTTTAATGCCAAATAAATCAATAATTTTGTATTTATTCCGTGTAATTATTGTGTGGCGATTGGCTGTTCCGTTTTCTGAAACGAAACGAATTGGAATACAACCTTCATACGTCATGTAATTCAAATGCTATAAGGCTGGTGGCTGGGATCTTTCGAGATGTCCGCCAATTCCGAGTTGTTACTTATTGGTGATATAAGACCAAACAGTAATAGATTTATTTATAATAGTTATCTGGTCCTCAGTACCAAGTCTTCTATAATGTTAGTCAGTACACCTACAAGGATTGTCTACTGGAGACTCTGCTTTGGTCATAATCACACTTCAGCACATCAAGCACGTCTGTTATCCTGATGGTGCTGTGTAATACTTCCCTGTATGTAATATCTTTGTGGAATTAACAGCTAGTTTCAGCCACTGAGAAGAAGTTATATGTCGATGAGATAGGGTAATTGCATTTTGGTCGATGTAGTCGTTATGAAACATGGATCAGTATCGATTAGCCGCATTCGGAACGAAAGGTCCGATCGGTCACGAAATGGAAACCACTGGGAAATCAAATACGTATTATTTTCAACGGTTAGCTACATCTCCCAGCTACTTCTCTGCACAATTGTCGCTCAGACTTCGACATCTGTCGTAATTTGTACCAGCTTTCCAATACCCTCGCCATAGAAGGTTTCAGCCGCCTGCGCTTTCCGCCAATTCTCCACGCTGCCCACGCTGGCCTACAGCTCGTTGTCTGTGTCAGAATGTTGCCTTCATAACCCGCGGATCATTTGAGCAGAGGTGGAACTCAGAGGGAGCTAATCAAGGGCTGTACTGTGGGTGACCAAACACTTCCAATCGAAAACGCTGTAGGAGGGCTTTAGTTGCTCCTGCAGAGTGTGGCCGAGAATTGTCATGAAGAAGTAAACACATGACGGTTATGTTATGTGGGCTGCATGACATCAGACAAAAATGTCGCACCAGACCCTCATTCTTGGCGGCAGGCACTATTTTCTAGACATCCTTACGTACGCGCTGTGGTCTCAGAATTGAAAAGAGTGACTTGACGCAATTGACAGACATAATAGAGACACTACCCAACACATCTTTGCAAAGCTTCGTCGGATTTTCACTGAGGTTACCATTTCGCGCCACATCCGACCCTAGTTACGAAATAGCTGTGGTATAAGATATGTTATGTGACTCACAGGAAGGACAATAATCGAGACACGTGGTCAGAAGCGGACAGTTAAAGCTCTAAAAACCTCGTCTGCAACAACACTTAAAATTACTGTTGTGTTTTTAACAAAGCAGAGAACATGTAATTGAGATAAAAGCCTTTCTTAAAATGAGTGTGTATCGATTGAAACTTAATTTCCTAAACTTCATATTGTGCGCTCGAAAAATACAAACCACCTAATACGAAACGGATATATCACTCTAATTTCCTGTTCACGGTTCAAATTGGGGTGATCAGATTTTATAGAGAAAAAACCGGGACACTGGTGTTAACAATCTATACTTACCATCGTTACTACATTTAGTCTTACCTTTCTTATTAATTACCATGATAATTTGCAATTGATAATAAGCCCATGACGATGCAGCAGCTAAAATCTCATAGAAATTATGTAGCTACGTTTTGGCAATCGGAAAGGAAGTTGTACTTACGTTACAGATAAATAAAATTCTTTTCTTCAGAGATAACAAAGAATGATATAAACGTTTTATTACAATAGTCTAGATACATTTTGTGCAATGTTTCGTCACTTATTACTTTAAATGCATACAATTTGTTATTCCTAAAAACTGTGTAATAATACTAATCAGTAATGAGATGCATTCATACATTTCAACCTAAGATTTACCTTTGCTCATCCATCAGAAGAATGAACTTATTATAGACCTAGCAATTCCTTGTTAGAAAGTTCATAACCATAAAGTTCTGTGAAAGACAGACTGAAAAGAGTTTCCACAATAACAATAGCTGTCATTGCAGCAAAACTATACCGACTTTTATTCTAAAATTTCGTTCAAGGCTTTCAACCACCGGCGGTGAAGCAGGCTTGAAGAACAAAAACTAGTACAGCTGGCGACTGATTATTTCTGTTCTTTAATCGACTTTTTTCATTATGCAAGTAGATTTTAATAAAAATGAAAGCGCTTTCTACTGTAGCATTTTTACCTAGCTGACGTTAAACAAAATTAATAATTTTCTCTTAATTTTCCAAAGACACGTCACAAATTTCACATTTTTAAATACCGCAATCTTTCTTCCAGAGGTACTTTGTTCGTTACCTAATGTCCGATATGCTATTCCATCACGTCCTTAACATGTTCAAACTCATCGAATAATAAACCTTCATTGAAAGCAGACATCGGAGTACCACATTGAGACCAAAATCTAAGAGAATCCTGGGCATGATTCCTATGAGGCAGACTGTGGCAACGAAACCTATACAGATCCTCAACGTCTGAATACTGACCTGAAGTCCACCTTCTTTTGTAATTGACATAGACATCAAAAATTTTTCGAATGATTTCAAGAATTGTTTTTCTGTAGTAATTTCTTCTTCCACAAGATTTTTCAACATTTCTTTAACTGCTGTTGTTGTGAGTCTATTGACCTTTCTAAAAATTAGCTTTCGTATAAGACTGTCAATCAAATTATAAGTTTTAAAGTGTGAGATAGTCCGACTCTCTATTTGTTTAATGACAGCAACAAAAACGTCTCACGGATGTGCTAAAAATCTCAACCATAATGCAGAAGAGGTATTAGAGAAGGAATTTAGCATAATTTGAGGGAAACTGCTAAGAAGCCACCAGTATGACTTAACTCCTTCAAAAATGTCCAGAACCCTCTGCAAGGCAGGAAGAAGAGACAGTCAACGTGTTTTGTTGTTACTTGACAGGCACTTGTATTCAACAACAGTAAACCCACATAGTTTTTTCAAGGTAAAGGTTCTACCTGCATTTCTTAGAGAATATTTGTAAATTTCGAACAAAATCACATCATCAACTGGCAGACCATCTGTTGCCGTTTGAATACCATTATGCAAAACGTGAGCACTGAAGCTAACACCAAAAAAGTGATTTATTTAATTTTGCTTGACGTTTCTGGTAAACATTCTTTGCTCGTTACTGTTGGCTCCCCAAAATTGGTACTTGTGTTGTCTTCGCAAAATGGAGTTACTTTGTGCACTAAACCATATTTTCTTAAAATTTTCTCAGTTAACTGCATTTGTGTATCAGCTGTTTAGTTTGGAACATCGCTAATATCAGAAATTCTGACTTTTATGCCATAAAGAAATGTAATAACGAACCAGTCCTGGAATCTCTTTCACTGCTTAGTGATATAATACACCAGTTATTACAGAAACATATTTTGCCCTTTGTAATTCATTACTGCAAGAGTATGGGGCTAACATATTAACAAAGGTTGCTTCACTTTTAGCTCTAGCACAACAATATTTAGGCCTGCCGGAAAGCTTACGAATCAAAGAAGAAGCACTGTTATTTAATCCAAATGTGTGATTGTGATAGACGGCGTGTAGACGGCGTGATAAACAAATGTACCTTCTTCAGTAGCCAGTTTTAATTTGGGCATTCTGGGGTGTGTCTTTTAAAAAAAGAATTCATCTTCTTGCTGCTAGTAGATCCCCATGACTCTTCCACGTGCTTCTTCTTTTGGAGGTGGTATTTCATGTCGCTCCTGCTGCTATGACCTTTTGAAAGCACCGATCTGCATATCGTTTATGTGACTTCCTTTAAGAAATAGAAATTCTCTCCCCACATTTCCTTAAATGAACACTTCCGCTTAGGTATTTTCAGCATACCACACTTTCTGCGTTTAATATCCACATTTACTGACTACTGACAATGGTATGTAGTAACACTGTCCCCACAGTTGCATCATCTGCTGACTTTCACTTCCGAGTGAGAACTGTCGTCAGTTGTTTCAAAAATCGGTAGACTTGAAGTTACATCACTGAGTGCGTGACATCTGCCAACAATATGCCATTCTTTCATTTGACAGCAGACTGTTACGGCAAGCGTGCGCAGATGCCGAACATTCATTGTTAACATACACTGCATCGCTTACAATCTTCACAAAATTTACTTTAATATGGCTTCAGTCCCATTAGGAGAAATGGTTTGAGTGATGCTCCTATGCCTCTCCTTTGGTTTTGGTTTGCTTGTTTCCAGTGGAAGGTCGGCAAGTTAGGGGGAGGGATAGGTACATATGTTTTCAAATTATTAGCCAAAAGACACTTTTTCCAAAACTTCACATTTCTTACACATTTATATTCACATACAGATTATATTTGTACATTCAATACTTTGTATACATGCCTTTGTTCTTGATCAACATTTTAATCGTGTTTGGCATAGTTTTTATTAACTTTTCACATGACATATTAATATCATTGTCTTGCTACCAGATTTTCTCTAGTTTCTCCAGGAGATCTTGTTTGGTGGTTATTGTAAATTTTCTCATCCTCTGTTTCACAATAGCTCATAAAGTTTCAATGGGGTTGATGTCAGGGCCATTCCCTGGCCAGGGCAGCAGCATCAGTCGCTTTTCTTCCAAGTACTTGCAAAACACTTTTGGCTTAGTGGCAGGGTGCCCCATCATGCATAAAATGGCGTCTCTATTAGGAAACCACTCATTTATTTGGGGAAAAAGTTCTTTTTCAAGGATTACATTATATTGTTGTTGTCTCCCTGTCCTTCCAATAATGTGTAATCTGCCAGGACCTTTTACGGACTTCACACTCAAGACCATAACGGAAGCTGGATGCTTCATACGTTGATGCACAGACTCCACTTTGAACTCAGAATGAGATTTTCACTCTTCAGCGGAGTGTGCGCTGATATGAAACTTCCTGGCAGATTAAAACTGTGTGCCCGACCGAGACTCGAACTCGGGACCTTTGCCTTTCGCGGGCAAGTGCTCTACCATCTGAGCTACCGAAGCACGACTCACGCCCGGTACTCACAGCTTTACTTCTGCCAGTATCTCGTCTCCTACCTTCCAAACTTTACAGAAGCTCTCCTGCGAACCTTGCAGAACTAGCACTCCTGAAAGAAAGGATATAGCGGAGACATGGCTTAGCCACAGCCTGGGGGATGTTTCCAGAATGAGATTTTCAATCTGCAGCGGAGTGTGCGCTGATATGAAACTTCCTGGCTGATTAAAATTGTGTGCCCGACCGAGACTCGAACTCGGGACCTTTGGCTTTCGCGGGCAAGTGCTCTACCATCTGAGCTACCGAAGCACGACTCACGCCCAGGGGCTGTGGCTAAGCCATGTCTCCGCTATATCCTTTCTTTCAGGAGTGCTAGTTCTGCAAGGTTCGTAGGAGAGCTTCTGTAAAGTTTGGAAGGTAGGAGACGATACTGGCAGAAGTAAAGCTGTGAGTACCGGGCGTGAGTCGTGCTTCGGTAGCTCAGATGGTAGAGCACTTGCCCGCGAAAGGCAAAGGTCCCGAGTTCGAGTCTCGGTCGGGCACACAGTTTTAATCTGCCAGGAAGTTCCACTTTGAACTGTTCTCCAGGTATGCGATGAACATACTGGCTGCTTTCTTCCATCTTAGTGAATAAAGATTCATCACTGAAGCATACGTGAAAAATGTGTACTAAATTGCAAGTTAGAAACGTTGGGAACTGTAGAATAGGAGACCTCAACAGTCACAAAATTAAAAAGTGCATTTCTTCAGTATCAATAAAACATCACAATTCAAGCCAAAACTCCTAACTTTAGAGATCAAATCCACTTAATTTACCATATCATTGCACATAACTTAGCCCAGTCATCACTTGTCCACTCCTGAAGATGTTCAGCCCACTACAATCTTTTGGTTTTCATGGCAGGTGTCATTTTATGTATTTCCTTGGTCGGCATGAATTTAAACCATATTCAAACAGCCTCCTCCTTACTGTCACAGGTGAAACTTCAACACCCAAGACTTTCGGCTGATGGCTCATGTCTGTAGAAGTAAGTTTACAGATCTTTGTTGCCTTGTTTGTAAGTCTTCTCTTTGTTGTAGGACTGATTTTTATTTTAAGTCTACATTTCCTTTCCTGTTTGGCTTGGATTCACCACCTTACTGCACTGAAAGTTTGATTCTGCTGACAATTTCCTGTGATATTCTCATTCTGTCAGCAATTTCTTGCTGTGTATAACGATTTTCAGCAATAAGTGCTACCACAACCGAAACTTTCCGAGGTGAAACATCTTTCGTCTTTCCCATAACTTCACTTTCTTTGGAAACTCCACAATTTATTGCTATAGCTAAAAACATGCAAGTTCACAATCTATATAATGTCTTGTTAACGTAGCAACAAGTTGATAGAATAAGTAACAAGTTGAAGTACACCACAGAAACATAAAACATTCTGTAATCACAGTTTCAAAGTACGTACACAGACAACTAACAGCAACACGATCTGGAGGGAAAATGACAAATATTACCAGCTGTGAAAAACTCAATGACCTGTGAGTTGCTTGGAAGCGAAATTTCGTGGCATTAGTCAAACCATTAAAACAAATCAATTATTACACTTGTCTCTCATTTTTTTACACCAGGAAACTTGAAAGTATAAAAAATAATCGTTTAGTCTAATTGTTCGAACACGTCGGTAACACCTCTTTAATATTTCAAAGCCTCTTACTCTTTCTTTATGCATAAGACGAGTTAAACCAAATGGAGCACATAATTTGAAAACGTGTATTTCTATAACGATCTGTCTCTAGAAAAATAGTTGCTGAGAAATGTTAAATAAAATGTGAGTGTCGCATGTAAGTAAATAACGGGTCAAGCGTTAAAAAATTAAAATCTGAGTTGTAGATGAATTTCCTCTGTAACCGCCAACGCCAATAACATATATTCTGATATAAACGCCAGAACAGCGTGAAACAGTATTTACAGCTGTCGGAAGATAACACTCGCATCCAACACCATCATCGATCTTCAAATAAGGAGTCATGCGCCCACTGTTCTCTGTTTTTTTCTTGGCGCACACTTGTGTGAATTTTTGACAGTTGAAGTAGTTCTGTGGTTTGTTTGCAACAATAGGACTCTTCTGAAGTAATTATTACAATGACAAATGAAGTAGTTCTGTGGTTTGTGTGCAACAATAGGACACTTTTGAAGTTATTATTACAGATACATAATACACAATATTAAAAAATGGAATGTGACCCTGTTGTTCTAGGCGCTACAGTCACGAACCGCGCTGCTTCTACTATCGCAGGTTCGAATCCTGCCTCGAGCATGGATGTGTGTGATGTTCGTAGGTTGGTTAGGTTTAAGTAGGTCTACGTCTAGTGGACTGATGACCTTAGATGTTAAGTCCCATAGTGCTTAGAGCCTATTTAATTTGAAAAATTTGAAAGGAAAACTGCACAAAAATGGAGGAAGAGAGGTGAAGACAGAGTTCAAAGTGAAAGGAAGAAATTACGCAGCGAAGGAAAGGAATATACACGAAAAGACGTCACTGTGGTTCCAGGTAAAGAGACTCCCAAGCACCAGGCAGGCTTTGACTGCTGTTTTAATTTTTATTACAGGGGTTGGAATCTATATAAGTTACGTTCTTGTATGTTAATGCCTTTAATTTGTTATTGAAACGAATTGCGTATGTACAAAAATCATCGTTTTGATTATGATTATAGTCAACTTCTTCAATGAAATAATTTACGTACCTGCAAATGCCTAGGCATGTTGATTTAAACATGTTATATATTCTATTTCACTCTTTCTGGTCTCCTGTAAATGTCAGTTTACATGCAGGCATCTTTCATATGACCAAAACTTAAGTTGTTTAAGGAGTTCTACTCAGTAAACGATACAGTGAAGCAAAATAACTATGCAATGTCTCACACACATGTTTGTACAGTGAAAAGGCGAAGGTCTAAACTATATAACGATAGTAGCAAAACTGCTCAGTTGTCTACTGAGGAAGGTACAGGACAACTGGTGAGGGAGATACATTAAGAGTATGTAAAGGAACATTTATTGAGGTTCTCGGTTTGACCAAAACAAGAGTTCAGACATTAACACGGTTGAAGCAGAGTGGAGAGGTTGTATATGAAGAAAAGCGAGAAAATAAGACAGAACACCGGAAATATACATAAGAAGAAGAAAAGCTGGTTATTGCTCATATTAACGCCATACCCAGACAGGAAAGCCACTGTTCAAGGGAAAAATCGGATGACAAATAATACTTAAGTGAAGACCTGACTGTTTATCGTTTATTTAAGCCAACATGCAGAAGTCTTTAAAGACACATTCTCCAAATTAAAATTTCATCATTTGTCAAGTGATACTTGTTCTGTACATGACCTTCTTAAAGCCAAACTGAGGTGTGATCCCAGTAATAAAGACAATAAACTGCAGCTAGAAGTCCATCACCGAAAAGCAAAGAAAGCTATCGATGCCATGAAAGCTGACACAATCAATAGTCAAGGGCCTAACTCGGAAGTATGCACAGCTGCAATGGATATGCAAAAAATGATTTCTCTTCCTTCATTAAGGCACATCGAAATGTACTATTATGACAGCTTTTAAATTACAACTTTTACATTCATGTTGGTGAAAATTAAAACGGTCACATGTTTCTCTGGCATTAGGCTGTATATGGCAGGGGTGGGAATGAAAGCCGTATGTGGCATGAGTGGGAATGAAATTGCTTCCTGTGTGCACAAAGCTTTTACTTCGATACTTACTAGTAAAAAGAAACTAAAATTGTGGAGTGACAACTGCTATGGGCAGAACGAAAACAAGATGATGATGTTTCTGTGGATCTACCTTCCAGCAAAGGGTTACTTTAAGAAAACAGAACACATGGTATTGCTGAAAGGTTACTCTTACGTCTTGCAATCATGGCTTTTCTCACATTGAGAAACGAAACAGGCTAACTGTGTGCGAAGTTCCAAAAGATTTAGTTCGCCTCGTCACTGAAGCTACGCACACAACACCATTCATAGTGACTATTATGCAAGAAACGGGTTCTTAAGACTTTTAGTCTCCTGCTTAAAAATATATGAATCTCACCAATGTGCATATTTAAGAAGCACAATGGATCAGACTGACTGTTGAACGGCCTGGGGTACTCCAAGTTCGGTCAACTCTTACAAGGGGAGGCCGCCAATTGTGAAATTCAGATTCGATTCATACTGCGCATAACAAAAGCTCATGGCCAGAGGTGTAATGTGGCAAAGCACCAAGATGCACTTCTCAGCCGTTGTCGAGGAAATCGACAGTTAAAAGAAACCGTTGCCGTGAAATACTCTCTACGATTAATTATATGCCACAGCGTCGTGGCACAGCGGTAAGCGCTTGAGTTCGTAATTCGAAAGTCGCCGGTTCGAATCTCGCACCATGCGATTTCATTTTATTATTGGTTTTTTTGTAATTCAAATTATATATATATATATATATATATATATATATATATATATATATATATGTGTGTGTGTATATATATACTGTTAATGAATTGCTTATGCATGTTGGTGAAGCCGGATCGCTCTCCAATTGTACCGCCTCCATTTATCCGTTTGTTTAACAGGGTGTACCAAAGCTCTCCCGTCCGCACTGATTTTCGACGATGTTATAAGTTGCGCTAGGGACCGCATCTACCTTCTTTCGAAGTTAGCAGGCAACTACGCTGTTATGCGGCGGCTCGTTTCGGCCCATTCAACATCTGTCCTTCAAGTGTAACGAGCGAGTAACGGAGTTTATATTTCATACCTGCCACAGCAAGTTTGTGTTCGTGGGGTCTCTATTCTAATTCGAACGTTTGACTTACGCTATACGTATTCGTTTCGGAATATCGTTTCTACGTCTTCCGTTAACTATACGTGGTTATCATTATGAAGATAATTAATTACATTTGTGAAATACAACTTTGTTTGCGGTAAACATAATGATGTTCGAAGTCGCCAGTTTTTCCACGACAAACGACTTTCAACAACTTATTATATGCATAATTGTATAAAATATTCTCGGTATTCTTGCCACGTCAGTTCTGGATAAAATCTCGAGCTTTCGACGATTACCTCCATCGTCATCGTCAGGAGCTGACTGTCTCTACTGCTGCAGACAGTCTGCTCCTGACGATGACGATGGAGGTAATCGTCGAAAGCTCGAGATTTTATCCAGAACTGACGTGGCAAGAATACCGAGAATATTTTATACATAAGTGCCGCCGCGAAAAACTTCGTTCTCATATATGCATAATTGTTGCAACTGATTGCCGGGAATTTTATATATATATATATATATATATATATATATATATATATATGTATATATATTTGAATTACAAAAAACAAATACTAAAAAAAAAGGTATCATGGCGCGAGAATCGACCCGTCGACCTTCGGACTACGAATCCGATCGCTTACCGCTGCACCACGACGGTGTAGAAAATTAGTAATCGTAGAGAGTATTTCACCGCAACGGTTTCTTTTAACTGTCGATTTTCTCGACAACGGCTGAGAAGTGCATCTTGGTGCTTTGCCACATTATACCTCTGGCCACGAGCTTTTATTATGCGCAGTATGAATCGAATCTGAATTTCACAATTGGCGGCCTCCCCTTGTTAGTGAAATTGAAGAGTTCAAGGAATATTACATCCTGAAGAGAAACGTAAAGCCTTCGGATCTTCACCATGTGCAGCTGGAAACACTACACCGTGAATGTAGGTTGTTTGAAGAAAATAGAAGGGATACCATTTGTAAAAGAGGAGAATAAGTGGTTTTACGAGAAACCTGTGAAATGAATGATAATTGACATGATGGCACTTGTATCGTTATTTATGTTAAACCCATTGCAAGCAGAACGTTTCATTTCCTTCACACTTTGTGTCATTTTGTTCTTAAATCCATTAACATAGAATAAAAACACATGTGTGACAAGGAACCTGTGTAGTTTTTGTGTTTTCCCCAAATTTTAGACTGCTTTTGTTGAAGTGCTATACACATTTTGTTGATTATCTGTAAATCAGTTTTTTGGCTCTAGGATCATTATTTACCACATACCACAATTATTGCTACACGCAATTTGTTTCTATTACGTATCTCGAAAGATTTTGTGGGGCACCGGGGCATTTATTTGAAAACCAGGACTGTCATGGAAAAACCGGGACGTTTGATCAGCCTTGTTAAAAGTAGTGTCTGCCAAGTAGCTATGCAATGGTTGTTACAAGCAGTTACTGGAGCGCCGACACGCTGCCTCACACGTAGAGCGTCCTGACATCTGGTGGCGGTTACTCGCAGTATCCCTATTCGTTGCAGTGGCGTCCGGCAGGTGGCAGTCAAGAGCACTGGACGTGCTGCAGACTTGGCGGGAGAATTTCTAACCTACTTCAGTATTTCCCTGTGTACCACATTCAACTCAACATGACGTTTACATTTATATTTCTACTGTTATCTACTGTTTCATGCGCACCTGAATATAACATGTAAATACAAGGTGTGTCGTTGATATACAACTCCTCTGAGTGAAAGATAAGTAATGCCCGTCGATGTTTTGACTATACACATTTGAAGAGACTCTGGCGAGATATAAGGGGAGGACAGAATCTGAGAGTTACATTGTAGTTGACATATTTACTGTGGAGCATTAATAAAATTTTAATGAGGTTTCTATTTCTTTTGGAAACCATGTAGCGTGTACCTGCAGGCAAGGGCGTACCCAGGATCTGAACTAGGGGAAGGCAGGCCATACTAGTCTCAGGAAACAAGGACTCGAGACGACATACAGCACTTCTTATTAAATAAAACAGTGAACCAGTGAAAACTGCTTTTAATACACATTTTAAATAGAAGAATGCACTTGTACAATCCGAGAAAACATTCAGTATTTCTTATTAAATAAAACAGTAAACTAGTGAAAAACTGCGAATATCTTCTGGGGGGGGGGGGGGCAGCGGCCGCCCCCCCTGCCTCTCGCTGGGTACGCCCATACCTGAAGGCATTTGGCCGTTGTCCGTTGTTACGTCTGTGTACGCACATACAGTCACGAACTTCCACTGTAATGATACACAAACATTTTCTCACATTGGAGGCAAGAAGTGATGTCACAGCAGAAAATGTGTTGCAGGCAACACATTTCATGTGCGCGATGAAGACGTGAAACATTTTCTTGAACATGGAGGTTTAAGATATTCCTTACACAGTAGAAGATATCACAGCAGCTGCATATAAAGAAAAGAAAACGTTCAAGACACCACGTACCTATAAAACGTGTCTGCAAAGTAATTCTGTATTATACGGAAAAGAAGTAAGTCGCAGCAGTGCTGACCCTGATTAGTAAACTTACAATTGCTGTTGTACGGCATTGAGTGGCGACGTTTATTGAGGAGACTAAATTATTTTTAATCAGTAAGATACAGTGCTATTTGAAATTTATTAAAAGATAAGAGGGCGAAAGTGAGATGCGAGTAATGTAAACAAAATAATGGAAATTCTAACGGTATTCAAATAGTGGATACTATCATTTGCATTATTTCACGTCTGTGCCTTGAAGCGATGAAATGAAGTAAAAGAAGAACTACAAAACACTAGTTACTGCTTTATTACATAACAAGCCTAAAAGGATAAAATGACGCAAATTATGACAGATGTAGCCAAAACTGATGATGTGAAGAGACACTAAAAAAGATTCCTATTGGAGGACGCGGCACAATTGGACCTCTTTACAACATGATATTAAACAACATAACGCATCACACTTGATGAGTTAGACGCAGTATCAAAGCTGATTTTCGTTCAATGGAAATACATTAAAATATGTTGGAGGAGCCGGCCGGGGTGGCCGAGCGGTTCTAGGCGCTACAATCTGGAACCGCGCGACCGCTGCGGTCGCAGGTTCGAATCCTGCCTCGGGAATGGATGTGTGTGATGTTCTTAGGTTAGTTAGGTTTAAATAGTTCTAAGTTCTAGGGGACTGATGACCACAGCAGTTAAGTCTCATAGTGCTCAGAGCCATTTTTATGTTGGAGGATTACCAATGTAACAATTAAAATTACTTCTGCCTGGCAGAGAATTATGTTAGACAGTTTAAACGAAACATAAGTTTTCATCACCAAACGAAGAATTGGCAGAGGCGAAGCAAGCAAAGCAGGCTTCCATCTAAAGCCTATTTGCAAGTAAGCTAACTAACATCGCTTGTTTCACCATCTTAAAACGTTAAACGGTCAACTAAGTGCAATGCCATTCGACAAGATTAGTGCCTACTAATCGGATTCAGTTCCTCATCCTGCGTTTCCTTAGTGCGTCATCCCTTGTGAGATATTTGCAACAACTTTGCATCATCAGCCATAAACCAGACTGACCACCACACCGTCATGAATACGAAATATAGTGCGGCTGATATGCTGCTTACTCCTGTTTAGCAAACAGAAATTCTTTCGTGACCCATTATGGAAAAACATCGCCAGAACCAACTTTCCCCCAGTTTGTGTAAGATGCTGCACTATGACTGTACGCGGAAAACTAAACTGCTTCGTTTTATTAGCACTGTAGCTTTGTCGTAACAACGAATTCCATAAACCTTCTCCCAGTAACCGATTAAAACTCGTTCTTTCTTATCATAAACATTTATCCCAGTTTGCCAGCTTACTTAGTTTCTCGATGTCATCAATTCTTACCCCACTACTACTACTACCACACTACTACTAAAGCTATTACTATTACGACTGAAAATCAACATCTGTTCTTAACATTTTTTAATATTATTATCACCACTGTATGTTGCTTCAGTTAAGCATGTCTTCAAATAACTGATGATGGCCGAGGTAGAGAGAATATGAAATTTAGGTTGGCAATGGAAATAAAAGCGTTTCTGAAGAAGAGAAATTTCTTAACGTCGAACGTACATCTAAATGTTAGGACATTTTTTTCTGAAAGTATTTGTATGGAGTGTGCTCATGTATGACAGTGAAAGATGGACGATAAACAATTTGCACAAGTTTGAAATGTGGTGCTAGAGAAGAGTGCTGAAGATTAGCTGGGTAGATCGCGTAACCAATGAGGAGGTAATGAAAAGATTTGGGGAGAAAAGAAATTTGCGGCACAACCTGATGAGAAGTAGGGATTGGTTGATAGGACACATCCAGAGCCATCACCAGGCGACCAGTTTAGTACTGGAGGGAAGTATGTGAGGTAAAACTCGTAGGCGGAGATAAAGGGATGTATACAGTTAGCAGATTCAGAAGGATGTCGGTTGCAGTAGTGATTCAGGGATTAAGATGCCTGCTCGGTATAGAGTAACATGGAAAACTGCATCAAACGAGACTGAAGATCACAAGAACAACATCGTTTGCCTCATTTAAAATACATAACGTAGCTATAGTATAAGTGTTACAAATCTTGCTACTCAATTTCTTAGCAGTGATACTTCTAGCGTTATTATTGTATTTTACTCTTATTGACTCATTCCTCATATATTCCAGGTGTGATGTGAATGTAATTAGCTAAGGACCATAACTAAAACGTTGGGGAAAGGCACCTGAAGTGAAATAAAGCGTAAATTTAAAAAGAAAAGCGTTTTGGGATGGACATAGACCCTCAAAGATTCCGATAAATTCAAACAGACGCTATGAAGTTGGGGTGCCGTAATAAGATGTTGAGGTCAAATAAAGATGCCTCCAAACCATGCAGTCTTATAGAATTTCGGAAAGTAATACGGAATGTTACATGTACCTAATTTCCAGTGGTTTCTCTGACTTGCAACGTCGCTGGCCGCGGTGGCTAAGCGGTTCTAGGCGCCTCAGTCCAGATCCGCGCGAGTGCTACGGTCGTTGGTTCCAATCCTGCCTCGGGCATGGATGTGCGTGATGTCCATAAGCTAGTTAAGTAGTTCTAAGTTATAGGGGGCTGATGACCTCAGAAGTTAAGTCCCATTGTGCTCAGAGCCATTTGAACCATCTGAACTTGCAACGTCGTCGGTTTTCTCTCCCTGACAGTGGCAAATGCACGTAGCTTAAAGAATGTGGGTGATTCTGTGGTGACGTGTTGATCGTCGCTCATATTGAGTCTTTCATGCTTCCAACGATTGGGAACTCTCTCTTCGTATCTGTTGCAAAGGTTGCAAATGAATGAGGGTGCATCCAAGGCCATATCTACGTACTTACAGGCGGTGGACAAAAGTTTGGAAACACCAAGAGTATAACACATTACCATACGGTGTGGGAAAACTGTTGACATTCAGATGAGCCTCGTTTCTGAATGGATAAACAGGTTCTGTATGATTTTCGAGGTAATCTAAGAGTGTGGGGATAGAAGGACTATTTTATCATTGCTACGGTCTGTCCGGCTACCGCAGCCAAACACTATGGAGCTGCTGGCAACCACACATTAAAAGATATTGCTATTGTTGAAATTGCGTTCTGTTATGACACATCATTTTACGACAATGACAGATGCTCAACAAATGAATTAAATTTGTGCTACCACGAGGACTTGGACCCAAGTCTCTGGCTTACTAGGCAGATGTTTTACCCATTACATCATCATAACAGATATTTAACACAGCAGCCTGGAGTTTTGTTACGGAGGGCTTTCGGCTTAGGTAGTCCACGCATCAGTGATACGTATACCGCTACATTGGTGTAATGGCCAACATATCTGCCCAGTAAGTTGGAGACCTGCATTCAAGTCCTGGTCAAAGCACAAATTTATGTTCATTTCTTCAACTTACATCATTGTAGTAGATGAAGTTGAGATTCGTATGTCTGAAGGAATGTTTAATTATATCAGATCTACATATTATTTTCATTACAGATTTGTGTTTGGGATATATGAACACCCTAGGAACCGGAGATTCAAGCTCTTGCCAGCTCTTCGTAAATGATTAGCGTTTTATCAACGTTTCGTTGAAATTAGGATTAGCTGTAGTTAAAAGCTATGAACACAAATTTTGATGTAAGGGTTTAATTATACAAATGGTTCAAATGGCTCTGAGCACTATGGGACTCAACTGCTGTGGTCATAAGTCCCCTAGAACTTAGAACTACTTAAACCTAACTAACCTAAGGACAGCACACAACACCCAGCCATCACGAGGCAGAGAAAATCCCTGACCCCGCCGGGAATCGAACCCGGGAACCCGGGCGTGGGAAGCTAGAACGCTACCGCACGACCACGAGATGCGGGCTTTAATTATACAGTATATTCATTTGGTTAATGCCATGTTGTGATCGGTGTAGTAGTATCTGAGTATATTTGTTTCCGATTGTGGTCGTATCACTGTATATTATCTGGTATCAGTTCCGGCCGCGCCACCTGGCCCCTTTTGCAACAGTATATGCGATGCTTGCATCCTGGTCTGTCATAGTAATATTTGTGCAGGCACCAAATGGACTTTATGCGCTGTATGCGTCTCAAAACACGTTAATTCTGTAAGCTTTGTTCCTTCCTGTGCTATGGCGGAGTTTTACGGCGTACTTCAGGAAAAATTTTCCACCAATTTCTTGTGCCTTCTTCATGATATACTAATGATTTTCTTTTCGTTCAGCTATGTCCTTTCCATCTTATATCTATTGATGCTGGATGGATTACATATCCAGTTACTTTTGCGTCCATATTTCACTTTATTAGGCTTAATGACAATTGGGTTAAATACCCAGAGATTTTTACGCGAGTTTCTATTACTTTTAATTTATTTTACCCTCATATTCGTACAAGATAGAACCATGGCACTTCCTCTCTTTGTTTTTATTAGATAGTTTGATGATGTCCCAAAAGGGTGAAAACTGTTATCGATATTAAATAAATTTGTAACCAAGACTGTTTTTATTCTGAGAGTTTTTGCGTCGTACTGATGGAAACTCTTAGTGAAGCTTTGGTGTTACATTTCTTTAGTTTTCCCAGGATATGCGGAGTGAACAGTTGTATCTCTGTCGTTGGCTCTCTCACTGCTGATTCACTGCCTCTGTCGACGGCTTGGAGAGGAAATAGATTTCGGCTCCAAGCGACAATGGAATGATCAGCTTCCTCTACGTAGGTGGCCTCTTACTTGGCAGTTGATGTGTGCTGCAGAAATTGGAATCAGATTATAAGCTTTCCCAGAAGTTTGTAAATACAAGCATTAACAAAATCGTAGCTGATTCCAACTCCTAGAACAGACAATCGTCAGTTCTGTGCCGGTAGTTGTCCCACAGCCCGTCCGTGGCAGATAAAACACATTTTCTGCTAAAACGTATTGTTCCAGAACTAAGAGCCAACATGACGTGCGTCCGCCTCACCGTTTTTCTCAGTTTGCAACAAAATTTGATGTTTGTGCATTGTTTCACTGAGTTACGTCACGATCCGTCACATGTACCTCGTGTCTCTGGCTGGAGCAGATAGATCATCAGTCTACTTAGTTTGACAGTACACGACATCTCTCTCTGTTTCTATATACATACAATCATACACTGCCATTTAAACACCGGACTACTTACACAACGTTTTCAAATAAAGCTTTCAGTTCATTCACCTCCTGTACAGGAATGTGGTAAATCCAATGAAATCCAGTAAAACTAAAAAAAAAAAAAGAAAATTAAAGAAAGGAACGTGCGGACAGAATACATCACTGTTGTTTATGGTCCACTACACAACATTGTTGAAGGAGGAATTAAGGTAATATAAAATGATGCACTTAACACACATCAAAGAATGTAGGTTATACATAGAAGAATGGAACAGAAGTTCAAAATCAAACAGCACAAGTTGCATCAGGTACAAACAAAATAAAGGAAAGGAAAATCTCAAAGGGAACACAGCAAGCGTTAAAGAGAGGGCAGGAGATTCGAGCAAATGATGTAGGAACGTGAGACAAAGTGCTGGATAAGGCAAAACTAGTATGAAGTGTCTCTGACAGAATGTGTGAAGGTACATCACAAATTTGATAAAGGAAACAATCAAAACCAATTTCAAGAAAATAAACCAGACACTTACGTCCGCTAGACAACAAAATTCCATCTACCAAGATGATAGCTGGTATACTAACTAATAATAGAGAAAAAACTGCAAAAGTGTGTCATGATTCCTTCAACTATATCTATAGTTACAGGTATCGTTCCAAAATACGGTTTGTTACTAATGCAAATAATGATGATCCAGAAGTAATGTCGGTGTATAACGCCATTCGAAGTGTGAAGAAAGAAAATCACACGGAGATGATGGTATTGCAACAGAAACGGATACATCTGGTAGAAAAAATAATATAAAGGGAACATGTAAGTTATTTTCCAGAGTATCAATAAAGGAAGACTGTTCTTCAAAACTAGCACAATGCTACAAATAGTATAGTTCAAAAGTAAAGAGACAGACATCACAGAAAGGCTACAGATTCATGAGCGTCCTCTCCGTGGCGTGCAAACTCTTCATTAAAAATTGCCTGCAATCGCAAAAATAAAAGAATCATAGGACCTTGATTCGGCAAATTAAAAGTTCAATGACTTATAGATTTGCACTGGTACCCATGATAACTGCAACACCAGGAAGATCGCAAGTACCAAAGCTCTACTAATTATACTTGTGCAGGATAATGGAAAGAATGCTTCATTAATTTTATACGTAATTTATGGGAACACACCGTGCGAAATTTGATACACATTGCTTTCATCTTTGGCAGCAGCAATGCTTTACACTCGACTGGGCTTGAGGACAGGACTCCATGCCGTTTCAAACTAAGACCAGACGTAGGTACTGGCGAGTGTGGCCATTCTCTCGGTAACCCATCATTGGTTTTCTCTGGGTGAGACATCAGGAGAACATGCTGACCATGCCGGCCGTTGTGGCCGAGCGGTTCTAGGCGCTTCGGTCTGGAACCGCGCTACCGCTACGGTCGCAGGTTCGACTCCTGCCTCGGGCATGGATGTGTGTGATGTCCTTAGGTTAGTTAGGTTTAAGTAGTTCATGGTCCTAGGGGACCGATGACCTCAGATGTTAAGTCCCATAGTGCTCAAAGCCATGCTGACCAAGGCAACACCCTGTGTATCGAGAAAGGTCAGGACAGTAAGGGCAATGTGCGCTCTTGTAACATGTTGTCACCGATACATGGAAGATATGTAACAGCCATCATCCTTATTAGGCCAAAGATGTAATGGATTCTATCCAAATTACCTGCTGTGCCAAACAGAGGTGTTCCTGAATTGGGATGGGTTGTTGTGGAGGAGGAGAGCAGACAGCGAGGTCATCGGTCTGACCGGATTAGAAAAGGACGGGGAAGGAAGTCGGCCGTGCCCTCTCAAAGGAAACATTCGGGTATTTGCCTGGAGTGATTTAGGAAAATCACAGGAAACCTAAATCGGGATGGCCGGACGTGGGATTTAACCGTCGTCCTTCCGAATGCGAGTTCAGGGTGCTAACCACTGCGCCACCTCATTCGGTGGTGTTCCTGTTACGTGCACGATGACACCCGGTGGTACGATGCTGTGTGCTGGTCTCATATGCTAACGATGACTGCATTGTATGGTAATGCTGTGGGAAGAATCGGAACAGAAAACACGACTTGGCGCCAGTTATGTGCCAATGGGAGTCACACTCTCTGTGTTTCTCTCTTGTCAAAGCGAGCCGCAAATACATTGTAAGACGGCCGTCCGGGGCAGGGGCGGGCGGAGGGGAGGGAGGGAGGGAGAGAGAGAGAGAGAGAGAGAGAGAGAGAGAGAAACTTTCCATAAAGGAATTATCCGGTTGAGACTGAAATCGTTAGATGTGGCGTGCATGTTCTGACGAACAAAGGACTGATAGAGTTGTGGGAGCCGTTGCACAAGTAACTTTATCGAACGCAATTTAGGAACAATTCAACATGTATTCAGAAGTAGAATCACAAGTAACGTTAGTTGCGAACACTAATGATTACTAACGGAATGCCCGATATTGTTTGTATGGCACAGTGGTAATTTCATAATATACAGGGTGATTATAATTAAACTTTCAAAACGCCGTAGAAATAACACCACTGGTCAGAATGACGTCAAATTGCATCGGAATGTTTTAGGAAAAGGGGGCAAACGTACGACATAAGGAAAAAAATAGTGTGAAAATTAATCAATAGATGGCGCTGCATGTGTCAGAATAAGTAAAAGAAAACACCTGTCATGAGCACGACCCACAGAAGTTCGTATAAACACGCCGGGTACATGGCTTTTCCACCTTTCCCATCTGCGATGTTCACCATGACTGCCTCACTGCAGGATCGCGCTCTGCTTGTAGGTCTGTATTACAACAATAATGACTGTGCACACGTCGCTCTGCAGAAGTTCCGGACACTGAATGGTTTGAGAAACGGCGTTGGTCCGATGACTGCCGTGGGTCAGGAGAAAAAGATTCAGAAATTCCAAAAGACGGGTTCTATTGGTTTGCAGCTTGTTAGGAGGAGGAAACGATTTGATTTCACGTCAGTGCAAGCAGTGGCCACAACAGTGCTGCAGGAGACGAGTAGTGGTGAGCAAACATGTAGTGCACGGAGAAGTGCCCGAACATTAGACATACCAGTACCGATGATGAAGATGAGGTCCCATACTCCGAGGAGCGTAGGGGACGATGCGAGAGACCCGCACCGCCGACTAAGCAAAGCGGAGGTGGTTTGCCATTGACTTCCTCCGACCGTAATGGCGATAAATGATGACGATGGTGATGAAGACGACGCAACAACACCCATTCATCTCGAGGCAGGGAAATTCCCTGACGCTGCCGGGAATCGAACCCGGGATCCCGTGCGCGGGAAGCGAGAACGCTACCGCAAGACCACGAGCTGCGAGCACGGTGCGTGAAATCCTACTAAACATCCTTCTTTGCTGTCCATTCATAATTACAAGTGGGCACGAGCTGATCTGCCAGCAAGAGAGATCTTTGCTTTAGAATTTCTTGCTCTACGTCTCTACATCTACATCCATACTCCGCAAGCCACCTGACGGTGTGTGGCGGAGGGTACCCGGAGTACCTCTATCGGTTCTCCCTTCTATTCCAGTCTCGTATTGTTCGTGGAAAGAAGGATTGTCGGTATGCTTCTGTGTGGGCTCTAATCTCTATGATTTTATCCTCATGGTCTCTTCGCGAGATATACTGCTTGACTCTTCGGTGAAGGTATGTTCTCGAAACTTTAACAAAATCCCGTACCGGGCTACTGAGCGTCTCTCCTGCAGTCTTCCACTGGAGTTTATCTATCATCTCCGTAACGCTTCCGCGATTAATAAATGATCCTGTAACGAAGTGCGCTGCTCTCCGTTCGATCTTCTCTATCTCTTCTATCAACCCTATCTGGTACGGATCCCACACTGCTGAGCAGTATTCAAGCAGTGGGCGAACAAGCGTACTGTAACCTACTTCCTTTGTTTTCGGATTGCATTTCCTTAGGATTCTTCCAATGAATCTCAGTCTGGCATCTGCTTTACCGACGATCAACTTTATATGATCATTCCATTTTAAATCACTCCCAGATAATTTATGGAATTAACTGCTTCCAGTTGCTGACCTGCTATTTTGTAGCTAAATGATAAGGGATCTATCTTTCTATGTATTCGCAGCACATTACACTTTTCTACATTGAGACTGAATTGCCATTCCCTGCATCTTGCGTCAATTCGCTGCAGATCCTCCTGCATTTCAGTACAATTTTCCATTGTTACAATCTCTTGATACACCACAGCATCATCTGCAAAAAGCCTCAGAGTACCTCCGATGTCATCCACAAGGTCATTTATGTATATTGTGAGTAGCAACGGTCCTATGACACTCCCCTGCGGCACACCTGAAATCACTCTTACTTCGGAAGACTTCTCTCCATTGAGAATGACATGCTGCTTTGTGTTATCTAGGAACTCTTCAATACAATCACACTATTGGTCTGATAGTCCATATGCTCTTACTTTGTTCATTAAACGACTGTGGGGAACTGTATCGAACGCCTTGCGGAAGTCAAGAAACACGGCATCTACCTGTGAACCCATGTCCATGGCCCTCTGAGTCTCGTGGACGAATAGCGCGAGCTGAGTTTCACACGACCGTCTTATTCCAAACCCATGCTGATTCCTACAGAGTAGATTTCTAGTCTCCTGAAAAGTCATTGTACTCGAACATAATACGTGTTCCACAATTCTACAACTGATCGACGTTAGAGATATAGGTCTATAATTCTGCACATCTGTTCGACGTCCCTTCTTGAAAACGGGGATGACCTGTGCCCTTTTCCAATCCTTTGGAACGCTACGCTCTTCTAGAGACCTCGAATTGGAAGTGGACGATGATTGACCGTGAAGATTTTGTGGTCAGACGAAGCCCACTTCCATCTGAGAGGATATGTCAATACACAGAATTGTCGGATATGGGCAACAGAAAATCTGCACTTAAATCAACCAGTAGCACTTCATCTTGAAAAGGTCACTGTTTGGTGCGGATTTACGGTATCATTTATCATAGGGCCTTATTTTATCGAAGAGACGGATCCGTCACTGGTAAGCGCAATGAGTGTCTCTTGCGCAACCATGTCATTCAAGCTCTCCAAGAGCATGGATGTGTAGATGGGATTGTATCTATACAAGACGGTGCACCTCCGCTCACTGCAAAACCAGTTAAGCAGCTGCTGAAGCTCCATTTCGGAAGTGCTAGAACTATCAGCCGCCATTTCTGTACAGCCTGGCTGCCCTGATCACCTAATCCTAATCCGTGTGACTTCTGGCTGTGGGGCTATCTGAAAGGTACCATGGTCAGTGTTCCGTTTGCAAACTTAGCTGCGTTGAAGCCATGCGTTGCGCAACACATTGTGAACGTGAAACCGGAAACACTTGGATCAGTTGTGGAACATGCTTTTCTTGATTTCAACTTGTTGCAGAAAATGGTGGACAGCATACTGAGCATGTTTTTCACCAGTCACATGGAAATTAATAATCCTATTGGATTTTGATTGATGCTTCTTATGCGTTTTTTGGCCTCAAGGCAATTAAAAACCGATGTGAGTGATGGTTTTTATGCGGTTTTTTGGCCTAGGACAATTAGAAACCGATGTGATTGTGCTTTTTATGCGGAGTTTGGCCTCAGAACAATTAAAAACCGATTTTTTTCATCCGAGGTGATATGACCTCGCCGTAGTGGATGGGCTTACGTAACTAATAGTATCACACCTGTACACCCATGCACTGTGAGTAGTACAGTTTCCTTAACGTCAAACGTATACCTTAGGCATTGTTATATGATTCATTTGACATTTGTAGTCGACCACTTTTAAATTAGGATGCGCCATCTATTGCTACATTTTGCAACTATTTATTTTTCTTCTTCCATACGTTTTCCCCCTTCTCCGATGATATGCCGTTGCAATTTGACGTCATTCTGACCAGTGGTGCCATTTCTACAGCGGTTTGAAAGTGAACTTCAGTTTTAAGCACCCTTTTTATCTTAAGACATGGGAAAAGCCTCGATTTGGTATAAGGGAGGTATACATGCACACGCAAATGCATCCAACACACACACGGAAATAAGATAACATATGGATAAATTTACACATCAAATTAAACTACGATGGGCCACAAAAAAGTTAGCATTACTGATCTGCCGCGCGATCTGTAGCCCGTGTAGAAATTCTCCATCACAGAGGTACAAAAAATTTGGTAACGTGTAGGATGAAATCAAATTCTCGTGTGACCTAAATTCAAGTTGATCAACACGCATGAGTGCAAAACAGCGTTGATCTGAAGGCTCTCCATGCGGGGAAAGGCTCGTGGCCCAGTTCAGCTAACAAACACTAAGAAACACCAAATTCACTAAATTTATTCAAATGACGTAAAGTTACACGCGCACGGAAAGTTAACGAAATTACAGAAAGAGGAGATGTGATTTACAGGGCGGAAGGATTATTGCACCAGATGAGAGGCACTTGACCTGTTACCATTTCACACGCTACCAGAAATTTGAAACTCTTGAAAAGAATTTAAAACTGAAACACGGAAAAATAATTCTAACACGACAAAAGCATAACACACACACACACACACACACACACACACACACACACACACACACATGCACACTCTGAAGCGGGACTTAGGTTGGATCAAGCATCCTTCCATCGCTAAGTAGCGGTAGGACAAGGAATCGCGTTATATAACGGGAATACTAATAAACACCGTTGCAGCCCCTAAATGAAATATATACACTCCTGGAAATGGAAAAAAGAACACATTGACACCGGTGTGTCAGACCCACCATACTTGCTCCGGACACTGCGAGAGGGCTGTACAAGCAATGATCACACGCACGGCACAGCGGGCACACCAGGAACCGCGGTGTTGGCCGTCGAATGGCGCTAGCTACGCAGCATTTGTGCACCGCCGCCGTCAGTGTCAGCCAGTTTGCCGTGGCATACGGAGCTCCATCGCAGTCTTTAACACTGGTAGCATGCCGCGACAGCGTGGATGAACCGTATGTGCAGTTGACGGACTTTGAGCGAGGGCGTATAGTGGGCATGCGGGAGGCCGGGTGGACGTGCCGCCGAATTGCTCAACACGTGGGGCGTGAGGTCTCCACAGTACATCGATGTTGTCGCCGGTGGTCGGCGGAAGGTGCACGTGGCCGGCGACCTCGGACCGGACCGCAGCGACACACGGATGCACGCCAAGACCGTAGGATCCTACGCAGTGCCGTAGGGGACCGCACCGCCACTTCCCAGCAAATTAGGGACACTGTTGCTCCTGGGGTATCGGCGAGGACCATTCGCAACCGTCTCCATGAAGCTGGGCTACGGTCCCGCACACCGTTAGGCCGTCTTCCGCTCACGCCCCAACACCGTGCAGCCCGCCTCCAGTGGTGTCGCGACAGGCGTGAATGGAGGGACGAATGGAGACGTGTCGTCTTCAGCGATGAGAGTCGCTTCTGCCTTGGTGCCAATTATGGTCGTATGCGTGTTTGGCGCCGTGCAGGTGAGCGCCACAATCAGGACTGTAAACGACCGAGGCACACAGGGCCAACACCCGGCATCATGGTGTGGGGAGCGATCTCCTACACTGGCCGTACACCACTGGTGATCGTCGAGGGGACACTGAATAGTGCACGGTACATCCAAACCGTCATCGAACCCATCGTTCTACCATTCCTAGACCGGCAAGGGAACTTGCTGTTCCAACAGGACAATGCACGTCCGCATGTATCCCGTGCCACCCAACGTGCTCTAGAAGGTGTAAGTCAACTACCCTGGCCAGCAAGATCTCCGGATCTGTCCCCCATTGAGCATGTTTGGGACTGGATGAAGCGTCGTCTCACGCGGTCTGCACGTCCAGCACGAACGCTGGTCCAACTGAGGCGCCAGGTGGAAATGGCATGGCAAGCCGTTCCACAGGACTACATCCAGCATCTCTACGATCGTCTCCATGGGAGAATAGCAGCCTGCATTGCTGCGAAAGGTGGATATACACTGTACTAGTGCCGACATTGTGCATGCTCTGTTGCCTGTGTCTATGTGCCTGTGGTTCTGTCAGTGTGATCATGTGATGTATCTGACCCCAGGAATGTGTCAATAAAGTTTCCCCTTCCTGGGACAATGAATTCACGGTGTTCTTATTTCAATTTCCAGGAGTGTATTCCGGTTTGAGTTACCATGGTCACAGTTCTAAAAAACGTATTAAGAGCTCAACTGCGACCAAATCTTTATACGTTCCAACTACCTTAACTTACATGAGAAGAGATGACCAGAGCAGGCAACCTCACGTTCCGAAGACCCAACGAACAATGATGATCCACGCTACTAGACGGAGGTTCACAGGATTTAGCGGAAATGGGCAGATCAATACGTTCCGGCTACCTCTGTCAATCTCCGCAGTACCGGCTGACCAATGTCCGCTAATGTCTCTCTGGACCCACAGAAGCTACTTAACCTTACATAAAAGGTGGCAAAACTGCAAGTGCCACTCGAGGAGTCCCAGCTAAAGAACCAAAGTAGGTGGAAACATCTCGCAGAAACATTCACACATTCTCCTTAGCAAACGACATTAGGAATGAGAAGTGGAGACACAGAAATATAACGCAGAAATAAATGGTAAAAGGAAGAAGAGGACTACATATTGAAGAGCGACACGTCGTGGCATGGAAGCAGTGAGGTCCTGGTAGGCCACTGAAGAGTGCTAGCACAACATCTGCTAACACAAGTCTCTTAATTCCCGTAAATCCCGGGGAGGAGGGCAATGAGCTCTGACGCCAAGTTCAGTCACATCCCTGATGTGTTCGATCGGAGAGTTGGGGGACCAGAAAACAACTGGAACTCGCCGCTGTGTCCCTCAACCGCTCTATGGCACTCCTGGCCTTGTGACGCATTATCTTCTTGAAAAATGCCACCGCTGTCGGGGAACATGATTGTCATGAAGCGGTGTACGTAGTCTGCAAACAGTCTACAACACTCTCACATTGGTGCCTTGCACGACCTCCACTGGGCACATGGATGTCCACGTGGGTGTTCCCCAGAGCATAATGGAGCCGCCTCCAGCTTATCTCCGTCTCGGAATACAGGTATCATGGAGCTGTTCCTCTGGACGACGACGGATTCGCGCCCTACCATCAGCATAATGAAGAAGGTATCGGAACGTATCAGACCATACAATGCTCTGCCACTGCGCGAAGGCCCAGTACTGGTGAACACGCACTCATTTCAGTCGTAGTTGCCGATGTCGTGATGTTAACATTGCTACATGCATGGGTCGCTGGCTGGGGAAGCCCTTGGTTAGGAGTGTTCGGTGCATTGTGTGTTCAGTCACACTTTTACTCTGCCCTGTATTAAAGACTGATGTTAGTTCGCCGCTTGTCCTGTTTTTACAGACTTCCCACCCTATGGCGTCCGCCTTCTGTTATGAGGGGTTGTCGCCCAACCACACGAAGTTCGGGCGTAGCGTCACCTTGGTTTCTCCACGTGTTGAAGGCACTCACCAAAGCCCTCCTCGAACAACAAACAAGCCGTGCAGTTTTCTAAATGCTCGTTCCGAGCCTCCGGGCGACAAAATCTGCCTTAGGCAGACCAAGAGCCTTTCCCATACTACACACGGACAGCACGCTCACTGATACTAAGCACAATGCGTGACCCACTACCAGTCATCCCTCGCCAGGTGACGCTGCTATAGCCTGGACGGGTTTATATGGGTAGCAGGTCGGTGCTCATAATTTTCCGGCTGATCAGATACACTCAATACGCCTACAGATCTAGGAATTGTAAAGCATAAACTGAAAAATGACAGCATTTGCTTATTAAAATGCCACTATGACTGTCTAACGAAACACTCTGCTGCTCATATCTCTCCCCATAATCGAAAGCATGTTATGACCAATAAATGTGTAAATAAGCATACAAAGGCTGAATGCAGCCGAATTGGGCCAATGGAACGGGTCACATTGGCACGTTTCAGTCAGATATTCGGGGAATGTTCCTCCGACCACTCTTCACTAATCGGAAGCGATGGGTCTGTGTTTATATCGTAGACGAATAAGTGATTCATGATCCAAAAGTGAATTCCTGTATCGATCCTCGAAGAGAGACCATGTCGTACGGTCAGAAGCCCACTTTTACTTTATTTTATAACTCCTAACATGGGTATACCTGCATCAAGACTCGCGTCCGTCTGGAACACTGAAGTACACCGCGAAGTAGAAAAGAAGTGTTGGTGGCTGGAAAAAATGGATACTAAGACCAAGTTCTCATTCATAACAGTCGAAAA
The DNA here is from genome assembly GCF_023864345.2 of Schistocerca serialis cubense. Lineage (NCBI taxonomy): Eukaryota > Metazoa > Arthropoda > Insecta > Orthoptera > Acrididae > Schistocerca > Schistocerca serialis. The sequence goes on from NC_064639.1 coordinate 153,940,209, forward strand.
TTCGACTTTTATTGCATTTTGGAAAGATATATGTGTCTGGAATGTTGGGACGAAAAGATTTTGTAGTCCGTGCCTCACAAAGGTTTCTGCAGCCAATTGTTCGAAGCAGTGTGACGGCCGCGGTGGGACGCTCTCAGCTGGAGACACCCGGCTTGTCGTCCCGTGACGCACGATCACAAAATGATTTATTCTGCAGTATGCATGCAGACATATTCGCCGGAAAAACTGCCGAACAATGCGTGCAGCGTGCCAAACGCAGCATCCAGCTCAGCCAGATCAGCTTTTCCCGCCAAAAGGACGAGGGAGTTGCTCTCCAGGTACAGCTGGAGTTAGAGGAAGGGTCGATACACGGTCCCGCAGTTGAAAGCTAAGCGTATACAACGGAAACATTTCCTTTCGACAAATTTTGGTCAAAGTTGGTTAAAACATAATTTTTGGTATACCTTATAGAATTAGGCATCTTGAAAATCTAACTTCAGATTTGTGTTCAGCGACATCAAAAATATATTATAACATGTAAATTTTATGTAAACTTAACTAACAATACACACAAAAGTTTTCTCTAAACTTTAAACAAGTTTTTCTGAAGAAAAGATTTTTCAAAACTGTGTACAGCGTAAAATAAAAAGGGTTCAAGCTATTAACTTCTACCTTTGACCTGCGAAAAGTAAACACATTTCTTGGGAGTTTATACCTATTGCATTTGAAATTTGTTAATATGAACTATTTTTGTAAGCCATAAAGAGTGAAAAAAATCCAAAATCGAACTCGAAGTACGAGTTAGCACCATATCATTAGATTTAAGGTTATTTCATTGTGGTTGTGTATAAGCTCCCATGTTTTTGATTTGGAAACATGGAAATTTGTGGAAAATTCCTATGGGACCAAACTGGTATTGTCATCGGTCCCTAGGCTGACACGCTACTTAATCTAACTTAAACTAACTTACACTAACGACAACACACGCACCCATGCCCCAGGGAGAACTCGAACCTCCGACGGGGTGAGCCGCGCGAACCGTGGAAATGCGCCCCTGACCGCACGTCAACCTCGCGCGGCAACCTCCCTAGAGGCTACACTGCAAGCACTACGCGTACGTAAACTCTCAGGCTCTTGACAAAAGCATAATTACGGGCGCAATTTTTTTCTATATTGAAAATTTGAAACGAAGTTCAGAATATGATTAATCACAATCCCCAAATTGCTCATTTGTAAGACTTTTCACTGCACCCCCCCACCCCCAAAATAAAGATCCAAACTTACCGTATTTTTTTGATCATTTGAATGAGAGCTTGACCTTAATGGACTGAGCAAAAACTTTTGTTAATTTCCATATAATGAGGTAAGACAGAGATGATGATAGTATGGAGTACAATGGGCTGACATTTCGAGATATGCAGGACATTGGCGAACATAGATGAACATAATGCAAGGAAACGTTCACAGCATACATTTATTCAGTAGCAGATGTCAAATAAGTAACGATGAAGACTATGTTGATAAGGCTACTCTACACTCAGCTTGTGGGAGCGATGAATCTACTGTACATTGTACACTACGTAGAAGTGCTCCCAGTAATTTTGAGCCACAATGAAACGAAATAAAACAGTGTGTACCGCCAGAAACGAACTCCATTTTGTACAGGAACGTAGCGAATTTGGCGAGATTATGCACGAGCACGCGACGCGGTCTGGCGAGGCTTTTCGACACAGCGGAGCGATTCGCTTTGCAAATGTCGGCTTATGAACATGCAGGCGCTACAAGGACGGCGGGCGGCTGTGACGGATGGCGCGGTCCAGCATCCGTCACCAGCGGCCAACTCCGGGCTGTAAATCAACGAAACGGCCCGCTCGTGAGTGTCGCAAACACAGCCTGCAGGACTCTCCGCGGACGCCTTTCCAACTGTGGCAACAGCGCTAGACTTCGTTGCCAAACCGGTGACAATTCAGTCCCGAGAGATATGTACACTCCACGATGAAAAAGAGCCTCTTTCTGTTGCTTAAACCCCTTTTACACGATCGACTTTCTTGTCTCCACTGACTACTCGTAACAAGCTAGCGTGCTGCTGCCTCTCCATAGGTTTTTTTTTTCCCGGTACCTTGTCTCGTCTGTCAGCAGTGTCACTTACTTTAAAAAAGTCTGGACTGTCTGCTGTGCAGTCTGGTATACGAACTGAGACTGGTATGTGAACACCAAAGTGAGGCTACGATGGACTATCCTTTTTACCAATTTTACGAACAGAGCATGGGGGCTTATTTAAATAAATACAATAAAAGTAATTTCAGTAGTTTTCTATCCGGTTACGAAGTCTCGTAACCGGTTGGCCCTGACTAGTATTAGTACGCAATCTGACTGCATAAAATAACAATAAAGAATGATAGAGAATTTCCGTTAACACAATTGATTAATTAAGTCCCCTGCCACTATAAAAGCTACGAAACAACAAAGCACCAGTGTAACTGTTCTGTGTGTGGAAGTGTGATTCAACGTACACGTATCTGGCACGGTTCTTCCTGAATACGACAAGAAATTTGAAACACCATTTACAATGAATTAATTGAAAAACCAGAAATACGATAATTGCACATAGAAACCAGAATTACAAGTTTAATATATGAACACGAGCCAGATGCTTTGTTGACTCAACCTGTGACCAAGAGGCATTATTATTAAGGAGATTTGAAATAAGAAAATTTTTTGTTACCTCCATTTATATTGACGAAAAATACACTGTGATCATTGCAACATCATCCATATATACATTACACAAACCGAACAGCATCTACTCTCTCGCCCAACAGAACAATAACTGCACACGACATGCTCTCAACTAGTACTGCTCTCGACACCCTCTCAACAAGCACTGCCCACGGCAACCTCTGAACTACAACTGCCCCAGTGGAGGCGGCGGAATAATACTCTTTGGCGCAATCTCTGGCACTGTGACTCAGTGTAGCCACCTTTCAACAGTTCTAATTATAGTAGCAGAATGAAGGGACTAGTAATAATGATGGACTTTATCGTTGAAGAAAACAACGTTCGTAATGGATATTCTTGACAAAGCTCGGATGAAAAATTGTCCACATTCCAGAAAACTGAAAAGACAAGAACACAAGAAACTTGTCGCCCGAATACTGAAAAATATCTGATATTTTATCTGCTCGAGTAAACATATACACAATGTGATCAAAAACTAACGCGATTTTTTCATTAGACGATCTTTATTTATTCAACATAAACTTTGCCCCTTCAAAGCAATCCTCCTCAGCGCTTTCTCCAGTGCTGGAAACACTTCTCGAACTCACTCGTCGTTATGGTGTTCAGCTCTTTCAGTGATTCTGTTTTTACACTATTGGCCATTAAAATTGCTACGCCACGAAGATGACGTGCTACAGACGCGAAATTTAACCGACAGGAATAAGATTCTGTGATATGCAAATTATAAGCTTTTCAGAGCATTCACACAAGGCTGGCGTCGGTGGCGACACCTACAAGGTGCTGACATAAGGAAAGTTTCCAACCGATTTCTCATACACAAACAACAGTTGACCGGCATTGCCTGGTGAAACGTTGTTGTGATGTCTCGTGTAAGGAGGAGAAATGCGTACCATAACGTTTCCGACTTTGATAAAGGACGGATTGTAGCCTATCGCGATTGCGGTTTACCGTATCGCGACATTGCTGCTCGCGTTGGTCGAGATCCAATGACTGTTAGCAGAATATGGAATCGGTGGGTTTAGGACGGTAATACGGAGCGCCTCGTATCACTAGCAGTCGAGATGACTGCCATCTTATCCGCATGGTTGTAATGGATCGTGCAGCCACGTCTCGATCACTGAGGCAACAGATTGCGACGTTTGCAAGACAACAACCATCTGCACGAATAGCTCGACGACGTTTGCAGCAGCATGGACTATCAGCTCGGAGACCATGGCTGCGGTTACAGTTGACGCTGCATCACAGACAGGAGCGCCTGCAATGGTGTACTCAACGACGGACCTGGGTGCACGAATGGCAGAACGTCATTTTCTTGGTTGAATCCAGGATCTGTTTACAGCATCATCATGGTCATATCCGTGTTTGGCGACATCGCGGTGAACGCACATTGGAAGCGTGCATTCGTCATCGCCATACTGGCGTATCACCCGGCGTGATGGTATGGGGTGCCGTTGGTTACCTCTTGTTCGTATTGACGGCACTTTGCACAGTGGACGTTACATTTCAGATGTGTTACGACCCGTGGCTCTACCATTCATTCGATCCCTGCGAAACTGTACATTTCAGCAGGATATTGCACGACCGCATGTTGCAGGGCCTGTACGGAAAATGTTCGACTGCTGCCCTGGTCAGGACATTCTCCACATCTCTCACCAATTGAAAACGTCTGGTGAATGGTGGCCGAGCAACTGGCTCGTCACAATACGCCAGTCGCTACTCTTGATGAACTGTTGTGGTATCGTGTTGAAGCTGCATGGTCAGCTGTACCTGTACACACCTGTTTGACTCAATGCCCAGGCGTATCAAGGCCGTTATTACGGCCAGAGGTGATTGTTCTGGGTACAGATTTCTCAGGATCTATGCACCCAAACTGCTTGAAAATGTAATCACATGTCAGTTCTAGTATAATATATTTGTCCAATGAATACTCGTTTATCACCTGCATTTCTTCTGGGTGTAGCAGTTTTAATGGCCAGTAGTGTATCTCATCAGTGCGTCGTAAAACGACGTTTTTGAAGCTTCGCTGTTCCCTCCAGCTTCAGTAAAAAAAAAAAAAAAGAAAAAAAGGAGCCGCAGGATGCCACGCCGGTGAATATGGTGGGTGACGCAACACAATAGTTTTGTTTCCTTGTCAAAAAATCAGGAACATGCACTGAGGTATGAGCGGGAGCATTATCGTCATGCAATTTACACGAATGTTTGTGCCTCAATTCTCGCCGTTTTCTTTGGACCGCTTCACGAAAACGGTGCATACATAGCTTCCAGGTAGTATTCTTTATTTACAGTACGAGGATAAGGCAAGAATGCATGATGCGCTATTCCACTGTAATCTAAAAAAACTATGAGAAGAAGTTTCACAGGTGATCGAACTCATCGAATTTCTATCGGCCTCAGCTCTTCAGATAGGTTCCATTACGACATCAATGTTTTTTCACCTGTTATAATCTTTAGATCTTCTGGTTCGTTGTTGACTTCATTTAGCAGTTCTTGAGCGACGTCTACGTAACATCACTTTTGGTCCAAATTCGACAGTTTCGGAACAAACTTCGCTGCTACATGTTTCATATCCAAAACATCCGAGAAATGGCTTGGTATGAGACAAAGGATATGCAGACATCATCAAATGCTCCGATGGTGATTCTGCGATTTTCCAGAACCATTTTCTTTGCTTCTTCCACACTGTCGACAGTAATTGATGTTGTCTAGGGCCGTCGTCGTGGTTAATGTCTTCTCGACCCTCTTTGAAACTTTTGCACCACTTGAGAGTTCTTGTCTTACTGATACTAAATTCACTAAAAGCCACAATCAATATTTAGAATGCAGTGCTGCACTACATTCCAGTTTTCAAGCAAAATTTAATACAGATTCTTTGATTCACCTTCTTCGAAAGTAAAAATTCGCCGAGCACTGTAAAACACGTGCAACTCATTCGAATGTCAACAATAAACTATTCAACACAGATGAAAATGCAAACGTACATGAGGAACATGTGTACCAATAGGATACAAAAACTGTTAAAATCGGACGCATAAGCACGCGAAATTAAAAAATTCCCCATACTATTTGTTCACATACAGTACGGAGTGTCTTTGTACTTTATTCCTTGTATCTCGTTTTCTAATTGTGAAATCGCCCTGAAAATTGTTTTTCTCTTTAAACAGTTCTGACTTTCTTACTGCTGAAAGTATTTTCATTAAAAAACATGAGTCTATTGAATTCTTATTTGTATGCATAATGTAGGCTGCGTCTTCGTCCATGCATTGGCTTTGCGAAACGTAATACCGGTACCTTTTTGCTTTCAGTTATTTCGTCTTTCTTGTGGAGAAAAGTTGTTGGAAAAATACCAGGCACTGGTAAAGCCTTTACAGAGTGTCATGAAAACAAAAGAGGAATAAAATAAAGATTAAGAAGGCACAAGACGCACAAAACCCATTGCTACAGTAGGAGGAGAGAACAGGCTATCTTTCGACTTTGGCAGACGACGACACAATCCTCTATTTCAGCGCGTGCGCTATCCGAAACGTATTCAGGATTTGACTTTGCGCGGGGCATTGATCATTGACGTGTCTGACCCACTCCCCACTCGGGGGGGGGGGGGGGGGGAGAGGGGGGAATTGGCTGCTGATTTACACGGGAGCACGTGACTCGAACCGACAACGAGCAGTCGATCTTTACCAGATACTCGCATGTGTAAAACAGACTTCAGACTGTATTTCATGTTAATGTACAGGGTAATGACGATGGATAAATGTCGCTTCTTTTGCTACAGTTGCATTATCTAACATCCCCACTTTCGACTCATGTTAGGGACACTATTCAGTGACGAGAATAGAAGGTAGTATTTCAGAGACTACCCTAGACGGTTGTACCTAGCTTTCTAAAGGTTCCGTTATTGAAAAAGGATTTATGTTGCTACACAGCTGTGCATCCGCTCTTGCGTTATGATACAGGCCAAACAGGTGCTGTTTAAGTGTTTCGCAGTTTGCAGGAACGCATACAGAAGAAACAAAGTGGAGGTTCTTGATATACCATGGCGCGTCACTATCAACAGATCGATTTATCGCATCTCCCTTAATGGCTGTCAACTTGCTGTCTGGTTTCCTCGATTCTGCCTAGTCCGAAGAAGTATAAAGTACATGCGCCAAGCCGAAAGGTGAATGTCGATGATACCGCTTCCTCGTTCTGTAACTCACCCTCCGGAACCCACAACGATCCCTCCAGTTACATCTCAAGCGGTTCATCTCCTGGTGCAAACCTATGGCTTCTCAAAATCAACTCTGCCTCAACCCAGGCAATAATTATAGGCCAAAACACACACAGCTTCCGCTCCCACGACTTAATCCTACCATTTACGACCGTGGTACCCAGTTAACTAACTAGCCTCTCCGATACGGTTACGCTTCCCATCCGCATCCTCTACCAACCTATAAAATTCCCAAGCCTACCCTTCCATCTTGAACACCTCCGAATATCCTGCGTTACCTGTGAACTCGACACGACCCAGCACCTAGTTCCCCCGCCCCCCGCCCCCCTCCCCTCCTCACTGATCCTGGTGCTCTGCACTACATTTCCCCAACACTATGCCTCAACATCCTCTACGTCCTCTCCCAAAGAAACTTTAATCGCCTTCCCTTATCCAATCGTGAAATCCGCCTGTCCTAGCAGAGCTGGGAGAACCCTACCACCAACCCCTTGTCAGGGTTCCCTTCCACTCCAATCCTCTCCACCCACTTCGAAAGTCTTGGTTCTCGAACCGCATTCGTCTCCACTCTCCCGTCATCACTCCTCCAAAATCCACCGACAACAAACCCCCTCCTACGCACTATCTTTAAATGCCACGTTCCCTTGATACTCTTATCCCTGGCAGTCTACATCCAGTCATCTGTTCACTCATCTATGCGTCTGTTTTACTCACCCCCATACAGACCTTTCAGTTTTACTGAATGCAGCTGCCTATCTATTTTAATATATTCGTGTGCGACACTCATCTTTATTCATCTGTGTCTATATTTGAATTAATAACCTAATTACCCTATTGTATTTTAACTTACGTGACGATCTCTCTTTTTATTATACAAAACGCTTATTTTTTCACCCGCCATGACCAGCTTTTTTGTTTTTTTTATACCTTTCACTCTCATGGTGCTGAAGAGCGGCAAATTGTATCCGCTGACGACCCACCCCTCCCATATAGGCGAAGTGAACGAAATAACAATAAGGAAAATATAACCGTAAGGTTGGGGAGTGTGACAATGAAGTGAACATGACTAGTTTGCGCCAGCTGCTGAGTAAGCAGTAATCTTGGAGATGATGGTAGTACGAGGAAGGCGTTACTATAGTTCAATTCTTTTATCTTGGCGGCTCGCGCATGCCCGCCCAGACGCGGGAGATTGCTACGTTGCCAGTTGCAAGCACCAAGAGAAGCAGCGCCATAGTATAGTTCGCAAACTTATGTTTGAGGGGGGCGCGGGGGCGCAGTTTATGAAGTGCTTTGACACACTTAGCATTCGATTTCACAAAAACTATTGGGCCCAAAAATTCGATTTTTACACATCTTCTTGACTGATACCTTCCCCCCATAAAGACTTAATTTTGTTTCGATGTTCAACGCAGTTATTGTGCAGCATTAAATGCAGTAAACCATTACATGAAATTTTGAAGAGTTTGCAGAGGTAAAAGTCCACAGAGTATACTTTCCGTATGGTCGCTTTTTGTTGCCACTAGAAATTTCAAAAAATTACATTCAAACGAATAAAATTCATAAGGTAAGATACTGCGATATTGATTTTTAATAAAGGAAATATTAAGCACCGAACAAGATTTGGACTCAGAGCCTTTTGCTTAGCAGCCAAACACCTTACCAATTTTTTTTTTTTTCATTTTGTTCGATATAGTTCGTTGCGTGTGGTCTGGGCGGACGTCACAAGACATCCGTTCAAGTTGATCGTTGAATGCTTGACTCAGGTTTTTTATTACAGAGAGCACACAGGCCTCTGACCGAACACTCTGAGCTACCGTGCCGGCTACCCATTATGCTAACACAGCTCGTCGTTCAGTAGAATTCCTGGAGTACTTCAAACAATCACGCAAAATACCGACAAACACTGTTGGTATGACTATGAGTTACTCTCGTTTCGTCGAAGTGCAATAGGAAATAAACAATTACCGCTGTTCTTTATTGCGAAAAATCGGTTAGTGAGAATTAGGTTCCTTGCTATCGCCTGAATTAGGAGGCTTACTGCTTGTTTGGTTTAATTAATTAATAGAATATGAAGCAGTTGGTATGTATAACGCTTGTTTCAAACTTTCTTTTATAGAAAGTCTGTTATCAAGGCATTGCTTTTGTTCAGTTACTTTATTTTAGACTGAACGTTTCTAAAACTGAAGACACTCGTTCGTGCTCTGCACTGCAGTCGAGCTCTGGTAACGTCGTTCTCTGTTCATTGGCTGGCTGTGTTTTGTGACGTCAGATGCGCAGAACGAACCTAAACTCAGCTGTCATCGTAAATGATGCGCACTTTAGTATCGTCCAAGTTGACAAGCACACGGACAAGCTATCGCAGTGCGGCAGCCTCGTGCAAGAGGAAGAGCTTGGCGTGGCTGTGTCGTGTCCGGGAGGGGGCAGTTTGACGGGGTCAAGTGCTTGCGCCACATTAATCGCAGCAGTGGTCTTCACGTTGTAAGCAATCAGCTGCACTAAACTGGTGACGATCTAGGTTGCCTTGGGCAGTGGCCTGCAATTGTGCTCGAAAGGACAGTGCGCGCATGAGATTTTCATGTATTGTTCGTAGGCAAGAGCTGTTGTTTGAATAATTCTGTAATCATTTTCAGATCACTGTAAGAGATGTTCGAAACATTTCGTACTGACTGTGTGGTCACTTTTAGTCCGAATATCTCGCCTTGGGCAATGGGGCATTTATCTATTAGTGTGCGTCCACGCTCGTACCGTGCAGCGACTTGCCTTGCCCTTAACGTTTGTGATGTCATTTCTCCTTAACTACTTGCCGCACAATGATGTAATATCGTAGATACATTCAGCGGCATTTGTGGACACTGTCTGGGAAATTTATTGCGGATAGAATTAGTAGCAAAGAAGTAATAAATGTACACGTCCAGTTTTTCACGTTCACTGTTTATGAGGCCATATCTCTGAACTATGACTAAGATTTGCAGTTGCATTCAGTGGTATATGTTCATTCTGTCTGCAAAATGTTTCGCAAATATATATAAAAATAATAACGTCAACTGACACGATGGATGGAGGTCACTTGCGCAGTATGTTAATAGGTCTTTTGTGGCCTTAGTGGTATTGTTAAAGCAGTCTGGATTTTGGTTCAAAAAGATCGTTCTACGTACCACAGGGTAATGCAATCATTAGATTGTTAGCTAGACAGATCTGCAGAAATGCAGAAGATGGTAATAATTATCTTATAATTCGTCACCTTGAGATTTATTTCTGTGGAAGTTGTTAACATCTGCTGTCTATTCACTAATTTCTTAACTGGTTAGTTGGATTCGATTCATTCTTACTGAACTAAAACAACAGTTATGCAGAACAATCATGGAATTCCGTCGAAATCTCGGATCTCGTGGGGTCACTCTGTTATATACAACGGTTTCAATAAGAGAGTTTGCTGCTAGTGTTCTGCACATTATTTAAGTAGTAATGTAACTAATTCGAGAGCCCATACATTAAAATAAGGTATAATGACTTCAACTTCACCAGACTTAATTTTTCTGTCAATTTCAGGAATAGTTTCTTGTCTGCAAATGTTCCCCTTTGCAATGCAGATCTACTCGTACAGCTTAGCGAGCAGAGTGATAGCTTACGAGTCAGCGCCGGAGAGAATTCGCGCCGCGATTTAACAACCGTCCATTTAGTAGATACCGTCCAGTCTGGGTGTGGTTTCTAAGTAGGTTTCCACGTTCTATTAGGCGAATGCTACGCTGCTGGCCATTCTCTGCCTCAGAAAATGCGAAACGTAAACAGTTAAAATACGACAACACACTGACAGCAGGTAACACCATTTACAGACAGGTGGCAGACGAGATTTTCTTCCGCTGGGTTAGCTCGCGACAGGAAGGGCACCCGGCGACAAGCCATAAATAAAATAAATTTGCGAAATCGCGGAAACAGCATCGCTGTGCGACGAAATAAATGTTAGAAAAGAGAGAAATTGACTCTACATCACAAGAATATTCAAATCATCTGTAGTTTAAGACGGTGTAATAGAAACTCAGGCCTCAGCTACAATCGGGCAATGAAAAAAATCGAATAGCGACAAGCGAAAATTCGCGCCAAACCGGTATTCGAACTCAGATTTCGCGCTTTACAGCAGCAGCCACCTCAACCACTTCGCCTCTCCGGCTACGTTTTCTGTCCAAAATAAGTTCTCAAAACGTCGGACACTACAAATGTAGCGACCACTGTTAATTTTCCTCCTTGCCCCTAGCTTCATCTAATTCCCGCAGAAATTGGGAAGTAGTGCACATTATTATTAGCCGTCAAGCGCGTATACATGCGTGTGTCGTGTCTGGTATTTCGGACATGTCCGGAAGAACAGAAAGCATACGTGTATGTAATTTAAAGGTGGAAAATTGGTCAGTCTACAGACACTACAGTCGTGTTCTAGAGTATTCCTTCTCATCCATTCCTTGCGTTCGTTTCACAATTTAAGGATATATTGGTATAGTATTAACAATGCCAAGAGGCTAGTAAACGGTCGCTGTTACATTTGTGGTCCTTCAAAATTGGGTCCATTGATACAGAAATTGTTATTTCTGATTTGCAACTTCTGCAATATCAGTCTAATGATCAGCTTGGAATTTTATGCGACGGGTAGTTAAATATTCACTATATATCCAGTAGCAGGAGAGTGCAAATGCGTCGTGATCCGCCAACTAAATTAGTACATTAATCATGAATGTAAATGAAAAGCTAAATATGGAAAGTTTGGCTAATCTCATTGTGTTAATTGGAGTGCTCCATTTTAACAAACTCAGCTGCATGTACTTTAAATTTGATTGAATATCACAATCAATATCATCCCCAGCCCGTTGTAGCGCTGTATTTGCCATTTGTGTTAGCACTCCTCTCCCATCAAGATGACCTCTGGTTCTTTTATCCATTCATGAATTTTAAAAAGTTCATAACAGCCCATAACTGGCATTTATGGCAGGGAGATTGCTCGTCACTTCACAGATTTTTAAAATATCATCGTTAGTACAATCTTCAATTGGAATTTCATGAATATTTGATTACAAGGGCTTGTTTTGTAGTCCGTCACGTCTCTGCACTTAAGTTCTGTTTACATCTGATATTCTTATTGTCATTGGTAAAAAACACCTAATTCCTTATACGTTTTCTGCTTTACGAAATTTAAGTATAAATGAATATTCATACATTGTTTCACTATGTATCTTTGGTTCCTTCAAGATAATTGAAGTTATAAATTCGGTTACTGACTTCTCTATTTAAATATATGAACGACAGAGTTGGTAATTTAATCACAACTGAATCACCTGGGAATGGCCAGCAAAGGGAATTAATATAAAAACTGATATAAATCTAACGTGTGACACGTCTAGGAGGGTGTTATTCTGTGTTTCATCCTATTGGTTCACGCGTCTGCAGTTAGAACATAAGAAGGTATTTTGTGATCACTTTTGCTGGGATATTTGGCAAATATCAACCGAGACTTGTACCTCTGCCAGTACTCTTAACTGAAGCAATGAACATCAGTTTATGCATTCGACACGTAAGGGACTGATGGACACATTATTGCATTCCACTCACAGAAACCACCGGTTTTAGCCCCACGGAGCAGTGAAACATATCAGTAGGTCACAACAGGTAAGGTAAAGTTATGGGGAAAATTGGAAAGGCCCAGCAAGACGTATTGTGTGGAGATCGAGTTCACCTGATAAAACTATCTTTCGTTATGCGTCAAGCATTTGGTGCCCATTATCTCAAAACACTTAACAGTTGTGCGTTACACGCTGTCAGACAGACTCCTGAGATGCCTGAGAGGAGAAGATAAAGTATCAAGTGCGTTTCGAGTTTGAAGAAAGGTTGTTTTAACACTTATTTCAGAATAATATGAGCATACTTTCAATAAAATATAAAATATGCACCACTGTAACAGTTTATCTTCAGAAAGGTGTGGGTACCCGTGCCTACCTGTAAGATTATTGGCGTAACTGTGGTGTCACCGCCAGACACCACACTTGCTAGGTGGTAGCCTTTAAATCGGCCGCGGTCCGTTAGTATACGTCGGACCCGCGTGTCGCGACTGCCAGTGATTGCAGACCGAGCGCCACCACACGGCAGGTCTAGAGAGTCGTCCTAGCACTCGCCTCAGTTGTACAGCCGACTTTGCTAGCGATGCAACCCTGACAAATACGCTCTCATTTGCCGAGACGATAGTTAGCATAGCCTTCAGCTACGTCATTTGCTACGACCTAGCAAGGCGCCATAGCATTTGATATTGAGATTATAAAACATATATAAACAAGAGCGACGTACACCAATTATGGATTAAAGTTAAGTATTACATCAACTACGTACTTTATTTGCTACTATTAATTTCCTTAACTGTTCCAGACCTCGCGCCAGCCTGCGTGAGCTTAAGCGCGTGCCTTTCGGCTTCCTCTCATAGTGACTTGGCTGTCTTGCAAAGTCACTACAGTAGCTATGTACAAATTAAAATAACGAGATAAGAGAAGATGGTCTTTGTGTGTGGCTTAACGTTTCAAAACCTCCGAGCGACTTTGATGACGCAGAGACAAGTAATTGATATAAGAAAGATGGGGCCTCAAATGCCAGGAAATACCCCAGAACTGGACGACAAATGTTGAACATGTGGCGTCACCAGTTGACGTACCTCGCAGCGATTGTGTTTGTCAATCCTAACGCCACCAGCAGGGGGGAGCGCTACACATCGCTCCTCTAGACTACACTGTTATCAAACATCTTTTGTAAACGTGATCTCTTTTAACCGTTAAAGTTACGAAACTGTTATCCTCGTTGTAATCAAGCAAAAGCTGCTCTTATTTTGTGTTTGTTTCATTTTCTCTCTTTGTTTACAGGCTTAGTTTAGTAGAGAACACATAGGTCATTTACTGACGGCGATGCAGTTCGGAAGCTTATACTTATTTACGAGGTGCATTCAAGTTCTAAGGCCTCCGATTTTTTTTCTAATTAACTACTCACCCGAAATCGATGAAACTGGCGTTACTTCTCGACGTAATCGCCCTGCAGACGTACACATTTTTCACAACGCTGACCCAATGATTCCATGGCAGCGGCGAAGGCTTCTTTAGGAGTCTGTTTTGACCACTGGAAAATCGCTGAGGCAACAGCAGCACGGCTGGTGAATGTGCGGCCACGGAGAGTGTCCTTCGTTGTTGGAAAAAGCCAAAAGTCACTAGGAGCCAGGCCAGGTGAGTAGGGAGCATGAGGAACTACTTAAAAGTTGTTATCACGAAGAAACTGTTGCGTAACGTTAGCTCGATGTGCGGGTGTGTTGTCTTGGTGAAACAGCACATGCGCTGCCCTTCCTGGACGTTTTTGTTGCAGTGCAGGAAGGAATTTGTTCTTCGAAACATTTTCGTAGGATGCACCTGTTACCGTAGTGCCCTTTGGAACGCAATGGGTAAGGATTACGCCCTCGCTGTCCAAGAACATGGACACCATCATTTTTTCAACACTGGCGGTTACCCGAAATTTTTTTGGTGGCGGTGAATCTGTGTGCTTCCATTGAGCTGACTGGCGCTTTGTTTCTGGATTGAAAAATGGCATCCACGTCTCATCCATTGTCACAACCGACGAAAAGAAAGTCGCATTCATGCTGTCATTGCGCGTCAACATTGCTTGGCTACATGCCACATGGGCAGCCATGTGGTCATCCGTCAGCATTCGTGGCACCCACCTGGATGACACTTTTCGCATTTTCAGGTCGTCATGCAGGATTGTGTGCACAGAACCCACAGAAATGCCAACTCTGGAGGCGATCTGTTCAACAGTCGTTCGGCTGTCCCCCAAAACAATTCTCTCCACTTTCTTGATCGTCAGACCGGCTTGTGCGAGCCCGAGGTTGTTTCGGTTTGTTGTCACATGATGTTCTGCCTTCATTAAACTGTCGCACCCATGAACGCACTTTCGACACATCCATAACTCCATCACAACCTGTCTCCTTTAACTGTCGATGAATTTCAATTGGTTTCACGCCACGCAAATTTAGAAAACGAATGATTGCACACTGCTCAAGTAAGGAAAACGTCGCCATTTTAAGTATTTAAAACGGTTCTCATTCTCGCCGCTGGCCGTAAAATTCCATCTGCCATACGGTGCTGCCATCTCTGGGACATATTGACAATGAACACGGCCTCATTTTAAAACAATGCGCAGGTTTCTATCTCTCTCCAGTCCGGAGAAAAAAAATCGGAGGCCTTAGAACTTGAATGCACCTTGTACTTGTGATGCAATACGGTGGGTTCTTGTTGTACTGTACTTTTCAATTAAGCAGCAGAGACAGCGGTGTGGTAAATAAAATAATGACTATTGCCTCGGTGTTAATATATAATTCTCTAGCGCAATGCATAAAAGTACTGCCTGCCAGACGACGGAAGACTCGAACCCTCCACGGGCTGAAGTGACGCACATAAGCTCGGAGCCACACTAAGGAGAATACTTAGGTTTGGATGATCAGGAGCGACACACCGGCAGGATCCACCACTGCACGTGAGGCCAAGGTGCGTCTTCTGATGACATCTTCAACATTTATCATCTACGTCGCATCAGGTTTTAGACGTTAATAAGAATCACCTTGTATATGCCCATGTGTTTATGGGTCTATAAGACGTGTAATCGATCTGTCTTTTTTAATAAGCGTGTGAGTTTGCCGTAACCATAAAAACTACTACCTGCTGCAAAAGCAGTACTACGATGTACGTGCTTTCATTAAATTATGTACATGCATGAGTCAAAACATTATGACCACTCGCTCAAAAACAAGATATTATATGACATTGTACGCCCCAATAGGCGAGTGGTCAGCGTGACGTATTGGCGTCCTACGGGCCCAGGATCGATTCCCGGCTGGGTCAGGGATTTTCTCCGCTCAGGGACTGGGTGTTGTGTTGTCTTCGTCATCATTTCATCCGCATCCGGCGCGCAGGTCGCCCAATGTGCCGTCGATTGTCATAAGACCTGCACCAATACGGCCGGACATGCCTCGCCAGGGGCCTCCTGGCCAATGACGCCAGACTGTCATTTCTATTTCCATATTGCAGTGCCTCTGTTATTCAGAGTTACGAAGCGACTTTCTGTTGACATGCATGCATGTCCAATGGGTCAGGCACTGCGGATACTACAGCCGTTTCCACATACATTAATTTTATCCGCAGTTGCGAATATGGACAACCATCAACTGAAGAATGGAATGACGACAATGAAAAACTGTGCCACACCAGGACTCGAACTTGAATTTCCCTGTTATCTGGAGCGGTTGCTATACCACTTTTTTTCTCTCGTTTAATTCAGTATTGTTTGTTCTGTTGTTTCGAGGCGGACGTCCCATGACGCTTGGTCAAGTTCATTGTTGACCCAGTATCTCCTTTTTTTCTTTATTACACAGGGCATCTAACCCTCTGACCGAACACGCTGAGCTACCGTGCCGTCTAATTCAGACTTCCATTTGTCATCAACCATGAGTCTACGACCTGTGTCGTACATCCAGTATGGACATTCCTGTACAGGTGAGACATTGTAGTTGAAAGTTTTGCATGTCCAAAGAAACTTGCATCGCAATTCGGAAAAACACTGGCACTGCAATATCTTATTTATCCGCAGACACCGGGCAAGTGAGTTTGAAGTAAAATGTCTCAACTGTACGGGAATATACATAATGGATGTAATCGTACGAATACAAGTTGTAGACGCATGGTTGATGATATATGGAAGTTTGGATACGGCCGTGAGTCGTGCTCGGATAGCCACATGGTAAGGTGACCGCTTGCGTTAAGAGGCGAAATACGGATTCGATTCCAATCGGTCACAAATTTTCATTGTTGCAATCCCATTCTATAGTTGATGGTTGTCCATAATCGCAATTGCGAATACAGTTAATGCTTAGTAAAAGTTGGTTCACCTACGGAATACAGAAGCAGTCCTACGTAGCTTGGGTTCCACAGGCCTTTGGCAGGCTTCCGGAGGTATCCAGCAGATGTCTATGCACAGATTAAGCAGATCCCGTAAATTAAGGGCAGGTGTTGAGCGTAGCTACTGGCCGTCATCGACTTCCAATAGGTGTATTTGTTTGCCAAGATGTCTAATTTTACTGCCATGCTCCTCAAATCACTGTAGGACGATTCTGGTCTTGCAACACGAGACATCGTCTTGCTGGATGATGGAATTGCCGCCTGTGAATACTTGCACATGTAGGGATTCAGATGGTCTGCCATAATATTCATGTTCCACAGCTGTGATGTTGCCTTCTGTTATCAGCAAGAGTCTCATGGGCATCCGGGTCCATGTCCCCCCACAGCATAATAACTCCTCCACCACCTGTCTACGTCCGTGAGGTAGAATATATTTCGAACAGTCGCCTGGGTGGATGAAGTCGTATCGATCATCTGGGTAACAAGAAAGGCGATTCATCCTATGAGGCAACAATTCTTCATTAGTTCTGGGTCCAATATAGATGATCCAGTTTATCTGAAATTGTAAATGACCATGTCGTTTTGTCAATTGCGCGTTGCAGAGCCCATGTTCAACAACCTGTGCTGAACGGTCTGCTCCGAACCGCTTTTACCAGCACCACCACCGTACCCTGTCGTGAGATCGCCGCATTTCCTGCTTCAGGAAACGGAGAAGCCTCTAACCTCCACCTTCTATGATGGGGCGTGGACGTGCAACACTTTGTCACCAACTCGTCGTTTCACCGTTGTTCACGCTCTTTCATAGATACGACAGTAGCAGCCGATCAGCTTCGCCGATCCCCAGACTTTCATTACAACCTAACCTTCTCCAAGTTGTTAATGTCAGTTAACTCCCCTTCTGCGGGCCTTATCGTAGCTAGAACGATTCGCTATCGAGGCAACGGATCTTCTCAGAATTGCGCATAATCATCCTGCTATTTTTCGAATACGCAACATGTGCATGTTTTTCCTCCTATTCTCTGTTGATTTTTCATTAATGGCCATGAGTCATGAACGTCTTCTTGCTTGTCCAATACAACCTGAGCCTGTAGCAGGTACCTATTGAGCTGTTCTTTTCTTTTTTTTCCAATCCAAAGCGCCTAAATTTTCGTGTTCCAGGACCGCCACGTTTTCTTGTAATAATGCGGGCACATGCTCTAAAATGAGCTCTAGACACGGACATCAGTTATTTCATGCAGTTGAGGTGCTTGATGAAGACAGTGCTCGTTTCCGCGCAATTTGCGGTCTGTATGTACGTTTCGGCGGCTTACACCAGGACAGCAGTGTATTTCAGTACACGGCGGAGCAGCGTCCTGCGTAGTGTGATACCAAGGTGCCTCGGTGAGGTGGAAGATTGTTTCGGCAATTGGTACAACTTGCTGAGCCGGCCGATGTTTTCGTTCCTGATGTCTCGGATGTGTCGCTCCACTCAGACGGCGGTCTAGAGTGACTCGAAGATATCGTTTCGTGTCACCCCGTCGGACAGGGTTGCCCGCGATGTTGAGATGGTTGGCAGCACTGCTGGAATGACATGGCGAGTACCTTGGACCCATAGAATCGAAGACGCCAGTTAACAGTCCAGGTGTTCAAGTTGTCAGAGATGTGCTGCTGTGGAGATGAAGAGTGTTGGCATTTATGCTGCAACTGATAATTGCTGCGTCATCAGCTTATAGTGCGAGACACTCATGGTCGGTCTTAAGTGCGTCAGCGGTGTAAACCCTGTGAACGGTCTGTCCAAGGACCAAGCCCTGTGGCACGCCGGCACAGAAACAACGAACTGTGGATAATTGCCGTATATCCGTCTTTTTATGGATAGTGGAACAGCAGTCGTTTTAATTAATGTGTAGCGACAATAATATCATGAGTTCTGTGTATTATCTTTATTTAATTACAGCAGGTTTCAATGATACAACCCACTATCTTCAGGCCCTTTGCAACAACGGTGACCACACTTACAGTATGCATCATCACCAAGATATGGTTTACGGCGCGTCTGACTGCTGCACATCAAGTCGAGTCTAGTTGGCTACACATGAACTGTGGGTAGTCCGGCTTCAGTTCGAGGATGGAAGGTCCGTCGCCGAGACACGTGCGGCTACGGCAGACATTCGGAACCGTTCCTCATGTCCAGGCAACGTGAAAAAGAGTCCACCAAGTCACACAGTGTCGAACATTCTAGAAACGTCGAAGACCACCGCGTCGGAGTACTCTCCACGCACCAGAGCGTAGAAAGTCTCCTCCACTAATCACCGGTGCTGATGCCCCTCAATCGAATGACCCTTCCGAAACCTCAACTGTTCGTGGGTAGTATCGCCTCGGAACTGACGTGATGCTGTGGCCTCTTGAAGACCTCGGATGCATCTACACTCCTGCAAATTGAAATAAGAACACCGTGAATTCATTGTCCCAGGAAGGGGAAACTTTATTGACACATTCCTGGGGTCAGATACATCACATGATTACACTGACAGAACCACAGGCACATAGACACAGGCAACAGAGCATGCACAATGTCGGCACTAGTACAGTGTATATCCACCTTTCGCAGCAATGCAGGCTGCTATTCTCCCATGGAGGCGATCGTAGAGATGCTGGATGTAGTCCTGTGGAACGGCTTGCCATGCCATTTCCACCTGGCGCCTCAGTTGGGCCAGCGTTCGTGCTGGACGTGCAGACCGCGTGAGACGACGCTTCATCCAGTCCCAAACATGCTCAATGGGGGACAGATCCGGAGATCTTGCTGGCCAGGGTAGTTGACTTACACCTTCTAGAGCACGTTGGGTGGCTCGGGATACATGCGGACGTGCACTGTCCTGTTGGAACAGAAAGTTCCCTTGCCGGTCTAGGAATGGTATAACGATGGGTTCGATGACGGTTTGGATGTACCGTGCACTATTCAGTGTCCCCTCGACGATCACCAGTGGTGTACGACCAGTGTAGGAGATCGCTCCCCACACCATGATGCAGGGAGTTGGCCCTGTGTGCCTCGGTCGTATGCAGTCCTGATTGTGGCGCTCACCTGCACGGCGCCAAACACGCGTACGACCATCATTGGCACCAAGGCAGAAGCGACTCTCATCGCTGAAGACGACACGTCTCCATTCGTCCCTCCATTCACGCCTGTCGCGACACCACTGGAGGCGGGCTGCACGATGTTGGGGCGTGAGCGGAAGACGGCCTAACGGTGTGCGGGACCGTAGCCCAGCTTCATGGAGACGGTTGCGAATGGTCCTCGCCGATACCCCAGGAGCAACAGTGTCCCTAATTTGCTGGGAAGTGGCGGTGCGGTCCCCTACGGCACTGCGTAGGATCCTACGGTCTTGGCGTGCATCCGTGCGTCGCTGCGGTCCGGTCCCAGGTCGACGGGCACGTGCACCTTCCGCCGACCACTGGCCACAACATCGATGTACTGTGGAGACCTCACGCCCCACGTGTTGAGCAATTCGGCGGTACGTCCACCCGGCCTCCCGCATGCCCACTATACGCCCTCGCTCAAAGTCCGTCAACTGCACATACGGTTCACGTCCACGCTGTCGCGGCATGCTACCAGTGTTGAAGACTGCGATGGAGCTCCGTATGCCACGGCAAACTGGCTGACACTGACGGCGGCGGTGCACAAATGCTGCGCAGCTAGCGCCATTCGACGGCAAACACCGCGGTTCCTGGTGTGTCCGCTGTGCCGTGCGTGTGATCATTGCTTGTACAGCCCTCTCGCAGTGTCCGGAGCAAGTATGGTGGGTCTGACACACCGGTGTCAATGTGTTCTTTTTTCCATTTCCAGGAGTGTATAAATCTGCGCAAGTGGCTGATCTTTATCAGTCTTCCCTATGTCCTCTCTCTGCACGTTAACATATAGTAAATGGTCCCGAAAATCTCATTGAATATGCTCAACAGATGAGCGGCGACTGATGCCTTCTACTTCAGTAGGGTAATGGCTCCTAAGGAACGTCCAGCCATCCTGGTGTTGAGGTTGTGGAGTACCGAAGTGATGTCCGTAGGGTAACCCGGGGTAGAACGGGGTACCGGGGCGGAAAGAAGATGTACGTATTTTCGTGTGAAGGAGGTGCTGCCAACGTCGGCTGTAAGTAGAACTAGTTCGGATAGCTACTGTTCAACCATGGCAGCCATGTTTGTTTGGTTTTCGCAAGCGTTGGATCGTGAAGTTTTCGTTGTGCTAAATTTTGCTACTGCCTTGTAACTTCTGGCGAATTGGAAACAAGAAAAGGTATACCTACTTATTTACTATGTGACTATTGTTGGTAGATGCTTAAAATATGTTTAATAATCTTTAGTTTCATGTGGTTAAAAGTTTGTTTTAGTATATTTGTTTAGTGGCCTTAGCTCCATAACCTAAACCATGTACCTGGTGCGGAATGGGGAAGTATCCCTGTCTGCCCCACTACATTTTAACAAAGAGATCGCTTTTATTAGGCTCCTAATCTATTTTGCTTTCGATTTCAGATGGTTCTAGTATATAGGAGAAAAAAATAGGCAGTCATGGTCTACTGAGGCCATGAACGATGCTGTGGAGGCAGTTAATTCTGGCCATTGTGGTTATTTGAAGGCTTCAAACCAATTTGACTTTCCCCAGACTACTGTGGAAAGATACGTTAGAAACAGAAAGGAAAACGCTGACTACAAAATTGATGAAATGGCTGGAAAGTTTAGAAACGCATTTGCAGAAGAACAGGAACTATAGCTCGTTAAGTACTTAAAAAGTATGAAGGCTAGGTTATTCGGCTTAACAATCAAAGACTTCCGTAACCTAGCTTATCAGCTGGCTGTAAGAAATGGCATTGTTCATAGATTTGAAAGTGAAATTGCAGGCGAAGATTGGGCCAACGGATTCCTTGAAAGACATCCTACTTTATCTGTTCGCAAACCCGAAGCAACATCTGGTGGAAGAGCCATGGGTTTTAATAAAGTAGCCGTCGATAGTTTTTTTTCGTTACTAACAAATGAAATCGACAAACACAAACTAATGGCTTCTCAAATATTTAATTGTGATGAAACAGGATTCTCGGTTAACGCGAAAAACCAATCAAAGGGGTTGCAAGGGGAAACGTCAAGTAGGACCGTTAACATCTGCAGAAAGGGGCGAAACTGTAGCCTGCCTCATTTTTATGTCAGCAAGCGGAGCTTAAATGCCTCCAATGCTTATTTTTCCAGGAAAGAATCAGCTGAAATAATTTGGGTTAGGACTGGGAACAGGTCCACAGCAGCAGAGGGATGACCACAGAGTCATCCTTTGTATGGTTTCGAAAATTTGTGGAATTTTCTAAGGCATCAAAAGACTTCCCAGTTCTTCTTATATTAGATGGCCACTCAACACATACCAAAAACATTGACGTTACAGACTACGCCAGTGGGAGAGGAGTTTCGTTGGTATGTTTAAAACCACATTGCTCTCACAGACTTCAGCCGCTTGATGTTTCTTTCATGAAGCCTTTAAGTATTCATTATAGTGATGAGCTTCGAAAATGGCTACGAAGCAACCCGGGGAAAGTCATAACTCTCTTTCAAATTTCAACGCTTTTTGTTTCAGCTTTCATCAAAAATGTAACAAGTTAAATCGCTATTAAAGGTTTCGAAGGAATATTGCCCACGGACCCATCCGTATTCACCGATGCAGATTTCCTCCCGGCAGACACAACTGACATTGGACGTCAGATAGAGAGGTTATTATATTTGGAGCTGAAGAATTGGAATTGCCTTCACCTAGCACACCATCTAAATAAGACGACGCCAAAGAGTTGGATGATCAAGCTGGCGATGTTTCAGCGAACTGTAATAATGAACTGCCGCCCAAGAATGACAAAATTATTCTAGTCCTGGGTGCTCTTGGATGACAACACGGCCCCCTCATTTCATATTTCACCAGAAATTCTGATGCCCATCCCAGAAGTTAACGAAAGCACGAAAAGGGCGAAACGGAAGAGGGGGAAGACCGTTGTTTTAACTGATTCGCCGTACAAAAAAGTGTTAGAAGCCATTATTAAGAAAAAAGAGGAAAAGAACTTTCCCAAAGAAGAAAGAGCAAAGAAAAAAACTATTTTCGAAAGAGAATAAAATTAAGAAATCAATAAAGAAAGGAAAGGGCCTGAAGATAAATGAAAAATAGAAGGAGAGATCATCCAATACTAACGAGAGTGATTCAGGCTGTGAATGTTTATATTGTGGAGAGTTTTATTAAAAATTAAGTTGAAAGTTGGGTCGCTTGTTCCATGTGCAAAAAATTGGCACACGATTCTTGTGCAGGAATAGATAGCGAATATGATAAGTCTCTCCTCATGTGTGAATTTTGTAAATAGCCTTAAGAAAAGGATACAATACATGAAAGCTGTAGTTTGACATTAACATTCACTTTAAACTAAATAAATGCCGAGAAAGCCAATATTTTCTGCATTTCCGATAATTTTATGCGTTTTTATAATCACTTATACTTACCACCCCAATCTGTCCCTTGCACGGGGTAGAATGGGGCAAATGACATACCTTTTGTAGTGGGACGCGAAATTGAAGCGTCACCCATCCACCAGTGTCAGCCCAGTTTGCAGGTGAATATAAGTTTAATTTAGTGTTTTGTTTATGTATTTTGTAATATTTGTAATGGTTGTGAATTATCTAAAGTTTTGTATTTATTTTTATGTTTCATGTACGGAGAGGGCGGCGCAACTAACGGAGACAGCATCTTCACTGCCGGGGCCAGAGAGAAAATTGATGGCCACTATACGTCGCGGGTCGACAGCCAAAGAGCAACAGAAGATCCTGAAACCGAGTTGTTGCGTCGTGCTTCTAAAAACTGAAAAAACAAGAAATTGTAATGTTTCTACAATAATGACGTCATAGAAAGTTTAATCATGTTGTAAATGTTCAGTCATATCTTGTCAAGGCTCAGGTTCATGTCTATGTGTAGTATATAGGAAGATAATAAACTAGTGTATACTACAAAAGTTTAAATACGTGTTCCGAGAATTTATTTATGAAGAATTATATTGAGGAAGAAGCATTACCGATTTATTTGACAAGATTATTAATTTTGACAACGTTCATCGCGAGTATGAGCCATAAAAGTTTATTCAATGTGGTTTTAATATTTATTAAAGCAAATAACTTGCATTAATATAACGTCTGAGAAGAAACAAACATCTAAATTGAAAAAAGTTTGCCCAAACCAATTGGACTGAGTGGCGTAATTCTGCGCATACGACTCAAAGGATGATGTTTTAATTACAGTTTCGTTCAAGAACCATTCAGAGACAACTTTAAAAAGAGTTTAAATAAATTTTAAGTTTTTTGTAACTGACGTAGGTGACGAAGTCTGCACATGGTCATATGTCAAAAGAAAATCATTTATACAAAACTTACGTCGTTACACTACACTTTCTTTTTTTGATCGAAAAAAATATTGTTCTTTTATTTTATGGCAATGTTCTTGTTTTTTGTGATTAATACATCATAATGCTTTCATATAAAAATTAGTAACTCTCTTATTTAACACTTTTGTACTTTTAATCGATGTTTTCAACTTTGTACCCCGTTCTACCCCGGGTTTCCCTACCTAGTGTTTCTTCTATCTAGTACTATCACTATCTCCTGGAGAGGAGTTACTCGCTGAATAGGTTGGAGGAAGTGCTTGCTTGTCTTCCTGACAGAACCATCATCAAGCTGAGGTGCATCGACCGAATTTTCCTATTATTGAGTTGCTTATACCGCCCCATTGATGTTCCTGCGCAGTTACCCCACTCGATGTATTCCGTTCTTGTCGGTCAAGGATGAAAAACGTTCTGGTGGTAGTTGTGAATTGTCCCTTGATTTCAACGATCTAGGTGAAGTTGCTTTCGTAGCAGCGGCTACTGCTGCCTCACTAACATGAAGCAGCGTCGCATCGATTCTGGTTCACCCTGAGAGAGACTGTAGAAAACTTATTTGTGATTTTTGGCATTGTGATGGCCCCAGTTTATGCCTTTTAGATATATTCCACATCGGGAAAGTACCGAGGCATCAGCATAAATGACAAAAATGGCATGATTTACGTGTTTAGGCGTAAATTTGCTACGGTACGTCTTTAATGTTGTAGACATCGATCACATGCGGCTGACACAGTTGCTGGGCATATGTGTAGTCATATGGCCACACAATAAGGCCCGCGTCGTTCTGCGACGCGCAGTAGAGGTCATTCGCTGGCATTTGTAAGTCACCGGCAGACCAGCAATGCCTCGCAATAGCTAAGTACCCCCCAATCTTGTTCTCCTCCCTCTTTTTCTCTTCCCTTTCCTCTCCCACATTTCAGTATCCTACTCTCCGCTTTCTGTACATTTCCTCATTCCTCCTCTTTATGTTTATTTCCTCCCCCCACCCCTTCTCTCCGTCCATCTCCTCTCTCCCGCTCTATATGGCCTTGAGCATTGTTTCTTTTTACTGGGAATTGAAGAAACTTAAAATGAGTAGGTGAATCGGTTGACATCATTGGTTTTCCCAAGAAACCTCTCCAGCTGCTCGATCTGTGAGGACAGTAGCCTCAATGATTGTATTTCGCACAGTTTGAGTCTGCGTAAGGGTACGAGTAGAAAGTTTCGGACGATTGAGAGTCCGTAGTAATATTATAATCGTAAGCCAATAATTCATAAATAGAATTTTTCTGTTTTCTGTCAAAAGCGACTGAGAGGAAGAAAACAAAACAGAACATTGCTGCGAATACAATTTTTGTTTAAAACTATACTTAAACACTTATCTTCAGAAAAAACAGAACGCCTTGAACCACTACAGACAGGACGTTCATATTCACGGGACATGTTCATTACTATGTTGTGCAGAAATGATTAGCAATTGAACCATTTGGACCTGTGGGTTCAAGGTCAACATTGATATCGTGACACGAGACTACCTACAACTGGTTGGAAAATACACTCCTGGAAATTGAAATAAGAACACCGTGAATTCATTGTCCCAGGAAGGGGAAACTTTATTGATACATTCCTGGGGTCAGATACATCACATGATCACACTGACAGAACCACAGGCACATAGACACAGGCAACAGAGCATGCACAATGTCGGCACTAGTACAGTGTATATCCACCTTTCGCAGCAATGCAGGCTGCTATTCTCCCATGGAGACGATCGTAGAGATGCTGGATGTAGTCCTGTGGAACGGCTTGCCATGCCATTTCCACCTGGCGCCTCAGTTGGGCCAGCGTTTGTGCTGGACGTGCAGACCGCGTGAGACGACGCTTCATCCAGTCCCAAACATGCTCAATGGGGGACAGATCCGGAGATCTTGCTGGCCAGGGTAGTTGACTTACACCTTCTAGAGCACGTTGGGTGGCACGGGATACATGCGGACGTGCATTGTCCTGTTGGAACAGCAAGTTCCCTTGCCGGTCTAGGAATGGTAGAACGATGGGTTCGATGACGGTTTGGATGTACCGTGCACTATTCAGTGTCCCCTCGACGATCACCAGTGGTGTACGGCCAGTGTAGGAGATCGCTCCCCACACCATGATGCCGGGTGTTGGCCCTGTGTGCCTCGGTCGTATGCAGTCCTGATTGTGGCGCTCACCTGCACGGCGCCAAACACGCATACGACCATCATTGGCACCAAGGCAGAAGCGACTCTCATCGCTGAAGACGACACGTCTCCATTCGTCCCTCCATTCACGCCTGTCGCGACACCACTGGAGGCGGGCTGCACGTTGTTGGCGCGTGAGCGGAAAACGCCCTAACGGTGTGCGGGACCGTAGCCCAGCTTCATGGAGACGGTTGCGAATGGTCCTCGCCGATACCCCAGGAGCAACAGTGTCCCTAATTTGCTGGGAAGTGGCGGTGCGGTCCCCTACGGCACTGCGTAGGATCCTACGGTCTTGGCGTGCATCCGTGCGTCGCTGCGGTCCGGTCCCATGTCGATGGGCACGGGCACCTTCCGCCGACCACTGGCGACAACATCGATGTACTGTGGAGACCTCACGCCCCACGTGTTGAGCAATTCGGCGGTACGTCCACCCGGCCTCCCGCATGCCCACTATACGCCCTCGCTCAAAGTCCGTCAACTGCAAATACGGTTCACGTCCACGCTGTCGCGGCATGCTACCAGTGTTAAAGACTGCGATGGAGCTCCGTATGTCACGGCAAACTGGCTGACACTGACGGCGGCGGTGCACAAATGCCGCGCAGCTAGCGCCATTCGACGGCCAACACCGCGGTTCCTGGTGTGTCCGCTGTGCCGTGCGTGTGATCATTGCTTGTACAGCCCTCTCGCAGTGTCCGGAGCAAGTATGGTGGGTCTGACACAGCGGTGTCAATGTGTTCTTTTTTCCATTTCCAGGAGTGTATTTTGTGGTTGTAGTGTACGTCTGCACTCAACAAGGTCGGTGCGGGTACTCCACAGACCGGCGGTGGATCGGTAACAACCGGGCAACAGAACCCAGTGAATGGAACGAACTCGCCATGCTAATTGAACTTCGGGAAGCGGAGCGTCCGAACTCACGTAAACACGTTTTCGTCTACGGCTGTAGTTAACCACTGAGTACGCGACAACTCTCTGGCATGAACACAAGCCCAGGTCCACGACGCTTAACGCCTTAATGGGTTTGATATTTTGTTTAAGTTGGGGCCCTCAACATAGTGGTCATCAGCGCCCGTACAAGTTTCCTATCTTTCTACTTCCAGTCTCGCCACGTCCCGATTGATGATGATGACAACTCAAATACCCAGTCCTAGAGCGGAGAAAGTCCCTGACACAGCCGGGAATCGAACCCGAGCACTGATTTGCTCCTCTTACGTGTGCTCAAACGTAAACCCTTCCGTCAGCAGGTCTGTACAAATGACATGTTGCGTACGCCCTCTAAAGCAGGTTTCTGAACAACCCCGCTGTTCGATCCGTGCTGGCTCATCTGTCTCCTTCTGGACGTCCGCTGGCGGGGATACCACGCAAATGATCAACATAAAAACAAAGATCATCTTGAACAATATTTGAATTCACAGTTACTACAACTTCGTAACGGGTGATACTTTCTGCTTGTGAATTGTGAAAGGCATTTACGAGAAATCAACAAATTCTTTAAAGCAAATGTTTACATAAAAACTTTACAGAATGTATGTATACATAATTTATGTACGATACATAATTTCGATTAACCTCAGCACAACTGGCACACTAAACCTTCCAGAATTAATTGGTGACACATTTACAAGCACACAGGAAATTCTTTAAACTAAATATCCGACTCAAAGCTCTGTAAAAGGAACATTCAAGAAACATACATTAATTAGCTTACCACAAATCGAAACATCGAAGACTTCACGTAGCTTTGGTGCAACTGGCACACTAAATCTTACAGAACTGAACTGTAGCAGGCTGAGATCAATAACATTACACGTATGGAACCATCTGATAGGAAACCTCAGCGCAATAAATAATTAACGGTAGTCAAATGGCGGGAAGCTTGACATTTTAACATCTCAATGGGGCACAGCAATTCTTTGTAGCACGTAAAACACGTATTTAGAGACACAGGTAGACAAACGATAAGCTGAGCTACACACTAACTTCAACCAATACGGGCAAACAAGAAGAGAAATGTCACATTTGAAATCAGGGCACTCACTTGTACGTAAGCCCCACGCACTGAGATACACAATTTAACAAGAATACTAGCTCAGGCAAGACAGGCAACACTGACAGAACTCAGTGAGCTAGACAAATGTGACATCAAATGTATGGATCACAATGGGCGACAAAACAACGTCGCTCGCACACATATGGTCGACCTCTTGTAGCTGCAGCTGAATACCGCGCTAATCTGATTCCGTCACTTTAGCATCCACATCGATACTGACATGACAGGTGTAGCATGTATCCTGGTACCGCACCCCTCATACGGCAACGAGAATGTGACTGGCCCAGAGCTTACACCTGTTGCCAGGAAATCTGTAACATGCTCTACACGGCATCAAAGTAATGACAGAAAGACAGGCTTCATTCAGTGCCGGGTACACCACAATATCAGTACGGGCGCTACAGTGCGCATGCGCTCGGAGAGCACGACTCAGGGCTGCCCTTGTCACTAAGACTGGGATCTCCAATACACACACCAGTACACAAAATGGCTGCTACACTCCAGCTGACCATGTGTTCTATTCCTCATTCGTAGTCCCATTTCAGATTGAGAGCCCATACCATCCAACGCTGCTGCACTTCCACCTCGGCCACAGACAAAAAGCCCCCATAGCCTACACGCGGCAAGGCCTCTGATATCGATACCCAGAGATGTGCTGGCACTACTCAGTAACGAGAAAAAAAGATATATGGTACAAACAATTGGTCTGTTAGTTTAAAGTTCTACTATTATAGTTAAAACCGACAAGAGAAAGAAAACTCAACCTGCCATTTTCACAGCACAGAAAAGCATTTTCCCCGCAGTTGAGTTTAAAAGAAAACCTGTACAAAGTTGTTTAAAAAATATACAGCCTGTGTCCATCTGAATGTTTGTAAGAGTTTTGTGTAAAAATCTGAAGTATCTACTCAAGAACTTTTTGACATGTTTCCATGTTTTATAGTATATATGTATACATATATATATATATATATATATATTAAAAAATTTTGATTACATGAATCGAAGTTTTTATTAGTCCATCGTGTAAACAGTTGAAAACATCGATCTAGAACTTCTCGAGACTTTTTAATAACAACGTTAAACAGTGTCTTGCCATTATACAGGGTGAAGAAAAATTCGCGCACTTGGACTTCGCAGCGCGATTCCATACATACTAGCATTATAAAAATGTCTGTCACAAAATTTCGTTGAGCATATTTCCGGCAGTAAAAGGACCTTAAAGATTTTCAATCTGGCAACAGTACAATCATACGTACAGTAACTACCTCGGTGGTGTGCAGCTAACGCAGTAGATAACGATTTTGGTTGGCATGCAGGAGGTCGACGGTTCGAGTCTGGGTCGAGGCATATTTGTTTTTACTTGCCCTTTTTATTCTGCCATACAATGCTGTAGTATACATCTATTCTTAAGCCAAATGTATCCCAAATTTACGTAGTACATGTTTGGAAATTATGTGCGAAGAGCGTTGCTAGCCCAATTGGTAAGGTAAGCCTATAACGAAAAATAATGGACCTGAAAGTGACAATATTAATAGTTGGTACTCATCGAAGGAAACACTGGCCGAAGGTACATAGAAAACAGGTCTGTAATGTAGTAAATGCACTGGTGTGAAACAATTCGCGTCTAAGACGTGCAAAGCCTTCTTTAAATGCTGACCAGTGAAACGATTGTACTTCCATTTCTATGTTCATAGTACGTAAGCGCAAATATTTTGTAGAAGACCCACTATAGTTGCTGTATGACAATTATGACACCAGACGATATTTAACAAATAAAAACGAATATGGTTCGACCTAAAATAGAACCCTCAACCTACTGAATCATAACCCGAAACGTTTGTGACTATTACAGTGCCATATATCACAGAGCGAAAAAAGTGGTCCAACTAAAATATTAATATTTCTTTCCGTAGTACACGAATATGTAATAACAATGGGGGTTCCAATTTAAAAAAACGCAGTTGATATCTGTTTGACCTATGGCAGCGACATCTAGCGGGCCAACCATAGCGCCATCTGGTTTCCCCCATCAAGCTAGACGAGTTTCGTTCTTTGTAGTTTTTCGTTTGGTGCTTATGTCGTGAGATATTCGGCCCGGTCACTATCAATGGACCACCCTGTATACGAAGGACGAGGTTTTGAGATCGTCATTTTAGTATTGCTTGTGTGTGAGGAATTGCGCTGAAAAGTCCGAGTGCGCAAATTTTTCTTCAGAGTGTATAGGAGTATAAAGTGGTGCAATGAGAGATTCTTGCCTTTTACGTCGCCTGCGATGGAAATTCGGCCACGTTGGTTCAGCAAAGCTTTGAAATCGTTAGGATCCAGAAAACGAGACGCCGATGCTGCAATAAATGTGGCAGTACATCGCACTGACGTATAGGCGACCATGCAAGTGACCACCATCGCCGTCGCCAGCCGCAGAACGTGAATTTGGTAGTGGCGGATGTAATTTTGCACGAATCCTGCTATAGCGCCACCTGCTTTGCTCTCTCCGTGCGGGTACAGGAATAGCTTGGCTCTGGTACATACACTACGGGCTTTAGATGTGTGCACACAGCAGGCAAATGTCAATAATTTCGCCTCGGAGAAATTGGCGAAGTTCACCAGTATAAGTGCAGACACCATTGACGTTCCAAGCTGCTGCTGTCAGTCCATTAATTCCCATCATAATGCTGATGTTGAGATTTATATCCGGTGCTTGCTTGCATATCTGACTTCAGTGCGGCGTTAATTTACTTGCGGAAGGAGCTCTATTACGCTGTTGCCAGAGCAATCACTAGCACAATTAAGCTGCTGAGTTCCTTAATTGGAGCAGCTGTCGACAGAGATGCTACGTCGGCGGTGGTGCTCATGGATAGGCGCATTTCAGTTGGGCGTTGCTGCTAGTTCATCCATATTTCCGCGCATGTTACGTCGAGACGCAGCGTTAGGCTGCATCTCTGAAATGTCAAAAGTAAATTACTGCACTGGTTCAAATGACTCTGAGCACTATAGGACTTAACTTCTGAGGTCATCAGTCCCCTAGAACTTAGAACTACTTAAACCTAACTAACCAAAGGACATCACACACATCCACGCCCGAGGCAGGATTCGAACCTGCAACCGTCGTGGTCGCGCGGTTCCAGACTGTAGCGCCTAGAACTGTTCGGCACTGCACTGTTTCCTGTGGCTGATGCGAAGGGGTGGCAGCATCTTCTGACATCTGCTGTGTAGTGTTCTGGGTAATTTTGTTGGCGTTTTCCTTCTGTGACCTGATTGGGAGCTGCTGGGCGGATACTCCTGCATTGACTGGCACCTCTGTCATAGCAGCTGCGGCGTAGGAGGCTTGTCTGGGCCGTCCTCTTTTCTTGCACCTCTGTAGTGTGCCGACGTTGGCGAGCTATAGTGCGCATCTGTATGGTGCAACTGTGGTAGCAAGCCATATGTCCTCCCTAACTGTCAAGTGCGCATGTCTGTATCGAATCACGTCTAAAAGAGGTTCCTGACTGGTATGTTGTCAGCAGATTGGCGTGGAGCAAAGTGACTTACGCTCTGGCGCCGACAGCATCGCACTGGACGTTTGTTATCCCTTACATTTTGTGCTTGCTCCGTGAAATTGGCGACGTGCGTCAGGTGGAAAAGTATTCCGTTTTCCGGATCGTTGGCTCTAATAACCAGGAATAGTGGCTTATCCTCTGCTGTCTTCGGTGATTTGAGCTCTATGACTGTCCTTCAAGAAATACCCAGAGCTTCAGTTTCTTCCTTTATGTGCGCTGATTCTATACTGTCACATGTGACTGTGTGAGTATGGTGAGGTAGCTTTCTTCCCGACGCTTCCTGCGTCACGCGTCGGAAAACTTCAGCGGCAAACCGTGGCACTTAGTAAAGGTGTCTGCAGGCCATTTCCACAGTGGTTGTTCTGCTTCTGAGAAGTGACTCAAGGTGCCTGTAGTTCTTTTGAAACTTAAGTACCAGCAGTGGAGGCTTAGATGAAAATTTGACGCGGTAAAACCGCGCTGCGAGCAGTTCTTGGAGATCTGAGAGCAGTGCAAATCAATTAGCACTTTCATCTTGGTGACTGAATGATAACTTAGCACGTTGAACACAGTTCTGCGCTGCACAAACCGTCGGCGAGATCTGCATATCTGCGGCGATAGCTTCGGCAGTTCCAATTGGAGGAGGCCTAATTCGTCTTTCATATACAGAATCCTAGAGCAGCACTGTCAAGGCGCTCGTAACCCATGCAGCAGCCGATGTCAGATCTCCGCCGGTCGGCGACTGGCTGACTCCACGTTCTCTCTGGCTTCTGCACGCTGCTGCATTGATAATTCTGAGGATTTCCCATTCGTCTCTGCTCCGCTTATATGTGGTCTTTACCTGTTATAGAGACGAACAAAAGGGGCTAGCAGAAGAGGAAGACGCAATCAAATTACCCTAACAAACATATTCTGGAAACCAATAGCTTTGCTAACACGACTTATTACGCCTGAGTGTATGAACAACTGTAATATAGTCATGTAGGATCGAAACTACAGATATGCTATTGAAGAAAAACACATTACAAGTATTCCACATGTGAACTGTTACGTACAGGCAGGCTTCAACACAGCTGCACACGTACAATAATCCGAGAACTCCAGGCGTGTCCTGAATGCATTCACGACCACTCACAATGTACTCCCGGAGTTCATCGACACTCCAGTGAATTCCAGCCCTCTTGACAGTACCAGTGACACTTTACAAAAAGAGTTCAACATTTCCACCGTTCATGTGAAGACAGGCTTCATCGACACTTTGTTGAGCTCTAGCGCTGTTGATGGTGGCGATGAACTGTAGGAACGCATTGTGGTTGGTACATTCAGTGCATGTGGAACACGCGTGGGGTTTTTGAACGTATTTGGACATCGACGGGTAGAGGTAGTAAAGAATGGGTTTTGATAAACGGTGGCAGTGTTGGACATTTGCTATAATTTGTTTGTCCTGAAGTGTGTATCCGTAGTTTAGATCCTCGGGAACTGAGGTGACAGTAGTCATGGGACACCTCCTAACACAGTGTCGCACCTCCTTTTGCCCGGTGTGTCGGAGGAACTCGACGTGGCATCGACTCAACAAGTCGTTGGGAGTCCCCTGCAGAAATACTGAAACATGCTGCCTCTATAGCCATCCATGACTGCGAAACTGTTACCGGCGCAGGATGTTATGTGCACGACCTGACCTCTCGATTATGCCCCATAAATGTGCGGTGGTATTCGTGACGTGTGATCTGGGTGACCGAATCACATTCTGGACACGGAATGTTCTTTAAACCAATCGAGAACAATTGTGGCCCAGTGACATGAGGCATCGCCATTCAAAAAAATTCCGTCGTTTCTTGGGGACATGAACTCTATGAATGGCTGCAAATGGTCTCCAAGTAGCCTATCATAATCATTTCCAGTCAATCATCGGTTCGGCTGGGGCAGAGAGCACTCGATTATCGAACCACCACCAGCTTTCACAGCGCCTTTTTTGACAACTTGGGTTCATGGCTCCGTTGCGTCTGCGCCACATTCGAACCCTATCATCAGCTCTTAACCAACTGCTGTCGGGACTCATTCGACGAGGTCACGATTTTCCAGTCGTCCAGGATCGAATCGATAAAGTCACGTGCTCAGGAGAGGCGCTGCAAGCGATGTCGAATTCTCAGCAAAGCCACTCGCGTCTGTCACTACCACAGCTTTATAACGCCAGGTTTCGCTGCATTGTGCTAAGGGATACGTTGGTCGTACGTCTCACATTGATTTCTGCTGTTATTTCAAGCAGTGTAGCTTGTCTGTTAGCACTGACAACTGTACGCAAAAGCTGCTGCTCTCTGTCGTTAAGGGACGGCCGTCAGCCACTGACTTGTCCGTGGTGAGAAATAATGACTGATGTTTGATATCTTTGTCACTCTCTTGACGCTGTTGATCCTGGAAGTTTGAATTCCTTAACGATTTCCGGAATGGAATGTCTCATGCGTCTAGCTCCAACTGCCACTCCGCGTTCAAAGTCTGTTAATTCCCGTCGCGCGGCCATAACCACGTTGGAAAGTTTTTCACATTAATTTTTCTTGTGTACAAATGACGGCTCCGCCAATACACTGTCCTTGTATACTTTCTGCACGTAATATGACCGCCGTCTGGGAATGTGCGTATCGCTATCGCCTGACTTTTCTCACCTCAGTGTAAGGTGTTCATGTAGTCAATCGAATACGCCGTATCGTGGAAACATTTGGTTAATGGGCCTAATTTTATAAGTATGAGAATTAATGTGTGTGTTTGTGTACTGATCAGACGGAATGTCCGTCATACCCTGAGCGGATAACTGCATGACCAACGTTCGACTGTCTGACACACAGTTCTGCCTTTGTAAGCGAGACGATAGCGAATCATATTTCGAAGGTCTATTGTCTCCTGTTGAAGAACATTAAATGAGATGCCAGCTCTGAAATAAGTACGAGCGAATGCAGTTTATTCGTAGAGAGCACTCAACTCCATACTTAGACATTCCTGAGCACACTATTTCCTTCTTTCACTGATTCAACAACACAAATTAGTGAGAAAGTTGTGCACAATTGCGCAACTGTTAGGCAACGGCTAGATGCCTTTGCGTTGGGAACTTCTATACACATCGATTAATTACATTCAAAAATGGTATCTTCTCCTCCTTCCCAAAGGCTTTTTTCTTCATTCTAAACAGAAATTTGGAGACACATCTAAGCCACTCCAGCATTTGTTCAAAATATTCTGAACCAAAGTTTCCACAAGAGATTTTCTAACAGTTTCTCAAAAATACGAAAAATTCTTTACTGCGATATTGCACTCTCGGAGAGTGATACCTACCTCATTCGTGTCATGTCGCATGCCTTAGATTTCTGCGTTCGATTTTTCCTCTTGTTCCTCGCTTCCCATCATATATGAAACGGCAGTGTTCCGCTACGGTTACACACTACTGTGTTTCTATGTCCCATGTCCTATGTTCCTTGAAGCAGTCAGTAAAGATTTGGGGTTTGAATAGCACTTGAGACCTACTTACTTTCATTTATTCTGCTTCTAACGATAAATTAAGATATAATGATAAATGAATCATCAATTAAATATTTTATTGTCCAAGCAATAGCATCGACAATACTATTATTTTCAA
The DNA here is from genome assembly GCF_023864345.2 of Schistocerca serialis cubense. Taxonomy (NCBI): domain Eukaryota; kingdom Metazoa; phylum Arthropoda; class Insecta; order Orthoptera; family Acrididae; genus Schistocerca; species Schistocerca serialis. The sequence goes on from NC_064639.1 coordinate 153,975,884, forward strand.
TTTTGTTGATTCAATTAATGTACCCAATTGATGTGCTATCTTTACTGTACTTACCACTTGTTGTGTGCTGTCCTTAGGTTAGTCAGGTTTAAGTAGTTCTAAGTTCTAGGGGACTTTTGACCACAGCAGTTGAGTCCCATAGTGCTCAGAGCCATTTGAACCATTACCACTTGTTAGTGAGGGGTGCGGAGAACAGTGTAGTGAATGTCGTAATGCGGAAACGGAGCGATTTATCTGACGTCCAAAAGAACATTATCATTGGCTTTCTGGCCAGCGGTGAAAATATTTCCGATGTCAATATGTTTGTAAACTGTTCGGTTGCCGCCGTAGGTAAGCTACACCCTGTATGGAAGAACGGCGTTATCCAGAACCGGCGGCGAGGCAACCCACAAATACAGTAATCGCAACATCGCATCCTTGAAATAGATGATATTAAAGTGATCTTTTTGGGTAAATGATGGACAACCTTTTTGAGACAGCAGCTCTTGAGCAACTGATCGCCCAGATGAACGAAGGGGGTTACCAACAGTATCCCCACAACCACCGTTTAACGGGCGTTGCTGCGTATGGGCCTCTGCAATAGACCTTTGGTTCATGCACTCACGCTGACTGCTGTCCATCGGCTACGAAGGGTTCCCCAATACCGGAACTAAGAGTCCACAGAGAGGCGATAGGTTTTATACTTCATCGAACCTATGTCTGTTGAAGTGTACGGTGTGAAAAATCTGAAATCAAACACCCTGCAACAATATTCGGAATGTTTTCGTATCATTCCCTGAGTGATCTTGCCATTCTGGGAGGTAGAACGGCTGAACATAAGTATGCATCTATCATTGGGGATTAGACAATACAACGTGTCACACAGGTCGCAGAGTATGTGCGTCATTGGAGAAGTACCAGCATGAGTTTAAAGTATTTCCCTGCCCACCAAATCCCCCGCGTTTAAGCCCAATACAAAATCTATGGGATCACTTCTATCGGGCTGCTCACGCCATGGATCCTCAACAGGGAAACCTAGCGCACCTGTCCGCGGCACTAGAGTGGGTCTCTTTCAAAACCTCACTGATTCTAAGAAACTTCCTGGCAGATTAAAACTGTGAGCCCGACCGAGACTCGAACTCGGTTTCATATCAGCGCACACTCCGCTGCAGAGTGAAAATCTCATTCTGGAAACATCCCCCAGGCTGTGGCTAAGCCATGTCTCCGCTATATCCTTTCTTTCAGGAGTGCTAGTTCTGCAAGTTTCGCAGGAGAGCTTCTGTAAAGTTTGGAAGGTAGGAGACGAGATACTGGCAGAAGTAAAGCTGTGAGTACCGGGCGTCAGTCGCGCTTCGGTAGCTCAGTTGGTAGAGCACTTGCCCGCGAGAGGCAAAGGTCCCGAGTTCGAGTCTCGGTCGGGCACACAGTTTTAATCTGCCAGGAAGTTTCATATCAGCGCACACTCCGCTGCAGAGTGAAAATCTCATTCTCACTGATTCTCTTCTTCTGCACTTCTCGCAGCAATTCGCATTACGTAAGGTAGCAGTTCAGGCTCTGATGGGTAATCATATTAATGCAACTGGACAGTGTAATGTGACTACATAGAAAAAAATAAAGCTAAGATAATTTATGACTATCTGCGATATGGGAATTTATACATTACATCCAATGATCAAGAATTCAAATTACAAAGCAGAAGAAGAAGAAGTGGTATAAACACAGTCAAAGAACGTCACATGAACGAATACGTAAATTAATATACACACATAACAAAAAGTTTTGCATCAGGCTTGCTTCCGAGAGTTCCGGAAACTGTGCAGAAAATTGGAATAGAAATCACCATAAACCTCATTTCCTCCCTTTTTATTGCTCATGAAAACAACACATTGCATGTTTTACCACCATACAGCGAGTCCTTCAAAGGTGATGGTCCAGATTGCTGTACACACCAGTACCTCTTGCACTGATGCAAGCCTGTATTCGTCGTGGCATACTATTCCACAAGTTCATCAAGGCACTGTTGCTCCAGTTTGTCCAACTACTCAACGGCTATTCGGCGTAGATTCCTCAGAGTGGTTGGTGGGTCACGTCGTCCGTAAACAGCAGTTTTCCATCTATCCTGGGCATGTTCGATGGGGTTCAGGTCTGGAGAACATGCTGGCCTTTCCAGTCGAGCGATGTCGTTATCCTCAAGGAAGCCATTCACAAGATGTGCTCGATGGGGGCGCGAATTGTTGTCCATGAAAACGAATGCCTCGCCCGTATGCTTCCGATGCGGTTGCACTAACGGTCGGTGGATGGCATTCATGTATCGTACAGCCGTTACGGCGCCTTCCATGGCCACCAGCGGCGTACACTGGCCTCACATAATGCCACCCCAAAACAGCAGGAACCTCCACCTTGCTGAACTCGCTGCACAGTGTGTCTAAGGCGTTCATCCTGACCGGTTTGCCTGAAAATACGTCTCCGACGATTGTCTGGTTGAAGGCATATGCGACACTCATCGGTGAGGTGAACATGATGCCAGTCCTGAGCAGTCCATTTGGCATGTTGTTGGGCCCATCTGTACGGCGCTGCATGGTGTCGTGGTTGCAAAGATGGACCTTTGACGTCGGGAGTGAAGATGCGCATCATGCACGCAGTTGCGCACAGTTTGAGTCGTAACAGGACGTCCTGTGGCAGCACGAAAAGCCTTATTCAACATGGTGGCGTCGGTGTCAGGGGTCCTCCGAGCCATAATCCGTGGCTATCGGTCATCCACTGCAGTAGTAACCCTTGGACGGCCTGAGCGAGGCATGTGTTCGACAGTTCCTGTCCCTCTGCATTTCCCCCATGTCCGAACCACATAGCTTTCTCTCACTCCGAGACGCCTGGACACTTCCCTTGTTGACAGCCCTTCCTGGCACAAAGTAACAATGCGGACGAGATTGAACCGTGCTATTGGCCGTCTAGACATGGTTGAACTACAGACAACACGAGCCGTATACCTCCTACCTGGTGGAATTACTGGGACTGATCGGCTGTCGGACTCCCTATATCTAATTCGCGCTGGTCATGCATGTTTGGGCGAGTTTAGTGACATCTCTGAAGAGTCAAAGGGACTGTCTCTGTGATACAGTACTCATAGTCAATACCTATCTTTAGGAGTTCTGGGAACTGGTTAATGGAAAACTTTTTTTGATGCTTGTACAATATACACCACAAGGGGAAAGATATGGTTGGCATTGAGGATCAGTTTGGCTTTAGGAAATAGTAAGGCTCCAGAGATACAGTTTTGACGCTACGGTTCATAACAGAAACAAAACTTAAAAAAAAGTTGAGACACCTTCATAGGACTCGTTTACCTTGAAGAAGTGTTCGATAGTGTAAAATGGTGCGCGTTATAAATTCTGAGGAAAATGGAAGTAACCTTTATGGAAAGTCGGATAGTATGCAATATGTTCAAGAACCAAGAGGGAACTATCAGAATGGAAGACCACGAACGAATTACTCGGATTTAAGAGGGTGTAAAACTGGACTTTATTATATCTCCTCTACAGGTCAAACGTGCGTCGAAGAACAATAGCGGAAATAAAGAAAACTGAAATACAGTAAAATAGTACTTGGATTGTCTTTCCATGTTGACATGTTGCAGAGTTTTGCCAAAGTAGTTAGTGGTAGTAGATCTGCCGAAGACAATAAGAGAAGTCGAAGTTTCTGGCCGAAAAAAAAGTGAAAAGAAAAGAAATGTTTATAACATATCTCTTCTTCCACTTCTTCGCCACCGACTATTGACAGTATAATTTGTGCTATATATGCAATCAGCTATGTCGTAACATCATCATCAATTAATGGTAGAGTCAGTCAGTGTTCTTTTCATGTCAGTCTCTAGGTAATCTGGGTAATCTATCAGTTGACCCTGGAACACGAAATCATAACGAGGAGCTTTCAGTGCTTCTGATGACAGGAACAATGCTCATACGTCCGAGAAACAAAAAACATGTTCTTCTTACGGTGTCTTCTCCCCAAGGCACAACAGATATTTGTCTTGAAAGATATTTATGTATAGTTTCAAAATCAGCCTCAGCCACCTAGCAAGACTTACTATTCACGTTACAAGAAACAATAATCCTATCTTCATTATGCCGCTAAGCAAGTCCATTAGTCGAAAACTTCTTTAGATTCATCTTGCTGACACTCAAAAGCACAATCCCTAGTAAGGCCTTGGAAGGTTGCAACCCACTCCCGATTAGTCTGACCTGCCATACGTTTTGTACGAAAGAAGGCATACCGTTTCGCAACTACATTGACTGATTGATTGAAATATGCATGTAATGCAGATAAAATTTCTACGTAGGACAGAGTAGCTATGTCGCGTCGAGGAAATAATATGACTATCACACGGTAGGTTAGCACACCGATGGACGACAAAAGAAAAGGCTGCTGCTCGTTACCTTGAATTCTGTAGGTGGCGAGATGGAATCCAAATTGGCGTGACCACTCCGTCCAGCTTTCCAGTGCAGCATCAAAAGGTCTGAAGGGCGATGCAACTGCGTGTTGTAGGTGCGTTAGTGGTGCAGCGGCGGCTGCCGCATGTAATATCTCTTTATATTCGATGAATTATTCTGATACAATTCTACCCTTGAATGACTTTTACTAATTTTCTATCTTCATACTCGCAGAATCCATGCCAAAAGTAGTTCATACAATAGCTATGCGATGAGCGCATAAGTATTCTTTGTAGTACTCTCTCTGGCGGTTGTTAGAAAAAAAAAGGGTGCTTCCGAGATGGTCTTCGTGCCGATTAGCCTGAGCTTGGTTTGGAAGAACTATAATCTGATTATTGCGATTTATCACTAAAGATAACTGATACGAACTGTACGATTAAAAACGAAATATGTATAGATTGCTCCTTCATACAAAAGGTGTGTATTTGACATTTGAGAATTAATGATATTTATCGATATATTGCGTGGTTGTTAATCAGAGGGGAACTTCCGAAAGACTGGATACGAACCTGCATTTAATAATCCAAGAGCTCCATTACTTCTTCGGAAGGTTAAACTTCATCAAAGCCAAATATCCGCTTGATCTGAGGTTTCCCGACTGATTATACAACGCTCCCAAAATTGCGAGGCATTTTATTTGTACAGATTAGCAGACTGCCGCAAAGCACGAGCCTGCAGAGAAGAAGAATCATCGCCTGATTTCATTCTAACAAGTAAAATTTCAGAATCATTTTGAGTGACTGAGCTATGACTGTGTTTCCTATCATGAATGATTGATTGCTCGAACGAATTGAGAGCTGCAGAATTACGTAGATAGGAGGAAAAATTACACTCATCGTTTTGCATTGCACGTTGACCCTGGACGAGCTGTCCAAGGGCGTCCAGTAATGCCTGTGTCTGCTGATTCTGTAAGTGATGACATTCGGACAGTACATCTGGAGATTGTGGCGAAGCCATTACACAATTAAATCAGGGCAGTCTAAACGGCATATGTCAGTACAGCTAAGAACACCGTTATCCCATCCTCGTCGCCAGTTTATCAGAAGAGCCAACACCGTGTTACGAGTGGAGGCCGAAATGCACGCGCTTTAGCTCACGCAGGCTGGCGTGAGGAGGGAAGAACTATACTGACGTGAGGTCTGGAACATGGCAAGAAATGAGAATTCAGAAAGCAGACGTCATTAGTTTGATACTTAACTTTAATCCATTAATGATGAACGTCGCTCTTGACGGTACATGATTCACAATAATATCTGCTCAGAATACATTCTTGAAGTAATTATAGTAACTGAATATGGCGTAGCAAATAACGTAGCTGAAGGCTATGCTAAATTGTCGTCTCTGCAAATGAGGGCGTATGTAGTCAGTGAACCATCGCTAGCAAAGTCGGCTGTACAACTGGGGCGAGTGCTAGGGAGTCTCTCTAGACTAGATATGCCCTGTAGTGGCGCTCGGTATGCGTTGCTGATAGTGGCGACACGCGGGTCCGACATATACTAACGGACCGCGGCCGATTTAAAGGTTACCACCTAGCAAGTGTGGTGTCTGGCGGTGACACCACACTATTACTTCAGGGCAGTTCGGACCTGGCAGTCGTAGAGCTGGGACGCGGAAGAAGTCGGTCGGGTTGAAGCAGTAGTGAGGCTTGGATAGCCATGACTCGTCCGATCGTTGCCGGCACACATGACTTGAACTGGGGACGGTCTTGGTTGATCGTCGGTTGGTCGTCTTACCGGGCGACGTGTATTTGCTCGCCGGTCTCCTGTGGGTTGGCGGTGTATGTCTCAACGCGTGGTTCGGCCGTGTTATTGCTCGGTCACTGTTTTTAGCACTGGTTGCGTTCTTCGTCCCAGTGTTTGTGAAATTGCGTGTAGCTTGTGATGTCGACTGCTCAGTTATTTTAGTGCTGTCTCCGTGCTGGCGTGCGACGGGTCGGCCGGTTGGAGTGGATCAGCCAGGAAATCTCCACGCCGCGCAGAGGGCTGGGCACGCTGGCCGTCGCTACACAGTGTCGCAGTGTGTGGGAGCTGTTCCGATAGCTACGAGGTTCGTGGCTCACCGATGCAGGACATCAAAGTTGAGTGGTGATTTAACTACCAAAGCCAGTTTGTTCACATTGTGCCGTTGGTTTTCGTGGTTGGCTGTTGGGTGTGCAACAGCGAATGTTCGAGCTGGCGAAAATTTGGCCACCATCCGGTGGGATTTAAGTGTATTTTGTTTATTTGAAGTCCAAGTGCACCAGCGGAATTTTCTTCCTTGTAGCCGTTAGCGTTTCGTTTTCCTGCCCTGGCCGCTGAAGTAAAATTCAGGCATTGTCCTTTCCTCACCATGTCGTCTCTGTCTAACTCGTGTGTGTAGTTTTGACAGCTTATGCATACTTGTTTGCGGGCGGCTACGCCTTTTACGTTTTGGCTTCGGATTTCCTTGCGTACTGGTGGAGTGGAAAGCTAGTCGTCTTATCAGTGGGTCCGTTGACTGTCTCTCGGTTCGGTTGCCGGCGGATCGGATATAGTTGGGCCGACTACCTGTCTCCCCTAAGCGAACGTTAATATTTCAAGAGCAGATCGACCCCCGGAAACTTCTAAGCGCCGCTGGCTGTACTTCTTATTGGTGTTTGATCGTGTATTTTAAAGGCTCATAGCCTATGGTTTGAATTGTATGCTTCTAGTTGGGTTTTAAATAATGGGCCATCAGCCGTTTTAGAACTGAATGTTCCTTACTTGTCAAGTCTTACATTGTTTGGTCCTTCAGCCTCATTAAAAATATTTTTTTCTGCGTAAAGCTTTGGATCTTCTACCTTTTGAAAATTTGTTATAGTTGTGGTTTCCAAACACGGGCCTTCTGCCGTCTTAAAATTTAAATTCTTTACTTGTTAAATCTTTCGTTGTTTGGGCCTTCAGCCTCATTAAAAAAAATTATTTAAGGATAAAGCCTTGGGATTTTCGCCTTGTAAAGATTTTCTGTAGTTGTGTTTTGAATCATGGGCGTTCAGCCGTTTTAAAAGTAAAATTCTTTATTGATGAGTCTTTGATTGTTTGGGCCTTAAGCCTCTTCTTTTATAATTATTTAAGGATAAAACTTTGGGTCTTCTGCCTTTGAAAATTTATTGTAGTTGTGTTTTTAAATCATGGGCCTTCGGCCGTTTTAAAATTAAAATTCCTTGGTTGTCAAGTCTTAGACTGTTTGGGCTTTCAGCCTTAATTGAAATATTGTTTAAGGATAACAACTTGTGCCTTCTGCCTTTTGAAAATTTATTCTAGTTGTGTTTTAAATCATGGGCCTTCAGCCGTTTTAAAAATTAAAGAGGTTGTGCCCTTAAGCCATAAGATTGTTTGACATATTCAGTCGATAGTTAAGCCGGAAAATTTGCGCTGTAATGACTGGACAACTAAATAAAGTTATATGTGTTCGAGTGTAAGTGCCAGCCGCTCATTTCTGGCCCCTTTCCACAGTTCCTGCTACCTGTTCTGTCCTGTGGATTTAACCCGGCGTTTCACAGTGAACGGTCCGCGCTTAAAAAGTATAACACTGAGCAAAGCAGGTAAGTGACGGCGCCGTGGTTAAGTGGTCACGGTGTTGGAGGTAAAGCAGGCGAGCCGTGTTCAAAGCTTTGTCCTGCATTTTTATTTTATTTATTTTTTGAGCTGTTCGCTCTATTCAAATTTGTGTATGTGTTGTGGGTAACGTCCGTTTACAACAATCAGGTGTAAGGTAGGGACCTATAATGATAGTTGATTCTGCACAACTACTCTGTTAGCAGCCTAAAGGAAGTGACTTTTGAATGAGAAGGCAAACGTTTGTTTACAAGGCTACAGGTCAACCTAATCCTCCATCGGAAAACACGCCTGGTGAGTCATACACGGCGTTAGTCGGAGTATTTGGGTCATATGATACGACCTAATTTGCACGCTGGTGATGAGCGAGATATTACTCCTTGCCCGATTTATGTGTTGGTACGAATGTGAACGTGATCACACCCAAGGAAATGATGGAAACATAATAGTCTGTCACATAAGCTGCAACAAATGAACTCAACTGCCTCACAATCACACAGTTTCTCTGTACTCTGTCAAAACACATGTTTTTAACGTTTTAGAAGTTGCATTAAGTTTTGGAAGTTCTGACACTTGAATTCCTTTGTTGTAACATAGGTCACATCCGTTTATTTGTTGTTTTCCTTTCTGTGAGACGTCTATGTGGTATCTCGCTCGCTGTCACTGTTCATCACATTTGCTTGCGACAGTAATGTATTTTTACCGCAGGCCTTATATTCTAGAACCGACGTATAGTACGAAAATTGCCAAGACTACAGAAAGAGTAAAAACATTTCAATGGCCGGACGGACAGTTTATAAAGTTGTGAAAAAATGAAAATTAATGGCGCGAGAGTGTTTTGAATCCTTCTCGCCCGTTTCGGAGTACAACACCGTGACCACTTAAACACGACCCCACGGCTGTTACACTCTCCTCAATGTTGCCTTTGTCAAGCGTAGACGTTCATTGTTGTTATTTTGCGTTTGTATCACGGTTAAGTAGCCCTTATTCCTGTTTTCGTGCTTGATCTATGTTTTGTTTTTGACGGGCAATCCACGGGGCCATCTTACCACTAAAACTGAGGCTGGTACGGAAGAGAGGTACCCATGTTAGTGGAAACGTGGTAGACATGATATAGTCCCTCGATGCTACTAGTCATGTAAACGATCTCTTAAGAGTCTCGTCCTGGTATGTGTTTTGAAAGGAGTCGCGTCTTGAGCAGAGGCAAAACGGAGATTTAGTGACGGGGTTGCGTAAAACTAGAAATATGATGAAAGCAAGCGGGGTGTAAGGGATTTCAATACTACAGATTTTCTAGATTTATGTATTGCCTTTTGCACAGCGTGATAAATAATCACGTGTAGAGGCCAGTGTCGCGGGGTGCGATGGAGCGGTGAGTTGTGCGGTAGTCTCAGACACGTTGTCATGAAAACATCACTGATAAAACAAACATTTATTGTTCAACAACAACGATCGTGATTTTGCTCGCAGGAGTCAACGTCTCCAGCGCGTAAGTTTCAAACGAAAAGCCTGTAAGGAGGCGCTGCCGTCGGTAGACGGCCTGATAACAGGCAACGTCGTGGGGCCGGCGGTGATTCTGCTAGGATGCTGACCATAGGAGGGGGAAACGACTCGCAACGCAGTCTGGAGACTGCCTGGCAGCACTGGACGGGGAGCACAGTAACACACCGTCGTTTCTGTCCTGATGCACTGAGATATGCCGCAAGTTGTCCACATGGGTGATCGTGACTAAATATGTTTGTGCAACTCCAGTGTCGAGCGGAAGACTTCCATTGTAGGGCGACAGATGGTCCACTAGCTGGAGGGCGCTAAGTTCGGAACACTGGACTCAGTACGAGCAGCAGGGCCTCCTCCAGCAGCGACAGTCTGGAGGTGGGGACCAGTTGATTCATGTATACTCATGGACTCGTGGACCATCGTAGGCTCCCCTCGAAGCTGGTGGCTGATAGTTGCAACACCTCTGACTAGATAAGAGAATTATTGATAAAAGCATGGCCTGTTTTGTTTTGCTAATGCTCAGGTTTCTTTAGCGTAAGCCATAGCAGGACAATGGATCTGAGGTGAAGCAATCAGGTCACCCTTTTCCACAGTGACCCCTTTTCAACTGAGTCGACACTACCACGACATAGGTCCTTCAGCTGTGCCAGGATATGTGGTAACTGCTCGGCATCTCCTGACAAACATTGGTATATCAGTAGACAGCCCCTGATCTAAAATAGTTTGGTTGGCCCGAAATAATCAGCATCAGCTGTAGAAGTTGTGTCAATTTTACTCATCCGTGTCCAGTAAATTATTTACGGCGAAACATATGACTTTCTCTTCTCCTGGAGATGTAGTGATTTCAGGGAGTATCAAGACTTGAAAAGTTACTGCCAATCTATCACCTTTCTTTGCCACATGTGAGTACTGGGAGCAGATTTCCGTCACAATACACCTATAATAATTGGTACTCGTTAAGGTTCGATTAGAACTGTGTAATTGTGTGTATCTCTTATCTATTTCGTTCCACCACTTATTTTTCTTTTTGCGAAGATATAAGGTTCATTATAAAGTTTTCTATAGGATGAACTGAAGCTGTTACACCATTCGTTAATAACTAAACCTCATTCTGACCACTGATTTTGAATATGTCAACAGCGTCGTCCTGGAACTAAACTGGGGAGGAGATTTATAGGTGTACTATTAATTCACTTTGCAGCAGTTAATGATCTTCTACTGGGCTTCCTGCACCTTCTGCCTTAAATGGGTGGGGCCAGGGTGGAGACCCCTAACACCGCTCTGACAGGCTTCACCAGTAAATCACCCCTTTACTACGTTAGCTCTGTCAGTGGTGGCTTTTCACTGCCAGCCATAAAATCGAAGCCCCGCGGGTCTAAGCACACCTCAGGTCCGTATATTTTCTACCACATGTCTCAACGGAACTGTGACTGTCTAAATCGACTGTTTTAAAAAGATTGCCAAATTACCGAGATCTACAGTCAAAACTTGATGTGAAATTTGTAGATATTACTGTCTTTTTTTCCTCTGCTGTGCTGATTGTACATCTTTTCTTCTTTGTTTTGTTCAGTATTATATCGGCTGTGATGTTCAAAGACATTTAGTTTACCCTGTTTGTGATAATCATCATGAATTACTTTAAAATGTTGTAATATAAACAAAATATGCTAGGAAGGTTCCATGCTCAACTTCATGGCCAAGTTGAATAACAGGAACATATAGCAGATACATAGCTACAAGAGCGTCGATAATAATACCTAAACGTCTCCAATTTGGAAAGATGGGACAAAGGCAATATAATTGATTTTTGAATTACAGGATAAGTATTAGCATTATAAAAAATCAGAAGACAGAAAATAAATGAGAAGTACATAGGTGACCCAATAAATTTCTTCATATGTTCAAACAATGTTCTCAATTCAACCAAAATTAGAGCAGCAGCGCCAAGAACTGAGAAATAATTCAGTTGGTATATAAGCAGATAATATTGTGTTATTTATCAATTGTACATATACAGAGAAGGTAACATCTGCTGTATCCAGTAAAATAAATGTTGTTGACACCATAGTTGAATCATTCATCGCATTGGACGTACCTACGTCGGCATACGTGTTAGTTTCGCTGTTTCTTTATTTAATCAGTTATTCATCATGCTGGATGGACCTGGTTTCACACCTTCCGAAATGGTCACCGTCAGCTGAATCTCTAAATAGAAATACCGATCAGTACACCATGGTGCTCTTTCTTTCGGTTTTTGGCATGCTCTAGAGAACTTCACAAATAACGATTAGCGTGTACGAATTTCTACGTAAAAGGACACTTCAAATTCCACAGATTAGTTATATTTACAGTTATTGGTGTTTATAGTTCATGCAATGTCAGTAAAACGCTACAGTAATTCACATACTGCACGTATCACGTCGTTAGTTTCCTCAAGCTTAGTAAAAGGTTACTAGTAAAATAAACGTTTTAAAAAACAAAAATAATCATAGTCTGTTTTTAAAGTTTGCTCTCTAATACCTTTAACAGCATATTTGTCATAGAAATTACTGACACTCACCTCTTTTCGAAAATTGTTCCATTCTTCGTACATAATTCTCTCTATATTTCAGACACAAAAAGGTGGAATCTGTTCTCAGACTCATGATTTTCTTGACCTGCAAGACTTAAAATATGGTTATAACACCCAAGAAATACACGCAAATTTTATCTACACCAAGTTTCATTGCCTTTGACGCTCGCTTTGTCCCTTGCCTGTATGCTTTAGTAAATACGTTTCCTTGATTTAGGATATATATATTTCCTAATATTAACTGTGATACATGTTTATTTATTATCGTTGCCGCACTCTTAATTACTCGTTTTCTATTAAGTTCCACCTGAATTACAAATTATTCTCTATGTTTCTGTGTACTTTCCAGGATACGTTCCGTCACCTCTTCCTTGTTATTCCTACACATAAAATTCACACAGTCCAGGAACAACTCCAGTTGACAAATAAACGAGGCGTATAAAGTGTGCCTTATCTAACTTCTGGTGTGTGGAAATCAGCAAAATATAGGTCGGGTAAAGTAAACACTGCGCCAGTTCCATACGAGGTAATGTTAGTGCCTGTATCATCAGACAGGGGTGCGCCCGTAGTATGTTCTCATGAAATTCATTGCGTGACGTGTGTCTACATCATGTGCAACAGAGTGCATAATCCGTGATGATTCTTGTTTTAGGAACTTCAGGCCGTACTCTAAGGCATGAATCTATTTCTAGCGTTTCGTTTGATAATGCTGGAGGCATCCTTGCTGGCTGTAGAGATGCTGTTATTTGATATTTAATCTTAAAGAGCCTCAGCAAGCCGAACTGTTCGCGCATAACTTAGCAACGATCTAGTCATGGTATTAACCAAGGGTGCGAAATATTGCAGAATCGCACCGACAGCTATTACAGAACTTGTGATCTTCAAGAATAGGTGTTTTTCACCTTATTTAGCACTAAGGCCCATTACATGTCTCATTTCATTTTTTTTTTCTTTTATATTGGAGCCATTATCGTACTATGAATACGTATGGCCTCTTTGGAAGTCTTAGCATAATGATAATTCAACTTCGATGAAACTACAAAACCAACGAATCAAATCTGATGGTTGTTTGGTCACAGTGCCGACATATTCGTGTTGCCCAGACGACATATTGTCTTGTGTTTTTGTTCGCGGATGTTCAATAAATGGCTCTGAGCATTATGGGACTTAACATCTGAGGTCATCATTCCCCTAGATTTAGAACTACTTAAACGTAACCTAAGGACATCACACACATCCATGCCCAAGATAGGATTCGAGCCTGCGACCGTAGCTGCAGTGCGGTTCCAGAATGAAGCGCCTAGAACCGCTCGGCCACAACGGCCGGCTTGTAGTGTTCAAATGTTCTCGCGTCTTTCTTGTAGGATTAAATTCTGTATGAATACTATATTTTCTTAACACTCTGTTGGCACTATGAGTGACTATTGCTTGGAGTGCGAGGAAAACTTCCAGTTTACCTAGGTCCCTTTTGGAAGAAGATGTGTATTCGTTAATGTAGTGCCCTGCTATGTTTTATTGAGAAAACCTTTTGGCCTGAAAGGCCATAAAAGTTACACACAGGAACGATGTAAATACTAGAAGTGAAAGATTGTGCAGTGTGCAACGTTTGAATGAGCGTTACTCAAAGGTCCGTTACTCAAACCCTTCCCCTCCCCCGACACGATAAGATAAATTCAACATCTTGGTTTCTCATAATACATCTGCCGTTGCCAATCTGTTAGGGACGAAGACTCCTTACTTCTCGAGGTCACTGATGGAATTGCAGCGAAGGCAATGTGGTGGGCATGCCTCTAGTTAGTAACTCTAGGTTTTTCATGAGTGTGCGTTTCTGTTTGCTTTGATTTCCCCGTAGGAGAAGAAGTTGTGTTCCGTTTCCTATGTCGTAAGTAGTACTGTTTGATAAGGGCAGAGTCCCTAAATGGATTGTAGCGGTAGAAAATACGTCAGTAGACAGGTTACTGAAGAGGGACGTTGTATCCCGTGTGCCTGTAAAGGTGGACGCCGAGAATTTCATTGTCTTGAAACGTTCGTGGTCAGAACGGATTTTAGTTTAAAAATGCAAGTAACTTGAAACGAAATTAGATATTTATGACATTTAAAGCACTGAGACCCGAATGAATAGTCGTGAAACTTGGTCCGCACAATCGGGTGTTAACAGTTCCTAAGCATCCTTGAACGCATATGCCAAGAATGTTGTAAATACCTGCTATGACAAGGGAAGGTTGGCATTGGTGTTTTGTAGCGTTCAGACATTCACACACCTTTCTTGTCGGATTAAACTCTGTGTCAACACGGTGGGCCCTTAGCACTCTGAATGTGACTTGAGTGGTTTTTATATTTGAATATTAACTCTCGATCAGACATAGACAACGTTCAGAAATCAATGTATGAATAAAAATTAAATTTTCTTGTAATTCTTCAATAAAATACAGAGAAATGCATTTTAAAATTATTAGCGAATTTTGAATATATTTCCATGTATTTTATTTTGTACCCATTACTGTGTACTGTTAGAATTTTAATAATACTTCATAGGCATTTTACATAGCATGTTTTCATGGTTGGCGTTTCAGTTTTTCAACGTATACGGCGATTCAGTTGCCGCCACCTATATGTTTTATGCAACTTGCAATGTCTTCAGTATCAAGTGAAAGATTTTCATATTTTATCACTTTCTATGTACAAACTATTAGTCTTACAGAAAAAACTAACAGCGCCTCTACGTTGGAAATTTAATGTAGCTAAGTTTCATACTGATACATGTTTTTGCTAGAGGCTTTAGTTCTCGAATTATTCAAGAAAAACATGCAAAAGTAACCTCCAAATGCATTTTCCTTGACTAATTCGAAAACCGTGGCTGTCAGTGAAAATGTATTACAGCACAGAATGTAGCTACAGAAAATTTCCTGCAAGAAGGTCGTGTTCATTTTTTCTGTACGATTACTAGTTTGTGTGTAGTGAGTGAAACAATATGAGAATTCCACACCTGGTTTTTGAAGACATCGCAGGTTGCGTAAAACGCATTGGGTTGGGCAGCTGACTCTCCCTGTATAATTAAATTGGCGAACATTAAAATTTCAGCACTGAAGGCGACTTGCAACAATCGTCAAAATGGCACAAAGTGAATTACATGCTTGGATATACAAATAACTGGAAGAATAGTGTAATCACAGAAGGTAGGTAGAACTAACTCTATCTACACTCTGGTATATGACGGAAGATTATAAGGCGGGTTACTGATTCGGAAATAATATTCGAATTTTGATAGTGATCGTCGCATTCCTCGTTTAAGGAGAGTTGCCGGCCAGCACATGTCGGATATCGACAGTGGCTAGATCATTTTCTATGTTTTATGGCTGAACATCTCGTGAAACAAGCGCTGTATTATTGTGAGACATACAGAAGCGAGCGCGTGGACGGCTCTTACCCAGGTCACTGCTGCTAACGCCATGTCGTCATACCGCGCCAATGAGTAGCATACACAGTATTGCGCCATAATCTAAGAGTGAAATTAACGAAAATTGAAATAGCTTTTCCATAATTTGTCAATACATGATTGAGGATATCAATATTAACGTTGTGAAATATCAGAATAATTAGATGAATACGTTTCGCTAAATATATTATTTTAAGCAAAATATAAGTGGCTCTAAATAACGCAGCTAGAAAGCTGAAAATACAATTCTCTACGTGATCGGATTAATATTTTGGTCAAAATCGAAGTTTATACGAAAAATTTATGGCGCTAAATATAAATATTACACTTAGAAAGATTAAAATTCATTTGTAGCCCCAGTTTAATATAAAACCATTAAATACGTAACTTCATTAAGCTACTTCTACCAGTTGTTAAGTGATTTACTAAAAACTAAATTTGGAACAGAAACGTCCCTATTCATATTAGATTAAGTGTCATTTGTAACTGTCACAGAAAGTTCTAATTACACTACTCAATTTCGTAAAGGAAATAATTCATCTGTACTAAGTTTCAAGGCTTAAGTATAAATAACAGTCAATACAACTAGCCTTAAAAAGGTAGTTCAGAGATCTTGTTCTACTTCCGTTCTAGAATTTCCAGACAACAAACGTCAAATGCAGTCGAGATGAAACTTTTTCAACAACTAAAGCCAACTTAACTGCACGCATATAAAGTAAGTTGTTACACAAAGAGATATTATATAAAACGTGTCCGGGAAAGCGACCATTTAGATTTCTGCGCTGTCATTGTGCCCGTGTCAATAAATCTGCGGCATACACTCTGCCTCAGATGACGTCAGAGCTAGGCATCTACCAAACGCACGTTTTTCGTTAAAGTAGGAAGTGAACTCGTAAGGACTGTAAGCCATCTTGGATCTCTCAGATTTCACGAAAGTAACGGTTTGTGTGCCGCCCGTAATGTTGACAATACGGCGTAGCAAGTGGTGATTATTTTCCACTTTTGTGGCGAGTAATTAACTGTGATGATTGGAACTCAGGGCGATAGACGATTTTAGTTGGATCTTACCGCAAAGGTCGCCCCTGAGCTGCTAATAGTGCTATTTCTGATAGGGACAGGGTGTGTGTGAACTTTTTCTGAATTTATTAAACAGTTAGGACTCAAATCTTTTAGTTATAGCCATAGTTCTTGATCCCGCTGAGTAAATACCAAGTAGGAACCTTTTCTTTCAGTGAGCACAAGAAGAATGTGGGCTTGTAGACTGGAAATTGTGCTCAGTATGTTCTCGATCGCCTTCTGGCTGATCGCGTTCACAGCATTCAAGATGTCTATGGGACCAGACGACTATCACCTGAGAGGTCATAGATATTGTTCACTTGACTGTGAAACACCTTACAGCCATGTAATGTACCAAGATGAGATACAGACCAATAGTGTGACGACATACGGAATATCACGGACTGTCAGCTCCCCTTGACTTGCCAGCAGAGAGAGAGGTGTACCGACAGCGGTTCGCTCAACGACAACTCTGTACACAGAAGTGGCATCACATCGTCTTCGCAGAAGTGCCCTGACTCTGCACACAGCACCACGATGGATGTATTTGTGGTCGAAGTAAATTTGGGCTGTTTGTAAATTAATGCGTCCAATGTCTCACTTTACTGAAGTGAAAGGAAGGAATGTGTAACGAGTTCTGAGGAAAGGTATTTCACCGTCCACTTCCGTTACAGTCGGTCTCATTATCGGGAACAGTATTTCATCTTTCACGTCGGTCTTTGTCGATCTCGCTTCTAGGAATGCCATAAACTAGTACACCTCTCACTTGAGACAGTCTCGTTCCTTGGTCTACTTCCTCGGAACACCTTTTCTGTTTCGGTCTCAATCATTTTTTTTGGTTAGTTGTTCGTTCATCGTTCCAACTTTTTTATAACAATATGACTAATTTCAAAATTAAGCTGGATTTAATACACGCATATATTTCAGACAAAAAAGTGAAATCTGCTCATCCCTTCATCGTTTGGATCAACTGTAGGACACATACAAGGCAAGTTTTTCTTTGTCTTATCAAGGAAAAGGGGCAGCTATTTTTTTCTATTTGTAAGTATTTACATTTCATTTACTTGGT
The DNA here is from genome assembly GCF_023864345.2 of Schistocerca serialis cubense. Lineage (NCBI taxonomy): Eukaryota > Metazoa > Arthropoda > Insecta > Orthoptera > Acrididae > Schistocerca > Schistocerca serialis. The sequence continues at coordinate 153,993,534 of NC_064639.1, forward strand.
TTACGTACTGGTTTTCAGAAACCTTTCAATGACTTTTTAATTGTAGTGTAAGAAAATTCGCATAAAACTCGCGATTCTCGCATTTCTTCCAAAAATAAAACATGGCACTTAATGAGACTCTTATTAGTCACAAAAAGAAATGATTTATTCGTGATTTTTGGTTCAGCAGGCGAATAGGGAGAGTTAGTTGCCTCCCCATTCGAAAAATCGTAGATGGCACTAAAACGTATCCACTTTCAACTAAAAAAATATTGCTCAAAAGTAGCTTTTTTAAAGAAATACTTTTTTGCTGTCAACTGAGTTATTAGTATTGTATCGCTCCATTAAATTTAATAATACAAACTGTAAACTTACTATTTACTAAATGTGTGAGACAAATATTACGAGAAATTAAAATTTTATTTTAAGCGTGCTTAGTCTTCGACAAATCTCTTTTTTGTACTGTAACCTTCTTGGAGTACTTATACAAAACATGGAATATATATATAGATTCTGTTCTTGGTTGCAGTCTCTTCATGTGGTCGTACATCAACTTCATCTTGGAACATAAAGTTTTTGATTACGTAATTGGCTTTTACAATCCACTTTGCATGGTACATCCATCCCCTACGAGTACGGAAAGATACTCTCGAGAACAGAATTTGCAGTCAGTTGAGAAACTGCCAATAAATGCCAACAAGATGAATACAAAAGATCTTTTTCCAAAATATTTTCAGCATCCGCAAAAGTGATCATATTCATGCCGCTCTGACAGAAAATAATGTATTAACCGAAAAGCCATTCAGCGCTAGTTTCGTGAACAACTTTTTCTTTCCCTTTTCCGCAAAAATTTAAATGTGAAATATGCGTAAAATTATCAGTACTGTACATTTATTTCCCTTTCAAACGCATATATGTATAAATTTTATATTTTAAGTGCATTAATAAGTATTTACTAAGTTGTTCAACTTCATACTCTGGTCTATTAATGGCTGCCTGTGCTCGATCAAAATTTCTCTTTATCCAGTAACTGATAAATGATTCCATGTATGAACCTTAGGGCCCCTTTTAGCTGATGACTAATTAAAAACTGACTAATCGAAAACTGGTTATCTTTTTCGGTTTAAAGATCTGCAAAGCAATGATATGAGCTATATCATCAAAATTTTGAAAAAAAATAGTCTTGATTCTTTTCACTTATGAAATTTCTACGATGTCCCAGAATATTTATGAAGTTACCCACGATGCTGATACAGAACTTCTAATTTTAATGCACAGTTTCTCAGCTATTGTGTGGGCAGTTTTGATTTTTCCAAGTAAGTCTTTACTACCCACACATTGTGTATGGCACTTCTATGCATAGTTAATTTACACAATCGCAAATCGTAAAACAAACTATTAATGTTGGTTTGACTGACGACAGTTTACTTCAAATTATATCACGCTAGTAATGCCCACGCAGTTATATACACTCCTGGAAATGGAAAAAAGAACACATTGACACCGGTGTGTCAGACCCACCATACTTGCTCCGGACACTGCGAGAGGGCTGTACAAGCAATGATCACACGCACGGCACAGCGGACACACCAGGAACCGCGGTGTTGGCCGTCGAATGGCGCTAGCTGCGCAGCATTTGTGCACCGCCGCCGTCAGTGTCAGCCAGTTTGCCGTGGCATACGGAGCTCCATCGCAGTCTTTAACACTGGTAGCATGCCGCGACAGCGTGGACGTGCACCGTATGTGCAGTTGACGGACTTTGAGCGAGGGCGTATAGTGGGCATGCGGGAGGCCGGGTGGACGTACCGCCGAATTGCTCAACACGTGGGGCGTGAGGTCTCCACAGTACATCGATGTTGTCGCCAGTGGTCGGCGGAAGGTGCACGTGCCCGTCGACCTGGGACCGGACCGCAGCGACGCACGGATGCACGCCAAGACCGTAGGATCCTACGCAGTGCCGTAGGGGACCGCACCGCCACTTCCCAGCAAATTAGGGACACTGTTGCTCCTGGGGTATCGGCGAGGACCATTCGCAACCGTCTCCATGAAGCTGGGCTACGGTCCCGCACACCGTTAGGCCGTCTTCCGCTCACGCCCCAACATCGTGCAGCCCGCCTCCAGTGGTGTCGCGACAGGCGTGAATGGAGGGACGAATGGAGACGTGTCGTCTTCAGCGATGAGAGTCGCTTCTGCCTTGGTGCCAATGATGGTCGTATGCGTGTTTGGCGCCGTGCAGGTGAGCGCCACAATCAGGACTGCATACGACCGAGGCACACAGGGCCAACACCCGGCATCATGGTGTGGGGAGCGATCTCCTACACTGGCCGTACACCACTGGTGATCGTCGAGGGGACACTGAATAGTGCACAGTACATCCAAACCGTCATCGAACCCATCGTTCTACCATTCCTAGACCGGCAAGGGAACTTGCTGTTCCAACAGGACAATGCACGTCCGCATGTATCCCGTGCCACCCAACGTGCTCTAGAAGGTGTAAGTCAACTACCCTGGCCAGCAAGATCTCCGGATCTGTCCCCCATTGAGCATGTTTGGGACTGGATGAAGCGTCGTCTCACGCGGTCTGCACGTCCAGCACGAACGCTGGTCCAACTGAGGCGCCAGGTGGAAATGGCATGGCAAGCCGTTCCACAGGACTACATCCAGCATCTCTACGATCGTCTCCATGGGAGAATAGCAGCCTGCATTGCTGCGAAAGGTGGATATACACTGTACTAGTGCCGACATTGTGCATGCTCTGTTGCCTGTGTCTATGTGCCTGTGGTTCTGTCAGTGTGATCATGTGATGTATCTGACCCCAGGAATGTGTCAATAAAGTTTCCCCTTCCTGGGACAATGAATTCACGGTGTTCTTATTTCAATTTCCAGGAGTGTATTATCTTCTGTAAAAGAGGTGAAAACGAAGACATTGTACATGTTACGATTACGAGCTTCCCTCGAAGGTAAATGACTACAAGGGAGGTCCGAACTGGGTCGTATACAGGTTCCGTAATCCATAAATCTGATCAGTCTGCTCTGGCCTCTCTCTACCTTATTTGCAGTCACCTGCCGTCGCGTCAGCCAACTACTGTGATACCCTCTAAGTAAGCATTCAGCTAAGAAAATAATGAAGTCAATAGAGTGCAGTTATACTTTTGCATGCTTCAAACTGTTTCCTGGAAACAGATCTGACATCCATTTAGCAACCACAATTAGACAAGAAAGTAAAGGGGGACAAGTATAAGTGAATGATCACCAGTGAACTATCCCCTAAAGATGAACTAGTTAGTCAAACTTCAGATCGAAGCTTCCAGGAAAACGAACGTTGCGAGATTACATTCGTCATTGACATAAAAGACTAGCTTCAAATATTATGGAATAGGTACGTAGCACCTCTGGTTCGCATAGCAGATAATTTTGACGGCAAGTCATAAATTTTACGACCCGTTAAAGGCTTGTGGATGTGCCCCATCTTGGAATCCTATATTATCCGAATATACGCCTATAATGAGAGTATTCGACTGTTGCTATGTCCAGGCACGTTCTCTTGGTCTATCACCAACTGAAAACATTTGATCATAGGTTCGCGACAGAGCTACAGATCACCAGTGTATAGCCACTATGATTGGTGAACACAGTTGAAGCAGTGTTGAATGATGTACTCATATCTGACACTTCAGCTCAGTTGTATTCGATGGGCAGCTGGGTTACAGCCACTGTTGTCGCAAGACCTCTATGTGCTACGTTTACCACGCAGAATAATTCCCAAATCACCTAAAAATGTGTTCGTTACTTCTTCCTCCTACTTCCTACGAGGCTAACGAAGTAAAGTTTGGTTACTTGCAACTAGGACTGTTGATATTTTTTAAATTATCGAGAATCCTATACATCGATATTTAAAAAGTGTCGTTTTTGTCTCCCGATTACAGACGAAAAGTATCGATATACCCACGAAAAAGTTATCGACCCACCCACCTATGAAAATATCGGCTGTACATTGTAAATATACTGCCGGTTTTAGATCTGTTAATTTAAGACTTGGTTTATTATTAGATATAATGTGCATCCACCACGTAGCAGACTGCCTCTCCCTCTAGAGCAAGAACTGAAAGGAAATCGATTCACGTTCACGCTTGGTGATAATCACTTTCCTAATAATGCATGTAAATGGCACTATAAACCGTGTCCGATAGATCCGTCTTTCAGTTTCGTCACATATCGGATTTGTCCGGAACACTTCATGTTGACATCCCTGTTATTATCATTTCTGCCAACGCCAGCGACCTAGTAGCTGTAGTGTCAGAATCGCTGGGGAAGTTAAACGTTTCAGTTTCTGTTAGTAGTCACGAGTGTCGATTACGTCGAATTCCCCTCTACCCACAATAAAGACCATTCTTCTCATTTAAATGTTTGTTCATCATTTTCAGCAGCTGTTCTTGAAGAATTCCGATGTCAAGAAATAGCAAACTAGTTGCGTTACAAATTGTTTTTGCAGCTGGAATGCTATTTCTTCACATTCGAAAATCTTGCTGTTCGATTCACACCTCCCCCCCCCCCCCCCAGTGCAATCGGGATTATTCTTTTGTCCCATATATACTTGCATCAAACAGCCAGAGAGATAGGCTGGAAGTGATGGAAGCTCAAAAAGCAGTAAGACTCCTTTGCAGAGTGAAAGTAAAATTATATTTTGGGAAAAATTATCGATATATCGATATTTTATTAATAGCCGTACTTGCTTCCGTTCCTAGTGTCGCAGTTCAATTTTAATGTACTAATTGAAACTGCGACAGCAGGAACGGTAGCAAATACTGCATATATATATATATATATATATATATATATATATATATATATATGTGTGTGTGTGTGTGTGTGTGTGTGTGTGTGTGTGTGTGCGTGTCTGTGATTTATGTAGGCCATACGAGCACGTATGTGCACGAGATAATTGGCAGTTGTATTAACTGGAAATTCTATATCTTCAACTATATAAGTTATACTTTATCTTCGCGAAAGAATGTGGGAGAAGAAGGAAGCTTGGAAGATGCTCTGCGAACTACCAGCATACGCTGAGACTTTCAGGAAGAAGGAGAAATGGTATTTTCGATACTGTCGTGTTAAATAAAAACGATTTTAAGGAAGACAGATATTCACTCTGCATAAACCACAGAGTATGCACTGATAGCTATATTACTAGAAGTGTCCAGCATTCGAACCCAGTCTTCTGCTTACTAAACGTGAAAGTGAGGGGTCGAGCCCCATACAGGAACTCTGCTGTAGTAAAGTAGCGTTAGAAAATGAAAATCTGCATCTGAACACAAATGACTGATCCGTGATTGTCGAGGGAGTGATTAACTTATACACTAACGAAGTGGCTGGTTCAGATGGCTCTGAGCACTATGCGACTTAACTTCTGAGGTCATCAGTCGCCTAGAACTTAGAAATAATTAACCCTAACTAACCTAAGGACATCACACACATCCATACCCGAGGCAGGATTCGAACCTGTGACCGCAGCGGTCGCTCGGCTCCAGATGGTAGCGCCTAGAACCGCACGGCTACTCCGGCCGGCGCTAACGAAGTAAATGGACATCTGATACGGAGGCTGTTAGAGGTATAAGTACAGATATTTTTATTGGTATCTGAGACAGTGTACAGCACATTACATCAGTACCTACTTCATTTGCATAGTAATAATTATAGATATTAGGAGTAGAATGTTTTTAAGTTGGTTAGAACCTCCACGTATATGTGGCAGGAGCAAGTCGTTAATGCTCACTTCCCGTGGGCAGCAGGTGTATGCGAAACGGCTAGTCTGTACTGACAGGCTTAGTTCACGTTGTGATGCAGTTACGACCGTGTAGAAAACATCAGGTAGTAAATTATGTGGCGTGTTTGTGGGAAGACTGTTAAGTGGTGAGAAAAACAACTAAGTGGGTAAGTATTAAGGTGCCAGTGGTCACAATATGTGAACTTGAACCCATAACACACTGAATGCCGGTTCGAGCTACAGCTGTGCAAAATCACAGACAACTTCTGTTTCCTTTTTATTTCCTTTTGATGGGTGATAATATTTAGAGACTAATAGATGTAGCCTCGGACAGATATGCAGCAAGTTTAAAGTAGAAAAAGAAATTTCTCCTAGTTAGTGTATGCCCGACCAAGCCGAGCGGATGACGTTGCTTGTCGGTGCGAAGTGAAAGACACTGCTTCCAACTTCAGTCACCGTCGCTGACTGTGTGTATTGTTGAGCACATTTAATTATCTTTACTGGTATTAGCTCACTGCTGAGAGAGGCACATTGTTTCGAATTCCCAGCAGACGCGTCCATAATTTAAGCGTCAATTACGCCGGACACATAGCGCACGCAATGGCCGGGTGGGGTGGCCGACCGTGAATGCTAATTGCCAAACGGCTTTACTCGCAATTACTGCCAATTTCCGGCCAGCATATCTTCCTCTAACTGGTGCCGACTGCCCCCTAAGAGTGCCCATTCGTCAAACACGGGACTACCACTACAACGCCTTTGGTGTATGCAGTATCTTTATTTATACGTGCGCGCTTGAAATTAGTTTTACTTTTTAATGAGCGTACACCACTAATTGTTATTTAGTTTTCTCTACTTTGGCAGTTTATAGAAACTATTCTGTATTTAATCGTCAACTACCTACTGCTCATATTTACCATTCGTAAAAGGTCTGTGCAAAGTTCCTAAGAAGATGTTGGAGCGAGCAGCCTTTGTCTCAGCTTGAATTACGTATATAGAGGAAATGGCGCCATGGCTAGCACAATTGATTAGTGTTGCTGTGGAGCCGTACTCAAACGTCTGTCTAACTATCCAGATTTCGGTTCTTTGTGATTCTATAAGTGACAATGACAAATTCTGTCGTGGTTCTTCTCAACAAGACACAACTGATTTCTTTCTCTAGCCTTGTGTCATCAGACTTTGTACTGCAAGGATCAAGTCGCTGACTGAACTGCAAACGCCATTAGTTTCTTTATTCACGATGCAGGACAAATTCGTTTAGTGCTCAGCAAGCATTTGATAGGCACTTACCGAGTAAAGAGCCTTCGTTACAAATTTTACGTCTTTGTTAAACTATATGAAAAAGCGTAAAAAAAAGAAAGATGTGCGTATACTCTATTTTCATATTGTAACGAATTTTCCCTGTAATTAGTAAACTCACGTCACTTAGGCATTTTATTTTACTTGAATTCCTACAAAATAATTTAAAAAAAGGTTTTATCTCATTAGATGTTTTTTTATTCCAGTCTTTGATCACAATATAAAGTTCTTCGACGATGACCGGTTTGAGTCAGTAATGACCATCTTCAGATCTACAATATAAAAAAATACACAACTAGCGGTCAGTCTATGTTTCAAAACAATACAGTGTTTCATATCACGATATACTCTCACACAAACCGGGAAATGTACAGATGAAATAAGTGTAAAGCGTACCTACTCTACACCATGTCCTAACGCAGTAAACACGTAATGACAACGTCAAAACATATAAATACACTCAGCAAAGCATCGTCACGTACAACTAAAATATGGTACAAAATAGGCCACATCGTCCACACAGTCATTTGGCAACCGGCGTTACTGTACAAAACATACAGAAGTACAGTAGCTACCAGAAATATTTTTGCCTATATGCTTCAAAGATATCTCTACTATGCGCTTAGGTGTATTCTTCATTTACGCAAGAACCACAATATGATGAAAATACATTTGGTAAAATAAATGTAGCAGACTTTTAAATTTTGCTATTATAGAAAACAGTTGTGATAAAACAAAAGACGATTACAGTTAACCATATAAAATTATTTAAAGCAAATATAGATAATGGGTCTGACACTTTATGGTGAATTTGCGGTCAAAAATAAAATATACGAAATACACTGCATGTAGCCACCTATAAATTACCTATGAAAGATAAAATGTCTACATGACAAAATACCTCTACAGAAGAAAAGACAGAGCAATGATGAGCGTCCTCTGTTGGCTAGGCCCCCAGGATGTTGCGTAGACGCGCAGCGATCGTAATAACTTAGCCACTAGAGGGCTTTTCGAACATAGTGATGTCTCCCAAGAAAACATTTATACAACATACAAACAGTCAATGAATAAAATTATTTAGTCTGGCCATACAGTCCATGAATAGGTAGATTTAGCTGATTTATTCCTGATTTATATCGTGATATTTCTGTGGTTCCGTTTGTATTTTTCTAATATTTCTCATATTAGTTACTTTGTAACATCTTAACGCGTCATGGCGTTTTACACAGCTTACCTTGACACAAGTTTGCTTCCGCGCGAACATCTTTCAGATCGAAAACTTGTTTTCTAGCGTAAGCCACACGTCATATCAAAGAAGAACCGACCATTACCGACTCTGCTAGAACGGCGGATCTATGCGAAGGAATCGGTGGTTATCTCTTAGAGACTCAACATAGATTTGACCGGTGATGATCGTTCAGAGCTGTGTGAATATATGTTTCGGTTTGGAGGCCTCGTGGATGTAAGCACAAATAACTCTTTTTCCTGGGAGCGCAATGAATGGACGTAATTTAGAAATCCGTCTTTCATATGCAGCGGTGGTTCCCACTCTTTGTGAGACAGTTACCTCTGAGTGCCATCAGATGTTAACTGGTACACACTCTCTCGATTCTTCATTATCAGCATTAGCCTCTAACTAAATTTTAGATTGGACAAGAATCTTTGAACACTTTTCCGTTTTTAGAATCACTAAAAGTAAATGATATTTAGTGAAATCAAGAAGTAATGAGTTAATTGGCAATGATTTTTCCTAACTGTCTGTTTTCATGGAATATTGAAGTATTTCTCAGTGCATTCCTGATACTACCTTCAGCTCCTCCTCAAAGAAGGAACCTAACTATCCACAGTCAGGGTAAACACTTGTTGCAAAACATGCTCCCCCTCCAACACTCATCTCTCTAGTGACATTTCCTTCACCCGCAGCCCGTGAATAACGAAGTAATTTAAAGTCCATTACTGGAACGACCCAAATCTCGGACAAATTTGGAAATTTGTGGTAAGGCCTTACGGGACCAAACTGCTGAGGTCATCGGTCCGTAACCTTACGCCCCACTTAATCTAACTTAAACTAACTTACGCTAAGGACAACATACAAACCCATGCCAGAGGGAGCACTCGAACCTCCGACGGGTGGAGCCGCGCAGACCGTGACAAGGTGCTTCAGAATGCATGGCTACCCCGCGTGGCCTACATCTCGAAGAAGCCTCTCTCATGAGATTTAAGCGTACGCGATGTATATGTCTCAATTTGGTCTCATAGATACAAGGTACAATTTACGAAGTTTGTCTGTAGTGGGTGCGCCTAATGAGAAATGATATTCATACATTAGATTAACAAGCTCTAACCTCCCGACATTGTGTCACACGTTAATGTCAGTATTAGGAAAAATTGTTATTATTGGTAAATTATACAATCAGAATTTAAGTATGGCGAAACAGTAATGCTCTTCTAAAAACAAACTTAGTTTCGTGACCAAAACACAACTGAACACTTCCATATTTATCACACAGAAAATTACATGTTAACCTTCAGAGGGCAATTACACCCAGGTGGGAAGCACTTACCTGCATCTACATCTACGTGGATATTCGAAAATCACACTTACGTGCCCTACTGAGTGTTCATCGAACCATCTTCACAGTAATTCTCTATTATTCCACACTCGAACAGTGCGCGGAAAACCGACACCTATATCATTCCGTGCGAGATCTGATTTCACTTATATTATTATGATGATCGGTTCTCCCTATGTAGGTCGATGTGAACAAAATATTTTCGCATTCGGAGCAAAAAGTCGGTGATTGAAATTTTGTGAGAAGATTCCACCACAGTGGGAAATTAATATTTTTTTAAATGATGTCCACCCTATCGCTTTCGAGATGGGCATATCCTTCGGACAAGAACCTATAGTACGGTGAGATCGCAGCAAGAGAGAATTTTATTCGGATTACATTTATGTGGTTGAAATTGACGCGTGCTTTAAAGTTATGCAGAATTGTATTCGGCTGGCCGCTGTGGCCGAGTGGTTCTAGGCGCTACAGTCTGGAACCGCGCGACCGCTACGATCGTAGTTTCGAATCCTGCCTCGGGCATGGGTGTGTGTGTGATGTCCTTAGGTTAGTTAGGTTTAAGTAGTTCCAAGTTCTAGGGGACTGATGACCTCAGATGTTAAGTTCCATAATGCTCAGAGCCATTTGAATCATTTTTAGAATTCTATTCGTTTTTGTATTGCATTTTGTATTCGAACTAGCAATGGGGAACGTTATACCTCTGTTCCTTGTTTTCATGTCATCATAACATCGGTGACCGGTATCTGTTTCTAATTTAACCGTCAATAAATCCAAGGGACTTCCTGAAATTTTCCTCACTAGTAAGATCATGTTTCAGAAGCTCGTCAATTTATGTTGAATTTTCTTTGTGTCATAATGGCGGGTTGGGATTTTAAATGGTTTTATCTGATATTTTCTTTTTATCCACGACGAGTACCTTTATTTATGATGACTTCTTCTGGTTTATGTTACATTTTTTATATGTTTGCTTTTCGCGAATTTATTATCTAGCACCACTTCCTTTGTTCACTAGCTACACCGTATGGATCTCAAGATATGCTTCAAATAAAATGCCCCATTCCATTTATTTGCTATTAATTCACTGTTATCGGAGAAAAAAACCATGACATGAAATTATCTTCCGTAACAGTTTTCCAACACCACAGGTAACGCTACGCAATGCTATACTGCGTGAAACGCGAATGAGGTGGAGGCTTCGTCCGACTTCATTTCTTTCACAGCAGCAGCTTTGACAGATTCCTACGCAATATAGGTTCTAAATGAAAGAGGTATTAGTCCTGCGCAGGATTTTTGCACTTGAACAGGTTTTTACGCGTGAAGCAATTTAGCGCAATGTGTTGCTTGAGCCTTTCCTAACGGACCGTTTGTGGAAATGGTTCACGGGCGAGACGTCGGTTATCGTGAAATTCCCACAATATTTCATCGACGCAACGAACCGTCATCTTGAGGTGCGACGAGAACACTGCTAAGCTGGGGCAAAAGCCCCCTTTTCATGTCAGGCTAAATAGAAAACATGTTGCCGCAGTATTCGGTCGCCAGTAGGGAAGATTTCTCGATCTGTAGCGGGAAAGATATCTGAACAGCCTGTCAGATGACGAAGGCGCAAACGCTGATGAAATTGCACGCACGAACGACAGTCTTCGCTCGTGCGCTCAATCTCTCGGTTCATCGTCCGACAAGGGCGTAGGCGTACTTCTCGTTATCGATCAAGAAACCTTCGTTACTTTCCACAAAATTTGGCATTTCACGCCAAGGCAGTTTCTACTTAGGTTGGCATGAATAGGAGAGTCCTGACACATTGCAGCAGTGTTTTCGTCGTACTTGAACTTGTCGGAGAGTTGCGTCGATGTAATATTGTGGGGATATCAAGATACCTCACGGGTTGCCCTAGTACCATTCCTACAGTATAGCATGATGTTCGCAATTAATGTTCTAATTTAAATTTCAGCTGTGTCACTTCCGAGAGAGCCTCCAGTTTTCGCTGCGCCTTGCGAAATTTTAACGTCTCCGAACCTTCATAGTAACAGACAGATTGTGTTAAAAATGGGTCAATATCAATGTGTGGACGTATATTTCAGGGTGAAAACCAAGTTCATAATCTTATATGCACACAGAATTTCAGTTTCGAAAGGAGGGCCAGGTTTTCAAGCTTACCCTTGTTGCATCGGCTAATCTGGATATAGCGGTTATTGCCACTGTGTCAATATGGCGAAATACTTTGTATCACTATATCTATATATATATTACATAGATGTACTGTATTATCCTACAGATCTTACGATAGTGTGACACTGGATGCGTAAAAGGTGACAAATAAAACAAAAAGAAAATTTGCGATCAGTGTCTCCCATTGAGATTAATGAATCTGTCAAGGCCTCAGCGAGTTACACAAATACGTAGTTCCATCTTAAAAACCCTTTTACGAGTTTTTGATGAGCATGAAAAAGAAAGCAAGTTTTCGCTATTTGTTCCTGTTCTTTATGTCTCAAAAATAAACTTTTTCTCTTATACAGCCTAAATGTCGTCTCTGTTCAAGAAATTTACGGTTCAGTTGCTTACAGTGAGAAGACAGATTCTTTGCTTCAGGTGAAATAAGACCTGGGTACAGAATCCCAAACAGACAGTAGTGCCGAGAGAATGTGTGTATGGGTTGCTTTGTTGACAACCAGTCACGCTACTGTGGACAGTTGACAACAAACTGACGTTACCACTGATAGAAGATGTTTCATCTACTTATCCATCAGCGCCCTGCTCCCTGCAGTCTCGAAGACGTACTATGTACTATTCTTGGCATGCCACAAATTTCATTCGGCCCATTCAGTTCGTACGTTGTTTTCGTTGTAAACACAAACATTTTTCCTTGAAGGCATTGACCGTATTGTCTCACACTGTAACAACTGTTTTAACTGTTGTGGCGATTGCTTTTGAATTAATAAACAGTACACTTGCTTTTACCTCATCTGTGTCGTTTTCAGTTGACTGCCCACTTTACTATAAGGTCGCGCCTGGAGGTCTGTGACCCTGCCCGCACTGCGGAGCGTTGCCGGCCTGCTGTCAGGGGCCACTCGCCATTCCTCCAGAGGGCGTGGTGCGCGCCTGACGAACGGTCTCTGGACACGCTGGCTCTGCTCGTATATCACCCACCTGCGCCGTGGGTCTCCTGCAGTAGATTCTACGGCATGATGAACACTTTCCTTGAGCTGTCTGCCGAAGTACATCACCTTTGTGTCAAATGAAGCTGTTGACACTCAATTTATCAGCGGAAATGTAAAATCTTTTGCAGTTTCTCGACGGCATGATTAGCTCTTTCTAGGTGAAATCAGGTTATTATGTTTTTTGTACAACTGAAATGACGCAATTTCAGACACTTTACTGGCGTCATACACATATGTCTTTTAACGAATACAGACTGAAGCAGCGAGTGAAAATTTGTATGAAGGCTGGGAATCGAAGCCGAGGCTACTGCTTACTAGGCCTTGGCACAACGGTTTACTCAACTGTACGGATTACCCTGGAATGCCTCCCTCCACGATACAATTTCTCACTGCAGCCCCCTATGTAAGAGGGAATTTAAAGTAGGCTGGGACAGCAGTAAGAATTTTCACCGAGGAGAGAGACATAGCATGGTAACCTACGCAGTTGTTCGAACCTCTGTCTAGGTGGCTTAGTGGCTGAAGCACCTGCTTAGTAAGTAACTCACCCGGAGTCGATTCTCGACCTTGGAACAAATTTTCACTCGACGCTTCAGTCTATACAAATAAAAAAAATTATTATGGTTTTCTTCTTCGTGGCCGATCCTCTCACTTCATCATATAATTTTCCGATAGCTGACATTTTCCTTTCGTCTGATATATCGATAGATGTTTACCCTCTTCTACATCACTCTGTGCTTAAATTCTAAGTTACTGACTTTCCACTACAAGCAATAATCGGTTTCATTATCATTAACTCCTGGTTAACTGCTGGTGGAGCATAGGGAATTCCAGTAAGTTTTCCACTTTATTCACTTTTAAATCCTTTGTTTATATACAGTTTTATCTTCCTTTCCGAACTGCTTATCAGATTTGATTTTATAGATGTTTCTTGATCTAGGTTGCTTTCTCGTAGTGGTTAACAATACTCTGGTTTCAACAGAGCTCTGTGGTATTCTGGAAACAGTCGTAATCACACCACTTCACCTTGTCTGTTTCTAAAATAGTATCCTTCGTTCAGTATTCATTTTGCACGTTACCATATAGTAAACACTATTAGGTTTAATGTCTTGGGGTTCTAGTCACCTGTGTGTTTTACATGTTAATATGATTTGTGAGTCTGCTGACTACTTCTCAGTGGACATTTTAAATATATGTAGTTTGTAAATACATTTATCTCGTTTCGCGTCGTCAACAACGTTAATATTACGATGCAGTATCTAAGATCTATCACAAACCAGTTAATACTAAACAGTTACACTTCCTAGTATGACACAAGAAACAAAAAAATTTCAAGAATTAAAATAGATTTATTGTCTGTCTTAAGTGCATTAATTTTTTAATACGACAGGCTTCAGTTCAACATGATTCACCCTCAGATCTGACTGCATCGATTATAAGAGTAAACTGTCCAACCGTCAGCAAAATTCACAAATCCACATTCTATCTTTTTTTATTGCGTGACGTAGTGTGTAAGGTTTGCTGATGGACGGGTTTCAGATCTGAGGAGTCTTCACGTTAAAACCAGTGATTGCTGGTTTTATCTCCAAGGACATTATGACGATTTTTGCATATTTTTAGAAAAATATCTATGTGCAAAGAAAGTACTTGCCTGACACTTCCCTGCTCTCGAAGTCGTAACATTATTAATACAGCAACCTCTGAATTATTCGTATTAACACGGACTCTGGACTGCACGGATAACCGAAAAACATAGATAATCATAAATTAACTAGCACTTCATGCAGAGAGACTAAAGTTTTTGTGCGCGTACCGTTTTAGTGCAGTTGTTTCATCAAATTGGTAAACATGTTCCAGCGCAACATTCTTTCATATACGTAATTAAAGAATACGCGTACAACGTAACAACCATTAGCTGCGCCTTTGTTATGCAATATCCCGTCCCCCTTTTTGCTACACCTCCTGAAGTGTCTCAGTTTAGTTAGGAGTCTGTAAAGATGGCATAAGAGGCGCATAGTATCACTGGTCGTGCTTTCTATCCGAGATTTAGCAAAGATTACGAGAACCTGTCCTTGGATTATCTTAGAGAGTCGTCGCGTAAGATTTCTTCCTTTCAGTTTTGCCATAAAGCTCTTGTAGGTGATGTTCCTCACAGAAGCAGCATCAGCGCCACTGGATTCTCTGGAAAAGGCAATTCTGTGTCTTGTAATATCTGACTGATGAAGCGGGAACATAAATTACATGAAATAATGTCTGCGGATGCAGTTGAAAAGTGTTTATTTACGAAAAGAACTTAAGTTTATAAAATATGAAACAGTATGTTCCTTATTAACTCAAAATTAGCTATTCGCTGAAAGCATGTTCTTACGACATAGATCAAACCACAGCCTATCGGCGACTGGCGTCTATGGCGCGAAGTCTAGGTCTTGTGCTTAACAATCGTGACACATCGTAGCTGTTCGTATAACTTCGCTATCTTAAACATGATTCACCTGTTTATTGAAATGCTTTCTTGCGACGTGATATTGTTGCGAGAAAGTGGTAATGACAAGTAGGCTTTTGTAATATCTGCAGTGGAAAAACTGGCTTCTATTGATAAACATTTATTGAGCAAAATTACACGCTTCGCGCCAGAATGTCTGTTGCATCCCTAAGTATTGTGCAGTGGCGTAACTGTTTCTCTCAGAGCTAGCTACTAAACCTCACCCCACCGTCCACCGGCAATGCCAGATGGTCCAGCGGCTTCGTCAGCCAGTGTGAGAAACGCAATCCTACTCTCTGACAAGTGTTCTGTGGTGTTGTCTGAGCTTATTGAATGCTACTGGTATCTGCAGACAGGATGTAAAATGTAAATCTGGAAAATAAGGAAAGAAAACGTAATCTAAAAATAAGGGATATCTTACAGTTATCATTATTGATGTACCTATAGGTTTTAAAAGGACGGTATCCAACACTGCGCTTTAGTAAGATACACTAGCTTTTTCCCATAACTTCGTTCGAGCCATAAAAAGAGGCTGTCGTTTACCTCCAATAAAATCAGTCAGTTGTAAGTTAAAAGTCCCATAACCACATTAGAATCTACGCCACATGCAGGTAAAGCTGCATCTAATCACTGAGTAATCTAGGCACTTTCAAATAAAAATTATGTAACATATCTAACAAGGTATATCACTCAGATATAACGTGCCTACATTTTCATCCAGAATTATTTGTGTTAGCTTTTTAAGATAGTCTTTTGTACTGGAGTCATCAGTAGTTTTCTTGGGCACAAAGGTATCAATGCCTTCGATCGTTTCTTCATGTGGTTTAAAACGAACATCGAGTTCCGTAATCACATGTTCAATAAAAGGGTAAAATACGCGTTGCCGGTAATATATTTCGGCAGTATTTCCAGGTTCACTGATGCGTTGGTTTTGCCTTCCAGTCGTTCTTGGAACAACTATGTCACTTGCAGATCTCTTTTGCCTGCTCGAAAAGGACTGAGAATTGACTTTCGTTCCGAATATTTTGCAAAGTGGTTTCTATTGTTTTTGCATAGCTGCAGGTACTGGTCAAGTCGACATTGACCTTCTGCACTGCTTTGTTTAGGTTTGCTTTATATGAAAAAACTTTCGTTTGCAGTTGGTATGCTGGAGTGGCGATATTACTACTAGTTGTATCTTGAAGTGTCTCAAGTGTTGTACATAATACAGCAAACATTTCTGCAAATCTTTCGACGGCCTCATTCTTTTGATCCACTACGTCTCACTTAGGGAGATAAGCGTCGAATGAGAAGAGTTAACATGTTCCGCAATTTTCTTCAGAAGGTTGTCTCGAAGTGGAGATGGTCGAAGAAGGTTTACTACATTTATTATAGTTCCGATAGAGTTCCGTATCACGGGTACCTCGCATGAACGCGAGATACGTATGCGCTAGAAATAAATTAAGACCGTGCGCCGCATAGTGTACGAACTGCGCCCTTGGTTATCTTTATGCAATTGTTGTTCTGGGGCCCTGTAACCGACCGCTCATCATTGCAGCGGCATCAAAGCCTTGCCAGTAAATTTATTCATATCCAAGTTATGAGATGCGTTATAATCGTTGCTGCTAGTGCTTGAGCTGAAACATGTACATGGATAAATTCAGGAAAATCCTCCCTGATGATCGAACCCCAAAAGAGATTTCTAACTTTTCCGTTTCATAATTATTTCGAACGTGACTAATCAAATACAAGCACGCGAAGTTTAAGCTCGGTTGATTCACGACGTCCGAAATTTTCAGTGTTAATTGTTGACTGCCCAAAGCGAAGCTACAAATCCGATTGGCTTCAGTCCGTGGCGCGCATAGTGATGACGCTTGGATAGGGTGCGAGAGAGGTGGAGGGGGGGGGGGGGCATGGGAGAGGGGGGCGGGGAAAGCAAACCCCAATTTAGGGCCCAGCTATCGTTTAGTGCATCACAACTCCATGGTTTGTAGCTGTCTCAACCAACTGCGCTGCGTGACTACTAACTTGTGGCACGGGGTTTCACAAAGAGGATATTCGGGTAATATTCGCGTTGTCTGCGTTTATCTGTCATCTTCTTAGCTCTTATAAGTCGACCGCAATATCAGCAACAACAAAACATATGATACGGATAGTCAATGATTCATTTTAGAAGCTGCGGAACTGCTACTGGCTGTTATAACATTACGAGAACTCACCTAAATAGCCATGGTCGTTAACAGTAGTGGGGCAGATAGCACTCGTCTCGGAGGTATGCTGGTTCGAATACTGGTTGTGGATGAAAGTTTCACTGCCAGTATATGGTCGCGTCGCTCAGGGCAGGAGAGGTTGTTGCTTGAAGTTTCTGATCACCACTCTTTCTATCAATGTACTGCGTTAAATTCCAAACCTCTTCGCAGGATGGGAACGCTAAACTCATTATTCGAGAAGAGTAGGATATGTGCCGACACCGGGTTTGAGTCTTCAACACAAATATAACACTATTCTATATACGCACCCATTACAGACACCTGCACCCTACAGATAACCACATGACACAACTCTGACATATCTGCAAGGAAGGATCTAACATGAACACTGCAGGATTACCCTTCCCGACAGGCGGCTAAATCCACCCCCTGTAATAACCCTGCCAACACTGCGATACTGCATCTGTATTTTGAATTATGATAAGTAGTGCATTCCTCCTTGTCTCGTTTAACAGAATAAATCCAACACCTCTGGAGGGAACCATACCCGAAAGAAAATCTACAACTTTTTATTTTACTATTGACTTTAAAGCAGCTGGAAACATTTAGGTCCTAGGACTAGTACTAGGCGGACATAGAGTCAAGAAATAGGTTACAACATGTAACAAGGGAAGAGTTGCCCCATTTTACTGGAATTCCAATGAGAAACAACGGTGAAATACTTCAGATACATTTGACGCTGAGTAGTGGCCTGCATCATGTGCCAGAGACAAAATATGAATCCCACATATAACAATACATTCTAAACTAAACTATTCGTTTAAATTATCACACAGTACGTCTGGTTCTGCCCTTCAATTTTGCAAAACATGTCCCGGCTATGCATGGACAATCCGCTCCCGAATAACCGGGAACTTCCTGTAATTTAGATCATGTGTTAACACAGCGAGTAAATGTTTGATCTAGTATCGATGAAGGTGACTGATTCTTAAGTAAACTTTTTCTTCGAAAATAAAGAGGACCTGGAACAATTCTGAAACCGTAACGGACAGTGCACTTTGCTTAAAATTGCTCTACGAATATACGGGGTGGTTATAATTAAACCTTCGCTGAGCCTATGTAGACGGGAAACCATTTACCATATGAGTATCCATCTTCACAAGAATGATGGTCAGACTGTGCTTAGCAGGATGTGCGTTGTCAGTAGCACTAGTGTCATGACGTGGCGTTAGGCTCGGGTAATGCTAAGGCAACGTAGCACTGAAACACGAGCAAAGAGAACTCCGGTCAGCATGTCTGGAGAACGCGAGCAGGACTTTACGCGAAAAGTTGCTTTATCAAAATAACAGCAATAGCGCCTCAGCTGTTCGCGACTTCCGTCGTATTAAAGAAAAACGGAGAGGTCCTCTTACCGCACCAGGATTGAAGAACATGATAGAATTTCGAATTGAATGTTGATTTGAGAATTGCTCCTGGGAGAGGCCTATGGTCGATTGTAGTTACTGTTGTCATTGCGGTCTTCAAGCATCATACGAGCAGTGTGACGACAGATGAATATTCCACGGTCCACAGTTAGAAAAGAGCCGAGAACAGTTGTGAAATGGCATCTCTGATGCGGTTACAGGCCATCGCGTAAGCAGTTCGTCGTCACAATGAGCAATGTTTGTGACCTGGGACGTAAACATGTGGAAATTGAATTGTATTTCTTTCAATGGTTTATTCGTTATTCCCCTTTCGACTGTCCTTACAATTGTTTCCACGTATTTTCATTGGTCTACGATCACTCATTTTTCATGACGGCACACTCAAGTAGAAAAGTTTAATTATAACCATTCTGCACCACTCTTTCAGTACAGTAATTAAGAGTATTAGTAACGAGAAAATCTCTTCACTGGCTAGATGAAAGGCGAAGGCACGGAAGGTTATTATAACGTTTATCCTGTCTTGGAAGCTACACTGCGTAACACAGTCCATAGTTTCGGACCTTCAGCTTATCAAAGAACAATTTTTCCGTTACTGTATTTTCATTCCTGTGTGTTTTTGTGCTACTGTAATTTGTAACTTACATGTAGCCCACTGAGTATTAATTATAATTTGGAAATTTCCTGTGTAGCAGATTTGATACTGAAGGAATTCGCAATTTTTCCAAGTGTGAATAAATATACTGTGATGATTCTGTTAGGAAAGTATTGTCATTCCTTATCAAAACACACTATTAACTTTTGACTGTAAATGTCCTATTAGCACGCCTTGAATTTTTGACTCCTTCGAACTGAATTCCTTCATGTAAACGATAGTGTCGGTTTTTCCAAAATTTCCGTTTTCATTGGTTCTCTAGTTACTCCCTGCGCGGCTTGTTTCGACAAATGGAAGCGTAGGACAGTACCTTTTCGGTATTTTCGTACTAAATATTATACGTTTATAGACAAATTTCAGAACTGAATTTTGGCTCTCTGCATTGACTGCGTTAGTGAGGGTGTAAAGTTTTCTGTTTTCCTATAGTAACTACTTGTTTCTTTCCCTACGTGTCCACGAAGTTAGCGGCTTGTTGTTATTCATCGCAGGCATGAGCGCTAGAATAACATTCCATTAATGTGCAGCAAATTTTGTGAGATCATCTACGCAACTAATAGTACTGGGGTGGAAGCAGGAGTAGCAAAAGTTTGAAAAATGTTTTGAGTTCAGTTTATTTGTGTATTAGTAACTGCAACAGAGAAAAGAACGTAGACTGTCATCCCGTAGGCGCAGATCCAGCCATCGGCCTGAAAAATCTGTCGTAATTCCTTTCACCTTTCCAGCTTAACAGGCGATTATTCGTATCTCTCCGATTAGACCATTATTACCACAAACTTAGTCCTGTTGTCCAGGAGTTCTGATTCTTGTTGATATCGTTGTCTACAAACCCGAGATTTAATAAAATGTTGTACTCATATTCCTACCTTATAAGACGACTAGTCTTACCTTAGAGGTAAATGTGACTTCGCACTATTCGGCTAAGCTGCTTGCTACTACACTATGGGAGGTGAAAATCTTACCAGAACAAGTGAGAAGAGGAGCCGGAAAAGAGCAAACTAACGTACGTTTAACTGGTGCACCTATGACTCTGAATATGGTTTTCAACCGTTTGTTTCAGTTTATTAATTGCTGTAACTCAATTTTTCTACTCACCACATTACTACATTGCGTCGTATTACAGAGGGAGTCAATAAGCTATAAAGCCTAAACGTAAGATTCTTTCCAAGTGAATGAATTACTGTGTGCCAGCCACTAACACAGTTATTCTTAGGCTATTTATCCAACTTTTATAGCAAACATTTCTAGGTGTAACAATGCACAGGAAAGTGAAGACATATTAGCATGTAATATCATCAATTACAAAAACCCACATATGAAAGCGAAAGAATTTTCTAATGGCTAGTCAAACAATGTTAGTGCTGTATATTTGACTTTTCCTTGCCTCAGAGATAAACTCATCGAATGGTACAGGTCATTACTAATTTTATGTTATATTTATATGACTGATGATGAGGTCGCATACTCCGAGGAGCGTAGGGAACGATGCGGGAAAACGGCACCGCCGTACTAGGCAAGGTCCTAGCGGAGGTGGTTTGCCATTGCCTTCCTCCGACTGTAATGGGGATGAATGATGATAATGAAGACGAAACAACAACACCCAGTCATCTCGATGCACGGAGAATCCCTGACCCTACCGGGATTCGAGCCCGGGACCCCGAGCGCAAGAAGGGAGATTGTGACCGCAAGACCACGAGCTGCAGACTTCATATGATTAAATATTCTTAATCTTCTTTAATTGATTGTTGACAACAAATTACATACTGTTGTACGGTGTACTATTGTCTAACATGTTCTGCGCAAAATGTAAAGCTTTTCACCTCATCTATCACAACGTTAACAAGGATGAGTCTCGCTGTACTGACCACGAAACATGGTGTCGTAGCAAAGAAGGTCCAAGTGTGAGAGAGCTCTGTCACCGTAGCTGGCTCTCTTATATTGCGATGACAGATGGCGCTCATAGTTGCTTCAGCATCCACGCACCACTGGATCCGCCGGATACTGTGCGACCTCTATCACTGTCTGACGAAAACTTGCAATTCTGTTGCTAATTTTTGGGGCAAAACAACTTAAATTTAAAATTGGGTGAAGGCCAATAACTTAAGGCTCAAAATAGGAATTTGAATTTTAAAAGGCAGAAGGCCTTATCCTAAAATTTCTTTTAATCAGGCTGAAGTCCCAAACAGTCTCACGCCTTAAGGGCAAAACAATTTTAATTTAAAGTCGGCTGGAAGCCATACATAAACAAACAACAAGGACAAATAAGAAAAGACAGCTCATCAAATGGCGCTCAGAAGATTTCAAGGGTTGGCCTGGAACTGAAACACTTAACTCTCGTTCAGGTGAGACAGGCAGTCGGCCCAACAATTCTGTATCCGACGTGAACCCAACCGACAAATTGTGAACGGACCAACCGACAGGATAACTTCCGCTCCACCCGACTAGCACACAATAGGCAGTTCAATGAAACAACGCAGAAGGTATCGTTGCCCACATCGAATTAAACATTCAGCTGTCAAACTACACGCCACGCTGGACAGTCACAACATGAGGAGCAAAATACACTGGCTGAATTTACGTCAACGGCCAGGGCAGGTAACCGGAACGTTAACGACCACACGGCAGAAGATTCCGCTGGTGCACTTCAGTTCAAAAATAATCAAGTTAACTCCAGAGGAGGGCGGCTAGAATTTCGCCAACTTTAAAACACATTTTGTTGCGCGCGGGAATGTCCCAACAGCCCACAACGAACTCAAACGGCACAATGCGAACAGTTGGGGCTGGCTGGAAGACTAACTAAACACTCAACTTCCGTGTCGGGGATCGGTGGGCCACCGACCTCGTAGCAGTGGGAACAGCCCCTCACACTCCGAGACGCGTGGACACCGCCAGCGGCCCACCCAAACACACACCACGGTGACTTCCTCGCTGCTCCACACCACGGCACAGCCAGAAACTATAAGCGCGAGGCCAAAAATAGTACAAGGGTGCGAATATCGATACACGCTGCTGCTACCACTCGCGGAGAGAGTGGATAACAGCATAGTCACGATAACCGCAGGAGACTAATCACAGAATAGCAACCAAGGTTTAATGTGAAGCATAACACGAGTCAGTCACGCCTCAATAATCTTGCCGTATTATATTTTAACTAAAGTTTAGTCTTGATCACAACACTTATGTCTCAATAACATAGGTGACCGATTTCGGTTATATTTATATAAACATCTTCAGACCCATGGCTTCCTTGGAGGATGGTAGGCGGAGCTCTCCTCGGCTGCTCCCGCGTCCGGCCACCCTGATTTATGTTTTCCGTGATTTCCCTAAATTGCTCCAGACAAATGCTGGGATGGTTCCTTTGAAAGGGCACGGCCGACTTCCATCCCCGTCCTCCCCTAATCCGATGAGACCGATGACCTGGCTGTTTAGTCTTGTGGTGTCACCGCCAGACACCACACTTGCTAGGTGGTAGCTTAAATCGGCCGCGGTCCATTTAGTACATGTCGGACCCGCGTGTCGCCACTGTGTGATCGCAGACCGAGTGCCACCACAAGGCAGGTCTCGAGATACGATAGAGCACTCGACCCCAGTTGTACGACGACTTTGCTAGCGACTACACTGCCGAAGCCTTTCTCTCATTTGCCGAGAGACAGTTAGAATAGCCTTCAGCAAAGTCCATGGCTACGACCTAGCAAGGCGCCATTAGCCTTACATAGTTTGATAGTTATCGTATGAAATGTCTCATCAAGAACGTTGTAAACCAACAAAGAATAAAAGTTAAGTATTCGAGGAGCTGCATACTTTTCTTATTAGCATTCAATACTTATCCTGTTCCAGAAATCACGCCAGTCGGCGTGTGTGTACGCGGGCCTTTCTTTCGGCTACCCGTCACTGTGGACTGGCTGCCTTGTCAGTCCACTACAGGTCTCTTCCCCCAAACAACCCAACCCCAACCCCCTCAGCTGCTACGAAGTCAACTGACTTCGTATCAGCTGAGGAGAGCTCCGCCTACCATCCTGCAAGGAAGCCACGGGTCTGAAGATGGTTACATAAATATAACCGAAACCGTTCATCTATGTTATTGAGACGTAAGTGTTGTGATCAAGACCGAACTTTAGTTAAAATATAATAATCTATTGATAACTGTATTCCAAAAATGTTTACCAAACTTGTAGACTCTTGCCGTATGGTACGGTGTTCCCTCTGTAGAGTCTAGACCCGCGAAAGAGAGTAACAGGTACAACAGAGCACCGCAGGGTGTCCGGCGCAGCGCTCCTTCCCTACCTTCAAAGCGGCGGACAGCCGGCAAGTACTCGCGGCCAAGAACAGGAGGCCCTTCTGCCGCCTGCCCGTCACCAAATTAAAATTTTCCCCCCGCGCCACTCAGCCCCAGCGCGGCCTCCCTCAGGCCGATAAAGCGCCCAGTAAGCCGCTCCGGTGTTTCCCTCCCCTCCGGCCCACCGCGAATCTGCTCCGGTGAAAATGAATACAGGCCAGCTACTGCGGAAGCAGCGCCGGGAGCAGGTGCGCTAAGTGGTGGGACGGCAACTTGTCTCATTAAGGGGCGCCCGACCGCAGCTGCCGCGTGACACCGTGCCGGAAGTTGGCTGCGGTGGGGCGTCTTCCGTCACGAGGTAAACACGCACACGTGCAGGCGCACCCACTCGCGACCACCCGCTGTCGCCTGGCGTGCGCGCGATGTACACTTGCGACGCGCGGCGCTGACAGTATCACCCATTTGACGAGCAGCATCGCGATGGTGTTTGCACTCCAACACAGTATTACTCAACGCAACGAGACGTTTACACATTCTTCACCTTTGTGTACCGTTTGGTTGCAATCAATGTGTAACTACTCGTATAGACCCAGTGTGCGATGTAATTGTCGTACGCCAACGAAACTTACGAGGGGAGGACACGACTTTGGGATCACAGATCTACTTCAGACTCTGTACACCTTTAATAGACCATTAAAAAACACAATGTGTAAGCAGCAAGGTGTAATACTCTGCCAATTCCGAGAAAATTGCAAGAGAAGTTTTGCGGGTCTATTATGTAACAGATGAACTCGTGCGTAGGTGCTGGGTGTTAGAGTTTATGGTGGCCAAGTGGTAAAAAAACAAAAATCTGAGTAAAGGAATCAACGATTAACTTCAAAAGAATGTCGGGTGACGTGCGCCCAGACCAAACGCAACGAACGATACCGAACTGGCAATATTATTTAATTTACATGACATTTGACAGGTAATACTGAAACACCCTGCTTAAATCCGCAGGACAGGACAGGTAGCTGTAATTGTGGAAAGCGGCCAAAAGGGGACTGTCAGTTACACTCAGACACTTATAACTTTATTTAGTTGTCCAAACAATACAGCAAAAATTATTGAACTTAGTTATCGGCTGAATAGGCCACACTATCTTATGCCTCAAGGCCACAACCACTTAAATTTAAGAACGACTGAAAGCCATTAACTTAAAATTCAGACTCAGAATATTTAGAAGACAGAAGGCCTCACGTAAGTAAGTTCTATAACTTGGCTAAAGGCCCAACAAATCTAACAGTAGAAAAGCAAACAAGTTTAAAGACGGATGAAGGCCCATGATTTAAGACTGCAGGAAAAATTAATTAAAAAAAACACACAAGGCAGAAGGCCCCACACAGTCTGATACTTGAAAGACAAGAACTTTATTTTAAAAACGGCTGAAGGCCGATTACTTAAAACAACTTAAATAATTTTTAGTAGGCACAAGGCCCAAAGCTTTATCTTTAAACAATATTTTACACGGGCTGAAGGCCCAAACAATCTAACATTTAACAAGTAAGGAATTTAAATTTTAAAGCGGCTGAAGGCCCATTATTGAAAACCACAACTACAATAAATTTTCAAAAGGCTGAATGCCCTAAGCATTATCCAAAAAATGTTTCAAATGACGCTGAAGGCCCAAAAAATGAAAGAGTTGACAAGTAAGGAACTTTCAATTTTAAAGTTGCTGAAGGCCCATTATTTAAATCCCAATTAAAAGCATATAAATTCAAACCATCGAATATAAGCCATTAAAATACACAATCAAACACCAATAAGAAAAGGCAGTACAGCCACCGCCGATCAGATGTTTCAGGGGGTAGGTCTGCACTTGAAATATTAACCTTCGCTTAGGGGAGACAGCTAGTAGGCCCAATTATATCTGATCCGTCGGCATAGAAAGAAGGATCCTTTATTGTATGATTATATGATAGCGGAACAAACACTGGTAGCAGTTACTTCTGTAAAATATCTGGGAGTATGCGTACGGAATGATTTGAAGTGGAATGATCATATAAAATTAATTGTTGGTAAGGCGGGTACCAGGTTGAGATTCATTGGGAGAGTGCTTAGAAAATGTAGTCCATCAACAAAGGAGGTGGCTTACAAAACACTCGTTCGACCTATACTTGAGTATTGCTCATCAGTGTGGGATCCGCACCAGGTCGGGTTGACGGAGGAGATAGAGAAGATCCAAAGAAGAGCGGCGCGTTTCGTCACCGGGTTATTTGGTAACCGTGATAGCGTTACGGAGATGTTTAATAAACTCAAGTGGCAGTCTCTGCAAGAGAGGCGCTCTGCATCGCGGTGTAGCTTGCTCGCCAGGTTTCGAGAGGGTGCGTTTCTGGATGAGGTATCGAATATATTGCTTCCCCCTACTTATACTTCCCGAGGAGATCACGAATGTAAAATTAGAGAGATTAGAGCGCGCACGGAGGCTTTCAGGCAGTCGTTCTTCCCGCGAATCATACGCGACTGGAACAGAAAAGGGAGGTAATGACAGTGGCACGTAAAGTGCCCTCCGCCACACACCGTTGGGTGGCTTGCGGAGTATCAATGTAGATGTAGATAGAACCCAACCAAGAGACAGCCAACGGACCCACCGGCAAGACGACTTGCTTTTCACCCTACCAGTACACAAGGGACTCAAAGCCAAAACGGAGGCGTAAGTCGCCCACAACCAAGTATCCATAAGCTGTCAAAACTACACACATGTGTTGCCAGCGACAACACGGTGAGGAAAGAACACCGTCTGAATTTTACGTCAGCAGCCAGGGCAGATAACCGGAACGCTAACGGCCACAAGGCAGAAAATTCCGCTGGTGCACTTGGACTCCAAATCACCAAAATACAGTTAAACTCCACCGGGTGGTGGCCAAAATTTCGCCGACTCGAACACTCACTGTTGCTTACGGTAACACCCCGAACAGCCAACCATGAAATCCAACGGCACAATGTGAACAGTCTGGCTTCGGTAATTAAATCACCACTCAACTTGATGTCCTGGGTCGGTGAGTCACGAACCTCGTAGCAATCGGAACAGGTCCTGTGGTGTCACCGCCAGACACCACACTTGCTAGGTGGTAGCCTTTAAATCGGCCGCGGTCCGTTAGTATACGTCGGACCCGCGTGTCGCCACTATCAGTGATTGCAGACCTAGCGCCGCCACACGGCAGGTCTAGAGAGACTTCCTAGCACTCGCCCCAGTTGTACAACCGACTTTGCTAGCGATGGTTCACTGACAAAATACGCTCTCATTTGCCGAGACGATAGTTTAGCATAGCCTTCAGCTACGTCATTTTCTACGACCTAGCAAGGCGCCATATTCAGTTACTATTGATGTTGATTATGTACCGTCATTAACGGATTAAAGTTAAGTATTCCACCAGCTACGACCGTTTTTCTAAATTCTAATTTCCTAGTCCTGTTCCAGACCTCACGCCAGCCTGCGTGAGCTAAAACGCGTGCCTTTCGGCCTCCTCTAGTAACACGGTGTTGGCTCTCCTGCCAACCAAAACAGGTCCCACGCACTCCGACTCTGCTTAGAGACCGCCAGTGGGCGCGGCCCACTGCGTCGCGTGGAGATTTCCTGGCTGATCCACACTATCCGACCGACTGGCACACATCAGTACGGAGACAGCACTAAAATAAGTGATCACTCGACCTTACAAGCTACAAACAGTTTCACGAACACTTGCACGAAGGACTAGACAATACTAAAGGCTGCAACTGTGCAATAACAAGGACGAATGACGAATCGACACACGCAGACAACCGATAAGCGTTAGCCGGCCAACATACACGCCGTGCGACAAGACGACCGACCGACGACCAACCAAGGTGGTCCGCACTCACGTGATATGTATCGGCAACCGTCGGTCGGGTCTTGGCTGTACGGACCCCACTGCAGCCGCGCCCCGACGTCGCGTCTTAAGTCAAACACTGCCAGGTCCGAACTGCGCTGCTAACGCCTCCCAACTCACTGGCAGATCCCAGCTAACTCCGAACACACGACTACTGGGAAGTAATAGCAGCCAGCAAAGATAATACCCCAGGGCATATGTCGATGAGCGCCGATGCTGCCGCTCATGGGCAGGAAACGCGGCAACTCAGTGACACCAGTAACTGAAATTAACATAACGATGTGGTAGTATAGTAAAAACAGGATGTCAAATGAGATAAGGCAAGAAAACGAGTCACGCACGGCTCAAATATAATTTAAAAAAAACACCTGTGTTTGCATGAAGATTTAGTGAACTTCATGTTATTTGAATACTTACTATTTTTATTTAAATTTAAGTATTATAACAAAGATGCTTTTAACCATCAACAAGTAAATGAAGGAGGCACGTTTTCCTGACAATATATGCCTGTCATGATTTGCGAAATCCCTTACACATGCAATACGTTAAGGTACCGGGAAATACACTCCTGGAAATGGAAAAAAGAACACATTGACACCGGTGTGTCAGACCCACCATACTTGCTCCGGACACTGCGAGAGGGCTGTACAAGCAATGATCACACGCACGGCACAGCGGACACACCAGGAACCGCGGTGTTGGCCGTCGAATGGCGCTTGCTGCGCAGCATTTGTGCACCGCCGCCGTCAGTGTCAGCCAGTTTGCCATGGCATACGGAGCTCCATCGCAGTCTTTAACACTGGTAGCATGCCGCGACAGCGTGGACGTGAACCGTATGTGCAGTTGATGGACTTTGAGCGAGGGCGTATAGTGGGCATGCGGGGGGCCGGGTGGACGTACCGCCGAATTGCTCAACACGTGGGGCGTGAGGTCTCCACAGTACATCGATGTTGTCGCCAGTGGTCGGCGGAAGGTGCACGTGCCCGTCGACCTGGGACCGGACCGCAGCGACGCACGGATGCACGCCAAGACCGTAGGATCCTACGCAGTGCCGTAGGGGACCGCACCGCCACTTCCCAGCAAATTAGGGACACTGTTGCTCCTGGGGTATCGGCGAGGACCATTCGCAACCGTCTCCATGAAGCTGGGCTACGGTCCCGCACACCGTTAGGCCGTCTTCCGCTCACGCCCCAACATCGTGCAGCCCGCCTCCAGTGGTGTCGCGACAGGCGTGAATGGAGGGACGAATGGAGACGTGTCGTCTTCAGCGATGAGAGTCGCTTCTGCCTTGGTGCCAATGATGGTCGTATGCGTGTTTGGCGCCGTGCAGGTGAGCGCCACAATCAGGACTGCATACGACCGAGGCACACAGGGCCAACACCCGGCATCATGGTGTGGGGAGCGATCTCCTACACTGGCCGTACACCACTGGTGATCGTCGAGGGGACACTGAATAGTGCACGGTACATCCAAACCGTCATCGAACCCATCGTTCTACCATTCCTAGACCGGCAAGGGAACTTGCTGTTCCAACAGGACAATGCACATCCGCATGTATCCCGTGACACCCAACGTGCTCTAGAAGGTGTAAGTCAACTACCCTGGCCAGCAAGATCTCCGGATCTGTCCCCAATTGAGCATGTTTGGGACTGGATGAAGCGTCGTCTCACGCGGTCTGCACGTCCAGCACGAACGCTGGTCAAACTGAGGCGCCAGGTGGAAATGGCATGGCAAGCCGTTCCACAGGACTACATCCAGCATCTCTACGATCGTCTCCATGGGAGAATAGCAGCCTGCATTGCTGCGAAAGGTGGATATACACTGTACTAGTGCCGACATTGTGCATGCTCTGTTGCCTGTGTCTATGCGCCTGTGGTTCTGTCAGTGTGATCATGTGATGTATCTGACCCCAGGAATGTGTCAATAAAGTTTCCCCTTTCTGGGACAATGAATTCACGGTGTTCTTATTTCAATTTCCAGGAGTGTACATTCCACCTCGACGCTTCGGGCTCCCACACGGAGGTAGGCCCCATTGAGCAGTTAACTTGCGTAGCAATGAGACATTGCGAATGTAGCAAGAACGAATAGTGATGTTGAAAATTTTTTGAATATCACAGAATTTTCACTTGACAACAAAAATTAATGTTCGAGCGGGAATAGAACCGTCGCCTCACACACGTTTGTGTTACAACGCTGTTAAGAGCAGGTTTTCCGACTCGCGAGCACCCGCTGTCGTCTGGTGCGCTACAACCTACGGTCCGGTATCTACACACTGATACATCAGTTACGTAATAGACGTGTAAAACTTCACTTGCAATTTTCTCGCAATTTCCAGGGTAGTGCACTTTACTACTTAGGCATTATGTTGAATTAATGACCTACTGAAGGTATGCAGAGTTTAAAATAGATCCGTGATTCCAACGTCCGGCCTCCCATAGCTAGCAGGTACGCTAATGCGGAACCGATTTATCCCGTAAAAAATTATTTCCAGTTTTGGCCCCCAGGCGCTGTCCACAATCTCATCGACATCTGGTGCTTTTATTTCACTAACTGTGTAAGCGGTGGTTGATTATTAAATCAACGTTATGCGTTTCTCACTTGTTTGACTTCTCCTGCAAACGTCCCGTTTCTAATCAATCACATATAAAAGCCTGTCTATTAATCTTTCTTGTGTTCACAGTGCCGAAATTGGAACTATAAGTAATTTTTCCCAGCATAAATCGGTTCCGCATTAACGCATCAGTTTTTTTTTGTCATCAGTCTACTGACTGGTTTGATGCGGCCCGCCACGAATTCCTTTCCTGTGCTAACCTCTTCATCTCAGAGTAGCACTTGCAACCTACGTCCTCAATTATTTGCTTGACGTATTCCAATCTCTGTCTATAGTTTTTGCCCTCTACAGCTCCCTCTAGTACCATGGAAGTCATTCCCTCATGTCTTAGCAGATGCCCTATCATCCTGTCCCTTCTCCTTATCAGTGTTTTCCACATGTTCCTTTCCTCTCCGATTCTGCATAGAACCTCCTCACTCCTTACCTTATCAGTCCACCTAATTTTCAACATGCTTCGATTCTCTTCTGTTCCGGGTTTCCCACAGTCCATGTTTCACTACCATACAATGCTGTATTCCAGACGTACATCCTCAGAAATTTCTTCCTCAAATTATGGCCGGTATTTGATATTAGTAGACTTCTCTTGGCCAGAAATGCCTTTTTTGCCATAGCGAGTAGAGCTACCAAATTTCGCTGTAATGCGATAATTACAGCCCACACTGGACCTCTGTGAGTGGCTGCACTGTAATTATAACCACCGGGTACTGAAGTACTAATTTGAGATTCGATAGTACATACGTCGCTTACTTATATTTTACCGAATGTATGGTATAAATATTTACATTCTGTTCATGAATTATGTGTTCATAGTTCTACTAAAATTTTATGTATCGGCTATAATGTATAACACAACTAGGCATCCACATCTCCACATAACTGTTAATCATGAAACAGAGATATGCCGGGCTTTGAAATCATATCGACTACAATAAAATTCTTACATTTTTAGTATATGACTGACAATTTTCCCACACAATCATGCATATATGACAGATACATGAACAAGTGTATGTAGTGTGATTTGTGTAAAAGTTACGAGGTATTTTCCGTTGCGCTTCTGGCCAGATGTGACATTTTAAAAACATAGTATTGCTATTTCTCTCGTAAGCGCTTTCACGCCTTGTACCTCATATTTTACGTTACTGTGAGTGACTATTAAGTTTTTTAACGGTATATCCATCGTAGTTGTTTTTTATGATGTGTTGTTATGTTTTTAAGAGGCAATTGGGAATGGGCAGAGGCCGAAATTGGTTGTGAAAATAAAATATTTTGAACACAGCTTGGTGGTATAATGTCCTTCTCCAAAAGCAAAATTAAAAAAATGTAATCCAGTTATAATCTTCCATTGTTTCTGCGTTATTTCCAAGTATACTTCCTCACATTCAGATTCTTAAACAAAATGTTCGCTGTAACAACCCGGTTTTTACTGTATGAGTCAATCAGTCTTTCTCCTTTATAGAACTTTTATCCATTATGGATGTGGAACACTGCGACTGTGACGAATAAACGTTTCCACGAATTACTTCAACTAGTCGTCTTGTATTTTATTATTCAATATTTATCTTCCATAATCGGTTTCGAATCTCGTCGCAGTTCATCATCAAAAGGAACTCATTCATCGTATATTTTCAGCATCGTTAGTGTCGTATAGATTTAGTTGGCTTGTGTGCATCAAGAACAAACCAACACATACTACTAACTCTATATGACCCGCATAATGCTACAAACATGCAATAAATATACACCATATGATGATGAAACGGGTAATGGAAAATAAAAATTTAATAATAAAACAAAAGGCGAGTGGCTTCAGTAATTTGTGGAAACCTTTCTCCTTTCTTATTCCTGCTGCCCATATTCTCCTATCATCCTTGCTTTTACTCCTTCCCCTACAACCGCGTTCCAGTCCCCCATGGCTATAAGAATTTCCATGCAGCTCTACATACCTATTACCCGTTCACTACATATATGCTTTCTATGTCTTTTCGTCATCTGCTTCAGTATGTATACGTGAACTACCGTTGTCGGCGTTGGTTCGCTGTCGTATCTGCCCTACTTTTCTATTCATAACGGATCCTAGCCAAGTTTTACCGATTTCTGCTGTTACTGATGATGTTAATCTATATTCATCTGACCAGAAATCCACATCTTCATTTCATTGACCCTCTCTGTATCAAGATTGAGTCTTAGCATTTCCCTTGTTTTGATTTCGTAGCTTCTACAGCACGGTCAAAGATCTCGCGTTTCGTGCCCCGACTCGTAGAACGTTAGTCAGTTGTCAGTTATTTACTCTTTTTCTGATGGTCACCTCCCCCTCGGCATTCGCCGCCCGGAGATCCAAGTGGGAGACTAATCCGGATCTTTTGCCAATGGATACATTGTCATTACACTTTTTCAGTTACAGGCCACATGTCTTGTGAATACACATAATATATCTTTAATGCAGTGGTTTCCAGTAACTTACGCATTCTCGTACCATTGATCAGTGCTAATTCTTCCGCTTTCTGGGGCAGTTTTATCATACAACGGGCAACGGAATGCCCTGAACCACTGTCCGCTTCCCCACCCTCTTTGACAGATCCATTGAGAGCTCTAAGTGACTGCTTATGCCAGAAATTTCGGGCACCATTGTTGATGCTTTTCATACAAAATTTAAGCACATACTGGGTTCCACCCTGGAACCCAAAACGTTTTCACTTCCAAGCAAAGACACTAAACCGGCATTGACATCCTCATACGTTGTTTGTAAAGCATACAGTGCTGGCCAATAAAATTTCAACACCAGGAAGGATGGCAATAACGAAACTTTATTGCTGTGCCTCTACAGTGTGTTAGGAAGACTAAATTATTAAATTTCTATGTTTTAAATTTTTTATTTTATTTTATTTTTACTGACTTTTTTCTTTTCTTGAGTCATCAGTCTTCTGACTGGTTTGATGTGGTCCGTCACGAAATCATCTCCTGCGCCAACTTCTTATTCTCAGAGTAGCATTGGCAATCTACGTCCTCAACTATTTCCTGGATGTACTCCAATATCTGTCTTCCTCTACAGTTTTTATCCTCTACAGCTCCCTCTAGTACCATGGACGTCAGTCCCTGATGTCTTAACAGACGTCTTAACGTACTGTCCATTCTCCTTGTCAGTGTTTTCCACACGTTCTTTCCTCTCCGATTCTGCGCAGAACCTCCTCATTCCTTACCTCACCAGCCAAACAAGTTTTCTACATTCGTCTGTAGTGCCACACATCAAATGCATCGATTTTCTTCTGTTCTGGTTTTCCCACAGTCCATGGTTCACTACCATGCAATGCTGTACTCCAGACTACATTTCCAGAAATTTCTTCCTGATATCAAGGCCTATGTTTGATACCAGTAGGCTTCCCTTGGCCAGGAATGCCCTTTTTGCCATTTGTAGTCTGCTTTTGATGTCCTCATTGTTCCATCCATCATAGGCTATTTTACTGCCCTGGTAGCAGAATTCCTTAACTTCATCTACCTCGTAACTATCAATCATGATGTTAAATTCCTAGCTAATCTCATTTCAGCTGCTTCTCATTACTTTCGTCTTTCTTCGATTTACTCTCAGTTGATATTTTGTACTCATTACATTGTTCATTCCATTCAGCAGATCACGTAATTCTTCTTCACTTTCACTCAGGATATGAATAAGATCAGCGATTCTTATCATTGAAATCTTTCACCATCAATTTTAGTTACATCTTTGAAACACTTTTTATTATCGTCACTGATTCTTCGATGCGCAGATTGAACAGTAGCGGCGACAGACCGAATCCCTCTCATACACCCTTTTTAATCTGCTCACTTCGTTCGTCGTCTCCCACTCTTGTTGTTCCTACTTGGTTCTTGAACATATTGCACATTACTAGTTTCCCCTATAGATTACCCCTATTATTCTTAGTATTTCGAACATCTTGCACCATTTTACATTGTAGAACGCTTTTTACAGATAGACAAATCCTGTAAACGTGTCTTGAGTTTTCTTCAGTCTTGCTTTCATTATCATCCGCAACGTCAGAATTGCTTCTCTGGTGCCTTTACCTCTCCTAAAGCCAAACATCGTCATTCAATAGATTTTCTGATTTCTTTTCCATTCTTCTGTGTATTATTTATGTCTGGAAGTTTGATGCATGAGTTGTTAAGCTGACTGTGCGATAATTATGGCACTTTTGGGCTCTTGAAATCTTCGGAATTGTGTGGATGATGTTTCTCCGAAAGTGTGATGTACATAGCCATACTCATACAGTCTACACACCAACGTCAAAAGTCGTTTTGTTGCCAGTTTCCACAATGATTTTAGAAATTCCGATGGAATGTTATCTGCATTATTTTATTTGAAGTTTGGCAAAGATTTTTTTGAATTGTGATTCTAACACCGGATTCGCTGTCTCTTCTTTTTCGACTCGTATTTTTTCTTCTGTCATGTCATCAGACAGGTCCTAGCTCCTCCCACTCATAGAGGCCTTGAACGTGCTTTTTCCACCTATCCGCTCTCTCCTCTTCATTTAACAGTGGAATTCCCACTGCACTCTTAATGTTACTGCCCTTGTATTTGATGTGGCCGAAGGCTGTTTTGAGTTTTCTATATGGTGAATCAGTCCTCCTAGTAGGTATTTCTCTTTCTATTTCCTCACTGTTTTCTTGCAGTTATTTCGCCGTAGCTTCTATGAACTTCATAACCATCTGTATCTCTGTATTCCTCAATTTCCCTGCGCATTTTTGCATTTCCTTCTTTCGCCGAACAGTTAAAGTATTTCTTATGTTATCAATGATTTATTCGCAGTTATGTTACTTGTACCGACATTTTTCTTTGCAACTTGTCCCTTTTTAGAGATGTTCATTCTCCTTCAACTGAACTTCCTGCTCAGCTATTCACTATTGCGGTATCTGTAGACCTCTCAGTTCCTCAGCACCTCCATCTTCCACCTTTTTGCGCATTGATTCTTCGTCACTTGTCTCTTAAACTTCATCCTGCTATTCACCATTACTAAAATCTGATCTCAGCCGATATCTGCTGCTAGTAAGCCTTACAGTCGAGTATCTGATATCCGTATCTGCTAGAAAATGATGTAATGTAACTGGAATCTTCCAGTATCTGCTGGCCTCCTCTTGCGATTTTGGAAGAGTGTTCGCTATTATTAACTGATATTTAATGTAGATATCAATTAGTCTTCCTCCTCTCTCGTTCCTACAACCGAACCCATGCTCCCTCGTAGTCCTTTGTCCTACTCCTTCCCATACAGTCGCATCCAAATTCCCCATGGTTACCATGGTTATTAGATATGCATCTCCATTACGTACTGGTTTACCCACTCAAATCCTCACATATTTTCTCTGTCTCTTCACCTTCAGCTTGCGACGTCACCATGTACACCTGCAATATCGTTATCGGTGTTGGCTTGCTGTCGATTCTGATGAGAACAACTCTGTCATTAAACTAATCAACACTAATTCACTGCCTTTCTATTCCTAACGAAATCTATTCCTGTTATACCATTTTTGGCTGCTGTTGATGTTACCCAATACTCATCTGATCAGAAATCGTTGTCTTCTTTCCATTTCTCTTCACTGAACCCAAATGTATCTTTATTGAGCCTTAGTATTTCCTTTTTCAGATTTTCTAGTTTCATTACAACTTTCCACGCCACGGCTCGTAGAACTTTATCCTTTCGTTGGTTATTCAATCTTTTCCTCGTCGTCACATTCCCATTGACAGTCCCCTCCCAGAGATCCGATTGGGGAACTAGTCCTATATCTTTTGGCAGTGGAGAGATCATCATGACACTTTTTCAATCAAAGGTCACATTTACTGTGGATACATGTAATCTGTCTTTAATGCAGTGGGTTCCATTGCCTTCTGCATCCTTATGCCGTTGGTGATTGCCGATTCTTCGGCATTTTGGGGGCAGTTTTTCACCCCAAGTGCAAGAGAGTGCCCTGAAACTCTTCGTTCGCCTTCCATGACAAGGCCGTGAGCAGAAAGATTGTGCCTTTTTATGCCGGAGGTCTTCGGCCGCCAATGCCGATGATTTTTTTCACATTTAAGCGGCGGCGTGGTTCGAAAGTGGGACCGAGGACGTTCTGATTAGTAATCAAAGACGTTACACGTAGACGACATGTCTTTGTGATTTTTAGAAATAAAGAGTGTGAAATTTAGTACAATGATCGCTACACCGACATTAACTTCCCTCGCCG